>NW_025814845.1:49735000-54557500 GCF_022079265.1 Lynx rufus
AAAGACCAAGCAAATCACATTTCCAACAAAATTGTGATGATCAGCTGTCTAAAATACTTGAGCAATGAACTGGTTTATATGTGTGGATACTTTAAGAGAATTAGGGTGCTGAATCTAAGAAGACAAAGTTGTACAAGGGTGGTAGGGCCTTTTTTATTATTATTATTTTTTAATGTTTATCTTTGAAAGTGAGAGACAGAAAGAGAGAGCAGGGGAGGGACAGAGAGAGAGGGAGACACAATCTGAAACAGAGTCCAGGCTCCGAACTGTCAGCACAGAGCCTGACGCTGGGCTCGAACTCATGAACCGCAAGATCACGACCTGAGCCAAAGTCAGACACTTAAATGACTGAGCCACACAGGCACTCCGGATGGTGGTTTTATATAGGAATACAAAAGTCATGGTGGGGACACTGTGGTATTAGTATAGTAGCTCAGAAAACAGAAAATGAAAAACATGTAGCAGTCATTGCTCCCTCCACACAGCCAGACATCCCTCAGGAATTCTCTCTGTTTAAAAATCATGAATTGTATACTCTGGTTTCTCTTCAGATCGTATAAATCTTTCGCCTTTTAAAAATCATGAATTGTGTGTAGTGTAGGACAGTTGTGCTCCCAAGGATTGGTACTCCTTCATTCTCTGCTATACTTTCTGAGCTGTTGGCCCCACCCTCTGAGTCATTGGTGCCCTGAAGCAATCTCTTACTAGGAGAACATTTTGCCAGCTACAGAAGTTGAAAGGAGAAATAGCTTTAGTTTTCAGCCAAGCAAGTCCTTAGGTAAAAATAATTCCTTCAGATGTTCCTTGAAACTGGACAGCTCCCTCTTTGCTAAATTTCTCTCCTCCCAAATTGTATGGTACACAATTACAAGAGACATTTGGCACTTTTTACATGCTGCCTGGAAATCTTCAAAGCCACTCGTCCAAGCTCATTAGCTTTGTTTACAAATTGCCCATATTACCATAGGCAACAGTGTTGCCAAATGCCTGCCGCTTTATAACGTGTGTCACCTTTTCTCAGTATTCAGTCCTTTCCTCACTGCCTTTTAAGCTTCCAAGGACAGTGCCCTTGCTATTCAGGCCATTTCCACCCTCCAATCTAGAACAAAGAGCAAATATTTGAGATTTGGTACAATTTTTAAAAAAAACGTAGCAGTAGATAATGGAAACACTACCTCATCTTATGGCTTACACTCACATGCCAACTGTATGTGCACACAGCCTGTAGCAAAAACATAAGCATACATTTTTTGTTGTTGTCGAAAGATTGTTATTTGCCCTGAAATTCTCTAACCAGTAATTTAGTTTTAGCTGGAGAGTCTCCATCCAGCCTCTGGCTAGTACTGCCTTGTAAATGCTTTCTATTACTTTCAGAAGCAATCTTAATTTTCTTCTTCAAAATCTTTTCCAAAACATGGATTATAGGTACAGGCAAACTAAAGTAAGAATAAACACAAGACGAATATTTTTAGACCATGAACATTTGAAAACAGTATTTTGGTTTCCACATAAATATTCCCATTCTATTTGAGTATAGCTTACATTATTATTATTTGGAAATATCATTTTTCATTGTTTATTCAAAGCACAAGATGAGACATAAGATTGGCCTGGCCATTGCTCAAGAGTTTCCTTTGTTAGTTAACACATTAACCTCTAAGAATTCATGTCCAACTGCAGATTTCCACCCTTTCCTGGGTCCGTGAAACTACCTTGGGAATCCATTCTGTCATGAAACATTGTATCCTAGCCTAGCAATACCATTGTGACATTAATTTCTTCCTTATCATGATTAAATATTGTAACTGATTATTTGAAACTTTATAATTTCAGTCTTCTCAACTTCCTTTTCTCTTTCCATTTTTTTGTGATGGAATTTGAAGAAACCTGAAATTAAACATTGTTATACTTTCTAATGTCATTTTTCCTTTTGCATCACTATTTTTCTATTAAGTGAATACCAGTGCAAATCCCCTCAATTTCCTGATTTTTTTTTCCATTTTCGAGCTTGATTCTGTAAAAATGAATACTTACTGATTTTTGCAATGTTTCATTAGTTAAAATAGTTCTTAGTTAATTGTTATAAATGCATCATATTATTTGGGTATATAGTTTAGTTTTTGATTTCTTGAGATTAATATCTACACCATTTACTTTCAGGGTTTTTCTTTTTAATAACAAAGAGTAAATGTTCAAATTTTTCCTAAGTGAAGCTTAGAAGAATTTTAGGGTGAAATCATTTTATTGCTGTCTACATACTAAGTTAATCATTTCATTTTATATCTTCTTCATTCTAGAGCTTATAAAACACTTCTTAATTTCAAGTTGCTAGTTTAGACTTCTAAGAATCATCCATTTTGAATTTTTTTAATGTTCATTTATTTTGGAGTGAGAGAGCGTAAGCAGGGGAGGGGCAGAAAGACAGGGAGACACAGATCTGAAGCAGTCTCCAGGCTCTGAGCCATCAGCACAGATCCCGACGTGGAGCCCAAACCCATGAACCGTGAGATCATGAGTTGAGCCGAAGTCGGACGCTTAACCAACTGAACTAAGTGATTCTCATTCCATCTAAGAAGGGGAATGCAGTGCTAGCACCCAACTCCTCTTACTAGGAGTCTCTCTGCATAAACATTTATGCGTCTCATAATCCCAGTATAAAATACTAATTGACAATTGACTGGCATAGGATATCAAAGAAACATTACCTAATCCTTTCTCTCCTTTGATTTTTGTTAAAACAAATATTCAAACACATAATTCAGTTGCTCTAAGTTACACTCAGATTAAATTGTTTCTGAAATATTTTAATTTCACTATGCCAATTAATGTTACATAAATGTTGTTGATTCTCTGTCATAACCTAGTTGACCTACCATTTGATCTTTAAGATTTGCTATCAGTCTACATATAGTGGTTGAATGCAATGTAATATTTTGATTGTATCAATTTACTGTAGATTAATTTACCTAATTTATCATTTTATTTAAAAGTAACTTTTATCAGAAATCTCTGGCTTGTCCCACAGAACCATCTACATAAAGGGAAATATAATACTGACATATATTATGAATACATATTAGATATGCAGATAAATGACTGCACATTACTTCATACTTACTTGTTCTTTCTGACAAATGTTTGTGTTTTCTAACTAATTTATGTCACAAAGTAACCTAAAAATAATCAGGAATATACTCTCAGTGTCCACTATTCAGGGTATCAGCAAATCCTTAAAATAATGAAACAAATATGTGCAATGAGACCTCAAAATTGTAAGTTATACAGTAACTAATCTTTGAATTACTCGGTAATATCAAGTATAATTATCAAGTAATTTGTAGGAACATGTAATTCCCTTGTAATTATAGAGCTATTACAGATGCCCTACAAAATAGGACGCTAGTACAGCCTTACCAATCTAGAATCATTGCCTTTTTTAACATTCACTGACTGAGATATTCATGAATGAAACATCTGACTTCTAAGTGAAAAGCTCCAGATGCATTATGTACAATAGCCATTCTTTCAATCAAAAGTATGGTTTATTCGCATCAGATGTAAAGAGAGATCCCTCCCATCATTGACTATAAAAACATTCTGAATTGCTATTCTCCATGTATAATTATTATATGAAAAATGGCATAAATATACAAAAATGGTTTATAATCTTATATTTAGTCTTAACTTTCTCAAACAAATTCTGCTTTGTATATAGTGTTACCATTCTCTCTCATCAAAGAAGATTTGAGTGATCCAGTGTATATTGGCAGAAATCTGCAAGTAAATGAATAAATTTTCAGTGAGTGCTTTCAATAGAAATGACAATATAACATAACATGAACTAAATCTTTACATTATAGCATTTTGAAACTAACAAAAACCAAGTAGACATACGGTCCTGTCTGTAAGATTTGTTTTTGAGTGTGTGCTACCTTTTCACTGAAAGCATAGTCTATCATAGTCTCTGGAATTATGTGGAGAACATAGCTCTATGTCTTATTTATTTCCATGTCTAGGCTTAAAACTACAGGATTGTGTTTACTGAAGCTGGAAGTCGCCAGAACCACCCAAAACTACTATGTCAGCTAATGTTCTCATTGCTCTAATTCTCAATTTTCTCTTCTTTGGCCAATAGGGATTTTATTTATTTTTTTTTATGACATCAGCCATATATTTCAAAAATGATTCAGGTCATTGAATCTAACCTGCCATATTGACAGAATTCGAAGCCTCCAAGTCAATCCTTTATCTGTAAATAGTATACAAAAATAAGTACATGGATTTTTCTATGGTTAAAAAACTCCTCAAACCCAGTTGGTTCCCTAATCAATAATTACTACTTAACCAGACTCCTCTTTTTTAAACTGTGCTCACATATTTATTATTTTACCCTTAATACAGGATACCTGATAAAAAATTTACTTACTTATTTTTACAAAATTAAATTTTATTTCAGAACCTATGCTAGAGTTTTTCATCATTAATACATGAGTTTTGATTTTATTTATTGGTTTTTTATTGAAATATATTTGAGATATAGCATTGCATAAATTGAAGGTGTATGACATGCCAATTTGATACACTTATTTACTGTAATGTGATTGCCATTGTAGGAATAGTACCTCTATCATGTCACAGAAGTTTCATTTCTTTTTTGAGGTGGGAACAGTTAAGTCTTTTAGCAAGTTTGATGATTACAACACAATAGTATTGTCTATACTCACTTTAGTGTGTATTAGAACTCCAGGACTTATATGTTTACTAGTTGCAAGTTTTTACCCTTAACACATCTGCTGGAGTTTGGGAGAACTTATTCTAAAAATAAAAAAAGGACGAGCTGTTTACCTTGAACAATTGAAGAACAATTAGGGAATGGTACATTCAGTAGACCTTAATCGTAATGACCTAACGTGTTCATTTGTAGTCCACATTCATTCAAGTAGTAGCAAGTTTTTTGAGCTTTTTTATACCACTTTTTCAATAAACACTCTGTCTTCTTTCAATTATTGCTGCTTTTTCTGCATTTCAATTACCAGAATGTAAGATCAGGGAAGTAAACCACAAGACCTGATGCTTTTTCATAGTATAAAATAATTGTCAGCATGGAATGTGTGAAGCAGATAGAACAGTAACAAAGGTATGTTGTTTGTCCCTGTTGTTTCATAAGATTAGAGAAAATGAGGACCAATGCATGTTTGGTAACATGGGTCAATGGCAGTGCTGGAGATTGTGTTTGGTCTTCTAACTCCCATTCATTTTTCTTTCTACCATATCAAGCTGATTCTAATCTTCAGCTGTATTTAAAGTTAGCTTTTGCTTATTTTATTTAAAGGTAAGTTTTTGATTATGTATGCGTATTGATAAAAGAAACAGAAGATTTAGAAGTAGAGGGACAGAAACATGGTGGATGATATTCTACCCAGCCCATAATAACTTATTGTCCTGGCCATGTTCTATTCTTTTTGATTTTGGCAAATATTTAGGATTCTTTCAGATTAATTTTACAGAGGAAAGTGTTAGAATTTATTTACTTTCTCACCTTTAGTTAGAGTAAGATGATGCATTTCCAATATACAAAATGAGATCAGATATCCAAATCTGAGTGAAATGCAGAATGTTGCACGTTTGACCCTCATTACTTTATACGATGGTTTATTTTCAGTTGCACTGAAATAGAATATACAAATTGTATTTAACATAATTTATAGCATTTGAAAATAATTGTTTAAAATATATATGCAGATTATTTACATTTTATTTAATTTTACCAGAGACTATACCTTTTCACATAAAGGTGATAGAACATTAATTCTGACATTTTTCAAATTATCAGCCTAATAAAGTGGAAAGCGTATTACATTGAAAATAAAAATGCCTGGATTCTAACTCTAGTTCTAAAACTAAGTATGCATGGGAATTTTCAGAAGCTATTTAACCTAGTCTTTCTCTCAGTTCTGCAAAACAACTCCCATTCTCACTCCGAACCATTTGAAAAATGATAAAATTGGAGTAAATGACCTATAAGGTCCCAAGTCTAATGTGCTATGATTTTAATGCATGTGCATGTAATACATTTCTACGGAGCTAAGATACATTGGTATTCAGCGTGTTACAAGGTTCCCAATTCTTATTTATAAGACATAGATTCAGGGTAATGTAGTGTGGCAGGAAATACATAATAAATACATGAATGAATAATGCAGAGTCCTTGATCCTTAACCCTTGCCAACATCTCTCATTAATTGAATGGCTAATTTTGAAGTAAGCAACAAATACAGTATCTGGTTCATTCAATTTAACTTTTAAATGAAGAGGCTCCTACTGAGAACTTAAAATATAACAATTTATTATCTAAAACAAAGCATTATGTCCACAACCTTCAAATCTTACTTTTTTTTTTTTTAATTTTGCCGTGTTCATTTAGGGAAAATCTAGACCATATTTATATCCTATCCCAACCCAGAGCTTTATTACTTATTCTTCGCCAACACACAAACCATAAAGAGAACAAAAGAGAATGCTTATTAGTGAAACACATAAATATCTTCTCAAAGGGGAGTAAGAAAGAAAAGAAAACAGATCTGTGTAAACAGTATTGTCGCTGAGGTTGTGTAGTTAAGAAACACACTTTCCTTTGACTTAAGAAAACATTTCATCAGTAAAAAATACTGACAAATGCCTTAATACTGGCTATTCACAGGTTATGTAATTTACTTTCTCAGTTCAGGCAGGCTATGAAATTTAAATTTTTAGCTGAGCCTCATGAGTTATAGCTTCACCCTTTATTCCTCCCTCTAGTTCATCCACTTAAATGTAATCCATAAAGCAAGGCTACATCATTTCATAGAGAAAATATTCACTGTTTCCCAAGATGATGCTACTCTTAGTGTCTCTGATTAAATGTGAATTTCTCTTAATATATTAGCATGTTCATTAGAAGACAAAAAGTGATTACTTTGATCTCCCCACAAAAATATTCATTCCGAAAAAAAAAAAAAACAATTGAAAGAGTTGCCCTGAACTTAATAACTTAAGTAAATAATTTCCCCATTTTAAAAATTTTATATTTTGTCAAATTATAATAATTTTATATATGCTAGATAAAAATATTTTATTAGATAAATATTGCATAAATATCTTTTCATAGTTTGTGTTTTGCCTACTCATTTTCTCACTGCCTGTTTAAAATATATTTTTTTTTATTTTAGGACAGTTTTAGATTTACAGAAAAATTACAGATAGAATAAAGAGTTCACATGTACCCTGCATCCAGTTTCTCCTATATTCAACATCTCCTTTTGTCATGTGTATTTGTTACACTTAATGAACCAATATTTACACTTTATTACTAACTAAGGTCTTTATTCAGATTTCCCTAGTTTTTACCTACTATCTTTCTTCTGTTTAAGGATCCCATTAAAGATATCACATCACATTTAACTTCCATGTCTCAAAGCTAAGGCTCCTCTTGACTGTTACAGTTCCTCAGATTTTTCTTATTTTTGATAACCTTCACAGCATTAAGGGGTTCCCAAAAGGAATTTTGTAGAACATACCTCAAGTGTGATTATTTCCTCATGATTTGTCTTGTTATAGATTTTTAGAAGCAAGACCACAGAGGAAAAGTGCCATTCTTATTACCTCATATCCAGAGTACATGCTATCACGCTGATTTATCATTATTGATATTGACCTTGATCACCTAGCTGAGTAGGTATTTGTCAGGTTTCTCCACTGCAAAGTTATTCTTTTTCCTTCTTTCACACACTGTACTCTGGAAGGAAGTCACTATGTGTAGCTCACACTTACAGAATAGACACTAGTGAGGACAGATTATCTCTACAGATATTTTTGGATATTTCTATCTCTGTACTATTTATAATTTTTCTTATCTGGAGATTTGTCTCTGTTCCTTCTATTTATCTTATTGTGGTAAAATATATGTAACATAAATTTTACCATTTTAACCATGTGTAAGTGCCACTGAGCTCAGTGGCATCATGTACATTCATATTTCTGGGCAACTGCCACTAAAACCATCTCCAGAACATGTTTTATATTCCTAATCTGAGCCTCCCTACCCATTAAACACTGACTCACAATTCTCCTCTTTTTTAGCCCTTGGCAACCACCATTATACTTTCTCTTTCTATGAATTTGACTCTTCTAGGTGCTGCATAGAAATGGAATCATACAGCATTTGTCCTGTGACCACTTTATTTCACTTAGTGGAGTATCTTCAAGTCTCATCCATATTGTGGCATTTGTCAGAATTTTCTTCCTTTCTAAGGTGGAGTAATATCCCATTGTGAGTATAGACCACATTTTGCTTGCTATTCATCTATTGATGGTCAGTTAGGTTGCTCCCGCCTTTGGCTCTTGTGAAGAATGCTGCCATGAACATACATGCACAAATACCTATTCAAGTCCCTTCTTCTGATTCTTTTGAGTATATCCCCAGATGTGTAATAACTGGTAATTTTATGTTAATATTTTTGAGAACTCACCGTACCATTTCCCATAGTGGTTGTACTATTTTACGTTTCCACCAGTTGTTTTAAGTTCCAATTTCTCCATATTCTCTATAACACTGGTTTTCTTCTTTTAGTAATAGCTATCCTAGCGAGTGTGAACTGATACCCCATGGTGGTTTTGATTTGTATTTTCCTCATTATCCTAATGATTAGTCATGTTGAGTGTCCTTTCATGTCTATTAGCCCTCTGTATATTTTCTTCGGAGAAATGTCTTTTTAGGTCCTTTGCCCATTTTTAAATCAGGCTTGCAAGAGTTCTATATATATATTCTGGATATTAATCATTTCTCACATATAAAATTTGAAGATAAATTCTCCTTTTGATAAGTTGCCTTTTTACTTTGATCGTAGTGTTTTTTGATTCACAAAACTCTTTTTTTTATTTTGATGAAGTCAATATATTTATTTTTTCTTTTGTTGTCTGTGCATTGGGTGTCATAGCCAGGAAATCATTGTCAAATCCAATTTCATAAAGCTTTCCCCACTATGTTTTCTTCTAAGAATTTTTACAGTTTTAACACTTATGTTTATGACCTTGATCCATTTTGAATTAATTTTTTTATATAGTGTAAGATAAAGATCAAATTTCATTATTTTGCAGTTGGATATTCAGTTTTCCTAATACCTTTTATTGAAAAGACTGTCCTTTCTCTATTACATTGTCTTGGTGCCCATGTTGAAAATAATTTGACTGTATATATAAAGGTTTATTTCTGGGATCTCTATTCTATTCCTTTGATCTATATATGTATTTTTATGCCAGTACCACACTGTTTTGATTATTGTGCTTAGTAGTAAGTTTTGAGTCAGGATGTGTGAGATGTCCAACTTTGTTCTTTTGAAAGATTGTATTGGCTTTTGGGGGTTCTTTGAGATGATACATGAATTTTAGTTTGGATTTTTCTGTTTCTGCAAAAAATGGTAGCAATTTGATACAAAATTGCATTGAATCTTTAGATCACTTTGGGCCATATTGACATTTTATTAATAATATTATGTCTTACAATCCATAAACACTACGTGTCTTTCCGTTTAGTTATGTTTTCTTTCATTTCTTTCAGCAGTGGTTTGTAGATTTCTGTGTGCAAGGTTTTTGTCTCTTTGGTTGTTTATTTCTAAGTATTTTATTTTATTTTTTGATGTTATTGTGAATAAGATTGCTTTCTTAATTTCCTTTTCAGGAAGTTTGCTGTTAGTGCAGAGAAATGAAATAAATTTTTATATGTTGAATTTACATCCTACAACTTTGGTGAATTTGTGTATTAGTTCTAACCATGGAATCTTTAGTTTTTTCTACATATAAAATTATATCATCTGCAAACAGATATAATTTTACTCCTTCCTTTCCAATTGGGTGCCTAGATTCTATTTTTTTTTTAATCTACAAAAGATAAAATGAGGTAAAAAAAAGTGCTAAGTGATTTTCCTGACACCACCCACTACCGGGGGCCAGAGTTCCAACTGGCCCGAGAGATGGAGCATCTTGCACTACACTACACTGTCCCCTACCCTCTCCATCACTTGGTCATGTCATTAGAGCAGCTGAAACAAGAAGCCAGCCCTCTGTCTGCTTGCCTCTGGCTGTGGACGTGGTATGTCACCTCATCTGTTTAACCTCAGGTAACTGTGCATCTGACTCAAAAATTTTCAAGGTCTCTCAGGGTTATGACAAAAGCACAATGAACATTTATTTGAGGGCTATAAATAAATTTTAGAGAGTCGATGATTTCACAGATCTGTGAATAATGAGGCTCAACTGTTTACGCATCTGATTTAAAAAAAAATCGGTGTTTAATTTTTTTAAAAATTCATTTGGGTAATAGCACCACACTGATACACTCATTTTTATAAACAGATATTCACTAAATTCCTATATGAATAAGGCTGCCCGCTAGGCTTTAAGGAGATAGAAATGAAGAAGTTATGGCTTCTGATTTCTGGCAGTTCATAATTTAATGTCAGAGAAAGGTATATAAAGAGTAAACATACAATGCTATGAATATACACTTCAGTTACTGTAATTTCCATTAAAAAAAACCTTAAAACCCACCTCAAGCGAATTTGAACTATGAAAGAATGGATTGCTTTACATCATTGAAAACATCCTGAGACTGCTTAATTTTAAAACATAGCCCGATCATCTATCTGCCTCATTCTACTGTTATTTGCTTACTCTCCCTTCTGCTGTGTCTCAGCTCAGTCCTCAGGATAGTTTCCTTTGCAGTAGCAAAGTTTAGAAGCCTCACATCTGTGCACCAAAAGTTTCAAAGCAAGAATGAGAAAGATTTCTTCTCTCATCCTTTGAACGGAAACAGTCTTAACCTACGGTATGATGACTTCATTGCAGCAATAACTGTGACCAGAGCATTGTGATGGCTGTGCATGATATGCAAATCAGGATCCCTTCCAGGAGATAAAGCTGGGATTGTTCACATCTAGCACAATTTTATAGCATATTGTGTCAGGTTGGAATTATGTTAAGTGCAACCCCCAAGTGCACACTAGTGTTACGTTATAGGAACAGGTATAAAGTAATTAGGAAGGGCAGAGGAGTACAAATAATTGTGCTTTGACAACTTTACATTTTTCATACAAAAATGTTGAGGTGACAGTAAGGATATCACTGACAGGGTTAATGCTGTCATTAAGAGAAGAAAGAAACCGCACAATGGAAGAAATTTAGCGATGTTCATTATTGAACATGTATTATAATATCATGTGCAAATAAAATAATAGGAGTCTTCATGCGTTATCCAGGCCTGTCTGTAAAGGTAGCAGAAACACTGAAGAGATTTAAAATGTTCCCATTAAGTATTTCATTCTATTCTGGCTTTGACATGTTTCTTATTAAGTTCAGATATGATATTAAAGACCATGCACTGTATGTCAGTGAAATGCAATGTGCATGTTAGGATGATCTATAAGAAAGGGTATGAGAATATGCCTAAAATGTTGTCAAATCTATCTCATTCAGCCATTCATCTTGTTGCTTGGATGAAATAGAGATAGATTAAAAGGTGATGAAAACTAATATATTTAAAGGACTTGGTGTAAAATTTTAAACAGAAAGAATAGGGACAATATAAGGGCATGATCATGAAATAGAATCAGATTCTAGTGGACTATTTCTGGACAGTAAGAATATAATAGACTGTAATAAGCCTAATAGAACTTTTTATTTCATTCTTTCTAGTTCATTTTCTTTATTGAGTCCACAATCATATAGGCAACTGGTTTTTTCTCTTACTAACTAATGAATCCATTTGGCATTTTATACTACTATAATCTACCCCAAGCTTAAAAATTAGAATGTTGCTTTAAGACCAGCAAATTTTAACTAGTTGGCAATTTGTAGTGGCAGTTTTAAAGCCAAAATAATGGAAAGAGTAGAAGATGTTCATTTACTGTTGTATATAAAGTAACAGTATCTTGACATTTTTCAGGATATGTTTTAAGATTATTAACAGACCAAAACGGAATGTTTAAACATAAAATTTAAAAAAAATTGATGAAACTTTATTGAGATCAATAGAGCAGTTTCAAAATCACAGTAAAAATAGAATTTGTTTGTTGTAACGTTCCAATTTGAATTTTTCAAATTTTTTATTAGAAAAGTTTTCAAACATAAAAGTTGAAAGACTATTACACTAAACATTCATATATCCATCACCTAGAGTCAAACATTAACATTTTACTTGGCTTGCTTTGTGTACATATCTATCCACTTGTCTATCTCTATTCCCAGACATTACTTTATTATACTTTTTGAGGCATTTCAAAGTGAGTTACAGATGTCCTTTCAGATTACCCTGAAAACTTAAGCTTATATGCCATTAATCATTTTTTACTATTTGTTTAAGATTACTTCCAGGTAAAATTTACATACAATGAAATGCATAAATATTAAGTGTGCCATTTGGTAAGTTTTAACAAATGAATACACCTATGTAAAGCAAACCCCTGTCGAGGTATAGAATATTATCATTAACCCAAAGCATTCTTTCATGCTTCTTCCTTAAAATCAACAAAGGGTAGAGGTTCATGGGACAAAGTCCAGGAGAAACCAGACACAACCTTCCAGGTGTCCTCTCCCAGTGAAGTGACATAGATGTGCTTAATTGTCTCAGCAATGATAATGTGACAACACATGTGAAGTGTTGACAGTCAGGTAAGCTCACCCAAGCCTTGGTGCCTAGGAATTATATGATCAATCATGAAGGCATGAAATAGGCATGAAACACCTGTACAACTGACCTCAGCTATTCAGACTCCAGCCCCCCAGAGCAAAGACATTCGTTCAGCAAATAGCACATTGTAAGAATAAATTATAATCAGATTTGTGCCACATGGTTCAAGGTGTCAGACAAACAAAAATCTCTTCTCAGGCAGAATATTCTACAGTCTCACAGCTCATTTCAAAGGAGCCAGCCAAAGGCCAATCCTGAAAATAGGCATTTGTAATTGAATGTACAGGATTTGAGCACCCACGCCTGTAAATTAATCCTTCCCCACACATTTTCCCATGAATTGCTTTGGTGTCCTTCTCAAAAATGAAATG
The DNA here is from genome assembly GCF_022079265.1 of Lynx rufus. NCBI lineage: Eukaryota > Metazoa > Chordata > Mammalia > Carnivora > Felidae > Lynx > Lynx rufus. The sequence continues at coordinate 49,748,093 of NW_025814845.1, forward strand.
ACCCATATAAAGTCTGGTCTTTTTCTGGATGTCATATTCTATTCTATTTCTCTTTTTGTCACTCCTGATGCCAGTATCACACTATTTTGATTCCCAACGCTTTATAATAAGCCTTGAGATCAATTATTATAAGTCAGTCAACTATATTTTTCTTTTCCAAAATTTCTTTGAATATTATAGAACTTTGAATTTACATATAAATTTGAAATTCTCTTTGTAAATTTCTCCACATAGTCATTTTTAATGATTTCTATCTCTCTGCTTTGATTTCCTAACTTTTCATTCATTCCAAACATATTTTCTTTTATATTATTCAGCATACTTCCTCTAAAATTTTTATGCTAATTCCAACATCTGGGTTATTTTGTATGCTAATTCCAACATCTGGGTTATCTTTGTGTCCATCTCTTGATTATCTTTTCTCTGAAGAATGAACACATATTATTTTTTCTTCATATTTTGAAGTAATTTAGGATGCACATTGGAGATTGTAAATGTTATGTTTTAGAGATTGTGGATTTCATAATCTTATGAAGTTTTTTTTTTTCCCCATTTAGTCTGCAATTTACTTAGTTGAAATCACGCAGCAAAATCTGCCTTTGAATGGTAGCTCAATTCTTAGTTGAGGTATTTCATCCTTAGAAGAAAGGCTTGGAATCTACTGCATAAAGTTCTTGTTCTAGAAACCTGGACATAATTTATAACCTCAATTTGGGTGTCTTCTCCTTTCCTTGCATTTTCTTGTGCAATATGTGCTCTCACTAACTAGCTCTCACATATCATCTTTCAAATTTGGGAGACTATGCATTTTCTTTTTTTTTTAATGTTTATTTATTTTGAGAGAGGGGTGGGGGGAAGGCAGAGAAAGAGAGAGAGAGGATCCCAAGCAAGCTCTGTGCTGTCAGTGCAGAGTCCCATGCAGGCCTCAATCTCTCAAACCATGAGATCATGACATGAGTTAAAATCAAAAGTCAGGGATACTTAACAGACTGAGCCACCAGGTACCCCAACTTATGCATTTTCTATTGAAGTTTTGCAACAGTCTTGAGCTGGCTTCATTCTAATAGCCAAAGCAAATGAGAGACTTTAAGCATGTAATTTCATTCTTCCACACGTATAAACTACCTTCCAGAATTTGTCCATTGGGGATCTTTGGGTAGTCTTTTTATTTTCTCTTTTACATTTGATCCAGAGTTTATATTTTCATCTGTAATGGATCATTTAGAGAGGAGCTAACTTGGCCATTACCAGAATAAACTATCTTTTGTAATTTAGGATCATAGATGATGAATGATTGGCTTAAAAGGCTAAATTTTTTTAGCGATAATTTCTGTAGATGTCTTGGAAGTGACATTGCATAACCTGTAATACTGAGATTTGAAATATATTCCAGGAAATCTTATTCTTAAAAATAAAATACTTCAATGGTTCTTACATGCATTTGATGTCTAATCCCACTGAAATTCCCACTAAAATGGCAGTAAATGATTAACTTATGTAATCATGCATGAATATAATTTCTTATTTACAATTTACTTAATACATTTATGAATTTAAGTGTGGTGATTCTCCATCCTTTGACTTACTTATCCAGCTAATCCAAGACTTTACCAATGCCAGGATATTAGACACGATGTAGGTAAAGAACAAATGTAATGAAAAGGTAAAAGTTGGATTAAGTAAAAGCCTGCAGACTAACAGGGAAGAATTCCAGCTCTCTTACCATGGTTAGCTATCAGAATGCTAGAAGTCAGGTAAGCTAACAGACAAGATCGGATTTAAATCAGACCCACACAAATAATTTGAATGAAAGTAATAATTTGAATGAAACAAGCAATAAAACAGCTCAGACATTAAAAAAATCACAGCAATAAAAATATCAAACATAGCACCCCAAGTTCCTTTCCATTTTGTCCATTACACCCAGGTGCAGAATAAATGAGACCCATCTATGAGATTCACAGGCTCATCCACATAGAAGTAACATTATAGTTATCAGAGATCTCCGTATTTTGCCTCAAATACATAATCCATGTGACATCCTCCAGAGAGTAATGTGTCATAGACCATTGATTATTATTTACACTAGATAATATTTAGCTAGAAACATAGTACTAAGGATATTTCATAGTTAGGGTCTCTTACTCCTGGCAAATATCTTTAGTCTGTTTACTCAGAGTTAAGATTGATAAGGATATAGATCAGGTCATTTATCCTCTTTTCTTTCCTCCTTTAGTAAAGGATATCAAAAGACTACACAGATCTGCTGCTTTTATAGGGTTTTCTCAATAGATTGGCAAGAGGTCACATTTTCCATAAGGGAGCTACTAGTTCAGAAACCCAACCTATGTCCATGACCTTTTAGTCAGATAAAAAGAGATTTATCTTAAATATAAACAGAGGTTTCCATATCATCAGACATTTAAGAATAGTCTCCACTGTAAGAGAGCAAGACCAAAACAATCAAAAAGAAAAATTAAACTGAATGTAAACAGAGGCAATCAAGGGGGTCAGAAAAAAAAGGCTTAGAAAAATAACCAGAGAAATAAGAAACATTTATTAAAAGTAAAAACATTATTACTGTAACTAAAAGAAATCAATAGAAAAATTAGAAGATAAGGATTAGAAAATTATTCAAAAGGAAGAACAAAAAAATGGAAACTATTACATCCAATTCAACAAGCAACCCTGAAATTAAGAACATAAGAAAAAGAAAGAAGATGATAAATAATGAAATTACTTTAATTAGAAATTAAATAAATTTCTATCTATATATTATAAATCACCCAGACAACAAAAAAATGAATGAAAAGAATGAATTACTAATGCATAAAAACTTTATATTAATAAATTACATAATCTACATAAAGAAAGGGATTAACTGGGGCAACTGGCTGGCTCAGTTGGTGGAGGGTGCCACTCTTGATCTCTGGGTCATGAATTCAAGTCCCATGCTGGGCCTAGAGCTTACTTTAAAAAAATAACAAAGCAATATCAAATCTGTCAGTTAAAACCACAGGTATGTAAAAATTCATAGTTCTGTAAAAAGAAAGGCATTAACTAAAAGTTAAAAATATAGAACGCAGAAATTTTGTGTCCGATCAGGACAGAAATGAAGCAATTTCAAGAATGATGAGGGAGGTCCCATGATGAAAATGAGTGGTAAGCAGTAGTAGAAATAAGTAGTAGAAAATCCAGTACAAACTGGAGTAAGATGGTGAAAGATTTCAAAGTAGGGGTGAGGGCTCTGTGGAGAGATATGAAGAAATCACCCTAGGAACAGCAGTTAGGTAAGAAATAGTGATAAGTAGGTATAAAAGTAAGAATGCAAAGAGAAAAGCATAAAATAACCTCAGAAGAAATAAAACAGTGTAAAAGGATGAAATGAAATCATAGTACACTATGTAGCTATTCTTTGAATTGATATTTACACAGACATAATTTTTTTGGCACTCCTATTCTGAATGAGCACAATGTCTATAGTCTTGACTCTCAGGGGCAAGATGTAACAATCCAGTCTTCAATGATTGCCACAAATGATTAATATATATATTTTTAATTTCAATATAATTAACATATAGTGTTATATTAGTTTCAGGTGTACAATAGAGTTATTCAACAATTCTACACATTATTCAGTGCTCATCATAAGTGTACTTTTTAATCCTCTTCACCTGTTTCACCCATTCCTCCCCCCCCCCCCAATTCCCCTGTGGTAACCACCAGTTTGTTCTCTATTTTAAGAGTCTGTTTTTTGGTCCCTTTTTTCTTTGTTGGTTTGTTTTGTTCTTAAATTCTGCATATGAGTGAAATTATATGCTATTTGCCTTTCTCTGACCGACATATTTCACTTAGCATTATACTCTATAGATACATCCACATCACTGCAAATGGGAAGATTTCATTCTTTTTTGTGGCTGAGTAATATTACATTCTGTGTGTGTGTGTGTGTGTGTGTGTGTGTGTGTGTGTGTACGGACCATTTTTTCTTTATCCATTCATCTATCAGTGGGCACTTGGGTTGCTTCCATAATTTGGTTATTGTAAATAATTCTGCAATAAACATAGGGGGGCATGTATCCTTTTTAATTAGTGTTTTCAGAGGGGTTTTTTTTTGGTAAATACCCAGTAATGGAGTTACTGGATCATATGGTAATTCCATTTTTAACTTTTTGAAGAACTTCCATACTTTTTTCCACAGTGACTACACCAGTTTGCTTTCCCACAAATAATGCACAAGGGATCATTTTTCTCCACATTCTCACCAACACCTGTTGCTTCTCGTGTTTTTCATTTTAGCCATCTGACAGGTGTGAGGTGATATCTCATTGTGGTTTTGATTTGCATTTTCCTGATGATTCGTGTGGCTGAGCATCTTTTCATATGTCTGTTGGACATCTGTGTTTTCTTTGGAGAAACGTCTGTTCAAATCTTCTGCCCATTTTTAATATTGGATTATTTGGGTATATTTGGTGTTGAGTTGTATAAATTCTTTATGTATTTTCTTTATATATTTCTGATGCTAAGTTCTTATCAGATATGTCATTTGAAAACATTTTCTCCCAATAAGTAGGTTGTCTTTTCGTTTTGTTGATTGTTTCCGTTGCTGTGCAGAAGCTTTTTACTTTGATGTAGTCTCAACGGTTGTATTTTTCCCCCCTGCTTTTGTTTCTTTTGCCTCAGGAGACATATCTAGAAAAATGTGCTAGAGCTAACAGAAATTATAGTCTGTGTTCTCATCTAGGACTTCTGTGATTTTAGGCATCACATTTAGCTCTTTAATACATAGCCATATTAAAATGTCAATTTTTCTCACAATATAGACTAAACCAAATTGAGTTTGGTTTAAACTCAAAGTTTGGTTTAAACCAAACATATCATTATGACAATCACGGTACTAGAAATTGGAAACAATGTGCATGTTTGTGTGTATGTGTGTGTGTGCGTGTGTGTGTGTTTTCCATCCCCATATTGACTCATAGAGGTGTGATTTAATTGTTCCTTCAAGTACAGGATTTTCTTTATCACAGTTTCTTTATCCACAGGTAGCACACCAACCTATAAGTACATATTTGTATGTCTACTTCCCTTCATAAGTTGTAAGCCCTTTGAAGGGTATATTGTTAATTATCTTTGTGTCTGCCATGTGTACAAGATTATCTTTAATACAATGGGCCTGGATAAATAAAGAATGTGTAAATAAATGAATATAATGTTTTCTAATTAGATTTGCCTCTAACTTATGTTTTTCAAACTTTTGTTTTCAAAACGAAAAAGGCATTATATTCTGAAGTTTAAAATATTATCTACAATAAAATATATGTAACTAACATTCCCTTCTGAACAGTGTAATAAATTCATACGTGCTTAAAAGTAGCAATCACTTGGGCAATTAAAAAATCCAAAATCTTGTATAAAACTGACCTTAAAATTATAAAAAGAAAATTAAAATTTCTCTTTTAAAAAGATTGTAATGTTATCTTTCCTCTTCCTCCCTAACAGAAAGAGAAAGAGATGATAGATGTAAAGTGTTGATGGTGATGGGTAATAAATAGAAAAAACAGAGCAAATTCAGGAACGCTTGAAAGCACATCACTTCTAACTTTTGTTCCGTAGCTCCACCTATTGCAACATATCCGCATTCTGATCTCATTCTTTCATTTTTACTGAGAAAATGAATTGATATAGTGGAGACAGTCAATGAGCTGTTCAGGAAGACATATTATTAATTTTCTTAAATGAAGCTGCTAAAGCTAATAAGATCAATCATTTTATATAAAGTAACTTTATACTTTCTCCAAGTCATTAAAATTGTATCAAGAAAGAAAAATGGAATGGGATAAATTAATAGAACAAATACTGTTTAGAAGAAAGTGCTATAAAATGAATTTTATCTGATTTATGTATGTAAGATTCGTACAAATTGGGTTCTCTCTTAGCAGATGCTGATATGGAGCATGATGTGCAAAACATTTTTATAGAAGCCAAATCCTGTGAAAGGAACAGGGCAAATTACTGAAAAAAAAAAGCACATAATAAAATCATTCAAAAGCAAAATGAAGAAAATAATTTAAATTTTGAATTATAATAAAAAATAAAATTTACTTATTTCATTTATTCCATGCTATGTTCTTTTTGAAAACTTATAGCTTTGAAATTAAATATCAATGCCTTTGTGAAAACCTAACTGAACTTAGTGTTAAGTATTAGTTAATTAATATAAATTAATTAATGTTCACTCCAAAGAAATGCACTGTTTATAGCTTACACTAACCATTTATTAACATGATTTTAGTCATTATGATTAATAGCATGTAATTTAGTTGAGAGGATTAATAAATTATAAAACTATTTAAGTAGGCATTCCTTAACACATGTTTCAAAAATTAAATTGTTTTACTTTATAAATGAAAATAATAAGTGGAATTGAGTTTTATATATATGTATATTTATATATATAATTAGAATAGCAACAATAAAAAAAATCTCTGAAAAACACTGTAGCATAATTAAACTTTTTACTGTTAAAATAGAAGCTCAAACTTTTCAATTGTGTTCGCAGATAATTTACTTCCTACACTGTGTCAGTGTTTTTACTTTAGGACCCGAGGTCTGTGACTAATTCTTGTTAATACATAGGAAGTAGCACACAATAGACACCTTTAAACTCATTTTTGCATAAGTTATACTTTAGTTGACTTGATTCCTTACACTTTGTTTTTCTCTTCCTGAAATCATGTCTTCCTTTGCTCCTGGGTTATTTCCAACTGTGTTCTGTAGCTGTTGGTTCAATTCACAACAAACAATTGATTACACAGATCATAGAGCAAGTTAATCAGTCTGGGACTTTGGTAATGAAAAATAAAGCTTCAGCAAGTTAATATATCAGTCTTAAGTAGAGAAGATATCTAAAACTAATTAAACACTGGTCCCAGTGACAGTGATGTAAGCTCTACTCCTGAAACCTTTATATTACTTAGAACCACAGCTTTCCTAATGGTAGTGTGAAATTACAATTTCATCTTTTGAATCGGTATAATTGATCAGTGTGAGACAACTACCTTATAAGAACAACTTTGAAATCTAAGTTTACAAAATGTGCAGAATATCATATAAGGGTCCACATTATCTGACTCAATACTTTCCTCTATCCTAAGGTGGCTAATTACTAATAAATAATTTCCCTTGAGAAGGTAAGTTCTAAGAAACATTCAACTCAGTTGTAGGAAATGTTTGGGACCAGTCCTCTCTGTCATTATTATGAGAAAAAACTTTCATAGAGGCCTCAAGTAGATTTAGACTTGTGTAATGTGTAACTCCCAGGAGAACTGGAGAGATAAATATTTAATTTTTTCCTGTAGTAAAGACAAACAAGGAAAAGAGAACATGGAAATTTGTCTTGAGTTAACTGGATTTATGCCTGCTACAGTCAAAATTATTTCTATTACAAATTATTTGTTTTAAGACACCTACACATAAGTAATCTATAGATAAAAGAAATCCAAAGTTATAAATTTAGTTCAAACTAAACTTTGAAATCAAGCTATGGAAAGTCTTTCAAGGTATTATTTCTGCTCTGATTTGATTATTTTCACTTTTCCTCCCAGGTTTGATGTTTGTCTAGTCTTCCTACAGAGAAGGCCAATTATTGGTCATTTTGTACTGTCTGAAATACATGGAGATAGTGAATATCTGAGTACAAATTTTAAATACTGGAAAAATGGAATATGATAAATCCATTTATGAGTCCAAATATTTAACTCTGGTTATTCAACTGTGGTTAGAGTCAAGAAAATATGTGAACATGGCTGCAAAGTTACAAACTTATTAGACTGGGGATTATTTTCCTAACTTAGGGTTTACTAGTAATAATTTCCCATACCCCTATGTCTCCTTTAAGTTCAGAATCAATTGAGAAATCAAACACTGGGATCAAAGAGAGGGATATAAAGTTTTGGTATTGGTACCAAGAAAGACTGGATTGGAAATTATGGATTAGATATGGGTCATAGTCAAATATTCTTGTAATCTCCATAAATAAATAATTGAACTTTGACAATCCAACCCAAAGAGATTTTACATCTAAAGAGATTATACACTCAATTTGGCATTATTATCGTGCATTCTTAGCTCCCATTACTTGGAACAGAGAGAAAAATGGACTTCCAGATTTACCTTTAGAAGTGGCCAGAATGCGGGGTGCAAATCTTATAGAAGAAATAACAGAGTAGATCCACTGGTCTTTCAGATGGAAGGACACATGGAGAACAAAATGGAGAAAAAGCAAGAAAGAGGGAGAGATTTTCTAAATCTTAATCAGAAAATTTATTCTTTCTTTGGAGCAGAGTGAGTAAGACAATGTACAGAACCATTCTTTTTAATCCAAGCTTTGTGCCAGAAGACTAACCAAACTGTATCAAAGAAAATAAAATGAGATAAGGCCAAGTTTAGACTGGCTAATGCCAACAAACTTGACTGTCAAGAATTGTGCGAGTAACAGGAGGCAGGATTCTGTAAAGTAACTATTTAACTTCAATAGTGTTTGTGAAGAGAGGACTGCTTTCTTTGTAAACTCATAGGATGCCAGTCAAGGTCTTCAGCAAATTCTTTTACTCTGAGCAACAAGGTCAAATATTATTGCCCCTTGAAATAAAGGTTCTATAGCACTTTTAGTAATATGTTGAAAACAAGAACATGTTTGAAGTTAGGAAATTGTAGTGACAGTGAAACCAGAAATGAAAGGGTAGCTTTAAGAGACAGAAAAAAAAAATTTAAACCAATGTAAAACTATACTAACCTTTAAAATTTGAAACAAAAATTTTCCATAATCACCTACAAAATCCTCCAGAAAATATCTTCAAAATAATATTCTCTAATAATCATTTTAATGTGCTTATTTCCCAGGGAGTTATTCAGATAATTAAATTACCAACTTTCTCAGGACTTTTAGGTTTCTAGGAATTACACTTAGCTACTGAAACTGGACATCTTAGAAATTTGAACTTTAGAACAGTGAAGATAACTTAAAAATAGAAGAAAGGTGGATAGAGGTTTTCTTCCCCCCTTTGGAAATCATTTGGACATTAATGAATGAAGAGTTATTAGAACAAGAACCAGGATCAATCATGTCACATTCATCTAGTGACTGTCAATCTGCATTAAGGATGTCTCCAATATAGTTTGTTATCTTGAATGTTGACTCAGCATTTATATGTAGTCCTGATCCCAAATCAATTTTGTTAAAGCAGAATTGATTTTGGATTTGCCTTTATATAAAAGAAACATGAGATTAGTTTCAGTGAATAATCCTCCTTTTCCACATGTCATTCTGAGCTGAAGGCAGGTCTCTTATTAAAACTTTGCCAAATCTTAGAGCAGTCAATGTTTAATTTTTAAGGTTTTATTTTAAACAAAGTTGAAAATGAGCTTTTATTCTTTTCTCTTTTAAAGGCTATGTCTCTTTGATTATTTATTACCTAACAGCAAAAATTAGTTATGAAATTTTTCAGGCAAAGATTTAATTTATTTCAGCTATTCTTCCTTTGAACCTCTAAATTCTCCAATCAGGATTATGCCTGAAGACATACAGATTTACCTATTAGCTAAATATAGTGTGCATTCAGTCCTACCACCCTTTAAATATCCAAGTAACACAATGTACAAAGTTAAAATCATACACTGGAAAAATGCAATATATGTAATAGAGATTAACAAATTGAACATGTATATGGAATTAATAAAGTAGTAAAAAAGAATGAACACATTAACTGAAAATTGGAAAAAGGGACTAAACAGAAAATTCACTAATCTGAATTGTCTCGTGTAATCCTCAAATAATCTATTATTAGTATTAGCAATAATACATGATACATAACTGATATTATTATCATCACTGTAAATCATAATAGAATAAATCATATGAATGCAAATAGGTAATATATTTTGATCCTTATGAGGTAATTTAAAAAGGAACACAAATATTTTGAAATAGGGTTCTATTTGTTGCCCACAAGCAATTAACAAAACACAAGAGTAAACCTCATTAAGAGATACATTTCACATAAGAGGAAAATAACCCTTCATAGTCATTGTTTCTGGAAATATGAAAATTTTCTGGAGTCCAATTTGAATAAGTAGTAAAAGATGGGCAGAGAGTCTGTATATAACACTCATAAAATATTTGCCAAAGCAAAGGACTATATTTGAAGGGAAAATATAGTACTCATGAAAATGTTAAAGCTGAGATATTTACATATTTTTAACATGAAAAATATGAGCCTTGAGATATCTTCTACTTAGTAGAATCTTCCCTGAGCCTACCAAGAATGTCATTATCTATACTGAGAATATTTTATTGATTAAAACATCATGATCTACAGAGAAGAGTCAATTACCCATAAAAGGAAAGTTTGACGAATATTGCTGCCAATTTGATAAAGAAATAATTAGGCCATGTAATAGACTAATAAAATATAGAGAAGCCAATAATAATAATTAGACATCATTTGAAAAAAAGCATTTTTCAGAAGAATAACTGTGACATAGTTTTAAAGATATCTATGGCTAAGAAAATTTTTCAAGAACATTACTATGTGCTAAGGGCGAGTGGGTGGCTCAGTTGGTTAAGCATCCGACTTTGGCTTAGGGCATGATCTCACGGTTCGTGAATTTGAGCCCCGCTTCTGGCTCTGTGCTGATGGCTCAGAGCCTGGAGCCTGCTTCGGATTCTGTGTCTCCCTCTTTCTCTCTCCCCCTCCTCAACTCATGCTCTGTCTCTATGTCTCTCAAAAGTAAATAAACAATAATAAAAAAAAGAACATTAGTATGTGCTAAGAATGATTATTTTCCTTATATTTTTTGATGATCAGAAATTAAACATAAAGAATTATTATAAGTTTGCTTGCACTACACATATAGATGCATGATATTAGTATTTTTAAAAAGAATTCAAGTTTTAAAAAATAATTTGTAGAAATTATATAAGTACACTAGAACAACAAAACAGTCATTGACAACTAAAATAAATGTTAAAATATGATTTAATTATGTTTAATGCTTTCACTATCAGAAGTATCTTGGATTGGATGATTAGTTATGGTTATAGTTGTCATTGTGCCTAATAATGATGACATGCTCCCATTAGTCTGGGGTAAATTAGCAGTGTTGACATATGCAATGTGGCATGAGGAGTACACAATGAACCTTTGTAAAATGATATAAGTAGCCATCATAGTTCTTTTACAAATATGTTTAAAAACATATTCACATGTAAACTAGTTACTGGATAACACATCGCAAAATTGTCTTGTTTTTTGTTTTGAGCCAACCTATTTTAGGAGAGCAACTCATATCCATTGGCCAATAGAATACATTAATTATTCATGCTTATAAATTACAATAGATTATCCTAGAAATAGATTGAGGTCAGGTATGTTATATAACAATTATAACTTGTATCTATAGGACATTTTTCAATTTACACATTTTACCTTCACATTCTTTGATTTGACTCTCACAATTCTGTAGGAGGCATAATATGTTTGACTCATCTTCCTTTACAAAAAGAGAAATTGACATGGAGTTTAAAAGACTTAGTCAAGCTGGATTTTAGCTTAGGCCTTTCTCCAAATTCATTGGTTATGTCTTTACAACACATAATTTCTCATTGTTCCCTAACAGTTAAATAGAGGAAGTTTTCGAAATTTCTAACACATAAGTTATAGTCTTTGAATTCGTGATTGATGGTTTCATCATGCAGGCAGTAATTTCCCATTAGAACATGACTGGATAACAAGTGCAATTAAGAATCTTTTTCTAGTCTCTTGAGATTCCCTAGGTGTCTCATTTCGTTAGTATATTTACAGCTACCTAAGACACTTACAACCATGGAATTTTGAGAGTTATATGCCACTGGGATTGACATAAAAATATGTTTTCAAAGTTTGACATTTATAACATAATTTATTTGATGACACTGCCATTATATTTAAAAATAAATGAATTAATGGCACAACTCTTGTTATCAAGACAAATTATTATTTTAGAATGCCCTGTCCTTCATTTACCCTTTCTCTCTCATTAGGAAAACTTGAACTACACCTGCAGGGCCAGCCCATCCATGGTCTCCAGGACCAATCTGATCATCTGCAGAAGAGATGTAGCAATGTCCAACAATCTGGAACTGTATTTTAAAATATTATTTCTAGTATCATAATGCCTTGCTTATGGTTTGCCTTGAATTTCATAACTTAGATCTGGTTATGTGGTTTTCAGTTCATTTGCCTGTTCTGGATCTAGAGTTGTTTCTGGGGTGCCTGTGTGGCTCAGTCAGTTGAGTATCTGACTCTTGATTTTGGCTTAGATCATGACATGGGTTAGAGTCCTGCATTGGGCTCCACTCTGAGTGTGGAAGCCTGCTTGATATTCTCTCTCTCTCCTTCCTCTGCTTGTGCATATGCACTCTCTCTCTTGCTCAAAATAAATAAATAAACATTAACAAAAATGTGTTGTTTCTGTTGACTTTTCTCCTTTGTAACTTAATTTTTCAGAATTCCTTTGATTATTCAAGTTACTCTGCTAGAGGGTTATACAAAGTTACATGAAGTTCTCCATTTATTCATATATATGAATAGAGCTGATATGTGCTGGTGTGAAGTATGTGCATTGTAAACCATTTAAATGATATAGATAATGGCATCAGCCTACATTTCAGTGATGAGAGCAGCAAAATTGTTCATCATCTGATCTGCTGTCTTACATGGCAGGTATTGTTCTATGTGCTTCACACAGAGCAGATAGTTTAGTATTCACAGTAACCTGACAGAGATAAGTGCTATTGTTCTGAATTTACAGAAAAGAAAATGGAGGTTAAGTATACCAGCAATGTTACATTTCTAATAAGTTGCAGGGCGGTGATTTGGAGCCAAGAAGTCTGATTCAGAGTCCACGAATCTCTTAATCCCTATTCTATGTAAATTCTAACCTGAATTTTCTCTGTAAAGTATTTTCTCTCGCTAAGGATCACAATTAGCACTCATTACCATGGAGTCTAGTTGTGTCTACCATGTTCTACAGGTCACCCTTCCTTTCCTTCAGTCAGAAGATTATTCATTCATTCATTCATTTATTCATTCATTCAATTATTCATTTGTATCTTTCCCTAACTGAAACTTGCAATTAATCAGATCTACCTTCTTTTTTATAAAATACTGGTAAGTTTGCATTTATTGTATGACATTTCTTTTAAAAGTGTCACACTCCCTCTATCAACACAACCTAAATTAAACATAACAAGACCATATGAGAAACAAATCAGAAACTAATATCTACATTCATCCCAATTCAAGTTTAAGTATAAATTATGACTCTTTCCCCTTTATTGTTGTGTTTAGACAGCATTGTTTTACAAATTTATGGGTATGTTATATCCTATTCCACATGGAATAACTTTCCTAACATCTTTTCTTTTTTTTCTGGCTTCTATCATGACTACCTTGAATGATGATTTATGAACATTGAAGAAATCTACACCACGCATATAGAAGTCATGTTCTTTCCGTAGCATATCACTGCAATCTATAATTATTCATTACGACACCTTCATTATCCAAAGTGATTTTTGTGGAGAGTGTTGTGTTATGGATACTCGACATCCCCAGTCAACTTTGAAGGTCAATATCCTTTTTTTTTTGGTAGAACACTTTATAACAAATATTAGAAACTTTACTAAACATAATTTTATCTTTCGTTGTAACTAAGAATCAATAACAGTAGTTTCTGATATTATCCATGATGTTATGTTGTGATATCTTCAGAGATACTGAGTGGCTCTGTGGTCAGCTTTTCATTTCATTCAAAGCCTCGGGTAATTTGAGCTCCTTTAACAGAGATTTCTCCTTGGGACTCATTGAGACGTCTTCTGTCTTGCTCAGCATTGTGGTTTAGTCTCCCGTTCAAGATCCCCAACTGTTTTAATAGGATTCATCTTTCACTTTTTCTTCTCTATTGTATTCTCTTTTCCTTTTACTACTTTCTATGTCCTTCTGTACCAAACATAAATTTGATAACCTTTGGGTTTGTGTGCCCAACTCAACATTTAATAAAACTGGAATGATGAATACGTTGTGAAGAAGTTTCAGGTCTATGTGCTATGTAAAATTACCAGGTAGTGATTTGACTGCTTTCCCTGATGCTGGTAGTTCCTCTCACTTTACACCAAATAACAACTAAACCCAACTGGCCACTGCCTTGATTTAGAAGCTTTCTTGTTCATGACTCCAAACCACCAGTTTTGCTCTATAAGTATGGAGACAACATAGTGCAGTGGTTAGATCTATAAGCTCTGGAGCAAAGTTTCTTGAGTTTGGAGCTCTATTCTCCCACTTGTTATGTGGCTTCAGAAAAATGTTCTTTGTCTCAGTTTCCTAAGTCTGTAAACTGGGGATGATTTTAGCTAGTTTTTTTGTTGCTGGGCTTAAAACAGTTTAACCATGGTAAGGAGTTATAAGAACCATCAGCACAATTAGAGACTATACTATGTAAGTATTATGGATTATTTACAGTTCCATATTCATTCCTCAGTCTCTTTTGCTCCATATTCTTTGTACTTCATCTAAATGTTTATAGTGTTACAGAGTTACATTGGTGGACTCTTACTTTTTATTTGTACATTCTTCCCTAGGAGACTTCATTAAGTCTGATGAGTTTAAAGGACATCTATATATTTATGACTGTCAATGTTATTTTAATACTTGGTAACAGAGTTTATGACAATTATTATCTTTTGTCTGTTCAAGGATCCTCTTCCTTTTCTATCATATCCCTCTCGAACAATAGGCAATCATACAATTGTGTTCAACATGCATTTTTATATTTTACAAAATGTTTATATACATGTATTTCTAAATAAATTGTGTTATGTTATATATTTCATTATTTTCCCCCCTTTTTCCCTACTAAATACTATGCTTAAGTTCTATACTTATTTCTTTGTGGAACTCTAGCTTGTTACTTCTAATTGCTCCATTGTGTGTATATGCCACTTGTATCTACCACATTTTAACTTACTTTTTCTCCCCATAGTGAACATTCACATTACCTCCAACTCACTGAACTCCTGAGTAAAAATGCAGCCAACATGCATGCATATATCTCTATGGATCTCTGAAATAACTTATTTGGAATATTTAGGAGAAGAATTTCTGTGACACTGCTTTGCAAATATGACTGTATCATTGACATTCCCAAGACAACATATGTTGTGAACAGCATCTGGCAAATTCCAACTTTTCAACTTTTTCCAGTCTAATAAAGTGATATGTATTCTTAATTTACATGTTGTGTTTGTTAAAGGGTTTGAGAATCTCTACATATGTTTCTGTGTCTTCTTTCAAGATATAATAAAAGTGTTAAAGTAGAAAAATATCTATTAAGGAAAAGGGCAATGTTCCAGCACTAAACATTTAACAATACCATAGGTGTACAAGTGTAATATTACTTGTAAAAATTCTGCAAGCCTATTATTCTCAAAAAGTGCTCATAAAAAGACCCCTTGCCATAGGTCTCAGTTACTAGTAATAAAATGTGACTGTTTCAATGAAAATGGATGCATGTCTACTAGAGCATGCTCAATAATACAGATATGGAAGTATATATTCCATCCAATATAACAACTTAAATAAGATTTCTAACTTCTACTGTAAAACAAAACTCATTTCCCAGTATTTTTTTTCATTCTTGCTGATTACAAAATAAGAAGAAAATCCTAAACACTGTTCATCTTCACATCAAAATAGTTAATGAGTTTTTGGCAAAGGGAAAATAATAAAGGAAACTATGATATGACAGAAACTAAGAGTTTGAGGTATTCACTGAAATGGAAAAAAGCAGTAAATAAAAGATAGTATCGGTCCTATAAATTCTCTTTTTTTCCCCTTATCATTGATTCTGCACTAATTCTTATTTTCTTTTTTCTTCCAGATTTATGTTCCAACTCTAAAATAGTTCTCATCCTATGTAATGAGGTTTAGCAATAAGAGAGATATATGAAATAAAATTAGCTTTCAATTCAGATTCAAGTGTGTAAACAAATCGATTTTTCCTAAAATGTAGTATTTTTATAAATTTATAGCGCATTCAGTACTATCTCAAAAGATAATGAAAAATTTTTTTTCTCTATCAATTTTAAGTCCCTAGGTTATTTCATGAAAGCCTCATGACTTTATACATCGCCCATGTGCTGAGCAATCCCAAATTTCTGCATCCAATCCCCATGGGTTCCCAGACCCTCACACTCATACCTCCAGCTGCCAATTCCACTTATTCACTTTCATAAATAACTGGCTTCTCAGACATAGGACATAAACGAGAAGTCTTGGTTTCCTCCTTGCAGCTCTGAACATCCTTCCGTCTTTAGCATTTTTGGAATTGACATTATCATCACCAATTTATTCAAGCAAAAATTTCTAGGAGTCATCCTGGATTTTCCTCAATCTCTCACCCATTCCATCCTGTCTTTAGGAAGCCTGTCCTCTAGTGGTGTATGTAGTGAAGGAGTGAGTCGTGCAAAGACCCCAGAAGAGCCAGTGCATAAGCAAGACTTATTTTTTAGTGTTTCATCTACCAATATAGTCAGTGTCAAACAGTATGCAAACGATACATAATTGTTTAGAGAGTGGTTGTTTGTTGATTAGTCACAATGTGAAAATATTTTCTTCCCTGTTTTGAAGCAAAGCCTTTGAAGACTGCTTTGCTCTTGTGTAGAAGCATCTTCAAAATATATTTAAGTTAATTTGGTGATTCGTTTAGTTCTGGTTTAGACCAAATGAATACTTCTAGTTATACTGTGTCAATATACTTAGGCTTCTTCATGACAAGAACTGCATGTTACTCATCCTACACTGTACTAAAGGAAACAATACTAACATGTTGTACATTCAGTGATGTCTATTGAATAAATTAATAGACCAATGAATTACATGAGGTTTATTTAAAGGCTTTGTTCACAAGTACACTTTTGTTTAATTTGGATAAGTAATTATAATAAACAGAATCATGAAATTATAGAACACGAAAGAATTTTACAATGTATTTCTTTTTTCAGTTTATTGATTTATTTTTGAGAGAGAGAGAGATTGGGAGAGGAGGAATCCCAAGCCAGCCCTGTGCTGTCAGTGCAGAGCTCTACAAACCATGGGATCACAATCTGAACCAAAATCAAGAGTCAGAGGCTTAACCAACAGAGACACCCAGGCGCCCCGGATGTGTTTCTTTCACCAGTCTTCATGTTTAGTTATTATCAGACCAGAAGAAAAGTGAGGCCTCCTAATTTCCAGACAAGAGTTCTTGCCAATATTTTGCCATTTTTCCTCCAAAGTTAAAAACAAAGATGTATGCATACTTGGGAATCTTCTCTGAATACTTGAATACTTGAAAACAGAGATCAGTAGTAACATGTAAACTGTAGTGGGGATGATTTGTTTGAAGCTGTTAAGAGATGTTAATTGTCTGAAATTATTATTGCCTGTATTCATTATATTGAAAATAAATGCAGAAGATAAAAATGGATATAAAATCGAGCATCTGGGAGGATAGTAATGGATGTTAGGCAGCTGAAAATGAATAAGTGCTTCCATGACCAAACTGATTCATTTTCATAGTGTGCACTAAAAAATATAATGCCGGCAATTAAAGAGCATGGTCATACCGATATATAACAAAAGAGTTTAAATGGTTAAAAGTGGGAAGCAGTTAGAATGCAGGAAATGTAGGATGTACCTTTTTGAATTTCTCATTGTTCTTCACTCTATAGCTCTAGGAATAGGTAACAGGAAAAGGCCATAGTAGGGGCCATGATAAACCCCAAAGGGTTGTCTTCCTTTTAGTCATCTTCCTACAAGTGATTCCTTCCCTCTAATTTTTCCCTCACAAAACAATGGTCCCAATATATACAGCACCACCCCTAGTGTTGAAGAAAAATAAAATAATTTTCTGGAATGCTGTTGTTGAGACAGACATTAATCTATGACTGTCAAAATAAGGAAATCTAATCAGTGTTAAGTGGGACTGTTGGACAATCATGGTGGTCCTGAATTTAAACCTAGAAAACTAACATGTAATAAATGATTAGTCGCAAGTAGGGTAATAGAGATACAGTGACATCCTTTCTCATTTGCATTTCTCCTGAATGTGATCGTTTTCCCAGTCAAAGCAAGATTGGGGCTAAGTTTGAAATGATGGAGGATTTGGATCATCATCATAGAAGTATAAAATGAAAAAATATATTAATGCCATTCAGGCTTGGACATTCTATATAAGATTTTGCTGTAAAGCAGTATGGTTGAAAGACAGGCTATGTAGAGAGTAAGAGAAATCAAAGATTTTCTAAGTTGCTTTAAAGAATAAGAATCAGTGCAGGAGAAGTCAAATAACATCCATAATAGATACAGATGATAGATACATACATACATAGAGAGAAGATACACTTTTGGCATATAAAGTTGTTTGAAAGTTGAAACATAAAGCCTGACTCTTCTGTTTCTAGTGGATTGTGGGGAAAAGAGTTGGGAAAAGAAGCAGAGGGCTGATCTCCCTTTCTGGTCTTCAATTGTATGAGAGGATGATATGTTAGGTAGGTTAAGGATAACCTGGAAATAAAGGGTTCTTGTTCATGTTTGCATGTAGCTTCTACAATGAGGTTACCTCACCAGCTGCTCCTACACCAATGTGGGACAGTGGCCTTGCCAAAGTCAACAAAGGAATACAGCATGTTGGGGCAGAAAGAAAGCTGAGATTTCACTTTTCAGGCCCTACGTGGGGTTTGGAGAGAACCGGGTACCTGAGTTGAATTAATGAACTTGCCTTGGGGTCCATGTAGTAAGGCATGCAGGAAATCTGTAGCAGAGGCTTGGAAAACCAACTAAACCAAAAGTTCAGTACACAGCATGCCATATTCTCAAATGGCCTAAAATGCAATCAAGACCCACGGTGAAACAAATTGGGCAATGATACCCACTATGCTTACTTGTGGGCAGTTCTCCATGGAGTATCTACATGTCTTATAATAAGTTTTTTTCAAGGATGTTTGCATAGCAAACAGCTTTGGAGGCTAGAGATAGTGTCTCTCTTTTGTGGCAGACAGTAAATTTGTTTCTTAACCAGGATAATAAAGGTAGAGAATGCCTCTCTTCTTCCTTTGATTATATTCCAAGGTTACAAAAATATCTGTCTTTGGAGGGGAGGACAAGTTGCTGGCAATCTTCCTACAAGACTAGAGATTTTTCTGATCTCAGAGATCCTCAGTTATGAAACAGATTTCAATGTGTACAGATACACCTGGGACCACCCCTGTATCACCCCCACGAGAATTGGGGAAGGAAAAGAACAGACGAAAGCATGCAGCTCAGGTTTTCTACGGTGCTTTGAGTAATCTTTGTCTAAATCCATTTGAGTTCATTATTCTTTACTGACTGAAGCTATGGAAGTGGTGAGCCAACCTAGCAGCTAGCTGTCTGTGTCTTAGGGACTAGTTAACAGTTTGACACTAACCAAGCCAAGAGACCAAACCCAGATATACGCAAGCTGCAAAACTTATCTACAAATGTTAATACAGCTAATGCCAATCATACAGACATGAGATATTGTGTCGACAAAGGAGTCAGCAGAACTTTACAGATCTGAGGACCCCCTTTTCTGCTTCCTTGAGCTCCTATCAAGTCATCCTCTAATCATGCTGTTACTGTGTGTTTTGGGGAAAAGTGGAAAAAGCATGTGCTGTTATATCTGAAAGACCTACATCCAAAGACTAATTACTATGAGCCAGTTGCTTGATCTCTTGGAGACTCACTTGTTTCGTATGTAAAATGGGGTCAAATAATACATAGCTCACAGAATTATTGTGAAGAGCAAATCTTTAAAAACAGCTATGGTACTTGACTAGTAGCCTTAGAGCTGTTTTTTTTTTTTTTTTAAATAAGCTTGAATTTAAAACGAAGTGATTTACATTTTTAAATAAATTTTTAACATATTGTTAAATCTGGAGTCATTCTATTGTTATGCGAAATTATGCAGAGACAGTTTTCATTATTATATCTTTGGGTTTCACTATAATTCTATGAGGTAGGTGCTCCTAACTCCTATTTTAAATATAAGAAAATTGAGTCTTTAAAAGGTTAAATAATAATTTGTCAAATATTATTCAGCTAATAACCCTCAGAGTTGAATTTCAACACAGCTCTCTCTGGTATTGCAAAATCTATGCTTTCTCCACCGTAGTTTTACTACACCACACTATAATAAATGTGGGAAAAAGAGAAAAGAAAAATCACCCACAATGCCACCAAACAATCACAGTAATCGCTATCCTTTTGGCAAATATTTGTGTCATTTAATTATTGTAAATACTTCTTTCATTCTTTTTAGTCATAAAATATCTATACACTTAGAAATGCTTTGGGCTACATAATTTTTATTGGTATGGATCTCTTATTTAACATTATACTTAACTTCAAAAACATTATTCATTTAAATTTTTTTCCATTGTGGAAGACACTATTTTCTGGCAGTTGTTCAGGAAAATTTAACTTTGATTGCCCATTAAAATTAAAAAAATAATAAAATCAATTAGAAGTTTTATCCACAATGAGTATTTAACCTTTTCTTTAGTGATTTAAAAAGATTAAAAAATAAGTGCTTGCCCTTTTAAGTTAGAGAAAAGTATATATTTGTAAAATACAAATAAAAAAAATACGGGAAAAAAGGAATTTAGCCCACTGCAAATGGCTTCAATTTCTTAAGAGAAAAAATTTCTCTTTTACACTTTATTATTCAAACTGAATGTACAAAGATGCTTTCATGCTATTCAGGTGTCCGGGGAAAAATGGCATGAAGCAGTTTACATTTATATTTCTCTCTCGGGAGCTCTGGTGTTTTATGTTTCTTTTAAAACAATTAACAATTAATTAAGTTATGTCACATATGAAAAGAATATTGCATACGTTCAGTTTGGGCAACCATGAACATAAAATTTGCTGAACTGGATAGCAATGTGACCGAGTCAATAGACCTTTCTGCTGACTTCATATTCAAGCTGTTTTCTTTCATCTGGCTCATACTTCTTTCTACAGATAAAAGAATATCGCATATGTTACCCTGGACTCCTACACTGATAGTTATGTTCCTTCAGTAACTAAGTTTGAAAGGATTTGCAAGATTAGCTTTTGGAAAGTCGATGGAAGCCTCCCTCTCTGAAGGAACAAGAAAAGTGTAGGACATCCTCAGAAACCAGCTTACTAATGTATCCCCATTCATTCAAGCCATTCCTAGCACATAGGGAGTCCACTAATATATAAGGGAAAATAATTTAAAAGGAAGAAAGAATAGAGTAATGTATAAATAATTGAGTGAATAAAAGGTTTAAGGGAAATTTCTCTTTATTTAAAATAGTGTACTTGCAAAATGCTGTAAATATTTCACAGTAGATGATAGAAATATACAAAGTCCAAACACTGACAACAAATCATCTTGTTTTGATTAATTTTTATCTGTCACTATTTGGGGTCACCTGTTTAAGCCTCAGTAGCAACCAAGTCAATTGATTACTAATTAAAAAATAATAATTTCTAATCAACCAATAAGTTGTTTTAATTAAAACGAGAACCAAAATAAATACAGCACATCTTATACACATAGAAGCATAGAGGAGGGACTCCAGCAAGATCAAAGAGGTCATAGAACATTTCTTGAAAGAGATGATACTTGCACTGACATTACAGTGTAATTGTGCTTTGAAAACAATTTTTAAAAATAAAAGAATAAAAAGATCTGGTTAAAAATTATGGGTAAATATATGATAGACCCACACGGATTCTTACTTATTACTTCTTTGAGTTTGTTCAAATGCACTTTATCATTCATTCCCATTTTGACCACTTTATTTAAAAGTGTGTCCCAGCCTCCCCGAATTTGGATTTCCCTTTATCCTGCACTTTTTTTTTCCACTTTCCTATGCACCCATACATCTTTTTACTACATCATTTGCTTGTGTATTATATTTATTTTTTTTATTTTTTTAACGTTTATATATTTTTGAGAAGAGAGAGACAGAGCATGAGCAGGGGGAGGAGAGAGAAAGAGGGAGACACAGACTCTGAAACAAGCTCCGAGCTGTCAGCACAGAGCTCCACGCGGGGCTCGGACTCAAGGACTGCAAGATCTTGACCTGAGCTGAAGTCGGACGCTCAACCGACTGAGCCACCCAGGCGCCCCTCATGTATTATATTTATTGTTTATTGTCTCTAATCTCCACAAGACTGAGCGTTTTGTCTCTCTTTTTCTCTTTTCTTTCTCTCTCTCTCTCTCTTCTCTCTCTCTCTCTCTCTCTCTCTCTCTCTCTTTCCCACTGTCTTCCAAGTTCCTAAAACATAATAGGGATTACTTTGTTGAATGGATAAATGAATTAAGAGCAATTGAGTAAATTTTTGTTGAGTGAATAAATGAATGAAAAGTAACTACAGAGCAGGACATGAAAGAAGATAATACATTTAATAATATAACTAAGAATTATGAATTGTCCGCATTACAACAAGTAATGTACTATGTACTTTACAAATGTTATATGATTTAATTTTATAATAATTTCATAAATCAGGGACTGCACACATCTTCAGTTTAAAGATGAAAAGTGGACTACTGACAGATATACTTACCCAAGACCACATTACAAGTAAATGCTAGAAGTGGTATTGAAGTGACCCTATTCTACTCATCTTAGGAAAGAGAAAGAAAGGAAATGAGACAGAGAGAGTGGCACAGAGAAACAGAATGAGAGACAGACAGAAAGACAAAGACAGAGAGAGACAGAAAGCTAGTACAAAACAAGCTATCATTTTATGTACTAGGAGGTAACCCTATATAACTGAACTATTTACTTATGCTTTGAGGTAATGAAATTTCAGAATCGAAGAACTTTAAAATAATCTTTCCTAGTCTATTTTTTCGATCAGAAAGTCAAGACCAGGTGCAGTGAGGATTTGAATATTACTTTATTAAATAACTTGTATGTAAGCATTTATATACTTATTTATAAATATGTATATATGAATAAATATATATAAACATTTATGTATATCCAAGTTATTTAATGATGTCACTCAACTTCCAATTTACAAAATTATATTATTAATGGTTTTATATCATTTTTATGCATGAAAATATTACATAAATCTACATATAAACAAATTACAAATATCTTTCATAGCAAATAAAGCAACTGCAAAACTGAAGGACATGCAGAAAATGCATTTACGTAGACACAAATAATTTCTACTTATTCATAAGGTTTAATTAGCACTTACTATATGTAGCTATATAGCACAATTATCACTAGGCAGTGGGAATAAGGAAAGTGATAATATATTGTCTTACATTAAAATCCCTTTTAACCTAAGAAGAAAAAATGAGTTCATTATTATTAATAATTTTAAAAAGCAGCTCTTCTTAAAGAAGGAAAAAATAATAATAAAGCCCACCTTTCTGGAGAATTTTTAAAAATTCAATCCTTAAACTTATGAGGTTCTTCTTTCAAAATATAAACCAAATTAAATGTTCTTGATCCATGTCAAATACTAGAACAAACATTTTGAAAAGAAAGACTTCACACATTCAATAGAACTTTAAAAGGGCAATGTCTATTGCTATAAATTAATTTACTGAATCTTTTGTTATGGCAGATGTTATGTAAAATGTTTTGCAGCCTGTTCACATTTAAAGGTAACTAAACTTCATAGCCTGAAGATTGGAGGCTAAGGACAGCCTCTCTCAGGAGAACAATAAAACTGGAGAGGCCAATTTGTGAAGGGCATTGGTTGGCTTCTAAAGGCCATTGTGAAATAGAGTATAATAGAAAAATTATTCAAAACTTGTATTTTATTTGATTTATCTTTCCAAGGATTTGGATAGAATGGAATTTTGGAAACTTTCACATTGAAGATGCACCTTCTCCTTGTAATTATTTGTATTTTAATATAGATATCCATATTTGCTTTACATCAGATTAAACATTAATATTTCCATAATTTTTAACCACTTACAACTGTCTTTTGTGAGAATTTTCAATACAGTATGACTCAAAAATCAATACAGACGGTCAGTCTCAGAAAATACACCGATGTGAACTTTCATTTCAATCAGAGATTACAGATTGAAAGTTGTAATAAATGGAAACCCCCACATTAGTACAACTCATTCTAGAGTAGTGCTTGTAGGTTTGCAATATCGTGTCTGTCATACAGCAGATGAAAAATATCTTAATAATCTCACCATAAGAAAATTTTACTACAAGAAATTTCTCATAAGTAATTGATTCAACAGATATTTAATGAGTACATTCTAGATGCCAGCCATTTTTATAGGAATTTTAGTGTTTAGACACTGATAAAATGTCTGCCAACAATGAATAAATAAGGAGGTAATTATATTATCAGGGAATGAAAAGCCCTGAAGAGAAAAATGAAGGAGTGAAGTGTTACTGTTATCTTATATAACCTCAGGAATGCCCATATGATAAAATATCAGGTGTGCAGGACCTGAAAGAAGTATGGGGAAAATCATGTGGAACTCTGGAAAAAGAATGTTTCAGGCAGAGAAACTCTAACACTGGAGGCCAAAGTAGTTAGAGAAGAGAAAGTAACAAAGAAAACTAAGAGGAAGATGGGGAGGGAATAGGGGAAGGTGATGGTGTTTACATCATGGAGGTATTGTAGGCTATATGAGAATTTGGATTTCACTTTTAGTGAAGTGAATTTTTAGCAGAGGAATGGTATGTTGAATTTTATTTTTTAAAATGATCACTTTAGCTGTTTTGTGGAGCAGCCTATAAAGAAAAGTACTAAATTCTGGAAAATCTATCAGGATGCTATTGCAGCAATTCTGTTGACATATGGAGCTTTCTTGAACCAAAATGATATCGACCTATACACTGAAGCCAATAAAATTACTGGTTGATTTCCTGTGAGGCATTGTGAGTAGAGACAACAACTTAAGGGATTTGTAATAAGATAGGGGTAAGAAATGGGAAATTGTTGAGGTTAAGGAAGTTTTTTTTTTGTTTTTCTTTTTTTTCTTCAAACAAAAGGCATCAGAGACTATTTGTATGCTCTTGAGGAATGATCCAGTAAAAAAGGGGAAAAAATAGTGATTCAGAGAAAGAGGTGGCAGTAGATGGTGTAACATCCTTGTGGAGGGAAGATGCAATAGAATCCAGGGCAAGAGGGAAGGGCTGATCTTATACAGGCACAAGTACAGTCCATCCATTGTGCTAATAATGAAGCATATGAATTTAGAGGCAAGTAGAATGGTAGTTTTAGTATACCATCCTACTGATAGTTTTATCAGAGAGTAAATGATAGATGTTGTGTCGGAAGTATGATGAGAGGAAAGGTATGAAATAGTCATGCAGAGAGAAGGAAATCTAATTAGGCAATGGGATAAAACTGGTAGGCAGCACCAACATTCTACTTACAATTACTCATCCTGAAAAGTGAGATGAGTTGGCATTCTTGTGAGTTTTTCTCCAGTCACATTTAGCTTTAGAGTTTAAGAGAAAAGCACATAGAGAGATGGTTTCAGCCAGTCAGAGCCTTGCCTGGTGGCTATAGAGGAGAGAAGAAAAGGGGATAAAATTACCTGCAAGGAAGTGATTATACTAATGGGCCATGGAATCTAAGCCAAATAAACATGAAGGTGAACATGAGGGAGTGAGGGGCATTAAAACATTGTTAAGACAATGGATGGAAAGTTCCAGTAGAGTCAAAGAAAAGTTGGAGGCCAAGGAGAGGGTAGAAAAATTGCAGAGATGTTTCAAGAATAAAATGCTTGCAAATAAGATTACAGAGGGCACATTTATTTTAATGACAAGGTTATAGTCCAAGTGTAAATTGAAATTATTAATAATTATGACAGGAATAGCATTGGACAAAGTGAGAGTAAACTAGGTTTTAAAATAGTCAGAGGCAGAGATCAAGTGCCTTGAGGGCTTGTGGTTGTTGCTATAATGAGTAATAGTGGATAACATGATCTCATGGTCTGTGCTTCACCATTGGCAATTTTATGGATGAGAGAGGAAAAAATATCTAGAAGCAACACTGATTCATATTGAAGATTGCCACATCATCTCCAGGCCTAGTGATGTGGATAATGTGCAATGACTATCATATTTGAAAGGACCAAAGAGAAATTAATGTCTCCAAGAGAGAAGCAGATTTCGGATCAAAAAGAAGTGGAGATAATGTTTGGGAAGGAAGTTGGAGATTGAGGGAATTTTATTTATGTCAGATCTTGAGTCCCACAGAACAGGGAAGAAGGTTTTGTGGAGTTAGCTATGAGTGGGAGATGCAGTTATGTTGGGCGTATCAAAGTCTGATAGAGCTGAGAGCCTAGCTGATGAGGATTGACCAGGTAGATGGTTTAGGTCTTCTTGTGAGGGCTGATGGAAAGAAGACTGTAGGGTGTAAGGAAATTCATCCTGAGAGTCACTGGGGAAAATTGTGATATTGAGGCTTGGAGTGTTAAGGAGAAGGAATCAGTGGAAAGTTTTCCAGCCAGAAGCACTCGGAAAAAGGTAGCCTTTTCACTCCTGTCCAATGGCAATATTTGTATTTCTTGTTAGACTCATTCTTGTTAGACTCATTCCAGGCATTAACCTGTCCTGGAAGACTAGACAACTCCTTACAGTTAGGAAACTGGTCTTGTATTTTTAAAAATGTCCTCAATGCACTAACACCAACAGATTCAGTACATAATAACTTGGTAGGTGAAAGTATATGATATGGTAGCTTATTGCAGCGGCAATATGTTTTCTTTACCCTAAACTAAAAATGCTCTGGAACTCATTCATTAGAAACCATGCTTCAAGTTGAATGCTGATCTTTTCACAGGCTAGTGATATGTGGTATGATCTTCCCTTGTGATGCTGGACCGGGGTAGGAAGCCACAGCTCCCAGTCAGCCATGCAGTCATCAGGGTAAATCACTAACACGCTTACAAGTCTGTACTCGTACAACAGTTCTGTGTTTCACTTTCGGTACAGTATTCAATAAATTGCGTAAGATATTCAACACTCTTGTAAAATAGGCTTTGCACTAGATGATTTTGCCCAGCTGTAAGCACATGTAAGTATTCAGAGCATGTTTAAGGTAGGCTAGGCCAGGCTATGATGTTCACTAGGTTAGGTATGTTAAATGCATTTTCAACTAAGGAGTGTTTTCACTTCACAGTGGGTTTATTGGGATGTAATCCCATCATAAATTGAGGAATTTCTGTATGTTGGTATAAAAACAATTTTTCCAAAGTGGAAAAATAAGTCTAAGGCATTTTATCTAAACAAAATATTACCAGTCTCTTCCAGAAATGACCTCACTTCTGGATTATAGAGAAAATATGCATAGAAAATGTATTTTCACCCCTGAGGACATAATCCTCTCATTCCAAAGGAAAGACTTCCTGTCCTTACATTCATGCCTTGGAGCTTCATACATCTTCCACAGTCTTTCCATGAATAGAGATGAGAAAGATACAGAAGAAACACAATGTGATTCTTTGGAAGATGCAAAGTAGGACTTGAGTGTTGCCCTTAAAGGGACTGGGAAAAGGGAGGAGAGAAAAGTGAAACACATATCTATATATAATTAAAGCAAGAGTAACAGAAGCCAATTGATTTTCAAGTATATTAACGCCCATGCCGATAAAGAGCAAATGTCTTTTAACCCAGCATTGCCCATAATCCATATGGCCGTGAAACTTCTTTTTCACTACATATGGTTTGAAGGATTTTATAAAAAAATAAATAAATAATGGTAGTGAGTACCCTTCCATATAAATCAAATATTGATCACTTATTACATATATTAGCTGCACTGTTTCTTTCATTTACAATATGACCATATGGCAAGAAAACTAAAGAGTAAATACAATGAAGTACACTATCTACATAGACCATATTTCAATTATCACTCATTTTTCTCTGTCTCCTTTAAACAATGTCCAACTGAGGCTCCAGTTAACAGCTTCCCGGGTTTGCCAACTCCCCTTCTGATTGACCTCTAATTGCTAACCTCTCTCTAATTTACTCTCTGTCCCTAGGACCTTATTGAAAATGAAGTTACAGATTTGTACAATGTATAAATGTTTGTGTTTCCTGTTTTTAACTCAGAGTAAACAAACACATCTCTATGAATTATTATAAATCAATTAAACTTCCTACTTGCCAGAAAAGGTAGAAAAGGTCAAGTTCTTTTAAATAAGCCCTAATTGACATTTTTCTTGCTGGATAAATGTGTTATCAAAGGTTAAAATTAATTTTTCTAAACAATGGGGCAAGTAACTATAAACAATATTATTTTACTTGGGAAATTACATTGACATTTAATAAACATCTCTCTCTCCTATTATTGGAGGAGGCAGAGAAAGAGAGAATCAGTAGTAGCATTTTTGTAGAGGTAAAACAAAGACATTATAAACTACATGAAACTAAACAATAAAAAATTTTCAAAACCTTTTGCAATACTTCATCCAAATGTAGCACCACCATGGCTGTCTCAGGTATTAAACTTATGAAGATAAATTTCAGGTGACAACATTTGATACACAAGGTTATGTAAAAATATGTCTCATTAAAATTAGCTTCTCTGAATAGAAAAAAAAAAGCATTGATCTAATTGGTGAAATTAGTGATTTGAATTGGATATGAGCCTTAATCAAAGAAATTTAAAAATGTATCAGGCAATTAGTAATCTAACCTTCTAATTAATTATTTTCTAATAAAAGTTTTAATTAGTAGAGAGAAAAAGTTCTGATGATTACAACTGCCTTTGTTCATAGGTGACTCTAAAATACTAGAAACTTCTCCATTGTTTTTAATTCCAGCCGTACTCTTATTATAATGTTTAAAATATGCATTTTGGGGGGGCACCTGGGTGGCTAGATTGGTAAAGCCACCAATTCTTGGTTTCAGCTCATGATGTCATGGTTTCATGAGTTTGACCCCGCATCGGGCTCTGCATTGACAGTGTGGAGCCTGCTTGGGATTCTCTCTCTCCTTCTTTCTCTGCCCCTTACCTGCTCACACTGTTTCTGTCTCTCTCAAAATAAATAAACTTAAAACAATTAAAATATACATTTTTTTTTGCCAACTCCAGATATTCTGTAAAAGCGTGTTCTCAAACCCTGGGAGTGAGCTAGGCTGGTTTACTAGCCTTCCTTGTTTCATGATGCTTGGGCTTCTGCTACTGTTGTTAGAGTAAAGAATCCAAAATGAACACTTTCACGTTCCATCATCTTTTCCTCTGCTCCTATCTTCCATTTTTTCTGCACATTCTCTTCCCTTTGCTTCTTGTGTTTCCGTGTAGTTAAATATAGAGTATATTCAGCAGCTCTTCTTCAGAGCAGGACCTGGTCTTAGAAGAAAGCTTTATTTAATTTCTGCAGCTTTCTTGCATTCCTCTGATTGCAGCCTAAGGGTCTCTGCATTCCATTTTCAGCTTCTCCTGATTTTTTTTTCCATTTGGAGAACCCTTCCATTTGTGACTTAGTACCTTTGGAAACTTGATATACTGGTCTTCTAGCTCTGAAGCTCATCAACAGGTCTCTATACACCCTTTGCTTCCTCTCACAAAGTTGGTGATACCACATGGGTGTTTTCAGTTTTGGCAAGCATACCTGCTTTTAGCTGGGGACTCATGAAGACATATCATCATTTGGTTTTGCTGCAGATGAGGGTTTTTTTTCATCCTTTTTTTTTTTCTGTCCTGTTTGCTAGGTGTGGCAGATTCTCTTTTTTTCAAAAATGGTCACAAGAATATCTACCGTCCTGCATATACTTTCAGAACCTTGTCATTTACCATCAAAGGATAGAGTTTATGATAATCCCTTCTGCCCCATTGAATTCCAATGAGACATTGTGACTGTCTTACTAAATAACATGTGGGTCTAAGGGATGTTGTGTGACTTCCAAGTCAAGATTGTCAAAGGTAATATGAGTTCTTCTTTGTTCATGTTTTTTCTCTCCCTCAGTATTCCCCCACCACACACATTGCCTTTGGAGAGTAGCCAGCATGTTGTGGAAAACCCCACACAAGAGCACATGAGAGGGTACTAGTAGGTGTTACAATTGACATGCCAGCTGAAGTGTCAGCAGGCAGCCAACATCAACTGCTGAGTGAAGTGAAGTGAAGTGAAGTGAAGTGAAGTGAAGTGAAGATCCCAGCTCCCAGTGTTGAACTGCCCCAGGAAACACTGGGGGAAGCAGAAATGAGTTTTCCCTGCCAATCTCCCAATCTCTGACCAAATTGCAGATATTTGAGAGGGAAACACACACACACACACACACACACACACACACACACAGAAACATACACTCTATCTCTATTATCTATCTATCTATCTATCTATCTATCAAGGGGCTGGGGGATTTGTTACATAGCACTAAATAACTGATATACTTTTTTTGGTGGTGGTGCGGATGGATTTGGGGATATTAAATTACTCCAGTAACCTCAGAACTTCTCAATGGTAAGTACTCAATGTTAAGTGCTCAAATTATTGATCTTTTTAAATAGTTATTTCCTTCTGTATTTTGTTTAACTTTCATGCATCTAGTTAATGATCCAATGCTAGAAAGTCCATTTTATTTGGATATAAAGTTAATGAAAAATCTATTGATGAAAACCCAATCACAGGGTACAAAATATAAAACACTTGGATATTTATTTTACAATGATAAAATAAAATAATTTTTAAGTGTTTATTTTTGAGAGAGGGAGGGACAGAGTGTGAGCAGAGGAGGGTCAGAGAGAGAGGGAGACACAGAATCTGTGAAACAGGCTCCAGGCTCCAAGCTGTCAGCACAAAGCTTGATGCAGGGATTGAACCCACAAACTGTGAGATCATAGCCTGAGCCAAAGTCAGACACTTAACCAACTGAGCCACCCAGGCATCCCAAAATGGTAAAATAAAATAAGTAGGCACACAGTAACAAGTTTTGCAGGATTAAGTAATAGTGAGATATTCTCAGAGACATGTGGTTATACCACTAGAAAATCTGCAAGTTTCATTATATTCAACCCAAAGTTTCAACCAAATGGTTTAGAAATTCAGATTTGAAACAGGGTATAAATTGTTATTGAATGGATTTATTTGCAAGATTCCACATACAAATTGGACCAGATCAGAATGAGAACATAAAAGTACAGGGTAATTTTATACTTGTATTTCCATTTTGGCAAAAATATAACTAAAAGAAGTTTTTGTAAAATGGATGTGTTAAGAGTGCAATATATTGCATGTGAAACTATTAACATATTATTTCTATATCTAAAAGTGCAAGTTTAAAAAACCATATTCTAGGAAACTAGAAAACTATTTCTTTGATTAGAAATGAATACAATAAAGGATAATGGTTTGGAATGTAAATAAAAATGTTTAAATTATTTTGGTTTCTTTGAAGTTGACAAGTAGAAGATACTATTCATTAAATTTTTGAGGATTTCCAATTTCTGTTTTGTTACATAGAAAAATTAATTAAAAGAAAATAATGAAGAGATGTTAAGAATCAGGTGATATAGGGGCGCCTGGGTGGCGCAGTCGGTTAAGCGTCCGACTTCAGCCAGGTCACGATCTCGCGGTCCGTGAGTTCGAGCCCCGCGTCAGGCTCTGGGCTGATGGCTCAGGGCCGGGAGCCTGTTTCCGATTCTGTGTCTCCCTCTCTCTCTGCCCCTCCCCCGTTCATGCTCTGTCTCTCTGTCCCAAAAATAAATAAACGTTGAAAAAAAAAATTAAAAAAAAAAAAAAGAATCAGGTGATATAGAAGGTTTATGTTAAGTCAAAATGTCTTTTGACTATTCTAATGTTCTTAGCAAAGAAAAGATGTAACTCAGTGTAAGAAAAGGGAAGGAGGGAGGGAAGGAGAGAAAGAATAAAGAAAAACAAGTCATTCAGGTTGAAGAGGCAGAACATATGTAAAAAGTGTTACAGATCATAGCAAAACAAAGAAATTTCTTTCCACTGGACAGAGTTTTATCATTCAAATGTAAAAAGAAAAAGAAAAAAGCTTTAGGGGAAAAATATGTGTGGACTACGTAAGTATTAAGAAGCCAAGAAATCAAAGCTCAGCTCTAGTTAAGAGAGCCCTGAGAAAAATCTCGTGAGTGACAATGGAGCTTATAAAGCCATTGTTTGGTTTTAACTTTGCATACAATGATCTTAATGACTTTAAAGATTTTCCTTCTTGCATATTGCTTGTAAATAATATATATATCATCTCCTGTTAAGAATTAGGAGGCGGGATACTGAATACTGTTTTCAGGTCATTCGGGACTCACAAAAATTTAAAGAAATTTAAGCTCAAGTTTGAGCTTGTTGTATGCTAGGTTAAGGCAACTTTCAAAAAAAAAAAGCAATTTGCAAATATCTAATACCACAAAAAATAAAACCCATTGGAAAGAAAGTTTAAATTTTAAATATGTATTTAACCTTTCTCTTTTGTCTTGGCTAAAGCACCCTTGAACAGAAAGCCTGATTCAAAGGCTTACATGTGGATACTTCCTTATAGTGCAATATCAAGAAAGCAGGAAGTAGGGTAAAAGGATGTGAGGCAAAGAAAGGCAGAAAAAATAGGAAGAAGTACATATATGACATGGCCACAGCTTCTTGTCAAATATAATTGCTTATTTTTCTGTCTTCTCAGAAACCATAGGATTTACCATTTGAGAAAGGGAGGAGAAATGATCTGTTGCCTCCTTCCCAGGTCCCTACTTACTGTGATCAAAATCCACCATGGGGCATAGTTGCCCACACTGCTGGTTATGATACTATGACAATGCATAGTCATAGCAGATAGTCTCTCCTTTTCAGTTGATTCCACATGCAGTGTTTCTGACTTGTAGTGACTTGGCACTACAAACACAGGAACAGCATTAGCTATTCTTAGGATGATATCTGACATCCTAGTCTTTACAAAGTGAAACAAGTTTGGGGTGCCTCGGTGGCTCATGTGACCAACTTGGGCTCAGGTCATGATCTCGCGGTTGGTGAGTTTGAGCCCCATATCGTGCTTTCTTCTGCCAGCGCAG
This sequence comes from Lynx rufus, assembly GCF_022079265.1. Taxonomy (NCBI): domain Eukaryota; kingdom Metazoa; phylum Chordata; class Mammalia; order Carnivora; family Felidae; genus Lynx; species Lynx rufus. The sequence continues at coordinate 49,781,212 of NW_025814845.1, forward strand.
AGCCTGCTTCAGATCCTCTGTTTCCCTCTCTCTATCCCTCCTCCTTCCCCATGCACACTCTTTCTCTCAAAAAAAAAAAAAAAAGTAAACTTAAAAAAAAAGTGAAACAAGTTTGATAAAACACACGCACACACACACACACACACACACACACACCACGTGAAATTAAAAAAGAAGCAGCAGCAGCATGTGTTAATTAAAGTAAGATGCTTTATCTATTTCCTTCACTTAAAGGAGTACAATCCAAATCTATTTTCAATTTTCTCATAATTTTCACTTTTTCTTCTCCCAATAAGTTCATCGTGAATATTTTTGAAGATAGTCCTCTTTGGTGACAAAGTAATCCCTGCTCAAAACATAAAATTTGGAATTATGACGTTCTGTGGCAAAAATAAAATAAAATTGAAATAGATTTGGCATGAAACAGCCATCACATTCTGCTTCCTAGTGATTTCAAAGCATTCCTCCTCGAAAAAAAAGGCAGTCACTTTAAGGATTCATGATTAGTGAAATTGGCTTTCAATGTGTTATTTGTAGCTGTCATGTCATTTCTTTTTAAATTGATAATTCATGCCTTTCCCCATAAATATTAAAAATTTTCAAAGTTCTTTATTTATAAAGCCAAACTTCTGCTTTCCAAATGACAAACCTAAGGCTGGCTTATGATTGTAAAGGATATTCTCACAAAAACTCATTATACCATTTGTGTTTTTAACTAAAGAAATTAAAAGCTATAAACTCCTAGAAGCTAAGTCTATCAAAATATATGTAAAGTTTTTGTTTATTGATGTTTTCTGAGCTGCAACATATTATCTTATAGAAATAATATTATTAATGGTCACAAACCCACAAACTAACTGAAGTCTAAAGAAGACTTAAACTAATGGAGAAGAATACAATATTCATGGGTCACAGAGGGTATCAATTCTTACCAAACTGATGTATAGATTCAAGTAAACTCAATCAAAATTCCATCAAGCTCATGTTGTAGAGATAAGTAAGCACATTCTAAAATGTATGTGTAAAATTACCTCTAATAGCCAAAATTATTTTGAATGATAGAATAATTTGAATCATGGTTTTACGAGACTCATAATAAAATTGCAGGACTCAAACCAATCAGCATAGAAAAATAAATCATGTAGATGTACAGAACTGAATAAGAGGTCCAGAAATAGATTGGCTTATATTATAAGTTGTTTTTAACAAAGGTACCAAAGTAATTCAATGGGAAAAGGACAGTTTTCTCAACATTTTATTTTTCTGGAATAACTGGAAATCCATATGAAATAAACATATATTTTTCATATAGTATATAAATATATATATGTGTGCTATTGCAATTACCTATTTTTTGGGGGGGGTCCAGGTTTTTGTGGAATATTTAGGAAACATTTGTTTTGTTTTGATATTACTTCCGGGGTTGTTAATGTACAGTGTAATATTTGTTTCAAGTGTACAATATAGTGATTCAACAATTCCATATAGTACCCACTGCTCATGGCAGCAAGGGAACTCTTTAATCCCTATCACCTGTTTAACCCATCTCCCCACCCACCTCCCCTGGTAACCATCAGTTTGTTCTCTATAGTTAAAAGTCTTTTTCTTGGTCTCTCTCTCTCTGTTTCTTTCTCTCCTTTTTTTTTTCTTTTTTTGCTCATTGGTTTTGTTTCACACACACACACACACACACACGCACACATATATATGAAAAAATACCCGAAATGAATTATAGCTAAATATAATAGCTAAAACTATTTTTTAAAAGCTAGAATATAAAGGGGAGCCTGGGTGGTTCAGTTGGTTAAGCCACCGACTTCAGTTCAGGTCATGATCTCATGGTTTGTGTGTTTAAGCCCCGCGTCGGGCTCGGTGCTGACAGCTCAGAGCCTGGAGCCTGCTTCAGATTCTGTGTCTCCCTCTCTCTTTCTGACCCTCTCCCACTCACACTCTTGTCTCTTTCTGTTTCGCATACTCTGTAATGGCTAAAATTAAGAAGACTAACAATAACAAATGTTAATGAGGATGTTAAGAATGTTAAACTCTTATTTTTTTGTTTTTTTGTTCTTTTGAAAGAGAGAGAGAGAGAGAGAGAGAGAGAGAGAGAATCTTAAGCAGGCTCCATGCTCAGTGCAGAGCCCTACACAGGGTTTATCCCACAACCCAGGGATCCTGACCTGAGCTAAAATCAAGAGATGCTCAACCGACTTAGCCACCCAGACACCCCTAAAATCTTGCATTTTATTGATTGGATTGCCAAATGACATTGCCACTGAACCATTATTTCAATTACTATTATCAAGTTAAATATGCACTTGTTAATTATTAACCACATATATGATAAATATGCACTTTATAATTATTACATACACTTGAAAAACATACACTTGATAATTATTATGACCCAGCTAAACATACACTGACAATATGACCCAACTCATTACTAGGTGTTTACCTTTGAAAAATAAAAACATTGTTCCATCTAAAGATTTGTATGTGAATGTTCTTAGCAACTTTATTCATCAAACTTCAAACTGGAAACAACCCAAATGTCCACCAACTGGTGAATGGATATGTGTTTTGTGGTATCTATATAATTGAATACAGTATTACTCAGCAGAAGGTAACTACTAATAATCATAGCACTGTAGATGAATCTCAAAAGCACCATGCTAAGTAAGAGAAATCAGATAAAAGAATGCATACCCTATGATCTCCCTTATGAGAAATTATAGAAATGGAAAAAAGATAGTGACAGAAAGCCAATCTGTGGTTGCTAGGTGACAGGGAAGAAGGAAAGAGTTCTATTAAAAAAAAATACATGTGGAGGCTTTTTTGGGCAATCGAAATGTTTAATATTATGATTTTGGTAATAGTTAACACAATTATACATATTTGTTATAACATATGAAAATTATGATTTTGTTACATATAAATTAAACCTTAAGAAGATTATTTTAAAAATCAAAAGTAGTCAACTCTGGAGAAAGAATAGAATTTAGGTCAAGAATCTGTGAATTAGACATATTGAAATTGAGTTTGTAAACCAGATTAAACATTTTAGTCATGTTTTAAAATATTTCTTTCCATCTTCTATATCTACATTTATCAATTCTCTAAAAGGCTATTGTCCAAACATATCCTTTTTATATTTCAGTTAGTACATTAGTAATTTTACATGGACTATAAATTCTTTTTTTTTTTTAGGTTTTTTATTTATGTTTGAGAGACAGAGAGAAAGTTTGAGTGGAGGAAGGGCAAAAACAGAGGGAAAGAGAGAGAATCCCAAGCAGACTCCACACTATCAGTGCAGAGCCCTCAAAGGGCTCAAACCACGAACCATGAGATTATAACCCAGGCCAAAGTTGAACGTTGAACCAACTGAGCCACCCAGGCACCCCTGGAATATAAATTCTTAAAGTTTAATAGTTCTGCAGCTCTCTCAATTAATTATGGCAATTGACATCGTTTTCCATTTATTGTAGTTACAAAATTTCCTTTTGTTTAAATGAAATCAGAAGACTCGAGCTCCATGACAAAATCCTATGTGCTATCTTTCACGTAATCACCTGGCAGGTCTCATGGAGATAGAGAAGCTGTTCTCTCAATACCAGACATGGTGCACAGCAGTGCATTACAATCTCGGAAGGGTGTTGCAGTCAGGCTCAGCCCCCATCTGCGGCCAGCCATGCTTTTATGTATATCTGCATTCCTAGCCCAGTGCCTCCATTTGGAGGCCCACTTCTAGGGGGACCCTTAGTTCAGGCCTTTCTCCTTCTGAGACCTTCTTACTGGATGTTCATAAGGACAATTTTCTCCACTACTGAGTACTTTTCCACTTCCAATTTCCACCCCACTCCTTATTTCTGACCACTGGGTTTATAAAACACTGGGCGGTGGGGGGAGGGTCTTTTGTTAGTGTCTTTCCAGAATGAGATGACCTTTCCCACTCTATTGCCTCAGTTGATTTAGAACCCTTGCTCTGTGCCATTGCAGGAGGGAAAAACAAAACGTTAAGGGAGTTAACATCTTTTTTCTGGCCTCTTAATTACACTATTGCAGTAAGCAAACAAGGCTTGACAGTTACTCACTTTGACTTATCGCTCTAATAGACCAGCTCAACATCTTGCAGCTCAGTGCCTGTGGGCTCTTTCTTTCTCTCTCTCTCTCCCTATCTCCCTTTCCCACTTTTTCCCTGTCTCTCTCTCTCTCCAGCCCTCCTTCCCTCTTTCTATGAAAACTTAATTTAATAGAAATTTAAAAAAATTACAGGATATAAGCAGATACCCAGGTATTTCAGATGCATTAACTAAATGGTTGAATATGGGAATGATGCTTTGACTTTATTTTTCCATCACTATTTCCATAGTTCTTCCTGCGGTATCATGCTAATAGAATAGATGTAATAGTCATTTAAACACTTCCTTAAAGTGTATTTTTCAATGTTTGGAATTACTTCCAATCTAAAGAAGTTACGGATTCAAAAAATGAGGGTTTTTTTTCAATAAATAGAAGTACTATTATGAAAAGCCAATGTTCTTAGACTGCCCTTCGCCCCAATCATGTTTGTAAGAAAGTGCAAATATATTTTTGTTACTACTCATATTTATCCCACGCTTGAGTTTTGTAAACATTTGTCCCAAATGATTTCAAAATTTATTATAGGACTTACTGAAATCTCTCCCAATAATATTGCAAAAAAAAAAAAAAGCAGTTAGCAGATAGATATTTTAATTACCCCTCTTCTGTAGGGAACTTAGATATTTTAGAAGAAACCATTACTTTTATGTATAAGAACATTCTAACTCCATTTAGGAATATGTGAATATTCCTAAAAGTATCAAAATATAACAGGGTGATTCTTTTTAATTGAAAGACCACGAAAATCCTGCTGATACTGAAGCAGTTGCTGACTGGTCAGCAATTTTCCCAAATTGCCAAATATTATTAGAAGTGATTCATGCTGTGACAACTACTTTGTATTAAGAAGATATTTAAAACAAAAAAACAATAAAATAGAGTGCAAATTCACATAGATTTCTATTCCTCCAGCTGTGTAGTTACTTAAAAAAAAACTGTAATAACCGATTAAGTAGTTAAATATCCAATAAACTTGAGCCAAAGTTCTATGTGTAAGTTATGGTTATTACATAACCATATGTAATATGTCCTTATATGTGACAACTCTGAAAGGTTCAATACTATTTTAATTTCTCTCAGAACCATTATGAAAAAAGTTTCTAATGCTTGAAAATGTAAGAAGAAAAACTGTCTCATCAATATTATGGTTTCATATTTCTTAATAGATTTGTTGTTCCTGAGTTATTTTACTTCTAGCAGCAATTCTAATATTTATTTTCTAATTAAACTCTAACTTTAGAAATGAATTACCCAGATTTAATGTAATAATGAAGCACTTCAGGGTATTGCAAATGTTCAAAATCTTTCCCATTCAAAGTAAGATTTGTCATTTAACACCTAGAGCAAAATTTTAAGAATTGTATAATTGGAAAAATTCTGATTATTCCATGAAATATTGATATCAAGTTCTTAAAAATATTGAAAGCTTAGTTTATTAATAGAATATGGGAAAACATGTTGGTTTGAATTCAGAATGTTTAAAATGTTCTTTGAGATTAGCTCTATGGGTGTATTTCATAGACAGGAGCTTGAAATGATTTTTTAAAGTTTCAGTTGTGTGTGACAACTTTGAGGAAGCTGAAGAAATTTAGAATCAAGGCATTATTACATAATCAAATTACATGCAAGTAAGGCCATAAGACAACACCAAGCACCCAGAAGGAGAAAAGGACTTGATAAGAACAAAGGTTCAGAGCTATGCATGGATAGTGGCTGGGAAAGGTGACATGGTCCCATCTTTTATTTTAATAAGAGCAGAACATTTAAACAGACTTGGAGAGGAGGCTTCATTCCCTTCTCCTTGAGTAAAAATAGCCATCCTTCAGTAATCAAGGTTTAATTGTAATCAACCATGAGATTTAAGGGTTAGGCTATAGTGGTGAGTTAAAGTAGAGCCCTTGTTCACAGTTTGCATTTTTTTTCGTTGAGAGAGAGAAAGCGAGTGCACAAGGTGGGGAGAAGGGCAGAGGGAGAGAGAAAGAGAGAGACTCTTAAACTAGCTCCATGCTGAGCAGAAGGCTCCATCCTACAGTCCTGGTATTATGACCTGAGCCAAAATCAAGAGTTGAGTCGGATGACTGAGCCACCCACATGCCCTAGTTTGCATACTTTCTGTAAAAAATCACGTATATGGTTTTTGTAAAATCTGTTTAAATCAGATTGCCAAACACGACTTGTATTGTGGGCTCTATATCAACAAATATCTAAAGGAGAAAATTTTGGACCAATGACAGTAGTCCAATATAAATATGAAAATCTGAAGGCTGTGTCCACCATATATATGCAACTCATTGGAAAAAGACCTAGAGCTTTCCTCCTGCTCCTTTGTTTATATATTATTTCTTTTAGTTTTTAAAGCAAGTAATCTCCTTCTTCATCTAACTATTCCTCATGTGGTTTTTCATATATTTTTTTCCACATATAACTAGTCAAGAGGATACAATTATCTTTCCACTTGTTATATTTATCTTTCAAAAAATTTGTAAACATCAAACAAATATACGAGAAAAAAGGGATTTATCTGTTAACTATATTAATCCCATCACCTAATTTCCATAAGAACAGGGATACTATTGTACTATTACTGAGTATTTTTCAAATTCCATAAGCACATTAATATATAAATTTGGATTGGAGAATAGGTACTTTTTCATCTATGGACCTGTTCTCTAATCCAAGTTCTAAATTTGTGATGTAGGTCATCTGTGATTGAATTCCTTATAAAATGAGGGTCTTCTTAAAAATTTTAAAAGTTTATTTCTTCCTTTTGAGAGGTGGGGGGAGGGGCAGAGAGAGAGAGTGAGAGAGAATCCCAAACAGGCCCTGTGCCCAATGTGGGGCTTGAACTGTTAGATCATGACCCAAGCCGAAACCAAGAGTAGGACACTTAACCAACTTAGCCACCCAGGCACACCAATGAGGGTCTTTATCTTGTCTTTTTTTACACTTTATTCTAGATTTAAAATTCTGAGTGATCCAATACCAGTCTCTATAATGATCCTAAACCTCCTTGTGTAAAATGTGGTTAAGATAATTTATCTGAAGGCATTTCTTTGGATTTTCATGGACAACAAAAATATTTGTTTGTATTAACAAACCTATAAAACCTATAAAATAGTGATTCTGCAAGTAGATTTCAAGCCTAAATCTCAACATTATTATCAAAACTCTCAAAAGTTTTTAAGTATTACACCATCAAATCTACTTGACAACTTCTCTCTTGAAAAGATAGTACTTAACCTCAGACACTTTTCTTGAGTTTTATTTAAATACTTCATAAGTGAAAAAGAGAGAGAGATAAACACTGTTAGCCGGATCTCAACAGAGATTCTTGGTATGCCCTTGGATTTCCTGGCAGTCTCAAGTAACGTTAAAATCTATTCAGTGGGCAAAATTAGTTCAAAAAGTGAATGGCATCCAGCTGTAGGTTAAAAGCTCATAGGAAAAGACCGACTCACCAAAAATCTAGGCATGTTCCTCTGCTAAGATTGATAGTAAAATGTGATAAAGCCCACTTAGTAAGATAATATTTCATAACATGGCAGGCGTAGTAGTTGCTAGAGTATAAAATTACCTAAGATCTTTAGAACTCGAAACTTAGTTTTGACAAAAGAGGGCATTGCTTGAACATCTACTGTCTTGCTGGCTTTCAAAATAACAAATTTAGTAGTAGTGTTTAAATCTATATCCAGGATGCAAAACTAGGCAAGAATTCACCTGGCTCATAGATATCTAACATTTAAGTCAAATAAGCTTTTATTTTATATAAATATGTACCAGAAGAAATTTTAGTTGCTGGAAAATGTAGCACAGCCATGAAAGAATAAATTAGTCCAGGTTTCATTTAGGTACTTTTACTTTAAGTACAAAAACTTGGCTAACTTGACAAAAGTTCTTAGACACTAAAGATTAGGTTTTCAAAAAACTATTTTGTCAAGATGGAAAGGTTTTTGCATCAAATGGTATAAACATACCAGGACATAACAGAGTAAAGAAAGGGATCAGAATGTAAGCTCTCTCTGCCCAATCTTACTTCAAGCTTATGCACTTTCTGCTCCCTGAAACTGGAATACAATTTCTTTCTCCTGACTTAACACACACACACACACACACACACACACACACACAGTCACACACTCACACACAGACATAGACTTGTCTTGAGCCAAACTACAATGACACTTCAGAGACTAAAAGTCTAGTAAGAAGGTGGTAGAAAAAAGGAACGACCTATTCAAAACAGGACACATGAATAAGGATCAGTAGAAGCAGGAACACAGAGGCAGAGGTAAGTCACTATTGGCAGAGAGGTCAGTTTTCTACCATGTGATACAAGTGTATACAAAAAAGAAGTCCCACTGAGAACTAGATTACATAAGCTATTTACAAGTGGAAAAGAATACCATATATGAAACACATACATATACACACATCTTTATACACACACTGTGATATATACTTTTTCTATATCAAAAAGGGATAAAAACCCATTGTACTATTGTGCTGTTCTTGATATGATTCATATCAACTTGTGGGAGAAAATTTTAAATCTTCAAAAATTTTGCCATCGAGGGTTTAAATTCTATAACTTCTCTAAGTTTAACTATATAAATAGTCAGTAAAATAAATTACAATGAAAATAGTAATAAAATTTCAAAAGTAATAATTTCTTGATTAAATCACTGCATTTTACTATATCTATGTTCTTTAAATTAATTACATTAATTTGCATGATTGGGATACTATGAAATATATGCCATTATATATCTCTTTTGAAATCTGTATAAAGTAGTGTCATATTTGTAGCCTGGATGTGGCCATAGTAAAGTTATTTACAAAATAAAAGTGAGCAAACGATAGAATTTGGGTTTTTTTGTTTTGAGAACCAGGTCCTGGTACATCATTGTGTGATACACTAAAATTAAATTTTTAAAACAGGTAATTTTTAGCACAAAAATATAGTAGTCTTTTTAGTTCACTTAACCTTTAGTTTTATAATGTAAATTGAAACAAATTCTAATGTTTAGTTTCCTTATTTTTGGTAGGTATATGTCTCTGATAATAATATTAGAAATCAATTTGTAGAACAAGATAATTCTCAAATCTTTATATCTAATAACACCACCATCCAGTTGATTTGCATCTGTCTGGAATCCACATGTGTGAGTATAGATGCTCACTTTCTCTTCTATCATAAAAAGGCACAATTTAATGACACAGGGTAATAAGAATCCACACCGTATTTGTATATTCTTATAAAAGAAACAGATTCTATATGCAGTTTATAAACCACATTCACAACTACCTGTGAAAGTATAGACACAATGTTGAATTGTGGAAAAGAGAAACTTCTTAAACTGCCGACCAGGTAATCTTTCTGGGGTTGTTCTTAAACTTTGGTGTAAAGAAGAATCATCTAACTTTATTAAAACATTGATGACTGGGCTGACATCTAAAATTCTACTTCAGTAGTTATATGTTAAACCAATGCCCTAAACAATATAGGTGGTCTATGGACCACACATTTAGAAACATTTTTTTGTAGGAAGTAGTAACATTTAATTTCCGCTGAAAAAAATAAATGTGATGTGAATCACATTTCACATAAACTAGTTAGGAATCACATCTAGTATACATTTCCAAGTTATTTGGTATCTTTAGTCAAAAGTTACAATGAAATTTGATTTACAAAAGTAATAAGCAATTTGAAATGTTTATGTTTACATTCAGTTAAGAATTGCACCTCACTTTTCTCAAGGTGTCTTTCCAAATTTTACCAACCGAAGACCATCCTGTAAGTGAAGGAAGAAAAAAATCCCAATAAAGATTGTTTCAATATTAAAGCTGTCAGGGAAACATAAGGGCATTCAGAGAGCTTGATTAATTAATACATGCAACTGGGATCAAATCGTATAGGTCAGCTTCTCCAAATATTTCAGGGTTGATGAGAAATTAGGACCACTAATAAATGAAGAGTGAGTGACATTAAATTAATGATGACTTTAAAGCTGCTGGGGTATTGAACTCATCAGTTGAGTTTATCCTTAATAAGAAAAACAGCAAAGAGGAATCTGTGCAATTAGAAGCAGCATGCTTGTAATAAAACCAACTATTGACAAAAACAAGCAGAGAATATTTTATTTAAATGAGGTGCCTTGTTAGATAAATTAAAAGTACTATTATTAAAAAATACAGATAATTAGTATGACAAGGTTACCAAAAAGTCATATTTAAAATATTTTAGTAAACTTCATGATAGTTTCTAACTATTGGAAAAGTACAAGGAATCTTTGGGAACAAAGTGAATGTGAAACAAAAGGAGATACTAATTTGAGTAAAGAGAACATTGGACTAAATAAAAGTTGAGGATAAGAGTTATGCTTGAATCTAAACTCTATGGTATTGCTTTCCAGCCATTTCATGATCGATGCCATGTTGCCAAACGAGCCACATTTGTCATCAACATTCGTCCTTTTTGCCCCCCAGTGTATCATACATCATGGTCGAGGATATCTAATCATTCAGTTCCCCCAAAGGGCTGATGGTGCATGACCACTTTCTCCCTCTCATTTTCCTTCCATCTAACTACATCTTACTACTCTTTGGTTCTTAGCTTAGATGGCACTTCCTCTGAGAAGACTTTCCTGAATTTCCTTCTGGGTTAAGATTATCTCTGTGTGCTTCCATAGGACCTTGTAGGTCCCACTGTAACCCTCATAATCTTGCCTGATGTGTTTACCTCCACTAGATTATTGAAGAAAATGAAACTTTCTTGGGTACCATTCTATCCCCACATTCCAGCAGAGTTCTCAGGAAACATTTGCTGAGGGCATGATTGGATTCAATGGTCCATGGTCTATTAAGCTTCTTGATTAAGAGGACCTGGGGAAGATGGCGGCGTAGGAGGACGCTGGACTCACCATGACCTGCTGATCACTTAGATTCCACCTACACCTGCCTAAATAACCCAGAAAACCACCAGAAGACTAGCAGAACAGAGTCTCTGCAGCCAAGCACAGACGAGAAGCCCACGGAAGAGGGTAGGAAGGGCAGAGAGGCGGTGCTTGCTACACGGACTGGCAGGAGGGAGCCGGGGCAGAGGGGCAGCCTGCCAGCAAAGCAGAGCCCCCGAGTCTGGCTTGCAAAAGTGGAGGGGCCTGACAGAGTGTGTTCCCACAGCAAGCGCGACTTAGCATCTGGGAGGTCATAAGTTAACAGCTCTGCTTGGAAAGCAGGAAGGCTGGAGGACAAAGGGAGGGAGAGCTGCTGAGCCCCCGGACGACACAGCTCAGTTTGGTGGGGAACAAAGGCTCTTGCCAGCACCATCTCCCTCGCCCATCCCCCAGCCAAAATCCCAAAGGGAACCAGTTCCTGCCAGGGAACTTGCTCGCTCCGCGCAAACACCCAACTCTGTGCTTCTGTGGAGCCAAACCTCCGGCAGCGGATCTGACTCCCTCCCGCTGCCACAGGGCCCCTCCTGAAGTGGATCACCAAAGGAGAAGCTAGCTAAGCCTGCCCCTCCTGCCCCCATGCACCTTGCCTACCCACCCCAGCTAATACACCAGATCCCCAGCACCACAAGCCTGGCAGTGTGCAAGTAGCCCAGACAGGCCACGCCACCCCACAGTGAATCCCGCCCCTAGCAGAGGGGAAGAAAAGGTACACACCAGTCTGACTGTGGCCCCAGTGGTGGGCTGGGGACAGACATCAGGTCTGACTGTGGCCCCGCCCACCAACTACAGTTATTCAAGACAGCACAGGGGAAGTGCCCTGCAGGTCGGCACTACTCCAGGGACTATCCAAAATGACCAAATGGAAGAATTCCCCTCAAAAGAATCTCCAGGAAATAACAACCACTAACGAACTGATCAAAAAGGATTTAAACAATATAACAGAAAGTGAATTTAGAATGATAGTCATAAAATTAATTGCTGGGCTTGAAGACAGTATACAGGACAGCAGAGAATCTATTGCTACAGAGATCACGGGACTAAGGAATAGTCAGGAGGAGCTAAAAATGCTATAAACGAGCTGCAAAATAAAATGGAAACGACCATGGCTAGGATTGAAGAGGCAGAGGAGAGAATAGGTGAACTATAGATAAAATCATGGAAAAAGAGGAAGCTGAGAAAAAGAGAGATAAAAAAATCCAGGAGTATGAGGGGAAAATTAGAGAACTAAGTGATGCACTAAACAGAAATAATTTATGCACAATTGGTATTACAGAGGAGGGAGAGAGAGGGAAAGGTGCTGAAGGTGTACTTGAAGAAATAATAGCTGAGAAATTCCCTGAACTGGGGAAGGAAAAAGGCATTGAAACCCAAGAGGCACAGAGAACTCCCTTCAGACAGAACTTGAATCCATCTTCTGCATGACATATCATAGTGAAACGGCAAAATACAAGGATAAAGAGAAAATTCTGAAAGCAGAGAGGGATAAACGTGCCCTAACATATAAAGGGAGACCTATAAGACTCTTGACTGATCTCTCTTCTGAGAGGCCAGAAAGGAATGGCAGGAGATCTTCAATGTGATGAACAGAAAAAATATGCAGCCGAGAATCCTTTATCCAGCATGTCTGTCATGTAGAATAGAAGGAGAGATAAAGGTCTTCCCAAACAAACAAAAACTGAAGGAATTCGCCACCACTAAACCAGCCCTACAAGAGATCCTAAGGGGGATCCTGTGAGACAAAGTACCAGAGACATTGCTACAAGCATAAAACATACAGACATCACAATGACTCTAAACCCATATCTTTCTATAATAACACTGAATGTAAATGGACTAAATGTGCCAACCAAAAGACATAGGGTATCAGAATGGATAAAAAACAAGACCCATCTATTTGCTGTCTACAAGAGACTCATTTTAGACCTGAGGACACCTTCAGATTGAAAGTGAGGGGATGGAGAACTATTTATCATGCCACTGGAAGTCAAAAGAAAGCTGGAGTAGCCATACTTATATCAGACAAACTAGACTTTAAATTAAAGGCTGTAACAAGAGATGAAGAAGGGTATTATATAATAATTACAGGGTCTATCTACCAGGAAGAGCTAACAATTATAAATGTCTATGTGCCAAATATGGGAGACCCCAAATATATAAAACAATTACTCACAAACATAAGCAACCTTATTGGTAAGAATGTAGTAATTGCAGGGGACTTTAACACTCCACTTACAGCAATGGATAGATCATCTAGACACACGGTCAATAAAGAAACAAGGGCCCTGAAGGATACATTGGATCAGATGGACTTGACAGATATATTTAGAACTCTGCATCCCAAAGCAACAGAATATACTTTCTTCTCGAGTGCACATGGAACATTCTCCAAGATAGATCACATCCTGGGTCACAAAACAGCCCTTCATAAGTATACAAGAATTAAAATCATACCATGCATACTTTCAGACCACAATGCTATGAAGCTTGAAATCAACCATAGGAAAAAGTCTGGAAAACCACCAAAAGGATGGAGGTTAAAGAATACCCTACTAAAGAATAAGTGGGTCAACCAGGCAATTAGAAAAGAAATTAAAAAATATATGGAAACAAATGAAAATGAAAATACAACAATCCAAACGCTTTGGGATGCAGCGAAGGCAGTCCTGAGAGGAAAATACATTGCAATCCAGGCCTATCTCCAGAAACAAGAAAAATCCCAAATACAAAGTCTAACAGCACACCTAAAGGAAATAGAAGCAGAACAGCAAAGACAGCCTAAATCCAGCAGAAGAAGAGACATAATAAAGATCAGAGCAGAAATAAACAATATAGAATCTAAAAACACTGTAGAGCAGATCAACGAAACCAAGAGTCGGTTTTATGAAAAAATAAACAAAATTGATAAACCTCTAGCCAGGCTTCTCAAAAAGAAAAGGGAGATGACCCAAACAGATAAAATCATGAATGAAAATGGAATTATTACAACCAATCCCTCAGAGATACAAGCAATTATCAGGGAATACTATGAAAAATTATATGCCAACAAACTGGACAACCTGGAAGAAATGGACAAATTCCTAAACACCCACACGCTTCCAAAACTCAATCAGGAGGAAATAGAAAGCTTGAACAGACCCATAACCAGCAAAGAAATTGAATCAGTCATCAAAAATCTCCCAACAAATAAGAGTCCAGGACCAGATGGCTTCCCAGGGGAGTTCTACCAGACATTTAAAGCAGAGACAATACCTATCCTTCTCAAGCTATTCCAAAGGTAGAAAGGGAAGGAAAACTTCCAGACTCATTCTATGAAGCCAGTATTACTTTGATTCCTAAACCAGACAGAGACCCAGTAAAAAAAGAGAACTACAGGCCAATATCCCTGATGAATATGGATACAAAAATTCTCAAAAAGATACTAGCATATAAAAAGAATTATTCACCATGATCAAGTGGGATTCATTCCCAGGATGCAGGGCTGGTTCAACATTTGCAAATCAATCAACATGGTACATCACACCAATAAAAGAAAAGATAAGAACCATATAATCCTGTCAATCGATGCAGAAAAGGCATTTGACAAAATTCAGCACCCTTTCTTAATAAAAACCCTTGAGAAAGTCGGGATAGAAGGAACATACTTAAACATCATAAAAGCCATTTATAAAAAGGCCACAGCTAACATCATCCTCATTGGGGAAAAACTGAGAGCTTTTTCCTTGAGATCAGGAACACGACAGGGATGCCCACTCTCACCGCTGTTGTTTAACATAGTGCTGGAAGTTCTAGCATCAGCAATCAGACAACAAAAGGAAATCAAAGGCATCAAAATTGGCAAAGATGAAGTCAAGCTTTCACTTTTTGCAGATGACATGATAGTATACATGGAAAATCCGATAGACTCCACCAAAAGTCTGCTAGAACTGATACATGAATTCAGCAAAGTTGCAGGATACAAAATCAAGGTACAGAAATCAGTTGCATTCTTATACACTAACAATGAAGCAACAGAAAGACAAAGAAACTGATCCCATTCACAATTGCACCAAGAAGCATAAAATACCTAGGGATAAATCTAACCAAAGATGTAAAAGATCTGTATGCTGAAAACTATAGAAAGCTTATGAAGGAAATTGAAGAAGATATAAAGAAATGGAAAGACATTCCCTGCTTATGGATTGGAAGAATAAATATTGTCAGAATGTCAATACTACCCAAAGCTATCTACACATTCAATGCAATCCCTATCAAAATTGCACCAGCATTCTTCTCGAAGCTAGAACAAGCAATCCTAAAATTCATATGGAACCACAAAAGGCCTCGAATAGCCAAAGTAATTTTGAAGAAGAAGACCAAAGCAGAAGGCATCACAATCCCAGACTTTAGCCTCTACTACAAAGCTGTCATCATCAAGACAGCATGGTATTGGCACAAAAACAGAAACATAGACCAATGGAATAGAATAGAAATCCCAGAACTAGACCCACAAACGTATGGCCAACTCATCTTTGACAAAGCAGGAAAGAACATCCAATGGAAAAAAGACAGCCTCTTTAACAAATGGTGCTGGGAGAACTGGACAGCAACATGCAGAAGATTGAAACTAGACCACTTTCTCACACCATTCACAAAAATAAACTCAAAATGGATAAAGGACCTGAATGTGAGACAGGAAACCATCAAAACCCTAGAGGAGAAAGCAGGAAAAGACCTCTCTGACCTCAGCCGTAGCAATTTCTTACTTGACACATCCCCAAAGGCAAGGGAATTAAAAGCAAAAATGAACTACTGGGACCTTGTGAAGATAAAAAGCTTCTGCACAGCAAAGGAAACGACCAACAAGACTAAAAGTCAACCAACGGAATGGGAAAAGATATTTGCAAATGACATATCTGTCAAAGGGCTAGTATCCAAAATCTATAAAGAGCTCACCAAACCCCACACCCGAAAAACAAATAACCCAGTGAAGAAATGGGCAGAAAACATGAATAGACACTTCTCTAAAGAAGACATCCGGATGGCCAACAGGCACATGAAAAGATGCTCAACGTCGCTCCTCATCAGGGAAATACAAATATAAACCACACTCAGATATCACCTCACGCCAGTCAGAGTGGCCAAAATGAACAAATCAGGAGACTATAGATGCTGGAGAGGATGTGGACAAACGGGAACCCTCTTGCACTGTTGGTGGGAATGCAAACTGGTGCAGCCACTCTGGAAAACAGTGTGGAGGTTCCTCAAAAAATTAAAAATAGACCTACCCTATGACCCAGCAGTATTACTGCTAGGAATTTACCCAGGGATACAGGAGTACTGATGCATCGGGGCACTTGTACCCCAATGTTTATAGTAGCACTCTCAACAATAGCCAAATTATGGAAAGAGCCTAAATGTCCATCAACTGATGAATGGATAAAGAAATTGTGGTTTATACACACAATGGAGTACTATGTGGCAATGAGAAAGAATGAAATATGGCCCTTTGTAGCAATGTGGATGGAACTGGAGAGTGTGATGCTAAGTGAAATAAGCCATACAGAGAAAGACAGATACCATATGTGTTCAGTCTTAGGTGGATCCTGAGAAACTTAACAGAAACCCATGGGGGAGGGGAAGGAAAAAAAAAAGAGGTTAGAGTGGGAGAGAGCCAAAGCATAAGAGACTCTTAAAAACTGAGAACAGGGTGAAAGCTTGGGGAGTGCCGAGGAGTCCTCTGGAACCAGAACTTGGACTTCTCTGCCTCTGTCCTCCCTTTCATCTCCTCCTCGGTGGGGGCCCTAGCTATGCTCCCAGCCAGGAGCCCCCAGCAGAGAGGCCGCGTTTGAAGGATGACCTCTAGGAAGGAAGTGTTGCTGAAGGTTATCATCCTGGGAGATTCTGGAGTTGGTAAGACATCACTCATGAACCAGTATGTGAACAAGAAATTCAGTAATCAGTACAAAGCTACAATAGGAGCAGACTCTCTGACAAAGGAGGTGATGGTGGATGACAGACTAGTTACAATGCAGATCTGGGACACAGCAGGACAGGAATGGTTCCAGTCCCTTGGTGGCCTTCTACAGAGGCACAGACTGCTGCGTTCTGGTATTTGATGTCACTGCCCCCAACACATTCAACACCCTTGATAGCTGGAGAGATGAGTTTCTCATCCAGGCCAGTCCCCGGGATCCTGAAAACTTCCCCTTCATGGTGTTGGGAAACAAGATTGACCTCGAAAACAGACAAGTGGCCACAAAGCGGGCACAGGCCTGGTGCTACAGCAAAAACAACATTCCCTACTTCGAGACCAGTGCCAAGGATGCCATCAATGTGGAGCAGGCATTCCAGATGATTGCACAGAATGCACTTAAACAGGAAACAGAGGTGGAGCTATACAACGAATTCCCCAAACCCATCAAACTGGACAAGAACGACCGGGCCAAGGCCTTGGCGGAAAGCTGCAGTTGCTGAAGGGGCAGTGAGAGCAGAGCACAGAGTCCTTCACAAACAAAGAACACACTTAGGCCTTCCAACACAAGCCCCCTCTCCTCTTCCAAACAAAACATAAAGTCATCTCTCAAATCCAGCTGCCAAAAGAAACCCCAACAAACATACTCACCCTTACACACACACACACACACACACACACACACACACACTCACTCACACACACCCCTATACCTGACAAAAGCAGACAGACTCCAGCCCAGGCCTGTGATGACTCGATCGGGGTCTGCCCACCCACCACATCAGCCCTCGTATGGCAGCCAGGACAGGCAAGCTGTAGAAATCGTTCTGGTGTGGAGTCGGCATCAGAAGCTATTCTTTTTGTCCACTGGGGAGAGAGAACTGTTTACAGTTAATCTGTGTCTAATTAGTTATCTGATTTTTTTAACGGTCTTGTGGTCTTTTAACCCCCACCCCCACCCCTCCCTCCTGTGAAGGCTACCACTTGGGAAGGCTGGTGCCCCATGCTTCATTACAGGCTCACACCCAGTCTGATCAGGCTGAGTTTTGTATGTATCTGTTAATGCTTATTACTTTTAACTAATCAGATCTTTTTACAGTATCCATTTATTATGTAATGCTTCTTAGAAAAGAATCTTATAGTACATGTTAATATATGCAACCAATTAAAAATGTATAAATTAGTGTAAAAAAAAACCAGAACAAACTGAGGGTTGATGGGGGGTGGGAGGGAGGGGCGGGTGGGTGATGGGTATTGAGGAGGGCACCTTTTGGGATGAGCACCGGGTGTTGTATGGAAACCAATTTGACAATAAATTTCATATATTGAAAAAAAAGCTTCTTGATTAAGATATTAAGATATTTTGCATAGGAACATATACAGGAACACCTCACAGGAGGTTTACCTGTATGGAATCTATTTCTCAATATTTGTTGCAAAGCTATTTCACAAAACAAAGCCCATGGACTACCTATATTAAAATCATCTGGGACTTTGTTAAAATAGCTAAGTCCTAGTATCCTACCCAGTAAGTTTTAAAATAAAATTTTTGGGGGTGCTGGGGGGCTCAGTCAGTTGAGCGTCTGACTTTGGCTCAGGTCATGATCTCCCAGTTCGTGTGTTCAAGCCCTGCAATGGGTTCTGTGTTGACAGCTCGGAGCCTGGAGCCTGCTTCAGATTCTGTGTCTCCCTCTCTGTCTGCTCCTCCCCCATTCATGTTCGGTCTGTCTCTCTCTCTCTCTCAAAAATAAGTAAACATTATAAAAATGATTTAAAAAAAGAGACTACCTGGAAGTTGCACATAATACTTAAAAAAAAATAAAACAAAATAAAATTTCTGGATATAGACTCATGAGATTCTCAAGCACACTAAAATTAAGGAACCCTGCTGAGAAGAATGTATGCCAATGATGGGTTTTTATGGATTCTTGGATGCAGAATTTTATCTATACCATTATCTGACAAAAGTAAAGGATACAAAATTCTTAACTCACAGATCCATAGCAGTTTTATACAGAAAAAAACATACGTACATATAAATAAACTGACGAGCAAATTCTTTCAAGTTGCATAAAATAATATTTTAGAAGGCAACAGAAACAGCAGCATTGAGCAAATGGGCAGATACACTAACCCACATAGATCCTGCATTGTCAGGCATGATTGGACTACTTTTATACCAATCTGAAAGTAGTGGTGTAAGATATTCTACGAGTGAGCTAGTCAGGAAGGATAAACTTATATTAGTTTCAGATGCAATTGTTGCAGGACACTATGATGAGAGATTGTCGTGTGTGAAATAAAACAATCCAGGCTTGATCAGGCTAAGGTCCAGGCTTGACAATATAGCAAGATAGTTCTAACTGGTGAGAGAGGAACACTATCCCTCTGACCATCCTCACTTTAAAGTACCACAGGCTTTTTGTTCTGTTTTAGTTTCTCTGTAAAAACACCTCATCTAAACTGTGTCATATAAAAGCAGTTCTTATAATTGTTCCACAGGTCTTAATCGTTGACCCAAGCAAATTATTTGAAAGAGAAAATAGCTAGCAAATATTCTTTTTTTTTAAGTTTATTTATTATTTACTTTGCAAGAGAGAGTGAGCTAGTGGGGGAGGGGCAGAGAAAGATACAGGGAGAGAGAGAATCCCAAGCAGGCTCCACACTGCCAGCACAAAGTCCAATGTGGTGCTCAAACTCACAAACTGTGAGATCATGACCTGAGCTTAACCAACTGAGCCACCCCCGCACCCCACTAGTAAATATTCTTATAATCAGTGTGCTTATATACGCTAGTTTACCTGAGATAGTCTAATCGTATATTTCTATTATAGTTATTAATTATATTTCATTCTTAAAAGTGCCTCAGTTTGAACAATAAATTGTATGACATCCAAACTTTAAACACTATTGGTCAGGCGCCTGGGTGGCTCAGTTGATTGAGCGTCCAACTGCAGCTCAAGTCATGATCTCACAGTTTGTGAGTTTGAGCCCCGCGTCAGGTTCTGGGTTGACAGCTCAGAGCCTGGAGCCCGCTTCGGATTCTGTGTCTCCTTCTCTCTCTGCCCCTCCCCCACTTGTGCTCTGTCTCTCTCTATCAAAAATAAATAAATGTAATAAAAAAATATTTAAACAGTATTGGTAAGTGGCATGAGTCCTAGAAAAGTTTTTGGAAAGAAGATGCAATTTTTCAGTGGCAAAGTTCTTGGTTTGTATCAAAATTTTGAAATAAAATCATTACATTACTAAATTACCAACACAATTATATTTGAGCAACTATAATCTCCAAGGACATCTGGAAACAATCACAAAAGCAAATAACAGAAAATTTACAATATTCTATCTCAGGCTGGCCATCAACCCCACTCAAAATCATTTGACGTGCCCTTTGTCAATGCCCATTCTCAGTCCCCTTGATTGTACAGATTGTATCTGGAGCAGTATATAGACTATTAGTTTAATCAGTGAATTTCTAATTTTTTGTGCCCTTGTTGAAATGAAATTACTTTTTGCCTCAGGTTTTAATTTTAAGGGAAATTTAATAGGGAGAAACAGAAAACAAAATAAAGGAAAAATAATCCCAAGTGAGGGAAGAAATTTCTAGGTAATACTCAGTCCAGTTGCCTTTTCCTGGCTAAGGTTAGCAAGAATTATATAGTCCCTCTCATGGTAATCCAGGGAGATAGTTTTAAAAGTCATTTGCTACTATTTTGAAGATTTCACTTGCAATTCCTGCCAGTGTTTAAGGAAAGTCATTCCTTAAGCATTGCAACAGATATATAGATTGAGAGGCAACTTCAATAATTTCTTACAAAAGTGAGATTTGAGACTCTGTCAGGTGAAGTATGGGATTTATGAGCTTCATTTGAAATACACTTCTTTTTGTTAACTGACAGAATCAAAGTTAAATAACTGTTAAACACCAGTTGCTCTTAATGCAACTGTGTATAAATAATGAAAATTAATCATCCATCAATTATGCAACATTGGCCTAATAACAATCAAACATTTGTCATCTTGTTTATTTATTGTGAAGATGTACATTTCAAATTTTACTTTTTAAATACTTTAGCTGAGAAGGGTTTATGCTAAAACATAACACTGAGTATTACTTATTAATGCCCAACCTTCTTATATATAGACAAACAACTATTATTTGTTGAGTCCTTTTAATTGGCTGGACATTTTTCAAAGTACTTTACTACAGTTTTATCTCAATAATCCTTGAAAACTCTTAAGAAGTAAACATTATTTATATTCTTCACTTTAGAGGCTTTTAAATTGAGGTACAGAGAGATTAGTTGATTGTCCCAGAGCAAGCTCGCTGTATCAGAGCTAGGATTGACATCAGAGCCTATATACCCAAACACTTTTGGGTGTTGCTTTCCATTGACATTTCTATAGCATGTAGTCAGTCAGTTTGTGTTTGCCACTGATTATATACCACCATTTGAATGAATCCATTTTGGCATCTTGTAGCTGTAGTCAAGGAATTATAGATTAGCTAATGGTATTTGTGTTAGAAAGAGGATATGTATGATTACTTATGTTGTATTAGCATACTGGTGAAATGAAGAAGACTTTCATCTTTATAAATCAAAGGCATTGCTATAAACCTTTATTCACTGCACCCCATCCCCCTCTGTCACCATAAGTTTCCTGATATTTTTCTTTTAAAGACTTTATATCCTGAACAGAAAAAGACATATGGGATATACCTCCTTGTTATATTAGAAAGCTAAGCACCGGATTTCATCTCAAGAAGAAATTATTTGGAGCAGGTATTCCAAACCGCAAAGGTGAAGAGGACCAAGAATCTAGTGGACAGTATGTTGTTGTAGGCTGATAAATGTAAGCATGTATTTTACCTTTTGTGGCCAGGAGATAATAGGGAATTGTGGGAAGTGTGGCAAATCAGAATATGTATGCCCTTCCTAAAGTCTCAAGGATGATGAAATGCAGGGACAATAGCATGACTATTTCTAGATGAAAATCAGATATCCAGATTATTATATGAAATTTAATCTTTAAATGTTCTTAATAGATGCAGTTTAAATCATTGGCAAGCCAAACAAATAAAACAGTCTGTGGTCCAGATTCAGTGTATTCTCCCAGTTTAGCTTCTAGTCTATGGCACATACATATCTTCCTCAACATATTATGGGGTTACATCCTGATAAATCCACTGCAAATTGAAAATATTATAAATTGAAAATGCATTTAATACACCTAACCCTACTGAACATCACAGCTTAGCCTTGCTTAACTTATACATACTCAGAACACTTATATTAGCAGTTGGGCAAAATCATTTAACACAAAGCCTATTTTAAAATAAAGTGCTGATTATCTCCTCTAATTTAATTCAAAAAATTAAGTAGTTCACTGAAAGTGAAAACAGAATGGCTGCATGGGTACAGGTAAGGCTGGAAGTGCATCGGTCATTTACCCTTGTGATGATGTGGCTGCCTGGGAGCTTTGGCTTACCGTCACTGCCTAACATCACAAGAGTATTGGACCACAATACACTAGTCTGGGAAAATATCAAGATCAAAATTCAAAGTATGGTTTCTACTGGATGCATATTGCTTTAGCACTCTCATAAGGTTGAAAAATTGTAAGTCGAACCATTGTAAGTCAGGGACCATCTGTACCATACAGAGATAGTGAGGAGAATCATTGTACATAGTACATGGTTCTTTTACTGCCCTTAGTCCATAGACCCTTCATTCAATGTGCAAGGTAAAAGGTTAATGTTCACTAAACAACACATAATAAATGTCTACTCAAATGAATGTTTCTGAAATAGGGAAATGTTTCTGATATAGGAGGTTCAAAATATAGATATATTTTCTGACTTATGATCCTCAAAATCTAAGTAACAACATGGAAACATAAGGTAACAATTACAGTTCAGTGTGCAGACTTCTTTTATAGCACTTATTAGAGTGGTAGGGGAGCAAGAAGTAAGAAGTAACTATATTTGTTTATCAGAAGGCTATATTTTGGGTTTTGATTGAATCATTAGTTTTTAACACAGAGAAGGTGGATAGGAATAGAATTATTGGCTAAAAGAATCAATATGGAATGATATTATGGTTTAAACTACCTGGGAATTTTCAGAGCAAGTCATTTATTTTTCAATGAAATTGTGAAACAATCAGAGAGAAATGCCTACGTACTACATTAAATAATATTAGAACCAAACCCAGTTCAGGAGTTTTTAATTGCTAATTTGCTTTAAAATACTAGACATAAGCACTAGTTTCTCTTCGCTTTAAACCTGGGTAATTACCATAAACCTTTATGAAGGTTATCATGATAAAGTTTAAGAAATTTGATGGTCAGAGTCTTATTTGATCTAGTTCAAACTCCAGCCAGTGCAGCAATTTCTTCTGTAGTTGATAAAGAGTAGCTATATCTACTAACACAATTCTAATGAAGAAAATCTTTGATTGAATTTTATTGTTAGGTAACTAATTTCCAGAAAGCTTCACATTGCATTGAGTTCAAATCTGCTTCCATGTAAGTGTTATATATTGATCTTAAGGTTTTTCTTCTAGAATGACAGAAAATAAGGCTTAAAAATTTTACATGGCGATTTTTAAAATGTTTAGCTACAGCTATCATTTTTTTTTTCTTTTCATACCCTATCTGCAGGCTAACTAGCTCCTTCAAATATTATTTATTTATTGTGGTTTCCAGAATTCCACGAATCAGTTGCCTTTACTCAATCCCATTACTCCACGTCGAATCTCCACTTCTCTTATTAATATTTGTGGCATGATCATGAATGGAAAAGGATAAGAAAATGTGAATACATCAGTGCACAATTGTCTTAATGCTGAAAAAAATAATACAAATCATATGCCTTCCATATTAGAGATCTAGAAGATCATTTAACTATATTAGTCTACATATTTGGTTTAGATTTGGAATGTATTTCTAGAAAATCCAGTTATTTCCATTGCCCTTGTGTCCTATATGTGTTGAGAGTGCTATATGTATGAAAATTTGTATGAAAACAGAAAATATATCTTCTTGAAATCTAGCTATTTAGAGTAGTTCGGGACTAAGTGGGCCAATCTCTTTATTATCCTCTTGGCCATAACATATACTTTATTAAGTCTACTCTCTTTCCTTTTTTAACCTTCCCTTTTTGCAATTCTCCCTTTCCCTTCTTTCATTTATTTCTTCTTTCTTTCTTTTTCTGCTTCTGCTTCTGGTTCTTCTTTTCCTTCTTCCTCTTCTTCCCTCCTTCCTTCCTTCCTTTCTTCTTCTTTTTTTTTTAATCTCATGCTATCCTTCTTAATCCAAACAAAATGGTACTCCTCAATATTGTATTATCTATTTTCTTGTAAGTGACTCTGAGGAAAAGCAATAGGCTAGAGGTATTACATTAAAGTGGAACTTGATAGATTACATTTGAATAAAATGATGAAACATTTTTTTTAACCTCCCACACATAAACACAACATGGTATTAGCAAGTTTAAAACATGACAACTGTAGAAATATAAAGAAATAACAAATAGGGCCCCTGGGTGGCTCAGTTGGTTGAGCGTCCAACTTCGACTCAGGTCATGATCTCAGGGTCTGTGAGTTCAAGCCCCGCACCAGGCTGTGTGCGACAGCTCAGAGCCTGGAGCCTGCTTTGTATTCTGTGTCTCTCCCTCTCTCTGCCCCTCCCCTGCTCATGCTCTCTCTCTCTCTCTCTCTGTAAAAAATAAATAAACATTAAAAAAATTAAAAAAAAAGGAATAACAAATATTTGGTAAAAAAAAATCACCTCAATGAAATAGAACTTATGTTTATTGTGGAAAGGACAGCCACCGTGAAAGAAATATAACAAATATTATTGAGAAATAGGGAAAATTTAAGGGAAAATAGTATCAATAAAGGGAAGAATATGGGTGATTTAGCACTGTGATAAATGCTAATCCTCTTCCTCACTCAAGTTCAGAACCACTTGAAAGGGAAAAAACAGGTGGATTGAGTTATATTGTCATGTGGTAGTTCCCAGTGAAAACCAGATCTTTGTATTCATACCTATGTATAATCCCTTCCCACATCAGCCTCAGACTTGGCATTGTGGTTTCCCTTGAACTTGCTTTGAGTGCAGCTTACATCAGTGACCTTAGCTAAGTCATATACAGCAGAAGAACTAATAAGCTAAGCCCAGTCACCCACAGAAGTATGAGAAAAAATAAATTTTCATTTTAAGCCATTAAATTTTGGGCTGGTTTGCTATATAGCAATAAGTAATGGAAACACTGGTATAGATCAAACGACAGAGCTGTTGGAGAACATAGCTTAGGTATATAGCCTAATGGGCTTCCTCAAACTGAACCACAGAATTAGATACTCTTATACCCACCCACTCATGGAAATTGCCTTACAAATGAAAGTCCTTTCCCATAGGTGCTAAATTTGTCTTGTATAAAATTTGCAGCATGAAAGAGCAGAACTGAATATGTCCTGTGCAGGCAGGAACATTTCAAAAAGAAACAGAAGAGGTATTTGGTCATGCAAATGCAATGTTATCTAACTTATTAAGGTAACTCACTCCTTTACCACAGAGGATTCAGGGAACAGAGAGTAATGAAGGAAGTAGAAACAAACACAATGTCATGTTTATTGTCTCTACATTTGAAAACATTGAATAGGTGAAAAGGATATTCCTTATCCTCACCCCCACCATCCTCACCCTCAACAGATGCTATATTTTCTCCTGATACTTTATTAAGAGACCTCATCTTACAACCTTCTGGTGAAATTTTATGATCTCTATGTTTTAGGATGTGTCTTATATATGTTGTTTCTCCCTCAGGATTCAACTTAGTGTCTGACATATGGTAGACATGTTGAACTGAATGAATAAAAGCACACTACGTATCTTATGTGTGTATATATATATATATATATATACACCTTGAAGTCACTCAGAATTGTTTTAAGTATAAGGAAAACTACTGTGAATTTCAATGTATTTTAGCTTGTATAGATGATTTAACCCAAAAATGCATATTAAGTGTTTATTATTTCTGCTTAAGTCCTGGATAAATTTATTTTTAAAATTACCTCCAACCTCTGTGCTCCATGATGGGCTGAGCTGGATTTAATTACTATTAATTACTGTTATTATTTCCTGATGTTCCTTATCAGAATATTTCATTTTTATGCCAATTAGAGTATAATTATTAGGATAATGGACTCTACAAAAAAACCAATTATGCAATGAGACTAGATGGGATTTATCTCTAGTAATTGAGTTTCACAATTTAAGATCAAAATAAGTGAATCAAAATGAAAATGTAGAACCATTAATCCCCCAGGCATCAACAATAAGGTTGAATTCGCTCTTCCACCCCAAATTAAGCTGATATTTTACAATGTCATGTCAATTGATATACAGGCCCAGTTTGGCATGAATAGAACTATATTCACCCAGTTATAATTCAGCCCCAGGCCACACATCTTCCATAAACCTTTTTTTTTTTTTAATCAGAGGTTTACTTTGATCCAGAACAATCACATAAATATATGGTAAGTTTTCAGTTAAGAAGTTCACTTGGAATCTATTTAATACCTTTGAAAGACCTATAATGCAGAGTATGCATTTCCCTTTCAAGTAGTATAGAATGGACAGCCACTCACTTGGTATTAGGATGTGGCTCTGGGAATGTCCCACTGCCTAATCGTCAAAAATGATGATAAAAGTCCGAATTGTAGAGATGCGTTGTTTTAGATAAATTCTCTCTAAAATACCTGATACAGCAACACTTTAAACTGTGTATATTTGAAAAGGACCTGATATTAAGTTTCATAACAGGAAGAAGAGAACATAAGGACAAAGCATGACTGGGAGCACAATAGAAATAGACAATATCTAAAGGGAATACACACACACACACACACACATATATATATATATATATATATATATATATGAGAGAGAGAGAGAGAGCAGTTATTTTATACACACATGTGCACACACATCCCCATATGTTTCTTTAAAGAACAGATTTTGGATGGAGACTGGTTCTAGAGAAACAGAATCTTAAGTATGTGTTTTCTAAATTAGCTCTGAGTTTTTTGGAATTGGTTCTCTAATCAGTTTTAGAGGTACCAATGACTATTTCCAAAAGCAAAGAGAGCATGGGTTGTTCATTGTATGCTATGGAATAGAGATAGGCAAAATATCACTTCTGAGTACTCCTAATCAAGTACTTATAAGAAAGAAGGTTCTGAGAGACCAAATACTTGTTAAGATAAGATATTTTTAGCAAACATACAACTATAATGAAATTGGCAGCTTGCTCAAGGCTTCCAGTTTCCTACTCAGGCATCATATAAATGACCTAAAAGTTTCTATGTCTTCTCTGAAAAACAAAAACAAAAATATCTTATCTCCTATATTCTCAGAGTTGAGGTTGCTAAAACTTAAATCTAGAGTCTCAAACTTCAAGTGGCTGAATTACCAGTGAAAATTGAATTTCTGACCTTATAAGGTGTCTACTATTAGAGTGAGGAAATTGACTGGATTGAAATGGGAACATATGGGAATATTTTTTAATTTTTTAAAATATTTTTATTTATTTTTTGAAAGAAAGAGAGAGCATGAGCAGGGGAGGGGCAGAGAGAGAGGAAGACACAGAATCCAAAGCAGGTTCCAGGCTCTGTCAGCACAGAGCCAGCCGTGGGGCTCGAACTTGTGAACCATGAGATTATGACTTGAGCCAAAATTAGATGCTTAACTGACTGAGCCACACAGGCATCCTCATATGTGAATATATTGATGAAGCTGGGAACATTGAACGCCCAAATTCTTTAGTTCTTTTTTAGAAACAGCTGCAGTCTCACCACCCTTGTCTGAGGAAGTTAACCATGCTTTGCCTGAGGAACCTGTAATGGCTTTCACTGAGGTAATTTCCTTGTAAGATCCTCTTGATTTTTATCACAACCCATTTTCAGACTTCTCATTGCTTCTAGAACTATAAATACACTCAATCCCAGCAGGCCCTCAAAATGAAGTAAATGTAGGAAACATGAAGAGGTGTACTACATTCCCAAAGAAATGCATGATTTTTCCGACATATATAGAGAAGCAGAAGTCTGGGGGATTTCTATGGGAATAGATAATAAGAATACAGGATAATGGTGGAAGAAACATAAAGTTAGATCAGATTGAAATTATTGATATTAGCCCATTGAACAGAGATTCTGGATTCAATGTTTAGCTCAGGGGTAGAGGAAGGGATCCAAAGGCTTAAGGGGACTGGCAAGTTAGAGTGCATTTATCATATCACTCACCGTGGCAAAAAACAAGGGAGGGTCCCAGAAACGCACCTTTTACTATAACTGTGAAGCATAAACTTGAGAGAAAAGCCTTAATATGCTTGAAGAGCTGTCTGGTTGATCACCTCTGTAGTTCAGAAATTACAGTGGAAATTGCTGCCACTGAACCGAGATCCTTAAATGCAATGGGAATAATTGGATCCTTGGGTGGCAGGGGTCACATAGTGGCACACAATCACCAAGGTGAACTTGGTTACTAACAGAGTCAAAACAGTAATCAGAAGAGCCTGAATCACTAGACCTATGGCATTGGCTAGTTGATCATGATGTCCTTAGAAGTGAAAGCATTGAGTAGTCTACTAAATTCATATGTAGTCAGTATAAGTGGAAGAGTTCTAGGTCAAGTGAACAGAAGTATAACTTGAATCATAAAAAACAGAGAATCACAACCCCTCAGTCAATTCCTCGATTGTAACTAGTTTACAGACCTACCCACTTGAATAAGGAGGTGGGAGGGGATACTTAAAGAGGACACCACTGCACTGCCAAAATTTCAAACGGTCAAATTTTTCCCCAGACTTCCCCAAAGGGACGTGCATCCTTTTACCAGGATGCCTGTGCCTTGAGGAAGGGGAAATAATCATACTTTCCAGGAATTATTGGGCACTTGTTCTGAACTGACACTAATGCCAGGAGACCCAAAATGTTACTATGATCCACCAGTCAAACTAGGGCTTATCGAAGTCAAGTGATCAATGTAATTTTAGCCCAGATCCATCTTAGAGGGGGTCCAGTGGGTTCTCAAGTCCTGTTGTTGTTTTCCCTGCTCTGGAATACATACTCGAAATAGACATAAAAACAGCTGGCAGAATCCCCACAGAGGTCCCCCAATCTGTGGAGGGAGGGCAATTATGGTAGGAAAGTTCAAGTAGAAGCTACTAATCGCTTTCCCTAGGAAAATAGTAAACCGAAAGCAATACCACATGCCTGGAGGGTTTGCAGAGATAAAATGCCACTATCAGGGGCTTGAAGGATGCAGAGTGGTAATTCCTACCACATCCCTATTCAGCTTGTCTATTTGGCCTGTGCAGCAAAAAGATAGATCTTTGAGAATGACAGTGGATTATGACATAAACATAACCATGTGGTGAGTTTAATTGCAGGTGCTGTGCCAGATGTGGTTGCCTTGCTTGAGAAAATTAACACATACCCTGGTGCCTGGTATATAGCAATTGATCTGACAAATGCTTTTATCTTGATACCTGTCAGTGAAACCACCAGAAGCAGTTTGCTTTCAGCTGGAAAGACTAGCAATACACCTTCACTGTCCTACCTCAGGGGTATATCAACTCTCTAGCCTTATATTATAATTCAGTTCACAGGAAACTTAATTGCCTTTCCCTTCCACAAGATATCACAATGATATCTACATTGATCACAAGATATCACAATGATGTCTGCATTGATCATATTATGCCAATTGGACCTAGTGAGCAAGAAGTAGAAACTACTCTATATTTATTGGTAATACATTTGCATGTTAGAGGATGGGGAAAAAAATCTGAAAAAAAAATTCAGGGGACTTCCATCCCAGTGAAATTCCCAGGGTTTCTGTAGTATGGGGCATGTTGAGATATCCCTTCTAAGGTGAAGTATAAGTTGTTGCATCTGATCCCTCTTACAACCAAAAGAGAAGCACAGTGCCTAGGGGACATCTGTAGATTTTGGAGACAATGTATTCCTCATTTGGTTGTCCTACTCAGGGTACCCAGTGACTCAAATAGCTGTTCGTTTTCAGTAGGGCTTAGAACAAGAGAAGGTTCTGCACTAGGTCCAGTCCACTGTGCAAGCTGCTTTGCCACTTTGGCCATATTATTCAGCAGACTCAATGGTGCTTGAAGTGTCAATGACAGAAAGAGATGCTGTTTTTCACCTATGTAGGGTTTATATGTGAATCATAGTGCAGACCCTTAGGATTTTGGAGCAAAGTCCTGCCATCCTCTAAAGATAGCTACTTTCCTTTTAAGAAGCACCTTTTCACTTGTTAGAGGGCCTTAGTAGTGACTAAATATTTAGCCATGGGCCACGGAATTATTTTGCAAACCAAGCTGCTCATCATAAACTGGGTGTTTCTGACCTACCAAGCCAGAAAATTGGGCATGCACAACAGCACTCCATCATCAAATGGAAGTGGTATATGCATGATCAGACTCAACAAGGTCCTGAAGAAACAGATTAGTTTACTGGGAGGATTTATTTTTTTAAATGTTTATTTTTGAGAGAGAGAGAAATAAAGGGAGAGAGTTGGGGGAGAGGCAGAGAGAGAGAGGGAGACAGAGAATCCAAAGCAGATTTGCATGCAAGATGGGGGCTAGAATTCATGAACCACAAGATTATTATGCGAGCCTAACCTGAAACAAAATGAGATACCCACTAAGCCACCTAGGTGCCCCAAGAAGAAGGTAACTGGGAAGATTTCTGTTCACCAGTCTTTGACGGATGTCTGAGAAGTTTGCTGTAGGGCCTCACTTATCCACTTTTATGTGGTGCCTGTATCCTGCACCAAGCAATGTGTAACTAGGCCTGTTCTCTCTTTCTGAGTTAACCAATTGTAGAAAACTCTTTAATAAAACCATAGACACAGGCTAGGAGAGGGAGGGGAATATAGCAGGGGTGACCCATGAGGAAATGGCTCAAATAACCAGGGATCTCCCTCCTTCCATGAAGGACAATGGTGACCAGAAATCCTCTCAGTGGGCAGGACTTCAAGTGGCACATCTGGTTATTTGTTTTGCTCCGAACAAGAAATAGCCAGAGGTTCGATTGTATACCAACTCGAATGATGTTGCCAGTGATTTGGTTGGGTGGTGATGTCCTTGTGCCGAAGACTGGGCTGTTCAAGTCTTCCAGTTGCTAAGCAAGAATAGCAGTAGACCAAGGCAAAAGCCAAAAGAAAAAAAATGACCAAAACACTCAAAAAAAAAAAAAAAACACAACAGCAATGGAGCATCTCTAATTGTTATTATAAACATATGTTAGATACTAAATATACACTAAAGACTTCTCTAATTCCTTTTCTTGCATGAACTCAATACATTCTCACAGTTCTATGAGTTAGGCCATCATTGTGTCTTCTGAAACAGCAGGTCTGTCTATTGTTTTTAATTATAGGAAGACAGGTCTCATAAATCATCTGTTTTCCTCACAGATGGGTGAAACTTGCTTATATATCAAAATGTTTTATGCTTTCTTCCACCATCCTGCCTCCAAATCACATATTACAAATGTTCGCATGGTGGAAAGACCAACTAATCATGTTGTGGCCCCATACTCCATCAAAACTCACTCAGAATCAAAGGGAAGAAGGGAAGGAGGACTGTGATGACGTCTGCAGTGATTATATTTCTTTTTTTTTCTCCTTCTGTAAATAAAGTACCATATTTGTAGCTTAGCTTTGATGACCGGTGATCAACGATTATCCACTTGCTTTAACATTAACTGCAATTAATTGTTAGCAGAAAGTTTATGATTCTCTGTAGAGTAGCCAAAATGAAAGAGACAGAGAGAGAGAGAGAGAGAGAGAGAGAGAGAGAGACTGATTTAGGAAGATATGGTTAACATTTGAAAAATGGATTTCCTTGTGTCTTTTTGGCAGAAATTGAAACTAACTCAATAAAAATGGACTTTGTTCTGAGATACTATCATCTTCCAAGAATTATATATTAATTGATTTTGGGATTTTTTGGGTTATACATAATACATTTTCTGGAGAATAAATGTATAGCCTATATATTCATCTTTAGTAGGGACAATTGTGTAAATTTAAATTTTTAAAATTAAAATTTAGGAAGAGGGAGAAGAATATTCCTATGACTAATACACTCTTTCATGACATTCTGGCATGATGAAATGCCTGGATACACACATAGCTCTTCCATCTATGGACCTGCTTTCTTCAAAGGGAATACAAATTCAAATGCCATAATTTTCATATATATTTAAATTAGAAAGTGAGTTTTTACCATTCTCTATAAAAAGGAAAACTGCATTTTGTGATAGTCACTTTGTGCAGATAATCATATCTCAGGATTTCATTTTCAATTGCTTCCAAAGATTACCATATGAAGTGATAAGAATTTATTGAATTTCATTATCTATAGTACCCAACTATACTTAAAAAACTCTGTACTTTTGAATTTTTGAATAACCCATTTAACCATTTTCAAATTTTTTATTTGCTATGTGCCAGAGTTAAAAAAATAAGATATACAATTTCTTTCCTCAAGAAGCTCATAAATGTAAAAAATCCATTCCACTCTATACTATACATATATATTTTTTCATTCAAATTCTCAAATTTCAGGTCAGAGGTCATGTATTTTTTCATTCAAATTCTCAAATTTCAGGTCATAAAACTTTATGCGGTTAAGGCGGGAACCAACTAGAATGTCCAACCTAAAATGTACTAGAATTAATATTGAATACTTAAAGTTAAATATAGTTCTGGGAGTCTTTGTTGGAACAGAACTGTTTCAAGAGAGCACAATGAGTTCTCTCAGGTGACTCACATTATGCATTATTATTTACTTAAAGACCTGAAAGGAAAAAACATAGCCTTAATCCCATCTAATGATGTAGGATTTTACTAAACACCTTCTTAGGCATATATATAAGATTGAAATTACCCATGTTAGTGAACAGGTAATACGACATTTTGCTCAATAAAGATGATCAAAATTAAAAATCTGTTGATATGTCATCCACTTGAATGATCTAATATCAGTGATGCAGTTTGATTTATTAAAAATAATTAGTTGGGTTTTTTTCCTGAAGAATATGCAATTATTTCATGTGCTATTGATAATACAAATGAGAATCTGAACTATCATTCAATGAGTAATTGGGTCCCAGACTAAGCACTATACATGAATGATCTCTTTTAAGCCTTGCAACTACACCATGAGGTAGGCGTATGCTATAAATATTTTCTTTGTTGAGATCAGATAAACTAAGTTCAGCAAAGTTAATTACCTACCTATGTCTAGGTCATAGAGTTGCAGTGCTGGGATAAATATCAGAGTTGGCATTGTACTCCTATAATATATTTGCTTTATAAACACCAAGAAAGTATGTAGAAGCCTAGGCATTCCTCTGTCATTGTAGCAGTGGAGTGTATTGATCAAGATTTCAGGTTTGGAAGACAGATTTCCTGGATTCCAACCCCAGCTCCCATACTTAACAGTGTTATTTTGGGCAAATTACTAAAATATTCTACACTTCACTTTCTTCCCTAATAAATGGGAATAACACAGTACGTACCTCATAGATTGGAGATGATGATTTATTAAGTAGAGTATTAGACTTGTAATAAGCAATAAGGAAATATTAGCTATTGTGATTTTGTGTAGAAAGAAGAAATATGAAAATATATAGAAATAGTTCATATAGAAACGGTAATAGAATGAAAAGTAACAGAAGTACCTACAGGGAGAGTAAAAGTGAGACTTTTGATTATCAATTTTTATCTAGTTTGACTATACATCAAGTCCTTGGTGAATGTATTGCCCTGATGTTATTAAATCTATTTTTTCTCTTTCAGACACCATGATATATTTTCCCTAATCTAGACAAACATTAACTATTGAGTTTTATGTGCATTTATTTTTAATAAACATTTTTAATAGAGAGGTAAATGGTTGGATCATGTGATACATACAGTTCTAAACAAAAAATAATAAAGTGTAGAAAAAATTGGTCTAATACAACAAAACTGGAAAAAGATAAGACATTTATAGTTCATCAAAAGTTCAGTAATAGCTAGGAAATCATATGATTAAGTAAAAATGTCCAAACCACTACAATCAGTAGAAGGTATTAAAAAGGAATTTTGTGAGTATGAGCAGAGAAAATATAACTACTGTACTATGGTATTTAACATTCATATCTAATATATTATTATAATGTTTTAGCCAGTCCTTCCCATTAGGTTATTTTATTCAAAGACTGTCAGAAATTTTCAATGGCATTGAGAAATGTCAAACTAACTTAAGGGATAGCTAAATTCTTCTGTAAAGTAAGATCTTGACTTTTCCTGAGAATTAAGAAACCTGAATTAGATGACTAAATAAGCAAATAAAAACAATAAAATTCAATGCCTTTGAAAAAGGAAAGCTAAAGAATGAATAAGTAGCTAAAATCAATCTCAACTGCTTCGATGTGTGTCTGCATGTGTAAGAAAAATAAAATGTTGACAAATTCTCCCTGTCTTAAAGGAACAAATCAAAGTAAATCAACTTAAAGGAAGAGAGATTTTAGTTAGACACAGAATAACAAAATAAAACATGTTTTTGACTATCATGATAATAAGACATTGTCTCTATAAGTCTTTGAGACGGCCAACATCCAAACCTACAAATTTAATCAACATAGCTTAGTCACCAACAAGCTTCAGAAGTACAGGTTAGGTCATATGATTTTCAGGGTTTTTACTGATTCGGCTCATCTGTGGTCCTGAATATCAAAAGTAAATAGCAAGTCACTGTAGTATTCTAACAATGTATCCTGTCATACACACTTGCGCACACACACACACACACACACACACACACACCTGCTGTATAAGGCTACATTTTATACACATTTTTCCTAATGTCACCATATTTCCAATTAATTTGAGTCATTTGTTATGCATATATTATTTGACAATAAAAGACAAAATATCATTATAGAAATCAAATTTGAGAATTAGAATTTTTATTTTCACCATTTATAAGTAGTTAATTTTTTTGCATACAACTAGTTTTAAGGAACAAAATTATTGATTTGATTTTGAAGCTTATTATAATTCCTCAACCAAAAATAAAATTCTAGCATCCAACTTTATCATGTTCCAACAACTCTCAATGCCAATATATTCTCTAATATTTGTTTCTTGGTATGATTAGCATTGCTAAATTAAACACCTCTGTTTTGAAACAACAACTTCTAAACCCAACTTAACTTTATTTTGAATGAATGATGTCTTAAAATGTTTAAATTCTAAATGCCACCTTCTTTATATGGAGTTTCTGAGGCCTCAAATCATCTTAAATGAACCCTCTGGTATATATTCCTACTTTAGTTTTAAAAAATTCTGCAAATCAAAATGAACACTTATGAGCTTTACTCTCCAATCAAATGAGAGATAATAATGAGCCCCTGAGCACTCTTATAGATATAAAAATCATTCATAGTTTTCTTTACTCATTCTCAACAAATCCAGACAGAGCTCTGAAAGCCAAATGATCATGTTACTCCTATATTTAGTTTTCTTCTATTTCTGCCATACCTCTACTTGCTAGTAGCAATTACTGGCAAGAAAATAAAACTATTAAAATGATATTCCTGTCAAAACAGTTTCAGAAAATTGCTACAGAACAATGCAGCAATCTTTCAGATTTACCCACTTCCTCCACATTCTCGTTCCCCAAATGATGTGCCAACAATTGTATTTTAGTAAATACATCATAAGACCAACAATAAACCTATTAGGATACATGGCATACAATGTGGACTTTTTTTTTCTGAAATGATGTTTGACGTCCTAATTTTGCTTGCGAGGGGAAAAAAAAAAAGAAACAGAAACCATGAATAACTGATTAAAAAGTCTCATTTCTCCCTCCAAGCTACAATATATTATTTGCTCTGATTTATTCTTATCCATCTAATAACAGGAAAACTGATTTTATAAAATGTATGCTTTTTATGAGTATTCCTGCTTTACCAAAAGTTGTTCCCCTTGTTGATCATACTGCCACGTTTTTACAGACCCAAGAGACACATTCTGCACTGTGTTTTAGAGCATGCAGTGCACATTCTGCTTAAAAGGATAAAGATTAATTGTGATAGATAAGTGATTTTACTCTAAATAGAATGCTATTGTTGTCCTGATGGTACCATATGTTCTCATTAGTCAAAATTCTCAACTGCCAACTATATAAATGCATTAAGTTTTGGAAAGCAATATTTGGGGAAGTTTTCGTGACATGACAAACACAGGTGCTGCACACAGTGACCTTATCCATTACAACAAATAGAAAGGCTATATAAATTAGAACAATGAAAATAATAGCTTAATTCAAATGAAACAGGTAGCCTCAAGTACTAAGTTAAGGGATCACATTACGCCAAAGTTCTAAGACAAAGGACAACAATGACTTTGTGGTATCCTATGAGAGATGCAGGCCAAGACAGAATGTAGGAGGAGGGATCTAGATACCCGATGCTGACTGAAAAAGGTAAAACTTGCTATTGAGCCCACATGAGTTGCACATCAAAAATGACATAGTGGTCCCCTAACTCAGGATTCAAAACAAAGAACACTTCTCCCATCAGCGTAGACCAAATGTAAGGAAGCTTGCAGTATGACTGATTGGAATTTCAGATGAGAAGTAATTTTTAGGAAGTCAAGGCCCCCATCAGGCCCCATATATGGGCTGAAGTCCAAACTTTCATGGATATTTCCAGTAAGAAGGGTTTGAGGGAAGTTGGAAGTTCACCTCTAGGAGAATAACTAAGTAGCATTTGTTACATGTGTGCTTTGGAATAGCATCTTAGAAAGAAAAACTAGTTTGTACAGGGCAATGTGGATAGATACTAAAATATACTTTAAGTGAAAAGGTCGAGAAACAAAGACACTTATAAGATGATACAATTTATAAACATAAGAACTCATATATTCAAAATGTTACATATAGATCTTATAAAGGTGAGTTCATAGCAAAGGATGTGTATCAAATCTATTAACATGACTGCTTATGGTGAGGAAAAAATGTGAGTTTGGGTTTATAACGTTGGGGGGAATAAAATAATCAAAATGGTCTCCTAATAAATGAGGGGCCAATTAAAAGACTATGCTATGATAAAAGGCAATGAATAACTCAATTCCGTAAAATTAGGGCCTATTAAATAATACAAGAAAACAAAACATAAACCTCTCAATATTTAGGGAGTAAGAATGAATAATGTGGCAATTATAAATAGATACATTACATAATTTAAACAATTAAATTATAAATTTATTGTTATTTATTATTAATGTATAGTATATAATGTAAAATAATATATATGTTTACTTTAATTAAAGAACAACTAAAACACAATCAGGCTTGTGGGTTCTACCTAAGAGCGAATAGAGGCGTCCTACTTCTTCCATGACAGCACGAAGACCCATTCTTCTCGACAAAACTGGTGAAATTTATTTTATAAAATACACATTTACAGTTTCTGAAAACGGTCCCAAAGGCACACAGCAAATGAAGAAACAAGGAAATCTAATAAAACTCTTTAATGAAATCAAGCATCTGTGTCCTTTGAACCAAGATGTGCTCTCTGCTTCCGTGCTTCAGCTCAGTGGGATGGAAACTCTGCTGCCGTTGGTGCTACCAAAACTACAAGAGTCCTTCCCCATCGCGGCTTCGAGGTGGGGGTCGCTCCTCCTGGGGGGAGCAGGGTGTCAGCATTTCTCATCCTGTCCCCAGCCACCTGCTGCTGAAACTAAGTTGCAGGTGAGAGAGACTAGGAGGGTGAGGGCTCCTTTTCACCCACTTATTCGTATGAACATATTGGGTCCACTTTAAAAGGTTATAAAGGTCCATGACGTGATTACACCACAGTGAAAGTATTCTTATTTTGGTGGACATTTGGGAAATTTCCACCATGCTGCTATCGCGGGAACCGTTTGGTTTAACAGTCAGTTACGTGACTCCTTCGCACGTGGGGATGAGATTCTCTGGGGTTTCTACCTATGTGTGGAATTCCTAGAGGGTTGAACATATGCATGCTAAATTTTACCATGTATGACCAGTTTCTCTCAAGATGTACCCATTTACATTCCATCCAGTAGATTGTAAGAGTTTCCAGTGGGTGAAAAATCAATGAGTCACTTTAAACAATGTGTTTGGACTCCACAGAATTAATATTTGAGTCAGTTTTATTAATTTATAATTTTCAGGACATAAAACCCATACTTCTCAAACAAAACTAGGAATTTATAGATTATACACATATATATATAATATATGCTATATATTATATAAATCACTGTAGATAGATATCAAAAGATGAAAATAAAAACTTTATATAGTTTATGGATTCATACACTTGTCATACAGCTATACAAAATGTATGAGAATAAGAAACAAAGAACTTCAGATAATGATTTCCTTGATGTAAAACAGTGTAGAATGGAACTGGCAGATATGCATTGGGCTCCCACTCTATCTTAGATGTTTTCTTTCTTAAGAACAAAGTTAGAGAAAAGTCATCATAATAACTAATGAAATTCTAAATGAGTAGGAACCAGAAAGCTAGATTTAGTTTTAATTTAATGTTTGACGTCCTAACATCACTGTTAGGAACACTGTTTTTCTTTTATATATGTTTAACATACACAGTGAATTGTAAAGGGATATTGAGGCAATATCCAGAATGAGAAAATGGCATAGTTGTTCTTCACCCACTGCTTAACATATTTATTTAAAAAATGCTTAAATATGGGGCACCTGGGTGGCTCAGTCAGTTAAGTGACCGACTTCGGCTCAGGTCATGATCTCGCGGTCCGTGAGTTCGAGCCTCGCGTCGGGCTCTGTGCTGACAGCTCAGAGCCTGGAGCCTGTTTCAGATTCTGTATCTCCCTCTCTCTGACCCTCCCCGTTCATGCTCTATCTCTCCCTGTCTCAAAAATAAACAAAAAATTAAAAATAAATAAATAATGCTTAAATAGACATCTAATTGTAATTAAAGTGAATGAATACAAATCATGAAATGATGACACTTTGCTACTGTTTATTTATTTATTTATTTATTTATTTATTTATTTTTTAATTTCTAACATTCAGGGATGTCTCTGGGGGAAAAATGTTGTTTTTTTAAACTTTACTGTTTATTTCCAGAAATATTCTAATTTACACTCGTGATTCTTTAAAAAAAAGTGAAATTTTTCACTTTTAGGATAAATCAACATAAGAAGGTGAGATTTTATATTAACCTTTGTCCTGCTAATTTTATTACTATTAGATGTGGTTGAATGTATCTATCCACTATCAGTCGGAGTTGTAAATACTGACAATGGCAAAGCGTCTATGGGTCAATCGATCTCCACAGTGATTAAAAAATGCCAGTCTAGTGTGAATATTAAGTGTATATTTTGGATATTGCATAGCAACTGCTACGTTAACAATGTCCTCTTCCCAGCCTCCTTCTATCTAGCATACTTCTTTAGCAACAGACCAGAATATATGGAGTTCACCAAAAATCTCAAGAATAAAAAATCACTAGAATTCACAGGACTAACAGACTAGAATAACAGAGGACGAGGTGATAATGAGTGTAGATTTCAGTGGGGTGACAAAGCAGGAATAAAGTCTTTCTCTTGTGACATTGAAGCTCTCAGGTAGACCCAGGGATCTGCTTTGTGCATAAGAACACTGAAGTACGTTAATTAGGATTTTGACTGACAGAGGATGTAAGGAAAGCAGCTATGAGATGCTTGCTATAAGATCACTTTTCTTGGTTGGTATGATATTGTTCCTAATAGTATTAAAGTATATCTCTATGCTCCAATCAAGATGTGGATTATAAAGAAAAATATGTCTAGGTACCTTTATTATGTTTCCTTATGCAGTATTTTTGTTTCATTGCATTTACTAGTTAGACTGAAGTGAAAATAATCAATCGCACATGCTATTGTTGTTTAGAAACATCCTAGATTGTTGTCCTATTTTTTTAAGTCAGCTTATGTTCAAAACCTAACATTACATATTTATTTTAGGCAAATGATTGCTGGAATGGATTCTGAAATTTAATACACTCTCATTCTAATAAGAAGAGATTCAGTGATTGCTAAAAGAGACAAACTATCTCATCCCAGATTTTGCTCCAACATATAGTGAATTCAGTGCTCGGTTATCATGATCCAGTCTCTGTTA
The DNA here is from genome assembly GCF_022079265.1 of Lynx rufus. Lineage (NCBI taxonomy): Eukaryota > Metazoa > Chordata > Mammalia > Carnivora > Felidae > Lynx > Lynx rufus. Next base: position 49,821,518 of record NW_025814845.1, read on the forward strand.
AGGACAAGAATTTGAACAAGCTGGTGTGACCCTTGAGGATTAAATGTATGTATTTTTTAATTTTACCAAATACTTAACTGTATGGACATACTTTATACTTGTTACTTTAAAAAGCAATATTGTCAAATAATAATTTTATTTTTGGTTGGTAGGCTAATATATATGGATTATATGCACATGAATGTTTCCAGGAGTTTTTCTTGGCTTCTCACTATTCCATGTAGTAAGACACATTTAAATTCCCCTACCTCAACTTTCTTGGTTTCCTCTGATCTTTCTGGCACTATATTTTAACACTATTAAGCTTTCTTCATACTCACACTTTGGCAGTTGTAGCCACTCGTAAAACTTAACTCATCACCTATATGATGATGCTTCTTAAGCAGATGCAGAAGACCTATATAAATAGAGATATGGATGACCTGGAGATATAGACAGGAAGAAGTAAATATACACAGAGCATGGATGTATTTTGTATTTCAAACTGCCAATATGTTGTATTTACTGGACACATCAAACACTCAACACATCGAAAACTGAACTAACTCGTGCTCTTCTCCTATCCCCATCCAACTCCACAGACCTGCTTCTCTCACAATTGCTAACTCCGCTAAGTGTGCTGCTAACTGCTCCCAACAAGGACCCAGCTATTTTGCCTATCCCCACCATGATCATTGGTCCAAGCCACCACAATCTCTTGCCTGGACTTTCTGCCATCTCTCTTCTTGTTTTGCCTCACTCCAGTTTCACCTGTTCAGTATAACATCCACCAATCAGAGTAAGACACGCCTCTAAAGTGAAACGTGAAAGGTGTCACCCCTGTTTATATTTCAGTGCGTTGAAGTTTTCTTGGGACTAATGTTCAAACTCAACTATCGCTTGTACGACTGGTTTTGTCCTGTGCCTACGTCTCCAGACTCACCTCTCGTTACTTCACCTCTTCTTCACTTCAAACTCCAACAATACTTATCTTTTAATTTTTGAGTCTAATTTTTCTTAGCCTCCAGGAATTCGTATATGCTGATTGTTTTACTTGAAATATTTTCCCATTTCTCTGTATAGCCTAGATAATGCTTAGGCAGGTTTCAGGCACAGTTTGATGACCATTTCTTCTAGGATAATTTCCTTGTCTTTCTAGGCTCGAGTAGATACTACTGTGTTCACCCGTGCTATCTAGCTCATGTTTCTCCTATCACAGCCCTTATGCTTTCGAAATGGTTGTCTTCTCACCTGAGATTTAATCCCCATAAAAGCAAGAGCTATATTTATCATGCTCAGGGTTCCACACCGTAGTACCTTAAACCTTGTGTGGTCCACAGATGATTTTTTGAATGAACAAATGCATGATTAACTAAAGGAATAAAGGAGTACAGTGAGTCATATGCTTCTGGATACTTAGGTGAGAGTGAAACATTGGTCAATTAAAAAATTGTGAATGGGGTGCCTTGGGTGGCTCAGTCAGTTAAGCATCTGACTCTTGATTTCAGCTCATGTCATGATCTTAAGGTCATGATATTGAATCCCATGTCAAGCTCCATACTGAGTGTAGAGCCTGCTTAAGGTGCAGCCGCTCTGGAAAGCAGTGTGGAGGTTCCTCAGAAAATTAAAAATAGACCTACCCTATGACCCAGCAATAGCACTGCTAGGAATCTACCCAAGGGATACGGGAGTACTGATGCATAGGGGCACTTGTACCCCAATGTTCATAGCAGCACTCTCAACAATAGCCAAATTATGGAAAGAGCCTAAATGTCCATCAACTGATGAATGGATAAAGAAATTGTGGTTTATATACACAATGGAATACTACGTGGCAATGAGAAAAAATGAAATATGGCCTTTTGTAGCAACGTGGATGGAACTGGAGAGTGTGATGCTAAGTGAAATAAGCCATACAGAGAAAGACAGATACCATATGGTTTCACTCTTATGTGGATCCTGAGAAACTTAACAGGAACCCATGGGGGAGGGGAAGGAAAAAAAAAAAAAAAAAAAAAAGGACGTTAGAGTGGGAGAGAGCCAAAGCATAAGAGACTGTTAAAAACTGAGAACAAACTGAGGGTTGATGGGGGGTGGGAGGGAGGGGCGGGTGGGTGATGGGTATTGAGGAGGGCACCTTTTGGGATGAGCACTGGGTGTTGTATGGAAACCAATTTGTCAATAAACTTCATATAAAAAAAAAAAAAAAAAAAAGATGCTCTCTCTTTCCCTCTGACCCTCCCCTGCTCCCTCAAATGCAGTCGCATGCGTGCATCCTCTCACACTCTTTCTCAATAAATAAATAAAATAAAATGAAATATTGAAAATTCTGGTTAGTCTAAAGCCACATCTTTATCTTATAATAAAGAAGATGGAGGGGTGCCTGGGTGGCTCAGTGGGTTAAGTGTCCAACTTCGGCTCAGGTCATGATCTCATGGTTCATGAGTTCCAGCTCCACTCGGACTCTGTGCTGAGAGTTTAGGGCCTGGAGCCTGCTTTGGATTTTGTGTCTCCCTCTCTCTCTGTCCTTCCCCCGCTCACACTGTCTCTCAAAAAATGAGTAAATCTTAATTTAAAAAAAAAAAAGGAAAAAAAGAAGGCAAAAAGAATGAAATGACTATTTTTTTAGTTTTTAAAAAATGTTTATTTATTTTTGAGAGAGAGGGATCAGCAGAGGATCAGAGAGAGAGGGAGACACACAATCTGAAGCAGGCTCCAGGCTCTGAGTTATCTGCACAGAGCTTGACTCAGAACTCGAGCCCACAGACCAGGAGATCATGACCAGAGCCAAAGTTGGAAGCCCAACCAACTGAGCCACCAGGTGCCCCTGAAATGACTATTTTTGAATAATGGAGAGCAACAAAAGGTATTTATGTATTTTGAATTAGAAAGTTGGTGCTATTGATAAGAGGAAAACAACATAATGGCAGTGTTATTGTGACTATTTTTTCAGGAGAAACTTTGGTTCAGAAAAGTAGTGCCAGCAAAATAGGACAAAAACTTCATCAAAGGATAGTATTGTACTAGTGTTCAATTCTGCATTTTCAGTATTTCACTTCCAATTAAAAAAAAGCAATGAGATAAAAATTCCATCAAACTATGGTAGATTAGTTTTGCCACCTTTGTGGAAGATAAATATTTTTAGCCTGTGTTGATGGGCATTCATAATGAGTGAAAAACAATTCTTGAACTTTTTCCCCCAATTTATTCTCCCTATTTTCATTAAACAAATATATTGAGTCAGAAAACCTAGTTGATTTCTGCCTGATACATGTCCTACATAATGAATTTCAATTGTAATTATTCAGCAAACCTCAATTCTGTATTAGTGTTTCTTTTTTACATTTAATTTCACAATTTTCTTGTTTCCCATTCTTTGCATTCTCTTTAGTGAGTATGTGTGGCGATGATATTTCCTGATTTCATAGCATATATTTAGAAAACATTTATTCTGGAAAAGTTAAAAACCAAATAAATCCATGATTTTTATTGTGTTTTGTTTTGTTTTTGTTGTGTGTGTGTGTGTGTGTGTGTGTGTGTGTTTTGGTTTTGGTTTTGTTTTTGCTTTGTCTTGCTTTTGCAATGTGTAATTTGCCTAAGAACATAGCATAAGTTTTCTAGAATTATAGTAACCATATTTTACTTATGGAAAAAAAAAAGAAAATTGTGAAGCTTTTCTCAAGAAGGTTTATTGTATTATATTCCAGTCACTATGCTAAAAATATAAAATAAAATATAAAGACCTCTAGCAAGAGTTGCTATTGCCAAATTCATGTTTAAAAATGGGGATATAGGTTGTAGCAGAAAATTTAAACATCGAAATATTTTTGAGTGAAGGGAGAGTGGGGAAGAGGATAATAGAAAAGATTGTTATTCAGTCAATAATCACCACACAATATATTTTTCCCAGGGTCACAGACAGAGAGGAACTATAAAGTTTTTCTAAATAAACCCAGAAAGGATTTTAGAGAAAGCAGTCACTTATAGGAGCATTTCAACAAATCCCATTAAAGAAAAATATAACTTTAGTAGTACTTTTATTTTTTACACAGATTGGGTGACAGTCATTAGAATCAGAAATGTGATTAGCCAAGGAAAATCATATTGAAGACAATTTTATTTTTAATAATTTTTAGAGAGATCAACTTCCATGTAGCAGCTGGACATCAGAAAGAAATCATTTTTATTAATATATTTCACGATGGGGATGCCTGTGTGGCTCAGTCAATTAAGCGTCCAACTCTTGATTTCTGCTCAGGTCATGATCTCATGGTTCATGAGATGGAGACCCACATCAGGCTCTGCACTAACAGTGTGGAGCATGCTTTGGATTATTCTTTCTCTCCCTCTCTCTCTGCCCCTCTCCTCCTCCCCTCAAAATAAATAAACAAATGTTAAATATACATATTTCATCCTGAAATATGAAATAATATAGAATATGTCATAAAAAGTAAACCTGATCCATTTCCCTGATGACTTCCAATTGAGAATTTATATAATCCTCTTATTAAATATTGATAGTAGTCATATAAGCATACAATAGTCCTAAATGTATATTCTCTGAAGTCATTTTAAAAATATATTATATTATATATTACATATTAAATAGAATAATTATTATGTAGTAAAGTATATGTAGTTAATTCTTTATTTTCTCTAAACTATATTTCCTTAACAAATTATGTTATTATAAAACTATACCTAACTAAAACTTCTATGAAGATATTAAGAAATGGCACCAAAATCCATTAGACCAAATAATCAGAGATGGTGACTTAAATGTGACCTTAAATTTTCTAAATACATAAGTATTCTATTTAAGACTAATTTTAGTTTGCTATTCATTAAATAAAACTCCTTTAGGGAATTGCTTGCCTTAACTGTGGAGTTGTTTTAAAACAGTAGATTATTTTAAGTGGCTATATAGCTTGTATATTTAGTTTTATAGTTATATAGTTAGTGGTATAGAATATATAGTTAGTTTCAAGTGGCTTAAATAGTTTAAGTAACAACAGAATCTTGCAGTCCATGAAAATTGCCTTAGCAGTAAGACAGGTATCATCTACAATTGGTATATAATATATAATTATTTAGGTAAACAGTATGGAAGTGATAATTTTATTATCACTTTCTTTAAAGGGATTAAATATTTTTGTCCATTTTTTATATCAATACTTTGCTACATATCATAGCTTGAAATACTTCTTTCCATTCATAAATTTATGTGCTACATTTAATACTAGGCTAGGCTATGACATGATTAAATTATCACAGATTAAGAAATACCAAAGTTGGTACTAATACGAATTTATTACATTATTATTTATATTTATTATTCATTATGGTACATGCCAGATAATTGTTTTTAAAAAAGTGAGAAGCTTAAATTGCTTATATTTCCACCTTCCAAGTTAAAAAAATTAACATATTCATGTGAGTTTCCTTTATAGGAACTTGTATTGGAATCCTCAACATGTTAATGCGACATCTGTTGAAAATGTACACAATTAAGTTCATGGCATTCCCAAAGGAATCATAAATAGAAATGCTATTCAATAGCTATTTTCAAGTTCATATGTTTAAGAAGACACAGAATTGTATTTTAGCTCTGTAATTTCAGTGATACTGTTGGGAGATCGATGGCTACATGCTGTTCTGAGGCTCTCTAACTACCAAGTGTTATGTTGCAGGTTCTGAGTGGTACTTCCAAGAGTAACCAGAAGAGAGCATCCATATCTCAGAGACATATGTGGCTAAACGAATAAGGCACAGAAGGTCTGACACACAGTTTAAGCCACCTCTTTTGGGGGAAATGATGAATTTCCTGTGATCATGCTCAAATGGCTTAGGAAATGACTGGAGCGTAGTTGATATTTCAAGATTCAAGCGTCTGGTGTTCAAATAAACCCAATTTAGCTGTGTCCTAGTTCTACAAATCTGTTGTCAAAACAATTTAGGCTAAGCAGGATAGTCATATACTTATTCCAGGCCACAACAGTCCACTAATCTAATTACTGAGTAGGTCTAAGAAGAAGAAAATTAAATTAAGAAAAATTGTTTTGCATAGCAGTGATTTATAGCCTACTTTACTCCCCAAACTGGTAACAAGTGTGAAATTCGAGGCTTCCAGAATATGATTACTAACAGTAAAATGGCAAAATATTTATATAGGAAGAAAAGGAAAAATATTAAAATAAAGGCAGAAACCATAATCATGTATTCTTTTTTATAGTGACCTTTAAACAATAATGTTTTTGTTATTCTAGTAAATAAAAATTCTATTATTTTTCAAATATAGCCAACTTTTCAGTTTCCCTTTTGTAGTGGAATATCACTTTAACTTTTTGTGGATGCACAATATTTGTATATTGATGATGTGATTTTTTCCTATTATGTCTTCATTTTCAAGTCCTGATTATTTAAACTCCTCTGTGCTTCCTACTCCATGAAATTAGTCTTTGGTACTTGAATCAGAATAGAATGTTCTCTCATATATCTCACCTAAATTAGGTTGGGTTATCTCAACAGAGCACTGCATGCTAAGCTACAACTATATTAAATACATAAATCAAAAAATTATTAACTCTAAGTTGCAACATTTTCACGCTTAAAGCATATTAGAAATGCTTTTGGAATTAGAGTTTTACATACTTTTCACTGAAGGAATTTTTTTTTAAAAAGCCTTACAAAATGCTAGATCAGGAAGTGATTTCATAATGGAGTAAGTAATTACATTATTTGGGAAATTATTTTTCTCACTGTACTATAGTGTCAATATAAATTAATCCTTCTTTCTTTCATTCCTTCCTTTCCTCCTTCCTTTCTCACTCCCTTCCTTCCTTCATAGCTTCCTTCCATTCTTCCTTTCTTTTTTCCCTCCAACTCTAATATCCAGAAATCTCAATTCCCTATAAAGTGGTTGCAGGATCAATTGTCCCAACAAAATGCAAGACTACTTAATATATATTTTTGCTCAATAATCTCTCTGACAGTCTGATGAAAACCACATAGACTCTTCACTGGAAAAAGCATATGAACATAAAATTTTTCTTAGAGTTTTATAGAATTAGAAGATTGTTCACCCAAGCTCAAATATGGACACCATTGTGACTGATTCATGAACTTCTGTTTAAAAAGGGCTTGAGTGTGAGCACATTATTTTAAATAATTTCAACTGAACTTAACTTATCAAGGTAAAAGAGATCTCACTGTACTCCATAAAAGATAAAGAGATAGGCTCAAATTTTATTTTAACTAGAAATATTCCCTGTCTTCCAACTTACTGAATCATGTGCATATTATGTAAAATCATGATTTGTCCAAAACTTGTTACTTAACAGCAGCCAAAGAACACACATTGTTTTATACATAAAGAGTACAATTTTGAAAAAGAAGATGGGCACCTGGGTCGCTCAGTTGGTTAAGCCTCAGACTCTTGATTTTGGCTCAGCTCATGATCTCACAGTTTGTGAGTTCGAGCCCCATGTTGGGCTCCATGGTGACAGTGGGGAGACTGCTTGGGATTCTCTCTCTCCCTCTCTCCCTGCCCCTCCCCACCTCTCTCTCAAAAGTAAACACATAAAAAAAGATAGAGAGAAGAAAAATACAGTATCTGTTTGCATTGAGTTCCGTTCCATGTAGGCATTCCATCTCTTTTCTATACAGTCAAATATAACATGAGGGTATTAATATGCATCTCAATGAATATCCCACTAATGGTTATGATAATAGAGATTTGTTTTTTGAATTCTTTAGTATTCATAATACTAAATGTGTTTCCTCATTTAATTATGAGCATTAAATGAGAGTATGAAAATAATAATACTGTACTGAAATAATAATAATATAATTAAAAACACTATGAAGTTTAAAGTACAAATAAACTTGCCAACTTTTCCGTAGGGAAAAACCTATGATCTGAGGAATAGTAAATTTTATCCCTGGATGGTTGGGGATATAAAGTGAAATAGCCCATTGTGAGTGGCAATTTTTTTAAACCTTCATGTTTTATCATTTAAATAGATAATTAAATTGTTGTATTATATTCCATGATATACTTCAATATGAAAAAAGTACAAGTTTCCAGGTAAATTAACTTTTTTATGTCAAATATATGAATAAAAATTACTCTCCCCCCAAAATATACTGCTGTTATTCCAACCCTTTACAAAATCCTAGTACTTCATCAAGTGTTCCAGTAAAAAATAAATGTATTCTAAAGGGTGAACAAACTGGAATCCATCCATAGGTTTGTACTTATCCCACTTGGAATAGGAATCTCTTTCTTGCTCCAGGAGTGTACATACTCACAATTCACACACACACACACACACACACACACACACACACACACACCAGTTTGGGGTTAGGGGAAGATCCAAGGTGGCAAAGGCAAATTGAGGCAAATAGAAATACAAAACAAGAAGGGGCAGGTAAGTGGCCAAAACCAAAACCTTTAGCTCTCCATGACTTGTTTATCGATGATTCTTAGCCACAAACTTTACCCCATAGGCAATATACTGAGGACTTACTTCGTATCTTCATTTCTAGTCTCCAAGAAGTAAATAGTTTATAGGACCAGACTGCAGAGATTAGAGAACAGTTTAGAGAGTAAAGGATTAAAGACAGGATAGTAAGATTTGAATCCTGCTCAGGTTCTTGGTAACAGCATGAAACTTTCCCCATCCACCAAGAGGATCATAACAACATACAACTTGTTCAGGTTGCCTTGAGGATTAAATGAGTAAATATAAAAACACTTTGTATCTTATGCATTGCTACATAGATTGTTCATAGATCTTCTGATTTGCTACAAATGAATGTATGTATTTTCTATACAAATATCAGGGAATCTATGCATAATTTAGTGAAATACTTGCTTTTAGCCTGTCATATACTCAAAGATCCTCCGTTATCATCCACATGATCCCTTATTTCCCCCCCCCCCACAAAATCTGGAGGATATAGAAAAACAAGTAGGTTTTTAAAAAACAACCCACCTACATGAATAATAGTTATGTGTATATGATTCCAATGTGTTGGGTTATTGTCCCATATTCACAATCATTGTCAATGCATATAGTGGGTTTGTTGTTGTCACTGTTTCTTTTTGTTTGTTTGTTTTTTAAGTCTACTTCTTTTTCTAAATCCTATAAATGGTAGAAACTAAAGATCTTCCATGGAGGAAAGGGAAGAAATAAAAAATTGACTCTAAAATGTTGGAGCAAAGGGGTGCAGGTGAGATTACATGGATTGCACTAAAAAAACAAAACAAAACAAAACAAAAGGATATGAAAACAAGCAGGTCTGCAGAAAATATATCCATAGAGGTTAGTATCAGTAAAATAGCTTGATAGCCCCTTCTACGTCCCCATACCACCTGAGAGATATAAAGTTCTCAGCTTTACTTTCCAGAGATCCAACATACATTTTCATGCCTTATTTCTCGGGACATGCCTACACAAAATGTGTAATAAAATTCTTATTATAACCAAATATATACTGATACTCCTTCACTGTGTACTTATTCTGGGATTCTGTGCTAGAAAACTACTCTGCTAGTTCTGTGTTCCTCATTGCTATTATAACAAATTGCCCCAAATTTAGTGACTTAAACAACATAAATTTAACATCTTCCTATTCTGAAGATCAGAAATTTGAAAGGGGTATTAATGGGGGGAAAAAAAGGATGTTCATGGGTCTGTGTTCCCTGTGGAAGGTCTGGGGGAGAATTCAGTGTCTTGCCTTCTCTACCTCCTGGAAAGAGACTTAACTTGTGGCAGCTTAACTTGTGGCCCTCTCTCCGTTTTCAAAGTTAGCAGTGTAGGATCTTCAAATGTCTTTCTGACTCTGATTTCACAGTTTCACCTTAAATAATCCTTGGGATTACATTTCATCCACTTGGAAAATCCAGGATAATATTCTTAATTTACAATGATCTGATTAGCAAGCTTAATTCTCCCTTGTTTATCGATGATTACAACATAAATGGGGGCAGGTAACATAACATACAGGTTTAGAATTAAGAGGTGAATATTTTTGGGTGGCCATCATTCTGCTTACCACAGATCCTAATCGAAATTAGTGTCTCATACCCCTAAACTCAGAGCAATATTTTCTGTAGCAGTTATTATCGAACCATGAATTATTTTATAGTATTACTTTCATTGTCATTTGTTTATCTTATCCTTCTAGATATCATTCTTAATATATTAGATTTCTTCATCTTTCTTACACACTGAGGGCCCAGTCTAGCCCCCCAAATCAATCATATGTTCATTTGCTTCCTAAATGTTTCTTTCAAAAGTATAAAACAGAGACATTCACTTTAATCAGTTGAAATATTGCACCTCAGGAAACTCATTTGGGTATTTAATACTTCCTAATAATATATTCTTTGATATCTCATCAAAAATTCTTAACAAACCAGAGGGCCACTGCTGCTACAATGGCCATGGCAGAGATAATTTACTCTGAAGCTACATTTGTCAGAACTCGGCTGTAAAAGTAAGGCAAGTTCTTTGCAAAGTATCCAGGCACTCCAAAGCAAGTAGGAAGGGAAAAAGGCTTGCTGATACCCACTTCTGCTCCTGCTGGCTCTCTTATTGCCCAAGTGCTCTTGCAGAGATTCTCTCTAATTTCAGTAGTTGAATTAAGAGGCAAACCTATGTGTGCATGGAGATAGTCCATCTGGAGGAAAACCTGAGTGTGGAACCAAACCTGTGCCAAAGTAAATGTTGCGTCTAAATGGTCCTCCTCACATGACTGCTGCTGCTGAGACAGGCCCAGCCACACACTGAGCTAGACTGACAGCAAATGCAAATTACCCTAGTTTGTTTGTTAAGTAGGATTGGAGTGCTCATATGTAGCTAGCTTATGATGACATTTCCTAGTTCACTTTCTCTGGAGAATCTATACGCTCATGTGTGTTTAAAATTGAAAGTAAACATTTCTTAGTTTTAATGTGTGGGGTTTTTTTTGAGAGATTTAAAAGCTCAGATATATTACAGATTAAATATTAGATTTATTTTAGGTAACAAATGTTAATTTTCTTCTTCTTTTTGTCCCTTTCTATCTCTAGGTACTTAGAATATTTTGCAACTAGGAACTTCATCTTCCATTGTGACAGTGTGGGTAACTAACCAGTTTGTTACCACACATTATAAGAATCTAAACTCTTATTGATGTCATCATATCTTAGTATCCACTGAATCTGTGGGTAAAATGTGGTTAAGTAGACAAAGAACTATTAGAGTGGGTTCTCTCAGTTTGGTTCATTCTCAGGGAAATGAGATAAGTGTCTCCTGAACAACATAAATGGGGGCAGAGTACACACTTTGCCAGTTTTGCCTGTACTAAAAAACACTATCTTTATACATTATCTTTTGTTATTCTTTTTTCTTTTGTTCAGTGGGGGGTGGGGGACAAAGTAAATACAAAAATACATTTTGACTTTCATCCAAGTCGACAGTCAACATTAACAACATTCAGTTCTTTGAAAGTTTATATATGATTGCATTTATTTATTTATAAATATGCATATTTACTTAATCAATGTAACCCCTTTGGCCCCAGCTGAGTGAAAACATACTTTAGCCAAGACTTGGTTTATCAGTAAAGAGTGTACATGAGGTCCTGAATAACATGCACTGCTTAATGTAATCTTTATAATACCCTTCTTTATCGTGTTATGCATAGATTTATGTATAAACATAGACGTTAAATACATCTCTCTGATTTTTAGAAATGCTGGTAGCATTATCACAACCTCACTGATGTAAAGCAACCTGACTTTATTCTCATACAGTTCTGGACGTCAGACATTCTGAACCAGTTTACTACTTTTTTAAAATTTTAATGTAATTTTATTTATTTATTTATTTTAGCTTCTCATGGCTGCCTGCATTCCTTGGCTTGTGGCTCCTCCTCCTTCAAAGCACGTAACTCCATTCTTTTCTTCTGCCTTCGTACTGACTTCCCATCTTCGGTAGTCAAATCTCACTTTGTCTCCCTTTTGTAAGAGGACTTGTGATTACATTAGGGCCACATGGTAATGCAGGATAATCTCCCCATCACAAGATCCTGACTTATTTTATCTTACCTAGTAATTTAATTGTATCTACAAACTCCCCTTTGCCATGTAAGATAATATTTATGCATTCTGAAGATTTGGACATAGATATTTTAGGGGCTCATTTGTCAGCCTAACACGTGTACTGTTATTTCCCCCCTAAGGAAGGCACACTTAATTAACTTGGTCAGTCTCATATGTTAAAAAGTACAGAATCAGAACTCAATTACAGTCTGATTCTAAACATATCTTATTAGCCATAAAACTCTTAATAAGAGAGTAGTGAGATCCCTTTCACGTCACTGGAAATTTTAAATGGATGAAGTATGAAGAACTGTTAAGGATGCTGTTGATGTAATTCTTTTATATTCATAAGATTCTCTATATTATGGTTTGCAGACTTCTAGCTTTGAAGTGGGATATTTGTGACTAATAAGAGGTAAGGATTCTTAATAGAGGAAAATCTATTTCTGATACTGTTATACGTTTATAAAGCATATTATTTTAATACTTATAAGAATAAAGAATGTGTGCCAGACTGCTTCTAAAAATATTTTACTTCTTAGTTTTTGTTTTCCATAATGATATCATTAGAAGCAAACAGTAAATAGGCCCAGCTGCTCTTATTCTTTGCTCAGTGGAAAGATGAAAACAATGTTAAAACACAAGGTGGGGGCACCTGGGTGGCTCAGTCAGTTAAGCATCCAACTTTGGCTGAGGTCATGATCTCATGGTTCATGGAGCCCCATGTCAAGCTCTGTGTGGACAGCTCAGAGCTTGGAGCCCACTTTGGTTTCTGTGTCTCCTTTTGTCTCTGCCTCCCTCCCCCCAGCTCATGTTCTGTCTGTCTCTTTCTCTCAAAAATAAATAAACATTAAGAATTTTTTAAATTTAAAACATAAAGTGAGTGAACAATACTGCTGGGTTAGTAACAACGAATCCAGGGAAAACAGGCAAGCCACTTTTGTATGTAAACTCAAACTCACTATTTTAAGATTCACTATTATTATTTTTAAAAAAGAACCATTATATTCCTTCAGAATCAGACACATTGAGCAAATTTTATTTTATTTGCTATAATAATTGATTCACATTATTCACAGAACTAGAACAAGCAATCCTAAAATTTGTGTGGAACCAGAAAAGACCCCAAATAGCCAGAGCAATGTTGAAAAAGAAAAACAAAAGTGGAGGCATCACAATTCTGGCCTTGGCAAGTTACATTTCAAAGCTGTGGTAATCAAAAGAGTCTGGTACTGGCATAAAAATAGACACATAGATCAAAGAAACAGAATAGAAAACACCCCCCAAATATAAGGTCAATTAATTTTTGACAAAGGAGGCAAGAACATCCAATAGGTAAAAGACCGTCTCTTTAAAAAATGGTGCTGGGAAAACTGGACAGCAACATGCAAAAGAATGAAATTGGACCACTTTCTTACACCATACACAAAAATAAATTTAGAATAGATTAAATACCTAAATGTGAGACAGGAAACCATAAAAGTCATAGAAGTGAACACAGGCTATAACGTCTCTGACGTTGGCTGTAGCATTTTTTTTTCTAGATATGTATCCTGAGGCAAAGGAAACAAAAGCAAAAATAAAGTATTGGGGCTACATCAAAATAAAAAGACTTTGCACAGGAAAGGAAACAATCAGCAAAACTAAAAGGAAACCTACAGAATGGAAGAAGATATTTGCAAATGACATATCTGATAAAGGGTTAGTATCCAAAATACATGAAGAACTTCTAAAACTCAAGACCTCCCAAAAATAATCTAATAAAAAATGGGCAGAAGACATGAACAGTCATTTCTCTAAAGAAACATAGACATGGCCAACAGACACTCGAAAAGATGCTCATTATCACTGATCTTCAAGGAAAAGCAAATCAAAATTATAACCTCACACCCGTCAGAATGGCTAAACTCAAAAACACAAGAAACAGCAGGTGTTAGTGAGGATGTGGAGAAAAAGGAAACTTGTACTGTTTGTGGGAATGCAAACTGGTGCAGTCATTGTGGAAACAGTATGGAAGTCTCTCAAAAACTTAAAAATAAAACTACTCTATGATCCAGCCATTACACTACTAGGTATTTAGTCAAAGAAACAAAGCAGAAATTCACTGTGATACATGCACTAATTTGTTTATAGCAGTATTATTTTCAATAGCCAAATTGTAGAAAAGTCATTGTTGTTCCATTGATTGACGAATAAAGAAGATGTGGTGTATCTATCTATATCTATATCTATATCTATATCTATATCTCTACATCCATATCCATGTCCATATCCATATCCATATCCATATCCATATCCATATATTTGTCCATATAAATACACAATGGAATATTGTTCATCCACAAAAAAGAATGAAATCTTGCCATTTGCAATGGCATTGATGGAGCTAGAGAGTATAATGCTAAGTGAAATAGGTCAGTGAGAGAAAGACAAATACCTTATGATTTCAATCATATGTGGAATTTTTTAAAGTTTTTTATTTTTTTAATTTGTTTTAATGTTTTATTTATTTTTGAGACAGAGAGAGACAGAACATGAGCAGGGGAGAGGCAGAGAGAGAGCGAGGCAGAGAGAGCGAGGCACAGAATCTGAAGCAAGCTCCAGGCTCTGAGCTGTCCACACAGAGTCCGACGTGGGGCTTGAACTCACGAACCGTGAGATCATGACCTGAGCTGAAGTCAGATGCTCAACCGACTGAGTCACCCAGGCGCCCCTAAGATTTTTTATTTTCATTTTATTTCTCTTTGAGAGACAGAGTGAGAGAAAGACAATGTGAGTGGCGGAGGGGCAGAGAGAGAAGGAGAGAATCCCAACTAGGCTCAGTCAATGCAGAGCCCTACATGGGGCTCCATCTCATTACCATGAGATCATAACCTGAGCTGAAATCAATAGTCAGACACTTAACTATCTGAGCCATCCAGGCACCCCCAGTTATATGTGGAATTTAAGAAACAAAACAAATGAGCAAAGGGGAAAAAAGAGAGAGAGAGACAAATCAAGAAACAGACTCTTAACTAAAGAGAACAAACTGATGGTTACCAGAAGGGATGAGGGTGGGGGTTGAATGAAATAGGAGATGGAGATTAAGGAGTGCACTTGTGATAAACACTGGGTGATTTAAATACAAACTTAAAATATAATTGTCTTTGGAAAACTATTTAATTATTGTATGTCCTATCTCTCCCTTCACTCCAAACACTGTAAATATTTCTGATTGCCATATGACTTATAGCTATGTCTATAATTAAATCAGCCTGGCTGAAAAGTATATATTTAATAATTAGTTATTTAATTAAAGCAATTCAATCTATCAAAGCCTTTGGCTTCATATTATTGACAAACATCCTCTAATAAATTGTTCCTATATAAATAGTGGGTAACCTTAAATACTAGTACTATATATGTAAATTCCTACGTTGCTTCACAAGATTGCACTACAAAATAATTCTGCAGATTAAAAATACCAGTTATTATATATTGACTACATAATATCAGCTTTTATTTCCAATATTAATCATATGAGATTCTGACCAGTCAAAAAACTGTGGTCACTAGCTAACCTCCATCATCAAAGCTAGTGCTTTATGTTTACTCTAAGAACAACGTCTTAAACAAACAACTGTTACATTACATCTTGAAACTTGAAATAACTTTTGCCAAATAAATTTATTGAATAAATGATCATTTTCCTATTAAGTTAATTTCTCAGTGATCTATTACCTCAAATAAAATAGAAGTGGTACATCAACTACTTGCTATTCATCTGAAGAAAAACTGTGACAAGTTCACCGTATTCGTAATTAGCACTCTGGAAAAGATTTTATACAATCTTTTGTAAGTAGAAAGCTGTGGCATTTTTGCACTCTAGTCCACCAAAGACACAGGCATTATTTGATATATTGCTAAGAAAGAGGTCTGCACTTAAATATGCAATATATTTGGCTGAGAAGCTGCCATAAGCCTATCCAGTCTGGGAAATGAAGAAATGAAAGTTGAAGGGTTCTTTTTGAGGTCACAAAAATACTGCATTATCAATTTCACTAGGTTCATCAGTGAAGTAGACATGACCAAATAGAGTTCCCCAAAGAAATCTTACAGACTCTGCAATTTACATTTGTGTATAATGTTTTGCAAATATAGAATGACAAAGTCAAACATACATTCCTCATGCTTTTCTTCCCGTCTTGATTCGAATTCCTTTTTCCTTTTAAATGTTTTCTTCTCCACTCAAATTACGTAGGCACATTTGCCAAGCCAATATTCTTCAGTTCTCAAAAAATCAACTATTTCTTTACATTTCCATTTAGAGACCAGATATGGTCACAAAGATAAGAGAGAGAAGCAGAAAGTCCAAGTATCATCTTCCTCAAAGTCAAGACTAGATCAGAAAAGCATAAAGTGCTTCAAACTTTATTCCACTCTTGAATCAATCCTTACCAACTTTGTGCAAAGAAGGAGTGAATTTTTTCTTCCTCGTCTTCCAAGACTATGATTGTTTGTATGAATAAAGAAAATATACATGCACATACATTATATAAAGAAGCTGAATGTAGAAGTTTACATAAATCAATTAAGAAAATTACATGTTGCAATCATTTATATAACCTTAAAATAATTAAGTAGAGCTTCGGATTCTCATTGAAATAGCAATATCTATTAAGTCTCCCGTCTTACTAAATCCCTGTGACACTCCCAACCTCTTAGCATTCAAAGGCCATGTTGGAAATATACACATTTACACATCTAATTTTCAATACCGGGGAGCCAATCAGTATATTAAGTACTGATTACATATCTATCCTCTTTTTTTCTCTGTTCCCTAGATAAGTTTCCTAATTGCCCTAACTCAATAGCTTTATCTATCAAGTGGAAAAAAAAAAATGTAAATCTGAGTTTTTAAGAGAAAAGGCAGACACAATACCTAGAAAGAGATAAACACTGGATAAGAATTGTCCCTACTTAAAACTTATTCTGGACAGAGCACAACTAAATCAAAGCAAGAATTAAAATAACCTCATATTTACATCCTATAAACTTCTGCCAATGATACTTCTTCCCAATTTGCTGCACCTTTAAAAAAATGTATTTGTGCACTTTATTAAATACTTTCTATTGTATTATGTAACTGTCTCATATTACAGTAGAAAAAGTTTTAGCTCTCTTCTCTTTGTCTTCCTAAACTATTCTCCAGGGAAGAGGAATGACAAATAGGATTATTTAGGTTCAGAAAACATTGATTAGAGATCATGATTACTAATGGGCGGGGTGGCCTTTTTTGAAAGAGTCATTTGCCTATATGTGGTTTTCTTTCTTCTAATTCCACATTTCTAGTCTTCAGAGAGGTAAACAAAATAAAATATTTGACTACGATAATGTTTCCAGCTTTTTATATTTGTGTGTACATGTGATCACCATTGATAGATATTTTTAAGCATTCAGCCTTACAAAACACAATTAAAAAGACTTAGATTTGGAGATAAACAGAAGGACATTCTTCTGTTCCTCATCTAAGCCAGGTGCTCCCGTTAACCTTTAACCTTGTGTTGCATTAGGGTTTATCAGGCCGTAGCTCAGTGATGAGTTGTGTCACGTTAATCATGTAGATTTTAACACAGGAAGTTGGGAATGCTAAAGAGAGGTAAAGATGATTTAAAAATATATATAATAATTTGGATAAAATACCATTTGGATGAAACACAATTCCAGATCTACTTTTACTCTTAACATATGTGTATGGCTTATATGTCCAGATCCTGTAGCAATTAAAGTTTAATAGCAGATGGCAGAAGCCAAGTTTGCTAGTTAATGTGAAAGGGATTTCATACTGAAAATTGAATTCTTTCAAAACAATTCTAAGGTACAAAGAAGTAAGCTCCTGACTGGCCTCCCAGAAATGATTCCTAGAATAATCCACAGAACTGATTCCCAAGCTGCAGTTTCTACCATGGTCAGAAAGTTGAGGACCCAGGGAATCTCTGCTTGAACTTCTATGTATAGACCACACCACCATCCTTTCTGTAATGTGGGAATCAGGAAGTGAACCATGAAAATACTGGTTCCAGGTACACACTGCTTCAGCCAAAACCCATGATAGCAAAAGGGGTGCTGTGCTCTGCCTCTCACCACCCATGTAATCTACCAGAACTGAATTCTCTGACACCACTGATGGGAAAACAAGCACATGGAACAAAGCAAAACACTTCTTCCACAATAAAGTTGGCTAGCAAAAACATCACCTCTCTTCCCACCTAGTAGCTAGCACAGGACATAAAGGAATATGCCACTCACTGCTCACCAGGTCTGAAAATTATGATGTCATCAATTATTTGAACTAGCATGAAGTGCCTTGTGATGGTGAGATCACTGAAACTTCTCCAGACTAAACTATAGCACTGAGTGAGATAAAAGTATTTCTGAGAAAAAAAAAAAAAAATGGTGAAAGTATACTGCTCCCTGTCAGTTGTAAACAAGCAGATTCTGTTGCACACAAGTAATAGTACACAGAAAAAAAAAATGCACGTATCATATCTATAGCCATATATTAGATGGGACCACCACTGAAATGACCATGTGTCTGGAAAATCAGCTACCATTTATGTCACTACCTGATCATACTTCCTAGAATACATTTCATTCTCTAGGTCCTGCTTGTCCTAAGTGGGACAAACAGGTTATTTCCACGAGGATATAACAGAAGACAGCACAAGTGCATCTTTCAGCTCTCTGATTAATCTTCCTGGTGACCCTGGAAATTTTGCCTTCAGTTTACTCTTTCCATGGGAAGAAGAAACTTCAGGGGCTTCTTCTTGACTCCTCCTACTATAATAGGCTTCGTTCAATGAAAAAGAAAAATGTGAGGTTTCTTCCTCCACTAAATATACTAATGCCAACTATACACCCATGAATATAAGATATGTCCATGGAACCACTGTTCTCACTACACTTTTTTTTTGCAGGCCCAAATTCCTTTTATCCCCTCATCTCCACAAGCCTATAATCAAACTGGTGGGTCACTTTGGCATTATGGAAGCTTAGAGATTAGTGTGAGCCCAATGCCAGTATCTAGGGACACCTAAAAGGTCTTGTGTGGTTATTTCCTTTCCCACAATACAATTATTCCCTGTAAAATGGCTGCAGAACTCTTTGGGGGAAGGTCAGGAGGAAGATGCTTGCTTAAGAGTTAATTGGCAGACCTTTCTCATGTGTCCCCAGACTCTCCTTTATTCAAGGTCTCAGATCTGTGAAGTGAGTAATGTCTTGGAACTTGGAGAGGGATGATGAATCTACAATGGAGATTTACATCAAGACTTGGCTCATTAGACCTAGTGTTTTGTTTTGTTTTGTTCCTATTTAGCTCAAGTTTGATCGTAAGGACTGCCGCTCTATTTTACTGGCAAGGACTTGATCAATTAACCCCGGCCAAAGATCCATGTGGGTCAAACGATTATGATACTCTGGCTCGATGCCTACTGCATGAATATTTCTACCTTGCCATGGGGTTTAAGTGCTACTATTCATCTATTAAGCCTAATTTTTAAATTTAAAATTTTAAGCTAAAGATACAAGTATATATACATGAGTAAATCTGATAGCTTATATGAACAAGGAGGACAATGAGTGCAGTTCAGACCATGGGCGAGATACACAAGAGACTGTGAAATGTACATGCTTCAAAAAGGAAGGAAACGCCTGGAGCATCCTGACCAAATCGTTTCCATGAGAAGTGTATACGAGAATGCCAAAAATACTCCAATTATAGAGCCTAATGAGATAAAACTTTATCAACTAACAAAGAGAACTTGCCCTACACTAAGGAGAGACATATTTCAGACTAATGCTGATGCTGCAGAAGAGATGCAAAGGTCTGTAGCTTAGTTTTTTGTAGTAATTAGCCCTCATATAGTGGTAAACAGGAGGTTGATGTTTTATAAGCTGGAATGAAGTCAATGATTGTAGAAATAATGCGTGTCTTGCAAGTCACAAACTTCTGGAAATTAACCAAGTGACCTCTAGTGACAGCCAGGAAAGTGTGCTGTCGACACCAAGAAAACCTGCGACCTTCTTCCATAATGCACTATATTTTCAAAGACCTTCATCTCTAGAAACTTCAAGGCATGCTGCTCAGTGTTCATTGGAGCTTGTAATTATGTTACCTTGTCACCTTTACTTTGCCATCCCCCAACTTACATAACTGTTAAACAATATCTTGTTAAAATAAAAGGATTTGATATTTCTGAAAAACAATAGGAAGCAATTGAGGGAACTCTAGTAAAGGGGAAAAATATTCCAACTTATGCATTAATAAATACATTTTTTCCAGACTGTATCAGGATGGATTCCAGGTGGACCCAAGAGGACTGAACATATGGAATTACTTATTGAAAGAAGGGATAGACTTGAAAAATATTTAGTAAGTTGATTTAGTTGATTTAATGAGTGATTAAAATGGGGACATTTTAAAAAGGGAGGAATCTAAGATAGTTACCAGTTTACCCTGTTAAGTACCTGGGATGATGGTGATGACATTTCTGGAGACTGGTAATATAATAAACATGAAGATAAACAGCCATTTTTAATTTGTTCTTTTTCCCCTCTACAATGTCCTCTGTGTATTTGCTTCCATTCATATACACAGAAATTAACTTAGTAAGTGGGAAAACTGAAGGAAGCTTTACTGAAGAACAAGCTAAGTGAGAAGGAATAAGAATTTAGAGGAGAATAAAACAACTTCTGCCCAGAACATTGTCACTTGGAAATTTGGGGCCTCCTAGAGAAAGAGTATGGGCAAAGGAGTCAGGAAAAATTACAAGCATTGAACACAAGGAATATTTCATGGACCCTGGTAGCTTAGTGAGGCACAGGGTTGGGAGAGAAAGACCCATGTTCCCATACATCACCAGTATCTTATACCATTCATGCCAAGAGGAATGAAATATTTGGGATTGCTAGAGATACAATATCATCATATCATATGGTATCATAAAAACTTTACTGTCAGTTTCATGGTCGGCAGGAACAACTATGACTCACCAAACAGCATTGTAGCCATCTCATATGATGAATGACTGCATATGCCTCATGATATCTGCAAGAGATAGGATAATTTGTAGACACTCACAAAGAGTCTCTTGGTCTAATTCCAGAAAATACTTAGGATATGGCACTGACCTTGAATGCATAAAAATTTGGAAAAAAAAAAGTCTTAAGGAGAATGAGGAGTTCAGATTTGACATGTAATATTAAGATAACAGCAGATTATTTGAGCTGAGACTTTTAGTAGGTTCAAGAATGTACGGATCTGAGTTTTAAAATAACGGTTGACACTAACAGCACAGAATCAGTGTTGGGGAATGATGATAGTTGGAACTGTACATAGAGGTTATTCAAGAGAGAGAATATGTAGAAACAAAACAAAACAAACAAAACAAATCCAAGATGGATCTCTGAGGAACATTGACATCACAATTTTTAAAAGTAGATTTTTCTGTCTATATTTTTTATAGATGATTTTACTAGACTTCAGAATTTCTTAAATTACTTGAAGCATCATTTCTTTATAAATATCAATTAAGTTTCTAACTACACTGTGTTCCATTTTTTAATAATGTGTGAGGTTAGTTTGTAACAGTCCTCCAAATTTACTTTAGGGAGTATTTCTGGGGTTCTGGAATTCAGAGATTTAGTACCTCCTTGGAAATCTAGATCTGGTAAGGTCACCATTTTTTTTTATTATTATTTTTTAATGTTGATTTATTTTTCAGAGAGAGACAGACAGACAGAGCATGAGTCGGGGAGGGGCAGAGAGAGAGAGAGGGAGACACAGAATCTGAAACAGGCTCCAGGCTCTGAGCTGTCAGCACAGAGCCCGACGTGGGGCTTGAACTCAGGAATGGTGAGATCGTGACCTGGGCTGAAGTCGGCCATTTAACTGACTGAGCCACCCACGTGCCCCTGGTAAGGTCACCATTTAAAATTAAAAAGGAGGTAGAGATCATATATTATCATCATTCTTTCCTCGTTTAATTTTCCTTCCATTGCCTACCACTCCTCCTTTCATATCTCCCTGTCTATAAAATGCAAGAATGCTCATCACCCTCTGTCTCTCTCTTTGGGAAATATAGAGAATTCTAAGTTCCCAAACTGGCAAGGTTCCCAAATTATAGGAAAGGCCTTTATACGATAGTTCCCTAAATTATTTAGCATAAAATAAAATTATTTTATTTTTCAAGTAGCAATAGGCTCAATACAAATATCTTTTGAGGTGTGAACACAGGATTTAACAATGTGGCTATATCTGAAGGGGATATTAGAATGCAAATTTGATTCTAGGAAGTTTGCCAAAGAATAACCAAAAAAGCTCTTTTGACATATTCAAAACTATACAGTCATTTCCAGATACATTAGTGCTCACTGGCACTTCCAAGGGATATTAGGGAATCTTCTGAGAAAGGACAACTAAATTAACCATTCTTTATAAACGCCACAGAAAATTTAGAACTACCTAAATATTAGGCTGCACTTTACTCTGTAGGTTGAAGCAGTTTATTTAAACTTACTCAAGTCCTGAGAAACATGTGATGTTCAGTTAAGCACTCCTGAGGAATAATTTGGAGGTAATTTTCAACCTAAATATTTCAAAATGCAGAAAATCTGCTTTTGAGTTTCTTTTTATGGGTAGCCAAATATCCGACTATTTTTGGAGCCATCTTTAAACAATTTCACATTCCAAAATACAAGCTATGAAAACGACCAAAGCCCCCTCAGCAATATTTCTTCTCTGCCCCACTGTAGTTAGTAAGTCAGGCCCTAGAGTCAGATGGACTATGGTTGAATCCTGTCCTCATCAATTAGTAGAATTATTTTGGGAAAGCTGCCTAACCATTGTAAGCCTCAGTTTCCTTACCTATAAAATGGGAAGAAAATTTGTATCTTAGGGGCGCCTGGGTGGCGCAGTCGGTTAAGCGTCCGACTTCAGCCAGGTCACGATCTCGCGGTTCGTGAGTTCGAGCCCCGCGTCAGGCTCTGGGCTGATGGCTCGGAGCCTGGAGCCTGTTTCCGATTCTGTGTCTCCCTCTCTCTCTGCCCCTCCCCCGTTCATGCTCTGTCTCTCTCTGTCCCAAAAATAAATAAATGTTGAAAAAAAATTAAAAAAAAAATTTAAAAAAAAATTGTATCTTAAATAGCTGAAATGAAGTTTGAAACAGATAAAATAGTCAAGCTCTTGGCATACATGAAGCACTTAATTAACGTTAACTATCATTGTCAACCATACTACCTATTACGCTTTTGTTTTCTATTTTCACAATTTGATACAAGGATTCTTTCACGGGTGGCATGACTATGAATCTGAGTATAGCAGGAAAAATCTGTAAACAAAGGGTAGAAGTCCAACTGAGGAAAATATGAACATGAAAATGTTGCAATAGATGAAAATATGCAACGCGCAAGAAAAGCCCTTTTCTTTTATTAAAAATTGGGCACATTTGGTTTATCCATATTATAACTTTTCCACCAAAGGATGGGAATAGTCAATGATGTCTGGAAACTAATATTTGGAAACTTGCGATATCAAGTTGATACAATTATACTCTTAGGTCCCTTATTCATATGTGTTAATATGAAAACCTAATGCTAATGTACTTCTTTTCCCACATACATGTCCTGTTTCTACTATTTGAAAAGGGAATAATGCAATATTCTGTTTGTGTTTTGAAATCTTCAGGCTAATTTCAAGACTTATGGTAGAGAACTTTAAAATTGAGACAGAAAACTATTCCTTTCTTGTTTCTATTATTGGGTGAACAAAAAAGGTATATTTTTATACATCTCATTTGAGCAAAATCTTCTGCAGAACATTGATAATTCTAGCATAAAGTCTCAGGCACAAAGATAGTTTGAAAGTAATTGTTTGTTTGCTTGCTTGCTTGTTTTTTAATGTGCAATGGTCCCTTGCCACAGTTTGCCATCATCTGTCTAAGGAATAGTCACCATGTGTCCTTTTTCATCAAAGTTGCAGGCTCTATGCACATGGTTTATAAATTTAGTCTGAAGTCCTTTGGTAGAAATTTTGATACTCCAGAAGGAATCCAACATAGGGGGAAACTTTATATTCTCCTTTACCTGCCACTTAATACCTGTGATCTTCTGTATCCATCACTATCGTTATGTTTTCCCTTCCTGGCTGGTTGCCATTCAAGTATGCCTCACAGAAAATTCTCATGCAGTTTCATTTTCTGTAGGAAGGCACTATAAAATCTTTATCTTCTGCAACTAAATTCTCTTTTCAAAAAGCTTGAATTATTTCCTCTTTCTTTTCTTTAGCTGTGCTCCTTGAACACCATCTCCAAAAGAGCAGTCAAACCTATCATAAAGCACTTTGTTTATCCCATCAAAATACACGATCTAGAAGAAGTCATAACCTTGGCAAGGCTGTTCCCTTTTTGTTCTGCATTGTGTTTTCAGCTCAGGTTTTATTTTTTCCCCTAAAGATCTCCTATAACCTATCTTTTCTATTTTATTTTCTTTTCTGTTATTTAGAACTGGGTGACTCTGGCTTTGCTGTTGGGCCAGCAGCACGTAGAAGGGATTTTGTTTATTCTTACCAGGTGAGTGCAGGCACTATTCACTCTGTTTGACAGCCCCAAGTTGATGAAAACCCAGTATCTTCTGCTGTCTTTGACACAGTTTCTGTCCATGATCTTATGTTTTACCTGACATTATTTTTCTTGCATTTTTCAGTATCTTTGTCTTATGATAACTATCTTATTCCATTAACCTTTCTCTTTGCCTGTGCTAATCTGAGAATGTGTTGTTTGGAGCACTGCAAATGATAATTTATCACTATCTGATCCTTTTGTGTGTATCTTGTCCGTCTTGCTCTTCTTCCCCCACCCCCACCATTATGTGTATCCCTTTGCTCTCTAGTTATCCTAATGTAAGCAGCAATGGCACTACATCCCTTTCTTTCCTGGCCCTGAATTTCAGTGTCATTATCTCTGCTCTAACTTTCCCTGTAAGAATAATCAACAGAAAGCAAAAAATTTTAAGACATGCTGTTAAAATTAATTTAGTAAAAGCAAGGTTAAGCTTCCAATAATTTTCTCAATATCTGGCTAATTTCTCAGCTTGCCACTTCTGTGTAAAACACAGGAATCTATATTTTATGAAAGGAGTAACATTGACTGTAGTAACTTTTAACAACTGACTCAATTTCTTTCTGCCTCTGATTTCATGTCTCCCACATGGGATAATATAAGGCTGCTTAGGGAACTCATTGAAATTAATTCAAATTCTCTTCTGTTAAAAATCTGAGAGAGTTCAGAGACAAATTGGGCTAATCTGTTTCTTTGATTTGAAAGGAAATTTCTAGAAACTGGCCAAAGTAAACACTTCACTGAAACCTCTAATTAGATCAATATTGTTTTACAATTAATGAACTACTGCTTAAATGTACAGATTTATATTATATCCTCCAAGTAACATTTGTTCTTTCTTGGGTTTGATATGAGATAAATTACCTCATTCATCAATTGAAAAGAGTTTAGATGCTTAATTTTAATGATGATTATTATGTTAAAGTGCAGACAAAAATTAAGGAAATCTATAAAAATAGTTTCCCATTTCCTTGCCTTTAACTATGTAACAACCTCAGTAATAACTTATTGCATATTTATTTTATTATAATGATAAAGTTTGATTTTAATGTATAAACTACCAAGGAAACTAAAAAGCATTTGCATTCTCACCAAATGCCACTGAATATTTATGACAGGAAATTAGAAGTCACATTAATTTCTCTCTCTATGCTGATTCTATCTGCAGTAATAACATGAATAATGCTCTTGAATTGAATGCTTTTATTAACTCTTACAATAATGACTAAAAATAACTGGCTCAATTGCAAGTGGAGTTTTCCATGAAGTTGAGTACTTGTTTATTTGTTTAGGTCTTTCTATCCATTCATTCATTCACCAGTTACTTATTGAACCCTGATCATAAGCCAAACATTGAGAGAGAAAATGGAGTGGAAAAATGTGTGAATGTGTTCCTCTACTCAAATCACTCACCTTCTGTTGAGTAGACATAAACATGCAAAAATTGTACTGCGATGAATGTTCTAAGACCAACATCACAGAAATGTTATAATGTACCCCAAAGCAGTAGTATTATTGTAGAGAAGTCAATATTTGTCTTAGACTTTATTAAACAAATAGGATTTTACCAGCTAAAAAGGAATAATACCACAGGCCAAAGTAATAGCACAGAGGTCTGAAACAATATGGTAGATTTGAGTGCTGTTGAGTACAAGCACTTACAACATGCGTACTGGGACTTAGTAGAAGATGTGACTGGAAAAGAAGCTTGAGATAATATTGTTCAAGGAATTGACTAGCATGATTAGAAAACTTAGACTGCTTTGCTAAAAATGAGAAGTCTGTAGGAATTGTCCAAATTCTCAGAAGATCATAAAATGCACTTCAGATTTGACTCCTGACAGCGTCTTTAGCCTAATAGCCTAGATTTATCAGTAGGTAATTTCTATTTTAGTCATCTTTAACGGATTACAGTTCTCTAAAACATCTTTGGATTTACATATCCTGATTTCTATAATTGGAACACATTTCCTTCTCTCCCTGGCCCTCCTTCACTTGGCTAATCCTAGTCTTTCTTTAAATCTCTTCTTACATATCACAACTTCCATGAAAAATTGACTAATTTTAGTAGGTTGTTAGGTTCTCCAGTGAACTGCTTTAGCAATGATCACATTTCTATCAAATCCATGATATATTTATTATATGTATACATATATGTATACATATGTATATATATATGTATATATATATATATACATTTTAAAGACAGTGGGCTAGTTAAGAAAAAGGACCATGACTGGTGTCAAAAACTCCTCATATATGGAGAAAACTGGGATATCACCATAACCAAGTGATCAAGGCTAATATGACCTGGGCCACCTGGGTGACTCAGTCAGTTGAGTGTCTGACTTTGGCTCAGGTCATGATCTCAGTTTGTGGGTTCGAGGCCCGAAATGGGTCTGTACTGACAGCTCAGAGCCTGAAGCCTGCTTTGGATTCTTTGTCTCCCTCTCTTTGCACCTCCCCCACTCATAATCTGTGTGTGTGTGTGTGTGTGTGTGTGTGTGTGTGTCTCAAAAATAGATAAACATTAAAAAAGAATTTTAAAAAACTAAAAATATGACCTGGAACATGGCATATGGACATCATTCACCCCACAGTAGGATGAACTGAGATGAGCACATCATTTCTTCAGGACTCTTGCAAAAAGGCATCACACAATCTAATTATGAAAAATTATTATGCAGACCCAAACTGAGAGGCATTCTTTAAAATAACTGACCTTTGAAATGTTAAGGTCATGAAAAACAATGAAAGGCAGGATATTTTACATATTGGATGTGACTAAGGAGACACAAAAACTACATGCATTGTGGATTCCTGAGTCAGATACTGGAACAGGAAAAACTATGTATATCAGTGGGAAGCTTGATGAAATCTGAATAAAGTCTGAAATTTAGTTAATAGAATTGCACCAGTGTTAATTTCTTGCTTATAATGATTATATTATGATTATGTACAATGGTTAACTGAGGATGGCTGGTTGAAGGATATAGGAAACTCTGTACTAACTCTGCAACTTTTCTGCAAGTATAAAAAAATTGTATCAAAATAAAAAGAAAAGAAACTCCTTAAATGTTACTCAAATGAAAAAGTTAATGAGGCATGGTGTTTTGTATTGGGAATCACTATTTCCTGCTCTATATTTCAAAATAGTATTTATTGAATACTTAATCTATAACTTGCATGAAGTTAGGCACTCAGAATTTTTTTTAAGAACGACAGACTAACCTGTCTTTTAATTTTCTATTATAGAAAAATATCATTTAGATTAAATGTAGTTTAATATAGTACTAGTGTATGTGTGTGTATATATGTATACACATTGCAGACATTTTAATTTCCCAGTGCGTATTTTGTGTGCTGGTGTTACATATGTAGCATTACTTTAGCAATCTTTATTAATATTAAATTAATAAATGTCACATAATGCTGAATAGCAAGGAAGGAGCCATATTACCATGAAAAGATTCATTTGTCACAAAAGAATCTATATTGGGAAGCTTTTGAAGATCAAAAAATACATTTTTCCACAAGTGTCTATAATGAAAGTTCCCAACAATTCAGTATGATCAAATCATTGTGCGGGAAGCAAACCCAAAGACGTAGTTTCAATCTTTAAGACATTATTAAAAAACTTTTTTTTAACATTTATTTATTTTCTTGAGACAGAGAGAGACAGAGCATGAACAGGGGAGGGTTAGAGAGACAGGGAGACACAGAGTCTGAAACAGGCTCCAGGCTCTGAGCTGTCAGCACAGAGCCCGACACGGGGCTTGAACTCACAGACCGCGAGATCATGACCTGAGCCGAAGTCGGATGCTTAACCGACTGAGCCACCCAGGCGCCCCTAAAACATTATTTTTAAAGTAACAATCCAAAATATACTACAGGGACACAGGGTTTTTGAAAATTATCTTCAAGGGGGAGGAAAAACAATAGTTTGTGATATGCAATAAATCAAAACTTCATATTAAAAAGCACTTGTAAAATGTCTGCAAACATTGTAAGGTTCAGATTTGCTACTGATTCCCCCTTATTTTAAACCCCTTGGATTTGGTTAAGTAGAAACTAGAGGAGATTAGTGGAAGGAATGCCCCCAGGCAGAGTCCCAAGTCTTTGAAGGGGAATGATAGAGAAGTGAGCTAGAGGCAAAGACGGTGATAAATAGAAGCCCAGGGGCACAACATCCTGACCTTGTGGCTTCCAAGACCTCAGAGCTGACAAATCAAAAGCCATTGGTGGGGAGTATGGCTCTCGGCCTCCACCTCTGCCTCAGGGAAACCTCTACACTCATTCAAATATATTTGCACTGTGAGTACAGCCCTCCCCTCCTCCCCACCCCCAAGGAGCAAGGCTGCCTTGACCATGTGGGTGCAAACCTTGGAGGGTCAAAAACTTTCCCTTCCAACCTGTGGGAAGAGTTTCTCAAATGATTGGAAGTATTCTCCATTAGAGACCACCCCACCTTACATCACAGCACCTCCCAAACCAGAAAGACCCAATAATAATCCCCAAACCACCTGGGGGCAAGTATCCACCTGCCAGCTCTCCCAACCTTGAGAGTGTAGGTTCCTTTAATAAACTGCTTTGTGTCACTTTCCTCAGGCTCTGTTTATTCCAGCAAGGATCCCCACTTAAATCTTTAAATCTCCTCCTGGGGATTCCAAAGACCGAGACCTCCATTCACACAATGCAGATACTAGGCCAGGTAACAGATAGTTTTGCGTTTTGAAACTATAACGTGTGTAACCAAGCTTGCGGAAGGTAAAGGTCACTCCCTGTGTTGTCTCATTTTCACAGACTCGCTGACAAATAAAATATTTCACATATATTTAAATATTTTGTTAGATATGACAGGAAAAAAAAAGGTTAACATAAGCATTTTAGAAGTGAAAAGAAAGCTGAAATTACCAAGATCTTTTTCTTATATGTCACAAACTGTAAAGGCCCATTTATTTTTTGGCTCACTTTCACTTCTGCTTCTGTCAAGGTTTAAATTTTTTGTTTGTTTTCTAAACTATATCACTTAAAGTCTGCTATTTGTCTACAATCTAAAATTCACTCACATTAAGGTCCATTCTATTTATAGGGGGACAGAAATTGAGAAAGAGAACTTTCCATGTGTGCTCCCATTTCAGGGTATGACTTTCCTATGGAAAGGACCCCCTTTCAAAGAGGAAGAAGATGCTAAGTGTCCCTGAGGGTGCTGCCTCCTTCTCCTAGCTGAGCACCACAACTTTTGTCTTTCTTTATGTACTCTTTTTTTAAATTTGATTTTATTTTAATAAGAACACTTAATATGAGATCTCCTCTCTTAACTGTTAAACATTTAACAAATGTTTAAATGTGTAGCACATTATTGCTGACTCTAGGTAGAATGTTGTACAGTAGATCTCTGGAGACTATTCATCTTGCTCAAATAAAACTTTAATTTTTTTTTAATGTTTATATATTTTTGATAGAGAGGGAGAGAGAGACAGAGTGTGAGCAGGGGAAAGGCAGGGAGAGAGGGAGACACAGGATCCAAGGCAGGCTCCAGGCTCCAGGCTCTGAGCTGTCAGCCCAGTGCCTGACACGGGGCTTGGGCCCACAAATCGTGACATGGTGACCTGAGCCGAAGTTGGATGCTTAATGGACTGAGCCACCCAGGTGCCCCTCAAATAAAACTTTATACCTGTCAGTTAGTAACTTCACATTTCCCCCTCTCCTCAGCTCCTGGAAACCAGCATTCCATTCTTTGATTCTTTTTTTTTTTTTTTTTTTTTTTTTTTTTTTTAGTTTATTTGGAGAGAGAGAGAGAGTGAGAGAGCATAAGGGAGTGGCAGTGAGAGAAGGAGACAGAGAATCCCAAGCAGGCTCCCAGCTGTCAGTGCAGAGCCCCAAGCTGCTCTGGAACTCACAAACCATCAGATCATGACCTGAGCCAAAATCAAGAGTCCAAAGTTTAACTGAATGAGCCACTCAAGAGTCCCCCTCCCCCATTGTTTGATTCTATGAATTTGACCATTTAGATACGTCATGTAAGTGGAATCGTGAAGAATTTATCTTTATGTGACTGGCTTATTTCACTTAGCACCATGTGCACAAGTTTCATCCATGCTGTCACATTTTGCAGAATTTGCTTCTTTTTTAAGGCTGGATAGTATTCAATTGTTTGTATATACCATATTTTCTATATCTGTTCATCTTCAATGGACATTTAGGTTGTTTACACATGTTGGCTATTGTGAATAGTGCTGTGGTAAACATAGGAGTGTTAATATCTTTTTGAGATCCTGATTTCAGTTCTTTTGGATAAATACTCAGAAGTGAGATTCCTAGATAATATGAGAGTTCCATTTTTAATATTTTGACAAATCTCAATACTAGTTTCTACAGTGAATACCTTAATTTGCATTCCACCAATAGTGTGCAAGGAGGGTTCTAATCTCTCCACAATCTCACTAAAAGCCATCTTGCCAGGTTTCGGGTGATATCTCACTGTGGTTTTGATTTTCATTTCCTGACGATTAGTGACTGAGCATTTTTTTATATATATATGTCCCTCTTTCTTATTGATTCAGCTTACGTAAATTCATGCTGATGTTTCATTTAACACTTCCTGTGTTTTATTTTTCAAAATACTTTGATTTATTTTCTAAGCCAAATTTTTTAAGTACACCTAGAGTCTCATGACTACTTCTGGCTTTGAAACCACCATCATCAATGGGCTTCACACATTTGTATTTATACTTTCTGTGCAATGCTGAAATATTTTTTTTGCATAAATTAGATTAGACAAATACAATGTTTATTTTGCCATATCCACATATAATGATCACTAATACTTACAAATATTGGGAAGAGACTCATTAGAAAATAAGATGTTAAAAGATCCCTAATTAGCATGCATTTCTTAAAATATAGAATTTTGTAAAATTCTTTGCTAACAAGCATTCTTGTTGCTTTAAAAAAATTATAAATGTGACCATCTAATCTACACTGGATTGAGGCAAATAATTGACATATAATTTTTTAATGTGACCTGTAATTTTTAAATCATCACTTTAAAATTTGAGACATCATTTTTTTTATTTTTTTAATTAAGAGTATATCCTTGTGTCTTTATAATTTTACCTCATCATATAATTAGTTTCTTTTTTTCTTTGAGAATCTGTCTTTTAAAATTTTTATAATTTATCATGTATTTTTAGAAACAAATTAAAATATATATATCATTTCCTCATATTCTCTAATAGCAGAAAATAGTTACCTGTTCTGTAACTTGAAAATAAAATTGATAAAGTGAAATAGTGGCTCATATATTTTTGCCAGCTCAGTTAAGTGCCTTCTAGTCACAGTTCACTAGATAATAGAGTAAGTTTGGTTTTTAGTTTTTTTTTTTTTAATACTAGCTTTAATTAATATGTGGCTACTTAACAGAACTTAACGATAACCATTTGATATATGTAATTCATGTAAATTGCATTCTGTGGTATATATGACCTTCCTAGAATAATGGAAAACTGGAGGGATATTGGAATTATAAAGACGTTTTAGTTGTGCTTCCTCTAATATATCTGGTTGTAGGTTTAAGTGCATAAGAGCTCATCAGAAATATATATTTTATATTCTAGACCAATTAAAAACCAACTTTGAAATCTTGCTGTACTAAAGTGGGTTTGAATAAGTAAATAGCATAATTAAATACACAGATAAAACAATTTAGATAAAAATAAGATTCAGTTGCTACATGGCCTTTACTTCCCCAGATCATTTCTTAGAGTAATACTTTTTTAAGTTTATTTATTTATTTTGAGAGAGATGGGGAGACAGAGAGAGTGCAAGTGAGGGAGGGGCAGAGAGAGAGAGATAGAGAGAGAATCCCAAGCAGGTTCTCCACTGCCAGCTCTGTTGGATGGGGAGCTCCAATCCATGAACCTTGAGACTGTGAGCTGAGCTGAAGTCGAACATTTAACTGACTGAACCACCCAGGTGCCCTGAGTAATATTTTAATATTCAATTGTTCACAATGTGTAAATAACAACTCCTGCATACTCTTAAATTCAGACACTTACAAATTTTCTTTTAACAATATTCAAAAGCATTACTGATAATAGACAGTATCTCTTAATCATAAAATAAGACACCTATAATTAACTGGGAAGAAAAACTTTCAGATATTTGAAAAACACCACAAGACATCTTTAAGGGTTTATTCCATGCAACACACAGTTTTTTCTTTTTTCTTTTTTCTTGTTTAATGTTTATTTATTTGAGAGAGAGAGAGAGAGACAAAAGAGAGAGAGCACAAAGCCAGGGAGGGACACAGAGAGAGAGGGATAGAAAGAATCTTAAGCAGGTTCCAAGATGTCAGCACAGAGCGTGATGCAGGGCCTGAACCCATGAACTGTGAGATCATGATCTGAGCCAAAATCAAGAGTTGGACACTTAATTGACTTTGCCACCCAGGTGCCCCCACACAGTTTTTCCAAGACCACAATTGTCTTGTGACATAACACATTCTTTGCAGTATGAAGCTTCTGTAGTCTTGTGTTTGCTGCCTGTCTTTCATTCTTCACTCTCTGTAGCATGTGATAGATGCACACAGTTGAAAAATACACCAAATCAAAAAGTTACCTAACTTCCAAATTTTCTAGTTAATCTAATGTGAAAACCAAGAAGTGTGTGCCATTATCTGTGTTAACTTTGAGTTTCAGTAGTAAATGACTATGATACACATGAAATGCTTGGAAAAACAGAACCTGCACAGGGGAAAAAAAGCACAGGAAAAAAAGGGGCAGTGGGTGCTGGTTAGATGAAGTTCTTTATGACAGAAGTTGTCCTCAATTACCATTTTCTTTTCCTTTCCCTTTTCTTTCAGGGTACATTTCTGAAAATGAGTGCTTTTGGTGACTATCTGATATTGTGAAGCACAACAAAAGTTTAGAACATTATAACTATATTTTATGAGTATGGTGTTTCTTCATATCTGTTTATTTTTTTTACCATCTTCTAATAATTTGATAAAAACCATGAGTGAGTGTGCTTTAGGAGCTACAAATACAAAAAAGAAGAGAAAATTTAAAAGCTGAGTTTACAAATGTATTGCTATTTTCTGAATAAAGGTACCTTTAATTAAGGCAAACAGCAACAAATAGCAAGAAAAAGCATTATTATACACTTAATATATTTTGCTTCCCTAAATTAAATAATTTAAGATTGTTGAAGAATACTAAATATTGTGTAGACTTCCATTAGCACAAAGAGATTGTAGAGGTCACACACATACACATTTACACACATACACACACACATACACAATGGCTATGAACTCAAAGTACGGAAATTTTTACATCTCTATATTTCGATTTGTCTGTCTTTTCAGCTAAATGAGGTAGAAATTCATGCAGAACACTCAGTGCACATACCTCTCTCTTTCTTTCTTTCTCTTTTTCCTGTGGTGCCATATGCCACAGAAGTTAACCTTCCATATCTGACATCTTACATATAAGAAGCATACTAACTTTTACAAAGTGTAAGAGGAAAATATTGTCCAAGTCCTTAAGTAGGTCATGGAACCTAGTCAGCGAGCTGCTGCAGGTTTTGACAGCTGTTCCTGGCTGAGGCTCCGTTGTGCGCATAGGGGCTGCACCTCTCTCTGGATGCCAAGTAGCAGAACAGCAGGGTGCTGATGGCAGTTAGCACGATGACAGTCAGCCAGCTTGGTACATTTCCCCAATTGGAAGACTACTGTCTTCAGAAGTTAGCTTTGGGTACTGCTTTCTCTTATGTTTACAAGAAAACCACAGCCAAACGCCTCGCCTGCCCATCTGTGCCATATTAGACATCTGGACAAACTTGGCCCTTGTATGCACATCAACATGACGGCTTGTAGATTTGTTTTGTCAACTTTCACAGACCACTCATCAAGATTTGGTTCTCGAAGAAAATTCTCTATACCTATATTTCTAAGAAGCTCTTTGTCTTTGGATATATGACTCATAAATTGGATACATTACAAATGCTCAAGCAGCAGGATTATAGCATGAAGTTTTTGAAAAAGTCTATTCATTCTAAAAATTCCCTTGGTTACTCAATGTACTGATATTTAAGTACCTTCCTTTTGCCATTGCATTAATTGTTGTAAACAATATCTCATTGTACTAATTTTCCATAGCTGTTTACAAATTACATGACATAATTTTGAGTCTTCTTGAGGGAGGGACTTCTGCCCCAAAGCCATTTTATGAACTAAGAAGCATTTAAAAAAGAAAAAATATGTAAATATTTTACATAAATATTTACACTTCAATTCTGTTTTGTCCCTTCTTTTCTATCCACAACCTCTCTTTCCACCACTACTCCTATACGAGTCAACACTGCCATTCTCATTACTTTACTGCAGCATCTTGACTGAAAGTCAACAACCTGTCACTTGCCATAACTCATCTGACTCAGAAGCACTTAAAGTGGTTGACCACACCTTCTTTTTGCAGCAGTTTTTTTGTTTTTTGTTTTTTGTTTTTGTTTTTTTTTTTTATTAGCACCTATGACAATTGAAACATCTGGTTCTTATCTTGGGTTTACCTGTCTTTCTTAGTCTATTTTCCTAGCTCCCTTGCCCACCTCACTCTTAAAAGTTGGCATTTTCAAGGTTCTGACTCCCATCTTCTTTGCTATTTTATTGTATCATTAACTTTCTCATGCCTTTGTCATAGGATTTCACACATTGGTTAATTTGTCTCTAATCCTTATATATTCTAAACTCAGGTAATAGTGAACTACCTACTAAACAAGTCATGTAGTACATGCATCATGGTTTCTTCATTGTTTAAAAATATTTCTGCATAGGAGCTCCTGGGTGGTTGTCGGTTAAGCATCCGACTTCAACTCAGGTCATGATCTCGTGGCTGGAGCCCTGCCTCGGGCTCTGTGCTGACAGTTCAGAGCCTGGAGCCTGCTTTGGATTCTGTGTCTCCCTCTCTCTCTGCCCCTCCCCTGCTCACGATCGGTCTCTCTCCCTCAAGAAAAAAAAAATAAACATTAAAAAAAATTTTTTTTAAATATCTTTGCATAGTATTTTAGCATGTAATGTGTAGTCAGTTAATTTTTGGTTTTCTTATTCCCTTTTGTAGTATTGCCACTAAAACAAATTGCTGAAAATTTAGTCATTAAGTTATTTTCTTATAGTTTTGTAGTTCAGAAGCCCAATATGGGTCTCACTGAACTAAAATCAGGGTTTCAGCAGGGCTATGTTCCTTTCTGGAGATTCAATGAGAGAGCAATTGTTTGCTCACCCTTTTTAGATTCTAGAAGCCACACACCTACCTTGGCTTGTGGTCTTTTTTCTCTGTGTTCAAGATGAACAACAGCAAGTCAAGGTCTTCTGACATCATATCACTCTGACCTCTTCTCCTGATTCTTTCTTTCATTTTAAAGGAAGAGGTGATAACATGGCACCCACTGAGATAATCTAAGATAATTTCTTTACTTAAGGTCATCATTTAGCAACCATAGTCAATCTGAAAACTTATTTCCCTTTACCATGTAACCTAATATATTTACAGGTTCTGGGAATTAGGACATAGACATTTTGGTGGCAGTATTCTGCCTACCACAGTTCATTGTCCTTTTTGCCTAGACTATTATTTCAGCATAAACTTTTCCGGTACTAATGCCTCAAAATTTAGTATAAGAATATTTGGAATTTCATCTCTAAGCCTTCAGGTTGGGCATATTTTGGGGGGAAGTTTTCAGTTTTTGAAACTCTCTGAATCTTTGTGTTAGTCTGTGTGTGGCATTGCTGATGGTAATGGTTATAAAATGCAGAAGGTGCTGTAGGAAAAAAACATAGACATTTCTGGTAATACTTATAAAATGAACTAGATAATGTATCAAGGGAACGAAGAGGGGAAAAAAAGTGTCTGATTTCAATGGGAACTTCCATTATATATATAATCTCTTTATAGTTTTGATTCTCACCAATAATCACCTTTTCACAGCTTTATGAAATTAGGTACCATAGTGACAATGCATCCATTAGATGTATATATTATGTGTGTGTGAAGAAATATTATGTTCAATTCAAAAAAGAATGTTCATTTAGAGATTATTCTGTTTAAAGCTTGCTAACAGTTTCAAAGGATGCCAAGATGATAACACACAGCCACTACTCTGCCCTCCAGAGGGAAGAGAGAGACAGAGCAAGGGAATCCCAATGGAGCAAATGAGGAGTACAGTTGCTCTACAAAGTAACACTCTTCTTTAGAAGGGTAAAATGTATGACAGTGCTCTCTACCTTTAATCTCCCAAGTCTCCCACAGGAAGAGAAACAGAAGAACTGCATGAATAGCTCAGACTTTTATCATCTAGTTCATCTTGCTCTTGGTCCTTATCTTATATGCTGGTTCTATCAGAGGGGATCTTCCCTAGTATTTAGGTAAAGGTCCCACATTATTGTTTAAGGTTTTGAGATAAGACTTCAACTCTCAAATTCTGGTCTCCATAATTGTTCACCTCATCATTAATAGCTTGTTTGCAGAAATATTACACCCTAGAGTGTTGTATGCTCTCTGATCTCTTAGTTCAGACATTTGACAGCTAAGAGTTCTGTGTATTTTTTTTTTTTTTTTTTTTTTTTTTGCTACTGACCTCTCCCAATTGTCTGTCTTAACCTAATGAGATTGTTTTCCTTCCTGAGTATCAGCCATTTCTGGTGGCAAAGCCGTGGTTCTAACAGGGAATATTCTTAGTACACTGTTTGTTTGTTTTCTCTACAGAATGCATGTTTTCATATTAATAGTGCTCCATTATACCAGGTATTCTCCTAACACATTTAGTATTACTGTTGAAGATAAAAAAAAGTTGTTAGCAGAAACAAAAAATTCTAGCTCCATACTTCCTGCCTTTTCCTCTGATAGCATTCTCTTCCAAGCTTAGTTATTGTATTGGTCAAAATTCTCTGGAGAAACAGAACCAATAGGAAATTGATCGATCAATTGACTGATTTTCCTAACTGGCTCATGAGGTTATGGAGCCTAAAAAGTTCCAGGATCTGCCATCTGCAAGCTAGAGAACAAAGAAAGTAAATAGTGTAGTTCAGTTCAAGTCTGAAGACCTGACAATCAGGGGAGCTGATGTCAGTCTGAGTCCAAAGGCACAAGAATTGAGGGGCACATGGTATATCTGGTCTGAGTCTGACGACCCGAGAACAGGACCAAAGGTGTCCCAGGGTAGGAGAAGATTGGTAGCTCAACTCTATCAGAGAGAGAGAGATAATTTAACTTTCCTCCACCTTTCTGTTCTAGTCAGACCCTCAGTGATTGGCTAATGCCCACCCATATTGGCAAAAGCAATCTTTTTTACTCAATTGGTTCAAATACTAATCTCTTCCAGAGACCTTTTCATAGATACATCCAAAAACAGTGTTTTACTAGCTTACTGGGCATCCTTTAGCCCAGTAAAATTGATGCATAAAATTAATCATCAGAGCTAAAAATGTTAGAATCATTCCTGACTTTTTTCAGTCATAAGGTTGATAAAGTCTATGCAAGAAAGTATGTGATAGTTAGCAATTGAATTTCATTGCTAAATACAGATGCCATTTCCTCTTGACCTGTTGTTATATTCCCTTCTTTCTCCTTTTATTGAAACACCTAAAATGAATTCTCATTATCCACTCTTTACAATATTTCCCTTCCCATTCCATCTTGAACCTATTTCCATTGGAATTTGAAACCCATCACTCCTTAATAATTTTAATCATACTCACCCCTTTTAGATCTAATGGCCAGTTTACATATCTTATTTTGCTCCACCTACTAATAGCATTTGAAAAAGTCAGTCACTAATTTACCTTTCACATAATTTCCTTAATTTGGCTTTTAACACTCAGTACAATCATGGTTCCATAATACCTGAAGAGTTGCTCCCTCTCTTTTGTCTTTTAATGATTCTCCTTTTTCCCAAACTTGAAGCATTGAGATTTTTCTATCTTCATTTTCTCACTGTGTGTTGGTCAACAGCTCCAACACAGCTGCATGCTAGACCTTTCTCCTGAATTGGGTGATAGTCCTATATGAAAATGTAATAAACATTTCAAAGTTAACACACACAAAATTGAGCTCCTGGTATCTGCTCCCAAATCCTTCTCCTGCTTCAGTATTTTTCATTTCAGTTAATGCCTTTTTTTTTCTTCAAAATGGCCCAAACCA
This sequence comes from Lynx rufus, assembly GCF_022079265.1. Lineage (NCBI taxonomy): Eukaryota > Metazoa > Chordata > Mammalia > Carnivora > Felidae > Lynx > Lynx rufus. The sequence goes on from NW_025814845.1 coordinate 49,860,442, forward strand.
AAAGAACTTGGAGCCATTCTTGATTCTTTTCCTTTTCTCCACATCTAATGCTTTACTAAATCCTGTTAGATATATCTCATCACTCTACTGTACTCTAAGTTACAATCTTCTCTTCTCTGGATGATTGAATGTTCTCTTAACTGATTTTACTTACCACTTGTGCCCTTGTTCTTCAGTCTATTTTTTTTTAATTTTTTAAATGTTTATTTATTTTTGAGAGGGAGAGAGAGAGAGACAGACAGACAGACAGAGTGCAAGCAGGGGAGGGGCAGAGAGAGGGAGACACACAATCACAGCAGGATCCAGGCTTCAAGCTGTCAGCACAGATCTTGACATGGGGCTCAAACTCATGGACTGTGAGATCATGACGAGAGCCAAGTCAGAGGCTCAACTGACTGAGCCACCCAGTTGCCACTCCTTCAGTCTATTTTTAATATAGCATCTGAGAGCAAAATCATATTTTCCTGATAAAAAATTAAGTCATATGTTTATTATTCCTTTCTTTAAAACACTTCAATGGCTTTTTATCACATTGAGAGTAAAAGCCAAAATTCTCATTATGGTTACAAGGCCTTACAGGATCTGGATTCTGTTCACTGTCTTATCTCCTACAATATGATGTCCCTTCATTCACTCCATTCCAGCTACACTGACTTCCTGCCGCTTTTGCAAACCACTGAGCTTTTCTTTCTGTAGGACCATTCAGTTTACTCTTTTCTCTTTCTGGAATTCCCTTTGCCTTCCACAAATACCAGCAAGGACTTTTCCATCATGTTTGTATTTTATGAGCCTCTATATCTAAGAAAAGAAGGATAAAGTTGTGACTTAACCTGTTTAAATTTTTAAAAATTGCTCATTATCCTACAATATATTTTCTCTAACACTACAAATCTGTGTCTTTAGTAAGCTGCACTATTTGTCATCTCATTTCTTACTTTATGTTTAGGGGGGTAAATAAAAGAGTTAGGCTTGCATAGTGGTGAGGAATATGGCTGATGAGATAAGAATCCCTGAATTTGATTCCTTGATTTCTGTTACATAATAGTTGTGAAACCTTGAGCAGGATACTCGGATTTAATCTGTTTAGATTATGAATATCCAGGAAGTTATTTATTTAATAAAATAACTAATCTAATTTTGCTGTTGTTTATGAATTATTAATCTAACTGAAAATTCTGAAAGAATTGAGTGAGGTAAAATATTTGAATAAAAAGACAATTAAATAGTCCTGGCAGTAATTCTGGTGTTAGATGGTGAATAGCTATGATGTTATTAGGCATGATGAATTTATGAAATATGGAAGAGATAAAAGTATATTTCACTATTGCTTTGTATAAAAGGGTGGAGAAAACTGAATATAGGTATACAATGGTGATTTGCTACATGAGTGACTGAGAAAGTAAGCAAGACTAGAGTGAAGATATTTCGAGATATGGGGAAGAAGTCAAGTGAGATGATTTAGTTATGTGGAAAAGTTAAATTGAGATGACAGAAAACTTCAAAGGAAATAATAAGCAGTCCCTAAAGCAAAAGATGATCACTCTTGAGAGAAAGATATCCCGATAAGATACTGAGGGTGTTAGTCAAGATAATTTTAGGCTGAAGTTCATCTAAAAGGAGCTATACTCATTTATCTACGTTTTCCTCACTATGACACTTATTACATTTTTCTTATGAAATTACTCTTTTCTCTCTGATCATGACAATGTCAGGTCCATTTTCTGTATTTCCCATGATTCCTTTTACATTTTGTCACAGATGTTATGAGCAAACTGATAAGTATTAATTACAGGAATTTAGAAATTTGGAGTAGTTCTGGTTTATAGTTACCAAGAGAAATAGCAACAAAGGATCAAAGACGTTCAGGATACAATTGAATGAATCATTTCAATTCAGTACATCACAGAGTAAAATCAACAGCCCAAGGATCTTTGACAATTAACACCACAAGCTATAAAATTATAATTCACACCATGATCAAACAACACATATTGTATAATCAATCAAGTATTCCAATATAATTATCAAAATACACACATCATGTCATGTTGTAAGCAAGTACAAGGTTTATCCACATTAAATTTGGTGATCTAAGATAACTACTTGTTTTTTGTTTTTTTTAAATTTACTCCTGCATTTGTTTTCTAGGATGACAATATAAAGTTTAAATGTGGAAAATGTTTTTTTTGTTAAAAAACAAAAATAAACAAACAACAATGATAATAACAAACACTACAAGCCCATATTAAATGTCAAATGTTTATAAAATGGAAAATTCCAGGTCTTTCTGGATTTGTCTCTATTGCCACTGTTTTCTTCACAGAGTGAGTCACCTGCAAGGTCAACTTCGAAAATGTTCCCAGTTGAGATCTTGACATTATTATGAGGGCTTAAACTTCAGTTTTTACAGAGAATCACTGCTCTAAATTCTTACAGTGTGTTAATAGAACAAACAAGAAATTGAGTCTTTAGGCAAAAGAGAAAAAGTCAGGTGCTTTTTTTCCCCTATAATTGAAACCTGAATAATGATGATGATAATTACAGAATGATGGAGATTTAAATACTCATTTGAGCTATAACTTACAAGAATAACACATAGCAAAAACACTTGTATAATAGTATTTTTAAATAATGCAAATTAAGTGTCATAAAACTTCTCCAAGTAATTTTATTTAACTTAATAAACTCTTTACTTCATCCAATAATAATAAGATAGTTTATGTTCACCACACAAGATTTTGAAAAAAGTTTGGACGTTTACTATTTGTTGTAAGTTGCTTCTCTAGAAAGTAAGTCAGACAAACATTAGTGTATAAGGTTTGTACACTAATATAATATAATATAATATAATATAATATAATATAATATATAAGGGAGTGTTCTTAGGATCATTAGCTGAGGAAGAAGGAAAGAGAAAGAAGCAGGACTAGACAAGGGGAGAAGAAGGCTTCAGGTCATCTAGTGAGGCCAGAATTTTCCCTGAGTTAAACAGTCATTGAATCCTTTCTATCCTGAGTTAAACAGTCATTGAATATGGGCTTTTCTGGAAAGAGGGAATGACTTTTAGTAATGTAGTTCTCTTCTGCCCCGGTCATGTGAAATGTAACTGACAGCTGAGTGCTGTCTTCTGGTAGCACTCTCAGCAGCTGGGAGTATGCCCTCATCATAAAGGGGGATCAAGGAGGCACATCCCAGCACTCACTAAAGCCCACCTGTTACAGAAGTTTTGGGAGCAGGTCTTTAAGGTGATTTCTGGGAGGCCTCTTTCCCTTGGGAAAACTGATACAGGAAGCTAGTGGGACAAAGATTTGCAGTTGTGCTGCTACAACTGGTCTTGGGACCATAATTGTTATTCATCGTTTCCCTCCTTACTGTACATTTAAGACTGCCCTCACTCGCAGTTCGCACTCCTTAAGTTTTAGAGGTTTTCCCAGTGGCAGGAAACAGGCCTTCATCAGTGAGAGATCTGAGCCTCTGGTCATTTTGTTCTTTTTAGGCTGTTGCTGCTGCATTTTTCCATTTAGTGTCAAAATTGTTCAAGACAGTAACCAAAATAGAACCCATTATGTAATGGCAGTACTATCTCCTTCTGAAGATTACAGTCAATTACCCCTGCAAGTTTGGTGACTTTTTCTTGTGTGCTCGTTCCTTGGCATGAGGAATCTGAAGCTTATAGTTAATGGAACTTTTGCTGTGTCCTTTTTCAGGAATCTTTAGTACAGATTGGCAAAGTCCACTTCTGCTTTCGACCCACACCTGGATTCTTTTTTTTTTTTTTTTTTTTTTTTTTAAATTTTTTTTTTTCAATGTTTATTTATTTTTGGGACAGAGAGAGACAGAGCATGAACGGGGGAGGGGCAGAGAGAGAGGGAGACACAGAATCGGAGACAGGCTCCAGGCTCCGAGCCATCAGCCCGGAGCCTGACGCGGGGCTCGAACTCATGGACCGCGAGATCGTGACCTGGCTGAAGTCGGACGCTTAACCGACTGCGCCACCCAGGCGCCCCCCACACCTGGATTCTTACATCCAGTTATTCTACATGTTAGAGACACTTTTTTCCTGCTTAACGTGGATACTGAGTCCTAGGTTTCTTGTGCCCTCTAGCCCTTTCCATGTTCAATCCAGGATGTCCCACTTCCATGTTAAGACAGATGACTGTGGAACTTCTTGACTTTACAACTTGTTGGATCTAAAATAAATCAGCATTAGATAGTCAGCTCTAGCCTCAAATCTCATGGCCATGTGTTGCCTCCTGATCAGTCTCTCCACCTCTGTGAGACCACAATAGTAAATCAAATATTGTTTTTCCAAAGGAATAAATTTCTCCACTGAGAATGGCATGGCCTTCCCCCAGAACCCTAGGGTTTGCTCTTGCGATTCACCCATTTGGACTGGCCTTCAACTCCACATGGTGTTTTCCCCATTGTTGATACTTGTAATACCACAAGATTTGCTTACATCACAGCCCAGACCTACTGCTGAGCACTTTCTTGCTGTGGGCCCCTCAAAGCCAGACACCTTTTGTGTTATCCAGTTTGTGATTTGGACAGTATTTCTAGGTATAGAATATGGCACTCTCATTGTGAATGGAGTACTTTGTCAAGGATATCTCAATATGTCCAAGATGACTAAACCGCTATTAATTTTTTAGATATGCCAGACCCTTGAATATTCATGCAGATTATCACCCACCCTCTGGAGCACATATGTCTTCCTCATTGCTATAATGTACTAGCCATTTTTTATCTGGTCCAGTTAGCATGATGTCATTGATAGAATGGATCAGCGTGATATTCTATAGGATTTCTAGGGTTTCCAAGTCTCTTTCGATTCTTTTACTATAGACAATGGGAGGGATAACATGAAATTAGGACATTCTAGTGAGTATAAATAGTCTTTAATCCTTTTCTTGTTGTTTTTTGGTTTTTTTTAAGTTTTTCTTCTGCTAGGAAAACACACACACACACACACACATACACACACACTGATCTCATTGTAGGTAGCAAGGACTGTGTTAATCTGCTCTGAAAAAGACACAATATCTGTAAAAACAGATACAATTGGATGATGATGATGCTGTAGGCCACTGCTATCCTCCCAAATCCACCTTGTTTTTATAGGTGAAAGATCGATGAATCAAATATTGTGAACCACTGGTCCTGTATCCTTTAAGTTTTCAAGGATGGCACTAAATTCTTTCATTCTGCTTGAGATGCAATATTGTGGTTTACTACCTTGGCCCTAATGGATGCTGTTTCAGAAGCTTCCAGGTGGTTTTTCTTACCACAAGTGACTTTCCTTAATAAGCCAAGAAGCCAATATGAAAGGTGTGCAAACTCCCAAATAGATTTGTTCCAATTCTATATTTGGGAAACCGGAAAATGAACAAAAAGTGAGTTCATGGACCCACCAGGAATTAGACCTGGCCCGGGACTCTATTTATCGTCTGATCCCTTAACTTCCATTCTAAGAGGAGACCCAGTATGATTCTTTCAGTCTGCAGATATCCATGTCAGTTCAAATCATATGTCCAAAAATCACTGGAATATTTGGGTATTCTCTTTCCCTAGTATATGGTTACCCTACTAAATGTCCCTGGTCTATTTGAGTAAGGACTAGGAATACATTATCGTATATACTTCTTATGATGTTGTATCTTCTACTGGAGGATTTAGATTCTTTTTTTACTCAATGGGTTTTAAATCTACTGGCATAGGTCCAGAAACTGGACAAGGGATCATATGTTTTTTAAATTGGTTTGATGGCTCTTAGGTTCCTGATTATGTATATATTATATATAATATATATTGTATATAATATGTAATTTTATTATTATATATAATATAATTATGTTATATATGTATATGTGTATATATATATATATATTAGTGTAAAGATATTACAGTACTTTTGTTGGCTTCTTCCCATCTATTTTGAACCTATGCATACTGTGTTTCGTTATCCACTTTATAATTCTGTGGGTAAGTACCCCCAACCCTAACTGTACTATGTCTTTCCCACTCATGTACAGTAATTGCAGGCCAGTATTTAATGACTAACCAATATCACCTAGTTGCTTACAATCCAATTCTATAATGACGGCTCCTACTGTCAGCCCTGTTCAAATGAAAAGAGCCATTGAGTTTAATAATAATGATGGTACCAGCATATTACTAAATGCTCCAGTAAGTGTTGTAACATGCAGGCCCTTCTCTGATGGGTTTTTCAGCTTTATGTAATATATACACTCTTGCAAGCCCAGTTTTCGGATCCTTTTCATCCCTTTTCCCACTATCTTCCTGGGTGCTTTTAGCACTACTATCTCAGCTAGGATAAACCATAGGTTCTTATGCTGTTAGTGAGCATTTTAGCAGTATGTTTGCATAATTTTCCAGGTCCTTACAGAGTGCTATATCATATATCTTAAATTGATAGACTTTCTTTTATCCCACCTATGTTCTATTACCCTTGATCCTCAAAATGCATCCCTGTGTGTATTCTCCCAGTATACACACAGTATTGGGCCAGTATAGGCTAGCTATATCCTACAGGTGCTTTGGAACATAGCTGCCTTCTTTCCTTGTCAAACTCAGCACCTCCAGTCACATTATATTGTGACTTAACTCTATTGTCTTTATGGCCAAAAGTGGATCATTAGAGAACTTCATGTTGTCTTGCAGGGGAGAGACCTCTATATCATCTCCAGCAAGTTGGGGAATGTCCGAGTCCTAAAGAGGAAAGAATGGCCCACTTCTATATACTCAAAGGATTTAAGGGGACCAGAAGATTGAAACTTCTGGGGTGTATCGACCCAGATGACTCTATCTAATTTTGCAGGGCCACATTCTTTCTCCATCTGGGCTCTGGTATTAGCATAATAGACCTGCCAAATTCTCTGGGGCTCTGATACTTTGATGTTTAAGTCCTGAACCTTATCTAAGTCTTGAACCCCCCTACAGGACTAAATGAAAACCTCATTCTACACTATGAAGGAGACCTTCTGAATTTCCTACTTAGCATTTAATTGCCAATTCATGACTCTCAGCCTTTAGTTATTCCATTCTAAAGCATCAATTGACCTTAACAATGGCAACCCAATCCCACTATGTCCCCCATATTTCCCAAACTCCTGAAACATCATGCCAGATAGTATACACTTTATACTCATAGCCCATCCCAATATGCCACCAATAAAAGATTTAACAACTGAACTGAAGACTTGTGTTAGAAATCATCTGTATTCCACTTACAATCAGTAATGGGATTTTTGCTATTTGGGTGACAGATGATCCAGCTTCAAAATGCTAAGTCTGCGCTCTCTTGAATCACTTCCAGAACCACCTGTCATAGATTGGAATCTCCTGCAAGCAAACTCTGATACAGAGATTAGCAAGGAGGAATCACAACCTATGCAGAGGAAAGAAAGGAACCACAATTAAAAAGAGGGAGAAGTTAGGCTGTGAGACATCACAAGGAAAACCTTAGCTGACCTTAAAGGGAGCTTTGACTCTAGGATGGTCCTTTACCTTTGTCCTGGACTGTGATGAGGTCTTTATACCCAGTGTTGACCATTTGCTGGATGCAAGCCTTCTTGGAAAGGAGATGACTTTAGGTGATATGGCTCTTGTCAGCCAAGATAATTGCGAAGAAGGTTAACAGCTGATGCTATCTGCCAGCAGCACTCCCAGCAGGTGCATAATAGGTCTCTGAGTCCTGAGGGCAGTTTGTACACGGCATCTCAATGCAAATCTGTAGTTCAAACTCCCAGTGCCACTAGGCTTTTTAATTAGGATTAATCACATATTGGAATCATCAGAGTTTAATCAATTTACCTTCTTTCTTTGTTTTTGCTTCATCAAAGTCTATTCACTCTTCAATCCACTAAATGTGGTTTCTGCCCCAAATATTTGCCCTGACCTATTTCTGCATAGGATGGTTGAAATGATTAACTAAAGTTGCGTGATGAAAATGACACATAAATTTTGAGAAAAAGAAAAGAAAAAGATATTGTTGCTATTTACCTCTAAAAATATCTGTTCATATCCTTTGAATTACTTTTTTCTTATAACACTTTAAATATATAATCTAATAGAGAGCATGCCCTTGTCTACACAATTTTAGTTAGTTTGAAAAGGACTTTGATGACTTAGAATTAATTATCCTTTCTTCCAAGTGGCCTTAAGAAATATAAATACAATCAACATTATTTCCTTTTCATTCTGATAATCCTTGACAATGAAATTTTACTTTTGTGCACATGTACCACTTTTGTCTTGGATTAGAAACCTGAATCTCCTCTTTGATCACATAGGCATCATCATCAGGGGTGTACTTAGCATATTTGACACCTGGAGCAGTTCCTTTTTTTTTAAGACCTCATTTCTCTAGATGACAAAATTATTTTTAGTTGTAACCATAACATAAAATGAATAGTAAAAATAGAAAAGAAATGCTGACAGGGGAAATTTATGGTTACTCAACTTTTTATGTATAATTATTACAGTAAAACAATAACACAATAAAAATTACGAACAATTTTCAATTACATGAGTATATTTTTACAACAGGGAAAAATCAATATATACTTACATACTGATCTGTCATAGCAATGAATAATGACTACAGTTTCTATTGTTTTTAAGTTTATTTATTTTTAGAGAGAGAGAGTGAAAGCGTGTGCATGCCAGTGGGAGAGGGGCAGAAAGAGAGGGAGAGAGAATCCCAAGCAGGCTCCACACTGTCAGCACACAGAACATAAAGACATAAAGGCAAGTTGGGCTAAAATTCATAAAAAATTCTATTTCACAACACATTTTAGAGATGGCGATTCTAAATCTTTAGGATCAATTATAGCAGCTTTCAAATATCTGCAGAAAAATATGTGGATATATATTATTTATACATTTACATGTATAACACATTTGTTTGTGTATATATAATACATATTTATATTATACACACATACACACACACACACACACACTATTGAGATAAAGAGAAATACTAAAAGAAAAAAAAGAAGAAATTAAACAAATAAAAATTCGAAGCTGTCACATTGAATGACAGAATGGAATTAATTTTTTTCCTTTGCCTTTGAAATCATGTGCTATCATTGTTGATTTTGAATTAGCAGTTTAATTCCTGAAATATATAGCACCAAAAGAGTTGGAGACATGGTTTACTCCTAAAGTGAGTTCAAACAATCCCAAATGCTAATGAATTTAGTTTCAAAACAAATGCATATGGTTGAGTCCATGTGTATTAAGGGCAAGCTGCAAAACAAAATTTAATTTCCACACAAAATGTAAATAAATGGATAAATATTAAACATGTTCTCAGTTGAAACTTACCTATATATGTATTTATAGAAATGTAAATATAAATATATATTTAGAACTTAACAATAACTGCAGCAACTGCTTAGAGGAACGTTTTATCACTGACATAGTTTAGAACTGTCTACCCATGTTGATAATAAAAAGGCAGACAGTTTTAATTGGTTTTGTTGTTGTTTCTAAATTTCCCACAGCCGATTGCCAGCACTGGAGCGGACCACCCGTGTCAGCCATCCTTGTAATCCCATTAGTATATTACTCTTTCCACATTTTGATAACTTTGCTGCTGCCTTTAGGACTGAGAACACCAGGAAGGATTTTACAAATACCATGCTGTTTCCTTAAATGACTTCTTTTTATTCACACACATAGAAACAAAATTCTAGCTACTTACAAGGGACAATTTATTCCCTAATGATTCTACGACAGAGTTTCTAAAAACGGGGCTCAGATTACTTGAATGAGAATCATATGTGGTCTTGGGGCCCTTTGCAGACATTTTGAATTAGCCTTTCTGAGGTGGGTTCTGAAACTCTAATTTAAAGAGAGAGGAGAAAGAGAAGAAAGAGAAACAACTTTGGCCATCCTTGTAACGTCTTTCCTAAGTTTTTGAAAGCTTCCACATCTGGGAATTAGCTCATCCTTTCATCTTGAAACAATTTCTTCACTGATTTTCTGTTATTCACTTTTCTCCCTTTTTTCTCCCTATTCAATGACCTCTCTTTCTAGACTCTTCTCTGGCTCCTCTTCTACTCATCTATTCAGTGGCAAAATGCCTAAAGGCTCAGTTTTGGGACATCTGTTCTTCTCTCCCAAGGCTATCACTTAAAAAGTTCATTTTTGTTCTAATATGTTCATTTCTTCATACTCAGACAAATGTATCTTGCATGTTTATTATGCATGTCAAATGTAATATACCACAAAGAAGAACACTGATTTTTCTACTCAAGTGTGTTTTATTCCTCAGTCTTCTGCTTTCACTAATGACACCATCCACAGTTGCTTATGGCCTAGAAATTAGATATTATCCTTTATATCTTCCGTTTTCTTATTCTGATATTTAGTTCATAATCATACCTGTTTTCACCACCCAAATGCATTCTAAATCACTAATTTTCACTCTTATTCCCTTATCATTCCAGTTTAACCCATCCCTTTTTGAATATCTGCAATAGTTTCTACTTACTTTTTCTGTCAATCCATTTTACATACAGAATCCAGAGTGGTCTTTAAAGATATAAACTTCCTATGTGAAACTTCTGTCCGAAACATTCCACTTCCTCAAATTGCCATAGAAAGCCACCTACTTAGCACAAAGCTATTAGATACATCCTGATCTAGTCCTGTGCGTCTTTCACCCTCATTTTGTTTAACATTATCCTTCTCTCACTAAACTCTTGCTTCGTAGACTACCAATATATCAACCCATTCCATTCTTAGATACAGTAGTTCCCCTTCTCTGTGGTTTTATTTTCTATGGTTTCAGTTACCAGGGTCTGGTTTCAACTGTGGTCTGAAAGCAGATGATCTTCCTTCTGACCTATCCTTAGAAAGACACTGGTAGCTGAACACTGTGTCACAGTGCATGCCATCCACCTCACTTCACGTCGTCACATAGGCATTTTGTCATCTAATATCATCACAAGAAAGGTAAGTCCAGTACATTAAGATATTTTGAGAGAGAGAGAGAGAGACAACATTCACTTAATTTTCATTGCAGTATGCTGTTATAATTGTTCTATTTTGTTATTAGTTATTGTTGTTAACCTCTGGTCTTGTTTATAAATTAAACATTATCATAGGTATGTTGTACATGGAAAAAAGACATAGTATTAATAGGCTTCAGTACTATCCATGGTTTCAGGCATCCACTGGGGGCCTCGGAATGTTCCCATCCACAGGTAAGGAGGAATTATCATATTTTCAACTTGTTCTTTTCTGTGCTAAAATGTTCTTCCCCCAGTCTTGGCAGAGATGGGTCGTATTATCATTTATTACTCAGCTCAGTTATCACCTCTTCCAGGAGAACTGCCACCCCCCACTGTGGACATTCTCTATCACAGTGCCCCATGCTATTATCTGACCAGTCTGAAAAGTTTTCTCACTTTTCTGCCTGTTTATTTATGTATTGTCACCATCCTCTCACACATTCCCCAAATACACATTCTTGCAGCTCCAAAAAATGAGTGAGTTTTGCTTCATGTTTTGTATAGACACATATACATTAGAAGAATTCTAAAGCCTTTTCTGCCCCCTGCCACTCCAGCTACAGAAAAAGAGAAATGGTTGAACTAATAGGTGAGTCTGAAAGAGGAACTGAATAAGTGTTGTCCAGGTCATTTCTTTTTATTTCTTCAAGATCCCACTGCACAAATGGAGAATATGTTCTGGTCTGTGATTTGGAAAACCAATATTTAGCAGCAAGCTATTTAAGCTTTGTTGCAGTGCATTGTGCTTGAGAAATAAATAGTAAATTTAGTCAGAAATGATATGACTGTTACATCCAAAGTGTTTATGTTTACACAATAGGCTTTAAGCAAAAGGGCTCTGAGTCACTTTTTCTCAACAGTTTGCAGTGGGATGATTGAACTATGTGAGTTTTGTTTGTTTCTTTCCTTGTTTTTGGTTCAGGAAAGGGAAAGAGAAGGGTTGATTTTTTAAGTGGTGAAGCCTAGGCAAATAGCTTTAGGACTTAGGTTTTTATCAAGTAGGAACTTTTGATCTTGCTGGATTTGGATAGATGATTGCAAGATTGTCTACACAGGGGCAGATATTTTATACAGCAGAGCTTTGTAAAGTGTCAGAGCCACATGCACCCACAAAATGGGCGTGGGTCTCACCAGCCTTCATAGATGACTGGCCATGTATGGGTTAGTCAGCTTGCCTTTGAAATATGGAATCGTAAGGCATCCCAGTATTTCAAGAGATTAAAGTGAGGATCAAATCTTAGTAATCTTTGGTCTGGAGAACAATTGTGTACCTTTAATGTATTTTTCAGGTGGGTCCACAGGTCAAGGACTTCAAGCTACAATAGTTCCACAATTGCTGCAGAGAATTAGAAAAGTTTAGGGTTTTTTTAAATTTGTATTTGTTTAGAAATAGAGACAACACACAAGAAAGGTAGAAGGTCAGAGGGAAAGAGAGAGAGAGAGAGAGAGAGAGAGAGAGAGAGAGACTTAAGGAGCCTCCACACCCAGCATGGAGCCTGAAACAGAGTTTGATCCCATGACCCTGGGATCATGACCTAAACCAAAATCAAGAATCAGACCCACAACTGACTGAGCCACCGACGTGCCCTAGGAAATTCTTGAATTTATGTTGCTTGTCCACAAGCTTTTAATTATGTTTCCCCAATTACGTGCTTTCAAGAAGCCAGCCCTCTTAAAGCTGGAGTTCAAAAGTCTCAAAACATCTTTGCTGCAGATTTCTAGTGGTCAAAGCCATTCACAGTCTAGGCGAAATTTAAGGAGAGGGAGCATAGACTCTACCTCTAAATGTGCACAGTATTGAATATATGTACAGGAATGAGAGAAATTATTGGTAATCATATTTTAAGACCATCCAATGCAGTGCACAATCTGCACTTTTCCTATGTGCAAATACATCTATCTCTCCCTCAAAGTCTCAGCCCATTATACTACCAAGTTGAAGTCCAAGATTTCATCACCTACATCAAGACTGAACTCAAATGAAGCTCCTCACATATGGCTCTTCTCCAGGTGAAGATCTCTGAACTAAAAAGAGAAGTTATTGGCCATAAATACCAAGCATCCATTGGTGAAAGAAGAAGAATGGAATTATTAGACTAGATATTTCTATTTGAAATGGGAAGAAATAAGGGGCACTGGTTCATAGCTGGGCCCATGTTGTCAGAGTCCCTTACTTAAGCACTTTCCAGAAGTGCATCTCTGAGGCTCTCAGCTCCACCTTCCATGTTCTTGGCTTTTTTTTTTTTTTTTTCCACACCAAGTCTTCCTCTTATTAATAAAAGGCTAGGTTTGTGGTCAAAGGGATATTTTAGTTGACTTCATAAAAATAGAAGTTGAGGGGGGTGCCTGGCTGACTCAGTCCTTAGAGCATACCACTCTTGATCTTGGGGTCATGAGTTCGAGCCCTATGTTGGGTGTAGAGATTACTTTAAAAAAAGTAGAAGTTGGGGCTCACAGACCTGTTTTCATTTGTTCTTTCTCTATCTGGCCTTTGAAATTCAAAATGGACAACTCTATACATTCTTTGAGGCATTTTTATATAAAAAAATTATAATTCACTCCTTTAGACAAGAATACCACACAAATCTTATGGTAAGCTTCTATATACTTTGGGCTATATAGTCAGATACTGTGGGAAAATGTCCTTAGGAGTTTTAACAAACATTTTGTTTACTTTTTGAAGAGTCTACAGACTCTTCCTTGAATCTTTCAAAGGTCTTAACAAAGCGGTCTTGCAGATGCACTCTTGATATCATATTTAACCTTAAAAGGTATTTTTACTAGCACCACTCTGAAGCCATCTCTTGTATAAAGAATCATTTGTTGGAAATGACATCACTAAGATAGCAACACAGGTTGTTCCTGACTTTACTTCCCCTCACAAGAACAACTAACAACTATTAAAGAACACACTGAGATAATTCTAGAATGAATGAGAATGAAAACAAGTTTTATTTTTCAACCTAGTAAACTCTGGTTTGAAAATATTCCTTCTAAATAAAACTGGAAATTTGAGTATTTCTTGATTTTAGTAAAATTAGTCTCTTGTAACACTTTATCATAGATGGTAAATAAAACAAAAAAAAATACTTCTAATATTCTTCCTGGAAACTTTTTTAGTCATATCACAATTTAAGTAGATCCTTTTTTTCTGTTTTCCAAGACCACAAGCAATGTTCTTGCTAATTAATCTTCAGGTTACTATTTCTCCCTCTATTGTCAGTTTTCTTATGCACTTCGACCTTCCATGTATGGCTACATCACAAAGCCCACGTTCTATGTCTTAGGATTTTGTTAAAGCATTCCTCTACTTCAAGTAATCTAGGTGCCAATCTCTGTATGGAATATCAATTATTGTAGAGCCAACAATAGTTTAAGCTCAAATAAAAGACCATCTATCATAGATATTAACTTAATTATCCTAACAATTTAAGATGTAGACATGACTACACTGCCTAAATTGGGTGAGATTTGCCTATTTGATTCTAGGGTTGAATGTTAGGAGTTCCAAAATATTCATGGGTAGAAAACCTGACATTTTGTTCTCTATTTTGTCTGTCCTTTTAAAAATTAATTTAGAATTTAAGTAAGTAATCTGTTAGTTCTCCCAGTCCCTAATCTGAACCTCCTATATTTTTTATTCACCACATCTATACAATACATAATAATGTCTAGAATAGAGTAGTCTTTCAACATATATTCATAAAATGAAGAAACTCTGAATACACACTAAAAATATGAATGTCCTTGGAGATACCTCCAAGAAAGAGTATCTGTAACCCAGAAAAGGCATTTGTCCTAAATGACAAACCTTATCCTTTGAATGTCTCTGAAACTAAAGGGTATCACCTAAAACTAAGCAATGTACTATACAAAAATAAATTCTATTGTCTATGATATATAAACTTTGATTTTTTTTAGCTTTATTTATTTGTTTTGAGGGAGAGAGAGTGCAGGTGAGAGAGACACCTTAAGATCATGAACTAAGCTGAAATCAAGAGTTGGATGCTGAACTGACTGAACCACCCAGGTGCCCCCCCTGAACTTTGATATTTTTAAATAAATCTATACTTATAACTTTTTTCAACATGTATTCAATAAAACCTTATAATTAAGGATTATAACTGTATATCAAAATCACGGCAAGATATGAAGTCTAGCAGAGATTTCATTGCTTCTCTTTTAGCAACATCAACTGCTAATTATCACTTCAGAATGTAACAATTAAAACTCAGAGCAGCTTGAAAGTGAAAAATTGCATTTTCTGTAGAATAGCAATAGAATTTTGGCCTTGGTTCAGCCTTCTATATCCTAGAAAATGCTATTGCTATTTTTATTTTACTTTTTTAGATTACATCCAATAATAAAACTAGACATACACATATAATGAAATAACATAAAAATTAAGTATATATAATTAACAAAATAATTATGAATTTTAGATGATAGGTTACATAGAAAACATAACAAATCTATACATATAGTGTTCAAAGTAAAACAAATGAATCTATTAGTTCTGCTAACAAACCAATAGATCTCATTGAAAGTGTAAAATATGTGGGTTTCATTGATAGTACTATTTCAAATGAAAATTTGGAATTTCATATGGTTACTTATGTATATTCATAATTACACTTATTTATTTTTTCTCTGAGTATTTATTTAGTGTGGACTATGCACAAACTTAAAAATACATGTCTTAGGAAATAAATTCTTTTTATCTGTATGCCTATTTTGTTTATGATTATATGCATAGGCAGGAAGATTTTAAGATTGCACCCAAGATTTCCACCTCCTGGTATAAACTGCCCTGTATCATATCCTCCGTGTGTGTGTGTGTGTGTGTGTGTGTGTGTGTGTAGGCGACCTGTGGATAAGATGCATCTTGCTCCTTTGATATGTTACATTTTATAGGGAAGGTGAATGGATTTTTCTGATCCAATTATCTCCAATTAGCCTGACTTTGATTTAATCAAAAGGATTTGGGGGTGATTCTGACCTAATCAGGTAAAGCTTTTAAAGTACTGTTTACTCCTTCCCCGGGAGCAGAGAAATTCTGTTTGACCTTGAAAAACATCAGCTACCATGAGTTCTGCAGCTCCAAGGAAATGAACTGTGCCAACAGCCACCTTAACTTTTATGAGGACTGAAAGCTTCATCAAGGAAGACAACACTAAATGACATCAGCAAAAATGTAGCCTAGAATATCCCAAGCCTTTGTCATCCCATAAAGATTAGCTAGCAATTAGACAGCTATCCATGAACAAAAACAGCTCTGGGAGAGCTCTGGAGTCCACTTAAGAAATGTCAGTAGTACAGTGAACCAAACAAACCAAAAAACTAAAAGAGAAGGCTGCTTCATTTTGCCATCAGCCCACTCCCCAAGTCAACATTGTTTAATATCAAGATGGAAATAGAGGGGCTGATGCACAGACAGGTTTAGGATCCTGGACCTCAAAACAAAACACTTGACAACTGTATGTAAAATAAAAGTGATCTCAGGAGCCACAGAACTCACTCCTGGGCATCAATGTATCAGCTTGATAGACTCTCTCAGACTTTTTGAAGTTACTTTTTTTTGTTTTCAGGGACTGGGGTGGGGGGCATGCACATATTAACTTAATTCCTGTTTTTCACTGATATTTTGGATAACAGACAGCAAACAGTTAACCTCTCTAAAAAAACAAAAACAAAAACAAGAAAATAAACAAAAACCAACAAACAAAAAACAAAGGCATATTCTCCAGCTAGAAAGAATTCCATTCCCACCAATGGTGTAAAAGAACTCCGCTTTCTCTCTAGCCACGGTGGAAAACAGTATGGAGGTTCCTCAAAAAGTTAAAAATAGAACTATCTCGCCCAGCAATTGCACTACTAGTATTTACCCAAAAGATCAAAAATAATTATTTGAAGGGGCACATTCACCTAATGTTTATAGCAGCATTATCAACAATAGCCAAATTATGGAAAGAGCTCAAATGTCCTACAACTGATGAATGGATAAAGAAGATATAGTACACACACACACACACACACACGCAATGGGTATTACTCAGCCATCAAAAATAACGAAATCTTGGGGCATCTGGGTGGCATCTAACTCTTGATTTCAGCTCAAGTCATGATCTCATGGTTCATGATATTGAGTTCCATGTTAGGATCCACCTTGTCATCTTGGGATATTCTCTTTCCCTCTCTCTCTGCCCCTCCCCTGCTCACGTATGAGTGCTTTCTCTCTCTCTGTCTCTCTCAAAATACATACATACATACATACATACATAAAAGAATGAAATCTTTCCATTTTCAATAAAATGGTTGGAGCTAGAGTGTACTATGCTGGGCAAAATAAGTCAGTCTGAGAAGATAAATACCATATGATTTCACTTGTATGTGGAATTTAAGAAACTAAACAGATAAACATGGGAGAAGGGAAAAAATGAGAAGCAACCATAAGACTTTTTTTTATTATTTTTACATTTATTTATTTTTGAGAAACAGAGTGAGACAAAGCGTGAGTGGGGGAGGGGCAGAGAGCAAAGGAGACACAGAATCTGAAGCAGGCTCCAGGCTCTGAGCAAGAGGTCGGCACAGAGCCTGATGCGGGGCTTGAACCCACGAACTGTGAGATCATGACCTGAGCCGAAGTCGGACGCTCAACCGACTGAGCCACCCAGGTGCCCCAAGAGACTCTTAACTATAGAGAACAAACTGAGCGTTGTTGGAAGGAGGGTAGGTAGGAGATGGGCTCGGTGGGTAATGGATACTACTAACTAACCAAAATTTAAATAAAAATTTGAAACAAACAAACAAAAAATATTAGAGGTAGTTTTTACATGTAAAAAAAGAGAGAAAGAGAGAGAGAGAGAGAGAGAGAGAGAGAGAGAAAGGAAAGAGTTCCAGTTCCCCTCATCAGGAAAGGAAGAGCAGTGTGAGTGGCCATCTTTCCCTGATTCTTGGGGCACTACAGGAAGGTCCCACTTTGGTTTCACCCTACAGAGTTTTTCAGACCCACAACATAGAGACACACAGAGATGACCAGGAAATAGGAACAGGTGGTACCAATAGTAGTCACACAGCAGGAACGATTATGGTTGACTGTGACCTCCCCTACCCACACACCCAGGAAATGTGGTACATATGTAAACATGGAATATTACTCAGTCATGAGAAGGAAGGAATTCCCGCCATTTGGGACAACATGGATGGTATTTGAGGAAATTAAGCTGAGTGAGATAAGTCAGAGACAGAGAGATAAATACTGCATGGTATCATTTGTGTGTAGAATCTAAAAAACGAAAGCCAAACTCATAGAAAGAGTAGAATGGTGGTTACCAGGGGCTGGGCAATGGAGGAAATGGGGAGATGTTGATTAAAGTGTACTGACTTTCAGTTATAAGATGAATAATTTCTGGGAATCTGATGTACAGAATGGTGATTATAGTTAATAATACTGTATTATATACTTAAAAATTGCTACGACAGTAGATCTTAAATGTTCTCACCTCAAAAAGGAAATGGCGGTTATGTAATGTGTTGTACGTACTGACTAAAGCTGTGGTCTTAATCCTTCTTCAATATATAAGATGTCAAATCGACATGTTGTAAACCTTAAACTTAGGCTATGTTATTTGCCAGTAAACCTCAATAAAAAATAAAATTAAAAACAAAGGGGCATAGCATTGCTGGTAATCTAGATTGCAGTATAGGGAGACTGAGCAGAGGATCCAGCTACACTATCTCAGACTCCTGAGGTGTGGAAATAGTGAGATTTTTAAATGTAGATTATTTTATTTTACCTTTTTAATTTTTTTAACATTTATTCATTTTTGAGAGACTGAAAGAGACAGAGGTATGAGTGGGGGAAGGGAAGAGAAAGAGGGAGACACAGAATCCAAGGCAGGCTCCAGGCTCTGAGCTGTCAGCACACAGCCCGATGTGGGGCTTGAACTCATGGACTGCAAGATCATGACCTGAGCTGAAGTCGGATGCTTAACCGACTGAGTCACCCAAGTGCCCCTTAAAAGTAGATTATTTTAAACCACTAAATTAGTGATACTTTGTTATGTGGCAATAGAAAGCCAATATAAAATGAAAGAGGGGGAGGAAACAAGGAAATTAAACTTGTACACTGAACATTTAGTGTGCATACAAGTAACTTGGAAGTCATGTCATGTCATGTGAAAATAAAGATTTTGATTGAACAAATCTGGAGTGGGACAGTTCTAATAAGCTCCCAGATGATACTAATAGTGCTGGTTTATAGACCATACTTCAAGCAGCAAGGATTTAGACTATACAACAAATTCAGACTACATATTTAAAACTATTTTGGGGGGCGCCTGGGTGGCTCAGTCGGTTAAGCGTCCGACTTCAGCTCAGGTCACGATCTCGCAGTATGTGAGTTCGAGCCCCACGTCGGGCTCTGTGCTGACTGCTCAGAGCCTAGAGCCTGTTTCAGATTCTGTGTCTCCCTCTCTCTGACCCTCCCCCGTTCATGCTCTCTCTCTGTCTCAAAAATAAATAAACGTTAAAAAAAATTAAAAAAAAAATAAAACTATTTTGGGTTCACTGCAGTCTGCTTTGTCTACCAGAAGATGAGTATGTGTAGCTGAATGTAAGTCCTGAATGTAAATGAGGATTTATGTTAAACTATAAAGAAAATAAAACTGTAAATACATTAAATTTACAAATAAAATGGGGGAATGTATTGAAGTAGAATGATTCTACCAGAAAATCGAGGTACCATAAAGCTATTACAATTGACAGTAAACCTTAATTCTAAATTTTTAACTAATCTAACAATATTTTCATCAAAAGAGAAAAATATTTTCCTGACTCTGACTTTTCAATCTGCAAATCTTATAGAACTAATTTGTTCTATGTTCTATGGTGTAAATTAGAGTTCTGATTATTTTCATGGGTTAAATTGATTAAGCTAATCATCAAATCCTATAGGCATATGTTTTTATAGGTCTAAGAAGCATATATTCACAAATATCATGCAAATCTTTGTATTCTGTTCAACACAGCTACATAGATTAGTCTCTGCAGGGGAAGAATGAGCAAGACCCAGGTTACCAAATGGAGCTAGACATGGCCAAGAACTAGATACCTTTTACCTAGCCCCACATTACACTTTAGGATGCTTCAGAAAAATTCCACAGGTATAGGGAGAAATGTCTAGCTTTTCTTCAAGACTGATTCTTCCTCCTTTGTTCATACTTTCATTTCTTCCCCCCCCCCACCCTTATTCCCACTGGTACTTTATTCTCACTGGTACCTTACTCAAGAATGACAGTTCTTTTGGGGTACCTAGGTGGCTCAGTCAGTTAAGTGTCTAACTTTAGCTCAGGTCATGATCTTGCAGTTTGTGGATTCAAGCCCCACATTGAGCTCTGTGCGGACAGCTCAGAGCCTGGAGGCTGCTCGGAATTCTGGGTCTCCCTCTCTCTCTACCCATTCTCAGTTCACGCTCTGTCTCTGTCTCTCAAAAATGAATAAACGTTTAAAAAAAAGGATTACAATTCTTTTAATATTTTAAGCCCCACCTCTTTTTTTTAAAGTATTCTTTTCCCAATGTCTATGAACATGCTTTTTGATTACAACACAAAATCTTTCATTTGAACCTCCTCTAGTTTCTGCCATACCTTTCTCCTTCCCTTCATTGAAAATGCCCCAGAATGGGGATGGGAATGGAGAGGACAACTTCTGTTGCCACCTTCTCATGTCACTAGCACTTATTCGTTTTTCTTTCTAAGTAAGGGTCAATACTTTTTCTTCTAATACTTATTATCTGTCCCAGTGCAGGTACTGTGGTCCCCATCGCTGTTTGACTTAGCATTTTCTTCTCATATTTACCTCTACCACCAGATTTTTTAGCTCTTAAGAGTGAAAACACTTATGCATATTAATTTCACCCCCACCCAACATTGAGTTCAGTGCTTTCTACAAGGTGAACACCAAGCAAATACCTTAAAAATAAAGACTTCATAAAAAAATGCTTTTCTGTGTCTGTATTATATATAATTTTACAGTTGCTGAATTCTCACAAATTGGACACAGTTTTGTAATCAGCAACCAGAATGAGAGATGGAACATTGACAAAATATTAGCAGCTCCCTCATTCTATTTTCTACCCACCAATTCACCTCTCCACAGATAACAATTATCCTGACTTTAACAGCATAGATCATTTCCAACAAGCTTTGTACCTTATAAAATGGAAATATATTGTTAGTACTCTTTTGTATCTGACTTTTAAACAACTTTTGTTTGTGAGATTCATTCATAATGTTACTTACAAGTCATCCACGTATAAGTATATTACAAAATATCTAATTAACTATTGATGGACATTTAGGAATTTTCTAGTTTGGAACAATAAAGAGTACTGCTGCCTGTAAACATTCTGGTATATAAATTTATATAATGTTTTAAGGATGTCTTGGTTGAGAGACAAAAAGTGACAAAGCTCTTGTTGGCAATTATGGAC
Organism: Lynx rufus; assembly: GCF_022079265.1. Classification (NCBI taxonomy): domain Eukaryota; kingdom Metazoa; phylum Chordata; class Mammalia; order Carnivora; family Felidae; genus Lynx; species Lynx rufus. The sequence continues at coordinate 49,881,979 of NW_025814845.1, forward strand.
TCACTGTAGTAGCCCTGTCTACACCTATATATTGCCTGTGATAGAAATAAAATTGTTGTCTGATTAAGCTATTGTAAAGTCGGTTTTCTATTATATCTCAACAAGAAATTGGGAAAGAGAAGGTAGAAGGAATTTGAAATCTAGTCTGAAGAAGCCTAGAATGCTGAATGCAAAAATGAATCCTATAAAAAAGGAAAAATTATTGATGATGGATTTTACCTATTTAATTATCTTTTATTCTCTTGTTTTTCATAGGGTCCCACATTTCTATAAATAATTCTTCAAATATTAGAAACCTTGTAGTTGTTAAAATAGATCAAATAATTATATGCTCATTCTCGTTATTACTATTTTTCAAATTTACCCAGAGATATATTTAAAGAAAACTTGATTATCTACCCAAATGACAAATTTAAAAGCTATTTTAACATAGGTTGATTTTCAAAAATAATCTTATCTTAATTATTTTTATATTTTCTTAAGCTTATCTAAAATACTTTTGTATAGCTTCTTAACTCTACTTTCTGATGGTAAGAAAACTTATAATTTACTAAATATAAATTATATTGCATCACTGATGAATGAATATATATGTTCTTGTTCTAACATATAAAGATTTTTTATACATATTACCTAATTGTAAATTTATGGATCATAAAGCATGTCTATTTATTTTCTTGGCCTTAAGTTGTCTGGATTGAAGAATATCACAGTAATATTTTATTTTTTTCTTCAGGGATCTACTCTATAAGCTCTCCTTCCCACCAAAAATTTTCACTGTTCTCCTCTGTACATTCTCCACTTTCAATAATTTTTTGTATAATTTATAGAAACTAAAACCCATTAGTGTTATCAGTGGAAACACTGTAACATTACACAAGGTAGTCCAATAGACTAAGTTTCTTTCCAGCACTAACACAGATAATGTCCAACATTTTTCTGCCTTTTTTGTTTCTTACCACTTCACTGTACCAGGCTCCTTAGGAGAAAAATACATAGAGTGAATCAGTTGAGTACATTTATGACATATTATCACAGAGATAATCAGAGAGTAGTTTTATTCTTGAATGAATTCTTGTGTTATTTCATCCTTGGTTATATTAAATCTCCTTTGCAAATTTTTGTTCCCTTCATCCCTTAGTTTTCTTCACATGTGTTTGATATCCACTATTTTCTCAGGTAATCAAACTATGAGTGTCAACTATGCTGAATAAAAATAAGATCATTTTAGACACTTGAAACAAACTTTATATTTCTAACATAAATATTCTCTTCTGGAATAGTCATTTTACAGTTTTAATTATATGACTTGCCAAATGTTACCATTCTAAATTTTTTATTTGAATGTAAAAATTAAAAATGCCATATCTTTGTTATTAACAAGCTCACAGTACTATTTAAACTGTTGAATAAATATTAATCATGTTTGGATAACTGAATCTGATGTTATAGACTCAGATCGAATCAAATATAAGAAGCCCAGTGGTGGTAATAAGAGAAAAGGCAATGAATATATTTTTAAGCCACACAGGATTTTGTATTTAAACAACCATCTTATTTATTTCACTTTTAAATAGAAGCATTATTTATTTGTGATACATACAAACCCATTTCAATCTTATACATAATGGAAACTCAAACTTTGGGGGGGGTTAATATTTATTAAAATGTTTTTGATTTCCTCATTTTGACTTAATTTGTCTATTTTGGTGATATTATAATAGTTAAATTTAAATTATGAAACCCACAACTTTTGCTATTAGTGTGAAAACATGGCATATTCAAACTCATATTGACTGTATATTTATGGAATTAAGTGGATTTGTTTTTGGCTTTTTGGAGGTGGCTAATATTTTGCAATTGAAATATATATTACATTTTCTAGAATTTGTATTGTTTTTTAGGTAGTTTTCTATATTTATCTTTTTGAGTTAGATATTTGAGGAAAAGTATCTGTATTTTGTAATAAAATAAATGGAGTTAAAAAGTTAAAAGCTCATCCAAAATGACTAAGAATGTATACATATGAATTAACTGTTAAAATTTTAAAAAGTATGGGGCACCTGGGTGGCTCAGTCAGTTGAGCATCCGACTTCGGATCGGGTCATGATCTCGAGGTTTGTGAGTTTGAGCCTCGTATCAGGCTCTGTGCTGATGGCTCAGAGCCTGGAGCCTGTTTCAGATTCTGTGTCTCCCTCTGTTGCTCACCCTCTGTCTCTCTCTCTCTCTCAAAAATAAATAAACATTAAAAAAATTTAATTTTAAGAAGAATTTTTGCTGGGACACACATTATATGCACATTATAAAAAACATGTACATTATTAACATATGCACATTTTAAAAACATTTGCATATTATTTAAAAAAAACATAAATAAGCTGAATGGTAAAAAGTATCAAGGCACAGAAATTTCCAGTTAAATTACTAGGTACTATGTAAGTAGTCATATCTATAACATAAACCACTTAACTGTGTGCTATGTGCTGTTAACTCTTCAATCATCTGTAGATGAAGGAGTTCAAAAACATTCATAAGATCTGTCTCCATCATACCTTCCATTGTCATATGTGCTTCCTTTCCTTTGCCTTCCTGTGTACAGATGTCAGAACTCAAGGAAGTGAGGCAGTGAGGGGGAAAGGTGATGCTTGGAGACATCAGAGGCAGTACATCTGACAGCAGAGGAAGCCAGTTAGTGGAGGTCGGGCAATATAATATGCATTCATGAAATCATCAGTCCTCTGAGGTTGTTCTTTTATAGTATTATGAGATTTAACTGAAGTATAATTTTGTTATTTAATAATAATAATAATAACAATAATAATAATTGTCCTTTATTGAAGGTCCACAAGATTTGTAATAGATTCTTTACTTTTATTATATGATAGGATATTTATAATAACCTTGGAGAATGGAGAGGAAAACAAATTAATATTTTGTGAGTAATTACTGTGTCAGGAACTATTCTAATCACTTTAAATATGTTACTTTATTTAAGACTCATGTGAATATCTTTGAGAGATAAAGAAATTGAGGGGCGCCTGGGTGGCTCAGTCGGTTGGGCCTCCGACTTCAGCTCAGGTCACGATCTCACGGTCCATGAGTTCGAGCCCCGCGACAGGCTCTGGGCTGATGGCTCAGAGCCTGGAGCCTGCTTCCGATTCTGTGTCTCCCTCTCTCTCTGCCCCTCCCCCGTTCATGCTCTGTCTCTCTCTGTCTCAAAAATAAATAAATGTTAAAAACAATTAAAAAAAAAGAAATTGAATCTGAATGTCACATTATTAGTAAATATCAGTGTGAAGAATTGAATAATATATGGTTTTAAAATTCATGCCCGTTTAATCATAACATGTTGTATATGACATAATATGCATTAATTAATTAATTAATTAAATGAAACAGATCAATCTTGTCCATAAGAATGTGATATCCATTTAGTCCAAATATGTATTAGTACCTACTTACTGCAAAATAATTTCCAAGTTGTTGTGGAAGTTTAAAAAATAGTTAACCTATGATTCCTATTCTTTTTTTGCTTAGAAGATTATTAGGGAGATAAGACAAAAACAAGAAAAAAATTAATATTAGCTTTTTTAAGTGTTTAAGAGTGAAGACAGTGAATTCTCCAGGATTTAAATGCAAGGGACATTTTTCTCACTGTTCTGAAGAAAGGGAAGTTTGATCTGGGCTCATAACCATTTATTTTTTCAATTTCACTTAGTTAAGAACAAATTTCAAAGTTCTGGAAACACTGCGGAAGTTTTTCACAGTCTATTCACCTCAAAATAAGTATCAGAACCCTTTGCTAGGACTTCTCTACATTAAGGGACAATTGTGGTTAAATATTAAGACACCATTTTCTCACTGATTCATAAGTCACCAGTTCAAATTACATAATCACACATTTGACCCTAGCTATTTTAGTCATCCATCATTCTCAGAACTTTTAAATTTTTACTTCTTTTCAGGTAGTCAGCTCTTTCATTAACGTGAGACATATTTAAATATATACTATGCAAACTGCTACTAATTATTATTCACAATGGGCTGTTGACATTGAGCAACATATTCTGAGGCAGATTTGCATACCAGATATCTTTGGGGTAGTGTCTCAAGAATAACTTTTTGTAAAGCACAGTTGGGTAGAGAGAGAAGACGAACTGCAATGCAGTCTCAATAAAGTTTCAGCCCAATCTTACAGAGATCTTTGAAGCTGGAATTGCCTTCAGGGATTAACCTGAGAGTTAACTTCTCTTTATGGCGAGAATAATGAGTGTCTTAATTCTGAAGAGCTTGAAGTATCCCACCGTAGCATTCATTACAGTTGTGAATGACTTTAATCTAATACATGAATTTCTTAGGAACATTTGAAATTTAATTTTGTTATCCTTTAACAAATGCTGAATTTCTTCGATACTGTGCCTTTTTGATATGTTAATATTTCTGAGATTAGGATATATCTTGTAATTAATATGTACCTTTAGTTTCTTTTTCTGAAAAGATTTGAAACCAGTATTATGCTTTACAAAAGATCCCATGATAAAATGGAGAAAATAAAGTATGTACAAAATGGTGAAATTTTCAGTAAGACCTCACATCCATAGAAATATATCTGGCCTTAGAGTTTCTTTCTGCTTTGATCCCTTCAAAGCAGATCAAGTATGTGATTGAAATTCTTCCTATGTATTCATGGAAAGATCTTTTACTAGAGTTCTGTTTTGTGGTCTTTCTAAAAATTCCAGACAATTTACTTTTACTTGTGTTGATTCAAATCCTAGCAAGCTAACCTGGGATCATTATTTATTTTATGTTAAATATATATCTTGTAGACTATTACCATCCAGAAATCTTCTTGTAGGCTTCTATTATCTCCATTGATCTTCTCATGATACATTTTTGTATTTTCTTTGCTTCACCCCAATTACCAAATATCATCAGGTATCCTTGACATTTCCCAGGCTAGTACATCACTTCTCTGAGAGGTCTTTTTTTTTTTTTCATTGAAAGGAATGTTTTGAAATAGAGTTAGTAGGATTAACAATTTTCAACAAAATTCATATGAAAATCTCCTTAAAATCATGTTGGTTGACCAATGAACTCTTTTTAAATCCACAGAATGAGAAACTGCATTTGCAAAATATTTGTATAAGAGTGTTTTGTTTTGTTTTGTTTTGTTTTAGTGAAAGCTGTGATATATTCCTCACATGGCATCCAATTCAAATAGTGTAGCAAATCTGGAATCAGAACCTGTTTTTGTTTTTGTTTTTTAATTTAATTTTCTAACCTTTCAGACAACCTATTTATAGCATCCTATATATGTAGAGAACTTGTAGAGAACAAAAGACTCTATATGATCCCTACACACCCTCACTCCAACTGAATGCTATTAGATATTTCCATAATAGTAATAGTTTGAAGAGTCCAGTGAAGGGTTAACTCCATTTCTAGAATCTATAGAAGGACAATCTTTATTTCTTTCCACAAAGATTAATGACAAAATTACTAACAGCATAATATTTCACACTCTTTTTCAAGTTCTAGCTTCAAATAATCTTACATTTTCAACACTGATACCCAAAACAAACATCACTCATAGATATATTTAAAGATATATTCTAATTATTTATGTAGACATTACTAAAAACCAAATGGCTTTGGGTTTTGACCCGTGTTTTTAAAAAGATGGCTGAGATCACATGTGGTTCTTCTGATTCATCTCACTTTGCTAAGATCTATGGAGAATGAATGAGTCAATGCAAGACTTAACTTGATTTAAGGTGACCAAGTAAAGATTTGTGTATGCCTTCGAGTAGATTCTCATTAGAAGAAGACTTTGGTTCTACGGATTACATCTGAATGTAAGAGTCTAGTATGTCACAATAAGTTACAGTTGATTTGGACGTTATACCAGTCCAGTGGCTCACCATATGACCTCAAATGCTGGCAATCACAATAAGTAACAGCATGAACTTTAAGACTCAGAGAAATGAAAAAAAAAGTAATTTCTGGAGAGGACAGAAGAATGGAAGTTAAAAAAAAATCCATGAAATATTTATGGGTTTTACACGTATCATTCTAATAAGAATGCAAATATTGTGAATGCTTTCTACTCATACAGCACTGACATTTACCAAATAGAATTCTGTTATTTGACCTCCTTCTGTAAACATTGACATTGCACTCACATTTATAATAGATTTCTGTCTGTTTTACCACAGTTGAATGTTTCCACCGGGAATGTTATTAGTTATTATGGCTGAAAATGCACCTGCACCAGCTGTGCGGCTAAGCATAAAGAAGGCACCAGCCAAAATCCCGGAGTCTCTTAACAGACCTTTGCTGCATTACTGCCATGGATCCAACATTCATCCTAAACAGCAGGGAAGAAAACTTCTTCCAACACTTCATTTCCATAGAAATGAGGATCTGATTTCTACTCTTGCTTGCCCTCATGGTAGTATCTACTGTTCCTTTCCTTGCATCTGAATCTTTATCATTTATCCATTACTTGTAGACAGTCTCATGTTGTTTTAGTAAAAACTATTATAAAAAGAAGATGAAGTCAATTGAGTCATAGGAACATAGGAATGTGAAGAAAAAAAATCAATACAAGCAAGTTTATTTAAAGCACAAAAGCACAAAGGGAATGGGGGAAAGCAAGAGCGTGGTCTATTTTTTTTTTTCAAAACTATTGAGTCATTAACAAAAATTCCATTACTGAGATGTTCTCTGAGATCCGAAACATTTTCCAAATAAATTTCCCGTTTAGATTAAACTCTTGGGTAACTTATATTTTTATAATTTGTGGTTAGTGGGGATGGGGACAGGAGTCAGTTCAATTTAGAGTAAAATGTTAAGAACAGTCTATGCAATAGCCCAAGCTAGAGGAACTAGTAAAACACTCACCCAAAATATGATTTAAAATCATCCTTCATAGATATTGTCTCTCTGAATCAATAAAGATATTTATAATCCTTAACAAGTTTTTATTACACTATCAACTGGCCTGATTATTTTCAAATACAGTAGCTCAAAGAGGTTGTTTTTTATGTTATGCATCTGGTAGTCAATTTTATTGTATTTATTTCTGAGTTCATTATTCTGAAAACATTAATCAATATTATATGATAGACCCAATTTCGACTCTGTTGACAACTTTGTGGGTTAGGTTTAAATGAGCAGTCTATTTTTTCCGATCATCGTGAAATAAATTTTTGTTGCTGTTGTCTGTTGGAGGAGGTAGTCAGGGGACATTACTGCCAATTTACCCTCAAGCTGAGACTCAGGGAATCAGAGGATCTTCCTCCCCTGTCTTTATGTGCTTTACTTCCCTCCTGGAGCTAGAGGTTCTCTTCAGGACACAGCCTTAAGACAGTTCTGTGTCATTGAGACTATTTGGACTCTACACAAGACTGACCCAGTTAAGGGCTCTGTGGAAACATTTAAGTTTCTGACTGCTGGGTGCCGAGACCTGCTCATCCTGTGTCCACACAAAACAATTCTCACATGTAACTTTCCTTGTTTATGAAACCAGTTACCTGCAATCAGGAATGACCTGCCTCTCATTTCAGTCTCTCCTTGTACTTGCTTTACAAGGCTGGTTTCAAATTTCACCTGGGGAAACTCCTGACATTGCAACCCAATATTATTCTTGCTCACAAAATTATAAGTTTTCTCATTTGGTTTTGTTTGCGTTGGTTCCAAATAACAGATTCATGACTACTTGAAAATAAGTGGCAAGAAATACATAGATAAGAATTCTGGGTCAAAAGCTGAATTAGTTACTATTATTTAGTCAATAGTTTTTCTCCCAGCTGATATGCTTAAAACACTATGCTGAGGGGTCATTTAGGCACTGGAGACATAATCCCTGCTCTTAAGAAACTTCAAATACAATAGAGATAACAGATAATCAAAAATGTATTTATAAGTCATTCTGATTATGATAAAATGTGGGTACTTTTTTGTAAATAAAAAAAATATTTAATTTTCATCCTTACAATAGTTTTCCATGCCACATTGTAAACCTGACACCTGGAATTCCAAAAAGGTTTGAGAAAATATATATAAAACTATAAAAGGCATGGAAGATGATTATTCTAAATGAGACTAATGTGTATGTGTGCACATGTGCACCCATGAACCATGTGTGTTTTCTCTGATGGCGTTTTAAAAGAAATGCACACAAAGCAAAACCTGTAACTTATTTCCTAAAATTGTCTCCAACGCCCTTTCACCATCATAATAGCAAAATTGAGCTGGTGACTTCTCTCTCCTCCAGATATTTCAGCACTAGAAACTTCCCACACGCTAGTTTTTCTGCTTCTCCTAGTCAATGCTTCTGTCTGAAAGAAGAATCATGTTACCATGCCCAGTCAGTAATTAAATTGTGTAACTATAGTCATATTTGATTATAGCTCTTAACTTTATTTTTTAAATTTTTTATGTTTTTATTTATTTTTGAGAGAAAGAGAGAGAGGGAGGGAGCATGAGTGGGGGAGGGGCAGAGAGAGAGGGAGACACAGAATCTGAAGCAGGTTCCAGGCTCCGAGCTGTCAGCACAGAGCCCGATGTAGGGCTCGAACTGACAAACTGTGAAATCATGATCTGAGCCAAAGTCAGACGCTTAACCAACTGAGCCACCCAGGTGCTCCCCCCTCTTTTTTTTTTATTTTTAAGAGGAGAATGATACTAACATACATTTTTAAGAAGAGAATGATACTAACATACATTTTTAAAAGGAAAATGATACTAATGTACGTAGTAAGAGTTAAGAATGTTGTAAAGTGTTTTCCAAACATAAGGATGTACAAACTCTTTCAATCATGGTGCTTAATTTGCCTTAATTTCACTTCAATAAAATAAAAGGAAGATGTTGGCCAACCTAATATTTTTTGCTAGAAGATTTAGCCTCCACTTGGATTGGTCCTATGATTTATATTTTGCTTTCTTCTTCACACTATTTTATAAAGTAATTAAATCAGGAAAGTGTATTTTATTATTTATTAAATACATATCCACTTGTATATAAAAATGGAAATAGTAAAACAAAAGGTAAAAACTAGGTGTAATATTTCTGTGATTCAATAATTGCAAAACCTAATAAATTTTGATGTAATGTAATGTAGAAAAAAATATTAGAACAAAAGAGAGAAAAAATAGCTTAGCCTCTTCATCAATTAATTTCTTTATCAAATATTAAGCAAATTTCAAAGCAATTCTTTATATTAGATTCTTGTAGCGGCCCCTGTGTGGCTCAGTCAATTGAGCATCTGGCTTCAGCTCATGTCATGATCTCACGGCTCGTGAGTTTGAGTCCCACATCGGGCTCTGTGCTGACAGCTCAGTGCCTGGAATGTGCTTCAGATTCTGTGCCTCCCTCTCTCTCTCTGCCCCTCCCCTGCTCTCTCTCTCTCTCAAAAATAAATAAAAACATTAAATATATTTTAAAAATATATTAGATTCTTATAAGGGAAATGTGGAAAATGAGAAAAATTATGATTACCACAGCTTTTGACAGAGGTGAGACTTCATATATTCTGGATATGTAACAAGAATTAAGTGTGTGAATATAATTCAACATAATATAGTTGCAATTAAAATCCTGCCAACTATTATGGTCTTGGGAAAAGCAACCGATCATTGAATAAGAATTAAATTATTCTTAGATGACTTTATGTATGTCACAGCAGTTGGCGCACTCACTTTATTAATCAGTGCATTCCCATGTCAAAGTACCACTCTTATTACCTAAAAATGACTGTAGAAATAAGTAGTTCCATGCTGCTCATAGCAGCAGATGCCAAAAATTAGAAAATAATGATACAAAATCTAGATGGCCAAAGTTGATAAATATGCTATATGGTATGTTTAGTTATCTTTAAAAATGTATTATATTAGTGGCGCCTGGGTGGCTTAGTCGGTTAAGCGTCCAACATTGGCGTGCTGTCTCTCTCTCAAAATAAATAAGTATACTTTAAATAAATAAAAAACTTTAAAAAATTAAAAAAGATAAATAAAAATTAGTTCTATTAGTTTATTGCAATTACAATGAAATTATAAATAGATCCACTTTATGTCAAAAAATAATAGTCTACAAAATAGAATTACAACACAGTTTTGCCGGAGCATTAATTTTCAGATTAGTTTATCAGTGAAAATACCTTCTGCTTGTCCGTTTGCCATTACAGGAACAGCGCAAATAAAAGCAAGAACAGGATAAACGACTTATCTGAGGCATTTACTGTGACAAACATCATACAAAGCATTATAAAATGTCAAATTCTACTTAACATGCACAGTAACATTAAAGTAGGTATAATTGTTACATACGTGTAGTAAATAAGAAAAGTGAGGTTTGGGGAAGTGATGTACTCCAGATCACAATCATTAGGTGATGGAGTCAGAATTTAAACTTGCATCTGTGTTGAATAAAGTATATGATATTTAGTTCAGGAGAAAAGAACAATACAGAAAGTTGCCAGTGTTCTATGCCTTGATTTTTCCATTCATTAAACTGATATGTTTTATAATAAAACTGAAACTAAACAACACAGTAAAATCAATTTACCTAGTTTAAGGATTAAGATAAGATGAACTGGAATCTGAACAGTATCCTGTAAGCATAGATTCTAAATCAATCCTTAGCACCACACAACTCAAGGGAACGTAATTTTGAAATATTCAGGACTGTTTTCTCATTTATGAAATAAGAGGACTAGACTAGCTGATATCTAACATCTTCCTAGAAGTAAGATTCTGTCTTATTATTTTCTCAGAACTGTCAAAGAAAAACCACCAATATGGCCATGAAATGGTGGCTGAGTGAGCTTGTCCTTTAAATCCATGTAATCAGGAGTGCTTGAAAGATTTTCTCTAAATAGTAACATAGTTGTTAATATCTATTAATAACATAATATTAAAATATTGTTCTGACTGGACAGTAGAAATGGCAGGTGTAGAATGAGCAGCACTTGATTTTGAATGACAGTAAAGAGCAAAGGAAGGGATGTGCGTCAGCTAAAACAATTTGGGAATAGAAGTAACATTTACTGAAATGGTGAACATTGAAGGGAGGTGGTAAATTTGAGAGGGACAAAGTTGAGTTTTGTTTTGGACATTCGCTACCTGATGAGATGTGTTAAATACTGGACTAGGCACTTCCTTTGAATTATGCAATACATGGAGATAAGGAATATTTAGAGGCTTTAAAATATATTACCAAATTGCCCTTTAAAGAGTATGGATGATGCATCATGTCGACTGGCATTGGATGAGAGTGCTTATTGTTCCACACTATTGCCAGGTGTGAATATTTAATATATGCAAACCTCTTTGCCAGTTTTACAGGATAAAACAAGGTGACATTTTTCTTTTTTTTTTAATTTTTTTTTAACATTTATTTATTTTTGAGACAGAGAGAGACAGAGCATGAATGGGGGAGGGTCAGAGAGAGACAGACACAGAATCTGAAACAGGCTCCAGGCTCTGAGCTGTCAGCACAGAGCCCGACGCGGGGCTCGAACTCACGGACCGAGAGATCATGACCTGAGCCGAAGTCCGACGCTTAACAGACCGAGCCACCCAGGCGCCCCCAAGATGACACTTTTCGAGGAAGAAACATAATACAAGATTGCTTTAGGAAGCTTGTAAATTTTATCTGAAGATGTCTTAACTGGCTATAAAAAAGGTGAAAAAGTTTATAGAAATTACAAATTTTGAGGTTGACAAATGTTATTTAGGTTGCAAGGCACAGAAATTTCAATTTTTGATTTGGTAAATTTGATGTGATTGTGAAGTTAAAATTTCCTGTATTAGTGACTTGTATTGGTATTAGTAATAACTAAGTATTAGTGACTTGATATATTAGTTATCAATCGCTGCATAACAAATTACCAAAGGCTTAGAGGTATAGAATAATATATATTTATTTTCTCATAATATCCATACATCAGGAATCTAAGTATGTCTTGACTGGAAGCTTGGCTCAGGGATTACAACACTATAATCAAGGCAGCAGCAGGGCTGTGTTTTTTCTGGAGCTCAACGTCCTCTTTCAAGCTCACATTGTTGTTGGCTGAATTCAGTTTTTTTTTTTTTTTTTAAGAAATCTTTTTATTTGACATAGAGAGAGTGCAAGTGGGGGAGAGGGGCAGAGGAAGAGAGAGAAAGAATCTTAAGCACGCTCAACACTGAGGGTAGAACACATTGTGGGGCTCAATCTTACAACTGCGAGATCATGACCTGAGTCAAAATCAAGTCAGATGTTTAACCAACTGAGCCACCCAGGTGCCCCAAATTCAATTTTTTATCATTGAAGAACTGAGGGCCCTTGTTTTTTTGTTTTTTGTTTTGTTTTCTTGTCCGAGTGTCAGCTAAGAGTGCACTCAGCTCCTACCTTCAGGTCTTTGCCATATGGCCCTGTCACAGCATGCAACTTACTTCCTTCTTCAAGACCAGTAAGAAAATCTCACTCTACTCTGTTAAGACAGTCTTATATCTACCAGTTAGAAACAATGTATACACTTTGCTCACACTTAAGGGGAGAAGATTATACCCGAATTTGATTCATTAAAATCGCCCAAGGCGGGGGGGGGGGGGTGCGGCGCCTGGGTGGCTCAGTCATTTGAGCATCCGACTACGGCTCTGGTCAGATCTCACGGTTTGTGAGTTCAAGCCCCATGACGGGCTCTGTGCTGACAGATCAGAGGCTGGAGCTTGCTTCCTATTCTGTGTCTGCCCCTCTCTCTTCCCCTCCCCTGTTCATTCTCTCTCTCTCTCTCTCTCTCTCTCTCTCTCTCTCTCTCGATAATAAATAAATGTTAAAAAAAAATAAAAACAAAAAAGTCGCCCAAGGGTATATTTATCACACCTAACCTTCAGGTTACCAAGTCTATTGTTTTTATAGTGAAAATAGAATCACTCTGTGTTTTGGTTAGGATATATGTAGCTGCAAGTGTCAGAATTCCTTTCTGAAAATAAATACAAATTTGAGGGTTATTATCCCACAGTGGAAGAACAATAATGGTAGGGCAACTCCAACACTGATGTCGCAGCTTGATGAAGTAGATAATGATGATGGTGGTTATCATCTCTCCCCCATGCCATCCACAACTTAGCTGTAGCTCTCTCTCCTCAGGGTCACAGATTGGTCTCAGTACGTTCCAGCTTCTTGTACATCAAGCAAGGAAGAGTCAGAATAACTTTCATTCACTTTTAATAAGAAGGACAATTTCTTAGACTTCTTAGATCCCATTGGCTAGGATTGGATTATATAGTAGTATATAGTAGTAGCCTATATAATATACCAGTATACTAAACTTGTATACTAGTATTACCCTAGTATACCCTAGTAGCAAGGGTGTCTGGAAGCATGCAGCATTCTCAGATTCTAAAGTTTTGGAAAGAAATCTTCCGTCAAAGATGGGCCATGAGAGCATGGCTGTTGGGTGTAGCAACAGACACTACCTTCATATTATTTTAAAAAATCACTTTTTAATAAAAAGTAACACCTTTAAACCAAAGCTCCTATATAGATGCATGTTGTATATAAGAACCTGTAGAATAAACTACACTCTTCCTAAAAGACTCACATTTTCATCCTATCAATAAGAAGCATCTGTTTTATTTCAGTTTCAACTTTGACTCTAACTGAGAAATCTGTTTCTAATCTTTGACATAATGGTTCCTCTGAGAGAAAGGAAATACCAGTGAGATACTTCCCACCCTTCTCACTCCAAACTCACTGGAAACAAACTGTTGTCCTCAAGACATCAAAGAGCCTCACAATTAGAAACCCTGATAAACAACTATGTTTTAGATCTCCTTTCAATATGTTCCATACAATATGTCCGTTTAAGTTTCCCATCTAAAGAAGGCTTTGCATGCAAGACAACAGCACGTACTTGTTTAAAATGATGCCTTGGCTCAGGTCAAACGGAACTCCCTCCTATTATTCCTACTTAAAAGAAAAATGTCATTTGAAATCCCAAGATAAGGCAACAAATTGGCCATAATTCAACGATGTCTTTGGTTTCATATGACATTTGGCACATTTTAAATCCTCAAACAAAATTGGAGTTTCAAATTACTTGACTATCTTCCTGCATCATGAAAATTGCTTCAAAAGACTTGGAGGCACTAATACATTTAAGATTGAATTTCAGGCTTTCTGTAAACAAGTAATTTCCCTAAGTAGCTAATAAAGTTCTGTGACTTCATTTATTGTACTCTTGTTGATAGATGGGCAAAGAAAATACAAGTGTGTCAAATGATTTTTTTTTTTTCTGGCAACTGAGTGTTTCAGAAATTCTGTTCTTTCTTTGTAGTATGTATTGTAAACTACTCTTGCTTGTTTTCATTGACAAAAAGAATTTTCCCCAGATGTGCCAAGAAAACAAAAATTAGAAAACAGGATTTAGATAATTAAATAATTAAAACAACACATAATTACAAAGAATAGCTGTAGATAAGGATGATAAATGTTACCCAAAGCTAACACATGTTTTAGATGTGAAGTGGAGGAAATACACTTTTATTCATCAAAAAATACTTTGATATCACATACAATTTATTTCTGGCTCCTCATACAGTAATGCTCTTGTTTTAGTTGTAGTTATTGTTATTTTTATCCAAGATGACTCTAGATGATTCCTGAAGACAACAGTAATTATGGAAAAAATATCATTGCTGAATTTTGAATTAATTTGCTTGCAATCCCCACTTAGATAATAATGTGAAAATACTATTAAATATAAAATTGAAATCATGCAACAAGATAAATTTTTACACAACTTTCAATTTTTTGGACTGTAAGTCATGTCAACTCTTCCATGTCTAGAGCAACCATAATATCTCCCATGTCATTACTTGATCATTCCAGCTAAAGTTAGTTACCTATTCATCTCAAGAACCAATAGCACTTTATCTGTGCTTCTCTACTGACACCATTGTTTTATGTCATATTATATTTCATTCCTGTTTTATCTACCCATAAGCAGCTTGAGGTTAAGATGTAAGCCTCTCTATCTTCTAAAGCTTCTGCATACTGTTAATGTTATTGATATATAATGACTACATGAATGATTAAATTATATGTTGAATAAGTTGTGAATGCTTTTCTATGGGCAATGATTTCCTAATACCAAAGACTATTTATAGTTATAATGATGGACTTCAATTTACTTCAACGATGGACAAAATAGATACACATGGTCTAATAGTTATATTGTTATACTACCTCTTCAGGTGATAACTAATTTATGTGGGTTTCTGAGAATGAACATGGGTCAAGATAAAAGGAATGATGCTATCTTAACTAACAATGGATGCCTGTTACAGGTCAGAAACCCTCTACATATTATCTCAGTCAATCAGCAATATAATAGCAGTCAGGCATTATTTTTGTCTTCATTATGCAGATGACAAAGCCTTCCCAAGTTCACACAACCGGTAAGCAATAAAGGGATTCAAAACCAGGCAGCTGGGTATCTGATACCATATGCTAAACCATAATTTGAAATGAAAAATCTATAAAAATGATAAAGTTAAGGTGCTACTGAAGTAGACAGACTTACTGCCATCTTCTCTCCCCACCCCTTCTCATAGGGTCACTAAAATTGTGGGTTTTAGTCAACCATTTCACCTTATCTCAGAGCAAAGAACAAAAACAGACTTCATTCTCTCTGCAGGTAGGCAGATACAAGTGAAGCACAGACAGGTCTAAGTCATTTGCTCAACCCTTCTCCCTCATTCACCTAACAACCTATTCCACCCTTGAGTAAGAGTGCATAGCAGAGAGAAGTTGGGGGTTTTCTGGGTCATCTCCCCTAGATGGTAACATTAAACCGGGGTAATAGAGAGTTCTCCTCATAGGATTAAACCTCTGGAAATAAAATTGGCTGGGGGAGGTGGGAGAGACAAAATTAACCATTAGGCTAATGGGTATCTGCATAATGTAACCCCAGTGATTCAAAAGATCAGAATAGA
This sequence comes from Lynx rufus, assembly GCF_022079265.1. Taxonomy (NCBI): domain Eukaryota; kingdom Metazoa; phylum Chordata; class Mammalia; order Carnivora; family Felidae; genus Lynx; species Lynx rufus. The sequence goes on from NW_025814845.1 coordinate 49,897,963, forward strand.
AGTGGATGCTGTCAGAAGGCTGTTCAAAACAGTTAAATTAGGAATAGGTTGAGTAAGACTAGGATACAAAAGAAACTCTAAGGAAACTACTCTCAAAGAGATGGGAAACAACAAAATATCATTTGATAAAATTATTACTAATCCCAATGTAAAAAGATAAAAGAAATCAACCAACAGAATTTGTTAATCTGTATAACTGCACTTCCTGAGAGCATTAGGATATATTTCTAAGAAACTTAATTTAAATAAGTATCAAGGACATTATATTAAAAAACGTATCCTTTAGGGGCGTCTAGGTGGTTCAGTCGGGCTCAGGTCGTGATCTCATGGTTTCCATGATTGAGTCCCGGCACCTGTTGGCCAGTTCTGCACTGACAGTGGGGAACATGCTTGGGATTCTCTCTCTCCCTCTCTCTCTGCACCTTCCTTGCTCGTGCTCTCTTTCTCTCAAAATAAATAAACATTTAAAAAAATGTGTTCTTTAAAATCAAAGACCCTGAGAAACTTTGATACTGGAAACCATATCAGGAACGAAAAGATCTCAATAAAATAACTTTAAGTTGGGACAGATCAGATGCTGAGGCAGCCTTGCTTGGAAGTAAAAGTTTATCAGGATTTGTTCCTGCCTCCTTTAGAACCAATGAGAATATTTCACCAATTCTTTAAGAACCAATCAAAATACTCTGTGCTTAGACTGTGTAATATATGTAACAGATTCAGATCCTGTTTGAGTGTCTATTTAAAGAATTTTTAAATTCCTTAAAAGAATTTAAAGAAATTGCTTCTAAATATAGGTATTTCCTTGTGCCCAACAAATTTAGTAATTTAAGCTTTGTAATCAGTTGGTCTCGTTATGTTATCAACAGATTACATAGGAGACTTTCTAGTGAGACGAGTTTTATTTTTAATTACAAAAGTAATTGATAATCATTATAAAAATAATTAGAACGACAAAAATAAAAAAGTTAACTCTTTGAGGGCTTATTTTGTACAAAGTTCTTCTAACTGCTTTACATATATTAACCATTTTAATCATTAGAATAAACAAAGGAGGTACTATTACTACTACCATTTTGATGCACAAAATGAACTGCAGAGATTCATGCATCTTCTGATTTGTGAAGCTCGATTTGAAGTCAGCTGAACATCTAATAAAAGCTCTCAAAAGCTAATACTATTATAAATTCCACAATATAGATATAACCACTGTTAAGAATTTGTTGTGATTCCCTGAAGAGTTGTTTTCCAAAACAAACATATACAAGTTTTTTTTACAAAAATGAAATTATACTACAATATCATTTTATAATCTTTTTTCATACTAAAACTATATTGTCAATATTCTCCTGGGTCATTAATGATTTGAGTTATCATTTTAAGGACAAATTTTGAATTTATCTTAATTATTTAACCAAATCTTATTATGGGATATTATTTCAATTTTTTATTCTTACAAAATACAAAAATTAACAGTATGTACATACATTGTTGTAGAGGTATGCATTTATTTGTTGAAGACAAATTTTAGTTACACATTTTAAATGCATTTTAATTTGTTTAAAGACAACTCTCCAAAGAAATTATTTTTAAAAAATTCACAAGACATAAATAACAAGATTGCCTGTCTCTCCACACTTATTTCACTTCTGTTATATTATACTTTTTAACACATTTTACAATATGATAAACAACAAACTTATCTCTTTTAATTGCTTTTATTTATAATACTGTTTAATTCTGTATCTTATTCAGTTCTAAGTTTATTTCTAGTGAAACATTTAATAATATATTTGACTTTTTTACAGTATTTTATATATATGTGTGTGTATATATATATATATATATATTTGTCTTGATGTTTAAGTTATCTGTGTAATATGAATATTTTAAGTGTGTAATAAATTCATCAAATAAATTCCCAACTCATGAATGGCGTGTCAAAATAATTCACTTAAAGGTTGCTATTTCAGTGATTAAAAACTATTGTAAGAAAAATAATCATGATTTGTTTCCAGTTTTTATGATGCCTTAGGATAAAGACTGCAGAGGTGCCTTCCAGAAAGCACTATTCATATAATATTTAGGGGGGAGGGGACACCAATCACTTAATGTTCTAGGTAAGATATTTCCTGAAGTTAAACAACTTCTTGACTCTTCTTAGGGCTTTCCTATCTCCAGGATTATTTAATTGCCTACAAATATTTTCTCCTGATATTTTTATAGTTTAGTTTTTTCCCAATTAAATTTCAGTTATATTTATACCTGGAATATATTTTTATTTGAAATATGAGATTTACTTTGATCCTATAAATAGACATTTAAGATTTTCTTTAAAAAGTGAGTTGTTCCATTGTTATATATTTAACTACATTCTTTTCCTTTTGATGTGAAATGTTAACATTTTCTTTTTTTTTAATTTTGAGAGAGGGAGAGAGAGAGAGAGAGCAGGAGTTGGGGAGAGGCAGAGAGAGGAGAGAGAGAATCCCAAGCAGGCTCCTGCTGTCGGCATGGAGCCCCATGCAGGGCTTGATCTCATGAACCACGAGATCATGACCTGAGCCAAAATCAAGAGTTGACTGCTCATAGACTGAGCCATCCAGGTGCTTCTGTTAATTCATATAATTAAAATTTAACATATATTAACTTGTACTAGGTATGTAGTTCTTTTCATCTCATTCTTCGGTCATTTATCTTCAGAGAAGTATCACACTGTTCTAATTATGGATATTTTCTAATAGGTGTTTTTATCTAATAAGATACACCCCTTTTCCCACCTCTTCCCCATCCAGACATTCTTATAAAATAAAATAATAAAATAAAATAAAATAAAATAAAATAAAATAAAAAACTTTCTTCAGATTTCTGCTGAGTTAATCTGTGTAAATAAAAGGATCATTTGGTTAAAGTGAGAAAGAAGTATGTGGTTTCATGTTCAATTTGTAGTTGACAGGGGCGCCTGGGTGGCGCAGTCGGTTAAGCGTCCGACTTCAGCCAGGTCACGATCTCGCGGTCCGCGAGTTTGAGCCCCGCGTCGGGCTCTGGGCTGATGGCTCAGAGCCTGGAGCCTGTTTCCGATTCTGTGTCTCCCTCTCTCTCTGCCCCTCGCCCGTTCATGCTCTGTCTCTCTCTGTCCCAAAAATAAATAAACGTTGGAAAAAAAAAATTAAAAAACCAATTTGTAGTTGACTAATCAGTCATTTAGTAAGTAGATAGCAATTACCTTTCCTTCCCTAGGAACCTGCCATCAATGATCTAAGGATGTACTAGTGGACAATTAGTTATGAACCCGACTTCATGGAGATTCCAGACTATTAGGGTGGCATACCTTAAGCAACTTATAACAAATACAGTGTGCTAAAAATGAAGTAGAAGAGGTATTGTTCCTACAAAAGACAGGGGAGTAACGATCAGCAGGGTCAGGGCAAGCCTCTATGAGGAAGTGATGTTTAAGCTCTCACACTGGATGTCAGTATACCTTAGTCATAAAAGGTATTAAAAGGGGCAAGTTTTGAAAAGCATATTCTTACGTGTATATTTGTTTACTTTTTATCTTCTCAAAACAGAGTGTAAGCTCCACAAGTGCAGTGTCTGTTTTATTCTTCAGTGCATGCCAGGAACAGAAGGAGAAAGATCAAGTACAGGCAGAGGGAGAAGAGGAGAAGGAAAATGTCTTGTTTGAAAGATGGAAGACAAACAACACTTTTTGTAGAATTTAAAAAACCGATTGTGTCTAGAGCACAAGAAGCAAGAAGAGAGGCAGATTATGAAGGGTTTTAAAGATCATCTTAAAGAATAAATTTAATTCTTTTTTTTTAAAGTTTATTTATTTTTGAGAGTGAGTGAGAGTGGGGGAGGAGCGGAGGGAGACAGAGGATCCAAAGTGGGCTCTGTGCTGACAGCAGAAAGCCCCATGAGGGGTAGAAGTCACGAACCTTGAGATCATGACTTGAGGTGAAACCAAGAGTTGGATGCTTAACTGCATCCCTCAGGTGCCCCAGAATAAATTTAATTTTAATAGCACTGAGAAAATATTGAGAGGTATTAAGAAGGGAAGTAATATTCAGGGTTCTTTTGCTCTTTAAAAATCAATCTGGCTGGATGGGGCGCCTGGGTGGCGCAGTCGGTTAAGCGTCCGACTTCAGCCAGGTCACGATCTCGCGGTCCGTGAGTTCGAGCCCCGCATCAGGCTCTGGGCTGATGGCTCGGAGCCTGGAGCCTGTTTCCGATTCTGTGTCTCCCTCTCTCTCTGCCCCTCCCCCGTTCATGCTCTGTCTCTCTCTGTCCCAAAAATAAATAAACGTTGAAAAATCAATCTGGCTGTAGTCCCAAGTATGGGTTTGATGGACAGGAAGAGAAAACACAGGAATTATGTACTTGGATTAGAACAGTAACAGTGGTTACAGCAAAAATTGGACAGAAGAAGAATTCATACAGGCAGTAGACAAGCAGGATTTGATCTCAAGTTCTATGGCTTGAAAAACCAGGGGTAAATTGAGAAAAAATGAATTTGATGAGTAAATTATTTGACATGTAAACTTGGAGTATCTATAACATATTTAAGTAGAGATATCAAGAAAGCAGTTAAACCTGAGTCTACTTGAATTTAAATTAAGAGGGACATCTTTGGTAGAATATTAAGCAATTTTGTAATTATTCTTTATTTGTTCAATATTTGCATTAGTGATCTACAAGATAAGATAAGTTTACCAAATTTTCAGGTGACAAAAATCTAACACCAGTTAATTACATGTGAAATGAAAATAGTAATAGTGTATTTTGTATATGACTAATGTGAGTATTAAATGAGATCATCATCTAGCGCTTGTCTATGAATTGATAAATGCTCAATAAAAGTTCAGTTTGAAATAGCAAGATTCAGAATCAAAATAATATTTTCAGAAAGAAAAAAATGTGATAGAACTGAAGAGATGCAAGCTAATAGAAATAACTAGACACAAGTGCAATTGTTTCAAAAGGCAAATTCACCAGTAGAATGGAGAAGTCTTGGAATTATCACTTCATGAACAAAAGTCCCAGAGACTCCATTGACCAATAGGTCAGTCTGAGGCCACAAGTCATAGTATGAAAGCAGCTTAGATGAAGGAGAACTCTATGGCCTGCACTGGACAGATGGTATGTGATGGATTATCTTCAAAATTTTGTATCACACACAGAAATGCATCCAAAGAATAACCAGGATATTGAAGAACTTAGAAGCATTTCAGATGAAGAAGTTTTGAAAGAACTAATTGTTTTGCCTAGATAATAATTCTAGGGAAATAAGAGAAACATGAAAAAAATAGTGCTTAATAGTGCTTTCTAGAAAGCAAAATATGAATGACTGGGTGGAATTTTAAGAAACCAATTAGTAAGGAAATATCTGACTTAATATAAAAATTAAATCTATAAAATCTTCCCAAGAAATAAGTTTTCTGTTAGTATAATTATGTGAATATGGGTATATAGCTTTCTTTAGGAATGTGGTCAGAAATAGATGAGCATCAGAGGCTTTCTACATTTTCAACATAATTTACAAAATCCCATCAATAATATGCAAAAAGAATACATATCAAACTATAATTGTACAGTTGTCAGCACATGTTGACTATATATGTGTTTCACAGGCTCATTAGAACAGTGAGTATTCTATCCAAGGTGAATACTAAAAGTAACATTTAGTCTACTATATTAAGATACATTTAGCTTAGTATACTATAAAGTATACTTACTTTATTTTTTAAAATCACATTTAGTATCTCACAATCTGTTTAAAACCTATTTGTCCCACTAGAGTGATTGTATATCTAAGAACCTGAGTTCAAAATAATAATAATTTGCATTATTATTTGAAGTACCAGGATTGGAATATCTTGAATTATGTCTTATTATTTGGATTCTACATTTTATAATTTAAGGCTTTCTACTTCAAATCCTCAAAATAAATAACCAAGAAGAAAGCTTTTAAGGTACAAGGGAACTCTAGCCTCTATCTGGTCTCTTTTTCATAGGAAGGGAAGAATTAAATCTCCAGAAAATAAACAACAAAAATATTTAGCCCATCAATTTGCTCTCAGAGACAGCATGAAGAAACTGAAGCACCAGAAACACTGAGTCACTAGTCCAAGGTCACATGGCAAGGATTTGACCTCAGTCAGTGTTGTTATAGAATCCTTATTTTTAATGTATTCTTTAATTATTTTAATGAAATAATTAAAAACTTCTTGTCAAATTGTAAAGGACAAAGTAGATACAGTAAATTTAAAAGATACTGCTTTTGCCCATTTCAAATAATGAAGGACATATTAAATAATAAAAGGGAAAATGGGAGGCCAAAAATAATGGCTTCAAATTTTATTTGCTCTTTTTTAAAGACTTTGGTAATAAAGAGAATTTTGTCCTAGAAGGCTCCTTAGAATTTCCTTGAGAGGATTTTAAAGGGAGGTTTGAAATACTTGCAAAATGCAGGCCTTTTCTCACCACCTGTAGCAAGATACTTAAAGAAACCTTATCTCATCTAAAGCTGGACACATCACACAAATTTAGCTATTTGGTAACATTACATCGTTGCCATTTTCCTTGACCTTCCACCAGATGGAAAGCATCAACTAGTAATTTTGCTTTGGAAATCCTAATGTTTGTTGTTTTGTTCAAGAGGAAATAGCATATTGTTATATTTTCTCCATCAGTGTCCTTATTATTAAATCAATGATGCCATTTTCCATAAAAAGAGTTCCATGAAAACATAACAATCTCATAAATAAAACAGGCCTAGTTCATCTGGTGAACTGTTTCTTACACATCAAATAGCACCAGATGCTTTAAAGGTACTGGTACTGGGCCACAATGCTATTTTGACCAGATTGTTTATATCACATTCATTCATCCAGTTCTTTCCTTGAATAAATATCATTATTTTGTTAGCCTTTGCACAATTTAAAAGGCTTCTGGTAATTTAATAGTGATTTTTTCCAAAAGGAAGTTAAATATTTAAATCAGTTCCAAATCACGGAAACAGACGAGGGCTACCTAGAAGTAACAAGATTCTCTTCATCTTGTCAGACTTGACAGTATGATTCATTTTAGACCAATAATGGACCAATTACTATTGTTCAGAAAGATGGGACACTTTACCTTTAAAAAAAGTATAGAGGTTTTTTTTCTTGATGAAATTCATGAGCTTCTAGCTCCTTAGCAAAATACAATGATGGTGACCCACATTAAAGAGATTCAACTGCTAACAAATTAGTGTGGGAAGATATCCATGAATATGGAATCATTGGCTTTTATTCATGTCAGATGAAGAAAGAAAGACATGTTGAGTGTGTATACAACACAGGCAGACACACGTGCGCACACACACACACACACACACACACACACAATTACTAACAACACTACCACCACCACCACGGTTTAAAAACAGAATAATGTATAATCGTAAGAGACACAGTTTGGTTAGCATTTTTTAAAAGCCATTTTTAGGACTTATAATGCTTTTCTATATTTGATCTTAAAACATTTTAACATGTATCACATATTCCCAGTTAAAATGATATAATTGTAAACATTTAAGGATCAAGTGACCCAAACACTATTATATAAATAATCATAAATAAATAATAATAATTAAATAAATATATAAATAAATGTTCATTTATGAAATAAACAGATGTCAATGAAGTCTTTCTTTACCCTTCACATTGTGTAAATCTAACTCTGTCAAAATTATTTTACTTTGCATAGCAGGAACATATTATATTCATCCTTGTAAAAATTCATTCCTGATTAGTTTCATATATGAAATTAAAACTTCAAAGTAATCAAAGAATGAGCAACTTTTTGAGTAGTTTTAGTACTATCAAACCAAGTATATGAACTAATTACCTATTATTAGGCAATATTTGGTGAGCACCTATCTGCTAAGATATTTGCTTAGTGTTTTGTTAAAATATTATGTAATCTTACCTAATAAGATTATTGTTGTGCCCATTTTACTGTGAGTTATTACAGTACTAAGTATTGAGAAAAAGGAAAAAAAGCATAAAGTATGTTTCTAGAACTTAGAAGTTCTATATAGTTTTAAAGAGATACCAAACTAACGATGCCAAAATGTTAGAAAACTTTTTTTTTTAATGGTGTAGCAATAGTTTCTAACTCAAAATATTTAAAGATTAGTGTGGACTGGAGCAATGTATTTTGAATTTGCAGACCATGTAAAAGCAGAGGTGAATTAGCATAACAGGTAAAATTTGTGTAATTAAAAGAATAAAACAAATTCCTTCCAAACTGGAGTCCAAGTGTGGCAAAGCACAGAGGCTATCATCCATATTGAATGTAGTTAAAAGAAGTTCCAAAAAGGACAAAGAGATTACAATGGATAATATTGAGAAATAGGATTAAATAGATGAAAGGGAAAACTAATACCATGCTCTACAAAGCTGAGAGCTTTCCTTTAGATATGATGTAAAAGACCACTGAGAATAGGGTTATATAACAAAAGTTTTACCTGTCTTGATCTATTCAAATAAAATTTAGGTTATATCCAACTATTTAAAGTCCCTTGTGTCGTAAAACATAAATATTTCATTAAAATTACCTCCACTATCTGACTACATTAAGTTCTTTATTACAGGATATTTTTGCTTGATTTCAAGGGGATTGGGAGGAGAATGGAATTGAGATTGGACCTCAGACATAGAGTTGCAGTATATGTAAACACACATATCAGTGACAGAAGAAGGGATTGAGGGTTCAGTGTGAGCCAAGATGGGAAAACATTGAGAGAGAAACATGACTAAAGAAAATATTTCAATAGTTTCTGGGTGATGCAGTCCATGAATACTCTAGGTTATTCTTTTTTTTTTTAATGCTTATTTATTTTTGAGAGACAGAGACAGAGTGCAAGTAGGGGAGGGACAGAGAGAGGGAGACACAGAATCTGGAGCAGGCTCAAGGCTCTGAGCTGTCAGCACAGAGCCTGATGCAGGGCTTGAACTCACAAACCATAGATTATACCTGAGCCACAGTCAGATTCTTAACCGACTGAGCCATCCAGGCGCCCTTACTCTAGGTTATTCTTAGAATTGAACTATATATAGTAATAAGATCTACATTACACCTCAAGACTTAGGAGTTGAAATACAGTGTAGAAATTGGAATTCAAAGTTGGTAGTGTAGTGAATGAGGGATAGGGGAAGGACATCTCTATTCAGACAGCAGGTAGACTGTGTTTAAGATTTCTGTAACTTTAATAAACAACAAACTCCAAGCTTCTCAACTGAATCTAAAAAATAACGAAATGGACAAATATGTATAGACCAATTCAAGATTAGTAAATTCATTTTCAACCTTTGATGTCGATTTGATTTCAACAAGGTTATCATCCCTTAACATGAAAGGTAAAGCAGGCTGAAATGAATGCTAAGTTAAAACCCAAAATAAAGAGAAATTCTTATTTGGAAGTACTTATATAATAGGAAACGTCTACCTTCAGTATTTAAAAAAAGATACTTAAATTTAATACAAATTTTTAGGGGGCCAATAAATAATATTCAATTATTTCATTCTTTGAACATCATCCAACTTCCCTGTATATAATGCTTATAAAAAAATTAAAACATGCTTCACAATATTTACTGTCTTCTCCATCTCTTTTTCAAATATCTGTTTGATCTAGACATTCCCACAAAGAGCAAAGTGAATGTTTCAAATTATAAGTATCAAGCTCATGGCATTTTCAAAGGCTTTTAATTTGGAGAACATCTTATACTCATTTGGCCTGGAAGAATAGTAAGTGTTACTTTGACCAGCAGCATGTGTGACCAACTTTAAATCCATTGACTACCATTAGCCTTGATGAATTTTTTCCATGTAATTTTTCTAAGGTATTCTCAACCCAGAGAATTTTTAATGTGTAAATATCATAAATTTGTTAATTGACATAATTTTTTGGAAACCCCCATTTAAAATTTTCATGTTCTCATTCTAGATTATCTTCAATAAGCAAGGTATATCTATAATAAATTATTTTCAAAATGGATTTATTTTCCAAGCTATGCAGTATGGGTACATCTTCAATTTATTAAGTTGAATAATGTTTACAAATTGTTTTTCTTGTGAACTCATTTTATTTCAATGAAACAAATATAGTTTAATAAAATCATTATCACTTGTCCATAAATAGCATTGTGTTTGATCACACATAGGTAGACATGCTCAATATTTTCACAGAATACTATTTTTATGAAGATGATAAATGCTTTAGCTAATGAGTTGTTAGCTTTTATAAAATAAACTATACATGACAACATAATTGATGAATATGATGATATTATTCCTTGTTTATTGATATTTACTAGGCTTTGGTCTATAGCTCAATAGAACTATTCTTTAAAGACCTCACTTTCACAAGTTTCCAATAATGCATATTGGAAAGAAAAAACTTCAGATATGTGGAAATGCAGATCCAGTATAAGCCAATAATACTAATTAATTGATCCACTACTTTTTAGAGAAGGAGGTGGAGAAAGAGCAGGAGAGGAAGATTATTCTGAAATTTATTTTGTTTCATTCTTGCAGGTTTCTCTACCCTAATGGTGTTGCACATTATTTGCCTTTAGTTTCATATTTTCTATCTCTCAGCATAGAAAATAAGATGTTTTTTTATCCCTCCCTAATGGCTTTAAATAACAAATTTTGATCATCTAGAATGAGAAAAAAAAAAAAAAAGACTGTTGTGTCCAGGAAGAGCAGCAAGACAACATAGCAATAACCTCAACTCTACCACATACTAGCGTAAGACCTGACCTCTCTGTTACTCAGGTGTTTTTGTTTGTTTGTTTGTAAAGTGGAAATAATATTACTTAACTTAGACAGTGATTGTGAGATTGTTGTGAGCACATCAACCTTTAGTTACTGTATTAAATTTCTGTGCTGCCTAATAAATTACAAATTTAGCCTCTTCAAACAATACATATTTATCATCTCACAGTTTCAATGGGCCAAGATTCTGGGAATGGCTCATCTGGGTCCCCTGCTCAGTTTCACAAGGTTGCAATCAAGGTGTTGGCTGAAGCTAGGCTTTCATCTGAGGCTTTGAATTTTCTTCCAAGCTGATGTGGTTATTGGTAGAATTCGTTTCCTTACATCTATGCAACACATGGAAATTTGTTTCTTCCAAGCCAACTGGAGACTCTTTCTATTCACAATGGATCTGGGTTCCCTTTCATATATTTTCACTAATTGAGTCAGGCCCACCCAAGTAAATCTCCCTTTGATTACCTCAAACTCCACTGATTTGACAATGTAATTATATCTGCAAAAACCCTTTACCTTATAACATAACTTAATCACAGGTGTGAATCATGATCACAGATCCTCTCACATTCAAAGCAAGGTGACTGTACAGGCTGTGTATACCAAGGGATGGGAATCAGAGAGCTTTCTGAGAATATTGCCTACCACAGTTATCTCCTAAAATTGGGTATTTTCATTCTTTCCTTTCTGTATATCTTGTAAGATTTCACTTTTCTGACTTGTTAGAGTTGGAGTTAGGTGTTAACTCTTTGGCCAGCAAAATGGGGGAAGTAATGACATGCATTATATGCATAGAGAAGCTTTAATAATCAATGGAAGCATGCTGGTGATGAAGCATTTGTCAGCCTGTGTCTCTAAGTGATTATAATATGAAGACACTCTGCTCACTCTGTACAGGTAATGTGACTCAGAAACCGTTAGTATATTAAGTCCCTGAGATTTGGGGAATTCTCCTTACTGTAACATAACTATTCTGTCAGAATATATAAGCCCCATCAACATTTGGCACATAATAAGCATTTATTACATGCAAATTTCATGTTATATGTGCTTCAAATATAGGTACAGTCAACCAACATTCAGAGACTAGTGTTTTAATTTATCACTTATTTTATGAATTGACAGAAAATAAGATATGTATTATTACAAAATTATTTATTCTAAGAAATACCAAGTAATTGCAGTGAAAATAAAAGAACAAAACCTCACCAATATTCGTAGGGAAATAATTAGTTAACAGTCATTATACAGGAAAAACCTGATCTATATCTCTATCTACATCTACCTATATATTCTGATTAGCAACCCTTATGTATTCTTCCTGCTCAGAAAGTTAAGACTGATGGCACTATAGGAAATTCCAGCCCTCAACCAATCAAGCTGGGAATGAGGAAGGACTAAGTGTCAGTTGTATGAACCAAATAGAGGACATATAACAGATGTCATCAATGGCTGCATTGTATGGCACCAGTGCTATAGGAGATCAAAGTTAGCAAAGGCAGTGTGATAAGGTATTGTAAAGAGAGGCTTCAAGGATAAATTGGGAATCTTGAAAGACGTAGAAATTTATATTACCAGAAATTAGAGGGGCTTTTCCTGGAGATGTATTAATAAGGCATTTTTAAGCCAGAGACCATCCTAATGAAAATAAAGCTTGTTAGGTTTCACCACCTCTTTTCTCTCAGATTTACATGTATACAATCGATTGCTAATTGTCTGATGTTTCTCTGTGTTTTTGAAATTACAAACTTGCTGTGTGTGGAAAAGATGCAACATGTGTAAGTACTGTTTGAAAGATCACACAATGTCTGTGTCAATAGTCGTTTATGAAGTGGTACAATAAACACACATTATAGGTGTACAGATCTACCAGTTTTCACAAACTTCCTGCCCCTCATCCAGATAAAGAAATAAGCCCTACCTGTGTTTCCTGGTTGTTATTACATTCTACACCAGGATAACAATTATTCTCACTTTCAAAGTTAAGATTAATTTACTTGATTTTAAATTTTATAGAAACCAAATCATTATTTATTCGTTAGTGTCTTTTCTCTTTTGTTCCATGATAAGTTAATAAAATGCATGTATATTTCTGCATGTGAAAACATTTCAGTCTTTTTGTTGCTAGGTAGTGTTCATTGTATAAATATGCCATATGTTTAGTTACCAACTATACTATTGATAGATTTGGGGATTCTTTCCAGTCTTTGTCTATTGAAAAATATGAGCATTCTTGTAAATATCTTTTGATGTGCATTTGTACTCATTTCTGTTGGGAATATGATTGGCAGTAAAATTGCTTGAACATAGGGTCTAATATGGTCAGGTTTAGTAGAGTGAGTTTTACTAAGAGTTTGTGGCCATTTTAACTGCCACCAGTTGTATTTCAGAATTCTAATCATTCAATACCTTGGTCAATAAATAGTATTACCAGTCTTTTATAAAAATTTTATCCTTTATTTTGAATGTACAATATTACTCATTGTTATTATATATGTATTTTTGTGATGCCTAGTGAGTTTGAGAATATGGTTATATTGAGGTATAATTGACATACAACATTGTATAAGTTTAAAGTGTGTAGCATGTTGATTTGATACGTTATATACTGCCATATGATTACCTAGAGAGCTAGCTAACACCTCCACCAAGTTACATAAATTCCATTTCTTTTTTATGGTAAGAACATTTAAGATCTAATTTCTTAGCACCTTTGAAATATATAACACAGTATCATTAACTATAATCACAATGCCATCCGTGTATTAGATCTCCAGAACCTATTTATCTTCTAACTGTAAGTTTGTATGCTTTTAATAGATTATTTTTATACATTTAGATATTCTATTTTATAAAATACCTATTCAATCCTTTATCCATTTAAAAAAATAGGTTGTCTATACGTTTGTTGTTGATTTGTAGGAGTTTTATGTGCATTCTCAATATGAGTCCTTTTGTTTTTTGGATTTATGTATTGCATATGTATTTTCCTTTCCTAACACATGTGTTCTTCCTCTTAATGATTCTCTTTTGGTGAACAGAAGTTCTTAATTTTAATGATACCCATTGATCATACTTTTGTTTATGGTTAGTGTTTTTTGGGTGCTCAGTTTGCAAAAGTTCATTAGAGCCATGTAATGCAGATACAAAGTAGGCGTCACTGAGAAAGAGAGAGAGAGAGAGAGAGGAAATAGTATAATCTTCTTACCTTTTATTACCTATAGCTCAAGCAGTGTATAAACACTGTATTCATCTTGACCGATATTCTAGAAAAGAAGAACACTGTTCCCATAATGTTCTATATATTTTATAGACAGAAACATCAACATCATTAAACATCAAGGAAGCTCCCAGGTCTGGAAAGTGTCCCTATTATAAAACAAGCACTTTTAGAGTATAAGCTTTTGATATCAAGTAGAGTTCTATTTTCTGCTGAATAAACTCAGACTATTGAACCACTGTTCTACAAATCTTCTGAAAGGGGAGACAAACCACTAACATTTGTTTTTCTTCCATCCTCCTGCAGGTCTTGGAGGCATACTAAATACATTAGTCCCAAATGGCTGTACAGTAAGACTTGGGATTTAAGTAATTTCCATTGTGTTGTCTGAGTGAGTGCATCAGTATCAGATGGAAGGCATACATCCAATATTGTATGGAATTGTTATTGTGAACCACTCCCTGGAATGTTTTTTAAAGGCTGCCCATATGGGGCACCTAGGAAGCTCAGTCGGTTAAGCATCCAACTTCGTCTCAGGTCATGACCTCACAGTTCGTGGGTTCAAGTCCCGTGTCAGTCTCTGTGCTGACAGCTCGGAGCCTGGAGCTTGCTTCAGATTCTCTCTCTCTCGCTCTCTCTCTCTCTCTGCTCCTCCCCCATTCATGCTCTGTCTCTCTCTGTCTCTCAAAAATGAATAAAAGTTTAAAAAAATTTTAAAAATCTGCCCATATAGGTCACAGGAAAACAGAGTTGTTTATCTCCTGCCTCAGTCTCCAATATGTTCATAATCAACTATTAGAAGTCCTAGTTTCTCCACAGTAATAAGCCAGATTGCCTAAACTCTGAAATAATGAGTTCCATAGGAATGCAGAACTTTGTACTTTGTCATTCATAAGTAATCCCTGTGCTTCTAGAACCACAGAGGCTAAGCTAGTGTCTATGTTAATGATAAATGCATCCCAATTATTCTTGGTCTTACCATAGGAACTCCCCATCCATCAGCTGAAGTGAAAACAGGATTGAGAAAAGGAGGAGAGTGTGATTTTTCTTTAAAAAGACAAGAGGATATACCTATTTCTTCAAATTCCCCCACCTTCTCCACTGTAGACTATCAGATGCCTAGAAGCTCACATAAGTAGAGGTGGATAATGGCCACATCCAACTTTTTAAATATTTGAAGACAGCAGAACAGAAAATCTATAGATGTTGGAGATACCGACATAACTGGTAAATGTTGCAAGCTTTTCAGGTAACCGCAGTTTCTACACAAGTCAAACAATTGTCATTGGGACCTCAGTCCTTTATAATAATTCCCATTATACATCCAGAAGACTCTAGCAGAGATGATAGTTCATACGCTTAATGATATTTGTTAATTCAGATCCTTTTGTTTAGATCAGAGTCTGAAAAATTACAACCTGAGGACCAACTTCCTTTGGTTTTGCAGGTCCAGCAAGCTAAAAATACTATACAATTGTTGATGATTACATTAAAATGGTTGTATAAGTACCTACATAATGTCCTTTATTTAAGTCATGGCCCATAAATCCTAAGACATTTACTCTCTGGCCCTTTAAGAAAAAGGCAAGGTCCTTCTTCAGATTTAGTCAATTCGTATGGCCATGTACAAATGTGACATAAGGACCAAGTTTTTTTTTTATTTTTTTTTCCCATAGAGAGATGTCCCATCTGATTATACCTTTATGAGTGCAGCCATTAGATTTGGTCCCTGAGTCTGTATAAAGGAACATTTTAGTCAGTTACAGAATAGTTTGTTCTATGTCCAGGAGAACCACATGAAAAATAGCCATTTGCACATTCTCCAATGCTATGGGCACTCACCAACTCATTGGATTTGATAATGGATGTAGCATTACTATTAATTTGCTCATCCCAAAGGTAAGCTATTCTATCATAAAAGCAAACTCTCCTTTCAGGTGCCACGTCTCATGGAAGAGGCCATCAGTGAGCAAAGTCATCTCTGTGCCTCATGGATGAATATCCATCAACATATGAAGGTAGTAAAAATCTCTGGATCCAGGTGTGTTCTGTAATTGTAAGTGTCAAGAATTAAGTGGGCCTTGTCATACCTTAATGAAGTGATTGAAATAGGACATCTTTTAAGGTCGGTATGCCAGGTTGGAGATTCATGCCTATTACTTCACAGTGTGATAGTCTGTCTCCAATAGGCACTAGAATATCCTAGAAATTGCCCCTTGAGTTCAAAAAGCTTAAAAAACAAAAAGCACAGGTAGAATCTGAGAACCAGTAAAGTCTCATTGCTAAAGCTTTTCACTCAGCTGCAAATTTGTCAGCCTCTTATAACTTCATGGAGTCTGAAGGAGAGAGAAGACTGTAGGGTAGGGCTTACTCATTATTGATGAGTGCACTATTTTCAAGGTTTTTTACGGAAGAAGCCCCAGCTCAAATGTGTCTGCTTTTCTAGTGTCCTGCAGGGGAGGATATAATAAGATTCACAGGAGTAGAATGTACTGTTTCTAATATCCAAGAAGTCCAAATAGGCATTTGGTCTCCTTTTTTTGTGGTTGATTTCTACAAGGTTAGCTTATATATTATATTCTTATATTATATTATTATATTATTCTATATTATTATTATATAACTTTCCTTAGCATCAAATGCAATGCAACCAGTTGCCTGGTGATCATTATTAAAATGGCATCATTGTAACAGAATGCCTGCCTATTCATCAAGAATTTACATTGCACAAGATTCATCAAACCAACTGATAACTATGAAAAGATAATCTATGAAAACATTGGGACAATGAAAACTTGCCAATAAAGGCAGGTATACTTTTTCATTCTTCCTGAAGTGTCAGCCGTATCCAAGAGAATGTGAACCATATCCAAGGTGGTATGTATACCAGGTGTCTGAAATGGAAGTAATCTGTTTAGTCACTGTTGTGATGTCACGTACGATGGGAACAACTATAGTGTCTTTCAGTTTAAACCCTGATAGTCCACAGGAGGGCTCCAAGTAAAGAATCTATCAGTAGTAGAGTAGGTTTGGCCCCTGAGTCAGTACTGCAGATATCAGTCACTTGTTTTTACCCAGTGTTCTCTGCTTTTCCACGTACACCACAATGTTTTCCACATAAAGACCTTTTCACTGTATCACCATGCTCATGTCATTCTCATTCACTGAATCAACCTTTTGTTCAAAGTGCACGTATTTCTTCCTTGTTGTTGGTACCCAGCACAAGACTGGGAACAATCTCCTGATGGCTGAATACCAGTTGTGAGCTGGCCTCTTCCTAATGTCATCACTAAAGAAAGCCTTTGGCAATGAGCAGCAGAGCCTTGACGTTAAGCATGCCTTCCCCCTCTTTCATTTTTTGCTTGAAGCACTCAACCTTCTCTCTTTGACAAGACAGTTCTGACCAAGAGCATCACCTGTGGCATGAAATCACGTATGTAAATGACTGCCATCAGACACTGAGATTTCACTTGAAGCACATAGCAGCATACTTCCTTCATGGTGGCAATTAGCAGTCTTGAAAGGGTCCATAGCAATCAGGCAGTGATGCTGGAACCTTCTTAGCTTGGGAAGTGACAGTCAGAAAGGGTGATAATCTGAAACCCATGTGTGAATATCAAACTCTTCTGCCACTGAACTCGGATCTGCTGAACTACGCATCTGGCAAGCCACCAAAGTGACCATTGGATAGGCTACTATTACCTTCCTAATCTGTCTTTCTTCAGTGATGTTTAAAAATCTAGTCATGAAAGTATTCTTCTCTCTTAACTCCAAGAAGTGTTTCTAATTTTTTTTTTACATTTCTCACATTTAAATCCTACAGTCCATCTCAAATTGCTTTTGTGTATACAGAATCAAGAAGTCAATATGAGTCTGTGTGGATATGCACATTTAATATATTATATACACACACGTGCACATACACACACATATATGCACACATATGTACATATTTGCCCATATTAATGAACTCAGGACAATTTATTGGAAGGGCTGTCTTTCCCAAGGAAACTGCTGCTACTGTGGCATATTTGTGAAGTAATTATTATGTAAGCTTGTTGTTTGACTCTCTCTGCTTTGGTTTATTTTACTATTCTGCTAACATATCTGCCAGTCTATCTTATTCACTGTTGCTTTATGATAACTTTTGATATTGTTGGAAGACAATTCTCAGGTAGATTATCATTGTTCTAGTTTAACTTTTCAAAGGTGTTTGTGAACAGTCAAGTGAATAAGTTTAAAAAGTAAGAGACGATTTCTTTTTCCAGACCAAAGGGAACCTTTGCTTATAACCTAAGAAAGTAGAGGTAGTGTTAATTTCTGGAACAAAGAGCCAGAATACTCACTGTCTGCTATAAATTTTGGGTTCTGTAAGTTTAGGATTCATCTCCTGTAATGCGTGTACTTCTGCATGTGCTAGTGTCATCTGTCCCTTTATGCATCACTTTGTGGGAATTAGGGCTCGGGCAGCTGGCACAAATATGTCACTTCTATTGCTATGAATAACAAAGTCCTGACCCAAGGATTGAAGCTTGCCTGATTTTGTTATGAGAGTGATAGTGGCCTAAAATGTTAGTTTCCTTCCTTCATTAGGCTGCATCATAGCACAAAACCAAAGGTCAAATTTAAGGTTATAAAGCCATACTGATTTTCAAAGAAGTACATAGAAGCAAACCATAAAAAAACCAACAAAATGAATAAGAAAGTGAGATATTATTTTGTTTGAAAATTGAATATAGTCCCATGTTTTGAGTATGTGATTGTGTGCTATGTCCAAAACATATCATATAACAAATGTCATATGTTCTAGTCATTGATTCTTTTTATTTTTACGTCGACATGGTGATTATTACAATAACATTAAAGAATAATATCTAAGGATTTCATTTTCAGAAATCAAGAAGTAACTCTGGTAGAGTTTTATAGAATTATAAAAGATTAGATGGATGAGATTTAGACCTCTTAAATCTATCCATTGTTAACATGATGCAGTTCTTTTTGATTAATTTCACTTTATCTTCTTTTTCCATAGCTGGAAAATGTCCTTATCCATCTTGTCTAGATAAAAAATACCCACAGTTTCTAAAAGCTAAAGAATGCCAGGATTTAGCATTAAAATTTAAAATACAATGTATCTCAAAGCAATTAATTAAAGTTGGCTCCGTGTCAGATAAAAGTGCCATGTAATAAAGTCCTTAGAAACTGATGCAAGAATCTAAGAGTTAAAGCAGTTAGTTCTAAGCCTCCCTTCCTACTGATTTAATACGTAGGCAGACAGGGGTTAGTATTCACCCTCCCACACCCTGCCCCCACATTGCTAAACCAAAGTGTTCTTGCATTTTCATTTCATACCAGATCTTGACATCCTTTTGAATTTATTTTACATACTTGGGGAACATGAATACAACTTTATGCTTTCATCCTTTTATAAGACATTCATTATGTGCATTAACTGACAGCTGTGAAATTATCTGCCACTTGTCTCAAATAAAAGCAAGAAAATTCAAAATAGATGTGCATTCTGTACTTAGGCAAATTTCACAGAATCTTCTTTAATTCAAATTTCTCTAGACACTTCTTTTAATATAGGCTTTAAGTACAGTGAATGTGTTCAGTCATTACTACGTATTGAGTGTCTGATGGTTTTTGAAAGCTCGGGAGGCAGTCTACATTTTTCTCACTTGTTTCTAGTGTAACTAGATTTGGCAGCTCTATATGAGTTTTTGCATCTTAAAAAAATCTCCATCTCTGTTGCATTTTATTGTTTTTTTAATATTCATTTTGCCATTTAAGTCAAAGTTGTCCAAAAAGAAATCAGTAGTGAGTACATCATTTGCAGCCATTGATGCTGGTACCACTTCCTAAAGATCCTTTTTGGAGATAAATATAAAAAATCATAGCTGGTGGGAAAATTATGTTTCTCTTAAGGAAGACGGTCTGAAAAAATACAAACAGTCATTTTTAGACATAGGTCTTTGTTCTGCTTTTCAGAAAGATAAAGAATATCTGATTAGATCACAAGGCAAAAACACAGAATTTAAGTAAAACAGAAGCGTTTACAATGAGTAAAAGTGAAAAGCCTTATCCTGGACATTCAACCGTGAAGACTCCCACCCTCTTTTTCACTATTATTTAGGTTCTTATAGCAGTAAATTGCAGGAAACAAAGTAACAGCTGCTCCACAGAGTAAGAGAACATTCAATCCTTAGTTTTAATTGCATGGGCAAAAACTTCCTTTGTAACATGCTCACATTATCAAATTAATGTGTGCTTTCATGTTTGAGATATTGATATTAGACAGATGGATAAAATACATACATAACAGTGTATCTATCAATAATTAAATCAGCATAAAAATTTAATGGGGCATTATTGTTTTTTTTTTTTTTATTTCACTTCTTTTATCTTGATGGATAGGCTTATATTTACCTAAATAAAAATGTAGGTGAAAAACCTATAATACTCTTTAACATCTTGTGCTTCCAAGATATTCTTCGAAGGTATGGATCTATCCAGGGTAATGTATCTGCTAAGAAAGTAACCTAATTCACTCCAGTATAGGGCTCCACTTTAGGATTTACCTCAGTTTGTGTGTGTGTGTGTGTGTGTGTGTGTGTGTGGTGTTGACTAAGTATTAGTAGTAACGCTATTCATGTTAATTTGTTACTACTACTACTAGTCTCATTTATATGACAAGACAGGAACAAATAATCCCAGAGATAAACATAAAAGCACAACTATAGTAAATACAATGCAGAGGTATATTTTAGTGAAAGAATGTAACAATGGGATATAACACTCTTGTAGATATCATGGATTGTTTTTAAATGGAAGAATCAATTTAAATGACACCTCAAGGATGATTAGGTGTTAATTAGATTAAGTCTTGGCAAATCCAATAAAAACCCTGTCAGTATTTTCGTGAGGTTTGATATTCTGTTTATACAATTTATTTGGAAAAACAAAGTGTAAGAAGAGCCATATTAATTTTGAAAAACAAGAGAGTAAATTGGAGGAAACTGCCCTACCAAATGCCAAAGTCTAACAATTAAAAATATGATATTAGCCAATGAAGAGATCATTAGAACAATGGAACTGAATAGAAAAACCAGAAAAGAGCTCATGTTTATAAGGGAATGAAATACGATACAGGGGCATCGCAGAGACGTCTGAAAAGATGGACCATAAAATGCTTCTTGCACAATTGATCATCCTTATGGGAAAAAAAGGAATTCACACCTGTCATCTTAAACCTTAATTGTAAGTACCAATTTTAAATTTAGGAATAAATATAATAGACGATCTTTATACAATTGGAGAGTTCTTAAATGAGGCTTAAAATACAAATTTAAACAAAACATTGATAAATTTGTTTACATTATAATTTGCAACTATTTATATCCATAAAAAAGCTATCAGAAAAATAAAAGATAATCTCAGGCTTGGAGTATTTGTATCTGTATTTTTTAATTAAAAATTAAAGAAGAAGTCAACCCAATAGCAAAACAAGCAAAATATTTGATTGGACACTTCATAGAAGAGACTAATAAACATCTAAAAGGGGCTTAAATTTTCTACTATCACAATGTGACTACAAACATAGTAAGATTGAGTTTCACACCAACTGATAACAAAGATGCAGAAAAATGATATGTCTTATTCTGCTAAGGAAATATAAACTGGTATAACTTCAGACAGCATTATGATAATTCCTAGAGTAATTGAAGGTGTATAAACAATGTACATTACTACCTGTAAATATATATACAAGAGAGTTATGATACATTGCTCATATTGGCATTTGTTTTATCACTCCAAGAAAAGGAAGCATGGTAGAAGGAAGAAAGGATGATAGATGGAAAGAAGGAAGGAAGGAAAGAAGGAGGAAAGGAAGAAGGAAGGAAGGAAAGAAAGAGGAAAGGAAAGAAGGAGGAAAGGAAAGAAGGAAGGAAGGAAAGAAGGAGGAAAGGAAAGAAGGAAGGAAGGAAAGAAGGAGGAACGGAAGGAAGGAAGGAAGGAAGGAAGGAAGGAAGGGAGGGAGGAAGGAAGGAGGAAAGTTAAAAACCCTAAGTGTGATCTTTACAGGTATGGTAAGGCAACCATGTTGCATTCATACATGAAATATCAAACAGCATTGAAAATGGATAAACTAGCTCTATCTCTCTAAATATGGATGAGCTTTACAAGTAATACTGAGTGTAAAAAAGTAAATTGCACAAAGACTATCTACTCTGATATTTAATGGTATATGGTATGCTCCGATTTACATAAAATTTTAAAACATGTAAAGCAATTAAAGCAATAATTTATTGCTTATATTGTGGCACAAAATATTTGTTAAATCTGTGAAATTGATAAGCCTTCAAATCAGAAAACTGGGACGGAGAGTGGGCAGGGAGTAGACAAGATTGGAGTGCCAGGGATTCAACTCTATTGGCAATGTTTTATTTCTTAGGCTGAGTGCTGTAAACGATTGTTGGTTATATTTTCTAACGTGAGTGTGTGTGTGTAAGTATGTGTGTCTGACAGGACTTAAACTTGGAGGAAAGGACTTTCCAGACAGAGGAATTTGTGTAAACATAGGCCATGAGAAAGGAAGACGCAAAGGACCACAAGGCCAATGTGTCCAGGTGGAGGCCGCCAGGGGCAGAGTGTTTGAGATGAGATAGAGCTAGATAGGAAGATCACACAGCCTTGCTAGCTGCGCTTAAGGGAGCTTTGTTTTCAAAGCTATGGGGAAATATAGAAGTGATGTGATCATGTTTTTCTTGTAAGACTATAAATTCCCAATTTTTTGGTCTAAGAGTGGTTTCCATCTTCCTGATTTTATGGCTATTATCTTAATCTAATCTAATGTAATCCACAATCTAATTTAAGAATATTTGTAATTTAGATACAAATATAATCTACATTTGTACTGTCTTATGCAAAAGTAGGAGACATATAGAAATATAGAGTATACTTGCTATTTAACTGGGGAGTTTCCTGTAGATTAGCTTTTCTTGGGACTGAAGTTTCCAAAAGGCAATAGATTATTCCAATAAAGCCATTCATGACCTTAGCACAAAACTTTTTCAACCGCTCGTGTACTAAACCTTTTCCTTTATTACTATGGATTAAACAAATGTATTATTGTCCTCCTGGTCCCTTTTAAGAATTAGCATTGATTTTGATTCCAAAATATGAGAAAGAGTAGTTTATGGATCAACTCTTAAAACAAGATTTTTCACAAGTTTTATTTTTATAATTTAAATAAGTACAGCTTCCTTAAATAGACTGAATGCTTCTTATGATCAGGAATTAGAGGGTTTTTTTGTATCTTTTTTCCTCAAATACTACCATTTAGCATATTCTGCATAAATAAGTAGGTGCTAAAGATGTTACACATTGACCAATATTTCTTATGCTTATAGAAATACTTCAATCCTCAAGTCATTTCTACAGTACTTTGGGGGAAATGACACTGCCTCATTTGCTCCATATAAGAGAGTTTTCATTACTCCTGCTTTAGCTTCCTCGTCAGGAAAATAAATTCATGATAGACTTCTTAATGACTGCCAAACTCTTCCAATGAAGCTGAACCCACTTTGCTTCCTAAGTCTTATTCTTCTTCAGCAACTGAAAAACTCTGAGGAATACAACAAAACTTAACGCTCATGATGAATTAGTCCATACATCATTAGAATTGTCACACTGCTGTACTGTTCGTGTAATAGATCTTTGGTGCAAAGGCACAATCCTGATATATTACCCAAAAGGTAGGTTCTTCTGAACAGTGGATTCAGCTTAATAAGAACCTTGCCAATTGTTCGAAAACATAAATTTTCAAAGTGACACCTTATAACAGACCTAATAGCACCTTCTACACAGTAAACAAATAAACAAACTACCTGTTACATAAAGGGTATGAAAAAACGCTTTGGAGTGCTACATGCAAATATACCATCATGAACAATTACACAAATTTAGACCTTAAAATTTCATAAATATCTATATCTTGTGAAAGTTAAATTAGTAAGAGAATGGGTCATTTAGAGGTTATAAACTATCTTAATTTAAATGCTTTTCAGTCTTTTCTTCTACAATTATTTCTATGTATACACAATATTTCAGATTAACTATTTCAGAGTAAAATATAATGTTGTAAAAGTCATGGTGCAATTTTTTGTCAATATATACTATTTATCTTTCTCTTTCTTGAATATCAGACCCATCATAGGCACAGATTTTCCCCAACTTGCAATGGGGTTATGTCACAATAACCATCATAAATTGAAAATATCGTAAGTTGAAAATGCATTTAACACACCTAACCTACCAAACATCATAGCTTAGCCTTGCCTACCTTGAGCATGCTCCACTTAGTTTAGCCTAGGGTTGGGCAAAATCATCTAACACAAAGCCTATTTTATAATAAAGTGCTGAATATTTCATGGAATTTATCGCATGCGGCACTGAAAGTGAAACACAGAAAGGCAGTCTGGGTACAGATTGGTTGCTTACCCTCGTGATCACAGGGCCGACTGGGAGCCCATGGTGCTGCCCCTACTCAGCATCACAAGATAATATGTACCACTTAGGGCTAGAATGGGAAAAGATCAAAATTCAAAATGTGAAGTATGGCTTCCACTGAATGTGTACCACTTTTACACTCATCAAGTAAAAAAATCATTAAGTTGAGCCATTTTAAATCCTAGACCATGTATAACTCATTACTTGATCTTATTAGAAAATATACATTGATTCTCCAAGGTTTTCTGGGAATTAAGACCTGGAAATAAGACTGTTTATTTTAGGATACAGTCTACACTAATAAAACTGAAATTATCCCCCGTATACATGATTGATTATCATTCTTACCCATTCAAATACATGTATTCAGGAAATACAACCAGTCTTTTTTCTAGGAGGTGTTATGACTCTATTATTAAGTCAATGCTACTGAAAATAAGTTAATATTTTTCCAAGTACACTCTTAATATTCTTTTCACTCTACATGGAGCTTTAATTAGGTCCAAACTTTATTTAATTGCTAAGTATGAATTACTCATTCCAATATCAAAGTCATTCTAAAAACAAGAGTATTGGGTTTTTTTGTAGTATTTGATCTGATTGTGTTCTATCTCCATAAGTTTGTCAGATTTATTTTGAATCATTTTGTTAATACAAGATTCAAAATACCAAATACCATTCAATAAATATTGCAATCTTTCATAAAATATCAGAAGGCCCAGGGATGGGAAAATAATTATCCCACCTCATTCCCTGTGACTTCCTAACTGCCCAGTGGCAGGATCTTCTCTGAAATATGTCTACTTCTCACTGGTCCTCCTAGGTCTAGGCTGGAAAACTAAGCATGCTTCTCAGTATAGGAAGTGACATATCTTCAACAAATAGCATTTTCAAAGACATATTTATGAAAAGGAAAGAAGAAAAAGGCCTAACATGTTATCCATTTCTATATTCACATATATCTAATTCATCAATCTATTAGAAATACATCAGATTCCGTAATGTCTTACTTAATTCTAATTTCTTTCATACTTTAAATTTTGACATATATTAAACTACTTGGACGAATTATGATTTCCAATAAAGCAGCAATTTAATATAATGGTTTAAAACAATGGTTAGATACCAATGCTAGACAATCTTTTTTCTCCTTGAGTATTTTTTGCTGCCCATTTTCTTTTTAAAAATCATAAATGATTGTAAAGGAGAGAAATGGAAGGAGGGAGAGAGAGAATCTTAAGCAGGCTCCACGCTCAGCACTAAGCCTGATGCGAGGCTCAATCCCAGGACCCTCAGATCATAACCTGAGCTGAAATCAAGAGTCAATACTCAACTGACAGAGCCACCCAGGCACTCCTACTGTTAAATTTTAATAATTGCATAGAGGGAAGATATTTTCTGTTCTCCTGGACCAGTGCTTTCCTTATATTTCTTTTAATAAATGGCATTGTATCCTTCAACTAATGTCTCAATATTTTTATGCATTTACGTAATCACAGTCCACGGAAGTATTGGCTTTTATTTATATCTATATATGCATGCTTCCCATCATTACAAAATGATGGTCAACTTATTCTAGTAATACTATTGAGTAGCACATAAAATTAAAAAAAACTGGGGGTGCCTGGGTGGCTGAATCAGTTAGAGTCCGACTTTGGCTCAGGTCGTGATCTCACGTGAGTTTGAGCCCCGCATCCAATTTGCTGCTGTCAGCAGAGTCCTCTTTGTATCCTCTGTCCCCTTCTCTCTCTCTCTGCCCCTCTCCCACTCAAGTTCTCCCTCTCAAAATTGAATAAACATTTAACTCCTCCCCCAAATTTTAAAAACTGTGCTTACTAAAAATAAAGATTAAATGTTAAAATAAAACAAAATGTAAACCCTGAACAGAAAAAATCCTACACAAGTATAAACTTCATTCAAAATTTGATTACAATTGTCTCATCAAGTAAATCTAACAGACATATAAATTACAAGATTCATAGATTCTCTTATATTAAGGCTTATAGTTCACCATCAAATGTAGAAGTTTGGGTAACACAAAAAAGGTCTTTTTATAGCTTAACATAAATCAGAAATGTACTATTAAATTTCTTACCAACATTTCTACAAAAAACATCTTAATTTTTGTTTTCTTATAGAATTCCTCAGTGAAAACCTAATGAAGAATAATCTGGTAAATGGATGTTTGTTAATATTCTCTGCTACTTTTCACACTAACAACCACCAAATAGTCCTTTGCTTCCTTCTTTTCATACTAACATTTCTCAAGAAAAACAGTCCAGCTTCCGGTCCAGTCTGTCTAACTCAGAGCCAATCCTCTGAGTAATGAGCTTTGTGCTGTATCTGGGTGTGGCTCCTCTTGGTCCACTGACCTACAGAAGTAAAATGTAAGTTATCTACACACACAGACACACACAGACACACACACACACTCACACACACTACTTTTATTTCTATGGACTATAATCTCAAAAGTGGCTTGTCAAATCAAATTTTAATTATTTTAATTTATGAATTGTAATAAATCACACCTGAAATAGCATATTATATCTTTAACAGAAGTATTATAATTTTTACCAATCTAAGTGAAAACTTGCATCAACTCTCTCTGAATTGATTGTCCAAACTCCTAGAGAGGCATTTCATGTATATGAAGGTTTTTACATTCACAATCTTGCATTTTGCTTTCTCTACGTTTTCCATTTTTATATTATATCCCTTTTATTCTTTTCCTTTAATTGAATTTTTTACAAATTTTTGGGACACATCATGTGCTGCAAATATTTTTTGAGACTGTTGTTTTTGTTTCTTTTAAAAAATAGAATCTTTTCTACAAAAAAATTATCGTATAATAAAATAAACTTTTAATTCTACATTCTGGATTTTTGACTCTGAAAAATTTCCCTTATCTTAAAGCTTACATAAATATTTTATTTCTCACATTCTTTCACTCTTATACTTTTGTTTTAACACGAGTCTTATAATCTATTTAGTGCTTATTTCCAATATTTTTAGACATGTTTTCTAATTACTTTCAAAAGTATCATCAACATTTTCAGCAGCATGTATACAATAAAATATGATGCAATAAAATGAAGTTTATCATAAATTTATTTTGATATTCATACATGCATGTTCTGCTTATAGATTATCACCCTTTTACATTGATTTGCTTCTTCAGGTACTAACCTTATGTAATATTGTAAATATTATCTGTAGTGTATTTTTCTCCTCAAGTATTAGTTTTAAAGCTCTATTGGAAATCTTGTCATAATTGTTCTTCCAAATAAACTGTATTTTTTTTAGTTCCATGAGAGAAAAAAATCCAGCTGAAATTCACATCTGAATTTCACTACATGACAAATGTACTAACATGCATGTGCTATATCTATGTATTTCCATTCAGTCAGTTCATAAATACTGTCACATAATAACATTATTAAGTTTACCCTTTTGTGTGTTTTCATGTTGTTATCTTTAAATTTATTTTCTTGTGTATCCTTTATATAGTAAAAAATACGGTCTTATTTTTTGGGGCATATAGACTCCACCGTCTTTCCATAACATAATTTTTAATAATGACATTTTCTTACTTTTCATATAATTTTAATTTTCTGTTTTAACCTCCTCTCAAATATATAGATTTAAGAATATATATATATACACATATAAAATATATACATATAATATATTCAATATAATATACAGTATATGTATTTACATTTTATATTTACATAATATATTATATAAATAATATATTATATGTATTACTTAATATATATATTTACATAATATTTATTTAAGGACTAAGAGTTGATTGAAAAATGAGATATTTTGTGTAGGGAGATAAAAGTAATACAATAACATTCGTTTTCATTGGTCAAAAAAAGAAAGAAATATAGTTCTTTTTCAAATGTAGCAGCTTAATAAAGACTCTAACCTAAATTGATCTCAATGCCACTTCTGCCCAATGGTGAACTGTGAATGTTCCTAATAAAGACCATTATCCTTAGATAATCTCTGATTGTTCTGCTGCTCCTTTCCTGGAAAGATAGTTGAGAAGTAGTAATGGGACAGAGAAGAAGAGAAAAAAGAGGAAAAGGATTCTCAATACAAACATCTAGCTCCAAAGTGTTAGATATAAAGGGTCTGGATATTTTAGTCCAAAGTAATAATCAGCCATGATTCAGCTATTTCAGCCATGAGATATATAGGAAAATATAGAAATACAATTAATCAGAGAAATGTGCCCATAACACTTAATTGACAAGTGGTTTTTCCAAGGGAACCATTTAAAATAAATTTGCTCTAAAATGAACCTGTTACTGGGGCACCTGGGTGGCTCCACCGGTTCAGCGCCCAACTTCCGCTCCAGTCATGAGCATGATCTCATGGTTTGTGGGTTGGAGTCCCGCATTGGATTCTGTGCTGACAGCTCAGAGACTGGAGCCTGTTTCAGATTCTGTGTCTCCCTCTCTCTCTATCCCTCCCCCGCTCATGCTCTGTCTCTCTCTCTGTCTCAAAAATAAATAAGCATTAAAAAAATTTAAATGAACCTGTTTTTAACTGTATGTTTTGAATCACTATGTAGAATTATTAGAAGTTCATTTAACATGGGAATACTGGTGGTTTCCCTCCAAAAAATTTAGTTCTACAATAATTAACCTCATTATATCTCTCTATATATTAGATATCATAAAAGTACCAACTGGATTAGCTTCTGTCTATAAAATTTTAACTTTAGTTAGTGGCCTACAATTACAATTTTATTCAGAGGAAGCGACAGGTATAAATACAAATCATGAAAAAATTATTTTAAATCAAACAGAAAAGGTTAGAATGAAACAAATCACAACCTATTTTATACTAATCAAAATTTTTAATCAGTACACTGTGTAATTTTTAAAATTATAAGCTTTACATTACTTATTTTTAACCTTTTGGTGATTATATTTATTTCCATGGAACCCATATTCCTTTAACAATGATTGAATGCCTAAATATATGGCAGTATTGATATGTATTTTAAATTGTTGTAATTTACTGATATCACTTACATAACTGTAAACACCTTGGGTTCAAGAAACAAAAGAAATGGATAAAATCTTGCTATGTCCATGGTGATCATGGATGATAAGTAATTGTTCTTAGGAGTTTTACATATTATTATGGGTCTCAACTTCAAATTTAATATCTTATGAAAAACATTTATAGTTTTTCCATAACAGAAAATTGAACTTTTATAATCGGATTTTGGACACCAGCAACTGTTCCCCCATTTTAGTGTCAAATTATAGAACAATACACTGGAGTAACTGAAAAAGTTGGAGGCCAACTTGATTAAATATATATTTATGTTCTGTAATATGATACGCAGTAAAATTTAGGGGAAGTTTTAAAACTATATATACATAACTTGTTAAATTTGGGTGAATCTGTTAATTTGTGTTGGTTTATATCTGCAGGAGCTTATGAGTGAAATCTGAAAATGCCCCATACACAAAGGGCAGGAAAAGACCAAAGGAAGAAGCAAGCCACTTCGTGTTGGTAGGTGTTAGGTTTAATATGCAGGGAACTTACATACGAGACTTGTCTAGTATGAGTGGCTGCAAGATGAGTGGATCTCTACACTGACACACCAGATTCTTAAAAGCTTAGAAGCATTAACTGTATTCAGGCACCTGTACTGTCCAGAAGAGCATATTTTTGTTATTATTTTTAGATTTCACATAAAAGTGAAGTTATATGGTATTTGTCATTCTCTGAATTTATTCCCTTACCATAATGCTCTCAAGATCCATCCATGTTGTTGCAAATGGCAAGATCTTGTACTTTTTTAGGGCTAAAAATTATTATATGTATTATATATAATATATATGTTATATATTATATATAATGGATATATGTGTATATATATTATATATATTAAATATTGTATATATAATGGATATATATGTATATATATACATATATATAGATCCATAGATAAATGGATACATATATATGTATATATATATACACATATATATATATATAGATCGATAGATAAATGGATACATGAATAATCACATTTTCTTTGTTCCCTCATCCATCAATGGACACTTAGGGTTTTTTTCATATCTCATCTGCTGAAAATAGTGCTGCAGTGAACATGGGGATGCATATATCTTTTTGAGTTAGTATTTTCATTTTCTTTAGATGAATACCCAGAAGTAGAATTGTTGGATCATATGATAGTTCCATTTTTAATTTTCTGAGGAATTTCTATACTGTTTTCTACTGAGCCTGCACCAATTTACATTCCCACCAACAGTTCCTACAAGTTCTCTTCTCTCCACATCCTCACCAACACTTGTTTTTTCTTACCTTTTTGATATTAGCCATTCCAACAGATGTGAGATGACATCTCATTGTGGTTTTGATTTGCATTTCCCTGATGCATAATCATGTTAACCATCTTTTCATGTACCTGTTGACCATCTGTATGTCTACTTTGGAAAAATGTTTACTGATATTTTCTGCCCATTTTTAAGCAGATTGCTTGTTTGTTTTTTTGTTTTTGATAAGATTTACACTAAATCTATAGATTTCTTTTGGTAGTATGGACATTTTAATAATAGTAGTTCTTCCAATCCATAAGCATGAAATATCTTCCCATTTATTTTATGTCTTCTTTAATTTCCTTTTTTTAATAGCCTGTGGTTTTCAGTACATAAGTCTTTCACCTCTTTGGTAAAATTTATTCCTAGATATGTTATTCTTTTCAGTGGAATTATAAATGGGATTGTTTTCCTAATTTGTCTTTTTGATAGAGTTTTATTAGTGTATGGATGTGCAACAGATTTTTACATATTGGTTTTATATCCTGCAACATTACTAAACTCACTTATAACAGTTTTTGGATTTGACTCTTTAAGGATTTCTATACAGACATACCTCATTTTATTGTGCTTTAGTTTATTGAGCTTCACAGATATTGTGTTTTTCCACAAATTAAGGATTTGGGCCAATCCTGCATTAAATAAGTCTATTGGCATAATTTTTTGAACATCATTTGCTCACTTTGTGTCCTTGTGTGGCATTTTGGTAATTCTCACAGTATTTCAAACTTTTGTAATCATTACATTTGTTAGGATGATCTGTGATTAGCAATCTTTGATGTTACATTTCTAATTGATTTTGGAGTGCCTCAATCTGCACCCATTAACACAGCAAAGTTAATCAATAAATGTTGGGTGTGTTCTAACTGCTCCACTGACTGGCTGTTCCCTTGTTTCTTTCCCTCTCTTTAAGCCTCCCTATTCCTTAAGACAATGTTAAAATTAGGCCAGTTAATAAACCTACAATGGCCTCTTAATGTTCAGGCAAAAGGAAGAGTCACACTCTTTCACTTTAAATCAAAAGTGATTAAGTTTAGTGAGGAAGGCATGTCAAAAGTAAAGAGAGGCCAAAAGCTAGGCCTCTAAGTAATCAAACAGTTGGCTGAATTGTAAATACAAAGGAAAAGTTCTTAGAGAAAATTAAAAAGTGCTATTCCAGTGAACACACAAATGGTAAGAAACCGTAGCAGATTTGTGCTATTTTTTTTAGGTTTATTTATTTATTTTGAGAGACACAGAAATAGCATGAGTCAAGGAGGGGTAGAAATAGAGGGAGAGAAAATCCCAAGCAGGCTCCGCACTGTCAGCACAGAGCTCAATGAGAAGCTCGAACTCATGAACGCTGAGATCATGATCTGAGCTGAAATCCAGAGTCAGACACTTAACTGAGGCAGCCAGGCACCCAGTAACAGCCTTGTTGTCGATATGGAGAAAGTTTTAGTAGTCTGGATAAAAGACAAAAACAGCTAGACATTCACCTAAGGCAAAGCACAATTCGCAAAAAGGCCTTAATTTTCTTTAATTCTATAAAGCCTGAGAGATGTAAGGAAGATGGGAATGAAAAGTTTGAAGCTAGCAGAAGTTGGTTCATGGGGTTTAAGGAAAGAAGCCATTTCCATAACATAAAGTGCAAGGTGAGGCAGAAAGTACTGATATAGAGCCTGCAGCAAGATACTCAGAAGATCTAGCTAAGATAATTAATCAGGATGGCCTCATTAAAAAACAGATTTTCAATGTAGACAAAAGAGCCTTCTCCTAGAAGAAGATACCATGTAGGACTTACATCTACAGGGGAGAAGTCAATACCTAGCTTTAAAGCTTCAAGGGACAGTCTGGCTCTCTTGTTAGGGGCTAATGCTGGTGACTTTAAGTTGAAGTCAGTGCTCATTTTCCATTCCAAAAATCCTCAGTCCCTTAAGAATTATGCTAAATCTACTCCGTCTGTGTTCTAGAAATGGAGTACAAAGCCGGGATAACAGCATATTTGTTTAAACATGATTTATTAGATATTTTAATTCTACTTTTGAAAACTATTGCTCAGAATAAAAGATACCTTTCAAAATATGACTACTCACTGATACTGCACGTGATCACCCAAGAGTTCTGATGCAGATGTATGGTGAAATTAATGGTGTTTTCATGCCTAATACAAAACCTATACTGCAGCCCATGGATCAAGGAGCAACTTCAACTTTCAAGTCTTACTGAAGAAATATACATGGCTGTAGCTGCCATAGATAGTGATTCCTCTGACGGATTTGGGGAAAGTAAATTGAAAACCTTCTAGAAAGGATTCACCATTCTAGATGCTATTAAGAACATCCATCATACATGGAAGGGGTCAAAATATCAACATTCACAGGAGTTTGGAGAAGGTTGATGCCAAAACTTACCCATTACTTCAAGGGGTTCAAGACTTCAGTGGAGGAAATAATTACAGAAGTGGTGGAAATAATGAGAATTAGAATTCAAAGTGGAGCCTGAAGCTGTAACTGAGTTGTTGTGATTTCATGATAAAACCTGAAGGACTGAGGAGCTGCTTCCTATGGATGAGCAAAGAAAGTGGTTTCTTGAGATGAAATCTATTTCTGGTCAAGATGCCATGAAGACTGTTGAAATGACAACAATGGATTTAGAATATTACATAAACATTGTTGATAAAGCAGACCAGGGTTGGAGAGGACTAACTCCAGTTCTGAAAGAAGTTTTACTGCACGTGGAACACTATCAAACAGCAGGGCATGCCACAGAGATATTGTTCATGAAAGGAAGAGTCCATCGATGCAGGAAACTTCACTGTTGTTGCCTTTTTAAAGAAATTGCTACAGCCACCCCAACTTTCAGCAACAATCACCCTGCTCAGTCAGCAGCTATCAAAATCAAGGCAAGACCCTCTGCCAGCAAAAAGATTATGACTCTCACAGAAAGCTCAGATGATGATTAGCATTTTTTATCAATAAAGCACTTTTTAATTAAGGTATGTACATTTTAAGACATAATGTTAGTGCATACACATTTTTAGGACAATTCTCTTGTACATAATGCTGTCAGACTACAGTACTGTAAAACATAAGTTTGATATGCATTGGAAAACCAAAAAATTCACTTGACTCACTTTATTGCTATATTTGTTTTATTGTGGTAATCTGGAACCAAACCTTCAATTTCTCTAAGGTTTGCCTGTATTGACTCAATTAACCCTTTTTTTAATGTTTATTTATGTATTTTGAGAGAGACAGAACGAGTATTGGAGGGGCAGAGAGAGAAGGAGAGAGAGAGAGAGAACCCAAGCAGGCTTTGCATTGTCCGTGCAGAACCCAATGCAGGGCTCGAACTAATGAACCACAAGATCATGACCCAAGTTGAAACCAAGAATCAGGTGCTTAACCGACAGAGCCACCCAGGCAACCCTTGACTCAACTAATTCTTACCACAAACCTACAACATAGTTACTAACAGTAGTAAGAAAAATTTGTAGATGGAAAAAAACTGAGGCATGGAGATTAAGTAACTTGTCCAAGGTCAAACAATTACTAATTCACTTAGAAAGAATTAAATTTAGCACATGCTTATAAAGACCATAGATAGAAGCCTATGCTAGAATTATTCTCATCATTATTAATTCAGAATGCAAATTTTAGACTCAGATGGCATACTTTAGAAGGACAACTGTCACTGCAGAATGAAAGAAATTAATTATGCAGAGAAAGAAATGTATAATCACTCTAATTAATAACAAAGGACAGGGTTAGAACTCACAAGATAATAGCTCTTTC
The DNA here is from genome assembly GCF_022079265.1 of Lynx rufus. NCBI lineage: Eukaryota > Metazoa > Chordata > Mammalia > Carnivora > Felidae > Lynx > Lynx rufus. The sequence continues at coordinate 49,932,666 of NW_025814845.1, forward strand.
TGGAAAGCTTTATGATCAGAGAAAATGAAACATCATTTTGAATAAAAAAGTATACTATGTAAAGTATAATCACATTTTGAAATACACACTTTCTACCCTGATGTGCAATGTGACAATATACATCTTTGGAGTAGGAGAATTAATGAACTTAGAAGAAACATGTATTAGTGTTTCATTGTGTATGACTTTAATATTTAAAAGTCTTAATTGACATCACTAAATGTTTTCATTCACTGATTTAACAAATATATATGCTGTGTCAGATGATATTCTAAATTCCACTGTTACACTCATGAGGCACATAGTTTTTCTTCTCATGGTGTTTATATTATTTGTGTGTGTGTGGGGGTGTAAGAATAAGCAAGTTAACATAAAATCACAAAATGAACTAGGGGATTTATATAGTGATGTCTTCTGAAAGAAAATAAATAAAACAAGATGACTGGACAAAAGGGGTTTGAATTAGACTAGGTGGCCAGAGGCTTTACTGAGTAGGTGATATTTCTTCAGAAACAGGAAAGTTAAGGAGGATCCAGCCATATAGAGTTTTGGGGGCCAGAGTGTCCCAGGCAGAAGGATGCACAAAAGCAAAGACTATGAATCAGAAATGAGTCTGGAATGCTTTAGAATCTGGTAGAAGACCACAGTGGACAGAATGAAGAAAGAAAGGCAATGAGTCAGAGAAGCTGACTGAAATCAGATAATCTAGGGCTTTGTGGGTTTGAGATTCTCAAATTTATTTATATTCTGATTGTGATATAAAGTCATTGGATAGTTTGTGTAACTGAACAAAGTATAGAATTTTCATTAAAATTTTTTTGATGTTTATTTATTTTAGAGAGACAGAGAGAGGGACAGACAGAGAGAAAGCACCAGCAGGGGAGGGCAGAGAGTGAGGGAGACACAGAATCTGAAGCAGGCCTCAGGTTCTGAGCTGTCAGCACAGAGTCCGATGTGGGGCTTGAACTTGTGAACCATGAGATCATGACCCAAGCTGAAGTCTGATGCTTCACCAACTGAGCCACCCAGGTGCCCCTAGAATTTACATTTTAGAATAATCATCCAGTTGTCTTTGTAGAGAATAGACTCAGAGAGATGAGAATAGGATTAAGGTAACTAGTTGGTAGTCTATCACAACAGTGAATATGGTCACTTAATTGATGTCCTATAGCTGCTGTAAGACATTAGTAGAACCTTAAAATCGTAGAAATTTATTATCACATAATTCATGATGTCAAAATCCTGAAATAGGCATTACTGGGCTAAAATCAAGGTGTCAATTTGGTTGCTTTCCCTCTGGGGGCTCCAAGAAGAATCTCTTCCATGTCTTTTACAGTTTCTGGAGGCCACCCACATTTCTTGGTTCATGGCCCTTTTCCCAATCTTCAAAACCAACAATGTTGGCTCCAGTCTTTCTCATAGTACTAACTCCTTGATTCTTTCTCTCCTGCCACTTTTTTTCAACTACAAGGATCCTTATGATTACACTGGACCCACCCAGATAATCCAGGATAACCTTCCATAATGATTAGCAATTTTATTAATTAGTAACTAACAGATTAGAAATATTGATTCTAGGGCAACCTGGATGGCTCGGTCAGTTAAATGTCTGAGTTTGGCTCAAGTCATGATCTCACCATTCGTGAGTTCCAGCCCTGCACTGGGGCTTTGGATCCTCTGTCTCCCTTTCTCTCTGCCCTTCTCCACTCATGTTTTCTTTCTTTCTTTCTTCTTTCTTTCTTTCTTTCTTTCAACACTAAATAAACATAAAAATAGTGGTTAAAAAAAATCTTGATTCTGTGCACAACCTGAAATCCTTTTTGCAAATTCCAGAAATTAGGGCATGTACATCTTTGGTGGCCCATTGTTCTGACCACCACTGATGGTAACAATACAAATGGTGAAAGGTGGTCAGACTCAGAATAGGATTTGACAGAACTATGAGGATTTATGGATTCATTGGATGTGGAGCAGGGAGCAAACATTAGTAAAGACAAGATTGCTAACTTTGTGGTTTGAGTGAATGGTGGTACCATTTGCTGACAGTGGGCAGTTCATTATAAGAGGCCTGATTTGGGGGGAGGGATTAAAGCTGGAGATACACATTTTGAAGATTTTGGGCTTAAGTGGTCTTGTTTTGTTTTGTTTTAAAAATATTCCATTCGGCCCTCTACTCAGCATGCTACAACACTAGCAAATGAATTATTCTTTACTCTTTCTCACATACATGTTTTTCTGATATTTCTTTTATATGTGTCTTCTTCTGTAAATTTTAATTATTTGGTGCTAAACAAAAGAGTAATTTAATGTAGAAAGGAGACATTGCTATCCATCACTCATGTGTTTTGACAATGTAATGAGAAATCTCTTACTTGATTTGCTGTGTCCCTCTTTAATAATGCAGAGTGCTCAGCACAACCCTGTTAGAAAGTCTGCATCAAACTAAGAACTGATAATTACTACTTTTACTTTTAAAGGAAAATCTTAATTTACTCCATCAAAAAAACGAATTTAATTCTAGTAAATGAAGCCTTTAGATCTTCTCAAATTGAAATTATCTATACAAGAAGGGTCACTGCTCTGAGGTTTTTCAAATAACTCACTCAATATGTTAAAAATGAATATTATTGCCATTAAGAGTAGGTAAGCAACTTATATGCATATGCATTTTATCCTTAACTTTCTTGAAGAAGCACGTGTAATAAACTAGAAGGACTTTTTATGACTCAACAAAACATAAAAGTAGCTAAAAAACTAAAGTAGATATGGATACAAATAATTAGTTTCATGTGACTAGCATTGCATTCGCAACTGATTTGACAGAATGGATTTAATACCAATAGGAAGAGATATTATAGTGGTTTCCTTAAAATATATTGCCACCAATCATGGAATCCCACAGGGCTTGAAACATCATGAAACTGGGTCCCTCAAAGATAGTGGATGACAATAGACTGGGGGAGGGGCACAGCAGTAGAATACCCTTGTATTTAAGAAAAAAGTATTTTTTTTTAATTTCAAAAGTTTTTAAAGTTTTAAAAGTTTTTATTTATTTATTTTGAGAGAGAGAGGGGGAGAAAGGGGGAGAGAGTGGGCACGTGAGCACAGAAGGGGCAGAGAGAAAGAGAGAATCCTAAGCAGGCTCTGTGCTGTCAGCACAGAGCCCAACTCGGGGCTCAATCTCATGAACCATGAAATCATGACCTAAGTCGAAATCCAGAGTTGGATGCTTAACTGACTGAACCACACAGGAACCCCAGGAAATGCTTTTTAAATTGACTATTTATACAAAGTCTTTGGTATAAATGTTTGGTATACTGTGTTTAACAGTATGAAAATTTAACCACCGTTATCATGCATATTCAACCATGTCCATAGGTATAAAGTCATTTGACTACTTTGATTAACTGAAACATTTTTTGCCCCAAAAAGGCAGCAATATTTTGTTTATATAGACTTGGCTGTAGATGACTTATATTTATAAATTCAACTATTTTTAAAGTATATACTATTAATTTTATTCAAATACATTCATTTTAGTATTTGAAATAGTGAAATCAATTTAGAAAAATCAATGGCAACTCCATTTTGGACAGTTCTGTGAGGAAAATATACTTTAACAAAACTATATCAATAATTGAATCTATTTACTTCAACTGAGTGTCTAGAGAAAGGGGAGTGTGTAAATTTTTAACAGACTGCTCTTATTACTTTGCATTTGACCAAACTAACAGAATTTTTACGTTAAATACTGACATTTCTTAATTACACACACACACATGCACACACACACGAACATACAAGCAATGTTTTACTAACATTGTAATTTGCTTACTATTTTTGGCTATCATTTATTAAAAGCATTACTCAGATTCTCAGTTAACATACATTTAAAAGTATATTTGTCTCTCATACAAAGTTGTCCTGGTCTAGTGCCTTCTTAAGGCAGCTCCCTTCAAGCAAGCATGACTGGAGGATCCTGGTGGCCTCTTTGTTCTCAGACTCTGGTGTCTCAACAAAAAGCCTTTACGGTCACCACAACAGAGGAAGGAAATGGAGTGAGAGCATTGCCTCTTCCATTTCTTAGCTTGGAAGTAACACTTCATTCCTTTGGATCGAACTAGATCTTTTCATCTAAGTGAAAAGCAGCTTGAGAACTGTCCTTTTTCTGTGTGCTCAGTAACAGAAAAACCAAAAGGGATTTGGTGATCACATAACTTGTTCTCTGCCATAGTGATTGCTCTGTGTTGGGCAATGTGTTTTGTTTTTATTATGATAGCCAGGGTTGCTGTTTGTAATATAATGCTTTGTAGCCTCAAAGGATTTTTCAAAGAATTTTTCAGCAAAACTATCCCTCGTTTTATATAAAGTTGGCTTTTTGGGAACCGAAGAGAAATCAAGCAAACCTCAAAAGCACCTCAAAAGCATCTCTAAATACGCTTTGCCTCAGGATAGCATCCTCCCTGTGTGATGCCAGGACACTTGAATAGAGCACTTTCTCTAACCTATTTTAACACAGTACAAATTTCCAACTCTCTCAGGAGCAGCACCTCTTACAGTTCTTTTCTCTTATAAAAATATACTTTGTATGAATTAAAGACATAGGGCCAGCTTCTCATCCCCCTTGTAACTCCAGGGGAATACCTACTCATCAGACCTACTTATACTGTATTTCCCTAGAGTTCAGAGAATGAGATTCTGGCCTGCAGTAGTTTATTCTCTTGCCTTAGAGTGCTCTAACTTTTTCTAGGACTTCATAATTTGCCAATCTTATTGTCCCAATTTTCTCTTCTAACATTTCAGTTAAAGTCTGAGCCTTATTACTTCACTTGCCTTCACTGTTATCCCTGACTTCTTTGGCACTTAATCTTCTCTACAGTATCGCTGATGCTCTGAGATGCAGGGTTGGTTTGTTTGTTTATTTGAATGTTTGTTCATTTTTCTATTTTGTCCATATGTTGAGATGAACAACAGTAATGAGGAAAAGGAAATATTTTGGTTTTTAAAAAATGTTTTCAGTAAACATAGATTGCTGATAGATTTTTTTCTTTTTTTAGAAAAAGAAAAGCAGTGTTAGAGATCTTCATTTTTTCTTCCTCAGAGTCAGACTAAAACTAATCTTTTTATTTTATTTCCTTAAAATAAATTCTTATGTAATGTGAAGCAGTTAGCAGGGATTGAATTGTTATTTGATGAATAATTGATCTGAAAAATATAGCAACTCATTGAAAAATACAAGTTTATCTCTTCAATATTTTTGAAGCAGCTTTTTCATATCATTCTCTAACTGATCTATCTAATTAATCTGGATGCGGAAAATGTTTTCACGACATATAAACATATTCTAAATTTTTATTGGTTTTTTAAATTTGAATTTTCTTGTCTTTAGAATGGGTCACTACCTCTATGCAGCCACATCTTTCTGTAGATCAATGAACAGACTATAATGAACTCAAGTCATTCAGCCCCTTCTACGTGGCTGGTATTGATACTGTTCAAATTAATTGGGATCTATCAGCAAAACAGAAAATATACTCTCCTTCAGATTGGAGATAGGCTAAAAAACCACAGAAATGAGAAAATAATGTGATATGGCTCTAGGCAAGAAAAACAATGAACAAACAAAAAAAATAGAGCAGAGTAAGGAAGCAAAAGTATAGTTTTAAATGAAGAAATCAGAATTAGATTTATTGAGAAAGTAATATTTCAGTTATGACTTCAATCAATGAGGAAGTTATTCTTGCAGAGACATAGGGAGAAAGCACTACAGGCAGAGTAAAGAGCCACTGTAAATGTCCCAAAGGAGGGGCATTCTCAGTATGTGTTAAGTAAGTATGCTGAGGAGGAGGAGGATGTGGTTACAAAGAATAAGCAAGGAGAGAGAATTGGGAAATAAGGTTATCAAGAGAGGAAAGTGCAGATCACATTGGATCTTGGACACATTTTCTGTATTTTGGCTTTCTTGGGGGGGGCAGGGGGTTGGAAACAAAGATCTCTCACAGGGTTTTGAACAGGAAAGACATGGTCTGACTTATCTTTTAAAAGGTTTTCTGTGGCTGCTGTGTTGAGAATAAACAATTGAATGATAGATGCAAGGATCGCATCTATATGGACAGTTAAGGGATGATTACAGTAATTTTAGCAAGAAATGATGGTGACTTCCTGCAGGGCACCCGCAGTGGGCTGGATAGAGTGATCAGATTCTGGTAATATTTTGAAGGTAGAGACACCAGGATATGGCATGAGATTGCCTTTGGAGCATGAAGAAAAGAATGTGTCAAAGATTTCACAGTTTTTAACTAAAAAGTGCAAGGACAGAGTTGTCATTAACTGAGATGAAAAAGGCAATGAGATGAGCAGGGGCTCAGAGGAAGCCCAGAAATTACATTTTTGGTATGTTGAGTTTAAAATTTTTATTAGACATCGTAGCAAAGGTGGGAAGTAGGCACTTGCAAATACAAGTGTGTGCATGGACAAGAAGGCTGAATTGGAATCATAAATGGGGATGTTGTTTGCATATTGATGGTATTATGGTATTTAAGGACAGTGGTTTAAATGATTTTGCTAGGGCAGTGTGCCCAGAGAAAGAAGAGGACCAAGGACTGAGCCCTAGGTTTTTTCTACATTAAAATATTGGGGACAAGAGGCGAGATGAGCAAAAGGCCTAAGGTGGGCAGTGATATTGTAAGAAAACTAGAAGAGGATGTTAACACGAAAGACAAGAGAAGAAAGGGTTTCAAGGAACAGGTGTAATCAGCTTTATCAAATACTAGAGTTAGATGAGCTAAGAAGAGAACTGAGAGCTGAAACTAGATTTAACTATGTAAGGCCATCAGTGAACTTGTCCACAACAGTTTTAATACAGAAAGGCAAGTACCATATTGATCGGAATGGGTTGAATTGTGTCCTCCTAAAAGATATTTAAGTCTTAATCCACAGGGCCCATGAATGTGATTTTATTTTGAAATAGAATCTCTTCAGATGATCAAATTAAGATGAGGTTGGCCTATAATCCAATATGACTATGCTGTTATGAAATGGGGAAATTTGGACATAGAGGCAGATGTTCATAGAAGTGAGGTGATGTGAAGACAGAGGGAGAACACATCTAGAAGCCAAGGAACACCTGAGGATACCAGAAGCTTCCTAGCTTCCTAGACACAGGGAATAGATTCTCCTTCACAACTCTCAGCTTCCTAGCTTCCTAGACACAGGGAATAGATTCTCCTTCACAACTCTCAGAAAGAACCAATCATACCCACACCTTGAATTTGGTCTTCTACCTCCTAGACCTGGGAGCTAATAAATCTCCATTTTTGGGTCAATCAGTTTATGGTACTTTGTTGAAGCAGCCCCAGAAAACTACTAGAGTGCACTATGAAACTTTATGAGAAGAAGAATTAGAAACAGGAATTAGAAGCACCAGTTAGGGCACCTGGGTGGCTCAGTCAGTTAACTATCCAACTCTTGATTTTGGCTAGGTCATGCTCTCACAGTTCATGAGTTTGAGCCCCACGTTGTTGGGGAATCTCTCTTCTCTCTTGGGATTCTCTCTTTCTCTCTGCCACTCCCCTACTCATGCTCAATCTCTTTCTCTCTCTCTCTCCCCTCTGTGTGTGTCTCTCTCTCTCAAAATAAAGAAATAATCATTTTAAAAAAGAAAGAAACATTATAGCCCACATGTGATAACTATAGCTATGGTTACAGAAGACAGTTGCTCACGTGGTCTCTATGCCCTTCAATACAAGTACATTCTTTCATTCATATTCAAACAAGTGTTTATTGCGTGATAACTATATGCATTTAACTTTAATAAACACTGCAATGGAAAACTGAGTTACTGGCATCTTATCAGGCTCTCAGAAACTCATGAACTCCTGCTGCATTTCCCTATTTACAATTCGTTCTAAAAATAAGGCTGTTTGATGTGCACTGCCCACCCCTTCCAGTCCCCAGCTTCCTGACTGACTCCATCTCCTGCTTCCCTTCCCCTCTCTCACTCTGTTTCACACTGGTGGATCTCTTCAAAAGTTTTGCACTTGGTACATTGTCTGCCTAGAATGTTCTTACCTGAGGCTCCATGTGACTTCCTCCCTCACTTTCTTCAGGCCTTTACTCAAAAGACACCTTTTCGGGATGGCTTTTCCTCGTTGAAGCCTACCCAAAATCATAACTGCCCTTCTTCCCACCACACAGATACAAGAGAAAGAAATAGCAACACATCAGTAGTAGAAGATTCTCTGTGAAAGACACAACAAGTGTACCAATAAGAGTAAAATATAAGATGTAAATAGCATAACAAGTAGGTACATATAGTAAATAGGTTTTATATAAATCTATATATTCACACGCATATGCATAGGTAGATACATATGTATGTAAATAAATCCTTCACACTGAAACTAAACTTTTTTTTCAAAACCTGAGAGTGCATTTATAAGGATCTTCTGTATATTAGACCACAAAAGAAATCTCAGTGAATTTGTCCCTCTCTGCCAAATACCATGCATGAAATAGTTTGCAGGAACATGGGTACCACGTAGGGGTAATGGAACCAGGCAGGCAGCACTCTGGGACCACAGCTATAGCAGCTCCCTTGTTTTTGAAAATTGAGAAGAGAACAAGCACTGACCAGACACTAGTGTGTGTTCCTCCTGCAGCTCTGTATTCCCAGCTACCCTGGCTGGCAGGGCAAAGACTGCAAGACAGTAAAGGAAGCTTCATTAAAGTGTTGGAAATACCTGGAAGAAGAAGAAGAAGAAGAAGAAGAAGAAGAAGAAGAAGAAGTGGGAGGGGGAGAGGAAGGAGGGGGAGGAGGGGGAGGAGGGGGAGGAGGGGGAGGAGGGGGAAGAGAGGAAGACGACTATATTAATTAGTGCTGAATGCCAGAAAGTAATTTCTTCTCGTCTTCTGTTTCTGCTACTCTAGACTTGACATTCTGAGTTAGAAATGCCAACGAAACAGAAATTTCTAAAAATTTCACTAAAAACCACTGCCTTGTAACTTTAGATGATTTCTCTTTAGTCAACCTTGACTGAACAAAATTACTGACAGAGTTGGCCTTCTCTTCCTGCCCCCATAGTACCCTTTAAAAACCTGATGGATTGCCTCAATGACTTTCAAAAGGAAAATGGATAGATTAGTAAAAAACATTTTTGGTAAGCATACGCATTTACAAATTTGTACCCCATACACCACCAAAGGAAGAAATTTGTCATCATTACCATCCCCACTCATTAAACACAGGGCAAGTTGTGAAAACAAATGATACCTAAAAGGAACAAAGAAAATCCCAACTCCATTACCACATAAAACTATTGCTGGAAACACAAAGCTTCTCTTCAAGCTGCTTATGAATGGGTATATTAGTGGCTCAGGAAATGGTAAAATTGTTTCATTTTTATACTAGTATACAATTTAGATGTAAAGATGATAATGATTTGTAATGCCCTTATTTTTTTTGTACTGAAGATTTGAGTCTTTCTATTACTAAAGAGATCATCTGATAAGCAAATTGTACACATTTTAAGGCCACATTACTAGATTGTGGTCAGTTTGTCTTTCTTTTCCCCCAGGAGTCTCTCTGTGTTATTTTGGTTCTTTACACTTATTAATTCTAGCCAGCATTTTTTTCCCTCTCCCTGAGCATTAAGCTAACCACAGAAGAGACATTTTAACCAAAGATCAACTTTAGATGGAACTAAAAATCACATCTGCCACTATTATCTAATCCATAATGGTCTAGGTTAACCACAAAGAGAGTAGTGATTCAGCTTTTGCAATTTGTCAATTTTATTTTATTTTTTTAATATTCTAGGAAGTTAAATAGTAGTATATTTATGGGACAATAATATAACCTTGCATGCCCTTTAATGATTTTAAGTGTATTGTTTTGCTAAGGAAATAACGCTAATTTTTTTCTTTCCTAAAAAATGTACTTCACATACAATTTTGTATGAAGAAATATAGAGAGGATAAAGGAATCTGTTCAGATAATGATCTCTCATTGAGTGACAATTCTCAGAAGGAATAGGGCTAATATCTATGAGTGTTTAAGTCAGGAAAACCAATGGGCTCTTCTCATTTAAAGAAATACAACTGTTGTACTGAATTCATACCTTATAAAAAATTTACATTCTCACAACATTAAAAATAAGGTGATGAATTAGTTCCTTAAACTCTTCTTATGTATGTATGTGTCAGGCACTACTCTATGTTCTAGGGATTAGTGAACAACAGAATTCTTGACCTCAGGGAGCTTCCATGCAAATGTCAGAAACAGGAAGCAAATAATGCAAACAAACAAATATGTAAGAAATGTATTAAGGATCACTATGAAGATGAAGTAGGAGACATCTTAGTTGTTACTGGGAACTGCTCATTCAGAGAACTGAGCAAAGGGTCTGAGCAAGGGAGAGGTGAGGGGCTCAGCCAGAGAAAATTGTATTTGAATTCATACCTCAATGAGGGGAAGTAAGCAAGATGAAAAGAGCCTCGAAAAGTGTATTTCAAACACAGAGAAGAGGAAAGGTAAAACGACCTAATTAGTGCAGATTTACAGAGTCTCAATTCAGGACTCTTAAGTACCAACCATTAACCTAGCCGAAGTAGAACACTGGAACCTTGAACTGGAGACATTTACCATTTGATTCATAAAGAAATATCACTAAATATCTGGAAAATATTTTTAAACACCCCGGCTTCAGACCCATAAGAGTCTATGGTTTCTTTATTATTATTTTTTTTAATTTTAATTTTAATTTTTAAAAAAATTTTAATGTTTACTTTTGAGAGAGCAAGAGACAGTGCAAGGGGCAGAGGGGCAACAAGAGAAGGATACACAGAATCCTCTGAAGCAGGCTTCAGGCTCTGAGCAGTCAGCACAGAGCCTGATGCGGGGCTTGAATCCACAACCATATCATGACCTGAGCCAAAGTCAGATGCCCAACTGACTGAGCCACCCAGGCGCCCAAAGAGTCTATGGTTTCTAAGGGGAAAAGATACCTCTGGAGCTATAAAAAGAAGGAAACTAACAGGCCCCAAAGCAGTGTAAATACAGGACTGGGTTTAACAAGGTTTACAGTGCCGTGGAAAGTTTAAAAAAAAAAAAAAAAAAAGGAAAAGGAAAAGAAAATAGAAGCTGGGAATTAGAGCCAGGAAAGGATACACATGAAATATACCTTTTAAAGAGTCAAGCAATTATAACAAAGTATGAGATGTTCCTGGGAGATCAGAAAGAGCTAAATCTAGAGAGTAATCACCTTTATCTTTGCAGATCTGACTCAGGTTAGAGGTTATTTCTCATCAAGCAATAAACAAAATATTATCCTATGGGATTTTCAAACTCTGCACTTTATGAGAAATCTGTAATGCTATTCTCGGTTTTTGTTTGTTTGCTTTGAAAGAGACCGGGATAATTGCTTCACAGAAAAGAAGTCAATATAATCAGGATGAAAGACCATATAAGTAGTAATGAAAACTTGGGAGGAGAACCCAACCAAGATAGACACTCTAAAAATCTGGGTAGTTAAAATTCCTGCTCCCAGTTTTGAAGCCAAACAAAGGAGGGTATGGGGGAAAGGTTAAAACCAGAGTCAGTAACATGGCATTTTCAGAAAGGAGGGAGAACCACAGTTCTTTGGAAAAGGCAAAATTTCCAACCACCAGGTCTAAAGAAAAATTTTTAATTCTTTAATTTCTTGAGTAATGTTACTGCAATGCAAAACACAATCAACATTTATCTAACAAAAAAAGGTCAGGCATTTCATTTGGTTCTTCTTATAACATTCTGTTTTGTATGGTTTTTCATATAATAACAGTCAAGGACATGTAACACACTGAAGGGAATGTTGTAAAGTTAAAATATTTTACCTGAAAATATTTGGTTTTCTGATGATCAGGCTTTATTGAAATAGAGTGAAAAGACTGAAAGGACTACATATCTTTCAAAAAAAATTCCCTAAATTCCTTTCTTAGCTGGGCTTTTGATAGGAATTTTGAAAGAAAATACTTTATTCTCTTGGAAAAACCTCAATTGTTAGTATGAGGTACAGGTTGAAGTTGCAAACACACACTATATAAATACTATATAATCCTAAAATAAAATAGACATTCCCTATGAAAAGTTAGGACTGCAAGCATAATTTTCAATGATTGATTTTAGGTTAATCAGATTTTTAAAATATTTATTGTCAATGCCTTTCCTTTCTGTATTTAAATCAGTAAATACCAGTCATTTATTTGGGTGCATGATATAATGTAGATTTTGAATGTAAAACATGCAATAATTCCACTTATAACGAAATGGTGATAAACTTCATACATCTTTACGACTAAAATGCTCTATAGTCAGGTGTTTGTAATCCTTATTTATGTAATCATGCAGAGATGGTACCAGTTTCTGAGGTCTTTTTTATTTTGCCTTCTTTTTAAACTATTCTTTCTTTCTTGTTGCTACTTTTCTGTTTTAATGGTTCATCAGTGTTAACTCAGTCATATTTTTGTAGTTTTGTCTTATTTGAAAACAATTATTGATCTTAGTTTTACATCAGTGAGTTTTTTTTTTTCTTTTGGCATTTTGACATCTCTCTGTCCCTGCTCTCTGAATATAGGCAGCGAAAGCCAGTGCAGGCCAGAGAGAGGAGATTCCAAGGATGATGCAGGATATTCAGGAAATCCATCTGAGCCCAGTAGAGCAAACAATGGGCAGATATCCATGTGATACCCTTAAAAGGGTTACAAAAATAATGGCAGCCAAAATAAAATTAAAATGTGTCAAAAACAAAGACAGCTAACATAAAATGTATCAGTGTCTTTTGTAGATTTCCTCTTCCTTTTTGGAAGCCAGAAAATGGAACAGCTTCTTCTCCAAGTCTTGGGCAGCATTTCATGGATATTTTATCAATTTATCCATTGTATCCATTTCATGGATATTTTCTAAAGTTTTATTTTTTTTTTTTCAACGTTTATTTATTTCTGGGACAGAGAGAGACAGAGCATGAACGGGGGAGGGGCAGAGAGAGAGGGAGACACAGAATCGGAAACAGGCTCCAGGCCCTGAGCCATCAGCCCAGAGCCTGACGCGGGGCTCGAACTCACGGACCGCGAGATCGTGACCTGGCTGAAGTCGGACGCTCAACCGACTGCGCCACCCAGGCGCCCCTCATGGATATTTTCAAAAGGAATTGTGGAAAATAAGTTGTGGATATGCTAAATTGGATAAAATTTAAGAGATCACTTTAGAGCAAGATAGTTCGGTCTTTAAAATGCTAATAGACTGTTGAAATCACCAACAAGAGAAATACAAAACATGACTTTTCCCAAATGGAATAGTTCTTTATCATGTGACATCTATTAATCTTATAGAAGTTTATTGTTTCTTGGAATACGGTTTTAAGAATTTTGCTTTAAAATATCAGTTATCTTTCTGCTGGCTTTTTCTCTTATGTCAATAAGTTGCTCTTAGTAATTCCCAGGGTCCAGAGAGGTTTCCATTTAGCTGTTTGTCATTCTGTTGACTGAATAAAGAAATTGAGTTCTTTGTGTATACAAAGGCTTGCACGAATACCAGGGAGCAGTTTAAAATGTATCCAGAGATGAAATGAAAATGTTCTCTTTCCTGATTTCTGATTCAGCATCCACTATTCACAGAAGACTATGCTTTTCTTGTCTTTGAATGACAAAAGAGCGATCTATTTCTCCTATGGGCTTTCCAGTTTGCTATCTCTCATATCACATGACTCACTTGTTTCACCCATTAATAACAGATATCTAATTTTTGTCTTATGCCTAAACTATAATTAAATCATTTTAGCTAATGTCATTTTGGTGATTTACAAATTTTTTTAATGTTTATTTAGTTTTGATAGAGAGAGATACAGCGTGAGTGGGGAAAGGGCAGAGAGCAAGGGAGACACAGAATCTGAAGCAGGCTCCAGGCTCTGAGCTGTCAGCACAAAGCCCCACACAGGGCTCGAACTCATGGACCAGGAGATCATGACCTGAGCCAAAGTCGGACGCTCAACTGACTGAGCCACTCAGGTGTCACTATTTTGGTTATTTTTAAAGCCACAGTTTTGTCCTGTTGCTCCAAACCTTGATTTTAATAGTACCTCCCATTTTTCCTTTTTCTAATCCAAAGAATGTTTGTCGCATAACAGGTGGGGCCCAATTGATAGCAATAGCTGCACATTGCTTTCATGCTTGTCTGCTTTTAGATTGCTGTATTTCCCTGATAACTATGATTAATTTGTTTTATTACATCTATTGAGTTAGTAAAGATGTTTAAAATCCATCATTTAATTTATTTAAGTCATCCTGTATCCCTCAGTAACTTCTTTCTCCCATAATATGTGATATTTTACCAAATTCGTGAATGTTTGTATCTTCTATATTTTGTGTTATTTTATTTATTTATTTTGAGAGAGGGAGAGAGAGAATCCCAAGCAGGCTCCTCACCGACAGTACAGAGCCTGATGCAAGGCTCAAACTCATGAACTGTGAGATCATGACCTGAGCCGAAACCAAGAGTTAGACACTTAACCAAGACGCCCTTATTTTGTGCTTATTTTAAACTAATATATTCTGATGTACACAACAGTGATGAAAAATATTGATAAATGGATGTTCCTTGGATTGTTTTCCTTCTAACTACTTAAAAATTTAGCTAAATTAGTAATTTCTCGAGAGTTCTAAATTGCACCTTTCTTTACATCCATAGTAAAAGGTACACAGTTTCCACCCCCCCTTTAATTGACACTTCCTTGAGAAAAAAAATTGATTCATTAATACATATGCTTTTCAGGAAGTATGATTTTATTTCAACCAAGTTCTACAGAACACAAGCCTTTCTGAAACAGAACACGTACCCCACTTTCTTAGTGATTGTACTGCTTTCTGTACATTTATTTCTTTTAAAGCTGGCCAACATGTTTTCCAAATAGTTTCATAGATATATAGAATGTTTTAATAATTATACAATAAAAAGTGTTATGAAATGTGTAATTAAAAATGTTTAAAATGTAGTGTTTTCTGGAAATAAAACAGAATCTCATTTTCAGAAATCACTTGCTATCCAAACACACTTAAAACAAATATTGTTCTCAGGTGAAACCATATGTTGAAAGAGTAAAATACTGAAACTAAAAAGAACTGATTCTTAGGAGTAGTAGATGAGTATAAATCCCCAATGAACAAGTCAAATGAATGAACTTATGAATGATGAGTATCTTAAGTCAGAGATCAAGTTTATTGATTTTTGTATTACTCTCATAACTTAGTTCAGTGCTAAATGTATATTGAGTAAATGACTAAACAAATACATAAGTATATCAAAATATAACTTCTCTCTCTCTTTTTCCCTCCTCTCCCCTTATAGCTATTAATATATGGCTTATCTATATGGTTATTTCCTTATATCTAGAGAGACCACATATATGTATATACACATATGCACACATATATGTTTACCTATATGTAAATATAGGTACATACAACACATAGGTGATAACATATATACATAGTAAGAGAGAGGAAGCACTCTCACAACATTGGAAATGAGATCAACGTGAAAAATCAAAATGAAAAATAATTCAGATTATCCATTCATGTATTCAAAAATATTTATTTGAAAATGCACTGGAAACTTGCCACATGTATGGCTTGTATATAAGTTTAATGCATACCAAGTTTTATAAGGTTAATATCTTCCACTTACTGTATTTCCAATCACACACACACACACACACACACACATTTGCTTTCTTGCATGAAAATATCTCAAGGATAAATATATTGATAAAAAGCTTAAGAATCCATTCTGTCCTTAAGCTAAATGACAATAAGCCAACAATTTGACAAGTTGAAAAAATGTAGAGTGGATAAAAGATTTCCATCTCAACCAATGTTGAAATGAAAACTATCAGGGTCCTAGTGATTAAGTATATGTGCAGCCAAGCACTGTCCTCCTTTCAGGATGTGAGCAAAATTTGTGACTCTTTCCATTCTGTGCAGAATATAAATCCAGACCAGCCTCCCACTGGCAGATAGAGGGATAGATCTAAAGGAATACAAGAGATTCATTCAGTTCCCAAAGTCTGTCACCCTTACTCCCAACATCCTCAAAATCCCACTGGGAATTTCTGAGGTTAGTTCCTATTCAAGTTCATCCTAGTGATTTTGATACTTTTATCAGCATTACAGCTAGAGGTTGCATTGAAATTCCCTATGATTGATTTTTTTTATCAGATAATAATACTACTTTCACAAATTTATAGAATCTAAGTAATATTTATTGCCTCTCAATTATATTTGCAATGGAAGTGCTGAAGGCACCATGACACCTTGATTAAAAGGATAATGGAATAAGGTCACATGATGACCAGTGTCTCTGACAGTTCTTGAGATTTTAACACAACTAACTGTCTGATAGCAAGGCTGATATCTGACAGCTGCTATGATGAAAAAGGCCAGACTCTGGAAATGATGTATAATTTCTCTTCATTGGCCTTCGGGCATAATAGCTTTACAGAGTCTTATATGACAATTTCTAATGGACAGGTTATATGTAATTCATACACTCAGCGTATTGGATTTTAAATGTTGATAGTTTCTTTTCTACTATTTCAATGCAGCTTCCAAAATATGATTATTTCAACTTTTAATAACAAACTATATTATTTAAATATCATGTACATGTATGTTTGCACACTTGGGTTAGTATCTCTTAAGTATAAATAATAGAAGTGAGATGGCTGGGCTAAAGTAAAAGTACATTTAACATTTGGATAAATAGTAACATATCTCCCTTTTAGACAGTTGACATGAATTTACAAGTTCATCAGAGTGACCAAAAAAGGTATCTTTTCATATATATTTTAGCCAAAAGAGCATTAGATTAAACTTTTGAAATATTTTCCAAGCAAACAGGTGAAAAGCTGCTATATATTATTAAATGTTTATCTAAAGACGAGTATGATAACATTTTTTTGTATTGTATTAGATATTTATAATTATTTTTCTATTAACCTTTTTGATGCCATTTAGATTTTTTTTCTTTTAAATCACTGGTGTGTGTGTGTGTGTGTGTGTGTGTGATAGCTAAATCACTAGAAACTGCTTAGCCTACCTTTTCTATATGAATGCCACCTGTTGAAGAGAAAAAATATATATAATCATAATCAGCAACAACACACACACACACACATAAACAACTATACCAACTTTTCTTGAGGTACAAACCTCAGAAGTAAAGTCCTTAGAGTAAATAAATAAACAGAATACTTGTCGAAGATTTAATATGCTGGTAGTTTTGTTTATTTTTTTGTTCGGGAATTCTTATTAGTAAAGAGTTTCAGAGAATTAGTCAGGAAAAGGCGTAGATAATTCATTTACTTCAACAGAACTGCACAGGATGTATGATTGCTAGATTCTAGGGATCTCAGTGGATATTGTGTCCTATTCTCCAACTACAAGTCTAAAAACTTAGAATATTTGACAAATATTGTATAAAAACAAAAAAAAATAATGTAACCTCTTTGTTGGCAAATAATGAGTCCTGATAAACATCCCCAAATGGACATATAAAAAAACATCATTTGAACACACAAAAAAACTATAGGACAGAGCTTCAAGTATTAGAGTAAAAGAATCATACTTATATTTTCAATATATTTTCTTAGCAGTGGAAAGAATAGTGAAACTAGTATATATGTGAAGAATATATAGAAGAGTTATTACAGTCACCCAGGCATAAAGAATGGTTATCACAGTTGCTCAGGCATAAAGGATGGTAAGGATTCTGAGGTATTAGAGATAGACATGGATAAACAAGGTCATATTAAATGTATTTCAAGATAGAGTTAACAACACTTGGAATGTGAAGGATAGTGAGTGGTGGTACTTAAGGAAAAAGGAAGACATCGTCGGTCATTGAAGATCAATGTCATTATTGATGACATTCTGGTGGAACTAGCAGATGGTTTTGATACTGGACTGAGACCAGGGATCCTTGGAAAAGGAGAGGGATTTTTGTATTTGTGTTGTTCTGAACTTAGCGAGAGATTAGGAGATATGTTTTGGACAATACTTTGAATTTCCTGTAAAACAACTCAGATATGTCAAGTATGAAACTTGGATGTCAGAAGAGTGTTCTGAACTGATGATATAAATTTCTAAATAATAGTCATAGTTTATTGATGGTATATGATTACTGAACGAGACAGTGTAGTATGAAAAGAAGAGCCAAGGATTGAACCCTTTAGAGGAGCGATAGAATTTTTGGTGTAGATAGATAGGAGGAGCCAAGAAAGAGACCTAGAAGAAGTTGGGAAGTTATCTGTGAAACAACAGAAAAGTCAAGAGATTATGGTGTCACACAAGCCAAGAAAAGAAAATTTTCTAGAAGGACAATATTGTCAACTTAAAAAACTAAATGCTTCTGGAAGTTTAACTAGGATGACTGAAAGGGTTCCTTTTTATGGAGCACTGTTTAATCACTGTTAAGTTTAGTAAAATCAGGTCTCAAAATTTACATCACTAAGGCCTTAAGCTAGTGGAAGAATAATTTTTAAATAATTTTGACAATAACAATTGTGTGGAAAAACATGTTTATCACAGCTAACATTTGTTCTATAATTTGAGAACAATTAAAAACATTTTAGATATTTGATAAAACTTAAAATTTAAAGTATACACACAATATTTTTGAAAATAATTTCAACACTGGTGCAAGAATCTACAAAAAGATCAATGGAACAAAATAAATAGACCTGAATTCATTTCTAGTACATTTAACATCTCAATAAATGATTAAAGAGAAGTGACTAATAATGGAAAGTCACACATGCCTTCAAAAGTATTGGTATAAAATTTGGCTATCTGAACAAAAATTTATCTAACCATATTGCCAAAAAATTCCAAGATGATTAAGTATTTATGTGCAAAATTCAATAAAAAAATTTAAGCAATTTTTTGCCCCCCCCAAAAAAATATTGCTACTAGAAATAGAAAAAGAACTCCCAATTCATTTCATAAAGTTACTATTTTATTTGCAAACTGGATAAGGAAAATTTAAGAAAATTGTAAATTTATATCATTTAGAGATAAATCAAATGTTAGCTTAAAATTCAAAACAGTATACTTAAAAATAATATTCATAATCAAATACTTTATCTCTGAAATACAAAAATCACTGAACATGTTGTACATGTTTCAATGTTATTTACTAAATTACTACTAAACCAATAGGCCAAAAAACAAATCATACTATCACCTCAATAAATATAGGAAAACAAACTTTTGTGAAAGTCCTTTACCTTTTTAAGAAATATTCTCTTAGTGAACTAGGTAATGAAAAGATTGAAGTAAACCCCAATTCAAAGTCATCAAGCAAAAAACCGATTAATAGGACTCTTGCAAAATTAAGGATCTTAACCTTTAGTAAACATTACAGAACACAAATAAAAAGAAGAAAAATTAGAGAAGATATTTGCAGTACTTAGAACTAACAAAGAAGTTAAAAGAACTCTTGAAAATCTACCTGACAGCGAAATGGAGCTGGTGGAGAAGAATTGCAGTGGACAAACAGGCAAAGGTTTGAACAGAAATTCAGAGAGTGCCAACAAAAGGCAAATAACCACAGAAAGAGATGATCGAACTTATTAAAATTAGAGAAACGTAAATAGAAGCAAAAAGGGAACATAACTTTGCTCCCAGAAATTTAGTAAAAATAATAACACAATAATTCTGATAATTCAAGTACAGGCAGGTGCAAAGGCATTCAGGAATTATGTATGCTAACAGAAGTGCTGATTGGCATATCCTTTCTGGAGAGCAATCTAGCAATATTCAGTCAAATTGGATAAAAATGTACCTGTATTTCTGATTTCCTGTTGCTGGTTATACACACCAAGGAAATTTCCACAAAATTCATAGGGACCTATATAATGATTATTCACACAATCATTTGAAGTAGAGGAGTTTTGGAAAGAATCAAGGTGACCCTGGCCGGGAAAATGGGTAAGTAAAACATGTCACATACACATGAAAGAATACTATAAAGAAGTCAGAATCACCTAACTATGGCATAAATAACATGTAGGGTGTTGTGTGAATAGAAATAAGAAAGAAACTGAGGCTTACAGTATAATTCCATTTATGTAAAATAAAAATACAAAGAAACAAAACTATATGTATATATGTATATACATCACAAGTACACACAGAAGAAAAAGAATATATACCAAACCCATTAGAATGGCCTTCTAGGTGGAACTGAAAAACGGAAGGTGAAAGATTGGAAATATATTGGAATAAAGATATATTGTATATATTAATGTTGCAACCTCCTCCAGAACTCAGCAGTATTAATTGCTCAACTCTCTCTACCTGAAATTTTCTCTCTTTACTTAGGTGATTTTAGTTTAGAGGATTTTCTTAGTATAAATTAGTGAGAGAACTTTTAAAGAATATCATTGATATATGTACACAGAAATTGATAAAGTGTCAGGAAAAAAAGAGAAATGACAAACTGAAAACAATTTGTGCAATAAATATGACAGGCATAGATTTAGCTGTATTGCTATGTAAGTTCTTACATATCATTAAATAAATGCAAAGTTTCTTTAAAATGTGTATAAGACATTAATAGTCTATTCAAATACAATAAATACAAATGCCAATAAAGAGATTAACAATATCCAATCTTATTCAAAGTCATGCAAATATAAAGAATTTGTGCTTTTTTTTCACTCAACAATAATATACAATTATGATAATATTCAGTGCTTGCTGGAGAATGGTGAAATAAAAATTAACCAATAATTCTATATGCAAGTTGTGGAATGGCCTATATCAGTCTAAATTTTTAAAAGATCCCATGATGAGCCAAAATGAGGGAAATCAAGCATTGTGACAGATGAAATTTTAACAAATTTAACCAGAAAAAAAAAAAAAGACAACGTCATATCCATTTATCTGTAGGTAAACAAAAGGGTTTGTTGAATAAACATTCTATAAGTAGAACGTGAAGATGTCTAAAATGACTGGTCTCAAGTTTTTCTTCATGTCTGTCCCCATGCTAATTAAGGAAGTTTCCAGGAGCTAAGCCTTACAGAAAAATGCTGTGTGGAGAGCACAAAGCTGTGTGAAAAGCTTACAGGTCAAAAGATGTCGAACCCACAAAGGGCTCATATAATCAAATACTAAAATTTTGAAAAATGAATTGGAGAAATCATGAACATACATGGAGTTAAAATGTCAGCATTTTCAATTATTTTCATTATTTTCCCAGTTAGTTGCTTATGTATTCATACCAAATATTAACACTCATTATCTCTTTGTTAATTTCTTTATTTTGTAATTTTTTATCCACAAATATTATGCTTATAATCGCAAATATATTTAGGAAAATATCGTAAGTAAAGTCCACTCATGGGGCGCCTGAGTGGCTCAGTCAGTTAAGCATCTGACTTCGGCTCAGGTCACGCATGATCTTATGGTTGGCGGGTTCGAGCCCCATATCGGGCTCTGTGCTGACAGCTCAGAGCCTCCAGCCTGCTTTAGATTCTGTGTCTCCCTCTCTCTCTGCCCCTCCCCCCTTTCTCCCCCCTCCTCTCTCTCAAAAATAAATAAATATTTTAAAAATTTTTTAAAAAGAAAAGTCCACTCACAAAAGCCCATTAAGTGAAGAACTCAGTTCAACTTGAGCTCTGTTAGTTGGCTTGTGTTCTCAATTTGGAGCATTCAGTTCCCAACTGGTGGTGGGAACTAGGTGGACCGGACGATCTCTGGAATCCAGAAACAAAGAGTGATTTTGGGGAACGAGGACAATGTTTGTGTTCATGGAGAACTAACACCAGTTTAAAGAAAAAAACTTAAAAAAAAGTTTTCATAAAAATTGTCAAAGTATTTTCTTTTAATTTGTGGTTTTAAAATGTTATAAAAGAAGACTATAATATATTAGGACGTTAAAAGTAAGAGAAGAATCAAAGTTTCGCTAATAAGGCACTGGAGTAGTGAGTGACAGGCAATTTCAAACCCAAAATGATTACATCTTTTCACAGAGTTGTCACAGCTTTACCACCAGGGAAACTGTCACATTTTCAGAGAAGCCCCTAATTTAAAAAGAGTTCCTGCCAACTTCTTTCACTTTGTTTTATTTTACCTGACAAAAGTATTTACCTCATGTGATAGGAATAGTCTCACAGTAGTAATTAAGAAAAGGCAATGAACAGAGGTTGGTGGCAAAACACTTTATTATTGATTTTTGGTCATGTCTTCTCATTGTATATATAGCTTATAAACTCAGAATATGACTGCATTTGTGAATTGAATAGGATCTCTAATAAAAATCATAATACTTAGTGTATAATGTCTCATAAGCAAAAGTCATTGTGTTTTTCAATGACACACATTCCTTCATTGTGAAAATCTCAAACCTGAATTTAGTACATGAAGTACCGTCAAGTAACACTTTCATTTGAGTCATTGCCCTGCTTTTTTCAAGGTAACTTCATGTTTTTGGTGCCTGTTATTTCACCTTATAAATATATACCAGAGCCTATATTTCCATGACAACACTGTCAGTAGTCAGAAATGGGGAAAATGGAAATATATATTTTTTGATGGCAAATAGTTAGCTAAACCAAAACCATCAACCAAGGATAAGACATATGCTAGAAGATTCTTATACCATATAATAACAGAAAACTTAAATTCAGTGAAAACAACAAAAATTTTAACACATTTATATGAGAAATTTATCAAACCAATGGCATTTTGAAAGATCACTCAGTCAAGAAGCATACTATCTGATTGTGTTAGATCGACATATCTCAATGTTCATTGTACAGTGAGTTTGTGGAATATTAATAAACATTACAGGTTAAAAATGTTTCATGGATGAGGATATCTGGAAATGCTTTTTTTAAATAATGGAAATCATTACTGATGAAGAACTTGTCCGAGCATTTTCAAGAACTGTCAAGGTCTGGGCTTTTATCTTACTTGTAAAGGTTACAAGTTAGCTGGCTAGTTTCATAGATGCTAGGTAAAGTCTCCTGGTCAGAGACAAATGGCTTTGTAACCCAGGGCACAGCAGGCAGTATGAACATCAGTGTGTTTGCTTCAGTTCCCCTTGCCCTTACGTCCCACAGAGGCAATGTGAACTGGCCCAGAGGAAGCCTGCATGTGCGGTAGGTTGCGTTACAACAGAGGAACCCTAAATTTAGGAAACTTGGATTTGTTAAAATAGGCAGTAAACATTCTTCTCCTCTGCTTCTATCTTTTAAGGCTGTTCACTATATAAATATACTTGAAAAGATAGTCAGATTAAAAGACATTTTGCACCTCCCTCCAAAACATTCAGAAATTCAGTATCCCATGGAGAATTATCTCCTAACAATCCCTTAAAATGCTTATTTGCATTGGGAATCTTAAAGATGTACTGGGATTTTCCAAATCTAATTTGAATATAAAAATTGTATGTCTGTGTGTGTGTGTGTGTGTGTGTGTGTGTGTGTGAAAACCTCTCTTACAGGAGGTAGAAATCAAGAAAAATTGAAATAAATCTTTTTCAATTTCGTATGCAGATAAAGATTCCCAGTCAACTTGATATTCTCTTACTATTGCATTCTTAACTATTTTAAGAAATAATAGGAAATGGAACTTTTTTCTGAAGTTTAATTAGTTGCTTAGGTATAATGGTCTGTGTTTGAATCCCAGCTTCAATACTTAACTGTTTAAATGTAGGGGGAATAAGAGGAAAAAACACTCAGAACTTCATGCTTTTGACTGACATCATGCATGTAAATAACAATGTTTTAGCTAGTAAATAGTTTTTTACAATCAAATATATTATATTATAAAATACTATTTATCAGGGTGCCTAGGTGGCTTAGTCAGTTAATTGTTCGACTTCAACTCAGGTCATGATCTCACAGTTTGTGAGTTCGAGGCCCTCTTCAGGCTCTGTGCTGACAGCTCAGAGCCTGAATCCTGCTTCAGATTCTGTGTCTCCTCCTCTCTCTCTGCCCCTCCCATACTCATGCTCTGTCTCTCTCTGTCTCTCAATAATAAATAAATGTTTAAAAAAATTTAAGAAAATACTATTTATTGTATTATTTTATAAAATATTAAAATTGTATAACTATAAAATAAATCTAAAATTTACCTTATTAAAGTAAGGGTCAACTGGAAACTGAATTAAACGGTATATACATACAGAGGCATATGCAAATACACACATAAAAAATTTTTATGAGAAATACTGGGGCGCCTGAGTGGCTCAGTTGGTTAAGCCTCCAATTCTAGGTTTGGGCTCAGGTCATGATCTCACCATTTGTGAGACTGAGCCCTAAGTCAGGCTCCAGAGCCTGCTTGGGATTCTATCTTTCCTTCCCTTGCTGCCTCTCCCCTGCTTGCTCTCTTTCTCTCTCTCAAAATAAACATTGAAAAAAATAGTATTTTAAAAAAGTGACAAATAATAATAAGCAAATTTCAATTTTAACTTTCTTTTTCATTTTATTTTCATTATTTTTTAATTTTTTTGAGAAAGAAAGAGAGTGGCAGAGGGACAGAGGGAGAGAGAGAGAGAATCTTAAGCAGTCTCCATGCTCAGTGCTGAACCCAATGTGGGACTCAATCCTGCAACCCTGGGATAATGACCAGAGCTGAAATCAAGAGTCAGATGCTTAACAGACTGAGCCACCCAGGTGCCCTGCGAATTTCAATTTTAAACAAAGGTCAAATATAGGATAGAAACATCAGCAATAAGAACAAAATATCATTTTATTTAATATCATTTCATTTAAATATTTCACATGCTTTCCCTTGCTTCAGGAGACATAGCTAGAAAGAAGTTGTTACAGTTGATGTTAAAGAAGTTATTGTGTTCCCTTCCAGGATTTTTATGGTTTCAGGTCTGACATTTAGGTCTCTCATCCATTTTGAATTTATTTTTGTGTATAGTGTAAGAAAGTTGTCCAGTTTCATTTTTCTGCACGTTGCCGTCCAGTTTTCACAGTACCATTTGTGGAAGAGACTATCTTTTTCCCATTGGATATTCTTTCCTGCTTTATCAAATACTGATTGACCATTTAGTTGTAGGTTCATTTCTGGGTTTTCTTTCTATTCCATTGATCTATGTTTCTATTTTTGTACCAGTACATCTTTGTAATATAATTTGAAGTCCAGAACTCTGATGCTTCAGCTTTGTTTTTTCTTTTTTTTTTTAATTTTTTTAATGTTTATTTATTCTTGAGAGAGAGAGAGAGAGAGAGAGAGAGTGGGGGAGTGGCAGAGAGAGAGGGAGACACAGAATCCAAAGCAGGCTCCAGGCTCCCAGCTGTCAGCACAGAGCCTGATGCAAGGCTCTAACACACCAGCCACAAGATCATGACCTGAACCAAAGTCAGAGGCTTAACCGACTGAGCCACCCAGATGCCCAAATTTGTTTTTCTTTTTTAAGGTCGTTTTGACTATTTGGGGCCTTTTGTGGTTCTATATAGATTTTATGATTGTTCTAGTTCTATGAAAAATGTTGGTGGTATTTTGATAGGGCTTATATTAAGTGTGCAGATTGCTTTAGGTGGTATAGACACTTTAACAATATTTATTCTTCCAATCCATGATCATGGAATATCATTCCGTTTCCTTGTGACATCCTCTTTCTTACATGAGAGTTTTACGGTTTTCAGAGTACAGATTTCTCACCTCTTATTTAGGTTTATTCCTAGGTATCTTATTATTTCAGGTGAAATTTTAAAAGGGATTGATTCTTTGAATAAAATTTCTGCTGCTTCATTAATGGTGTGCAAAATGCAACAGATTTTCATATGTTGATTTTGTATCCTGTAACTTTATTGAATTTGTTTACCAGTTCTAGCAGTTTTTTGTGTAGTCTTTTAGGTTTTCTATATAGAGTTTTCTTCCTTGCTAAGTTGGATGACTTTTATTTCTTTTTGTGGTCAGATTGCTGTGCCTAGCACTTCCAGTACTATGTTAAATAACAATGGTGAGAGTGGACACCCCTCTCTTATGCCTCACTCATAGAGGAAAAGCTCTCAGTTTTTCCCATTGAGAATGCTATTAGCTGTAAGTCTTTCATATATGGCCTTTATTATGTTGAGGTATGTTCCCTCTAAACTATTTTGTTGAGGGTTTTTATCATGAGTGAATATTGCACTTTCTCAAATGCTTTTTCTGCATCTATGGAAATGATTATATGGTTCTTAATCTTTCTTTTATTAAAGTTGTGTTTCACATTGATTGACTTGGGAATATTGAATCACCCTTGTAATGCAGGAATAAATCCCATTTGATTGTGATGAATAATTCTTTCAATGCATTTTTAGGTTTCATTCACTAGTATCTTATTGAAAATGTTTGCATCTATGTTCACCAGGGATATTACCTGCATTTCTCTTTTTTAGTGGACTCTTTATCTGGTTTTGGTATCAGGATAATGCTGCCCTCATAGAATAAGTTTGGAAGTTTTTCTCTCTCTTCTATTTTTTGGAATAGTTTAAGAAAAAAGGGGAAAAAACTATTGGGACTTCGTCAAAATAAAAAGCTTATGCATGGTGAAGGAAGCAATCAACAAAACTAAAATTCAATCTATGGAATGGGAGAAGATGTGCAAATAAAAATTTTGATAAAAGGTTACTATTCAAAGTATATAAAGAACTTATAAAACTTACCACCCAAAACCCCAAGTAATCCAATAAAAAATGGGCAAAAGACATGAACACACATTTTTGCAAAGAAGACACATAGATGGCCAATAGACACATGAAAAGATTGTCAACATTACTCATTGAAATGTGAATCAAAACTAAAATGAGATATTACCCCACAGCCATCAGAATCACTAAAATCAACAACACAAGAAACAATAGGCGTTGGCAAGGATGTAGAGAAAAGGGAACCATCTTACACTGTTCATAGGATTGAAAACTGGTGCAGCCACTCTGGAAAACAGTATGGAGGTTCCTCAAAAACTTAAAAATAGAACTACCCTATAATCCAGCAATTGCACTACTAGGTATTTAGATAAAGAATACAAAAGTACTAATTTGCAGGAGTACATGCACTCCAATGTTTATAGCAGTACTATCTATAATACCAAACTATGGAATCAGCCCAAGTATCCATCAACTAATGAATGAATCTTTTTTATTATATTATATAATATATATACTATATTATAATTTCTATTATATATAATGGAATATATTATGTTATATTCCATTGTAATATACAATGGAATATTACTCAGTCATGAAGAGAATGAAATCTTGCCATTTGCAACAATATGGATGGAACTAGAGCATATCATGCTAAGTGAAATAAGTCAGTCATAAAGACAAATACCATATGCTTTCACCCATGTGTGGAATTTAAGAAACAAAACAAATGAGCAAAGGGAAAAAAAGAGAGGGGGCAAACCAAGAAAGAGATTCTTAACTATAGAAAACAAACGGATAGTTATCAGAGGGGAGGTTGGTGGAGAAATGGGCTAAATAGGTGATGGAGATTTAGGAGTGTACTTGTTGTGTTGAGCATAGGGTGATGTATGGAAGGGTTAAATTACTGTATTGTATACCTGAAACTAAATTATCGTATGTTAACTAACTGGAATTGAAATAAAAAACTTAAAAATTTTTTTGACAATAAAAAAATTTCACTTATTTTTTTAACTTTTTTTTTAATGTTTATTTATTTTTGAGAGAAAGAGAAGAGACAGAGTGTGAGGAGGGGAGGGGCAGAGAGAAGGGGAGTCACAGAATCTGAAGCAGGCTGCAGGCTCTGAATTGTCTGCACAGAGCCCAACACGGTGCTCAAATTCATGAACTGCGAGATCATGACCTGAGCCAAAGTCGGACTCTTAACCAACTGAGCCACCCAGGTGTCCCTGTTTCACATATCTTTTTAAATTTCCTGTGTAAGTATGATTTAGAATGCAAGTTGTTAACTGGTCCATCATATTTATAGGCTGGAAGCAAAAATATGGGTATTATATTCCATGTAAAAGATGTATGGACAACCTATAAGGAATAAGATTGATGCCATTTTTCCTTACTGGTTTAAATAGTTTCATCATACACACGGAGCATTGTTCCTTCTTCCTGTTAGCTCATATTCTCAGGAGTGTATGAAAATAATGCCAACAAGTCAAGTTTCTATTATTTTTATTATGAATGAATTTTATAATTCATAGGAGCCACAATCATGTTAAACATTAATTGTTTAGAAATGTGCCGAAATAATTTATAATTAGAAAAAAACATTTTCTTTATTAAAATCTAAACAAACAGAACATAATGTCTCAACCAAATTCATTTTAAGATGCATGGGGCTTAGATTAAAATTGACTTTAATGAAATTAGAATAACAGCATCCAAGACTAAATTTTAGACTTAATGTGCTCATTACTTGTGTTATACTCAATCATTTTACTGCAAATTTTTATTTGTATACAGTAGTTAATTAATTCAAAAAAGATAAGCTTTTTTTCAGTTTTTACTGCTTATTTCTGCTCAATTATTCTAATAAATTAGACAAAGTCAAATGTATTTTTTTTCAATGATGCCCTTTTAAAAATTCATATCAAGAAATTGGGCTGGAAGTTGTGAATTGTTTAAACTACCAAAGCTCCAAAATACCTCAGCGGTATTGCCTTTGTTAATGAGTCTGGCATAAGCATTCTCCAGAAAAGGTATTAAGCTGAGGTGTTTTCTGTAAAGTCAATATTCTTACTTGTACTCTTTCCAGATGGCCTTACCCAGGTCATCATTTTTCAGCTGTCCATGAAACAAATGCGAGGCCATCATTTGTTTGGGAATTACTTTGCCAGAATCATTAAGTCCATTTTGAGGGAAGCATGTGGGAATTCCATAATATATTTGAGCCGTGTTTGGGGATATTAATGAAATATTTGAACAGGAAAAATGGCTTAAAATGGGGTGTATCTGCAAATGCAGAAAAAGTAGTTTCTCAAAGCATATTGGCCTGGCTATAAGGCATTAGTTAGTTGAATGCAACTTCTGTTAAATCCTTTGTAGATTCTTGAATATTTATTTAATAAAAGAAAATGCAAGCATATATTTTCTATCAAAAGTATCACGTGTGGGGTATTTTTAGATACTTGAAAACAGTTATCATAAGTAAAACAAGAGTAAATAAATTATTTTCAAACACAAAGAGTGAGAAAATCTATGAACAATGATTGCAGTTGTAAAGATGTGTGTATTTAAATGTTCACACAAAGTTTCTAAGTACAGATAATGGATCTATTACCCCTGAAAAGTAGTTAATTTTTTTAGTTAGCACATAGCTTTTGGATTTAGAAGAAAGGTAAATAGAGTGGTTAGATGTTTAGAGAAAACAGATTTCTGAAATGTAAAATGGTTTCTATTTTCTTAAATATCTTTTAGACTACATATCTATCATCTATCTATCCATCTATCATCTACCTATCTATCATCTATCTATGTATCTATCTATCTATCTATCTATATGTATGTATCATCTACCTGTCTTTATAGTATGTGCTCAACTGCTGTAATTCACCCGTTTTTTCAACATTGCTTTCTTAGAACCTGAGTTAATCAAAGATTCTGAAATAATTATTTATGTCAAATATCACGATGGTCTTAATTTTGTCCTTATACAGTCATAAAAATTGATACGGCAATTAATATTTTATGGTTCTGTATCATATCAAAATCAGGGAAACAAGTCAGGCTGGTTTTTTAAATGAGGCTTTTTTCTTAATAATTTCCATTTTCTAAATAACCTGGTTAAAGTGAAAAACAAAAACAGTTGAATTTCAGTGAAACTGCTCTTGCACAGGTAAAGTATCCATTGCTTTCACCATCAGTGATATTAACTATTACTAGACAATGGAAAAAATATAAGAATCTAGAAAAATGGCTTACCTGGGGGTAGTACATAGAATGCATACACACAAAAATAACCCCTATCAAATCAAAACTTAAATCAAACTGGTACAAACCTATAAATTAATTTGTATAGAATGAGAGCTATGGGTGCATTGTTTAGAACACTGGAGTTGTTCATACGTGAGTGTGTGTTTTATCCATACATTCATTCATAAAAAAAAAATAAAACCACGGGATACCTATAATTGGCTAACAACTATGCTAGACATGAGTGATATAATGTGAGCTAGGCAAATGAGGCCTTTGTTTTTACAGATGGACTTGTAGGAAAAACAGACAAATTAAGATTAAACTAATATAAAAATTGAACCATGAAGTACACTACAATTGAAAGGTACATGGCATTACAAAACCATAAGGCTAAAGAACTTAGTGATGTCTTCCTTGAAGAACTCACAAGTAAGTTGAGACTTTAAGGGTGACCAGCAGGAAGCAGACAAAAGGAAGAGCAATCCGTGAGGGAAGAGATTGTCCTTGCTCTGCTCTGTAGCAGGAAGCCTCATGGTGCATGTGAGGAAGAGACGGAAGTCTGCTGTGACTGAAACAGAAGTTGAAGACAGTGTCGGAGGGGAGGAGAAAAAGGAAGATGAGGAACTCACGATGAAGTGCCCTGCATGTCAACATTAAGGATTTTTGTTTTCTGTCCTAAGAGCAGTAGAAAGTCATTGAAGGCTTTATTCAAGGAGGCAAGTTGCAACATAACCATAGTAATTGGAATTTTATTCTAAAAAAAAGATGCCTCTAGTTACATTCTAGAGAACATATTAGGGGAAGGAGGTGAGACAAGTCAAAATTTTGGAAGTTAGAAAACTTTTGCAGCAAGTCAGGTATGAACTATGTGGTTATGGTGGAGGTAGAGAGACAGAAACAGATTTAAAATGTGGTAGGCAAAAACAGATTTAGTGATGGATTGAATGAGGGGCATAGGAGAGGGGTGAGGAATGATTTCTAGGCTTCTAGTTTTTACAATGAGCTGGATGGTGGTGATGCTATCTGAAATACAGAACTCTGGGCTAGCACGATTGGGAAGGCATGGGGAAAGTTGGTGAGTTCAATCTTAGAAATATTGAGTTGAAGCGTCCTTCAAACATCCAAGAGGAACTATCAGAGAATTAAATAAATATATAGGTATGGCCCAGAGATGAACCTTGATGGAGATTTAAGTTTGGAAGTTATCTGTATACAGTTGATACTTAATGCTGTGAGTAATGACGAGGTTCCCTGGAGAGGAGGTATTGGGGAAAACTGTGTAGAACTCGCTTGAGGAATTCAGGCATTTGAGAAAAAGAGACAGTCTGAGACACATGTGATCTAAGAGGTAGGAAAAACCCAGGGGAAGAGAGTATTGCAGAAAGGAAGGGAATTGGTGAATGCAGGCACTGTTGTTTGAAATTAGAATACAAGCCATGCAAAACATCTTTAGAGTTTAATGATGCAGAGATCATAGTTAGCTTAGTGATTCTGAAATGGTAGAGAGAGAGGGATGAAAACTACATGTACAAAGTGCTAGTTTGGGTATATTAATATAAACATTAGGCTCAGGGAATTCATGCATTTGTTATGTAATATGAAATATAATGTAAAGTGAGAAAATTTTTCATCTCGTCGGCCAGAAAAGGGTTCTTTGAATATGTTTGCTATTTAAAACTGATAATTCGCCAGTATTCCAGGCACATAATTTTACATGGGAAACAACACAGGATGGTGATAAGAACCTTGGTCCTGAAGTTATAGCGTATTGAGTCACAGCTACATTTCACATGGCTGGAAATATACATCTATTGTGAACCTCAGTATCTTCCTGAAGAAGTTTAACAGTGGTAACTAACTTAATATCTCAGGGTTGTTTTGAAGATTTAGAAAGGGAAAGAGATAGCAAGTGTGTAGGATAATGTTCCTTAGTCTGTAACATTGTAAGTAAATAAATTATGTAAGACATGGATTGATCTGATTGTGTGTAACAATATCCTAAATGGTGCCTCTACCTCTGGCCACCCGGTATGCCATCCCATAAATGCTGCCTTTTACCTCCACCATTACCTTCTCTGAACTTAAGTATTGAATGAAATGCGTATGTCTTATATGTCTTTTGTCTCCCCACAGTGCCTAAGATAATACCTTTGGCATAGTACAGCATCACAAATATTTTATTTAGGGGTGCCTGAGTGGCTCAATCGGTTAAACATCCGACTTCGGCTCAGGTCCTGATCTCTCACTTCGTGAGTTTGAGCCCCGCGTCAGGTTCTGTGCTGACAGCTCTGAGCCTGGAGCCTGCTACGGAGTCTGTGCCTCCCTCTCTCTCTGCCCCTTCCTCTCTCTCTCTCTCTCTCTCTGTCTCTGTCTCTCTGTCTCTCTCAAAAATAAATAAACATAAAAAAATTACGTTATTTAAATCTCAAAAAAGGTGTTAGATAAATTTATTACTTATTACGTGTTCAGACATACCTAGAGAGCTTCTGCTTCAGTACAGCCATGTCTCATTGTGTTCCAACAGTAATTATTTCTTCCACTGGCTTTTAGAAATTGTAACTAATTGACGTAAGTAGCTAAAAAGCAAATCAGTCAGTATTGACAATTGAATCCTTTAAACCATGGTGACACACGTATCTGAAGTCAAAAAGCTGGCAAACTGTTATTAAATACACTTACTTGATCTCTTTTTGAAACACAATTGTATTTTCTCTTCTTTCCTAGCTGCTTTGTTTTCTCCTACGGCTTCCACCTTGAGTCAGTTAAGGATGGCCATGTTTCACTCAGCGCTAAAGGATATACACAGGCTTTGCTTAATAAATACCAAGTTGAAACCTGACAGGAATCAGTTGTGCCCCTCTCCAGATTGATGGGCCCTTTCTGGGAAGCTTTAATGTGCACATAAAATGTCAACTCTCTGAAATAATTTGCAGAAGATTAGTTCCATGGTGATTCAATTTGATAAGAATGGGTATTAAGAGCTACCTCAGTGGACTTATTTGTACCAGGCTGGCTTATTGGTCATTTCCATAAAGATCACTGAAGTGTAGATGATAAACTAGCAGGAGAAACAGCTCTCAAACCACCAGCCCCCAACTATCCTGACCTGGCAGCTCTCTGGTCGCTGAATGTTTTCAGTTTGCTTAATGTATTTCTCTGTTACGTTTATGACCCAGGATTCAGATACGCAGCTATCACTCCAGCCTTTTGGCCTCAAATCAGAGTACCTGAATTCCAATTGTCTTCATCATTTTTTATTTGTTTTTAAATGAGAGACCTGTACTACTATTTGTCATCTTAAAACTAATAAGCAGGAGGAAAATGTCAAAATAGAAAATATTTTTGCCTGTGAATGGTAGGATCATGGATAATGTTTCTGTTTTGTTTCATTCTTTTCATTAAATTTTCTTTGCTTTTCAAATTCTTTGGTCATCGGGGGGAAAAATCACATGAAATGAATTTAAAATGATGAATGAATACTAACACATCAGCCACACAGGTCTTTACCCAGAAATAGTAGAACAAGGAATTCTCTCCAACCTAGAAAAGATTCATTATCATTTCGGTTGAGACTATGAGGGTCATCAAAGTATAAAACTTAATATATGAGAAAAATTGTTAAGCAAGCACACACATAAAGAATACTTACCCATAAATAAGGACACATAAAGGATATTTATCACAGTATAGTAGCTTTTACTCAGAAGATCCAGGGATCAAAGGGTATACTTTTCAAATAACACTCAGTGATTGTTTTCTGGAGCTGAGTTTTTGTGAACCATTTGTTTTCACCTAAAATCTTTGGAATAAGGCTCACATTCATCCATTTTATTATCTCTTTTTCACCTTCTTGTTTCAGCCCTTTGAACTTAGAAATTTCCTTTCCTTTTTTTTTCCCACACTACTCTCTTCAAATGTTTTCATGCTTCAATTTTAGGGAATCCAACGGAATAGGTTCTACAAAATCAGAAAAACTGAACTCTGAAAGTAGGCCTCTAATATATCAGCATCCACTACTTAGGTGACAACACTAAAATAAGTTAGAAAATTAGTTTTAACAGAGAGGGAGATAGGCAAACCATAAGAGACTCTTAAATACAGAGAACAAATTGAGGGTTGATGGGGAGGGTGGGGGAGAGGGGGAATGGGTGATGGGCATTGAGGAGGGCACTTGGTGGGATGAGCACTGAGTGTTGTATATAAGCAATGGATCATGGTAATCTACCCCCAAAACCAAGAGCACACTGTGTACACTGTATGTCACCCAACTTGATGATAAATTATATTTAAAAAAATAAAGCATATCTTAAAAAAAAGAAAAGAAAATTAGTTTTAATATTACACTTACAAAAAGGTATGGTTGCCATTTACACAAACCTCACAGGGATGGGTGTAGTGACAATGATCTCAGATGAAAATATTACATAGCCCCCTATCCACATACCCATGTAGCTGAAAGCTATATATAGGAGGAGCCCTGCTTTTAATCCTTGTTTAGTTACTCTCTTCTTAAGTGCATACAGTAGAGTTAGTGCCAAAGAGTTTTGGGGTTTCTTCACTAGATTTTGTATAAGGTGCATGAGACCCCGACTTCTTCCAAGTGGTCCTTATGCTACAGCATTACCGCTTCCCCTGACGCGCTGACCACCCCCACTGTGCCAAAGAGCCTGGTTTCGTGCATGCACTACCGACCCTCGCCCCCAGAGGCGCTGTTGCTGACACCGTTCCCATTAATCACACCCTGCCAGCTCTCCTGGTACCAAAACTTCACGGAGCTCCACCTGTGCCTTTTCATGGTGATCTAGCTTCGACATACAAGAGATACCCCTGGGACCCCAGAAGCTAAGGGTTATTTATCTTTTTCCTTTATATTTTTATAAAGCTATATTTACCCCTCACCCCAATTCTATCAATTATGTGGTAAAACTGCTGTTGTAGGTTTAGATGACAGATTAGTTTTTCTCTAGGACCCACATATGAGTTTATAGGTAAGGATTTGAGTGACAAACCACATGGCACTAAGATGACCTCTTCTTCCAAATGTGATACTCATTTGGAGTCAAGTGTGATCCCATTAAATTCATCTTTACTTAATAATATTTATGAAACACTTAATTTGTGCCAGGTGTGAGTCTAAATACCTGATTAACATGAACCCGTTTGATTGTTACTGCAATTCTAAAAATCAAGTTTTTACTTCATTTCACAGATAAGGAAACTTAGGCAGAGAAAGATTAATTACTTGCTCCAGGTCAAACAACTAATAAAAGCAAGAGTCGTGCTTCAGACCCAGGCATGCTGGCTCCAGTTCTGTGCTCTTAACTACTCTCTTAAGTCAGGCTCTCTCTGACCTAGTGAAAGCAACTCAGTATCTCATGTCAATAAAACACCTGGAAACCTGACCTACCAGTGCACCATACCTTCCAGGTTAATCTGCAAATACAGTCCACTGCATAGGCATCACCCCCTTGAATTGGCTTCAGGCATAAGAAATCGACTACATATGCTCAGCAATTGTTATCATTTTGTTTCAAAGCTGAAACAATTGCTCAAATGCATGTATCATCTTTCCTTGTACTTCTAAATATATTTTTTAATGTTTATTTATGTTTTGAGAGAGACAGAGTGTGAGCGGGGGAGGGGCAGAGAGAGAGAGAGGGAGACACAGTATCTGAGGCAGGTTCCAGGCTCCAAGCTGTCAGCATGGAGCCCGATGCGGGGCTCGAACCCGTGAACCATGAGATCATGATCTGAAGTTGGACGCTTAACCAACTGAGACACCCAGGAGCCCCATCCTTGTACTTCTAAATATTGCTCTTCTAATTGTATCACCTTGTTTTTGTACAAAGCCAGGCAGTTAGAATAGAATTTAAGGCCACAAATTTTGCAGCCAGACTGTCTGGATAGGATTCCAGACTGCTGCTTATTGTGTGACCTTAGGCAAGTTACTTACCTTCTTTGTGGCTCAGTCTTCTCATGTGTAAAATAGGGATAAGAATAGAATTTACTTTATAGGGTTGATATAGGAATTAAATTAGTTAAAGTGTATAAAGCATCTAAATAGTGCCTAGCATGTAGTAAGCATAATGTCGGTGTAAAATTTATCTAAAATTTGTATAGTATGCTATCATTTTTTATGCTATTAGTTTGATCTTTCCTAATTATTGGATGATTATTATTCATATTTTTCACCGTTGTAGAGGTGCACAGGGTTTGTTCCCTAAGTGTCATAACTATTATTTTAAAAAATCCCATTTATCCAAGCACACCTGACTGGCTTGGTGGGTTAGGCATCCAATTCTTGATCTTGGCTCAGGTCATGATCTTGCAGTCATGTGTTCAAGCCCCACACTGGGCTCTGCACTGATGGTGTGGAGCCTGCTTGGAATTCTGTCTCTCCTTCTCTCTGCCCCCTCACCTGCTTGTACTCTCTCTATATATATCTCAAAATAAATAAACTTAAAAAAAAATTCCCATTTATCCATACATTGCTAGGAAGAAGCTAGTTAAAAGGTAAAGACTTAAAAATTGGAATATAGCACCAATTTCTCTGTGTAGTTTATAGCCCCAACTCTGTGTAATTCCATCCAAACTTTTATCCTTTTCTAATTATGTGGGAAACATACCCACTGAATATTTCCAAGGGTGGAGTACCAATGAGATACTGGAAACTTTGGTGGTTTATTTATGTATTTACTTATTTATTTATTTGAGAGAGTGCACAGAGCTGGGAAAAGGGGCAGAGAAAGAGGGAGAGAATTATAAGCAGGCTTCATGCTCAGCACAGAGCCCAATGTGGGGCTTGACCCCAAGACCCTGGGATCATGACCTGAGGTGAAAATCAACAGTCAGACACTCAACTGCCCCTTGGTGGATTTTTTTTAACCTTTTGGCTCATACACATACAGGCTGAGAATTAAACATATTTAAGTACCTCAAACAAACCATATTATGACCCATAATTCCATAAATTTTAGCCAGTTAATGTATAATAGGTTGACTTCTGAAATGATGGGCCAAATATATATATATATATATATATATATATATATATACACATATATATATATATATAAATTGCATAGCATAAGTAAGCATGCATGTAGAACATTTAATTTCTCATGAAATGTTATTATTGAGTGGTATTTTAAAACTCTGATAAAGTAATAGGATTTGATCATTTGTGATTAGTAATATGCTCACAAACTGAGGTCAAATGTAAGATGATTAGTCAAGTTATATCTAATATTGTTATAATCCTGTGCTATTTAGAAATGTCAACTGAGCAGTAACAAAAAAATTGACACTCCATTTTCTTATCTTTCTTTTAAATGTCATACTAAAGAGCAAAATAGATGTGGGCTGGAGGGTATTTTGAGTTGTTTACAGACTAAAGTTTTTATATATTTATGTCAATATGTACCTGAGCCTCATTTGTATAACATAGCACCCGGTTTCAATGAAATAAAATGCAAACAAGTTGAAACAGAGCATAAAAGAGAAAGATTTAAAGAGGGAACCATGAGAGAGAAGAAAGAGCTTAATGCCTCCAATTCTGCTTCATAAGTTAGTCAAGCTTCTGTCAGTTCTCCATTGTACATTCAACTGGGTTAGACTGGTAGAAAAAATTGTCCTTTTGTATGGCTCTGTTTTTTACATGTTATTTGATACTTTCAGATTCAGATTTATCATCTGGCTTTGGAAGCTTCTGACATACATTTACCAGGTTTCCATGGGGGTAATGAAA
The DNA here is from genome assembly GCF_022079265.1 of Lynx rufus. NCBI lineage: Eukaryota > Metazoa > Chordata > Mammalia > Carnivora > Felidae > Lynx > Lynx rufus. Next base: position 49,970,343 of record NW_025814845.1, read on the forward strand.
CTCTCTTTTTTCCTGTAACATACATTTATTGAAAATTTAAAATGTGACAGTCTCTGTGTTGGGTTCTGAGGTCATAGAAATGTTTACAGAAAACTGAGGAGAATATACACATGCACAGTCACAGTCACTGTGCTAACTTGAAGTCAGAAATATCTGTGAGACATGACAGAAGCTCAGAGGAGAGATACCTAATTCAGAGGGAGGCACTTAAGGAAGGAATCTGGAGGAAGGAAGACAACCCATCTGAGGTCTGAAGTATCCGCAAGAGCATTTGAGAGTCTGAAGAATGGAGTCTGACAAACATAAGCTTTGAAGTAATTGAATTTCAGTTCTCCCAATAACAGGTTGTTCTTGGCTGGGACACCTATAATACAGAGTTGTTCAGGGTGTTCACTGTACCAATGTCTCTGATCAAGAAAGCAAGTCTCAGTGACAATCAGCCGAAGCTCTATTTACTAACCCACAGGCTATGGAAAGAGCTGTGGCCGCTCACATTTTTTTTTCTTCTTTTAATGTTTTTTGAGAGAGAGAGAGATGCTTTTAATATTTTTTGAGACAGAGAGAGAGAGAGAGAGAACCAGCGTGAGCAGGGGAGGGACAGAGAGAGAGAGGGACAGAGGATCTGAAGCGGGCTCTGCACTGACAACAAAGTGCTTAATGCGGGGCTTGAACTCAACCTAGAGATCATGACCTGAGCCAAAGTTGGACACTTAAGCGACTGAGTCCCCCAGGCGCCTCAGGAACACACTTTTCTAAGGCACAGGCACAGGCACAGTTGGGGCTAAGGACAGATCTGAATTTGGATTAGCTACATAACATCATTAGCCCTCAGCTATCTAAACTGAAGTTTGTTTTTTTTTTTTACAGTGTTTTTTTTTTTTTTTTTTTTCAACGTTTATTTATTTTTGGGACAGAGAGAGAGACAGAGCATGAACGGGCAAGGGGCAGAGAGAGAGGGAGACACAGAATCGGAAACAGGCTCCAGGCTCTGAGCCATCAGCCCAGAGCCCGACGCGGGGCTCGAACTCACGGACCGCGAGATCGTGACCTGCCTGAAGTCGGACGCTTTACCGACTGCGCCACCCAGGCGCCCCTAAACTGAAGTTTTATAATAGTAGTTATTTCACAGTGTTGCTTTGCATATCCCCAGTAACAACACAATCACTGTTACTGTCATCACAAGAAAAGATGAAAGGGGGAAGGTAAACGTGGATAAGCGTGGTTACCAACACCAGTATTCTTCCAGGTTAGAGTCTCACAATAAAAAAAAAAAAGATAAAAAAAGATAAAATATTCTTAGATATGGAATAATTTCATACATGAACTATATCTGACATCCCGAATTCAGAATGTTATTTTTTACTAGATAAAAGTTTTTCTTTACCTTTTGTATTATTGTGTTATACCTTCTATCCACATTTTATTTCTTTTTAGACTTTCTATTTCTTCTCCTTTCCCTTCACATTCAGTATATAATAGTAAATTGCCAGCCTTGCTAGTGAATATAACTAATGGCAACTAAAAAGCTTCAAAGACCCAGGGCGCCTGGGTGGCACAGTTGGTTAGGCGTCCGACTTCAGCCAGGTCACGATCTCGCGGTCCGTGAGTTCGAGCCCCGCGTCAGGCTCTGGGCTGATGGCTCAGAGCCTGGAGCCTGTTTCTGATTCTGTGTTTCCCTCTCTCTCTGCCCCTCCCCCGTTCATGCTCTGTCTCTCTCTGTCCCAAAAATAAATAAACGTTGAAAAAAAAAAAAAAAAAGCTTCAAAGACCCAAAACATCTACATAGTAGCCACTGAACTTGAACTTTTATATGTGTGTGTATATATATATATATATATTTATATTTATACAAAAAATATATATACAATATATATATACAAATATATATATTTATACAAAATATATATATAAATATATATAGTATATATATATACAAATATATATATACTATATATATATACAAATATATATATAGTATATATATATACAAATATATATATAGTATATATATATACAAATATATATATATAGTATATATATATACAAATATATATATAGTATATATATATACAAATATATATATAGTATATATATATACAAATATATATATAGTATATATATATACAAATATATATATAGTATATATATATGGCTTTGAATCTGCTAATAGATAAATTAACTTTCATTTCAATTTTTCAACAAAATGAAGAATGAAATTTCAAATATCATACACTTTGCCCCTGCTGATTCTGTTTTTTCTTTCTGAACGACTCAGACCAGTACCAGTGCCAAGGAAATGACTCTTTTTGATTAGAAAATAAATGGAAATTGAAGATCTGTCACAATGTATCCAGTAGAATTGTACAAAGCAAAATAATTCTTCAACTCTGTGATGAAAGGATGAGCTCCTTCTGTGTTCATCACTTCCTAGGATTGAAGAGTTCATGGTTGTGTGGTTTGAAATTAAACTGAGTTCAAAAGTGTGCATTTTTTTTTCTATTTATCTGTTGGAGGAAGAAAACTGAAAGGACTAGACCAGTAAGATATCTGTATTACTATGCAACATAAGTCACTATTAATAGATTAAGGAAACAAATGACTGTGGTTGTTAGTAATTTCTCGTATCATATGTTACTCAGAAGTCCATAAAATTAAAACAGGGAAATTATCATGATTTTGGTCAACATATTTTGATCTTTAAGTTTTCTGTTGTATCATTATTATATTCATGTTGCTAAGTGTATATGAAAATTTCCTAAATGTATTTTTGGAGACTGTGATATATAGCAATTATGGCTAGTCTATATAGAATGTTAAATAAAAATTACAGAGGATAGGGAAACATCCTTATAGTAAATAAAGTGGCAGGTGGAAAAAAAAAGAACATCTTTTCGGGTACTTCTAAGAGTTTAATTCTAAGACAGAAAAAACATGGTGTTAATTCATCAAAAATAGATCATGTTGGGGCATCTGGGTGGCTCAGGCAGTTAAACCTCCTACTTCAGCTCAGGTCACGATCTCACGGCTCTTGAGTTCAAGCCCCTCATGAGGCTCTGTGCTGACAGCTCGGAGCCTGGAGCCTGCTTTGGATTCTGTGTCTCTCTTGCTGTCCCTCCTCCACTTGCGCTTTCTGTCTCTCTCTCAAAATAAATAAATAAACATTAAAAAATTATCAAAAGTAAAACACAGCTTCTTAATCTGGGAATACTACTTTCTTACTCACCTTCAATCATTCATTCAGTGTTTCAGCCATGGCCTTTTATGACTATATTGCAAGTCAACATTTATCTGAAAATAGCGTTGTGTGAATTATTTATCTTTTGTTTCTCAACATTAATACTTTTTCTTTCCTTCCACCATTTCCTTTACTGGTTTGTGAAAAGACTGTTAATTTTACAATGCTGCCTTTAGGTTGCCTGATATTTAGGAGTAACTGCAACTAAACAAGAAGAGGAAGAACACACATACTGTGACAGAGGCTAAGATCTCGATACTGTGACTGCTGGGAATTCACATCCACTTCTTGTGGAGGTGGTGAGAGAGACTTAATTTGCATGAAGGAGAGTTCTTTTGTTAGGCCGAAGCATATTGTTTATATTTGTCGTGTCAGTTGACATAGTTGTAGAATGATGTATTCCAGTGCTGAGTAGCCAAAATAGTGTTCTGATTATTTACTAATGCTATCACAGCTCCAAACAGAAGGCCATCAACAGAGAGTCCAATGCAGGAGGAGAGGAGAAGGATGTCCTTCTAACTCTTTGTTTACTGTCCTCAATATCATTGCTTAGCAATACCTGTTTCCTCCAACCACTGTAGATGGTTCTCCTCAAGCTCCTTTTTTTTTTTAATTTTAATTTTTTAATTAATTTTTTTTAATTTATTTTTGAGAGACAGAGAGAAACAGAGCCTGAGTGAGGGAGGGGCAGAGACAGAGGGAGACACAGAATCCTAAGCAGGCTCGAGGCTCTGAGCTGTCAGCACAGAGCTTGATGTGGGGCTTGAACCCAGGAACTGTGAGATCATGACCTGAGGTGAAGTTGGAAGCTTAAAGGACTGAGCCACCCAGGTGCCCCTTCTCCTTCTTTTTTTTTTTTTTTAATGTTTATTTATTTTGAGAGTGAGAGAGAAAATCAAAAGGAAGTAGAGGTCATGCACAGGTTTGTTTATGCTTGTCACTAGTGATTACTCTTTATACCTCATTAACATAACAACTTTTCTCAGCATTCAATGGTCGGGTAAATGACCCCTCATCCTCCTCTCAAACTGAAGTAGGTCTGGAACTAAGTTCACCATCCTCTTCTTCCCTGAGTCACCCTACTCACTCCATCATTTGTTCTCTACTATATAACTTAACTCCATCATTTTCAAGCCAGTCTGCTAATCATTCAGCTTTATCATACATTATTCACACTTTCCTTCAAATAAAGTACACCACCCTTGGGTATTTGTATTTTTATATCTATGTGTTCTTATTTATTTTAATTTGACAAGTGACATTTAATATACTTAGCACCTCATGCCGTGAATATTTCTTACTAAAATACCAGTCTTCTTCTGTTTTAAATCTTTTAATGTCTTAAATTAGCTTTCTCCCATGGTTGCCCAATGCATATACACACCCTACAAGATGAATTCTTAAAGCAGACAAAAAAAAATGGCTTGCTCTCTTTTTCTGAACTTTATGTGTTTCAAATTTATCTATTCTGTGATGCCTAACACCTTCTACCCCTTTATAAAGTTTTTCAAAATCTGACCTGACCCTAAGCAGACAAACCATAACTCCTACTTTTCTCAAGCCAAACCTATTTCTCCAGCCAAACCATTCTTCTCATTTTCCCTTGTTCCTTACCACTCCTAACAGAATATGTTCTCCAGGTTTAGAATATATTGGACTTTCTAACATTTTGTCCTTCATCTGTATTAAAACAATGTATTTTCTCAAACGCAAACTCAATCCCCACCTTCTCTATCATTCTTAATCACAGTGTATGAGTCACAGTAATGATCCTATTGAATTTATTTTCTTTATCATTAATTTGATTACTTAATTACCTGTGGATTTACAGTCTTTGTACTTAACTTAATCAGCAGTGTCTCATGTCTACCTTGGTGGAAGCTCCTAACCGGAATTCTTGGAGGTAACCAGTTCTTAAATTTACATATGATTTAGTAAAATGCTCTATGCATGGATGGTGCCTGGCAAATATTATTTGCATAAACGCAGTTCTTATATGTGTCAACTAACAACATTTGACAACAACATAATTCGTTTTGTTCAAGGACTCTTTGATAATACTGATTTAGAATGGATAGTCAAATGAATATTTAGAAAGAAAAAAAAATTTAAATCAAAATTATCAAACGAAAAGCCACAGAAAGAGGTCTTCCAAATGTGCTTTTGGGGAAAAAAATACCATATGGCTTTAACAACAACATCCAATTCCAGACAATTTTGTGTGTGCCTAACAGATTGGAGTTTTATCACAAATATGTTGGTTAGCTAATGCATTCATTTGAGTGTGATTAACTCCTGGATTGTAGCAAACCTGTTTGTGTATGAAATTATGGTTTGGAATGATCACACATTGGCTTGTGATTCAAATAATTTGGTTTGTATGTAGAAAATCCAATGTGCATATGGTATGAATGCTACTTGTAAAATGTAATTCATAGGAAATGGATAGTGAGAGTTTGTGGTGACTTTGTAAATTCACTGACAACTTATTTTGTGACATATGCTATAAGATGAATGCTTTACATAGCTCACAAAAGAGACTTTCAAACTCTAGATTTTATTTTCTTTATAGACTGTAATCAAAAGAATGTGAAGTTATCTCCTTTGAATTCTTTCCTTAATCCTTTGCCTTAATAATTTCAAAAAATTGTGTAAAAGTCTTTTGAAATATTTTTGACTACTCTATGTTCTTATATGTAAAATATTTGTAATATCCACATTACATGATTTTTAGGAAGTGATAGTAAAATTAGGACAAATCTTCAATGCATTAAAATTGAAATACTAATATTTGGTAAGCCAAGGAAGGCTTTGAACGAAAAGTTTACAAGGGTTTTTTGTTTGTTTGTTTATTTGTTTTTTAGCAACCATTTTCTTTAGTTTCACATATAAAATTTTACTTAGTTAATTAAACTACTTGTAAAGACTTCAATTTCTGGAAATTTGGAGGAAAGCAATCCTAAAAAATTCTTCTGAGAGAAAACACCTAGGAATGTTTGACTTGATATTTACCTTTTAAACCAGCTATAGGGGCGCCTGGGTGGCTCAGTCGCTTAAGCATCTGACTTCAGCTCAGGTCACAATCTCTTGGTTTGTGGGTTCAAGCCCCACATCAGGCTCTGTGCTGACAGCTCAGCTCTGGTTTGGATTCTGTGTCTCCCTCTCTCTCTTGCCCCTCCCCTTCTCACTCTCTCTCTCTCTCTCCCTCAAGAATAAATAAACATTAAAAAAAACTAGAAATCAGTAATAAATATAGTATATGAATTATTGAAATTTCTAAAAGAGACATATTTCACCATGTAAATATGTGTTGCCCTCCAACCACTATATACCTTGAACATAATATTTGTCCGCCCATTCTGTAGTTTCATGCTATGAAGTTATTCTTTAACAGTATCCAAGGTGTAACGCATTTTTATAAGAAAGATGTAACAAAGAGAAAGTACTTCAACTTATTTTAATATAACCGGATAAAAACATCTCAGCCCCATGCTCTTATCCTCCTCACTAGAAAGTCTGCCAATCAGAAAGACTCAAAAAAGATAGAGGAAATTAATTCTACAGTTACTGAGTACTTATTATGTGCCAAATAATCTCCTAAATTTTATAATGGAAAATTACAGTGAAGGTTTACTTGCATAGTTTCCAAAGGTAATAAATAATGTTGCCCCTTCCGACTTGATATCCTTCCTGGTGTATTCCCAATAGTGGCAACTATTAAAAAGAACTATCCTTCATTCTACTGTAAAGTCAGAGAACCACACACTGACTTTGGAAAAAATACAATGCTTATTATCATGGAATGACTTACAATATTTTTTAAATAATATAATTTTAAATATTAAATGTCACCAGTACAAAACTGCCATTTTTCATTCCATTTACTGAATGTCATTTGAATTGGTGGGTTCAAGATTTTCTTCTGAACTGAAAAATTTGGATAAAAGATATTTGAGTGTGCTCAGAAATAATACCAGATATATAACATGAAAAACAGAAAGTTATTTATGAGTATGAAAGATTATGAAAATGATTATGGCTTTTAAAAAGTACAGTATTTCTTTTAAGACTTTAATATTTTAGAAAAATTTTAGATTCATAGAAAAATTAAGAGTAAGATATGAAGATTTCCCATATATTTAGTGCCCACTCATATGCATATCCTCTATTATCAGTATCTCCCAATATTGTGGTACATTTGCTACAATTCGTGAACCAACATTGACACATCGTAATTACCCAAAATTCATAATTCACACTAGGGTTCCCTTTTGGTATTGTACATTTCATGGGTTTAGACAAATATATAATAACCCATATACATCATTTTAGTATCATATAGAGTATTCTTACTGCCCTAAAAACCCTGTTTTGCCTATTCATCCCTCCCACCTCCCTGACTCAATCCTTGGAAACCACTGATCTTTTTCTGTCTCCATAGTTTTGTCTTTTCCAGAAGATCATATAGTTGGAATCATACAGTAGGTAGCCTTTCAGCTTGTCTTCTTTCACATAGTAATATTCATTTAAGCTTCCGTTTAGTATTTGTTATTTGTTTTCATTTGCAATATTCAACTAAGGGCAACTTTTTCACTGAAAATTTTTGAAGAATAACATAGAGTAAATCACGTATGTATTCATAAATTCTAATGATATCACAAAGGTGAAAATGATGATAGGAAAATTATGCTAAACTTAACATTGCACTTTGAGTCATAGGCTGTCTTTTGCTGTGGTTATCTAAAAGGAACATTCCCTGAGCAAGAGGGACTTCTCAAACAGGCTGATTTTGAACTTGATCTGCATGATCAGCTGTCCTGGGTCTACAGCTTCCCAATCCACACTGAAGATTTTGGACTAATCAGTTTCCACAGTCACATGATTCCATTCTTTATGACAAATATATTTTGCTATATATACACTTCCTATTAGTTCTGTATTTCTAGAGGATAGATATGTGTGTGTGTGTACATGGGTGTATATATACCCCCATGGGTATGTACATGGGTGTATAATAGTGTATGTGTGTACATGGGTGTATATATAATATAGTGATAGATAAATAGAAATATACATGCTATAGATAGATACACATACAGATACAGATATAGACATAACCAGGGATTTTTGAATAACCTTGCCCTTAGTGGTCTGAGGGATTTCAGGTGACAATGGTTTGTCATCTATGAATACTTGGAATTGGTAAATTGTCACAAAGTCTGATAGAACTGGGCTTAAGTCATTCCATTCCCATGAGGCAATTTAAGTCAGTTATAACAGGGAAGTGGAATGAAAGCACACAATGTTCCTTTGTCTTTGTTTCCCACATTATGTCATGAGAAATTCTTTCATGCTTGCCACGTTGTGATATCTCTGATGGTGAATAGAGAAGCCAGCCCCTTAGTGATGCAAATGAGAATGAGAAAGTTGTAATTAGATGTCATCACAGTCAATCATCTAGGCATAAAGGAGAGAAGGAGGTTATCTCAAGGGAGAGAAACAGTGTGTCCAGAGTGTGTCCATTGAAACACAATGCCTTTGTCTACCTCCCTCAAACACAGGATCTGGAATCAAGGATCAGTAACCAAACCTGTTAAGGAAACAGACTTTGTCATCAGAGGACAAGAAAACAAGCACCCATGGTTGTATTTATCATCCCATGTTAGCTTTGGTTGGGGGTGGGTGGTGGTGGTGGTGGGGAAGCTACTTTGGTTTAAAGAAAACAAAATTATTTCTGATCTGCCTCAGTTCTCTGGTGTCCGAGAGTCCCAGTTGGTAAAGGAAACCAACTTATTAACAGAAAACTTGACAAATTAAAAGGTATCTTTCCTAGCATCATTTCCACACTTCCCTTAAAACAGTATGCTTATCCTAACTCTAAAGATAAAACTTGTGATTTTAAGGGATTAAGTAAGGTCACCCAGCTTCTCAGTGGCTATGCTTTGATTTCTAACAAAGTCTAATTTTAAATCTCAGGCATTTTGGCTAGAGTACACTCATCACTAAGTTAGCCTCCTTCTGTTTCTCCCTGCCAGAATATAAATGCCACAAGGCACAGAGTGGTGTGTGTGTGTGTGTGTGTGTGTGTGTGTGTGTGTTATATACATGTAACTATATGGGAAGCACTATTCAACTTAATAAATGGAACATCATTTGTGTCTTCTTGTTTTCTATTCTGTCTCATTTCTGTTTTCCATTGGTAAATCTACTAAGGAAGGAAGCAAAAGCAATTATTATTTTGTGTAAAATAATGTACCTTGTAAAAGTTCACAGTTGATTCAGGACTTGAATCTTTCCTCTGATACGAGTCTTGGCCACAGACCACTGAACAGACCAAACCTGAAAAGAATGTCATTTACTTTTGTCAACATTTAGTACTGAAGTATTTAAATATTTCATGTGAGATTTTACTGGTACTAGAATACTTGAGATAACTTTTTGGTGTTCCAAATGAAGTCAATGACCGGTGACATTTACTGCTAGAAAGATAAAAATAAAATAAATTAATTAAAATAATGATAACATGAATGTCTGCAGTACCTTTCCTTCTAATCCTCTATTAGAAGCTTTGACAATAAGTTCATTTACTCACAGAATGCTTCTTTATTCCAGTACTATAGCATTTTGTCTCTGTGAAAGAACCACATTTTGGTCTAAGAACATTCCTAAACCTTGGGTCTATGTTTAAATGTCAACCTTGAAATGTATTGCATTTCAAAAAGTCAATAGGGTTTCAATTTACTTTTGGTAAATATATCTTTTATTGGGAGAAAAATAGGAAACTGTTGGAGGATCGATTCTCATGTGGTCACTACTATACTATTTCTTCTAATTTATGTAGAGCCTTATAAAAAGAATACTTTCTGTTTGTCAGTGTCATCGTCTTGAATTTGTGTATGTGCATTCCAAATTCTTGAAAATCAAGCAGTTCTAATAATATATTCTTCCTTAATGGTTAGATTTTTGGTCCATTGTCTGTCTGCTTGTTTATTTTACTTATTTAGACTGTACAAAATCTGATATTCTGAACCAAAATGATATATCCTGTACATTTATACAAGGTTCTCTTTCTAATTTTTTTTATTGTTTGGAAATGTATGACTTACTGTTTTCCTTTGTGTGTATAGTGCGTGTGTGTGTGTGTGTGGTGGAGAGGGTAAGAGTAACCTTTTATGCACCTAGCATGATTTGTTCCCTTTCTCTTCAATTAAACAATACTGTTGTCTGACTTCAATCTTTTCCAGCTGCAAAGAAAGGCCAGCCCATGGCTCAAGAGGGATAGAGTTCAGGAATTGTTTCTTCTGATAAACCTGCAGTTGATTCTCGTGGTCTCTTTCTAAGAAATGGGTCAGATTGGTGAAATGTCATTTTTGTTGTTTGTCTTTTGCAGTTTGTAAACTTGGAATGCTGCAGAAGTTTAAGAGCCAAGAGAAATACTGGCATGACTAGAAGGTCACCGTTACCTTAACACAGGGGTAGTGGGTCTCAAAACACTTCAAGTTCAGAGGAAAAGATGTCAAAATGCTTGTGTGCCGAGTTTTAAAACTGCAATAGTTGTCTGAGATTATTCTACGAACCTGACCTATGCTCATTTGGTGCTGTACTTCTACAGCTCCTGGTATCCTCTCAAAATGTATTCTATGCAACAACTATATTTTATAGGATATCAACCCTTGTTTATCACTGGAGAGTCTTAGATGCTACTGAGGATTTGGAGAGAAAGCACACTCTGTCAGGAACCCTACCACAAACACAACCATGTACCCTCTTAACTCTTTTATATTCTGAAATACGGCCTTCACATTTTATTAGGAACACCTAAAGGGTAGGAACTATAATGGTGCCCATTTTACAGATGAGAAAAAGGAGACACAGAGAAGCTAAGTGACTTGTTCAAGATCCAACAGGTAATAAATACACAAGCAAGACTTGAACTCAGGAATTCTGGCTCCAGTGAAAAACCTGCTTCTAAATATGAGCATAGCTATGCATTAGTTGAAACAAGTATTCATTTTCTTGGGCTGCCATTACAAAATATCACAAACTGGGTGGTTTAAACACAAGAAATTGATTTTATCACAGTTCAAGGTGCTAGAAGTCTGAGAATGGGGTGCCAGAGTAGTCAGTTTCTGGTGTTAACGCTCTCAGTTTGCAGACAGCAACTTGCCTTTGGGTTTTCACATGGTCTTTCATCTGTGTGCACAGAAGGAGAGAGACAGCAGGTGTCTTGTACATCTTTTCCTCTTCTTAAAAAGACATCAGTCCTATCATATCAAGGTCCTACCCTTATAACATTTTTAACATTAACCACCTCCTAAAATGTTCTGTCTCCAATTACAGTAACATTTGGGGATAGGGATTCAACATAAGAATTTTGGCAGAGCTCACAATGTCCTTTTTTAGTCCATGGCAAAAAAATTATAAAAATGTAATATTCAATACTATCTAAAATAATTTCCCTATAAATATAAATTAATTTACAATTTGTTCAACTGACGTTATTTGTAACCAGATTAAAAAGGTCTCATGGCTCCATTAATACAGACTCTAAAAAAAAACCTACAAAGCCGAAAAGAGGTCTATAGCTTTTTGGGCAGTCAATGCCTACACTGTATTTTAAAGCAGAAATAATACATCATCTCTATTTTAAAGTGTAAACATGGTATTGGGTATACAAGAAGAGAGTGTGTATTGAGAAGACAAAGCATTTACTCGTCTCATCCTTTTCTTTTTTTTTCAATATATGAAATTTATTGTCAAATTGGTTTCTATACAACACCCTGTGCTCATCCCAAAAGGTGCCCTCCTCAATACCCATTACCCACCATCCATCCCCTCCCTCCCACCCCCCATCAACCCTCAGTTTGTTCTCAGTTTTTAAGAGTCTCTTATGCTTTGGCTCTCTCTCCCACTCTAACCTCTTTTTTTTCTTTTTTCTTCCCTTCCCCTCCCCCATGGGTTTCTGTTAAGTTTCTCAGGATCCACATAAGAGTGAAAACATATGGTATCTGTCTTTCTCTGTATGGCTTATTTCACTTAGCATAACACTCTCCAGTTCCATCCACGTTGCTACAAAAGGCCATATTTCATTCTTTCTCATTGCCACGTAGTACTCCATTGTGTATATAAACCACAATTTCTTTATCCATTCCGTCTCATCCTTTTCAATGTATGTCACATTATCAATAATTATACCTGATTATAAAAATTGGGGACCTAAGATTCACTGTCAACTGAAAATATGGTTCTGCTTACAGATCTGTTTTAGGAACTGTTGCTTCATTTCTGACCTTGTAAAGTGTAGAAAATATACATCATGGAGGAAAAGGTAAAACAAATTGAAATACAGTACTTGGTTTCCCTAGAGAATTCTATAATGATGATAAATATGAACAAAGTGTGACTTCAGCTGAAAACCATGTAGAGGGAATAGACTTTGATATGGGAGCTCGCCTCTCCAAGTGTGGTCCAGGGATGAGCAGAATCAATATCACCAAGGAGCTAATTAGAGATAGAAATTCAGGTCCCACTCCTAGCCTGAGTTACAATCCACATTTTTGTCTTCAAAGTCCTCAGGTGAATTAAATGAACATTATTGAATAAAAAGAATTAACATAAGAAATGTGTTCATGCAGTAATGAAAACTGGTGGATGGGCATAAGTCTTGGATTTTTACCTTATTCTGTTCAATTATTATAGAACAGGAATCAAGTGATCTAATTTTTAGAAATTGCATTAGAACTATATAATGCCTCTTCTATTTATTTTTGTTAGTATCTTCAAAAGGGATAATAAGGAAAATGGCTTAGAAAAGTTGGAGCGATCTATTCATTTAAAAGATAAATTATTGTTATCTTAAGATAGAATCTATTGCTAAGTTAAATCTATTGATTTAAACTTAGAATTCTGCTATAACTAATTCACAATCATGTATTTGATTCAGAGACAAGTTAATCAACAATAGGAAGTAAATATTGAGAGAACTTTCAGAAAAGTTTCCTTAATCAGTCCATTAATTAATAATTCTAAACCTGCTCTATAGATAAAAGTGTTCTGGTATAGAAATCAGAAAAGCCAGATTGATATAAAAATAGGATATGTTACCAAAATTTATATAAAAGTAGGTTATAGTAAACTCTAACTTACCTAAGGGCATTTTTTTTTAATTTTCCCATTTCTCACCATAGTTCCTGGCTCAAAGATGTTGAAAAATAATATTTGACAAAAGAAGGAATGGATTTTTGATAGAACATTTCCTAAAGTGAAAAGAGGGCCTCAAACTTTAACGAGTTGAACAGACATGGGTAGACCTCCAAGTCAACATGCTTTCTGGTCCCATGTGGAATAGAGGACTCTTGACTTAAACTGATGAAATTTAGGCAGTGAATTAGTCCCCCATTACTGCTGTAACAAATTACCACCAATGTAGGGCCTTAAAACTGCAAATGTATCACCTTACAGTACTGGAAGCTGGAAGTCTGATATGGTGTAAATGAGTGAACATCAAGGTGTTGGCAAGGCAAAATCCCTTTCTGGAGGCTCTAGGCAAGAATTCACTTTCTTGCCTTTTCAGATTTTAGGTGCTACCTGCATTCCTTAGCTTTTCGGCTATCTTCCATTTTCAAAGCCAGGAGGAGCTAGCTGAGTCTTTCTCATACCACATCACTCTGACAATAACTATTCTACCTCTTTCTTCCACATTTAGCAACTTGTGTAATTACATTGAGCCCACCCAGATAATTCATGACATGCTTCTTCTTTTAAGATCAGCTGATTTATTAGCAAGCCTAATTCCATCTGCTATCCTAATTTCTCTCTGCCATGTAACATACAGGGTTTAGGACACAATCTTCTTTGGGAAGCCATCATTCTGCCGAACACTAGGAGAAGTCAAAATGGGGAAGAAACCTCATTGACCTTGTGGTATGGAGCCCTTTGGCCAATTTAATGCACTATTACTTCTACCTCTATACATGAATGTATAGTAGGAATTGTTGAGTTACATGTATGGATTTCCCCATCTTGTACATTTCAGAGGGTATGGTTCCAATTGGGAAGAGCTACATGTAAGATGTGGTACTACCTGTGTAGGCCTACAGCCCTGTGTAGGTGAATGCATCCACATGCCAGGAGAGTGGCACACCCTAACTCCATGGGTCAGAACTCCTGCACTCAGGACTCTTCCAGATCTCACCTCTTCATTTGACTCTTCATCTGTATCCTTTACAATATGTTTTATAATAAACCAGTAAATGTAAGTATAGTGCTTTTCTAAGTTCTGTGAACCATTTTATCCAATTATCAAACCTAAGGAGGAGGTTATATGAACCCCCTGAATTTAGCTGGTTGGTCAGCAGTCATAATAGTCTGGTACTTGCATCTGGCATATGAAGTGCGGGTAGTCTTGGGGGACTAAATGCTTAACTTCTGGGATCTGCTGCTAACCCCAGTTAGTTAGTGTCAGAGATGATTAAAACTGTAGAACAGCCAGCTGGTGTTCAGAAACTTGGATAATGAATTGTTGGTATAAGGTAAAAAATCAGGAATTTGAGAACATAAGCATTGTGAGTAAAAACAGTTAGTATTAGTTTTTACTAAATGGAACCTCAGGAAATGGAAACATCCTCTACCTGGAAGTATTTCTTTGGGTTCTGGTCTAGTTGCCTCCTTGACACAGCCACCAGGAACATCTATTTTAAAAAGCAGCTATTATTTTGCTACTGGGCCCTGACAGAAGTGGAACAATGATCCACATAAGTCTTGTGACATTATGACCTAATATACCCATTTTGAGGTTGATCAATTTAGACTGAACTACTGACAAGGTGGGAAAAGGCTCATTTGTCAAATGGATACTGTATAATCAATAATGGAAGAACTTAGCCACAGTTGTTTTTTTTTTTTAATTTATTTATGCATTTATTTTGAGAGAGAGACAGACAGAGATAGAGAGCATGAGCAAGGTGGGGGCTAGGGGCAGAGAAAGGGAAAGAGAGAGAATCCAAAGCAGGCTCCGTCCCGTCAGGGCAGAGCCCCACTCAATGCTCGATCTCATAAACAGTGAGATCATGACCTGCACTGAAATCGAGTCAGATATTTAATTGACTGAGCCACCCAGGGTCCCCGAACTTACACATAGTTTCATCTTAACCTTACATGAAATCGCTAATCCTCTGCTGCCTGGGTGAAGCTACTTCTGAATAGGATCTTGATTCACAGAGTTTCCCCTAAATGCCTGGGCCTTTTTCACTGACTATTTACCTAAACTGAAACCCAATGAGATCCTCAGGGCTGCTGAAGAAATTCAACTTCACTGATAGCTATGCATCATCAGAATGGACATGATCACTCTGTTTCACGGATGGAACTCAAGGATATTCTCATAGCTTTGGTTGATACTCTAAATGATTAACCTTGTTATATTTTTTACTGACACTTGGGCTGTTTCCAATGATGTAGCTGTTTTGTCTGCCACTTGATGCCACTTGATGACTAGAGACTGACAGATTGAAAACATCTTCCTCAGGATTATAAATTGGGGAAACAAATCATAGCTGCCAGTTGAACTGTCTGAGTGACTCATGTAGATGCCATGGGAGAGCCTATTCTTGGATGAGCCTGACTGAAATCAAACTACAGATTAAGTCTCCACTACCCAGATTGCCATCCTCGCTTCCTGAATCCATCATTGTGCTAGACATTGAAACACATCCACCATCACAAACTGGGCAGAAAGAAATGTTTTTTCGGCAGAGACTGCTACTGCATGTCAGACATGTAACTCCTGTCAGAAGTTGACTCATTTGTTTCATTGTAAAAGATGACACATTTCATGGGGTATGGCCTTTAAACTTCTCCTAGGAAATTGATTACATTGAACCCTTGACCACCACCATCCCCTTTCATAGCTATTAATGGTATTTCTCTGCTGCTGGCATATTTTCAGGTGAAGGTGTTATTCCAGACTGATCAGCTCACTCCAGCCCTACTGCATTAGTTTTCTATTGCTGCTATACAAATTATCACAAGCTTAGTGGCTTACAATCACACAAATTTATTATTTTTGAGTTCTGGAGGTAAAACAAACAAACAAAACAAAACAAAAAACTCTGACAAAAAAAGGCTTAAAAGCTAAAATCAAGGTGTCAGCATGGTTGGTTTCTTGTGAAAACATCAAGAAAAAATCTGTTCTTGTTTCTTCCAGCTTCTAGAAGCTGTTAACAATCTTTAACTCATTGGCTTATGACTACATTAGTAAAATCTCTGCTTCCATTGTCACATCCTTTTTTTCCTCATCTGCTATAGTGTCTCCCTCTGTCTCACTCTTATAAGAACACCCATGATTACATCATTAGGCCTGCTCAGATAACCCAGGGTAATCACCCATTTCAAGACCCTCAACTTAATATTATCTGCATAATTTCTTTGCCATATAAGGTAACATATTCCTAGGTTATTGGGATTAGAGCATGAGCATTTAGGGGAAATGGGCATTATTCTGCCTACCATAGCCAATATTTTGAACCTTAAAAGTAACTTGTGTTATGTTTTTGACCTTCTGGGCTCTTTGCATCATAACAATAGCATGCCTATTATCACAAAAGCCACTCAATGATGGGCTGGAAATCAAGAATTTAATGGAACCAAAGCTTCCTACCAACCACAGTGATCTAGTATTGATGATCGTTGGGAGAGCCTCTTCAAATATCAACTCAAAATATTTCTGACCTTACTTCTCTCACCTCTTCCTGGACTACACACTTAGCAAAGCAGTTTGGTCATTGAGTATATCTATGCCCAGAAAAAGATCTTCTCTTCTCTCTTGAATTCTGAGTAATGGTGTATATGAAAGGTGTGGAAGATTATATTATCCTATTTGAAAATTCAAAACTCTTCCCTGACCATTCTTAGGCATGATGCTTTTTTTGCTTCTTTCCCCTAATGGCAAACTAGACTGGCCTTGTTCACATACCATGCAGTTAAAGGGATTTAACCTTAATTTTGATTCAGCCACTTGTACTTTTGTTGGACAAACATAGTTCTAGGTCATAAAGATGATGAATATTTGACTAAGTACACTTCTCACTGAATTTCTCTAGAGTGGTCCACATGGGCCAAAGTGGGGAATATAGGTTAGTAGTTACTATAAATTTTATAAAAATGTCCTTGTGTTTTTTTCCCTGATCCTTTTGGGGAAAAGATGTGGGTTTGAATAGAATGTGATTGGAAATAGGGTGAAGTTATAGCTACTGGAATAACACATATCAATTTTGTGAGGAACAAACTATCATAGCACCTGGAGAAAAGTACCTTAGATTCAGAGAAATATAGGGGAAGAAGAAATATTAATATCATTTTCTTTCAGGAAAACCTCTGGAGGCTTCCTCAGCAAGGAAGACACCCTGATTTGGCTCTCCGAAACTGTTGCAGATGCATGAAATTTAACTGACTTCAGACTCTGCCATTCTCCGCCAGATGCTCTGACCACAATTTGATAGTCCACTTAATTTTGCTTAAAAACATATTGGAAACAGCAAGACATAGTCCAATTTCCTTCAACTCTCATGTAAAATATCTGCCAGAACCTCTGGATGTCAGCCTCACCCTGTTCCTATAGCTGTCACTCATCTCTCATTCTATAGATGGACAAATGTCATCTAGTCAGTGAACAGAAAAAGAAGACAGGTTGTATTGACTGGCTTTAGGCAATTCTTCCAAAATCATGCACTAAATGTAATTATTCTAACTGACTTGGGAACTCTAAGGCTTACCAGTCAGCTAGAGGCCATGTTGGAGGTGCCATCAACTTGCACTCCCTAAGTGATGTAGGTCAGATCTGCAGATCACTGACAACTATCAACACTCTCCCACCAAGGGCATCATATATATCCCTAGAACCGTACTCCTTCGGGGAAATCAGGAATTAACTTGCCACTATCCCAGAAACGTAGTGATCGCACCTTACTGGTGGTTAGGAGAAACCTTCAGTGGTTTAAGGAAATACCACAGTAGATCATGTAGCGCTCAAATGTCTGTAGAGATACCTCAAAGATGAAGCTACACTTGGTTACTTGTTGTACGTAGCTAAGTGCTAAACTCCAAAATATATATTCACATCCTAATCCTCAGAAATGATGGATATTATCTTATTGTGACAAAGGATCTTTGCAAATGTAATTTAGTTCAGAATCTTGAGATGAGGAGAAGCTTATCTTGGATTATCCAGGTAGGCTCTAAATCCAATGACAAATGTTTGTGTAAGAGAAAAGCAGAAGTAGATGTGACAGACAGAGGAGCGTAAGGCAATATGACCACAGAGACAGAGATTGGAGTGATTTGGCACTAGAGAGGGAAAGCCTGGAGCCACCAAAAGCTAGGAGAGGCAAGAACAGATCCTTCCCTAGAGCCTGCAGAGAGAGTGCTACCCTGCTAATACCTTGATTTTGGACTCCAGAACTGTAAAATAATAAATTTCTGTTTTTTTAAGTGATCACATTTGTGGTAATTTGTTACAAGAGCCAGAGAAAACAAATACATTCAAGAAAGCGTCCCAGAGGGCTAAATGGCTCATTAATTTTGTGTTTTTTTACAGACAGTTATCTCAAAGAAGGGAGTTGTTTAATTAGAAAAGATCATATGAAATTTGTACTTTACCTTAGTCAAAGTGATCAGTGACACAACCTTGCCCTTGGAGATATTCAGGTCATACTCAGCTCACTGGTCAGGGTTGTTATGAATGATAGATTTACTCTAACTTCCTCCCTAGGAACAAAGGCAGTGGCTGTGCTAATACAGCCTGCTGCACTTAGAGAAATACTTTTGCCAAGAGGAAAGTTCAATTCATAAGCCTAAAGAGGAGGCCACTTGGTTTTCTAAGGTAGACACTTATAATTCGGTTTATGGGTTTGTTTACCACTTCGGATCCAGGACTCTACATATTTAAGTACATATTTAAGGTCAATATGGCAAGCTAGCCTCATCACACTGCTTAGAATTTTGTTGATTATAGTCTTAATTAAATGCTGACTTGGTAAATTGAACCTTCTCTGTTGTTCAGATTCATCAGAGTAGTCAACAAAATGGCATACCCATGGGAAGATTCACTGGAACCCAAGACAATGGAGTGACAAGGAGTAGATATTGTCAAGGCACATGCTCTCAAGTCCCTGAACATCTTACAAGCGCAACTATTGGCTCTTTTTTTCTGACAATCTTTTTAAGAGTATATAGAACAAATAGTCTTAGAAGCTAGAGATAATATCTCCCTCCAGAATAAAGGGCAGATTTATTTATAGTCCAGCATGATAAAGATAAAGTTGCCCTCAGGGAAATGTTTACTGACATTATAAAATATTCAGGTTCTCTAAGCTTATTTCTTTCCCGTAATGCACTTCCCTCCATGTGAAGGTGTGATCTGACCCTCCTTCTTTTGTGCTGTAGGGATTACAGCTCAAACAAAATTTGTGGAGCAAATATCACTATTTTAAGTAATAGCCCTTTGTTTCTGATTCAGGAGTCTCTTGGGCCAGCGGCGCCCATGAAGCTAGCTGGCTAACTTGTCAGCTTGTAAGAAGGGTAAAATTTCAGGCCTCAGATCCTTCACTCTTCTTGCTACTGTTCAACACAAAAGGGATGAATTTTATTTTCTACATATTGTACCTTATTAAAAAAATAATTAGTAGGACAGAGTGATTAAGATACAAGGAAACAGTCTTTTGTTTGACTTTTTGAAAAATAAACATGTTTTTCTTTTTATAAAATACAAACCACTTCTGTTCTTATTAATCTAAGTTTAGTTCTAAATCAAATACATATATCATCCTACCTTCAGTAAGTTTACTGTATTGTACCAGATATTTGTTAAGTTTCATGTAGGATGCTAAGTGTTACTGCAGAAGTAGCGAATGAGGTGCTTGCTCTAGAATTACTTATAAGGGACCCTAGCACAGAGCTGTGTTAATATAAATTAGGGAAGGTTTCTTGGCTCATTACAATGATTATTGAAATTGTGACCTCAGAACCTCTGGAGATACATAGAATCAAATCAGCTGCCATTTAAAAATATATAAAAATTATGAGAAAAATATTAAAATAAGCCATCATAAACTAGAATAACAAATACATTAGTTGGGCCCATCAAGAAGTATAGCTACAAGAGGCTTGAGCGTTAAGTAGACAGCAACTTGAGTTATTTGGTATGGACTACAAAACTACTCTTTTTGGACTCAGTCTTCTATTTTGTTTTCATGGTACAGGAGGGCTCAGTATGGCATTTGGGGTGTGGAAAACCTGCACCAGGTAATTGTTGCTGCAGTTTTCACAATTTGGCTTAAATTCCTGAAAAATATACAAATATTCTGAGATGCCATGTTCAGAATTCACTTGGGACTTGCGTTAGTTTTATCTTGATTCTATGACATATTATCACAAACCTCGCAGCTTAAACGGTATGAATTGAACTTCTTATTCTGTGGGTTAGAACTCAGGTCAGAACAGGTCTTGCTGTTAACAGGGCTCTATTTCTTTCTGGAGACTTTCAAAAATTATCAGTTCTCTTGCTCATTTGGGTTGTTGGCAGAATGTTGGTTTTTGCGATTTTCAGACCAGTTGTCAGCTGAGATACATTCCCAACATTTAGAGGCCACCAACAGTGTTGTGTTCTAAATCAGCAAGAGTGGATTGAGTCTTCTCATGTCACATCTCTCTGCCCTTCTTCCATTGGCATCTCTCCCTGACCAGGCTAGGAAATTTCCTCCTTTAAAGGATTTATGTGATTGGACTGGGCTGTAGTGGAAAACCCAGGGAGATCTCTCAGTCTCCAAGTCCATACCCTTAATCAGCATGCAAAATCACTTTCGCACATCAGGTAAACATTCATAGTTTTCAAAGATTAAGATGTGAACATCTGCAGGAAGGGGGTGTTATTTTGCTTAGCACAGGACCACATAATTGTTCTTGGTGGGTTAGTATTTTACCCATAAGAAGATTTAAAGCTTGATGTAGAAATAATGAAATAAATTAAACACATTAAAAACTCCTTTTATGTTAAGGAATATTCTGTATAATTTCTCTTGGTATTATTATCATATATAATGCTTGAGAGAATATGGCTTTATTGAATAACTATTCTTTCCAAAATATTTTATGATAATATAATATGTATAATTATTATTATAAGTTGAAATTTTACTTAGGTTATAAACTTTACTGGAATGCTTAAATAAACTTAACAATAAAGGTGTTTATAAGCTTAATTTATCAGATTCACAAGTATTATTTAAGTACTTGAGAATATTTACTAGAGTACTTAGTAAGAAAACCAAATGTATTAAATATGTAAATGTAGCTTAAAATTTTAGCAAATTTATCTGTTTGTATAGGGGAACAGATATTAATCAAAAAACCACTTAATGTAATTGTTAGAATTTACTATATTTAGAAATAGAAAAGTAATCCTTATAAGGTGTAAGTAAACATTCCAAAAAGCATAAAGTTTTGAGTTTAATAATTTGAATCAATAAAATTAAATTTGATTTTAAATGAAAAGAAGTGCCTGAGTAGTATTTTCTGTGCACAGGATACAGAAACGCATACACACAGTGTTAACAGCTTAACATATCATATGTCTTAGATGGGTACTTAAAAACACCTACAAATTAGCCAAGCATAGTATAGGAAGGCGGAAGAAGAAGAATAGGGAAGTAGTAAATTAAGTGGCAGGGAAAGAGAAAGGTTGATTGATTGGTTGATTACAACAGTAGCCCAACAAAACAGCTTGTGCAAAGACATCAAGATAGGAGAGCATGGAGCATTCTATACCCTAAGCTATTGAGATGCCTTGTTGTTTCATTAAATCAAACAATCTATTATATAAATGGACAGACATTAAATATTTCATTTTAACTTCAAATAAATGCAAGCATGTTTATTCTGAACTTTCTTACAGTATGGCAGCCACAAATTAGAGTTCCATGTAATTTATTTATCATAAATCACATCCAAAATTAATGATCTATACTCTCCAATTTTGTTTTACTAAAAAGTAAAGATATTTGTAGAGCAATGTAATTTCAGCAATATAATTTCCCCCTGTATTTCATAGTTATCCATTTTGCTTAATTTATTAACCCAGCTTCATTACATCTTTCTAAAATATTTAATTTAGTTTTCATGTAAATAATCATCTTTTCCTATTCATGTTTCACTGGTACACTCAATAGTTAGTCAAATTATAATAACAATAACATGCATAAATGCATAAAAGGATTTAGAAATAAATATAACATAATTCTGGCAAGGACGAAACTCACTATATAGGGGCAGAAATGCTGGTTTGTGAAAGAAAGAATTCAGAAAATCATGGAGATCTATCAATATGATTTATGGAAAGAATGATGAAACTTAATCTGGCAAAGAGGTAAAGTGGAGCTTGGTTATTTAAAATAATTTACCTCTACCTTGTTGTGAATGTAGCATAGAGTTTGGTAGAGAAAAAGAAGTTCCAAGAATCAGATAATTAAAGACCATATTTGCCACAGTATGTAGATTAGCCTGAAGGAAATTTGGGTATGTACTTAATGAACAGTTGCTGTATGATCAAGTGAGGTATGATCACAGAAAGAGGACACGTGCCCCTAAAAGATTTAAATCATATTAAGGAAACTGAGAGCCTAGTGAAGTTAAAAATAGCATGCGTTATTTGTTACAGCTCACTAATTTGTGAACTATTTTTATCTTCTCAGATTTGCAAAGTTACTAATATAATCTCTCCTCAATTGAAAGAAGAAATGATATGAAATCCACAAATTCTACAATTAATAATGCAATTGGAAGAACTGATTCTCTTTTAGGAGTGGATCCTAAAACCATCTGAATTATCTTCTCTCCTGTGGTCTAATCTGATTACGTTCACAACTCTAAAAGTTGTACGCAGCCTTTGGCTCACCCTGGAAGACTATCAGATCTAGTTTTCATGAACTAAAATGAGGAGTATGAAACCACATGTTGTCTCTTTTGGAGTCAATGAGGCTATAGGTAAACAGTGAAAAATGTTCCCTAAAAGAATTGGCCCCTCAAGAAATAGCTTCCTAAGCAGGTGTCTGTTTTCAAAAGTTTTCTTTTATATTAAGACAAAACTAAATCTTTGTAGCTTAATAATTTGCAGGGCTTTGAATCACATACAGCTAATATAAGGTCTCACGGTTACACTAAAATAAAATAATCATCACAATGGAGTATGAACATATGAAAAATCAGTGAAGAATTGGAAAGTAGAGGGAGAAGGGAACAAAGAGAAATGAACAAAGAATAAATCTAAATGACTTCAGGCTTGGTGAGGTTTTTAATTTAGCCAGTGTGTTATCTCATTAGCAAGGTGTCTTGCCCTAGGGGTGTCTCCTTTTTTTTTTTTCTTTTCTGGCTTTAGAAACAAATTACTCAACTGGTCCTCCTGTTACACAGCTCCATCATTGCAATAATACAATTCATGGTTTATAACATGAGGACCAGAGAGAAGAAGGATTGCTCAAATTCACCATGGATAGTATTCCACACAAACTATGTATGTCATTATATTTCTAGAAATGCTGACCTCCCAGTGTATGGTAGATTCTCTCTTTTCATTTGCATTATTTCATCAAAATAATTGAAAAATATCAGATGGATAGTTCATTTCAAACTATGACCTTGGAAATAAGCTACTACTGATTATTTTAAGGCCAAAGTTATAGTCAGAAATGTTCTGTCCCCATGCGTATCACCAATTTGGAGAGTCAGTACAGTAATGGATAGAATATTTGCTTTAAGTGAATGAAATATTTGCTATATTAGTGCTCTACTAACTAGTTGTGTCATTTTTAATTGCATTAAGTTCCAGCTACGCATAAATAACATCATGCTTTAAATTTTTCTATTATTCAAAACAGGCAAAGAACTTTACTTTCCCATAATCGTACAGATCCCTTTGTATACACTCCCACAGAATGTTGATTTCTAATTAAATGTCATACAATCTCTTGGCTGGGTGTACTGCAGAGTGCTAGAATTTCCCCCCTGAATCTGCAGCTGGTTGTGCCACAGGAAATACAAGCCATCCAGTTCCACAGAACTTTTTAAAATGGTTTTATATCAGAGATTGCCGTCCGTTTTCTTTCCAAATAATAGCATTTCTCAGACTTCACTCCTCCGTATATTCTAGGCATAATTTATATGCAAATAGCCTTCTTATTATAAACCTCGATCCTCCTCAGATGAAGCTTACAGAAGATTCTAAATGTACTTTTGGCTTGCTGACAACAAACATATTTAGGAAAGAAAGACTGCAACTTACAAAAGCTTCCTTTCAAAGACTAGGCTGATTTCAAGGCCTCTGAACTAATCAGATAGAATTAGCAGGAAGGAATGGGAGATGCTGAGTGAGGAATGTGCGAAGTGTTAAGATATCATGGTAGTTTGCTTCCTCTCATGGCTTGACAGCCTTGATCAGCTAATTAGGAAACCTTTACCCAAACTAGTGTTAATTTGTTATTTAACCCCCCATGGGAAATATTCACAGCAAGAAGTCACTTGTGGTAGAATATGTACAGATATTTCGTTTTGAAAACAGGAGAGCCTGGAAAGATACAAGAAGATAAAGGGAGGACATTTCTTAGAAAAGAGCTTATTTTGTTATTTTATGCCATAGAAACAACGATCTTCAGAATGAGAAGAGACATTCACGTGCAGTGTGTCAACTTCTGATCATTTGACATATAATGTGAATCATATGGCTGATTTAATACATCTCTTATGCTAAGCATGAAGCTTAATTATATCAGAAATCGCCAAAGCCCCACTGGCTGCTGGGGGCTGACTGACAGGAACAGTATTTACTGTCAGGTTCTATCTGAGCCTGGCTCCTTCATGTCTTAGAGCTTTCATTCATCAGACAGTACGAATGTTAGACCCCATCTCTTGGGATGGGATTTCTCGAATAATAATAGTAAAGCACCTTGTCTAATGATTTACTTATATTTTTTAAAGCTAACTACAGTGGGCAACAGCACAGGAATAAAAGCAATAGCCTGCTTGGAGACCTGATCTTGGATTATTTCATTGAGAACCACAGTTGTCAAGGTAGTTCTCCTTTTTTCTATTATACATTTTTTTTTATTTCTGGGAAACAATAGTCTTTCACAAAATCTAAATATTTAGAGAACCCCAGCATATTAAATGGTTCCAGAAATAAAATGCCAATTCAATACATTTCAACCTTGCAAATTATATTTCCCTTTCATTTGAAAGGAAAGTTTTTAGACAAAACATCTAAAAAATCACTTTTAATCTTTCAAAATATTTAAAATGAATTAAAGATAACTTAAAGATTTCCAGGTTAGGATAATGAAGAGGGAAAAAATAAAAAATAAAAATAAAAAAAGCTAATACACACTGCTCACTTATTATATACTGATAAAGGAGATCAGAATATGTCATCCCAAAATATGCTTGTTTGATGTAAAAATTATTTTGAGCTGAAGGGAACTGAGAATCAATAAAGGCAGGAAAAAAAAAAAACTCCTTTTCTGCCAACTAAATTTTCCTTTTATTAGAGACAGACTATTATCAGTCCAGAGATATCTGCCAACAAACCTTGTTAAACTAACCTTTATCTTCCTAGTTAAAGAAGATACTGACTACCCAGCACTAATAGGACTAACCCCTAGCTCAGTCCCCTAGTCTTGGCAATGAATTCTTCACAAATGTATTGTTTCTTTGTCTCAAAGGTATAAAAAGTCTACTCTGGTCACTTCTTTGGGTCTTTATTTTCTTGTGAAGGCTCCCATGTACATGTAAAAATTCAGTAACATTTGTATTCTTTTCTCCTGTTAATCTGTCTGTCAGTTTAATTTTCAGACCTAGCCAAGGATCCTAACAGAGTTAGGAAATTTTTTTCTTCTTCTACATAAGCATTGTTTTAAGCACTTTCTATGTATTAAATCAGTTAATCCTCACAATAACCATGTGAAGTAGGTTTGTTAGTATCTCCATTGTGCAAATTAGGAAATAAAGGCTCAGGAATTTTAGGCAACTTGCCCAAAGTCATCCATAAGTAGGTGCTCAAAATCCATTCCAAGTTATAAGGCTTTAAAAAGCCTCCAAGGTAGTGTAAGAGGCATTGTATATGATTATCATGATCATTCTTCCATGTGTTCATTGTATTTCCAAAACTCCTTGAATCATTTATTAGCAATTTATGTAGTTCTTTCGGTTACTGCTGTAAGCATGGAATGAACATGCCAGAAAATAATCAACTTTAGCAGACACACCACTACTGAACACCACATTCTTTCTTTACTCTATAGCCGGAAGCCATCTGTGGCTAAATCTGTTCTCCTAGCCCTTGTTATTTCCCTCATCCTCTCATTGTTTGGCATGAACTTCAGAATTTAGGTGAGTACTCACTTCCTGTGTAGGAAAGCCTGCCACTATATATATATAGCCTGAGAAAATCTTAAAGAAATACTTACTAAAATGTTTTTAATTCAAACATTGATCTCACAGGTCTTTTTCAAATCCATCGGTTGCCAGTCTAAGAATTAGAAAGCAAAAGAATATGTGCTGGCTACTTAACAAATTAAAATTAATAAAGTTAATGGGGCACCTGTGTGGTTTAGTTGGTTAAGCATCTACACTTTATGTAGGTTCTTGTAACAACCTTGAAATTTACTGTTAATGAGGTTTAAAGAATAAGGAGTGACATGATCTGAACTACATTTCTAAAAGATCAGTCTGTAGACTGGTTGAAAAATAGACAAAAGGGGGACAAGGTTGCAAAATGAAAGACGAATTAGAAGTCTTTTAATTACGTGAGCTTTACTCAAAAGAAGAACGGCATAGATAATAAAAAGTGGTTGGATTCTGGGGCACCTGGGAGGCTCAGTTGGTTAAGTGTCCAAGTTCAGCTCAAGTTGCCATCTTGTGGTTCCTGAGTTCAAGCCCCCTGTCGGGCTCTGTGCTGACAGCTTGGAACTGGAACCTGCTTTGGATTCTGTGTCTCCCTCTCTCTCTGCCTCTCTCTCTCTCTCTCTCAAAAATAAACAAACAACAAAAAAAGTAGTAGGATTCTGGGTACATTTTGAACATAGGTTTCAAAGATTACTATTAATTCTACCAATAGAAAATACCAACGGAGGGGCACATGGGTGGCTCAGTTAATTGAGCATCTGACTTTGACTCAGGTCATGATCTCATGGTTCATGAGTTCAAGCCCCAGGTCAGGCTCTGTGTTGACAGCTAGAGCCTGGAGCCTACTCCAGATTCTGTGTCTCCCTCTCTCTCTGCCCCTCCTCCACTCATGCTCTGTCTCTCTCTCAAAAATAAGTAACATTAAAAAGAAAGAAAGAAAGAAAGAAAGAAAGAAAGAAAGAAAGAAAGAAAATACCAATGGAGTGGATATGGAGAGTGAGACAAAGAAAGGGGTCAAGAATGACTCTAGGTTCTTGGCTTGAAGAATAGGAAGAGTGACTTGCAATTAATTCAGATGAGAAAGAGTGGATTTAGAGGAGGAATGGATTTAGAAGAAGACTGGATTGAGAGGAAGAGTGGATTTAGAGGACGAATTAAAAGCTCATACTTGGACATATTCGTATTGTGGTACCTATTAGACTTCAAGGGCAGATGTCTAATAATAAGTTGGACAGTAAGTCTTCAGTTAAGGGTAACATTCCAGGCTGGAGGAGTAAATTCAGAATCATGGGCATTTAAATGATAGTTAAGATCATAGATTGCATGAAATTACTAGGGGAAAACGAGACGTCTAAGGAATGATTCTCTAGGGCACTGCAACACGTAGAGCTTGGAAGGGAGGAAGGAAGGAAGGAAGGAAGGAAGGAAGGAAGGAAGGAAAAGAAAGAAAGAATGAAAAGAAAGAAAGAAAGAAAGAAAGAAAGAAAGAAAGAAAGAAGAAAAATAATTAAGTTAAATTCTCTGATGGGCCACTGAAAAGAAAATTATAAAACAGAACCCTATCCTGGATTTAACAGTGAGAAGTTGCTGTGGTTCTTAACAAGAGATCTTTTGGCATAGTAGTGGGAGAAATGCTCAAATAAACTGGGTTCAAGAGGAA
Organism: Lynx rufus; assembly: GCF_022079265.1. Classification (NCBI taxonomy): domain Eukaryota; kingdom Metazoa; phylum Chordata; class Mammalia; order Carnivora; family Felidae; genus Lynx; species Lynx rufus. Next base: position 49,998,680 of record NW_025814845.1, read on the forward strand.
CAAGAATTAGAGTATTAGAAAAACCAAACAGTGAATAATGTAAAACTATCTTGAGTAGACTAAAAGTAACAACCACACTGGCTCAAGGAAAATTTCTTTTTTTTTTTCTTTTCTTTGAAACCTACTATAGCATGTTATGCTTTGGAGAATGATCCAGCCACTTTTGGAATAAATGAATGGTTCGAGAGAGAGCCAAGGCCAGTTGTTAAAGAACTGTCTTTGAGAAGAAAAGGATCATTAAATTCAGTTTGCAAGTTTGGGCTTTGAAAGGAGAAGGACGTATTCAACTACATGATGGTTCACAATGCCATCAGGACCACCATCTCTGTTTATAGCAAATATTTGGTAACTTGCCCTTCACTACACAAGAATTGTTTCTGTAAAATATAACATCTTCAGCTTTAATTTTAAACCTATCCACATTATATCATAACTGCAATCAAAATGAGAAATAAAATAATTTATAACAAAACAATAATTATTTTGTTTAATTTCTAGAAAATAATTGCAATGGAAAACCTAATGAAGCAAATGACCACATTGATAAGAGAATCCATGTTTCTATAATAAGCACAAGGACAGATTGGCAGATGTGCATTGTATTTAGACTCAAATACCTCAAATATAATGAGCTACGTTGTTGGGTATGACTTATTCTTCAAAAACTTTTTCAAAAGGTAAAATTTTCTGCACGTTTACTTTCTAAGTAGAATTGTGTTCTATTTATATGTGTATGAATGCATGGCAAGACATTCAAAAGTTGGAAGGCATATAGGAAAACACTTTTTTGAGGGCATTATTATCCCATTTGTTGTTGTTTTTATAGGAGTCCTAATCTGCCATCTAAAAGCCAATGTCACCCCTCTTACCAATTATTTCATTTAAAAACACAAAAAAACAAAAATTAGGAATCTCTCAAAGTTAATGTGATTGATGTTAAGAATCACTGATCTATAATAACAAGAATAAAGGCAGTGGAAATGACTCAAGTGCAGGTTGTCTGGCTAAAGTGGAGGTGGGAACAGAGTTAATTCTATACACTAAATGTGAAAATGTTGGAGGATGTTTTGGGGGTTGAGAAGGAGAGAAAATCTATGAGTAAGAGAAATAATGAATTAAGGAAATATAGTCGATTGCTGGAAAGAGTTCTGGGTTCAGATAATGCTGACGATCCAAAAATGGAGGTCAAGCATCATGGCTCTGCAACATTTTCCTTGTCAAGCTAGTGCCACCAGTTGGATTTAGTCAGGCTTGGGGCTTTTTTTCCAGGTGAGAACAGGAAGGCGGCATTATAGGTAATATAGCAACAAGGTGGAGTATAAAGTGGTTTCATTCTGGCATAACTTAAAGATGGAATATTTAGGATGGAAAAAGGGACGATAATCCTAAAAAGTCAATATATGTCTAGCTGATAGTATAAAAGTCTGATAAGTTGCCACTGAGTATACGAAAGCCAAAGGGGAGGCAGCATCCTGAAAAGAGAACTTGCTTTTAGTTGACTCAAGAAGGTTTGAAAGATAAGGACATAGGGATTTTTCTGCAATAAGTCTGTAGGTTCTAAAGCAAACAATGGAAGAATTTGGAAACTTGAGGTACGTTCAGTCATGGTGTTGATAAGAAACAGATGGCATGCTTGGATGAGGCCATCTGAATTCGGGAAGAGATGACTTAAACAAAGGAACTCTTTATAAAAGTCTGGGGAAATTATGAGAGAGTGACAGCAAGGTACTCTTCTTCTAACCCTGACAAGAGGAGGGACCCAGAGAATGAGCAGAATTGCATGAAGAGGCCACCTGACAGAAGCTACGACCTTTAGTCTAGAAAATACTAACCCATAGAGACCCCACAGGGTGGGAGCCTGAGGAATAAATATACCAACCTCATTCTTCCCCCTGTCTCTCCAATCTATTACAGGTGATTCCCATTGGATGAATCCAATTAGAAGCCAAAGTACAAGGAACATGTTGATGTAGCACATGTTGGTCAGCTGTCTGGGGCACAGAACTAGGGGAAGAAGTCTAGAGAGTGAGTCTGAAAGGGTGGGAGATGAAGTCAGATTATGGGAAGCACAGACCTCGAAAGTCCTAGTTATGAAGAATGACCCAAGAATCCTGGGATTTTGTGTGGTCAAGTGAACAGAAAAAAAAAAGGCGGGGGTATGATAAAACCAATCCTAATGGTCTCATTGGCAAGTTGTGATGGGTTAGCTGTGAATGTTTGAGTTAGGGGGAGAATACAGAGATAACAAAATCATTAGGAGCATATAAAGTTCTCTGGCCGTTTCCAGTTTGTTATGTTTTGTATAATATTCTACTTATATTTAGTTGCATAAACATTTTTTGATCAATTACAAATGAAAAATTGCTTTTAATGCTTAACAAATAACATCTTAATAATAAAAAGAAGATCTATATTCAGCATTTTTATGAGTTAGGCTATGTTTCGTGTATATGATATGAATTAATTTTGTGATATCTCACACAAAATTCCATAAAGCATGCAATGCTATCATTCTAATTTTCTACCTAAAGAAACTGATGCCGAAAGAAATTAAGTAACCTGCCATGTTTATACGGGTAGTTAATGATAGAGCCAGAATGCAAACCCGCCTTGTATCCACTATAACAAATCTAGCAAACAATTACATTCACACTCAAACATAAGACAGAGATAATATTAGTACAGAAAAAACCTGAATTAAAACTTAAGAATGAATTTTCAAAATTTGCATTTTAAAATTAAAACACGAGTAATCTGAAACAATAAGGGCTTTAATTTAATGAGTAAATTCATTACAAATTTTAACTCTACATATAAAAGTAATAGAGTAAGGTGATGATGTGTGCAAAATACAGAACCTGACTTTTCAATGAAGTCCCAACTCTGCCACTGATGCTTTAGATAGCTCTCTAAGTTTCCAACGTCTCATCTGTGAAACGGAAATACTAAATGTGTCGAACACATGGCATTGTTATGAAGCATAAATGAGAAATGCAGTCCCCTTAAGAGACTGTCTGGTCAATGATCAATACGTGCTGAGAAAATGATGGTGAGTCAGAAGTTCATATCCTCAAAGATTGAGGGGAGATTCTAACAATAATAAAAATAATAACAATAACAATAATATCATCACAAGTATATGGTCACCATAATAATTATTTGTTAAACATACCAGTTTGAACATAAAACTGGTGTTTCAGCAAAACAAAATTTTTATGAATATCAAGCATATCATTATCTGATTAGTTCTATATTAATGACACTCATATGTAATCAGTCTAAGTTATCAAATGATCTTTTTTAGTGGAGTTGGAGTTACAAAACAATTGTCAGAAAAGATCATTACAATGACTTAGAGTAGAGAATTAAAAGATATAAGCAGTTCATTTGAAAAGTGATTTAGAGTTACTTACTAAAAGTATATATATACATTACATATATATATATATATATATATATAATATTTTTGCCAAAGCTAGAGCCTTAGAAAAAATAAAAATAGTCTTCTGTAACAGTAAAATTACCAGGAAATTGTTAAAACTGAAGTTCTAAGAAAAGGTTAATTTTATTAAAACTACCACCCAATAAGAAATCACGTGTGGAAATTTCCATTTCTCTATATAATAAACTCTTTATTGTATGCTTCCAACTTATTCCTGATACATAAAGACTCTTTAACTCCATGCTATTTGGCATTACATATCTATGACCTGTCCATTCTCAGTGGCTTCTAGATCACAGGCTTCACGCCCAGTAAGTCCTTGCTCTCTGTCATTTCTCTAGTGTAGAGACTGTCAAAGCTTGAGCATCCTAGCTCCCTGATGTTTTAAAGCCGCTGATTGCTTTTAATTTTAATTGTGATTTGAATCGACTTACAAGTGTACAGAATGAATAATCAAAAGAACTCAATGGACTAGGATAATGTCTTTTGTTCCAGCAGGCTCTCTTATTAACATTTTGCCTTTTGTATTAACATCTGATTTTGCATTGCCATCTCAGTTCCCATTTTTATGTAAATAATGGCTGACCTCTGGCACTGGATGTGCTGTTAAAATGCACACTTGGAAGCACATGTATTTACTAATTAGAACTACTCAGAGGCTTTGCGGGAATAGTAAGGAACAGCATCCATGGCAGTTCAGTTTTCCCACTTTATGCTCATGTTTACATTCTTTATTCACCTGAACTTTATGCATTTAAAAAAATATAGCGTTAAAAAAAAACAGCACCAAAGACAGCTGGCAAATAATATAATGAAATGTTTCACTGGAACTAAAAGATTCTGAGAGCTGGGTAAATCTAATAAAATTTGAAATCTGACATTGCGCTACTAAGTTTATACGTAAGAGAACTTAAACATTTTTTTGTTATTGTGTGGAAGGCTTAAATTTCAAATTTTTAAATTACATTAATAGAAATTAATTTACAAAATAAATCTCATAAAGTCATTCTTTAGGATTTTCTAAATGCAATTTATTTTAAATTGATTTCTGCTTGAAAACATTTAAAAGTCTCATTTTTATTAAATTTGAGCCCCTCACACACACAAAAATATATTGTTAGTCTATTTACTTTTGTATTTGAATAGATTAAATATTAACACATTGGCATTTGATTAGCATTTATAGACCATACCTTGTGTTATTGAGAAAAGAGATGTCATAGGACATCTTATTAATGATTTATTAAAGTGAACTACATTTAAAATTAGTAATATAATGTAAATAATCAACGTATGAGTTTTTTTAAATAAGATGCTTTAACCATTCAGGGTTTTTTTTTCTCTCATCTGTTCAAATAAACAGGAATATGAACAGATAATTCACTTCATTAAATCACTCAGTATTTGGACATTTGTGTGTGTGTGTGTTTGATATTTTAAAAAATAAATTAATGTTTTTTTCTGATACAAATGTAACATATTCTTGGGTTAAAAAACCAGAAAACACAGAAATATGAATTAAGAAAAAGTTGCCCATAAACTAGCAATCAAAGATAATTACTTTTAATAATTTGTTACATAACCTCTCAGACTTGCTTCTATATGTGGGTATGAGTGAGGGATACCCTTTCCCTGTCCCCAAAAATGTGATCAAACTTTTATAATATTTTATATTAATTTGGTTGTTTTAAATTACCATTATATGGTAAGTAGTTCATGGGTTGAAAAAGAATTGCTACTACCTTTATAACAGTTACATAGCTTTATATTATGTTGAGGTATCGTAATTTATTTCATGAAATACTTCCCAATTGACATTTTAGTTGTTGCTATCTTGATACCATAAATAATACTGTGAAAAATATTTTTTGTACATCTTTGCACTTTTCCAATTATTTTTCTTTGCATAAATCACTAGAGGTGAAATTGGTAGGTCAAACTGTATGCACATTTTTAATTTTTATGCATATTGCCTTCCAGAAAGGTCGAACAAATTTCCACACTGGTCAGTAGGATGTGATAGTGATTATTTCCACATACCCACTCCAATTAAAGTGGGTTAAAGTGCCAATCAGGAGAAATGATATCTCATTATTTAACTTGCCTTTTTTTTTAATCACTGATTATTGTGAGCATCTTTACATAAATGCATAGTATACTTTTATAATACTTTAAAAATATTTATCTGCCATGTATGTGGCAAAGTTTTCCTAGTTGTTTTCTTTCCAATAGTTTTATAGTGATGGGTATTATGATTGAGTAGAGAAGCTTTACATTTTTATGAAAGAAATAATATTTAAATTGATTAATCTAATTTTAAGTATAAATGAGTGTGTTGGCAATTACTTCCATGGAGTGAATATTTTTTCTTGTATTTACTACTTTAGCTTGGATTCAAATTTCAAGAAGTACTTCTTCTGAAAACAATGTAGCTTTGTACTTTTAGACACTCCTCTACAGCCAAGGAGAATATGCTTGTCTATCTGTAATACAATTTGCAGTAAAAATTACATGCTTGAGTTTCTCCATCCTTTGCTCCCCAGGGCAGAAAACCGCCTTTACCACTTTAATTATGCCTTTTCTCTTCTTCCCATTGCCAAGATTGTTATATTTGTACTGACTGAGCATAGATAGCTCCAACCCATGTATTTTCCTAGATATATTTTGTATTTGTTGTGACAGAACATTTTCTTCAGAAATATTGCACCAGTATCTACTAAGAAGTTATAAAGCTTTAGTTTCTAAAAATATTTTATGGCATTCTGGTAGATTTTTTTCCTTAAATAAAAAAATAGTTAAAGCAACTCTAATATTATTGTATATACACTCAAGCTCTTAATGATTTAAACTCAAAAATGGTTAAAGCATTTCCTCTTAGATGAGAGAAGTATTTGAATGCTGTGGCCTAAGGACAAGAGATTTGTCTGTAATAAACATTATTTTAAATGTATTAGTAATTTTTTTTGAAAAAAAAATTCTTACTACATGTAAAATTTAAAAAGAAACTGTGTTGAGAAACAAAGACACTTTCTCAGGAAGGGATATTATTGATTTTATATGTGTAATGCTGAAGTAAAACTAGATCAAGGAAGAAAGTGTGAAATAAGAAAACTATATAGTTCTGACCAATCACAGTCATTTCACTTAATTGGAATTGAATAATTATGTTTCTGATTTCTTCATTATACAAATGAGAAAACTCAGACTCTTGATTGAATCAGTCACAATAAAGGCATATGCATGTGTAACGTCAGTCATGTCTGAGCATAGAATAAAAAACATTTTAAGATATCTAAAGACTCAAAACAAATATCTCACATGCATCCTTTCTTAGAAATTGTGTGGCAAAGGTGCTTCTAGAAATAAAGCAGCAAAGCAATTAAAACAAAGTATGAAAATCAGAGGACGACCCAACAGAGAAGTCCTAAGATAATGGAAGTACAACAGGTCCTGAGAGAAGCCAGAGCATAAGGGAGCAGGAAGAAGAGGGATTACAAGGTGAAAAAATGAAAATTGATAGATGAGCTGAAAGAGTTTACCGTTTGAAAAACACTACATATCTGACAGGACATGCAGAAAAATGTAATGGCAAGTATACAGACAACTGAACATCTGAAAAAAATAAAACCAGTAACTTCTAGAAAAATACAGATGTGTAAGGAATGAAGTATAATTATACATGGTACACTATGTGCTTCTTCAGTGAACATATTTTACAGATAGTAATAAGAAAAATTCTAATTGCTAGTTTTAATTAAATGACAATATAATTTTACTGGAAGGATGAGAAAAGGGGAAGGTCAGGGTGTGAGAATGGGCTGTGAGAGGTATGTCTTAATGCATCATCACTGCTAAATAGAAGACTCTACAATTGGCAAGACAAAAATAGCAGTAGACCGTAATTTTTAGGAACATAAGATAACTAACAAAACAAACATCCGGAAAGATTGAAAAGAGTTGCCTGTGAGGAACAGAAGGTACAAAGAAATGGGTTAGAGAATGACTCACTCTTATGGAGCTTTTTGTAATATCCTAGCTTAAAAGAAAATTAATACATGCTTTACCTTGATAAAAACTAATTCAAAATAATTTTTCAAAAGGAAAGATTTCAAACAAAAAACATAACAAGTATGCTACTGCTCAAAACCCGATACAAAAAACATCACAAGTATACTACTGCTCAAAACTCCAAGTCCATCCCTGTCATTAAGAGGAAGTACTTCTGCTCAGTAAACAATTAGTCTAGAACTATTTTAATGTGAAATGCATGTACTTGTAAGACAATGTTCCACTGGCATAAAAAAATTGTATAATACAAGTATTATTTTAGTGTAGAAAATTAATATTTTCTGACCGTCTCTATTTTTTTTTCTGTCAGTCTTTAAACGCCAATTCCCATAACTGACAGTTTATTAGTTCACCTTTTGCCCATTATTTTAATCTTAAGGCAGTTTTGCAGGTAATGTGATTTTAGGCCTCTAAAAAAACTAATTACAGAAAAAATGACATGACTTCAAAACAATGTTGCACAGAACCCACATTACCAAACCAGTTTTGTTTTTCTTGGCACCAGTAGCTATTATAATCTTTTTTTTTTTTCCTATTTTGACTTTTTTTCTTTCTGTTTAAACTGCATTAATCAAAGTCAAGGTACTCTCAGTTGCTCTGTTAAGCCCTATGATAAGACATGAGAGCAATTTAAGAACAGCAATTCTTTGCAATCCTGAGAAGCACATCAATCAAGGAGTTGTGTTCAAAAAGGGAAAACAATGTAACTGGAAGTTAGATCCATTACTTCTATTGTTAAAAAATTAAAAGTAAGTCATCTTGTTTTCTTTTTATTTGTACTTTGGACACGTTAATATAAAAAGCAGTATTGTCTTACAAGGTTACATTAAATTATATTTTGTTAAAATTAACAAAATAGAATAAATTGATGGCATCCTTTACAAAAAGAGACAGACTTCAGTGTTTTGGTGTGTGGAATATAATAAAGCTTTGTTGATGGCAGTAGGAAATCAAGACATTAAAACTTAGGTTAATAGGGGCGCCTGGGTGGCACAGTCGGTTAAGCGTCTGACATCAGCCAGGTCACGATCTCACGGTCCGTGAGTTCGAGCCCCGCGTCAGGCTCTGGGCTGATGGCTCAGAGCCTGGAGCCTGTTTCCGATTCTGTGTCTCCCTCTCTCTCTGCCCCTCCCCCGTTCATGCTGTGTCTCTCTCTGTCCCAAAAATAAATAAACGTTGAAAAAAAAAAATCTAAAAAAAAAAAAAAACTTAGGTTAATAAAAAAGCTGTAATTTTGAACATTTTTATTTTTTTAATGTTTATTTATTTATTTTGAGAGAGAGAGAAAGGAGGAGAGCAGAAGGAGAGGGAGAGAAAGAATCCCAAGCAGTCTCCACACTCAGCATGTAGCCTGATGTGGGGCTCAATCTCACCAACCATGAGATCATATCCTGAGCTGAAATCAAGAGTCAGATGCTTAACTGACTGAGCCACCCAGGAGCCCCTTTAATTTTTTTAAATCATTGATGATAAAATTGAAAAATAGTGAATATAATACAAATTATAAATCAACTGTGAATAGAAGTCAGTACATTAAAAAAATGTTAAGAGTTGGTCAGGTGTGATCATTTTCAATTTCTAATACTGTTAACAATATATAGCACAGCTGGGGTAGGGTGATAGTGTGATTTCTTAAAGCCATTTTCAGTCTTCTGATTCTAAGGCAGTTGAGCAAAGACAGATGAGCTAATGCAACATCTGCATAAAATGAATCACTGGCTTGTATAACTATTGAAGTTAATATTTTTCCTATATAAATAGGATTTATTGATTGATTCATCAAATCCCTGAGCACAAATACTTTAAACATAACTAAAGTACGTAATATTCACTGTAGAAAATGAAGTACTCTGAATCTACTTATACGTCAGCAATATTAACCTAAATCTCACCATTAGCCATACTCAATGCCAACTTTCTGATTGTCTCTAGGAATATTTAATATTACACTTTTTACAGAAGACAAAGTACAAAATTTCTCTCAATGAGTCTTAATTTTAAGAAATTTTAAATAATTGTGACTTCAGGGTCACCTGGGTAGCTCAGTCGATTTGAGTGTCCAATTCTTGACACCTACTCAGGTTGTGATCTCACAGTTGTGGGTTCAAGCCCCACATTGGGCTCTGCACTGAGTGTGGAGTCTGCTTGGGATTCTCTCTCTCCCTCGCTCTCTGCCCCTCCCCCCACCAGAGCAAATGAATTGACTTTAAGAAAATAATTGTTACTTCAAACATCACATTATTATTTTAAACTAATAAAATTACACATTTCACTGAAAGAACATGTGTGCTAGTCCAGGCTTTTAAAAATTAGTGTAGATTCAATTCTGACTTCTATGTGAATAATCTATAAATTGGCATTTTCATTTCTTGGTCCACCTCTTTGTTTAAGTCTCTTAATTCTAAATATTTACTGTGTATTTTGATACATTATTATGTTATCAAATTTGTTGTAATTAATTTTGGATATAGCCTTTCTATTGAATACCTTGATTGCTCATACCACCATAGACTCTATTAACTTGTTTTTCAAGTATTTCAAGAATACTCTTGCCTTCAAAATTTTCATGCTTCTATATATTTTGCTGATCACCATTTTAAGTACCTTATATAAAAACAAGTCTGATTATGTCACGTATAGACAGGAAATTTTGTGTATTGACATGCTGGGCCACAGTGCCCGGATGATATTTGGTCATGCATTATTTTGGATGTTTCTGGGAAGGTATTCTTTTTGGATTATATTAATATTTAAATCACTGGGCTTTGAGTGAAGCAGATTATCCTCCATAATTACATCATCTGATTAAGTGAAGGTCTTAATAGAGCAAAGACAGATGTCTCCTGAGCTAGAAAGAATTATTACCAGCAGGCTGTCTTTGGACTTGCACTGCAGCTCCTTCCTGAGTGTCCAGGCTGCTGTGTAGCCTGTTCTGCCACTTGGGTGATATGATGCAATGATTTAATGGTCCTTGAAATGTCAGTGGCAGTTAGGGGTGCTGTCAGGTCTCCCATGGGTTTTGGAGAAAAGCCCTGCCAGTCTCAATGGATAATTACTGTCCTTTTGAGGAGTAGCTTTGGTTCTCAATCAGGTCTTGGCAGAGACTAAATATTTAACCATGGGCCACCAAGTTACCATTTGATCTGAGCTGCCGATCATGAACTGGGCATTATCTAACCCACCAAACCCTAAAGTACTCCATCATCATATAGAAATGGTAAATATGATGTCTTCCCTGAGAAGGCCCTGGATGCATAGATAAGACACCTATGGTCTCCACTCTTCTACTACCTTTTCTCTCCCAGCCCATACCATGGCCTCTGGGGGAGTTCCCCACCATCAGTTGATAGACCAGAAGATGACTCAGGCCAGATTTACAGGTGGTTCTGCATGATATGAAGACATCACCTGAAAGTAGACAGCTGCAGAACCACAGATCCTTCCTAGGACCAAGTATGAATAAGCAAAGTTGTCAAAGGGTGGATTAGTTGTGGTTAATTTTATGTGTAAACTTGGTTGGGCCATGGTGCCCATATATTTCTGTTTGGTCAAACATGACTATGGATGTTTCTGTAAAGGTGTTTTTTTGAATAAGATTAATATTTAAATCGTTGGGGTGCCTGGGTGCCTCAGTGGGATAAGTGTCAGACTTCAGCTCAGGTCATGATTTCATGGTTTGTGAGTTCAAGCTCTGGGCTCTGTGCTGACACTGCAGAGCCTGGAACATTCTTCTGAGTCTTTGTTTCCCTCTTTCTCTCTCTCTGACCCTCCGCACTTGTGCCCTGTCTCTTTCTCTCTCTCAAAAATAAATAAACTTAAAAAATAATTTAAAAAGTAAATCATTAAAAACACACACACACACAGGGGCGCCTGGGTGGTGCAGTCGGTTAAGCGTCCGACTTCAGCCAGGTCACGATCTCGCAGTCCGTGAGTTCGAGCCCCGCGTCAGGCTCTGGGCTGATGGCTCAGAGCCTGGAGCCTGTTTCCCATTCTGTGTCTCCCTCTCTCTCTGGCCCTCCCCCGTTCATGCTCTGTCTCTCTCTCTGTCCCAAAAATAAATAAACGTTGAAAAAAAAAATTAAAAAAAAAACACACACACACACACATACTACCATCATTCTCTGAGTATATTTTGTGCTTCTAATTTCCATGCATTGCTAAAGGAAGTTTTTGACTGAAATTTGTCCCTCCCCATTCCATTCTAACCTACAAAACCCAAATTTATTTTTCAAGGCCAAACTAAAATGTTATATACATCCAGTTCTAAGATAGAGTCAGGCTAAAAAACTGTGTGCTTGAAACTATACTTCCAGTTAAAGATGAAGCACTGAGCACTCCCAAGGAAACCCAGGGAAAACATGGGAGAAGTTTACAAACATAATTGAATTCAGAATTGAATGTAGAACAAAAGAGAGAACTATCTGTGAACCAAAAGCAGGTCTAGAGAAGGAGGCAGACAAGGAATTGTAATACTTGCTACCCTGAAATCCTTGGCTATTACCCCCAGTTGTTCCAAACTAGATGCTTTTCTACCGATGCTACAGCTCAGGAGCCAATGAAATCAGGACTGGAAGCATTACAAACACAGTTTAAGAAGAAGATGGCATAATTGTGAAACATAACATGACCCACAACTTGGAAAAGACAGACACCAGAAAACAAACACAAAGAGAAAACTATAATTGAAGGAAATACTTAATAGAGGAATCAGATTATAGCTTCAAAATAAAAATGTGTGAAAGTCTGAGAGATAATGAAGGCAATTGCAACTATGGGGGTAGGGGGGAGGAAACAAAAAGAGACTGCAAGAAAATTATGTTATTATATTTATATCTTGGAAAGGAAAAAGACTTCTAATGGAGAATATGGAAGACACAAAACAAATAAGGCAGCTGGATGATTAATCTGAAGAATTATTCTATTTAAGAAAAAAAATGTTAACATAATCAAAATATCCCACTTAAAAAATTAAGAGATATGGAAAACAGATTGAATAAGTTCTGGAATTCAATTAATACAAAATTTAGCAGGAAGAAATAGAAGTAATGGAGAAAAACAGTGTTTGATGAAATAACAGCTATTAATTTTTCAGAACTGAAGAAGAAGGATAATCCTCAGATTCACTATTTAGAACCATTCTTAACCATTCTTATCTACAGAGGTAGATAAGCCAGACCCCATCAGCCAGACACCTTTAGCTGGGGAAGTGTACATGTGAAAGGCAGACATGCATGGAATACTAATTCCAAAAATTGTCATCACCATCAACACCATTTTCAAGTCTCAGATCTCACTGTTTTTATATGTAAAATCTATATGCCAGATCTAAGTCACTTTCCTTTGCTCATCCCATTACTATCCTCATGCTAACAAATTCATTTTTCATGGAGTTCTCAACAACTGCTTGTAAGTAATCAATAAATAATGAATCTGTGAATAAATATCAGACAAAGAATAAATATAATCCTTGGTGAGCTTGATAAAGGAAACAGAAGTTATTTTAGAGATAAAATTAATATCTGAGCTAAAAAGAAGTCTTAACTAAAGGTTTCAAGAAATAGCAGAGGGGTGCCTTGGTAGCTCAGTCAGTAAAGCTGCCGACTCTTGATTTTGGCTCTGGTCATGATGTCATAGTTCATGGGATCAAGCCTCGAGTGGGGGTCTGCGCTGACAGTGCACGGCTCATCTCACATTCTAAATTATGCATACACATTTAGATTGAATTGGTAACAATGTATATAGATATAGCCTAATTGTAATTTGTCATGAAATACTGAAAACTATATGTATTCGGATGTACCAAAATATACAGATGTTTCTGAGATATTATAGAATTAGACAGGTTAACCTCTATGTACCCTAAGCATTTCTCTTTTTTTATTTATTCTCCTCTCTATTTATTCTATATTTATGCAAAGCAAATAGTATGCATAAATTTCATTGTATAATGATATAATACCAAGGTTGAAAGAGTCTTTAAGGGGCGCCTGGGTGGCATCCGACTTCAGCTCAGGTCATGATCTCACAGTTCATGAGTTTGAACCCTACATCGGGCTCTGTCCTGACAGCTCTGAGCCTGGAGCCTGCTTAGGATTCTGTGTCTCCCTCTCTTTCTGCCCCTCCCCCATTCATGCTTTGTCTCTGTCTCTCTCAAAAATGAATAAACATTAAAAAAAATTTTAAGAGTCTTTGAAAGGATTTTAAATACTCATTCTTCTACATTCATCAGAAAGTAGACTTAGGTTACTCTTTTGATAACTGCATATCACTTAGGAAGGTAATTTTAATTTGTGAGTAAGAGAGAAACCAGCAATGGGCTAGGACTAAATATTCTATCATGACAGGCCTCAAATTCTTGGACAGATTAGAGATAGATTACATAAACCAGATGCATCCTTTCTCTCTCTTAATACTTTTGAGAGCTCTAAGAATGGGAATGCAGAGCTAGTCTGCTCTTTCAAGGTAATACTCAGCCTTTCTTATCAATGGGGTAGATGACCTTCTGACTGTCAAGACATGTTGTTCTAAACATGGAAGCCATTTTGAATACTCTTTTGTTTTTTCATTCATTCCTTCATATATACTTAGAGTCTACTATATCTACAGAAACAAAGATGAATGGAATAAGTCCTATCTTTATGTTTTGTTGATCTACATGTGAATCAGACTTGAATATGTAGATGTATATGAATATGTACATTGAAGTTTCAAAGGGGGAATCTCATAGACATATAAGCAAATTATTAAATGAGGCAGGACTTCATAGTACATACACTTGAAACAAAATTCATCAGATTGAAAGAGAGGTGCCCAGGTGAATACCGCATTCCTGCCAGAAGAATGAGTACCTAAGGAGTGTAGAGGCAACAGAGATAATAAGAATTCCAAAAATGTCATGTGTTTAATATATTATAAGAATCCACTTTATGTGTGATTGTGACGTGATTGGGCTGTGTCAGATCATCACAGGCCTTGTATGCTAAGGGTTTGTATTTTATTTTAGAGACTATTATACATTATACTATTATATATACATTTAAGCAGCAAGATAGTCTAGTTTCTCTGTCAGTGATATCAATATAGTTGTGGTATTGAGCTATGGTTTTCAATTATTTTTTTTGCATGAGAATAATTTTTCATATTAGAATACATTGTGTTAATTTTGCAGTATCTCAGAGTTGAGAATTCACATCATGAAGGATGAGTTGAAGAGATGCAAGGCAAAAGGCATGAAGCTGTTTAAAGCAATTCTCAAATTTTAATGTGCATATGGATCACCTGAGCAGCTTGTTAAATGCAAACCAGGATTCTCTAGGTCTGGGAAAGAGCCAAAGATTCTGCATTTATCACAAGCTCCAGCTGAATGTATTGAGTAAGAGTATATTCTTTGTATGTCCAAGTTACAAAGTCCAGTCACTGGTTGTAATCACTGTTCTCCAATTCTGAAGAGAGTGTTTGGTATTTCTCAGGCTAAAAACATAGTAGATATCCTGTATAATAAAAAGAAAAAGAAGCCAAACCCTGAATCCTATGGAATAGCATCTAACACTGCTACCAATTTCAGGGAAATCTCAGAATTTTTGAGTAATTTCTACCCAAATTTATTTCAAAGTGATGACCTAGAATTCAAACACATTAAATGTATACTCCAAAGAGAAATTTTGACTTGCTTCAGAGCTCAAAATGCTTAGAATATTTTGAAAATCTGTATGCATTTTACTTACCTGTATTGTAGGGCTTTAATGAGAATTTCAGGATAATCTTTCCAAATCCCTAGTATCTCTCTTACTTTTATCTCTCAAAATGAGTCAAAAGGAACATCTAACTATTGCTATTTACATTGATGTGTAAATTTGGTCATACATATTTTATAGAGACATGTACATTTACATGTCATTCAGCTGAAGCAGAGTCACCTGTTTATACCTTGGATACATGTGTGTTCCCCACTTAACAGCCTAACAATTGCAGACACCTACTTAGCATAAGCAGCTTATTAAAATGCAGTGAAGAGGAGAATACCTTTGTGAGCAATTTTCTTATTGTATTAATAATCCTGATAGAAGAACAATGGAACACAGATATGGACCTTTATACTAGTGAACAGTCTAGACTCTTTCAGTATGAGTTGATACAAAGGACTTAATGGTTTCAAAGCAGTTAATGCCCAATGCAAGGGTACACATTACTAGAAAAGGCAAAAAGATACGAAGAATGAAAGATTTCACTTTGATTTAAAGAGAAAATTCATGGGAAACAATACAGAATTTTCACCTGGGACCTACATGAATGTTGGGAAGTAATAATATAATTTAGAAAAAATAAACTAAAATAAACCTTTCCCTCTTTTTTTCATTATATGTTTTCAGAATTATCTCTCTGAATACTGATCAAAAAGAATTAGAGAAACTAAAACACTGATTTTTAAGTAAAGTCAGATCTTATTCTCTGTACTGACCCCTTAATTATGACTGAAATCAGTGTTTTCAAATTTTGAGGATTCAAGATAAATGTGATGTCAAGAGTGATCATAGATTTTTCTATATAACCCTAAATAATATTAAAGAAATGTAATATTGATGTTTGTTTCACATTGAAAATTACTGCTAATCGTTAAAATCAAGTTTTGTTAATTTATGTTTTAATTATGATATCAGTTAGTAATATATTTTCCTTTTAGCATGCATATAAACAGAGGTGGAAGGACAGGTTTTCAAAGAAGGTTGCAGTCTAGAAACCCGCTTCTGTTTATAGCAAATTTAAAATATTAGATGGAGTTTTGTTTTGACAATTGTGTATCTGCGTATCTGTTTGAACATTAAAAACCAGGGAACATCAGACTTTTTGATATCCTTGTCATCTCCCATGAATGACTCTCTACCAGCTGCCACCTCTGTAGAACATACTAGAATCAGAAAAAGAAAAAAAAATAAACCACAAAAGTGTGAAAGGTTTTGAAAGAGTATATGATTGCTGGGAATCTGTTCCATGGGATGCTAGGTATTGTTAGCAGACACTTGGGGGCAATCTGGTTCCATAGGGGTGTGTGCCTTTCATTGTCCTTACTGGTCTGTCGTGCAACTCTGTACAAACGGAGAGATGCAGTTGATCTCCTCTTCCCCAACCCACCAGGATGGGAGAGATCATTCCAAACATTGCATTTTATTTTCATTTTGAAGTTGACCGATTTTGCATATATTAGCGAATTCTTCTATACACATGTCTATTCTTAGGAATCTTGAACCAGTGTTAGCATCTGACTGGTTCCTTTATCAATTACAGAATGAGATAAGAAGTTTTGACACATCATCTTTTCGAATTTATATGTGAGTCATGATTTTGCCTTTAAAAATGTATATAGCTTTTAGCCCTTGTTGATATAAAGACAGAACCTCTTTTCCTTAAACATCGTTTATCATCCAAATGTTTAGAACATGGAGGTCTGATTGAGAATATAGTACACATTACATCCTCCTTGCATATTTTCAAGTTCACATGAGAGTTTCATGCAAGTGAAGACAATTGTTTTGGTATAAAAACTATTGAATTATTAAGTAAAATAGGTCTTCAACAAGGTACATTGAAAAGTCAATTTGGCAAATTGCAATTATCTCACTTTTTTCATATCCTCATCAAATGCTACATCTGTTCTTTTTATGTTCGGGATATTCTATGTGAATAGTTGCCCTTTAACTCTATGCCAGCATTTTTTTCTGTTTACTATGTTGCATATTTATTCAGTATTCTGTGTGATGACTAGCACCCTGCAATTTTAAATATGCTATATACCTTTTTAATTTTCTTTTCAAGTAACAGGAATCATAGGCATCATTTATACACACTATTTAGAAATTTTAATCTATGATTCAGGAAGTTTAGAATCATAAACCAGACAAGGGGCACCTGGGTGGCTCAGTCGGCTGAGCGGCTGACTTCAGCTCATGTCATGCTGTTGCAGTCTGTGAGTTCGAGCCCCGTGTCGCGCTCTGTGCTGTCCGTTTGGACCTGGAGACTGCTTCGGATTCTGTGTCTCCCTCTGTCTCTGCTCCTCCCCTACTCGCGCTCTGTCTCTCTCTGTCTCTCAAAAAGTGAATAAACGTTAAAAAAATTAAAAAATAAATAAGTAAATAAACCAAACAAGATGCAGAGCTTTGTAACCTCTATGCCATAAGTCGGTTGCATTTTTAATACTGATGTAATGACGTAGTGAAGGAGGAATTTATGATTCAAACTGGAAAGATGATAACTCTGCTGTAAAGAACTTGAAAGTAAAAAAGAATGAGCTCTCAAGCATGGGAAGGGGTTAAATTGGGATAGGAACCTGAATACCATATTTGATGACCAAAATGGAAAAAAAAAAATACACACACACACACACACACATATGTATGATAGTGGCTAATCCTTAAACAATTATATCTATTTTCTCTCTGTAGCATGAGGTAAAATCATCAAATGAGACCGAGGCATAACATATACATACATGTTAGAAGGAGGGAATAGTGATAACCTGAAGTCAAATTGCTAGAGTCTTAACTGTTATTTCTTGATTAGGGGTGTATTTGTAGGTAATTAAGAATTGTTAAACTTTTTAATCCATTAGGTGATATCATAAGAGCAATGTTAAAAGATATATTCAGTGGATGAAGAAATGGCAATTGAAAATAGGAGAGATTAAGAGCAAATAAATTGGCTAAAAAGATTTTATAATGGTACACTTTCCAGGTCATACAGGCTGAAGTGGAGTACTTTTAGTGAAAAAATAAAGATGAAAAAAATAGGGAAAAAACTCACGGAAAATTGAGGAAAGTTTTGTAGGATCCTCAGAAGAATAAAACTTCTAGATAGTCGTTTATTCAAAGAAATGTATACTGTGGTATATTATAACCCACAATATTATAAATAAAAGGATTTTCTTCTCTTTTTTATTAAACATCTATCTCTAGGATGTAATTTCACTAATGCTACCTAATATCCATCACTTTATTACATTGTTCTCAGTAAGTTCCATAAGCAGATGCTGAAATAATGAAGAGATTTCCAGAAAAAAACAGATATTATCCTTTTGTGCAAGCATCACTTTACTCTAAATACATGATGAATTAAACATAAATCACGCAAAGGTAAAATCTGCTGCTGTGTATTTGACACTCGCAAGTCACAGAACTCTGTATTATCTAGCTAGTAAGACCCTTGGCAATCATAATCTCTTCATTTTATAGTAAGGAAAATGAAGCAAAAGATATTAAAACTAAACTAAACGAAAACAACTTTGTGCAAACGAAAATTATGTGCAGTGAGAAAGTTACTTTTTGTTTTGTTTCTTACAAGGTCTTCTTTATTTTTCACCTGAAGGCTTCTGAGATTCAGTTAAAAAACATAACCACCTGAGTCAGGATTCATAGTGTGCTCTCAAGGACTGATTTGCTGGTAGCGTAGAATAAAAATATTTCTCTGTGTAAATGTATAGTCACGTCACTAGAGTTATTTTTTCAGAGCTCTTGTAATATGCCTCCTTATATATGCCGATTCAAGTGTTCTGAGACCCATTCTTTGAGAAATTTTGAAGTGCCTCCACTCTCAGATCCCTGCAGTCACTCTTTCCTGGCCTTGTGACAGCCTTGTAAGAATCCACCATTGTTCAAGGATATGAGAGACATATATGTGACTGCCAGCCTTACCATGCAAAAATTTAAAGACTTCAGAATAGAATCTGTAAGTGTATAATTAACTAATCAGGTTTATTTGAAGATCATGTTTGGGGTTACCTGAGTGGCTCAGTCAGTTAAGCGTCCAACTCTGGATTTCGGCTCAGGTCATGATCTCAAGGTTCATGAGACTGAGCCCCACACTCAGGGCTCAGTCTCTTTAAGGGCTCTGCACTTAAAAAGAGGAGCCTGCTTGGGATTCCCTCTCTCCCTCTCTCTCTGCCCCTCCCCCACTTGCACTTATGTGCACTCTCTCTCTGTTAAAAAATAAATAAATAAACTTTTAAAAAAGTCATGTTTATAATTAGCTTAAGCATTTAAGATTTAGGATTCTGTAAGGTGTATGATATTCATATTATTAGTTTCTTATGAAACATTATTTCTAGGACTTCTTTTGATCCTTCAGGATATGTCAAAAAGAGCCATGTTAAAAAAATAAAATTAATAATTGAGTTGTATATTTTTGTAAGGGTTTGAAATAAAAATATTATAAATAAGATACATATATAATCAACAAAAAACCCAAAATATTTATTTTATCTATCAGCAAGAATATTACCAAGAGCAATGTTAAGAGATGGTGCTGGCAATTTCTTAGGTTATTGCTGGAAGTTTCCAAAGGAATGCAAGGGTGGGGGTGGGTGGGTAGATGCTGCATGGGAAGCTGGGGCAAGTATTCACTAGCTCCTGTCTTCAATTCCAGTGTCTACGGGTACTTTCCCTCCTCTTTTTATTATTATGGGTTTTCCCCTACTTTGTTAAATACGAGCAAGGTCTTTGGACCATTTATTTTCTTCTCTTTTTGCGTAAACTTGAAGAAGAATTTTATTTTATTTTATTAATGTTTATTTTTGAGACAGAGAGAGACAGAGCATGAGCAGGGAAGGGGCAGAGAGAGAGGGAGACACAGAATGTAAAGCAGGCTCCAGGCTCTGAGCTGTCAGCACAGAGTCGACGCGGGGCTCGAACTCACGAACTTGGAGAGCGTGACCTGAGCCAAAGTCGGACGCTTAACCGACTGAGCCACCCACGCGCCCCGAAGAAGAATTTTAATGAAGCAACTAGTCTCTCTCTCTCCAAGCATATGCATTGTCAGATTTCTACCTCCTTGATTACTTAACACCCTTAGTCCTTTGTATCTTTTACGTTTATTTGAAAACCTTGCTTCGAAATCAGCATTACATTTTATAGTAACTTTTTGAAAGTGTTTTTTTTTTTCCTTTTCATAGCACTACTTTAAAAATATTGACTATGTGATTGGGACAAAAACCAAACAAGACCAGAAAGGAAAACAAAAGAGACACCTGTAAATGAAAAGGGAGCAATGGAAATCATTAAGCCACCCACTTGTCCTTCATGGCTGGTGTGGTAGCTGGAAAAATTGTAACAGAAGCTGACTCACTTTGCTGACAAGAGAATATATCTACCCCATTATCAAGGAGAGAACTTTAACTTCCTTAATTTCAATAATGCACCATGGTGAAAACTAAATATATTCTGTACTATTACATTAAAAAATGATGAAGAAAAATGAGTAGAGTTTTAAAAGCTTTTTTAATCTGGTTTCCATGCTTATTCTATTACTGCGTTCCAGTAAGTAGACTTGAATATCTCATCTTCTAGGACGATGGGGTTATTTATTTATTTTTTTAGAGACAGAAAAATAGATTTTATTATGGATCATCCTCCACAGAATGTTCCTTTTGATTGAGTTTTCTCTTCTTAGCATGTGTTAGACAAAAGGATGATAGCAATTAGAGGAATGTGGACTAATCTAACTAAAAATATATATATATTTTAAATTACATCAAGTCTTTATGTTTTACTCTGGTCTGTGATAGAATATCTTAACATAATAGCCAAAGTACCAAAGCAATTTGATTGTACCATTCCTGAGTTGTAACTATGTGTTTGATTGAAAAGTCCAATTTTTAAAATATACATGATAACATTAGACTATATTATCCAGAAATTGCCCAGAAGTTTCTAGGTATCTTATTAAATTGTTGCATGAGACTGTATGATGTTAAGGAAAAATAACTGTTTTTGTCTTGCTATTCCAATTCTGAAAAGAAATTTCAGGGTACAGGGAAGACTATTGAAAAAAAAAGATTAACTATTGGCCCAAATGCAGAGGCCTCTGAAAACCTGTTGATAAGAACATTAAGTAAGAACGTATAAGATCATCATAGTTAATATATCAAACAAAAATCTAGTAAATGTGCTCTTTAATATTAAAAAACAAACAAACAATAACAAATCCCAAGAATTGCACCAAGAAACTGAGATGAAGCAAAACTATAGGAATGAAATCTACATCTACAGAATCTTTTAGGGAGATTGAAATGGAGAGACAAATGAAGAAAGTTTTCTGTAGATAACATCTTTGAGCCTCAGAATTAATAACCAAACACAAATGGTTATTGTTACCTATGTACTATTTGTAAATATGAATTTCTAAAATCTATATGCTTCCTCTTAATAATAGTTTTATTTGCATCCTATTTTTGGTCATTTTAATAATCTACTAACTCCCAGGTAAGTAAAAAATTAACCTCTTACCGAAAGTATGATTAAGGAATGTGAAATATTACTTATGGCAAAATAAAAGTAATAGTAACTTAAATTGTCCTGCACCCTGTACTACATAATACTAATTGTGATTGTCTTCATATTGGCATTTAGTTTTCAGGGCTATAAAGTTCAATAAATTTGAGCCAGAACATAGGGTAGTCATCTAAGATACAGTAGTGTGCAAGCCTAAGATACAATTTTATGCTATTACTACAATACAACTAGGATAATCATTTAAGATACGATTCTATGCTCATGGAGTTAGAACCTAGTATGAGAGATAGCTATTAACCTAATGAAATCACACTGATAAATGTATACTTTTAAACTCAGGACAGTACTCTAATGCGTCCTTATGAAATTATAATGCACACACAAATCACTGTGAAGCTTGTTAAAATGTAAATTCTGTGGCAGCAGGTCCAGAGTGGAGTCCAAGATTCTGCATTTTTATCAAGCTCTTTGGTGATGCTGATGCTGCTAGTCCACAAACCACATTTGTTTGAGTAGTGTTTTAGTCAGAGTTCTATAGAGAAAGAGAACCAGTGGTTGATAGATAGATAGATAGATAGATGATAGAAAGATGATAGATAAATAAAGATAGGTATAAATAAGTATAGATCTATGTATAGTTATAGTCCTCTATAGCTATCATGAATGTATGTATGTATGTATGTATGTATGTATCATCTATCTATCTATCTATCTAATCTATCTGTACCTACTGTACCTATCTATCTAATCTATCTGTACCTCCCCCTACCTAGAGAGATTTTAAGGAATTGGTTTATGCAATTGTCAGGACTAGAAAATGTGAAAGTCTCATAAGTAGGCTGGAATTTCTAGAAAGAGTCAATGTTTCAGTCTCTAGTCTGAAGGAAGTAGAATTCCTTTCTTTTTGCCAGGACGTCAATCTTTTCTCTTAAGGCCTTCAACTGATTGAAAAAGTCTCACTCATACCTTGGAGGATAACTGGCTTTATTCAAAGGCTACTAATGATGTAAGTATTAACCACATCTAAAAAACACCTTCATAGCAACATCCAGATTGGTGTTTGACTAAACAAATGGGTACTATGGCCTGGGCAAAGGAACACATGAAATTAACCACCACAAGTACTAAGGTTCTAAAGCAGAGATGGGCAAAAATTATGGCCTCTGGGCCCAATTTGGCCAATCTCTTGTCTCCTTCTGAACAGCCCACAAGCTAAATGTGGTTTTTATGTTTTTAAAATAGTTGAAAAAGTCAAAAGAAGAATAGTAATTTGTGCCACAAGAAATTTTATAAAATTCAAGTTTCAGTGCAGCTAAATAAAGTTATACTGGAACACCGCCACACTCATTCACTTACATATTGCGGACAGAGTTGAGCAGTGGTGTAACATAGATAGTATGATACACAAAGCTTAAAAGATACGTCTTACAGGGGCCCCTGGCTGGCTCAGTTTGTTGGGTGTCTAACTTCGGCTCAGGTCATGATCTCATGGTTTGTGAGTTGGAGCCTCATGTTGGGCTCTGTGCTGACAGCTCAGTGCCTGGAGCCTGCTTCAGATTCTGTGTCTCCGTCTCTCTCTGCCCCTTCAATGCTCACGTTCTATCTCTCTCTGTCTCTCAATAATAAATAAATGTTAAAAAATTAAAACAAAAAAAAGATATATCTTACAGAAAAAGTTAGTTGATTCCTGCTTTAAAAGAAAGAATATGGCTTTATGTGAGTAGATGTGACATGAAAATAAAAAGTAGAGACAATAATGGAGAGTAGCTCTCAAGCTTTATGTGCATCAGAGTAATTTAAATCACTTGTTAAAATACAGATTTGGGGCCCTCACTCTGAGACTTTGTAATTTGATATGTCTGGAATGGAACCCCAGAATTTGTTTTTCTACCAAGTTCCAAGTTGATGCTGGTGCTGCCATTCTGGAGACATGATTTGAGATCACTGGTCCAGCATATATTTAAGAAACTTCCAACAATTTTTAGCTGGATAAAATAGAATGAACTTGTAAAGGAGTCAGGGAAAAGCTGATAGAAGTAAGAGAAAAACCGACATCAGATAAAAAGTATTCTACCAAGGGCGAGGGAATAGTCCAAGGTATTAAAGTGCTGGCAAATTAATAAACTGGTGATTGAAAATAGCCTTTGAGTTTAAGAAAGGAAGTCTCTGCTGGTCCCTCTATAGTGAGGACTGTTCTGGTATACTCTTGGTATATCCTAGAAATACAACTACTCTGTATCTTTTTATGGGAACTCAAATGCAATAAGATTGGAGTTAATAAATGATACCTACTAAATTATAGTCATGTCATTAGGTAACTTTGTTATATTTGAGACAGTTTTATGTTATCCCATTACATGATAAAATAAATACATGATATTGGAAGAACTAAAACCATTTATTTGGTAGGTACTATTAAAGTTACCATTATAAAAAATAAACAAAGTTACTATTACAAATAATGAAAGATTTGCACAATTGGGGCAAAGTAAACATAAGTTCTGTTAAATCTGACCTAAACTTTTGGTGCTGTCTACCATTGGCATATAGTATTTTAATCATATTTGAAAAAATAAATTAAAACAGACCCATATTTAAAGCCTAAATAAAACTGGCATGCTTCTGAGATCCTCATAAATGAATTACTCCCAAGAAAATGCTTTATTGAGTTCCTTTTCCTAATGGCATGTATGAGTGAAAAAAAAAATTCAACTATCCAAGAGAAAAGGTAGGTTTTCCTTTTCAGATCTTGGTCCCTTTACTTTTTTAGCCATGTAAAATAAGTCAAACACACCATTACAAAAATAAATGGTCAACTTTCCTTTGCGAATACATTTTATTCATAAAATATGAAAGACATTACAGTCTTTATTGAAAAATAAAACTGTTATAGTTTTGCTGGAATATTTTACCATTAACCACCTTTCAAAATTATCTGAAAATGACAAAATTCCCCAGATTACAATAAAAACAAAATCAGGTTTAACAAACTTCATATAAGCGATTATTTTTCCACTAACTTTAAAGGCCAAAGGATATTCTGTTATTAAAAATCAGTTTCCTATATGGAATGCACTTACAGAATAGCAAATTTTCCAAAATAATATAAAAAATACAATAACTTTCAAGGAATAAAATAATTTCAAGGCAAAGGCAATAACTTTTTGATAAAATATTAACCATGTTGTAATATAGAACACATTCAACCTATTAACAGTTCTGAACTACCATAAAACGTGACCAATAAAAATACAAGTAAAATATAGTGTAGGACACAAATGTTGTCAATTGTCTGTGTTCCAAATATGCAAGTTTCACTATTTGAACAACTGTGATTTTAACAATGTTTTTTTAATTTTTCTCAATTTTTAAAAATAGCATATTAGAGCTACCTGTTTTTAACATGAGTAAAACAAAAACAAACATTATTTAATTACATAAGTATTTTTCCAGTTAATGTTACCTTTAATAATTACATGGTATGAAATAGCACTCTTATACAGAGTAAAAGAAGATGACAGAGGAAAAGAAGGAGAATACAGTACCACAGGGAGGGAAAAGGAAAGGGAAAGGGAAGTAGAAGCTACAAACAGCTAATACTGGAGAGAAAAACAAAATGAAGTTTTATGAATATTGAGCATTCTGTTGCAAACCCAGGGATCTAAATAATAAATTCTTAAAATGTGTTCCTTCATTTAAACATATGCTGCCTGTTAAGATGACAGATTTTGCTGGATTTTAGTCCAGTGCTGGAGGAGCATTAGAGAGTTGGAGACATGATTAGTCAAGTACATGAAGCCCAGGAAAACAAAGTTGTTTCAGATCTTTGTATTTTATAAATATCTTGGTTTTTTGTTTGTTTTTCCTATTCTCTTTCTTTCCTGTGGTGGACTTATGACTCTCTCTGTATATATTTTTGAGTTTATTTCTTTTTGAGAGAGAGCGAGCAAGCTGGGAAGGGGAAGAGAGAGAGGGAAAGAGAGAATCCCAAGCAGCCTCCACACGCTCACTAACTGTCAGATCATGATCTAAGCCAAAATCAAGAGTCAGCCGATTAACCGACTGAGCCATCCGTACAACCCTATGACTATTTTAATTTCAAACTTCTGACTGACTTTCTGGAAAATGTTGTTTCTAATAGAAAGGTTTGTTTCATTTGCTCACATACATAAACACCCAAAACAACACAGATCAATTTTTACTGTTGTTCTAATCATGTACTTGAATTATTGAGTAATATATGAAACATTTATCGATGTCAGTGGATCGAAAGATCTACTCTTTATGAAACTCCTAATCCAACTCTTTTTGAAAGAGATTGCCCTTTTGTTCATTATGAATTCTGGTGCAAGAGAAAGCATTTAAGAGTATGTTGATGACATTTATCAGATTAATTCAACGTTCTGTATGCCCCCCACCTTTGTCAGTTTTTCTTTAATTCTTTAATTAAATTCTTTAATTCTTTAATGGACTTGCAAATAATTTCATCACTATCATCAGTGATAGTTTATGGGAAATGACATAGTTCTCCACAAACAAGGAGTTTGTCTATTTCTCCAGAAGCACATATTTTCCTTAGACAAAATAAATGATTTAAAGGGAACTACTGTATAATTAAACTATACTAATTTCCCTGATATATCCTAATGACTGTGCTTGCCTCCTAAATTAGTTGAGTCCCAGGCCTTTCTTAAAATCCATTCATTCAACAGATGTTTACGGGGTAGCTGATTTTTCCTCTAGGCACACTGTTGTGCAGTTGAGATGCTGTGGTAAGCACAAATATCATTTGGTGCTCTCTGGACATTACAATCCAGCAGGATAGATAAGATAATTAAAAGTATGTGATTACAGTAAAGTCTGGCAAATGTGTGTCATTCCTCTTACCAAATTGCTTTCTCTTTCTTTAATAAAGATTGAAACTGATTCATTTTTTGTGTAATGCAACACCATCTAAATCATCCTTCTCTTTCCCAAATGATGACTTATTAATCAATTTGTTCTCTCGTTGAACTCGGTGTGTCAGTTATTTATCTAGACATGGAAATAATAGCAATAAGCAGAGCAGATATAATCTTTGTTCTTAGAGAGGTTACATTATAGTAGTTAAAACAGACAATAGGCCCCAAAACAAATACATACATGATTTCAAGTAGTAATTAATTCTGTAATGATAAATCAAGCAAGTTATAGATAAAGAGTCATATGGAGCAGGAAAGAGAAGGTTTGAGCAGAAATCTGATGGAAAAAGAAGAACCATGGAACTCTCTACTGGAAGGAAGAGTCCAAGAAGAGAAAAGAGGAAGTGGTGAAAAAAACTTGGTATAATTGAGACACGGCAGGAAGACCAAGCCAATGGGACTAGAATTAAGTGAAGAAAATAAAAAACAAAGGCAAAAACAAATTGCAAGATAGATTCAAGGAATTACTGAGGCTACACTCTAATGTTCTGTCAGACATATTTAACAGATTTTGAAACAGAAACCTGTTGTAGAATCTGAGCAGTAGGCTGACATGATATGATTTATTTTTTTTTAAATAGAATTCCAATTACTTTATGAAGAATTTGTTTAAGGGAATAAGAACAGAAGCAAGAAGATCAGTTAGTTGGTTTTATATGTAAGAGAAACAGAAGTGGTGAGAAATAGTCTAATTTGGAATATATTTTTAATGTAAGGCCCATAGAACTTGCTAAACAATTATATATAGGATATAGGTACAGAGGACAGTAATGATTTCTAGGTTTTGGCGTGAGCAACCGAGTGCATGGTAATTCCTTTTACAGAGGTGGTGAAGAGAAAGAGAGAAGCAGGCTTTTGAGCACAAGGATAAACAGTTCTGTTCTGGATCTGTCAGATTCATAGATTCTCTTATATATCCAAATGGAAACATCAGAAAGACAGTTGAATACATGTCTGTAACTAAAAGAGTGTCAATTCTGAAAGCAAATATTTTGGAGATATTGGCATAGGCAATGTGAAATTACTTACAGGTACAAACCTGAGTATGATTTGAGTGTAGATTGGGCACGGATAAGGAAGAATGGAATCAGTAATACTTCCAGAGTTATGAGTCTACTCTAGAAGCTAAGGGCACAAAGTGTTTCAGAAGGGAAAATTTGATACCTCAGAGGTTGAGTGAGAGGTAGACTAAAATTGACTATTGCCTTTGTCAATATGGAGATCACTACTATTTTTACTCCAGTTTGATTTACAAACATACAGTTTGATTGAGTTGACATACATCATTGTATAAATTTAAGGCATTCAGTATGATAGTTTGATTTACATATATTGTGAAATGATTATCACAACTCTTAGGATTTACTTTCTCAACAACTTTCCTATATATCACACAGCAGTATTAACTATAGTCATCATGTTATGCATTATAACTCTAGTATTTATTTATCTTTACCAAAACCACTGCCTTTGTAACAACGCATCTGATCTCCTTTGCTATGATTTTTGTTTTGTTTTTTTTAGATTCTACACATAAATCCTATACTATAATATCTATAGTATTTGTCTTTCACTGTTTGACTCATTTCTCTTAGCATGATGCCTTCAAAGTCCATCCAAGTGATCACAAATGATAATATTTCTTCATTTTAATATCATCTTTGGAAAAATGTCTGTTCAGGTGTTTTGTGTCTTTTCTAATTGGGTTATTTAGTTTTTTGCTGTTGAGTTGTATGAATTTTTTAATATTTCTGATTAATTTCTTACCAGATATATGGCTTGAATTTTTTTTCCCATTTTATATGTTGAGTTTTCACTTCATTGGTAGTTTTATTTGCTGTATAGAGCTTTTTAACTTAATATAATCCCACTTGTCTTTTTTTGTTTGTTTCTTGTGCTCTAGGTGTCCTATCCAAATAAATCATTTCCAAAGCCCATGTCAAAAAGCTTTATATATATATAAATATATATATATATAAAATATATATATATATATATAAAATATATATATATATATAAATATATATATTTCTCTAGGAATTTCATGGCTTCAAGTTTTACATTTAAGTCTTCTATCTATTTTGAATTAATATTTGTGAGCAGTGTATGATAGAGGTCCAATTTCATTCTCTTACATGTGAGTAGCCAATTATCCCAACACCATTTATTGAAGAGACTATCTTTTCTCCATTGAGTATTCTTTGCTCCCTTGTCAATTATTTACTACATGTGCTTGGGTTTAGTTCTGGGTTCTCCATTCTGTTTCATTGGTCTATTTGTCTGTTTTTATGATAGTACCGTACTGTTTTGATGACTATAGCTGTATTGCATAGCTTGAAATCAGGAAATTTGATGACTCCTGCTTTATTCTTCTTTCTCAAGATTTCTTCGGTTATTCAGGGTCTTTTGTGGTTCCACATAAATTTTTTCTACTTCTGTAAAAGTAGAAGTAGGAGTATTTTTTTCTACTTCTGTAAAAAGAAAAATGCCATTGGAATCTTGATAGGGATTGCATTGAAGCTATACATGGCTTTTGGTACTATTAACTTTAATATTTATTTTTCCAATTCATGAGCATGGGGTAACTTTCCATGTATTTGTCTTCTTCAATTTCTTTTTGTTAATATCTTGCAGTTTTGAGAGTATAAAACTTTTACCTCCTTTGCTAAATTTATTTCTAAGTATTTTACTGTTTTTGATGTTATTGTAAAGGTGATTAATTTTGTTTTCAGAAAATGTATTGTTAAGGTATAGAAACACTACTAATTTTTTGTTAATTTTGTATCCTGCAACCAATGAATTCCCATAGACTTTCTCCACTCTTTTTTATTCTTTTCTCTTTTCATTCCTTCAAGTAATTTCCAATGTCCTATTCACACTGATTCTTTCTTCTGCATGGTCAAGTCTGCTTCTGAAACTCTACTGAATTCTTCAGTTTTTGCAATTTTCACTTCTAGGATTTGGACATTTTTGTTTTTTTAATGGTCTCTATTGCTTTGTCAATCATCTTGTTTATTTTCTGAATTTCATTTATTTGCCTGTTTCTCTTTCTTTCTTTCTTTTTCTTTCTTTTTCCCTTCCTTACTCCCTTCCTCCCTCCCTCCCTCCCTGTCTTTCTTTCTTTCTTTCTTTCTTTCTTTCTTTCTTTCTTTCTTCTTTCTTTCTTCTTTCTTTGTAGGTCATTAAACTTCTTTAAGAGGATAATTCTGAATTCTTTGTCCAACAGTTCATAGATTTCTAGTTCTTTAAGGTCGGTTGTTTCAGCTTTATCAATTTCCTTTGGTCACGTCATATTCACCTGTTTTTTCCAAGATACTTGATTTCTTACATTAATATTTGTGCGTTTTAGTGATCAGATTCCTTTCCAGACTTTACAGATTTGCTTTAGCAGAGGCAGACCTTCACCAGCCAACCAGTTTGGATTTCTAGGTGTGTTTTCTGGGAATGTCTTTGGGGAAGTGGGGCCTACTATTATGCTTTGTTCATGCTCTGAGGTTAGGGATGGGGAGGTGTGACCCTGGTTGATTTAAATAAAGCTGCTTGTTCCCTCCTCAAGCAAGGCTGTAGGATAGGCTTTATTTTTGCCTGGATTCTCCGGTAAAATTGGTCAGGACTAGGTACTATATTCAGTTGTAGATAGGATTATGAATTAGTTTTCCTGCCCTGACAAGGCAGCAAAACAAGACTTGCTGCCTATAAGGCTTATTGATTGGGGACCTGAATGAGGCAAGAGTGTGCTTTGAATTCCCTGGTCATGTGAGGTCACTGGTTTTGGGCACTGGTTTTGCTCTGCAGACAGAGAAGGCCATGGGCTGTGCTTTCTGTTTAAGTACCACAGTAAGTAGGGCTGTTGGATGACCCACACAGTTCCCCATGTGTTCTGGTTAGGTTCCTTGGTCAGGCAGGCTGAAGACTGTATTCAGTCATGAGCAGGGCTATGAATCAGTTTTCTTGCTTCACTTGCTTCTTGCACCACTAAGGTCAGTAAAGCTCTTTGTTACCTTAACTAAAGCCAACCCATTCCCCCATTTCATTGGCCAAACAAGTCCACTGGCTTTTCTCTGCAAACTATTGGCTCTGTCTGCCCTTTTCTCAGTCCAAGCACCACTGGGGCTCACAGCTTTTAGGTGTTCTCATTGGCTTTTCTGGCCAGATGCTGGTGGGCAGTGCTACATCTTTGCTTCTTCATCTGGATGGGAAGGAGAGAGGCTGCTCCAAGCAACTCTCAATTTCCCAAGCAGCCTCTCTAGTTGGGAAGGGCTGAGAGGTATGTTCAGCCTTGACTATGAACTTGTCCCCCTACCTGTGCATAGCACAGAAAAATTCTTTTCTTAGGGGTGATTTTCTCCTCCTGCTGCTGGACTACACAAGTTTTAGGTGTTCCCTCCAGCCTATCTAGCAAGATATAGCTGGAGGATACTCTCCACGGCTCATGGGGCTATGACTTAGCTCCTTGCCTGGCTGTGGGCAAACTACGCTTTAGGGCTGGCTCAACTCCTTGCTTGAGGATCTGAATCAGGCAGATCTGTACTTAGACAAGTTCCTTGATCAGAGCACCCCAACTTGGTTTTGTAGATGAATAGAACCCCTGGCTGGGATTACTATTGAGGCACAGTTATGAACTCCATCTGCCAAGATCCGTGTGCTGATGGTTGCAAACCTCTCCTTGCTTCTCCATCATAGTCAGATTCTCAGTGGTTGAGCTCTGGATATTACTCTGTAATTCTGTTGTGTGCAATCAGAGTAGTGGCTCCCACAATGTGATCCCGATGCTGGAGAGGGCTGGTTGTCATTCCCCTCCCACCCCCTGCCTGCTTCTCTTTACCCCCTGGAGGACCTAGAGGCTCAGGGGAGACCTTTCCACATGATGCTGTGCTGGTGTGTGGAAGGGGCAATGTAGTCAACATGTAGCTGCTTTGCTTACTTGCTAATGCAGTCTGTCTTGGTCTCTGAGGTATGGTAGGGAGTTGCTTCAGCCTGGATTCTCTCAGTGGTGTCCTGTTCTTGAATAGTTGTTAGTTATTCTTGTGATGGGGAGCAAGGTCAGGAACGACATATGACACCATTTTGTGAAATCAGTACTTGTTAATACTACTAGTGAACTTGACAGAAAAATCATAATTGAAGTAGAGCATGTGAGTAAGAAGAAGTTATTGTAGGAAACTGTTTAAAAAAACAACAACATTGCTACCTAATGATATAGAGAAGTAGAACAGTACCTGGAGAGAGTCAAGGAACTGAGGGATGGTCATTCAGGAAGGAGGATGTTATCACATGTTTACATACTCATGAAAATGACATAACAGAAAAGACAGCATTGATGATGTCATGTGGGGACAGGAGCTTATTTCTGAAGAAAAAGAAAGAAAGAAAGAAAGAAAGATCCTTAAATAGGTGAGGGAGATTAAGGTGAATCAACTAGACAGCTACAATAAAGATAACTAGGCAATGTTATGAGCCCAGGTGAAATTTGTGGCACTAAATGCACAGTGATCCCATTGATATTGGACTATTTTCCCCAACTCAGGTTCCACAAGCAATTAGAAGGCAGTAAATTTAAATAAAGTTGCAGTTTTGCCAACTGAAGAAGATAGAGGGAGGGAGGGCAAATAATTTAAGAATGCCTGTACATGTGATTTCATGACTAAAATGGAGAATCATGGCATCTAAGTTGGATAAGGAGATTTTGAGATAGTGATTGGTGGTGAAAATGGTACCATTAAAGAATTAGAAAGTGAAGAGCTATGACAATGATTAGGGTAGGTGAGCTGGAAATGTTAGAGAGAGTGGTCAAAGAAGGGCTCACTTTTGTAATATTTTGGAGTTATACAGCTATTCACAGTAGGAGTTGTGGTATGTGTCTGGGAGGTGGTAATAGAGGTAGGGTGGAAGTTAAGTTATTGATAATGATAAACATTGAAAAAAATAAAAGACAAAGGAATTAGAAGAATCATTTCTTGGGACAATCTGGTACCCAAGGAGTCTGTAAGCTGAATTCCAGTCCAAATTCTACTTCTAACCCTGGGCTCTAGACAGAGGCTAATCTCAATCTGGAAGAAGGAATTGTTTTTTTAATTCATGTACTCAAAACAAATGCCTCTACTGAAATTTGTATACACAGCAGAGGCCTTTTAAAGTAATTTAAATAAAATAAAATAAAATAAAATAAAATAAAATAAAATAAAATAAAATTTGAACAAATATACTCTTTGTGCTAGTAAGCTCTGGTTAGAAATCACCAAATGTGTAGTAAGAAGTGGGGTGTTAAATCTGCCAATGAATGAGAAAGATTGACAGGAATACTTTATAGGACCACACCAAAAAAAGAGAGAAATAATATGTTCTGCTAGCATATCCTTTAAGTGGATTTCATCTTAAAGGGGAGGTTTAGCTTAGGTTTGGACACAGCTATAAGAAGCAAGGAAGATACCATCTTGCTTACAGGCCTTGTGGGTGTAAAATCATCCATCACTTGACCAGACTGCAAGGTAAGGTGTGCCTTGAGATAATAGCAGATTTCACTTAGATTAAGAAGATGGAGAAAGGTTGTTTTTGTTTTGTTTTGTTTTGTTTTGTTTTCACAAAACAGTTTGTAGCCTGGCTTTGCCACTCACTGAGTGTTACTGAAAATCTTTGTGCCTCAGTTTCTTCATCTGTAATGTGGGAATGATAATGTAATATGGGAATGATATTAAATTGTCAAATTGCTATGGGGTTTAAAAGAGCATAAATATTTCTTAATACATAGAAAACTCTTAAATATGACTTATTTTATTCTTTATTAGATAGTTCTGAGTGTGTTGTTGTTGTTGATATGTGTACATGAGAGAGAAAATGAGGGTAGGTGTGATGTGTGATAAGGTGTGGTTAGTGACAGTCCTACCATGAGAACTCTTACTGGGAAGGTTCCTTCCTAGGTGCATTGCTAATCATTATTCCACCATTCACATGTAAAATCCCTCCCATTTTATGAATATTTGAGACAGATGTTATATTTACTACCCACTAAGCTTTTCAGCCACTATTCCTTAACTTTTGAAAAAAAGTTTCAAGATTTTTACCCCATCTCATTTTCTTCTTACTCAAGTTTATTTACCCTAACTTTAATGTGTGGAATGGTATCCCTGCCAACACCTAGACTCTTAATTCCTTGGCCTTTCATCCCTGAAATTCTCCACCTTAAAAACATTAAGTGAAACCTGTCTAATTCCAATAATATCTATGATGGGTGGTTGAGGTACAGATGGAGATTAGAGGGGAAGCAAACTTCCCTGTATAATTTCTAGTTTGGAATAAAGTCTGGGAGACTGAAAGTAACCACCAATGTCACATATCTTCGGCTTTTCTGACTTCAACAACATGGGTTCCACAACTGCAACTTACACTTGAGTCTCCCATCTCAAGGACATGTTTCTCATAACTTTTCTGCAATGGGAGTTCAATAATTGTTTAACCAGCAGCTAGGGCTGGATGGAAGGGCAGGAATCAAGCCTGATGTTAGCATTTGTTCATTTCCATGGCGTAAATATTTTCACTATGACAATTTCAAGCTACTGCATGACATACTGAATGTGTTTCTTGGAAGACTCACACAGTAGCACTCCATTGTGTTAGCATTCCACCACAGAGATAATAGAGAAATGATCACAAGGGGTAGACAATAGAAAGAAAATAAGTAGGACAAGATGGATTTTGAGTGTTAATTTCTTTTGTTCTTCATGTTATTAATTATACATTTATGGAATTTTAATTTTTAATGATGCTGTGTTTTACAACAGGATCTCAAAATTCCTGAAATATTTCTGTCACAAAACTGTCTTTAAGCCATGGCCTTCTTCAGAGCCATAACTGACTGGCCCTTTGCATACTAGTGCAGCCCATGAGAATGAGAAAGTTAACACCCCAAGGTGCAACTCGCAACAAATATGGATGAGAACTACTATATAGGTAACCCATGATACCCTGCTTCAAACAGTCATTCGTGGGAGACAATTTTTTACTCTTCTTTGGTGATTCCAGCTGAAACTGATGTAGGCTGGCTGGGTCCAAGAACCCAAGGGCCAAGAGGATTTTTGGCTTTGTGCAGGATAGAAAACAAACATAAGCCAAAAGGAAGTGAGCGGAGTTTCTGAAGACATACAGTGCAGATACAGAGTGTTTGAGAAAACACAAAACTCGGGTTTTGCTTTGGAAGAAACACAAAAAAATAAAAGGTTACAACCAGAAGCCTTCCTAGGAAGTGAACTCAGAAAACAAACAAAACAAAACAAAACAACAAAAAAACAAAAAACAAAGAGTGAGTGTCATCTTTATTTGGGGTCTGGAGTTTTTACTGAAGATTGTGGCCCAGTTCAGTATCTTCTCAGGCATCCAGGAACAAAAAGGAGTGTGTTTAGGTGTCCCCCATAGATCACTTATGCCCTGAAGCCAGGGGTTTTGATTAGTCCTTGTCATGGAAAATGTTCAGGACAACGCTACCCTGTCACCACTCCTTAGATGTTATCTGTTTTGCTGGAAGACTCCAAGGAAATCATTAACTCCTCCACCTTTCCAAGAAGGACATACATTATCTGTTCTATAAGGCCTGTATAAGGTGAGGGTGTAGGTCCAAGCAAGAATAAAGCAGAAAAAGGAGCAGAAAAAAGCAGTTTTTTATAGAATCCCTTTAGTTTTTTGGTCTCAAAACCTCAATAAAGCACCCACTCTGATGTTTTTTCCTCTTTTCCTGTCTCACTTTCCCTGTTCA
Source organism: Lynx rufus (assembly GCF_022079265.1). NCBI lineage: Eukaryota > Metazoa > Chordata > Mammalia > Carnivora > Felidae > Lynx > Lynx rufus. The sequence goes on from NW_025814845.1 coordinate 50,034,173, forward strand.
CCAACATCTTATTTCTTGGAATCTCATAAATAAATGACTTGCAACCACAACTCTGACCGAGGTTTTGCTTTTGAAGAAACACACAAAAATAAAAGCTTACAACCAGAAGCATTCCTAGGAAGTGAGAATTCAGAATAAAATTCTGGAACTAGGTCACTCTGTTATCTTAAAGCAGAACTACTTATCTGTCTTATCTGTGGGTCGGCCTGCAAGTCTAATACTGACTCTAGGCCAAGATAAGGAGGAGATAGGCTAGCTAATAGTTTATAATGAGGTATTTAATGCTTGAAACCTTCTCAGCACCTAGAGCCACCTTATTTTTGCTGTTTAGGGATGTGGAGATTGATGGCTTACACCCAGTGAAATCAATTAGCAGCTGGCTTAGGTATATGCCCATTGGTGCATAAAAGTCCCTCCTGGAAACTTTTGCCCCAGCTCTCCTGAAACCAAGATTCCTCATATATGTCTTGGTAGTTCACATTCTGGTTAAAAAGAAAGGACCCTGGGGGTGCGTAGGTGGTTCAGTCGGTTGAGCATCCGACTTCGACTCAGGTCCTGATCTCGCGGTTTGCGGGTTTGAGCCCCGTTGGGCTCTGTGCTGACAGCTCAGAGCTTGGAGCCTGCCTCAGATTCTGGGTCTCCCTCTCTCTCTCTGCACCCCCCAAACCCCCCCCCGCACCCCCGCCCACCAATCACACTCTGTCTCTCTCTCTCCTTCAAAAATAAACACACACACACACACACACACACACACACACACAAAGAAGAAAGAAAGAAAGGACTCTGGAAAACTGTGTGTAAAAATATCTTGACTTTCCATGCTGATCTGCATTTTATTTCTACTGCTCTGTACAAACTTGTTTAGCTTCATTAAAGCCTTACGTGAATATACTCTGTGGGGCTTATGAATCCTTTCAATTATCTGCCCTGTGTAACCATCAAAGTCTCTCATCTTCAGAACATAACGCAGATCCCATTGCTGGTGGTAACTGGCATGCTGTGATGTCACAATTAATAAGAACTTCATCTTAGCTGATTTGGGATAAGGTACAGGCAAAGTGAAATACTGGATTATGGAGTCGTTCTAGCGTTCGACTGGTGTGATGTACTACTGGGTAGTAGCAGAGACTGATGATAAGTGACTTCGTGACCTAATGGAGTTTACGGGAGTTATCAGTTCTATTAATTCATAAGGCCCAGTGAGTGGAGTAGCAATCCATCATACAACAGAAAAGGTATATTTTGGATCAAGCTTCAGCATATGCAGTGAACAAAAGCCTGTTTCATAAGGTGGTGGCACAGTCTCCTGTGTTACCCACTTGTGTTCCACTGATATCTCCCAGTTCACACCTCTATTACTTGAGGGTGTTGAAGCTTCTAGAGACCGAGGAAAATTAGAGGCTTATTTCAATAATTGTTTAGCTTGCTGTGTTGGTGTTATCTAAGAATAAACTGCTGCTGCATTGAGCAGACCTGTGAAAAGAACTCTTGGATGTATATGTATTTTGAACGAGTGAAAAATGGCCTAAGGTAACAATATATAGAGAATCTGTATACCTTGATAGGTTGGCTTGGGAACCTGGAAAGGCAAAGTAGAAATTTAGAGACAAGGACATCTGAGAGGCGAATGCCAGATGGATCTATGGGAATGAGCACACACAGAGAATTTCTGTGTTGCACACCGATCTCCACCACAGAGTATGCAATGTAGAAGAGACACTCATAAACCAGGTACCTGGAGGATGTAACCTAACCCTATCCATGGCTTCTCCAGTGCTGGAATAGTGGGTTCATGTGCAGTAGTCCTGGTAACAGGGATTTAAGTTATGCAGAGCCCGACAGCATTATCCCCTGTACATCATCTCCTTTAAGGTTGATTGAGTTTGCTCCTTTGCTGACAGTAAGTACTTGATATCCAATCACTAAATCAATCACATAACATACCTTCAACCCTTTCACACCCATACTGGATGTAAGTAAACCTGATTACATCCCCTGATTACGGCGTCTCTATCAGAAATTTCAGGGGAGTGCTGATAGTATGCCTGACTTCCTAACGTTGGATGCCACATAACAGAACATCAAACCAAGGATCCAGTTTACAGTGAAGAATTTGTGATTATGAGTGCATGATCACAGAATCCCCAGATTTTACTATAGACCCATCACTCTGAAGTAGTCAGCCAGATAGATCCCTGGCATGCCCTTGTCTGAGGCATCAGATGCGAAATGAAGCACTGCGAAGTTATGGAAATGTCTTAGAAGCTGCAATGTTTATGATAATTCAGGGACTCATTCATGCTGCTGTAGGACCAATAGGTGGGATATCTAGGTTCAGAGACCAAAGGCTGAAAGTCAGATGTATCATCAGACTCAGTGACTGCTAGAGACTGAAACATGCCTGCTCCTCCACGCTCCTAATCCATATGTCAAAGTCATAACCCCCAATATCTCAGAATGTGACTGTGTTTGGAGACAGCGTCTTTAAAAAATAATTAGGTTAAAATGAGGTCATTAGTGTGTGGCATAATCCAGTACTAACTGGTGTTATTAGAAGAGGCAATCAGGACACAGACACACACAGAGGGAAGACCATCCAAAGGCAGAGAAGATAAGGCCATCTGCAAGCCAAGAACAGAGTGCTCAGAAGAAACCACCCCATACAGATATCTTGATTTTGGACTTCTAGCTCCAGAATTATGAAATAATAAATTTCTATTGTTTAAGTCACCCAGGTTGTGGCACTTTGTTATGGTAGCCCTAGCAAACTAATACAGTGACCAACATACCTGGGTTTGTATTTGAGCTCTACAATACTGAACATGCCGGTTTGGGATCGGAAAGAAATTATCGTCTCCTGAACCTGAGTTTAGATTATTGAACCAATAGGCAAATGAAATATGACATTGGCAAGCATAACTGACCCTCATTATTATAAGGAGTTAAGGTTATTCGTACACAATATGGACAAAGAGAAAGATGTCAAGCTTGAAGAAGTCACTGGGGAATGTCTCTGGGCTTCTCTGCTTTTAAATAGGAAATTGCAGCGACCTGAGTGAGCAAAGACCAAGGCAATAAAGAGCTTAGACCCCTCAGAGTTGACAGTGGGTCCCCTACTCAGCCAAGCAATATCCATTTAGAGTGAGGGAAAACTAGAAGGTAGAGATGAACATCATTTAGGGCTTTGGGTGTAGTTGCAACAGCTTGTTTCTTTTGTGTTATGTCCTTTCTTAGAGATTATGTCTGGTTACTTCCCTGTAACAGAGTGGGCTCTGATTTGTGAGGCCCAATTTAGAGTGAAAACACAGATCCCCTTGCTCCAAAAGCAGAAAGATAGAGCACCTGGGTGGTTCCATCGGTTAAGTGTCTGACTCTTTGTTTCGGCTTAGGTCATGATCTCATGGTTCCTGAACTCAAGCCCCATGCCGGGCTCTGTGATAGCTGTGGAGCCTGCTTGTGGTTCTCTCTCTCCCTGTCTCTCTGGCCCTCCCCCACGCACGCTATCTCTGTCTCTCTCAAAATAAATAAATAAAATCTTAAAAAAAGAAAAAGAAAAAAAGAAAAGAAGAAAGAAAATACTGTTAAAAATACTAAAATGCTGCTTAAAAATTTTTCCTTTCTATTTTCCAATCTCTCTCTTGACCAGTCAGGGTGTTTTAAATTTGCTATTTAATGTGATGTTCTCTCCAGTAAGGGGTAACTACAGGGAAAGCATAGAGCTTTACAGGTGCCCAGGATGGCCTCTCAACTCAGCATGTGTGTGAATAACATTTGGGATGTTAGGTTGGCCCTTCTGCAAGCTGCAACACCAGCACACCATGCAGGGCAGGAGGATGTGGGTGGGTATTCAATTTTCCTTTTCCTGTCCCATGATGGACAGGTGACCCACGAGAGATTGCAAGTTTCATGTTGGGAAGCACTTGGTCTCTGCGTTATGGGTGGACTCGTTATGGCTGGTCCCTGCCTCCTTGCCTGCAATGATGCCAGCCAGGACCAGGACTGCAACTGTTATGCTGACTCCATGACACTGTGGGGCTTGCAGCTCAACACTGACTCTCCCGGCACTTGTGCCTAGGTTGCTACAGGGTCAAATAGGGATGGTAGAACATAGGCCTACTTCCATGAATATAATCTGGTTGTTATGGCAGAAGGGAGGACTGGCAAGAATGAGCTGAGGGAGCCAGGGACCTGCAGTGCTAGAGGGAGCCTAGAATCTTTCCCATGGGGATGGTCAGAGGTGGAATAATTCAGAATCCTACACTCCAAGTAACACTCTTCCGTGTTTACCCACACCACCACTCCCTTACCGTACCCTCCGCCCCCCCAACAGAGGCTTCATTGTTCCATCAGATTTCACTTGCAAAATCCAAGTTCAGTGATGACAAAAATCAACTTTAAGCACCAAGCCTAACTGAACACAGATCTTGCAGGACTGCACTGGTCACGGGCCACTGAGTCTGGCTTTGTCTCAAAGAAGAGAGAGGCCTGAGCAGATCTGAGCAGTGCAAGGGTTGGACGACAGCCAACACCTGTGGTGTCCTGGGTCACATTCCTTCATCTGACTCATTTTATCCGTAGCTGTAGGAATAGTTCTGTCTTGTGGGAAAAGCACTCACCTTGCCTGTGCTATATATAGCTCTACTTCTCTGCTTCAGGGCCATTGCGATAACCAAAGGAACTCACAAACCTGTGTGCAAATGTGGCATGAAAGTTTGTGGATGAAAAAGCACCTAAGGGCAACTTTCAGTCAGTGTGGGGAAGGAGTGGGTGGACCAAAGCACAGACCTTTCATTTTCCAGAGACTCATTTCTGAGGCATTATCAAAGCTTCCCAGAGATCCTGATGGAAGTGGAATTCTTCTTCTACAGCTTTACCATTTGGTATTTGCTCCTTCCCCCTTCCTCACTCTTGCCTTCTGGAATCATCTCCCAAATAAATCTCTTGTACCCAAATCATTGCCTCGGGCATTCCTTTCTGGGAATGAAAATTAAGATGTGGGTGGGGAGAATGAGCAGCTGATACTATTACTTCCTTTACCTCTGCACCCCTCAATCATTCTCCAGTTCTTTAGCAATAATTCCTAGTAATTTAAATACGTGAATTGTAGTCTTGAATGAAATTCCCAAGGCACGGATTGAGACTTCTAAAACCTAGGGAAATAAAAGCTTCATTTCAAAGCTGCAGTTTCCTTTTTTCCAAAAATCATAAGCCTTCCCTCCCCCCCTTATTTTTGAGCTCTTTTTTTTTCTCCTTTATTCTGGCATTCTGGTGTAGTCTCAATAATTATCCCTTTAATTCCAAATGTATACAGCAACTAAGCAAACCACTGTTTGGGATGAAATCTTTGAGGTACTAATGGAGTTTTAAACTTCTAAGTCCAGTGTTCTTTTAATAATGTGGATTGATGTCTATGCCTTTTTGAGTCAGGGCTTTGTCAATAAAAATTGTGTTGCTCCTTTTGGGAGAAATGTTTCTTCTCTGGATATAGATTGTAACTGCACTTTGTAGCATGGCAATGCTTTCTTGCGTCGACATCAATGTTTTCATATTTGAACGGTCACTGAGGCCAGAACTAAGATCCAGGGGCCTGCAAATGTGATGTGAAAGCTTGGTCTCTGTCTTTGGTCGAGAAATAATCATGAAAAGAGCTAGGATAGATTTATGGAAGCTCACACAGACATACAAGACAAAACATTCTATATTCTAGTCATAGTAAGCAGCCACTTCGTCACCCAAGCCAGACATTTTGGATTCATCCTTCTCTTCCTAACCAACGGCATTAATCCATCTGTGTGTCCTACTGATTCAACTCCCTTAATTTATTTTTATTAGTTCCTTTCTCTCTATCAGCACCTCCACAACTATATCCTTGGTTGAAGCATTTCTCATCCATATCACATACTATATCTCTATTCTAATTTGTTTTTGACTCTTTCTTACCCTAAGATATCCCACACACAAAATAACGTTTAAGACTGTCAGGTCTCTAGATTAGTGTTGTTCCAGTACATCTTTGTACGATGATGGGTTTGTCTGAGACCTACAGTGTCTAATAGGATGACTACCATCAATATGTGAGCATTTGAAATATGGCTGGTGAGACTCAAGACTTATATTTTTAATTTTAAATAAAATTTACAATTAATATGTAAATATAAATTAAAATTTACAATTAAATAACCACATTTGGCTAAGGGCTACCATATTTAACAGTACACTTCTAGAATATAAACTTCATGAAGAGGCCTTTCCTTAGCCATCAGAGAGCAACTATTCTTTCTTACTTGTTCCTAAAACCCCTTGTACACATAATAGTTTACTTATTTATTTTTAACTAGTATGTCTTACACAGATAGGTTATAGCTTCTTAAGGGCAGAAATATTATCCTGAAAATAACAATAAAAATAACAATCTCAAAGCAATAATAGGAGATAGTTAACACTTACCTCCTCTCCCTATGTCTCTTCTTTAGTTTCAGAAAAGATTCCATGAATGGTTCTATTTTCTTAGAAAAGCCATTGGAATAACACCATTTTCTTTGACTCCACCGTTCACTTGTTCTTTATTGGGGGAAGATTCACTGGGTAACATCATATGTGCTCCTACATGAGATAACTTTGGCTCAAAATTTGGTAACAAAGAATCACATCTTGACCAGGCCTTGGGGCAGCCTTCCCAAAGAAGACTTGGTGACTCAAAAACTGTCCATAATCTTTTCCACCTTCTACTATTACAGAAACTGAATTTGCGAGGTACACCAAAATCTCCTATGCGAAGAGTGTGTAAATGTCTTTGACGTCACCTTTGCAATTTATTTTACTCACAGGTGATTTCCACAGTTTTGATTGGGAGGGGAAAAAATAAAGCTTCAATTTGCTCTCAAATTTAAGCCAGATTCTTGAATTCAGTTGTACCATGGAGCCCTATATATTAGGACTTATAAAGGCTTCATTTAATAATGATCCCTCCCTTTGATTTTTTTTGGCTCAGGCGGGTACCTAGAAAGAAGAATTGATCAGTGTTTGATACCTCTAATTCCCCAAGCCTAATAATCGCTAGCAATTATTTAGGACTTACTGTGTGCCACAATGTGATGAATACTCTATTCTTTCTTTCATTCAGACAGTGTGTACAGAATACCTATGCTATTCCAAGAACTGTGCTAGGTAATAAGCATACAACAGTCAGCAAAACAGATCTGGTTTTTGCTTTTATTGAGCTTCTATTCTTTAGGGAAAGACAGATAATAAGCAAACAATAAAATACACAAAGAAAATAAACACATATTTGTGAGGTGCTTCGAAGGAAATAAACACAGTGCCATAATGCAAAACGATGGGGCATGGTGTGATACTTTTAGACAAGTGGAGTAACCCCTGCAGACATTTAATCAGAGACCTTAAGAATAAGAATAATGAGCCATACAAAGTTCTGTGGGAGGAGCGTTCCTGGCATAAGAAACAGTACATACAGAGATCCTGAGGTAGGTAGTAGCTTAAAAATCTGTGTGACAGGGACATGAATATGGGGTGAGCAGAATACTCATAGTAAATTTGTTATTTTCTGTATTGCAGATGAAGAGGCAGAAGCATCGAGATGTAAACTAACATTCCCCAAAGTCACACAGCTAGTGAGTGACAGAGCAAGAATTTGAACTGCATCTATAGGACTCCAGAGTTGATGGGTCAAGATCTTGACTACCTAACATAATAAATATTTAAACAAAGAGGAGATAAATAAATAAGTGTTGGAGAAGGGATCTATATAGACCATTAAAACGTGTCTGATCAGCCAAAATATCAACACTAGTCTAGATTTAACACAATAAAACTTGTGTTAAAATCCTTTTGTGAGGGGCTCCTGAGTGGCTCGGTAGATTGAGTAACCCACTCTTGATTTTGGCTCAGGTCATGATCTCAGGGTTGGTGGGTTCAAGCTCTGCATCAGGCTCTGCTCTGACAGTGCTGAGCCTGCTTGGGATCCTCTTTCTCTACCCTTCCCTTCTCCTCCCATCTCTCTCTCTCTCTGTCTCTCAAAATCAATGAATAAGCTTAAAAAAATCTTATTTTGAAAACAAACCTATTAGATTTCACATCCATATAGTTAGGATTTCACATCCAACCATAGTTAGGTGACTTCCTACTATTTTTTAAAATTGTTCTTTAATGATAATATCATTGTTTTAGCTACATAGAATTTGTTTACTGTTAGTATAGTTTTCTACTTAATTCATAGGAGAATAGAAATCAGATTATGTTATCTCTAAGTTCCACCATGCTATGAAGCTATTATTATCAATATCTTTTATCTACTGGCTTAGAGATACAAATAACTTAATCTCCTAGGAGCATATCTCAGAATGACTCCCTAGGACTTAGATCGAACTTTGGAAAAATCAGTGGAAATAGTAAGAGAGTCCTATTACAAATTCTTTGCTTACAGATACAAGAAGTCACTGACTAGAGGATATTCAATTATTACTTTGTCAGGATTTTTTAATATTTAATGGTCTGCAATCCTTTGAGAATTCATTGATGACTTTAAGAATTCTCCATCCAAAATATACATAGATGAATTCTGATGTTTTACAGTTTCTCTGTTCCCAAAGGCTATCATCTAAGGACATTAAATAATATTTTAAAGGGTTAATAATGCTTTCTTTAACGCCTTTGGCTCTGGATCATTTCTCCAGAAATATCTATGTAATATTTCCATATTTTTACTTATTTCCTGATTTTATGAGTCCTATAAACACAGGTTCCCTCCACTATCCAGAAGTAGAGTATTCCTATGAAACTTTTTGTAAGCTGAAATGGCTTAAAGCCAAGACTGTTTTTTGCTTCCCCCAAATTTGCAATATGTCACTTTGCTTTTACCAAAGACTTACATTAGTACTACCTGTTTTTGCTAACTGAAAGAAATCTGAAGAGAATTTTTGTTTTTATGAAAAAGCCATTGCCTGTATTAATGCAGGTCTTTCATAAGAGAGAAGTGATATAAAGTGAACTTTCACAAAATGGAGGATACCTGTATGTATTTTTATTTTTTATACCTTTCCTTCCCACCCACCCCCCCCCGTAACATCCTTTTTAAAGTTTAACAAAATGTGTGTGCGTGTGTGTGTGGGTGTGTGTGGTGGGGGGAGGTGAGGCTTTCTCGATTTTCAGTCTTATTTCCAGCTCAGTCCTTTCCTCCTTCCCTCAGGGTTGATGTATAGTGGGATGCACTCCTTTCTACACAGACACTCGTTCCATCAACAGCTTCTTGTTACCCATTTCTTTCTCAGACCACTTCTATTCCCTAGGTCTATTGCCTTTCTTGGCATAGAAGACTTGAAAATTTCTATAACTTTTAGTATCAAATGATGCATTTACCAGGAAATGAGAGTAATAAGACCAAGGTCATGGTTCAATTTTTGTTTTAATATTTTATTCAGTAACCTCTTATTTTAAGGCCACATCCTAAGTACCAGAAATTAATGAAATACAGTACAAGTGAGTAAAGTTGATGAATTAGTTTTTTTTTTTATGTTTTAGAGCCTACACCACTCTTTAGCTGCATCATAATTTCGCTTCTGCATTGATCTCCAGGAAAAGTAGGCATGAGTATGGAAGGATTGCATTGATATAGATACAAGGCAGAGTGGATATTTTCTCATCAGTGCTTCCCCAGAGTAGCATTGGTTGAGAAAATATAACATTCTCTTAGTTAACTTGAGAAGTGTTCAGATGGATGACAATCTACTCTTACAATTACTGTGTGGTAGTAATAACTACTACAAGCTAAAAAGGCCCCATGGTCAAACATTTAGGGAATCATTAAACTTAGGTGAGTCTTTGTATTTCTATAAGATTTTGTGAAGCTCCAATAGAGGATAATATAAGTGATGTTTTGTTTTTTTTTTTTTTTATTTTTTTTAAATTTTTTTTTTTCAACGTTTTTTATTTATTTTTGGGACAGAGAGAGACAGAGCATGAACGGGGGAGGGGCAGAAAGAGAGGGAGACACAGAATTGGAAACAGGCTCCAGGCTCCGAGCCATCAGCCCAGAGCCCGACGCGGGGCTCGAACTCACGGACCGCGAGATCGTGACCTGGCTGAAGTCGGACGCTTAACCGACTGTGCCACCCAGGCGCCCCTATAAGTGATGTTTTTAAAGCCTATATGACTCTGACTTTTGAATCACATTTCTTATAGAGCACAAAGGAACATTTATTTTTTGGAAGCTTTCTTTTATACTATCACCATGTGCTTTGACAGGACATAAAGGCACAGCTCATGATTAAACATGGAACATTCAGAAAATCCAGAGAAAGATTTGGACTTTTCACAAAAATTAGATCATGACCCTTGGCGCTTTCTTCAGCATGAGAAAGCAAAGGACTGAGAAGTCGACAATATGCTTCACCTGAAAACACACTTAGATTGCCCATTCTGAAATATTTAATTTGATATCCATATTCATTATAATTGTATTTCACATATTTGCAGAGAATAAATGATTGAAAAACATCTGTTGTTCGGTCTGACTTCCATAGCTCACATAGTTAGGGATGTTACCCACTCCAGGGAACATGCAGTAAATCATTTTACTTTATCCTTCTATCAGAGTGGAAACCCTTCAAGGATTATCCTTTCAAATGATTGTGACTAAATTTTTATTATCTTCAAAAAATTTTTTTCAGCATAATCCAAGTCAATTTATTTGCTGACATGGTTCAGAGCACCTTCTCTATAGGGCATATGTAATTGGACAAAGGAAAAGTCAGTCTGATGCTTTCCAATTTTTTTTTTCATGGTCCAAATTTATAATAGTGGAAAAATTTTGGATAAAATTGCCATTTAATGTTTATAATTGATCGCTCGATGATGTAAGATTCTCATTCAATTCCCATCATAAAAATGCATAAAATAGAATACCAAGCAATTGTGTCCTTTTGGTTTGGGGTGATGTATTAAATTTTTTAGGTGACGTTTCCTACTTAGTTACCGTTGAATTTTGCTTATTTTTCTACATCTGCCGGTTATATGTATGAGAAGCATATTTAATCTGAAACCAATACAATTTTATGATGAGTTTTACATGATGCTGAGGAGGAAAGGGATTTAAAATATAAATTTTAGATATTTATCTTTGTTACCTTTATACAAGGTAGTATCTTCTACTAGGAGTATGCTAGAAGGTAGAAGTTGTGTTGAAGGTAAAGGTGAGTTGCTATCTGCTGATTTTAAAAGGCATGTATTAGAGGTGCCTGGGTAGCTCACTCCGTTAAGCATCCACTTTTGGCTCATGATCTCGAGGTCTGTGAGTTCAAGCCCCACCTTGGGCTCTGCGCTGACAGCTCAGAGCCTGGAGCCTGCTTTGGAGTCTGTGTCTCCTTCTCTCTCTGCCCCTCCCCCATTCACACTCTGCCTCTCTCTCTCTCACACAAAAGTAAATAAACATTAAAAAAAATTTTAAAGGCATACATTATAGCTAATTAGAGATCTTCAGTGTAATTTATACACGTGGAGTTATATCTTTGGAGAAATAGACTACTGGTAATTCCGTATGGAATGCTATTCCCATATCTGTGAAAACTGAAAACTTGTGATTTGATCATTTTCAACGGCAGGCATATGGTATGGAATAGGAAGAGTATTAAAACATAATTCTGCAATTTAAGCATTTAAAAGAAGGGCAGAATAATAAAAGTTAGTGGAGTTGACAGAATAAATGTCCAGAAATATAGGCAAAGCTGGAAAGATTGAGTTCTTGGATGCAAAGAAAGGGGGAATAGTTAAAGTGGACCTTTTTAATGCTGTTAAAACATTAGTAAAGATGACATTAGTTACAGAGGGGATATTTGAGCCTGTGACCACTTTTATATAATGACAGAAAAAAAAACTCCAATCAATTTCTCTGATTTGTCTATATAAACTATATCTTATAGTAACTAAATAGTTTATAAACAGAGATTGGTCTTTTTAAATGTAGTGTGGCAATTAAATGAAAAAAAGAAAGATGAAAATCACCATTTCAAATGAAAAGTGATTTTTCAATGCTCCTCAATATACATGACTTGTCTTCTTAAAGAAAAAAAAAGTTAAACCTGAATCTGACTTATCTAAATCTGTAAGTCTAACTGACAACTTATAGGAAATAAAGGGAACATTTAGATATTAATTCAAATTAACTGTAAAAAAAGTATGATGAAACACCCGTTGATGATTGTATCCATAAATTGTAATCCATATGATGATTGGATATTTAAAAATATTTTGAAAGATGATGAGTTTTTAGATAGTGTAACAGTAGTATGATTACATTAAAAATAATCCTATTTGGATATACACACTGAAATATTTATTTATGATATGACAAAAAATATGGGAACATTTTTTAACCTGGGAGAGCAGAGAGTCACTGAAGTTATATACAAAAAAATAAAATGGCCTTGGTTGATAATTGGTGAAGTTGGCTTATATGTATAAGGGAATTTATTAAAATTTTATAAACTTTTATATGTGTTTGAAAGTTTGATATCATTAAGTTCAAAAAATTATAGAATGAGAAGAAAACTTTCAGCAAGAAGAAAGATTTCAGTGAGGAATATATATATATATATATATATATATATAACATTTACTGATCAATTATTATGTGGTCGGCACTATTTTCACTCTGTATATGTATTCATATTCTTGGATTCTCAGAATAGCCAAATGATTTCCTCATTTAATAAATGAGGTACCTGGAAGCCGGGAGATTAAATGGCTTGCCTGAGCTCAAATAGTGAGTGACAGATCAGGCTTGGGTATGCTGGCTGCAGACAACCACATGCTATGTACCCCCTCACACACATGGAGAAGGTAGGTGAAGGGAATCATGGAGACTGATAGCTGAAGATATTCAAGACCAGGCGCAATTGATGGAACAAATTCCAAACCAGCTAGGAGAACATCATCTGGAACTCAGAGGCAGAGGATAAACTTTAAAAGAGAGCAGGGATAGGGGCGCCTGCATGGCTCAGTCGGTTGAGCATCCGACTTCGGCTCAGGTCATGATCTCGAGGTCTGTGAGTTCAAGCCCTGCGTCAGGCTCTGTGCTGACAGCTCAGAGCCTGGAGCCTGCTTTGGATTCTGTGTCTCCCTCTCTCTCTGCCCCTCTCCCGCTCATGCTCTGTCTCTTTGTCAAAACTAAACATTAAAAAAAAATTAAAAGAGAGCAGGGATATAGCACAAAGTATGTGATCTGAGGAAAGTCACTTAGCCTTGTGTGGCCTCCAAAAGAAAAACAGAATAAATGTCTCACCTAAAGGACTGCTGTGAGGACTGAATGAAAATTTTTACTTTCTGAAAATTTAGGATCACTAACAAACTTCAAATTGAAATAAATAACCCCAACACATTAATATTTTTTATTATCAACTTTAAAAAAATTAGAGGGATGACTTAACTCATAACTTTCTATGAAAAAAACAATTATCTATATTTCAACATTTTTGCCAGTTTTATTCCAATTTATTATTTTTGGCTTGCTAATTCAAGTAAAATTGCATTTAATATTTTATATAAAACTCTATTTGATTTAAATGGTTACTGTGAATTTTAATAAATATAAATATATATATATATTATATATTTTACTTTTCTAACAGTTTGGTAGGGAATCACTAGTAGCTTTCAGATTTCCACAAACAAAATTCAGATATTATAGATGGAAATAAATAATAAATATGCATTGCAATTTTCTGTGCTTGTAGTTGAGAAAATTATGCATATACTAGAAATATACACTGAATTAGATTGTGTTCCTACTCAGTGGAAGAATTACAAATAACAACTATTTTTGATGCCCAAAGTTTGGCTTATTCTAAATGTCAAATATGTTAGAAATGTAATAAGTCAAATCCTGCTTCCCACCCATGGTTTACCCTTCACTTTGTGGAAATGTTCAGATCATGTTTTTCTTGCTAAACTTCAGTTCCTCCATCAATTAAATTAGAAGATCGGCCTAAATGATTCCATTATCTAGATAGCATCGCCAACATCGTGAAATCAGTACAGTGTAGTAGAAAACTTACGGATTTGGTCTCAAATAAATGTGGTTTTCATCCTGACTTTGAGAAGCAGTCAGGACTTGGGCAACTTCTTAACAGCTTTGGGTCATGGATTCCTCATTAGTAAAACAGAGACAATATAATGCGTTTCAAAAGTATGTGTAGAAAATTCTAATCCAGAATAGTACATTCTAATTAAATGTTTACTTTTCCACCACCACACCGTCCCTCCTGTCTGATCGAGGGTGTCCATAAGACTGGGGGGGAAACCCTTTTATCATAAGATCTTTGTGTTTGCAGCAAAGCAGAGATGAGAATACTTGATAACAGAATACTCGGAGTCTTTACATGAGGCTGTTTACTAAATAAATAATATATATACCTTATAATACTGATTCAGTGCATAAGCAAAGGAGTTAGGGATTATTTCCATATGCATGATGATGTCACTTTTCAGGAATGTAAATGCAAAAATTTACAAATATGATTAATTCCCTTGAATACAGCAGATTGCTTCGTATGCTTTTTACAAAAGGAGAGTAATATGATATAATATATACAGAAGAGGGAGCATTGGTACTTGCTGACACGCTTTCTTATAAGAATGCAACTCCTCCACCCTATGCCATAAGCAGTGAGAAGACGACCAACTAATGCTGGTCAGCAGAAAGTCTCTTTTTGCAGATGGTACACACAGTTTTCTGTTTTTGTTTTTGTTTTTTCAAGTAATGTATTACACCGTCACAAATCAATTTCTAATTAGGCTTCACACAATTATGCTCATGTCCTACAGTCTTCTGTCAAACTTGACTTGCAAAAAATGTTTGAATGCAAAGATTCATGAATATGCCTTTGAAGAAAATGAATGCTGATTGCATTTTAAATATTTAGCATAGGAAATTCAAACATTTTTATTAGAACTGACTGAAATCATTATACAAAGTCTGTAACTTTAAAGTCTTTTGGGGGAGGGTCAAGCATGACAATCGGATTTAACTGTATTCAAAGGGTTTTTTTATTTTCTGAAAAAATATAAAATTTCGTATCTTACACTACAAAAACATGTACACAAACGAAATGCACATAGAGCTTCAAATGGGGAAAAGATACAGAAATGCTAATCCTTTCTTGAATTAATGCTGAGACAAGAATTTGAGATATCCTGATGCCTAGCATAGAATAAGATACTCTATACAGCTGCTTCTGACCTGCCTGAAACTAAGAGAATTTAATAAACATATTAACAAGTGACTGAGTCTAAATTTTATTCTTAGACTATTATAAATGAAATTTACATACTGTAAAATTATTGAATGTAAAACTATAGCAATCTAAAGATTCACAAATATGTTGACCACTAAAACCTTTACTGTTAATATATCTCGGACTGAATAAACATGATGTATGTTGCCACCTTCAATTTTTTCATTTACATTTAGAAGAAACAAATGACATTTGATTCTTATTATTATAGATCAACTCTCTCTCTTTTTTTTTTTTAAGAATTGTGTCTTCTCTTAATCAATAATTTTGTGGTCATTCTGAACAAGAACA
This sequence comes from Lynx rufus, assembly GCF_022079265.1. NCBI lineage: Eukaryota > Metazoa > Chordata > Mammalia > Carnivora > Felidae > Lynx > Lynx rufus. The sequence goes on from NW_025814845.1 coordinate 50,049,769, forward strand.
TTCAATCATTCATGTGTACAAAGATTTTTTTTCATAAACCAACATGAAAAGAAAAGTTATTATCTTTTTCTCCTTTGATACATTACTATATAATTAACGGCATAATACAGAAAAATATTCCATGTAACCAGCTGTGCTACAGAGTTGAAGCAATGATGACTTATTGTAGTTATTAATTTCATAAAACTAGCATTTTGTTGTTCATTCATCATCATCATCTTCATCATCACATTGTACCTACTTTTTACTTATTTTGAGTTGAAACATCTGGCAGGACATAAGCAAAGACAGTTTACTATCATACTTAGCTTTTTGTTTTCTCATTTTTAGAAAGAAAAAATGGGGAAAAAAGATCTTATTCTATTACGCAACATCATTCATCTAGTAAATTTCTAACATCTGATGCAAATAGCATTTGCCATCCAATGAACCGTTACAAACAAAAATGTCTTCCACAGATAAATATCTCTACTTGTGCTTCTGAACATCCACTTTAAATGGGAGGAAGAATGGTGTTAAAAAAAAATTTTGACTTTGACACAGAGATTAAATAGTAGACATGCAAACACATAAGTGTTCAACAGATAATAATTTTCATTTTAAACTTAAGATGTGAAACTATCTCTTCACCATTGCATACTGGTTAAGACTCTTTACAAACTAAGTGAAGGATGTTCTGTATTGTTTTGGCAACTCCAAAACTAATAATGCTGGCCACATTTAAGTTTGGACAGAATATTGGAATATAGATTTTACAGTAATCCTACAACTTTAGAACACCGATTTGGTGATTAAAATAGAAGACATAAAAGATCATGCACATTATTTTTTTTAAATGGGAAAATCAGAATCCTCACATTTTTACATACAATTCAGACATTTCAAATGGCCCAGAAGAACACGTGAGCAAGTAGAAAAATTTGGAAACAAATTATGATTGATAAAAGTAGTAACTGAGTGACTTCAACAGGTATCAGTATATTGAAAAAATATTTTTCAAAGTTCAACTCTGAGAGTGACTCATGCTTTAAAGGTATTGCTACTTGATAGCTACAATAACATTATGTATTATTTGACAAATCTATCTTATGTGCTAAAATTATTGAGTCTCTGTTTTATTGTTAGTTGTCTGGTGGGTGACAAAATGAACCAAAGGATAAGAAATCACACAATCAAGATTTGTCAAACCTCACCCTGGGTTACTGCCTCACTGCATTTCACAAGAGCTGCCTCTTCTCCCTGTACCACTTCTCACATTTATAGATGAGATTGGCACTTCCCAATTGGTGACATATCCAGTAGTGAATAAATATTTTAGAAGAAAATTCTTTCCTCTTTTTATTTTTATGTATGTATGTATGTATGTATGTATTTATTTATTTTACGTGGGAGAGAGCATATCTTATTTGGAAGTCTCTTTACTTCTTTTAAAATCATATTGACATTCTCAACCAAAATGGGAAAAAAGAATTCTCAACCGAATTGAAATATCGATGAAATCTATGTGTCTAACTTTCATCTCAATTTACGTTCCAAAATGAACACCAAGATTGCGAAGGAATCTGATCCATCCTAATTTGTAATGTTCTTCTTCGAAAAAGAGGAAACCTACATTGTAGCTTTAAGTTCTAGTCACTTAGATGTACTTTGTGCTGACTTCCCAATCATTTTTGAACACACAAAGTTAGAAGACAATTCAGAAAATATCTTTGTTATGTGTAAATAACTGCGACTCATCCTAACACTTACAATAGTTTATCTTTTAAATCAATATGTCTGTTCCTACTTTGAAGTTTCTCAGTTGTTACTTTATCACTTAAGTTCAGTTGTTTTTACAAAATTCAATAAAGTGCAACACAGTCTCCAATTATTTTGTAAAAAAGAATGTTTAGTTCATTTTGTTTCTTGAAATGAACAAAGACATCTTTTATAATAGTGATGCCTGCTTACTTCTGATTTTATCAAGACAATGCTAAATCCACCTTTCTTTACTTTCTCTGAAAATTTCACAAAACTAATAAAGTATACTTGAACCATATTTTATAAGAACCCATGGTATGGTATAGACCTAGTAAGTATTTACAGCCCAAACTGGACCAAACTAAATATACTAATATACCATCTGAGAGTTGCTTACAACTTTTTCTTTTTCCTCTTTCTTTCTTTCTTTCTTTCTTTCTTTCTTTCTTTCTTTGTCATGTTCTTTAGCAAGGAGTTACTTTACTGCTTAAGTAAAAGGTGGGCAGGGTAGAAAGAAGTTATTTCTTAAGGGTTTATTCTTGTATGGGCTAACATTCAACTAAAACAAGTGCTTGGAAAAGAGAGAGAACACCATTTATATCATGCAGGAATATTTTCTATAGATTCCATTAACCCAGACTACTCCAATATACTATTGCCCTTGATGATCATAAGTAGGCTATACTTTGTTCAAATGCTGTGCTCCTTGAATAATCACGTATCTTTCCATGGTTCTATAAAATGCAATACCATAAAAAATTGTTACTTCACCAAGGAGTCAGTTTTGTTATAACTCTAATAATAAACAGTATAATTTGTACCACAAATGCCAGTCTTAACCAAATGCGGCACATAGAATGTACACAAACCATATCTTAAGTTCCTTAATAAAGCCAATTAAATAATACTTTGGACTGGTTTATCAAAGTAAATTTGACTTGATGAAACTGAATACAAGATGAAATTACTAAATGAATAAACTGCCACCAACAAATAAAACTTGTTAAATCTTGAAACAAAGAAAATTCTGAAGGAAATGTGTGTATATATATATATATATATATATATTTCATCATTCCATTGCTGCCTTAGTATCAAAATGTCTACAGCTGAACCACAAGGGAAATGGTTACAAAGGATTAACACTTAGGGGTAATGCTTAGTGCTATGTGCCTGGATTTAACAACATTAACAGAAGCCTGCACAGTTAAATCCTTCTACATCCTGCTGAAAATGTGCCCTTCGGTGTCAACTTTGCTTGACAAGGTATTTTCTGGGACTCAGAAAGGTGAAATTTCTTACAGGGGTGCAAGATTAATGGCTAGAAGAACTGCATTGTCACAGATATCACAAAGTGTTTTCAAAAAGCCAAAGGGGATTTAATCTTATAGACATTTCCCGTTAGTGAATAAAGAGATTTAGTAGCTTTTGGACATATGAGAGGAAGAAAGACACAAGCTTGTGTTCAATTTCGTTTTACTGCTTCCCTATTTCTCCTATTCCTATTACACTCTGGAACACTCGTTCCTGTATGTTGCTAAAATTAAAACACTATTAAAAATGCAAGCAGAATGGTAACGCACGCATGTGCAAGCATCACACACGAAACTCCAACTTAAATTGATTCCTGGGTATATAGCAAATGATACAGTATATACACATTTATTACCTAATAGTTTCTAGAAGAGCAACTGAACATAAATTTTATAACACAGAAAAATAAATATACACCCTGTATTGTACTTGTCCTTGATCAAGCAACATATTTATACACTAGTTTCTATAACTTAACGCTGTGTAACAGCATTTTAAAATTACAAAAGAAGGTATCTATTAGGAAATTATCTAACCATATTGCTCTTCAATACACTTATGTAGACAATTCAGACTTGAAGTAAACTTCAGGAAATTGCAGCTTTTGTTAGCCCACAAATGGCTATAAACTTTTCCTTTCAAGTAGATTCTTGGAAGTTTTGAAAGGGGCTGCCTTAATTCAGTCTGTAAAGGTGCTCTATATAGTTATATTTTCATTTATAAAATTTTGTAGAAGTAGTGGAAAGGATTTTCTTGTTGCAACATAAGATCATGTTTAACCTCATGTTTTTATTCTATGCGGGTTATACTTGCTTCATGAAAAACGAAGACACTGAGAGGAAGATAAGGAGATTTTAGTAAAACACTGATTACAAATTCTGTGGCTTGAACCAAGGCTCTCCTAAGGTTTAGAAATCACTGAGTTTTCCCTTTTCCCCCTTTTTTTTTGTTAAAATAAATCTCAGGGCTTGTTTACAAAGTGCAGAATCATTCACTTGACGAAGTGACATGAAAAGGAAGTTACAGTGGCACCATCCCATTTACCAGCTGCACCTTCATTTCTTGAAGGCTGTTCATGATCTTCTTCTGGTGACCGACAAGAGTCACTCCAAGCCGTCTCAAATCCCTGTATGAAGAAAGCACACATTGGATGTATGTATTGATTCAATTGGTAGCACACCTCAATACTTTCACGCTGGCAAAGATACAAACATTTTGCAGAAGCTAATTAGATTACAATCCTATATGAGACATCGATATGATACAATCCGATATGAGACATATCGGGTCCAATTTTCAAAGGCAGGCTTCAAAATTGTACCTTGAAAATCTGTTTGCAGTCAAAGAAATATTTAATATAAGGACTGATATAAGATATAATTGCCCCCCCACCTCATCTTTTGGACATCATTATTTTGGTGGCACAGATTAGTGGAAAAATAAATTTGCACGTTAACCAATAACATATTTAAATTAAAGGTACAATTTCATTGAATAATTTTGAAAATGTGGACCTACAACAGGAACAAGAACTTTTTTGTTTTGCTAGAAGAAATAGGCATAAAATATACTTTAAAATTTTTACAGTTAAGCAGTCAAAGATCATACTCTTCAAATGACTCAGTCAGTACAATCATTTTATGTAACAGATTATCTTTATGGGATAATGATCACTACATTGCTATCAGAACACTTCCAAATATGTAACACCTTGGATTGCGAGCAACTTGTTCTGCGAGTGTTTTGCAAGACGAGCAAATATTTCTAATAAATTTTAATTGGATAAAGGAGCAATGTTTTGCAATGCCAGTAGTACATGATACCAAATGTCACATGATCACAACTGAGCCAATGCTTCTTGAAATTCACTTTAATATACAAGTGCTTTGGATTACAAGCATGTTTGTAGAATGAATTATGCTCGCAAACCAAGGTTTTACTGGTATTTTATTTTTTATTTGAAACCCAAAATACCAGAGTTTTCCTCCTTTACCAAATAATATCTAGGCTCTCTTGGCATTTAGAGCATTCTGAAGATTACACACTATCAGAAAGTCTTTTCAACCAAGATATATTTTTACTGTTTCCTTTAAACAAGCTTATTCAAAAGAAAATTATAAATGTTTAGATTTCTAAATTAATAGTGTATTATGGAGTTCAAGGTCAGGGCCCATGGTTCCTAATTGTTATTTCATAGGAAATTCAGAAATTCTATTCCCTTGAGGTACATATTTGGCAAATAAAATTATTCAGGTATGTTTGGCAAATAACAACATTAATTATAGGAAAAAAATAAAAATTTAAGATTTTTAGGTGACCAAACTGTTTGCCATGTTATATTTCTTCAGATAATTACCTTATTGAACACATTATGGTAAAAGAATATTTGTGCATTCAGTAAATGTATTAACTTCAGATTATCTTAGACTTCCTTAGAATTGAAGACAATGACATTAGAATCATTATATGTAAAATTGGATAGCTTTAGAAACAAGTAAATCTCTTAATTATCAGAGGATAGAAATTTTAGAAATGGGTATTTAGGCTCTACCTATATTAGTATTGGAAATAATTGCTTATTTAAATAATATCTTAGGTTTCTTTGCCCCTTTATGTTTCATTGGTTTTTTATGAGAGTTTCAGGAAATGGAAAGTAGCTAAAAAAAGAAGCAATTGATACTTATGGTGGCAACATAGTTCTTTCTCTCTTAGAATTGAACATGAGAAAATATTAAAACTATAAGACATCAGTGTAAAAATATATTTATATTATATTATATTATATTTTATATTATATATTTATTTATAACGGTAGCCATGGAAGATAATCAGCAAAAAGAAAAAGAAAACAGTAAAAATTCACTTTGAAACAAAATCACTATTGTTGGTTATGAAATAGACTATAAAATAGTGAGTTACTGACTAGCATGGGAATAAATTTCTCTTTTCAACTACATCAGAACTTCTTAGCTTTTCCCCTGTTAACATTATGGGATAGATAAGTCTTTGTTTTAAGGGCCATCCTGTGCATTATAGAATATCTAGCATCATCTCTGGCCTCTATCCACCAAATACCAGAAGCATTGCACTACTGTTGACCCTTTGTGGTTACAAGACAAAACTCCTGCCATATGTCCCCTGAATAGCAAAATCTTCCCTAGTTGACAACTATTACACTAATATAAAAATAATAAGTGACAATTAAGATGTCCTCTTCCTACATGCTGGAAAAATACATAACTCTATAATAGATTTCTGTTAATCTTTCATGGATGAGAAAATGAAGTTTACAGAATTTAAATCACTTGAGTAGATGACACAGCTAGTGGGTGTCAGGGCTAGTACTAAAACCAGGAACCTGATACCAAAGTCCATACTCTTTAAAAATTTCTCATTACTCTGAGATCTGATTTTGAAAAAAGTACTTTAAATTACAATAATTTCCTCATGAGGAAATGAGAACTCTGTAGCTATAACATCAAATATCCAAAATTCTAAAGAAAGACAATATTTAATGAGGGAAGCTGAACACATACTTCTTTGAGGCTACGGTAACTCAATCTATACCTCATGGCAATTTCAGTTATGAGCTAATCTATACTTCATGGCAATTTCATTTTACTTCATGGCCGGTCACTAGCATAATTTGGACCTACGTCAGGTGAAAGGGATGAAAATTTCTTAACCTGAAAATAATCATTCTCTGCTAGAGAATTTAAATAATTAGTAATTGAAATGGAGTTTTAAAACATATGTTTTATCATATGCCTTATAAACTCACAGGTGATTCTGACAAATACCCATTTGAAAGTACTGATGCTATAGATACATACTTAGACTGCACAATTCATATGGCTAAACCAATTATTAGGAATGAGCTTTTGAAAATAATCATCACAACTTATTCTGAAAGACCTGAAAAAGAAATTATAGGCTTCCCACTGAAACAGCCTGGATTTTGAATATATAATATCGAAATCTTAATTTAAAGTGTGTGTGTGTGTGTGTGTGTGTGTGTGATGTGCATACATGCGCCCCACATTCCAAACTTGGTTGTTTCACTGATATCAAATCACTGGTTTGACTTATTTTTATTTCCCTTTCTTAATTATGTAGTAGCTATATTATACGTAAGTATAACTTCATTCTCTGAAAATAACTTGACCGCAAGAAAGACTGTGTTTTTGAAATTTAAAATTTTTATGACATCTATATCCTGCTAAAGAACACATGTTTTGAGGAATTGTATTTGAGTAATAAATGCTGTTATAGAGCTTGTGTTCATAGGCAAATACAATCTTTCTTCAAATTTCATACATCTAGATTTTGAGTTAAATTTGTGTAAATTTTTCCAGTGTGTTAAATATAAGATTTCTTTCAAGGTCACCTTATAATATGATTATCCCCTAAGATGCATACAGAAGGTCAGACCACTGAAATTCTCTCTTCCTCCCTCCCACCTCCTCCTTTCCATGGAAGAAATGGAATTATAAAAACACGACACGGCATTTTAAACATTGCCATAAATTATGTGTGTCTTTAATGGAATGCTGATGTTTTAAAAATCTGACTTGTCATTTCAAAAGCTGTCAAATTAATGTGCAGAGATTTAGAAAATCGCATGAGTATAATGCATGCAATGTCCATATACCTTTATGCAGTGTGATTTTCAGTGAAAAGGTGAGAGAGAAATAAGATCATTTATGCAAGTTAAAGTTGTTCTCGGCAGCAAAGTAGTTCCTTCAAAACTTGTATTTAATATTCTTCTAATTATATTACAAATGACAAAATAGCATTAGAAAAATGTTTTCAGTAAAGGTTTATTCCAATATTGCTAAGTGCATTAATGTATTTTAAGTAGTTTTGCTTCATACTTTCATGACTTCTAAGCATTCCTATTTTACTCTTGTACTGCCAAGTACATATTGAATGGTCAATTTAGCAGTAACAATGTGAGAGAAATTTGTTAAAAATTAAAGTATTTAACATTCGATAATGAAGTTGCTGCTCTACTTACAGTGTTTGCTGAAAAGTTTTTTGAAAATGATGCAAGATATGCTATTTTACTCATCTCATTTTTCTATATAGGAAATTTTACCCAAGGTAAAGTTATAAATGTGTCTCTTTTATAAATATTACACTAAATGTATCATGATCATGTGTAATCTTAAGTAATACCCAAAGCCAATTCTAATGATGATAAACTATGATTCAGCATAGGCTTATGAATTTAAACATGATAAGAGGAGTATTGTTACATAAAAAATAACTTGGCTTTTGTCAACAAAGCAATATCAGTTTTAGAAAAGCTGCAAATATAATGAACTGGCATTGATGGAATTACATTTCAGCATATTTTCAAATGTTACTCTATAATATTAAACAATGGAAAACACTGATATTATGATACTAAAATGGCAGAATGAGAAACATAGAATAACAAGAGGTGTCTAGTTGATATTGGAACAACTCTTGATTATTCAGGATTTAGTTCACCCATCTGTGGATTAGTCATTCCCTCACTACTCCTCCCTTCTGCTTTACACACCTGTTAGCCATATCACTGGTATTTACCCCAGCAACACTGGCTGGATAGGAGAAGGGAGAAGAGAGATTAACAAATATTCACTAAATTTCAGTGTTTATTCTTGTTGTCATAATTTGATCATGCCATTAATGGTATGCTTGAAATTTTTTGGTTCATTTCTAGAGTCCTGATAATCATTTATATATCTACTATACAAGATAAATACATTTATATTTGGCAAAGATTAACCATGTTTGGTCATGATTTTCAGTGAGTGAGACATAGTGATGGTTGGACAAGAAACTTTAGCTTAATTATGTAGAATGAAGAGGAAAATAAGTACTCCCATGTGTATTTTAGGTGTGTAATACATTATTCATAATGTCTTTATTGATAAGATAAAAACTCTGCTTGAATTGGTGTGCATAAATTTTGGCCCTAGATTTGTGAAACTTCCATTTTAGTAGTTGAAGGCCCCATTTGAATAAATGATACTAACATAAACCTCTTCAGTTTACACACAATTGGCATAATATTTAAATTCACTGGATTTTGTTCGTCTTCTGAATAATCAAAAGTTGACAGTGCTGGTCTGACAAGAAGTTTTAAAAAGCAGCGGTAATACTGTCCTTAATACAGGTTTTTGGATTCAATTTGCAACTCACCTCAAGCTTAACAATTCCCCCTGTCAACCACAATTCACTGCATTTACACACCATAGTACAGATTGCATCATTACTGCCACAACAATTGTTCTGTGTATTGTACACAGAATAGCAAAGTTTAGGCACAGAGATGGCAGACAGAAACATCTAAAGTTGAAAACCACATTGCCGAACACATTTTAACTCTAAGATTGTTAACCTGTTCATTTTCTTTCCACATTAAGCCATATATGTATGTTACTGGCAAGAAATAAACAAACAAAAGAAAGAGTAAGAAGAAAGAACGAAAGAACGAAAGAAAGAAAGAAAGAAAGAGAAAAAGAAAGAAAGAAAGAAAGAAAGAAAGAAAGAAGAAGGAAATCGCAAACAAAATTAAACCTTTATGATGGAAAATTTTTATCAAAGTCAGCAGTTCTGAAAAATTGTAATATTTTCTCTCCCTTTTTTTGAACCCAATATAAGAACAAATTTGATGGCATAAACTCTAACATATTTTTCTAATTTAATTATATGGAAATTTGATCTTTTGCTTTATATTAATTGATCTTAACTGCACTCCCCCAAGTATTTATTACAGGTATACTTCCAGTTCTCAATTTCTATTATTCCTTGGCAATAATGTGGACGATAATATTTATTATATTATTATAGCATATGCAACCTCCATAAAATTAGTATTTAAATATTGGGTAAAGGCCATGTGTAAAAAATCATTATCTTAAGTGTTTAAGAGCTTGTCTTTGTCTTTGCTGATATCCCAGCTCCTTTGCCGTGTGCCTTTAATAATTATTTTGGTGAAAGGCGAGCAAAATGCACAGATAGTCTTTTTTGTATATTCCTGACCAAACAAGTAACTGATGACTCACTGTTTTGTGAGTTATTTAAATAACATTTTGATAAATGTGTTCTTGCCAAACAGGAAGAATGTGGTCAAAACCACAATAAACAAGAGGACATATATTTAAAGGTCTGGTACTCCAAGGAATCAGCTTCAATGGATTTGAGGTTTGCTGGCTCAGTTCATGGTAAAGAATATGTTTATTGGCCCAGGAGTCTGAAGCAACTGATACATGGAGACAAACATCTCTGAACAAGAAGATTTTAGCACAGTTTCCAAATTTCACTTTACACTTCTGGTTAAGGTAAATGAACCAAAAGACAAAATATCAGAAAAGAGGCAATATAGCCAGAGGCAACAAGATAGCAGAGTAATGGAGACAAAGAGAAGAAACTGAACCAAGTAGAGAAAAATTGATCAGATAAAAACTACCAGAGAATAGAAAAAGGTTGGAGAACCATAATTAGAAGAGAGAAGAAGACTTTAAGTCTTTAAACAAAACATACAAAATGAGAGTTTGGGGATAGAGGAGCTGACAATAAAGATGAGCGAAAATAATTAAAATCAATAAATGAAATGCTAAAATACAATGCTAAGATATTCAACATATTTCTAGTATTTGGGGGCCCCAAAGAGATAAAGTAAAACAGAGGTAGTTAATGCAAAACCATTATTTGTGATTAAAATTATTCTGTGAAGGGAGGAGCAAAAAGATAGTGGAGGTATATATATACATATATACATATATACATATATATATATATACACACACACATAGGTATATGTGCTATTTTAATAAAAAAAGAGACATCATTTAATGCAAATAATTTTATTATATATTTACAAGTAATCTGACATTGGGTAGAAGAAATACCTACAGTATCATTTTAATATAAAATGACAAATGACTTTAATAAATTAAAATGACCATTTTTACTGAAAAATTAAATAGCAATCATGTAAAAATAGTTTTAAATTATCAACAAAATTTTGTTTACTATTTTAAATATAGCACAAATGAGTTCTTTGAGTGTTGAAAGAAATAATGGGCAAAGCATACGTGTCATCAAATAGATACAATTTGGAGGCGATGGTGAAGATGACATTCAGCAACATAAGAGAGCATGCTGAGTAGTGATTTTAGGTCCAGCATTATAGGGATGAGGATAAGAAATGTTGAGAATGTGACATTATCTGGTGACAAATGATACCCTGTTACCTTTCGTGTGGACTGGCAGTGAGTTCAATGAGTCAAAGAATGCCAGAATAGAAATGGTGAGTGCTCAGTGTTAATATTATGTGAAATAATGGAATAAGGACTGTGGTTTAGTGCTTTAGAATGTTCTACCATGTTCTAATCCTTACAATAATATTTTAACCTTTGAATCTGTAGGTAATTTAAAGTAAGTTGTCATCATATTCATAGGTTAAAACATTATTCATGTTAATGTAAGCTAGATGGAACCACCATAACAACAGTTAATTTTCACAAATAACAAATATTAGGCTAAAATAATTACACATACAGAGTATATAATAAAATACAAACAACTTACAACCTTAAAGAATTTAATGCTTAACTCTAGTGATTTTTATTTAATAAGATTTGATAAATTTTATCTTAACCGTGCAAACAGAAAAGGGCACAATTGGTTCCACTGAGATTGTACCAAATAACAAATCAGAGGCAGAATCTAATATATCCTTGGATTACAAGAATATAAGGTGCACCACTTAGAGATTAAATGAGATTCCTGCCTGGGAAGCTTTGTTTAAGCTGTTGCTACCCGGGTATTCATCATAGCCCAAATTTAAGAATATGTTTTGCTGTTATGTAGGACTAGCCACACCAATTGTGCTTACAGTTTGTTTTGTAATTACATTCATATAACATAGGTTCCAGTATAAAAACTTCATCAAGAAAACATCGTTTCCACAACACAAAATACCAGTATTTTGCCAAGGAGCTGTTATTCCAATTATTCAAATATTCAAATGCTATTTGTTTGAAGCAAAGAAGCAAAGATACTGGCCACAAGTAGCATTAACCATGCAGTTGTTAACAATACAGGCTAAAAAAGAAGAGGCTTCTTTGAAAGCTGTCACACATGGGCAAAGGTTAACTGATTTCCCTTGACCTCATCCAGATTGGATTCCAAACAATTTTTCTCGCCCCAGCAATTATGTAAAAATTATCAGAAAAATTACTCACTCCAAGGTCACCTGAGCCACAGCGTCCATTGAACTGTATCCATTTTCCATGAAAATCTCTGTATACCGGCCCATTTTGATTGCTTCTAGCCATTCACCTACTGATCTGTAGGCCCCAGATCCCAGTGGGCCATGTTCTGCCAATAAATTAGATACCCTAAAACACAGAGCACACCAACATTAAAAGTAACATTTTCATGTCTCTTATTATAAATTGTAATATTGGCTCACTATCAAGGGATTTTTGGGTTTATGGAAGAAAATAATTTAAAATATAGAACACAAACTTAGTCTATTCAGATTTTTTTCTACTCATAGTCAATGAAAACTTATGATGGCTTAACAAGTAAATGTTCTGTAATATAAAACATTAGCTGAAAATTCCATTAGATGTATTTACTTCCTCCTATTGTATTTTGTTTATAAAAATAATACAGAAAATGCTGCCAAAATTAGATATGAGGGATAATTTGTGTCAGCCCAATTGTTCCTAGACATTGCTAGAGAAACTCATGCTCGTTTAAGCTAATTTCTCAGGAAGTCCAGAAGTTATTTATCCTGTATTTTACACTCTTACAAAAATGTGCTTGTTAACTTGGCCCAGGAGTAATAGAATTTTGAAAACAAAATGTAACCCCAAATACTTTAGAAAACTGAATGGGATTAACCAACCAGGAGATACTCTTAGCTGTACTAGACTATATTTTTTGTCCAGTAATAATAATGATACAATTATGAGAACCATTTCTGGAAATACATCCGAAGTAAATGACTAGGAAAAATGACAAAAAGTACTTGTACCATTTTTTACTAGTGGGAACGAATGCCAAAAACAATTTAAATGTCCATCAGGGGGATTTGCCTCAGTAAATTTCAACCATAAGATATAGGACAAATACATTTCTTTTGATTCATTGTCTCTGCACTTTCTCACACTCTGTTTACACTTCAACCTATTCCAGTATATTTCCTCCCAAACCAATTCTATAAAAATTTCTCTCACTGTGGTGAGCAATGATTTTTATTTTGCCGAAATCTATAAATATTTCCTATCTGCAAAATGATTGACTCCTCAGAAATTTTCAACATCCACCTCCACCACCTCTCTTTTGAATTCCTATATTGTCTCACAAAGTTTTGAATAATTCTCTCTTTCTTGGCTACCAGGACATTGAATTTCCCTTGGCATCTTTTAAACCTCCTTTGCTGATTACTCTTTTCCCTGGCTTTAAAATTTGGCTCTGTATCTTCTCAGCTCAGGCTAAAATTCCACTCTAGGTAATTTTACCCATTTTTATGCTTCAAGTGGCATCTATTTTTCTCCAATTTTTACCCCCAGCCCAAGTGTCTCATGTATTCCTGTAGCTACTTATACCTCCATATTTCTCATAGGAATATTGCCCCAACATGTCTGAAACCACACTTGTCATCTTTTTCACATCCAATTCCTCCTGCAGTCTTCCGCGTTCTAGAATATGATACAACAGTTCACTCCTTCCTTGTCCTCAGTCCCCTCACAATCAATCATTATGTGTACTATCCATTCTACTTCCAATATATCACATATCTGATCACTCCTCTATCTCACTTGTTGCCACTTTAGTCCAAGACATCATCATGGCATATCTGCTAACTACTCTAGCCTCTGAGTTATCCTCTAAATTCTATCCTCACTCTCTGCTGCACAGCCAAGGTTCTTTTCTAATGTTTTTTATTTTGTTCAATATCTTCCTCCTCCAATAGTGTGTTGTTCAATGCTGTATACTCAGCACCTATCCCACAGGATGACATGATGTGGACATGAACATGAATCTGAACATGAATATTGGCTGAATAAATGGGTATCTTGTGATTTGTAGCCTTTAAGTAATAGGAGTCAAAGATTTTATGAAGGTAGAAATACAGAAAAAATAGTTGGAGAGTAGGATCTTGAAGTTGACATTATGGAGGAGTTGCAATTTTTAGTAACAGCAAAATCTAGAACATGACGCTGAGAAGGAGAGTTCATGGTAGGCTAGAGACCAAAAATGAGAGATATTCAAACATCATCTAAATGGCTACTGAAATCACCAAGCTTTGTGACATGGGTGAGAATAAATACAGGTTAAGACAATGACCAGGAGCTAACATCTTCTAGAATTAGGATTTGTAGATGACCGAATAAAAACGGCTAGTAAGTGCTATAGTCTTCAGCCAAATCTGTTTAAATGAAACCTAGCAAGATGATTCTATATATTGCACACACACACAAAAAGAAAAAAAATTGGAGACTCTTAAACTGTTCTTAATCTATAATGATATCAATATAAACTAACACAATTTAGATCATCAAAATGTCTCTTTATGATTTCTTTTCTTTAGGTCCCTTTAGACAACATAATTCAAATAAGTAGATGAAAGAAATGCTTACATTTTTACATGACAATAAATAACTTAAAGGCAGATATTTCAGTAGCAACATAAGGAATATTCACTAAGAAGATAAATTCTCCAGTTGCTACTACAGAAAGTTAATGATGCTTGAACAGAAGTTGAAGTTTCATTCTTCATTTGTATTTAAAAATGACTTTTTGCCTAATAAACAAATGTTATGTCAGAATCATAGAACTTATGTAACTTTATCAACAGATTGTTCCTCATTTAGTTCATGCTAATAGGAGGCCAATTTGGTTACACTTTTTGTAAAAATAAAGATCTGACTCAAATATAGTGAAAATAACATTCTGGCAATTTTTCTTAAGTACAGAGTCAAACTGATTTATTTTTTGTGAGGATAATTCTGTAATTTATCACATCAAAGAGAAAAACATGTTTTACAAATATGTAACATTGTTTAAATATATTCATGTGCATTCAGAAAAATTGTTTTAAATATTCATTTGTGGGCGGCTGGTGGCTCAGTCGCATAAGCGTCTGACTCTTGGTTTGGGTTGAGGTCATGATCTCAGGGTTGGTAAGATTGAGCCCTGGGTCATCAGGCTCTTCACTAATAGCACAGAGTCTGCTAGGGATTCTCTCCCTCCTTCTCCCTCTCCCTCTCCTTCTCTCTCTCTCGCTCTCTCTCTCTCTACATAAATAAATAAACTTAAAAAATTAGAAGTAAAAAAGTAAAAATGCTCATTTGTTTCACACAAATTTATTCATTTACCAGTTTTAAGTTTTGTTCCAATTGCACAGTAAGTGATTCACCAAATATCTGTGTACAACCAGATAGGAGCAAAGAATCTCTAAAGGAGTTGTCATTGTTTATAAAATATGGCAGACACTAAAGTCTATTATAAAGAAACCAAAGAGTAATTATTGTTAGATATCTCTGGTTTAAGTCTATCAGTGCTTACCTGGCTATCTCTATGATCTTATAATTTTATTTTGACCCATCCACACTAATGTGAGATCCAAAACACATGAAAATACACACATTTGAGTTTTTTATAATGTTATCTGAACTTGGCTATAGTTAACATTTTACTGAAACTGGCATTTACACTCGTAGATTAGGCATAGATACTTTTAATTTGATTATTTATATTTCATTGTAAGAGAGTAATATTACGCAAAAACTGTATTTAAATAAATTAGTGTCATACAGATCTATAGATTAACGTGTGTACTGAAATGATGTTATTGATTTAATATTCATGGCATCAAGTTGAATTAGCTACATTAGGAAAAGCTCTCAGGTCTGGCTTTTTACCTGCTCGATGCATTCACCAGCGTCTTCAAGCTACTTGGGTTACGTATCAGCTTATCCAACATGTTGACAATTTCATCAAACTTGGGCCTGCTATTTCGGTCTTTCTGCCAGCAATCCAGCATTAACTGGTAGAGAGCAGCAGGACAGTCCATGGGGCTTGGCAGACGGTAGCCTTCCTCCACTGCTTTAATCACCTGCATAAAGCAAAACAGAGCCATACTCAACACCACAAACAGTACAGAATAGCTCGAGAAATTTCCTACTATCCAACTTTCATTCTGTCTTAGTCTTACTCTTGCACTGATAACCAGCATCGTTCTCTCTCAAATCTCTGATTACTTCTATTTGCTGCAAAATAAAACAACAATAACAAAAAGTAAATATGTTATCACAATGTAAAAAGATTTTCTTCACATATTATAAAGAAAATAAGTGGTAATCATTTTTACATAAAATCTTGATGAAGGGTGATTTGTAACATTAACTGACATAAAAATAATGTTCATGTTTTATTTATTTATCCTTGCATTCTGGAACCAAACAGGCATTAGAGTTTTTTAGTGATTTCTCTGAAAAGTTAATGTCTTTGTAATGAAAAATTATGGGCAGATCCACGTTTTTTAAAGCAATAGAACTGCAATTTTACTTCAAAAGAGACTTTTGGAGGGTAAATGATGGATAAGTCAAAGGCTAAATTAGCATAACTGTCTCATGTATCATTTAATAATGTCAGAGTCTGGCTGTTTATTATCATCTACTGATTTCTGTCAGGAATTTGGAATGACTGCATAAGCAGCACAGGCATTTCAAACATCATCGATTTTAAATAAAACCACACATGTGAGTATTGTCTAATTGTGAAATTGTTTCATCAAAAACATTCATAATGTTGCTGCTGCCATCAAAATGTCTAACTACAGAAGAAATTCGTTTATGCTTCTGAACATAATGCAGGTTTTATTCTAGAAAATTCAAATATTTAAGTGATCCCCAAATCAATACTAATAAACATAGTTCTCAAATTCCTGTTGTGGATATTTCCTTAACTATTAATTACATTTTTTGAGAAAGACTTTAGATTTGATTTGACAAATGAAAAAATATATGTGATGATTAGAATAGGAAATTTACAAAAAAAATCTTGCAAGATTGGAACAAAACAGTCTCTCAATGGTAAAGAAAATGGCACCTGCACAAAAGCAGGAGCACATAGAAAGAAGATGAAATGGTATATTTAAGGGAACTTTATGGCCTAGAGGCAGCAGGTAGAGAGAAAGTGTTTAAGTTCAAACCTTTCACACTGGATGGTTGTTACTATTTACTTTAGCTAAACACATTCATGGGGGGAGAGAATGTTGACAAGTATAATTTGGGGCTTGTTTTGTTTGGAGTGCATGGGAAACACCCAGATGACACTTGGCAGGAATCTGGTTAGGATACAGGAGATATTTGAGATGAAAATGTAAATGTGAGAGTCATCATAACTTGGTTATAGCTTGCATCCAGGTGTGGTATATATCTACCCAGGAAGGGCATGAAATAAAAGTTCCTGACAAGCACAAATAGTTAAGTTCAGGCACTTCAAGGACTCAAGGACTCCAAAAAATAAATGGTCAAATAACTGAATAACTATGAATGAAACTCCTGAGAGTCACTTACCACTTAAGTTAACTTAACTCAAAAACAGCATAAAAAATTAAATGGCAAACCATGGTAGAAATTATTACAAAAACTAAAACATATGGTTAGCCTCTTTAACGTGTTAAAAGTGGATGCATATTGAGAAATAACATGATAAAACAACAGATTCATGAGGAACAGATATTAATCAAAAATTTATAAAAGAAAAAAATGCTAAATAAATTTTGAGAAAACATTTATTCTCACTGGTGATCAATAAAAGAATAGATAGTGAAAGAATAAAAAGTACTATTTATAATTATATATTAATAAAAGTTCATTTATGTATTAGTTTGCTTATTAGAAGACTTCCCATTGCTGATGATAACAGCAATAGCAGTTACCTTTAATAACGTGAGTACCAAAATAAAATGTCTTAATACAGTTTGTCACGAAATACTTCAGTATGCAGTGAGAACAGTGATTTTTACTTATTTAAAACCTGATTTGTTTCATAATGAATTTTCCCCAAAGCTGCTACCAATAAGCTCTCTTTTTTCTTTAACACCTATGCTTTTTAAAATATTGTCTTTCTTTCACTGAGTAGCTAGTCTTCACATGTGACTGTGAAATGAGTAAATGAAACCAAGCCACTAGTTTTAAAGGAATTTTATGAGTTATTTGATTTGAGATGTTATTTCTAGACTATATTACTTAATCAACTTTATTTTCAGGCAAATTTATAAATAGAAATATAATACCATGTCTCTAAGTTAACCTCAGTACTTGGTCCAGGAAATTAGGTCATTGAATTTAATTCTAAATTCATCTTTAGAATTTATCTTCAAAATATATTTAAACTATAACTTGAGATTTTTATATTCCAACATATTGAATTTTGTTTTTCATTTTTAACTACACTCCCTTCATAGTTTGGGGGAGAAATGAATGTATTAGTGCTCTGGTGGTTTGTGAAATGCTTGAACTATATCAAAGTGCAATTCAGGCTATTCATTTTATTACACAGTTTATAATGTATAGCTAAATGAATCATAATCTCCATTGACTTTCTTATTACCATTACATTTGTTAAGGTAGACAGTTGAGATAAACAAAGGAAAGAAAGAGAAAAAAGAAACAGACAACCAGAAGTTTTACAGATTATCTGGCACCAGTTCATATGGGCTACATCTGAAATGTTATTATAAGCTACGTGTTTTCTTGGCATTGACATGTAAATCAGTCGTCTAAACACAATTTTAAAAATGCTGCTTCTCTTAATACATGAAACTTCAATATTGAGCACCCGATATGGCACTATTCACTTGGTGGCCAGTTGACTTCACTGGGCTTCATCCTCTCAGGTACATATACCTATTCTGGGTACGATTTGCTTTTGCTGCCCACAGAGCCTCAAACACCATTACAAGCTTTGCAATACACTATCCACAAACAATGAATCCCACAAAGCATATCACTCTATGAGGGCACCCACTTCCTAGCGAAGAATGTGTGAGTATCGAATACTCAGTGATGTACTGGTAAATATTTAACAACAGGCTCTCCTTGGTGGGGGGAGGACATATTGTATCGTTTACTTGTTTACATGGTATAAATACTCCCTCCAGGTCGATTGCAAACTGTCAACATGATCTCATTCTGAAAATCTGCTAGCTGGTACAAGGGTGGTTCCAGCAACCACTGCACATAGTACATCATAAATTCATCCATAAGGCATTTAAGCTGCTTTCACACAGTTGGGGCAGGGAAAAATACTGCGAACCCTAGGTGATACACTTGGGACTTCTTGTTACTCTTTTGTAATAACTGTGGCCTGAAAAGGCTAACCCCCAAGAATGAAAGATGGATCCAGGCTACTAGTTCAGCCACCATGACCTGCCATATTGATAAATGAGGGGAATCCAGAATGGATAGTGAAGGAAGGAGAGGCAAAGGACCAGGTGAGGTCCTGAGATCAACTGAAACCACAGGGACTACAGTTCAGTTCATAACCTGCCTCTTCTGAGTTTCCACTTAGATAGAAAAACCCATAGAATCATGAAACAGATGCTCCTGGAACCTGTGTGGGGAAGTAGGTCCGTGCTGCAAAAGGTGAAGAGCATGGAAATCATGAAAATTTGTCTCTCAGATCTTTACCTGCTGGATGCTAATTAATCAACAACCTTTAACCCTAAACTTTCTAAAACCATCATCACATTTACACCAAAGCCAGGCGTTGCAAAGGTTACTTCCAGTCAATTATTGAGCATGGCAGTGATAATAAGATAGGCTCATTTCTATGTGACCCCTATGACAGACAATGTTTTCACGGACTGACATCTCTCCCAGCTATCCCGCATTCCTCTTCCTTACAAGAATTTCTCCTTAATAATACTAATGTATATCTAATTCCTTCTTGGAATAGGTTTCTTGCAGGACCTAGACTAGCACAGGCATTATATCATAAGCACTACACCACAAATTGTACATATAATATCTATATTCATCATCATCATATATTTGTAAGATAAGAACTATTATATGCATTTTATAGATGAAATGTACGAGACTCCAGAAGGTTAAGTAATTGCCTGTATTTACACAACCAAGAAGTAGCAGTGGTAAGAATTACAGGCAAGTCTCTCTGGCAAGCAAACCTGTGATCTTCCCATCCTGATGCTGAGTCTCACCATTGGAATTAGAAATAACTACCTTCCGGGGCGCCTGGGTGGCGCAGTCGGTTGAGCGTCCGACTTCAGCCAGGTCACGATCTCGCGGTCTGTGAGTTCGAGCCCCGCGTCGGGCTCTGGGCTGATGGCTCAGAGCCTGGAGCCTGTTTCCGATTCTGTGTCTCCCTCTCTCTCTGACCCTCCCCCGTTCATGCTCTGTCTCTCTCTGTCCCACAAATAAATAAACGTTGAAAAAAAATTTAAAAAAAAATTAAAAAAAAAATAAAAAAAAAAGAAATAACTACCTTCCAACTAAATAATTTGGGAGAGTTATAGATCTCACTCCATGGAATCAGATTTCTTGCTCCACAAGAAAAAAAAATATCTACAATTAAAATGTGCTATTTTGGAAAGGAGTACATTCTTCATCACAGGAGATGTAAAAATGTAAGTTGGATAACTGAGTGGCAGGAATTTTGTAGGCGGAATTTGAGCATCAGTAGTGTGTTTTGATTAATTAAATTTAACTAAGGTGTGAGCGCCTATGTTGCTAGGTATTTACTTGAAATCTCACACATGAGTCATTTTGTTACTGTGAGATATGAGGCTTTTCAGAAGTGACTGGAGTTTAAGAATATATTCTTGGAAATAATCTCAGATACCAAAGAAATAGTTCTGGATATACCCATTTTTTTCGTAGGATTTATTTTCTGTTTCCAATATTATTAAAGATATATAGAGTATATCTTTTTCTTAGTACATCAATCTTAGATCAGTAGCAATCCAGAGATTAAAGACATCTTAAAAATCCTCTATTAAAGTCCATTCCCTTTGTAATCATTGAAATTGACCAAGAGTTATAGATTCCAAAATGACTGGCTTTTAGTTCAAGATTTTTGGTTTTTGTTTTTGCTGTTGTTGTTAAATAGAAAGGTACAGGACTTTTGAACTGAATATGGATATTTCTTTATGTATCGCTTACTCCAAAGGGATAAGAGTTGAAATGAGGTTACCAGTCACTAAAATAATTGCTTTTCTCTCAGTGCAGGCAGTATTATCCTTGCAAGACTAATATTATCTTCAAAGACCAATATTTGTCAAATACACTCATTGTAGATATTATTATACTGAGGCTATTAAGTCAAATAATTTGTTCACTGTCAAATCTTGGTAATTTTCAGTATTTATATGGGACCTAAGTTCCTCACACTTTAATTATAACATGCTGTGTGTTATCATAAAATATTCTTTTTGTTTTACCATAAAATATTTCAGAAATATAAGATATGTGTATCTTTTTTTGTCCCATCAGAAATTACAACAAAGAATAGAAGGAGGACGAGAGGCACGCCCCGTACAAAGTAGGCTGACATCCTTTTGGGGTCAAAAATTCTTCCTGCCTTAGAGTAAGATGTAGGCCAGCAGAAATAGTAATAGAAAACAGTCAAAAAAAGAACAAAGAACAAAAGTAATTCTAACATAAGAAGACTGAAAAACAGATAAATGAGTTTCTAAAACATTTTGTAATCTATGTGCTTAGTGTAGTCTACATATTCATATATTTCCCAATAAATGCAAGAGTAAAACACTGTTACTAAGCATAAAAATGCAATGCAATTGAGTCTCTTTTTATTTGGGTCTGGATTTTAAGTTCAGAAAAATGTTGCCATTTAAAATGTTTGCTATCAATAAAGAAGCCTCTACTGACCTCAGGATATTATCTTAGGTTCCTAAGCTTGAATCAGAGTTCATGGTCTGGTATTAAAATTATCTTCATCATTCTGGTTTATTTTTATGATGTGCTGTTATGTTTTTTCTCTGTGATGACAGAGGCAATCCTAAATCAAAATAAACCCACTGCAGCATTCTGTCCCCTTGACATGGTGGAAGATCTCCTCTGGGAGATTTAGAATATTCTGCATGTCTTGGCAGTGTAATATTTTCATGATGCAAAGCCTTTTAAGAAGTAGATAGTATCTGGAATGTAGAGATTATGGGATATATCATTCAAAACACCAAATCAGTACTTCTATTTTGCTCTCTGAGAGTTTGTTTCCAAAGAAATATTCAGTGATCATGGTGTTCAAATACAGATCTGTCATGTTTCTTAAATACAAATTTGGATAGCAATTGAGGAAATCAAACTTAGTGCTATATGTAGAAGCTAAATGCTACTAACAACTGTGAACCTGCTTCGAAAATACATAGCATCTATTGTACAATTTATTAAAAGCAGACAGAAAGATCTGCAATTTTATAATCATTTACTTTAAACCTTATCTAGATTCTTGGTAAACCTAGTCAAAGCCAAAATATTAGTTTTTATTATAATTTCCTGAGAATATTATATCAGCACTCCCTTTTATTTTCTAAATAGTTTGAATTAAAGTTATCTGAGAGTATATCAAAACTCTCAAATGGCTAAAATCAGAAAGAAAAAAAAAACGTGTCTCAAATCCTTCATACCTCCTTGTTTCTATGTCCCTCTTAGTATAATTTTATATTGTCCATTCACAATAGGCAGTGTGATTGCCCTAAATATGGGATTGGCCACTGCAACTGGCCTGATTATTGGATTGGCCAATGTAATTTTATGCTACTTGATGAGATGCAATAGAGATCATTCTTGCCCTTCAGTCACTTGACAGATAAGCTCACATCTACACTAGTCTACTGGTCTCCAGAGGAAGATGAAGGTCACGTGGATTAGAACCACGGTATGCCAGTATAGAGCAACCAACCCCACTGCCAACATGAGCAAGCCCAGTCACGATCAACAAAAACACTATGAGCATTTACATACTATCATGTTCTACTCTGGTCTATAATTTTATTTGTGACAGATGCAACTGTATCACATAAAATTGCCAATAATGTAGATAACAATGCTACACATATCATACACTAGCTGGGAAGGACTAATAATTCTGAGTTACAGAATGAGAATTGAAAAGAAGTTAACTAGGTAAATAAGGGACCAATGTTTTCCTTGGCATGGCAGAATAAAATACTTTCACAACAATTAAAGGACAGAATGGCATTAAAATAAGTCTTAAGAAAAGTTAGAAGCCAACTGTGAAGTGCTCGGTAGTTCAAGTTAGCATTTGGCATTTATCTGGAGAAAAGTAAGTAGCAAACAGGTCTGGTCTTCCTTCAGGTTATAAAAATCCAGAGTTGAATTTGAGTTGAAGATTTTATATTCATCCAGATGGCTGATCTAGGATCATTGGTTGAAAATGGAAGGGAAGAAGCAGACATTGATTTAATTGGAGATAGTGTGGTAGTTTGGTACAAAAATTTTAGAGAATCATGGTGAAATCTCTGGTGCTACTTTTCTTATTTTTTTGTGACCTTAAGAAAGTCATTTAATCTCTCTAAATTCAGTTTCTTAACTGCAAAACAAGAATTACAATAGCATCTCTCTGATGAGAGATGCACAATAGGAATTCAATGATACAGTTTTTTTTTTTAACAGCACTAGCCCTAAAATTGTAAAGCTGAAGTGAATAGATACTATGTTCTCCCAAATTTAGAGAAATATAAGCCAGCACTCCTTCCCCTAAACCAAGTGAGTAGGACACAAAGAAAACCGATTGTAGCAATTTTAGATAACTACAAAAAGGGTTCACTGCCTTGCCATAGGCTTGTTAGGGGGTGGGAATGCATTAAGCCCAATTTACTGTCACTTATCAGAGAAGAATGCTATGAAATAAGTCTTAGAAAAGCCAATGTGTGACCTTGACATCTCACCAGGAGATATTGGAAGAAGGCAGGCTGGCTGGAGCAGTCTACAACAGTAGTCCAAAAAGGGAACAATGGCAGAGCATCCAACCAGAATGGGTTTCACTCTCAGGTGAAGTACACATGTGCACTGGACAGCAAGAGACTGTGAGATTGGAAGCAGACAGCAAGTGAGGTGAACCCTGGAAGTAAGTTGGCGTAAGACACCCTCCTCCTCTGGTGACCGTCCCCAGGGGTCCTTTCAAGAGCTCCGACACATACTTCACTAGAGAACCAACGTTTGGGTATTTGACCTGTGGGAGGCATCAACAACTAGCAAAAAAAAAAAAAAAAAAATCTTGCCCTTTCTTTTCTACATACCCATCAAGGGCAATTCTGAAAAATCTAGATACAAACTTTGCCAAAGGAGGAAGAGGAGCAAAAATGGGACCATTCTTCCTTCGCTAGGTACCAAGGGTCAGGCTGGCCTTGTGGTTGTGGAAAACACTTTGAAATG
The DNA here is from genome assembly GCF_022079265.1 of Lynx rufus. Classification (NCBI taxonomy): domain Eukaryota; kingdom Metazoa; phylum Chordata; class Mammalia; order Carnivora; family Felidae; genus Lynx; species Lynx rufus. The sequence goes on from NW_025814845.1 coordinate 50,074,284, forward strand.
GATATGGCATTGGCTTTGATTTAGACTGGACTTGAATTTTTATATCTGAAATTGAATCTTAATTACTGGCATGGGACTGTTGTTTCAACAAAATGAGGCTGAAGAGCTGTAGGATCTGTCTAATAACCCCTGAAGGCGTAGGAGTGGGAGATTTTACAGAGCATGGATGAAAGAAATAATTGGAGGAAAAAAATAAATGTTTTAAATCAGTATGCTGTTGAGTTAAGATTGCTCCATATACTGGTTTTATAAAGAAGTAACGAGACAGTTGATGAAGCACTTAAGACAGTATGTGGCACATAGTTAGGGTTCAATATATGTTAGCTGCTTTTACAGTTGTTGTTATTTGAAGGGAAAATATCAAATTTCAACGTGATCCAAAATGGGAAGGCTGTATTGAATAGTAACAATGGAAAATTACAAAAGCAAAGACCAAAGAGCCATGTGTCAGGCATCACATAATAAATATTCTGAACTTGAATAGAAGAATCTTTCATAGTTTCTTTAATTTTAGGATTCTATTATTCTAAGTGTGAATTATTTTTCCATGTAAGAAAAAAAATCTGTTTTTCCCCATATTAGACAGTCCAACTCTTCTTACATTTTTTTAAATTAAAAAAAACATAGATTATTATTTTTATCCCCTAAAAGCATCCACTATTACATCAATATCATTCATCCTTTCAGTTTGGAGTATTAGCTGTCTTTATCAAATGCAAATCATGAAAACGTGGCTGTCAGTATTCATTCTCTGATGGCTTCTTCTTCATCTTTGAAAATAATACTGACATAAAATGAGTGAACCCATCACTATAGTACAGCTAAAACTGTCTGGCAAGGGACTAAATTTTATGTAACAGTAACTTACTCTCTTTTGTACTAACTCATTTTGAGTTTCTGCATAAAGGCTATTTCAACAACAATAAAACAGATCAGAGGATAAGCAAAGTATTTCATTTTTTTAAGCAACTGTCATTTTGAGAAATGAAAAAAGATTCTTTCTTCCAACTCAGAGAATAAAGCATTTCATTCTAAACTCGAGGGAGAGTAGTTCCATACTTACGTCTTGATTGGTCATCTCCCAATAGGGTCTCTCCCCATAAGACACAACCTCCCACATCACGATTCCATAGCTCCAGACATCACTGGCAGAGGTAAACTTTCGGAAAGCTATAGCTTCTGGGGCTGTCCATCTGATTGGAATTTTGCCTCCCTAAAATTGAAAAAGAATACAAGAATTCCCACATACTTCAAGCACATTTGGGGATACTGCTGCCTCACTAGAAAGATCTAGAAAGAGATGTAGCATTTTTAAGTGAATCTGTTTGACAGCATGCAGTCTCTTTTCACATACCTCAGCCCGTAAGCACTTGTAGACTGACTACTAATTGGCTGTCCGGAAGGTTTCTGGTTTAAATTCTATTTGACTACTGGAACACATACAGGACCCACATCTCAATTACAGTATCAGGATGGCAACTCAAAGAGGGGAAAGCAGGCAGTCAAGCAAATCAATAAGGTAAACTTTCATGACTTTCTAACAGAGAGTAAAGGACTTAAAATCCCAGGGTAGTTTTTTTCTTCTTTTCTTTAACATAGGAATTATAAATGGAAAGTCTTGATTGCTGAATGCAACCCTGAGAAGTTTAACAGTAAGACGAACATGAAAATCAGATATAATTATATTTCCCCCGACATTGTGCAATTTCTTTTAGACTTGATTTCTCTTATTTTCTGCCAACATATTTTGGTGTTTTTTCTGTTACATACTGTTTTTGTTTTTACCTAATAGATAGGTATCTCACTTAATTTAACCAAATTAAAAATTATTGAAATTAGATTGCGGGGAAAAATTTATGACATGATATCAAGTTTGGAGTTTTTTCATGGTAAAAAAAAAATTGGTTTGGTAGATTTCCTCTTAGTCCACAAAATAAACACTTTTATATCCTTCCGGCAAACTTAGGAAACCAAACATTTCATCCATAAGCAAAAATATATTAAAGGGGGAGGGTACAGGATTTGAATATTTTCTTGCAGAAAAGATTAACTTATGCTTTCCCATTTTGCAGAGAGGGAATGATTTAATTCATACACCAGGGAAAAAAATGGAACTTAAGGAAATAACAGCTTCATGTAACATTTGAAGTTGTTCTGTGAGCTGAAGTTAATTTGAACTATTCAATCTATGTTTAAATTATTTGTTCCTTAGATATATGGTAACACCAGTTTAAAAAGACTTTCCTGATACATACTTTTGTTAATTAAATATTCATAGGTAAGATTATATCATTAGGCTTGGCCGTGTGTCACTGTGATATTCTATAACCATATAATTACAGAATTATAGTTATATTCTATAACTAACTATACTATTCCTCTTAAAATTGTAGATTGTCAATTACTTTAAACTTCAGCCTAGAACTTTTCTCCCAGTCCTCTGACCATCATATTTGACATCGCTATTATCTGAAGTTCCCTTATCTTCTCATCTCTCAATATACGGATTTTCCATAAACTGCTGTTATGACCCATTTCAAAGGAGTAAGTCTTGAAGGTCTTGGGATCTCTGCCTCCCCTCTCCTCGCTTCCCCCCCACCCCGGCCCCCAGCATGATACATTAACATACACCTTGACAAATCTGTTTTATGCATTTAACTAAGACATCAACCAATCATACTGGGAATGGATTTGTCTATAAACTCCTTCTTGCTTAGGCCAAGTTTATTAAGTGTAACAGTAATCCCAGTGGAATTCTTAATTGAGGTTTCACTTAATGCAAATAATGAAAATGACAATTAGCTTTAGAAGAGGAGGGATATCCCATCAATTAATTTATTGATTTATTAAGCTAACCATTAAAAGGCTTTGTTTGCTTAGATAAGTTACTCTTGGACTTCAGTATAGTACAGTCCCTAAATATCCATGAATCACAAAGCAACAGCTGAAAAAAAAAAAGCCTTATAATCTATGAAAAGAGTTTATCGTTAGACTGCGAGTAGAAGTAATTTTAAATAATTGAATTAAATAAGCAATGTGTAACATATCTGTCTTAAGAATGTGAGATGACTGGGGTGCCTGGATGGCTCAGTCGGTTAAGTATCTGAACTTGGCTCAGGTCATGATCTCACAGTTTGTGAGCTTGAGCTGTGCTCACAACTCAGAGCCTGGAGCCTGCTTCAGATTCTGTGGCTCCCTCTTTCTCTGCCCCTCCCCGCTCTTGCAGTCTGTCTCTCTCTCAAAAATAAATAAACATTAAAAAATTTTTTTTAAAAATGTGAGATGCCAAAAGTGTCCTTCTGTATTGACACAACAGTTAACCAAATCTTATAGTGAAAAAGATACAATGATAAATTTTTAGCTTCACAAGGAGTTGGAACATTGAGGAGATTTAACTTCATGTTTTCTTGACATTGAAAGATTTAGAATTAAACACAGTTTATGATAAGGGATTCAAACTCAAAAGGTGCAATACATAGAATGCTCCAAAAATTCTCTTACACCAATACCCACAGTTTTCCACAGAAAGAATTGTCAGATATATACCATATAGATTCGGGAAGCAATTACTTTGCTGGAAAAGGGTGTTGATTTATGCTAATTATGACAATATGAGTTAGTGGCCAACTTTCCATAAATGTGGGCTTAGCAGTTAATATAGCATGTCAGGAAAGTAATTAGGCATTAAAATACTTCCAGTGAATCAAAACTTTTTGAAGAAATAGTTATTTTATTCCCTACCATGTGAGTCCTTAAAAGATAGGCTTAGATATTTCATTTCTGTATTTGTTTTACAAATGAGGACACTGTGGTGCAGAGAGTTTAAGCTTCCCAATGTTATACATGTTTATATATTCATATATACATATATAATATTTATTTGTTTTAGTTAGGAAATTCTCTAACTTTCTCTTTTACATTTAAAACTCTGTATGTACAATTTTCGAAGCGTTGTATTCACTCTGACCTCAAAGTTTTTGTTTTCAGTATCTGTAAGGGAAAAAAAATGAAATCTTGTGACCCATACGGTGAATACTTTACTTATTTGAGTTTAATATACAAATTTGCTGCTATCCAACCTGTAGAATGATTACATTTTTTTATCTCCCCCTCCCACCATCCCTTTTTCTCTCTGTCTTCCTATGGGAGAGGAATGTTCTTTTTACTATTTCCTTTAAACACCTTTAAAAATTAAACATGTCTAGTCTAGTGTTTCAGAAATGCATTCTGTTAGATCTTACCCTGGTGGTATAGGCTGCCTCGGGATCGTCTTCCAGCACCCTGGAAAGTCCAAAGTCAGACACTTTGCACACAAGGTTACTGTTGATTAAGATGTTTCTGGCAGCAAGGTCTCTATGCACGTAGCCCATGTCGGAAAGGTACTTCATTCCCGCAGCGATGCCTCTCAGCATGCCAACAAGCTGAATCACAGTGAATTGCCCATCGTTTTTCTGTAGAAACGATGTAGAAATATTAGTCCTGCGGCAATAATTACTGGGGGAAAATTTGAAAGGATCTTCCTTCAAGCGCCAAATTAATAGTATCACCAAATTCATATGCCATTCTTAGCTGAAGGAGAATGGAAAAAGTTATGAAATATTTTGTTAATTTTGTAACATTTACCAGTCCTCTGCTTAGTCAAAGCAGATCAAGACTTTGAAAGCTCTTGTCAAAAATCTCATTTAGTTGCCCTTTTCTGCATTGTAATTCCTTTACTCTCAGTAATCAGAGGAGAATGTTCATCACTGCAACTTAGCACCTGCCTTAGATGAACATGGCACATTTTTGAGGTGCTTTAAAATAAGTTAGCTGGATAGGCATATTGGAGTAAAAAAGAAGTGGCTGGAGGAGACAAAGGAGTTTCTTTAACAACAGATGGGAGAAAGATCACTGAGCAATGACCAGACAACGTTAGCATTTCTTAGAAGCTTGCTGTCTTTGTCCAAGGCACTGAATTTACTGCAGGTACATGGAATAAGGCCCAACTAATGATTAATTTGAAATAAAGGAATGATATAATCTTAAGAGACTAGAGAACTTGAAGATACGTATAAGAAATTTGACAGCAGAATCTGGTAGAGTCTGGAGATTAGAAGAAAACTTTGCCTTATCAGTAGACAGCTGTCCTCTTCAATGCACCGGTCCTTGGAATAATCCTCAAGAAAGTCATTGTCCCATCACCTCGCCTAATCAGTAGTAATAGTTGCTACACTAAATGTGAATACCTGCCAGCCTACAGGTTTAATCAGGCCTGCAAACATGTTACATTGTCCAGCACAAGCTACTTAGTAATATAATGAGTTGCCAACAATTAAAATTTGGACACTTGCACATAAAAACAAAACAATATTTTTCCTGGGACCCAGAAGATCTGACAACATTAGTGATACCATCTATTATCATGTAATCATTCCACTGGTAAAAGTGGTGGCTGACCCTCAGATGGGTTAGAAGTCTATTGGGTCCCTTCATTAATACAGAAAAGTTGCATAGACCTTTTACACTTTTTTTTCCTTGCTCTGCCTGACATTATATACTCTGAAAAACTTACTATTTGTAAAAAAGCTTCTTTTTTTTCTTTTTCTTTCCTTCTGTCTTTTTCTTTGTTTTCTTCCTTTTTCTCCCCTTTCATTTTTGGGGGGGCAAATTAACATATATTTAAAGAAAACTATGGGGACATATGGTTTGGATTTGTGTACATTTCTGAAAAGGACAATTTTCAGACCAAAGTTTATTTTTGGAGTATAAACATTCTGACCCCTGAAATTTCTATTTCAAAATTCTGCTTTACAGTGACTTAATTTCAACTTCAACATCATAGCCAATATGCAAATAACACTTTGAATAATTAAGTTGGTCTCAAACCTACCTTTAAAAATGTATCTAAAGAGCCATTTTCCATGTACTCTGTCACTATCATCACGGGTTTGCCTGAAAAGAAAACATGGTATGAACTATAATGTTTTGATTTGGCATTCTTATCTAGGAAATGTTTGCCATAAGTTATTACTTCTTCCAAATTATATATATTCTTTTAAAAAATGTCCTCTTTGAGTAGCAAGTAAATTCATGACATGATGATATCTTAGTGTAATGAGAAAGTATCACAAGAATAATAATAGATTGACATTTAAGATATAAAAATACACAATTTTCAATATTAAAATCAGTTTGTCAAAAATAGTTTAAGCCTGCATTTTAGTTTAATACAGGTAATGATATAATATGCCAAATAACATCCAGCAAAGAACTGTGAACATATTTATCTTTCCCACAATTCTGAATAAAAATTCCTGTCTATCTAACTGTCCTGCATGCCACCCCTTGAATATAGGCTGTATTTTCCTAACTTTATTTCTATGTTCTTATAACCCCTTTCCTCATGGATACATCCTTTTTCCTCTCTGTCACACACACTCTCTATCAGCCCAATTTTTTTCATTCCTCAAAACTCTGTTCTATGGCCGTTGGGTGCGGGAATGGGCTAAATGGGTGATGGGCATTAAGGAGGGCACTTGTTGAGATGAGCACTGGGTGTTATATGTAAGTGATGAATCACTAAATTCTACTCTTGAAATCATTATTACATTACATGTCAACTAACTTTAATTTAAATAAATATTAAAAATTAAAGAAAAACTGTTCTAATTTCTCTTGCTATCTGGAAACTTCTCTAGCAATCACTGTTTCCTCCCCTTTCATGTCTGATATAGAAATGCAACCTAGAGGTCAGCTGGACAGACTCTGAAATCATGCTGCATGGCTTTGAATGCCAGATCAATCACTTATGATGCAATCTTGAGCAAATCATTTATTATCTTTGTGCCTCAGTTTTCTCATCTGTAAAATAAGTGTATTAATGTCACCTACTTCACAGAGTTGTGGTAAGTATCCAGCAAGTCATATGGTTATGCCAGTCACTTTGAATAGTGCTGGCCAGTTAGAATTTGATGTTTTGTTATTTTATAAACTTTAACTATGTATCTATGGTTTAAATTTCTTGCTGGATATAGGTTGACTAAGAGAATAGATCATATTTTATCTTCCATAAAATTATGGCACTTTGTATATAATGTATCTGTGATACAAGATGAAAAATACATGATGAGGGGCACCTGGGTGGCTCAGTCAGTTAAGCACCAATTCTTGATCTCAGCTCGTCATGACCTCATGATTCCTGAATTGGAGTCCCTCACTGGGTTCTGTGCTGATAGTGTGGAGTCTGCTTCAGATTCTGTCTCTCCCTCTCTTTTTGCTCATCCCCTACTCATGATCTCTTACTCAAAATAAACAGATAAACTTAAAAAAATACAAGATCGGGGTGCCTGGATGGCTCAGTAGGTTAAGCGTCTGACTTCAGCTCAGGTCATGATCTCATGGTCCATGAGTTCGAGCATGAGTCAGTCGGGCTCTGTGCTGACAGCTCAGAGCCTGGAGCCTGCTTCAGATTCTGTACCCTCTCTCTCTGCCCCTCCCCTGCTCTCTCTCTCTCTCTCTCAAAAATAAATAAACATTTAAAAAAATATAAGATCAAAAATCCTTATTATATGAGAAAATATCTAAAACATGATTGTTAGTTTTATCACTCCACATTGACCTCACTATATTTTAAAACATGCCCCTTTACTAATTTAATAAAAGCATGTTACATAAAATTTGTGTTAAAATATTTTTTGTTTAAATTATTTGTTACATTTGTGTTAAATTTTGTGTTAAATTATTTCTTAAATTTGTGTTAAAATATTTGTGTTTAAAATATTTTGAGTTAAGTAAAAGGATACCTTATGTCAGAAAAATTGCTATCTTAGATGTCTATTAATTAACTTTTTGTATTATGAAGAGAAACACTTAAACAATCAGAACATGTTGGGATGAGCACTGGGTGTTGTATGGAAACCAATTTGACAATAAATTTCATATATTAAAAAAAATAATCATAAAATGCATTATAATTAACATAATAGCATTCTCCAGAAAAACATCTGTATTTTACTGAAGAAGTGATTAATTCAACCCATAGAATTATATATTACATATTTATTCATACAACATTATCTAGAAGTGCAAATAAAGCTATAGAAAGTTAGACAATTACATATGACAAAGAAATAAGTAGGAAGAAAAAGGATTTTTTCATGTCAAGATCACTTAAAAGTTACTATTTAGAATAATAAGGTAGTACTAATTTCTTACTCAGATAATTATCTTTAAAAAAAATACTTCAGAAGCAATATTCTTTTAATTGAATGTGATGAGTATATTACAAATCTAGACACATTTCTCCCTTCCTCTTTAATGTTCAGAAAAGTATTTAAAAATTTTGTCTAAAATAACTCCTTTGGCATACGTGTGTAGATGCCTACGTTTGGTGAAACATCACATATGCAGAGAACAAACACTAGAGAGGGAGAGTCATCATTTGATCTGAACTTTGAAGACTGAAGGGGACACGCCTGTAATCAAAGGTAACATATTCCAGGAAGAAGAGGCAACATGTGCCAAGACATCTTGTCATGAAAGAACCCATCAAGCTCAAATATGGCTAAAGCCCTGGATTTTTGCCTTGTCAATTAGGAAGTGATAGGAGATGAGTTGGGAAACAAGTTTCTTAAAACCTGACTGGGCATACAATATCTTAGTAAAATAAATAAATACATAAACTCATAATGTATTTGCAAGTGCCTGTGACAGCACAAGAGAAGAAAAGATTATGTTTTTTTTAATTAGTTTTTAATTGTAATCTAAGCTCATGAATAGAGAAGTGTTTCCAGTTTAACTTTATTTTAATTATATTGCCACACCTATTTTAATTCAACTTTTAAAATAAACATAATTCTGCTCTGGACCTTTTTAGTCACATTCTCACATCTCAGAGCCCATTTTAGCCTTTCTTTAATGTCGAAGCTCCCTCCCCCCACCCTTTTTTTTTTCCCCAAACTTCACAACTAATATACTTCCCCAGGGGTAATGGCCAAAATATGTGATAACTGCTTTGGCACAGGTACCTATGTGTCAGGAGTTACACCAGCCACAATGCTGGAATATCCTAGAATGTCCTGCTATACCAGACCATCATCCCTTCATTTGCCTGATTTCAGGGATTCAGAAGTCACCAGGGATGAAGCTGAGTAGGTCTATAAAGGGGACACATGAGTAACTCTGCACCAGCTTTTTATCAAACACTATAGAAATATTTCAATAAATTTACAGCTAATAGAGCCAAAGAGTGTGTACTTGCTCAACATCAGCCCTGATCCAACTAGAAGGAGGCCTCCATTTTCTGGAATCAATCGGGTTAGCTCTTTTATTTTGACTTTGACTCTCACTTACAGAAACCCAATGAGGAAACTGTCATAGTATAATTGGAATTGGAAGAACTGATTTCTAGAAGATATCCAGAGAATATAGTCTTAGCTTTTCCTCATTGGCACCTCTCAGCTCATACCATGTAAGTAGATGTCTTGTCCATCAGACTGAAACCCTGATTCTTGTCTATCATTATCTACTCTACCCCCAAGACCTTTATAATTGCAGCATCTTCCCTATATTCTGACTTATAAAACTTTCAGTTTCTTTCTACTCTCTTTTTCTAGAATTTCTTCATTGTATCTACCCTCTCGTTTGTTGGACTCTCTTTTTACCATTATGGGTTAGTGGTAAATATTTAGTACTGCTCACCCAAGGTCTACTGAGTAGAAATTGGATAGAATCCCCTTCTAAAAACATCTTTTTCTTGGCTAAATTTGTTCCTTAAATTCAATCCAAATTCACTAAGCTTAGAAGAAAAAATGTATACTCTAAAAAGAATGAACTGATCAGAAGACTATTGACATTGAAAAATATACATTTGGAAAGAAAAAAATAAATGATTACATTTTGGGGAAATGGGCACCTGGCATTTGTTCTATAAGATTTCCTAGATCTCATCACCTAGTTCCAAAAGTCAGATTAATTATTTATGACAGTGTAGGTTGTAATGTCAATAACAAAAATGTTATTTGAGAAATATGATAGGAAACTAAAATCCTTCTCACATTTTAGAAAATGGGAGAAAAGCAATTAAAATGAATGTTTGCAAACAAGCATGATCTTCTTTTGTTGACAAGAATAAGACACTTCAGGACCCATTCGATTATTTTTCATGCTTGAGTCATTTTAATGCTAATTATATTTAGTTTGGTTTATGTTTTGTCTCAGTTCCTGCTAGCCTGCAAGAATGACATAGCAATAATTAATGTGGCTTACTCTAACCCTTGTAAATTCAATAAAACTGTATAAATCATTTTCCATTATCCAGCTCGAAGTACAAAGAGTAGATTTGCCAATAATTTTGAAAGCATATTATCAAAAATCTATATAAAAAGAGCTCATAAAGCATGTCAAAACATGATTCTAATCAGAGTAGAGTTTTTATACTACTTTATATTATTTATCAAAGACCTAACCCAGAGTCTAAGTAGTAATAGAAACACATTATTTGTGGAATTCACCAATCTTCTATTTTAATCATTCAGTATTGATAATCATAAAAAGAGCTACAATTTATGTATTTATTGAATTCTCACTTTTTACAGGGCACAGTGTTATTTTTAATTTTATTAAATTCCATAATAGTGATATTACAAAAGACTTTTTCAGAAAAAGAAGAGTGAGATTTAAAAAACAGATTGAATACATAACTTGGGTTGACGAGTACAAATATATAAGAACCAAAGTTGGGAATCGCATTATGTCCATTTGACTATAAAAGCTATTCTACTTTCCTCCGTACTATGATGCCTATGATTTCAAAATACTTATTTTAAATCTTATTTTATAATCTCACAACTATTTACTCTTTTGTGTTAATATAAGCTTGGTAATCATGACTATGGCATGATAAACTATCCAACTACTAATGACAGATCTGGTAGGAATTTAGCTTCTCTCAGTAAATAATATATCCTTACATATGACTATTACTTATATACGTTCTGAGTGGTCTGAAGTGTTATATGGTGAAATAAATGGTCTTGGATTCTATTTAGTTATTTTTTTTAACATTTATTTATTTTTGAGACAGAGAGAGACAGAGTATGAATGGGGGAGGGTCAGAGAGAGAGGGAGACACAGAATCTGAAACAGGCTCCAGGCTCTGAGCAGTCAGCACAGAGCCCGACCCGGGGCTCGAACTCATGGACCGAGAGATCATGACTTGAGCCGAAGTCGGGCGCTTAACCGACTGAGCCACCCAGGCGCCCCTCTCGGATTCTATTTATATGAGGTATCTAAAGGAGTAAACCCATAGAAACAAAAAGTGGAAAGATTATTGCTAACACCTGGGGAAGGAAGAAAGGAAAAGCTACTCTTCAACACGTATAAAGGTTCAGTATTATAAGACAAAAAAGTTCAGAAGATCAGTTGTGCAACATTTTTGTTATGAATAACAATATTGTACTCCCACTTGAAAATTTAAGATTGATACATAAAAAAAAATTGAGTTTGTTTCCTTACCCTGTGATTTTTTGGTGTTACTGTCTACCACAAATCCAAGAGAGGAGAGAATATGCCATCCCTGATGATGTAATCTTTTTCCATAAGATATCTTAAAGTTAGCTGGAACAAACTTTGGGGTATCATTAATCTTGTCCTTGCTTTTCAGAGCATTACCCCAACAATAGGCACAGCTATCATCTGGGAGCTTGTTGGAAATGTATAATCTTAGTGATCAACCTGATCTACTGAAGCAAATTCTGTATTTTTTTTCATTAAAAAATGTATTTAAATTCAAGTTAGTTAGCATTGAGTGTAGTATTAGTTTTGGGAATAGAGCCCAGTGATTCATCAGTTATATATAACACCCAGTGCTCATTCCAAGAAGTACCCCTCCTTAATGCCCATCATTCAGTTAGCCCATCCTTCCATGCCCCTTTTTCCAGAAACCTTCACTTTATTCTCTGTATTTAAGAGTCTCTTATGGTTTACCTCCCTCTCTGTTTTTATCTTCTTTTTCCTTCCTTTCTCCTATGTTCATCTGTTGTGTTTCTTAAATTCCACATATGAGTTGAAGCATATGATATTTGTCTTTCTCTGACTTATTTCGCTTAGCATAATACATTCTAATTCCACTCACATTGTTGCAAATGGCAAGATTTCATTCTTTTTGATCAACGAGTAGTATTCCATCTTCTTTATCTCTTCATCTGTCAATGGACATTTGGGCTCTTTCCATAATTTGGCTATAGCTGATAGTGCCGCTATAAACATTGGGGTACATGCGTCCCTTCAAATCAGCATTTTTGTATCCTTTGGATAAATACCTAGTAGGGCAATTGCTGGATCTTTTTAATTTCTTGAGAAACCTCCATACTGGATCCAGACTGGCCGCACCAGTTTGCATTCCCACCAATACTTCAAATTCTACATTTTAGCGATATCCTCAGATGCACATAATTTTGAGAAACAGTGAACCAAGCTGCATCACAAAAGTTGCAGCTAAATCTGGGCTTATTATTTTATTTACTTTGGTACTACATGTTTTTTCTAAAACCGTTAGCTCACCAGTACACACTTGATACCACTTAGGGCTCCACACAAGAGCATTTGATTTAGAAGCATCATAATTCACTGGAGAACAACTGTCACTGGGTTTGTCTTATAGATATTTTACAAGACTTATAAATAATGAAAAGTAAGCCTGTACTTACATATCTACATTTTTATTTCCCCTCTGTCATTCTATTTGGGTTATATTCCAATTAGTATGAACACTTGCAGCTGTTTGAAATTACTTTTATTTTGACCCCAAGAGAAACTTGAGATAACTCAGATATCATGATTCAATTATTAATGGTTAATGGTCAATGAGAAAATAGAATCTGGAGCTTAGGGTAGGAATAGATAATGCTTATTAAGGGGGTAAGGAAGGGAATATAAAGTATGGGGCAATTAGTAGGGTATTCATAGGGGCACCTGGGTGGCTCAGTCAGTTAAGTGGTAGGACTCTTGATTTCAGTACAGGACATGATCTCACGTTTTTGTGAGTTCGAGCCTTCCATCAGGCTCTCTGTACTGACTGCGCTCATGGAGCCTGCTTGGAATTCTCCCTCTCTCTCTGCCCCTCTTCCATTTGAGCTCTCTCTGTCTCTCTCAAAATAAATTAGTAAAATTTAAAAAAAGGGGCTCTCATATTTTAATTCCATTATGGTCCTTAGTTGTTGGTTAACACTTTAGGGAAAAATAATTTATAACACTATATAATTTTAATTTGGTGAAAGATGATAAAATCAAAAGTCTACATACATTACCTGAGATGGGATGATGAAAATACCAAATGTTTCTATAAATAAAAATTCCAAACTTTCCATAATATCCTCTTTTATTTCAGATTGTTTACACTGATAGAAACTTTTTCATCAGATGCTCATTTCTAAAATTAAAAATGAATTGGAATTGTTCTGACATTAGTGAAGGTAGATAATTACTTTTGGTTTCAGAAAATATGGACTTTTCAGAGGAGGTGGGAATCCAAGGATTAAGAAATCTGACAGCTTTGTTTTATTAATGAAAATACTTTAAAAATACAGTGTTTAATTTACTAATAAACAGTTATTTATAGTAATAACAATTTATAGTAATTATTAATAAATAGTAATTTATTAGCTTTTATTTCTATATTCTATAAATTTTTTTCAGATGAGCAGGATTTAAATACCAGGAAGAGCACTTGTAAATATCTAATAATTATTTTTCATATATTTTTTCAACCTCTTTTTATGTCCTAACAAATAAAAACAGGTACTGAATTAATGAGCTGGCTTTTATGTCTATTTCAGCTGTAAATATATTTCCATCATGGTTTGTCACTGGTTCATAGAATTTGTTTCATTTCATGAAATGGATGATGCAAAATTCAAGCATACTCATACTTCAAAAATTTTCATTTTTAAGTCCATCTTCAGACAGAACATCAGTCATTGGATCCTTGTCAAATATAAGTGGTTCGAAACTAAGCTACTGATTACCAACCACAGCCTTGCTCCTCCCAGACTTTTTCCTGTAAATGCCAATTCCTCTCTTTGAGGAACTAATGACAAATAATTTATGATTATTGTTGACTCCTCTCTTTTTCTCACACTCCATATCTGAATCACAAGAAGTCTTACTGTAATTGTCTTCAAAATATCTAAGAATGCAACTACTACTCTCCATCTTGCTAGATCAGTACCCTGATCTAATCCATAAGGAGGTCTGAATAATGTCAGCAGCTTTCCCATGGTCTCTCTGCTTGGACATTGGCTCCTACCATCTACACTTAATACAGAAGCCTGACTGATCCTGTTAACATTGATAATAGACTCCATCACATCTTGGTTCTAAAGGCTGCAAAGATCAGATTAAGAGATGGTCTTCATAGGGACCAAAGAGGGTGTGCACTATCTATCCTCCTGCTCTACCTTCAGATTAGCTTCCTCCAGACTCCTCTCCTTCATTCCACTGAAGCAAAAATGCCCTTGATATTTTTGAGTATCCCATGAAAGATCCATTTGAGACTTGTGGGTCCTTATTTCTATAACATTCTGTTCCTAGATATCTGTAAGCCCACACCTTCACTTCATTCAAGCCTTATCAGAGAGGGCTTTCACTAAATAAAATAGAAATCACTAACCCTCAGTAGAAGCAATCCCTAATTTCTTCACCTAGCTTTATTTTCTCATTAAATGTATCATGAATGTATTTATTAACTTAATTTCTGTCTCCCCCACCCAAAATAAATTTTATAAAGGCAGGAACTCAGTGTCTTTATCTCTGCTGTATCATGCTGATCAATATTGATAGACATGTATTATGTGACCAATTAATATCTTTGAATAAATAAATGTTTGTCAAGTGTATACTGAATGATAAAATATGAGATTGGTAATGTGCACTATTTAAGAGCTTGGGTTTGGAAATTATGTAAAACTCTTTTAAAATGTGGCATTATCATATACTAGTTTTATGATACTGGGTAAGGTATTTAATCTCTTTAAAGTTAATTTTTCCTATCTGTAAAATAAGAACAAATACTTTTGTCTAAAAAAATACATTATTTTGCATATTAGAGATAATATAGAAGGAGAATTAAGCTCAGTAAATTTTTAAAGTAATGTTAATGATTAGTAGTAGTAATATGCAAGATCTTGTGAAAAGATTCTTAAGCAATTTCCTTCATATGAATTTTAATTTTTTTCTAAACAATTGTGGTTTTAAAGAATAAAGTTTTAACAATAAAATACAAACTATATATCACTCTAGCTAGTTTTAACTGTTTAAAAAACTGCATTAAGTCATCTACTCATTTAATATCATTCATGTCTAGCCCTGTGATAGAGACGGGGGGGGTATAAACATGTATCAGTTTCAAGAAGCTCATTTTGTAGTACGGACGATAAAGCATGTAGAGAGATAATTATGATATCATGCATAGCAAGACAAAGTGCAGAGCAATGCAACTAGAGTGTATATGATTGTCTCTGGCTGAGAATTTATTCATTCAACAAATATATGAAATGCTACACATTCTCAGCACTGATCTAGGAACACCAGGTGAGCAAGATAACAAAACTTCTGCATTCAGAGGCTTAAATTCTAATGTAGGACCAGGAAGCTTTCCTTTACTGAGCTATTTGTACAACTGGGAAGTTTTCCTTTACTGAGCTATTCAACACTATTTAGTGATTACTGTATGCAAGGCAGACACTGAGGATAGAAAGGAAAATGAAGATAAATGACACCGATCTAATGGAGAAAGCCACATTTGAATTAATCTTGAAGGTCAAGTAGAGCTGAAGAAAGTGGAGAAGACATTCTAGGGCTGAATGAAGTGTTTCAAAGGGACAGAACAAGAACTAGGTAGAGTTTTTCTGGAAAGGAAATAGTGGAATGTGAGTCATGGCCAAAATTATACCAGGCTAAGCAACAAGGTATATGTTTTTTGCTTCGTTTATTTGCTTGTTTGGCGATTAAGCATCAGAGGAAAGCAGTGATTAAGTAAAATCTACCTTGGGATAGTATGTATGGAGGGGCTAATGTGAGAAAATACAAAAATAGGAAGACTTGCTTGAAGATTGCTTGAAATAGCTCAGGATAATGTATAATATATAATAAAATCGAAGTGACTTTATAAGATAGAATGAAATACTATAGTTGAAAGTAATTACAAATTTATAAAATAAGTCAAGAATTGTCTGACAATGTAAATAATTAATTGTCATTGAAGGTGCCATCTACTCAGACGTAGAAATAAAAAGACACAGGGAGAGATTTCTCTAAAGTTCCTTTAATATTTTGTTTAAATTGATTAATTTTACAGAAGAACTAAACTTGTTTGTACTTGATCCTGGATTAAGAAATATAACTATGAATCACTTTAAGATTCAAAAGAAACATTCCTTTGGTCAACTTCGATAATAATTTCCAGGAGTATGGAAAAATAAGTCTTAAAGAACTAAAGATGCTGTGATGGGAAAATTTGATATTTTTATTTTATTTTTTAATCTCTTTAAATAGTAAAAGTTGGCCCTGTATATATTACATGAAAGCATACTGCACTGTGAATAAGTCAATTAAGGCAGGGCCTGTGGGTTTTTTACATCATTTCTCATGAAATCTCTCTAGAATATATAACTATTTATGATATGCCCTATTTAACAACACATCAGAGAAGGAATTTGAATTCAGGCCCATGTTTCTGGCACATAGGGCAGTGATACCAGAAAGATGAAGGTTCGTGATGACATCATCCATAGAAGTGCTACTTCAGACTCCCTCCCTCAGCTTCAATCAGAAAAATAACACGATTCAGTTGCACTTATGTCTCATTATCTGTGTGCTGCAGGTTGAGAATAATTGTTGAATAAATTAGCATCAGATCAGAGAGCATGAAATTAAGGACACAAATAAAGTGAGTTGCAACATGGTAAATTAAAAACAAGTTGAAGACTTCCTCAGTTGAACATCAAGAGGTACATTTATTAAGGGGAATGCAGTCTGAGTTCACATAGAATATAAGACAGAATTATTTTAAATATTTTCCTTTTGCTTCATGCGTATGTGTAGTTTCAGGGTAGCAACATCAAACAGAACATTCAATTAGGAGACTAGAAATTTCAAATCTGTATTCCCAACCACAGTACTGTTTTTAAGATCAAAATGTACAAAATTTAGGTAGGATCATTTGTTGATAACGACACTTGCTTTTAAAACAAGGTTTTCGGGGCACCTGGGTGGCTCAGTCAGTTAAACGACCCAGTCTTGATGTTGGCTCAGGTTATGATCTCATGGTTTGTGGGATCGAGCCCCATGTCGGCCTCTGTGCTGACAATGTGGAGCCTGCTTGGATTCTCTGTCCCTCTCCTGCTCTCTCCTTCTCTCTCTCTTGAAATAAATAAATAAAATGAAAAATGAAAATAAGCACAAATAAAGGTTTCAAGTGCATATAAAGTACATGACAAATTTATTTTTTAAATGTTTATTTAGTTTTGAGAAAGACAGAAAGTGTGAGCAGGGAAGGGGCAGAGATAGAGGGGGACAGAGGATCTGAAGCAGGCTGTGTGCTGACAGCAGAGAGCCAGATGTGGGACTTGAACTCATAAACCATGAGACCATGACCTAAACCAAAGTTGGATGATTAACCGACTGAGCCACCCAGACATCCCAGTATATGACAAATTTAGTTGACTTAATATAAAAGATTTAGTTATTTTAGTTTGTCTCAGTCAGGACCCATTCACATTAAACAAGTTCTGTAATAAATCAGGAGTCTATAAAAGTAGGTAGTATTAGTTATAATTATTTTAGGGTATTGTCCACTAGTATCTAATGCATTAACTTAGATTAAAATAAACATACCACTATACATACATAAACTACTATAATTACCTGCAGATTTTTTCACATATATACCTAACACAAAAATATATCTGAATTTAATCTGTACAACAGTCTTACAAGTTAGGTATGACTTCCCCCTTTTTTTGGCGATATTGAAGCTCAAAGTGTTTAAGTAAGGTGCCCATGGATTGGTTTAGCATTAAGTGTAATAGGCTTACATAAATTTATAGGACATTGTCTTTATCTTTGACAAGCAGACATTTTTTAGGTAAGAGTTAAAAATATATGCAAAACGGAAAAAATTAAATGAAAGATGTGAGTAAGAATTTTGGACATAGGAAGGATCATTATAGACATTTGCAAAAATTTGTACATTGGCACAGTGTTCAAAAGAAGGAGGGATTACTTCATGGTGACGTGGTGAGGGATTGTCTCATGGATGTGATGTGATTTGAACAGAATTTTGAAGGAACTGAAAAGGTAGTAAATACAACGGTGTAAATTTCAGAGGAAGAAGCAATGTAGGCAGATCAAAATATCAAGCATGTTAAAATGGACTAAAAGACATGACATATGAAGGAGTTCAGAGCACAGGAACAGATATAATGGGAAAGTGATACCTATATATCTGTTAGTACCCTGCCATGCCTGTCCGAAACTTTATCTGTATTAATTCATGTCCCTTTTACATCGCTAGGAGCTATTCTTATCTCTTATCATTGATGAGGAAACTATGGTTCTGAATGTTTAACTAACTTGTGCAAAGTCACATCGTTTATGGCAGAACCAAAATTATAATATATGGCTAGATCCATAGTCCCTGTTCTTGACCACTATGCAATACTGTCTTCCATAGTAATAATAGCGACCTGGCACTGTTCTAAACATTACATTCATTATCTGAACTCATTCCAGAAGGTAGACTTGCTGTCTAAGAGCTTCACGTTTACCATGGGTAATAAAAAGTCATGGTTAGAGTTTATTTGAGGAAGTTAAATTTGGCAGCCGTATTAAGGATGAGATGAAGACATGACATGTATTCAGTATTTGCCTACTATTATTATCATGAATATAATTAATAACTACATTTTATATTAGATAGTATCATTAATTCATAGGAAAATATAATAATCACTTACTATTATAATTCTTGAACCTATAGTATCTGGCACCACATGCTATCACTGATGTCCTTTTAAAGTCCTTTTCCTCAGATAAAATGTGGTCATGTTCAAATTCAGATTTCATTTAATTGTACTGGTGACCATTTTTTTTTCCACACCGTATTCTTATTTCAAATATTCCTGCTCATTCATCACTGGGTATAAGTTTTGTAAAATATTTAATGTCTTAGTTACTAAAAAACCATATTTTTCCTTGTTCTCTACCTGTCTTTCTCTCGTCCCTGTCTCTCCTCTCATCTCTCTGTAAGAACCTATTTGTTCTGACAAGAATTAAGGATGCCCTTGCTCCAGTAATACCCTCTTTGGGTTACTGTCAAAGGGACAATAACGTATGGGCATGTACTCAAATGGAAGAAGAAACACATCTAAATTTTGAAGAAACCCACATGTCTGCAGGTCATTTTATTCTTCTACTACATTCCTCCGTGAGAATTTTTACTGGAAGTGTGTATTTCTTTTGAGACACGGGAAAAAAACAATCTCCTAGCAATACAAGCTGATTCAAAAGTTCAGATAATCAACAACACAATAATGTTACTGTGGTCTGTTTTAGGACTTTAAAAGGGATTCTACATTCTCATCTGTGACCTATTGTGAATATATGATGATTTGGGAATTCACTCATTATTTACCAGGTAAATATTTTGAGTTGTTTCTTTTGTCTGCGTTGCAAAAAAGTTGTATATTGTTTCTGCTCTGTTTTCCATATTTAAAAATTAAATAAGTGGATATCCAACCCACTTATGTCAATAAGTGACGGAAGTCGATACCCAATCAAATGAAATTACTTAGTAGATTCACAGCATTTATTGAATACATATTGCTGCTATGCATATTTGGCACATATAATTTAAAAATTGATTAACAGCAATGGGAAGGGGAACAAATTATTGAAAGCAAGTCTAAAGAATATTCCCTGATAAAATTCCTAGATGATTTAGAAAGTGATAAGTAGGGTATGAGGGACAAAGGAAGGAATGAGAGCACATAGACATAGCAAAGACTAAATGAATTTAAATAAAGACCTTAGTTAAGTCACTCGAAAATACTTTATTGGATGGCTGAAAAATTACTGGAACTCTTTATACTGGGAAGCTCGCCACATAACCACATTAATGACACACATACACGTTTAAAAGAGATGTGAAACTCTAGACATTTTTGAGTACAAATTAGATTTTCTTTAAGAAAATAATTAATCTCAAGGAACTTTTCCAGTTGTCTGTGGTGACTGCTGCTTTCCCTAAAATTATTAAACCACCTATCGTCATAGTAATCCTATTAAATGTTAAACTTCAATGCCTCAATCAAAACATTGAAGTTAATATTTTATTAGGATAAAAAGTGAAGAGTCAGAAGAAAAAGCAATGTTGATACATTTACGGCTCCTTTAATTTGGATACATTTTTCTCTGGCAGTGAATTCATAGTACAGGAGTTAATACATATGTTTTGAAAAACTAAATAGAAATTCAGGTTCATTGATGATCAATGACTTTGACAAAACTCTACTAAAATACAGGACAATTAGTATTAATGCCAATGAAATTGTTAATAACATTACTGTGGCTATTTTTCTTTTTATCCTGAAATTAATAATAACCTAATAGAAGAAACCCAGATGTTCATAATACATGCAAACACACACACACACACACACACACACACACACACATAATTTGCTACTGTACTTACTTTTGGTCACAACACCTTCTAAGTGGATGATGTTAGGATGATCAAACTGCCCCATGATACTTGCTTCGCCCAGGAAATCTCGGCGTTGCTTTTCTGTATAGCCTACTTTGAGGGTTTTGATTGCCACAGGTAATTCCCTTTTTCCTGGAAGTTTCAACCGTCCACTACAAACTTCACCAAATTCACCTTGTGATAAAGATGAAAAAAAACCCACAAACTCATTTCAAATCCTTACTCTATGAATACACTAAAGCCCTATTAAGGTAGAGACAAAACAGAATTGAAATGGGAGTCCAACTTTGTTATCAGGGTTAAGAAGTGGTGCTTTGGGAAAAATCGTCTACAGGTGATCATTAAACACTCTGGGAGTTATTAGCTTCATTCATCTCACCTACAAAAAACCTTAATGAAAACATTAGAAAGAAATTAAATGCAACTGATTGAAAATCACTCGCATCTTCCTTCTGTGTCTACACTAGCAGTGCCTTAATTACTGAGAAGGGAAAAGGAGAAAAGTTTATAGCAGGACAAAAAGGGAATAATTTCAAGGAAGAGATGACTCATAAATAGAGTATCTGAGTGCTTAAATTATGTAAATAGTTTTGGGCATTACAGATTATATATGGAATGAAAGAAACAGTAGATGATAAAACACTATACACTTTATAATGTATATAAATATGTATAAAATATACATACTTTCGCTACTTTATTTATTTATTTATTTAATAAAGCAAACATTTGCTGGTTTAAATATGAGCTCCACAGAGGGAAGCATTAAAATATGATCAATTACCTACCACTTTGAAAGCAAGTCGATTACAAAAGATTAAAAACATTCTTTGTTAGATCAGGACATTGACATATTACATTCTATAATATAAACACAACTTAAAAGTCCAAGTTAAACACACTATTGTACCTGCTCCAATAACTCTTTCAATGGTGATGCATGAAGCTTCTATCTCCTTGGCAAATTCATGGACAGCTTGATTGGGATCCTCATAGGTGTGTGGATCAATATAAGTTCTTACTCCTGGCAGTTTAACTGGAAACATAAGTGTGCATTGAAATATAAGTGCTTGTGATGAATGAATGGAATCACAAACATTATTAACATGCACCTCTGGCTTAAATTCCTAACTCCTAGAAATGGCCAAGCTGTAAGGACAGCCCCTCTCCTGAGCTATAGGAGTCATTTGTACAGCTATGTCACTTACATAATTTTAAGAAATCTGGATTGTTGGCCTGTGCAAGGAATGCATATATGACAACATATTTGAAAAGGCACATCACTGATGTTCAGAGAGTCAGTGCCTGAGGCAAACTAAGATAATTTTTTTTGCTAAACTTGGCAATGAAATGTTAGTGAGTTATTTGTTGCTTTGCTATTCTGTCTCACTTAAAATGCCTTCACAGAGGGGCACCTGTGTGGCTCAGTCAGTTGAGCGTCTGACTTCCGCTCAGGTCATGATATCACGGTGTGTGGGTTCAAGCCCTGCGTCGGGCTCTGTGCTGACAGCTAGGAGCCTGGAGCCTGCTTCAGATTCTGTGTCTCCCTAACTCTCTGCCCCTCCCCTGCTCACACTCTCTCTCTCTCTCTCTATCTCTCTCTCTCTCTCTCAAATAAATATTTTAAAAAAATTAAAAAAAATAAAATGCCATCACAGATGGTTACTTTTGGTTTCACAAAAAATAATTTAAAATAATTTTTCTGGAGCTTTGGTCCAGTAAGACTGACACAGAACTAAAAGAAAAGTTCAACTTTTCATACCTCTGTTACTGCGTGATTTTATACAAGACTCTAATGTTCTATGAGCTTCAGTTTCATCACATTTAAAGACTACCAATTTCACAGGGTCTTTTTTTTTTTGAGGATAAATACCATTAAATAAGATGGGAACTATGATAATAGACTCAATATTTTGCAGCATGAATTATGGCTTTAATGGCTTTGATTTTTATAGTCACAGGAGAGTGACAAAAACACAAGAAATTCTTCTTGTAATTTACTTAACAAATCAACTAACACTGTACTATTTATTAAAAATGCACATATTAAAATACCATTAATTAGAACTCATTTAGGCTAATTTATAATGCATGTTATAAAAACTTGATTTTCTGCGTTTTTAAAAAGGATAGTCTTTTTCAAATCATCGAATGAAGGTTGTTGCTACCGGATCTGCTCAGGGAAATTCTTGCTATCATGCTAGAGGAAGAAAAAAAATACTGAGAAATTTTCTTCATTTAATCTGATGGTGTTATTGAACCATAGATTTCTACTGACTGTGTTGCAAGAAATTAGAATCGACCTGGAAATTTGGTTTGAAATATAACAGCTTTTTATATTGATTGAAATTTTTTTAAGTAATTATAATGAAGGTATGCTTTAAAAAATCTAATAAACCATCCAGCTGTTGTCTAGGGTCAACCAGCAGTGCCCCCAAGCCCATATGCTTTACGGAATGTAACATAACACATTGTTTTAAACAAAATATTTTGGTCAGTTATTACATCTCCTTGTCTGAAAATGAACTAAAATAACAATAAAATCTCTTCTATTTTGTTTTCTTTTGATTTTTCACAATTTGCTTACTGTGCCCATTATGAAAATGCATCTTTTCCTCTTCTGGATCTTGCTTTGCTTTGCTGTAACCACACCGCCTGGAACAGAGTAAGCTACAATTAGCTACATCTCCAAGTGTTGAATCACGTGAAGCCCAGAAGCATGAAACGCAATTGAAATGAGTGCAGCCCTGACTGATTTTCACACCAGCAGCGTGTAAAAACACCAGTCCTTCTTTTGGATGAGTCATATTTCCCAAACCAGCGTCTCTCACTCTTGCCCAGATTTCACGGAGAAGTCTGAAGCCATCCAGACCCATTTAAAACAAACACCCCCCCAAAACCCTTCTCTTCACCATACACCATACACCAGACATGTTTCTGTTCTTTTTCATTCTTAAATTTTTTGTCACCTCAGAAGACTTTTTACAGAATGAATTGCCCAAAATAGTTTCTATTGAATTAGTATCTTACTCTATCATTTTTTTTTCTCTTGTTTTGGAGTTTTGAAGTAAAGTTGCTCTTCTCCACTCAGTCCACTTAGATCACTACCAAATTTACCGTAATCTGCAACTTCTCTCAGTTCAGCCCCACTTCCCAAATTTTATTCTCTCCTGTTTTACTCAACTACTTACTAATTTACCAGTCTTTTAAACCTGCTCTTGTTGGTGAAAAAAAAATCCGTGCTTGGAGGTTCACTAATGAGAGTCACCTCATGACTTTATCTTAGTTTTTAATTATTCATGATGGACTGAAATCTCTACTCATTTTGCGATGCTTCTTACTTCTCTCTTCTACCGTCAATCCATTCATTTCCATCCATTTAATTAATACCTCTATTCTGATTTAATTCTTTTGAAAGTTACACTCTTGTCCCTCATAGATTTATTTTGCAGGAGTATTCCACTGGCATACAGACTCAATAGGTCTGAAAAACAAATCAGTATATTTCTCTTTACTTTCAATCTTGATCCATTGCCTTCTTTTCCTGTTACTAACATTGGCAAGGCCTTGGCCTCTTTAAGAACAAAGCCATATTCTCCTGTACTTCACAACAAATTAGTTGCCAAATCCCAAGCATTGTATAATGTAAAAGTCTTACAATTCATCTCTTCTTTTTCATTAGGTCTACTGCTTCTTCAATTAAGGCTTTGTTATTTTTCTTTTGGATTGCAGTAAGTGCCTCTGAACAGATGCCCCTGCATTCTGTAACTGTTGTCCTAAATTCTACAAGACATGGCTGTAACCAGATTACTGTAAATAAGGTACCTTTCTGTGTTGTTAGCTGTCTCCTGCAAAATCTTCCATAAAATAATAAGGTGTGGATTCCTAAATATAGCCCTCATGCATATTTCCTACACTTTCTCTGTTATCTTCAAGTATACTAAACTATCTTCAGGTCTTCAAGATATTTCCCCATGTTTCCACAATGTGCATATGCTGGTTCCTACACCTAGGATGCTGTTCGTAACAATTTTCAGTTATCAAAGTCTAGTTCAATTTTTGCCTCCTTCATGCTTTTGTTTCTGATACCCCAACATAATGCCCTATTTCCCAATAGCTTTCTGAACCCAATAGCTTTCTGTACCCCTCTCACATTGTGATTCCCATTTCAATGCAACATAATCATTTCAATATGTTTTCTGGGTCTCTTACTCGTTGTCAGTTTTTTGAACGGCAGAAACTAGCATTTACCTATAAATTTCTGCAGTGACCCAGTGTCTGTCTCAGAGTTGGCACCAAAAATATTTGTCACATTGATGAATGGATACATGAATGAATGAATGATATTTTGATTGCGTCTACACAATGACAAGTGTTTGGAGAAGAAATATGCTGATGAATACTAAATTGAGTGGTACATGATTAACCATACAACATTAAAACAACTGACAAAAATGAAAATATTTAAATTACTTTTAGTGAAATTCTAAGGAAGTGAATTTATTCTTCATAAGCTCCATAACAAAATTGAATTTATTAAAAACAAAATTTCCATTTATTTCTACATAAAAAATATACAGCCAAAATGGCAGACTGACAAAATATTTTCATTACAAAGTTGGTTGAAAACTACTATGTGATGTAAATGAAGTGTTCAATCAACACATATAAACAAGGACTCTTCCTTGTTTATATATTCCACGTTATTTCTTAAATATGTCTCTATTTCGATGGAAAAATAAAACCTATTTTATTCTATATCATTTCCTAGTACATAATTACATATGTATTTTACAAAGTAGATAACACAACCCATCTTTGTGTAATTTTTGAAAGAAAAATACAATTATTTTTGTTTTATCATGTTGAAGAACTGGCAATTTACTAATAAAATACAGCTAGTGAAATCTGAAGAAATTTGAAGTAATAACTTAATAGACATGCTGTTCTCAGGTGAGGAAAAATACACAATGGGGATCTGGTGGCTTTTCAAATTTTACTCATAACACTTAGATAGCTGCATTAGTCATCCAAGAGTCCTTAAGACATCTTGAATCAACTTACTGCAGTGAAATGGAGAGAAAAAAAAATACATAAAATCATACTAAAATTACATTTTGTGTGAAATTTATTTTAATGCATTGTTCATAATTTTTCTAGATACTGTGTTATTCTTTCAATCTTTAATTCATGTGTCTCTAGAGAGAAGTTACTGTTACTTTTGAAAATCAATGTTCTAAATAAAATTGTGTAAAATCATCCCGAGATTTATGTTATTTAAATAATACTGACAAAAAAACTTTGTTAGAAGAATTCTAAAGAGACCTGAAAAGTATACGAGTTGTTTCAGTTTACTTTAGAAAACAAACATTTGGTCTACCTTCTACTCTCCTACCTTCAAAAGAAAAAAAAAAAAAGAAAAGAGCTTTCAAACCTGTATCGTCAAATAGTCTTTATCATTAAATAAGCCTCATGGATGTTTAAATTGCATGCAGGTTCCTCATATGAAAATGGAAATAAAACCTTGGATCTCATCTAAAAAGGGATTTGGGAATACCTTGGTGAGGACTGGTTAACATTTTAATACCTAGGGTGAGAGTCAGGAGGGCAATAGAAAGGAGTTATTTTTGACTATGGGCATCTCTGGAGCTCTATAACATATACGGCTGCATGTCACATTAACATATAAAATTAAGTTCTGGAACCCCCGAAAGCATCATTAAAACAAGCCTCAACAAGATACAGCAAGTAAAAGTGCAGCTGGCAGATACTGGCACCAAGCAGCGGCTCAGCCTCACTAACAAAGCATTGCAGGATGCCTGTTCATTCAGCATCATCGTCTGTACCTGCTCCAGATGCATAATTTTAACCCATCAGACAAGCAGTCAATAAATATGCCATTCTGTACATAAATTATGCCTCCTACCTTCTGGAACTGATTTTTTTTTTTTTCTGAGTGGAAAAGAAACCGTTTCTTCATTTTGTTCCATATCACAATTTTAATGAGCTTTGATATCATTGTACTAAAAATATCTTTAGTGTTTCTAGTTAGAGGAATCATCTTCTAGTCATTTATACTTATTTTCTCCTAGAGAACAATATCATCTTATTGTTTAGTAGTAGAGGTGGGCATGAGAAATCATATTAAATGTAGGTGTGATTCATAATCATTAATTAATGTTTATTAAAAAGTCCTAGCGAGACAGTTAATAGGTAAATACAACAATGACTTTATAGGTCATTTAGAAATCAGTCTATTTTCTCCCATACTTACCCTAAGAATTTGGGTAATGCATCCTTGATGATGTTAATTCTGATCTTAAAAATTTGGCCCCAACCATGACATCTAAATTTGGATATCTGAGATTTCCATAATATATGAAAGAGTAAGCAATAATCTTTATGTATGTATGTATGTATGTGCCAATGAGTAATTTGGTTCTTGGATGGAAATTAAGGATTTGATAATAAATTAGAGGTATGAATATCAAGCCCTCCTGAGTCCCAAGCAATGCAGAGAATCAGTAATTTATTAAATGGCACCCTATGGCCAATGAGGAAAGATGAGTGAATGCAAGAGCCAAGGGAGATCATAAATCCTTGCTCAACTATAGCTTCCACAGAATCAGAGTTTTCCATTACTTTTGCCTACAGATAAACACTGAAAAATCACTTTTATTTCCCCACTGAATTCTAAATTAGGTGGGGAGGGGTGCAATGATGGGAGAAGAAATAGTTCTGCAGTTTGATTTCTTTAGAAGAGTGAGCATATGCAGTCCTTAGCTCAGAAACGGAAACTCTGATCTTGTTCCTCTATTTTCCAGATTGATTAAGAAATGCTTTACCTATATTTTAAAGGAAAAATATTCTTAAGGCAACAAATTGTAGCATACACAGAGGCAGTGTGTTTTGCTTATGGAAAATAAAATCTCCTTGTAATTTAAATCTCTTTAAAAACTGCATTTCTCCATATATGCACACTTTCTTATTCATACATAATAGTGACCTCAACCACCATGTAATGTGTAAGACTTTTATTGCTGGAATCTTAAAAAGCATAAGTTACATATTTTGAGGAAATAGTCTGACTTTTTCACTTCAGGATTCTCTCCAACTGAACAAAAGTAGTTTTAATAAAAGCTCAGCTAATTCAGCCTCATAAAATAAACAGGCATATAAACATGAGTTTATTAATATATCTAATGAATAATGGAAATAGGTTAGGTTTTGTTTTTTGGGACAACATTCTTCAATAAGAATGTGAATTGAAAATGTAGTGAAATGCGACTTTGGATATTTAGGCTGTATTGCTGGCAGGATCTTGACTCTCATTCATATAGTTCACATTGGTGTATTAGAGTACTGTGATTTTTGAGTTCCTTAAAGATAGATTTCAGTTATACAAACAATGCAAGTGATCCATTATTGTTCACTGAAAATTCTCACACATACTTTTCGAGAGACAAGGTACTCAGTTGAAAATCACACTTTCCTTGGGATATGGGAATGGAATGATGATACCACACAAAACAAGGACCTAGCTTGCGAGGTCCCATCTCACATTCTATCAAGATACTAACCACTCTGTGATTAAAGTGATTAAAGTCAGTATGAGACACTAACTTATTTCTTATTTTATGCCTTACATACCATTTGTAATTTCTACATTTTAAAAGACAAAGAAAAAAGAATACCTTGGAAATTACACATTCCAAAATAGTATAGTACCTATGAATTTGTAAACTTTTCGTGAAGGAACTCTTCAAATCATTTTAGAATTAGAATACGAAGACTTGTACAATTTCAAATACCTCAAAAAACTCAAAGACGAATTACAGACTTTTCAATATTGAGTTGAATTTTAATTGACTTAGAATTTTGATATAAAAACACATTTCATAAAGTATGACATGTGAAGATTGTCTCCCTGTTTTCAGTAAATTTTGTTCTAATGTGAAAGTAAGTAATATCTCTTAATTTTTAAACTATTTCATGGGTATGACCACTGAATTTCTCAATTAGAGTAGGCCCACTGAGTAACCCCTATCGTCTGCGGTTCTACAAGTATTATAAAAAGGGATTTTGGAACAGTTCAGAGTTGTATTTTACATAGGAAGCCTTCAAATGGAATTGGATATATATATATATATATATATATATATATATAGTAAGCAAGACTCGCATCTGCCTTCTATGAGCACTTTAAATGAGGGTCTAGAATTAGAAGGCATAATTTTGTTTTCTGTCTCTTTCCTAAATCTATAAAATGGGATAGTATTTCCACATTCCTCCCTGGCAGAAATGTTGTGAAGAGGAATGAAATAATCTCTGTTGCACGTATATGAAAATAAAAATTTGTTTATTTCAAATTTTAAGAAATTTTCACTTAATATAGAGAAAGAAAAATAGTTTATTGAAACATTAAGACAATGATCCAATGTAATTTTGTGATCTTTTTGGTCAGAGAAATTTGTTTTGGTTTTGGTCTTAATCTCTGCATTATGAGAGAAGCTAAAGTTTTCCCCTCATATCTGATGAATAATATTTAAAAAACTCTTTAAAAATGACACTGATATCCTAAAAAAAGCACAGGATAGGTAAATGAACATTTAATGCTTTGTTTTTGGAATATAAAACTCCATTTCTCTTGCCACATGAACACTTCAGAAAAAATAGTAAGTGGTATACGAAAACACTTGAAAAGCATGAAAACTAATGAATGAAGAAAATAGTCTAGCATATGTTTGAATTTAAGAAACACAAGAAAAGGCAATTTTGGGACCATGAGATCTTTCAGATGGACTTAAAAAATATTATGCTATAAACATATTTTGCTGTTTGTAAACATAAACACAAATGAATATTAAGGGATAAATTATAATACTATTCTAGAAATTACATACATTAACATCTTACTTGCACTAAAAAACAATTTGTTCAACATTGGGTATTTGTAAAAATAGATTTTTTTCGAGAAGTAAAATAATAGAATCTCAAACCAGCTGTGATGGCATATAGTCAAAGATCAAAGCTAAAAATGTAGGCAATATTGGGCATGGTGTAACTAAAATTTAGGCATCAGGTTTCATTCAGAAATATTACAGAAATATCTTCTATCAGTGGGTAGAGAAATATTACAGAAATATCTTCTATCATTGGATAGATTTAAGTCAATGAAGAAAGAGTATTTGAAATATTAACATTATTATATATCTGTACAGATTTCATAACAAGTGGGCAAGTAGAGTGATGAAGAATACTTTGAGATCAAAGGTGGCAACATCGAATTACCAATATCATCTTATAAATGACACATCATGTATTTGAAATACATTTGGTTTTCTAATGGAAGATAGAGCAAAGGTCAGAACTCTGGAGCATTGAGGAAGTTTTAATATAGCTGAACTGTAGAACCAAAGACCTAAATCAATGTCTTCAAAATTATGCTTCTCAGATTCTGAGATTTCCATAAGGTATATCAAGGTACCTTTAAAAGCCAGTAAATTTACAGTGGGCAATTTTAATGTACATGTGTTGCATTATATTAAGGTCAAAACCAACCACACATGAGTGGTCTTTCTAGGAATGAAAAACAGTGACATTCCAATATCCCCAAATGTCTAACAACCTTTGTTCTGTAATTGTAAATATGTCTATTCACAAATGATGATGATAGAGACTTTCCTTTGATAATTTTTATGTGGTAATTGACTTATACTGATATGATTATACATATGAAATTAGGTGATAAGATTTCAGTCAAGATTTTTCAGTATTTTACTGACTCTACTAGGAAAATTATTCTTCTCAGCCTTTAATTTCCATTATAAAAGATTGTTTTCTCATCAATGCTTTAATCTAAACAAATACTATCTTTAACTGAAACTTCTTAGTGACTTAAAATTCAATTATAAAATGGAGTTTCAGAAAGCTGTTTAACAATAAACATATTTGAAGCTTCCATTCTTTCCCAGTAGTAATTTTGGACAACTCTCTTACAGTCTAATTATATAAGATAAATTATGTTTGTTTCTTTGCTTTATTTTGTTTCATTTCACTAAGAATGCATTAAAAACATTCTGGATCTTTCATATATTTTTCCACAAAAACTGTTGGCATTTTATTAAGTATCTAAGCATATTTGTGGCTAAATCATTCATTCATTCATTCATTCATTCATTCATTCAGTGTACGCACACATACATACACACATAAATATACATACACACACAAATCCCTCACTGCCTCCACAACTGCTAGCATTATTTGAAAAAAAATGTTAGAAAAATGATTGTGTTATCTTAGGGTTTTTTGTGAAGGAAGCATTCTGCCTTTCCACTTTTCCTTAAATCAAGCATTTAAGATCTAGCTAAAGTTTGTTTTTGCCAATACTTCTAAGTCATGTCTTCATGAATGTTCATACTCTCATTATCTTTGAGATTTACTTCAAGGTAGGCCTGGATTTTTATCTTTTTTTCCAAGATGTAAAATCTGCCTATTCTGCATCAGTGATGATTTATCTCTTATGACAATTCTACTTAAGACTCAAGTAGCTTGAACAATTCAGCAACCATTTTTGTTTGTTTGTTTTAGCTTTTCATACAGCAGCTTTAAAAAAATCACAGTGTAAAGCCATATTTATGTTATACTTTAGCCATTGCCAGATTTCAGGAATTTGTGGTTTGTCATCAAAGCCCCATGCTCATAAAAGAATTTGTGGAGTAAATGAAATCATGTGGAATAAATCTCTGCTTTCATATTAACCTCAAAATTTTCCTTCAAATACACAATTTTCAAAAGGTTGAGAAAAAGATCTCTGATTTTTGGCAACCTGCTTGTAACTTTCTCCTGTTCTCAGAAGATCACTGATATCCACTCCACCATTTCTCACATGTACGCACACATGCATACATATTCACACCAGTTTTTGTAATCAACAAAAATTAATTTACACCTAGAGAATACAAGTTACAATTTACAGTACCCCAAGGAAGCCCTATACTTCTCTAAAATGCATTTCAGAATATCTTTTCCCAGCAAGTTTTACCTACAGATAAGAGCTCAATACAGTAGTACAGCGATGTAGAATCTTTAATCTGGGAAGAAATTATCTACATTATTTCACTTTTAACATGATAGCACACTATTGTGCAGGAGTCCCTCTAAATCTGTGAATAGAGCTCTCTGATCTTTTGGCCTAGCCTATAGTTTTATAGCTATAACCCAGATATATATTTAGGATTTGCATTTGTAAGTAATTAAGACTAGCCCTTTGGACCCTGATCTCCAATATGTGCATATTTTTTATTTCACCGGTATCAAATTAGAAATATCACTTCAAATATCTGAAATTATTCACGCTTAAAATATTAAAAAACATTTAAAATTACTTGTGGCTCTGTTCTCCAATGCCACATATATCCACAATGATTACAAAAAAAAAAAATTCCAGTTAAGTTATGGTCATTCCATGGTTCTTAGGGAGAAATGGTGATTTGAAGTAGCATTTCGTCAAGAGGTAGCATTCCATTTCCATATATGATATGATTTTCATCTTAATGGAACAACAAACACACAAACATGTTAAATGTGAAACAGATGCTACAATCTACAATCTTACAGCTTCTGGTTTAAATCAGGACCACAGTAAAAGCTTTGGAAAAGAAGTATGAATGCTTGAGATAAGGATGATGTGCTCTATGTATATTTTATTGACAACTATCCCCTGTGAAATCACTTGTTAAGATTCCCCTTTGGAAATTGGTTTCCATCTACTCTCCTTTTAGGCATACCTGGTGCACTAACTGTTAAAATGTACACAAATGGAGAAAAAAAAAAAAGGAATGCTGACGATAATACATAGAGGTGGGACATTACATAGGAGTGAAAGCGGGAGGGGAACACTAACCATATTAGGCTTGGATGGGCAACAGCGCACAGGGAAGAAGCCCTTCCACAGCCACATTCGCAGCAACTGAAAAGCAAACAAGAGAGCCCAAGATAAGGAAGAGATCCCACTCCCTCAGTATAGCATAAAGACACTATGAATTTAGACAGGTGTCAGCTTTGCTTTTCAAAAGCAAAATCCCTAAAAGCATTACAATGAAACTTCTTCCACAATGCCTTTCAAATTAAAAAGCATTTTATGGATTTAAGAAATACAGAGCTATATTAAATAGTTATTTTTATTTTTCTTAAAATGCTTATTCAGTAGGAAATATAATGAGCCAATGTATTTGATTATGCAATTAATATAGACATACAAATAAAAATGTAAGCCCACTTAAATATATCTTTCCTCAGGAATTCCTGCAAAATTTATATTCAGAAGACATGCTAAATTGTCCTTTAAATACATGTTTGCATAGAACCTATAAATTTAGGAGGGAGAGTAATGTCCTGCCCATTTGACCCACTGATTTCTTATGCCAGTGGCATTATTTATCACAGCTTATCGAGATGTTATGCTTACATGACTTCTCCAATCACCTATGGAAGGCTACCAATTTAAATTTACATATTCAGGTTTAAAAAATGCATCTCCAAATATATATTTGTAGAGCTATTGCTATATTAAAAAAAGCAAACTACATATAATACATGCACTATTCTGGATACTGCAACATTCAAGATTCTTTCAAATTTTTCACATATTCATAAAAAATCCAGAAAATACCAAGTAAATTATTTTATAAAATGCACTTTGTTGTTAGAAACCACATAAACTGATCACAGGATATAACATAGAATTTATTTAGTGCTTCAATGCATTCATTTGTCTATATATTTTATGAATAGTATTCATAGTGATTCTAAGAGAACTGAGAAATGAGCTCAGCAATGATACCATAAACCAGCAGGCCAAGGGTTTTTT
This sequence comes from Lynx rufus, assembly GCF_022079265.1. Lineage (NCBI taxonomy): Eukaryota > Metazoa > Chordata > Mammalia > Carnivora > Felidae > Lynx > Lynx rufus. The sequence goes on from NW_025814845.1 coordinate 50,107,901, forward strand.
TTCTAAAATCTGTTTTGAACTTTAATTACTTGAAATGCATCTACTCTATTTTATAACAAATAAAGAGAAGAAAATAAAATATAAATATAAAACAAATTTGGAAATGCTAACAAAGGTAGGCAAATATTTCCAAATTAAATTTCAATGGGTCTTTTTCAAAGGAAAAGTAGGCAATGTTTTATATATATATATATTTTTCTTTTTTTTTCCGGAAAACTGATGATGTTTTAATTTTTAGGACTAGTAATTGTCTGGAAATTTGACTGTCACTAAAGTGAAATCCTAGTAAATAAAAATGTTTCCTGTGACATTTACTTCCTATTTGTCTATTTATTGTAATGCATTTTTTAAAATATGCCAAAACTTATTTCACTGTGGAGATAATGAAATACAAAGTTACAGGATATCAAAATACTGAAATACTTAAAGATTAGGTAAAACATCTGTGAAATACTTTGGCAGATCTTGATATATTTCTTTGTAATTCCATTTATTTCATAAATATCTTAAACACTGATCTCTTCTATAAATTAATTTTCCTAATGTTTCTTTTTATATTAGCACTCAGATTATGGGTTGATAAACTACAGCCCATGAACCAAAACTAGCCCCCCACTTATTTTTGTAAATGCAGTGTTGTTAGAACACTGCCACACTCTACTTGTTATTTGTGGCTTGTTTAGTGTTGTTCTGACATAGTTGAGTAGTTATGATGGACAATGTACGGTCTGCAAAGGCTAAAACACTTACTATCTGTCCTTAAAAAATGTTTGACTTCTTTTCTTAGACTATCAGTTTCCTAAGATGAGGATGATTCTTTAATCGTTTTATTTCTTCACAGTTTAAACGAAATGAATGACATCCGCAAGTAGTCAGTGCTTTACTGTAACTGATATTAACAATGGCACAATTATTTAAATTTACTGATAGCTATGAATGTGGAAAGTTTGCATGTATGTGTTAATTTCAAACAACACATTTTCAACTCCATCAGTAATAAATAATAATTGTTGACAAATGTATCTATTTTTCAGTGATTAATAAAAAAGGATGATGTCATCTCCTAATAAAGTACAAACATACTTCTAGTTCAGGGTACACTGTTTATAAACTCATGTAGAATTGTGTTTAGGAAGGTAATAACTTCACTGTGGTTGGCCATTACCTATTAGGATTTCATAGTCAGCCAGTGTTCTGAGACTCCAAAAACACACGAATGATTCTAAAAATAATATTTTTTCAGTCCTCTTAATTTGAAAATTATAATAAGATTTTTTTCTTATAGTTTAATATATACACACACACATACACACACATACACATGCAATTCGCAGTAACGCCAAATCCACGAAGAACTTAAACCACCATACTTAGCACTAAGATTTTAAAGTTTTAATAAACTTTAATCAAAAATATGAAATCATGTAAAATCAAACACTTGTGCTACTGCTTTTATCTGAGTCATTGCTTTAGATTTGCACTGATAGTGTCTTTGACTTGTTTTAAGTGGCATAAATAAATTACCTTGGACAAATTAGTTAACCTCTTTGTGTTTCAGTTGATAGCTATAAAATAGAAATAATAATGGATCCTATCTCAAAGGTTTTTCAAAAATGAAGTGAGAATACATAAATTCACTTAGATCAATATCTGGCATATCATGCATTTTGGGAGAAGAGTGGTAGCTTATTCCTCTTCGTAATATCATACTTAGAGTGATAAACTAGATACTTATTATCTCAGATGAATTAGCTTTTTGATGATCCATATAATATCATCATACTAAGTATTTCCATTTACAATGTAGCTAAATAGCTAATTATATTCAGACCGATTCATATAAATACAAAATGGTCAATGTAATTTTTTTTGGAAAAACTCAGTTCTACAAAATATATTTTGTAAGGATTTAGTGATCACAGCACCCTATGTATTATTCCGTTATCAAGAAGATTAAAACTGTAGTTCCTTTTCTATGAATATCTGAAGCAGTATAGCCACCCCCCCCCCAAGTAAATGTTTTAAAATAAAGTCTGAGGATGCTGTCACAGTAACACCTCAGCACCAGATGGTATACGTGTTCTTTCCTTAATCAATACATACTTGAAGTACAGGTTGAAAATGCTTACAAGCCTCAGAGATAATTTAGAAATAGAAACCAAAATGTGCTAGAAATAGCAGCCAATCTAATTTATGTGAGCTATGGTTCAACACAGCACATCTGCATTCTCATCAGTTTTTAGCACCTGGAAGTCTGTAAGTAACGGCACGCAGCTATAACAAGTTTTATCCAAGTTTAAAATAGTTTAGCTCTCCCAGGCTTATAATGAAAAACTGCTGGTCTTTGTTTTAACAAGATATTTCGATTTGTCCTTCGGAAGATTAAAATATGATAACAGAAGCTCTCCAGACCCAAAAAAGATTCAAATGAAATTACTTTAGCCAGGACTTACACAGAGTTGATCAATACATGCACGAAGTGTGTCAGTGTAAGTAAGATAACCTCCCTCCTACCAAAGCAAGGTGATTATAACTCTAGGGAAGAAATTCTCAAAGATACTAGATCAGAGAACCAAGACTACAGGCTATGGATAAATGATTTAAATTCTTAAACAAGAGATCATACAAGCAGAAAAGAAAAACACTAAGATCTTAATAGACGAATGAGAGAAAAGCAGGAAGAGTAATTTCACAAAACAAGTACTTTAATCAGGTAACAAATATTTTCAGTTTACTGATAAAAAAAACTTAAAAAGGGTAAGAAAACCAAAAGGTCCTTTAGTTTCCCCATTTATAAATAACTTATGTTCTTTTTTTTAGAATTTATTTTTATGTTTATTTAATTTTGAGGGAGAGAGACAGAGTGCAAGCAGGGGAAGGACAGAGAGAAAGAGACAGAATCAGAAGCAGTCTCCAGGCTCTGAGCCATCAGCACAGAGCCTGATGTGGGACTCAAACTCATAGACTGCAAGGTCATGACCTGAGCCCAAGTCAAATGCTTAACCAACTGAGCCACCCAGCCACCCCTGTGGTTTCCCCATTTAAAATAAAACAACAACAACAGATGGTACTCAGTGGTAGAGAAAACAGAGTGGCGCTTAGGCCACCCTGAAAAGTGAACCAATCCTTTAGGAAACAATCCTCCAAAACCTATCAAAGAGCAAGACACCACTGTATAGCAAAAGAATGAAGATTATGGCGTTTGTAGTCAAACTAGGGGCAGTCCTGGATGTATCCATTACTATAAGTATAGTCTGGGTAAACCAGGCATTGATGTAAATGAGATAATAGTGGAGACTCTACGACAAGGCAGTTTTGAAGAATGAGTTTCATAATCCAGTGTGAGGCTCTTCACATTGTCCCAGATTCAAAGTGACCGCTTTGAAGTTTTAAAACTGACAATACTGGGGCGCCTGGGTGGTGCAGTCGGTTAAGCGTCCGACTTCGACTCAGGTCACGATCTCGCGGTCCGGGAGTTCGAGCCCCGCTTCAGGCTCTGGGCTGATGGCTCAGAGCCTGGAGCCTGTTTCAGATTCTGTGTCTCCCTCTCTCTCTGCCCCTCCCCCATTCATGCTCTGTCTCTCTCTGTCCCAAAAATAAATAAACGTTGAAAAAAAAATTAAAAAAAATAAAAAAAAAATAAAACTGACAATATTATAATAATCTGGTCCTGGGGCAAAGAATGAGGTACAGAAAATATACATGAGTCTGGGTATATTAAAGGAACTAAATAGCTAATGAATATTTTGAAATAAACAAATTATATTTGTGGAATCTATGATGTGATGAAAATCAATAAGGTATATATAATATTTAATTAGTGTGTAGAGAAATAAAATGGTAACAAGTATTTTTTTAAAGAGCTATTGTTGGAGTGTTACATTAATTAGCATTATGGGCGATTTTAATTTTCTTTGCAGTTTTTGGGGGTTATTTCATTTTATAATTTTAAGAAAATGATACAAATTATTTAAACAATTCCAATTATGATGTTTATCACAATATGCTGTCATTTACACTCTATCAGTTTTTAAATGATGAAAATAATTTAGATGTGTAACAAATATTTAAAACAGAAGAGCTGAGGAAATTGTTCACTGATAGTTAACATTGACAATGTTAATTGTCTTCCAGATTTAAAAAAAATCTTGTAATTCTGTATCTTTTGCATCTGTGTCTTAATTCCCTGCCCTCTTTTAAGACTTAGTACTGATTTCCGGTTGAAGCCAGGCTAAAACTCCGCAGAAATCTTTTGCAAAAACTGAGCGAGGGATAACAAGCATAATTATAATGTATGTGGCTCCCAAACTCTACTCTTCATTCTCCATGCTTCTGGCACAAAGGCATAAAATTATTCCACCCTGAAAAGAAGGTAATGCAAAATGGTTATAAAGAAATTTTTTTTAATTTATTTTTTTTTAATTGTGATTTTGAGTTACTCTGAGGGGAACACCACATCTAATACATATGTTGGGATTTATGTGTGCCATTCAATCACTATTTCCAAGTCGTAGTCTAGACAAATTAGAAAAAGATATATGCTGTAATTTTTCAATCTTTTTTCTAGTTCTCTGCTTTATTCTCATTCTAGAGCTTCTTATCCTTCAGCAACGGTTACAGGTGCCTCCCTATTATCCCCTGAGATGCTTTACTAATAGTCCTGCCTAAGTACAAGTCCCTGGTAGGTGGGTTTAAAACATTAGTGGGGAAAAAAAATAAGAGAAACATCAGTGTATCTCTTAGTCTTACCTAATCAAGTTCTAAGCATTCTCATATCTTTCTGTGAAATAATAAGAAACATATATAGTATCTGCTTCTCAGTTTCTGACACAGAATTCCTAAAATCCTTGTATATAAGGGTACTAAGAGAATCTTTTGTTCTAACATTTATCTTTGACCCCAGTTCCTGGCACAGAGCTCCTAAAACTCTTGTAATTTCCTAAGTGATAAGAGCACTAGGAGCATTTCTCATTCTATATTTGGTCTTTGACCTTGGTTCTTAACACAAAGCTCTTAAATCTCTAGGAATTTCCTGGGTGATAAAAATTTCTTTTGTACTAATGAAGTGGCTCTTGGTGGTTTCCTAGATGGAGGCTGGTCACCAGAAACACCTAGGTCATGATTAGAAGTATGGAATTTTCAGGGACACCTGGGTGGCTCAGCTGGTTAAGCATCTGACTCTTGATTGCTCAGATCATGATCTGACAGTTTTGAGATAAAGCTCCACACTGGGCTCTGTGCCTGCTTGGAGCCTGGTTCAGATTCTCTCTCTCTCTCTCTCTCTCTCTCTCTCTCTCTCTCTCTCTCCACCCCTCTCTGCTGCTCACACACAGGTGCTTTCTCTCTCTCTAAAAAAAAAATTAAAAATAGTTAGAAGTATGGAATTTTCAGTTACACCCCTCACTCTCCAGAGAGGGGAAAAGGGCTAGAAAAGGAGTTAGTGATCAATCATGCCTACATCATGAAGCCTCCATAGAAATCCCATGCCCAGAGTCCAGAGAGCTTCTCATTTGCTGAACACATCCATGTACTAGGAGGGTGATTTACCTCAACTCCATGGGCTAGAAGCTTTTGCACTTGGGACTCTTCCAGACCTTGTCCTACGTTTCTCTTCAACTGGCTACTCATCTTAAAACTTAAAAGTTGTTGTGGAGAACCCTGCTATAACTATAACCTTTCTTTCTTTCTCCACAAATAGCCTGTTACCAGGTTAAAAAAAATCTGATCAATTAATTCACAATAAATTACATACCACACTTAAAATGCCTCCATATGGGTCAAGCCCTTACTGTAGCAAAATATAGCAAATTCTGTTCCAAAGTACTAAAGGATAGGTGCCATAACATTACTCAATGACCCAAACTCTACTATTAGTCAATTAGTCAAAGACATGTATAAAATAGAGATAAAATCATATAAGTGACTAAAGTAAAGTTTACATAATTATACATACGTCAAAGATTTATAAAATAAAGACAAATCCCCAAACTCTACCAATCTAAATGTGCCATATGCAGCCATCCCTCAAGGATAAAAGTCACAAAAGCAAACAAACAAAAACCTACTGACTTTAACTTTGGAATCAGGAACTCTTTTTATTTCTTTCTCTGAAAATGACTATTAGGACCTAGAAGGAAAGCTTGATGTGAGTTATCTTTAGACAACATTTCAGTTGATCTATTTTCCCAAGGTATATTTTAATGAAGATTTCTATATTTCTTTTAATCATTCTCATAGGCCAAATATCATTACAAAACAGGTTCTTTTACCATGAATGCCACAGGTAAAGCCACTGATGCAACTAGAAAATGTTATTGAACATGTTAGATTCAGTCTGCTTATTCCAGGATATATTTAGGAAATCAAAATGAATTTTACCAAATATTAACCACCTTTGTAAATTTTTTTGCTGCAGGAGTGGACACAATAATTCTCCTTATTAGCAAACATTTACTAACAATCTATGTGCTGTGCTTTAATAATAAGAAATTATATAAAAACAACTTTGAAACCACATTATGCAATAATTCTATACCTAGCCACAGATTAGAGCAACAGGTGATATTTAAACCAACTAACAAACAAAAACCAATGCCCAGGCCTCACCCTAGAACAATTAGGTCAAAATATTGTAGCTTGGTTGTGGGACCCAGGTATCATTATTTTTCAAAAACTGTCAGTGGATTCTAAATTTCCTCCAGATTGACACCGCTGATCCAATAGGTACTCAATAAATACTTCTTGTATTGAATGTTGTGTCTTATAACAGTCTTAGGGGAATTTGCCTAATGAATACAAACGGAAAGGTTTTTAATTAGCATATTAATGGTCTGCTGTTAATAAAAACTTCTGAAGTGTCTAGAGGTGCCTAAAAACAATTTGTTCTCTGGTAAGTACTTTAAATAATTCTCCAGAAATCTGTAACCATACAACCATGTAAACCATGAAGACTGGTTTGTTAGATAACTGTAAATTTCATTGTATTCTCTACCTTTTCAAACCACAAGTTTTTTTTCCTAACATTTATCCTTACACGTTTAATTGCTAAGTTTAATGTTTAACGACAGATTCTTTTGAACTTCTATATTTCTATATTAGCTACTTGGATTAAATAGTAGTCATAATATCTCAAAAATAGCAACACTATAAAATTATCTATATTCAGCTTCTCTATTTCTCCCTTGTGTCTATTGGACTACAGACTTACATATAGTTATATGAAAGCAAACTCAGTTTTGCCACAGATTTGTCAGAAGAGCTTTCAAGAAGTGGATATCTTGATATAAAAGATTTTCTTTGAACTGTTACTGAACTGGAGTAAACCAGAACCACATCTATATTTAGTTACATAATTTTACATGTTACATAGACATATATATTATATTTGTATAAAAGAAAGCTCATGCCTTTAATGAAGCAGGAAGAACGGAGATCAGGATAGGGAGGGTCACAGGTAGAGGCTGTGAAGGCCTTGTAGATGTCCAGGGAGTCACAGTAAACTGAACACGCTATGTGCATTCATTCTTATATGCCTTCCTTAATGCTCACTATCAACAAACTCAAAACTCCTCTTCATCTTTCAGGTCCAGCTTAAACTTACCATTTCTGTAACAATACTTCTGTATTCATCAAGGAGAAAATAACCATACCCTCTATTTATTCTTGTACCAATTGTTAAAAATACAATACTAACTGTTACATTGAAATGACATGTGTTACTATTCAACTGCCCATGCTATGAAAGTAGGAAGCATATCAAAGACTCAAATCCCATTAAAAAAGCAAACCCTACAGGTCACCAAGGTCAGACAAATCTACTTTGGTGAGCCATAGCAAAAAGAGGTTACAGGATCTATCAAGTACTTATGCAAAAGGCTGCTCTGGTGCAATATTTTGAACAGAAAAAACACATTTCACCTTTTGATACATCGCTTAAATGTTTTTATATTACTCAAATTTGAAGATTAGATGTCCCTACTATATTGTTATACACTCATGTGTATACATTTATATATGACATATGTACTTACATATACATGAACATATGTAGAAATATATACATATATATGTAAGCTATAATTTAGATATGGTCAATAAACACTAGTGTCTTTTTACTATATTTGGACTACATACTTTTATCAACTATCTGTGATGTTTTGGTTTTAATTTTGAAGCCAGTATCCATCTTGTCAGCTCTTGTCAGATGGAAAAATGTACATTATAAATCATATCACCCTAGGCATGGCCCAAATGGCTAAAGAACATGTAGGCTGAGGCTCAAGGGAAAGGAATGCTTGCTTATTATTCAAAGAAAGTGTAGGATAAGTATTTAATCAGCACTATCCTAAAGAGAGATAGAGATATAGATAATGATATAGATAATGATAATGATATATATAATGATATATAATGATATATAATATATAATATATAATATATAATGAAGTCTCTAACAGGAAGAATAAAGATTTTCTTTCTTTCTTTCTTTCTTTCTTTCTTTCTTTCTTTCTTTCTCTTTTCTTTCTTTTCTTTCTTTGATTTCAAGTCTCTTGATATGGAAAAGACCTCTGGCAAGCAGAAGTGTTGCCAGAACACCTGTTAACATGACCTCTTGGGCTTCTGGTAAATGGTGTCCACCTTTTCGAAAGACCCCTGCCCCAAATTTTGCCCCTAAAATCCTAACTTGCAAGCCATCAGGGAGTGTGAGACTTTTGAGGACAAGGTTCCTATTCTCCTATGTAGTACCACACCAATAAATCACCTTTTTTCACTGCAGAAGCTTGGTGTCAGTCTTTATTGGCTTGCTGTGCATTTGATAGACAAACTCTCAATCAGTCCAGTTATAATCTGCTGAAAACTCAACTTTCTCATCAAGTAGCAAATAGGAAATAGAACCTGGTATGCATTGCATAGGTAGGGGACAAACTATAAACTTTGACATCTGACCTCAAAAATCAGCAAACAGGTAGGGAAAGGAAAAGTTTGATATTAAGAACCACTAAAAATGCAAAAAAAATTTTTTTCACCTTTGTCTCAATTTCACTCCCCCCCTCTTTTTTTTTCTTTCCTATATCCCTGTTTTCTGGCATTGGAAAGACATATCATTTCTTAACTTGTCTGATAAAACAAAATTCTTCTTAAACATTTTCTATCCTCTCACTGCAAAAGTACATGGTTTCTTTCATTAACCTATAAAATTCAAAGTGTTACTGATTTTAAATAGTTATTTATCTGATCACTTACTAAAAGCAATTCACAGTATATTCATGGCTGCACTCCTTAAATTTTTCACTCCTTTTTAATTTTTCTTCATTATTGAACACTCAGCTTATAAAAAGACCTGTACTACTATTTAGTAAAATGTGTAAGTGAGAGACTGAATGTACAAAGGGACAATGGCTAAACCACAAGCTCTGTAGCAACTGACCTGAGTGGTCAATTAGTCAGACTTTATCAATAAATGCCAGCTTCACTAACTTTTGTCCATTCTAAATAGAAGACACCAAACATGCCCCCACAAGCAATCCCACAGGATGTTCCGCTTCTAGTTAGCCCACCTCCAGCTATCCCATGCCAATAGCCTCCAATCAGGGAAAAACTGAAGCCTTCCCTTCTCTTCATTTTAAAGCTTTACACTCCACTGCCTGCCGTTGGGTTTCTGCCAGATGCAAGTGATGGTGGCTGATTCCCTTGCTATAGCAACTTCTTAATAAATAGCCTTTGCTTGTTCTCATTTGGGTGTTTTTTGTTTATTTCCACAGATGAGATAACTTTACTAGTTCAATACAGGAAAATTGCATAGATATATCCTCACAATCAACTGGCATCTTAGTTCTGTTCTGGCACAATAATAATGTTGATACACAAAATACTGAATCATGTTGCTTTCTCCTACAGGATGATGCCGTCACTGGGCAAACATCAATTACCTCCATTTATAGAAGCCGAAAGATACTGTGAGCTCCTTCCGCTGAGCTTTTCCCTCCCAGTCATTTCATTGTTGAAACAGGTCTATCTGTAAAGCCTCTTTGAGAAGAGTATATGACTCTTATGACTAACCTGCTTGTGCTTAGCTACTTTAGGTTTTAATTCATTTTGAGAGAAGTAGAGAGGAAAAACTAAGAACGGATAAAGTTGCAAAAAAGTGATGCTAATTTTGCCAGCTTAAAAAAATATTTTAAGCATAGTAACATTTGTTTTAAACAGCCATTTGTCTTAATGTAGAATAATTTCAATTAAAAATGAGTGGGTCAAAAAAGAAGATATTAATCAAAGAAATAAGCCACTATGTAAGTTCTGACCTATTTAGCTCCCTCCATTATGGCTGTTGAATATTTTTTCAGAGTTGAATCATTTATAGCAGCATTAAATTTATAAGGTAGAGGAGTTAGAAGGACTAATGTTTAAATTTAATTGTTTCACACTCAAATAATTAAATTGTGGAAGTATACTCAAATTATCAAAATATAAGAACTGTGTTTATTTTGTGATAAACATGAGAACTGAATTAATTATGAGATTGATTTAACAAGAAACTAAGTGTTCATTTTCACATCAAACTATTCAAATTCCATGTAAGCACATTTTGTTTTCTATTCATACGGGTCAGTAACATTGAAATCATATATTACAGAAGTTGCCATAAGTTTTAAAACTTGAATATGGGCATGCCAGGGTGACTCATTAGGTTAAGCCTCTGACTCTGATTTCAGCTCAGGTCATGATGTCACAGTTCATGAGATCAAGCCCATAGCAGGCTCTGAGGTGATAGCACAGAGGCTGCTTAGTATTCTCTCCCTCTCTTTTTGCCCCTCTCCTGCTTGCACAGGCTCTCTGTCTTCCTCTGAAAATAATTAAACATTTAAAAAGTTTTCAAAAAAATTGAATATAATGGTAATAAATGCTAACTATTTTAATATACACATATATATAACAATGGTCAATTATGATTGCAATTGTTTTTTATACATACAATTGTATATCAGTGTATGGACCCATAAGAGTACTTATATAAAATATTTGTAATTATGACCATATGTGATATCCCAACAGATATTTGCTTGACCAAACAATGAAACACATTTTAAAATTATATTTGAACTAACATGATCCTGGACCAAATTAGATTAGAATGTTTTGCTAGCCCAGAGGCAGTATAGATAAAAGAATATCTATATAGACACTTATTTAGTATATACTACAGGTGAAGACCTAAAACAATTTTGGGAGAGAGTGATAAACAGTGCTTATACTTACATAAATTTGTAGAAAATAACAATTAGATTACCCAAAAGGTACAATTAACAACTGTATCACATGCAAAACAAATGGTACTAAAAAGTAAACAAATCTTGACACTTCTAATGATGTGTCTTTAGTATACAAAGAACTAAGATTCCACTAGTCCAAGTGGGTAAAGAGCATGCATATGTAATTTATAAAACATGTAATAAAATAACTAATGAGTACAGTTATTGCATATACATTAATAAGCCTATTAAATTTCAAAAATAAAAAAAAGAAATGCAATTAAAAATACAGAATATTTTTCTTCTATTAAATTAACAGACTGGCTAGTTTGTGACCCATTAGGTAGTGTCATACACTGTTGGGGGAATGCTAATTCGTGCAATGATTTACAATTTGTCATTTGTCATTTGATACATTTGTCAATTTGTATCAACAATCTTAAAAATATTCGTATTCACTATCCTTACATTGAATTATACAAATATATTCTAAGGACATTAAAGATTGAAACAGCAACCCCTCTCCCTCATAACAATGACAACAGAAGAAAAGAAACAAACAAAACCAAAGGGACAGCATATGGGAAAAGTTAGACATTAGAATATCAAAGACTTCCTAAATTTTGCTTTTAAAATTTACACAGGAAAACTTTATATGATGATGTTACGTCAAAGAAAAACAGAAAATAAAATTATAAATTATGAACTTAACTATACATATATAAAGATCTTAAGTATGTATGGCCAAACATGAATATTGATTGCCTCTGGTGGATAAATATGATTAATTTTCCTCCTGCATTTTGTCTTGCATATTTTATATAATTTTTAATCAGAAAATTAAGAAATGCAAGCATAAATAAAATACCAGCTAGTAAGAAATTAGGACAATCATTGTAACCATGCCAACTAACTAACACACAGTGTAAAAAGTAGACTGAAATGTATAGAAAAGGCTGGCAGCAAGAGATCTTGGTAAGGTCAAAAAAATCAGGACATTCATGTAAGGAAATGGCCATTAATCTAAAGTCAAAGATATGTTGGAGCATTGCTAAAGCAGCCCAGCAATTGGCATATTTGAGGTCTAAGGAATTATCATACAGTGGGTGAGCAGATGGAAGGAAGCAGGATTGACAGTGATAGTCACTTCAGGACATATGATGTACTGAGACGATCCCCTGATAGACTTCCAAACCAGGTTATTTAGGAGTTCCCTTAGAGTGTTTTCAAAGGGTTGGAGACATAGCAACTGGTTCCAGTCACCCTGGCTTTGGGAACTGATAGAAACAAAGGACCCAAACTACACAAGTTCCAACCAGAGAGATGAGATGTTCAGAAGGACCTTCCATTTCAATTTCTGGAATGAACATTTACAAGCCTCAGAACTTGGGCAGAAAAATATTAGGTGGTAAAATAGACATCTATTTGGAATTCAAAATGCCAGAGGGGAGGAGGGTTGGGGATGATGAAATAGATGCAGGAGATTAAAAGGTACAAACATCCAGTTATAAAGTAAATGTCATGGGGACAAAAAGCACAGCATAAAAAATGTAGTCAATAATATTGTAATAGATTTGTATGGTGACAGATGATAACTAGATTTACCAGGATGGATATTTCATACTGCATATAATTGTTGAAACACTATGTCCTGCACCTGAAACTAGTATAATATTGCATGTCAATTATACTTCAATTAAAAAAATAAGTAATAAATAAAAACTAATACGCCATTGGTTAACATCCAGCAACCATAAGGTTTAAATTAACTTTCAAATGATGAAAAAATGCAAACATTTGGAGCAAAAATGATCTATAATGACTGTATTATAAAACTATTAAAAAAAGTAGCTATTTTCCTATTGGAGCTGGAGAGTATGTACTAGCACTGGTTTGAAATGATTAATTGTAGTTTTTTCAGATTCCAAGAAAGGCTGGGTTTATCTTGGCCATGACATTCCAAATGGCTAGAGAAGAGGTAAATCTAGCAGACCACAATATGTACATATGAGAGAGCTGGAATAGGACTAGATCAGAAAGAGTCAGATATTGACATCAAAATAAATCATCAAGAGGTCCTCATGTACTAGAAAACATCATACAAGTGTAAAATTCTGGTTTATCATATATTTGTCTCATCAAAATTTATGTATAATCAAAGTTCAACATTACTTATCATGTACATATTAAATTCATGCTGATTTGATGATAACTTGTTAGATTTTTACATCATCTTTTTCACGATGGGACAGAAATTAGTCATTTTGGGTGGCTCAATTTCACCTTAACATTTTCCTGAGGATGATTGGACCTGTAGATTGGCTTTTTCCTGGTAATTACACTTGTAGAAAATTAAGAAAACCAGAATAATTCTACAGATTTAATATCTACACTGTTAAAATATTTATGCTGAACTTGGTATCCTTAAAAAAGTAGCATGTGTTACTGGCATATATGATGTCACAAACAACTTTAGCAGTGGGGATTTATAGTAAGATTCTAGTGTATCTAGGAAAAATAATATTAACAGAAAATATTTCGCTTAATTTTATATTTCTACATATTTTTAAACATGCTTGTTTAAATATTTGCTCTGTGATTGGATGTTCTGTTTACTTTACATTCTTTTGTGTACTATTTCTCCATATCTGTGCCAGATATCTCTTTGTACAAAATAGTGAAAGTATCAATCAAAGTATTAAATGATTAAAGTAATAAACAAGCAAAATTACATGACTTCAATTGAAACTCAGATTCATTTTTTTTAACGTGGGCACTATTTATATATCACCTATGGGTATAATCAGTTTAAACCAATGCCTAGAACATTTCTTTCAGGAAAATCAATGAAATAGGCATAGAAGTGTCCAAGTGGCACTAGGGTCACTCAATGCCAGAGGTATGGAGAGCTCTTGGAGGTGGAGAAGAGGGACTTGCGAGATTCGAGAGAATTTTTGAATCCTATGAAAGCTTCAGCCTGGAGAGACACTGAAGAGGAATTATAATGTTGGTGTAAGACCATCCTAAGAACACCTAAAAAACAGTCTTTCCTTCACTAAACACCACAAAGAGGTCCCACTTTCCCCACTTGATATCTTGTCTTTCAAGATGGAAGTGGCAGTGTGAAGAGCAGGCAAAAAGCAAGCAAACAAAAAAACAAACAACCTACAATAAACTTCAACCATCTTTCTGGCCTTTGGATCTACCTTGGCTCAAGAGAACTCAACAATGACCATGATAGAGATGTGGAACCCAATGCCAGACCATAAGAATGGGAAGAAAAGATAACGGGTCATTTAAAAAAATAAACAAATAAAACAGGGATTTAAAGAACAAAAGCCCCAAATAATCATTACAATTCGCGGATGTTATGCAGTATTGATGGCTTCAAGAGAGCGGAGTAATGCACGTAGACTATTCAGAGCAAATGCATGCCGAAGACCCACCACAGGGGAGTATGCCAGTTTTCTGTGAGATTAAAAAGTCAGGGGAGTAGGAAATAATGAGAAGCATGGAGTGAGTGATAGTAAAAAGAATTTTGGTAAGCAAATAATTAGGATATAATATGTTTTGTAGCACTAAAACTACCACAGACATCAGATATATTTGAAGTCAATTCCTCTACATGGCACAATAAAGAATGCAGCTGTTTGAAATTGAGTTGCTAATACATTAGACACATTTCTTTCTTTGCAGGTTTATGAAAGTTTTTAAAAAGAGCACAGATCTTAAACAAATGGGGTTTTTAGCTGGCGTTTAAAATCATTTGGAACATTTTACTGCCATTTGCTTCATTTTTCAGCGATGGATATATTCCTAGACATGGCTCAGGAAATTAACGGGGTTTTGTTGAATAGATGGGCTACCCTTTGGCATAGCATAGTGCTATTGATTTTTCTCTGTAGAGCTGGATATCAGGTTCCTGTGAGAGCCTGTGTGGGCTCTGAGAGATGTAGTAAGATTCACAGAAACCTAGCAGAGTCCTCTGTCAGAGCATAGTGTCTGCTGGCATGCTAGCATTTTCTCTTTCACATTTTATAGAAATAGAGCTTTTGGGCAAATAGAGCTTCAGACAAAAAGTGTATTTTGCTCTCTTGTATTAGGCTTTTGACCTGCTCTATGCTTCATACTTGATGAAATCTGAGTCTTTAGATTCTTTGCTATAAAATAATATTTATTTTTTTGCAAATCAATGATATTAACTTATCTCCGTGTCATAGAATTTTTCCTCCAAAATGTTTGCCTCAATATAACTTCCTGAGAGTTCCCGTGATGTTTACGTGTTTGATCTGTGAGAAGTCGCAGGTGGGATATTCAATAATGTTGAGCAATTGAACCAGTAACTCTCTTGGGTTCAGTTTCCTAGGACGATTTACTTCCCACAGTGGGCAATTAGTTGTTGCTATGCTCCTCGTCTTTCTGGCACTACTGTGTCCTGATCCCCATTTGTCAGTTATTAATAAATTATGATCTTCTCTCTAATTATCTTTGATTCAGAGCCTTTGAAGAAAAAAGCGTGTAATCATGAGAAAATAGAAGGAATAACAACTCTCAGATATTAAATCAATACACATGCCTGGATTTATTACAGTTTCATAAAGTCACATCTGCTAATTCATAAGCCACTGAGATTTGCTTTTAATGAGAGCTTTCCTAAAATCAGTATTTACATGTGTGATTATAAATATTTGGCTATTTATCATTATTTTAAATTAGGATAGAATGAGACAAAATATTTCCACACAATATTTTTCTTACCAAAACGTACCAAGTTCTGAAACTACATAATCGTAATGATGTTAGAAATGCTAAATATACTAACATATTCATGATACTCATAATCTGAAGAGAATCAGGAGAGAAATCAAACCTGTTGACCTA
This sequence comes from Lynx rufus, assembly GCF_022079265.1. NCBI lineage: Eukaryota > Metazoa > Chordata > Mammalia > Carnivora > Felidae > Lynx > Lynx rufus. The sequence goes on from NW_025814845.1 coordinate 50,124,031, forward strand.
CATTATTATTAATAAAAACTATCGCCACTTGATGCTACCAGGTGTATCATCATTCTGGCATCTGGATGCCCAGATGTCGAATGAATAATATAAGCTAGTGAAGACTTCTTCTTCCTATGTAATACTTCTTTGAAATCACTGCATTTATTTTGTGATAGCGCAAAAATTTCAGTAATCAGGAAGAAAGCACATTTATGTGTTAGGTATTCTATTACACTCTTATCAGTGTTGCTAACAATTTTTATTTTCCAAACTATCAACATTAATAGGAAAAAACGAGACAAAGCACTTCAAATGGAGACTGATGTACGGTTTATCCCTAATTCAATAATTTATGAGGTAGGTTATGTGGAGAGACACAGAAATCTTTATCTTTTATCTTTCACTTACTGAAGAAGAAAGATGTTTACTCAATATACTATAATTTGCAGTTGAAAGTGTTAAATTTCATGAGAACTACTGATATATTGTTCTGAGACTTCATTGGAAGGAAAAAGGCTTTGGCTAAGAGAATTAAGGAAGATTTTGTGATAGAAAATGATGCTGAATGTAGATCTTGACATGTGGGTAAGGTTTAAATACTGAGAGATGAAATGCAGCATAAGAAAAAATCACGGAGCGAGAGCCTCTTTCCACATTTTCAGTTCTTATGCTGTGTATGAGACTGGCCCTGTCTGCAGATTCAGGTGTGAGCTCCTACCGTGCTGGGCCATAGAGTGTAACCTCTCCATCCTCTTCTTAGTTAAGGTCTCAAGTGTTATCAATTGACTTAAGTCTGTGGAGCTGGGTTTTAGGTTTCTGTCAGAACCTGTACCATATGGGCTCTGAGAGTGAAAGGCAAGAACTCTAAAGTCAGAGCTGGGGTCAACACAGCGACCATTCCTTCTTCAGTGATCCAATAACTGTCTGGTCTCCTGCCATCTCAAGGGCCACTCCTCAGTCTGCTTTCACCAGATCTTTCTCTTCCACTCTCAGTGTCAGTGTTGATGGGCTCCATCCAAATAACCTCATTTTGATGAGTGGTTTTAAATATCACATTTGTGCCACAGCACTCTTCAATCATGTGCCTCCATATTGCATAGCAGACACTATCTTAGTACCTAGATCAATAAGTGTCTATACTTTGGATTTGGGTTTTTTTTTTTTTTTATACATCTCTGGAACGTTTCACCTATATGATCTATAATTCTCTTTTAGAATAAGTCACTTTGAATTTGGCTTCTGTCATATGCAACCAAAGGAGTCTAGGTCAAAAAAAAACATAGTGGTAATGCTGGAAGGTATTTTCAGGAATCCCGAACTCCAACTTCATTCATCCAATAATGAGATCACTGGGCATTCACTGAGAATCTACACTATAATCTGTTTATTCATGATGAGCACATATCTATCAGAGGAGACATATATAGAATGATGAGCTAAAAGTACTTCAGTTGGGAAAAAAAACAGTTTTGAGGAAACACAGAGGCAAAATTAATCAGTTTTCACAAAATGAGGAATGGTCATAAAGTTGGTGATATTTAATGTGTTGATTCTAGAATAAATAACTTATCTGTACAATTTTCCAGTGAAGGACTGGTGAATAATTCATTACAATTCAATATATTATTTATTTACCTTAGTGTCAAGAAATCACTGGCATTAATTTCTAAAAAGTGTTTTATTTACATTACTGACCAGTTTAGGGGCACTTGGGTGGCTCATTCAGTTAAGCTTCCTACTCTTGATTTAGGCTCAGGTCATGATCTCATGGTATGTGAGTTCAAGTCCCAGGTTGGTCTCTGTGCTGACAGGGTGGAGCCTACTTGGGATTCTCTCTCTCCCTCTCTCTCTGCCCCTCCCCTGCTCTGTCTGTCTCTCTCTATCTCTCAAGATAAATAAGTAAGTAAATAAGTAAGTAAATAAATAAATAGAATTATATATTGCTGATCAGTTTGGAAAGGTTTTAAATGTTAATTAATACCATTATTTTTGGCAATAGAGAATCAGTGACTTTGTATACAAGAATTCAGAGTTTCACTAAGATCATACAGTTTAATGCTTTACAAGTCATGGGGGAAGCCGTCTAATGAAGAACTAAGTCCTAAAGTCAGAGCTGCATTCAAGCCCCAGGCCCCCACTAACTAACTGTATATAGTAATTTATGTTCTAGACATTTTCTCAGAAGGAAAAAAATAACCCATGGATAAGGATCTCTGCCATCTTGGATCTTTAGACAAAAAATTAACACAAGAAATATACTTTTAGTAATATAATGGCAATTAAGTGTCATGAAGAGTCAAATCAAGGTAAAAGAGATCTGATATGCAGCAGAAGGAATCATGGGCTATGATTTTAGTTAGCTCGATTGAGAGGATGGGATTTTGTAAAGACTTGAAAGCTGGAGGAAGCCACGTGCTTCTCTGGGGCAAGGGAGCTCTAGCCCACAGGAAGAGCCAGTGCAAAAGCCTCAAGCCTGCACCATTTTTACAATGGTCAAGAAACTGAAAGAAGATAATTTTATCAAGCATAAATTGAAGATAGAACTAATACTGAGACATAGTTGTGTGAAATATTACACGTACAACCCTTGGAACAATGCCTAGTAGGTAGTATGTAATTCATGCTAGACCTTATTGTACTTATTATTACCAACATTATTACTGTGTTATTCCATTAGGCAAAGAGGCTTCTCTGAAGGTTTTATAATACTTCATGCCCTTTAAAAATCACTCACTTAGGAAGCTTTATGCTTTGATATCAAAAGTAGGCAGAGCTCTGGCACTTGTCTGAATTAAATTACACTCAAAATGCCTGCATATTTTTTTTTTTACTTTGACTCCAAATAAGTTTGAAGGAAAGTTTCTAAGTCCAGTGGATTTTACCATCAAAACCACTGTTTTTCCTAACCATTGTTTTTCCTAACATAAGAAATGTGACAGGCATGTAATAAGAACTCATTTTTTTTTTTTTTTTTTTTTTTTTTTTTTAGTTAATGAATCAGATCACCATTGTGGTACAAAGAAAAAAAAAGTTACCATTTAGGAGGATTCTAATTTAAACCCTCTTTTTTATCCATAGCTGTTGTAATTCTGTTTATGAAATTCTGTCCATCGATCTGACCACGAAATTACAGTGGAAACACTTTGAGAAAAGAACATTATCTTCTTATTTCACATGCCTGGACTTATCTTGGTGTTTGATGTGCAACAGATGTTCAATAAATGTTTGCAATATCTGAAGAATATGTCATTTACAACGTGTTATACATTAAGAGATTTGAACCAATTTACAAAAGGCTAAATTTTAATAGTATTTTTAAGTAAAAAAAAAACCAAAAAACCCTGAAGCAACATCTTACCTAAATCTACTAGTTTGTTTTTTTTTCCTTGAAATTTCTAACATGGTCTCAGTATCTTAATTTTGATAGGTTAGCCTTCAAGTACACTATCCACTGAAGAATTTTTGCCTCAGAAAACTATGAGACATTTCAAGTCAATTGAGTTCCAATTGTTTAATAAACAAAGAGAGAAATAAGAGTTAGCAGTCATACATGGAGCTACAGGATTTGAACACGAACAGGACAAACAAGGGGAGATCTCTCGCTGAGAAAATAATCATTTTTACAATAAGCCATGACTCAGACTATATTTATAATCTCAGGAGCATCATAGTATTAAAGTCATACATTAGTAATCTTAAAATCATCACATCCAAGGTTAAGCAGCTTGAGGAAATTCTTCTACCTTTTTCTACCCCAAAGTTTTTTTATTTTGTTTTCCATTTTTAAAACTGGTAAACAGATTTAACTTCCTTGTACTTACATGCAAAAATAAGTGGAAATGTATGGGAGTGCATGTATATAATGTTTGTATCTTTGACTCCTGAGCATACATGTGGCATTGATTGAAATAAAAATCAAATCTCTGCAATTTTCTCAAAAAAATAAATTCATGAGTGTGTAATAAATAAGGGATCAGAACCAAAGTATTAAAATATATGGTTTAAAACCAGGTTGTCTATGTTGACCAAGGTTCAAAGAAGAAATAGTTTCTCTACACTGAAAATGTTTTCCTTTATATGTTCAGTACCAGTAGGTCCTGTTAATTGAAGCTTTATATCAGGTTAAGAAGTATCCAGTAATCAAGAATTAGGCCTCAAGCTTGAAATGGAGACGGTGGAAAAAAAGTAACTTAATATAATCAAGATCATCTTTAAAGGAAAGGAAAATAGAAGAAGGACACTGTAAAAGACTTTCTCAAACATGTAACTGGAAGTGTGGAGATGACAATCAGTGATGAAAAGTTTGTTCATTAAATAATTTATATCTATAAAGTAGTATATATAAGGGGAAAAACTCAATAAACTTAGCATATAATAAGAAAGTTATCAATGTGCATTGTCATTACTGATAAAAGAGAAAGATTAAAAAACAATTACAACATGCTGTGCATATCAGGAGGTTTAATTTATATCCATTCTAGGGTAATTAGCTCATAGTTTGCTAAGGACATGTCAATTGTTTTGTACTGTAATAAAAAATCCATTTAAAATTAATGGTGAAGAAAGTAAAAATGAGAATCTAAACCCTGCAGAAAATGCTCTATGGAATATTTAGCACCTTTAAACAGGAAGATCACACAAATTCTAAGATTGATAGAATCCTAAGGTGTTATAATTCTTTCTGTTTTTTTAAATGGAACTTTTTCCTTCAAGATGGATATTTGCCTATATTATTTTAAACTCTATCTAAGTAGAAAGACTCCAAGAGATTTCGGTGTAATCAATTTTAGCCTAAAAAGATTAGAAAGTCTCTATATTTGATTTATGTTTTATCTTTCAATTTATTTTAGAATAAAAAAGATAATTTTTTCTTTGAAGTAGATTAGTCCCATAGTATTCAATATGTTATAATCCTCATTTTTTTTAATCTGGTCTGAATAGAAATACAAATCACCAGTGAATATGTGTCTTCAAGACGTACTTTTCCAGGGTCCAAATGATATAAATTTCCAATATATATTACATTCAAGTGATATTAATATTTTTTCAATATATAAAAATTAATTCATCTTTATCACCACTGAGGAGTCAAATTATTTGCAATTAAAAGACATTTTACCTAGGAGCAAATATCTAGTTTTTAATATAGTCAAGAGGTTAAAAAGTGACAAAAAAAAGTTCAGAGTGAGAGAATAAAGTCATTATATTTTTGTTGATGTTCATCAGTCATATTTTGGCAAAGACAGGAGGGAGAAACATATATAATTCAATGTCTTCAGACCATTCCTAGAACAGTTTTTTTTTCAATAATTCGTCAGTATTCATAAATAATTTCCCACATATTATTAGGTTTTGGCCACATTTCTTCATTTATGTCTTCCTTTATTTGACAAATCTTTATTGAGTTAATTCAGGACACTGGGTACTATGAGATGGATATGGTTTTCTTAGTCCAGACAAAAATTATGAAGCTCATTGTCTTGAATGAGATAGGCAAAGACCTTTAAGAATCATTTAATTTAGCTTTTGAATAAGTATACTTATGTAAAACAACATAAAATAACTTATACATGAAAAATACAAATGGCCAGATATGTTTTTATCGTAAGACAAATGCCCCCTTAAATTCAAGAATATCCATTCCAAAAAATGAAGTAATGAAAATTTCATGCAAAAAAATTGCTGGTAAAAAAATATAAATCTCAGAGTTTGGGGGATAAAATTTGTTTTCCCTTAAGTTGGAAATTCCTAGTCCCTGTATAGTAAGTACCATTAAGAAAAAATTAATATGAATACATGATGCACAAATTCATAAGGTATTGCTATTTTTAAAAAGTAATGTACTTCTACAAGACAATGTATACAAAAAATTATCTTAGCAAGTCACAGATTTAGTTCTGTTAAAAATTAAGATTTGTATCTTGGGTGTAGCTGTGATTCTAGCACAACTGAGAAATTACACTAAAATTTAATTATTCTCATGCAGCAAATCCAAGTACATATGGAATTTATGTGGTGCGTGTGTGTGCACATGGACACTAGAGCATTGCTATCCTTCAGTTACCAAGTAATGGGTAAATTGAATCTTCTCTCAAACACTTCATCTAATGCTACAGATACATATGTATCTGTATACATATGTATATATGTATACGTGTGTGTGTGTGTGTGTGTGTGTGTGTGTGTGTGTGTGTTGGGGAAGAAAAATTTTTGAGAATAGTGGCTGATTCACATACAAGTAAGCAAGAATCCATAGCTGAATGTCATCAGTAAATTCACATTAACAATACTTAGGTTAAATAAATATACTGTGGCTAAGTATACAATAAGATATATTCTATATATATTTGATTTGTCCTTTAATAAACCCTCAAACATACAGACTTATTGGATTGTAGATCTTGATCTTTCCTTCTGTTTTATTCACTTCCTCTAAGTGTGGACATAACAAATACAGCATCTTCTTATAATCCCCATGTCCCTAACTACAACTAACACTTCCAGATTTATTGGAAATGAAAAAGCCAACTCGTATCTCAGTCAGAAGTAAAGAAATGATATTACAAACCAGCTCTTCAATTGTATCATAGTTATCTACCCTTTTGAGGTAGAAAAGACTCATATCACGTGGAAGGTTCCTTAACAGTTACCAGACAATTATCTTATTTGACCAAAATCTGAGCAAGTTTTCATGACAACATTTTTATCTCCCAGGAAGCAGGGACATCATCAGAGCATTCTCCCCAGGTGACTTCTGAGAAAAACGAACAGTGGGATACCAGCCAGCCAGCTTTCTGGTCCAATAGGCTAGCTGTCCTCAAAAGAACACAAACTGCTTCTTACTTAGAAATTCTAAAAGTGCATCACTGCTATTCTAGCATTAAACGTAAGTGATGGATTTCTATACACATTCTTAAGAAAATTTTGAACATTCTTAAATAAACAGGAACTAGAAGAAAAGGAATTTTCATATACAAAAACAAAGGATGTTCAAAGGAATATATTCAACAATGTTTTATGAAAATAAATTACTGTAATTTAAGGCTATAGTTACAAATCTTTTCAGAATATAATATGCAGTATATTGAAAAGTGCCCAATTCTGTATATTTATGAGTTGAATATGTGCTGAAGAGTCAAAAGTAAGTAAGTAGAACAGTAACAAAATTAATATGAATATTGATTTCCTGACTTTTTTTTTGGACCTTACATAACAATTTCACATATTTGTGCAAGTCTAAATATTTCCATGAAGACTCTCATCAAATTTTCTGCAATAGTCTAACACCAACACATTTTCAAATGGATGGCACTAATTACTGAATGTCCCTTCTGACAGTGGCCTAGTGAAAAATGGAAACATGTTTGTGGTAGGGATACAGTGCGCTCATGTTTTGATTCATTTACTTATTGTTATTTTAAAAATCTTTTTGAAGGTTGATTATGCTCAGCTCAGTGTCAGGAAATACTTTCTACAGAAGTTCTTCTTGGGTCTCTACCTCTTGTTTTTGTTCACAATAAAAAATGTAGATGTGCAACACACATGTTAATGTATCTATTGATACAATATTCAGTGCAATTCACTGCGAATCCGTACACACTATGATTGATGTAGTCAGGCTGAAATCATCCAGAAGCTGAAAATAAAAGCAGTCATTAAAAAGGGTTGTTTATTTCTCCGTTTTCCAGAGCGTCTGTTTCATATCCATCACCCTGTTAGGAAAGAATCCTGGCTAAGTAGAATTATTAGTATTATTCTTATGTATCTACCAGGCACAGGCATAGGTCTTCCCTAACACTAAAACTGAAATGACTATAAATATTTTTGAGGCAAAATGAATCAGATTTAAAAAACTGTATCAGAAAAAATATGGTTAAAGATAGAATCAATAATACCAAGTTATTAATCACTCTTGTGAAGAGAGCATACCTGGAAAGGAGAAATTGTGTGCTTAAATGTTAGCCCTCATATGGACAAGGCAAGGCTTAAAAATATCTCTTATATTGTGGTTATCTACTGACATATTTGCTTGTCTGATTTGTTTTGGGATGTGCTTAACAGCCAAATGGTCAGATCAAGGTAAAGAAGAGATCAGCTGCAAAAGTTCAAAATCACAGCTTCCTCTCTTACCTTCCACTGAGGAGGAAGCCGATAACCACTGCCAACAAAATGACTCCCACTGTCACAGACACAGCAATTATAGGAATCTGGCTTTGATCGCTGGAGGCTGCAACTGCTGATAGAAGACACAGAAAACGGAGCCGCGGTTAAAGAGATCATATGCATTCAAATAAGAGCTGCTTAATAGTCGGTAATCGATGCATGGTTTAAACAATTCACCCACACTTGGCCCAGATTTCCCCCTAATATCTCTGCTCAATGGTGTGTAATTGAAAAGACATCTTTAGGAGAAAATATTTACTCTCCAAATGGAAATTTGAAAGAATCACTAAGTCACTGATTATTTCCTTGTCATCATAAAAAATGAATGTAATTGTTTGCATAGTATTTATCTAGGGATCTTAGGTTTGCAAGATAAAATGAAACTTAGTCCTTGATACCAAACCCCTTACTCTAAATAGGAGGTGCTAAGTATCTGAGATTTGACATTTTAGAGTTTGCATGTGGCTGTTTCTAGGAGAAAAATCTTGACACCTCAGACAGGGTTTTTTTCCCATAGACATACGTTGAAGTCCAAAATATTGCGGTTATGGCTTCAGTGAAGTTAATATCATATTCTGAATATAATTTTAAAAATCGTAATTTCTAGCAGAATATCATCCGTGAGTATACTTTATATATAGGACTCCTTTTTGAAAAATATCAAGACATACACTTAGAACTTTGAGAAGTCTACAGTAAGATTAAATTCATTTACATCATCTTTTTTTAAATACATGGATTTAGATGAAATATTATATATTTTAACTGTACAATTACCATAATAAAAGGAATACGGACCTGTTAAGATAGTTGTACCTAAATAAGTATGGAGATATTTCTTTCATGCTGATATCTGCACTGTGTTAGAATAAGAATGCTTCAGAGCAAAATTAATTTTACAAATGTTCTCAAGAAACCCTCAATAAGATACCTACCATGCTATTGTTTAACAAAATCATCACTTTGATTAATTCAGAGTGGCATTAGTTACCCTTCTTAACAAATTTTAAGTCGTCAAGAGTAATAACAACTATAATTTCCCTGTTTTGCTTCCTAGAACCCTTTACCAGCTATTGGCCCCATCAATAGTTTTGGACATCCAAACACTTCCCTTTCTATTCTTGTCACCTCTCCCTTGATTCTTTCAAACCAAAATTGACTTACTCTCTGACCACTTCTTGCATTTGATCTACAATTTGATCTTTTAGACCAGTCTTCAGACCCAATATCACTAGTAGCTTGTTCATGTACAAGAAAGACTCTTATTGACAGTCTAAATCTATGTTCTTACCCTCCCTTTTCTTGGATAATAATTGTTGCAGTTCAATGGTTCTTTATCTTGATTTTCTCCTTTATTCTCTGATATTGAGATCTGTGGTAGGGAATTTAAAACTGCTGAGCAGTATAAATGCGTAGGGCAAAGCTACTCCACTATCACTAGTAACCTTCCCCAAGGTTTGCTTTATTAGTCTCTAAACTCAGATTACTTATAGCATTGCTTTTCTCAGTTCTTTAATATTCTTTTTGGCAAGAGGCAATGTTTCTAGAAAAAATCATGCAGACATGGTCCACATACATTCAATGTTATTTTTATTAGGCTCTAACTGCTGTTCCAATATTTTTTATTCTCTCTTCTTAATTTCCTAACAAAATCATCATAATGAGTCTTCCTCATTTTCTCAAACTCTAATCTATTACGATTTCTCATGTTTCAATAATGTTAAACTGTATAGATTAAAGAGCAATCAAGTCTGAACTCTGGTTAAATACAACTGGATGGTTATGTAGTTTCCTTTGCTTCACCTAACTCCAATGTTAGAATCCTTCCTATCTCTTCCAAGACCTGGCTCCTTCAAAGGTCTCCCTCCAGGAGATCTTTTATCCAGGAGTCAATTATAGGCTACTTGTCTGCTACCTCCAAGCCTGAATAGATAATTGTTCTTAGTGGAAACAAATCCTTATACCTAAACTTACTGATGTTGGTTCAACTTAAATTTGAAAACAGGTCCAACATTTACTAGGGATATAGGCCAAAGCAAAGTATTTAACTTTATCAAGGCTCATTTCATTAATCTCCAAACAGGAATAATTTTCCTGGATCATTATAATTCTGTTTAGAGATAATATTTAGCACAGTGCTTCGACTATTGACAGCCTTAAATAATTAGTAGATATTATTTTTACATATTGTTATCTTCTGCTTTATCAAATTATTCTTTCCTATTTAACACCTTGATTGTTATCTAGAGCAGTATTGTTATTTTTATTTATTTATTATTTATTATTATCTGATAACCAACATTATTAAATTCCCTCTGCAACTTATCTTCTTCTGCCTTTGAGTTCTATGCATGACATTCTTGCTAAACACATGAGTACTCTTCCATTTACTTTACCATGCATCATAAGGTATTTGCCTTTGTTGAACATAAACTTCAACCTTGAGGCTCTGCTTCGTCTTGGTTTATAGAACATCAGATGAGGCGTTTTTCCCCTTTCCCCCCACACTGTAGCACTACTTTGTCAGTTCCGTTGGCTCCACATTCTCTCCCTACATCTTCTTCATGAACAATTCCTGATGAATGCTCCTGATCCTCCACACTTCTCTCCTTACTCTTTAATCTTTTTCTGTCTTTCTCCCTTCCTGCTTCCTTTTCTCTCTACCTCTTATGGGTACTTTTATGCTTATGACATCAGTTAACTCTAAGCTCATGAGTCCCAAATTTATATTTACAACTCTTACTTTACTTCACTTCAAAGCATGACCCTATTAAAAAAAACAAAAACAAAAACTACTTTCCTTTTATTTGGATTCATTTTCATATACAAATAGCATTTTTATACCACATCCACCTCAAGGACATTAACAAAAACACATCAATAAATAAACACCATAAATCAAACCACAAACCAGACTAATTTGATCTCTTTTATTCTGGTTTCTTTTAACTATCACTGAATTTTTCTTAACTCCTACTTGGCTATTAATTACCAAACATTTTTGTGTTTCTTCTGTTTTTTCCCCACAAACTATGTTTCTTTTTCCTCACCTATTTGATTCAAATCTACTGGACTATTGTTCACTGGTTTTATAAATGTTCCCTTTGCCTTCTATGTGTTCACATAAACATCCAAAAACATCACTTTGATCATGTTTCTCTGATCAAAAATTTAGTAAATGCCTACTACCTATAAAAAAAAATTCCCAAATTCTCCATCTAGACTTCAAAAGCCCTTTTAAACAAATTCTAACAAATCTCTCTGGTCTCAATGGGCCATTTTGGGAACTCTGAGATATCATTTTGGAGAAAGGGGGCATGATTAATCAGAGGTAGGGATAAAAACAGGGCAAATTCTGGCTAACCAAACTATTAATTTTGAGAAAAAAAAATACTGGTGCTTAGTACTGTCAAATGCTTCATTTTTAACAATTGACAAGATCTAATCTAACAATAGATTAAAATATGCACCTAGGTATGGGATATTATCTTGCAATAAAATATTTTTAATGGCATACTAAAAATTTCAAATGATTAATACATTTTATGAAAATATTTTGTTAATAATGCCAAATCACAAACATTCACATTTACCTTTTTTCCTCTACCGTTCACTTAAATCAGATAGTTTTGTATATTAGATAATTAAATCAAGGGCCTATGAGGAAGAATTTCAATAATACATTTTCATTTTTTATTTTTTATTTTTTATTTTTTTAATTTTTTTTTCAATGTTTATTTATTTTTGGGACAGAGAGAGACAGAGCATGAACGGGGGAGGGGCAGAGAGAGAGGGAGACACAGAATCAGGAACAGGCTCCAGGCTCTGAGCCATCAGCCCAGAGCCCGACGCGGGGCTTGAACCCACGGACCACGAGATCGTGACCTGGCTGAAGTCGGACGCTTAACCGACTGCGCCACCCAGGCGCCCCACATTTTCATTTTTTAAAAAATGTGCAGCTTTGGGGTGCCTGGGCGGCTCAGTCAGTTGAGCATCTGACTTCGGCCCAGGTCATAATCTCATGGTTCGTGGGTTCGAGCCCTGTGTCAGACTCTAGGAAATTATACTGAGTGAAAAAAAGTCAATTCTAAACTAAAAGGTTGCATACTGTATGATTCCATTTATGGAACATTTCTGAAATGTCAAAATTTTAGAAATGAATGTTTAGAAATTAGTGGTTGTCAGTGATTAGTTATGGGATAGGAGCTGCTCCCAAAGGCAGTTGGTATAGTTATAATAGGGCAACCCGAAGGAACTTTATGGTGTTGGCACTGTGAAGTATCTTGACCATGATGGTAGATATAAAGACCTACACAACTGACCAAATTGTATCGAACTTAATGCACACACACACACACACACACGCCTACATCATACACACATAAAAAAGGGTACAAGGAAAGTTGAGTAAGATTGGTGGATTGCATCAATGTCAATATCCTGATTGTGATCTTATGCTATAGTTATGCAAAATGTTACCATTGGGAGAAACTAAAAAAATTGTACAAGAGTTCACTCTGCATCATTCCCTACAACTTCATGTGAAACTACATTTATCTTAATAAAAATATAATTTAAAACACAGAATAACTTTATTTCAGCAATTTGGTTATACAGATTTGAATCAAGTAGGTAAGAAATGGATAAAAGGAAGTAATGAATTGGAGAAAAAATCATAAAAGAAGCATGAAAGTGTTGGTAAATCTTGGTGAGTGGGAGTTAAGAAAGGTTCAGTGATAGTCTCAAAGTTTCAAGAGAATTTATGTTAAAAGAACCAGAAAAAAGAGCTAACTTGATTGGCTAGATAGTTTCATTCATGCTAGGTTTATTTGCTGGTGTGTTTTAACATTGCTGTTGGGAAAAGGAATGATATACGGGGCCAATTTTAAATATTTATTTTTATGCATAACAAAAATAAAATAGAATGGATACTATGCAGTATAAGATAGAAACTAAAGCTTGAGAAAGAATAGTTTAAGATTTTCCACCCAAATCCTCATTTTAAATAGTCTTTCTAAAATAAAGATTTTTGCATTCCTGTGTTTATGTTTGCATTTGGTTTTAGGACTATATTAATGACATATGTGATAATATACATGAAAAAGAAAGCCCATCATAAAAATTTTATGACCTATGTATAATATAAATTAAATATTATAAATAATAAAAACTAATCAATGAATAACATCATGCATCATTATTATGAATTAAGTATCCAATTAGAAAAGTCTTTTTACAATAAAAAAGAATGGAATCATGCCATTTGCAGCAACATGGATGGAACTGGATGGTATTATGCTGAGTGAAATAAGTCAGTCAGAGGACAGATATGTTTTCATTCATATGTGGATCTTGAGAAACTTAACAGAAGACCATGGGGGAAGGGAAGGAGAAAAAATAGTTACAAACAGAGAGGGAGGGAGGCAAACCACAAGAGACTCTTAAATACAGAGAACAAACTGAGGGTGGATGCGGGGTGGGGGAGAGGGGAAAATGGGTGATGGGCATTGAGGAGGGCACTTGTTGGGATGAGCACTGGGTGTTGTATGTAAGCCAATCTGACAATAAATTATATTCATAAAAAAAGGAAAAGTCTTTTTAAAGTGTATGTTCAAGATAATGATTTTCAGATAATTTTGTCTTAACATACCTGAATGATAAGATAGTATTCACTTAGTAATGGTGACTCACTAAAGCCAATATTCTTAATTGTGACCCACCAAATGAAAATACATACACCCACATATTTGACATTTCACACTACTCCTAGTGTTATTTTCTTCATAACAAAACTTTTATTGTCTTCTTCTAATCCTACTTTTAATGCGTGCTTTAGGACAAGTAATCAATTGTTTGACATTAAAGAGAAAAACGTTTTATACTATTTTATTTGAAAAAAAAATGGTGCAAGAAGTGTTTTCCAGAAACATTTCTAGATCCTTCACTCAGAGATGCTGCCAGAAATGTTGATTTTTTAAAACAATCAGATTGGTTGCTGAGAGCACTATTTTCTTGCCAAACTTAATACTAACAAATGCTCCCTGTAGAATTTTCATAGAAAGACTAAGCCTGGTAGCATTGTTCAATAAAACAAGTAAAAATAAATGGCAATAATTCAATAAAGTATGGCAGCCGTGGAAGGAAAGTCTTTAAAAGCAAGGTTTAAACATTTCTTAAGGATCTCCTGATGTTTCATCTCCCAGTAGACTAAATGTGATGAGGAGCAGGGACCGATGTGTTAACCTACCAACCTACTATAATAGCATGACAGATGCTTCCTACCTGAAGGGGTCATGCCTGGGAGAGAGAGGACCAGGAGACTGACAGAATGCCCGGAGAGAGTATTGATCCACTGACTCTTTTCTGGTAACCATTACAGAGACATGAGTTGACAGTAATTAAAATGACTTACACACTGGGATGGTTTCAAACTCAAATCTTCGACTGAAGACACCATAGCCTGCTGCTGTGCGTGCTCGAATTTGGAAGACGTACACTGAAGCTGGCTTCAAGCCCTCTGCAGTTACAGTTGTCTCTTTAGATTTGATAATTGTATAGCTGGTTTCTTGGTCCTTGGATTACACATGTACATACAATAAAAAAGTCAACATATGAATTACTAATGACAACACAACTTAGAATCATAAATCAGAAAATAAATCAGAAACTAATAGACTTGCTATTAGTACACATACAATCTTTTAGAAAAAAAAACTATACATCTTAGGTGTGCTATCTATATGATATCTAAAAGTATTTTCTAGAACTCAAAATTGGTGGGTAACTTGTTCTCCACTCATCCACCATACTTGTCTTTGGCAGAAATAAATTTGTAAACTTTTAAATATGATTTTCAGGAGATAAAATTTTTTTAACATGTATTTTTTTTTGAGAGAGAGAGCGTGAAGGGGAGGGGGAGAGAGAGAATCCCAAGCAAGGTCCACACTGTTATCACAAACCCCAATGTGGGGCTCAAACTCACGAATCATGAGATCATGACCTGAGCCAAAACCAAGAGTCAGTCACTTAACCCACTGAGCCACCCAGGCACCCCTGCAGGAGATAAATTATTTTACAGACTCTATTTTAGTACTGGTATTCATATGCTTATGTTTCTTATAAATATTTTATTGGAGCACATCTAACATGTTGCCTGTTCATGGAGTAAGGTGACAATGTTTCATATATCACCAGGTAAGTCTTATGCTTTATATCTTTGGTGAGTTTCATTTCTAATTATATTTAGGGCTCGGGAGAAGGAATGAGTACTTGACTGGAGAAATTTAATTTCAATTCATTAAGTCCAAATGGATTACTAAAGAAAAAACTGCAAATAAACTTTTTTTTTTAATTTTTAAACACTTTCTATTTTTTCATGTTTATGTGTTTGAGCTGGATGAGTAGTGAATGAATGGAGATGCAGTGAAAACAAAATCACTGTAAAGATAATTTTAGAAACGAAAACAAATAGGAAACTGTTCCTATTTTGACTGCTACCAAAGTCTAGACTAACTGTCCATAATTTATCTCTGAGATTACCACACTGAATAGAAAATCTTAGACCTACAAAGATCTAAACACACAAAGTCCCTGTTTTGAACTTTCTTCTCCCTTGTATTTTTCTGTGTGAATTCTTGGCTAACGTTGTTTTTGGCTGATGGTGTTTCTACACTTAATACATTTCTGATGGATATTAAAGAATGAATTCATGAGAGATAATGGTCAGAGATTTTTTTCCCTCTGTTTGTGGGAACTGTCTCTAGTTACAGTATCTTGATTGATGACTATAAACCATCACTTTCAAGATATTTCAGAGAATTTTATTTTATAATTAAAAACATGTATTGATTATTTTTTAAAATATAATGGGAATAAGATGTAAAGGATTTTTTTCTGAAATGAGAAAAGAATTGAAAACAAGAATATAACAATTCTTTCTCAAGCCCTCTAATAGGGAATATGGTTATTAGTGAATCTTAATAACACTATTAAAATGCAAAATAAATGCAAACCATGCTTTCATGTTGCATGTAACTTCAACTTCCCTTGAAATTTACAATCGATAGCAGCATGTCATGTTGTGACTTTAGTGTGGACACTGAAATCACGTGCTAAAATAACACAAGTCCATGTTTACTTTTATCTTCAGTTTCCTTAAGATTGGGGTAGAAACTGATGCCTGGATAGTCTCATAGAGATACTGTAAGAATAAGTAAGTAATGCACATGAAAACATTTAATAAGCTATAAAGCTATGTTTTCATTGCCATTATTATTTGAAATTTTTTCTAATTGGACACATCAAAGTCCACTGGCAGTCATGTTCTACAGAACATGTACCACCAGTAAAATCTAAACTATACAACCTATTAGCATTTATTTGTTTTAAAGCAGGTTTACCATTCCTCATTTAATATAGTCAAACATATAGAATTATCTTAGGGTTAAATGTATCCCAATTTCCATCTAAATAGAAATGTTCTAATTTTTTTTTAATGTTTATTTTTGAGAGAGGGAGACAGAGTGCGAGTGGGGGAGGGGCAGGGAGAGAGGGAGACACAGAATCTGAAACAAGCTCCAGACACTGAGCTGTCAGCACAGAACCTGATGTAGGGCTTGAACCCACAAACCCTGTGATCATGACCTGAGCCCAAGTTGGATGCTTAACTGACTGAGCCACCCAGGGGCCTGGGATATTCTAATTTCTAATGCAAATAAGCTTTCTGATTCATTCTATGTGAAAAATTATTTTTTTTTAATTTTTTAATTCACAGATTAAATTTAATTGCCGAATCTTTATGGTATAAGAAATACTATTAGAGTCTTACAAAGAATTTAAACTAGGGTCATTAAAGCCTATAAAATTTTACCTAGTAACGTCAGTCTTTTTCTTTATTCCCATTCACTGACTTTCTCCTATATACTCTATTATCCCTTCTCTACACTAGGGAAAAAGCAGTAAAAAAGCACACAATTTCTTGATGTGTTCCTTTTAAAAGAGGTAAACTATTACTAGAAACTATTGTACTTACTCATGCTCTCTGGCTGCTCAAGCTTGTGACTGAATATGCAAGAATTATATTCAACAAGATTAGTGAGAATTTCAGTGAGAAATGTTAACTTGCATTTTGTTTAAAGATAAGCTGGTGTAAAAATCTAGACAAAACCAAAGTTTCTGATATATTTGTTATAATTATGATTTTTACATAAAATATTGACATTTATTGGGGTGCGTGGGTGGCTCAGTCAGTTGTTTCCAACTCTTGATTTTGGCTCAGGTCATGAGCTCATGGTTGGTGAGTTTGAGACCTGCACTGGGCTCCGTGCTGACACTGAGACTCCTGTTTGGGATTTTCTCTCTCCCTCTCTCTGCCCCTCCCCTGCTTGTGTGTGCTTTCTCTCTCTCTTTCTCTCTCAAAATAAATAAATAAACTTAAAAAAAAAGTTAACATTTATTATAGAAATGGAGAAGGTTTTTTTTTTTTTATAAATGAACAAGGAATATCAGTGTTAGAATTCAAGTCATGCTGTTGTCTAATGAAGAGTATAAATATGGATACACAACTCAACTTCAATTTTTTCTTCTTTAAAATGGGAAGAATTATTTATCAAGCACAGTGTGAGCACATAGAGATGGAGATAGAGATGATGTACATAGCACCAAGCTCAATCTCCATAACATAACAGTTTCTAGGTAAATTTGACTTGAGTCTGTAGCATGATGGCAAATTTAATAAAAAGAGAAAAAAATTAAAACCTTCTTGTAAATTCCTAACTATTGAGGGATGCCTGGGTGGCTCACTCAGTTAAGCGTCTGACTTTGGGTCGGGACATGATCTTGCAGTTCGTGAGTTTGAGCCCCATGTCAGGCTGTGTGCTGACAGCTCAGAGCCTGGAGTCTGCTTCAGATTCTGCCTCCCTCTCTCTGTGCCCTCCTCCACTCACGCTCTGTCTTTGTTTCTCTCTCTCAAAAATAAACATAAAAAAAATTAAACTCCTAACTACTGAATTCAGAATTGATATGTTTTGTAAAATTATTATAAGTTGATACTTTGGCCAAACAGGGGGGAAATTCCCATTACAAGGAAACTGGCATGCTGCTCCTTGAAATAATGCGTGATCTGATATCAATTGCACAAAATGACACAACATTCTGATTTATATATTAACATTATGTGTATCTCAGTGGTTCCTTATCTGAGTTCTAGTTGTACTTTGTCTCTCTGGGGTAGTCAAATGCTATATAATCAGAGGGACTCACCAAAGCATGTATCTAAGGGATTGAAAACCAAAAATGCACATTTTGAATTACCTAAGTAGCTTCCAAAATTTGCTTCTGTCCCACTCCTTTTAGTCATCGCTGTACTATAATTTCCTTCATATCACAAACTCTATATACACATCTTCAACACCCACGACCATCAGGCTGCCAAATCCTGGTCAGGGCAATGGCTTTTGCTGCCTTCATACTCCTGCTGAGCAAATGAGCTACATTCCCCAGCTGCTTAGCAAACACTGTTCACATGCAGGGAGGGGAGGGCCTGGGCAGAAGGAGCCAGCTGGCAAACACCCTGCCAAGGGGCAGCTTCCCTTTGCCTCTGCCTTTAATTAAGAGATGGCAATGGGCCCATCACCATGCAGGAGCAGAGAGGCCCAATGACCTCTATTAGAGCAGGGCAATCGCAGGCAGAAATGCCAGCTGGCAAATGCATGAGCCCTGGAAAGCTCTGCCACCTGTGTCTGGACAAGAGCCATCCAATAAAACGGTGGTGTCATTCTGAAGGTTCAAAATGAGCTCTGGAAACCTATAAGCACCCCCACCTCAATACATGCTATAAAAACTCATTATCCTTTTTTTTTCCTTCTGAAAGTGTTAAAAAAAAAAACCTTTCATGTGTTTTATTAGTATGCTCAATAATTTTGCTTGGCAAAAATTTCTGGGAATTAATATTTTCACTGTAAAAATGAAAACACTGACCAAAAGAAGTTAATGACTTCCCCCATATAATATATTATATAAAGGTTTCACTGCTTTTAACGGATGTAAGTGGGCAACTTTCTATTCATTTACTGAAACTACGTACAGAAATATTTTTCCCAAATTATTTTTTCTTACACTGAGTTATGCAGATAATAGGATGTATTAATACAGCATTAAATATAAAATATTAAGCACAGAACTAAGTTTTCATGAAATAAGTATATTTAAAAAAATTGAACTTTCAAGAAAATAATGCCACATGTATAAAATTCATTAGAAGGAATATTAAGAGAAAGACTCCCCCACCACTTGGTTGAGAAACTTTTTTTTTAATGGAAGCAGTAGCTTACAGAAAAAAAAAGATAAATCCTTGCATTTATTGAGTATTGCATATATGAGACTTACGTATATGCTGAGGAGTAATAGTGAAAACAATGAAAGATTACTCATAAGGGGGTAAAATAGGATAATATCATTAGAAACAATAAAGAATATCAAACCTTGGTCCAACTAGTTGCTTCAGGGGAAGAAAAACTATAAAGAAAAATAACTCCCTGTCAAAGTTTAGTCCTCTTGCTGTTGAACTTTATTTCATTTAAGATGTATATTCAAATAAAGAGTTTTGGTGCACCGCTATTTTTCTCTGATTTTTTTAATACTCCCTTTTATTTATCTAGTTTTTTTTAAAGAAGGCTCTATGCCCAATGTGGGGCTTGAACTCATGCCCCCAAGATCAAGGATGGCATGCTCCACTGGCTGAGCCAGCCAGCACCCCTGGGGCATATTTATTTTTAAATGCCAATATGCATTTCAACTTTTAAACAAATAAAGTTCATTTACAACAAATATTTAGAAACTTAAAATGTTTACAAAATATTCAGTCTACATATTCAGCTTTGTGTTAGTATACCATATTAAAATTTACAAAAAAAAAGTAAATAAGGAATGTAAACCTTAATTTAACAAATTATTTTTGGATACAGCATGCATTTAAATTGTAAACCTCTAGAATTTACAATGCAATTTGGACTACTACTCCCAGAAAAACAAGAATCAGTGAGGATTATTAATGTAACCACATTTTCCTTGATTTACCTTCTTATTTTTTATAACAAATAGTATAAATGAGATCCCAACACAATATTTTTTAAAATTTTATTTTTAATAATCTCTCCACCCACTGTGGGGCTTGAGCTCACAAACTCAAGATCAAAAGTCACATGTTCCATCAACTGAGCCAGCCAGGTGCCCCTATCCCAACATAATTTTGTCTCATGGGTATTTGAGGATATATTTTTTATGAAATAGAAGTATCTTCATTTATGGTCTCTAATGATCGAATAGTCATTTGTAATGCTACCAGCAAGTCATTCCTAGAAGGATGACTACTTCAAAAGTAATAATTAACAGTTTATCCACCTATTTAGAAAATAGGCATTCAAAACCTAGAAAGAATGTGTAGACAGCCCCTTTGTCCCCCACTACTGTTTTTACCCTCTGTCATTATCTTTTGGTAATTGTTAAATCAGTGAGTGAAATAAGCAATTAAAAAAAAATCTCTATGGGGCACCTGGGTGGCTCAGTGGGTTGGGCCTCTGACTTTGGTTCAGGTCATGATCTCATGGTTCATGGGTTCCAGCCTGGCATTAGGCTCTGTGCTGACAGCTCAGAGCCTGGAGCCTGCTTCAGATTCTGTGTCCCCCTCCCTCTCTGCCCCCCTCCCCCACTCACGCTCTGTCTCTCTCTCTAAAATAAATAAACATTACAATTTTTTTTAAAAAATCTGTATAATGCTAGGCATTAATTTAACGTATTTCAATGTATTTACCTATACTCTTCCTTCTACACATGTACACAGAATGTTGAATTTTTAAGTAACTTTCATTAATAGAATATAAGTACTTTTTCTGATATTTTTGCACTAATACTAGGAAACCACTTATTCCCTCTCTCTTTTCCGATGTCCTAGCCTGGACAATTTCTGTGGCATTGCAAAGTAAGTTTTTATTTTTTTTTTATTTTTTTTTTTTGCAAAGTAAGTTTTTAATTTCTTCCTACCCTCTTCACTATCCCTCTAAGAGAAGGAGTAATGGCTCCATGAGGTTAAGGAAAGCAAATTGAGCAGGTGTGGCTGAGTCCTTTCTTTTTCTTTTGGGATCTGCTTCTCTGCATATGTTTCTAATCTTTTCTACTCCTACTTACATAGGATACATACTCTCAGTCAGAGTTTCCTACCCATCAGTGATAGTCTGGTTTGAGCACACTTCTATATCTCCTCTACTAGAAGCCAGGTTGTTTTAAGGAATGTTTGCTATTCAGATCCAGACTCATTAAAAAATCAAAGTAAAATGGGGGGTGGGAAGTGTAGGAAGACCCCTGGTGACTACATATCCAAGCTATATACTAGAGTTCTGCTTTAGAAATTTAAGTTCACCTTTATATTCCATCTGTACTATTTCTTTATCAATTGCTCACTTGGTTGTGAATTCAGGAAAGAGGAAGAGGGATAACTATTGCCTTTAGATCTCACAACTATTATGTCAAAACATGCAAGAGTGGGCCTAAGGAAAAAAGAAATTGAGAAAATGTATAATGTGAGGCATACAATTCTGATTTTGTGTCCTCAAATTTTAAAATAAAGTTTACAATACAGTATTAGATTTTTGATATGGATTTTAAAATTGTATTTTATATTCATATCTTTTCTACCCATATCTCCTTAAGAGCATAGGTGTTATGCAGCATTAATGGCCATAACCATATGTGTTTTTCCCTGTCATACATGGCAGTCACTGGTGAAGGTCAAGAACTTAAGTGCAACACTCAAAATGTCCCATGACTTCATTTTTTAATAATGTGAAACCTAGTTAAGCTGATTTGACTCTATGGCAGTAGTGTGCAGCATAAACTATTCGGCATTAACAGAATACAAATAGAATGCTTCTTATACACGTCTAGCCTCCATAATCATGTCATTGATCTACACACAAAATTGCAACATACATTTCTAAAAATTGGATAATTGCAGTTGCTAAAGTGAAACAAAGAAGAAGGAGGAGAAGGAGAAGGAGAGGAAGGGAAGGGGAAGAAGTGGGGGAGAGAGAGGGTGAAGAGAATGAGGAGGAGAAGGAGGAAAGGAGAAGGAGAAGAAGAAAGGACATTCTTTATTCTATTAGTCTCACCTTCTCAAAATATTTAATTTCATACTCCAGGATGATTCCATTGGGACGATCTGGCTCTTGCCAAGACAAAGAGATACTGTTTTTTGCAATCTTCCCCTTTTTCACATTGGTGACTGGAGAGGGGGCTGCAAAATAGTATAAATAAAGAATTGCATGATTAACAGAGTCCTGAAATTACAAGGTGGTATAATTTATAATGGCATTCTTAGTATATAATATAATTATACATTAACAATTTAGCAAAAAACTGAATAAACAATTAAATTTTCTTTTAACCTGAAAACAATTTTACTTTCTCTATGTAATAAAAATGTTTATAGACTATAAAGTGTGTTACAAATATAAATCAAGTATCTTGAGAATTTTTTTAAAACTATAGTCATATAGAATCCTACATCTACATTTTTTTCTTTGAAGTTTAGAAACATAAATGAACTATCTTACTCTCCTTATGGAATAAAGATGTTTTTGATGACCTTATATATCTTCCATGTTTCTAAAATGTATTGACTCTGTATAATATATCCCATTAAGCTAGTACACATGATTATCTATATTACCATATTTTCACAACATTAAGATTCTTTTATAATTTTATAATGATATGGGTCCTATAATCCTTGATAAAATCATATCTTAAATATAGTGAGGGTTGCCTTCAAACATGTTATTAAACTTGTAATATTTCTCGAAAACAATAGCAGAAAAAAATCTGATCTGAAAGATTTTCCTCTAAAGTAAGGAGCAAGAAAATGAGGCCTATTCCTACAACTTTTACTAAATATAATATTAGAAGTTATAGCCCCAGCAATTAGGCAAGAAAAGGAAATAAAAGACATCCAAATTGGAAAATAAGTAAAAGTGTCACTATTTGCAGATGACATGATACTTACTATATATAGAAAAAGCTAAAGACTCTACCAAAAATGCTATCAACTAAAATTAATTTAGTCAAGTTCCAGGATATAAAATGAATACACAGAAATCTATTGTGTTTCTATACACTAATAATGAACTACCAGAAAGAGAAATTAAGAGATCATAGCTACAATGACATTAAAAAAGATAAAATACCAAAGAATAAAATTAATCAAAGAGGTGAAAGGTCTGTATAAGACACTGAAGAAAGAAATTAAGGACAACACAAATAAATGGAACGATATGCTGCACTCATGGACTGGAGGAATTAATTTTGTTAAAATGTCCACACCACCTATAGCAATCTACAGATTCAGTGCAATCCCTATCAAAACATGAATGACATTTTTCATAGAATTATAACAAATAATCCTAAAATGCATACAGAATCACAAAACACACCAAATAGCCAAAGCAATAACAAAACTGGGTGTATCATACTTCTTGATTTCAAACTACACTACAAAGATACAGTAATCAAAATGGTATGATACTGGAACAAAAACAGAAATATAAATCTATGGAACAAAACAGAAAGTCCAGATATGAATATACACATATATGGCCAATTAATTTATGACACGTGAAGAAAGAACATACAATGGGAATGGATAGTCTTTTCAATAAACCAAGTGAAAGGATGAAACTGGACTATTATCTTGCACCATACACAAAAATTAACTAAAAATGCATTAAAGACATGAATATAAGATTTGAAACTATAAAACTCCTAGGAAAACATAGACATTATTCTTAGTGATTTTTTTTTAGATAATTTTACCTCCTCAGGCAAAAGCATAAAAGCAAAATTTTTAAATTTTTTAAAATGTTTATTTATTTTTGAGAAAGAGAGAGAGAGAGAGAGAGAGAGAGAGCAAAGTAAGGTGAGGGGCAGGGAGAGAGGGAGACACAGAATCCGAAGCAGGCTCCAGGCTCTGAGCTGTCAGCACAGAGCCCTACACAGGGCTCAAACTCATGAAATGTGAGATCATGACCTGAGCTGAAGTCAGATGCTAAACTGAGTGAGCCACCCAGGCACCCCGAAAAGCAAACTTTAAAAAAAATAATGGGATTTTGAGGCCCCTGGGTGTCTCAGTTAGTTAAGAGTCCGACTCTTGATCTCAGGTCAGGTCATGATCTCATGGTAAATGGGTTCGAGCTCTGCATCCACCTGTGCACTGATAGTGGAGAGCATGATTGAGATTCTGTCTCCCTCTCTCTACCCCTTCTCCCCACCCCTGTCTCTCAAAATAAATACTAAACTTAAAAATAATGGACCTACATCAAACTATAAAACCTTTGCACAGTGAAGGCAACTATCAACAAAATGAAAAGTCAACCTACTGAATAAGAGAAGTTACTTGCAAATGATATATCTGATGAGGGGTTATATGCAAAATATATAAAGAACTCATACAACTCAATAACAACAACAACAACAACAACAACAGCAGCAACAACAGCAAAACATAACCCGATTAAAACAAAAGTGGAGAGAAGACTTGAAGAAACTCATTTCCAAAGACACACAGCCAACAAGCACATTAGAAGATGTTCAACATCACTAATCATCATAAAAATGCACATCAAAAACACAATGAGATACCACTTCATACCTGTCAGAATAGCTATTATCAAAAGGACAAGAAATAACAAGTGTTGGCAAAGATATGAGAAAAGGGAACTCTCATGTACTGTTGGTGGATAAACTGGTACAGCTGTTATGAAAACAATATGGTGGGGTACCTGGATGGCTCAGTCGGTTAAGCACCTGACTTCGGCTCAGGTCATGATCTCACCACTCATTAGTTCCAGCCCCGCGTTGAAGCCTCCTTCAAGTTCTGTGTCTCCCTCTCTCTCTGCCCCTCTCCCACTCATGCTCTGCCTCTTTGTCTCAAAAATAAACGTTAAAAAAATTAAAAAGAAATAAAAAGAAAACAACATGGGGATTCCTCAAAAAATTAAAGAACAGAACTACTATAATGTCTAGCAATTCCTCTTCTGGGTATTTACCCAAAAAAGGGTGAAAACACTTTTGAAAAGATCTTTATGTTCATTGCAGCATTATTGACAATAACTAAGATAAAGCAGCAGCCTAAGTGTCCATCATTAGATGAAAAGTTATAAAATATGTTATATGTTATACTATATATATGTTACATACTATAAAGATATATATGTATGTATATATATATATATATATATATATATTTACTTATGTGATACATATGGTATATGCCTGGTATATATGTATATGTGTATGTTTGTGCGTGTGCATGTGTGTATATGTGTATACACACATGGAATATTAGCCATAAGAAAATGAAAGCTTGTCATTTGTGACAATGTGGATAGACCTAAAGCGTAGTATACTAAATGAAATAAGTCTGACAGAGAAAGACAAATATGATTTCACTTATATGTGGAATTAAAAAAAAATAAAACAGAAAACAGAAACAGGCTAAATGATACAGAGAATAAACTAGCAGTTGTCAAAGAGCTGAGAGACAGGGAAATAGGTGAAATAGGTGAAGGGGACTAAAAGGTATCAACTTACAGTTATAAAATAAATAAGTCAGGGGGATGCAATATAATCAATAATATTGTAATGAGTTTGTACAGTGACAGATGGTAACTTGACCTATTGTGGTGATCATTTCATAATGTATAAAAATATTGACTATCTTTTGCACTTGAAACTAATATAATATTGTTTGTCAGTTAAAGTTTCATAAAAAATTCCTTCATTTCCATCCCCTCAAATATTTTACTAGAAGTCACAATTACTTACGATGTTCATTGCTATCTGTCAGTGCCTATTACATGGCTCTTCTAATGAAAATAGAAAAATACATGCTATTTTCGATGTGTCTGGATTCCAATAATGTGGATACTTGATTTAACATCCGTTTTGTCAATCTATGGATATTTGTATAGATTCTGGGTGTGACAATACAAATATGTGATGGCTAGTATCTTTCTTGATGTAAGTTTCTTGATGTAAGATCATTACCTTTGCAATTTTTAGCTTTGATAAGACACAGGAAAGACTATCATGGACTAATGAGTGGTGTGCGTGTGCACGTGTGTGTGCATGTGTGCAGAGAAAAGGAGAGTAATAATATATATTATATATTATATGTATATTATATGTATAATGCACATATAAGGTAGAACAGATGCCAGCCATAGGGAATAGTGTATAGCCAGAGTCATAGCCCTATCTGAACAACATCAAACATCTGGTGAGATTAAGTTATATATACATATATGCAACTTACATATTATATATAGAATTTAGATATACTTTATATTATATCATACATACGATATATAAATATATATAATTTACTCACTAAACAGTAAAAGACAAATCCAAAACTGCACACAAGGATTCACATTTTCTGGCACCCTGTATCTTTTCTTACTTCATCTCCTGCTAGCTCTGTCCGGGCTGTCTGGTCTTAGGGCACCTCAGACACACTTCTGCCTAAGGACTTGGTATTCCAGCATCAGAGGTGCTTCTCACCCTGACTTCTCCAAGGCTTTCTCCCTCTCCTGTGGTTTTCTCACTGAGACCTTGTCTGTCCACTCTATGATTTGAGTAACCAATTCTCACCCTTGCCCCTCTCTCCTCACCGTGCCCTCTGCTCCTTCAGGATTTTATTTTTCTTGCACTACCTGATATACATATCTGAATTACAGATTTGTTTTTTTCAATCCCTCAAGTAGAATGTCATTTTTATGAGGACAGGGATATTGTTTATTTCATTCATTGTTGAATTCTTATATATAGAACAATGCCTGGGATAGAGGAGAGTCTAATATATATGTATGGAACAAATGATTGATAACAATCAAAGTGATATCTATAAAACCTTTTAACATTATTTTATTGTGTCAACAAAATCAACTATGAAACTCAAGGGTGAAGTATGTCTTTCATACACACACTAAAATAAATGGAAACAGATACAACCTGTAGGAAACAAAACTTAGTTAACTGTCTAGTGTTTCATATACCCATAACATGGTGATAATGACTTTGTAACTTGAATGTGTAATTTTTTATTCTTATAATCACGGGCTTTATGATATTCAGGTTCAGAGGGTTCATATATTCAGTTTTATCTTGTTTTCTCAAACATATCCAGTTCCTCAGAGTTTTCTGCAATAATAAAGAATGCTCACTGTGCATATAAACCAAAATTCTCTAAAAGTACCTTTGAAATTGCAGTTTGTTTACTTTTATGGAAATTGTAATTGACAGGTAGTTCTCACAGTCATATTTTGGCATAGGTTCAAAGTCCTTATTGGTTTCCCAATGAGGGAAAGTCACGCCATAGTTGGCACTATGGAAGAAGCATCCAGAAGACAAGGAAACAAGAAAAGAGTAAGCTATGGACTCTGTACTTTATCATAGTGTTTATAGCAAAGTAGCAAATATACAGAAGTAGAAACAGTAACAAGTTGATGATACTGCCCCTTTTCTATTCATAAATTGAATTTAGTATGTATGCTCCATGAAGGTTGGAATTAATTTGGTTTAGCTCACTGCTATAAAAAAAATTTCCAGAAAGTTACTTGGCATCTAGAAATCTCAGAAATATCTGTTGAATGGGTGCATGGCTGAATGAATGGGAAATGCATACATGATCATGTATGACATCATCAGACAAAACCGAGTTTGTCTCATCTTAAGTGCATACACTAGGATCTTATGATTTGGGCATTTGTGTTTTATTTTAAAATTTAACCAATCCTTTAAAAAAATAATAAACCATTTCAAAGTGAGGTTATCAACTAAATATTAACATAGATATAATTAGCCTGAAGTGGAATACTTTGTTATTTACCTCCATCAGAGTTAAACAGAAATTGTGTAGCTTTCAAAGATGACTCTATTTAAAAAGCACCATTGTTTTCCAGACTGGGTTTTCTCAGAGACTAAATAGCATTCTTTACAGCTTGGTCAGAGTGGGGAGAGAAGACCACACTCAGGTTAGAATAGTTTAGGAGTAAAGTTCAGAAATAATTTCCTCAGTGACAACACCTCTCTGACTCATTTGGGTAAAGCTGATGAAAGTGGGGACACTGACAGCTCCTGAGGACATGATGATGATGCGCAAATTATGGATGGCAGTGCTTTACTTTTGTAAACTATTTTACAGATATTATGCACATTAAAATAACTGCAATAACTGGATGGCTCAGTCAGTTAAGCACTGGACTCTTGATTTTGGCTCAGGTCATGATCTCAGGGTGGTGGAATCAAGCCCGTGTGTGGAGCCTGCTTGGGATTCTCTCTCCCTCTCCCTCTGTCCAATCCCCATTCATGTTCTCACTGTCTTTCTCTCTGTCTCAATAATGATAATGATAATGATAATAATAATAATAACTGTAAGCAGATTTGTCAGCATCAAGGGCATGTTTAATTTATGTTAGTCATCTTCCCACTGATACCGTTAACTCATTCTTTACCTGTTCGAGCTTTCATGAAGTGAGCATGGCACAAAATGAGAATGATGACTTAGAGCATTTCTGCTTGTAAATTTTTGTTGAATGATGTTAAATCATAAAAGTATTACTGCCATAGGGTAAGAAGAACAAAAATACTAAAGAAATCACGTTGTGAACAGAACAAAACAATTTATGTAACTTCTGAATTTCACATTTTGGGTCTGTGAGAACATTCCATTTGTTTCTGTATTACAGCTTCCATGGTGGAGCTGACATTTAACTAATAGTATGATAAGCAAGGTACTGATCCTTCAGGCTAGTTACAGTTCCCATTATGGGTTAATGTTTTTGTCTGTTTAATTTATTTTAATTTAAAATATTTTTACATTTATAGAAAGATAATAAAGAGAGTACAGGAAGTTCCCACATATCCCACACTTAGTGTCTCCTATTAGGAATATCTCACAACAGTGTAAACAGTACATCTGTCACAATTAATGAAATTCTATTAACACATTATTATTAACTAAAGTCCATACTTTATTCCGATTTCCTTAGTTTTTATTTATTATCTTTGTTCTGTCCCAAGATTCCATCCAGTATACCAGATTACATGGTATAGTCGCCGTGTCTCCTTAGGATCCTCTTGGCTATAATACTTTCTCAGACTTTGTATGATTTGGTGCTTTTGACATTTTTTTTTCAGTATACTTAATAAGAATTAGAATACCTCTCAATCATTATTGATTTGATGTTTCTCTCATGATTAGAGTTATAAGGTTTTTGGGGTAAAGCTCCTTTTTATTACATCATATCAAGGGTACATACTATCAGTATACCATCACTATTAGGTTAACCTTGATTGCCCAACTGCAGTAGTGTTAATCAAGTTTCTTTTTCCAGTTTTCCATACTTTAATCTTTGGAAGGAAGTCACTATGTACAGCCTGCACTTAAGGAATGGGGAGTATACTGTACTTCCTTGAGGCCAGAGTATTTGCATAAGTTATCTGCATATGAGATTTGTCCATTCTTCCTTATTTGTTTGTTTGTTTAATCACATATATATATCAATGTAAACGCAAGGAATTTTTTTATACATTGGTATAAAATCTAATACTTTATTTTGCAACTCAAATTGTTAAAACTTTCACCATTGGTTTACTCTTTCAGTCTCTCTGATACACCCTTATCATTGTGGGTTTGTTGGTTTTCTTTATATATATATATATATACACACACACACAAATATTTATATATAAATATCATGTATATTTGTATTTAATATATTTATATTATATTTATATTGTTACATATTATATTATATATAATATATTATAAATATATTAAATTATATTATTATGGTCAGAATGGGAAGAGAAGACCACAGTCAGGTTAGAATAGAATATATAGAATATATATATAAATATATACATATTATATAATAATATAATATATATTATATATATTATATTATAACTTAATATTTAATTTATATATGAGTATATAATATAATATATATTATATATATTTTTTATTTACTTTATGGCACTAGTAGATCAGATGCACCCAGTTCTAGAATCAGTCCTTTCTCCTAAGAGCACTGGTTTCTTCTATTGGAGAATGTTATTAGAAACCAAGATCCAGATATGCTCTTTGCTACTGGGGTGTCATGGCTTCTCCTTTCAAGTCATAGAGCTGGGAACTAAATGTGTTTATGTCAACCTATGTATATCTATAGATATATACTTATATCTACATACATATGAATATTAAATGAAACATGAGTATATACTGATATTACCAACTCTAATCAGTTACTACACAGGTCATCATAGCTTCCACACTAATTATTTATAACCTCATATTCCAACAGTGGTTCCAACCATCTACCGAACATTTACTTAATTGTTCAATTCTAGTATATATGTCTAGCGGTTAAAGAATTGCTAATCTATGTCTGTTTGACTTATTGATAATGATATAACTAGAAATCACTAAAATCTCAGCAGGTCAAGCAATGATATACAAAACCCTGCCATCATTATGTAAAGCAGAATGTGTCCTACCTCTTCAAATATGGAAAGCTAGCTTAAGGTACATTATCCCCACATAGAAAGAGTGCCATGACATAGCTTTCAAGTCAAACAAAACTGGCTTCAAATCCTTTGGCAGCCAATCAGTTTTCTAGCTGTGTGATCCTGTTTAGGTTACTTAACCTCTATAAATGTCCTTTTTATATTTAAAGTAGTAACAGTGATACAAACTCATCTTTTTGTAATGTTGAAATATGATTCTCTTTGTATATTATCAGATATAGGGTGGGTGCCAAATAAATACCCTTTGTAATAATATCAGTTGTAAAATATCAGTCAGTTGTTTCAGAAGACTTCAATAATGGATTCTCCATAATTCTTAAATGATTCCATCAATCAAAATCATTTCTAGCCTCTTCTCTGAACTTGTCACTGTTCTAAATGTTGGGTGAGATCAAAAGGCAGAGTACCTGTAGAGAGATGTTTTGATATTCTACATCCAGTGAATTTCATGAATCTATAGCAATAAATACTTATAGGCAAACTTCCTTGATAACTATAGATTTTTTTATTGCACTGAAAAGTTTTTGAATTTTGAAGTGACTAATAGTTCACTTAGGATAGAATGTCTATAAAAATAAGAGAATGAATATGATGGAAACATAAAACTTAATTGTGTTAAGTGGAATAAGAAAATACCGTTCATCAGTCACTTACCCAATGTTATTTGTGTAGACAAAAATAGATTATAGACAGAACCATGAATTTATTACTTGTATTTAAAAATAATATATCTCCATGCATTTGACTTATCTACCTATATTTTGAATCTTAAAGCTTTGAGAAAGCCAAACAAGGCAACATTGAAATCCTCTCAGTCTGTGACAGTCCATGAATGTGTTAAAACTTCCTCAGACGGCACTTCTTTTACTTTCCTACAAAAGTCCCTCTACATGAGTAATGTATTAGTTTATTTGCATACAATTTCTAAAAAAAAAAATACAAGTATCTAATAACTGATTCTGAGGTCAAAATTTGGACATCTGGGTTGTCACTATCTGCCAGCTGGAAGCCACCCCTTATCCCTGCCATGCATAATTCATCATATTTAGGAGCTTCTTATTATCCAGGTTGGCCTGGACCAGTTTTTCCTAAAAATATAGATCATTAGTTTTCTTTCCAGGAAATTCTGAATTAGGTGGTCAGATTGGGGCCAAGTTTTAATAAAGACTCTCTAACTGAATCATTTTACTAGTAAAATTTGGGAATCACTAATGGTAAATCATGCTAAGATTAGTTATTTTTTTAGCCTAATTATATAAATTTAGAAAACTGAGGTTAGAAACTAGATTAGTGCTAATGTTCTGTGAACTGCTGCTGTCCTAAACCTTTAGCTCACTATTATTGACTGTTATACCCTGATCTCTGTCACCATATCTGTCTTTCTTCATTTGGGTATTATTCTTTCCTATATTTAATATTTTCCTGATCCATTAGTATTTTTGGTAAAGATTTGTTTGCTCATTCATACATAATCTGGTTTAGTCCAACTACAGTATGCAAGCTGGTGCAGCGACTCTGGAAAACAGTATGGAGGTTTCTCAAAAAACTAAAAATAGAACTACCCTATGACCCAGCAATTGCACTACTAGGCATTTTTCCAAGGGATACAGGTGTGTTGTTTTGAAGGGACACAGGCACCCCCATGTTTATAGCAATACTATCAACAATAGCCAAAGTATGGAAAGAGCCCAAATGTCCATCAATGGATGAATGGATAAAAAGATGTGGTATTTATATATACAATGGAGTATTACTCAGCAATCAAAAAGAAGTAATCTTGCCATTTGCAACTACGTGGATGGAACTGGAGGGTATTATGATAAGTGAAATGAGTCAGTCAGAGAAAGACAAAAATCATACAACTTCACTTATATGAGGACTTTAAGAGACAGATGAACATAAGAAAAGGGAAACAAAAATAATATAAAAACAGGGAGGGGGACAAAACAGAAGAGACTCATAAATATGGAGAACAAACTGAGGGTTGCTGGAGGGGTTGTGGGATGGGCTAAATGGGTGAGGGGCACTAAGGAATCTATTCCTGAAATCATTGTTGTACTATATGCTAACTAATTTGGATGTAAATTTAAAAAAGTAAAAAAGAAAATTAAAAAAAGAAAAGAAATAACAAAAAAATGCTTCAAACTGAGTCTTTAGAGCATGTGAGCTAATATTTGGATAGTGCTGAGAACAATGTCTGCAAAGAGCAGAAATTATGCCAGTTTTAAAGCTTTAGAGTAAACATCTATTATTTGAAGGTAAAAAAATAAGATTTTTTTAAATTAATGAGAAATACAGTTTAATTAAATTACAAACATATCTGAAGTTGTTAAAATGGAAAAGTAAGGCATACATTTTGAAATATATACACACTCACTACATATTATGTCAGAAATTTTGTATCTCATATTATATACAGAATATAAATTATACATATACATATATATATTATATACACACACACACACTTATTCTACATATAATATATACTTATCACTACTTTGTCATTTGATGCTACTGGACCAAGAAAAATAACTTCAGTGCATTCTCAACACACCTGGTATCCAGGCTCTCTTCTAAAGAAAGAGGGCATTTTAGCAGTTTCTTTCTCAAATAAAAATTCAATCTGCTCATTCAGACAAAACCTACAATCATTCCATTTTAAGAGCCTGCAACAGGATCTTTTGATATATGAGCTCAGTGAAGTTTTGAAAGACCATACCACAAAAACCGGGCCTTAAATGTCAGTAGTTGTAGAGAGATGATATCCTTTTTGATAAAAAGAACCTATGAACTAAAACGTCCCATTAGGTATGGTGTGTTTTTTTTCCAAAGACTTGAAAATCATAAGATATTGAAAATTAATTGTTTTCAGTAGGAAATAAAAGCAACTTAATTGCAAAGAAGTAATTTTTGGCATGATCAGACTTAATAGTATTAAACCATATGCTTCAAATATCATTTTGAAGTCATATTCACAATGGTGTTAATTAGAAAAGTAAATGGCAATAATAAAAATAGACAACTATATCACTGGCATTTATAGTCACCATTTTCCAAAACAATCATGCAAATTACAAAAACAAATATTAAATGTAACAATGTGTAAAATGACAACATGCCTCTGTGTGGATAACAAAATTAATCCCACATCAAATAAATTATCATAGAATTTGTTTTCCATTTATTCCTTATTACTCTGTAATGGAATTTTTAGTACACAAAGTGGCCTTCACGTCAATGATTATTTAATCTCAATAACCACAGTACCCATTTTATGAGAAACAGAGTTTAAACAATTTTTACAGTATCCTTTAAAAAAATTATGTCTAGTAAATGATGTGGCACAGTTGGAAAACCTTAATCAACCCAGTATTATTCAGTTACATTATATTCAAGGACTATAGTTCTATGTATAATTTTCAATATTGTTTATCCATATTAAACCTTAATAGAAGGTATGATATTGAGTTTTTTAGGTGGATAAATAGTAATTAGGTTAGCACACTTTTCTTTTTTTCATAAAAAGTAATGTCTTCTTATAAATACGTATTATAAAAGGACTTAACCACAGAAAAATCCACTAACAGTAACAAAGACATACAAGGGAAACTGCAATTCAAATCTTAATTACTTCAAGATTTTCACAGTCAAAACTAGTCTGACTAGCATTTTAAAGAATAAAATAAATACATTATAAATATAAGTAGCTCATGTTTTATCCTTTATCATTTCTCATTGTTCTTAATTTTACATAGCTATGCAAGTAACAGGAATTATTTAATTCAACAAAAATCATGATAATAAGTTATCTTTTATTACTTACGGTTTTAAAAAATATATATTAGATTCCTAATATATCATTAAAATTCAAGGCCACCACAACTTCTTTCTCTAAATATATTCTTTCTAAGGCCATCTGACAATACTCCTTTAAAATCTGAAATTGTGCCAGTGGAAACAAACAAAATTTAAAGTTTATGACTACAAAATAACCAGAGAGAACTGAGTGATACTTATCAGCTGATCTCATAAACATCCCATTCACAATATCTTAAAATAGTGTAATTTCTAGCAGTGACATGACAGCTTATAACTAGAAAGAATACAAGATTAGCGATTACAGCTAGTCAACCTTTTGAGTCCAGAGGAAAGCCAAATCAAGATATTCTGTTCCAAATTAGTAATGCTATCAGATATTTAATTTGTTGGTCCTTACCATGGGACTAATTTTCAGGGACTCAAACCCACATATTCTTCAAGTTGTGGAAAATCTTAGCCAATATTCAAGAGGCACGTAAACCCATTTTGTACTTACAGTTATCACACAGAAATTCTCAAGGCCAACAAAGTAAAGCACTATCCATTTGTCATCAGAGGTTCAAATGACATAAAAGGTCCATATTTTTGGTTCCCCTGGAATAGTAGTTTGTGTTCACATTTACCAAAAAACAATATCAAACAAACAAACAAACAAAATTCTGGTTGTAAAATGCCCAAGATGATATATTTTATAAAATTTCAGTTATTAGAAAGAACTAAGTCCAAAGTTTGCTTTGACAAATGTTTAACAAATGTTGGCTAAATAAATGAACAAATACATTTATGGATGTATAAATGGATAAAGCAGCTATTGTAATTACCTCACAATGATGACATATTGCATTTATAGTAAATATTATGTGCTTTAAAGTCTAAGCACTTTATACACATTAAATCATTCTATCTTTCTAACATCCCTAGGAAGTAAGGACTAATACCATTCCCTTCTGAAGTACCAAGAAGTTAAGTAACTTATCCAATCAGCCCATCAGGAACTGGCAGATCTAAGAAGTCTAGCTTCAGAATTTGCATTCTTAAATAGTGTACCATAGAACAATGAAAGAATCTTTCATAATAGAGATGCTACACTCAGTACTTACTTGAGCATCAAATTATATTAAAGATTACTCACAATATCTAATTTTCCTTTACATAGCTCAATGTCTTAATTTTGATTCAATTCATATAGTGTCTTCCAAAGCTGATTACAGAAAACAAAATGTAAACAACCAATCTGTAATAAAAAAAAATAGGCAACCCTTTATTGTCGTACACACAATATGCACTTGGTGACATATAATTGTGTCTATTCTGAGTTGCATAACCTAAAGCAATTGTTTGAAACAATTTTAACTACCCTAACACACTTAGAAGAAAACATACAAATGTGTGAGAGCTCCCTATATATACTTCCATACTGATGAAACCTAAAAATTTTCTTCTTAGAAAAAAGCCCTAAGGTAAATCACAATCCTTACAAGCATTAACGGTACATAGGTAATGATTGCTCTCCATGTGTGACACCACAGACCAGATGGACTACGGATTTTGAGCACTTTTTTGCAAGCTAGATGCAATTCAGTCTTCTCTGCCACTCAGAAATGCGCAGTTAAACTCTTTGAGACAAATATTATCATACAGAGAAACATGAATATCCTCTAATTTATATATATTTAATAAATACATATTTCACAACGTTGATGCTTTATGGTAAATAAATAATAACTTGCAAGGAGTTACACTGGAACAATCAGGGTCTGTGCTATAGAGTAACACAGAAAGGATGTGGAGGTGTCATGTAAATCTCTCCTTTCTATTTCCCAGCATATTCCTTTCCCCAAGTCTCAAACCATCTACCTCTCTCTCTATCACAGGGTCTTTTAAGAGGCCCCCCGAGGGAAAAAGAATGGTATCAGAAATCCTCCACTCATCTTCCCTTCCTTCTTTCATAATTACTGAAAAACCAGTATGTGTCAGAGACTAGTCACTTGGATTATCGCAGTCAACAACTCCACGTGTCCTGGCAAGTGATCATAAAACTGGAATATTAAAAATAAATTATTTGGGAGAGTATTATACACCACAAATACAGAAAGTTAAACGATTCCTCTATTTACCTGCTTCCCAGACTACATAAGTCTTGAGTACAGTGAGTGGCCTAATTTGTCTTTGTATCCTCTATTACTAGAAAAAAGATAAGCACATGGTAGGTGCCTAAGGGGGGTTGGGGGGTGGAATCCAATCAATCAAGAAGCCAGTGAAACAAGAAACTGCTACAAAATACTGTTGATGAGTGGTGAAGATGTAATATCATCATTAAAAACATAATAGAACCTTGGTTTTTCAAAATCTATGGGTGAGACTGACAAATGCCATTGTTACTTTTCTGTTAGCTTTTATTTAAATGCCAAAAGGGAGTAAACTTGAGTTCAGTTAACCTTAACAAGTTCATTCTCTCTTATGAGTAAAAATGAAACCAGATTAACAAATTCTTATGAATAGAAGGGACAATCAGGGCAGGTGAAAATTACTAAGAATTACAATAAATATAATTTTATTGTGCTTTTCAAAGACATGGTTATACATAATCGCCTGTTATGCAGAAAAATCACTATACATACAGAAGTGAAACAAGGCATAGACATTTGTGACCCAACAAAATCATTTAAAAATAGTGGAAGCAAAGTTCACTTGCATCTCTTTATAATGTCTACAGTTAATTAGTGGAAACAACAGTCAGGAGATTTCATAAGTTCTGGTTGAGAATTATCTCAAGTAGCCCTAGATTGCCGTGTTGAGTTCTTCTCTCAATTAAACTTTTCGTCATTTTTCTTCATCATTGACATTAGTCCATTAGCTTTCACTTTCTACTACAGCTTTTATATCTGCCTAGAGCATACTGTATCTTATTTTTTGAGAAAGCAGGTAAAAAATGTTATACAAATTGATAAATTTATATAGTATATAATACACTAATACATATATAAATGTATATGTGCATATATAAATATATGCATATGTAAATACATAATGCATAAATATATATGTAAGTATATTTAGTGCATCTATGTTTTCAGTACTAATAGCTCATAAGCAGTGAAGTTAGGATTTAAACCCAGATATGTCTGATTCTAAAGATAACTCACCTGGTACTTCTATATATAAATGAGGCATACTTTGAATTAATTTTACTAAGCATCTCATTATATAGATATACTTATGAATATATATTATATAATACACAGATTATATGTATTAATATACCATATGTATATATCTGAATATATGTATGTTACACATACACATATATACATATATATAATAATAACTTCACCCACTGATTTCAAAGCATCATATGTAATTAAGTACCTAACCCACAGCAAAATAAGGAAATATTAGGCACAATTTAGGACTGAAGTAGATTCTTTATAGTTCACTAAAATACCACATGATGTTTATTTTTAATATAGTTTTTTGTATTTTTGTGACCTTAAAAATGACTTCAATAATATAAACATATTGCTTGTTCTGTAACAATAGAATCCAGACATAATCAAGGTAAAATTTAGG
Source organism: Lynx rufus (assembly GCF_022079265.1). Lineage (NCBI taxonomy): Eukaryota > Metazoa > Chordata > Mammalia > Carnivora > Felidae > Lynx > Lynx rufus. The sequence continues at coordinate 50,162,206 of NW_025814845.1, forward strand.
GAAGGCTCCATATTAAAAAGTAATACATACACAACAAAATATCCCAAGGCCCTAATTATTAGACCTTAATTTGGTGAAACCAAGACCTAAGACCACGCTAATATTTTTGATAGTTCCTTAGAATGTGTTATGATAAACATACCTTGGCTACAATATTGGCATATAATGCTTGATTTCATTCTCCCAGACAGTCAGACACAAAGACACATTTTAACATAGCCCTGGCACAACACCCTATTGTATATGTTTCCTATTACCTGCTATAACTACCACATGCTTAGTGACTTAAAAACAAACAAACAAACAAATGTATTCTCATGAAGAGGGAAAAAGTCTAAAATAAAGGTATGGATAGAGCTGCATTCCTTCTGAAGGTTTCAGAAAGAAATCATTCCCTTGTCTTCTCCACTTTCTAGAGGGTTCCACTTCCGTGTCTCTAGCCCCTTCTACCTTCCAAGCATACCACTCCAGCCTCTGGTTCCACAGACATATCTTTCTCTACTTCTAACTCTATTGCCTCTTTTTTTATAAAGGCTGTCATAATTATTTTGGGCCCACACCAATAATACAGGGTAATCGTTCAATCTTAAAATCCGTAACTTAATCACATCCACAAAGTTCTCTTTGCCATGTAAAGTAGCATATTCAGTGATTTCAGGGACTAGGATAGAAACATTTTTGTAGGGCCATTATTCAACCTACCACATGTATACACATTCTGTATATAATTTGTTGGGTTTTATCTGTATCACTTTATAGGCTTTGCCTTTCCACATAATAATATGTTTTAAGGCAATATATTTATGATAACATCTCTGTTATGGAACTGTCAAATGCACCTACTGAATTATATTTTATATACATATTTCCAAACACTTTCCATAGAGTTACTTAAACACAGCACATTAATATCTCACTTGCATTCATTTATGCAGGTTTTTTTTCTCGAAAATTCATCGAATTCTCTTTGAAACATTACAAAATGTTAAAAAAAATTCCTTTGCTTCACCTACAAATCACTTTTCCATTCATAACGTGCCTTCTACAGAAATAACTACAATCTTTCATCAAATGTTTATAAATTCTAATTAGGGAAGCAGAAATTTCCCCCTTGAATTAAATTGTAACGTTAAAACTAAAATGATTACTAATATTTATTAGACCATGAAGTACCCAACCCAGGGAATGCTCTGTTCAGAAGTAATTTTTGTGACTTTTCCAAGTTTCTTCAATTAAATGCTCCAGCCAGACACAATGCTGTATTAAGATATAATAATTAAAATGAAGTATGTAAACGACACAACACAAAAAATATGGGTCCCTATAATTTCTCCATTATCTTCTTATCTTCCTTGTATACAAATTGTGGCATATAGAGGTAAGGGAATTTAACATCAACAGCCAATATTACATTATAATGACCACATAAAAGAAAAAGCAAGTCAAATCTTGACTATAATTTCCAAATCGTGACTAACACTTTGTCCTAAACTAAATATGGACCCTAGGCAAGTTCATGAACTTTCACGATGTTTTATTAACACATAATTAATCACAATTTATTCTCATTGAGAGTTTAAGATTTGTGTCACAGGTGTTTGGGATCAGTATTTGCTTTGTATCCACTGTTATAGGTTTCCCAGCACAGAGAGGAAGTAGTTGCATTGATTAGACCACACCTATGGGCCAAGAATAATATTTGCAGAATTTAGTTGAAGAAGTATGCTTGAAGGCATAATAGTTGTAATAGCATTTATATGGTCTTTTTCATCTTCAAAGGATTTTTTAAGTGTAGCACAAACTAAGAAATCAAAATATTACAGACCTTGATACTAACTCACATGACCATAGAGAGCTGGGATATCCAACTGGATTGACAGATCCTAGAAATATTCTGAAGCATTTTTCTAGAGATAGGCTGTTTACTCCCTACTCTTTGTTCTCTGAAAAGTTCTTATGGTTACTAAAAACAGATCAGAGAATAAGTAGAACTTCCATTCTGGCTCTGCTACTATCTTAGCATTAGGAGCAAATCACTGAGCCTTTTTATATGTAAAATTAACATTGTAGAGCAGGGTATCTCTGCTATTTTCTCTGATACTTAAAAAAAATTCTATAAGCACAGCAATGAAGTACTGGGAGGAAAAAGAAAAGTCCTTCTGGAATTGATCAGAGAAGCCCTGATACATGGTAATGTGTCTTGACCATCAGGCTAATTAAATATCTGCATTAATGAAAATTACCTAATCTAAAAATTTTTAAACATGTTTTTTTTTCAACTCTTGGGTCCTAAATATTTGTTATACTGTGAGTATTGAATTTAAACACTTCATCACCTGATAATAGACACTATATTATTCTCAGTGGAGAAGGATAACAACAGTTAATTATGTAATAGTTTGATACAAGAACAAGTTCTATTTATTGAGACCAACTAAGCAGCTTTAGAGAGGAGAGTTGCTGAAATCGACCTATAGTTACAGGACGTAGGTCATTTGGGGTAGCTTCATCTTTTGAGGTGAAGTTGATCTGATGAAATAGAACTAGAAAATGTGGAGACTCTATACAGATAATTTTAATGAAATGATTTGTATTCTTCAAATATAGTATTTAATATTTTGGAGAAATGTTTTTGTTTTCTGATCAACTATTTATCAAAGTCTACTAATGTAGTGTTACAAACAAGAACAAAAAGTGTAACTAATCAAGGGACAGACATCTTCTTAGAGGCACTTTCCTATTAAATCTATATCTGTTCCCTTCTATTTTAAAACTCTACTTAGACAATACAGGGGCACCTGGGTGGCTCAGTCTGTTAAGCATCTGACTTTGGCTCAGGTCATGGTCTCGTGGTTCATGAGTTCAAGCCCCACATCGGACTCTATGCTGACAGCTCAGAGCCTGGAGCTTGCTTTGGATTCTGTGTGTGTGTCTCTCTCTACCCCTCCCCTGCTCATTCTCTGTCTCTCAAAAATAAGTAAACATTAAAAAAAATTTAAAAATACATTACTTACACAATCCAATGGTTTATTTCCTTATAATTAAATCATCTCCATATAAAAATGATGGAGGTATTGATGGGGTGATCCAAAGAGTCTGATAAAACAAAACAAAACAAAACAACCCCAAAGAGTCTAATAAAACAAAGATAATTTGGCTCCACATGTGTGTCAGAAGTTCCCTAACTTGAGACAAAATTAAATATTTTTCATTTCACAGTATGCATGAAATTCAGTAAAATATTCTTAGATTCAGTAGCACTGTAGATATTTTTAAATGTGCATATTTTAAACAGTCAAATCAGCATGAAATCATACAAATATAGGAACTACCGCAACCATAACTAACTTTGGCTATTTAGACATGAGATTATCTATCCATAACTAACTTGCACCTACTGGGACTTGGAGAGTTTAATGACTTTTTGATCAATTACATAATGCCTAAGGTTGTTTTTTCCCCATAATTCAGTACTCATCTCTTTTCTTTTTATCCTCTCATGAGTAAATGGTACCAGGCTTTTGATCTGTATATTTCCATCACAATAACATGGTAGGGGAGGAAAGAAATCTCTTTTTACAGTGTTCATTGCCAGGAATTTATGAATGATGTGCTAATTTTTGTAAGTGTGCCTAAATACAGTAAAAGGGTGATTTCATGAATATTTACACAAGATAAAAATATATTTAAAAAACAATATTTTCACTTTCCCTTTTTATCCACACATTACAAAGACATCTTTCTCAGACTTATTCTAGAATCTTAGCTCAGAATATTCTTGCGAAGAAGGCAAACAGAGCTGTCATACTGGGCTTATAAATTCTCACAAAGAATCTCTGGCTTCCTGCCAATCAGAGACTATTTGTTATTGTATTCAGTGGCCATCAGTCCTAACAAGTTCTGGGAAAACTTTCCAAGAGGGCCTTAAGCCCTCTTAAGAACACTTGTTCTTCATTAATAAAAAGACATCAAATTTTGCATAATCCATAAAGAGTAATAAAAGACTTTCCATTTTTATTAAATATTAACATGATACAATTGATGATATGTTACTAAACTTCACAACCAATGATACTTTTATAAAAAAAATCTATAATTAAGAATTGACCTAAATTTCTGATGTAGAAGCAAATTACCAATGCTGCTAACGACAAATTCATTCACAGGATTTCAACTCTGTTACTTCCCAGTATGAAACTGGATTCCACCTTGGATTCTAGAATGAGTTTGGAATCCAACTTAAGTTCTGTCCAAAAGTAGTGGCATCAGAAATCCTACTAGTGTCTTACTGTATTCATTTGTAAAATTGGGATTATGTTTGTCTCACTTAACTCCAAGGTCACAGGTATTTGAAGCCATATTAAATTTAATACTAACACAATAAAAATCTCTATATTAAAAAACACATTGATGTACAGGGCTAAAATTTAAGCATCCATTTCCTTTTTCTTTCCTGTGGTGTCTTATCAAATCTCAAAGGCTTCATACTCGTCCCTTTTAAAAAAGTGTCAGAAATGAAATCCTCTGGTTTCAGAATTGAAAACAGTATTTATCTGTTCATAAAACATCATAGTAGAATCATTCTTCCATCTAATTAATTACTTGCAGAGAAGCTACCATTTGCCAGGCACTATTTTAATTGCTGGAAAAACAGCAGTGAACAACATAACCAAGTCTCATGCTTTTGTGAAGCGACATTCAAAATACTATTGATTTATCTATAAACCATTAATGTAATGATCAAGAGACCACCAAGAATAATCATACCATTAACTCAAATATTTTTGTGATATCAGGTAGTGTATCACATTTGTTTTTTCAACCTATTCTTACTTGAATTCCTCCCCCCATACCCCCCACATCAGTTAAATCAATCAAGCAAGCTCATTTACCTCTCAGAATTATATATATGAATATAATTATTAATGTAAATGTGAAAGTATATACATGTATATAAATATACATACATACATACATACATACATGTATATATTTTTATATATTTTCATCTTGTTTGGAATGACCTCCCATATCTGGCTTCTAAAATATAAGCTGAAGACTGTGGAAACAAAAAGGAAGGTAGTGAATAACCACATGGGATTGAGGAGCATTATGAAAGAATTTAAATAAAGGAATACATGAGCTAAAGCTTAAAATGGAAATTTTTCCATCAGAAAAAGGGCAGGGACCATTTGGACTGAAGGAATATAAGTACAATGACTAAGTGCTAAGAAAATGTTATATCACACTTCGTGATGTTTGCATGAAGGATATGTATTGTAGGCAAAAGCAGGAAAGAAAGCTGGAATAAGAGTTAAAAACCAGATAATATGCTGTATCACTGATGTTATAATTAGGATAGTTTCTATTGTCATTGTTATTATTATTATTAAAATTTTACTTTTGGTGTAAAACCAGTGCCTCCAATAGATTATGAGCTTTTGAAGATAGTGACTGGTCTTTTACAATTTTATTTTATTTTATTTTTAAAATATTTATTTATTTTTGTTTTAAAGAGAGATACAGAATATGAACAGGGGAAGGGCAGAGACAGAGGGAGACGCGGAATCCAAAGCAGGCTCCAGGCTCTGAATTGTCAGCACAGAGCTGACACGGGGTTCAAACTCACAAACAGTGAGACCATGACCTCAGCCGAAGTTGGATGCCCAATCGACTTAGTCATCCAGGTGCCCCAAAGTCTTCTACAGTTTTACTCCCTACTTCCTGATACAAGCAATTGTACACAGGAATCACTTGGTAAATGTTTGTGATTGCTATTACTAACACTGCTGCAGTTGGTGCTGATGGCGCATGCAATTTATTTCATTGTTATTAAACAATGAAATTAATACAATTGCTTACTAACAATGAAAAGATCTATAGAAATCAAGTGAGATTGAAATGGCTTGGTGGAGACTGCTTTTAGTTGGGACTTGAATGATAGGATATGAATAAGTAGAAAATAAGAGAGAAAAGGAATTTAAACGAACAAACAAAAAAATGTCCAAAGGCTCATATATGCAAAATAGCAAAATGGAGAAAGTATATGCACATTAAAGATACTGTCTTCTGGATTGAAGTACTTCACTAATAAATGTTTGGATAATAAATTTAGATAGTTACGCCGGGTCCAAAGTACTAAAGATTTTGTAAATTAGACTGAGGTTAAATTGTATTGTAAATAAGAAAATACACATGCACAGGTACATGTGAACACACACACAGTCTATTTGCACAATTATAAAGAAACTACCATCATGAAAATGGCACAGTAAGATGATATCCCCGCCAAACTGTGTAGGATATCTGGGATGGAAAGGAGATAGAAACCATAAAATCATTGCTCTTCAAAGGAAAAGAAGAAAAGATAATTGGGCCCTGATCAATTGTACTATCTTTTCTTAAATAAAGTGTGTTCTTTTTCCAAGGGAATTACAATGCTCTAACTGCTCAAACTCAAACCCTACAACCACTACCCCCAGATAGCTTATGAAAAATAATTACATACCCAGTTGAAAACTTCAAGGATATCATGCTCCCTATATACAAATATTAAATTGATCACAAATTAATCACAAATTAAATTGATTACAAATATCCACTGAGTCACTTTAAGTTGGTTTTTTTTTAATCTTTCCTCATCTTTATTACAATGCTACCATAGTTCAAGGCCTTGCAATCTTGCTAGACAACTTAAACTGCCACTAGTTGGTACAGGGTTGTCATCACCTATAAAGTTCAAAGCCCTTAGCTTGGCATACAAAGAGCTTGACCCTATGCTTCTGGTAACACCTTCTTTCATTACCCTATCAGACGCATGTTATGCCAGCCATCAAGATTTTCTGTTCAACTGACTGAGTACAACATTTCAAAAGTCTGGAGGCCAACAGTAGAGACAAATTCCACAGAGATATCAAGCATGTTTGGAACTGAAAAATTAATTTTTAGAGTTAGCTACAAGATGGCTAGTGGTTTTAGACTTAAAAAAAAAGAAAAAGGAAAAAAAACCCAAGAATATTAGCTTACGTGAGTAAAAAATAAAAAGGAAATTAAAATTAAGTTATAACCACAAGAGATTATAATATTGTATAATTATGAAAGAGAAGTGAAGACACAGAAATCTTGTTGAGTAAGAGGCCAGTAAAAGAGACAGGTGGAGATGGTTTACGTTATAAACAGACGAAAGAGCTTACATTCATACACACTTGTATAACTCTATTCTGAATTCACTAAAACACAGCAAACGCTTATGTATACTAACTGTTGTAAATCCGAAAACAACCCCATGAGGTAGGTACTGGTATTGTGCCCATTTTACATATGGGAATACTGAAGTAGCAAGAAGCTACTAAATGGTATTGGATTGATCGAAGCCGGAGAATGTGAAATCAGAGTCTACATGTTTCATCACTGATGCTACCATTCTATATTGCAGGAGTTGTGTCTAGAAGAGGCAGGACAACTTGGAGTACTTAGGTACTTCAGATATGTACAAGTTGCTTTATATTCCTTCAAGAAATCCAGATATTTAGCATCATAGTATTACTTAAACTTATCATACAAGTTAGGTTAGTCAATGCATATTTTAGTTGTTTCTAATTCCTAACATAAATGGTACATGATCTTCATTCAACATAAAAAAATTTTTCTTCCCTGCCCCCCCCAACTATGAGATACCAAGAATCAGGATCCATTACTCTTTAAAATTCTACATAGTCTAACAGTTCTTACTTGCAAAGGCTGGTTGAAGCCTCTTTCTTAAATCTGAACAGAATTACAGGATTCTGACAGTAAGTGACATAAAAAACATTTGAGTTAGGAAGAAAATGTATGTGAATCCATGATCAAGTAACCATAATGCAGATAACAGGGTATTTTAGCTTGTCTTCTTAGCAGTTTGAGCTGATTATTCATGATCTTTTTCAAAACTATCCTGATTTATTTTAGTAATTGCAGTAGCACAGTTCAACTTGTGTGAGATATGTGTTTATTAGTCTATTTTCTCTTATGTTTGCATTTACCAAAAGGAAAGCAAACTGATTGGGATCAACTGTATTTAATTGACGTAGGCAAAATAAATATGTTTGATGTTTTTAAAAAGTAGGAAATACACTTACATTATAAGAATTTCTGTTATGTGGGTAGCTATGGTATTGTATGTGCTTTATTTCATTAATTTTTTGCAAAGCTTATAGATTGCACTAACTGCTTATTTTCTAGCTATCAAAAATAATATTTCTCTTCACAGATACTTGCCAGTAATATCACAAGATGTTGACATTGAGTCTTTGTAAATGTTACTGTAATATTTACATACAACAGAGTTTAAAGGAAAATAGTTAAGTAAAACAGAGTTCTTTGTCTCTTAATAATCTTTAAATAATTATTTGAAAATAATTATTTCCAATATCAGTAATATTTCCATTAACATCATAAGGCATTTATGCACAGTCAAGATGAATATTACTAAAAAGGTTTCATATAGATGTTATCAAACAAAATAAATAAAGTGTTCTCTGGGTTATTAATTCAACAAAGGTCTTTATAATGTATGAATAATACACTAAGAAAGGAACATTGCTATAAAAGAGGAGATTCCAGAGGAGAGACTGAGATCTGGATAAATATTGTACTTTAATACTATGTCTACAAAATTGTAGTGATAATGATGCAGAAAGAATAAGATTATGGAAAATATATGAATCTATTGTTTTTATAAAATATATTAATATTTTCCCTAAATTTTTGCAAAGAAAAACAAACACAGGGTGGAATTCTCTGTTCTTGTCAGAGGAGATATAAATTTATTTTCTATTAATTTATAATAGAAACACATACTTCAATTAAATGAGTTCTGTCTGTTATTTTTCAATAGATATTTCCAACATTATTTTTTTTTTGAGCTACATTAATGCTAAGGTTTGACCTTCCTCACTACTGTGTCTGTAGATGCCCCCTTTTAAAGCTATTGAACGTCAAAACACATCACACCAAATCTGACAATCACAAGTTCAAAGGCTTATTACTCACCCAGTCATTTGCAAATCAAGAGGTATTTTTGGGGGAGGGAGGGGGTACCACTACAAGGAGGGTTCTCATGTCTGGGAGGAGAGAGAGAAGAGAGAAAAGAAGGAAAGCCGAGTCTCAAGAGCCATTTTGGTAGCCATTTTCAATGTTATGTGTTTGGGCTGGTAGTTTGGAAAGAAAGATGAGAAGAAGCTGATGGTTGCCTTGTGTGCAACTTATTAAGCATTGTAGAAGCAAGTAGGGTTGGGATTTCTGTCTATCATCTGCCAAGGCCTTTATTAACTGTTCATCCAAATGTTATTTTACTGTGAATGACTTATTGCCTCCAAACTTATTTCTCCACCATTTAACTACCAAAAATATATTCACTGTTTCAGACATAGAAAGTTAACAATTTTCAAGATGATAAGGCTTGTCAATATACTTGCTTCTTGATTTTCCAATAATTTCAATTTACCATATTATTTATATCATCAGCACATTCTAACACTCTACTAAAAATGAATAATATAGAGTAATTAATTGAAAAATGCAAATAACCAATAAATATGAAAAAAGTGCTTTGCTTCATGTAGATTAAATCATTACTGATCCAGTTGGCAAAATTTAAAAAAATTTAAAATCATCTTATATTGGGGTGCCTGAGTGGCTCAGTCAGTTAAGCGTCCAACTTTGGCTCAGGTTATGATACGGTTCTTGGGTTTGAGCCACACATTGGGCTCTATTCTGACAGCTCAGAGCCTGGAGCCTGTTTTGGATTCTGTGTCTCCCTCTCTCTGCCCCTCACGTGTTCACTCTCTCTTTCTCAAAAGCAAATAAACATTAAAAATATTTTAAATAATAAAAATAAAATCATCTTATATTATTAATTGTGTGAGAAAGCCAATACTTCCATAGTTTATTTGTAAACTCACAAGCTTTTTCAAAAAGTAAGTTTATAATATTTACTTAATTTAAAATGTACAGGGGCGCCTGACTGGCTCAGTCAGTTGAGCTTCCGAATTCTGCTCAGGTCAAGATCTCACTTTCATGGGTTCAAGCCTTGCGTTGGGCTTTGTGCCGACAGCTCAGACCCTGGAGCCTGCTTTGGATTCAGTGTTTCCCTCTCCCTCTGTCCTTTCCCTGCTCGCGCTCTGTCCCTCTCTGTCTCTTAAAAAAATAAAATAAAACATTGAAAAAAAATAAAGATAATATAATGTATATGCCTACAGAAATTTATCTTTACCACTAAGTAAACATAGGTGTAAATTAATGCTTACTCTAGTATTATTTATAAGAGGGGAAAATAAAAGAGATAAGAAGAAAGAAATAAAGGGAGAGAAAAATAAAGGGAAAAAGGGAGAAAAACAAAGGTTGGAGGAGAAAAAGAACAATCTTAATGACAGAATATTCACAGTATATCCACTCTATGGAATATACTACAACTGTTAAATAGAGCTAGGTAGGTTATATGTAAATACTAACTTGGAAGGTTTTGCAAAAAATGTTGAGAAAAAAATTAGTTTGGAACATTTGGAAACACCTAAGTCGCCATAGTGAAAATCTGTCTCAATTTGGAAATATGATCTAGGCTATTTGAGTAATCATCAAGAAAAACTACCAGTTAACAAACTCAATTGGACCTGAGTGTATCTTTGTTGTAATGTAAGCACAGGTCTAGATCTTTTTATTCTAACAGATGTAGGGCTTTTGCTAAGTGTCAGGATTCCTAGGCATTTTACATGGATTACTTCATTTAATATTTCTTGTAACCGCATGAGTTAGATGCTATTATCCCATGTAATATCTAAGTAAATAAATGAAGTACAAATTCCTAAATAAAATGTCCAATGCCATTCAATTTATAAGAAGTTCCATACAGTCTGACTACAGAAATTTAGTCTTTACCTCTATACTATACTGACTCCACAGATCTTTAAATGAGCACTGACCTATGTAGACACAAGATGTGTGTGTGTGTGTGTGTGTGTGTGTGTGTGTGTGTGTGCAGGAACTGGGCCTACAAATATGTAAATATCTATAAATACTAATACATTCAAATAATAATACTTCTTACTCCATATAAATACATTACATTTTTTAAAACCTGAATTCTAGAAATAATAGAGCAGAATAGCATAAAAATGCCTACCATAACCATATTTCTTCTTAGAGATAATTTGTAGCCACATTGCGTCCTCTGGAAAACCATCATTATTTGGCACTGCCCTGTAAGGTGAGAAGAGCTAAGAGGCAGCGGAGGGTAAGTGACTTGTCTGTAGTCACACAGTCACTGCCTGACACTCGGGATGACAACTCACAAGTCTCAGATCTCTACTGAGTTCACCAGATCATGGACATTTATACAGTGAACTTCAGAAGTTAGAAACCCTTTCAAGTTCCTATTTGAACAAACTATATTTTCCAACAGTTCTTTTCAAAGAATAATGCTAGAAACCTCAAATGCCTCAGCAACTTGCTTTTTAGAAGGGCAAATCAGAAATGTCAGGTGTAGTGGATCAGAAGATCCTGCTGCAGTATCCTGGGGTTTGCCCTAGTTATTTTCAACTTGTCTAGACTAAGACGCTATACTTCACAGTTGTGTCTGCTTTTCATTATTTTTTTTAAGGGTATCCATTTATAAATCTTTCCTATCTGAATTACATAAAGCTGACCAAGTTTTTCTAAACTATAAATAATTTTATCTGCACAAAATTACCATAATTGTATTAGTTGGGGTTCAATTAGAAAAAAAAAAAACACTTAACAGAGGGAATTTAATCCAGGAAGCTGTTTACACTGGCGTAGAAATGTTGAATTAGATTAAAAGGAAATATTGAGCTAACACAGGGACAAGAACTAATTATTCTTGTAGCAGCTATAATCCTACATCAAAGAGAGAAAATCAGGGGATATCAGAACCAAGAACCTGGCTGCTGCTTAGTATGTCAGGGGCTTGGAGAAGGGCCTCTGAAGGGGTGTGGTGAGGCTGGTTTGGGGAATGCCTACAGAAGTTGGAGGGTGGAACCAACTGCTTCTGTGGAGACAAAGAACAATTACTAGAGTAGTGATGCCTGGAACAGCAAGCAAGTGGGAAAAATAACTCTTCCCTCCAACTGTCCTTCAATCTCCCTTTATTGCCTCCAGTTGATGGAATCTGATGGGAAGCCACTGGGCAAGAGTGAAACATTTTGCTGGGTCTCAGCTCGAGCATGGAAAAACTGACAATAGTAGGGTGGAATCACATTAGAGACAAAGGTTTGGGTTGTGGTGTGTGTGTGTGTGTGTGTGTGTGTGTGTGTGTGTATGTGAGTGTGTAGGGAAGGAGATGAGGAATACACATAAATATGTGCGGGCTTCCTATAATTTTGGTTTGTACTAGAACAATAAATATTGCTTAGTAACTGATGGTTGACTTGTACTTGAAAGCCTTTCATGGTTGACTTGTATATTAAAAGATAATATACTAACACCTCCACCAAGTAATAAGGTTGTATATATAATGGAAGCAGTTTCAGTTTTAGAACAGCACAAAACAAACTTAAATTCCAGTTGTGCCACTTCCTAGCTGAGTAATATAGGAAAAACTACTTACCTAATCTTAACTTCTTTTCATCTCTATAAAATCAAGATAGTATCCGTTTTTAAGTTGTTATAAAGATTAAAGACACCATATTTATATAAGCTAGCCAATGCCTCTTACATAGTAATGCCCAATGTAATACTATTGCTGTTGATAATAAGCACTTCCATTTGAATAATCTTATTTAGTCTTCATAAAATCCCAGTAAAGAGAAGAACTCAAACTCTAATGAACACTTACAGATTGAAGGTTTATAGAGATGATCTTTGTTATGGCTATGAGATATACATACTGTCTTGTTTTTCCATATAAGAAGAATTAAGTTTGGATGGTGGAAGTGATACTCAATTCTGCACAGTTATCATTCAAAGCCATTGTAGTTTTGTTGTGGTGGTGGTGGTCATTGTTTTTGTTGGTTTTCAGGTTGTTTTGATTACAGGTCTAGAAATAATACATTCACCTGTTTAAAATCTCATGAATTTAGCTAAAATGGATGGTGGGGCACAACAACGGGATTTACTTTCTCTTTCTGGATCAAACACACGTTTCATTTATTTATTTATTTATTATTTTATTTTGCTTGCCACTGTAGCCACTATTTATTTTTTTCTTGGTATTTCTACATATTACCTCACTGGCCACCTCGTCACTATTTATTTAAAAAGAAAATAGCAACTCCAATTACTGACACATTTAGCTTGGCTGCTTTTAGGAGTAATATATTTTTTTCTCAAAAGTTAAAATTCTTCTGTCCTTAGATCTTTATTTTGCCCATTAGAAAGTATCAAAACACAGGCCTTTATTCTCAATTTCTGTGTGGAGTAAGTATTTAACACATTTCATTTTGTGAACCAATTCAGAAAAGCAAGACAAAGAAATAGTGATGGGTTTTTGAAAAGTTGTATACAGCTCTCAATTTTGCTGTTTTATCATTAATCTTTACTTTTAATAAATGAAAAAAAAATCCTTTGAATTCCCTTTCTACTTTGCAGATGTTTTTTATTTTCCTTGACCATGTCTGGGGTATATATTTTATACAATATCAATAAGCCAAGATTGTGGTAACTTTAAATCAGTCTTTTTAAAATAACCTTTTGATTTTAGTGTTTTGATATATGACTAAAATTATGATATATGTACACTTCAACTTTCATACAAATTGTTCAGAGTAATTGAGAGTTTCTTCTTTTAATGTGTTATAATAATTTTCATAATTGAATGGGGAAATACATTTATGTTTTAAGATGCTAAATGATATTTAATCAATTTAATTATAAGTGTAGAAGAGTGTTGATAATCACAGATAGAAGAGGTCAGTTTAAAAAAAATAATAAATATCAAAAGACCTTCAAATATCGCTCCTTTATGAGCATACTTAATTGCTCAAACACCTTCTTGGTCAGTGAAGATGGCAACAATATTGTGAGCAATTTCGAGGAAATTTATCATCAAGAAAGCTAACTACATTTGCAACTGCTGCTTTGCACACCAAAATTTTAGCTATTCCATAGAGAATTAGCTATAAAAATGAAATATTAGTATATAATATATGAGACGTAGTTCATCATTTTTTATTACAAGCAGTTTTCACTTCACCACACTAAATAGAATATGTGTACTCTAGTCTTAACTTGCAAGCCTGAAAGAAGTGAGTTGTGCCATCTAAAATTTTAGCACTTTTTATTTTCCTATGGATCGGTGGGCCATTCATATACTCAGTGACCTTCTCCTTGCCAGAATACACTCACTGAATTCATCATTCAAACTAACAAAAGGATTAATGTTCTTGTACAAAAATATTCATCTTAGTTCAAATAGCTGTGCTTCAAATTCACTACTTCAAATCCAAATGGGAGCACGGGCACAAATAGCAAGACTAGCAATTTCTTTATTTAACTCTTCTGGTAGTTCAAGTGACGGAAGTGCTAGAAATGCCTATTAAATACTGAGTCCATTCTGAAATTTAACATTCAAAATGTATATCCATCTTTACTAACATTTTCATGCAGACCAACGCCTTCTCTCCTGGATCCTGCAATAACACCAGTTAAAACTGGTGGCCCTTCTTCCACACTAGCCACACAGCTATTAGCTGTAAAGGTGTCAAATTGATGTTTGTAAAAACCAAAGTTCAGATCACGTCAACCATGACGTTAAACCATGTTTAACATACTCATTGTATTTTTAATAAAATAAGAAATTTCCAAAGTGATGAATATAGATGTTTGCTTATTTAAATTGTATCAGTTGTTTGTTAATTACTTCCTAAGTATATGTACTATTGTCAGCTTTATGGTCTTAGTATGAATTACTTTATATAGCATCTACTAGTGTAAGGCCAAAAAAATGTCTAGTTACAATATAATGTTGCAATAATCATTCAGAGAATTTATTAGTTTATTCACACAATCATTCATTTCCTTATTCAATAAATCATATTTTTTTACCTACATTTTGCTAGGAGCTTTTGCTAGGACACCACAACAATAAACAGAAAGAAACAATCATTGACCTCAGAACTTACAATCTAATGAGAGATATGGACAAGAATGAAAGGTTGTTACAATGTAGCACTATGGGAATTAACTACTGTGGTATCATAGTGTACCACACAAGCACATGGGTAGAACACCTCTTGCAGAGGAAGAAGCAGGCAAGTTTCACCAAAGAAAATGACTTATAAATCCAGATATGAATAATGTGCAGATATAAGCTATTTAAAGGAGTACAGGGAATATATTACAACAAAAAGAACATCTTGTGTGTATGTGTGTGTGTATGTGTGTGTGTGAGAGAGAGAGACAGGGAGAGAGAGAGAGAGAGAGAGATCCCCAGCATATGATGTTTCAATATGGCGGCAACACCAAATATGAAATGAGAGGATGAGATTTGAGGCTAGTGAGGTAACAGGGACAAATGACATAGAGCCAATAAACTACACTAAGGAGTTTGAATATATCTAAAACTAATTGGGGATATTTAATAGTTACAATTAAAGATTGCTATCAGGATGCTGGGTGGCTCAGTTAAGTGACTGACTCTTGATTTCAGCTCAGGTCGTGATCTCAGGATTTGTGAGATGGAGCCCTGCACTGTCAGCACAATGCCTGCTTAGTATTCTCTCTCTCCTTCTTCTTCTGTCCTTCCCCTGTTCTTTCTCTCTCTCTCTCTCTCAAAATAAATAAACTTAAAAAAATAAATAGTGATATCACAAAGCCCGCATTCTAAAAAGCTTACTTTGCTTACATGAAAACACTGCATTCAAGTGTGTGTCAGGAGATAATAAACCTGTTAAAAGGTAACAGAAATTTCCATTCATGTATCTGCTGTTGAGTGGAGACCATGATACTTACTTAGATATTACAAATACTTCTGCAAATAAATAAACACTATGACATTCAATGTACTTTAGACACCATTATGGTTGATATCAAACAAATTTATTGTTCCTTTTGTCTCAGTTGTTACTCTGAAAAGGGGGGGGTTTAGAGGAGGTACCTATGATAGATAGATAGTTCATATATAAAGTATATATTATAATTCCGAAGACTGTACTTCAGAGTGACACAATTTAATTGCTTTTTATTGAAGTAGAAATTGCTAAAATCTAGAGATGGCTGAAACTAAATATACTAAATATTAATATTAATATTAATACTAAATATTATTTTTCCCTAGACAACTTAAATTAAAAATGGGCACTCATGACTCATTCCTTGCCAACACAGACAGGTGAACATGTTGAGTTCTTTGTTTCCGATCATCCCATTGGCTTGTGAAAAGCTCAAGATTTGACAAGAAGTGAACTAAAAAGTTATTGGGAATTTCTGGTATTCCTTGAATAAATTTATTCTTGTCTGTCAAAGAAAATACAGATAAAAGGAGATCTAGAAGATGGATCTGAAGAAATTACAACAAAATGAAAATATTTTAATATGACCTCTTAAGTAGGAACAGACATGGGAGATATTATGAGAAAAATCAGAATTTATCTAACATGAGTTTCAAAAGAAGAGAACAGGAAGAACCAGGAGAAGACAAGATTTGAAGAAACAAAGGTGACCAATTTCCAAAACTGGCAAGTATCATATATCCTCATTTTACCAATTTTACTGTGTTTTAAGAACTAGATGTGAAAATAATCTCAACATCAATTTTATCATATGGAAACTTTAAAAACCACAAATATAAGATACATTTTAAGATATCCAGAAAAGAAGACCATTTACAAATAAGCTACAATTTACACTGAAAATAGGCTATTCCATAGAACAATGAGAAGTAAATCAACAGAAATGAAAAAAAAATTATGTATTTTGTCAACATGTGGCAAAAGAATAGAAAAGCCACAAACCCCACCATCACCAAAAAAAGAAAGAGGATACAAACATCACAGATTATCCATAGTTACTATAACTATTACATTATAATTATTAAAAATAAATGAAAGAAACACAATGGTGAATCTAGGAAAAGAGTCATGTATATATGAGTGCATTATATTACAGTGGCATTATTAAAAGTCCATAAAGAAATAATAAATGATTTAAGAAATGTCATCAAGAAAACGAATCATTTGTGTTAACATGACATCAGAATCATAACATACAATAAAATAAATTATAGATGAATTAAAGGCCTTTACGTGAAAATCCAAATATAAATTTTGAGATAAAAATATATCTTTAAAAATTAGTTTTTTTAACTGACAGAGGAAGAAAAAACTATAAGGAAATGATTGAAAATTTTGAACATGTTAAAAAAATAATGGGTAACAAAATTTAAAACCAATAAAATTACTATCTAGTGAAGGTAAATTTAAAAGAAATATTCCAACATAAGAATGGTTTAAAAATTACTAGTCAATTCACAGAGTAAAGCCAAATCCCAAAAGTTATATGACAAGTTTTAATACCTTTTAAAAAATCAGGAAAATGCAAATAAAAGCAAAATGAGCTACATTTGACACTCAAAATTTAAGCATTCCTGAGAATTTGAGGCATCTTTCTCACTGATTTACATTAAAAAAAATTGTATACTCTGAAATTTGAAAACATGAGAAAATTTAAAACAGAAGAAATCTAATTCTATGCATTAGATCCAAAGATTGTAATGGAAAAAGAAGTTGGCAAATCTCACTTTTCTTCAGTGAAGGAATAGATATACTGTGGTATAATCATATGGCAACTATTATATTCAGTAAGATTGATATTAGATATTGTTATGAATTGAATTACATCCCCCCACAAAGATGTTGAGTCCTAACACCCAGTGCCTATGAATGTGATCTGACTTGGAAATGTGATTAGGGTGGATCCTAATCTAATATGACTGTATTTTATAAATAGGAGAAATTTAGACCCTCTGTGAAGGTGAGAACACCTTGTGAAGAGTGGGGTTATTACTGACCCAAGCCAAAGAACTATCAGAGATATCATGGCCCTATCAATATCACCTTGATATTGCAATTCTAGCCTTCAGAAATTCGAGACAATAAATTTCTATTGTTAAAGCCATTAAGCTTGTGGTACTTTGTTTGGTCAGTCTTAGCAAACTAACTGAGGTATCAACCTGGAATAGTTTTAAAAGCATTGAAAAAGCAAGATGTTAGAATGTACAACATCAAGAGTGAAACTTAACATGAGTTATGGACTTAGGGTCATTATGATGTGTCACTGTTGGTTTGTCAACTGCAACAAACATACCACTCTGGTGGGTGATGTTGATAATAGGGGAGGCTTTGCATATGTAGGGGTAGGAGGTATACGGGAATCTTTGTACTTGCCTCTCAATTTTGCTGTCAACCTATAGCTGTGCGAAAAAATTAAGTGTGTACCAAAAATAAAAAAGATGAAATTTTCAAGGTATATAAAATGTTAAAGTATGTATTTTTTCTTGAGGGCTATATTTGCAGTAAAACTACAAAAACACACATGCAAACAGTACACACACACTTCAGGATCTTGGTTTCTTTTAGGAAGAAACTGAAGAAAGGATCAGAGTCAATTTAACTATGGAATTTTTGTTATCCTTTTTTAGAGAGTTAAAGATAGTTTAAGCGGGGCGCCTGGGTGGCGCAGTCGGTTAAGCGTCCGACTTCAGCCAGGTCACGATCTTGCGGTCCGTGAGTTCGAGCCCCGCGTCAGGCTCTGGGCTGATGGCTCGGAGCCTGGAGCCTGTTTCCGATTCTGTGTCTCCCTCTCTCTCTGCCCCTCCCCCGTTCATGCTCTGTCTCTCTGTCCCAAAAATAAATAAAAAACGTTGAAAAAAAAATTAAAAAAAAAAAGATAGTTTAAGCTAATGAGAACAAATGTTTCTATGTATTTCAGTTTATTATTAAGTACATTAATTCACATATACTTTTTAAAAAATTGTTTCACCATTACAAATTACTATAATTGAAAGTGAAACACAGAGCACTATATTACTCTACATTTCAATGTCCAGTGGACCACGACCCATAAGCAGTATTCTATAGGTAAAACCACTGTGGCCATGACACGGAGGGACTGATATTTAGAACAAGGTAAAAATCTAGTTGTCATTTGTGTTACTTGTACATTCAAAGCAGAATGGAACATGTGTGATCATGTGAAATATTAGAAATAACAACTTTTGCCCTTCTAATTATGAATTGTATGAAATTATTAAAGTGGAGATAATGATCAAAATATTAAAATACTGTTCTTTGAACTAAAAAACAACAGTGACATACTAACAAATTAATACAACTGTCTGAACAGAATGAAGTCACCGACATACTGATTTCTCCATTTAATTTCCCAGCCAATTAATTTATTCACTTCTAATCTCAGAAAAGAATATACTACTCCTTAAGAACTTTAAAATATTTGTGACAAAGAATTCATGGGTACAGATTCTAAGTTACTTTTTTCCTCGTGTGTTCTCTGATTTAAAATTGAAACACAAATAGTGCTTTGCTCTTTAAGTATAACTTTATACAATCTTAAAAGAGTCTTCATGCATGAGGGAAAATGACTCTCCCGTTTTGACTAATGCCTGAAGCATTTAACAGTGAAACCTTATTCCTTACTGCCGACCCTCTAATGATACTTCAAAGACTTACAAAACACCCCAGAGGCTGTTCAGAAGTGCCCATCCTTCCGTGATAAAATCGGGCTAACAGATCAGGTGGCTTCAGTCACTTTTGTATAAGTAGCTTCTTTCTGTGGATATTTTGCATCACAAGTATTGACTATTCAAAAGGCAATAGTAGTTTTAAATTTTTTTTTAAGAATAGAAGAAAAAAAGAGGAAAACCATACTTGTTCTTACACCATATTCCTAAGTATCTTCAAAATACATGAGTTATTTCTACAAAAGAAAATAAATAATTCGTACAAAATTCTGAAATAATATCACTCTATTACATGTTAATCACACTTTACAAACCCAACTATCTCCCAAGGTAAACACTTTCATTTTTGCTAGCCATTAATTATAGCGGATTCAAGGTGTATTAGCTCAAAGTTATATGAAAAGTATATTTAAGAAACATAATTCTGCACCTAAATATGACATTCAAAGGATAGAATAGCACTTATAATAACTGAATTTATAACTAAGAAACAAACAACAATATAAAACAAGAATCAAATCAAATATATTTCTGAGCCTGGTAGAACTATTTTATCAAAAGCACTATTAAAATTATGGCAACTGTTCATAGCTACAGTCAAGAGCTCTTAACACAGGATTTTTCTCCCCACTGAATAATAGCATTAACACAGCAAGACCTCTGGCACAAGGACAGTAGGCCTGATATTGTGGTCAGATACATATAAATAGGCTATTTCAGATGTTTACCACCTGAATGTTTATTTCAGATGTTGCCAATTAAGAGAAGGGGTGAACAACCAAAAATGGGAGGAGTCTGTGAAAACCTGCAGGAGGAAGCAGGCAGGGAATATTCAAAAAGCACTGACAGGGGACAAGGGGGTGGGGGATCTCCTTCTTTTTTTTCCCTCTAGTTTAATTGTTATAATTTTCTCCTGTAAATTTCCAGTGGTCATATTATTTTTTTTAATTTAATACAATTTTCCAGCTTGATTGAAGTATGATTGACAGATAACAGTTGTACATATTAAAGGTGTGCAACAATGATGATTTAATATACGTAGACATGATCACCATAATCAAGCTAATAATGTATCTGTCACAAAATCATATGAGTTTGAGAGTTAAAACTCATATCTCATTTCATTAAAATAATTTCAGAGATGAAGATGATATTTGATTAGGTAAGTAGAGGAAATCTATCCAGTCAGTATTTTAGAATCATTAGGAAAATGGACTGTAGAGATAAAACAAAAATCCACTGAATGTGTCATGTACTTTCAGCATATACTCAAAATGGTGTGAACAATATCAATATATTTTACTGGTGAGTTTTTTGTTAAACCAGTTCAGTGATTTCTACTTAGTGTAGCAGTAGTAAAAATTTATAATCTATTTCTGTATAATTCTTTAAACAGGAGATTAATACACATTTCTTTCTACATGAAATATTTACCTTTTACAATGAATGTCAAATAGATTAATATGCCTATTCTTAAAATAAGTAAAAATGTAATTCATATAAAAACTTTAATGCTAAGGTATGAAAACTTATTGTGTAGTATTCATCAATTTACACACACACACACACACACACACACACACACACGCACATACTGAAAAAAACAGCAGGAAAAGGGATAGCTATTTTAAGTAAACTCGTGACAGAGACAGATCATTGTTTAAAGCAACGTATATTCACTAGCTCAGCTAAAACACAAAATACAACAAAATAAATAATAAATATTCCATGGCTGTGGGAATTCATAAATTAAAAATTACACAGCGAAGTTTTAATGTCTGCACATTCACTTAAACTGTCATTTTCCTTGAATGCAAGTAATAAAACTAAAATGAGTGAGTAATGTATGTGTTTAAATTGAAAGGAGGAGAGCAGGAATGATGAAGAAATTAGAGTGATCAAAAACGTCACATCCAAAAACAGCTTTGCACTCTATTAATTCTGGTTTCTTTTTAGCATCTACATATTTTTAGTAAAATAACAAACATTTTTTTTTAAAGAAGAAGAAAAAAAAATCCCCTTCAGGAAAGAAGAAAGTTGTGCTGAGCTGGTCAGCATTGCTTTTCTTTCCTAGGTTTTCCATTCTCACTGAGCAATAGTTTCTAGGAAATGCTTTCTCCTTTCTCCATATAAACAATGGTTCTACATACTTAGGAAAAAATTTTTAAAGGAAGCTTGTGGTAATAAATGAGCATAATTTTTTGAACTATAATGAAAAAAAGAAATGTTTTATTTTCAAATGCCTTCGCCTTCCAAGTAACTATTGTAAGTTAAATGCACACAGGTTTGCAATTTTGCATTCCATGGTTAACCATTTTCTGATACTCATAATGTAAGCTATTTTTGTCTCTAATTTTTCTATATTTGCACATGTGAAAATTATATGTACTTTAAAATCCTAGTTAAAAAAGATAAATTGTCCTTAAATTGTTTATGTATAGAAATCATAATACTAAATTAGCATAGTAAAATCTAAGCAAACACAAAATATTCCACTGAGTATTGAGATTTTTTTAATATGTTTGATTTATTTGTTATCTATCTTTCTTTCCAAAAGAAGTGAAAATAAACCAATGTTAAGATTTTGATTTTTCTGCTAACTCTTTGGATCAATGAAATTTCCCTGGTAAAGCACAGAATTTCAAAAATATAATGAAAACTGGAAGAAAAACTATTTATTAAATTTACTGAATTAATAGTACCTAAATACAGATTACTGTGAGCAATATTCTTACCTCACAAAAACAGCATGGTCTTTCCTAATACCATCAAATCGTAATATATTCTAGATTCTATAAACAGACAAATACATTAGATACAGCATTTTCAATGCAAAACTTGGCCAAAGTGACAAACTTTCTTGAGAACTGAGAAAATTTAGAACTGAAATTTATATGTAGAGAACGAAAGAAAGAATGAGAGAGGGGTGGAACATAATGATTTGATCAGCTACTAGGCTAGCAAATCATTGCTTTCTCTATCAAGCTAACTTGAGTCATGTAATTGTGACTCAGGAACTCCATGTGCACAAAGCTAAGTTCTGGTGGTGAGAACAGTTGTGGGCAATCATTTAAGTAAAAATTACCAGGTTTCTAATTATCAACCATGTTTCTTGGGCATTTGCTTAGTTATGAAAATTTTCAAGGACATTTTTAATCTCATGTATTTGATTGCAAAAAAAAAAAAAATGCCAGCAATGGAAGTGCTGAGGAGAAAAGATGTACAGTTGTTATGGGAAAAACAGATGAAAAATTAATGGTGATCAAAAAGGAAAACATTATATATTCATATATGTTGTAATAATTAGATACCAAACCAAGAAAAATTCTGAAGGGCAAAGAGCAAATTCTGCAGCATGCAAAAAGTTTCGGTCCTATGCAATGTTCACTGAACCTCAGCAAATATGGAAGAAAAGTAAATCCTCAAATGGAAAATCTTTCCATATATGTTTGTGAAGCTCAGATCAATGTCAGATGCCCACTAGACAAAACTTAATGCAGGAGAAGGCTAAGACTTGTTCACTAGGATTTGTTCTATTTAAAAAACAAGGATGATGAAAATCTACACATCTTTATGTTTACAAACTAAATTTGGAAAGGTTTTTTCCTCCTCGAGGAAAGATCAGAGTTGAAAGCCATTCACAAGTGCATTCTTCTCCTACTTAACTGGGTAGTAAAGGCTGCCAAAAGGAAAGTTGGGAGGAGAGAGAGACTTGTTTAAAGGAAACCATGAATCAGTATGAATAACTACTATGCAAATTTTCTTGAAAATAGGGGCAATCAGAGTGAATGCCTGAACAGTGTTCTGCCAGTCTGGCACTGAAAGACCTCTCAGAAAACAGCAAAGGGGATTTCTATACCAGAGGCAGATCTTTACTGCTTTGCCTAACTTTGGCAGAGTTCACAGCACTAATTTCTGTGGTTCTATTTCTGAATCCTTCTTTACCCTGTTCTTCAATATTCTTTTCCTTTGGAATGGAAGGAAAAGAAATAGTATAAAATACCTTATGATTCTAAACATGCTGTGGTAGCTGTTCTGTTTTCTCCAATTTGTTTAAAGACTGATAAAAAGGAAAAACATGCACTTTATTTTAGAATCATTGATGAAATGTTAATGCTGATTAGTGTGTCACAAGAAGATTGTATTTTTAACTAATCACGTATGCTGCTTAATTTATGATGGGAGCGCTTGAAGGGAGCCAAGTAATTAATGGGTCTTGGAAATGTTTAATTAAAATTTTAATCAACATAAAAGGTGCATAAAACACAATTATTTTAGTCAAATATGATTCTATCAAAGTATATCAGCTATAAACGGAAAAAGCATGCTAAATAAACACACACACACAACACACCGCTATTAGTTGATTTATAATATGTCACCTATCCACTTTATCAAACTTGATTAGTAATAAATGAAAATTTTCTTTCCATTTCAAGCCATGGAAGCACGTTGATACACACGAAACCATTACTTTCTTCCTTTCAATCTGATTAAACTGTTCAGTACATGAAAATGCATAACCCCAAGATTATATTTGCTATCTCACTGCAGCAGTAAATATCATACACATTATAAATATCATTGTTTTATTAGGGTATGATGTAAATCAGTGTAACCCACAAAGGACAGATAGAAAGAAATGATAAACATAGAACTGACCTTCCGAAGACACTAATATTATTTTTCTCAGAGGTAGGAAAAAAAAGGGTACTTTCATTTGTGGACTCATTTCTTCAGTAAGAACTGAAGGGGGAGGAGTACTTTGAGTGTTACATAAAGAAACTGCACTGTGTTTGGTTACTGGAAAGGAGTCTGATATCAGCTTGCGTGGCTTGCAGACTGATCTTCTGCTAGCAAGCTCTGTGACTTAGGCAAGTTGCCTAACAGTGTCCTCAACTGTTAAATGGGGAAAACACTATACTTAAATTATAGTGTCCTTAAAAGGACTGAAGGGTTTATTTTATGAAAGCAAAATAAGTATTCTATAAGATATATAAATAAATAATGATTTATTCTTCCCGTTTCTTGCACTATTGAAATAAATTTCTCCTTGAATTAAAAAAAATAATTTTTGTTTATTTTTGAGAGACAGAGACAGAGTGGGAGTAGGAGAGGGATTGGGGCAGAGAGAGAGTGTGACACAGAATCCGAAGCAGGCTCCGGGCTCTGAGCTGTCAGCACAGAGCCCGACACGGGGCTTTAACCCACAAACCACAAGATCAGGACCTGATGCGAAGTTGGATGCTTAACCAACTGAGCCACCCAGGAGCCCCAATAAATTTCTCTTTGATTTAACAATATATTCTATTTATGTTAGCTAATATATGTTAAGAATCATTTTTTTAAGTTTTTAAAAAAAATTATTTTGAGTGAGAAAGGGAAGAAGAAAGAGAGGGGCAGATACAAAGAAGAAGAGAGAGAATCCTAAGTAGGCTCTGCACTGTGAGTACAGAGCCCGACATGGGGCTCAACCTTATGAACCGTGAGATAGTGACACGAGCTGAAATCAAGAGTTAGCTGCTTAACCACTGAGCCACCTAGGTGCCCTACTAAGAATCATTTTTAGATAGATATCCCAGAAGAAGAGTCAAGAGCTCATATTTTCAAACCAGTGTGTTTTCCTACATGCATTACTGCTTTTCTGTTCACTGAGGAGTCTCATAACCTAAAGCAGTGGTTTGCTAAGCATAACTCAGCACATACTACATAAGAATTAGTGTATACAATTATTAAAAATATACTTTAACCTACACTACATCTACTACATCAGGAGCCTAGATTTTTTTTTTTTTGAAATGCCAGTGTAACATACAAATGTATGAAATTTAGATTCATTTTTAAGGAGTTGCTTAAGAGTAACCTTCTTAAATGGGGTCCCTATAATACAATAAATGACTATAGAAACTTTCATTGTAAGGAATTTTTTCACGTTAAAATTTTTTCTTTTCAATTATTTTGTCTTAAAAAAAGTTGAAGCAATAAAGTTAGTTTCATATTAAGAAACATTAATGTATTTTTAATGCCTACAGAATTAAATAAAATATTTCTATTTTAGTATTAAAGCCCTCCAAAATCTTGTACCAACACACTTTTCAAAACATATAGTCTCATTGTCTCACATACAGCATCATCAAACTAGACCATTTTAAATTCTTTATATGCTCCTGGACATACCAGTTCTCTGCTTTTACAGAGTATAATTCCACAGGCTGGCATGTTCTTTTCAATCACAAGACATCTAGATTCTACCTTTATTTCATGACCTTATTCAAATACCACCTCTTTCATAAAACCTTTTGATTCTCTCATCTGGAAATAATTACTATTGCTTCTGAATGTCCACATTAATTTGTTAATCTCCTTAATAGAAACTACTTACAACTCTATCTTCTAGTTCCTTGTATATATCTGTAATTTCTCCTATTAAACTTTATACTCACTGAAGGCAGGAGATAAGGTTTATTTCAGCATTTCAAATATTGTCTAGGACGATGTCTTTCTAATAGTAGGTATTCACAATTATTACAAACTAAAATGAATGAACAGAAATAAGGCTAATTTAAGTATCATCTATACATGATTCTATCTTTTATATAATTAGCCATTGACTGATAAGATTTATTTATGCCTGCTTCACTCTATCTAGGATATGAGATTGTATTACTATGAGTTAACATCTGCATTAATATGAATTTGAATATAAAGTTATTTCTTCCAAATATTAATTTTTCAGTAATTGTAAGTGCCTATGCCATACAATGAAAATGCATGTGAATTTTCACACCTGGTTTTTCAAGAGACTAGGAATCAGTCATGATTCCTGACTAGGAATCAGGATGGTTCCTGATGAATCATCAGGAATGTTTTCACATTCCGAAACCTGCAAACAAGGTCAGCAAGGAAAGCCTAATCAGAAATCTCAATTATTTTGGTTCTTGCCTGTGGAGATTATATAAGGGCCAATTACGTACTATACACACCCAAGGAGTATAATAATCATGTTCTATACTTAGTTTAGTTCCTACTTCAAATTGGACCTAGAAACTAAGCAAGAGAGATAATTCATCTCACTAAAGGGCTTCCATTCAAATTTTCTGATCTAACCTTCACAAGTTGTCATATCCGATCACTACAATGAAAACTAAAGAAAAAGTAAAACAGCAATTTAAAAAATTAAGCCATGGGACACCTGGGTGGCTCAGTCAGTTAAGAGGCCCACTCTTGATTTCTGCTCAGGTCATGATCTCACCATGAGTTGGAATCCTGTGTCAGGCTCTGTGCTGGAGCCTGTTTGGGATCCTCTCCCCTCTCTCTCTCTCTCTGCCTCTCTCATTCTCTCTCTCTCTCTCTTTCTAGCCTTTCTCAAAATAAATGAATAAACATTAACAAATAACAATTAAAAAATTAAAAATTAAGCCAGATTTATGGGAAACTACTTTCCAGTTTTCTTCAAGTGTGATATATAATGCACAATTATTGCTCTCTGGGGATTTTCATATATCTTTCATATATCTACATTTATAAATATTTCTATTTTACCAATTGCACAACGGAAGTATGAATGATTAGATGGAGATAAGGCCATCCCTTCTTATGAGGGTGTCAAGTCAGTGGTCTTAACCGTCTAGTCATATGTGGGAGATTTACTTCTAAGCACGATTATTTTCAAATCTTCTTGTTACTTCTTTCATGCAGGATATTTTAAGAGTGAAATATATAGCAAAATGATATGCAGTTTGTTGAGGTTATTTACCACTACAAAAATTGCTTATATTTCCAAATATAGGAAAAATAAAATAAAAATCCAAATTTGTGTAAGCATTTAAAGTCTCTCTTTTGTTATAATGGGAATTAAAGAAACACCAAGCCACTAGAGTCAATGTTAGGGACTTAGAAATTTTTACAATGGAAACTTAAGGAAGAAGTAACTTAAAATCAGCAAAATCCAAGAATCAATAAAGGTAAAATACATTTGTTGATCACCAAAAATATAGTTACCCAATCCAACATGGTTAAGACATACACATATACCTAAACAAACAAACAAACAAACAAACAAAGGTGGGAGTGGGCTTTGTACCTAGAGCTATTATTATGAATAATAGCTATTATTATGAAACCCTACCAAAATCTTATTTTGAAATAATCCACCCTCTGTATGGAATTATCTTTGAACCTCAGCCTGGGAAATTTGAGAATAATATATTCTTAAACTCTCTTTCCAGTTGAAATACAATATCTTGAAAATAAGCATGTTTTGATTTTTTTTTTAATGTTTATTTATTTTTGAGACAGAGAGAGACAGAGAATGAACAGGGGAGGGGCAGAGAGAGAGGGAGACACAGAATTGGAAACAGGCTCCAGGCTCTGAGCCATCAGCCCAGAGCCTGACGCAGGGCTCGAACTCACGGACCGCGAGATCGTGACCTGGCTGAAGTCGGACGCTTAACCGACTGCGCCACCCAGGCGCCCCAATGCTTTGATTTTTTAAAAAATATACACACATACATGTACATAGATCCTGGTAATGGAAATATATTTAGGAAGATTAAATATGTATGTGCTACAGAATATAACACTATGTAGTCTATTTTCAAATATGTACTATTTTATATTACATTCACACTACCAAATAAGAGTTTAACCACCTGACTGGAGATATCCAGACACAGTTTGAATCTCAGTTCCATTATTAAGTAATACTACTAAAAAAACTGCTTAGTTTCCTTATGCTTCAGTTTTCTTACCTTTAAATGAAAACCACACTTGGGCAGCTAGAGAATTAAATAAGTACTGAATGAAAATTACTGAGCCTTGTGGGTGGAACATACTAAAAACTCAATAGCTTTTAGTTATAAATAATGACTTTTCAAGGTCAACAGCTATATAGAGTGTATACACAACAACAGCACATTTAAATATTTTACATAATATGCAGGTATTTGAAATATAGTATTACTCATTATCTTCTCAGATAGATTAATAGAAAGAAATAAACTTCTAGGTGTTTACAGTAACTTTTTCAAATAATTTGCATTTGTTTGACATCTGGGAATTAGTTAAACTAAATGTATGTTTCTCTCATTGTCTATAATAGTAATGGTAGAAGAGGTTGTTTGTATTTGTGTGTGAACATGTAACTGTGTGTGTGTATGTATACATATTTGAGTGTGTGCATGTTTGAGATGAAATAAGAGGGATGAAGAATTAGATTATACAGCAAATTTTATTAGAGATAGTATTTTTTGTGATTTGGTTCTCAGGTTTCATATGTAAACATTTCACAATAATTATACTGTGAGCAATCACTGATTTACTATCAATGTCATATGTTCTATGTGTGATAAAATATCCACAAACACTTAGAGAAAAACATACACATTTACTATAAATTTTTGCATGATCAATGCACTTTCATTTATTATAAATATCTCTTCAACGCTATACCATATTGCTGAATTTTAACATTTTGAGATTTGCATTTACTTATTAACAAACCAACAATTATACTGTCTCTCTCTCTCTGAAAAATAAATAGAACATTTTTAAAAAATTTTAAAAGGGGCGCCTAGGTGGCTGAGTTGGTTCAGCATTGACTTCTGCTAAGGTCATGATCTCGCGGTTCGCGAGTTCGAGCCCTGCTTGGGGCTCTGTGCTGTCAGCTCGGAGCCTGGAGCCTGCTTCGGATTCTGTGTCTCCCTCTCTCTCTGCCCTTCCTCTGCTCGCACTCTGTCTCTCTCCCTCTCTCTCAAAAACAAATAAAACATTTAAAATAATTTTTAAAAACAAACCAACAATTACCAAAAAGAGATGGACTGCAAATCCACAGGTAGCCATCAAGACTACAGTAAAGTCTCGGGGCGCCTGGGTGGCGCAGTCGGTTAAGCGTCCGACTTCAGCCAGGTCACGATCTCACAGTCCGTGAGTTTGAGCCCCGCGTCAGGCTCTGGGCTCATGGCTCGGAGCCTGGAGCCTGTTTCCAATTCTGTGTCTCCCTCTTTCTCTGCCCCTCCCCTGTTCATGCTCTGTCTCTCTCTGTCCCAAAAATAAATAAACGTTGAAAAAAAAAAAAAAAAAGACTACAGTAAAGTCTAAACCTAGGATGTTTTGTGCTGAGGATTTTAAGTCTAGCACAATTAATGATACCTTTATATCAATATATCATTATATCCTTATTTGGCTATCTAATTTTGTTGTTTTGTTTTTATGTTTGTTGTATGTTTGCATGTTTGTTTTTCTGTAATTTATTCATAGATACTAAATCACTGTAAATAACAGGTATTTGCACAGAAAAGTTATATATCTAAATTTACCATTCTATCAAAGGACTTCCATTTTGCTCTAGCATATTTTTGATATTCAGGTTTGCTGAACATATAACAGGTAAATTAATAATGATTCCTCAATGTTATCTTGTGTTATTTTTTAAAGTATTTATTTTAATATATTCTTCATACAAAAATTTCACTAAAACGTATCACAAAAGAGCAGATTAATGGAGGAGATGGAAAATAAAGGCTATTAGTCAAACTATCTAGCTTATAATGCTATAACTCATGACTTTCATAAAAGATATATAAACTTTGCAGCCTCAGATACAAATGGCACATTTAATGGGTAGGACAAAACTTCACTGACAGCTTCAAAAATGGGGAACATTTAAAAATGAGAGATACAAATCAAAACCACACTGAGATACCACCTCACGCCAGTCAGAGTGGCTAAAATGAACAAATCAGGAGACTATAGATGCTGGAGAGGATGTGGAGAAACGGGAACCCTCTTGCACTGTTGGTGGGAATGCAAATTGGTGCAGCCACTCTGGAAAGCAGTGTGGAGGTTCCTCAGAAAATTAAAAATAGACCTACCCTATGACCCAGCAATAGCACTGCTAGGAATTTACCCAAGGGATACAGGAGTACTGATGCATAGGGGCACTTGTACCCCAATGTTCATAGCAGCACTCTCAACAATAGCCAAATTATGGAAAGAGCCTAAATGTCCATCAACTGATGAATGGATAAAGAAATTGTGGTTTATATACACAATGGAATACTACGTGGCAATGAGAAAAAATGAAATATGGCCTTTTGTAGCAACGTGGATGGAACTGGAGAGTGTAATGCTAAGTGAAATAAGCCATACAGAGAAAGACAGATACCATATGGTTTCACTCTTATGTGGATCCTGAGAAACTTAACAGGAACCCATGGGGGAGGGGAAGGAAAAAAAAAAAAAGAGGTTAGAGTGGGAGAGAGCCAAAGCATAAGAGACTGTTAAAAACTGAGAACAAACTGAGGGTTGATGGGGGGTGGGAGGGAGGGGAGGGTGGGTGATGGGTATTGAGGAGGGCACCTTTTGGGATGAGCACTGGGTGTTGTATGGAAACCAATTTGTCAATAAATTTCATATATATATATATATAAAAAAATAAATGAAAAAAATAAAATAAAAAAAATAAAAAATAAAAATGAGAGATAAAAATCTTAAGCTTTAGAATATGGACATAAAAATGTTATGAAATGCAAGAAAGAACAGAATGAGAAGAAAAGCTAATGATACATTATCATGAAAAAAACTCAGGTCCGGTCTGCAGAGATACAGTGACATAATATAATTGATATTGAATAATTATGCAGTTAGCCAAGTAGAACATGGCTGTACTGGAGGAATTAAGCACATGCATACCAAAGAGGATGAAGAGAGTTTGACAGACTGACAGACAGAGTGATCTAGATGATGATGAAGTAATGTTCATTAAGTGCTTAAAGTAGTTGGGAGTATTTTGTAAACACACCAGATATACTGGCTATTCTGTTGACTGCCGATTGCCGCAAAGAAATTTGGTGACTTAGAACAGCAATGATTTACTATTTCTCATGATTCTAAGCATTGGCTGGGTGATTCATCTGCTGTTCTTTACTGGAATTACTGTCATGGGTACATTTATCTTGCAGAACTCTTGGGCAGTAGGCTTATTCCACATTGCCTCACCCCCAAGTTAGGGCTTCCTGTGGGAAGGTTGGAGGAGCCCTCTTTCTTCAGGTGCTCTCACATCCTCAAGAAAGCTAGAGCAGACTTCTTCAGAACATGTTCCAAGAGGGTGGGAGAGAAAGCTGTAGGTCTTTAGAGGCCTTGGACACAGATTTACATATCACTTCCACTGCATTCTATAGTCAACAAAAGTCACAAACAGGCCCAGGTATAAGGGCTGGAGAAATAGACTCTACCTCTAGATGGAAGGCGTTTTAAGAATTTATGGCCATGTTTTTATATCCTACCACAGCCATTATTTTTATTCTAGAAATTAAAAGCTTAAACAAATCTCTATGTACATATAGAAAAAAGAAAGCAAACGCTTTATTGAGGGTTCTAAAAAAGTTATGATAATAAATGCAATCTTGAGAATATAAAATGATACTTAATAGCCATGACCCATAAGAAAATAATTTTAATATTTCCTCAAAAGATCAGTGTATAGTACACAGAAGTGAGTATCATTTTATATTTTTATTGTTGAGGTTGTAACTTATATTTACTATTTGACAAAAAGAAATATTGCGAAATGCAAATATGCATATATAATTTATATTTGCAAATAAACTGAAGAGTACCGGTAACACTTCTTTCAATGAAGATGTGATCACTTGTAATATATGTGTTCTTCTGTAATGCACATTTATTCATTCCATATCCCAGACAAAGCCATTGGGAAGCCATTCAACACAGAGGATTCTTTACTTGGTCATTTAATAGTGACATTAACAAGGATGGAATTCCTGGTTTCAGTGATATCTGTAAATCTTTTTGTCCAAATTGGATTTTATTTATTTGATATGCCATAGCAATGAGTTTGAAACAAGTCTACCGAAGTTGTAAGAAACATCACTTCTGTTAATAAAAAATCTTCCAAGCAGTAGGAATCTTTTTCAGTATTTGCAGTATTAGAAATGAAAAGCATCAAAGAGATCAACGAGGTGAAATGTGAAGAGCACCCACCGACTGGGAATTCTGGGGACATGAGTGCCATAGCACTGGACCTTCCAATGACTGAGTAGCCTTTGACAATTACTTAATGCTCTACTGTCCTCATTTAAACATAAATCCATTTAGATGTTGTCAAAAGTCATTGTCTACAATGTGAATCATACAAAAAACCTTTATGGGATTTTTCTCTTGTCATTTAGTTATTTATTTTACATGACTATTTTTCTCTTGGCCTAGGTAGGAATATATTTAAGATTTAATACCAGACAATGTGTGCCTATGTGCACAGAGATTCTGAGAAGGAACAAAAAAGCTATGGCCACAACTCTCAAATGTAGACATCAAAGACAACTCTGCAAATTAGTGCAAAATCTTTCCTTACTCTTAAATTTTAAATTCATCTATAAATTTCTTCTTCACTAATTAAGGCTAAACGAATGATTTTGTTAATCTACTTGTTTTTGCACACACACAGAAAAAAAAATCCCACACCCATTAAAGAGTGTAACAATCTGAAATGTACTTTTACTTCTAGACCTCCTAAAGCTGTGCCTTTCACCTATTTTAAGAAGAGCAAAGCCACAGTTTCAGAGTATGATGAAGAATACAAAAGAAACTCCAGGCATATACCAAATAAAGTAATAAATACTTGAAAATGTACAGCACAGGAGTTCTGCAAATGTGCACTGATTGGCCTCAATTTTATTCATTATAAATAATTAAGTTTGAAAACTCGTCAGTCTTCTCTTAATGTAGATTATTTTCTATAATTTTTTCTTCATATTCAGAACCAATTTTAAGTGACTGCCATGCTTACAAATTAAAAAGAAGATATGTGAATTCTGCCTCAAGGAACTGATAAAGCAACACAAAGGACAAGCAGGCACTTTTATTTTAAGGCACTTAATTAACCTAACCTAAATAGATAATAATTTACACAATCTTACAAAGAATTAAAAGAACCAAAAGCTGTGATAGTTTCACCTAACAATGATTTTGATGTAACACCTTATGAAACAATTTAATTGTGGAGTTGAATAATGCATGCACCATGAGGTACAACAGTATTTTAACTGTTTTAAGAGGAAATCAGGCAAGATTATGTAAAATGAAGAAACTGTGACTGTAAGTTGGCAAAATTAGGATAATTCCATCTGAATACCAAAGTTGCTTTTGGGTGCCTGAAAGGTCAGGAAGAACTGGTCTTAGTATTTACAGGAGATCAGGTCTCTACTGATAAAATGGGATTAAAAAATAATTCCTGATTTTGAAAATTAATAACATTTCAATGAATGGCATTCATTTACTTAATCATTTAAACTACTTATGAACATTGATTATATATTAGAACCATTCAGGACACTGAGGATTCAGTTATGAATAAAGCATGTATAATCTCTGCCCTTAAGCAGCTTAAAGCATAGGGGGAGTGACTTATGAGAAAGCAAATTGCAACACATTTGTATGTAAGGGGAGAAAGTGCCAGAACTCTGAAGTGAGGCCTCATCTCAGATTTGATGAATCAAAGACAGCTTCCTTAAAGAAGTCAGCGTAGGGGCGCCTGGGTGGCGCAGTCGGTTAAGCGTCTGACTTCAGCCAGGTCACGATCTCGCGCTCCGTGAGTTTGAGCCCCGCGTCAGGCTCTGGGCTGATGGCTCAGAGCCTGGAGCCTGTTTCCGATTCTGTGTCTCCCTCTCTCTCAGCCCCCCGTTCATGCTCTGTCTTTCTCTGTCCCAAAAATAAATAAACGTTGAAAAAAAAAATTAAAAAAAAAGAAGTCAGCGTAGATAAAAGATAAAGATTGAGTAGGAGCTAATCAATCAAAAAGTGGAGGTAATAAGAGGCTAGGGGATGTCTCTCACGTGGGGTCCTCTGATGTCCAATTATGTAATGACATCTTTTAATGCAAGGTAAGCAAATAATTTGAGCAAAAAGAAGAGGTCATTGTTTTGCTTGATAAAACAATATATCTTGGGATTTTCAAAGACAAATATGTATTTGTAAAAATACACCTTTCAAGAATTTTAGTTATTCATGCATTAACTCATTCTTCTAACAATAATAAATAATTATCAAGTTCTTCCTATGTACAAGTACCTTTCTCGGCAAGAAATTATAGTAAACTTCCTGCATTAAGGGAACTTACATTCTCAAGGTGAGACAAAAAGATATACAAACTAAATAATTTATACAGTGTTAGAAAGTCATATGTGCTGTGAAAAAAAAAACTCAATATGTGGAATAAAAAAGGTCAGAGTGAGGGAGGTTGTGCATGTGTGTGTGTGCATGTGTGCATGCACACCCATGCAAAAGCATATACATACAATTTCAAACAGGATGTCATGAAACACTTCGGAAAAAATATTTGAGAAAAATGTATTTATGATGTTAAAGTTGAAAGATGTATGGATATTTGAGGGAAGATGGTTTTAGGCGGAAGTAACAGCAACTATAAAAGTCCTGAGGCTGCTATATTCCTGGGAAGTTCAGTGATAAGCAAGGAGGCAACTGTACCCGGAAAGTAAGTGGGTAAAAAAGTATTGGGAGATGAGGTCAGCCAGAGAAGCAATAAAAGTCCAGACACTACAGATCCATGTCTTTTACTTTGAGCAAGATAGGGAGTCAGTAGAATGTTTTGAGCAAGGAAGTGATATCATTTGACACATTTTATTTTTTTTTTAATTTTTTTTTCTTTTCAACGTTTTTATTTATTTTTGGGACAGAGAGAGACAGAGCATGAACGGGGGAGGGGCAGAGAGAGAGGGAGACACAGAATCGGAAACAGGCTCCAGGCTCCGAGCCATCAGCCCAGAGCCTGATGCGGGGCTCGAACTCACAGACCGCGAGATCGTGACCTGGCTGAAGTCGGACGCCCAACCGACTGCGCCACCCAGGCGCCCCCATTTGACACATTTTAAAGAGATACCCGTGGCTGCTATGTGGAAAATAAATTATAAAGATCTGAAAGAAAAATAAAGGGATTAATTAGGAAACCACTGCAATAATTTAGTTACAAAATAACAGGTTTGAATCACAGTACTAACAATGGAATGGGTGGGAAATAACTGAATTATACATTCATTTAAGTATAGAATGGGTAGGATTTAGTGATGGTTGGGTGTGGAGAAGAGGGAGGAAAAACATCTAAAAGGACTCCAAGATTATGGCCACTCCCAAACATTTCCTGATGATAAATGATTGTAAGCAGAGACTTTTTGTACAGGTTACTTCTCTCTCTCTTAATTTTTATGGGCAACAATCCTGTTATTAAAGTCAGATACTTAGGCAGGATGGAGTCATTCTTTCTGTAGCACTTCTCTTTCCTTCTAGGTAAGCCACCCCAGTGTATTTGAGCTGATAGTTGTCCACATGAGTTCCCCACATCTTTTTCACATCTGGGAGCAGAAAGCATAAATGAGACATGCAAAAGTGACAGCCCCTTAACCACCAATGAGATAAACAAGGTAGTTATTCAAAAAATATATAAAAGAGATGGCACTCAAGCAGAATGAGACTTTACTTTGCCATTTGCTTCCAAATGGACCATACCCATAACAAACCTAAGCAAATTGATGAACTTGTCTTCCATTCAGTGGGATAAGCAAGAGAGAAATGGTTTAATGTCAGCCAGTCAGAACAACACATATGAATGTCAGAAAGCACTAGAGAGCTTCCATGCCTAGAAAATAAACCAGAGGCATTAATGTGATTGCAGAATCTTTTGGACTGGACCAGCCTTGCGACTTTTTTCAGCCAGTAGAAAGCAACATGTGACATCCTATTTTTCTTGGAAACCTGACTTCAACAAAGAGACAAACTACAGATTGAAAGACCATATGGAGAAAAGCCCAGATATCCCAACCGAGTCCTTCCTAAATAAGTCAGTTTGCTGATTCAATGTAATCACAAGGGTGCATAAGAATGAAGAAGGAGGCAGAAGAGGAAGTCAGGGAAAGGAAATGCAAAAAGGGCTTAAGCCAACATTGCTGGCTTAGAGGTTGGAGAGGGGCCCACAAGCTGAAGAATGCAGGCATCTTCTAGAAGCTGCAAAGACAGGGAAGTAAATTCTTTCTTATGACCCCCAAGAGAAAACATGGCTTTGTGGACATTCTAGATTTTATCCTAATGAGATCCCGTTGGACTCTAACTTAACAGAAATTTATGCTAAAAATTTATGTTGTTGAAGACACTAATTTTGTGCTAATTTGTTGCAACAGCCATAGAAACCTAATATAGTCAACTATCCAACCAACAGCTGTGTAGGAAGGAGTAAGTAGTCTGAGGCAAGATGAAATACCTAGCATATATGTAGACTGATGAACAAAAATAGTCATTTACTGGGGCACCTGGGTGGCTCTGTTGGTTAAGCGTTAGAATTTGGCTCAGGTCATGATCCTGTGGTTCAAGAGTTCCAGCCCTGCATCAGGTTCTGTGCTGACAGCTCAGAGCCTGGAACCTGCTTCAGATTCTATGTCTCCTTCTCTCTCTCTGGCCCTCCCCTACTCATGTTCTATCTGTCTCTCTCAAAAATAAACATTAAAAAATAGTCATTTATTATAGGTGAAATAGATAAGGGAGTTAAGGATATATTTGTGATGAATCCTAAGAAATATATAGGACTGTTGATTCATCATATTGTAAAAAAAAATAAAAAGTATTTATTTTAAGTCACTGAATTTGAGTGAGTTTGCTATATATACATAGTCATGCATGTTTGTGGAGTGAAATATCCTAATTTTTTTTTGAGAAAAGAAAAGTCTCCAGGGCAGAACTTTCAGGACTAAAAATGTACAAATTGATGGGTATAATAAAATAAATTACAAAATGAAATGCAAAAAAAAAATCCAAAAAAGAAATTTATTTTTCAAAAAAGAAGGGCTAGGTGTTCCAGGAACTGAGTGTTTCATGAAGACACTTGAAATACTATTAGACAATCTTTCATAAAACATTTATGGATTAGAATAAAGAACACTGCATGTGGCCAAGAAAACAAGCTGAGTTCTAATCCCCAAGTGCATTCCATGTACCCTCTATTGTGCCACAGTTTCAGTTTTGATGGGATTGACTCTGGGGCATTCTTGGAAAGGCCAAGGGGTGGTCTATGGGGAATGCGCCAGTTGGTTTGTTCCCAACACCTTGTCAGAGTGACGGGTTCAGTTCAGTCTTTCAAGCTGGCCCCTGTTAATGAAATCTAGGAGTTTTGGTTGATAAATGGAGGACAAGGAATTTCCTTCTTTCTGGTATGATGTGTTATATGAGGTCTGGAATTTGCTACAGCTATTTTACTACCATGGGAGAATTCCACCCTAAGCCAAAGCAGATCCAGAAGAAGGTTAAGCAGTATAAATCTTGGAAAAACAGAGCCTGATCCATGACCAAACTCTTCCTGAAACGTGTACCTTTCAATGATGAAATATATTTTCTGTATTGTTTAAATACATTCTAGTTGAATTTATGTTACTTGCAACTTCCTGGCTACTGTAGAGTCAGGCAACTATGACTTTAAAGCTCTAGTCTATTACTTGTGTGCAAAATAGAGAAACAGCTTAAATATTTCAATGAATTGGTGTGAGGAATAAATAAGATAATGAATGGGTGATCTCTTCTGTTTTTTGTATTTTAGAAAATATCATGTATGAAAAAAATGGCTCTTATATAGGAGAATTCAAAAACCAAAGTCATGGTTGTATTAGATGAATGTGAAATCCGTTTAGTTTCTCAGAACAAAAGGTAAGGGTTGAACGCAGGTGAGGAATGTGAGGGCTATTGCATTACTATTTGGGAGAGGACCAGTTTCAGGAATAAAGGATAAATTAGGTTGCTATTTCCAATCTCACCAAAAATATTTTAGATATTTTGTTAAAGAGATGTAGTTAACATGTCTCTATAAAATTGGAACAACTTGGCATATAGAGTCACGTGTTTCTACTACAATCATTATTATTATTGCCAACATTTTTAGTGTAAAAAACATTTAGTCAAGAATTTTATGATAAATTTTGATTCAATATGAAAAAAAAAACTATTCACATTGCTAAGACAAAACAAATAAAATCAAGGAAGGGTAAATTGTTGTTAAACCAGAGTCTAATTGTACTATCAAGGTCATTTTCTAACAAAACAAACAGTAGTTGTTTTTCAAAACAGTCATGGTTAGTCCTTATAAAATTTCATACAGTTTTGAGTCCAAAAACCTCATCTCCTATGGAATTAACTGAAAAAGACTGTGAGATATCTTGTAAACACATAATAGTAGAACATTTATTTTCTCTGCTGCCTTATAATAATTAAGTTTGTGAATACTTTATCTACAATAACCAAGTTTGTGAATACCATCTCTAATCACCAACTTTGTGAATGCCATCTCTAATCACCAACTTTGTGAATACTGTCTCTAATAACCAACTTTGTGAATACTATCTCTAATAACCAAGTTTGTGAATACTATCACTAATAACCACGTTTGTGAATACTATCTGTACAATAACCAAATTTGTGAATACTATCTTCCCAATTAAAGGCAGCAGAGTAACATACAGTGTTGGATTTCTTCTTTAAAAGAGATAAAGTAATGGTAGGGCCAGAAATAATAATAAGACTTTAAAAAGTAAAGTCATGCTACATGACATTAAAGTCTCCTACCAACTACATAAGGTGTGATGGACAGTTTTAAGGGGCAAGCCACTGATGTTTTCAGTCCTAATCCCCTAAGATATATACATAAATCCCATGGACAACTGAATGACTAGTGTCTCTCTGAAAGTATCAATATCAGCATCATATTAAAAAATGTTAAAAATTACTCATTTAATCTTTGAATCCTTTTATTCTCACACATAATCTTGATTGTTTAAAAAATAAATCACTAAACTACTACCACAAATCCCATTACCATGATAACTTTGAAATACTACCAATTTACTTTTTAGAGACAGTTTTTTTTTTCTGTATAAAATAGAACTGTTTCAGTGCATATGGGTGGCTCAGTCAGTTAAGCATCCAATTCTTGATTTTGGCTCAGGTCATGATCTCCTGGTTCGTGGGATCAAGCCCCGTGTCAGGCTCCATGCTTGGGATGCGGATGCTCTCTCTCCCTCTGTCTCTCTCTGCCCCTCCCCCCATTAGAGAGAGTGCTTTCTGTCTCAAAATAAATGAACTTAAAAAAATTAAAAACAACTAAAATAAAATAGAAGTATTTCCCTTTATATCTATAGAGGGTTAGTTAAGTATAACTAATAACAAAGGAAGACTTATTAATAAGAGTAGACTATTGGGGCACCTGGGTGACTCAGTTGGTTGAGCATCTGACTTAGACTCAGGTCATGATCTCACAGTTTGGGAGTTCGAACCCCACGTCGGGCTCTGTGCTGGCAGCTCAGAGCCTGAAGCCTGCTTCGGATTCTGTCATCCTCTCTTTCTGCCCTTCCTCTGCTCACTCTGTCTCTCAAAAATAAATAAACATCAAAAAAATTAGAAAAAAAGTAAGAGACTATTGATGACAGAAATTATAACCTGAAAGATTAATAATTTATAGGATAATAAAAGTTTTCATCTTTGAATATCATTTACTATTTTATCAGGGAAAAATAAAAACTACTTAAAAAATAGAGATCCTCTAAATTCACTTTATTATTTTTTTCAAACTTTTTGAGTACAGTTGGCACACAATGTTACATTAGTTTCAGTTGTACGGCAGTGATTCAATATCTCTGTATGTTATGTTCACCACAAGTATAGCCACCCTCTGTCACCATATGTTATTGCAATATTATTGATTCTATTTATTCCTATGACTTATTCGTTCCATAAATGGAAGCCAGTATCCCTCATTCCTCTTCACCAATTTTGTTCATTTTTCCAACCCCTGTTCCTCTGGCAACCATCAGTTTGTTCTGTGTATTTACAGGTTTGATTTTGCTTTTTGTTTGTCTGTGTACTCATTTGTCTTGTTTTTATTTTTCACATAGGAGTGAAATCATATATTTGCTTTTGCACTTAGCATAATATCCTCTAGGTCCATCTATGCTCTCAGAAATGCCAAAATCTCATTTTTAATGCTGCATAATATTCTAATGTATGTGTATGTGTATATTTATTCATTTATCTAGTGATGAACACATAGGTTGCTCCATATCTTATCTCTACTCAGAAGGATATATATATCTTTTTGAATTAGTGCTTTCATTTTCTTTGAGTAAATACCCAGCAGTGGAATTATTGGGTCATATGGTATTTCTATGTTTAATTTTTTGAGCCCCGCCCCCAATACAGTTTTCCACAGTGGCTGTACCAGTTTACATTCCCACCAAGAGTGCACAAGAGTTCCTTTTTCTCCACATCCTTGCCAATGCTTGTTATTTTTTGTCCTTTTTTAGTAATTCTGACATGTACTTTGAATAGGCAGATATAACTAAAGCAGAGAAACTGCACAGTTGCAATAATATTTATTTATATTTGATCTGTACCACAAGTCTAAAGGAAATCATTGCTTTCTTCATAATTTAAACATCAGTTTGCAAAGCCTCCTAAGCTTGAAGATTAAATAAACTAGCCTCTCTTTTTTTACTAATGGAGGAAAATTTGTAAAAAGTAAGATCAAAAAGCTAGCACTCAAAGTATATTTTGTTTAATGGAAAATATTCCTATCTTCAAAAAAAGTCCTCAAGTTAGATGCTTGTTTTGATAAAGAAGATACTGGGACCATCGTGTCAAGCTACAGAATAGTTTGTTCAGCTGTATTCCAATAATGTATCAAATATACTTTCAATTATTGATAAAATTAGATATACTTTCAATTATTAATAAAATTAGATAGAACAGAGTAAATGAAAGTGCTCTCCACAGTCAAATAATCTTAGGATATTTTTTTCTCACTTCATTTTGTGTTAGTATATCACTCAACAATAGGCCATTATCAGTAAAGATTATTATGCTTTCTTGATGTTTACCAAACAAGGCACGACCATTTAAATAGACATAAAGGCAGTTAAAAAGTGGTTTGTCAACTAATTTAATAAATGAACCTGTATATCATGACTAAGTGGATTTGAATGAATGACTTTACAGATGTACATGTGATAAAGGAGACAAAATAGAAAAAAAAAGATAATGTGAAGTCAACAAGTCAATACATAATGTCATTCAGAGATGAATCTGATGCTATTATTTCTCAGTTTAATATCCAAATTGTCATTAATTCTTTTCTAATTGTTTTCCTTTTTAGACCTTATTTAATTCTTCAGTGGGCAGATAAAATAGTGTAAGGATGAAACATGTCTTCAAATACTTGTGTACCTTTTACAATGCTCAATAGAATATAATGAATGCATGAGGTACTGAATAAATATTGCGTATTTGAATGCATGACAGTCCATTTTGGGAAAATAACATGAACAAGTCATTTCAATAAATTGTGCAAAAATTAATAAGTTTCGGTATTCTAAGTAAACTTTGTTTCGAACTTAATAGACAACTCAGGCATATGCTTAATTTAAACATGATTTTGCATCTATGGTTTCACTATTATAATACATCTAAAGAGCACACCAAGAAGATTTACATGATACCAGGCCATTGGGAATGCTTTTGAAACTTAGTTCTCAAGGACTAGTAATAAAGGGCAATGGCAATTCAGAGTAAAGGTTCTAAAGAAATTGATATTCTATGCATATCAATCTACAATATGCATCTTTACGCAAATAAGTTCATAGCATACATGCCAATGAGATAAATGATTGAATAGTTCAAATGCTGAGCTGCTCTGATTCTGAGCTGAGCCACAAGAATGTTTGATGGTTCACAGAGGAAATGGATCATTGACCATGTTTCTGTTGAATAGGAAATCAGCTTGCAACCAGAACTGACAGGAAAGAGCAGTTTAAAACCAGCTTGCAGGTGAGCAATGGGCAAAATAGAGTAACTAGATTAGAGGGAAAGAATAGTATTAACAAAATCCTTGCTGGTGTGAAAACAGACTGTCAGCAGATATTTTGTAGACCGCTTTAGGGAAAAAGCAACATCAAGCAAACCTGATTAAGGAGTTGTCACTATTTGCGTAGAGAGGAAGGATAGGAAAGAAATATCAGAACCTCTCACAAGTATCATTGTTTTTAAATGGGGCCAAACTTACCCTGCAGCAGAATCATTAGCTCTGTGTGTGTGTGTGTGTGTGTGTGTGTGTATGTATCAGAGAGAGAGAGAGAGAGAGAGAGACAGAGAGACAGAGAGACAGAGACAGAAACAGAGAGAGACAGAGAGACAGAGAGAGAGAATATGCAGATTCTCAGGCCCTTCTGTGGATATATTGAATCACAAATTGAGGTGTGGAGTCCTTAAACACATTAAGACTGAAAATATCATGTATTGCCATTAAATGGCACAGCAATCATTACATAAAATTCTTCTCTAGAATGGGTTCAATCATCCTCAGTGAATGCTTTTGTCAAGATGGGAGTGTCTAAAGAAGAGGTTAAGAAAGCAGGCACACCAGCAAATTGGTGGACCTTAAATAACAATATCTTATTTTAAAGTCCTGGAGAACATAAACCTATGAATTACAATTAGGGCTCTGCCTCGGGATCCTTAATTTATAAATAAATAAATAAATAAATAACACCCAACACAAACAAAAATTTGGTTCAGAATTTTTTGAAGATTTCCAAAAATCTTTAAAACACATTATACATCAACATTACTACCAGTAACTGGAATTATAACACTAATTTGAATAATATGGAAACTCATTCATTTATAAACTGAACAAACACAAGTGTTAGGCACTGTTGTGACCCTAAGGAAAGTCCAGAAACACAGATGAGAGAGAAAATAGTTACAGTGCTTCGTGCTCCAAGTTATTTTTAGAGAGGTATGTCTAAGCTGGAAAGCAGAGAAAGCTTTTCTCCTGGAAGCAGCAATTTAAGCAGATCGGAAAACTGAGCTATCTAGGACAATGATGTAAAGAAACAGGTTTCAGGTAAAGGAAATAGCATGTGCAATATTCACTAGTGATTCAGAGTA
The DNA here is from genome assembly GCF_022079265.1 of Lynx rufus. NCBI lineage: Eukaryota > Metazoa > Chordata > Mammalia > Carnivora > Felidae > Lynx > Lynx rufus. The sequence goes on from NW_025814845.1 coordinate 50,205,899, forward strand.
TCATAGCTCCAGGGTAAGAATTTCTTAGTTTAGATTCCTATTCCCTCACTTACTAGATTTGTGACCTTGGGCAAAGCACTTCACATCTTTAAACGTCAGTTTCTTCATCCTAAAAATGGGAATAATAATAATATTATGTCATGAAGATATTGCTAGGATCAAATAAGAAAACGCAAATCAAGTTCTTCACATGGCAATGTGCACACAGTAAGTGCTGAAACATGTTAGCCATCACTGTCTCTGTCGTTGTCACCACAGTCTGTAGGAGGGAGAAAGAGAGGAAACGGAAGGCTCTCAAGTGCCTTTTAGAAACCAAATCTTTCACAAGTTTCTAAAGCCACTGAACTGAACGAGAATTTTGATAGTTTCTGCAAATATTTACCCCATCCACTAATCCTTGGGATGAATTATGTGCAAACTAATCAGATTAGAGCCTCATCTTTGAGCTATGTTTTCAGAACAGCAAATAGGCATTGGAACAAGCACAGAACTTGCACCTCACATAAGTCAAATTTCCATGTAGATGGGTGGCTTCAGTTGGCAAAATTAGAAGCTTCTTTTTGTAGCCAAAATAATAATCTGGTCACAGAAGCATCTGTGTGTGGACAATGTAGGGATGTCCATGATATGTAATTAAACAACATTTGTCTCTTAGATATTTTTCCTTCAAAACTTTAATAATGGACCAAAATTAGTATTGATCCACACACAATAATGATGTAATTAACAAAATTCATATTTTTTTCCTAATATATTTGGATTCAGATAGGTATTGTCTGTTTTCTTTTTTGTGTGGCTTTTTGTTTGTTAGTTTTTATGAGCTTTCAGTCTGATTTTTATTTTTATTTATTATTTTTTTAAATTTTCAAGGTGTTTTCCCCATTCTTGCTCTTACTTTGATGATTTTATTTTCTTGTTTCTTTACATTATTGCTCTGGATGTTTTATCAAAGTTAGAAAAAATTCAATGCTAATATAAAACCCAATGTTTTAGGAAATCATTGAAGATAGAGTCACTATTGGAAAATAATTTTCTTGCTTTACTCCTCCAACCTTGAAGCAGCTGCTTTTTTTATCTGTTGAGTTAGAGATTGTATGTGTTTATTTTTGCCTTTGAATGTTTTTTTTCCTTGTATCTTATTTACTTCCTCCCTGAGTTTGTTGATATAATACTTGTAATTCTAAAACCTATTTATCTCATAGTTCTCCCATGGACTGACAGTATCTAGAAAATTATTGAAAGGCTTCTTAAATGCTTCTATTTAACATTTATTAATACTTTATTATATGCTAGGCATTGCACTAATTGTTTTGTAGATAGTAACTCATTTAATCCTTGCAACCATCTTATGTCATAGACACTATCATTTAGTGTCTGGTAGGTCTAAGTAACTTACCCAAGTCACACAGCTAGTAAGTGGCAAAGACAGTATGGGAACCAGAAAGTTTGGCTCCACAATCTAGAAATGTAACCAACATACTAATCCACTGCTCTGTGCAACAGATTAACACACAGGTGCACACACACAGTTTCTACTCTGTGTTTCATTTTCAAGGCAATAAAACTTTATTAAGTACATGGTGCAGTGAAATGGGAAAAGAACTGAAAATGTAGTCTACTAGTTTTATTGTTTTCTTTTTTCTTTTATTTTTTCTAAAAGAAAATTTGTATATACTGAATGAAATTTACTGTATTAGGACTTTAAATTGAAAACAGAATGTTCACAGATTGGGTACTCAGAGAATCCAGAGCTCTGTTACTGGGTGAGCTGATAATGTAGAGTATAGTGAATGTGTGACAGTTACAAGCAGCACATCAGATGGCCAAAAGCCACATGGGTAGATCCACAAAATATTTAGATTATGGTGAAAAATGAGTAGATAGAATGAAAAATTTAATATACCATTAAATTAAAATAAAAATATGTTTACAATATTAAATAAACATTTGATACGAATACTTATAAACAACAATGACAGAAAACACCACAACATATTAAGAATCTGCTCTTTCATGTATAAAAATGACAGATTTGAGACAATAGCAGTACATAAGAAAATCAATAAACCAGGTAAGAGCCTTGTGTAGTTCAAAGATAGTAATGTGCCATGAGTTGAGACATCTTATTAACTCAACCCTCAACACTTGAAATGCAAATATTTATATATATTAAAGACATAAAATATATCACATAAAATTCATATATATATGAATATATAAATATGCATATATATGCATATATGAATATATACATATACATATGTATACATATACATATACACACATATATACACATATATATGTAAGAACAAAGGAAGGGAGGAAGAAAAGAGAAACAGAAAAAAGGAAGAAAGGAAGGGGAAAAGAAAGAGTTTGGATAAACGAATCTTAATTACTCGAACAAACAGATTTTCCCAAAATATTAGAGATAACTTGTCTAGCAATTGTCATGTAGTAATTTTCATTCAAATTTGAATATATTCATTGTATATCATAGTTTGAATGGCACTTTATGTATTTATAAAACTGACATAGGTATCTTATATCTCCAACATAGAAGTAAGAACTCAAAAAAATCCAGGTTCCTTTTCTGCTATGAAAAGGCATATATTTTGAGATCCATCAAACAGACTTGCCCAGGGAAGATACAGATTCAGATAAGCAACTTAAGAAACCAGGTTCTTCATGAAGTTCTCATTTTTTTTACTTTTTGGCTTTCTACTGATGAAGATGGTAGCAAAATATGAATATTTTCTGGTAACAATACTGAAGTCTTTTCAGTACAAGTTTGAGACTGAAACATCAATGCTACTAGGGGCAACAGTAATGACAATAAAGTCAAGTCCCCCACCACAATAAAGTCAAGTCAAGTGGTCTGCTTGACCACTGCAGTCGCAATGTTTCCCTTCATCAGGTTAACTTGGCGGTAGAGTATTGAGCATTTATTCTGGAAACATAGCCTCTAATCTTTGAATCTCTTCTTCTCTATGATTGTATGAGCTGCTTAATATCCTATATTAAAGACCTCTTCTGTTTAAACCAGCCAAAGTAGACTTTGTTGGGGCGCCTGGGTGGCTCAGTCGGTTGAGCGTCCGACTTCAGCTCAGGTCACGATCTCGGGGTCCGTGAGTTCGAGACCCGCATCAGGCTCTGTGCTGACAGCTCAGAGTCTGGAGTCTGACTCAGATTCTGTGTCTCCCTCTCTCTCTGACCCTCCCCCATTCATGCTCTGCCTCTCTCTGTCTCAAAAATAAATAAACATTAAAAAAGAAAAAAAAAACAAAGTAGACTTTGTTCATAAGAAAATGGACATTATAAACAAAAATTATTCCCAAAAGAGAAATGTTTTGGGTAACAGTCTTAAAGGGAATGGGAATAAAGAACCTATGATGTCACTTAGCTGTATCTCAATGGAGCAAAGGCCTATTTAGTATTAAGGACTGATAACATAACAATACTTGGCATACATTTCACTAGCCATGGTCACCTCAAATAAAGTGCTTCTTGAAGGTAATGTTTTGGGTGACAAAATACCACCTGTTTTAGTACTATAAAAGCATGAGAAATAGAAATATGGGAAGAATTGGTTGTATCCAACTGTACTACTGAATTTAAAGAAATAAAATAAACTTAAAATTTAAATTTCAGCTCCAACTGTCTTGAGCTGCCAAAAGTCCTCTTAACAGTGAAAAGGATAACAGAGCTACAAATAAAAATCCAAGTCTTATTCCACAGAATTTCTGAATTGTAAAAATGATTGAACTTACTGCATCACTTTATGAGGAAATGAGGCCACTGAGTGGAAAAAAAGTGAAATCCTGAGCACTGGAATGCAGATATGTGGAAGAATTCAGATGATTCAAAATACTATCAACTTCTAAAACTTACGGAGTCTGTCTTTCTACCTGATTCAGCTGTTCCACATGTGGCTGAGGAAGTGGTTCCTTCATGTCTTCATTACCAAGCGCACACCTTATCTAAGATTGTTAATTGATAGATGGAAGCAATTCTCTTCCTGAACAAACCTATTACTCCATCTGAACTCAGGATACTGACATAAATTTGAAAGCCAGTTATCTAGTCATTTGGAGGCAAGAAGCTTCTTGGATATGAAACTCACAAGATTCTATAACTTAAGTTTGCCCAAGCTTAGAAAATATGTGTAAAAATGGATTTTATGAGTTTCTCAGATGCATAGGGGCTAGAAGCAATCTAATTTCAGCTAGTATAAATGCATGATTAACGATTCTGGATTCAATGTGCTTCTCCAGGTCACTGGCACGAGTGCTAAATGTTTCTTCAATTTGTTGACCAAAATCTGGATTGAAAGGTGGCTAATGTTAAATAATGTTCAAAAACTTGGAATTCCTTGGTTTAATGTAGAAGAAGGTATTAAATGACCTGCCGAAATAGAAGTGTTAAAGTGGATTTATTTTTCAAGGCTTATGAAACTGCCCACTAATTATAACTTTAGGAAGGGCCCAGAAGACATTTTCCTTATCATAATGATAAGAAATAAATTTGCAGTGCCACATGTATAAACAAAATCTCCATAATTTCTATTCTCTATACTTGAGAACACAGAAGTTGAAGCTGCAGTGAAATAATAAGGGTGATTGCCCTTCAAGAAGGATTGTGCAATAGCAACATATGTTAATATTGTCCATCTGCCTTTAAGCTTTTCTGAAAAGTATTTCTGACCATTTCTAAATAAATAAAGAGGGGGAGGGGTAAATGACCAAACCTTTTACCAGTTATTGAATACTGTGCCTGAGCTAGCATTAATCCCTATGTATTCAGAAACACTGATCTGAGTGGATGTTATGGAGGTAATGTGATTAAATAAGATTCAGCCCTGAGCCCATATTACAATTGGCATAGTGATGCCTTCTCCATCCTATCCTTTGACCCTTTCACCAGTTCACTGGTGTATATTGGAAAATTTACCTTGCATATGGAAGAAATCTTTCTTTGTCTTTGAGGCCCATGAAACAAAAGCTGTAAAACTATAGTAATGGCCAAACTAAAGTATCTCCATCCTACCAAAAGAGTAAGCACAAATCTTTATTGTATCTCTGTAGAAATCAGTGCCACCATAAAAAAATATGGAAGAAAAAGAATGAGAGTCATGAACTTTAAATGACTTGTTTGGTCTGGGTAGAAGACCAACAATCTTGGCAAACAACATATTTAATCAGGTGGTGATTACAAATACAGCCAATATGATGTCTCCACTGGCAAAAAAAAAATCAACAAATACCTTCATCTTTGTTTAGTAATGGTCTAACAAGTGACAATGAGCTTTTTCTTTAACATCTCAATAAACAGAAACCACCAGAAAACATTTTTTTGCCACCTTGGCAAGAGCAACAATTTACTTTCACCATCTTGTTTCAGCATTCTCTTAAATTTCATGGTCTACAGCATAATTTGGTCTTCAGGAAAACCTGATCATCTCAACATCCTATGTTACATCATGCTGGTCAACTGCACGAAAGGCATCAAACTGAAAGTACTTGATTAAATGGGATTATCGTGTACCCCAGATACTTTTACAAGAACCAAGAAATAAAAACCATCAAAATATAGGGACATCTTTCTTAGTGATATTTCTGATAGTCTGGACAGGTTGGGCCATCTCCTCCAAAATGTTTGCTGCATTTTACAAATCATATCATGTCAACTAAGCCCTCTGAGGACAGAATCTAGAAGCCTAAGATTAATTCAAAGCAATTAAAGTTTGGTCTATTTTACCCCAGAATTAAAATTCTATCCCTTTGCATACTAAAATATTAGTGATTTGCTTGTCTTTTTTCTTTGTTAGAATGAGCTTATTCTTTCTTGGGATAAAATATACATTTGTATATATTTAAATATATACATATTTTATATACACATATAAATACATATATAAATTTTAACGTTTGCTAGAGTGCCTAGTGCAAAATTATTTTAAAATGAAAACATTAAAAATATGTTTATAGAAGACTATGATAATGCACACGATTTTGTGAGCAGATAATGAAACTTAAAAATATTTGCTTTCAATGGAATTTTCATTTTCACACTATGTATTGATGTATCACTCACTCTCTATCCATATATCTATACATTCAATCATCTATCCATGTAACTAGAAGATTGAGAAACTCAGTCAATATTATCCCTTTTCTAAGTTTAAGAATTTTAAATAATTCATGGTTTGCATATTCATCATTTTATCCACTTTGCAACCTATTTGTTAAGAGATCCTTATATAATTAACATATTCCCAATGAATTTTCCTATCATTTCCTCCTTCTCCACAGATAGCATTCCTTTACCACATGTAAATTACTTTTTTTTTCTTATTCTTTCACTTTCAGATGTGTTTATTTTTCTTGGCCATGAAAATCATCACAATTTTACAATGCTTTCCTATCAACCTCAGTACTATTTGCTTCATTTTATAAGGAACATAAAGTCCAACTAATTCTAGTATTCAGCTTTTCTTAAAACTTTGTATTTTGTTTTTGTTTTGCTTTATTCTTTAAGTAATCTCTACACCCAACATGGGGCTCAAAGTCATGACCCAGAAATCAACTGACCACTGACTGAGCCAGCCAGGTGTCCCAAACTTTATATTTTGACCTTACTAGTAAATTGCATGTAAAAAGTACCATTTGAATTTAGACAACTTATCGCAAGAGTAAGATACTAGACTTCATAATAATATAATGACTGGGAAAATGTTTTAAATACTGTATAAAACTAGGGTTACCTAGTTAGCTAGGGTTACCTAATCAATTTCAGTTCCTAGTTTAATGCAAGGTTCTCATCTTACAAAAAAAATTGCTATTTTTCTTCTTGTACTTTATAAATAAAATTTTGAATCTAGACAATTCATACTATGCACTAAAACTCTAGTAGATGACTGATGCCAGCCTTCTGTGACCATCTCAAGTGACCTCGAGGAGAAACCAAAAACAAGACAAACCAGAAAATAAGTTAAGTGGAGGCATGCAGGCAATGTTTTTGAATAATCTGATAAGAAACAAACATAATGTATTAAGATGACGTAAGGGTCTTTTACATCTCTATGTGGAACTCAGTAAACCTTAATTTTTACAACCAGACCAATTATACCTAGTGACACGCAACTATATGATGGAGAACTGCTTGCAAGGATAAATACCCATTCCCTTTTTGCATAGAATTCTCTCTAAACTGACATGCTTTGGAGCAATTCTTAAGACCAATTTGAAATACTGTCTCCTGGGCTATAGTCCACAGCAAGACAATGAATAAAACATTTATTAACCTATTTTAAGGATGGCTTTTTATTGTAGTCAACCACATATTGTGGTCATGTCACAAAAAATAAATCAATCAGAAAATGCCAAAACAAATTACAAATCTGAAACAAATTAAGAAATGCATTTCTCAAAAAAAAATCCTTAAAAGATTGAAAATAAAGTTAAAATTCGCTGAAAGAAATTTTATATAAAAAACACATATGGCACAAATAATTTTCTTTAATTTAATGCTTAAAAATATTCAAATATTAAAAACTACTACAGCCCACTTTCTATTATGCTGATAATTGATAAATATGCAGCAATAATTATTCAATATAAGACTTCTTAGGAGGTATGTGAAGTTTACAATTTTGGTGAAAATTGAGACTTTGGTTCACCTAAAATGTCAGATACTGAGGAAAATGTCTTCTTGTTTTGATTTTTTTTTTTTTTGGATAGATTTGCAAGCCTTTAGCAGTATGTGTATCCTGAGAACTCAGAAAAAATCAGCAACCAAGAGTCAACAAAACATTTGTTCTGAATACAAATGTTTGTTTTACATGATAGCAGTGCCTTGAACAGTTGGGTGAAAATTATTCTTTCATGGTATTTAAGGTATTTATACATCAAAACCACACTTTACAGTCTGAACAGACTACCAAGTCAAAGACAACTAGAGCAAATATTTATTAGTACGTTATCTTAAATATATACAGTCATTTCCTATATATAGTTCAGCAGAGAAATATCTTTCAAGTAAGTTGAGGGTATGCAAACTAGAAATTATTCTCCCTGAGGAACATAACTCTCAGTGATTGTATTCAGTCATTGAATACATATTCAAACATGTTTTCAATATGTTAATGGAAGATTCATACACAGAACCATGTAAAGTTGAAAGATGTTACATGAGAAACCTGAAATCACATGCTGTAAAGTCAGTGTTCTTCTGATGTGGGAAGACAGTTTGCATTTACTGAACACTTGTGCCATCTAGATACTGTGATGGAATATTGACATACACCAGTATTGCCAGCAGCTGACTCTATTGTGAAAGAAAACTTAATTTTCACTATTTCTATCCAGTTCTTTAACACTTTTGTTAGTTCCACCTTAGGTTAGGGAGTAAATGGAGAAAAATATAAATGATTCATTTAAGGAAGTGGTATTTATGTGTGCAATGTTTTCTCTAAGAATAAAAAAAATGCTGTGGACATCTATGCAACATGGACAAGAATATCTAGACTATTTAGAATGATTCGTAATAAATTACTCAATTACTTTCATGTTAGCCAGGCTGCTCTTGAACACTTCCCTTGATTTGATCAGTCAGAAACAACTATGAACTCGACTGCATGCACCTTTTCATCTTAAGAAGTAATGGCTTGATTTACCTGACACATTCAACAATTCAAATTATTTTGGCCAAGATGTGATTACTGACAGCATTCTCCAGTCAACCAAGTCATTCTACAACCTACAAACTTACACTAATGTTTATATGAACTAAGTCCAAAATGATTCAAACATATCCTATTTCATTGTGAGTACTGCTAGCAACGATGTCTTCACTGATGAAAGTCCACCTGGTGTGCTAACGAGATGGCGATTTTATGCCCATGGACTGAGAGCTGTGGCCAGGGAATAGAGGGAAGTGACATTTAATGCCTCATCCCACCCAGATACCCCATTGTTGACAAAAACAAGTCATAAATTATCCATAGGCTTTGAATAATTTTTCTTACAAAACAGGTTAAATTTTAATTTAATCATAGTTTATCTTTGGTTTTTCTTTTACCAGGAAAGACGCCTTCTATATTGATTTGCCTAAAATGGAATACCTGAGTGGAAACTATGGGGGAATTTTAGCACAAGCAGACCTGAATTCTCTACCGTCTAATAATTACTCTCGAGAAATTTCAAGAGCTTTATATGGAACATAAATGTGTTTTCATGTATAGTTCACAGTTATTCTAATTTTGGTAAGTGGATTTAGCAAAGAAAAATTCATTTTGTACGTTTTTATTATTATAATAATAGAAATGACAAGAAAAGCCTATTTCAATATGCAAAGAAAATTCAACTGTGGTGCCAAACCAACAAGCAAACAGAACCCGATTGATTATCTGTTAAATTAATAAAATAAACAAAAAACATGAAGTAAACAAAACAACAAAATATGTAGATTTGAGCTATGATAATTGCATGTGTGAAATTTGAGATAAAATTTTGCTACGAATGAATTTGAGCCAGAAATGTCTTTTTAGTAATAAAAAAAATTCAATGGAAAATTATCTTATTCTTAACCCCCTGTCCATGGATGAGAGTGCTAAGAAAGCCCTAGCTTTTATTTGTATATGAAGCATTTTGAGATGTATTCTACTTTACGTCCTGGCCCTCTGGTTTATGAGAAGTTCTCTTATAGATCTCACAGGTTAGCCCTCACTTAGCTACGGAGAAAGTTGACAGAGCTCGGCCCAAGGTACATGATTTGGTTGGACATCACACTTACCTGCTTGATTTGTGGTTACATTTACAGACACATATTGCCGGGCTCCTGGGCTCAAGTCGGACACTCCATTCACTGCCTCAATCTCAAAGGTATAGTTTGTGTGAGCGAGCAGATCCACCATCATGACAGAGGTGTTTTTCAGGCCGATTTGCTGGGGGAGGTACCTGACATGACCTCCACACTCGTCACACACACCTGCATGGGAGTTGCACTTCTTGCATGCAATATAATATGAGACATCTTTCCTTCCACCAGTGTCAGCAGGGGGAATCCATTCCAGAAAGACACTAGTTTCATTAACATTTGAGATGGCATTCCGAGGAGCAGAGGGGGGTCCTGGTTTGCAAAGTAAAGTGAGAAAAACATATTTTAAGATGACAACATTAAGAATTGTTTACTACACAAGTCCCTGGTCTGAAGAAAAAAAAAATAGATTTGCAATCAATCTTTTAAGTAGGGAGAATGCAACAGTCATCAATTTGTAATAAGTGAAAGATCTTGTTCGGGTTTTGTAGGGACAATAGTGGGATTTATACCCTATAGGAATAACTTATCTCGGCATTGTTATAACTACTCATTTCGTTAAAACAGATGTTTTGCTTACTGTAAATATAAGGAAGTATGAAGTAAAACTATGTATGCAAAAATAATGTTATATAAAAAATTATACATTCAAAAAGTGGTAAGTCCTTTGGCAAATCCAAGGAATAATTCTCCTTGGGGATTGAACTGATTACTTCCTCACTGAGATCTGTCCCAGTGACCTACGAAGTACACATGAAGGATTTACTAAGCAATGAGCACAAGTGAAAATAGGATTTGCCAGTGTGGCTCTTGACTACAAATTTTGCAGCAAGTAAAACAGCCTTAGCTTACCTCAAAATGAATTGCATATCCACAGATAAATCACCAACAGCATTTGAAATCTTTCTCATGTGTCAAGAAAAATCTAGAATTTAAGTAGTTGGACACTACAATGTATAATAAAATTTCACTTACTTTGATATTGTTTTAGTACTGTGGCTCTGTAAACTGTGAATTTTATTTAATAGGAAATCAGAAATATATTTTATAAATAACTCTCAAAAACACCATGAGGGTAAGAATGAAAGTGTTCAGATCTTGAAGTATCAGCAGAATGAGGATATAGAAGTAATAATATCTTTTTGTATGTTACTTTATTTCTGAAACTAATAATTAGCTTACTGAAGATAACTAAAATCAATTCTATATCAGCTGTGACAACTGTATACCATGCTGGTGGGGGGTGTTGATTAGGGGGGAGGCTTTGCATGTGTGTGGGCCAGGAGTATATGGAAAGTCTCTGCCTTTCTCTGAATGTTGTTGTGAACCTAAAACTGTTATAAAAAATTAAGTCTTTTAAAAAAGGAATTGCATAATGTCTATTTTACAGTTGATTACCAAATACTTAGCGTTATAACTTCAGTTAGGTGTTAATGTTATATGGTCAGATGTTCCCAAAGTAAAAATACATTTTTATTTGTTTCAGACTTGACAAGTAAAGATTTCCCAACAGAGAACAGAATGGACTATAGTGGTAGCTGAATGGTTCATAAGCATAAATTAAGCTGTTTGGGATGGCATAGCCTATTTATCTTAATATTTGTTGTTTTAAACGTAGAGATTATTATTAATTTGTACCTAACATTCATTAAGCCATGACTGTTGAAGACTAAATTTAAATAAGGTGATTAAAAAAAAGCTACCTGGTATTTACAAAATGTCTTTTAAATAAAGGACCCCATAACCCAAGAGTTGTCATTTTTGGCAAAATAATCCCCACCTTGACTACATTAATGGATGAACTCTGTGAATTTTGCCATACATACAACCTCACACATTTCAACACAAAACAGTTACTTTTAAGTTGAAACAATTACTTAAGATGGAAATACAAGTCTTAATTTTTTACTGATTTAATAGTGGAAAGTTACGGAGAAAATGTTGTTTGAGGTCAAAATGTTACAGGTTTACTTCTGAAGTGAAGGTAAACAGACTTGAAATATGTCTCATTCAGAAAGATATCAAACTTTTTTTCCTCCCTGCCAACTGAAATGAAACCAAATTTAACACCTTTCCTCTAAATCTGTACAAATACATCAGAGTCTGACTCTCCCTTTTCTTCTGGTTGTGCCAGTAACAGCCCCTCAAAATTTTGTGGGGACACATCTGCCTCTTAATGTCAAAGGGAAACTCAAATTCAAGTGAAGCCCTAAAGTAGAGGTAGAAAGTAGCAGCTCAGATGGTCATGCACCTAAAAATAATGTAATGAAATTCCACAGCCTGCTAATACATGTGATATGTGAACCAAAACAGGGCTATGTACCCTTGATTTAAGCAGATTCATCAGAAACTTTTTTGTTTTTCTTTTCCTATAAGTTTATAACATTCTATTTTCCAGATTTAGATAGAAAGATAGATAGATAGATAGATAGATAGATAGATAGAATATAGATAGAAGGAATTGGAACCATAAATTTAATTCGAAAGATCCAAAGTGAAAGAAAAATTCAAGATACTCATGTGAACATGTGAACATCAATCAAGCCACCCATTCAAGGGAAACATTTGCAGTATTCGTGGTGTTATGAATGCAACTAAAAACGGAACGCATGCACTCACAGAATATATGTTAGCAAGATCTTCTATACAAGTCCCAACAGTCTTTTGAGAAATGTGTAGAAATTAGTGTTCTTTTGAAACACAGTATTAGAAATTCACACACCTGGAAACAGAAAATTTGAAGCCTCAAGTCCTTTTAGAGGACGAAGCAGTCCCTGCCACCAGAGCACAGTCTCATCCCAAACCTAACAAACTTACAGAAAGGGAGACTCAATTCTGTGCTGAGAAAGAGAAAGATCATGGCTGGATCACTTAAAGAAAATAATTATTAGAAAACTAAGGAAATTTAAAAGATAATTCAAGACATGGTTTTCTCTCCCTAATTTACCAGCCTATTGTCTATCCACATTTCCCTCTACTTAGACATCCTTTTGCTCTGAATAATTGAAATCATCTCTACTGTAACCAAAGTGTATCACTTTCAATCATAGTTTTATCTCCTCTATTCAAATGCAACCTCCCCAAAGTGTATACAATAATGTCATTTACTTATTTGAATAGGAATTGTTTATAATTAGTAACCATCTAACCCGTAAAACTATCAGTCTGGTGATAAAATAATTGTCTTCAGAAATACAAAGCTAATTAATATCAATGATTTGAGAAATTATGAAGATATGTCTCACTGACACTATGGAATTCAGACCTTGAAATTCAGATAAAATTTTAGTTTGTGACAATTTATTAAAGGAATTGTATTCCTATTTATATTTAATAGTAGAATGAACGTCCTAGAATAAATACTAAATTTCAAAAAGTTTTGTCATCATCTTTGAGAGCAACGACATCTTCCTGGGATCAAAAATAATAAAACAAGGCAAGGACATGGATATTGAATGTAATGAGGAGAGGGGATTTACTTTCTTCCCTTTCATTTTTAGTTTTTGTTTCATTTGCCATAGACTCTGAATGTGGAAAATTTATGAAAGGATTTCTGTCAAATACATAAATGTGCTTCTTTCTCAGAAATCTGTGGAACGCTAGAAAAACAAAACACCAAAGACATTGAAGAATGTGGATGCTTCCACTGCGAATGTTGGAATTAAATATTTGTTATTCATTATTCTGATGATATGATTATGTGCTATAATTAATTAGAGTTAGGGGCACTCACTAATAAGAAACATGACAACTGCTTGAAAGTCCTAGCTAAAAATTTGGTTTTATATTTGACTCCTAAATGCTATTTGCCAACCCTCACCACTCCACGTGGTGTTTCCTACCTTTTTTTATAGATGACCTTCTCACTGGCCCTTGTAGTTTAGTGTGGCAGGTAAGAAAAAAAAAAAAGGCACAAGTGCCATTTATTGTATGCTTATGTGATCAGAAGCCTGGGTTGGGAGAAGAATGAAAAAAAAAATTACTGTGAATAGCGAAGTGGGTTCATCAAAGTCATGTTTAGCCATCCTGAACACTAAAAGAAATCACAAAATAAAATAAAATATACTTTATCTGTCTTAGATGTTGAATTTGAAATTAAGGAAAATGAATGCTTCTAACAGCGAGTGATAAAAGAGATTCAAACTTTCCAAAGCTTACTCAAGAAAATCGAAATTTGGTAAAAAAAAAAAATAGCTATTTTGGAAGATTAAACATTATGCCTGTTTTCGGGAAAATGGTGATAGAATGCAACAGGCTCCATCATGCTCTTTCTTCGGAGTGGTGAAAGTTCGCATCACCAAGTATCAGTGGGTTTCCTTACTTGTGCATGCCATTGTGGGTGGATCAGACTCCCTCCTGAAATAATCCTTTTCACAGACACAAGAGGTTGAAGCTTCCTCATGGGTAAAACTGTGAGGTGGACATTTGCTGCAGGTCTGGCTGTGAGGTGAGGCTTTGAAGAACCCAGGTCTGCACACTGTCAAAAGAAATAAGAGACTAAGCTTTTCCTTGGAACAGATGCAGTGTTTGTTTGGTGAATAATGCCATTATTTTGACTAGTATACACAGATTACATATAACACAATATTTGCATTAATTTCAAAAATGTTTCACAAGCTTCGGAATCATAAATACCAGCCTATTCATTCAGATAATCAAATATTTAAGTATTTAAATTAAACATGTCTGGAATATGTGTATTTTCAGTGACTTCTATGCTGCAGGAGCTTATAAGAAATTATATTATGAAAGATAAATACTTATATGTACTTAAAACTTAAGTAGTCTTTTGAGTATAGTTTTCATTAACTCTGTTATTAATACAAGTGTGTTAAAGAAATGCTAATTTTCCCCAATGCTCATAGAACAGTAAGGTGCATAGTAGGTGCTTGAAATTTTGTTATTAAATTAAATAATTAATTAATTGATTAATTAATTAATAATTAGTAGGTGTTGAGAGCTTCATAAATTTTGTTATATTTGGGAGAAAGCATGGGTGAGCTGGTGTATCATTCACATTATATTGATTTCAGGAGGAGTCCGATGTTAGGCATTTACTTTACATTTTACTCCATTTTAGAACTATTTGATTCAACAAGCATCTATTCTGATATCAGTCATATTTATACTGTACAAATTATGATCTATAAAGGATAGAAAATGTGTCTTATCCAATTTTACATTCATAATACTTATCACAGTGTTCGACCACAGTAGGCGATCCTAAATTGTTATGTAACACATAAATGAATGAAAGACATAGCATGAAGATTGTGACTGAACTATTCAAAATCACATAAAGAAAATGTTCTTTGGGTATCTGTGTTAACATTTCTGTTGGTGGTCAAATAAGTGTCAATAGAGTTTATCTTTTTTTTTTATTTCTGCTCATTCCCTAACCTCTGGTATCTTTCTTTCTTCTGCATGGCTAATAAAACCAAACTTTTATTCCAACTTTCAATATGTGGGCCAATTGAAAACCACCAAACTGATGGTTTGATTACCTTTTAGGGCTTAGATTACATAAAACTAATCAACCATATATATCTTTTCTATTTTCAGAATTCAGTACATACACTTAAGAGCATTTATTCAGGCATCAATGGAAATTTGCTAAAGCTGAAAGGGGAACTTGTATTTCAACAGAAAATTCTGATAGACATAATGAATTTTGGCTAATTTTCATGTGCTATAAATGATTTGGGTTTTTAGTAATCCATGCTAAGGCTTTTTGCCATCACCATGAATAATCAGGAATTGACAAAAATGAGACGGGACTTTTTTCAGTAGATCTAATTATAGCGATAGCAAAGCCTTAATGCTCTTATAAATTCAGAGAGAATGTGAAGGTATTTGAAAGATAAGAAGAGCTTTTTGATAGTATTAGGGACATTCTTGTAGTCAAATGATTAGGAAAAGATTTAAAATATTATTTTTCTTATAATAGGATTGCTGTAGCAGCCAATACCATTCATTGCTAAGTTATCCATTTTTTCTTCTTTCATCCTCTACAGTAAAACCGTTCTCACTTTAAACACTATTTATTTTCAAAGACATGAAGTGTCAATCCACAATTCTGCCTATTTGGAAATAAGTGGTCATTTATGAAACAAAAGGCATTTATTTTCTTTTAATGAATGCCTGTTAACTTAAAAACTTATTTTGATACCGTATACAACACTGTTATTTAACCTTCCATAGAAACTTTGGAAACAGAAAGAAATGTAAAAGTAAGTTAAGGTGGTAAGTGTATCTTTCTCACCAGCAGTTCAACAAAATCCTTTCAGCAGATAAGTAGGACAGAAATTTTGCTTGGTACTAGGTTACAGAGGTAAATAAGATAGACATGTCTCTGCCTTTATGAGTCTTAACAGTATTACATGAATAATTATAAATATGATTATGATAGAAAAAAAGAAAGAGCATGGAAGTGAAAATTGATACCTAATTTAGACTGGAATATCAAAAAGACTTCTTAAGGAAGCTGAGCCTCTGCTGAGATTAAAACAAAAAATTAAAAAGGAAAATTATCCAATTTGCATTTGCATTAAGGGGGGGGGGCATTAGAGTGCATTAATGTGCATTAGAGGGGCAAAATCCTTGCAAACAAAGAAAACCGGTGGAGAGCAAAGGAGGAGATAGAGAAAACTAAAAGATCAGGGTGATAGTAGACTTAAAATGGCAGAGATAAAGTTAGAGAGGGAAAAGGACACCAGGTCACACCTTAGAGGTTTTATTGTTTGAGGTCATTACACAAATTTTAAGCAGGGAAATACTGAGATCACAATGATGTTTGACAGATCAGCGTGGGTAATGGATTAGAGAGGAATAGGGATGGAGCCATTTTCTCAGAGAACTCCAGGTATGAAATGAGTTTGGGGGAAGATAATGATTATGCTTAAGGTATTACTTATTTTGAGGTTAAAGAAATTCACATAACGGTATAGAGAGGAAAACTGTGAGCTCAATGTTGTCCAAGAAAAAAAAATACATGTATATGTAATTATTCATTGCCTTCAAATCATGGCCCCCAATCCAAATGGGACCTACAATGCTGCAAGACAATTTTAGTATTATTTCCTTAGTTAACTTTGGTTTTCAGCACCAGCATGATTATTTTGTAGCTTCTCCTCTCTCTTCTTATTCCTTAGAAGCTCTATTCCTTTGTGATCTCTCGCTGGTACATTTTTCTGTGTGCTGAGAAAATAGAAGTCATTAAAGAAACTTGCTTATTTTCCTATCACCAAATCTCCAAACCTATGTGCACTTGTAGCCACCCTCTCTCCCTTGTTTCTTATGAAAAAGTGAAACGTGTTTTTGCTTCTACCAATGAAAAGTATCTTTATTTGAATTAAGAACCTCATCTCTATTCTCTGAGAGTAATCTTTCAAATTATCTACTATCCCTTTTACATACTCAGTTTCTGTCTCTCTCTCTCTCTCTCTCTCTCTCTCTCTCTCTATCTCTTTCTCTTAATCTCTAACTCTCACCTAGTCATTCATATGACCTCAATACAGTTTTCCAGAATTTTTCAATGGAAACAAAGTGAAGCACAATAAACAAATAACAACAATAAACTATCAATCTCACTTGATCTCAGTTCTCTCTGTAGCTATCAAACAGTTTTGCTACCCTTCAGAACACAATTTCTTAAATTATTTTTCCATACATGCACCTCTAGTTCCTATTTTAAATCACACATTGGCATAGTACACTCCCCTGAAATTGGTTTTGTTAAGATTGCAGTCATCTTGTTGCCATACTTCTCAACAGCATTTGATCATGTCATTTTTGGGAAATTCCAATTAATTTTATTACAAAATGCTAGCATAGTCTGCAAGTTTCCACACAAAAAGAAATCCTTCAAATATGGTCTTCTCCCACACTCACTGTCTCCATCCATACTAATCTACTTATAATTTCTTGCACTTGGGAAACTCTTCTATCTGCTTCTAAATATTGCAGGAAAAGCATTCTAACCAAAGAAGAAGAAGTGTAAGAAAAAGTTTGTAGTCCATGATAAGGACTTTGGATTTAATCTGAATGCATTTGGAAAAAACTGGGTATTTTTTTTTTTTTTTGAGGACACTCCTTCTGTCAAGCGCTGTGGCAAGGGATATTTATATTGTGGTCAGAAAATAAAATTTGTACTTGAAAGTACCGTGAATCCACAACATATATGGGGAGGCCAAAAATAAAAAGTGATAATCAAAAGAAGCAAAATTGACTTTTTTTTGCATTTTAATTACAGCCATATTTAACAAATAATTATTAAGGTGAGTATTAAAATTTCTTTTAATTCCATCTCGATATCGTTTACTTAAACAGTTAAACATAAAGGCAGCTTCTGGAGCAAAGTTGTGTCAAATAATGATTGTATGTTGCCTCAACATTATTTAGAAAATATTACGCAAGTCTATTTAAGTTGAAAGAGGACTAGGAGACAAAAACTGTATCCTCTATGAATATGCTTCATGAAACTGATTAGGCAATCCTTTGGAGAGAAGGAAACTTTTTTTTTTTTTGGAAGGAAACTATTTTTAATAATTCCTTTACTGTCCATGTTCCAAGGCTCTTTTTAAGTGCTACCTTTTCCATATTTGTGATGATGTCCATGGCTATATAATCTTTCTTTACACATCTTTTAGATCTAGAAACTATTTATTTAATATCTATCTTATGGCATATAGCAAAATTTTTGTCAGTTTTATATGTAGGAATTTTCACCTGCTCCCAACTCTATATAAACATTCTGGAGAACAGAAACAGTTCATTTGATTTTCATCATTTGTAGCATAATTCATTGTATTGAGTACATATTCAGCAACATTTATTGGATGGATAAATAGTACATTTGTGTCCTTCTCAGGGTCAAAATGACACAGCAGAACTTAATAAAAGCTGATGAAGCTAAATTATTTAAATATTAACTCTTGACAAGTAAACAATAATATGTGTTAGTTACATCTACACTGGCTACTTTAGAAATTTTACATAAGCTACCAACATTCCAGCTTTCATAGTTATCACTTAGAAAATTAGGATGTTAATTACACCTATTAAAATAGTTTTAAAAATCTAAACAAATATACATCATCAGTATATGAATTTCATTTGTTAAAGTTGTAAAATGGTGTTACCTAATCTAATGAGAAAATTTTTTTAAGTTCTCAAAATTGTCAAAAATGTTTAAACTGATAATTTAGGATTTTTTCCCCACACTTTTTTATTGTCAATTAAATTATTTTTAATGTTTCCAAAAAACTTTAGCCTTAAACGTTCATCACCCTTGGGGTACCTAAGTGAATTCATCTTACAATTCAGGAACATGGCCACCAACAAAAAAATGTAATGTACAAAATACTGGCTAGTAATATTGAATATTATCATTCTCCTCACTGGAAGTAAAATATACAGATCATTTTAAAATACATCCATATATATAAAGAAATGGGAATAGAAATGCACAGACTGTTTTTGTCGATATTGTTCAAGATATAATTAATCTTCAAAGTGTTATTGGATTTATCCAATTATGCTTTATTAAGAATGACAGAAAATCACTATGAGCAAGAGTTTCACCACAGTTCTATTATATGTGAATTATTGGAGGATATAAACAAAATCAAATTTACTTTTTATACAGATTTTTTTAAATGAAGTGCCCACAAGATAGTTCAGCCCAAATTTAAAAGATGCATTTATTAAGAAAATCAGCATAACATAACATAAGATTACAACTAAAAATAATCCAATAATATTTATACCAAAATTAAGATGATAGATTTATCTTTATATTTAAAATATATCCTGAGCATAAAAAAAAAACTGATAATGAGTTAAAACAATGATACATTAAAAGAGGTTTTGAAGTAGGAATTCTATTTTTTAATGTAAGTTATTGTGAAATTGGCTAATATACAGTGTGTACAGTGTGCTCTTGGGTTTGGAAGTAAGAACTCTAAAACTTGACAACATCTTTTGAATGCCTGCACACAGAAATATGAGAAAGATACTACTCAAGAATTTAAAAAAGCTTGTTAGTTAGAATACAACTTTAGATGGTTAAAATAAATAAGCTGATTTTAACACTGTAAAATATCAGAGAAGAAAAGAATAGTATATTTTTATTTTTTATTTTAATACCAGCCTAGTTAACCCTTACACAGGGTTATAGTAGTTACAGGCATACAAGATAGTGATTCAACAATTATATACACTATTAGTCAGTGCTCACCATGATAAATGTACTTTTAATCCCCCTTTCACCTACTTCATTCCCTCCCACACCTCCCTTCTGACATGCTGTATTTATTTTTTGATATGCTTTATTTTAAATGAGTACCCTCACTTAAAGTTATTTTTTTCAATAAGAATATTTTTTACTTGATGCATACTTCAGAATACATGGTTCTAAAAGATATACATAAAATTTCTATCTAAGAAAAGTGGAATATACGTTTTCCTCAAGTACACATGGAATTCCCTGGTTAAATCATAGAAAAACAGATGTAACAAATTTAAGAAGACTGAAATCATACCAAGTATATTTTCCAACCTCAATTGTACAAAACTGAAGATCAACAATAAAGCAAAGCTGGAATACATATAATGCAAATATTAAATATTTAATATGTAAATATTAAACAATACACAACTGCACAAGCTGTGGGCCAAATAAGAAATCAAATGGAAAATCAAAATATATCTCCAAACAAAAGAAACAGGAAACATAATATTTCCAAACCTATAAGATGCAGCAAAAATGTATCTTAGCATGAAATTCATGCTAAAATGCCTGCACTAAAAAAAAGAAAAGTTAAACAATTTAGCATTATACCACAAAGAATTAAAAAAATAAAAAAACTTAGCTGAAATTTAGTAGAGAGAGGAAATAATAAAGAAAAATCAGAAATAAATAAAATAGGAACCAGAATAAACAACAACAATATTGAAAGAAATAAGTAAAACAAACAAAGTTTGCAATGTTTTAACTATATTAACTAACAAATAAGGGAGAATACTCAAAAACCAAAATGAGAAATAGAAGAGAAAATAATACAACAGATAACCACAGAAATACATAGTATGACAGCAGATTACTATAAGTAATTATATACCAATAAATCAGACAATTTAGAAAAAAGGCCAGATAATTCCTAAAAATACACATTACCAAGATTAAATCATGAATCTTGATTCCAAGAAATAGGAAATCTTCTTAGACCAATAAAAAGCATAGAGGTTAAATTAGGAATAAAAAAAACAAAAAACAAGCAAACAAAAAAACCTCCCAGTATAGAAAAGCCCAAGACCACACGGTCTCATTGGTAGATTCTATCAAACATTAAAAAAATAATAATAATTAATGACAATCTTTATCAAAATCTTACAAATAATGGAATAGAGGGAACTTATTCAAAATTATTCCATGAGGCCAATACTACCCTGATACCAAAGCAGGATAAAAACGATATAAGAACAAAAACATCTAGTTTGTCCCTTAAAAAGATTGTTACTGAGACATTCTTGTGACATCCATTTGTATGATAAATGTTTCTCTATACCCTCAGTTTCCATCTGCAGGTGTCTTTAGGCCTATAACAAGTCTCTTATAGGCACCATATAGATGAGTCTTACTTTTTTAATCTATTCTGAAATTGTATGTCTTTTGATTGGAGTGTTCAGTCCATTTACACTCAAAGTAATTATTGATGATATGTACTTACTATTATTTTACTTTTTTTTTTTTCATTGTTTAGTCAGATTTTCTCTGATCATTTCTTGCCTTAGCACTTTGGTCTCTCCTTTGCATCTCTCCTTCTATTCTGAATGATAGCTTTGCTGGATAGAGTATTTTTGGCTACAGATTTTTCCCATTCAGCACTTTGACTATTTCATGCCACTCTCTCCTGGCTTGCCAAGTTTCTGTTGAGAAATCTCCAGCTAGGCTTATGGATTTTCTCTTGTAAGTTAAGGACTTCTTTTGTCTTGTTGCTTTTAAGATTTTATTCTTTATTACTATATTTTGCAAATTTAATTACAATATACCTTGGTATTGGCCTGCTCTTGTTGATTTTGATGGAAGTTCTTTGTGCCTCCTGGATCTGGATGTCTGTTTCTTATCCCAGATTATGGAAGTTTTCTGCTATTATTTCTTGAAATAAATTCTCTGCCCCCTTTCTCTCTCTTCTTCTTCTGGGACTGTATAATAGGAATGTAATTACATTTGGTGCAGTCACTGAGTTCCCTAAGTCAATTCTTGTGTTACATAATTCTTTCTCTCTTTTATTCAGCTTCACTATTTTTCATTATTTTGTCTTCTAGGTCACTAATTCATTCCTCTGCTTCTTCCAGCCTTGTGTTCATTGCATCAAGCCTCTTTCCAATCTCATTTATTACATTGTTCATCTCTATTTAATTCTTTACCTCTTTTATCTCTATGGTGAGGGTCTCAGTGATGTCTTCTATTGTTTCCTCAAGCCCAGGGAGTATCCTTATGATCGTTGCCTTAAATTCTCCATGAGGCATGGTACTTATATGTGATTTGCTTAGATCTCTGGCTGTGGTATTATCTTGTTCTTTCATTTGGAATGAATTCCTGTGTCTTGGCATTTTATCTAAGTCTCTGCTTTCTTCTCTGTATTAGATAAGCCAGTTTTGTCTCCTGCTCCTGAAAGTAATGGCCTTATGCAGAGGAGGTCATGTAGTGCCAGGTGGCTGCTCTATCCTTTAGGCCAGGCATCTGCAGGGGTGCTCCTTGCCTGGTGGGGGCAGTGCTTTGTCCCTAGCTTGAATGTGGTAAGTTTTAACTAGATGTGCTCTGCTATAATTGTGGAATAAAATCTGACACCAACTCTACCAGAACTGAGGCCCTGCAGAACTTTCTGGTTGGGAGATGTGGTGTAGACAGGGAGTCTTCTGGGGTAGGAGCACACTACACTGGGACTGAGGCAAGTGTGACTGAGGAAGGCAGTCTGGCCAGAGTGCAGGGAAATGGAGCTTGGTTTAAGAAAATGGAGCAACCAACATCAGCGCTGTGCTATATCTCCCACTGGTGCCAGTGGTTCTGTGTTTATGCTGAGGGGTAGGGGAGGGCAATGGTGCTGGTCAGCTCTTCTGTTCCAGGAGAGGTGTCTCTGTGAACTCTGCCTCCCAAGGACCTTTCTGAGAGGAGTGAATTTTCTTCCCACTCTGTGCCCTAGGCATTCTTCAGATTGCTATTTCCATGCTGTGGGCCCCTGGGTTGTCTGCCTGCCTTCTCTCCAGGAGCAGGGCAGTGTCATCCCAGTGCTATCTCAGCCAAGTCCACTAACCTTTAAAACTCCAGGCTTTAAGGCCCACTGTTTGCAAGAACTCATGAAATTCAGCCCCTCTTGTTTTCTAAGCTGTGGGGAAAACATTTTCTTTGTGCATTCCCCTGTGCACTCTTCTCTGTCTAGATCTTCTCAGCAATCATGGCTCCCTCATCTTCACAGCAGTTGCAAGCTATTTCTCCCCTAAACTATGTCACTGCACTTCCTACCCTCTTGGATATGGCCTCTTCTCTCCCTTTAGTTATGGAGTTGTTTTTTTTTTTTTTTCAGTCTTCTGGATGATTTCTAGAGTATGTAGGGTGATTTGATAGTTATTTGTGTTTGTGGGACAAGAGGAGGGTCTTCCCTTTCTGCTGCCATTCTGGGGACTTCTTCCAGAACAAGAACACTATTGATTAATACATTGTCTCTCTCGCTCTCTCTCGCTCTTTCTCTCTCTCCATTTATGTTTATGTTTATAATTTAGGCCTCCCAAATATTAACAGAAAATCCAATAAATTACATGGTAATTATAAATGAAGAGTGAAATTAATTGCTACATATCCCTTATATATTCATTCATTCAATATATGTAATGAGCCATGCTTATGTGTCATGAACTGTACTGGACACTGGACATGCGTACCTAATTAAAACCTATTCATCGCCATCATGCCATTAAATAACTCAGTCATTTGTAACAATTGCTTACACATATTTTGTCTGGCACATATTTAGACTTTCATTGATTAATATTGTTTAATATAAATACACACATTTAAAAAAAACTCAAATGACACTCAAAAATGACAACTGTCAAAATGACAATTCAAAAATAGCGTCATGTGTGGGCATGTGTGTGTTTGTGTGTGTACAGACACAAAACCTCATGG
The DNA here is from genome assembly GCF_022079265.1 of Lynx rufus. Lineage (NCBI taxonomy): Eukaryota > Metazoa > Chordata > Mammalia > Carnivora > Felidae > Lynx > Lynx rufus. Next base: position 50,229,900 of record NW_025814845.1, read on the forward strand.
GCCCTCAGTAAGATACTAAACATATATATAATCCAATATCTTCCAATTAAAAATAAAATACAGATGTGTAACTTTAGAAACTTTAGGATTGTATCACTTTAACATTTTAATGTTTTTAAATCTGTATCTTTTATACATCTTTTATACAAAATATATTCTATATTTTATAAAAATACTGTATCATTCAGTGTCAGTGATCAATTGTAATGCTGACCCACCTCCCATAGTGCAGATAAGAAACTATCACTTCCTCTACAGTTTAGAAAAGACCAGAATATCCTTAAATTTTGTAAAAATGTATTCTATACCAATATCTCTTCCTACTTTATGTCTAAGATTAGCATTTATATACTTCATAACTTATAGCTAAAAAAATTAGAAAATACTCAAAATTTAAAACATACTGAAGAAAATAAATATCAATATAACCAATTTATAAGCTAGGATGGAATGTTTTCTTTGCTCAAGTAAAGCATGTTGATCAATTGTATTTTGTTCAATGTTGTATGGAAACCAATTTGACAATAAATGTCATTAAAAAGTATTAATTCACAAGGGATATGTTTCAGAAGATAAAATAGTTAAATTTTAGTTTCATAAGTCTAAATACCAAGAAACTTGCATAGTATCCTTAGAGAACATTCTACAGTGATATGACAATATGTTTCTCCACCTTGGCAACACGGACATGCTTAAGATATAGTAACAAACCATGAGGCTCCTTGTGGTTTGGAATGGACTGACACATGACCCCTAAGCTGTGGAGAGTTGTAAATCATATTACCATTTTATATTTATCTAGCTGAATCTCCATTAAAATAAAAGATACATAATTTCAGCAATTTTTCAAAGACTTCTACAACCTATCTACATAAGAATGAATATTTATTAGAGATAATAAAACTCATGGTATCTGTCAAAGCAGAGATTATTTTCTCCCTTAGTTACTGATGGATTGAAATTCTCTATAATAACACATTATGATAGATAATTTTAAAGTTTTAATTATTAATTTTGCTGGATATTTTTCATATCTCTGTAGTTTCCATAGATACTTAAGGTGCTGAACAGTTTTGCTCTCCCAAACAAATACATATGAATCAATTCAGATCAGCATACTTCAGTAATAGTGTGTGTAGGATATGTATGGAAGTGCATGTGTATATGTGTACAAAACACTATTGATATCTCGTTACCTATTTTCCCTTTTATTAACATTTTACTTAGATAAAGATTGTAAAGGATACATTGAAGGATTTAGGAGAAGTTAGTATAAAATATTTTTGAACTAAACATTATACCTTCTCTACCTTTAAACATTATCCTTACTTTTTCATGGATACAAACAAAGCGTTATATATCTAAACAAGAGTTAATCTTGACATCAACAAACACCATATGCAATTGTTTTATTGTATCATTTTGATCCTATGAACAACTTTGCTTTTCAACAGTGTTTCACAATTTAAATTCTTTGTGAGTTAGGAAGCATGAACCATCAAATATGTTTGAAGAATCCAGATCTCAGTGAATTTGTAATTTACAAAATCAGAAAAATAGTAATTAATTTTAATCAAATTAAATGACTTTTGAATTTTAAATGATAAATCTTCTTGTACTATTTTTTATTATGCATTCAATCAGTGAAAGGATTAAAACTGAAAATAAAAATCCAGGAGATGACTAGATTATGAAACATTGATTTTAGAATTCCTTTTTAGAATACCTAAATTCTTTTTAGAGTTTCTAAAAGTTAGCACCATGCCTTGAAAATATTTTAAACATATTTTTGTGGGTTAATTATTTCCAAAATGCATAATTCTTTTATATCTTTCCAAGAAAAATTAATGTTTATAATTATTCTATAAGTTTAGAGAAAAGCCAGAAATCTATGCTTTTGAGAATAAACATATTATGGAAAACTATACAAAAGGGGAAATCTGTAGATAAATGCTATCTTACCTATAACACAGCACAAAGTTTAGCATTTGTTAATTGATAAAAGGACATATTTTCTCTAAATTAAAAGGTAACCAAGTGCCCCACTTACATTTTTCTCTCATTGTAGGCACAGATAATTTTTCTGTACAAATTGCTGGAATCTGATGCCATCTAGGCCTTTTCACGTTATTTCAAATTGAATATGTTAAAAAATTAAACATTGATGAATATCATAAAATAATCTTATCAGTCTTTAGTGTTTTTCTTCATTATTGAATGATTCAATCCATGTGCTTTTCTGACCATTATTTGTGATAATATGTTTACTGCTTTGATAGAAGGGATGTATTGTTTAAATATTAAGCTAGATGCTTTATCCTGTAATTGAAAGAAAACCTTATAGCCTGTGTATTTGATTTGATGTATCCATTATGTCTAGAATCAGGTAGTGAAAGGCAGTTTGTTTACCTCATGTCTGTATGGTCATAAAATAAGTCCAGTTATGAATCATGAAGAGAATATGTTCCAGTTATGCAATAAAACTTCCATGAAGGGATAAAAACATCCAACATAATATACGTTTTGAAAGTATATGCAATGTCTGACTCAGGGTCTTGGCCTTGACAGCTAAGGTAAAAATAGTGATTTCTTTTTTTTTTTTTTAAAGTTTTTATTTATTTTTGAGACAGAGAGAGACAGAGCATGAGCAGGGGAGGGGCAGAGAGAGAGAGGGAGACACAGAATCTGAAGCAAGCTCCAGGCTCTGAGCTGTCAGCACAGAGCCTGACGCGGGGCTTGAACTCACAGACTGTAAGATCATGACCTGAGCTGAAGTCGGATGCTTAACTGACTGAGCCACCCAGGCGCCCCTAAAAATAGTGATTTCTGTTATGAACATTTCTCCTTGTACCATTGGTCATTACACCTTAGTTCAGTAACTCAGAAGACAATACTGGCAGTGTAACAAAATAATATCTCCTCTGATAAGATGAAAAAGTACATATTAAATATGTACTATTTTAAAATAAAGAATAAACCATTATATGTAGTATAAATGCATTTGTGATTACATTCTCTCTTTACAAACCAAACAACCACAACAAAAGGAAAATGTATTTCTTAGTACAGTCACAGAATTACTGCCCTGAATGATTATAATTTAAGTAAAACATTAACAATGTAGTTCTTTAAGAAGCATAGATAGACATAGAGAGATTACCTATAAAAAGTGTTTGAAAACTATAACTTGCCTTAAAACAAATTTTTTTTTAAAAAATTGCCCTGATAATTTGTGGGAAAGTATACCTGGAGTAGAAGATAGAGCTAATTTTTAGCTAAGAATATATATATATGTGTGTGTGTGTGTATATATATATATACACATATATATGTATGTATATATATGTGTGTGTATACACACACACACACACAAACATATATGTATATATATATATATATATATATATATATAGTGAAGTATAAAGAACACGTAAGTCATGCAGTTGTTCTAATCCAGTTTTCTGCAAATTGTACACTGAGAATTGAAGTGAATTAAACCATTTTGCGCGTGTTCAATTCATATAAATATTCTTCTTTCAAACTGAAGGTCTGTGACTTAGCAAAAGTAATTGGTTAGTGCAGTTCATTTGGTTAAAGCACTCATCTAGTTGTCCCTAATTTTAAGTGTGCAAGTGTCCTACTGAGTCTCAAATTAAACTATTTCAGATGTCATCATTGGGGGCAAAATTCTTTACTCACAGAATGGGAACCCCATGCCCAAAATAACTTGGTAAATAACTTTAAAAATAAACCTTATTTCTAAAACTTTCACTCAGGCAAACTCTTATATGTATTTCATACCATCATATATTACATTATTTTTATTTGTCTATGTTTAGTTCATACATTTTTTCTTTTTAGTTTATTGTGATCAGTACTATAAAATCATTCAGTCATCCCTAGCATTTATTTTTATGCCCTAGCTATCTGGCAATCTCAATTTCAAAACCAGAATAGGCCTTGGCTTTTTTTCAGAAGCCAGAGCAGGAAGAAAAAGGAAGCCAGAAAAACAATAACTCTAAATGGTTGATCTCAGGGATGATTAGAAAGCAGTTTCTTTATTTTGTAATATGGAAACTTAGACTTTCAGGTTATAATCGTAACCCAAATTAGATTATATTTTGAAGCATATTCCTTTTCCATTGTCATTTTATGATTATCCCTATTCTACCACTGTGTCATCAAATGTCATCTTTTATAGCCACATAACATAGAGATAATAATAACAATAGTCATACTAATAAAACAAACTGACATATATTCAGCATGTCCACTAGGACCAGTTAGTCACTGGAACGCTACACAGATCCATATCATTTAATTAGTACAATGATGATATGAAGCCAGTGGATTAATGTTTCCATTTTATAGCTACAATGCTAAGCAATCTGCCTAAGACCTTCCAACCAGCCAGTATTAAGTGGTGAATCTGGGAGTTCAGCACAGATGTATTTGGTAACACAGCTCAGCTTTCTCACTGTTACTCTGGAGAAAGCAGACCTTGAGGCACTGCACTGTCTTTCTTGTTCTTGGGTAATAGTCACTCTATCTAACTAACCGTTCTCAAGGATTGAGGATTTCTCAGAACATTTTAAATGTATCGTATGCGATATAGACTGCTATTAGCCAGATCGTAATTCATTATTTTTTTTCTTATTACTGTGTTCTCCATAGTGCTTGTTCTTAACTCTCTCACTCTATGTGGCCACACACGCTCTCTTCTTTGGTTAGAAGAACATAGATTTCTAGGTCACACAGACTTGAGTTTAAATCTTAGCAATTTTACATTGTATCTATATGACCCTTGAGAGATACTTTATAACCTTGAGTCTAAATTTACTTACCTGTAAAATATGGATATTTTAAGTATTTAATTGGAATATATATGTATATATACAATATTTATGTTATATGTAATACACATGCACCCATAAATGTGTAGCATAGAGCTTGACAGAGAATAAGCACTCAATAAATGATACTCTTTAGAAAGCTATTATAACAAATAGTATTAATATGCCAATGGTCATCAAAGTATAGTTGCCTCTATAGCTGTCTAGTTGGATTCAAAACAATTAATATCTCACAATGCCAGGACTGTAGCAGTGGCCATGACTTTGGACTGCCACATGACAGACATAATCCACACACTTGTTAGACTTCTTCATAATGCTCAAGAGTAATTCCTTTTACTTCCCTTTCTTTTTCCCTTGAAGGAACTAAAACTTGGGTGATAGTAAAACTTGGGTGATAGTAAAACTTGGGTGGGGAGTAAAAACTAAAACTTGGGTGATAGGATACTTCCTGTATCCTAAAGTACACAGGAAGAAAAACATTTCAGGACTTTAAGCCATTTAACCAAGATACAAAGATTTAACAGTCTGCCTAAAATCATATAGAAGTTAAGGGCTAGAATTTTGGCTTCTGGTTCCAATGTTATACTTTTTAGAATGTATTATTAAACTATTCTCAGAAGGATCATAAAGCGTGTTTAAGACAAAAATGAATCTAATAGAACCAAAAGCCATTGAAAACACTTGCTGTCATTGATCTTGTATCCTTTTCACTGTTTCTCTTCTCTCAAACATCTCACAGCTGTCTTTACTAATGTCATCCACTCCAGATTTAGATGGACATCACAATATCAGAAGTCTGAGAAGAATGCTGAATGGGCATAAACAAATTCAAAATTTTCACTTCCTTTGAATTTAAAACTTTAAGAGACTATAGCATTTATAAGGTTTATCTTTTTAGTACAATCAGACATAAACTTCTATAAGGCTAAAATTTGAGCCACTTTCCTTCCTCAAGCACAAGAATTCTCAAAAGTTTATCTTTGTGGGCTTCTAAAGATGTAGACTTATTAATTTTCTTATGATTTTGTAGCATAATATCACAATTTTAGAGAAACTGTTTTAAATAACTACAACTTGAATAAAATGAACAGCTAGTCTAAAAATTACAGGTAATGGAAAAATTACAGGCTAATGAAAGCATATGCGTGTTATAGAACCTCGTGTTCTATGTTTCTTTTTTCTTCTTTTTCTTTTCTTTCCTTTTCTTCCCCCCACCTTTTTTTTTACATTTTTACACCATGAACCTACTATACTGATTTATACTTTCACAGCATGAAACCTATGTTGATATTGAAAGGAGGACATTAGTTGTGGACTAAATGTTTATGCTCCCTCAAAATTCTTGCTGTAAAGCCCTAATTTCTAATGTAATGCTATTAAGAGGTGGGGCCTTTGGGAGGTAATTAGAGATAGATGAGGCCATGAGGAAGACGCCCTCATGACGGGATTAGTAGCCTTATCAGAAGAGAGAGAGACACACACACATGTCCCTGTTTTTCTCTCCCTGTGCATGCACTGAGGAAAAAACAAAGGTCATTAAGATATAGTGAGACAATGGCCAGTTGCAAGTCAGGAAGAGAGCCCTCACTAGGAAACAAATGAGGTAGCACCTTGATTTTATACTTCTCAGCCTCGAGACCTATTAGAAATAAATTTCTCCTGGGGCGCCTGGGTGGCGCAGTCGGTTAAGCGTCCGACTTCAGCCAGGTCACGATCTCGCGGTCCGTGAGTTCGAGCCCCGCGTCGGGCTCTGGGCTGATGGCTCGGAGCCTGGAGCCTGTTTCCGATTCTGTGTCTCCCTCTCTCTCTGCCCCTCCCCCGTTCATGCTCTGTCTCTCTCTGCCCCAAAAATAAATAAACGTTGAAAAAAAAAATTAAAAAAAAAAAAGAAATAAATTTCTCCTGTCTAAATTACCCATCTATAGCATTTGGTTATGACAACCTGAGCTAACATACTATTAAAGAAATGTGTGTGGGGGAGGTTGGAGGGTGGTTGTTTGGGCTAATATTGGTTAAAGTACATGTTTTAAGAATTATCTTTATATGAGATCTTTGAAATCTCATGACAAGTACCTCAAGAATATCCCTCAAGCATATATGTGTTAAAAACACTATCCCTGTTTAAAAAAAAAAAAGTGTCTTATGTGAATACCATTTGTAATGATCAGGTTTTATATCTTACAGGTATCTGTATGGTAATGGTGAGATTTTGCCAATGAGACTACATCAAATAATGTTTGCAAAACATTAATTTGATGTTTAATTTCTAAAAGTTTCGATTCATCATGCTGTAAAACACTGTGCATGTGTGCATGTGTCTGTGACTCAACAAGACACTCAGAATCATGTAATATCTTTCCACTCCATATCTCCAAGTCTATAGAAACCTACAGTCTTAAAAGACAATGAAAAAGTAACTTAATTTCAAATGCCATAAGATAAGTTTTATAAATCTTAGCTGACAGTGGGTAAATTACACAAAAATTTTTAGACAGTTATTCTATTCACATAAGACATCACTGATTAGTATCTCAGACTATTACAATGTGTTTTTTTAATGTTTTATTTTTATTTTTGAGAGAGAGAGAGCGTGTGCATGCTCGTGCGCGCGCGTGCGCGCGCGCACACACACACACACACACACACACACACACACACACAAGTGGGGAAAATGCAGAGAGAGAGAGAAAGAGAGGGAAACAGAGGATTTGAAGCTGGGCCTGCGCTGACAGCAGAGAGCCTGACACTGGGCTCAACTCACGAAACATGTGATCATGAACTGGTCAAGAACTTAGCCTAAGAAATCAAGAGTTGGATGCTTAACCAAATGAGCTGCCCAGGCCCCCCAATACTTTGGTTTTTAAATAGTGTATGTTACATAAAAGTTATTTTGTTTAAGGTTATTTATTTCCAAAATTCTAGACAAATATAATCTAAATTTCCTAATCGTAACTGATATTCTTTTCTCTGCTGCTTCATTTCTAGTACATCTCTCATCTTCTGTATATTTCACTCTATCACGTAAGGTGGGGTTCCATGCACACTTGGATTAAATCATTATGACAGTTTATTGAGTGCTCTATCCCAGGCATATACACAGTTATGTATGAGGGTGAAAAATACACATATTTGATAGGTGTCACAATAGGGTTTTGAGGACCAAAACATAGTAAAATCACTCAGTGGTGGGGAGTGTAAAGGAGTCATGGTAGGCCACTTAAATTATGCCTATGTTTAAATGTGAATTAAAAAGTCACTTAATGAATCAAGTATGGACAGGTTGGGTATCACTGAGGAGATGACTGAGCAGAGATGGAGCAAAGGAAGCAAATAGGTTATTCAAGTATGAGCCTAGAGAGAACATGACTCTAATGAAGCAGCATGCCTGGTATTTCATGGAACAGAAAGAAAGGAAGCCAGAGTTGCTGGAGCAGGGTGACTGAAATAAAGTATATTAAGGGATGTGGTCAAATGGGTAACAGGCAACAGGTCATGAAAGGCTTTAAAGGCTATTGTAAAAACTATTAGTCTTACTCAGGACAGTGATATAATATGATTTTAAAGGATCACCGTGACTTCTGTCTTAAGAACTGACTTTAATGAATAAAGAGGGACATCAAGGAAAAAAGCTGAGGCTGCTATTATAATCCACCAGAAAGATGATGCTGGTTTGGTTCAGGGAAGTAGCAGTGGAAGTGGTTTGAAACCAATGGATGCTTCAAATACTTGAAGGTAGAGACAACAGCATTTGCTGGCTGATTGGATGTGCAGTGTAGGATGAAGAACGGAGTAAACCATGGTTTGAAAAACTAAAAGGATGAAATTGTCCTCATGTGATATGGAGAAGTTTGCAGATAGTACAGGTTTTCAGAAGAGATGGGGAATTCAGTTTTAGACATGTTACATGTACGAAGCATGAGACATTCCGGTGACTGTGTCAATTATGAAGCTGGATAAATGACTGTGGAATTTAAGAAAGAAGTCCGGGCTAGAGTGATCCCAGAGTGAGTGAGTATTTAGGCCATGGGACTGAAGAAAACCTCCATGGGGAACAATGTGAATGAAGAAGAGAACATGGCCCTTCACAGTCAATATCCAACACACAAAATTCCAGACACTGTTGGTCATCTTTGGCTGGGTGCTTAGGACATGGAGATACTACCAAGAGACTCAAAAGATAGCTTTTAGCTTTTTATGTATTAATTTTGTGTCTTCAAAATTCTGACTCATTTACTAAGATACACTTAAGTTCATTTCCTCGATTAAAACTCTCAAGAAATCCATTGAGGTAAATAACATCATGTTTATTTTACACTTAAATCATCTATACTCCTGAAATATACCCAAGAGCTGAGAATCTCAGCTCTGGTCAATTAGAAGTCTGTTCCCCAAACTGCTATTATCCTTTACATTCTCTTTGTCCCAGAAAGGATTCTGACTCTGTCAGCCTTCTTTCTCAGGAAGAATCTTAGCCCCCACTCTCTCTTTCCCACTTTCCTTTTGTTTTCAAAGGAAAATCCACACTCAGTTGGACGGACAAGTGTCAGCTGGCTTTGCACTTTCACAATTTTTATTCAGAGATGGCCAAAACTAAATAATATGTTAAATTGTCTGAGGGGATATATGTTTCCCTTTAAAATTGTAAGCTTCTCTTCAGGCCATCATGGCATTTTAAAAAGTTTATATATTTTTGAGAAAGACAGAGAATAGGGGAAGGGCAGAGAAAGAGGGAGAGATAGAGAATCCCAAGCAGGCTCTGCATTGTCAGTGTATAGCCTAATGCGGGGCTTGAACTCACGAACCGTGAGATCATGACTTGAGCCCAAGAAATGAAGAATCGGACACTTAACTGATGCTTAACCAGGCTTTCCTCATCATGGAATTTTTATAAAAGAATTATGGTGGAAATTGACAGGGAAAAATTAAAAATTAATTTTTGGAACATAGTCATTATGTCACAATACTTAAAGTTTCTTATTAAAATGCACTAAATCTACTAAATAAATTTAGGAATACAGTAATATAATAATACAATACAGTAATAATAATATTATAATATAGTAATAGTAATATAAGTTACTATTAAGAATATTTAACATATCAGTAAGTATGTATTGCCAGTGATAAGTGAACATACAGAGAAAATAAATTTAAGAAATAAAACTGTCGTAAACTATATTAAGTTTAATAAAGATGTTAATAGAAATTTTAAATATAAAGGCTGTAGTATTACATATACCATTTATAATGAATCATTAATCCAATATATCATGAACATGAAACATAAATGAATACACCTAACATTTTCAAATCTATCCTGTATGCAAACATTAAAAATCTAATGACAAAATTCAGGGAAAAAAATCTCTGAGTTTTCCAAAGCCAGATGTGTGCTGGTTTATTAGAATGGAGAGTCTTTAGTCCTATGATCAAGCGTGCCATACAGATTTGACTCTGAGCCTGAAGACAAAGAGGGATTCTCGAATTATGATGTGGTTTGGACAATTGGAGTAATTTGTGGTTAGGAAATATGACATTTGGGAGAACTTATTTTGATGATTTATGTTATATGTGTTTGCTCTACCCACATTTTAGGGCTCAGGTCTAAAGCAATAAGAAGTTACAAATGGTTTTAAGAAACAACTAAATATTGCTGATAGATTTTCAATCATGTAAGCACACAAATGGTAAGAATTTTTTAAAATTTTTTTAATGTTTATTTATTTTTGAGAGGGAGAGCAAGTGCAAATAGGGGAGGGGCAGAGAGAGGGAGTCACTGAATCTGAAGCAGGCTCCAGGCTCTGAGCTGTCATCACAGAGCCTGCTGTGGGGCTCGAACCCACAGACTGTGAGATCATGACCTGAGCTGAAGTCGGACACTTAACCAACTTAATCCAGGTGCCCCAAGAAGTTTTTATTTTTTATAAACTAGTCTTCAGACATATTTGATACTTAAAGTTGAAATGAAATCACTCCTAATTATAATAAATTATATTTTATAGTAGAGTATTTCACATAAAAATTTCTAGGCACTTCTGAATCTTAACATTTTTCATGTTGGTTCTCTTTAAGGCAAGTGAAATGATGCCCCCAAACAGGAATAAACTGAATCAACTGTCCATCAGTTAAAATTTTTAGAAATGTATCTCAATAACTAATCTTTGTTTGGTTTTTAAAATCATTTTAACATGTATTGTAATTTTGCTCATGAGAATAAAAAAATCAGCAGGATATCACTTCTTATATTTATCCACATAATAAAAATCAATATTCATTTATTGAATGCTTATATATGTGCCACTGCTTTTCGTATATCATCACATTTTACCTACCATTTCATCTCTTACCATATGAGTCATCTTCTCAATATAACTCTCTCTGTACATCCCCCCTTTTACTGATCCCAGATCCCTTACTTCCATAACTTCTGAAAATTTACTATTGCGATTCTTGGTCTATTTCAAATTATAAGCAAACTCTACCATATCCTCAATCTCTTTTCATATTCCCTTTACCTGTTAGCTCTAAAAAAACATGATTCTTTCCTGATGACACTAATTGTCCAGTGGTAATGGTTAGCTCTTTCACATACTCTCCTACCAATGGGTTTCCACTGTAGTAAGTGCCCCCTTTGTTTTTCACTGTACTTTCTAGACCTTTCTGTCTGTGGCAGATTTTATTTTTCACAGTGACTGCTCCAAGATCTCTCATGGTATCTTGTTTATGTTTTTATGTATTTATTTATTTGTTCTACTTGATTTTTAGAGAGAGGGCACGCAAGCAGGGAAGAGAGGCAAAGAGAATGAAAGAATCTTAAGCAGGCTCTTTTGCTCAGTGCTCAGCATTATGCAGGGCCTCATCTCATGACCCTGAGATCATGACCTGAGCTGAAATCAAGAATCAGATGCTCAGGGGCGCCTGGGTGGCGCAGTCGGTTAAGCGTCCGACTTCAGCCAGGTCACGATCTCGCGGTCCGTGAGTTCGAGCCCCGCGTCGGGCTCTGGGCTGATGGCTCAGAGCCTGGAGCCTGTTTCCCATTCTGTGTCTCCCTCTCTCTCTGGCCCTCCCCCGTTCATGCTCTGTCTCTCTCTCTGTCCCAAAAATAAATAAACGTTGAAAAAAAAAAATTAAAAAAAAAAAAGAATCAGATGCTCAATCGGCTGATCCACCCAGGTACCTCTATCTATCTATCTATCTATCATCTATCTATCCATCTATTTGTCTAGCTGTCCATCTATCCATCGACTTATTCATTCATTCATTTTTTGACTGATCTGAGTAGGGAGAGGCAAACAAAGAGAGAGGAGAAAGAATTCCAAGCAGGCTCTGCAGTGTCAGCCAAGAGCCTGACCTGGGGTTCCATCCCACCAACCTTGAGATCATGACCTGAGCTGAAATCGAGGGTCAGAAGCTCATGGGATTGAGCCACTCAGGTGCCCCTGCAGTTTTTGAATCTAAGTTTCTACCCAAATTAAGGAGAGCTGAGCTTGTGAAATAAGTGTTACAGAAATGCCAAACCTAAACTCCTCTGGTCCTAATCATTTGCGAGTCACTGTTGCTAATGTTTGCCCATTAGGGAAGCAAAAGCAAACGTTTTCCTTCCTTTTCTTTATGCAGCCCAGCCACCATCCCCACCCTGACAAATCCATTTCCCATTGCCTGCCATAAACATTTTATAAAGTACTAGCCTGCAGCAAGTACGGCAGCAGCTGTTCAGCCCACTGTGCCTCCAGAGTTAGAGCTGCTAGAGATTGATTTGTGAAGTTCTGATACTGAAAATCACAATGTAACTTAACTTTTCCCTCCGTCTCAAATTTCATAGTCCTTCTGAAAATTATTTTTGGTTAACGCATAGCTATAATGCTAACAACACACACCTCTGGAACTTAAACCAAAAGGGAAGGGTCTGAGATCTCACTAACTGATTTAAATATGCTACAGGTGTGGAAAAATCTGAGGCGTGACCTGGCCCTGCTTCTAATGTGTTCTGTACCTTCCAAGAAGGCTCTGATTCTTTTGTGTCCCAATTCTTAAAGCATATTACAGGATGGGGATTTTCTGCTTCCTTCTTGGTCTGCTGGGTCTTCTAAGTAATTACTAATTGTAAATGAACTATATAAATGTACATATTATCAAGGATTACACTCGGTGTACTCAAAGTTAACACTCTCTTATACCTTCCTTATCATTTTCATCTGCCTTTCATAACTAGCAAGCAAAAGACTTCTCTGTATTTAAATATAATTAAAAGAGCAATTCTGACCCTTCTCCAAATCTTCTCTGTCATTAAAATTAGCTATCCAGAGTACTGAGACTTGCAAGTAGATTTTTAAATAACATAGGGGCTCTGTGATTAATACAGAACAGGTTTAAAGTGTTACCCAATACATTCGGTATTTACATTGCAGAAACCTCTATGTTTCCTGAGCACAGATATGTGAATGACATAAGGTTTTAAATCAGTGTAACAGAACCAGCAGAGGCACTGGTTTAGTTCATTACTGATGGAAGGCTGGTTGTGTCACACACCATCATCTACCCATGAGGCTTTCCTCACACAGACTGTGTCATCTGTCCTTCAGTGACTCTTCACTGCTATTTCCTAGGTATCCAATTCACTTCAGCTGAAATAATTCAATGCAACTTATCCAATAGTCCAAATAAGGTAGTCTCACATTACACACTTTATTTTAAATCACTTACTCACTGTAAGTGACATCCTGGGGCTTGAAAGTATATCAAGGGAGTCTAAAAAGCATGATCAACAAGAGCCAAAGGGTATAAGGGAAAAGCATCAAGTGGCTGCTAATTTAGGACCAGTCAGTGGACTTCATTTTTTTTTTCATACTCTCATCTTGCCAATCTTAACTTAATCACAGATGATCAGTAGACTACTACTATATACATATTATGTATTATTATTATTAATATAGTAATTATTGCTAATACTATATATATAACTGAAATGTATATTTAACATGATATATGATACAGTATATAACATATTATAGTATAGTATAACATATTGTATTATTCTTGAAGCTCATAAATATCGCATTAGAAAACTTTATTCTTCCTTTGTGGCATAGTTCTGCATGCAAAATAATCCCTAATTATACACTCTCAATATTGGCATGGTGCTTTGAACCAGCAAAGCAAGAAAACAGAGATTGGGGGTACTCTTTCATTGGGCCTGATATTTCACCTGTCTTTGCCATTGTAATGGTGGGGATCTGGTTAATTTTCCTATAGTTCTTTGCTATCGGTCTTTGTAAACAGTAAATGACAAGATGCCCAGCTAACTGGGATAAAAGACATGTATGAGAGAAACAAAGTTGTTCTGCCATGTGATGAAAAAGAAATTTATAACAAAATGCGCAAATAGGAAAGTGGTTTTAAATTGAGTTTATAAATCTGATGCTGCACAATCTTTTCCTTTATGAAATTATGTGTATATCAGAAACCAGGAGTTATCAATGTGGAACTGAGGCTTTACATAGATAATAAAAAGCACATTCCAAATAGCTTTGGTGAATTTTCAGATTCCTCTTGATTTTTTTAGTTGCTTCTAGCTCCTCCTGAGAAAAAGAAAACTAGGACTACGAGATTTGAATACACAGGATGCCTACAGGCAAAGTTTCAGGTTCAAAGGAGTTTTTTTCCTAACCTAGAACAAAGAAAGGGAAAATGGATGGGTGAGCAACTTTCATATCACAAGAGTGAAGATTATTAAACCCGCACCACAAACTCCTTTGAAAGCTTAGGTGTAGATATCAAACTCCAAAATGCCTAGAAATAATTTAAAAAATTGACTAGACAAATAATTTAGTCTCTCCTTCCAAGCAAATTTGTAAACATATGTGAAAATCTTACTGTCCACATTGCTTTCACTATTATTTTTCTTTCACTCTATTTTTGATTGTTCACAGTGAAATTAAAATACATATGGATGAAATTTTAAAGATAAAATATTTTGAAGTGGCTGAATCAAAGGAGAAGGGAACCTAGACACAAAGCCTAGAGAACTGAATAGATACTGTGCTTTGTTTACTTAGCCAGAGATGACTGGGTAGACAAAGAAGTGATTCTTTTAAATCTTAACACATGAGATCTTTTATTATTGCCTTACACATATATTCTAACGAACATGTATTTCTCTGCTATTTGTGGTCTATATATTTACATACCACTTACCACTCTGCTCAGTTTTATAATTAATTGTCTGCCTCTATACTTTCTCTGCAAACTCTAAATTTCTAAGATCAAAGCTGTGTTGCATGTATTTCAGCATTCCTGTTTGGAGCCAGTCAGATTTTGCTTGAATTAGCCAAATGGCATATTATAAAATAACCTCTAGGTAAAGGAAATTAAGTATCTATAGATGCATATATAGTACATTTTATGATTTTTATAAGCTGTGCAATTTCAATGTACTTAGCTTTGAATAAAGTCCTGGTCATTTTCCATTCAATGAATAAATGGTGGTTTTTTTTGAGTACTCACACTAATATTTTCTGAAGGGTTGGGGGTGATGGGATTGTATGGTAGCTGAAACACTGAGTATATAAGTAATATGACAGATCTACTAGCTTCTCCTACAAACCAAAGGAAAGGCTCCTAAAATTTCTGTTTTAAGTATCTAATCCTTCAAAACAAACAAAGTAGCTAATCCTTCAAAGAAAGATCTGTTCTACTCTGCAATGCTATATATCAACAATGCAATAGTATATATACATATAGATATACATATGTATGTACATATATATATATATATAGTGTGTGTGTGTGTGTGTGTGTGTGAAGCAATGTCTAATTTTTTTCCTTTCTTTAAAATATCCCCCATACCATGTCATCTCCTAAGTTCCATGTAGAGTCCTACAGTATGTATCCTGTTCTTTAATGAGAACCTATATTTGAAGGTAGTAGAAGAATTTTTAAAGCTTAAAATTATGTAGTTTTCCATCTTGTAAAAAGATTATTAACTAGATATCGCTTGGGACTGCTGTATTAATGGAGGGACATTTGGCAGGCAGTACTATGATACATTTTAAAAGTCACCTTTATGATTATGGCTTAAAACATAAACAATTTATTATAATTTTATTCATTCATTCATTCACTCTCAAATCTTTGATTATTTTGTCCCAGGGCTATGAAATGATAATAATATAATTTAAAATGACAGCAGTAAATTTTATCATGAATCTGATATATAGCTTTTCATATTTAGGCTAGAACATTTTCATACAATGTATTTTTTCTTCTGTCTATAGCAGTTATCAATCTGTTTGCTTCAAGTCTCCTCCTGCTCTTAAACTATAGAGATACACATCTGCGGCCCATTTAAGTAACCTACTACACCCTTTGGAACCATTGAAAAGCTATTTACTATACTCTAAAGAGCAGTGATTTCTGTCTCAAAGTGTTCACATTTAAAAGTACAGACTTCCTCAAATGAAAAACATAAAGAAATAAAAACACAATGACCTTAGTAAAACACACAGACTCATCATTTTTTCAAGGAGAGCCCCCTGGCATGAATAAACCATAAATATACCGATATAGGAATAGTATAAGAATAATCAAAGCTATAGCATATCTTCATTTCTTTGCTTCAAACAAGTATCATGGGATTTTTAAGAATCCCTTCTATATCTTTCTCTGAGGCACCAAACAGAGATGTTTTGGAAATCTCTTGGTAGCTGGGTATTATGTTAGGCATTGAGGTTACAGAGATGAATAAGCCTTCGTTTAACTTGTTTCTTCAGGTTATCGGGCAAATTACCCTTTCTGAATACCAAGTGCCTTATAAACATAGCATGATGCTACTATCTATCCCAGTAAATTGTTGTAATGAATCACATCAGTATCTAACCCAATATTTGGCCATAGTATTCAATTGATGGTAAGTATCATTATTTTTCACATATCAAAAGTTATAGGTTATCTGATAAAATTTCAGAGTTGAAATAATTTTAAAAGTGAAAAATATAATACAAATAGGGAGAGAAATGCAACTGTCTCAGACACACCAGGATAACACGCTCACACTATATGACTGTTCTAAGCGCCAGCAACACAAAGGGCAGTAAGCCAGAGTATTTAACAAATAAAACAAAATAGAAACAGTCTCATAAAGACAGAACAAACTGGTGGTTTCCCAATGGAAGCGGACGAGGAGAGGGGAAAATACGCGAGTGGGATTAAGAAGTGCAAGCTTCCAATTATAAAATTAATAAATCACAGAGTTGTAAAATACAACAGAAAGGAACATAGTCAAAAATATTACATTAACTTTTGTATGGTAACAGATGATAACTACATTTATTGTCATGTGCATTTCGTAATGTATACAAATATCGAATCACTATCTTGTACATGTGAAACTAATAGTCAACTATATTTCAATTTAAAAAAAGTGCCCCTTTAAGCTGGCTATAATCAAATGGCAAGCACAGGAGCAAAACATTAAAGCAACCTGTCAATTGTAATTCTAATTTGATTTCATAGAATTATGATGCTCTCAAAATAATCTTATTTCTTGTGCGCTATTAGAAATTTATACCTTATAAAGACTTATATCTTATAAAGTCTAAAAGAAGACGGGTTAACCGCAATTTCTTATTAGAATAAATATCTACAATTGTTCAATACCAGTAAGGAAAATAAAATTACCAGGATTTTTGATATCAATTTAAGTTCCTCAAAATGCCATGAAAGCCACACTGTTTATCTGTAGGCCATTTCAACCATATACCAACTGCATCAGATGACTGAATTTTCTGCAGTCTCAGTTCTACATTCTTAGAAAAATGTAGAATCTCTCTCATTTACTTTCTTTTAATCTTATTCTTCACAATTGATTCAGTTGATAAATTTCCAAAGTATATTAATAGGAATTTCAGAAAGCAAAACAGAAAAAACCTCTACTGTGACTAAACATGAAAAACATGTACATTCTCATGTGTAGTTGGGAAAGTGTGAATTTTAGCTACCATTTTGCAGACATCAGGCTGCAAACCATTTAAAATATTGATATTACCCGACAATTGGTGAGCAAGTGGTAAAAACAGAATTTGTGAATAGTCCTAAGAACAAGCACACTTCGGAAAAACATGGAAAATATCTGCTTAAATTCCCCATTTGTTATGTCTATGTATATCTAGTAGAGAAACATTTATATATGTGCCAACAGCCATGCATTAAAAAGCTTATTGTGCTATTCCTTGTAATAGTGAGAAAATGAGAAATGATCTATCGTGGAATATTATACTACAATAAAATTAAAATTAATTTGATATTTATTTATCAAAGGGATAAATTATGAAAATATGTTGGTGGGAAAAAAAGAGTTGTAAAATTGTACATATTTTCAATTTACCTAAATTTTGTGAAACTAACAAAACATTAGATACAAAACATTACTATATACTAGAGATACATCCACTCCCCCCCACGCACACACATACACACAATTATACACTCGTAATTACAAAAATGCATAACTTCAGGATAGTGTTACCTTTGGAAATGTTTAGGACCTAGGATAAAAAGTAGTGTCTCAACTTTACTTTTTAAAAGAAAAAATAACCAAACGAAACCAAACTAACAAAACCCAAACCATTTCTTTCTAAAATTAGACTTATATTTTCAACCAATGATTTCATTGTTTTGTATAAAAATCTGAGAGTGATAACTTTGTTGGAACTAGAATGTGCTAGGGAGTAATGTTCTGGGCATCCTTATTTTTAATCATTTTAGTTAATAAAATAAATGTTCAAGGGTTTAGTATTATTTGTTCATTTATTTTATTATGTTGATAGAAGTTTAAGATATTGTCAGCTTGAAAGTAAATCATTTGACCAGTAAGTGGAGAATATAAAATATGTTTCCTAAACCATTTCTTACCTAATGAGAGATAATCTCATTGATAAAATATTTGGTGCTGTGGGCCAAAATACCACTGAAGAAATGAGTAGTTTCTAAATTTAGGCTAATTAACTGAAAATTGGATAAAGAAAAATATAATGAGCTTTAATTTTAGCAAAAATTTAAAAAAATCATTATTTTAGTTTAAAGAGTCTAATTTATCTACTCAAGTACATATTATGCACAGGAAATGTGGTTAAGTCATTTCTTCCTCTGTCCTCCTTCCATCTCTAAGACTAAAACAAAAACAAAAACAAAAACAAAAACAAAAACAAAAACAAAAACAAAACAAAAAACTTTGTTTTCCTCTGTTGCTTAAAAAAACCCAGAAAAGCAAATGTAGAAATTCAATCTGTACAGCCTCTCATTCATTAAACTCCATCTTGTAATGTTTAATCTTAGAATATTCAAGAGAGAAATAGGTAGTTCAGGATACCCAGTGATTTAGATGCTGCATACTTGTCAACAAATATGCAGGGCAGGGATTATTTTCATTTCTTTTTGTTTCATGTTGTTTTTCCCATCTTCGGTTGCATCTGAATTTTAATTCTGTTCACATTCTGCTGTTTGTAGGAAAGTGGCCTGAAGCGGACAGCAAGAAGAG
This sequence comes from Lynx rufus, assembly GCF_022079265.1. Taxonomy (NCBI): domain Eukaryota; kingdom Metazoa; phylum Chordata; class Mammalia; order Carnivora; family Felidae; genus Lynx; species Lynx rufus. Next base: position 50,249,289 of record NW_025814845.1, read on the forward strand.
AGCAGTAAATGGAGCACGTAAATCACTCCTTCCCCAGTTCCATCGCCGATTTAAAGAGCATCCTGGCACTAATGCTTGAAAATAATATACTGCCGAGCCCAGCACAGCAGAGGGACTCTACTTCAAATTATAGGATAGTCCAGGTGACCGTGCAATTACAATTAACCTCCTGCCCACAACGTCAGTGATAAACAGTCATGCAAGAGATGGCTCTAGGAAAGTACTCAGGTAATGCAAAAGCAATTTCTGAGGTTTTAGTATTTAAAAAATATTTTCAATTAAAACATCTCACAACTTCAAAAATTGGTTTCCTGATGAATGCAATAGTTTTTTTTTTCTATTAAACCAGCTATATGATAGGACAAAATAAAAACAACTGAAAAAATGTCTGACACATAATATGTGCACACAACATGTTTCTGAAAAGACTATAACGCACATTTGAAGAAATCCACAATCTTTCTAACCCCCAAGCATATGTCCAATATTTGAAAGAGTTTTGCTAAGCATATTTTTTGCCAAATCGGGTTTATATGAAATAGTAACTACACTGATACACTAACATCAATGACATTAAATTTATTGTTTCCTTTGAGGTTTATAAGCATATTCATATGTGTGTATGTATGTATCTATGTATGTGTCCATATATATGCATATAATGCATACACACAGATGTCGTATATCAGGTTGTGTTTATCCTTCATATAGAGAGTCAGCAAATAAGATAGTGAAAGAAATATTGTGTATGTGTATACTTGGTCTTTCCACTATAGATATTCATAATTTTCATTGTGCACATGTGCTGCAGGGAGTATGGTCAGAGTCGCAAAAGATGAGTCCGCAAACAAAGTGCAGTTAAGTGAAGGTCCTCATACTCCAGTGGGAATGAGGCCCCTACTCCAGAATGAAGCTTCTTTTTATTAGGATAATTGCTAAAGACTACGTGCATAAAGTCAGCTAAGCAAGTGTGTTAATCAGTCTAATGGTTTAGCTTTTCAAGGTTGAATTTCGAGTTAATTGGTTTCTATAACACTAGGAAGAGTCAGGTGTGAAGGAGGATCCGGCCCTTGACAATGTTAATGGCTCTTGGAGTTCCTTACCATCGGCGGCAGCGGTATTCAGCTGTGTAAACATGTCCTAAGGCCTTGCACCTTCTCAGGCCTTCTCTTTTTAAGTCTTTTCCTTTGATGCTTCTCTCCTGTATCTCCCACACATATGGTAGATTCGAACCTCATGAATGTGTGTAACTGCTTATTAATAAATGCCATACTTTAATAAATCTCTGTTGAGGGGCACCTGAGTGGCTCAGTCGGTTAAGCATCCGACTTCGGCTCAGGTCATGATCTCACAGTTAGTGAGTTCAAGCCCAGCATTGGGCTCTGTGCTGACAGCTCAGAGCCTGGGGCCTGCTTCAGACTGTGTCTCCCTCTCTCTAGGTCTCTCCCCTGCATGCACTCTGTCTCTCTCTCCTTCAAAATAAACATTAAAAAAGAAAAAAAATTAAAAAAAAACTCTGTTGAGACAAGAATCTTCCAATCTTGAATCACAAAAGTATGCTCGCATACATAAACTGGAACTATGATATGGACATAAATAACCTTTACTCTACTAATACAGACCTAGTTGGAACACAATAAATTAAACTGATATAGTGTTGTTAATTATAATAAAGGTTTCCAAGGAACTCAACCATCCATTCTTACAAAGCTCTGGTAGGTGTCATTAATGAACTAAAACCTACCATTAGAAAGCAATGTTTTCTAATTCAAAATGACATTATAATCATACAAATTTAGAAACATTGATATTGAAGGTTAACACCAATATGGGTAAATAAGATGATTAGGAAAGCAGGTAAAAGTCAACAATTTAAAAAAATAATAATTTGTATTCTTTATTGTGAAAGGTGCAGGTGAATACAAAGCGGTATAATAAAATGACTCTGTTTTCAGATTTCTTGTCTTCCAGCTAGGGGAACGAATTTATCATAGAGTTTTTAAAAAGAAAATGAATGCAGTTAGTACAAACTGTCTCAAAAAGTGGATTTCAAGAATAATTTACACAGTGAAAGAAAATTTACGGAGCTTTTAGGGTTAAAGCTATGCCAAGTAATAACAGAAAAAGCATAAGCTTAAAACAGGTAAAAGGAACAGAACAACAGATCATAGATTTAATGATTGTTACTGTAAGGAGTTGATTCCAAATATGATGATGAAGGGCCATGAAAATAAGACAGAGATATTTCAAATTCAATTGGTGGAAAATACCTAGCCATTGTTCACGTGTGTGTAAACGTGTGCATTTTTATGTGTGTATGTATGTTGTGTGTTTTTGTATAGGACAGTAAAGGAATAATGTGATCAAAATAGAACTAAGGATTAAAAAATTTTTTTTTTACATTTATTTATTTTTGAGAGACAGAGACAGAGCACAAGTGGGGGAGGGGCAGAGAGAGAAGGAGATACAGAATCTGAAGCAGGCTCCAGGCTCTGAGCTGTCAGCACAGAGCCCGATGCAGGGCTCGAACTTAAAAACTGTGAGATCATAACCTGAGCTGAAGTCGGACACTCAACCAACTGAGCCACCCAGGAGCCCCTAGAACTAAGGATTGTTTTAATGGATGACCAGGTAGAAATTCATCATAAACTGTAGAAATTGCTGAATAAGTTATGGAATAAATCCAGCATAAATTGATAGCCTTTATTAGGATAATAGCTTATCTTGATAGATAAAATAGGTGTAAGGCGATTTCTAAATGACAGACATCCAATAATTTTCTTAAGTATTTGACTTTATATAAATAACCTAACCTCTCTAAGCCTCAGCCTCCCAATTGTGTATTATTGACTCAAATGCATAATAATACCATGGTGAAGACAGCCAGCTCTCTATTCACCAATTCTCCCCTTTTATCTGAGCAACAGAATCTATATATTGGGTGTGACAGTGTGCCTAGTTATAAAGCCACATTTATTACCTCTCTTCATAGAATTGAGTTGGGGAGAATGCAATGAGATAAAGGTGGATTTTGTGTGTTACTTCCAGAAAACTGCTTTAAATAGTGCTGGCTTAACTGGAAGGTATGTCTACTCTTCTTTTTGCCCTTTTCTCCTTTTTCCTGCTTAGAATATGGATTTGGTGGTTGCTAATCCAGAGGTCATCTAAGGCTAAACCAAAAAGTTCTTTAAGAATGAAAGCTATATAAGCAGGATGGCTTTGCAAAACGACAAGGATCTGAGTACCTGATAATAAAGAAGTAACACATCAGTCCTGAGCTGAGTATCCCCAGGTTTCTTGTACAAGAGAGAAAAATATTTTCACTTGTTTAGGCAATGAAACTTATTTTAGTCTGCTGGACTTTCACTTAATCCCTGTCCCATAGGATTATTGTCTTAAATGAGGCCAAGTCTATATAGGGCAAATAAATCTCTGTGTTTCATATTTGAAGTCTGACCTTAAATATTTCTTCAGAGTCCTTCCTAGGTGGCTTAATGTGAAATAATGTCTCCTATTTTTCTTTCCCTTTATAGCACTTATCACAATTGACAAATATCTTTGTATTCGTTTACTTTTCTCGTCTTTCTCTTTATTTTATTCTATGAAATAGGGGAAAGTAAATAAACTTAAGAGATTGACACAGAGCGGTGATTAATAAACATACCTTGGTTAAGCAAATGAATAGCACATTAAAATGAAGCTCTTGATTTTCTCTTAAAAATCCTGCATAAACTAAATAATATTTTCCACAATTACTACATTTTAATTAATTTAATTTTTTAAATGTTTTTATTTCTTTTTGAGAGAAAGAGAGGGAACAGAGCATGAGTGAGGAAGGGGCAGAGAGAGAGGGAGATACAGAATCCTAAGCAGGCTCCAGGTTCTGAGCTATCAGCACAGAGCCCAGCGCAGGGCTTGAAACGGCAACCGTGAGATCATGACCTGAGCTGAAGTCAGACACTTAACCAACTGAACCACCCAGGCGCCCCTGCATTTTAAAAAGTAGAAAAAACTTTCATTTACTTCCAGTTCATTATCAATTAGCAATGAAATGTAATTTTTTTTTAATCTCTCATGAAGTGATGAAAACTCAAGACACTTCAACTATCATCATTCTCTATTTGAAAGAACTTTATTTAAGTATTTTCTTAAGTTATATTTTAGTGATATTATTATATCCAATTCACTTAGACATAATTTAGTGAACAGGTTTTCTTAAATATAAAAGGTTCAATATAATAACAGACTGTTAAGTAGCTTTACACTATTTGAAGTTTAAACTTTCCATTAACTCCATTATTCTGAAATTCCTTTCTGTTTCCAGTTTCCTGGATTTTGTCTTACCCTTTCAATATCATCAGTGAATTCTTCTACTATCTCTTTTTCTTTTGTATATCCTAATTCTCTTTGAATCCGTCATTGGTTTTATTGTCTTCTCTCTATATACTCCCCACTTAATAATTTTACATAATTGATAAACTCACTTAGCTCGTAAAAAGAAGTGTAACCTCTACATACATGAATTCCAAAATCACACTTTTCAGTTCTGAGCTCTTTCCAACTATAGGCATGCTTTTGCTATGGACTTTTTAAGAGTCACATTTTATTGCCTTCAATACCATCATGTAAATAGCCATTTGTCCGATGCTGTTCATTTCTATAATTCTCAACAATCTTTTTCTTCTGTCTGCTACATTTTGGTCAAAAGCACAACTGTGCTAAAAACATAAATGAATGAATGAATGCCCATTTTGGCTTTTCCTTACCTTGCTGTATACATACTCAGTCAAGCTTCCCATTAATATTTCTTGTATGAATAACATCACACCCTTCCCACTTCAATTATTCTCATTCAGACCCTCATTCAAAATACCAAATCATATTGAGACAAACGATTCTGTAAAAGTAACTAAGATAAGACAGTCTTTATGCTTTTTATCCTTGGTAAATTTGCTGCTTGAGGCTTTACAAATGTTAAAAGTCAATTTACTCATGATGTTATTTTTCCATTTGGAAGATTCTCTGCATTAGTTTTACATGCGCATAGAATTTTAAAATTTATAAAAACTGTTTCACTGTATAATGACTAAATAAGCTAGTTAGATGAATAATAATATCTTTATTTTAATATTTGAAACTCAGGCTTGACCTGATTAAATCATTGATCAAAGTGACACATATATAAAAGTGTTTGAATTAGAACTTATGTTTCTGCATTTCTATACTTTTGTCTGATAAAATACCAGTGTATTATCTAGTATTTTCTTTTATTATTTGATAAGGAGCAGTGTATTATATCTAAAACTATGAATATCAACTTTGAAATTACTCTATCAAGAGAGCTTTTCAACCAAGCAACAGAGAAGGGTTTAGCTAAGAAGAGTGCTTCACATTCTATACTCTGCAGTACAATACTGTAGAGGTTCTCCAGAAAGATCAGTAATAAAATTAAGAAAACTAATACAAAATGTCTGTGCCAAATGTATTTACTCAATAATTCATAAATGTTTCAAGTTTCCAAATACGTATCATACTTCCTATTAAATCATTCTTTGAAAAAAGTTTAGGAAATTAACACATACTTTTATGATCTTCTGTAAAAGTAGCTGCATATTTTTGGTGAAATTGAAACTTGTCTTATATTTGAATTTTTGAAATTTTAAGTATTTATTTAGATTTTTAAAATCAAAATAAAAGCTTCATGATATCTCTTTGACATTATCTACATGCCTGAGATTTGTAAAACAATTTGTTTACACAAATTTAGAACATTTGGGAAAAGTTGTGTCCATAAATTAAAATTAATTTACAGAATTTTCTATTTTCATTCAACCTACAATAACACACTGCTAAAACAAAATAAAGGGGCATTTTTTCCAACTATAATAAAGTATAATTGACAAAACTGTAATATATTTAAAGTGCACAACATTATGACTTGATATATGTATGCACTGTGAAAAGTTTCTGACAATCAAGTTAGTAAATACACCCCACTTCACATAGTTATATTATCTATTTTAGGGGAGTGAATGCTTAAATCTACTCTTTTAGCACATTTTGATTACATGATACAGTATTAGCAACTAGTTACCATGTTACACATTACATCATGAGATCTTATCTTGTAAATGAAAGTTTATATCCTTTTATCAACCTCACTCTGTGTCCCTGATCACCTGGCAACCACCACTTTGAGTTTAAATTTATTTATTTATTTATTTAGTTAGTTAGTTATAAAGATTTCATTTATAGGTGATATTGTGAAGTATTTGTCTTTTTCTGTCTGCCTTATTTCACTTACTCTAATGACCTCCAATTCATCAATGTTGGTAGCAAGTGGCTGGATTTTATTCACTTTGTTTACTCATTTATCTATCAATAGACACTTAGGTTGTTTCTATTCCTTGGATATCATAAAAAATGTTTCAATAAACATGGGAATAGGATATCTCTTTCAGATAGTGATTTAATTTTCCTTGGATATGTTCCCAGAGGTATAATTGCTGGATCACATGGTAATTCTATATTTCATTTCTTGGGGAAGCTCCATACTATTATCCATAATGGCCATACCTGTTCACATTCCCAGCAACACAAGGGTGCTAAAAGGAGCATTATTTACCTTGTGAAATACATTTCAACTATAAAAAGGAAACAAAATGAAAATTCAAATCTATAATGTCTTTTCACTTCTGATACTTTTTAGATTGTTCACATTTCCTACAGTAACCAAGAGGATGAAGATATCATTCAAAGTTTTCATATCAATGTTATTCCATGTGTACACATATTATTTACTTCATGGGCAACTTTTGCCAAAGATTTGGAGCATGATTTCAAATATATCACATAGGTTGACTGAGACTTTGAGAGGTATGTTTTTCCTATAGATGCAATATTCATATCTTTGAATCAAGATTATTTTAGATGAGAGATATAACACATCAGTTACAATAAAACATGCTGAAGTAGATATATCATGTTCCTTGGAAAAGTGGCCATTATAGACGACAACCTGTTAATATGGACTCTAATGTTTGTAACAGAAAGTTTTTCTTTAGTTCTAGTTTCTCTTTCAGTGGAAATGGCCAATCAAGCAAAATCTGTGATCATATTTTGTGATGTATTTTGAAAAAAATTTTAAGTTCTGAATTTACCCACTTACGAGTAAATTCCTTTGTTCGATGCCAGGAAGTAGCTTTCCCTTGCTGTTGAACAGGGTTTGCATGCCACAGATAGTTTTGTGGAATATCACACTATTAAACATGAATTTCTATGTAGGAACTAAAATGAAATAATGGATTTGTTTTATTTTATCTATTTTTTCCTTATTATTTGCCATGGGCTTTCCTTCTAATCCACTAATGTTATATAATTGCTAATGAGCTAATTGTAGTATTAGATAACATGCTCTGCTTCCCTGGCATGATTAAAGATCTTCTATGTCTGTCTGAGAGATAATGACAGAAAAAATACAAAATCACAAGACACAGATGGATGCTGTAGTGAGGTAAAAGAACAGTATAGATAGTATACTATAGAACAGTACGGTGGCTCTTTTTCCACAACTGGAAAATTTTGAAGAACTTTATGCCCTAGAATAAGGATTTCCAAGTAAATTCAATTTCTGAATTTTGAAGAACAGATGGATGCATTCATTTATTGACCTTACCTTTTTAGAATAGATCTATTCATTCAATTTATCAGTCCATAAAAGCTAGTATTATAAATTTCTTAGATCTGGCAATTAATTACTCTTAATTATTGTGTCCAAACTATTCAATTCTATATTTCAAAGTTTTAGAAAAATGCAATACGTGTAAAATGTCAAGACAGTATTTTGAGTATTCCATTCTTTAATATTGAGTTGAGGGTGTTAAAAATACTGATAACGCCATAGTATTAAAACGGATGTTATATACTAGAATGTAGAAATTATTGGTCTAGTGAAAGGAAAATGGTATGATCAATTTAGAAAAAATGTCAATTATACCCGGTATATAAGATAGCTAAAGAGTCAGAGGATAGCAGACAGTATTTTGACTAGAAAAATCAATCTAATTGAACTAATTGCTGAGTTTTGCCTTTAAGTATATACATAATAAAGCAGGTAGTACAGAAAATAATTAAAAATGTGAATATACCCACAAAAATAGTACAAACCAAATGTAACAAAGATTGTGGTAGCCACAAAGCAAATTATCAGTGTTTTCAGTAATTGATCAAAAATTTTTAAAATGTTGAACATACCTTAAAATCTGTTTTATACTGTGAACTATCCTAATATTATGCATATAGTTTTAAATAGATAAATGGACGATCTCATTCTTGTACTCCTATACCTTTTAGATACATGTTTATATATCATGGTAATTGGCTCTCTTCCACACATCTGAGAGAAGGAAAATATTCAAAGTTTCTAATTTTCAACATCTTTACAAGAAAAAACTAAGAGAATTTTAAATCCATTGCCTCCATCATCAATTAGCTACAAAAAAAATCTTTTTAAAAATCAAAAAGGCAATTATGGAATTACAGTTTTTGAAATGTGTTTAAACGGCCAATTGGCCTCATGAAGTGTAAGTGGAGACCTAACCTTTGCAGGTGCTCTCACATAGACACAATTTAGTTAGCAATACTTTTAATTAATATCACTCTTTTCTGGTAGGTAAAGTTATCCAATTAGGTATCATGGTTTTATAATAAAACATGTGTAAAGGAAAGTTTTTATTGTCTTTGTAAGTCTCTTAACTTAGTAAATTTTTAAAAAAACACATTGAAATTTCATGGAGCAGCATGCTTTATAAGAACATTAAAAATACTTAATAAGCAGTATTATTTGTAATAGCAATAAATTATCAAATCATTTCATGCTTTTAACACACATTATACTTGATCAGTACATTAATTTATTAATTATTATTTGCATTTTTAGCCTGAGTATCATAGTATACTTTATACTACTTAGAAAGGGTGGATCTATATCTATCCCACAGTGCTTTGGTGCAGACAATTGCCCTTTCCTGATTTCTTTTGAAGCAAACAGGTAATAATTTATCACTGTGATCTGACTTCTTTCAGTTCATATAACTTCTCTGAAGTATGACAGGCATAAAATCTATTGATTCCTACTGAATGGCAACAACACTGCATCTGACAAGATCTTATAGGAAAACAAACTCCCAATTCCATAATATAGAGATTCCATTCCTGGTGAGCTATTATGTGAGTAAAACCACACACATTTTGTTAATTGTCTGAGGTAAAACCCAACTTTCTCACATCCACTAGAAAGATTACTCCAGTAACTTTTGAGCAGTAAATTCTACTGTACTTTTGGAGGCAGAAATTTTTCTTAAACGTTCCCTAGGTCATTGAATTCTAGAAATATATTTAAAGATATTGTTGAAATAGATTAAATTTGGTTATGAATCAAATGCTAAACAGTAGTCCCAAAGTGTGTATGTGTGCAACAATTTAACAATTTCATATACATAAAATTAAACATTTATACTCTTTTAATTTGAGAGAAGGAAAATCTAATATATAAAAGATTTAAATTCGTTGTTCACACAGAAGAAACTCTGGAAGGAAAAATTTATGAAAATCTTTACATTCAGATCTCAGATTAATAGCTACGCATGACACCCAAAGGAAAACGAAAACTGAAATTAATGAAGTTTGGTTGCAAGTATCCTACACTTGATTTATCATGCAATATAAAATTGGTGCCTGTCTTAGAATGGTGTTACTGTGATAACAACCCAGTTTTACATCTTTTAAATTGTAAGCGAATTAATCATTTTTCATATTCTAATTGGGTCAGACTATGACTTCAAGGGACAAAATTTCCATAATACCCTTGGGATTCAAAAATTAGAACATATTTCTCACATGAGAGAGATGGGGAATATCTGTATTTTCCCTGTGGTAGAAATAAAGGAAGGTACTGAACCAAATTCATTTTCAGTTATAAGAAATTAGGATATGGACCACTTATTTTCCAATTGATTCTTCATAATTCAACTGAGCATGGGCTTATATCTAAATTGGAACATTATCATCTTAAACTTATGGAATAAAACCAATGTGCATCATTAAGTCTTGCAGTTACTATATGACTAGGTGATAAGTAGGAGATACTTTGTGAAAATATATGGCATAGGAAAATCTTAGTTTTCCAGATAACAAACTTAAGGTGCACCTTGCCATTGTGGCACCAAGCCCCTGCAACTATAGCAAAGCCTGCAAAAGAATGTTCATCCATCCTACAACATACATTCCCAAATAAACAAAATGCCCAGAAATAAATGTCTAATAAACATGTTCAGTGTCACAGTCTTCATAAGGACTGGATTCTCTCAATTTAGAACAATTTATCATTTGCATCGTATTAAGTGTGGACTTTTCTACATATTTGATATACCTAAGAATCCAAAAGTGATTTCAGGATCAATACACAAGAGACAATTCTGAATCTTGCATAAAAGTGATGGGAATTTCTATATTGGGAGTTCTGAGTCTAGTCCATCGATGTCTTCCTTAATAGTTTATTTAAAATTTTTTAAGTAAATAGTTAAGTTTTTGAGATCTTACAGAGTTCAGATCTTAAAAAACAGAAATAAAACGAAATATCCAGGAAAAACTGAAAATAAGTATTCTAGCACAACTGCTCTTACTAAATATGTATACTGGAAATGGAAGACTCAAGAGATTTCTGTATATCCTTCTTTCACCCTTTTATACCAACAATAATACACATTTGGAGACTGAAAGTAATCATCATAAAAGAACCTTACAAACAAGAGAGTCACACACACAAAAGTCATATCCACAAACATATATTCACCTACATAGGGATGCCTTATTTAAAAAATGCTCTCATCTTCTACTTCCCTTTTTAAGTTTTAACAAAATAAAATAACATCTCCAAAAGAAGAAAGGTCTAAGGATGTATATATCCTAGCTGCCAAGTAACCTAATTCTGTATTTCAAAAGTGTAAAACCTTTAGTCCCACCTTCTCATGTTAAAAAAACAAATTGGAAAACTTGAATACAAATGAAAAAAAGTAGCTCTGTTAGCGCCAACTTCATAGAAAACGTCCAGGGCTCTGACTGAAACTATCACTCTGATCTTATTCAACTAGTAGAGACTTTCTCATCAACAGAAGATTGGTTATGTTCACAGTCAACTTTGATTGCAGATCCATATTTAATAAACAATCTCCTCACCTTCCACTCCCTTCTTATTCTAACCCTTAGCCCTGAATACAAAAATATCACTTATGACTGATTCTGCCTTGTCCTGTAGCGTATTCCCATAGCATCTAGGAGAAGTTACTTGCTATGGAAAAGCTAACCCAATGGTTAATCGAGAGATACACCACCTAGGATTTGTATAAAGGAACAAGAAAAGGCAAACAAAACAAAACAAAACAAATTGACAGTTGGAGTCAAAAGTAGAGACAGACACCTGACCCATGAATCTATACTATTCTCTATTCTTACTCATACAGCTTCCTGAATTTAGTTACGTGTATAGGTACCCAGCTAGTGAAAACATTTCTCAACATGACTTTCAGATAGATGTGATCAGATGCTTATGTTCAGGCAGATTAGACATGAGAGAAAATGAGCCTTATAACTTCCTATATATCTCCATAAGCTGAAGGTACCACTCTGGGCTTCTTTTGTTTCCTTGTCTCTGAGTGAAAAAAAGTGGTGAGGAAAGTAGCAACTGCTGTAATCTACAGTGATTAGCATCCCATGTTGAGGGCTGTGGAGATTTTCTACAAGCCAGCATCCCTTCATGATATCAGAAAGTGTAGTCTGCCTACCCCCACGTGATTGTTAGCTAAGAGAAAAGGAGTTCCCCTCTTGTTTGAGCTGATGTGTTTTATGTTTCTTTGTTTTGAGGGTAGCCTGAAACCTATTTAATACAAATACAGCCCATTTAATATAAATTTAAGTTAATGAATGACATTAACTTAATATTAAGATTAAGGGGCGCCTGGGTGGCACAGTCGGTTAAGCGTCCGACTTCAGCCAGGTCACGATCTCGCGGTCCGGGAGTTCGAGCCCCGCGTCAGGCTCTGGGCTGATGGCTCAGAGCCTGGAGCCTGTTTCCGATTCTGTGTCTCCCTCTCTCTCTGCCCCTCCCCCATTCATGCTCTGTCTCTCTCTGTCCCAAAAATAAATAAACGTTGAAAAAAAAATTAAAAAAAAAAAAAGATTAAAAACTAAACCAACTGGAAGTAGAGAGGCATTATCATGAATGGGAGAAAAAGAGGTTCTGATTCCAAACAAACTGACTGGATTAGAACCCAGTTATCCCATTTGCTAGCAGGGAAACTTGGAAAAAAGAATCTCTCCTTGTCTCAAATTCTATAGTTCTAAGGGAGGATGAGAGTATCCTTCTCGAGAATTTGATAAGATTTGCAAATTCATGCAAAGTAAAATAGACTGTAACCTGCCAAGCAGTAGGTGCCCAAAATATGCTAGCAATTACTATGGCTGGTAGGGGAAAATTCAGTTTCCTAAGCACCTGTGGCTGAGGGTCCCTCTTTCCCACACTCCCTAGGACCAGGTCCCTCCATTTTTGCTTGAATGCTAATGAGTCAAATCCACATCCTAAATCCCCTTTCATTCCAATAAGCATAAAGCTTCCATTCCTTTCGACCACCAGGCAGAAAAACTGACAGGCAAATCCTGGTTCTGGATGACTTACTTTTAAGCAAATTTAGACTTTGTAGAGATATTTATCCTAAAACATGATATAGGCCAAACAGACAGGAATTTCAAAAAGTTTTGAATCAGTGTATTAATGATAAGCACTTTTATTAAGGGCAACCATAGGCTGTAGAAACATGTAGCAAGAATAACGTAGCTTGTACTATTGAAGAAATGGCATGAAGTGTACAAATGGCTTCACCATAGAGCATTTCTTGTCACTCCTACGAGATGCTCAGAGCTCACCTGAAGTGTCCATGGGTCTAGAAAAAGATGAAAAATTTACTCTCCTTTCTTTTAGCTATAAAAGATATTAATTACATATGGTATTACATAGTTCCTTGTATTCCATCATTATTCTATCCAAGAATGGGTCAAAGATGTCATGCTACAAGTTTACTAAAAATATACAACTACAATTCTTAAAATGTCAACTGAAACGAAGTAGAAAAAGAAGGAGGAAAAGGCAGAGTATGGGGTAAAGAGGAGGACAAAGAAGATAAAAAATGAAGAAAAACACTTGTTCAAATATAATTTATTAAGGGAGTGAAGACAGGCCTTTTATGTGTCAGTTGCATAAAGAAGACACAAATGATGTCTGAATATGACAAAATAATCCTTCTTTAATTGTTTTTAAGCAGATGTGAAATAGAAATATAGCCATAATCCATTTGCTTATATAATCATGTTCAATAGTTTGTTAACATTATACTGCAAACAGATGAAAGGAAAAGTATGCTCTGATAGCTGTTCTAAGAGTTTGAAAACAGCTGCAATTTGATGTTACACTCTCACTGAAAAATACCTTCCAATTCAATGATATCAGAGAAAGAGTTTTTGAGGAAATAAGGAGGTTTTAATTTAGACTTATCAACTTTTTAAAGAAAGTTTATTGAAAGCATACAGTTTTCAAAACCTGAATAATTCTGCTAAAGCTTCATTCTTTGTCATTGTTATTGTTATTATTGTAAATCATATTAGTGATGATACCACTTTTTTGCTCCCTTTTATAATCATACCAGAAGCTAAATAATAAGCTAAGTATCAATGAACCTTATTTTACAATAAAATGTGCACACATCTGCTACATATTTATAAATACTTTTGAAAGGCTATGCTATTCTGAGATCATTCCTTCAACATAAAATGTACAAAAATAAGCTTATGTAATGTGATCTTTCTACAAGGATACTCTACTGATGGGAAGAAAATACTGGGGAAGACAGCACCATGCACGAAATTAATCACACTGAAACAAATGTCAGAAATTCACAGACACTTATCATGACTGTCATAAACAAATGAGTAGCAATAAGAAATGTGTCAATACTCTATTTCATTGCACAGTAGTTTTCCCTGATCCATGGTTTCACTTTCCATGCTTAACAGTTACTGTGGTCAATTGTGGTCTGGAAGCAGAGATCCTTCTTCTGACGTATGCTCAAAAGGTCAATAGTAGCCTCATGCCATGTCACAATGCTTACACCGTTCATCTCTCTTCATCTTTTCATGTAGGCATTTTACCACATCATCACAAGAAGTCATGTAAGTACAGTATGAGAAGATATTTTGGGAAAGAAAAAAAGAGACTGCATCCAGACAACTTTTATTACAGCCTATTATAATTGTTTTATTTTGTTATTAGTTATTGCTGTTATTCTCTTACTGTGCTTCATATGTAAATTAAACTTTATCATAGGTGTGTATGCACAGGAAAAACACAGTATAGATAGGGCTCAGTACAATTTATGGTTTCAGTCATATATTGAGGGTCTTAGAATGCATCTCCTGTGGATAAGGGGGACAACTGTACAAAACAAAGGATATATTCTTAAAGCCAAAAGAGTATTCTAAAAAGCATATTTTCTAAGGGGAAGAAATATGAGCACAAAAACGCATTTTTTCCAAAATAATGAAGTTGTCTCTTGTATTGCACACTTTATATGAACAATGGGATTGATCTGACACCCGTCTAACTTTGTCACTGGCAATTCAATAGTTGAATAAGCAATCATTTTTGCCCTCTCTGAATCGTTTAGTCTTCCCTGAATTTGGTGCCCAGAGGATGTCTTTTCAGTGAGTGTTTAAAAGAATAATTTATATGTTGACAATCTGAAAAACTATAGTAACACTAAAAAGCAGAGCAGCATGTTCAGTTTTTTATGTAGTATGAAGAGGAACATTTCAAAAGATTCCTGAAAACATGAATTTAAGATAGCAGGTTCCTCTTACAGCACTAATCATACAATCATTCAAATACTGCAGGGATTTATTTAACATCTTGCTGGTTTCCCCTAGGCTCTTAGGTGCCACATTACAAGACAGAAAGTCAAGTATACTTCATGTAACCTTCTCTGCCGCCTTTTCTCTCATTTTTCTTTCTGTAATGGTCTGTCGTTTGCAAGCCCCCTTCCCCAACCCACCAAATGCTAGAATCTCATAGCAGCCACTTTTTTTTTATGAAAAATCCTTTTTAAGTGTTAGTCCCTGAACACATTGAAGTGGTAGTCACATCTGCCTGGTGGCTTCTGTTTAATGGGAGGCAAGGCACACTTTTCTGCAAAGGAAAGGCCTTGAAGATGACTTGAGCTGGAGACATCAAAGTGCCACTATAAGCCCCTCTCTGCCTTGCTGTCTCTCTCTGACCCCCAGCCATCCCCTCTCTTCCTCCCTCCCTTCTTCTACTCCCCCCCTCCCTCCCTGTGCTCCTCCCTTCTCTCCTTCTATTTCTCCTTACCACCTTCTCTCTTCCTCTCTTTATTTTGTTCAACTTTTAAGAAAAATATGCTGTTCAGGTTTTTTTTTTGTTTTCCCTAAGTTTCCAACCTGTATTCCTTCTCTAAACTATGTTTAAACAGACAGGACTGAAAATTCAATCATGAAAAACTACTTTATGCTCATAAAAGCATGCAGATACTATTGTTATTAATACCTTCATCATCAAAGCAGCAAAATTTTACCCAGGCTCAATTTTTTTTTCTGCCCTAGTAATGTTAGTACTGCTAATTGAATGTCATTATGATGTCAACAAATCAGGCGTCTATGATCCTCTGAGTGTGTCCTTGCTATCTTCTTTTTTTTTTTTTTTTGTTACATTTTTCTCTCTGCTTATATGATCTGGATGGGATTTCAAATGGGATAACCTACTGAAGGCAGTCCCCATGGATCTGGTAATCCCCAGATTACCCCAGATAATGGATCTGGTAATCCCCAGATCCCCCCAAGATGGGATCTCCATTTTCCAAAGTAACCCATCATTCCTAGTCAGATAACTACAAAGATCCTTGTCTTGACCAACATATCTCAAAGCAGAAAGACAAAATCATGCGATGCTAAGTCTTGAACAGTGCTTATCAAAAATAAATTATCAGTCATTTCTCAGATCTAGAAGTCCAGAAGGGAGAAAAAATTTATAGAATTTAAATACTAGCACAAAAATGTGACATAGTAAGATATGGATAAAATAGAAAACACAAAACAAAGAATGCTAGAGCTCAAACTAAGTAAACACCATAAGAGAGCAAGGTGCAAATGGAAAATGAAAAATACTTTTGAGTAATGGATGATTTTCTACGTGACAAAAGATGTTATAAGTGCAACACATATAAACTACCACTCTCTTTAGATCCAACAGAAGCTTGCATATGGGGCCAGTGATTCAGTTTGCTAGGACCAGTGCACATGGTCTGAAATAAAAACCTATTGGCAATCGGGTTCCAATGGCAGTAGGCCATGAGTGACATCAGACAAAATCTACTGCAGGAATCAACTGTAGAGCAAGACTGGAATGGTGAAATGCCACATTCACTATACTCAGTGGTACCTCTAAAGCAGGGGTCTGTAAAGTCCAGATAGTAAATATTTATAACTTGACGAACCAGGTTTCTGTTACAAATACTCAACACTGAGTTGTAGCTTGAAAACAGGAATGCACAATATGTAAATGAATGAGCTCTAAGTGGGATTCAGTCCTGTATTTGATGACCCCTGTTACTAAAAAGCACATCTTAGTAAACATTTTAAATTACTTAATTATTTTTAATTCTTATTTTATGAGTACATGGAGAGGTGGTCAGGGTTGGGAGTGCTGGGATGCTCACTTCTGATTGTCATGTATCATAAACCCATAAACAGCTTCTATGGTAGAAGCATTTTGAGAATCTAATAAACTAAGAAAGTTGCAGCTCCTGGACACCAATGTAAACAACTATGTATGTATCCCACCATTAATACTTCTTTATATACTGGACATAATCAAAAGCATCAAGAAAAGCCATATTAAGAGATTAAAAGTTGTGATTAAAAAGGAGGCGTGCTTGGGAATACAGCTCATTGCAAATTTGCATACATGTCTATTTTTCTAGATTTAAATAAGCAATCTATTTTTCTAAGGACTCTTGCTTGTTTTTAAACACTTAGTTTTCTCTGTAGATCAGTATCTCCTGAATGGGGCACACTTGCAGATATTTTAGCAGCTGTCCATTGATTACAAAGAGTGATTTTTAATTTTTAATTTTGTTCAGTTAGCAACTGAAACTCTAATTTCATGACGTTAAAGGCACCTGAAAATCATCGATTTTCTTAATCTCATCAGTATATTAAGAACAATTTACAATGTGCATGCACTTCAAGATCCCTAAAGTCTAATTCTATCAAAAAAAAAGTTAGCATTATTATTGTAAATAACCATTGAGTTTCTATCAATCACTAACACCAATGTTGTTTTTAGGAGGGAACACTTTCTAAAAATGTTTACTAATTCAAAACAACTTTGCCCAACTTGCAAAGTAACCTGTATGTGTAATACCTTTGTTGAAAATTTCAACCCCTTCCCCAACAGAATCATTCATAAGTTCCCATGTGACTGGAAGCAACAGTTCTATAATGGAAATGTCACTGCAACCTTAAATATAGCATTCACCACCGTGAAAACTGTAATAACAGATGCTCACAAATGCCTGGTGTGATGAATCGATGCAGAGAAAGGAGAGAAAGAGGTCTGTGTAGGTGTCTGTGTGGAATGGGAGTGAAGAGTGCCTTACAAACACAGGAGTAAACAGATGGCAATGACGGAGGCATGCTGGGGCAAATTTGACTTTTTACACCCTGGGACTTCTCTGCTACCTGCAGTTACCTATACATCAATTGGACAAAATAATGAAGATTCAAAGGCAAGTAGGAAAAAAAAAGAAAGAATCAAGAATGACTTTATTGCTATTACTTTGGTAATGAGAACAAAAGAAAGTAGGAAATAAAAAAGAGTAAATGAGACAGAGAAGTTGTTTTTAAAAAGGTCAGTCAATATACATTGACTAGGCTCTCTGACATATTCCACGGTCTAAAGTAGTTCATAATCCATTAATTTTTTTTCTTACTGTTGTATTAAACAATGTTCTAGGTAGTAGAGAAAGACTGAAAAATACGCTTGTAATTCCTTTTTTATTATGATAAAATAGATAATTCAAGCTAACTTTCCCTCTTAGAAAAAGAAAATAGGAAAGCAGGACAAAATACATAACCCAAAATAACCAGGACTCCGAAACAGTGATAGCCCAAAACAACAAGCAGTATCAACCGATCTGTAGGGACTAGAGTATTGACATTAACAGGCATAGATATTAAATAACTATGAATACAACTACTTTTAAATAACTATATAAACTATGTTCAATGAGAAAAATATAAGAATAATATTTTGTTTAGAAATACAGAAAATGTATTGAAAAATCAGAATATATAACAAACTTAGGGACTCAGTAGATGGGACAACAGAAAATTAGACAAAGTAGAAGAAAAAGTGGACTGAAACATAAGTAAGAGGGGAAAAATTCCAGATTGAAATACAGAAACAGAGATGAATGAAAAATATAGACGAAAAATATGAGACACAGAATATACACTAAGAACTAATGTATCTCTAATTGGGAGTTGGAGAAAAGGAGGAGAGATAAAATGAGTCAGAAGTAAAATAAGGCAATGGCTAAGAAATTCCCAAACATAATCAAAGATGTGAAACCACAAATTCAAGTCGGTCTAGTAATTCCAAGCATGTGAATATAAATTAATACATGTTGGGAAATTGTTGTCTCTGTTTCATGTTTCTGCCTGTCTTAGAAGCAGAAGCACTAACTGGTTTTGTTCTAGACTTTTACATGGATGCTTGCATAGCAAACAGCCTTGAATAAGAAGAGTTGGTGCCTCACTCTGGAGAAAGGGGAAGTTTCTGCATGCTCCAGTAAAACAAAGGTAAAGCTATGAACTCTCATGTTTCTTCACCTCAAGGTGTCTCACCTGAAATGCAACCCACTGAGTGCAGGTGTCATGAGGCCCTTGGCATTGCTACCTGGGATTTAAGGCTCAGGAAAATAGCATAATCCTAATAGTCTCCTTAGTGGTAATATTGTGAATAACAAAGTCCTTGCCTGTATCCTAGAAGCATCCTGTCTTCTGCCAAAATGCATGAAACTGTGGCAAGATAACTGTTTTAGCTTCAAAGTCAAGTAAAAAATAGCAAATCTTTCACAATTATTGATATATACATATGTATATGCATACATATATATATATATTTACATATATATATTTACATATATGTACATATATACATTTCAATACACACTTCAATACACATAATGAAATACACATTTCAATAGAAATTGTGGAACTGAGAAGATAATAGCATGATATCAAGTCTTAGAAGAAAACTCTGGCAATCTAGAGTTCTTCAATCAGCAAAAATGTCCTCAATATTCAAGGTGATTTTCAGATAAACAAATTGAGAATATTTATTACCACCAGACTCACACTTAAGGAATTCTAAAAAGTATGCTTCTGGCAGCAGTAATATGACTATAAATGGAAGCCCTCAGATGCAGGAATGATGACAAATAGCAAAAATGTATATATGGCAAAATTTAAGTTAATTTATACAACAATCATGTATGTTGTTAGAAATATAAAACCGATCAAAATAAAAGACAGCAATGGCATTAAGTTTGGAAAAGAGTTGGTGGTACTAAATGTTCTAAGGTGATCTTTTTTCAGGGATGAAAGAAAATTCTTCATTTTTACTCATATTTGTTACACTAGTTTATAACAAGTAATGTTGGTTAATCTTGCTCTTAAGTTCAGAGTCCTAAAAACTGAGCTATTCCTATGTAGGTAGTACAATTATTTGGATCATCAGAAAGAAGCTAGTGGTTAATTAACTATATGTTAACAGTTTTTAAAAATATTTATCAAGCTTGTACTTGCATGTATAGTTTGGCAATTTTCTTCTCCTACAAACCAGAGGAAGAGCAGCACACAACACTGTAAATGACATTCACCTTAAACAAGCTAAACAATGATTTAGGCTTCAGTACATTTCTACCTGTCTCCTCAGCGATACTGTGTTCTCATAGAGCAGGGGGAAAAAAGACACCAACCCCACTAATGAAGCTGTTGGGCCCTGTGGCCTGATGTCGGAACAGCAGACGCTGACTTCATCAGCATTTAAGTTACAGGAGCAGAGAATGTTTTCTAGTTGAGCATTGTTCCAGTTCTTTGAACAGACTGCCATGGATTCCTGGAGCTTGACCACATTACAATTTTCACACTTAGCAACTGTAAAATTGTTAAAGCGATATCTTTCCACACGGTTTATCCTTTATTACTGCGAAGTTTGGCATACCACCTTAGTTACGGGCTTTAAATGCCACTTTCATCACTTCCCAGGGTAACCTTGGCCATGAAATCGGAAAATCAGATCATTTTCTGGTCCGTTTTCTTCTTTTTCTTTGGATGAGATTAGATTTTGCTACGGTTGACTGACAAATCTCATTTAGGATTCAAGGAGAGGCCCGGCCCCGACCTCTTTAAGAAGTGGGAGGTGAGATGTCTTAGGCAGTGATGAGGAAGAAAGGACCAATTTCAACTCATCACACAAAGGCAATTAGTGATTAATTCACACTGTGAGACAAAAATACTTGTAAAAGTGTTTCTTAGCGTCAGGTCACAACATTAGTTAAAATTCTTGAAAAATACCAATCATGTTCAGGGGTTTTCCTCTGCATGTTTTGTTTTCCTTTCAGATTATATTTCTAGGTCTGTTGAAAGGTAAAGCACAAACCAAAATTGTTTTTACCTGATTAAATGTGTTCCATGATGATTAGGAAAAAAATAATATTTTATTTTAAGAAGGAACAAACATGAATCCAAAATAGATACATTTCCTATGAAATGTTAACTTAAGGCCAATTGTTTTATTATTCAAGAACATAATGATTAGTTGCTGGGTTGTACATATTCCAGATATTGATATTGCCTGCTTTGGGGACATTTATTCATTGCAGATAGGTGAAAAAGTGTGGTTGGATAAAGGATGAAAATAATAATTGATAAATGCTTCAAAATTAATATTATGTATTCTAGACTTTGCTCTTTGAGTAGAGTAGGTTTAAAATCTCAAAGATGAGTTTAGGGATGAGCTGGCATTTTGAAATTTATGTCCTACACAAATTTACATTAAACTGATTGAAAGAAGAAAGTCAACTAGATATATTATCATGAGAATTTGAGTAAGTAAATGGATCAATGGGGCATTGAAGCCATCTTCTTTTCTTTAGAGAATTGTTCAACATTGAAAGGCCATTTGATTCAAATATGCAAACTTGGAAGAAGAATGGTATCTTTAAAGAGCTACTGGCTTCAAATGGCTGTTCCTTTATGTTGATTTTTCCTTACTTCCTTGTTTCTTTCTAAATTTCTTGGCTCAGTCAGTTAGGCATCCTTATGATTCAGATCATGATCTTAATATTCGTGAGATAGAGCCCCGCATCAGGTTCTGAGCTGACAGTGTAGAGCCTGTTTGGGATTCTCTCTCTCTCTCTCTCTCTCTCTCTCTCTCTCTCAAAATAAATAAACATTTAAAAATAATTAAAAAAACTGCTTTTTCTGACTAGCTGCATTTCTAGGAACTGTCAGTGTATCACATTTTATATCACCGAGGCTCTAGTTACTTCAATAAGAACTTTTAGATGTCCTCAATTTCTCTTTAGATATCTTTAGTTTCTGATGTGTTTCCGGTCAATTTGAGGCTCTAGCCAAATACCTAGTAAAAGAATAAGCTGAAATCCATTTCTAAAATGTTATATGAGGAAGAAGTGTGGATCACAGTAGCTTGAATAAAGTGCTAAATAAATATTTGTGAAATTGGGCCATCTCCCTTAATCTCTCTAGCTGTATAAATACTGCAGTGCACATAGCAAGTATTCATATATAGGACTCAAATGTTTTGAAATCAATTATATGCAAAGATTCTCAGCTGCCTAAAAACTTAGTTTTCTCCAAAATGGAAAATCTTTTAGTAATACGGCATATACACTATCCTAATGGAAAACTCCACTGACGTTTGATTTTATTTTACATATTAGGTGAATTTCTGAGAAGTGGTGCAAAGCAAGCATATGTATAAAAGGGAAAAAAAATCTCAGTGGATTTCATTATACTTTCGGTAAGATATCTCTTCGCAAAAGATGTTGTCTTTGGTACATGAGAAAAATTATTATGTACCTAGGAATCTCAAGGTTCATTTCAGAAAGTACTCCTCTTTTATCCCTATGCTTCTAATATCATATACACTTTGAAGATGCTAGGCAAGTAAGGGAAGAAAAATCTCTAAAATTTGCACTTCTGCAAATCTCAAAGATATACACCCTCACTTAAAATCTCATATATGTATGAATATTAAAATACAGCATCTATACAATTTCCATTTTGTTTATTATTCTCATTAATTTCACGATACTGTTACGTAGTGGGCTGAAATTTTGACTATGCTGTCCATGATATCAGTAACATTCAGCTCTATTTTATTTATCAAATAATAATTATTTTCAAGTATATGCAAATTAATTTGTCTTAAAAGTTAATAACATGCTACAGGATATACAAATGAGAGATATGATGGTATTTGACCAAAATAGTTGATAGTTGGGCAAGGAAAAAGGTGGTAAAAGAAAAATAAATACATGGGTAATTACAATAAAAGTATACTACAGATGTCATTTCTCCTAAAACTGTACTTTATTTTTTTTTCAGGTACTTAGTCTGTATTTTATTAATAAACGATTCCCCTCTGTGTGGTCAATGGATTTAGCAACCATTGAATATATTTCCATGGTGCATAATCTTTTACTGTATTAAAAGAGTTCTCTCATTCTAAAGATAGATATACAAATTATCAGATTATTTTTCATGTAGCCAATATTTAGCTAGAATTTACCCTATCTCAACAATTGTTTTAAGTCTGTGTTATATAATTGAGAGGTGAGTATCTCGGTCGCTGGACCCCCAGCACAGTTTTCTCTGTGCTTTCACTCAGTTGATAATGTTTCAGAGACAGAGAAAATTCACTTCTAGGTATAAAATGTCAGCACTTTCCTCCTACAGAACAAAGAGTAGATTTTTGACATTTTTGTCCATTTCAGGCAAGTTATATACATATTCTATATAGGTTGTTCTGTGCTTTGTGCCTAGTTGGGTTTCAGTATAAATTGGATTCCAGTAACCCAAAGGTGTCTATTTTTCTCAGTGTCTTCCTAAAACATTGAGAATACTCTGTGACCCAACTTTTTTACTTCCAGGTGCATCTTCAAAGCAATGGATTCATGTGTTCAGGTTTTGCAGATTTAGAATAATTAAAGAAAGGGTATGGCAGCTTGGAATCATTGGGAAGAAATGTCAAAGGCTGTATTTGTACACATCAGCATGATTCAAAATACTGATTTGAAAATAGTGTTTTAAATATATACCTTGGATCTTAGATCCTAATTTCACTTAAAAAAAAATGCTCCCCTCTCCATCTATGGCTATCAGTTCAAAACAATAGAGTGAAACTCTATCACTTATGGTTTTCAAAGCAAATAAGGTTTCTTTATTTTTTATTTCATGTATTTTACTAATTTGACATACTGTTCAAAGCTAGGCTACTTCATCAAACTCTTAGGAGATCATTCAAATATTCTGACAACTGACAGTAACTGATTAGTTAGTGTGAATTTTTATACTCAGTCATGTGGCCAAACTAATGCTACAAAGAGATATATGCTGTATTCAGACTGTCAAATAGAAGCACGAAGACAACATCCAGGAGACAGTATTTTTCATGTGGCATTTTTCAATCTGTATTTGTTTAGAAGCTTTTTTTTTTTAATTTTGTGTAAGTCATTATCAAATACAAGGGGGAAAAAGCTATGGAAAATATACAAAGCTTTCCAAATTTTCAGGATTTTACTTTTCAAATCACAACACCATTTACCTCAATTCCAACTACATATTTTTTTAATGCAAGTCAAAAAAATGCTCTACTGTTGGTGAACATATGCAGGCTTCACCAAATTCTACTGATATTTTATAATGTCAGTAAGACCTGTAGCCTCAGCAGCCTTTCCTTATTCGGAAAACACATCTTTCTACTGACATATCAGTTTTGAAAACGTATAAAGCCAATTTGATGGCAAGTGTGGATATGTGTTATTTCATGACCAGTCAGATTAAATGGAACAGCCTCAAGAGATCCTGCAAGAACTATTATGATGTCAATAAAATGTTCCATGAGTGGCAGGGCTAAGCCCAGGACAATTCCCCCTCTCACTACTGGGAATCCAGTCACATGCTGAGGGCACTCTGAGGAGTACTCAGCAGGATTAGAAATAGCCTCAGCATGACCAATATAATTTCTTCTCTCCAGAAAAATAAGCATTTAACAAGTGGGGCCAAGGAGAAATATTGAATTAGAAGGATTAAGCTATGTCTGTACCACTAACAATAAATTTGTGTTTGGTAAAAACACTTTATCCAACTGTACTATATACATGGTGATCTAAAGGCACATTGGGGAACAATTTCATAGAATTTAGAGGATTCTAAGGACTTTAAAGATTAATATAATAATATTAATTGATATTAGGTTTATCTCTAATGCTATTTTCAGGGTATGGGTAACATTTAGTAAACAGACTACAGGACTTAGCTTGATTTTATTTTAACTATAGACAATTGGCCTATAATATGTTAGAGTCTAGGAAAAGAAAAGAACTAGATCTGGATCATTTTTGCCTCCTTGCATTGGCTAAGATCAGAGTAAGTATTTATTAAAAGCTATCACATCCAAAGGTTAGTAATGGACAATTCTGTAGTCTTAAAACCAATCAGTGATCTATTCCAATTCCATATGAAGTGAATTTTCCTTCACTTTCTGTACAAAAAAGTCATTAGCTGATACAAATCCTGTGTCTTTTCTTTATTTAGGTGACTATAGGTCTCATTTTCTCTAGTTTCCTATTTTATGAAGTGTGTGCTAAAACTTAGAAACAGATTAGAAAAGTAGGACTGATGCAAAAATTAACTAAGGTTCACATGGAATATTTTAGGCTTCACTATTAGGGCTAAAAATGAAAACAGACTTGGGAAAGGGACATGGTAATAGAGGCTGTAGCAGAACATTTCTCATACATCATTTATACTAGTGTATAAATGTTTTCTCTCACTTTGTTACCACACACCTTGACCTCATAAATTTATTTATGAATGTTTGGGGGCAGAGATGTTGGAAATCACTGTGAAGCACAAATGATCTATAACTAATATCATTAAAAATTTAAAGTTAGCTAAGTACTTTTATCAACCCTGAGCCATAATTATTTAAAAAATATTAAATTTATAATTATTATCACCAGCATTCATTCAGCAAATATATTTATAGTATTTATGATGTGCCAGCCTTTGATCTGGGTACTGAGGCCACAACGGTATACAGAATAGAAGAATAATAAAATCATGAAAACAAATTCATGGATATTATCTCACTAAGTCCTTAATCCAGGAGGCCAGACAGACACCTGCGTTAAACAAGAAGTTTTGATAAGGAGGTAAAAGGCAGAGCCAGTCAAGCACATGTCAAGGAGGAAGAAAGCTTCAGAGGTGGATAAATAGGAAAGGAGCTGAAACTTTGGGGTAATGTGAGAAAAAAATGTAGCAATGTTCCTACATCATTGATTACTGAAATGATTCTCAAATTTCCAAGCCAACATTCTTCATAAGCGCTATCACTCAAAAAATTTATTTTCCATCTTTCTCTACTAGGCGTGTGTAAGTGTAATCATATGTGCATTGATTGATATAACAGATCATACCTGCATCAAGTTACACTTGATGTGTATTTAAATTCCCCACAATTCGTTGATAAAAATGAAACCTAAAATGCACGTTGATATTATTTAGGAAAAATTAAATATAGCAACATTAGAATATTTCATTTATCTCATGTCTTCCAGTTGACCATTTTACTGGTCTTCATTTTTGATATGTGTGTGTATGCGTATCTATATTTGTGTAGTATTTATTGAACACCTTTATGTGCTAAGCACAACACAGACATAATTATTACAAATGCATTTAGTCATTTTGGGAATCTATTCTTAGGTCCTTTTTGCAAGAAAAGAAAATAATTATAGAATGTCTTTTACTAGAACTTAAACCCAGGTTTTCTGCCTGGAGAACTAACATTTTATTCAGGATGTCAAAGTTTGCCCAAAGCAAATTTCATTACAGAATTCTTAAAAATAAAAGATAAGGATTGTCTCTAAACCAGGTAGTAATTACCTGATACATTTCTTTTCTCTTTTATTAAAATAAAGTTTCTCAAAGGTAAAGCGTTTCATTCTTAATTTCACCCATTTCTCATTTATCATTCTTCAGTCACCTTCTCTGATTCATTTGTTTATTTAGTTTTGAACAACTGGCTTTAACTTAGAATCTGGAGCATTATTACAGACACCCATAAAGATATCTAAAGCCCACAAAAACAGAGAAACCTTGTTCATAATTTTAGCAATCATTGTAAAGGAAATCTGTAAGGCTTTGAATGAAAGCAGTTAAATTGTCAATTCCCACAGCTGTCACATGAGCAGTGAGCAGTGAAGTTCCCCATCCATAGTACACTTTGTAAATCAGCCAGCTCCTCTTGGGCAGGAAATCATCTGTTCCTGAAGAGTTCGCACAATCCTTTCTCCCAACAGAAACCTTGAGGTTTCTCTGTGGTCTGTCCGCAAAATAGTGATTTCACAGGCTCTTCATTTTTAATAAATATTCGCCAGCAGACCTCCCTGGGCTGGTTCCCCAGTGTCCTGAGCCACTGCAAGGGCATGCGGGCTTCTGTGAAATCCCTGTGGGTATGCGGATGTGCTGAAGGTTTTAGAATGAATGCCTTAAAAAAAATGCTGCCAGCAATTTCAGTGACTTCCAAACTGAATTTATTCATACCATATAGCTGCAAAACAATTCTGTACTGACTTTGCAGTTGCTGGCCATTTTCTTTTATGTGGCTGATTTCTGATGGTGTGAAATGTCTTGATTACTGAAAAAGCATGTTTTCCATGAGAGTATTAGTTTTAAAATTTTGTATATGTGTTTATACAAAAGTAAAAATTCTACAGTTTAAGTGCTGGTGCATAAGCATACTATTTAATTTCATAGATATCTAATGGGATAAAGTTCAAATATAACCTCTCACTCACACAAAAAAAAAACCCCAAAAACAAAAACAAAAACAAAACAAACAAACAAAAAAACCCCAAACATTGGCAGTTCAGTTCAGAATGGTCAATTTCTGTGGCATGTTAGGGAATGTGAAGTATTATAGTTTATTGAACCATGGAACTTATAGCTCACTCTTTTGAATCAAATTGATTGCTTCTATCAGGTACCCCCAAAACCCTCAGAGAATGTAGAACGATTATTTGGCTATTGCCATAGTCACATAAGTCTTTTCAAATAAGGAATCTCTGAAGGAAAATTGACACATTTAATCCAGATACCTGTTTTGCATTTCTATAGGCTGTTTTCTGTGTGCGGTTTAGCAATGTAATTTTCTGAAAGCTAGGTTTCCTCTACAAAAGAATACTTAGCCATTGTTCTGTATCACAACTTAATTTCCACCCCATAGGAATAAAGATTTTCTTCCTTTCCTGTATTATTCTGAAGATCTTTCAAGTAATTTTATTTTCAAAATCATAATATCTTCACTCTATCACATGAATAGTGAAATATTACATGCATGTATTTATCACTTTTATGATTAATACCCTTATCCTTATATTACAGTTGCCCAGTCCACTTTGGGAAAGATACGGGAAGGCAATTGTGTTTCTTTTTATTTCAATTCACTGTCAGTTTTCTATGCCCTCCTACTAGTGCAAAGCTGCATTTTAATGGCAGTTGCTGGAGCCACTGGAAACCTATTCTGTGAGTAGGAGTAGAGAAATGATAAAGGTAATACAATCTCTAGCTTAACCCTAAATCTTTGTGTTCACATAAGTATCCTAGAGTTAACACTCTCTATCTGTAAAGTGACACAAAGGCATTCTGAGGATAAATGAACTTATACAGAATATAGATGATATGCCTTCAGTGTTTTGATTTTTATTTTTTTTAATGTTTATTTTTGAGAGAGAGAAAAAAAGAGAGACAGAGAGAGAGAGAGAGAGAGACAAAGCGTGAGCGGGGCAAGAGCAGAGAGAGAGAGGGAGACACAGAATCTGAAGCAGGTTCCAGGCTCTGAGCTGTCAGCACAGAGCCTGACACTGTGCTGGAACTCACAAACCATGAGATCATGACCTGAGCTGAAGTTGGACGCTTAACCACCCAGATGCCCTGCCTTCAGTGTTTTAAATAAAAATGTTTCTAAGTGAATGCAGTGCTTTGATTATGGTTAAAATGCTCCATATTGATTTTTCAAATAATTTTTTTAGGGATCTTTTGCCCATCTACATATAGTCCTTCAAATCATTAATTCATAAGCTCTTGATTCTAATAAAGCTCTTGTATTGAAAAAAAATGTAACTTCAAATCAATTTTATGATTAGGTACAAGGCATTTACTGCTATCAGTTAAGAACTGGAATTCAAACTCAAATTTCTACACAGGATGACTTTTAGGGCTTGGAATTATGGACAAAGAATTTTCTCAGTACCCACAGTGACATTATTAAGAGACAAAAGTACACATATTAAAAAAAAAAAACCTCAATTTCTCTGTTCCTTAAAACAAATGAGTTTTAAATACATTCTTGACGTAAAATGGGGAAGAGCTCTCAGATGCCTATACCCATGATACCAGTATTATTGGAATGTCAAACACTTTGTTAGGCAATCTGCCAGCAGTAAGTACAATTACCGATGCTATTCACAGTCATCGGCATATGGGCTTTCTGAGGTAGTGTCCGTTGTCCCTCTGTTCAGATTCATCTTTCATAAGCTAGAGCAGGCAGGAGGTAAAACTGAGTACAATGTGCTGAGGCATGGCAACACTTCTGAATTTAGGCTGTTCATAGTGATTCAATGATCTCCTGGTTCCTTATTTCTCACAAGTATATAAACACATGGAGAGTAAAAGCAGAAAGTAAGAGCAACAAGAGCATTAGGCCACTGAATTTAAGACATATTGTATTGTATTGATTTAAACTGTTTCAATGCCTCAACTCGTCACTAAGTCCGTGCACCTCCATTATGTTAAAAGCCAAAAACATGTATTGATCTGTGGTAAATTTCTTGGAAACCATAGGGTATAATGAACTACAAAAGGCTGGGGGGGAATCATTCTAGGAAATAATTTTTAAGCAAGACTGATATGCCAGCAAATTGAAGATACACATAAGTGCTTAAAAATAATTGCTTTGCTGCTCTCAATACAGTAGAATCTCTATGGGCTCCCACTGGATTGTAACACCACGTAAGGCATTTATGGTGACCATTCAGTTTGTTCAGGATTAACCTAATCAATATCTGTAATCTAGTTAACTGTGTTTATGAGAAAGTTTGCACCTTCAATTGAATAAAAGAGCTCTTGATTTTTCTGATTATTTGAAATTTTTAGTCAAATTTGAAGGTCATTGGTCATCATTCCTTGAAAGAACCAGATTTGCTAAGCATTGAAATTATGCTATGGACACAACTGGTTGGCATTCCTCAACTGTGGTCCAAGTAAACTTGGTGGTCCATAATTTCAAATGGATATTTTTTGTAGTTTATTTCAATGATAATTTTTGGCAATTGATGTAAGTCATTTATAAATTTCCTACTACTGCTGAAGAGTGCTACTTTTGCATTTGTGTTTAGAATTTTATTGGCACTAAGTGACCAGAGTTTATTTTTACCTTGTAAGGCCATGCTTCTCAATTGTTTTTCTTGCACAATTTTAAGAACCTAAATGTTTATGAATGCTTGTAGACCTTTAGGGACTACTTGAATTGCCTCAAGTTTAAGGGAAAATGCAATTAGCTCTCCTTGAAACTAGATTTCATATTAACATAAGAAAAGAATCTTTAGATACTTGGGGTTATTTTCATAGCCAATTCATATAAAAATTTCATAAGGGAATTTTGTAACTAGATGTACATGCATGGGTAAGACATATGGTTCATTATGCAAGCGGGTCACAGAGAATATGCATACCAAAACATTCTTGACCTACTGAAGATAGTAATTTTCCCCCCACTATATTACAATTGTCAAAAGGCAAGCTTTTTTCAGACTTCAAAGAAATTATTTTCTCAGAAAATTTCACAAGTTTTCAAGACATTAAAGCCGTTGACTAATTAAAAATACTGCACATAGAACTTTTGCTTTAGTTAAAATATTGTGATCGTAGTAAAATACACTTTCAAGAAGACATGATATAAATTCATTTCCTGTACTCTTTTCTTTCTCCTCCCATCCCCATTTTAAAAAATTATACATGGTTTATATGAACACTTGACTGATTCTTACTTTAGGGCTCCATCTTGCAGAACTGTCCCTTATCCAAAACTTGCTGAATTTTATTTCTTGGGTGTTGCTAATGTGTTGATGGCTGATGAAAGCTTAACTGATTACTCTTAACAGAAAATATTTATAAGAGTGAACTTTAAGAGTGATCTTGAGTTCTTCCATCAAAGAAGTGGAAAATAGAGCATTCAGAATTATTTAGAGGCATAGAGTGTTTCAGCATTTTTCAATCACAGCACACAAGTAGCTTCTTATTCTGACAGGGAGGAATGTAGTTATTTTTTTTAAAGCTGTTAACAAGAAATCACATTATGGTTAGGTTTTAGAAATTAGAACCACAATAATAAGGTACTAAATTTGCAGATTTATTAGCAAGTTTCTCAAGATATCATTCTTATGGGATAAGAAATAATCAGCATAAAACCTCCAATATATGTAGCAGAAAATAGCAAAACCGCATGCCCAGTTCTTAATCAGTGTGAAAACTAATGACTTGAGGTGAGCACTTTTTTGATGAGAATATTTTTAAATTAGCACATGAAAATATAGTTAAGGTTTTAATTAAAACTATTTCCCCCACTTTTGTCCTATTGGAAAATCTTACATGGGCAATGACAGTTTTATATACAAAATTGTAGGAACTAAATGATTTCAAAGCATGTTTTCAGAATCCATCCATCTGTTTAGAAAAATCCAAGGCTAGTAAATCAAAACAAGTACCATAACATATTCCACAATTGCTAGAAATCTTCCTCTCAAGCTATATTTTTTTTGTCCCACATCCCTTGTAAATTTCTGGGTACTAAATGTTAAACTAATTTATCATCTGTTTTCTCTCTGTTTACTCTTTGCTATGCTTAATAAATATTTTTAATGCTTATTTATTTTGAGAGAGAGCACATATGCATGCACATGTGTGCGTATTCACACATATTCCTGCACACGCACGTGCGTGCGCGCACACACACACACACGAGTGGGGGTAGTGGGAGGGGAGGGAGTCCCAAGCAGGCTCTGTGCTCTCAGTGCAGAGCCAGACACAGGGCTTAGGACACTCAGATCATGACCGGAGCCAAAATCAAGAGTCTGACACTTAACTGACTGAGCCACCCCAGGTGTCCCACTGTGCTTAATAATTTTTTAAACAAAAAAGGAAGATATCTTTTAGTCCAGAGTTTACCTCTGCATACATATTTCTTTTTTTATTTTTTTTTTAACATTTATTTATCATTGAGAGAGAGAGACAGAGCGTGAGCAGGGGAGGGGCAGAGAGAGAGGCAGACACAGAATCTGAAGCAGGCTCCAGGCTCTGAGCTGTCAGCACAGAGCCCGATGAGGGGCTCAACTCACAAACCCAGAGATCATAACCTGAGCCAAAGTCAGACGCTTAACCAACTGAGCCACCCAGGCGCCCCTCTGCATACATATTTCAACTTGTGATTTCACTATCCCAAATAACTCGAGATAAAGGTGTTTCTTATATACTAATTGGTAGTGCTCTTAGAAATATAATATAGATACCAAATAGCTCAAGAGAAAGGTGTTTCTTATATACTAATTGGTAGTGCTCTTAGAAATATAATATAGATACCAAATAGCTCAGAAGCAAATTATCCAAAGAAGTTCTTCAACCTAAAAAGAAGCTCTGTATAAAATGTTAGAACCACTTCAACTAACCTTTCTAAATTTTAGGTCCTATTCATTTGTGGGTAATTGTTTGGAGTCTCACTAGAAAGTTAAATATTACACCAAGAGATTACCAACATTAATCATTCCTTTTCTCCCTCATTTCCATGTGATTTTGAACTTTGTTTGAATCTATAAATTGCTTGTATACATTTATTTTCGATATACCTGCTCGTGTGTGTGTGTGTGTGTGTGTGTGTGCGTGTGTGTGTGTGTGTGTGTGTGTGTTTTGTCATATCCCTTTAGAAGCAAGTGTGAATGATAGCTTAGTTCAGCCCTAATTACACTGGTCCTATTTCTATAAACTTCATACCCTTTCTATACCTTTCTTCATGTACAAGTTATTCAAAACTCAGTCAATAAAGTAGCTGGTATTCCTTTGAAATATTTCATACATTTTGAGATGTGGCTGACCTCACAAGGTAGGTTAATATTTGCTTAACTGCAAAAAATAAAGCATAACCAAGATTAAGCAATATACGGTAAAATCTTGGATGGTGAATAACTTGTTCTGCGAGTGTTTTGCAAGACAAGCAAACATTTCTAATAAATGTTAACTTGATAAACAAGCAACGTCTTAAAATACAAGCAGTATGTGATGCCTAACATCACATGATCACAACTGAGCCAGTGGTTCTTCTCTCTTTCTCTCTTGCTGTGGGATTGTGGGTGATCATCTCCCATGTTTGGATGCTCAGTCTCAGACCACAGTGTTTGGCAGAAATTGGTGATTTTTCAGAACACTGGAAGGTGCCCACAACTGGCGCTAGTGTATTTTTTGCCACTTCAAAGCACCTAGGGACAGTCCTTTGCTTTTCCATACGAGAGTAAGCTTAGGAATGCTCTGCTTCATTCTAGGCCAGGCTGCCTGTGGATATAGACCCTTTCTTCTGATGCCTTATTGCCAGTTACATTAAATACAGTATAAGAGTTTATTAATACTGTACTGTAGTCAACATCCATGCAAGCATATACAATGGCCCCCATGCAGAAAAAGATTCCATTGAGCCAATAGATAGTGATTCAGTTAGCGGTAGTGATAGTCATCCTACAAAAAACCCTCCTCTCTCCCCTCTCCCTCACACCAGCCACAAAAAGCTTTCAAAGGTAAGTGCAAGTTAATTTTTCTTTATACTTTGTACTTTCTTTCTTATTTTGTATCATATTACAGTTTGTATCATTTTTATATGAATATTTTTGGGTTGTAGAACGTATCATCTGAATTTCCATTAAGTCTTTTGGGAAAATTGGCTTTGATATATAAGCACTTTATGTTACCAGCATGTTTCTAGAATGAATTATGCTCCCAAACCAAGGTTTTACTGTATGTACATTTAGGTTGGTATATATATATATATATATATACGCTTATAGAAACAATTAACGCTGCACGGAATGGCATCACTCATCAACTGCCTATATTTCCTATTATTGGTATTCTAATACTCAGTGTTCTATATTTTGAAATATATTCACTGTTAATTTATGATACTATTTCACACAATTGTATCCTGAAACAACTCTTATGGTTTTTTATAATTGTTCCTTATTAATTACACAGAATCTATCACCAAATATTAAATAGCTAATAAAAATATTAGATAAGGGCCTGGCCAAGTATAGAAGATATTTTATAGATAGCTCCCTAACATTCTTCATATCCAACTGCAATGTACTACTATGTGTTACCTCACAAGGTTCCCTAAAAATTCACTGCAAGGAACTAAGACTTTTCTAAAACACCTTTACATAACAAACTTTTTTAGGAGATAAGCTGCAATGTTAGTGGTGACCCATTTGCTAAATAGATCAGCTAATAGAACTTTATCCACCTAAATCTTTTATCTTTAAGCAATCTTGGGAAAGAGCACTTTAAATTTTGTGCCTAGTATATTCAAACTAATTTTACTCTTTTTAAGCCTTCACAAAGCAATTTCTAAACTTGTACTCTTACATAACAAAGAGATTCATGAACTTATAACTATGTGTTCCAGAAAAATTTAATAAAAGATTTCTAATATGACCTTAATAATTTTTGCTTTGCTCAGTTTTCGATTTACCCTATTCTACCCCAAAATTTTTTGGTCAATTTCCATTTCAGAAAATGTAGGAATCTGTTAGTAATGTTGTTTTCACAACTAATACTTCAAATAATATTTTACTTTCATCAAATTTAGAAAACCTGCACATGTGTAAGGCAAAATAAACAGAATAGCAGAAAGCAATAACTTTTATTTTTTCATTTTTTCAGTCTTACTGTTTTTTATTTTAATTCCAGCATAGTTAACAGTGTTATATTAATTTCTGACGTATTATAGAGTGATTCAACAATTCTATACATAGTGCTTGTCATAATAAGTGTACTATTTAATCCCCCATTTCACCCATCCCTCACCCACCTCCCCTCTGGTAACATCAGTTTGTTCTCTGTAGTTGACTCTGTTTCTTGGTTTCTCTCTCTCTCTCTCTCTCTCTCTCTCTCTCTTTTTATTCTGTGTGTTCATTTGTTTCATCTCTTTATTTTTTTTTTATTGGAAGCAATTATATTTCTTTTCATTTCTTTTCTTTTAAATTCCAGGGTAGTTAACATACATATATTCCTTTCAGGTGTACAATATAGTGATTCAGCACTTCCATACATCACCCCCAGTACTCATCATAACATGTGCACTCCTTAGTTCTCTCACCTATTTCACCCTTCTCCCCCACTCCATCCCATCTCCTCTCTTGTAACCATAAGTTTGTTCTCTATGGTTAAGAACCTGTTTCTTGGTTCATCTCTCTCTTTCTCTCTCTCTCTCTTCCTTTTTTTTCCTTTGCTCACTTGTTTCTTAAATACCATGGGACTGAAATCATATGGTATTTGTCTTTCTCTAATTTATTTCACTTAGCATTATAATCTAGCTCCATCCATGTTAAAGAACAAGATAAAACTTTAAACTTTAAAGTTTCTCTCTAAAACTAAGAGAATTCTAAACTCTAGTTAATATACATATACATAATATACATATATAGAAACTTCTCTTTAAAACTAAGAGAATTCTAAACTCTAATTAATATACATACACAGTGAATATATATTTGACAATGAAAATAGAACCAAAAATATTCTAAAAAGACTGATTTATATTGTAATAAAAATTGAACAGAACATAAGTAAAATATTAATTTGAATTAAAAATACTCTATGAGTTTATAATTTTTTTAAAAATTATAAATTTTATTTCCCATCATACCTTAGAAACATAACTAGAAGACTATTTCTATCTCATTTTTTTCACTCTGATGATATTTTTCTTTCAAATTTGGGGTATGTCAGA
Source organism: Lynx rufus (assembly GCF_022079265.1). Classification (NCBI taxonomy): domain Eukaryota; kingdom Metazoa; phylum Chordata; class Mammalia; order Carnivora; family Felidae; genus Lynx; species Lynx rufus. Next base: position 50,284,831 of record NW_025814845.1, read on the forward strand.
AATTCTGTGATGTTTAATGTAGCCAATTCTTGGGTTTTGACCTTGAATTCTCCCCTTCCTTCAAAATATCCTTTCAAACTTGTCTTTCAGAATTTCACTACCCTTTGCATTACAAAGAGACCTCTGTGGGGGCCCTACTTTTACAACATAGAAATATGGTAATTAAGAGCTTGCTGCCCCTATTTTTCTCATGACTGTGTAACTGGAAGACAATGGGGTCTCCTCTTTCTGTTTAGCAATTCCATTCATGCAACAAAGATGTTCAGTGTACTTGTCACAATATAATAACAGTCTAAATGGATTAAATTGCAGTGTGTATTAAACACACAATTCTCTCTGGCAGATGTGTAGAGATATGATGCAGGGCATCACTTAACACTTCATATTCAATTGCAATGCACAACGTAACACCTCACAGGGTTCCATAAAAATCCATTTCAAGAAACTAAAACTCTTCTGAAACACCTTTTCACAACAAACTTTTTCAGGAATTAAGGCCGCAGTGTCAATGTTGAACCATTCGCTAAATCAATTTCATGCCCTTTCTTCAACTCTACCTACCACCTTCTTTTTTCTTTGTTTCTGTCATTCTGTATTTTTTTTGATGGAAATCCAGAGAGGCAGCACAGTGCTACCCCACTTTCATTCACCGTGAAGGCACTGAATGTGTGGACCCTAAAGCTCTGAGGTGGCTAGAGACATCTGTCAGTTAGCAACACCTATTTCTGTCCGTGGCAGGCCTTGTCTGTATTGCACCACTCACATCTTTAACGGGAGTAAAATGCAACTGAGAGCACACTAGTTATTATACATTGTTTTTTTTTTTTCCTGCCAAAAGTGTAACATACTAGGGCCCACTTAAGATACATAGTGGTCGTTTTGGAAAACAGGCTTTTAACCATTTCTTTATTTTTTTGGTAATCTCTTTATCTTTTTAGAATGTAGGTTTATGTTTTTTAATGGGAATTTCAGGAATGTATATTTATGTATGATCATGCTCTCCTAGGTCTCACATGCTTAGTATAAAGAACCACAGTGAAGACACACACTCACTCCACATTTTTATTTGTGCATTCAACAAACTGGCAATTAACAGACACTTGAAAATATTTCTAATATGCTATGAAAGCAAAAGGAATAAAACAATAATTCTGCTTTTCATGAGTCATAATAATAGAAGACTTTGTTGTTTCTTGAAAAGCTGTGGTTTTTAGAATTTCATTACTTCAGACAGAAACGGATAAACCTGGTAGAGTATTCACCACCAGAAATGAACTTCTTAGAAACCCTACTTCCATCAATCAACAAAGATGCAACCAAACACTGGTGCTCTTTTCTAATTTTTTACTGGTCTTGAAATGGCTATAATATTTCAAACCCACACTTCTTGCCTTAGCATAAACATATTTTTTTATCGAAGTGTAGCTGACATACAATATTATATCAGTTTCAAGGTACAACATAGTGACTCAACATTTATATACATTAGAAAGTGAACATCATGATAAATCTTACTACCATCTGTCATCACACAAAATTATTACAATATTATTAACTGCATTCTGCACCCCAAACCATATTCCCTGTGCTGTACACTGCACCCCCCTATTTACTTACTTAATAACTGGAAGGAAAACATATTTTAAATGGCTGACATATTGCCACATGTAAGCTAATACCAATAACACCAGAGTTTAGGCTCTGGGTATATATTAAGGAAAAGAGATAGCCTAAGAAAAGGCCTCTGGCAAAAAAAAAAAAAAATAATAATAAATGCTCAGGTTCAAATTGGTTCAGATCCACCCTTTGCCAGTGTCTGACATCTGAGATTGATTAAAAACTGAATGAAATAAAACACAACATTATTTAGAATGACTCATACAGGAACATAGTATGTCACATCTGAATGTGTCTAAAAGCGTATTTTGCAAGGAGCATTCAATATAGACTATGGTTGTGTCTGTTAACCAAAGAGCTTGAGAAGTATGCTCCACTCACCAATAGTGTTACTCAAAATATGGATCAGTGCATGTTTCTATGTTGGGGTGAATGGGAGACTTTTCCATAATTTGTTACTTTCATTGATGTTGTCTTATACTTTCATATTTACATTCATCCTTCGTTCTGACTCTCCTGTTTTACATTCTGCCAATTGGTAAACTAATCTTTGACTGTTTTTCTTAGGTATAATGAATTATGGGCCAGTTTTCATTCTCAATGTCTCAGAGTAAGAATAATGGAAATCAATTTACATTCATGAATAATCAACATTGAAAAGATGCTTCTATTTTTTGTCAAAAACAAATAATTTATGTACTCTCTTTTGTCATGGGACAAATTTGTGGTCCTCACTCCACATCTTTTTATCTGCTCTAGAGAAAATGTATGTGTGCACTTCAAATGGCAAATGTCCTTTTCAAACAACTTTCAAATTTTGCTAGAGGTAGATATCTTTTGGGGGAAGTAAAGGATCTATGATGTGATTACAACAGCCGTTGTTGAGGGAGAATCATGGAAATAGACTTATTTTGCTTGAGTAATAATACAATAATTAAATAGATAGCACTTTCTACATACTTACCACAATTATAGTTACCAAAATATTATTGCATTTTATTTAATAATCTTCAATCATGAAAAATGTTGCCCTGTGATAGCAAAGATGAGATTAACTCATGATTTGTCATAAAATATCAAATAGTCATTTATATATTTGGACTACAATTCTATTTTAAATACCAACTATAACAAATGTGCAAAAGGAAGATAGATATTTTTATTAATGGTTAATACAATCAACCCATTGTTACTTAATATCCAATCTTCACTCTTCAATATTGTAATTCATGTCACCTTGAGGAAAACAGCAGAAGTTGTGAAATGACCATCATTCAATTTACAGAGGAGAAATTCTTTCAGGAAAGTACTTGTCTTAAAAAGCAAAAATATATTAATGGGAATGATATCCTAAAAATGTATCTATGTTGCTTTTTCTTAAAATAAATTACATTCTCATACATAATGAAAGGGGGCACCTGGGTAGTTCAGTCAGTTGAGAGTCGGACTTCAGCTCAGGTCATGATATCAAGGTTTGAGCCCCCACGTCGGGCTCGCTGCTGTCAGCACAGACCACACTTCCAATCCTCTATCCCCCTCTCTCTGCCTCTACCCTGCTTGTGTTCTCTCTCTCAAAAAGTAAATAAAACATTATTTTTTTTAAATAATGAAAGAAAGTGCATCTACCTCCAATGAAGTTTTCAATTTTATCAATATTATATTACTTTCAAGATCATCAGAGGTATTCTTCTAGTGATCTTCAGTTTAATCTATTAAGAATCTTTAATCTTTAAGAATCAGCATATATTCTTACACTAAATGACTTTTTCTTTATCATGATGTACATTTAGAAATTTATTTTGTTTAATTTTTCTAAGCATAACGAGAGAACAATATTGAAACATTTGAAAAGCAGTATCCAATTCACCAATTCTACTTCAGAGAATAATTTACTTATCTAGGCAAACATGTAACTGTCATAAACATATACTTTGAAAATAGATTAATAACCACTGAAGTTATCAGAATATTAAGGGAAATAAAAAAAATACAGGTTAAGATCATTGTATTCAAGGAAGTATTTTTAAAAGTTTTTTTTATGTTTATTTATTTATTTTTGAGACAGTTTGAGCATCGGAGGGACAGAGAGAGAGGGAGATAGAGAATCCAAAGCAGGCTTGGAGCTGTCAGAACAGAGCCCAACATGAGGTTAGAACTCAAGAACCATGAGATCATGACCTGAGCCAAAGCTGGCCACTTAACCAACTGAAACACCCAGGTGCCCCAGTATTTTTAAAGTTTTACCACAAATAAAATATGTACAAAGCCAGTGCAATAAATAATATTTTGTAAATGTGGAATTAATTGGTTTCTATCATGAATTTAAATGTCCATTTTTGTTTTATATGAACTAATCCAACTATTTTCCAAGTTTTTTTTTATTGATTTAAAATTAAGAGGGAAAAGTAAGTGTGCACGTAAGGATCATAAAAGAGAAAAATCAATGTGTTAACACAATAAAACTTTCATATACTTCTGCTCCTCCCAAGTTATTAAAACAATATTGTACTTGAGGTTTCAAATTTGATTTTTTAGAGCATATGAATATTTATTGGACAACTTTAATTAGAATCAGGTAAATTAAAAGCAAGTCAATTCAGAATGTTTTTGCTGATTAAAGATATACATTATTCTTTTTTATTGAAAACATGCATAAAAATTGGAATATAGTTCATATATGAAAGAAATAAAAATAAATGTGACCATAAATCATTCACTTGTTATGGGAACATACAAATAAAAAAATAAATATTTTTTTTATATTTAATATGGGTAAAAGTTCTGCCATTTCACCTCAAAATTAAGTATCTGAAAGTTAACTAAGTAACTTAGTAAATTGCCTAGTACAATGATTACTAATCCCTGTTTGGTACACCCTCATCTTCCAATCCTGAAGGAAAAAAAAAACACCCAAAAAACCTTTAGATTTTAATCAGACATTTGGTAAAATTTGAAGATCTTCTTGCTATAGAAGTTGCCCCCTCTAACAAAAATATATACAGCCCAAAATTTCCATGTAAGCAACACAATATTTACGAAATAGATCTGTGTGTGTGTGTGTGTGTGTGTGTGTGTAATTTCCATTCAGTAGGGGGGAAGGTCTATAGATACATATCACAGATTAGAAAGGAAGCTAGACCATTGGACAACTGGGTAGTTTAAATGTTTCATGAGTTCGGAGTTCTTCCCACTCCAAGATATGCTTCATTCTCTAGTAGAAGATGATAAGACCAAACCTCTACATATATTATTAATTTCAGATCACATCAGGATCAGACCCTTACGCAATTCATAAAGTATTAAAAACTAGAAAACTTTAAAATCAGAAATATCAGACTATTCAACCTCAATGGGGCATTAATGAAGTCAAAGAGTCAGTGTAAGTCAAGAGGTACCATTTGGCTTTCTGAATCTATTCCTATAGTCTTAAGTTTTGCTATGTTTGGTTGAAAGTCTCCAGTGTGATGGCCTTGAGCTATTTGGACCACCTGTTTCCACTCTTCCCTCATACACATATACCTATGAATGTTCTTCTGATCCTCCTTTTCTGAGCCTTGAATTAGACGAATGCTCTAGTCATCATTCCTTTCCAGAATAGCCTTTACCAAACCATCTAAATTGTATTGCTCTAGGATAAAAAAAAAGGCCATTGCTTAAGGATGAAGATCAGCTAAAGAACAGATATGCTATCACCTTTTTTAGGTGGAAGACATAACTAATTATGAGTGTTCTGTAATATTCTGTCTCTAAAAACACAGTATTCTTAGGCAGCATTTCATTAGCTATGTATATTTTAAACCATTAGCATGATTTTTTTTAATTGCTTAAAATTTATTTATTTTTGTGAGAGACAGAGACAGGATGAGCAGAGGAGGGGCAGAGAGAGAGGGAGAGAGAGAATCCCAAGGAGGCTCCATATTGCCAGCACAGAGTCTGATGTGGGACTCAGACTCAGGAAACCATGAGATCATGACCTGAGCCGAAACCAAGAGTCAGATGCCTAACCGACTAAGCCACCCAGGAGCCCCTACCATTAGCATGATTTTTATAATTCACTCTATAACTATACCATAGATTCTTCAGTTAAGGCCAATAAAGAGAAAATTCTTAATATTAAATTAATTTATCATATTTTAATACAAAAATAAAGATATACATTTAGGAGAAGGCAGTGGCAATGAAAGCAGCAAGAAAATGTAATTGTTTCTGGAGAGACTGGACATGACATAACTAAGAGAAATAAGACCCAAATATTCACTGGTTTGGTTTCATTTCCTCCTCCTCTTCCATTTCAAAATCCACCTTCTTTCTTTCTTCCCTCCCTCACTCCTCCTCTTACCTTAGTAAATACAACATTCCTTTCTAGAAACATTTTTTCATGAGAGAAAGTGGCAAGGAAGAAACAGAGAAATATAGAAAGATTTACTGGAATAGTGGAAAGGGGAAGATAGGGGTAAGGTGACTATATCTTAAAGTACTTTAAAAAGTAATCCTTAATGATTATAATGCACAAAGTGGCCCATCTGCAAGTAATATGGTCCACTTAACAGGAAAAATGCATAATATGGCTTACTTAGGAGTAAAAATCAAATTCAAAGAAACTACATTCCCTAAAAGCTCTAAATCAATAGGTTTAAAATAGATACAATGCAGTACCATAAAATTTATAAGAGGACTATCATGAAATGGTCTGCTTGAGAAGGTAAATGAAACTGTTAATGCGTCAATTCTTTAACATTTTCTTATTAAGTACCAAGGCTTAAATAGCACTGAAAATAATAATTTCAAGGAATTTAAGGGAGAGAGGTTTGCTTCTCAAACAACATTGATTACCATTTGTATTTATATTTTCCAATCTTTATTTCCTTGTTTTTAACTCCAGCACTCACAAGAATCCAGTTTTTAACTTAAGATGATTTTTGAGGTCTTATGTGTACATCATTTTGCAATACAAATGTGTACTTTGGTCACAGGAATTAGTCTTTGTGTGTGTGTTTTTTAACTTTTGTTTTGTTTTTCAGTGTATTCAGAATTTTGGTTCTTACAGTTGCACAATACTATGTCAATATTTGTATCCAAAGTTAAGTCATATCTTCAAATATTATTTCTGTATTGTGAAATAAACAAATTAGAATAAGCCTTCCAAAATCATGCTATGTTATTCCTTATTAGAAATATAACTCGACAAAATAATTAATATAATTTCTACTTTTTACATCAACTTACTCCCTCTTTTAAAGTAAAGTTTTAATTAACAAAAATGTTGCAACTGAAGCACATAGTGATATGAAAGGGTTAGAATATTCTTATTTCCCTATTCCTTTTCTGGTCTTATATCTGAATATAAGTTTAGAAATAACTCTGATCCTAATGAAGATTTTAATGATTTCCATATTGTGATACAACTATAAAGTATGAATCATTTTCTCAGTTGTCAAATATCTCTTTATAGAGCTCTGATGAAAATATGCAAGTTTCTAAGGAGTAGAGAATAAATAATTCAATTATACAATAAGGGTAACTCTGAACCTTAGTTCTTTGAATAATGACTTTGAATAATGCTTTCTGTTTGTTTTTATTGACTGGTGATGAATTTCTCATGTTCTTTTTTAATCTCATCCCTAAATAATGATGTTGCTTTTAGGCTCAAATCAAAAGTACACAGGATTGCTTTTAATCTTCAGAAAGTTTTCTCTCAAAGTCATTCTGCAGTAAGTTTTAAGTGTATTTTTATTGATAGAAGAATTTTATTATTTATGATAATTTCATCATACTTATTTATGTTATTTTATCACTTTAACATATGATTTGACTTCCAATGCAATCATTCTAGAGATGAATATGTGGTCTAGAAACAGAATCAAGTCTCTGTATTTAAACCCAAGCCCTCACCACATCTAATAGCTTTGAAGAATGAATCATTCCAGTAATACATGAAATAAAGAAAAAGAATTTAGACATTTAGGGCACAAGACATGCTTATCAATTTCTGTCCCCTTTAATAATATAATGAGCCATATGTTAGCTGAAAAGTTTGCATAGCAATTGTGGCTGTAAATCTAGATCTCTGGCAAAGAGTTTCTCTCAGTTTATGTATATGGAATATGACAAGCATGTGTGTGTAGAAACAGAAAAAAACGTAAAATAGATGTGTCCTTCACTCTCAGTTATTTATGTAATAATAATTATCACAGCAATCCTGTTAAGGTAGACTTGAATATATTTCAAAAGCTTTTAAAATACTCAGACATCTTCATACTTTTAGGGAAAATAATTAGAAAATAAATGAAGAAAATAATTAGACCTCGCCTGAGAAAAGCACCAGCACCCTAGAAACTTGACAGGAAAGCAAGGGTTTTTGGTGGATGCACTAAGTTCTGCCTCTAGGCTTCCCAGCCTGCTCTTCCTTACAGGTCCTAGATCTGAGCTGCAGCCTCCGGCTGGGTCCCCAGTCTCCATCCAGCCAAACCTTCTGCAGACTGGCTGCCCCCACTGCCTATATCCTTCTATCCTGGCCATTTCTCTGCCTACTGGGGTCTTGTGCAATTTGGTGTTTGTGTAAACTAATATTCTTATTTGTGTAGTTTTTAGTCAAGGTGAGAGTTTTGCAAAAATATCTTCAGTCCTAAAAAGGTTTTTCCTCCAATTCCAACCCAAAGTTTTACATATTTTCTTTTATCCATTTTACTACTCACTAAATGTATCAATATGACAATTCACTCCCTTTACTTTTCCACACTCTTAAAATACTATTTTGGCTTTCCATTTGAGAAAAAAGTGAACCATAGATCTGTTCGATAAAACATTAAATTTTATAAAAAAGAGAATAATTAGAAATGCAGGTAAATATTTGTTTAAATGGAAACTTAGTGAAATTTTATTCACAAGGAAGTAGTCTACAAGTTTAATAATAGGCAAATTATAAAACAAATTGCTAATATATATTTATAATTGCAGAATATTAGGTAGCCATTACAAATCATTTCTTCAGAGAGTGCTGAATTGTCACAGCAGAATGCACCAGTAATACTCCAAGGATGCTAAGTGTTTCTGTGAAAGTCCATCATCAATTGACTTTTCTTATAAATCCCTTGAAACTTCTGATGGGTTCTCTGGATCCTACCTTCCAGTTCAAGATCAGAGTAGAGATATGGTAACTTGAAATCCCTGGTCTTACTGGACAGTGTTTCCTTTCTAAAGATAAGGTAAAGAGGCTGTATTGGAGTATAATTTGGACAAACACTCTTCCACAAAGTAAGGTCTAACTTGGAAAAAGACTGTTGCTACCTCTCAAAAAGGATAAATCCAGGGAAATGATCTAAAAATTTGAGAAATTTTAGGAAGGAATAATCACACAATACACATACAACCTGGAACAATTAAGTAGATCAGAAAGAAGCTCAAAATGAATCACCACAAAATGAATCTTTTCCAGTGAAATTTGACAGGTCATATTTTATAGCATCCCTACTGCCCAACACCTTGGATTGTCAGAAATCTTAGGACTCCTCTTGCTGCACAAATCCCACCCCACGGCAACTTCATGACGTAGAAATCATCTAGTCTCTCCACGTACTGCTACCATAACTCAACATGGAGATGCTAGCTTATCTGAAAACTCTACTACTTAGTGAAACTATCTATATGAAAATATCTATTCAGGGTCTCTGTTTTCCCTCTAACCCTCTGTAAAGAGATGGAAATGTTATTTTTAGCATTGCAGTGGTTTATTTTTTCTCATAAATTATGCCAATTCTTTCCCTCCCCCTCCCCCTATGAAAAGATCAAATCTATATTCAGATTTAGTACTCAATATTTTTAAAACCCCTATTAATAAATCCAATAGCAAATTCACACCACTATCCTAAGGTAATGAGGATTCTATTAGAAATAATTATATAAGATTGACCAAAGGCATGACATTTTATAATTTTGCTATAAACTTTTGGTTACTAAAAACATCTCCAGGACAGAGCTCTTCACCCACATGGAAAAAATGGCGAAGTATAAAAATAAGACAAGTGTAAGGTATGTAGTATGTGAATGTGCAATTATCATTCACCCAAGGAAGCACAGCCTTTATACTCATCTGTCTCAACTTTGATTCATCCAATAGGTTAAGTGCCATTCTTAAATTATACACAAATTCGAAAGTAAAACATAAAAAACATTAACTCCTTGTTACCAGACTTTGGTATACTTTCCTTATTTCTTACTATGGATTGTCACTTATTTTATAACTCTATTCACTTGGGAGATCTCTCACCCCAGACACATATGAAAAGTTCGTGAAGTTAGGACAGGCAAACATTTGGAGTAGCACCACTGGGAATTCAGGAGTTGACTTCATACTCAATGCAAATGCTCAGTCCCTTGCTACCTCACTACACGTCCATCAGTCTGAATGACATTTCTCTCTCCGCACAGAGATGAATTTTATACACCACAGAAATAAAAAAAAATTCTATTTTTCTTGAACACGTATAAATCATTCAAACATGGTTGCTAATAGAATGTCTGCATGTGCATTTTACTTCTAACCAAAGAAAGAAGCATTTGCTAAAAATCGTATCTGAAGGTAAGGTTTATTTTTATAATTATTATTGTTTTATTCTCCCAATACAGATTTAAGATTAATTTGCTATCACCATAATTTTAATCTCTTAAGAGTAGGTTTTGCAGTAACTGCATATATATTGTTTTTCAAAACTTGTATGAGAATCCCTGTTTTTAAAGGACCATTGTCTATTAGACTTGAGTATTGCAAGGTATCTTCTTTAATTAATACTTTTAGCTATGTTCATTCATGTAATAATTAGGCATTTCCTTTCCAAGGCTTTTTATAAATCAGTGACAATTACGTCATTTTTATGAATTATAAAAACATTTGCTATATCATGCATGCATGATAATAGCATATGAAGTAACTTACTATGCATCTGTGGAGGCTCATAAGCAATTCATGTGCTGTTTAAAGACTAATGCAGGAAAAACCCTCCCATAGTCAGTTAAGTTACATAATTATAATGTAAGCACAATTTATTTGTTGTTCCTTTACCTAAAAGTTCTGAGCAAATTTAGTATATACACTATTATTATTTTGATTTTTTTAATGTTTATTTATTTTTGAGAAAGCACACGCATGAGCGGGGGAGGGGCAGAGAGAGAGGAAGACACAGAACCAGAAGCAAGCTCCAGGCTCCAAGCTGTCAGCACAAAGCCTGACGCGGGGCTAGAACTCACAAACCGTGAGATCATGACCTGAGCCAGAGTCGGACACTTAACCGACTGAGCCACCCAGGTGCCCCAACATTTTAATTTGAAACAGACTAGATTATTTACAACTGAGGTTTCATTTTAGTCAAAGACATTACATCAAACATGAAGAAATGCAACTACCTACCTATAATCTAAAATATCAGTTGAAATACAGCTACAATTTCTGGAAATCGGTTTAAAGAAAAAAGGTCAAATGGGAAGTATGTGCCGAGCATGAATACTGGAGTGTCTTGACAAAATTGGGTCACATTTCTGTCAGACCAGGCTGGCTGTTACCAGTCAGGCTGGAAATAGTCTCTATGAACTCAGTCACCTTTTGTTCTTTGTTCACCTTGTGTCCCTAGTAGAATATCTAGCACTTGTCTTCAATTAATTAAATACAAGGTATTTACAAATAATTTTATGCATGAAAATGGGTTATTTCTTGGGCTCTCTCTATGAATATACTTCTACTTATATCTAATTTTTATTTCTAACTCTTATCTCTATCTAATCTCCACACCCTTCCCTAACGTGTAATTGAAGTCTTGTAGGGTATTTCTCATATAACACTCTCCTCAATATAACTCCATTCCCACCCCAGCTGTTTTTTGTATTAGATACATCCTGCACATACAGCAGCTTTACTGTTTGTTACTTCCAAACTTTTACATTCAGAAAAATTACGGTTGTAGTTCTTCCTCCTAATTTTTCCCCTTCCCTCTCTTCCATAGAAAGGTCAGTAACAGATAGCAAGAGTAGAGGACAAGCAGGCTGGAAAGGCACAGATAAGCCAAGAACTCAGTGCTCAGCCTCTCCACCGCCATCACCAAAGGCACAAGCTGGGGCAGCTGCAGTTCATCTTTAAGGAACCGGGGTATGGTGGGCCTTGGCAGCCCCAGTGAGCAGAGGGAGACAGACATACAGGTGAAATCACTGTCCTACTTGCACATGCTCTGCATGATCTGAGCCATCGCTATGTGTTCAGTGCAGAATTCAGACAGTAATTGATGCAGTGCAAATTTGTAAAGACTTCCATTATGTAATGAATGTATTTAAAGTTTTATACGGGTAAAGATTTCACTGTTTGCAATTAAAAGCATGTATGCTGTTTGATTTTTGTCTTATAAAAGGGGAGAGGACAGAAAAGACACAGTAGAGGGGCCCCTGGGTGGCTCCATCAGTTAAGCCTCTGACTCTTAATTTCTGCTCAGGTAATGACCTCACAATTTGTGGGATTGAGCCCCACGTGGGGCTCAGAGCTGACATCATGGAGGCTGCTTGGGATTCTCTCTCTCCCTCTCTCTCTCTCTGTGCCTCCCACGCTTGTATGTGTGCACGTACTCACTCTCTCTCTCTCAAAATAAATAAACAAAAATTAAAAAAAACGCATTAGAAAACAGGTTTTTGAAGTTTACTGATAAATACATGGATGATATTTAGCATCAAGACAGGCAATAATTTGGCAACAAAATAAACAAAAATAAAATAAAATAAAATAAAATAAAATAAAATAAAATAAAATAAAATAAGAGAGAACTACACAAAGGTACCCTTAATGTTGCCTTTTATTCATTCTAAAATATCTCCAGAGTCTATAATTATAGTCTTCTTGTGTAGAGAATTCCATATTGACAGGAAATGCTATAGCTTGCTATTAAAAATGATAAGAGCATATTTTTGGAAATAATCAAATATTATACTAATAAGGCCCTCAATCAGACCTTAAGCTAGAAAATGCACTTTAATGTGAAAAACAATGATTTTATTTGGTGTCTTGAAATGTCAGTATATGACAGAAATTACTGTATGGGCATACTTTTATAGCCAGTAAGTATTTTACTTTCTTTAGACTTTAAACACATTTTTTTGAGATTATTCAAAAATTCTTATGGGAAAACCTATTCCTTTAACTACAAAATAATTAAATAAGCAGTTTGACGTGAAAATGTGGAATTTCTACTATTTCATCTCAGTAAGTTGCCAGTGTTATATGTATAAGTACCTACCATTTCAGGGCAGGGGCTGTGCAGCTTAACGTTCAAAGCGAGATATATGAATATTGAAACAAATGAGTCCCATGATATCTATAATGCTTTGTGATATATAATTGATGCTTTCAAAATATTTCCTACTTATGAAATTAGAAATATAGTTCCTCTTATTACTCATTGTATTTGTTTTCCCCATACTTCAGAAAGATTCTTTAGCCCTATAGAATCAAATCCACCAGTACTTAAAGGTTCCACTCAGTGTGATTCAAACCTGATCATTTCCACTTTTTAAACAGTTGATTTCTAATCAGTTATGTATCAATTAAGAAAACTGCAACAATAAATTTTGGTTTTTGTTTTTTTTCTGGGCAGAGTAATTTCAAACTAACAGTAATAAGACTTCTTGAGCTAGCCTACCAATGTACACACACCTCAAAGGGTTAAAAATAATTCTTCAGTGATTCTCACTTAAAGAACAAGTAACTTAGATGGATGCAATGCTGAGTGTGCAACAACAGTAGAAGGTTGTTTCTATATTGAAAATTTTAATTCCATCTACTAGTCATTCAGAAAACATCCTAGAGTATATGATTCATGTTAAAAGTACATAAAGTACTAAGCCTGATAATAATACAACAATTTCATTTTCAAAAAGAAAAATAATTTTAGAACCAAGTTCTAAAACTTGAATAACGTTTAGTCACTTATAAAGAAAAAAATTCTATCTCTCAGTACTTAATTTTTGAAAAAAATTTGTTACCTTACTTAATATGCTTAGGTCTTCCTCAACTAACAATGGGGTTACATCCCAATAAACCAATAGAAGTTGAAAATATCGTAAGTTGAAAATGCATTTAACACTCCTAACCTAATGAACATCATAGCGTAGTACAAATGCTCAGAACACTTATATTTGCCTATAGTTGGGCAAAATTCTCCAATACAAAGACTATTTTATAACAAAGTATTGATAAAGTATTGAATATCTCATGTAACTTACTGAATATTGTACTGAAGGTGAAAAATAGAATGGTTGTATGCGTACAGAATGATTATAAATGTAGCGGTTGTTTACCCTCATGATGGTGTGCCTGAGTGGGAGCCATGGCACGAGAGAGGATCAATCATATATCACTGTCCAGGAAAAGGCCAAAATTCAAAATTTGAAGTATGGTTTCTACCAAATGTGAATCACTGGTCACCACTGTGCAGTCAAAAACATGGTAGCTGGTTGAAACATTGTATGGCAGAGACTGTCTATAAAAATATAAAGCTAAAGATAAAATTATTAGTTTACAGTTGCTATAACTATAAAGCCAAATAATTTTACAAAGTTAATATAAATAAAACTATAGAACCAATAAAATTCAAATTAACAATACTAATTAATGTGACAGATCATGCTATTTAGCTGAAACTAAAATGCCGTGTTCAAATATGCTGTCATTACATGGGGAACTTTTCTTTTTCTAAAATTTTGCTTGTTTATTTTGAGAGAGACCTAGACGGTGAGAGCCGAGGAGGGGCAGAGAGAGGGAAAGAGAGAGAATCCCAAGAAGTCTCCAGGCTGCCACCTGTGTAGCCTGATGTGGGACTTGAACTCACCAACTGTGAGATCATGACATGAGCCAAAACCAAGAATGAATCTCTTAACCGACTGAGACACCCAGGAACTCCAGGGGAACTTATGAGTTTAATCAAAGTGATGATTCAATTATTTTGAAACTATTCTATAGTTAAAGGTTGTAAAACATTTATCCACACAATGAACACTATTTTCATTTGAATTTTGGTTGGTCACGCGTCATTTACATATGACCTGGCTCTATTCTTTTACCTTTACTTTGAATAATTATTATTTAAGAAAACTGAATTTGAATAAAGGGTTACTTTTAAACAGTGCATGAGCAGACCTAAATAAAATGCACATTCTGCCAGTACTCAGATTTAGAACATTTTTACATTACTTTTTGCTATGGTATGAATGTTTGCACCCCTGTTCCCCAATTTATACTGAAACCTTAACCTCCAAAGATGATGGTATCAGTAGGGACCGTCTTTGAAAGGTCTTAAAGCCATGAGGGTTGAGTCCTGATTGGTATAGATGACATATTAAAGAGAATTCAGAGGGAGTCTTTTCCACCATGGACTCTGTGAGAAATCTGCAGTCTGTACCCAGGAAAGGGTTTTCATCAGATACCAAATTTGCCACCATGGTCACCCTGGACTTCCCAGCCTCCTGAACTGTGAGAAATAAATGTGTTTGTTTATACACCACCCAATCTCTGGTATTTCATATAGCAGCCCGGAAGCACTAAGACACTTTTTAAGATTTTTGTGGAAATTAAAATATAACCCATAAAACCCTAATAAATGATCTTTAAGGGCCAGAGGAATGTCTAGGAAACTCATTCTAAAAAGTACTGTACTAAGCCAATCTGTCTTTCAAAGAGAGAATGGAGGCTTTGGCAAGTAACGTGACTTAACCATAGTCACCTGTTTCCAGCAGAGATGGTTTCTGAAACACCATTAACTATCTATGTCTTCATTCATCATCAGTCTGGGTTCTTCTGAACTAAATTGGTATCTTTCCTTCCATGGATTTTTACACATTATGTTGACTAAAGGTAATGAGCTGTAAAATATGTCAGCCATTAGGATGTATTTTCTTAAAACATTTTATTTATTTATTTATTTATTTATTTATTTATTTATTTATTTATTTATTTTGAGAGAGACAGAGAGAGAGCTGGGGACGGACAGAGAAAGAGGGAGAGGAGAATTCCAAGTGGCTCCATGCTATTAGTGCAAAGCCTGAGTTGGGGCTCAATCTCACGAACTGTGAGATCATGACCTGAGATGAAATCAAGAGTTAAATGCTTAACCTACTTAGCCACCCATGCTCTCCAATAAGGATATTTTGAATTTCTGTTTGTCTTAACTGCAGCATGCTAAAATTCTGTATCAGACCTTGAGTTAGAAATGTCTTCAATTTATTTCCTTCCTTCAGTAAAAAAAAATAGGCTGGGAATAATTAATCCATTTACATAATAATTATTTCATACCAGTTTAATGGATGGTTTCTAAAGAGGCTTTGTATGATATGCTGAAGTCATAAGATAAATATTCAACAGTTTTAACAAGGTTTTGTTCATAATTCTCTGCACTTAGACATTCTAACAATCACATAAGCAATAAAATTAACTTGAAAAGGTGAAAAATATCCATGCTTGATTATATGGAAGTATATACAGCTGTGAGAGTAAAGCTTTTTTTTTTCCTTTTTCTGCAAATAAACTTCCTCTTCAACTACACAGTACCTGGATTGTCATAAACATTTTTAATTGATGTAGGAAATAAATAAATAAATAAATAAATAAATAAATAAATGTCCTCAATGTGTTCTGAAGGAAAGAATGACTTAATAGATTGAAACCAACATTATTAACATGGTAACTTAGTGTAGAAGTTTCAATGAGACAAACAATTTATGACTAATATTTTCCAGATTACAGTTCTATTCTTAGAATAGAACTTCCTAAGACAGGGAAGCAGGTATTTTTACCTATACCCTGTATAACTTTCCATTTAAAATTTTAGACTCAGGCTAAATTAGATGGAAAGTTCTGCATCAGATAAACAAAACTGATATTCCTTACTCATAAAATATTTTCTGTTAGTTTTTCTCTACCTCTGGAAGTCAAAGACTAAATCATTGTTTGAGTATCAGAAGTGACTGGTGATTGGAAAAGAAAAGAAGAAAAGAAAAGAAAAGAAAAGAAAAGAAAAGAAAAGAAAAGAAAAAAAACAGAAAAGAAAAGAAAAGAGAAAAGAATCTCAAAAATTTTCCTAATCATACCTATGAGGGAAAAAATCATTTGTTTATGGACAAATTATCAAAAAGCAATAAACTGAAGTGTCTTGCTGTAGCCAAAATTTGTTTTAACAACTGATCTCCAGGCAAGTGAAGGTTACAAAGCGATCTATGAAATCAACAAGTATAGTCCCTGTTGAAAAATAAAATGTTAAAATTACATTTTAACATCTGTTGCAACTGTCTTGCATCTGTGCTGTTTGTGGTTAATCTTAATGATCCAACTTCTGAAAAGTAAGGAAAAGGAGAAATTTATCAATTTATCTGATTTAATGAAAATTTTGTCTGCAGTTATGTAAAATGAAGGAAAATGAGAATTAGGATTCATGCTACAGGACTATCTTTTGATTCCACAACTTTGGATTACATAATAGATAATAATTTCTGTGTTGCCCTCTTGCCGTTACTTCGCTTCCTTTTTTTCTATTTTTTTAAAAATGTTTATTTATTATTGAGAGACAGAGCAAGACAGAGCATGAGCATGGGAGGGGCAGAGAGAGGAGGAGACACAGAATTTGAAGCAGGCTTCAAGCTCTGAGCTGTCAGCACATAGACCGACATGGGGCTTGAACCCACCAACTGCAAGATCATGACCTGAGCTGAAGTTGGATGCCCAACTGACTGAGCCACCCAGGTGCCTCACTTCTCTTCCTTTTTCCTATCTTTGTCTCCTTTATATAAGAGAAGGGGACATACAGGAACAAAAATGGAGACAAGGATGTTCTTTCCTTGTTCTTAATTTTGCAGTAGAAGTCATATTACAGTGTTGGTCAACAGATATATATTATTTGCAAATGTATACGCATGGTTATTTAAATTCAAATAAAAATATATTTAAGGCATAGGTCAGTCATTGTTCCAGGTACTACTGTTTCATAAAGTCTCTGTTATCAGGTAGTTTACATTCTACTGAGAGAGAGAAGACGAATTAATAATTTTATAAATATATGAGAAAAATGTGTGTTAAAAATAATTATTCCAGGGGCACCTGGGTGGCTCAGTCGGGTAAGTGTCCGACTTCGGCTCAGGTCATGATCTTACGGCTTGTGGGTTCAAGCCCCGCGTCAGGTTCTGTGCTGACAGCTCAGAGCCTGGAGTCTGCTTCAGATTCTGTGTCTCCCTCTCTCTCTGTTCCTCAGCTTCTCGTGCTCTGTCTCTCTCTCAAAAGAAATAAACATTAAATTTTTAAAAAATTAAAAAAAAAACCTGCAATAAGAAACAATAACTTGCATTCATTGTCTTGAAAGTTTATGTCCTTTTATAGAAGAGAACATTGGTTTTTAATCTTGTTGTCTACTTTTCTAGATGGGATGGCATGGCATCTTCAGAATACTTAAAGTACAAGAGCTAAAGTATGTATCACCAATGTAATTCAGTAAAATTAAATATGACAATAGTTTATCAAGGTTTTGTTATAAGAAGAACAACAATTTGTAGTTGATAAAAACCCAGCAGAATAAAAGCCTGATTGCAGTGATGAATAATGCATATTGCCTATGGTACTAATTAACCTTGTACTCCAGTAAGATATTATAGAACAATAAGGCTAATTTGAATGTGGTCCAGTACTTTTCCCCATGGCTTGTGGTTATCACCCTTCATAACGTAAAATTTTATTTGTTAAATGAGAAAAATATATTTCTTATTTTTCACATAAAATGATGAAAATAATGAAAAAATGAAATCATATATAAAATCATGCATTTCCATGTATATAATATATAATATGCTAAGTATAAATAAAATGTGCTCAATATAAATAAGATACAGGGTTTATAAGTAAATTGAATAACAACAATATACATTAACTTGGGGAAAGAATCAGCTAAAATATTAATATATGATCACTCCAACTGGACATGGGGATCCCTTTTGTTTATATCTGATCCTTCTACTCATGTAACTAAGAATTTTACTCTTCCTTTTAAAATAATAAAATGAATTAAATGGACAGGTATATCTAAAAGCTGTAATGGGGATATTTTCTTCCAACATAAACTCCTATCAATTTATTTAAAATATAATGTGTTTCTCTTTGTGACTAAATCGCTGTGGAGAGACAGTCATAATGACGCCTAGGAAGAGGTAAATTATCTTCAACTGAAAATGTCAATCTTTAATGTTTTAATTATACTATTTAACCTATTTTTTGTGTATTTTTAAGCTTAAAAATAATATTTCAAATCCCTATTTCAAAAAAAAATCTCTTGCAAAAGCTTGATGATAAAGATCTTCTTAGATTTTGGATGGCTCCCATGTCCTCTTCAAAAAAAATGCTCAAATGTGACAAAGTACATCTGTACAAATGAACCTGTTCTCTGTTGCATGTTTAAAAGGAAACAAGAGGAGCTGAGTGTGAGCAAAAACGAAGTATCTAGTAGGAAAGAGTTTCTACTAGATTTCATATTAATATATTTTTGAATGGAAATACTGCTTTGTTCATAACAATTTGTGTTTGCTTTTAGACAGAGTTTGCATATATGTAAATGTCATTCTTAATGGAAATTCTTTGAATTTCAACTATTCTCTTTATGAGAAAAAAGTATCAAGTGCCTAAGCATGCTAGAGATTTTCAATCAAAAGAATAGGCCTTGAATATATTGTTATGAAGTCTCCTTAAATTTTTATTTATCACTCATATAATGATCACACACATAAGGTCTTTTTTTCTTTTTAGCTGGTTATCTCTTGATGGAAAAATCAAGGAATAATGAATGCTTATAAAACTGTGCTGGTCTCTCCATTGCCAGTATGATATAAGGGTTAAGAACAGAGATGCTGAGGGCACCTGGGTAGCTCAGTCTGTTAAGTGGCCAACTCTTGGTTTTGGTTCAGGTCACGATCTCACAGTTTCCATGGATTTGAGGCCTGCACTGGGCACCACACTCACAGTGTGGATCCTGCTTGGAATTCTCTGTCTCCCTCTCTCTGTGTCCTCCCCGAGTCACACTGTCTCTATCTCTCTGAAATAAATAAATAAACTTAAAAAAAAAAAAAAAGAACAGAGACTCTGAGACAAATGGCCTAAGCTTTTACCCAACTTCACTACTTACTGACTAAACCTTGTTACATAAACTGTCTGTAAAAAGATAAAAATTATATCCGATTCATAGGGTTTGTGTGTGTTTCTGTGAGGGTTAAATTATATAATAAATATGCAGTTCTTAGAAGAGGATGTGGCACACAGAACTTGCTATAAAAGTATTAGACATGTTGTTATTATTATAATTATTATTAATACCACCTTCAATATCCTTGAATCACTATCTCTAATGATAGAACAAAAAGCATGAGTTTTTTTCACAGAAAATTTCTACACACATTTAACAAATATTCATGAGTCAAGCAATGTCTTTATATATCATAAGAGTATATAGTTCTTTGTCCTTTCATTACAAGGAAACAATCAAGTTTCTTCTGAAAGAGGCGTAAGAAGTAAAATTTCAAAAATAGCTTTCTTTTGAGGAATTAATGTAGGGTTCTCTCAAAAAGTAAACTTTTTTTTTTTTTGAGAGAGAGAGAGAAAGCAAGCAGAGGAGGGACAGAGAGAGAGGGAGGGAAAGAGAATCCCAAGCAGGCTCTGCACTATTAGCACAGAGCCTGACAAGGGGCTTGAAACCACAAACCGGGAGATCATGACCTGAGCCCAAACCAAGAGTCACATGCTTAACTCACTGAACCACCCAGGTGCCCCTCACAAAGTAGACCTTTAAATGAAGGCAATAATTTATAATAGAGAAATTTATAATAACGGGAGGAAAGAAAGAAATTAAGAGAGGTTATAAGTAGAAGCAATCAAAACAATGCAAGACCTAAGTGGCTTTAGAAATGAATAATTAAGAATTGGAGAAAAGAAAAAAAGAAAAAAAAATATAACCTGGCTTTAAATCTTGTCTGGGAGTTGCACCTCAGAGTTTTTCAAGGTCAAATGCTACTTCATGAGGAAAAATATGTGCTACGTGTGTTTTAATTAACCATAAGAGCTGAAGTATTCAGTACTTTCCTGGGTTTAAATAGGATATATTCATGTTAGCAATAGAAAAGCTAAAATGACAGAATATAATTAAAAAAAAATCTTTTTGTTTCCAAGACCAAAGCAAGTGAGACTTCTCTGAAAATAACATGGAAATGTGAGGTTTAATGGAAACCAGTTACATTTGGTTTGTGTCTGTCCTTTCCATACAGAAAGTATGGAACATTTTGTTGTAATCAGCTGTTACAAATCTACAAGCTCTAAAGAGCATTTAAGAACTATGTTATGAATTAGAAACTGATTGGACAAAATAAAGAAAAAGAACATATCTTTTTCTATAGCAGCCAGAGACATAGCTCTCTCTTTTTTTTTACCTTATTATGTAAGACTAGCAATATTTATAATTCTAAAACTGTAAAAAGGAAAGACCTCAAGCTTTAACTTGAAATACACTGAAAAATCTGAAAGTTACTATCTTTGGAAGATGAAAATAGGGGTTCCCAAAAGCAGACAGAAAAGAGGAAAGAAGAAGAGAAGAAAGGAGAGGGATAAGGGAGAAGGATTGGGGGGGTGGCAGTAATAATTCTTAGGGAATTTGTGTCTAGTCGTATTTCTTCAATTCCTATTTTCATGACGTAAGCAATGAGGAAGTATCATTAATATATCAATAGTGTGTGAACACATATATATTATTTTTAGATCATATGAAACTACATCTTTTGTACTTTCTAAGTGGTCACACATTAGCAGTTTTTTATAATTGGATCAGATTTAATTAATTTTTCCTACCAAAAGTAAATAACATATTCAATTTATATGATAATTATACAATCTTGATTTTGGTTATAATTCTTAGTATTACTGACTACATCGATATCTAAACAGAATTAGTTCTGCTTATACCTTTTTCTACAATTATTACCAAATATTGATCTTTGAATGTGACCAATTTTAAATTAAATACCAGTTCTTGCTAAAACAAGTCACAGTTATTATTTTTTTCCACATCAGTGCTACAATCTTCATTACATTTGTCCTTTCTTCCCCACATAACTCTAATAATTAAAGTTTCATTTCCTTTTTAATTAAAAAATAAAATGTGGGGGCACCTGGGTGGCTCAGTCTGTTAAGCGTCTGACTTCAGCTCAGGTCATGATCCTACAGTCTGTGGGTTCAAACCCCATGTCTGGCTCTGTGCTAACAGCTCAGAGCCTGAAGCCTGTTTGGATTCTGTGTCTTCGTCTGTCTGTCTCCCCTCCGCTCATGCTCTGTCTCTCTCAAAAAATAAACATCAAAAATTTTTTTTAAAAAATCAAATAAATAAAATGTAACTTCTGGTGACTTGGGATAATATGCTTTTTGTTCAAAGTTAATATGCATTGAAGCCAAACAAATCTTTATTCAAAGCTAACCATCAACTCAGGGTGCTTGCAATCAAATTTAGTTGATATCAGCCTCAGTTTCTTCAAATATAAAATAGAAATAACAGTATATATCTGGCAGGGTTATTGTCAGAATTGAATTGATTTCCATATACTTGGCATATAGCTGGGTCTAATAATACATAAATACAAACTTTTTTTTTTCCTGTAACAGTTCTGTTTTACCCATTAGAGCATAAGAATGTTTGCCCTTACAATTGAGCTGATTGTTTAAGTCAGTTGAAAGAGAAATGAGTATTATTTTTATTGTACTATTTTATTTATGAAAGTCTTTCAGGATTGTGGGAGATGAAGAATCATTTCGTTTCTTTATTGCGGAGAGGAAAACCTAAAGATCCAACCAGGTCCATGAGGCACAGAGAGCGTTCCAAAGCCTGAATCCTGAGAAGTCTCCTCACTCACATTATACAGTCCAGTTTGTTTTCTTCCATACCACATACCCAAACAAAGCAAAACCAACAAAACAGCAAAACAAAATTTGAATACAATGACACGCAAATACTCCGAAAGCCAAAACATCTTTCTTAAAGCCTCCTATAATATTTACAGGAGAATACCAGCAAGGCAAAGTAACTCATGTACACAAGAATGCACAAAGCAAAACAGTCAGCAGTGGATTGAGAGATCTTCACCCACTGACCCATGCTCTCCTCAAACATAACATGACTATGAGGTTTATTCCAAAAGTTGGTGTCTTCCATTCTTCTGACCCTTTGTTATGCCTCCTTTCTAGCCACCTTAAATTGTCTTTCCCAGTCCTCAATGTGAGGTCAGACGTGGGGACAAGAATCTTCCAGATGACTCTGGTGGCTCCTAGGTCTTTCTGGGGTGCCAGTGTTCCTGATGTACATTATAGTGCAGCTGCCAAGGGCAACAGACTAATAGGCACACATGTGATCTGCATCAAGCTCCCAAATTAAGTGAAGCTTAAGTATTATAACGGAGAACACATGGTGGAAAAAACACAGCCTTGGAAACAGGCACACCTGAGTCAAAATGTCAGGTCGCCACTTTCTAGTTTTAGTTTGAGTGATCTAAACAAAATTACCATGAATTTCAGTTGGTCTAGAAACTATGCCTCACAGGATGTTGTCAGCTTAAGAGAGAATGTGAATAAAATATTTAACAGTATCGGCACATGGTAGGTCTTTGCAATCATATCAACCCTTCTTCGGCTTTATCATCCCATTTAAGACATCCTGAGGGGCACCTCGGTAGCTCAGTCTGTTAAGCGTCCAACTCTTGATTTCAGCTCAGGTCATGATCTCACAGTTGTGAGAGTGAGCCCCCCATCAGGCTCTGTTCTGAGCAGGGAGCCTGGTTAGGATTCCTTTTCTCTTTCTCTCTCTGCCTCTCCCCTGCTCGTGCACTCTCTCTTTCTCTCAAAATAAATAAATAATCATTAAAAAAAAAAGATACCCTGACAATTCTGGTGTTCAGAACCTTAGGCCTTACTTCTTGGGATCCCTATTATTTCTAAGCTCTAGCTTTTGACACTCACTTGAAAGTCAAACTATTCCCTTTGGCCCACTTTGTATTTTCTAGGAACAAGGTCCTTTTCCCCTCAACTTTAATTCCATTCTCTTCTAACTTCAGATGAAAATAACAAGTTCTCCTGAGGTCTGATCATGGAAATGCTTGGACCAGTCTTTTCACTGATGGTACAGGTTGCCCTTGATTAAGACATTCACCTTCATCAGATTCTTTCAAAACTCCGGTATCTGTCAACCTTTGTGCTTCCTGAATGCCAGCTTTTTCTTCAGTCCTGGAGCAATGTGTTATTAACTGACTCTCCATTCCTGTCACATATATTTAAATACTTGTAATATGCCCTGTTGGTCCGGTTTGTTTTCCCCTCAAATTGAGATAAAGATTTTCACACTGAACTTACTTATACAAACCCACACACTCAAAAACCTCCTTAGTCTTTAAATAAGTCCCTGACCTGCATAGCTGACCTGGTGCAGACCGTCCTCCACAGAACATGCTCCCATTTCCCAGAGTCCTGCGTCTGCTAAGAGGGTAGGTCACCATCCCTAGGTGGTGGTAGAGCCACCAACAGATGATAGAACAAGTGACAAAAACAAAAAAAACTCAAGCACTTCTTCTAGGGTTATCTCTCACTGAAACTGCTTTTAACTTTTAAAGCTATTTAAATAGCACGTACAGGGGATTTTCCTTCTGCCAGGTACGAAGCTTCATCAGCCTCCACTCTTTAAAATCGAATCCAGGTTTTGAAATCATAAACAATACTTTTATTGTGGGAGATGGTTAACATTTTTTTCCCCTGTGGATTATTTCTAATGTTATGAACTGAGAGCAGTAACATCTCTGGTCTGGCAATAAAGCATGGAAGAAATCAAACTATAAAAATCAAGTGCTATCCCTGGGTATTATTTTTAAGAAACTGCTAACAGATGTTTTCCTCTTGTCCACAGTGGGAAAAATTTCCCACTTTGGATTTAACTTCCTTTTCACCCGAAGAGTGAAGTTCCCCAAGTTTAAGTGCATTATCTATTGCTCCTGTCCGTGTGGATTTGAACAGGACCGACTTGACTTAAGTTGGCTCTATTATTACTTTTTAAATTCCCCCACCACCCCTCTTTGCAACCACTGACTGTGTCAAAGAAAGCTACTGCTGTCACAAAGCAAGGCGTACTCACTGTTGTGACATTTTCATTTATCTGGGCAGGAACATGCTTGAAAGGACACTGCCTAGTTCTAAGTAAAGTATGGAAGACAATCAAGCCCAGTTAAGCAAACCAGGGTTGACATATTAAATCATGCTTGAACCAAGAGAGCAACAACAGATGACACACAAAACCTTCTAAAGAGAATTTTAAATAAATAAATAATACAGGTCAGTCCGGTTCTAAAAAAAGAAGCTTTTAGCATTGGAAGATACTGGGAATAGGTGGATATTAGAAATCCTTCACAGGAGCACGTAATTATGTTGCTTTTTGACGGTAAAATATAAAACTGGAGGTATAGTGTTGGAAAGGAAAGCATGAGCAGAACCCTGGAAAACCTTGGCGAGATCACATCACTTCCAATCTATAAAGTGGAAAATAAAATTCTGATAGTCCCACCCTTTATTTAAGAAATGTCCTAATGGAATCCTTTCAAAGTGCTTTGAATTCATCAGAAGCAAAGCCCTTATGCATATGGAGTAGTGTGTTATTATTCTCCTTCACAATCACACAGCAGGAACTTTGGAAGCATTCATTCTCCAAGTCTGATTCCTGCTAACAATTCCATCAAAGAAATGGAGTTATCCATCAGTCAAATTATCATTTGCCCTAATTGTTACTTCCCACAAACTGTGGCTCTTCGTTCTTTCCTTTCCTTTTTTTAACCTATACCTTAAGGGCACTCAAATGAGCAGGATATCTTCAAGCTCAGCACAGATCAGAGCATATCAACAAATCACTTCAGTTCTTATACATGAATTCCTACTGGCCAGCCTTAAATGCAGACAAAACACTTAAACACCAAAGAGAATAAAATACTAGAAGAAAAGATGTGACCCACATCCAAAACCAGAAACAATAAAGGATACAAAAGCACTTTTCATGTAATGAAAGCAAGTTATGAGATCATGAAATATGAGAATTCATATTTTTATTGGTACAGTTAAAGAATGATACACTTTCTAGAAAGAACTATGCCAGGGCATGTTGCCCCATGCCTTCCTGCTTTATAATAACTTGCATGTCCTTTTGGACTAATGTACAAGTGAAACTGAAAGGCAACAAATTATATCATTTAGGTAAATAGCATACTTACCTTATCTTCTGTAAGTAGTGTAAACTAACTATATTAATAAATCAATTAGACTGATACCTACAGGTAAGCTTCTTTTTTGTTACTTAGAAAGTTAGTGTTCTGGGCAACCATTAAAAGTGGTTAAACAGAATTTTCAAGGTTACTCCATACAGGAGGTGCACTAAATAAACATATACAGTTAGAGCACAAAACATCTAACGTATTAATTGTAATAGAAATATGGCCTTAAAAAATTAGTGCTTTTTATTCATTAATCCTGATACTATCATTGAGGCTCTATGTGATTACAAACTACAAATCAATCATTGTAATTAAGTGTGCTTATATACTGTACAAAGCACAGTAGGAGAATGAAGAATCTCAAGTTAAATATACAATTCTAATCCTAAATCTGAACATCCAAAAGGTAAAAGGAAACCTGAAAATGATCCAGCGACACCTAGAAATGCTAAATTTAACATGACCAAAGATTAGGGTTTGTTTTGGTTTTTTTTTTTTTTTCAGTGTAAGGAAGTTATAAGAAAAGTAACACACACACACACACACACACATATATATATATATATATATTTTTTTTAAGGTGTGGGACAGGTGGGCCACAGGGGGCAGAAACACAGAGGGACTTAAAGCACGGTTTGCTAAGCAGCCTGCTGGAGCTAAGCCTGCTGTTCTCCAGGCCAGGTGGGGTGAGGTGGGGGACTGGATTTGAATACTCCAGGCTCTAAGAAAAAGAGCCATAACATTCTGTTAAGTGGGGTGCCCTTCAGAAAGCCCGAAACCTTGAAGAGCTGGCTATCCCCTCAAAAGCCACAAGGAAAAACAATGCCCACGTGCACAAGGACAGCCAAAGAGGCTTGTGTGTGCATAGCCTCTTGATGGGGGGAAGAGATCAATCTTTAAGAATCAAAATCTGTGGCGTTCCCTGTGTGAAGTTTTGGTGTGTAAATTTACACTAGCCTCCAAAAGCCAGCAAATTTTATTGCTAAATATTACAATATTTCTCAATCCCGGCTGTACACATTATAAACTACCTGGGGATCTTTAAAAAAAAATAGTGATAACCTGGCTGGTACTACACAATGAGATCAGAATTTCTTGTAGGGGTGTCCAGAAATTATATGGTTTAAATTATTTTGTTGAACTATAATTGTTGAGAATAGTAGAATTAGATAAAAGTTGGTCCCAAAAATAGGAGGAAAGGCTAAATCATGTAAGGAACTCCTGTGAGTCAATGACAAAAAACAAGCATCCCATGAATGAATAGGTAAATTCATAATTTGGAGTGATTAGAACATTGGTGCCACTTGTATTTTTTCTCTACTTTGCTGTGGTTTGATTGTTCCCCTAATTTTCTGATATTGTCTGTTTATTATAATAGTAGAAATAATAGATAGTAAGTATGGGATTTCTAAGTCAATGCGATTAGCAGATACTAAAAAAGGAAAATAGTATCATTAGACCTAATACTGTCAAAAGTTCTATAACTACAATCTATATCAAAAAGCCATATTAAGGAAGATCTGGAGAAGGAGATAAAGATAAAATTAATGCATAATAGTTCTGAAACAACATGAATAGTGAAATATCTTGACAAGTATCCAAAGGGATTAGGATAAATGTATTTCTTACATAGTTGTATGGTCCTAATTTATGTAGTTATATGGTCCTAATTTATTTGTACCTCAGTTTCCAAATATGTAAAACAAAGAAAAGAACACTCACTTCAAGAGTCCTTTAAATCAGTGCTTCTCAAACTTGAATGTATGGAAAAAAGCACCAAGGGATCTTGCTGAAATGTAGATTCTGATTCAGTTTTTCTGGGGTGGGACCTGAAATTCCTCATTTCTAAAAAATTAGGTCATGTGGATATTGCTGGTCCATATAAGATTCCTGAAATAGGCAGACTTCATATGCATTTACAGGCAGATTTTGTGCGTGTATATTGTATTATTAAGGATTTCACAGAGGAGAAATGTTAAGCTCAGTTTGGTTTTATATTTGTCCACAGTCACACATTTATGAAATGGAAGAGGAAGATTTGAACTGAGGGCTGCATCTTAAGCAGCCTTCAGATTTAAGATTGTAAGTTTGCTTTATTATTTTATGAAAGGGTTGGCTACTTCATTTCTTAACATCTGCATTAAGTTTTTTGAATTTTTTTGCTCTTGAAAATCTGAAAGCAGACACTGAGATGTTTGCTGAATTACACTCAGAGTTTTCAACATTAAGTGTCTCTGTACACACAATTTTTCCCATGAGAGCTATACTGATTTGTGTTATCAAACTTCATGAAAGTCCTTTTCCTGCTATCCAAATAATAAGAAAAGAAGCAAACAATAAAAGAGAGTATGTTTTAGTTTCCTCATATACTTAAATCAACTCAATACATAAATTAAGATATGGCCTTCGTAAGATCTGTGTAATTATTTTTGGTCTAATAATTATCATTCTATACTAACATTATAATAAAAGGACCCTATGCAGTGCATCTCATGTTAACAAATGTTTATCATCAAGAGGTGTTTTGTACAGTGCAAGCCACTTGAGCATAAATATAATCATTAATTCTCTATCCATATGATCATGATGGAGCTCCAGTTCATTAATGTTATAATCCATTTGCACAGTAACAATACAGAATGTTCCATCAGCATAATAAAATATCCTAGAGATCCACTCAAACCAGGTATTAGAATTACTATACATATGAAGTATAGCATTCATGTGTTACATTTATTCTCTTTCCCTCCATCTCCGTCTCTCCTTCTATATATACACAGATAGATAGACGATAGATAGATAGATAGATAGATAGATAGATAGATAGATAGATATGTATGAAAAGAGAGATGGGGGAAGGAGGGAGGGACTCAAGACTATCGATAGTATAATGTCTTTTATGAGTGAGAAAGTAAGGGTGCAAATAAAGATTAAAAGTTTGTCTAGGAGACAAACAGACCAGTTTGTTAGAGTATTTAGTTCTTTTTCCTTTCTTCCATTGCCAAGTCTCCCTGTTTTGTTATGCACAGAAGGCAGAAGATTCACCAGTTACTAGCCATTGTTGGATCAATGAAACATCAAATTCTTAAAAAAGAAAAACCTTTCATACTTTCAGTGAATGTAATAATTTCCAAGGAGCCACCCACTGAAAATACTGAATTATTTCATGTTTGATATGTCTGTGTTTGACCATAGATATTAGGAATTCTCTATCCTTAAGATATAGTATACTATGTATATGAACAGACTCTTTTAGCAGGTAATTCTAGGAATTTGTAGCTCTTTTATTACTCTAATTTTAATACGCAAATACACTTTAAAATATAATTTTAGAAAGAAAAAAGATATACGTAAAATTGATTAATGTAATACAACGGATCTCTGCACTGAAAGCTCCTTCTGCTTGTTATGCCATCATCATTGTTTTTTGTTTTGTTTTGTTTGTTTTGTTTTGTTTTGTTTGACTCCACATTTAGGTTAAACATCACTTTTCAGAGAACTATTTTCTTACTTCCCTACCTAAGCTTACACACTCACACTGCCATTAGCAACTCTCATAAACTGCAACTGTAGATGTGAATCTATATGTATGTTTGTATACCTATGTGTCTGCATTCCTAGGATACAGGAATTGTATACATGGAATACAGTGCTAAGTATAATAATAAAGAATGAACCATAATAGGTAATCAGGAAGCAAATCTTCTTTATAAAAGAGATTCTAATATATTTACATAGTTTTCATCATCCAATAAATAAAAATGTAGGATTATCATTTGATAAATGATACTGCTCAAGAATATAATTTCTAGGTTGAGAAAACTCGAGAATTTTCTAACCTGAAACTACGTTGTATTTGGCAATTGACAAACATATACTCCTGTAAATACATTTTATTTTTAATGAGAGCTATAAGAAGTAGCTAATGTTTGCTGAATAAGTACAGTGTGCTAGGAAGTAAGTAATTTCCATGTAATGTCTCTTAGTATTGCTATGACTTAGAGATGGAGGAAACAAGGAGTGGAGAGATTCGACAATGTACACAGGGATACAGTGCTGATAAATGGCAGAGACAGGATTGGAATACAGGCATTCTGGCCAGAATCCACGTGTTCAAACCACTAGAGTATGCTGCCTCTCACAAGCAGCATGTTCCCTACGATATCCAAGTTAAATCAGTCATATTTCCAAATGTACACATCCTTCATTCTGCAGAATTTTAAGAAAAAGATTCACTTTTGTAAAGACAACCAGTCTATAGACATATTTAGTTTTTAGCAGCACATCTACTTACATAGACAATTAGTGGTTCTGACCTGGTTAGAATTATGCCTTCAGGGATCATTAAGCACTCTATGGAGGCATTTTTTTGATTATCAAAGTGGGGAGGGGTGTCCTACTACATCTAGTGAATTAGAGGCCAGTGATTCTGGAAATATCCTACAATGACTAGGACTACCCCGTCACTCAACAAAAAATATCAATAGTAACCAGTGGCCCCAAATATCAATAGTACCAGTGTTGAGAAACCCTGATTTAGAAAAAAACAAAAAAAAAACAAAAACAAAAATAAATGCAAAGTATGCTCTAAAACTGTGACACAACTAATCCAAAACTATTAAGGAGGAATTAAAAGAAAAAAGAAACAATTTTCATTATTCTCATATATAATACCTACAAATGGATGAAATGATTTAACCACTTACTTGTCTTGGTGATAGTTCTCAGAAGCAGGACACACACACACACACACACGCACACACACACGCACGCACACACACACGCACACACACACACACACGCACACACACACACACACGCACCACTGATATTCTGTACTTCCACAATTACCATCTTTTGTTAAAATTTTGAAATTAAAATCAGTTTCCTTTTGTTGTATAAAAGAGCATACCAAATAGAACCAAAAAGTTCAACCCCTTTGATGTTCTTTGGTAATGTGCCTAATTAAAAATAACTAGGCTCTCTAGTGCATAATTACACAAGTACCTAATACTCTATATTTCCAGTCAATTTTGTTTCAAACATAAATATGCACCAGAAGTATGAATGATCGACATACTACTCCCTGCAGTATCTGGACTGTTTCTGAATCAAGGCTTTTTCTTGAGCTCAGTATTTGCACTACATTTTCCTTGCTATGCAATCATCTCCCAGTTGGACAATTAATAAGTGCTTTTTCTCCACAGCCCTTGGCATGTAACCTCGCTTACCCTGTGTTTTAGCATGCACTATATACCTTCTTCACTCTGACTGGTTTTGGCAGTGACCCACAATCTAAATCTCTTTCCTCCATTTGATATAAGTGAAACTATAATTATCTAGGGGTAATTTCAAATTACTACTTCATTCCACTAGCAACTGATGAAGATTAGTGGTCTTGCCTTGCATCTGAGTAAGTCAGCAACATAATCACAAGAGAACTCAGCAGGCAACATTTGATTCATGTGAACTCAATTACTTCTGTCAAACACATTCACTTCAATAAAAAGCAGAAACTTCCAAAATGGGTTTTTGCTAATAATTTTGTACTCAAAAAAATTTCATATGACTCTTAAGGGGCAAAAATAGCATGAATTTCATCAGAAATAATAATAAATAACAAGTAGGAAAACATACTTGTATAAATGGATTTAATACATTATTAGTTTCTGAAAGAACATTTCAAAGAAATAAATTTGTATACTTAAAACAGTTTATTATTGAAAATATGGGCATAGAAGTAAGTCTTAGAAAAATAAATAGATTCTATATTCTAAATTAATACAATAGAAACAAGAGTTTTTGTTACCTCATTAAAAGTAGGGTATTATGGGAAAGGTAGTTAATTTCTCTTAAAGGAAATTAAATAAAGGGATAAGAAGATGATACAGCATGAGTTGTTAAACAGACAGAGATTCCTGAATTACTTCTTGGTTGTCTTCTGGATTGAAATCATATGTTAATGAGCTGCCTAGCATTCTGAGTCCTGATTGTTTAGTCTCTAAAACTACTTGTGTCAACTCCATCATGCCCTGCATCTCTATACCAGGTCACATGAGCAACTACCTGGTCATATCCTAGTACAGGCTTAGTAAATACTAACATATGATGATCATTACAACAGATTTATTCACGCTTCAGCTTCTTAATATAGTTATATCCTTAATTAAATCCCAACATATTTTGATTAGCAAAGAAACAGTAATTAAATGTAAGTGTATAATAAGTGTATATTATAAATACATTTCAGGATGTGATTTCTAAGGTCTAAATCACTAAGATGGTCTCTATCACAGTTAATATGTCATATGCCAACCATATATGGTTTAACACACAGAACTTGAACATTTGGCCTGCTGATCTTAGGACTAAGAAATGACTGGTTTAAGAGACACTTTGTCAATTTTGTGACTGAAGAGACTTTCTACAAATAAATACAAAGGTTAAAAAAAAGGAAATCAATACAGGGGTACCTGGAGACTCAGTTGGTTGAGCGTCCAACTCTTGATTTCACCTTGGATCATGATCTTGCAGACATGGGTTCGAGCCCCACGAGGGGCTATGCACTAAGTGCAGAGACTGCTTGGGATTCTCTCTCTCTCTCTCTCTCTCTCTCTCTCTCTCTCTTCCCCTCCCCGCTTATGCTCTCTCTCTCAAAATAAATAAATAAACATTTTAAAAAAAGAAACCAATATAGTAGTTTGCCTTTATCCACTCTTTTGTTTTCGGTGTTTTCAGTTACATGCAGTCAACCACAGTCCAGACTCAGATGATTCTCCTGACATACTGTCAGAAGTTCAGTAGTAGCCTAATGATAGATCACAGTGCCTACATCATTGCCCTCACTTCATCTCCTCATGTAGGCATTTTATCATCTCACATCATCACAAAAAGGGTGAGTAAAGTACAAGATATTTTAAGAGAGACGTCTCATTCACATAACTTATTACAGTATATTATTATAGTGTTACATGTTATTATTAGTTGTGGTTAGTCTCTTACTGTGCCTCATTTAAACATTAGACTTTATCACAGGAAAAAGCATAGTATATATAGGGTTTGGTATATATGCAATTTCAGCCATCCCTGAGGGTCCTGGAACGTAACCTCCTCAGATAAAGGAGCAGTAGTATAATTTTAAAGCACAATCTTCTTTTATACCTTTGCCCATTCTATTTTCTCCTGAATTTACTTCTCTACCTCTCAACTTAAGGTTTCTTTCTTATTTCTTAAGATAACCTTCAGCATCCCTGCCATCAACGAGTGTGTGATCTAGTGGGAGTAAAGACAGTCATTAATGAAATAATAAATTAACAAAAGATGCAATATCATAACTCTAAATGGTTCAATGAAGGGAAGATATAGAAGTAAATAACAGAGAGGCCTAACTTTGAAGAGTCAGGGATAGTTTCCCTGAGGAAGGGGTGTCGGAGGACACCCCTGAAGGATTAGTATGAGTTAATCAGGCGTGAAGTAGATACAAGAATGTTTCAGGGCAAGAGAACAGATTCATAGAACAAGTAGTATAAGTCAGCAAACTGCTCTTGAGAAGGTGAAAAAAAGAAGCCAGTGTGACTAGTGCAGAGAGAAGAGGAGGAAGCATAGTTTAAGAAGTGTCTGGGGCAAAACCATGCAGGATCTTAAGTTACTGGAAAAACTTTACCTTAATAGGCAACCATTGAAGTACTTGAAGTTTGTGGTGGGGTTAAGTGGGGACAGCGAAGGATGGGTGTGCGAAACCACGAGATTTGCATTTTTGTAGAGGTGATACACTCACATGGCTCAAAAATCAAACTATTAAATAAAGTCATTCCTTATATTTGAAAGTAAAGTTCCAACAAGACATACTTATAGATTGGAGGAAAAGAAATAGAGAAAAGTGGATGATTTTAAGGGACAGCCTGGAGGTGATTTCTATGAATATTTTGTGATAAATAGGACCCAGGTAGCGAGTAGGAAGGAGATGTTAGGAATGCTCCCTAGATTTCTGCCCTAACAAGAATAGTTTAAAAACATCAAGATCCACATTTAATGGTTTGAAGATAGCATATTAAGATCACAGAATTATTTAAAGTTATGATGGAATTTTATATGCCACACACAGGGACATTTACATTTGCATATTCTTATTACGTGTAGATATAAATGTCTCAGGAATATCTGTGATACCTTAATTCTCCAAAATAAGCATTCAAAACTTATTTATTCATTCAATGAAGTAGGTTATTTATAGGGTAAACATTTGAAACTCCTCATAGAGTGGCCACATGCCATCTATATTTTGGAAAACACCAAGAGGCACTATTCAAACGGACTATGTTGTGTAGAACACCCTCTGGGGCTGGGTAGTTCACTATTTTCATGACCCTACAACCTTTGTTCCTATTACCAGGGTAAGATAATAAATGAGTTTAGACATACCAGCCTAGTGAAGTTTTCTACAATGTAGCTAGCCTCTCTGATTTACCCCACTGTCTCTCAGTTAGGTTTCTAACTGAGTGTGGGAAGAGAAAGATATGCATTGAACGCCTGGATTGAGAAACATTCTGTCAGAACACTACTTCCCAAGATACTTTCATGACAAGCATGTAGAGAACGTTTTAATCCCAGCGAAATAAATAATTAGCTTCTAAAAAGGCAGAGGTCTTTTATACCCTCGGTCCATCTGGATGAAGACAAAGGTCACTGTGTTCTGCACTGAACTGACCACATATCATTCTCTAAAGTGATATAAACAATCAAATATAGCGTGTTGCTTTGTAATATTAGAAAATGAAATTTTAAAAATGTAAGATTTATATTATAAATATTTTAAACAAAATAATGAAATGTATTCAACGGATTATGCCTAATCTCCTGCTTTGATTCTACAATTACATATATCTTCACGTTAAACTCAGAGAGCTGTTCAAAAGAAAAGTTAAGATAATGTTAGTTAGAACTTTCCTTCACATATAATCCCAAATAAAATATAATTAACTTCCCTGGAAAGTTAAAAATGATTTCCAAAACATAATTGTGATTTAATAAAACTTCGCATATATGTATGTACATATATAAAGGTATAGAGAGTTGTAGACACCATAAACTTAATTGTAGATGATATTGTAGGAATACAGAATATGAGCTGATGAGGAAAAAGAAGTTTTCATTTATTTATTTTTGAGAGAGAGAGTGCAAGTGAGCGAGGAAGAGAGACAGAGAGAGAGAGAGAGAGAGAGAGAGAGAATCCCACAAGGTGCAGATAGAGCAGGAGAGAGAGTGCAGAGCCCGGAGCAGGGTGCAAGCTCATGAACCGTGGGATCATGACCTGAGTCAAATTCGGATGCTTTCATCAACTGCACCACCCAGGTGCCCTGAAAAAAAATTTTTTTAATGCTGCAGTGTGTTTCTAGAGAGAAATAATTAATCAAAATCATTGTGATTTACAGGTAATTTCCCTAGTTTTCATCCCCTGGATCTATAATCAATTTACAGTCAGGCCTGAACAAACTTGAGCAAGTCTGATTCACATTATATAGTGGATTTTGAAAAAAAAATGTACTTGAAGCTACCAGGCGGGATAAGGGTACTTCTCGGCATTTGGTTTTCTCTTCAGTTAATAAGTCTCATTACCTATTTAGCATGTGCACAGCATGGTAGAAAAAGGTTCATAAGGATGAATGAATTTTTTTTAAGTAAAAATGTTTTCTTCCTCATAAACTGTTCTTCACTTTGACATAAAGTACAACCCTGTTCCCCAAAGCCATTGACAAACATCTAAGTTTAACTCACCACTTTGTGGGCAAAAGAAGGATATTTTCAAATGAAGGGGATAGCATACATGATCACATTTCAATTAAGAAAATAAAACAGAAAAAAAATTCCCCAAGTATAAATTGATTTGAAATAAGCGTTTTGTGTTGGCTCCATCTCCAAAGTTATTTTCTCAGGTACTACTTATTATGCATTCAATATTGACTTGTAAATTTTTAAAAATTTTTTAATGTTTATTTATTTTTGAGAGACAGAGCACGAGCAGGAGAGGGGCAGAGAATGAGGGAGACATAGAATCCGAAGCAGGCTCCAGGCTCTGAGCTGTCAGCACAGAGCCCCACATGGGTTTGAGCCCATGGACTGCGAGATCATGACCTGAGCCTAAGCTGGACACTTAACCGACTGAGCCATCCAGGCACCCCTGACTTGCAAATTTTTAAAAGCGAACTTGTAATAACAATTATATGTGAACAACACGCTGACCAGCATTTTCGTATGGGGTTCATATGGCTGAATTTATTTCTGAAGAACTTTTTAAAGGCAGTTAAAAGCATGCCAAACAAGTCACATCTAACACTTGCATTTCAATTTTACATAGCAAGGTAAGGTTACTATTTTCTCTTCGTGGAGAGACAATACTTTGTAGCAGACAATACTCACACTAAGAAATAATCCTTTGGTTTGAGTTGCTCAAGATAAAACTTCTGAAAGTAAAATGAATATGAAATACTACACTGCAAGTAAGACACTCTGTGTGTATTATGTATATTCAGTAAAATATTACATTAAATCTTTGATCGTTGCCAGAAATTTTAAAATTCTGAGAAGAGAGAAATCAAACTTGAAGAGAAATAATCTCCATAAATTAGCAAAGTAAAAGGTCATCTGCTCATAATCATTGGAGGAAATACATATACGTGATCCAGCTGGTGCAGACAGTTCCTGCCGATCTGCAGGCAAATTCTTACCTTGACAGGTGCCATTTTTCTCCTCATATCCTGCCTTGCACATGCATTTCCCGATGGGCACCAGCCACTCCCCTTCAGCGCTGCAGTGCATTTTGGGTGGTTCGTCTGTCACAGAATGGTTGACACAGGAACCTGACACTTCAAGCAACTGCGAGGAGTCAGCTCCAGTGATTGTGTCAGGGAACACAGCCAAGTGACGTACCACAGAAGGGCATTTTTTATAGTACACACGCACAGAAACCAGAGCAATGCAAGCACCCACATCTTGAAAGGCAAGATAAAATCCTTTCTTGCTTAGAGGTCCTACATCTCTGACCTCTGTATTCAGTTTCATAACACGGTCACCAAGATCAAGCTCTGTAAAGCTTTCATCAGCAGCAATGGTATCAATTTTGATGTACTGGTTTTCCTTGATGTTTCTCCCATTCTCATCATCCGACTCAAAGTAATACATGTTAAAGGTTTCCTTACAGGTTCCCAATCCTCCAGGAAGACTGTTGCAGTCACGCAGAGTAAACTTGAGTTCTATAAAGATTCTGGAAGCACCTTCATTGGAAATCCAACTGGTCAAAAGCCAGTTATTCTGATTCTGTTCCATAACTTTGCATACTTGGTATGTGTGGATAGGGGCATAATTTTCATCAACTTCGCCAATCTCTTCCCACTATATAATGTAAAATAGAAAGAAAATTTTTTTTTAATATTTACAAAATAGCTAGTAAACATAGTCAAAGGAAACTATTTCAGATCTAGAAATTTCTGCCGCCTTCCTCTATGGTATCAGAAGAGGAAGCTCTATAATGAGAACTTTAAAAATACCTTTTAGATTAAGTAAATTAATAGCACATTAGTCACTGTAACTCAAAAGTTAACACACACACATTTCAGGGGAAAAAGAGCATGTATTTCAGAGAAAAAGAAGAAAACTTCATGTGGGTGCAGTTAACAAGCAGTGAAAGGATGTATATTTGGAAGAAAGTGAAGTATAAAAGCTAAGGAAGTAGATAAAATGTGACAGAAAAAAGAAGTACATTAAAAAAAAGACAACAGTAAAAAAGCAGTAAATATGGAAAAGAAGGGATAAAGAAACATGTGAATCCACATTTATTTAATTCTGGCATGTTACAAATAACACATCAATGTAATAAAATGTGAGAGAAAATTCATTACTTTAAAAATTAAAAATAGATGCTTATTTCATTGAACCAATCTGTTTAGGTTCTTTTGCAAATTGGATAGCTAAACTTATTCATAGATTTATCTATGAAATATAAGCCTAGAGACAGATATAAAATAGAGACAAACATTATATATGAAGAGCCTTGTCATTTTGAATACTGAGTTCTTATTATATCCTGGGAATGCATTAATTCTTTTTACCAACTCATTATTTTATGAATAATGACATTAAGAGTTTGGAATATATATAAGGTATAGAAAAAATTAAGCATGATTTATATAGCTTCCAAAATATTAGGTCAAAGAGATCTAAACTTACCTCTTCCCCAATAAAATTCCAGCTTTTAGACTTTCAGTGTACCATAATCACTTTCTAAACAATATAGAACCAAGTTTTTATTCTCCATAAGGATGTTATTATAATTTAAGGAAGTCTTTTAAACTTGTACAGAATCTGTGTACAAAACTGTGTGTGTGTGTATATATATATATATATATATATATATATATATATATATCTCCTTAAAAATGACCCTGAAACACAAAGAGCATTGAAATCATACTGACTTTCAATAAATCCAGAGTTTGATTTCAGACTTTAAATATTATAGATAATAAACTTCATAAACTTCATCTCTTTAGACATGAATTTAAATAGAGCATTATTTCTTGATTCTGCTCAACTGACAAAGATGTGAAAAATGTGGAGTCACAAGGGATGCACATAAATCGTGTACCTCAGATGGTCCCTCTCAAAATTCTAGCTGCCATCAGACAAGCATAAGTAAAATGTGCTAATGAGCAAAAACTGCTGAGCTCCTTAAATTCACAAGAGAAAGACATCAAGATTTTATCTTAACCACTTTCACATCATGGTGTTATGTGAAGCCTTAGTTCTTTCATTTAATCTCACTTTTGTCTTCTCTCAAAATGTACATAAACTCTACTTAGCCTCGGATTTCCAAAACAGCTTTCTATTTCAGCAATCTGTCACTAAACTATTTACATTAGCTTCCTGAAGTGATCCAGCTATAAATCTCTTTATTATAAATGGTTACTGAATGCCATTATTAATATTTCATGCAAAAGAGCACATCAACTAACCAAATAAAAATAATACAAATGATCAACTTACTGTACCAAAACTAAATAGATATATATTCTTTGAATTAGTAAAACGGAAAATGGCATTAACAATTTTTTTCTCTGAAAAAAAAGAAAATCAAAATGCTATATTATCTGTTTTAGATTATTTTATCACAGTCTTCCAATACAAAACACAGATTTCAAATCTTTGACCTTAAATCATTTACAAAAAAAAAAAAAAACTATTTCTGCATCATATATTCCAATAGAACACTGCTAGCAAGTAGGAGGAATTGGACAAGTAAGAGGAATCAGAGAAACAGCATCTTCCAGGATTATAAATTAAGCAATTCACAGTCTTTGTACAAAGTCCAAGGTACCACAAATATTATTAAAAATGCAAGCCAAGCAGCACTTGACAAGACAGCTTAATAGTTACTGCTTCAGGTGATAATTTCAAAGTATGTGCATAAGCAGCTACTTCTCCGAATATTCTTAATTAAGAAGAGAAGAACTATAATTTTCTTTGATGTTATAATCTATCATGGTGGGATTTTATTTATTTTTCTTTTCAAGTGTCCAAAATATAAATGGAGGCTCACATTTTCTATTTTTAATGAGGGAACAGAAAGACTTTAATTTAAATAATTATAGCCATAAGCCATTCAGAGAATCAACTGGGTAATACATACATTTTCCCATAAATATCTGCTCCTATGTACAGCAACATGCTAAGAAACAGACAAAAAAATCATTTATTTTGGTTTGAGTAGTTGAAATAAAACTTTGAATTCTTACAAGTGT
The DNA here is from genome assembly GCF_022079265.1 of Lynx rufus. NCBI lineage: Eukaryota > Metazoa > Chordata > Mammalia > Carnivora > Felidae > Lynx > Lynx rufus. The sequence goes on from NW_025814845.1 coordinate 50,324,568, forward strand.
TCTTCCTTTTTAATACCAAGTGGGCCTCTTGCTGTCCTCAGCAAAAAATAATATCAATGAGGAAGAAACAAAGGGGGTGAAAAGAAAGTAACACAAACCAAGAAATTAAGAATGTGGCAGGTCTATTCCTAGACACTTTGGCAAATGTCATGTCAAGGAAACTGTAGTGGTTTAATGAAGGCCACAGACAGAAAACATGGTATTTTGGGTTCAGTTTTGTTGAATTGTTATGATCCCATGGTTTAATAAAAGTATTTGTTGCTCCTTGATTACTACAAGCAATGTGCCTGGACATTTGGGAAACACGATCACTGCAATATGGTGGCTGTAGTCCTTTCTTCAGGTCTGGCCACTCCTCAAGAGCCATCCTCCCATCCCACATTTTTCTCTACGTTTGTTTCCTCCTTACTCACATTTCTTTGTTTTAAGATTAAAGAACTGGTTTTACACAGTCAGCTTAGGCTGACTTGATTTCTTTCCCAGATGTTTGGGCTTGCTCCTTTTCCTGCTGGAAATCTCTAAGTCAGTTGCATTCCAATTCTATGCCTGACCTGGCATCACAAGCCAGCCATAGTCATCAGAGCAGTGGCGAACAAAAGGACTTCTTTTAATATCCATATGTGTATCAAAATAAACATACAAAAGTTGGAGTTACAGACTTTTCCTACCCAAACCATTAAGAACTACTTTTTTTAAAAAAATTTTTTAAACGTTTATTTATTTTTGAGAGAGACAGAGACAGAATGCGAGTGGGTTGGGGCAGAGAGAAAGGCACAGAATCTGAAGCAGGCTCCAGGTTCCGAGCTGTCAGCACAGAGCCTGACACTGGGCTCGAACTCAGGAGCTGTGAGATCATGACCTGAGCCAAAGTCGGACGCTCAACTGACTGAGCCACCCAGGAGACCCAAGAACTACTTTTTCCTTGACCACCTTTCTCATTGGGCTAGTAGGTTTCTTGCCCCAAGCTCTGATGGTCTCTTACCTTGTCAGCGAGGCTCCCATTTACTATCCTCTAGCCTATACTTCACATCTCTTTCCTTCAGAACTTAAAAGTACTGTCTCAGGACACACAACCCAGCTGGCACCTTCCCTTATATTCCATCTTCAAATACACAGTAGGAATCATCATGTGAACAGTCTCGATTTGGACCTTGCAAGTTATCAGGGGGTGCTTATTGCCCAGTTCTGTTTTCAATATTGTGTTTCTATGTATCTTTCTTCCACAGAAGGAAGTAAAGAGACCTAAATAGAAATATGTGATTGGTTTTGTACGGAGGAAATATTATCAGCCTGAAGCCCCAGTTATAATCTCTGCTCTTACCTTACGTAGATACATAAACCGAGACCCCACCACTGGCACTGGTTACACAAACTATAGAGAAAACTGAAACTCTCTATTCCAGTCATTTAATGTCTAATATACAATATTAGAAGGGATCTTAAGAGATCTGGACCTACTGTTAATTTTAGAAATGAGAAAATTGAAAACTAGACAAAAGAAAAGATTTTCTCAAACTCACAGATGACAACCCTGTCCATCTGACCATCCCCTCTAACTGTGTCTACATCTGTCTTCTTCTTGGCACATTTCTGTCCTTGGTGTGAATATTTGTGTGTGGGATTCCTTGATTCACTATCATCAACTGCTACCCCAGTAGGTAAAAATGAAATTCACATTTTTTTTCAGCATCATATAACTATAAACTTTTCTTTTCTTCTTTTCTTTTACTCTTTTCAATTTCTTTCTTTTCCTTTCCTTTTTTTCTTTCCTTTCCTTTTATTTCTTTTCTCTTTTCTTTTCTTTCTTTTCTCTTCTTTCTTTGTTTCTTTATTTTCTTTCTTTTTATTCCTTCCTTTCTCCCTCAGTATACACACACATATATATGTTTAATACTGAAACACAAATATGAGAGTAGAGATTTAGTTGCCTTGTTCTCTACTATATCTCAGAGTCTGATACCACAGGGCACAGATTAGCACACCTGATAAATATTTCATATGAATGAATATCAAACATGTATACATTCCTTAGCCCAGAGATCTGCTAATTCAAAATATGAAATAATTCAAACATGGTAAATAAATGGTTGCATGATTTGTCTTCTGTGTTTGTTTGAATAATGATACAATTTGTTCTGTGTAAATTGTCTGAATTTTATAAATTTAAAAAAGAAAGACAGCTTATAAATTCATGTTTTTTTGAAAATTAGTCTTCAATATAATAAAGATCTAAGCATTTAAGACATTTTCTTTATTTTAATAATTCATACAATTACTTTCAGTTCAGTGTTGTATATCAACCTGTAGAACTATTTTTCATTAGCATCACATTTTAAAATTTTAACATATAGATCAGTTTAGATATCTTATTTTTTACCATAATATGTTTTAAAATATTGTTTTCACTTTTCACTCACTTTCTTCACTATTCTACACATATATACAAATTAAATTAAAAATCCAGAATATAGCATATCAGTTAGTGGCACTATACTTTATTTCATATTTCAGTCAAACAATATTAGGACTCTCTTAGTGATCCTCTTTGGCAGAGTTGTATAAAAATACAGTTAAGAATCAATTACTTCTAGTCTTACTCTGAATACCCAAAGTATAACTTTGTAGCAATATCTTTACTACATGTTTCTTTGAATATAGGAATAATTGCCTATTATCCTTTAATATCACAATATTTCATATGATGCCTTTTGGTTTTTTTTTTTTGTTTATTTACTTATTTATTTTTAAGACAGAGAGAGACAGAGCATGAGTGGGATGAGGCAGAGAGAGGGAGACACATAATCTGAAGCTGGCTCCAGGCTCTGAGCTGTCAACACAGAGCCCAACGCGGGACTCGAACTCACGAACTGTGAGATCATGACCTGAGCTGAAGTTGGATGCTCAACCGACTGAGCCACCCAGGCGCCCCAAGTATGATGCATTTTGAAATGCTCCAAAAAGAAATTAATTCCAGGCTTCCCATTATATTTAAAATACATTTAGATGTCATCTGCTATGATTTGCAGCGTGTGTGTGTGTGTGTGTGTGTGTGTGTGTGTATCTGAGTGTTATATGTTTGCTAACTTCACTGAAAGGAATCTAATCTAAAATTACTAATTAACTGTTGTTTTTAAAAGAGCAGTACCTTTCCATAATCTTAGAAAGTGCCTGGGAAATAGTTTGACAATGTGCCCAAATTTGGAGGTAAGGCACTTAACCTATTATAACTAGTGAGCAACACATTCCAATTGTTACCTCATAATATGTTTACTTAAAGTATAGAATTTCTGGAAGCTTCCCGCTATGCAAAAATCAGAGGAAATACAATATAAAATAATCATAAACTTCAAACACACTAATGATGTTCATTATTTCATGTTATTTTTTTCTATTATTTTGGTCTACTATACTGATTAAAATTAGGCAAAATACATTCAAGTAAAGACCTAAATGAATTTTTTTTGTTTTGTTTTACCCAGGTGCATAATTAACAATTACTAATATTCTTTCCCATAACATTTTATAAGACTTACTATGCTCACATAAAATCATTACCTTTTTCCTCTCTGTTGGATGTATAATTGATCTCACTCGTCTGGTGTGCCTGCAAAAGTCAGCCATAACCTAAGACATTCAATCCAGGACATTTCCTCTGAGAAAAACTAAGCCAGAAAATCCTCAAAGAATTAAGTGACTTAGGAACAAAATTAATGGCACAAAAAGTGAGGAATCCTATTATTGTTGGGACAAACTTTTTTTTTTAATCTGATAGTTATTATTAACTTTTGATGTGTTACTATCAACTACAAACCATTCCTCATTAGGAAGAAATACTGTATTATTATGACTGGTGCATGTTGGGCATAAATAGGAGGTCCTAGTGGGCCTGCCTGTTCAATGGCTGCCCCATGCTTAAACACAGAGTCAAATAGGAGATCAAACTTCATCTTGGGTCATAATGCTTTGAAAAACATTTTGTTGTAATTCAGATGTAATCCTCGTAGATGTTAAAACCTCTCAACTAATATAGTACAGGAAGAAAAGCTTACAGCTACAGTGAGTCAACTGACATTTGAGAAAATTAATATTCTCATTACACACCACATGCATGACATAATCGTAAGGAACACAACTACAGCATTTTGTAGATAAGTAAACGGAGCCTTAGAGTGATTGTCATACTAAGCAGTGCCACATTAATATGTCTGACATTGTTTTCTCCTATTGAAGGGATAAAGTTATAATGCATAAATTTTGGTGGCACTTGAGATCATTTTAGCCAACAAAAGAGAAAACTTGTCATAAACTAATAAACTAGGTAATTTTGTTTTCAAAAGATAAGATTGTGGGCTGTTGTAAAATTACAACACTCATCCTTCCTTGATCAATTTCCTGAATTTTGGATCAAGACCATGCACAGTCCTTTGAATAACAGAAGCATCTTGGTTTTTATGCACAATCATCAGGACAAAATTATTTAAAAAGAATAAATACATACCATAGAGTTGCTGTTTCCAAACTTCAATTTATCTAATAGCTATGGTTCTGTAGTAAATAAATATGACAAAATATATAAACTTTCTACAAAAATAATTTCAATCAACAATCTTATTCCATTTCCTCAATAATATCTTAGTGGAAAAAGATTGCAACAGATAGGCATTTGATGTACTTAAAACATCTTTAAAATTCACGAGTATGATATAGAAATACTGTTGGAAATGGCTCAGTTAATTTTCTGTGTAGGAATAAAGGTGAAGCCAATTACTTTATTGCCCATGGAATAGTACAAATATTTATGGGCTCAAACTCAATTCATGAAACAAATTAAAACACTTGAAAAAAACAGAAATTAAAATTTCAAGTTTATATGAATATTTTCATAGGGAAATCCATAGACAATTGAGAATCTGTACACAGCACTAAACACGAATGGCAAAGAGTACATTTTTTTCCCCTAGAAAAATAATTCAGTTTTTTTTCTTTTCTTTAATGCTACAGTCAGTAACTTTTTAAAAAGGGAAAGAATAAATGAAAAGAAAAAAAATGAATTCTTCATTTGTTAAAAAAAAATATCCAAGTGCAGAAGAAATGAATTGGAGAGGGAAAAATCAAAAGGACCATATTAGACAAAATATTCACAGAAAAGGTCATGATTTTAGCAAAAATTAGTACTTCCTAGTAAATACTGTGATGAACATAATCTAAAAGCAAAATGTATATATCATGATTGCTTATAAATGAATTGTTATTCCTCATTTAAAAAGACATATACTAGGGGCGCCTGGGTGGCGCAGTCGGTTAAGCGTCCGACTTCAGCCAGGTCACGATCTCGCGGTCCGGGAGTTCAAGCCCCGCGTCGGGCTCTGAGCTGATGGCTCAGAGCCTGGAGCCTGTTTCAGATTCTGTGTCTCCCTCTCTCTCTGCTCCTCCCCTGTTCATGCTCTGTCTCTCTCTGTCCCAAAAATAAATAAATGTTTAAAAAAAAAAAAGACATATACTAAATAGTTTCATATAAAATAATAAAAAAATGTCGTAAATACTTCAAGTTTTAAAATCTGGCTTTTTTCCTTCAAAAATTCACTTAGGAAAATGTATGGTCAATGGTCGATGATAATTTAAAAGGTAGCTAAGTGGGTAAGTATGCCTGAAATTAACAAACTAATAAACTGAATTAAAATCTTAAATGATCTCATTAGTGTTTCATTAAAAAGCAGTCCCATTAAATATGGTGCCTGTTATCTAGTTTGTCAGTGATTTTGTGCCATGAGCTATAATTTTAAAAGAAGCAAATAAAAACAAATAGATTTATAACCCCGTGATCTAGTTTAGGTCCATTTCAGTTACACTGTAAATGAACATCATGCTTAAGCTACAGTGGCTTACCACTATCTATTTTCTATCATGTTATACCAAAAGATGGTCGGTCCAACATTTGGTAACATGTAAAACCGTGGGAATATTAATAGTCTTTCATGTGATATAACAAAAATGTTTATGTTACAATGAAAGTTCTATCCTTTCTAAAGAAATGCCCATGATCTCAATTACATACTTACTTAAGCAAGAGTATATACTTAACTATGAATATTTTAAGATCTAAGAAGTCATATGTTTCTCCTGTTTCAGGATTTCACAGTGGACACACACATGTGTACATAAATACATGCACACACACACACACACACTAAAGAATTCCTTCATGACAATCTCTGTGAGATGTTAGAAATGGTCTTCCTAGTGTTATTTAAATGTATATGGTCTCCGGGCGCCTGGGTGGCTTGGTCGGTTAAGCATCTGACTTCGGCTCAGGTCATGATCTCACGGTCTGTGAGTCCGAGCCCCGCGTCGGGCTCTGTGCTGACAGCTCAGAGCCTGCAGCCTGTTTCAGATTCTGTGTCTCCCTCTCTCTCTGCCCCTCCCCTGTTCATGCTCTGTCTCTCTCTGTCTCAAAAATAAATAAACGTTAAAAAAAATTTTTAAAAAAATAAAAAAAATGTATATGGTCTCAATAATACTTAAAATTTCAGAGTGTCATTACTAATCTCTTTAATATAAATATTGTCCTCTCATAGCAGCTAAAAATTCTGTGGGGAAGCTTTCTTTTCCAAGCAACATGAAAGTTTCAGTAAATGGGAAAAAAAAAGAAACTATTTTACTTGGGATTCAATTTAATGAAAATAAAGTATATTAACCTTTGGTGCACTTAATGTTTCAGGCAAAATAGATACAATTATATCCTTGCTATTCTGGCAAGAAAAATAAAGGTTTCAGTAAACTATCTGTGACTCTGGATTATTTATCCAGCCTATAAAATATATCAGAACATATAATGTTGTCCGTATTCTCTAGTCTGGTCTCATTTATCCTGGTCTCATTTCTCAATAGATAATATTGCACTTATGGTGTAGGCCTTGACAACAATACTCATAAATCAATTTCAATTTTCACATTAATCATATTCTTGTAATCAGTGGCTATTCAACACAAATTTCCATCCCATTTTTTTGTTGTTGGGAAACAGCCACAATTTAAGCTTCTTCAAATTTGAAAGATTATATTGCCATAATGTGGACTAAAGTCCAGTGAATTCTCTGGCCACAACTGTATTAATGAAATTCTGTAGAAATGGAGGCGGTCTATGTTTAGCTTGTTGTCCAGTCTAGAGCTTGAACTTCCATAGGGAACAGTTTTACTGTTCAGAATCCCCGTGCTTCTTTCTTTGATATGGAAATAAAAGTAGGAACAGTCATATTTCAAAATATGAGTCCATTGCAAATCCCTCCTCCTGCATTTGTTGAGCCTTGTCTGGCCAATGAATTGATTTAACAAAATATAGCTCTTTGAATAAAAGCACACATTTCTTTTTTTTTTAATTTTATTTATTTTGAGAAAGAGAGAGAGAGAGGCAGAAAAAGAGAGGGAAGGACAGAGAAGGGGGGAGAGAGAGAATCCCAAGCAGGCTCCAAGCTCTTGGCATGTACCTAGTCATGGGGCTCAATCTCATGAACTGTGAGACCATGACCTGAGCCAAAATCAACAGTCAAGAGTCGAATGCTTAACCAACTGAGCCACTCAGGAGCCCAAAAAGTACACATTTCTTACCAAAAACTTAACATGGACATTCAAAATGTTTAGTGATAGTTCTAAAATGACAATTTCAAAATGTCAGTGTCTATGTTTACATGTTTTTGATCATTAGTTTAATGCAAATTTAATTTTGAACTATACTATAGACTGGAAATTTATAACAAGGAACACTATCTGAAGACAGGGATGACTAATCTTTACAGAAGCTATTTTACCTATCAATTCAATCTAAATATTTTTATTGAATTTTATTAACTCTGTAATTTGGAAATAACTCTGAAAAATGATTTTTCTAAGAATTCTAGGCAAATATGAAATCTTTACAGCATTAGTGGAACTGCAACAGTAGAGAAGATAAATCTTACATTTGTTCTACCTACTTGGGTCTTCTGCCCACATGTTTTTCTTTTCTTCTTCCCTTCATATATTGTTTCTTTCTCTTTGTTTCATATATTATTTCTTCTCTCTCAAGAAATTGTCTCTTTCTTAGATTAGTAACCATAAATGGGAATATTGAAATTAATTTTGTACTGTGATTTTAATCTTGAAATTAAAATAAGTTATTAACTGCCTTTTTATCTGCTTATCAATGCAATACCCTTCACCAGTATATTCTAGTAGTTGGAAACATAACAGGAAAATCTAGTTATTATACAGATATAGACTTTTTTAGTCTAATGAAACCTAGATGTTATTTGACACTTCCCTATCTACTTGTAGATGAGCAAACAAGACTCTTGATATGATAAAAAATATATTCATAATTACAAGAAGTAATTCTCTCTTATATTCTTTTATTCTTTTGTTTGCTATACAACTGATAGTTCACCCGGTGTATAACTAACAGTTCTTAATGACGATGGCTCAGTAAGCTCCTGGGCATCTCAAGCTCTTTAATAATATTTCTCCATTCAAATTTCAGTTGGTTATACTTAAGAAAGAATAAATCTATATACAATTAAATGTGTGTTTATTAGGAGAAAAGTAGGCAGGTATAGAATCAAGTTTTAGAAAGGTTATAAGGAACAAGGAATCTTCTATGTAGCTGCTGGGAGTATGCATTAGTAGCCAAATTCAGGGAGCTATCTGGCAGTACGTGGCAAATTATTATTTTTTTCACTAGCATTTTCATATGTGACTGGAAATACATATGTCAAGATGTTACCTCCCACATTGTTGGCCAAACATTGGGGCCAAACAAGAAACAATGTACATGCCATTAATAAGAATGAATAAAATGTGTTATATTTATACTATATAACATTGTACAAGAGTTAACATTAATTCCTTTATGTGAAGTTCACAAATACATGATATGGGGAAAATGAAAAATTTTTGAAACACTAAAATTTTAACTATACTCTTAAACATAAATAAAACACACATATACACATGAGAGAGAGATAGAGGAGAGAATTGAGAGATATAGGGATGAAAGTGTAGGATAAAATGTTACATGATTAGAGAAAAATATCAATAATGTTTGGAATTCAGATATATCTGACTTCAAAGCTCATGTTTTAATTCACTACATCATGATGTCTCCCAGAGGAAGACAGAGTTTGTGTGAAAATAGTCATTCCGATGCAAACTAATAAATGGAGTAAAAGAAAGTCACTCTTCTGGTACTTCCCAAGGCACAGCCATATTTTTTTTTATTCCCAAAATTCTACTCTGTACTTTATTTTTGTTTCTTTTTAACTCTGAAATAAAGCTAAAGTAGTTATTAAATACTGTCACTCAAAGTACTTTCCATGCAACTAAAATCCCACTAAATATTTTGTGGGAAGTAAATGTTCTTAATTTTTATTTTGTTTATTTTTAATTCCAGTATAATTGACATACACTGTTTTATTAGTTTCAGGTGCACAAAATAGTGATTCAACAATTCTATACATTACTCAGTGCTCATTACAATGAGTGTACTCTTTTTTTTTAAGTTTATTTATTTTAAGGGGTGCCTGGGTGGCTCACTCGTTTGGGTGTCCGACTTTAACTCAGGTCATGATCTCCTAGGTCATGAGTTTGAGCCCCACATCAGGCTCTGTGCTGACAGCTCAGAGCCTGGAGCCTGCTTCGGATTCTGTGTCTCCCTGTCTGTCTCCCCCCACTCGCACTCTGTCTCTGTCTCTCTCAAAAACAAACATAAAGAAAGAAAGACAGACAGAAAGAAAGAAAGAAAGAAAGAAAGAAAGAAAGAAAGAAAGAGAAAAAGAAAGAAAGTTCATTTATTTTTGGGAAAGAGAGAGAGAGAGAGCAGGGGAGGAGCAGAGAGAGAGAGGAAGACACAGAATCTGAAGCAGGCTCCAATCTCTGAGCTGTCAGCACAGAGCCCTACACAGGACTCAAACTCACAAACCCTGAGATCATGACCTGAGCTGAAGCTGACTCTTAACCGACACACCCAGGTGCTCCACAATAAGTATACTCTTAATCCCCATCACCTATTTCACTCATCCCCCCACCCACCTCTCCTCTAGCAACTACCAGTTTGTTCTTTATAAGTAAGTCTATTTTTTGTTTGTATTTCTTCCCATGTTCATTTGTTTTGTCTTTCTCTGATTGCCTTATTTCACTTAGCTTTTTACTCTTTAAATCCATCCATGTTGTTGGAAATGGCAGATTTCATTCTGAGTAATATTCCATTGTATACATATATAAACTACATATTCTTTATCTATTCATCTAAGGATGGACATTTGGGCTGCTTCCATATTCTGGCTATTGTAAACAATGTTGCAGTAAACATAGGGGTACATACATCTTTGCAATCTTTTATATTGTAAACAAATGTTTTTAGCAAGGCAACTGTGGAATTCTTCCTAGTGTATCTTTTTCTAAGATATTAAAATCAAAAGCTTTGAGAGCTCTCTACATATGTATAATCTGCATAGTATACACATCTGTATAGTAAAGCTAGACAGTAAATTATCCCATTAAGTATATATATTATATAATTTTCCACACTCATTGCCAAAGAACTCATTTATTTGTAACACATATGAGCATTCTGCTGAACACTCCACAGCAAATATTTTGGGAAATTCTAAGTTATGGTTTTGACTGACAATTGCTTTGTTGTACCTACTCACTAGGATGCCATATTATAACGTCTTAAATTCTGGCTACTCCACTGTGACATATTTTTCATAGTACCTAATTTATATTCCTTTGTCAGTTTACATGTCTGTATCCTCCAACTGATTACACTCAATGACAAAGAAACTTGTTGTCAATTGCATACCCCCAATGTTTAGAATTATGCCAGGAGAGTTGTATAAACTCAACGCATATCTACTGAGTGTACATACATACGAATGAAAGAATGAATAAGTGAACAAATGAATGAAAATAGAAACAGCCATTTGATTTACTGCTTTACTCAGTGATGTGCTGGGACCTACAGCAAGGGAACAGAAAGAACTTTCAAGTGAGTTATTTCTCTTTCCCTTTTCTAGAAGCAATTTAGTCAGAGAACACTTGGCATGTCAACCCTGAAATGTTGCCAGCCTTTTGCTCTGGCCACTATTTTATTCCTCTCAATAATAACTCCCACCAGAAGAATGGCAAGGAAAGAGAGAGAAGGTTAAACTGAATTCTGTCAAATGTTGTTAAGAGTTGGCAGCTCCAGGAAAGGTTTTATACCAAAGAGAATTGAATCTAGTGGAAAAGGAGGCTACCTGAGTCACTGTGAATTTCATTTATCTGTATTTCATGTATCTCTGTTCCTAATTATCACTGGTAAGTGACAAGTCGGCAAGCCCATGGAGGTCTCAGAAGGTTAGAAAATTGTATTAAATGGTTAAAGCCCAACATTTAAAAACATCAGTGATTCATGCAAAGCACAGTGTATTTATTTCATGTGATGTTGAGGTTTGCTCTAACTAGCTTCTTTTCTTTTCTCATAAAATAAGATATAATGGTATCTGAAATTTCTATCATGACAAGGTCTAATTGGTTAGGCTAAATGTAAAGTTCGAATGCTGGAACATAGATTCTCTTTCACTCACCCCCACATCCATAAACAAACAAACAAAAAATGTATATATGAGCCCCTACTGACTGCAGTTCACACAATTTGGTTCACCTGGCCCAAATGAAGAAGGTAAGTTGTAAGATGAAATACAAAAGTTTCTTTGCTATATATCTGATAAACAAGATTTAGAATCTCGGTAATTTTTCGATTATATTTAATTGCAACCCTTTTAAAAAGTACATCAAATCAAAAAAATGCTAAAACTTTAATAATTCCAAAAATGTAACAAAGTAAATACTTATTGGAAATTTTTAAAAAGCAGAAAAATGTTTTATAGATCTCAAGATGCATAATGAAATTTTTTGCTTTAACTGAAAGTCTCAGTGTACTACTTCTAAGTCACAAGAATTTACAGCCATGTTTTAAAGCTAACCACATTATAGTATCATCAAGGCAGAAACACTCTTGTTAATTAAAAAAAATTAAATGTTTTCTTTATTTTAGAGAGAGAGAGAGAGGGAAAGACAGGACACAAAGCAGGCTCCAGGCTCTGAACTGTCATCGCAGAGCCCAATGAGGGGCTCAAACTCACAGACTGCGAGATCATGACCTGAGCCTAAGTAGAATGCTTAACCAACTAAGCTACTCAGGTGCCAAAGAAACACTTCCCTGATGATCTTTCTCTAAATAGTTACTTTACACTTTCATATAACCTTACTGCTGACACTGTTCATTCTTGCAATGATTTTTTTTAACTTTTTAATTTTTTTTAATGTTTATTTATAGAAAGAGGCAGAGCATGAGCAGGGGAGGGGCAGAGAGAGTGGGAGACACAGAATCAAAAGCAGGTTCCAGGCTCTGAGCTGTCAGCACAGAGCCCTACATGAGGCTCATATCCTCGAACCCAACCGCGAGATCATGACCTGAGCTGATGTCAGACGCTTAACCGACTGAGCCACCCAGGCGCCCCCTTGCAATGATTTTTACAGAATAATTAATATGCCTCAATCATTTAGTTTAATGTTTTTCTCACATTCAACAACAAAGTATATACCTATGTTTATGAGATGACCGCATTTATAATTCTGATATGTTGCCATATTTAAACATTCTTTTTATAACTAAGTAGAGCTAATAAGCAAGTAAAATACATACTTGTTCTAGTCACAGGAGTATGCCACAAAGAGATCCATGAAAAAAATAAACTGATCATATTGACAACCTGCCAACTATTTACACACGTACACTCATTGATAACACTCCACACTAATCTATATAAACAACTTAATGCTTCCTACATAAAAATGATGTCTAACAGTGACCTAAAATTATATTTGAGAAGTTAATACTCTTCAGAATTTCATAAACCAGTATTAGATAAACATACAAATATACATAATTTTAAGGATTTTAAAAAATTGGGAGTCTCTTTGTTAGAAGAAAGACATTAAAAGAGGAGCTTTGGTATTTAATAATAGAATGTAAATTGTTACCCAAGTTAGATTTACTAACCATAAAGAATATTTTAACTACAAAAGCTATATATTGATATTAAAAAATTGAATTTGATTTGTGCAGCCTAGTTTTGAAAATGTACTCTAAATGGAAAATGAATAATGACTGAGGTAACTTTTTTCCTATTTAAACTACCTTAACTCATTTTTTTTTCTCAGCTAAATTACCTTAAAGGTGACAGTATTAAACATTCAGCAAGAGATATACCAAGTAAGTCTCATATATATATATACATGACAAGTATCATGACATATGTATATATATATGGGCCAAGTTTTCTTAGGTAATATCTGTATGCACAGAATTCCCATTCAATTTTAATGGGGTCATGCTTACATAAACACACACAAACACACACACACACACACACACACACACACACACACACACCAGAGCTTAATACGTATATATATAAATTCTACTCAATCTCTTTTTTCTTCTTATTTCATTCTAAAATATTTTTTCATACTAATATCTCTTCTTTTTTTCTTAATTGATAATACAACTGTAGAGTTCCTACTTTCTTTATTCCCCAGCTCAATTTAGAGACCTACAAAGAGGTTTCTAAACACTGGCTTAATCGTCAATCATACAAATACTTCTAGTTGTTATTAAAAACAAAGATTTTAGGGTATGACACATGACCTACAGAATCCAGGGACCCAGGAATATGTATTTTAATTATATATGATGATTAATAATTTTTAAAAATGTATTAAAAACTTAAAATGTGCATAGAACTTTTCTAAATATTCTACATATTTTAACACACCATGATCCAGTGAGGAAGCTATTGTTATTTAGATGGGAAAACTAGTAAAGTTAATGAGTTGTGGGGCTGTAGTTCTGGTAGTATTACATCAGAGTCCTGACTCTTGACCTTTTGGCACTTAAGCAGCCTCTCTTGGTGTGTCAAATGTCTAACTAGATTCCTATAAAAATGCCCAATAAATGTGAATGATCTATACTACACTGATCACAAATAGTTGCACTGTGCTTGTTTCTCAAATTAAGCAAAAAGTTCCATGAGAAAAGGATTACCATATATTCATATTTTGGGTCCTTCAGCAAGATACTTGAGTTCTTTGTAGATGTTTGTTGAATTGATTCTTCTTTTCAAATCCTCCAAGTAGAAATCACAAGGAAACTTACACTATGCACGAAGGAAACATTACATAGCAAGCCTTCCTTTCATGATATAGCCTATTCTGTCATCTGACCTATTTTCTCCAACATCCCAAGCCCATTTCTTAAGAAAAACGATTTTTATGAGAAATGATTCTTGTCACCATTAGCCATTCTATTTTTTTTATTTTAGGATTTTGAACATATTTATGTTCCTAAATTTACTATTTGAGAATGTCTGTGGTTGACATTATAGAAAGCTAAACAAAATGGTCAAAACTATAGCTCATCTTAGTATAAGGCCCAGATAACATCCAGGTTTCAGGTCTGGAAATACAGAGAAAGAAATTAAATTGGTTTAAAAAGAATTTATTCCCTTTCCCTCAAGTTTATTCACTTTCCTTCAATCTATATGCGTACTATTCTTTCAAATATATTGAGAATCAAATTAACACGATGTTCCTTCATTATAATGGAATCCTATTCAGCTTGGTTTTTTGTTTTTTTCTGTGAGCAAGTGACTACCATTTTTCAGCTAGCTTACAGAGATATGTTACATTTTAAATTTGTTTCAGTTTTTAAATCTACCTTATTTATATTTTGTTTATGAGAGCTATACAGAATTGACAATCATTCAAAATCTCCTATCTATAGGTTTATATAACCCTTTCTAGAAGAATCAAAGTCAAATAATATTTCAGTTCTTTAATGGGATTACATATATTGCTGTGAGATGAAAGCAGACTGTGAAATTTTGTTTAGCTAACAGTTTGCTAAAACAGAAAAGAAATTAAGATTTTCTGAGACAGGGGTGCCTGGGTGGCTCACTCAGTTAAGTGCCTGACTTCGGCTCAGGTTACGATCTTTCGGTTCATGGGTTCAAGCCTAGCATCTGGCTCTGTGCTGACAGCTCAGAGCCTGGAGCCTGCCTTGGATTCTGTGTCTCCCTCTCTTTGTTCCTCCCCCAACTCACGCTCTCGCTCGCTCTCTCTCTCTCTCTCTCAAAAATAAATAAACATTAAAAAACTTTAAAAAAAGATTTTCTGGGACAAAAAAGAAACAAATGTACTCAGAAAATAATCCAGGTAACTTGAAGAATCAGATAATGGATTTTCACAAACTTATAAAGGCCTCAATGCCTTCCCCATTCATGAATACAAAGTGTAAAAACAGAAGGTGATACGGTCTTTCTTTCTTACAGATAGAAAGGAGGAAGAACAGGAAGTGAGGAATGAATATTCAGGGAGTAACATGCTTCAATACTTACACGTGTATCAGACATTCATATGTATCTCTATGAACGGATTTTTTTCCACAATATATTGAAACTCATTAGGAAAAGCAATGCAGTAATTGCTAACCTCAGACATTGGTCTTGCAAAAATGATTCTCACCTTAATCACCATAGAGCCAAGTTTGAATAATGAACACTGCAGTCATGTTTAATGAGGTTGAAGACAAAAAAAAATGGAATAAGAACATTAGGGGGAACATCACTTATTTTTTTTACAAATTGCTTCCTTCTTTACATATGCTAGCTATGACAATACGCACCAACTCGGGAGACACCTACACCCACAAGTTGTAAATATTATGTGGCCAGAAGTGGGGTGGAGTTAACAAATGTATTGGTACAATGACTCTAGATTTTCAACTTTATCAAAGTGAAGGTAAGACATTTAATTTTTAAGATATTTGATTTCCAATGCCAAATACAGTTATTGGTGCACAATAAGCACGTGAGTATGTTTATGAATTAATATTTATAACCCATATCCTCCATTAGACTATGAGCAACATGAAGTTTTTCTTTCATTTCTCCATTTATAATATGCATACCACCAGAACAAAAAACGTTTATAACAAATGTTATTTCATTGAACAAATGAATGGAGGCACCAAAACCAAAGTGAAAAATGTCCAGAAATCATAATCCATTAGAAAAATTAAGATCCAGAACTAAATGGGGCACCTGGGTGGCTCGGTCGGTTAAACATCCAACTTCGGCTCAGGTCATGATCTCATGGTTCATGGGTTCAAGCCCCGTGTTGGGCTCTGTGCTGACAGCTCAGAGACTGGAGCCTGCTTCCGGATTCTGTGTCTCCCTCTCTTTCTGCCCCTCTCCCGCTTGTGCTCTGTTTCTCTCTCTCAAAAATAAATAAACATTAAAAAATAAAAAAATAAAAAAGATCCAGAACTAGAAATAAAATCATGTGTCCAGAGACAAGAAGATGAGTTCAAATATTGAGGTACTCACAGAAAACCCTTCCACAGGGTCCTAGCATGTAATGTTTTTATTAGAATTTCTACCATGTTGGCACATTTAATCCTGGGATAATCTTCTAGGTATTTTCCTATATGTAATATTTGGTTGTATGTGCCTGTATGTGGATGTGTTTCTGAGCTTGTTAGAAATTTGGGAAAACATAGGGTGGGTGCATTGGGCACAAACATTACCATCAGTACTCTGACTTCGGGGAGAGGCTACAGTCCATTAAATTCTCCGATTAAAGTTTCACTTAGATTCTATTTTGCTGAAACTTAAGGGGTATGATTAAACCTTAGATAAAAGTCTTCAGGTTAAAATTATTCAGTCAGGCCTAACATGCTCTAGGAATCCTGTGTAAGTATATTCTGTTCAGATTGCTTTATTTTACAAAAGGGCAATTTTTTGTTTAGAATCACCTTTAAATAGTATTTTATTTGGCATAGTCTACAAAGATGAACTGTAATTTTATTACACTTTTGATTAAACCTACCAAGTAGGATACACTGAGTTAGAAAAGATAGTAAACATCACAGCAGTGTAAATTTTATCGAAAACCACTTACGCTTTAGTTTATTTGTTTACATATGGACCTAGGCAAATTTACCAGAATGTGTCCTAGGCAGAGTAAACATGGCTGATTCGGAAAAACCACAGACAAGAGGTCAGGTGTTCCAGTCTTTAAATGAAGATACAAATTTCACATCATTCCCAAACGTTAGCTAATGGAACATGACAAAGTGCTTACTAATTCTTAAGGAAATGAGAAAAATGTATTAGGTATTTCATAACACCAAATTTGTTCAATTTATCGTAATATTCTTTATTTTGGGATTATATGTTTCTTATTAGTTTGGAATTCGAATTCTTTTTTTTTAATGAAACAATAGTGATAATAGAGGGTAGTCATAATAATGACGAGTTTTTATTTAAGGAGTGCTTTGAGTTTAATTTTTAAATTACTGATTGCTGCATAGCACAATTACAATTCTAGGAGATACTTGTTGGGTTTTGTCTGTGAAAAAGAAGAAATGAATGATGTCTCCCAGAATTAAATTGGTCTGGCTTCTGAGGAAAACTGTGCACAGTATTTGAACTTCAAGTTTATGTAGTTTCAATTATTAATAAGAGCAGAAAAGTTGGTGTGTCATGTTAGAGATTCAGCAAGACTGGGAACTCTCAAATAATGTATTAATACTTAATTTTAAGGGTATATATTCTTTATGTAACAATTTATTATTTATTATTATCCAAATCAACTGATTTGGATAACATGACTTTAGGCAGTTTAGCTTATGAAAAGGTAGCACTCCCAAGTTATTTGTAACTACCCTATCTGAATTTTAAGAATCATATATCCATAATAAAACACTTTTATTAAAAGAGGTTGTGTTCCTAGGCCATAAGTCTCACATGAGGCTATTAACTTATGCAATATATAATTAATGTATATGACATTATTTCTATGAGAAGCACATTTGAAGTTATAATTGAGGATGCCTAGTACTCACAGCTCTTTACAATATTCCCAGGGATCTGAATCCATATTTCTGAAAATGAGGAAAAATTTCCCTTCCAACCACACATTCACTTAGTCGTTCATTCATTCAGCAATTATACTGATGATGTACTATGCTCTGGAGACACACTAGTGATCAAGAAAGACAATCACATGTTTCTTACATTATATTTATAACTAAGACACTCTCAAAGGAGGTATATAATAGTAAGATATCACATATAATGTTGGATTCCTGATAATTACTAGAAAGGAAATATTAAATCTCTGTTATGGCTTTCCAAGATGGCTACATGAAGCAGGAGGCTCCAGGATTTGGAATTCTAAGCACCATTGAAAAGGCTACTTCATGGAGACTGAGGCATAAAAACTCTGTAGTAAGTGCCTCCATAACGCCTGTCTGAATAGGACTCTTTCTTCCTTATCACATAATGGTAATAGATCATATCTACCTATTATTGAGTGTCATATAATGTAACAAAAATTCATAATGAAATTACATTAAAGTGCTTTGACAGCAGTATGGCAACTAGTATAATTAACAATAGAAACTTCAGAAAATGCCAAAACGCATATATTTGCTCCATCAGTAACTAATGAATAATGGACAACAAAGGTAAAATCCATGATCTAATAGATAACTTCACATTTCACTGTTAGCAATTATAATACAGATCAGAAACTAGGAAATCCAAATTCAGCCAAAAAACCTGGAGAGATTTATGATAATGGAGGTAAGAGTCAAGTAGAAAAAAAAAATCATGGTTCAGAAAAAGTTAAATAGATAAAATAATTACAAAATAAAATTTTTATTGAATTAGTTCAAATGCAAAGGCAATCTTGGTGACGTTTCAAAAACAAAAATTGAATACTTTTAAGTTTACTTGTAATTTTTGATGCTTTTCATAGTAGTGATTCACAAATTTATTGAGTGTGGTTGCCACACATGATGGATGTGTGGCTTGCCAACTATAGATGGGACAAGAACATTCATTTATTGCTATTAAGAACTGCATTTCTGGGGTGCCTTGGTGGCTCAGTTGGTTAAGCATCTTACTTGATTTTGATTCAGGTCATGATCTCAGGTCAAAGTCAACATTGGGCTCTGCAATGACAGTGTGGAGCCTGCTGGGAATTCTCTCTCTCCTCCTCTCTCTGCCCCTCCCTGCCCCCACTCTCTCATTTTCTCTTTCTCTCAAAACAAATAAATAAAACTTCAAAAAAAAACTCAAATAAAAAAGAACTGCCTTTCTTTTTAAAATTGTAACAGAACAAATTCCCATTGTTATCTTTCTCTTCATATTTTGATATATTCAAAGGTAGATAGATGTCTTTAAGGACATGAATTATGGGAAATAATTTCATTCTCTAAGGAACTTAACAAATTCAATAAATAAAATGGGCATTTAAAAATAGCTGTTATTTAAAAATAGCAATTGGCAAAAATGAAATGACCACCTCAGATTTCAACGTTCAGTGTACATTATTGTTCCTATTACTATAGCACTAATGATATTTAAGATTTAGATACCTAAGAAAACAGGATTTTCCCTTATGATGGAACAAAGTAAGTTTGATGGTCTGTGCTCTCCTACATAAATTATAGAATGTAAAAGAAGTATATAGAGTTATGTTGTGGGGGAAAATCCACTAAATGTAACAATAGACTAAGATAATAGAGAAAGCCATGTAAAGAGTACTGTGCCTCATAAATCTATTTTTCTAAAATTGCCAATTTATTATATAAAATATATAAAATGACTATTTTTCTTTTTATATGAATGTACAGATAACACACATCTATGATGGATTTTCATGTTACCAATGCACCTCGTGTCATGTGCGGATGCAATCACAGAATATATAATAAAGAAAGTAAGCTGTTATGTTCTCCAGTCATCAAATGATGCCAGCTATGACATTCAGAAATATTAAGATATCAAGCACTTAAACGGTGCTTAATATCTTTCCTAGTTCTCCTATGAGGTAAGTCAATATTCTCATCTCCAGAAAGATTTAGTAATTGACCTACCTGACCTAATTCACAAAAGGAGGCCACTGCAAAAAATGAGCTAAATTTAAAAATCTCCTTGTCACTGTGGTTGCAGCTACATGATAATAAATGGTCCACAGTATAATAAATGATTCAATTTACCGTTAAAAATAAGTAAAACTGATTTTGGTATCACCAGCTGATACAACCAGCATCTGGATCCCGGTATGTTGTGGATTTGTTAGCAGTTATTTTAATATTTATTTAAAGAATGTGATTCAATAAATGTTAACGGAATATCACATAGCTAAGTTATACTTTGAGTAACAATTTTACACTTTGAAAAGAGGATCAGGTAAAACAGTCCTTGATATTTAAATTTGCCACTGGCAGTGGAGAAATAAAACACTAATTTACTGCAATGACAAAAAAAATATTTTTTATTTCTGAGGTTTGATAAATACTGCAGCAGAAGCCCAACATATGATTAAATAAAAGAATTACTTCCTATATTCCCCAAAGTCCTTAGAAAATATCACTATTAGCTACCGCATTATTTTGATAGAATATTTAAATATTATTCATCTCAATTTAGAATCCAAAGTTCACTGTGAAAAACCTTTACAAGACTTGAACCATTTTATGTATTCAATTGTATAATGATATAATCTCCAGTCCTAACACTTGTTTTTTAAAAAATCAATGTTTATTGCATCTTTGTATCTTGAATGCCTAGTGTAATTCTACAACATCAAATGACTTGTTGTATAAATATTTGCTGGACAAATTGATGAATATATAAACCTACAACTGCATCAAGAAATTAAGTTCAATGGCATCATTTCAAGGTTATATGCAAGGTCATCTAATTTCAAATCAAAGTTTTACCTAGGAAATCCACTTCTGCATGTAATAGACTTTTATAAGACACTAGGTCAATATAACTTTCTGTGGGATTTCACATGGTTTCTTTCTCTGTCCTACCAACAAGCAATAGATGAGATTATATAGATGTTTAATTAAAGTACAAGCTAAATAAATTATTTAGTTTCTTATTTATGTAGATGAAAAGGGAATTTCTTTCACTGACCCTTGGAAAAAGTAGATCTGAAATCTTCTCCAAGGGAGTTTGAATGTCTAGCTCTCTGCATCTCTTTAATATGGATGTAGAATAGGCCTAATATGGCCCATTCAACTAGGTGGAGGCTATACTTCTCAGTGGCAGACAAGCAAGTTGTTATTATGGTGCCTTAGACAAAATTTCCAGGCATGTATAGGAAAGTGATTTTTAGGCACTGTTCCATATGCCATTATTATAAAGGACAAAAACAAATTCCTTTACTCCTATTTTTATGTATCATTGCATTCAAATAGGTTTTAAAAGAACAAGTTACTGGTTTGAATAAAATGTTTCCTACCCTGTGTTCTACTGAGCATTCTTCATGAAGATGTTACAGTGGGTGAAATGTTTCCTGATCAAATGTGGGATAGCATGCATGGCCATTAATATGTTAAAGGCTTAGTATAATGCAGTAGGTAGAGAAAAATGTTTAATTCCATTTAATATTTCTCAAACTTATTTGAGTATAGAACTCCTTTTGCTTAACACATTTATTTCCTGTTTCAGACAATCTTTAGTACAACCTCACTTTGAGAAATATTGGGCATTAATTCAAGAGTTCTAGCCCTCCTTATTTGCCTAAAAGTCTGTCTTGTTTAGTAAATACATATTCACTTTATGGAATGTGTAGTTTGAGCAGGAAAGAGACAGAGAGAAAGAGGAAAAGAATGGGGGAAGGGGAAAGGGAGAGAGAGGGGAAGAGCGAGAGCGAGAGAAAGAGAGAGAGAGAGAGAGATATTTCCCATGTTCTCATGTTCTCGTTGCCTTTTCTGTGTTTGACCACATTATACCTTATTACTCTTTTAGAAAAAAAATAGAAATTGACACTTGTCTTAATTCAGGTTCTATAACAAATACTATAGACTAGGTGGCTTCAACAACAAATACTTCTCACAGTTCTAGAGGCTGAGAAGGCTAAGATCAAGGCCCCAGCAGATTTAGTGTCTGGTGAGCTCCTGCTTCCTGGCTTGTAGATGGACACCTTCTTGCTATAGTCTTATATGGCAGAGAGAGAAAGAAAGGAATAGAGATGGAAAGGCATACAGAGAAAGAGAGAGAGAATGAGAGAGAGAGAATGAGAGAGAGCAACCTTTCCCCTGACTCTTCTTTTAAGATACTATTTCCATCCTGAGAGCTCCACTCTCTAGAGCTAATGACCTCCTGAAAGCCTCACTTCCTCAAACCACCAACATTAGGATTTTAATACATGAATGGGAGGTGGCACAAACATTCAGTAAAGAGCAGGGCCTAAATTATCAAACTTCAACAAATTCACACACCTCAGGTCTCAGATTTGACCACCCCATCCAGAAGCACAGAATGGATTTCTTCATTACATTTACACAAATTCCAACTATGAACTAATTCTAGTGTTAATATCCTTCTTACATATTATAATCACTTATTCTGTTAGATTTCAAATAAGAGTCAGAACCATAAAACCATAAAATTTGGGCACTAAAAGAACCTTAATAATTACCAACAATTATTCTTTAATACATGAGTAAACTGAGATAATTAAGGTTTGGAACAACTCACAAATTGTTATCATCATTGTTTGTTATATTGTTACTGCTGCTGTTTTTGTGGTGATGGTTTTCAGTTTCAGACTATATGAATTCATTTTTAAAATACAATCTTTAAAGTATATTGGAAATGTTGGCCATAATGTCTAATACTATGAAGAACCCCAACTATAAAGTCCTATGGTTCATTCATTATTTTTCACAGCTTGTCCTAAAATTTCCATCTGAGGATGTGGAGAGAGTGCATAAAAGAATATTCAATTCAATATTTTACTGATTGACTATATGACACTGTATCTTTACATCCATTTCCACTTTCAAAGAGTGATACAATATATATGTAGATGTCAGAAATGAACTTCAGTGCACTAATGAGTAATGCAACTATGAAAATCACTTATGACTGGCTAGTTAGAAAGCATTATCAATATGTGATGACATGATAGCTACCTCTCACCTTCTAGATTAATGATATTCTAGTAGCACTTTTGGGAACCACATTAATTTTCCTGATATTAGCACTGAAATTATATATGCTATTTTTTATCATAACAACCTTAAACTATATATTTTAGGAATGTAAAAGAATTCCAAAATTATAACATGATATAAGTACCATATACTATCATTATGGTTAATTACCTTCAAAAATCTGGCATCAAAATGAACAGTAAACCAGAGAATCTTGTTTAATGAAATGACTTCATCTCTCAGGATTATACTCATCATTATGCCTTTAGTTGTGCAGACTGGAAGCACTTGTGGCACAAACTTGGTAATCTTGCATTATTTGAATAATTTATAATCTCACCAGAGCTTGTGATTCATTGGATTATAATATATTTGCATGTTATAATCCACTAAAAGCCCATGCATGCCCAAATATACAAGCTCTGTTTAAAATGAAACTTCTCTGGGGCACTTGGGTGGCTCAGTGGGTTAAGCGTCAGGACTTCCCCTCAGCTCATGATCTCATGGTTCTTGAGTTTGAGCCTAGCATTGGGATCTCTGCTGTCAGCACAAAGCTCACTTCAGATTTTCTGTCCCCTTCTCTCTCTGCCCCTTCCCTGCTCTCCCTCTCTCTCTCCCTCTCTCTCTCTTTCTCTCTCTCTCCAAAATAAATAAACATTAACAAAAATTTTTTAAAGAATGAAATGAAACTTCTCCAACAACTTTGGCATCTATCCTGTCTTTATGTATATAACATAGAGTGGAGTAAATGAAGTATTAAGTTAGACATCCTTGAAGCACATGAATGCTATTTCCATTATCTGTGTTCCAGATCAAATATTAAGAAATAAAGCCGAATTGGAATGTATTTTCTGAATAAGTTCAGGTCCATGATCTATGGCACTAATTGGTCATAATAACATAAAAACATTTTGGAAGTGTTAAACTCATGTAAGGAAATCCCACATAAGGAAAGCAGTATTAATCGATGGAAAATATTGCCTTCCTCTTTTGTTATTACACTTTTGTATCTGTAACTTGCTTCTAAGCAAGAGACTTGGCTTTAGATGCAGCACAGGGACTTTCAGAACCAGGTCAGCAATCACAAGGGTGATTTTCTTGGGCTCTACGGAAACGATGAGCTAATAGGATGCTATTAGTTTTATGCCTACTCATAATACCTAGATGTAGACAGAAATACACAGCCAAAGTGGCTTGGAAGCACAGAGATATTTGTGTCACAGAAAAGAATGATAAGAACAGCACAGGGAATATAGTCAATAATACTGTAATACACTCTGAGCCTTTCAAAATGTATATAATTGTTGAATCGTGATATTGTACACATGAAACTAATTTAATACTATATGTCAACTATACTTCAATTAAAAATTAAAATATAAAGAATGATAAGAACCAAAAGATATAAAACCAACAGGTACAATGGAGCCCAAAATACAAGAATAGTGGAACAAGTTATATTAAGATTTTAAATAACTCAAATAGACCAATTAAATACGATTATCTATAAGTCAAACAGACCACTCCAATAAAATTATTGAATTCTGGGTAAAATTCATATGTATTGTAGAAATCATGCTTTGTAGACATGATAGAAATTATATACTGAAATGACTAATTTCATTGCAAGTTTTAGAATAAAATATTTTACATTAGTGATTGTTTTAAAACTAAATTAATTTTATGAGAACACAACTTTATATTGAGGAAAATGCATCCTCATCAGAATTCCTAAGGGACACCAGTTGAGATGGAGCCCAGATACTTTTTAACACTCTCCTTATAGCAGAGATGTTCACCAACAGCTACATCTAAACTTATATTCCACAATTTTATCTTCCTCCCTCAACCCAGCTACGGATGTTTGCAAAAGTGATAGACAGCTGAACCAAGTGGAACCCATCAAAATATTTCTATGTGGGGGGGCGCCTGGGTGGCGCAGTCGGTTACGCGTCCGACTTCAGCCAGGTCACGATCTCGCGGTCCGTGGGTTCGAGCCCCGCGTCAGGCTCTGGGTTGATGGCTCAGAGCCTGGAGCCTGTTTCCGATTCTGTGTCTCCCTCTCTCTCTGCCCCTCCCCCGTTCATGCTCTGTCTCTCTCTGTCCCAAAAAAATAAATAAACGTTGAAAAAAAAATCTTTCTATGTGGAATTTGGAACATTCCCAGTCTGATTATGTCTTTTTAATATAGGAGATGAAATTTGGAATTGTGGAAAAACCATGTGCAAAGTGAAGCAAAAAAGTCTGGTGTGCAGATAGAAGAATGAGGAAACAACAGGCCAGAAGCAGGGATGAGAGAGAGAGAGAGAGAGAGACAGAGAGAGAGAGAGAGCAGCCACCACCCTGTTCATGAGAGCTTGCCCAGTCAATTGGTTTCATTATTTCAAGAGTTCGACTGACCTTGGATTTTCTGAGTTAACCATAAATTCTGTTCTTTCTCTTCAACTAGCTAAAGTCTAGTTGACATTACTTGAAAATTGATCAACAGAATAATAAATAGCTAAATCAACTTTAGTTATCTGGACAATTTACAAAGTTAGAATACCTCTTGGAAATTATTGTTGTAAGTATAATATTTTATTTTAATAATGTTTGAATGAAATATTTTCCCTATATCCTATTTAAGAGAAAAAGCAAAACAACACTTAAGTCCTTTTGAAGACAGAGACTATTTATTTGGTATATGCCCATCATTGTACTCCTGTTCTAGGTTAAAGATATGCGTATCTTTTTTCAGAGTTTTCAATTTTCAGAGGGTTAAACTTTCATAGATTTGTTTAAGACCACTGTCTTAATCTATTCAAACCGCTATTACAAAATGCCATGGACTGGAAAGGTTATTTAGGAGTAGAAATTTATTTCTCGCAGGTCTGGAGGCTGGAAGTCTGGGATCAGGGTGGCATGATGGTTGGCTGAGGGACTGGTTCCAGGTCTCAGACTTCTCACTGTGTCCTCACATTCCAGAAGGAGGCTGGCTAGCTGTCTGGCATCCCTTTTATTAGAGCCTGAATCCTATTCATGAGAGCTGCACTCATGACTGCACATCCCACAGGTCCTACCTCCTCAAGCCACCACGCTAGGGCACTAGGATGTCAACATATGGTTTTTGGTGAATACACAGACATTCAGACCACAGCACCCACCAATCTACAAAACGATCATTCATTCTGCTTTTGATAACCATTTCCTTACTTCACTGTAAATTTTTCACATCTTACTACTATTAGTGCACATTCCTGTTTTGTTCAGTGAAAGTGAATTGTTCATCAGTGAAAAACAATTAAATGCTTTAGAAAACTTTATGTGAGCACTACCATGTAAATGGCTAGGTGACTTCTGGCAAAACCTCTTAAGTCTTCATTAGCAAAGAATCTTGATGCTTCATTTAACAAGTGAATATATTTTTCCATCTTTAGGTTTTAAGTAAAATTTAGTTCAAATATACTTAGTAAGACAATGGTCAAGACATGAAAACATTATAAGTGTATCAGTCACTAAGTACCTCCTGGGAAAAATAAAAATAAGAACCAAACCCAAGAACAGAAGCCAAGATAAAAAGTAATAGCAATCGCACACACCGTTTAATAAAGGCCAGGCAGTGTGCTAAACATCGCAATGTTATCCCATTCTAATCCTTATAAGAACATTGTGCAGTAGGTAGTCTTATACATAATTTATAGATGAGGAAGTAGAGATACTGAGATGAACCAATTTGCTACACATTAAGTAATAAGGGGTGGAGCCAGATTTGTAATCTTAGATTAGCTGTTTTCAAAGTCTCCATGTTAACCACACTGCTTCTAAGGGAGCCAATATTTACATGAAATTAGTAATTTCGATTGAGCCCCAGGGAGAGGAGACCCTAGAGTTGTATATATGTCTGTGCAATAGGCTAGAGGTAGAAATTTATATAAATCCTTCGAGGAGTTAAGTAGAGAGAAATGAGTTCATTCGGGCAAAAGTGTGGTGGGATATTATTAGATCACAAAGATAGCAGCGGCTATGCTCTGGAGGACAGAGATCCCAGGCTGAGCAGTCTGGACCATCACTTTCTGCATTAGTGCCCATAATGAATAGTATAAAAGAAAAAGGAGAGGGGGCGGGAAAAGAATAAGGCAATGAATAGCAAAAGCCTCAAAAACTTCAAACACAGAGAGGAGTCTTGAGCATTCTCTCTCCCCCTGCTGCCTTTAATGGAAATAATCAACAGGAATGCTGGATGATTACAGTATATTTTTTCTCTGTGGGAGAGGGAGATTATGTACTCAGAACCATAAAGCATTTTGCTTGCAAAATTAATTCAAATTGACTTGCATGGGAGCACTGTCACATGAATTGAAAACAGCTGAAGAATGGTTAGGGAAAAAAAAGATTATGATAAACAGCAATCAAATTACTCGGAAAAGTACCTAGTGTTTGGACCCTGGGGACCTCTGCAAGGCCCAGTTTTATTTAACATCTTCATTAATGAATGGGAGGATGGAAATAAAAAAATCATCATATTCACATATGGAAGCTGGTACAAATACCAATGAGAGCAGACATTTTTTTCTTTTCAGAAGGAAAAGGATTTTAGGCCCAGATTTTACATGGACCACATTATTTGGCAAAGAAAATCTAGACAGAAACCTAGAAATCCTCATATGCATAACGAGGAAAGGGAAACATGAGGACCCAGTATGAAACAGGTGGAAACTATATCGGGAAATGACTGTTTGATGCAAGTGTGTGCCCAGGTGTCTCACATCACAGGCAAGGTGACAGTAACTTGCATATGACTCTTTAGAAATGATCTGAAACTGTTCACATTTATGCTCCCTGCTTGTTATACAGACCAATGGAAAAAGTCACTGAAAAAGGAACAAGTGGGAAGAATTAAGTGTTTGGATAGAAAGCCAGACAAAGTGTTGCATATGGATAACATACCTGTACACATTGCAATCTGGAGGAAAAAAGAGAGGTTGAGATGGAGGGAAGAAGAAGGATTTCACAGCACGATTTGCCAAAAGGGAGGAAAATAATTAAGTCCTAGAGCCATACTTTGCTGAGGAAGTGGGACTTAAACTGCAGTCTGAAGGATGAAGCCTTTAGCTAGCCGATTGCAGGTAGGTTAAGGAGGATTAGCAAAAGGATTTTGTGGATAACGGTCATTTTCCAGTTTATATTTGTGAGTATCCTTATAATGTGGGGAAGTGTTTTGAGAGCCTCGAAAAAAGAAAATATTTGCAATATTTTATAGTTACTTTGAACACATAAACAACGTAATACCAAATAAATAAATAATACATGCATGTCTCAAACTCACTTTGCAGGAATATACTGTGACTATTGCTAATTCATTCAATTTAATTGCACATATCAAAGACTAAATACATTTGTTTCATATGCCAAGGCAGAGCTGGACATTTTAAAGAACTTTCTTCATAATTGCTAAGTTTCCATGTGGGAAATCTAAATGCAAAATTGTGCTTCTTCTAAACTTCAGTGTATGCTTAATGACTATCTTGAATTCCTTAAATTATTTATCTTAATTACCTTACGGGTTGGGTGTTCTTTTTGTTTTCTAAAAAATAATGAATACAAAGCTACTTTGGAACAGGATTGTTCTTCATTATACTGGCATTTGCATTATATAGTATAATATCCATTCCCTTTAGAATTATTTTCTATCACTGTCCAAATAAAGTGCTTTTCTATATCCACTAATGTGTTCTTTTTTACCCACTTCAGCATTACGTTAATCTTTATTAGCCTCTCCATGCTCAGTGTGGGCCTCAATGCTTGTCATTATCTTTCCTCTCCTTCAGTGGAAAGCAAAGCCAAAATAAAATTCTGGCAAAATCTACCGTGATCATAACCAAGATACAAGAGATTATCAGCGCTCAAATATTTCTCTTCATCCTTCACCTTTCATTTTTGGAAAAGTAAATCACACAACAAAACCCCCATATATCCTTTTGGAAAAAAATCTGTGTATCAGAATAGAAAACCCAGTTTAAGTGTTTCTTGATTCAAGTGAATCCACATACAACACTAATAATGTATTCACAGTCCAATTTGAATCATCTGAATTTGAGTCATTTTCAACTTCACAAGTAAATACACGGGTTCTCTAGCTCAAAGAAATCAGAAAATAGAACAAAGTGACACTAAAACAACAAAAGCCACAAACTCCTGTTTTTGAAGTGTCTTGTATGGAAGACTATCTTGTTCTCTCTCCCCCAGGCAGAGAGCAGGTTACTGTTTCTCTTTTAGTACAAATATGATTTAATCTGAAATCTTTCTCAAATGAGTAAATTATTGTAAGTGATCCTAATAACCCCTATGATCAGCATAAGAAAGGATTTTACAATAATGTTTACCTTACTTGACTGAAAAAAAGAGCAAAAATAAAAGAAGAGCTTCAGGACAATTCAGAGGTGATACCCAGGGGAATGTAATGGCTTGCCAGTTGTGTGCTACAGGAAGTACAGAGAATTCAGTGGGGAAATGGCAGGTTCCACCAAAGCAAAGGAGGCAGGTGTACCTTGTGATCTTTTGTAACCACAATATATGGGAAGAAAGAGCAACAGTGGAATTTCTGAGAAGTAAGAGCATAATCTGCTCTAAACAAACATCATGACCATTAATTTTATTCTCATAAGAATAAGCCTTGAAAACACTTGCTAAAATTTTTCAGGAAACAATGTTGTTTACAGCTATGCCTACACTATATAGATTAATCAATATTAAATGTTCCAGAAGATGACAAAAATAAATGTAATGTAATTAGAAGGGAGCAAAATACACCTTCAGGGTGTGTATAAATAGGCTGATGAAGCTATGGATACAAGACTGACGATTTAAGAGAAGAAAAGAGAGAGAGAGAGAGAGAAAGAGAGAAAAAACTTAAGTGAGAAAAGAGTTTCAGCTGAATAATTCAACCAGAAAATTGGGATAAATGTATTGCTATGAAGATTGCTCATCTATTCTAAATACTTTCATAATTTTAATTGGAATGGGATTTATATACAACATAACTTTTACCTTTAAAGAAAAATACTTACGTTCTTAAAGGTTTTGCTTATCTTTTTCTGAAGTCTAGTTGTGAAATTTTCCACTATACGTACCATTTACTGGGAAAGTGAAGATGTGCAGAAATAGAGTTCTTAAAATTATGGGACAGTGTTAATTCCAAAATTCCTAAATTGGTCATCAAAAAATAGAGGGACATTTTATGATAATAATATATCACTGTCAAATCACAAAAAGACACGGAGGAACCTTAAATGCATCTTGCTAAGTGAAGGAAGCCAATCTGAATAGGCTATATACTGTGTGATTCCAACTACACGGCATTCTGGAAATGGAGACTGTAAAAAGATCAGTATTTGCCAGGGACTAGAAAGGAAAGAGAGAGGATGGGAGCAAGGAATGAGGAAGTGGAACACAGGGGATATTTAGAGCAGTGAAATTATTCCTTATGATACTGTAATGGTACATACATATCCTTGTATATTTGTCAAAACCAACAGAATGTAAAACAAAAAAGAGTGAACCTTAATAAAAACTATTTTATGCTGAGGTTCTCAAACTTTTATATTACTCATTTGAGAAAGATTTCAGATTAAATCATATTTGTACTAAAAGAGAGACAGTAACCTGCTCTCTGCCTGGGGGAGAGAGAGCCCCCATGTGGGGCTTTAACCCATGAACTTGGAGATCATGACCTGAGCCAAAGTCAGACGCTTAACCAACTGAGCCACCCAGGCATCTCAAGGTACGAAAATTCTTAAAGTCTACTGACTTCATCCGATAAAGTCAAATGCCAAAGTGATAGGTGAGTGGTTATTGCATTTAACTACCAAAATGTTGCTTTCTGGCTATATTTGAAAATAGCAATGGAGAAGCAGCTTTTAATTCAGCCAGCATCTCTCTATTGTTTTGATAGTTTACGAATCAAGTGGTGCATCAAAATACATTATTTTATCTTAAAAACAACACTGCAAGACAGATAACTTTCCTACCTAACATTTAGGAAAGCTAAGGTTCACAGAAGCCTCAAAACCACTAGTGAATTACAAGTATAGCTAGAAGTTAAGTTAATTCATCTTTTTAACTACCTGTTTGTATAATTATATATATATATGTATAATTATGTATAATTATGTATATATATACACACACAATATAACAAATGCAACTTATACTTTTGAGCACCTATGTGCTATACATTTTGTCAAATACTTATGATCTGGCAATGAACAGAATGCAACCCACTCTGGCCCATTTAAAAATGTTTAAGGTGAATTTTCTCTTTAGCATCAATTCCTCTTTTATATAAACTAGAAATCTGGGAACCATCCAGAAGCTAGTCATATCTCTGGAGACCTAACTGTTTGGAAGACTTCGCCTCTCGTTTAAAATAATCAGTCTCGTGGAAGACCTGGGCTTGAAATAGATTTAGTCTCTTACCAGCTGCTTAACCTTGGGCAATTCACTTACCCTTACTGAGCCTCATTTTCCTCATCTACAAGAAGAATACTAAGTACCATTCTTGCATCGCCATTGTTAGTATTAAATGAATTTATGTACATGCAAAAGTATTTTTTCATGGGAAGACAATTAGAAACAGTGATATGATACCACATGTGCCAAAGACAATACAGGTGGTCTTCCCAGTGCAGTACAAACTATCAGAGTGACCTTGAGCAAATACTGTCACCTCTCTGCCCCTTTTGCACACTACAGAAAGAAAAGATAAGACTAGAAATTATTTCATGTACCTCATTGGTCTCACGCTTTGGTTACTCATTCTAAAAATAATAATGTTGCCTCAAGATCCAAGACTTCAGGGACTTTTGTTTTCTTCAGTGCTCTACCCTCAGGGCCTAGAAGAGTCACTGACACATACTAAGTGCCCAATACATATCTGTTGAGTGAATGAATGAATGAATGAATGCAGAAAATTTGTATTTTCATAAAAGCAAACCTTGCTACAGCATAGTATTTCTAGGTATGTCCAGAATAAATAATCGAAGGAAAATTCAATTAACTACCATGAGGTATGTGTGCATGATACAAGTGCATGCATGCACACACACACACACACACACACACACACACACACACAGTCTCTCTCATATACTGTGGCTAAATTTGGGCACATGCTGAAGCCCAAATTCAAATGATGTGTCTTGATTAAGGTAAAGTACTCAAAATCTATTAAGAAACTATCTCAGCATGTAATAATCATAGATTTTTTTAAAAAATATATGAAATAAAAGAAAATCCTGATGATTGTACACTCTAAAATAGTGCCAGGGTCCCTGAGTGGCTCAGTCCATTAAGCATCCTACTCTTGATTTCAGCTCAGGTCACGATCTCATCATATAGAGCCCTAGGTAGGACTCAGTGCTGACAGTGCAGAGCCTGCTTGGGATTCTGTCTCCCTCTCTTTCTGATCCACTCCAGCTCCCCACGCTCACTCTCACTGTCTCTCAAAATAAAGTATTTACTTTGAGAGAGAGAGCGAGTGTGAGCATGGGAAAGGCAGAGAAAGAGACAGAGAGAGAGAGAGAGAGAGAGAGAGAGAGAGAGAATCCTAACCAGGCTCCACACTGTCAGCACAAGGCCCGACACGGGGCTCAAACTCATGAACTGTGAGATCATGACCTGAGCCAAAACCAAGATCTGGATGCTTAACCAGCTGAACCACTCAGGTGCTGCAAAATAATTAAATAAACTAAAAAAATAAAAGAAAATAAAACATATAAAATGAAATGAAATGAAATAAAATAAAATAAAATAAGTAAAATAAAATAGTGCTAACATTACAGACTGAGTACTTAAATGAGTAAAGAGTATGAGATGGAAATTGATTCAAATAACATAATTTGCTTACAGTCACAAAACAGCAGACTTTACTCAGATTTGAGCTATTGAGGTCATAGAAAGCTGCTAGTTCCAGCATTCTGAAACTTCCAACTAAACAGAGAAGCTAAACAGAGAAGCTGGACATTCAGATTTCTTATGAAATCTCCCAATCTTTAAGTGCTGGCAATGAATTCAAGTGGATATATTTATATGGAAAAACACACAAAAACCTTTTGGATATCTTGGTATGAGAAAACTAGAAATGCAATAGAAGGTCAAAGAAAAAATATTTACTGAGAGCCATCACTGTGCAAAATTCTACTTTCAGTTCTAATTTTAAATCTTTATGCAAAACTATATCGCAGTAACTTATGTTCCATTTTATAAATTTAAAAACAATAAACTAAGTTATCCTTCCAATACATGTTTATTGAAGTTCTCTTATATTTCAGGACCTGAGCCAACTTGTAGAAACACTGTAGACTAGTAAATATGAGATCCCTAGAAGCATCCCAGGAGCTGACAAGCATAGAAGTGTCATGGGAGCCGGGCGCCTGGTAGCTCAGTCGGGTAAGCTTCCGACTTTGGCTCAGGTTGTGATCTCATGGCTTGTGGGCCTGAGCCCCGCGTCGGGCTCTGTGCTGACAGCCCAGAGCCTGAGGCCTGCTTCGGACTCTGTGTCTCCTTCTGTCTCTGCCCCTCCCCAACATGTGCTCTGTCTCTTTCTGTCTTTCAAAAATAAATAAATGTAAAAAAAAAAAAAATTTAGAAGTGTCATGGGAGCAATGATTGCTTCTTTTTTTAAAATTTTTTTAACGTTTATTCATTTCTGAGAGACAGAGACAGAGCATGAGCTGGGAAGGGGCAGAGAGAGAGACACAGAATCTGAAGCAGGCTCCAGGGTCTGAGCTGTCAGCACAGAGCCCGACGTGAGGCTCGAACTCAGGAACTAACTCAGGAACTGCGAGATCATGACCTGAACCGAAGTTGGATCCAGGTGCCCCAGAAATGATTGCTTCTGAGAAGCGTATGGAACATGTGCATGACTTTAATTTCTCCTAAATACTTGCCCAGTTCTTAGGTGCAGATTTAGGGGAAATAGATAAAATATTCATTCCTAAGGTCTGAAGTTCAGGAAAATGTTCTGGAAAAAAAAAAAGAATATTCTTATTTACTTAGTATCATAAAGGCTTTCAGAATGGTGGAGCTCTAAGTTAGATCAAATCAAGACAGCCGTGTAAGAGCAGTCTTCCAGGAAGCTATCAGATCAAATAATGACAATTCCCCAGGATGGAGTCTTTGAAGAATTTCTGGTCCCACTCTGCACTCTAGTGCCTGCTAGCCTGCTGCTTTTTACCTTGACAGCAGGTTTTTGGTTTTTCAATGCTACTTCACAGCTAGAGAGGAAGGAAAGGATATAAGGCACATCAAAATGCTAAAGCCATTAAAAGAAAAAAAAGAAATATCAAGTTCCAAATAATAATAAAAAAAAATTAACTTAATTCAATCTTTAAAACAATCTTAAATCTTAAAGCTAGTGCAGTTCTAACAAGCTGCAGTCATTTTTCTTGAATAGATGTTTCCTGTATTGCTCCAAGACCAGTTAATTTCCAGAGTCCTGGAAAATAGATTCTGACAATGTTTGCCAGTTATCTCACAGCTTTTACGGAGGAGAATATTTGTAGAGGCCCTTACTCCACAGTTTTTGATGACATTGCTCGGATGATCTATATTTCACCTAGAATTGTGTTGCTTATCTAATCATAAATGGAACAGCCAGAGCGCCTGGATGGGCAGTCGGTTAAGCATCAGACTCTTGGTTTCCACTCAGGTCATGATCTCATGAGTGGTGAGATTGAGGCCCTGGATCCAGCTGACAGTTCAGAACCTGCTTGGATTCTCTCTCTTCCTCTCTCTCCGCCCCTCCCCCACTTGCATGTGTGTGCTATCAAAATAAACAAACTTTAGGAAAAAACAGCAAAATCAACACCATAATAATGATAATGGAAAGAAAAAGAAAGCACAAAGTAGTCAGAATGACTGGAAAGAGCTCATTCTGAATATAAAAGGACTATGTTTTTATAAAGGATACAGTAGTGTTTTATACAAAATTCATGTACAAAATTGAATAATTTCCCCCCCAATTTTTAGCTGCAAAAGCAACTACAAATCAGATTTATCCTTAAAGATGCAGTTTGCCGAACCTTTTCTGAGTAACTTCTGAACAGAAAAAGGACACACACAAAACTACATTCAAAGGGAATATGACATATTTTCTCAGGCTTTTAAAAAAATAACTTCAACCCCACCTATCAGCTACCTTCTCAATTTAAAATATTTATGCAATAAATCATTTTTGGTATGTGAAAAATGCAGAGTACAAAATATACCTATAGGTTTTCATCCAGCCATCTACTTGTACAGGGGTGACCATAGATGAAAGAAAGAAAATAATTCTAGATGAGAGGTGGGAGGAAGAAAACAGAAAAGAAGAAGGAAGAACATAAGAAAGATAAAAGAGATACAGACTAAGAATATATACCACTACTTGGTACTGGCTGTATCTGGGTGTTACTATTCTTTTTCTTTTTAACTTATATTTACGTCCTAATATCTTAACAATCTGCTAATATGACTTTATTTATAGTATATCTCTAAATGCAGCCATAATTTTTAACAAGCAAAAAGAAATGCTATGCTTTTTTAATTGTTAATATATTTTAATGTTTATTTATTTATTTTGGGAGAGAGAGAGTGCAAGCAAGGGAGGGACAGAGAGAAGGAGAGAGAGAATCCCAAGCAGACTTGCACTGTCAGTGCAGAGCCCAATGCGGGGGATGGAATTCATAAACTGTGAGATCATGACCTGAACCTAAATCAAAAGTTGGATGCTCAGTTGACTGTACCACCCAGGCACCCCAGAAGTACCATCTTAATGAAAGAAGAGAAACCACACTGAGATTAAGATGTTAGCATACAAATGATTATGATTTCAAACAATTAATACTACTTGTTTTACCTCCATAATAACTTTCTGTGTAAAGGGCTGAATAACATACCTGATTTTCTCATCAAGTTAAAAAAAAAATCAAGTTTTAGCTATTTGGGTTATGGTAATATTCGATTACTTAATTAAACTTAAATTAACCTTTAAGTCATATGAACTATTATTAGTGTGAATAACATTCTAAATTAATTACATACATACACTATACTATACAGTTTTAAGTATCCAAATTGTTTAAATTATTTTCTCAAAATTCAGTATTGAAATATATTATTTGTGTTTGCCACAAAATGACTGTATAATGAATCTGGACAGTTTTAGTTTGAAAATTATGGAATAGTTAAATGTTTAAGTTATTAGATAATAAAAATCTCTCAAAATCTAAATTGTTTTTAATGTAATAGCCAATTAATACAGTTAATATTTTCTGCATAATGATTTTATGTCACAATATGTTACTTACACATTCATTTTGTATCTGATAATAAAGATGTATTTTTAATTGAGCAGAAGATAACGCAATACTTTTTCATATAATCTATGCATTAAGATTGTTAGTATAAATACACGAACAAGCATATTGTTTTAAAAATGGCTTACCTAATTTTTACCCAAAACATTTTATTTCTAATGTACATCAGTAAAATAAATTACTAATAAAAACAACTTCTGGTTATAAAAATCTTCCAATGAAGCACCTTTTCTGAAAGCTTTCACTGAAGAAAAATTCAAGAATTGAAAGAAAACCTGTGACTGATGACAGACTTGACAGTCTGAGGCACTTTTAATCTTTGTAAAATTTAAAGGAATTTCTTACAATATTTTCATTCCCTAATATAGTGAATGAAATACTATATAAAGTGCATTTGATCAACACTGGTAATTGATATGTTAACTTTTATTTCCTATTCAATATAACCAGGATAATAGCAAATCAAAATATGTCCAGTGAATTTTTGTGTATGACATTTAACAAGATGTCTACTCAAGTAGTTTAAGTTGTAGGGAAAATTTTATAAAGGCTTACCCCATTTTTTGGAAAAGCAATCCATCCCAAGTCCCCCATGACAGTACGTGAATCCAATAAATTCACTGAAAGAAAAAGAATACAAAACTGAGTCAAATGTATAAAAAAGCATCACTATTTTCATAGTGTTATTAAGAGTGCATATTTCTTACATAAATGGAGTTAGATTAAGTATTCATTATGATGAATACAAGAGTGATAATTCAGTGAAAACATTATTTGAATGCAAGAGAATAAGTGATTTTGAATAAACATTTGGAAAACAATTACAGCAAATATAAACAAGTCATTACTCTATGTGCTCTTTTTTGTCAAACAAGGATAAAGGAAAAGAACTGGTAATAAGAAAAAGAAAAAAACGAAGGTCCACAGAAAATCGTATAAAGACCAAACCACTTCTTTAATGGATCTAAATTTGGGGATTAAGCTGCCATAACTTTGTGACTAAACATACTGTATTTTAATGTTATAAAGCAATTAACAAATAATTTACATTAAATAAAAATAAGCTATTCCCAAGCTTGTAAGATTTTTTTGTGATATTAACTGAAATCTGTAATCCAAATTGCAAATTAAATTAAGAAATAAATCTACACACCTTTAACCGATCCAAGAAAATTATAGTAGCTTTCAGAGTTGTTGCTATAGCTAACTGTCCACTGCATTCCCCAAAATATCAGCTACTTACAAATAACCATAGTCTAAAATGTGCTTCTTACAGAACTATCAACTACATTTTTGAAATGCAGACCTCAATTATGGCTGGATCTCCTAAATTTCGGGGAACTCCAAGAATAAAAGTCTTGTTTTAATTATATGAAATTTATTGTCAAATTAGTTTCAATATCATCATTCCAAAAGGAAGCCATGAAAGAGTATGTACATACACGTGCACCCACACTCATCCACATACACACACAGTGTTTATATTTCAACAGGTTTGCCTATTCTTCTCTCCCTCTAAATTAAACTAAATTAAGGATACTGAGCAGTCAAACTGCTTCAGACCTGGATCACAGATCATTATCTTTTCAGCCTATTATGCCTAACTCAAATGACCTACCTGGCCCAACATGCAGCTAAACCACTTTGAATAAGCATGGCATATGGACCCAAAAGGAAAACAACAGGGTTAATCCTAGTTGGAGGTACTGAAGCTTCTTTAAACTACATTCAAGAACCACTATGTTGAAATGCCACCAATTCTAAAAAAAAGATTCTATCTGTAGTATAAAGCTGGAGTAGTAAAGTAGTAAAAGTTGATAGGTTGGAAAATGTGTTACAATACTCCTATAAGAAAATTTAAGATAAAATTATTACAATCAAGGACATTAGGATCATAAGTTAAATTTAAAAAATTAGGTACTGTAGAAATTATGTGCATTTAAGCCTTATTATCCATTGATTTATTTCATAGAACATTTGCAAACATGTATATCTTATATGCTAATTTAATAGTCTCTAATAATAGTAGTAATATAAAGATAAATCCAAAGTTATAAAGTTCTAGAAAACACAGATATACACTCAATACCATATGAAAACCTTTTATGATGTGTATGTATTTAATAAACTTGTCTATTTCCCTCATTAGGTTCTGAGCTCTTTAAAAATCCATGCCTATAGAATGTCTATCATCTTTAGGCTACACATATAGTGGCTTTAGAGAATAATAAAACAATTTGTTGGATTATTCTTTTTTAGAAGAAATTGGCCTAGCTGAAAAACTATTGTTTCAAACAGTAAAGACAATAAACAAACCAAAACTGTTCCATTACCCACTGACCTTGCAAATACACCAGCCATCCCACTAAATCTAATTTTTTAGTTACATCCATACTCTTTTTATTCTATTGTTGGCTTTTCTAGTCTCCATGGGAATAAAGCTACATTAAACTTAAATGTCCTTGTCCTCATTTTAGTTTTTCTGGGACACTAGGGCTATGTCTAGACATGACTGAATACCAGGGGAGTACAGAACCTAAATCATTATGTTTATTCATCCTTATGATTCATTTGATTCACCTTTGATATTGAGCAGCAGTGTATCTGTGTAGACCTGATAAAGTAGAGCAAATCAGCAAGCTAAAGGCCTTCTACTACGATGGCAGTCGAACTGAACTTAATCCTGTGGTGGCAAACTGATGTGAATAGGAATTCTAGGAATTCCTAACTAGCCTGCCAGGAGAAACACAGCATTCCTTGTAGACCTCTTAATAACATGTGGATCTTCAAATATTCATTATTAACAACACATTTCCAGATGTCTTTCTAAAATTTAGTTCCTTTCGCTTGAATTAACTTTAACCTGAATTACTATTCTTTTTTTTTTTTTTTTTGGCCTAAAAGGTATATGTGTGTGAAATTAAATGAATAAATTCAAAATACTAGGTAGGCTGTTAATACAATTTATTAGGCGTTTTCAACATTGGAATATATTACCAAACACATTAGAATACCCATGATAGGAATGCACATCATCTTTCTTATGAAGACTTTGTCAAAACTTTTTCTTCAGATAAACAGACACATATGTCACTTCCTACTACTGTCTAAAACTGTTCTTTTCTTTTTGAAACAGAAGTTTTCATAAAATTCACAATGTAAAGAAGATACTTATACATATGATTACAAAATTGGAAATTGAAAAAAGGGTAAAATTAGATGTTTCAGGCAATTACTTGCAGGTTGATATATCATAATTTTGTTCATATAATTCAGAGGAAATTGGAATTTGATGCCTCAGGAAAAACAATTAAAATTATAGCTAGATAGGTAGATAGAGATATTTACATGAAGATAGAAACATAGATATATATAGAGAGAGATGTAGAGATTATATAAATGTAGAGATACAGAGTGTTAGCTCTCTACAAAATCTCCCAAGTTTTACACATGCTGTTTTAGCTGTCTCAGATGCCCTTTCCCCCATTTGAATTTCTAAACTCTTCATTTGTCCAATAACACATATTTCAGGAACTGTTTTCTCCCAGAAGCCATCCTAGTCCTCTTTCCTAAACCTAGGTAAGCTATTATTACTGAATCTTCTATTAGCACCCAATTATTAGCTCCAAAACACTGAATATAAGGAATTGTACTGTTGCCTTAAAGGAATACCACGTTTGACTCATGCCTCTGAACCTAGCTTGCACTCAGAACAGCTGAATAGCTGTTTGTCTTATTAATGAATCATTTGGTCAGTGGGCAGATCAGGAGGGTGTGTCTGAATCAACATACACCAGTGATTCTCAACATGGGCATCCAATAATATCTGGAGACATTCCTGATTGTCATAACCGGAGGGTGGGAGGAATATTTGCTACTGGATTTTCATGGGAAGAAACCAGGTATGCAGCTAAGCATTTCTTAATGCACAGCAAAACTTTCCCCACTCACCAGTAAGTAATTATGTGGCTTAAATTTCACTAGTGCCAAAGTTAAGAAACCCTGGTATACACCTACGATGCTACCAGAAAATCTCTACTTTCACATTCTTTGACCAGTACAGCAGTAACATGATATTCATTAATAGAAGTTAGCACATTTGGAGGCATTCCTTATAAATTAAAACTAAGGAAATAAGAGTAATAAAAACTGAAATCTTATTTAAGGGGAAATAGATTGTTCTTATTACCCAACACCCTTAAATTATTCTTCACATAACTAATATAACTGTTATTACAAGTGTTCTTATTTATCCTCTAATAATTTCCCAACATTTATGATGGCATGCATGAAAAAACACTATGACACTGATATTATTAATGCCTCCATTTCCCCCACTACTTAAGCTAGTTACATAAAAAACAGAAGTTTAGACATAGAATATACATAAATGTGAATTTTCAGAACTTCATTACCCAATTTCATTACCGAATTTATTAAAAGGGGAGATTGGCAGTAATGGAGCACAGTCACTAAGTATCTTCTGTGCAACAATTACAGTAATTAAATTGTTCTGAACAGTATATATGCTTGTTGTAAATTGCAATGAATACACAATGAGTATTGATCTTCATTGTACAACTTAATTAAAACTTGTCTGGGAGAAGCCACTAATGAATATAATTAGAGGGAATGTTTGATACCACAGTTACTCCGGGAGACATTAATTAGGTATCAGAAATTTTATGGAAAATGTTTTTATTCTATTATTTATATTTTAAAATAAAGCTACACTATTAGACTGAAAGACAGTCTTCAAGGTCATTTCCCTCAGCCATTATATAATTACAATGAAGATGGGCATATTGGTTCGTATTCTCATCAGTAATTAAGAAGGCTGATTCTCCAGGAGAAATAACTCTTCAGGGGTCAATGAAGTATAGTCTATTACAAATTCCTAAAGTTAATATAGGGAGAAAAAAGACTCACTACTGTAAGAACTTTTTAATAAGTAAAAATAAGTTAACTGTCCAACCAAATAACAGATTATAATGATTATAATTGAAATTAACTCAAACTAATCTTAAGTATGCTTTAATTTCATTACTACACACTAATAATTTTAATGCTTTCTTTCACAAACAGAAAGCTTTTAAAGAATTTACTTCCAGAAAAGCCAGAGAGTTGCTAACTCATTCTTTTGGTTGCGATTCAAGGGCGGGGGAAAGAAAGGATAGAATGAGTAAATTGGAATATGCATAAGAAGATTCCTAAGTTTTCAACTTCACACACTGTAACAATTAAAGATTAATTCGAGTCAAATTCAAATATGCTCTTCAATAATCATAACTTTCAAATATTCATAACTTTCCATATATCATTCTGATTCCATATCTTTCTCCTTAATATCTTGCTAATATTAGTCATAAAATGTGGAAAAAATGTATTGGATTCTCCAGGAACACACTGGGATGAAGGTGTTTTGAAACTTTAAAGAGTTAAAAGACAGCTCAAGGGGGACCGTAGGTGGGTCATTCGATTAAATGTCCAACTTTGGCTCAGGGCATGATCTCATGGTTTGTTGAGTTCAAGCCCTGCATCAGGCTCTGCACTGACAGTGTGGTGCCTGCTTGGGACTTTCTCTCTCTCTCTCTCTCTCTCTCTCTCTCTCTCTCTCTCTCTCCCGCTCCCTCTGTCCCTCCCCCACTCGTGTGCATGTGCTCTCTTTCTCCCAAATTAAACAAATTTTACAAAAAGACAGCTCGAGGACACTCAATCCCAGCACCATCAGTGTTCAAGGCCTTGAGAGAATCTGTGATCCTTATAAAATAAAGAACCAGAAGCATATTCTTACTCGTATATTGTTTCTGTTTTTCCCGTGATCTTTACATAAACATAATTGTAATGGTATTTGGACCTCCACCACAGTATAAAGAGAGAATACTTTGGATTAGTAGCAGATAAAATAGCATTTTCTTTCTTTGAAAGCATTGACTCAAAGCCCCATTGCATACAGTAGAATTTTGATAGATGCTTATTTATTGATTTCCATTTAACAATATCAGAAAAGCTACTGGATTCAATTATAGCACACATTTTACTGATCTGCGGGAACAAACCCCAGATGTACAGCTGTCCAGCCTCTCTCCATGGTCCCATTCAGCACAGATGTGATTTCTTGCTTCCAGGCTAAATTTTATAATTTGACAACTGCTGCAGGGAACAAAGAACAGTTGACAATATGAGTGCAGGGAAAGAGTACATGTGTTTCCCATTGGAAAACTAAATTTGTAAATTTGGTAAAAATTATGTTATAAGTTTAGAAGTGTTATGTAGATTTCTGGGATCCCTTTACTTGAAGGCAAAATTCCATAACCAACAGTATTTCTGCAGACAACAAATGGGAGATTTTTTTTTAATTCTGAGCAACCCATGTGCACAATCTTTTCCAGGAAAAAAAATGAAAGAATATGGAGAAAGGAATTTATTCAGTGCATACTATGCGTCAGATATTCTATCAAGTAACTTCCATTGAATCTTCCCAATAAACCTATAGGCTCACTACGAACACTGACAGCTTGCAGTCTCATTCAGAACCCAGCAGGCAAATCAAGGAAAGAAGAAAGCATCAAGTAATACTTAAAGTCTTCATGACAAACTACAAGCCCTGATTATGGATTCTCACAACCAAGTTCCTTACTTAAAACCTGGATGTAAGATACTTTGATTACAACCATCTACCTCCATGGACATCCAAGGGCCATGAACTAAACC
The DNA here is from genome assembly GCF_022079265.1 of Lynx rufus. Lineage (NCBI taxonomy): Eukaryota > Metazoa > Chordata > Mammalia > Carnivora > Felidae > Lynx > Lynx rufus. The sequence goes on from NW_025814845.1 coordinate 50,367,717, forward strand.
CTAATTATGAATGAACATACTTTATTTGTACATAAAGTATGGCTGGTGAACACTGCTTGAGAAAAATATCATAATCATGTATATATAAACATATGTGTGTATGTATATATGCATAATTATATATTATATATATATGTATATATATGTAATTAACCAACAGTGGCCTCAAGCCATCAACATTACCTAATAAGTCTATTGTCTTTGGGAAATCAGTTCTCTCATGAATTAAATTACTTTGTAAAGTTTTAGTTAAAATGTTAAAAATAAATCTCATATTCTCTTCCAGCTAATGCCCTCGTCTAAATTCAAATTATTAAATGAGTTGTCAACACTCCTATCTATTTCTGCATATCCTCTTCATTCTTCTCCTAATCCACTGTAATTTGGATTCAAACCCGCTATTTTTACCAAAACTTCTGTTACCAAGTTTATTTGTGATAATCACGTAGCTCTGAGTTCCTAATTTGGCAGTATTTGGCCATGACCCCTAGGGACAAACTCTCTCATCTTTTATCTTCAGGGACAATATATTTCTGTGACTTTCTTCTACTTGTCTAGCTACTTCTTTCCATTATAAGCTACTGTTCCTGTACCAACCTTCAAACCTTGGCTTTGATTAATACTCTTTTTCTGGACTGATTACACTTCTCATTCTATACCAATGATTCTTGCCTAAGATATAAGAAAGGAATAAAAATAAAAGAAGAAGCAAAAGAATTTGGAAAGAACAAATGTCTTGGTACCACTCCATACATACTGAATTAGACTGTTTAGGATGGAAAATGACTGGTAATTTCTTTTGCTGATTGCTTGCTTTAATAGTCATATAAGCATATGTCCTAACATAAGGACCCATGTAGAGAGTCTCATGAATTGCTGTCTTCAGTTACAATGTAGATGTTGATGACCCTCACAAATCCATATATTTTGTCTATTTCTTTCTCCTTAAATCCCGATCAATTTATAAAGCTGCCTACTGGCTTTCAACACATTTACGATATCCAGTCATCCCCAAATGCACAAAATATCTTCCCTGCACAACAACAAGAAACATCTCCTGCTATGTTCCCTAGTTCAGTGAATGCAATGTCAAAAAACTACTTGTTCTATCCAGAATTCAGTGAGTCATCTTTGTCTCCCTTTACCTTTACTCCCCCAGCGAATCAGTGACCAAATCCCACCCATTCCAACTATATCCTGTATCTAACTCTCTAAACTGCCTGTTCTGTTTCCTTCCACAGTACAACCATTCCAGCCAAATTCATGCCATAATTTTTCACTTGAAAAATATCTTAACTGGTGTCTTAGTAGAAAGGCATGATCCCTAACAATTTCCTCAAAACATTGCTTTCAGAAAGATCTTTCTAGGCAACCAATACGATCATGTCACTCCCCTACTTCAAACCTTATCGTTACGTTTCATTTTTTAATACAAGTCCTTCCAGGGTTGGTCTCCATTTTCCTCTCCAGGTTCATTCAGGCTTTTCCCTCCTTTCTTTTCCACAATTTGGCAATCCCCAACTTATTTTCAGTTCCATTATGTGGTTTCACTATTGATTCAGTTCTGTCCAATGAGCTGTGAAGGAGACCTGAAGGCAAGGGAGTTTTGGAGAAGAAAATATTAGAAAAGGAAACTCCTGGCTGCTCTGAAAGTTGCTGGGTATGGGTGTGTTTCCTGGATCTGATGCAGCCATCTCCAGAAAATAAGGAGAATCAGCAGGAGAGCAAAATCTACAGATTAAGGTTGGCAGAATGAAGGGTTGGGAAGTATCTGGTTCCAAATTATATCATAGAGTAGCTAATCCATCTAAATTTGAAACTTGCTTCTCTTAGGACTTTCTGTTATGTCAGAAAAAAATCAATTTTGTTGCTTAATCCACTGAGGAAGTGATTTGCTGTTATTTGCAGAGGAAGACATCCTTACTGATATAATTGCTAAGTGGCAGAATTTGAAGGCAAACTCCAGTCTCTTTTATTCCAGGGTCTGCTCTTCTTCTATCCTGTCTTGGTACCTCTAATATTCTACTAACGGAATTCCAATAGCATTTCCAAATGAGTTACTTAAGCTCAGATTATTTATCTTTGAAGTGATATCTAAAATGAGCTTCGTTGTTCCCTTAAATCTTAATATATTATGCTTAATTGTTGACTACAAAGCATGACTGTTGCCTTTAATGGTTTCAAAATATTTTCATTTCTATTGATTTTGTTATTTTTATTTCTTTTTCTTCATTTTGTTTCAAAATATTTTTCATATCGTAGGGAGAAATGTTAGCCACTGCTCTTTGTACACTAAGCAGTAGGATTTCATACTAAGAAGCATAAAACTCTGAAGGAAGCATAAAAAAATCAGAAATGTATACTAAAAAATTCTGAATTGTTAATATATTCTGAAATTGTAAACTCATGGATATGGCAAGGAGGAATTCAGAATTAGTATCCACTGTTAGTCCATACAAAGTTTTTAGGCAAAGGTAACACTGAGATCCATTGACAGCTAAATTATGACTAATGAGCAGTCTGCTACATTCACAGGACACATGGCATGAAAAGAGCAAAACCATATGGTTTTCAGCAGCTACCTTGTCAGGTGTGGTAACCAAACTTGTCAAATCTTACATATTGTTTTCATTCTAAAGAGAAAAGTCAACATTAGATGACATAACAGGCTTGAAAATCATCACATCACAAAATACACTCATTTAGTAGCGGCTCAGTTCCACACCACACTGTGTATATATGAAGCTGTTCCTTACAAAATAGCATAAATCTTTAACAGTTGAAATAAATGTGCTTATTCACAATTCACTTTTTGAATGGTTCACCGCACAGAGAATATTCATTAATTCTATGGTTCTGATTTGCTACTATGTAAGCTTGTGGAAATGATTTTACTTTGAGGGACTCAATTTTCATATCTTTAATATCAGTGATTGAAACTAATAAAGTTATATGTGTCTGTGCTTAATATATGTTGTATCACTTAGTCTTAGCAATGATCCTTTGGTATGTTTTTCCCCCATTTTTCAGATAAGGAAATTGAAGTGGAGAAAAGTTAAATAAGGCAGTGGTCCAAGGTCCCAGAGCTAATAAGCACACAGCTGGAATATAAATCCAAGCCTTATCTAACTCCAAAGCTCTTGCTCTTGCTTCTATATCACACTTGCCCGATGTTGGACTTGCTGAATCCAAAGGTTTACTCCTTTGAAACTCTTAACTCTTATACCTCAATGAGTTTTATTAGATCAATGAATTCTGAATAATATGTTACAGAAGCCAGCATCTACCATAACATTCGAATAGTACTGTATATAAGATGGAAACCTTCAGATATATTAATCCAAACAGAAAAATCATTAGTTTTTCCTGGGCTAAATCACAGTTTAGTATCAAATTTCCAACAAGATTCAAGTTAGTTACAAGACTCCTGAAAGCCAAAGGGTGAGCAACAAAATCATTATGAACTCTCTTTTCTTAATTTTTAACTTTGCTATTCATTATGCTTTGCACATGTTAACTGGGGGCAAAACAGAGCATATATTTGTCCAAGTATACTTTGTCCTTAGATGCCAAAAAGCACATGAAAACAGGATGTTAAATATATGCAAAGCTGATTCTTGTTTTGGATGCATCCTTACCCCAGTCCCTAATTATCCCTAATGCTTGACTGAAATCCCACAAACTGCAAAACAATCTATATAATCATTAGCTTTCAAGCCTTCAGGGTAGGATAAATGATGATTGAATCTGAACATGAACTAAAACAGAAACTTGCACAAAATCACAGAATGCATTTTAAGGTGATGGCATTTCCAAAAAAATGAGTAAAAACTTGGGTAGCCCAGTAGCCCTTTTTGTAAAATGAGAAGTGACCCAAATTTTTGCTGTCAACTGAAGTCATTACGCTCATTATCAGTGTTATAGTTCAGTTAAAATTTAATTCTGATGTAAACCCTACATAATAATTCTTTATTACCTAAAATATTTTAAAAAACCTATATACTAAAAAAATGGGTGGGTAGTGATTTATCATGAAAAACTAGTCAAAATGTACAGCAATACAGATATAAGTATGAACAAATATTTTGCCCAATAACATTAGGTGGCTGAATATAAACAGTTCAGTACCCAGCCCTAATTACCCATCTCGAAATAGCTGGCAGCATTCATGACAAAAGGAAAGTAATTTTTAAGTTAGTTTATTAAATACAGTGAGTTCTATATCTTATAGGATGTAAGACTGATGATCTAATAGCAGTTATGCTTGCCCAGTTAACCTGGTGCCTAAACTCGATTTTTTTAAATCAAAATGTAACCTCAGTACTTGGCTATTTCTCCTTTTACAAAGTACAAAAAGGAAAAGGAGAAAAAGAAATAAAGCAAAGGTACTTTCACTTTTCTGTGGTATTGTCAAAGATGCTTTCTTTGCCTATTAATTATTTACTTTCTTTCTCCTTCCTTGGTATTGGATTCTTACCAATAAGAATCCGATTGCTGAGTTTGGACTAGCAATGTGTCTAGCACCAGACAATCGGTCACGTACGGCATTAACAAAAAATGATAATCATGTCTTTATTATCTTAGCCTCTGTTGAATCTGGTAGCCTTGTTATGTAGATCCAGCTAATGAGATATAAACAGAAATCTGCTTTCCAGTCTGGAAATGTTTTGTTGTCTAGCTGAAGGAATAGTGCAGCTGAGATGATTCTTGGCTCTTCTCTTTCTCTTCTTGTTCTGAACTGGATGTGATGTTTGGAGATGTATCATCCTTCTTGCAATCATGAGGCAATAAGCTTGAGAGTAAGGCCAAAAAAACCCATCAATGATTCCAGTCCTGACATCATTAAACACTGAACCCAAATCACCAAATTTCTACCCTGAAACTTCTTTCCCAAACATATGAAAGACAAGCCCCCTACATCTAAGACACTATTGAACTTTTTTTTCTGTTCTCTGCAACCTAATGCAATCCTACATAATACAGATAATATATGAGCAATTGTGGAAAAAGTATAGCTCACTGCCTTAACTTCTATTTCAATTCTATGGAATATGGCACCATCAAAGAGTGAGGGTTCACTCGTTCAACAAATATTTATTTAACATCTATTTAAGTACCCAGAACTGTCCTAGGTCCTAGGATACATCAGTGAAAAAAACAGGTAATATCTTGCTGATTGTTCAGATCTCTCATTGCTTGGTCCTGAGACTAGACCCTTGCTTGAATGTACATTACCTGTGAAATAATCCTCCTATGTCCCCTGAGTCAGACTCTTTTTTAGGCACAGTCATCTAAATGAACATTTAGTATTGATGGTATATATATATATATATATATATATATATAGATAGATAGATAGATGTGTGTATATATATATATATAATGTTTTTAAACACATTCAAAATGAGTATAGTATTTTTTTAAATGTAAAGGGGGTATTAACCATACACCTTGAGGATCAGTCCTGATATCAATGGCTCTATCATGTACTATATAACAAACTATACTTAGAATATCTTTTTCGTTTGCATTTTTGTATTTGCTTTTATAACTCTCTAAAGTATCTATCTTATATTTCCTTATTGTATATAGTGTTATCTGAATTCTAATATACATCACCTTCAGCCTTAGCACATTTTTATACTTTTCTTTTTGAGATTAATAATAAAAAACACATTTATATATATATATATATATATATATATATATATATATATATATATATAGCATTTTCTGAGTGTTAGTCATTTACATGTGTCATCTGTATCTATCTACATATATATATTTATATATTTATATCGATATTTACATATATAAAGATTTTATTATTTTTTAAAAGTGTGATGTTTCTATAATCAGCAGTAGGATCATTTATAGCACTCTTTAGGAATGTAAATCCATTGGCTCCTTCTAAAACCTACAAAATTAGGATATTAGGTGGAGCCCAGGAAACTGCATCTTAGAAAATCCCCACCACGCAAGTGGTTCTTATATTCAATTCAAGTCAGACAACATTAGAACTGGGCTATGCTCTGTTCAGTATGGCAAATCTACCTATCACACAGTTGGATTGCTGTGGCAATATCAAATTGCCATAAGTCTGGAAAAGGTTAACTCTTAATCTTTGTATTGATACCACTGCAGGCTGACATCACCCAGGCCACACATTTAACTTTGAGTAGCTCTGTTCTACGTGAGGCTTTCTAACAAGAGTCAAAATTTATCTAGAGATAAATTCTACAGCTTCCCAGGTTCTAAACTCAGAGATTTCCAAAGAACTTCAATGAATTTTCATCAGTAAGTCTAAGAGGGTCCAAGACATGGTATATTTAATAATGTTTTGAGGTTGTGATGAGCACCTATAGGTTAGGATACTGAGTTTGAACTCTTGGTTCAAACTAAACCTGACTACATATTATAATTTGTTTTTCAGTTAGTCTGTCAGAAAGCTACAAGTCAGGATCATAGCATACTGATCTTCTATGCAACTTCCCTTTTATATTTTAACATAGCGGTCTTCATACTCAATTCAACATGGCCCTGTGGTTCTAAAGAGATGTCTCAGAGGCACAAACAGATAAAAAGAGGGAGAGGTGAAAACACAGCCAGGAAACCCAACAACTCCGTTATTATCTGCTTCACATACTGAGCTTCCACAGTGACTTCTTTTGAATGAGTTTCTACGGCTTAAAAAAAAAATAAGAGTTTGAAAACCATTACTAATATGATGTCCTTGGCTTTCAACAGTGACTTACATAAGAACCTATTAAATGCAAATCAGTTCTCTGTATTTTGAAAAATTGTTAAGACTATTCTTCGTGCATTGTTCAATACCCCCAAACACAAATACCACTGTGACCAGCTTCTCTCAAATCCCAGAGTCAGGAAAAAAAAATGTTTTTTGGTTTTTGGTTTTTGGGGTTTTTTTGCTGATATAAATGGACAAGTTTTCTACCAGGAAATGGCAGCCATCTAACAGAAAGCTGTACTTAAATATTTATTTTCCAAATGCTTTAGCACTGATGATAGTGAGATTTTCTTAATAGAAGCTTTCCATGTCTCTATATACATTGCTTATATTTGTATTATTACTATATTATTTTCTTATGAAACATGTGATTTTTGAAATAAAACATGATTCTTTCATTGGAAATGGTATGACAATGGTATGCACAAATAAAGTATAAATCATAATACAAAGTACATTCATATATATGCAACCTCTAGCATAGTGGGTGGAACAAAGAGCTTCAGCATCAAACACACCTGACTCCTATCCTGTCAATTCATTTTCTGTGTAACCCAATGCATGTTACTTGATTTCTCTCAAACCCAATCTCTTACCAACAAACTGGGAATAATGATATCCAGTTCATGAGGTTTCTGAGAATTAAAGATTATGAGGTAATAGCATTTATCATTATTATCCTTCCCATCTAGAGAAAGAATCACTTCAAAGATTTCTCAGCTAAATATAACACAATATCCACCCCCTGATATTTCTGATATATATTTTAGAATAAATAAATATATGTCCAAAAGGGATAGTTCATTAAATATACCAACTAGACACTGGTTAGAATTAAATACACTAACAAAACGTTAACCGAGCTCTACTTAAAAAGCCACTCATCATTACATTTTAAACTTTCTCCCTTAACAAGTTTATTTTTTAATGCCATTCTATTCACATGGTTATATTATCCATTTTACTACTATTTTCCTTGCAATATTAAGAATTCTTACCAAGTTCTAAATCTAAACTGCTTCATAAAGTAAGTGACAGTCTAAATAATCCAGGAAATCTAGAACAAATGAAAGAGTAAATCTATCCCCTCCCAAGAAATTTAAACCATTAAGAAACAGATGTTTTATATTAATTGTTTTTCTAGAGGTAAAAATACATCATGCTTAAAGCAGAAAAAATTATTTTAGTTGGCTGATAGTGGCTCAGGTCATATGAATTCTGAGAATTTCTCATAAGAAAGAATGGGGGGGGAAGCAACAGCAGATGAAAGCACAAAGAGACAGAGGCCACAAGATACCTACTAATTATTTTCTAGTCATGTTCTAATTAGTAGAACTTTCTTCTCATTGATATTTTTTGGTAAACTTAAAGTATTGTACTGCCAAATTTCTTGTTGTTAACTTGTTTGGGTTGGCAAAATCATACAATCCTTGGCAACTTCTTAGTTTCGAAAAGACTTTAAAGTGCCAGAAACTCTAAACTATTAGTGACAAATTTAGGAAAAGAGTTACACTGACTCTACCAACAAAACAGCAATGAGGTGAGACTGGTTGTGGTTAAAAGTCATGTCTTTAAATAAATGAAGACATGACTTAACAACATTCATTCATAAAAAATAAATTCATAGAGTGTAACATACTTGGTTCATACTTGGTTCATTCATTCCATATGGAATGTCAAACATTGAGGTTTGCTGTCACCAAGTTTACAGACAGGCAAATCTTTCTTCATATTGATGCATGTGGTAAAGGCAGAAACAGACAAACAAACAAACAAACAAAAAACTTACTGCCACTTATCTTGAAATTAACTTGCTTTGGTTGGCAAATCATATTAACTCTGTTAATGGGAAATCCTTAGTTTAGAAGAGAATTTGTCTTTGATTAACATTTACTTTTTACAATGATTTCTATTCTGATCCAATATCAGAACTGTGCAAACAAGGAAAAACTCAATTTCAGTTCAGTGGTAAAAGCTACACATGGAATAAGAATTGGCACAGAACCTTGGAGAAACTAGGGAAGGGTCTTACCATATAGACTTAGGCATAAGGATCAAGTTACTTAGGGAAGTTACTTAGGTGAAGGCGGGAGCTGAGTGTTCCCTACCAAGCACCCAGAATCTAGTGTACTGACAGTGGGTGTCCTACATGGGAGCCTTGGAATGTGGAGACAGGAGGGAAGTAGCAGGAGAAATGCGCCACAAGCAAATCACTGAGAGCTTTGTACTCAGGTTCAGGAGTTTAGATTGTAACATAAGGTCACTGGAGAGCCACTGAAGGATTTACACAGGGAGTAAACAAGGGCTGCTTGACCAATTGAACTAAAGTCAAGTGTGTTTCTTCTGGCATTTCCTTTTACAATAGATACTAGACGGTACTCACTAATGCAGAAAATTAGCCTTTGCTAAACATCAGAATGCCAAACCACGCTATATTTTTTTAGTGGATGTAATATTTAACATATATAATGTTTATTACGTACCAGAACTTTTAACAAAACACTACAGATGTGAATTCACTTAATTTTTGCAAGTCTAAATTGCATTAATATTTCCATTTTACAAACAAGAAAGCCGAGGCACAGGTAGGTTTTCTAGCTTTCCCTAAGTCACACTGCTCTAAGTGGTTCAGCCAGGCTCCCGAGCCTGTACTCTTTCAACTCTGCCTTTTGAAGTCAAGTCCTGGTTCTATAGTTACAAGCCATTTGCTTTACAACTAGTTCTGATTTTTTAATAGATCAAACTTTCTTGTCTTGGTTCCTTTGTTTACAATACTGATTTATACAGGCTTTTTTTAATGAGATTCTCATAAAACAATAGAAGTTAGAACACTTGGTAAACTATAGAGTAGTTTAATAATGTAAACTACATCAAAATGATTTTAAAATATTTAATATAACCCTGTATATAAAAAGAAAAAAAAACTGCACTACTCAAGGGGTTGACTCGGATAGAAGACAAAGGTAAACATGTTTCTCACTGAAGCTTTTAGTCCCATCACTTTTACAAAGAAGTAGAATTACTTAAAAAATATAATACCATGAGTTAAAGCAAAACTGTATTTTCAAAACTACCCTCTATTCCCAAGATAGCAAAGGGCAATGATCAGCAATAGATAACACTCTGCAAAGGAGGATTTCTTTTTCTTTCTTTTTTAGTATACTTTTTTTCCAGTTTTATTGAGAAATAATTGGCATACATCACTACACAGACATACCTCATTTTACTGCACTTCACTTTATTGTGCATTGTAGATACTGTATTTTTTACAGATTGAAGGTCTGTCAACCCTGCATCCAGAAAGTCTATCAGCGACATTTTATCGACAGCATTTGCTCACTTTGTGTCTTTGTGTCACATTTTGGTAATTCTTGTAATATCCTGAACTTTTTCATTATTATTTTTTTTTGTTGTTCTGGTAATCTGTAATCACCGATCTTTGGTGTTACTATCATAATTGTTTTGAAATGCCACAAACTACGCCCACATAAGATAGCAAACTTAATTGATAAATATTGTGTGTGTTCTGACTACTCCACTGATCAACCACATACCCCTCTCTCCCTCTCCTCTGGCCTCCCTATTCCCTGAGACACCACAATACTGAAATCAGGCCAACTAATAACCCTAAGTTTCAAGTGAAATGAAGAGTTGTATATCTCTCACAAATCCAAAGCTAAAAATGATTAAGCTTAGTAAGGGAGGCATGTCAAAAACGGAGGTAAGTCAAAAAGGTAGGCCTCTTGCACAAAAGCACTAGCCAAATTGTGACTACAAAGGAAATGTTCTTGAAGGAAATAAAAGTTCTACCCAGTGAACACATGAATGATAAGAAGCAAAACAGCCTCTTTGCTGATATGAGGAAACATTTTAGGGATCTGGATTAGAAGATCAAACCAGTCACAACAGTTCCTTAAACTAAAGCCTAATCCAGAGCAAGGTCATAAGTGGTTAGATGCCAGTAGAGATTTTTTCATGAAGTTTAAGGAAAGAAGCTACTTCCATAACATAAAAATGCAAGATAATGCAGCAAAGCACTGAGATAGAAGCTGCAGCAAGCTATCCAGAAGATCTAGTGAAGTTAATCAGTAGAAGTGACTATATTAAACAACAAATATTCAATGTAGACAAAGCAACATTATATTGAAGAAGACATCATCTAGGACTTTTGTAGCTCGAGAGGAGAAATCAATGACTGGCTTCAAAGCTTCCAAGGACAGACTGACTCCTTTGTTATAGAATTAAAGCAGCTAGTGACTACACATTGAAGTAAATACTCATCTACCATTCTGAAAATCCTAGGGCCCTTAAATCGACTCTAAATATGCTCTGCCTCTGCTCTGGAAATGGAACAACAAAGCACGGATGACAACAGCACATCTGTTTATAACATGGCTTATTGAATATTTTAAGTTCACTGTTGAGATATATTGCCCAGGGGAAAAAAAAATTCTTTCAAAATACTACTGCTCATTGACAATGCATGGGATCACCCAAGATCTCTGATGGAGATGTACAATGAAATTAATGTGTTTTTGATCCCTAATAACACAATATCCATTCTGCAGCCCATGGATCAAGGAGTAATGTTCATTTTTAAGTCTTATTATTTAAGAAATACATTTCATAAGGCTATAGTGGCCATGGACAGTGATTTGTCTAATGGATTTGGGCGAAGTAAATTGAAAGCTTTCTGGAAAGGATTCACCATTCTAGATGCCATTAAGAACATTCATGATTCATGGGAAGAAGTCAAAATATCAACATTCATAAGAGTTTGGAGGAAGTTGACTTCAGACTTCATGGATGACTTTGAGGTGTGAAGACTTCAATGGAGGAGGTCACAGCAGATGTGGTGGAAATAGAAAGAGAACTAGAATTAGACGTGGAGCCTGAAGATGTGACTGAATTGCTGTAATCCCATGATAAAACTTTAATAGATGAGGAATTGCTTCTTATGCATGAGCAAAGAAAGTGTTTTCTTGAGATGGAATCTACTCCTGGTGAAGATGTTGTGAAGATTGTTTAAGTGGCAAAGGATTAGAATATTACATAAACTAAGTTGATAAAACAATGGCTGAGTTTGAGAAGATTGACTCCAATTTGAAAGTTCCATCATGGATAAAATGTTATCAAGCAGCATTTCATACTACAGACAAATCATTCCGGAAAGGAAAATTCCATCTATGTGGCAAACGTCATTGTTGTCTTATTTTTATTTTTATTTTTTTTTCATTGTTGTCTTATTTTAAGAAATTGCCACAGCTATCCCTATCAGCAACCACCACCCTGATCAGTCAGCAGCTGTCAACATTAGGTAAGACACTTTACCAGTAAAAAGATTACAATTTGCTGAAAGGTCACATGATCATTAGCAATAAAGTATTTTTAATTAAGGTATGTACATTTTTTAGACATAATGCTATTGTACACTTAATGAAGTACAGTACAGTGTAAATATAACTTTTATATATGCTGGGAAACCCAAAAAATCATTTGTCTTGCTTTATTGTGATATTTGCTTTATTGTGGTACTCTGGAACTAAACCTGCAATATCTCTAAGGTATGTGTATATTGATAGGTAAGGACTCAATTACTGCAATTTTGTTAATTTCTGAATATTTTGTAGATCCATTGTTCCTTCTTTCTCATCCACTTCTGTGTGTGTTTTGATGGCTTTTGGTAACAGTATGATTTGACTTCATCATGATTTTCTTTTGGGTAATTACCACAGGATATTCCCTTGAGGTTACCATGAGGTTTACCTAAACTATTTTAAGGTTATAATACCATATTTTAAACTGATAACAACTTAACTTCAATATAATTCCTTTAAAATTTTTTTTTCTTTAATGTTTATTTACTTTTCAAAGACAGAATGTGAGCAGGGGAGGGGCAGGGAGACAGGGAGGCACAGAATCTGAAGCAGGATCCAGGCTCTGAGTTATCAGCACAGAGCCTGACATGGGGCTCTAACTCACAAGCCGTGAGATCATGACCTGAGCTGAAGTCAGACGCTTAACTGACTGAGCCACCCAGGCGCCCCAACTTCAATATAATTCCTAAACTTTATACTTTTACTTTTCCTCCCTCGCACATTTTAGAGTATTGCTGTTACAATCTACATGCTTTTTAAATTGTGTAAGTAATAACAGATTACTGCAGTTATGGCTATTTGTTATTACTTTAAAAAAAACTTTTAAACTTAGAGTTGTAAGTAAATTATGCACCATTATTACCATATTACAGAATCTAACTATGACTATATATATATACCACTACTAGTGAAATTCACACTACTTTTTCATGTTTTTACGTTGTTAATTAACATTCTTTTACTTCCACTCACATAATTCCCTTCAGCACTTCTGGTAAGGCAAGTCTGGTGATAATAGAACTCTCTCAAGGGGTGCCTAGTGGCTCAGTCAGTTGAGAGTCTGACCCTTGATTTTGGCTCAGGTCATGATCCCAGGGTTATGGGATCCAGCCCCACATTAGGCTTCACACTCAGCATGGAGTCTGCTTAAGACTCTCTCCCTCTCTCTGCCTCTGCCCTCTCCCTGGCTCACACTCTAGATCTCTTAAAAATACATTAACAAACAAACAAATAAACTCCCTCAGCTTTTGTTTCTGAAGGACAGCTTTGCTGGGTATAGAATTCTTGGTTGACAGTTATTTTCTTCCTATATTTTGAATATGTCATCTCTCCTGGCCTGAAATGTTTCTGTTGAGAAGTCTGATGATGGTCTTACGGGGGATCCCTTGTACGTAATTTCTCTCTTTTCTTCTGCTGCCCTTAAAATTATTTCCTAACCTCTGACTTTTAAAATTTCAATTATAATGTGTTTCAGTGAAGCCCTATTTGGGTTAAATCTATTTGAGGTCTTTTGGGCCTTAGGGACCTGGATGTCTATTTCTCTCTACAAGTTCAGAACATCTGCAGACATTGCTACTTAAATATACACTCTGTCCCTTTCTTTTGGTCTTTTCCTTCTGGAATTTCCATAATATGAATATTGCTTCTTTTCACTGTATCCCATAATTCTTGTGGGCTTGCTTTCCTTTCCTTTTTTTTTTCTCTTTCTTTCTTTCTTTCTTTCTTTCTTTCTTTCTTTCTCTCCTTTCTTTCTTTCCTTTCTTCTTTCTTTCTTCTTCCTTCCTTCCTTCCTTCCTCTCTTTCTTTTTCTCCTCTGGGTAATTTCTAACGTCCTATCTTCCAGGTTGCTGATTCCTTCTTTGAAATGGCTGAGTCTACTTTTGAGAATGTCTATTGAATTCTGCAGTACAGTTATTGTGTTTTTCTTTTCTGAGAGCTAAAGAGAGCATGAGTGGGAGAGAAGCAGAGGGAGAGAGAAAGAGAATCCTAAGCAGGCTTCATGCCCAATATGGAGCCTGATGTGAGGCTTGATCCCATGACCATGAGATCATGACTTAAGCCAAAATCAAGAGTCAGCCATTCAGCTGACTGAGTCACCTAGGCGCCCCTGTATTTTTCAGTTTGAGGAATTCTATGTGTTTGCTTTTGATAGTTGCTGTTTCATTGTCAAACTTCTTTGTTTTGTTCATGCATTGTTTTCCCAATTTCTTTTACTCTGATTTCTTTGTCTCACAGTTCATAGATCTACATTTATTTAGGGCCCATTATTAAAGCTTTATTAGATGTCTTTGGTGATGTTATATTTACCTGATTTTATTTGTGATCCTGGATTCCTTACATTGGTATCTGCACATTTGAGTAATGGGCTCCTCTTCCAGACTTTACTGATTTTCTTTGACAGAGATAGTTATTCACCAGTTAGCTCAGTTGGCATTTTTGTGTGTGTCCAATGGTAATGTCCTTGGGCAGGTGAAGCCTGCTATTATGGTCTATTTTGAAGAGAGGCAACTGTTTGAGTCCTGAGGATGGGGATGGGGCTTGTACTGCTTGCTGAGAACAGTTGGATAGGACTGCTGGTTTTGTTGCCTCCCCAAGTGAGGCTGTTGGGTGGGCTCCACAGTTGCCTAAATTCTCCAGTCAGGTTTACTAAATGGTCAGGAAAGGATACAGGGATGTATAGCTTGTGGTTTGCAGACCTGAATCAGGGAAGACTGTGCACTGAATTCCTTGGTCAAGTGAGGCCACTAGTTTTGTTTCACAGATGGGGAAAGACTGTGCTGTTAAGTGCTACTGTATGTAGGGCTATTGGATGGGCTACACAGTTTCCTGGGTGTTCCAGTTATGTTTCCCGGTTGGAAAAGTCAAAGGATGTATTTAGCACTGAGCAGAAACACAAATTAAATTCCCTGTTTGCGTGGAAGAAGCAACTCTAAAGCCAATAAACATTTTATTTGTTTTAACTCAAGCTGAACCATAGCTGAAGTCTCTTAACAGAACAGAGACAATGGCTTTGCTCTGCAAACTACTGGCTTTGCCTGCCTGCCTCTCAACTTCAGCTCTGCTGGGCTACACAGCCTCCAGGAGTTGTCTCTAGCCTTTCTGACCAGTTGGGACCATAAGACACTTTCCACAGAAAGTAGGGCTAGGAATCAGCTCCCTGACTGGAGATGGGCAAACTGAACTCTAGGGCTGGCAAAACTCCTCTGAGGATCCAAACCAGACAGATCTGTTCCCTTCCCTGTTTCCTAGTCAAGTACACTTCTCACTTGGCTCTGCAGATGAGCAAAACCCTTGGTTAGAGTTACTCTTCGGGCACTACAGGTATGAACTTTGTCTGCCATGATCCATGTGCTGGTTGTTGCAGTCCCCTTCCCCTTTCCCCATGGCAAGAAGATTCCCAGTGACCGAAGCCCACAGATTCTCCTGCAGTTCCCATGGTGTGAGATCAGTGCAGGGGCTCCTACAAAAGTGACACACAATGCTGGGGGAATTTTGTCCCCTCTGGGTTCTCTTTTCCCACTGGAGGAACCAGAGCTCAGGGGAGACCTCTGTGCATTGTGCTGCACTGGTGTGGGGAGAGGAAATGTGGTCAAGGTGTAGCTGTTTGTCTAATCCTTCTAGTGTAGTCTGTCTTGGTCTATGTGGTTTGTGGAGGTGCTTTGGCCTCAACCAATATTCTAGGATTTTCTCAATTGTGTCTTGTTCTTGAATAGTTGCTAGTTGTTCTTGTGAGGGGGACGGAAGTCACTGACAACATATGTCACCATCTTGGTGCCATCATTCCTCCAAGAGACTTTCTGAATGGGATTTCAGGTATACAAAGCTATTTCTAGAGTTTAGTGTGGGCTAGGGATTGGGAACTGGGTTGCTTATATACTAAAGCAACAGAAAACAATTTAAAAAGTAAAGAATACATGCTCTGAAGTGGAAAGGGAGCAATGTATGGGAAGAGAACTTGCCTTGTGCTAGTGGGGTTCTGGGCAATGAAGAGAGGAGATGTCAACATGGGGCATATCAGCACAAGAGTCTTTGAGCAGTTTATCAGGTTTTTATTGCGATGGAAAAAAAAAAAAATCCAGAGCAGCAAATGACCTGGATAGAAAATATCCCCTGGACTGTACATGAATTTTTGTGTGTACTTTTATGACATTTCCCGCTGTCTGGAAGGCGCCATTACTTAGATAGGGAGGGCAAAAGTAACTGTGGATATCTGGAAGAGTTTAGTCTACAGTCTCTCCTGGTATTGAAGAGTTGGTAAGAGCAGTGCTGGAGTCAAATATACCTGGGATTGAATGCAAATCTCTGCCACTTTCACATTTGTAACTGTGGGTAAGTTATTTAACCATTCCCTGCTCACTTTCCTCATGTGTAAAACAGAAATATACTATTATTATTATTATTTCATAGGCTTGTTTTGAGGAAAAGAAATAAATTTGTATGTAAACTACTTAGTACAAATGTCTGGCACAATGTATGCCAATAATCAATGTTATCTATAATTATGGTTTACAGGTATGTGTACTCATTTACATGCAAATAGAGTCATACATTTCATAAACAGTTCTAAATACAGTACATTCTAAACTTCCTTTCACCTGTTTATGTTCACCTATGTAAAAAGGATAAGCCTTCACAGAATTCTATAAAAACTTTTCTGAAAGTATAAAAAAAATCTATTTCCTAGTACTATTTCAAATTCTGAATATAATTGAACAAACCAGAAAATTGTATATTTCAGACTAAAACAGTGATGTCAAATTTTAATCTCAGACATTTGTTTCAGGAAACTTCTAAGAATGTAATTCTCTGAACTATCCACTGGGTCATTTCAATGACTATCTATTTATCTATTTATCTATCTATCTACTAGGTAAAACTGGCAACATATTACGCTAGAACTAAATACCTAAATTATTTAAAAATATCTCTTGATATGTTTTGTGGCTAATAAGCAACATGTGACCTCTACCTGGGTAATAATGAGGTAAAATGCAACATTTACAACCCATGATCCTTATACTGACGGTTTTCTATTTCCTAATCAAATCCCAGTATTCAATAGCAAATAATGAGGAAACAAGCATAAAATTCAGATAACATCATGTCATTGATTTTTATCTCAGATAGCTTTATGGAATATTTGCACATGAAATACTTCTTTTAGACTGTTCTCCTGTCCTAGTTTCCTTTTAATCATCCAGTGCAAGACAGATGATGACCTGTAATTGTGAAATCTTTTCTCAAATAGCCCATATTTCATAGTGGGGGGAAAGACAGGGCTTTAGATCTGTGGCATACCTGCTTTGCTCTAGGAATTTTATCAGGCAACATATACACATTCTTATTTTATTGTCACAACAACCTTGTGAGTGGGTGTTAATACTTCATTTGAACTATGTGGAATCTGAGGTAGATGGTTCAAGACCATTCCACTAATACAGGGTAGAGCTCATTTCATGGTCTTTACATCTCCCCATTCTGCACTACCCAGTAAGAAGCACAATTATTGTGAAGTTAATTGAAATTAAGCTGCAGGGCCTTCAAGGACATGGGCCACTTCGATGCCAGTGAGGCACTAGAGAAGTGTTCACCAAATCCATAATTCTGTTAGATTTGCAAAAGTGAGATATTTTTATATTCCTTGTCTTAAGGAAGTTTCCTCACATAGGGTAAGCCTAGAAACAAAACGGCTGCACACAGTTCTTTCATGCATCCTGCTCCTTACCAGGCAAGTGAGGTGTCTGCATGCATGCACTGTGTGGGGCTTTAATCAGCACACTCCCAGGACTTTCATTTGTGAAGTGCTCCACCAAATTAGAAAGTTGTTTCATGTTCCTTGTTCTCCACAACAATTATGTAAAGTAGGTGGTACCAAATTACAAATAAATGAACTGAAGTCAAGAAAAACAAACAAACAAAACCTAAATGAGTGTCCATAGAACTTCAGGTTGGTAAGCAATGGGGATTAGCCAAAAACAAAACCAAACCAAAATCAAACAAACAAACAAAAACAAGATGAGTTTGTTTTTGAATTCCAAAGTCTGAGTTTTTCTCTTCGCTTCTTTTTCTGTAATTTTATGACATTTAATCATTTTCCAACTTTTGTTTCATAAGCTTAAATCAAAAAGCAGTGGGTCGGCTCGGTGGCTCAGTCCGTTAAGCATCTGACTTTAGACAGGTCATGATCTCATGGTCTGTGTGTCCGAGCCCCACGTCAGGCTCTGTGCTGACAACACAGAGCCTGGAGCCTGCTTCAAGTTCTGTGTCTCCCTCTCTCTGCCCCTCCTCCACCCCTGCTCACATTCTCTTTCTCTCTCTCTCTCTCTCTCTCAAAAATAAATAAACATTAAAAACAAGCAAAAACAAAAAACAAAAAAATAAAACAGTGACTCGCAATCTGCAAGACTAAGTGGTTCTATTGTTATTGTTGCTCCCCAGCCCCTGCCAGAGAAATCAAATAGGATGCTTTGAAACTGGACATGGTTCAAACCCTTCAGACACAGCAGTTTCCAAGTATTTTCTGGTTTTCTCAGAAGGCTGCTTGTACACCCTTGTAGGAGACTCATTACACTGCCCAGAGTAAAACTCTTGAGGGAGAAGGGAGTCCACTGCTATCTTCCATAAGACCAGGTGGCCAGCCTCACCTGTCCAGCTAGCACACAAGGCAAGGGAGGACTCTGGGTGAAAGCCAGGATTTGGCTGGAAGAGAAAGCTCCTGCTGAGGACTGCTGGGCTGAACCGGTGCCAGCCGGATCTACCTGCTGAGTTTGTCTTTACACAGAAAAGACATTAACAAGCATCCTGGAACAAGAAGTTACAGCCAATGCAAAGAAAATAAGTGAGCTATCTTATAAGAAACACAAAACTCAGAGAGACATCTTAAATTCCTATATTTCTGATTTATGAATTAAGTAAACAATCTGCTCTTTACCTTTAGAGACTGGGTCCCATGATTTATTTAACAGGAAACTATTGCTTGTCACCTAATTTGACATCATGACTTCTTTGGGGGTGTTAAAACATAACCAGTGTGGGTTATTATCCTCTTATCTTACTTTGACTTTGTAGGATTGGAGTGTCTGACAGGAAAGGTGGGAAGGAGGAGGGTTGGAGAGAGAGAGAAAGGGGGGAAGGAAGTGAAGGAGGAAGGGAGGCACTGAAGGAAAGAGGGCGGGGAGGGAGATGAGACAGATAAAAATAAGAGTGTGACATTATTATAAGGAAAAAAAAGACACTACCCATCTCTGAGTAAAAGAACAGACTGTATTTTCTCTAAATCTTCCAATACTTAGCCCGAAACATGTTTCCAAGTAAGAACATTTTCTCACAAAGCATATGCAAAATATTTCAAGCCTCAGGTTTTGGCTCTTTGATTTATTTTTTTATTTCATTTCATTTTATTTTATTTTATTTTTTACCAGAATCATTTACTTAACAGAGTTATGGGCTCAGTTTAGTTAGAACTGAAGACATGTGTAATGGATGGAAAAGATGGCCTGGGCAATAGTCCAGCAACTAAAACAGAATTAGAATCATCACAGACACTTTAATCCCAATTATTTAATCTGTGGGGTGTCTAACACCACAAGTATTTGGCATGACTCAACAAAACAGTAGAGTTTACAGAGAAACAGAGGAAGAAAAAAAAACTAAATTGATGGAATAAAAATGAACTAAAGAGCTTTTTTTTTTTTTTTCATTAGGCTAGGATCTATATCCCCAAAGTGAAATAAATATAAAATTAGAATCTGTGTTGTGTGGAGGGAGGAGGATTAATGGTATTTTCAAAAATAACATATAAAATGAAACCCAAGCACATTATTAATATCAATGTCATAATGATACCACCTTGATATCCCTCCCCACTCTTTCTTCCAGCCTCACCATGACCTGTCTACACACCCCAAAATGTGTCCACGTGCACCTGCACCATCACCTGGCCAAATTACTGCATTCTGCTTAATAAATGTACATTTATGTAATAAATGATTACAGCCATGAACACATGAGAAAAGAATCCATGACCTAGGGTCAACTTTTGACTAACAAAGTTTTGTAAGCTCTCTAATAGTTTATGAAACAATTCAAATGATATTAATAAAGTAACACATAAACTGATTAGGAAGTAAAGGCTGTGGTTCCTACCGGAAAAGAAGAGCTAGAATAAAGCTTAATAATTACAAACAGAACCTACTAGGTTTTCTGCAACTGAAATGCATTGTAAATGGTATTCTAATTTTTTTTAATGTTTTTCTTTTTTAGAGAGAGAGAGAGAGAGCAGAGGAGGGGCAGAGAGAAGGAGACACAGAATCCAAAACAGGCTCCAGGTGCCAAGCTGTCAGCACAGAGCCCGATGTGGGGCCGGAACAGAGGAACCATGAGATCATGACCTGAGCTGAAGTCAGACACTTCACCAACTGAGCCACCCAGGCGCCCCTGTAAATGGTATTCTAAAGGCAAAGCTCACACACGTTTTTAAAGAGGATTTTCCAGCAATTTCTAAATAATAGAAATGACTCCTTAGGGTTTCTTTACATCAATAAAGATAAAAAATTATTTAAAAATTACACTAAGTTAAATGACAGTTAATAAATATCATCATGCTAAACCACAGAGTTTTCAAAAACTTCAAGTGGTATACCTACTAAATTAGTTTTATTTTATGTCTTTGTAACACCTGACATTCTCATTGGAGAAGATGAAATATTTGAGTTTTACAAAAAACAAAACAAAACAAAAAAGCAAAACCATAAATTATTACACATTTCACCAGACACAATTCTAATTTTTAAGTACCTTACAGTACTTTTCCTGTTTATATATTTATGTTTTTGCTTTCACTAACAGATTATAATCAGTAAGAATTTAAGAAGGTAATGAAAGAAGCTAAAAGGGAATTTAAAAATCTCTATATCTCATGAAATTCATTCGTTAGAATTACATTTTAAATCATTTCATTGTTTTTTATCACTATTATAATATACATTTTAAATCAGAGCTACCCCTTGATTTTCTGTGATCAGAATACATGGGATGAATAAATCCTATATATGTGAAATCTATAGCATCAGAAGAAAGATGAAAATTCCAATCAACTTTTAATACTCAACAATACCTGTGCCACTATCTATTTGTACCATGATTTACAAACAGCAATTTCATACTACAATTTATGGTGTTACTGATCCTACTATTTTTGTGGAAAGTTCTTCATTATGACACCTTGCATATGTTAATAAACATATTACCAATAATGAACTATTGTCCAAAATTTGAATTTAAAATTTTAAACATTGTTTCTTCATCAAAATAAATTTTTGTCTTGTTCAAACACTATAAAATCTATTTCATTAATTCTGAATAAACAAATATCTGGAAAGTCAGAAACTAAAAAGAGAAAAGTAAATATATGATAAAGGCAGATTCCCCTAAATACTCATGCTAATTGTTTCAAAAGTTAAAACCAAACATTTAAGAGTGAATCATTTAGTTTTTAATTTAAACATTAACAGAACCAATAGGAGATTTCCAAAAGATTTCAGTGAGTAACTGTCAAATCTTCCAGTTTTCTAATTGCTACATAGTGCTTTAAAAATTATTATGAGTAGATCAGAGTTTCTCTTATTTGTCTATTTCTTATATCAAATACATCTTACTGAATAAAACCATTGTGTCTATTACTTCAAATATATATAGTATTAAGCTTTTTAAAAATATATAAAACATTTTAATGTGTACTTACAAAGTCTTTAGAATTCATTTTATTTTTTAGCTATGTTTGTACACACTTACAGAAACTAAGTGTACCGCCTTGTCTGGGATAAAATATGGGATAAAATTTTTACTGTGAATTAAAAATACTATTAGGTGTGCTTATGTATACAATAGACTAGGATAACTCCTTTGAAGAAATCACCAACTGATTATATAGATTGTGATAAAATAACAAAATACGTATTTACCCAGTAGAGCAACCAATAGGAGCTATTCTGCTCAACAGATAAATACATATCCACTAGAGATTCTAACTGCAAGAATCATTCTGAGTCTCTAAGGTGACAATTTACATTTTTAGCTTGCATATTGCCTTTTTAGTAAAAATTCACTCTTTCTTGAAAGGGAAAAAAGGACAAATATCACAATCAATTTTTAATGATTTATAATCATCAAGGCTGCATATTCAAACTTCATGTAATTTTGATGCTTTATGAAAACAACTGTGAAACTATTTTAAGATAGTCAAGAATGCCATAAATCGTATTTGAGTATTTAGGTACCTCTGCTAATTCAAATCAAAACTACTCATTAGTAAAATGAAATATACTTGGTAATTTAAGTGCAAAAAATAAAGAGTTATCAACACTTTTTACATTAGTTATTTCTTTAAGACATTAGCAGCATATTTTTCTTTTTAAAAAGAACATTAAGTTTGACTCATATATGTAAAAATAGCTATAATTAGTTAATAAAATATAATAATGCACATTATAGTCTATTTTTACAGTCAAAGGTAGGAAGCTTTCTTCTAAATGAAAGAGAAATTAAGTAGTCATTCAAGCAAATACATAAGAAAGCACTCAAACAAAGGAGATTCAAGTGATCAAGTCAACAGCAAAAATGTAGTGAATACAACTAAAGCATAGTCATTTTCTCAACAGTAGCAATATTGAATTAAGTCAAATATTTAAATAGTTTGAGAATGTTTGTCTATAAATAGCTATACATGTAATTTTGACATTTTGTGCAGATTCTCTAAAAGATCACATTTGGTAGAGAAGATTATTAATAATATAAATAATGGTAAGTTTAGTAATGCATTTCTAAGTATAAAAAAAAACCCTTTTCCCATACCAACTGTAACCTATGTGGATTGAAATAAAGAATTAATAGTATTGATAACTCATAATTATACAAGAATAGTTTCAATAAAAGGAGAAATTTCCATTGTAAATGTAGGAATTGTCCACCTTCTTCTCTGTCTTATGTGAGGAAATGAAATCCTCTCACCTGTCACCCTGACACCCAAGATCTCTGTTTACCTCAAAAAAAAATCTTAAAATTGAAGAATCAACCCTCTGCCCCCCTTTCATGTCTTATAAAGCAAAAAGTCAAAACTCTTCATGGTCTGTTCTACTTCCAACTATCTAAGATTACAAATGGGTAATTGCTCTCTTTTTTTGTTTAGGAGTGTCCTGGTGAGGGAATGATTTTAACTGTCCCTTTTCTGTGGGGTCCTGCCGGTTTATCTAAAAAGAAATGAATTATAACAGGATGACAAGGCCACAAAACAAAGCCATTTGGTTTTACAAATCTATTATGTCCTCCAATCTGTTTTATGGGCCTGGTCCTATTATAAACCAAGAAAAACCCTAAAACAAACTCCGTTTTCCTTTCTTTCCATTGAAAACATCTACAATTTTATGATTGTTTAACAGTTTAGCCTAAAATTTTTTCACTCTGTGTGTGTACATGTGTATTTTTTTTTCCCCAAAGAGCACCTCCACCCCACTTTCTCAAACATACAAAACATTCAGAGACAAGAAACCGGACTTTTCAAACACAAACTGCTGACAACTGTCAGAAGCACTTTACTGGGACATTACTGACTGTAGCTTCAATGAATTAAGCTTGATTCACTGCGGGTGAATCATTTTCAATGCAGAGCTGTTCAGCAGTAATTGGCCAAGAATCCCTGCTGTGAAAAGCACTTGTCAAATAATGCTTGTTTACAAATATATCTCCAGACAGCAAAAAGTGGCAGTTACTGAATAAGTTCAGGGCCACCTCCAATATTCCTAACAGTGGACATGCTCCCTTTTCCTATTAAATCTATTAACATTTTCACTTGTTGATATACTTGCTAATATTTGTCCTGCTTGATCAATCTTAGAAGTTTCTTGCTAAATATGCCTCTGAAGTATTTTATAATAAAAGTTTTTTTTGCATTACACTGCAGTTCAAAGATTTCTTCCACATGTAATTTATGGCTAATGTATGCAAAAAGACAACTAAAGGTATATTTATCTTATCTTAGAATTCACTCTAAAGAGTACATTTTTTTCCTCCAACTGTCTTTTATCCAACATACCTAACATGTATTCCATCTCAATTTAAGATTCTAGATATATGTTTGGCTTTTCCTTTTCAGTTCTGCTTATTTATGCCTACCAAGGTTAAAATTTTAAAATGACTGGAATAAAAATTACAAATGTAAATTCACATTTATTTCTATTTGCCTTGAATTTTTTTCTCACATGCTGGGAGCATTCATATTATACACATATAGAACATTATATATACATATATATATATATATACACACACACACACACACATATATATACATACTATATATATATACATATACTATATATATATATATATATATACACATATACACACACACACACACACTAGTCTATAGCATCTATGGTTTGCAAAAGCAAAGTATATGTGAGCAAGTTATTAATGGATGCAGCACATACATCCAATCATTATGTCCCTGATCTTCCAAGACCTTCCAGAAATAATCAAAAACAAACTTAAGAACCCCAATTGGAATCTTTAAATAAACAAACTGCTCTTATTAATATCTTAATATAATATTGTTCGATTTATAATAACTCTTACATGCACAAACAAAAAGGGGAGAACATAAATTTTATACAAGAATAGAAGTAATGGTCTGAGATGATACTAATGGAAAGACGTAAAACTGTTGGGTAGAAATGGGATGAATGAGGCGAAGTCATATAATTAATACGATTTTGTTTCCTATTATGTGAAATAGTGATAGACCCCAGCAATCCCCACCTCACTATAGCCCAAGTTTTGCCGTGTGTTGGACTAGCTGGCGAAATGACAATACAACCTGTGGGTGTTAGGTCTGTGATGTTAACCAGTCTACCTTCCCCAGGATTTGAGCTCTGCTTACAACACCTCAAGAGATCGGTGCTATTTCCTAGCTTCCCTCCATTTCCCTCTGCCTCTTCCTCCCGGCGCAGTCTCAGCCCTTGTGCCCATTCAGCGTCACCCTCCCGGAGACTTTTTTTCCTTCCCTAACCATGAGCTTCTACTCCCTTTCATCTCTACATAAACCCCTTCCCTCATCACACCTGGGAGATAAATTGAAATATAATGGGAACAGGAAAGGATGATTGGCACTACTATTACTATTACTCTTTAAATCCAAACCAGGATGCCCCTTCCGGTGGAATAAGGCAGTTAATAAAAGGTCTTCAAACCTTGTCATAATCCTCCGGACTTCTAACATAATGAATCTAACATGAGAGGTTAATAAAAGGACTAGTAGTACTTAAAACACTTCTCCAACTTTATCGGGAAGGGAGAAAAATGCAGATTGCTTGGGTTGAGCACGGGAGATCCTCGATAGCCAGACGACTAGATAGGTAGGTAGGTTAGGTAGACAGACGGACAGAGTGAGCTACGCAGAATCCTTAAATCAGATTTAAAACAATAAATTGTAAGGATTAAAGACAGAAGTTCATGGGGTGGGGCAGGGATCTGGATCTGCCCTGCTTTCACACGGTTCCTACCGAGCTGGCAGTGCTCCTAAACCAGCTCAGCGCCTTCTCCTCCAGCCATACAACCCGTGCAAGTCACGAGGACACACACGACCCCGAGGCTGCTGCTTCATCTTTCCGGTCCAGCGTCCCCTGCCCTAGGAGTGGAAGGGATTTTTTTTTTTAAGGTTCTGTGCCTCACTCTTGGCATCCGGAGCCTCAAATCGAAATCCCAGTATTCCAGGAAGAGGGGAGGAGGGGTTTTTGATATTTTCGTCGCGAGGCTGACGGTTTCTTGCACCCAGATCTGGATCTGAGATGCTGCTCCCTCACCCCCCACCCCCACCCTAGAGGAATGAGCCCTGGAGCTCAGACCCAAGCGCGGTCCGGGCGTGCGAGAGGAGCGAGCGCGGCCGGAGCCGACCCGGGGCCGAGGGCTGCCGGCCGGGCGGTGGCGGCTCCGGGGCTGAGCACGGCTCCGAGAGCAGCGAGCGTCGCACAGGTGCTGTTTCCGCGAAACCCGCCCTACTCGCCCAGGAGAAAGAAGGGGCAGCCTTCAGGGTCCGGAGCGCAGGATTGGGGGTGGGGCGGGGGCTGAGGGACTCCGGGATCCGGAGCCGGCTGGAGCGGGGCTTTTCCCTCGCGGAGAGACTAGCCCCGGTGGGTCTGAGCAGCAACTTCCTGGCAGCGACACTCCACCTCCCTTCCGCCTCCCGCGGCATCCCACCTTCCCGCCTTCCACTTTGGTGTAATGATGAGCCCCCAAAGTGAAGGGCACCCCACGATGTGGGGGCGCCTTCTGTCCTTCGCCCTTCCCCTCCCTAGAGAAATAACAGCTCTTGCCACCCACCCCAGAATAGCATGTGGCGATGCCCTAAATAACAGCTTCCAGAAGGCACTTTCCCCCAAAATAAAAGCAGCCGGCCACCCCCACAATATTTCCCATCAGCGGCCCCAAATAACGATTCTAAAAGCCCACCGCTCCCGAAATCGTCGCCGCTGAGCTTCGAACCGTTCTCACTCCCTCCAGCCCGAAATGTCACTTCCCCACGCGTTTAAGTGAGAACCAGCCGCACCCAACCTTCCGGCGTGGGTCTCAGACCTCTCTTTGCCCCCGCTTGCAACTTCCCAGCACCCCCCACCCCCCGACCAGACTCGGTCCACACTCAGGGTAGTCGCACAGCGCTCCGCACCTCTTGTCAAACAATGCAACCAAGCACAGCAGAGGGGGCGAAAAGGCTAGCGAAAGCGGACAAATGTTAATTCGTGATGCAGGATGAGATTTCGTCCGCGGCAGCAGCGTCCAGGGCGCCCCGACCCGCACTTCCAGGCCCCGCCTCGTCCCTCCGCCCCAGGTCGCTGCCGTCCCCACCCCCAACACTACCTTCGTTGCTGGGGCTGGCCAGGAGGGTCCGGAGCGCGGCGCACAGGAGAAGGCACGTCCAGAGGGGGGCCCTGCGAGGTGCGGAGTAGCAGCCGGCCAGAGACGCAGGGGTGCTGGGGTGGCCGTCGCCGCCGCCACCGCCGCCGTTGCCCGGGGGCCTCCGGCGTCCCGCACCCGGGGGCCCCGAGCCCCGCATCTTCTCCTGGCTGCCTCCGCCGCTGCTGTCCCGCGCGGCTCAGTCCGCGGCGCCGGACTCGCGTAGGGGGCGAGGGAGGCTCGCGACTCTTGTGCGTTCCCCGTGGGGTCCTCCGCCTTCTGGCACGCGGCGCTTCCAAATGCGGGAACCACGGATCCTCTGAGACGGCCGAAGTTTGCTTCTGGCTCCTCTCTCCCTCCTCTTCGGCGGGCTTAAATTAAATACTAGTTATGGGTGATAGTGCAGCTCTGCACTGGACCCAAGGGTGTCGAGAAGGTCCCGGGTCCTGTTTCTCTGCCTCTGAAGACTTTTAAGGATTGAGGTCTCTAAAATGCCCCTGGGGGAAAGCTAAAGGTTCCTTCTCAGTCTTCAGGGCTGAAACGAAGGTAAGGAAGACAGGTCATCTTCAGTCAAGAAGAAATCCTCCGTAAAAAGAGGAGGAAAGGGCAGGGTGGCTAAGGATAAAGGAAAGGAGTTCAGAAAATACTGGGTGGGGAGAATACGAGAGGCGAGCAAAGGAAAAGATCCAGAGTTCAGAGGCTGGCAGGAGGAAACAGCTGCGGGCTGAGCGCCGACGAGGGGAGGTGGTGGCGGCGGCGAGCGGGCAGGCGCGCGGAGCCCGGCGGCGGCAGCCCGGAGCTGCTGCGGTTCCCGCGGCTCGGGGAGGAAGCGGTGTGCGCGCGGCTGGTAGGACGAGGTTGAAACTGCACCGCCACGGCGCGCTCCTGCTGTGTCTGGAGCTCCGTCGTCTCCTCTGCCTCCCCGCTCTGCACCTCCCACCCGCCTCCCTCCTCCCCCTCCCAGCTCCCCCGCCCTCCGCTGCTCGCTGCCTCGCCAGTGAGAATCTACTGTAAGTGTGAGTTGCTTAGACGAAGTCACACACTCGCGGAGGGAAGTAATCTGAAGGCTGCTGTGGTGAGTGTTGCCTAGCGGTCTCCGGGAGAGGCGCGTGTTCCTCCCCGGATAATTAGGGCGCAGAATTCTCCTGACGGTGCCTGCGAAGACTGGGGCTCCCGGGAGGCGGAAGGGAAATCAGCCTTAGGTTCAGCCGGCAGCCCTTGGAGAAGCGGGCCTTTGGTTTGGCACAGTGCCTGCTGCCCATCGCAGGCTTGTGGCATCAACAACCTTGTCGTCACATAGCCACGTATTCGCAGAGGCTGTGCTGGTCCGTGGCTAGTTTCTTAAACACCCATATCGCTCACTGCTGCTCACCCTTTCTATTCTTCCAATACTTTTGGCAGCTGGGATGGGATAATTAGTCAACATTTTGTTTCAGAAGTAAATTGTCGAATTTCTAAATATAGACACCGTGACTATGATTGAAATTTCAGGGAGTCAAAGAATTCGACTTCCTGAATTTTGCAGTGTGCCAGGTACTTTACGATATATTGATTTAATTTATTAATTTCATTAATAGGATGTGTTAGTTTTGAGAAATTATATGATATGAAGCTATATGCAGTTAATTCCAGTGAAATTAGCATGGGTCAAATAATTTCAGGGTTTAAAAAATACTATTTTAATTTTGTGTGTTCTGCATCGAGAAACTTACAAAACAATTACCAAAAAAGCAGTTTGAAACAATTGACTTTCTATGCTTCACCTCTATTATGTATTCTCTTTCTTTAATATTTCTCTTCAATTTTCTCATTCATTCTCTCTAAGAGATAACATCTGAAAGGCAGTTGTAATAAATACTGCAAATAAAGCATCTACAAAAAAGTGTGAGTTTAGAAGAAAGGTGTCTTGTTTAATTTGGTGTATAGTAACTACTGTGAAAATTCGGTTTGCATTCACACCTAACGAAGGAGACTCAGCTCACCAGCTCTGACATCTAGAGCCCTGTTTGTCTTCACAATAAATTTCTCATCATCTTTAGCTGATGACATTTGTTTCTTGTTTAAATATTTGCGGTAAAGATGAAAGAATAAAGAAGCAGTGATGCAATTTTATAAAGAGATAGAAGCTTATCTTTGATTTTCTTTTTTCCTGAAATGTTTTGGCACCAGAAATCTAAAAGCAGCTTCTTTCCATTATAGTGTGCTCCAAATGCATGAAGTAAATTTAAAGAAATGGCAGTGAATCAGCCTTTCAGTTTGGCAAAAACCTCATGGTTAGATGCAGAGTTGAATTTTATGTTTCTATTTGAAGACCATTCAAAATGTAAGCTCCTCCCTCCAAACTATAGTTGAATTACTTGAAAAAATATATATCTAAACAGACAATCAACTAAGTTATCTAAAACCTACAGATAGGTAATAATGATAATGTGAAACATAGGCAGTTTAATTGGGCTTTGAAATTGTTGCCTTACCTCTATAGACCTCAGTATCCTCATCAGTAAAATGAGGGATTTGGAGAAAATGATCAAGTTCCTTCTCTTCCATATCCTTTGCACTTCTATGTTACTGCCCTTGTCACCTATCACCAAATATTTACTCTTAACCTCAAAACTATTAAATTTCTTCAGCCTGACATTGAAAGTCTTCTACTACAAAGATCTTAAGTAAAATTTCCATTTTGTTTTACTTTAAAATTTGAAATACACTGTTCCCTAAATTGCCTCATACCTTTGTTTTTATGTCTGTCACTCCATCCTATAGAAGTTTCACCCCTGAAAAATTTAACGCTCTCCCCACACACACAAACTCACACATACACATCTTTCTCATCTAAAATCCTACCCAGGGTCCAAAGAGAATGGACATTCTATACTGTTGTTATTCACAAAAAGAAGTGATTCGGTTCTCCTTCTCAAAGTATTCATAGCTTATGATTTATGTCAATCAACATAATGGCAATATTTTCTGAATGAAAAACTGGAACAAGTTAGCTAACAACTATAAGCATATATATTGAGATAAAAATAATTTAAAGTTGGGTATGTCAAAGAAAACTTAGTAGTTTTCACTGTGTTGGCTAATTATGTTATCCCCCACTCAAGATAGTTAACTCTTTCTTAAGTGACTAAGACCACAGAATGCCAAATCCTTCATGTTCTTCACCTTAAATGGCAGCCATCTTTCTCACGGTTGTTTAAAAATATTTGTTGTATGTCCTTAAAAGAATGAACAGCTGTAAAATAGAGCCCCGCTTACAGCAATTAAAGAGTTAATCAGACAAGTTAAGGAGGATGGCTTGGTTTGGGCCTCAGTCTCAAAAGAGATCTTATATTTGGCCATTTGTTGATTTCTTAGAACCTAAATACTCTTTTAGCATACTCACATTGGACCACAGTATTGCTAGAAAACTAGATTTGTCTTTTTCCTTCATACTACTGCTTTGCACAAGAAAAGGCTAAAACATCAGTAGGAGCTTAGAAGTCCTATTGTTTGCTTTTCTTTTGCTTGGGATAACTGCTGTGGCCTCAAAAGGTGAACGTGGCTGATGTCTCCTAGATCTCACCTTGGATTTGGCTTTTTTACTAAGCTTTCATGAAGAAGAGAAATTCAGAATCACATTGATTAGATATCTTGGAAGGTTACTACCCTATAAAAGGTATTACAGTTAAGTTCAAGGTATTAATAAGCCTAAATATCTTTACTGCATTCAAAGTAGAACAACAAAAACAATTATACTAAGCAGAATTGCTAGTAATTACTGAAGATTGCTATGTGTGAAGCATTATATCATGTTTTACATTAATTATTTTACTTAATACTGACATTTTAACCACATTGTTGGTATAATTATTAGCCCCATGTTTATGAAGAGAAGACTGAGGAAATGAGGTTAGGCAACCTGAGTAGTTTCACAGCTGCTAAGACATGGGAATTTTAGCCCATGGCACTGGCTCTCTGAAGAAAATTGTAATATAATGGAAGTAAAGAATAAATTTGATAACCAGTCATTCAGAAATGAAAAAAAAAAAGAGGACTGTCCCCAAATTCTGCATTAATGGGAACAATTAATGAATAAAAAATACTTCAATTTTTAAGTTCACTTAAATCCAAACGCAATAACCAAATAATATATAGTACAGGTCAGAAAAATGAATAGGAGAAAACAAGAAACAAGTGATCCTATATAAGCATTATTTGGAGAAAAAGACTGTCTTCTGTAAACAAAAACACACATACAATCTGTGTACAATGGAGAGATAATAGACCAAATCAAGAAAATAAACAGTAAGGTGTGTAGACAGATAATATTAATACAAACAGCACAAAACCCATGTAAACTATGGTAGAAAACATAAGCAACAGTCTTTACGAAAATAATGTAAGTAAAACATCATAAAACAAAGAGCATTTTTTTCTAAAATATGTATTATTGGCAATTTTTTACATAATTGTTTTAAATGTTTGTCACTTAGCTGCATGCTTTCTTTCAGAGAATTTTGTGAAAAAAAACAAAAGCAAAGCAAACTTTTAATCCATGGTAGATTTTAGATATGAAATTATAAGATAGCTTAATGGAACTGTAATATGTACTAATGAAGTTAATTTTTCAAGTCCATGATTTCCTGAGGAGGATACATATATGGTGATGTTAATTATTTTGACCCCAAAGGAAAAGGCTGACTAAAATATATTTAAGCAATCAATAGCTCTTAAAGTTCACAACCAAGAAAATGCTAATGTATTCGTTATTTTATGTTGCATTTTAATTTAATTAACATAAAACAGATAATAGTTTAATTTTTGTTCATAGTTATCTTGTTTAAGAATTTTTCTGAAGTCCTCGAATCACTTTTCTCTACTAATTACCCACATTTTTGCTATTAATGTTCAATTTAATTGTATTTCAATTTAATTTATTATTAAATGAGTATTTAACTTAAAAAATAAGGAATAAATAGCTTTGTAATTAGTTAATGAGGGTTTAATATATAAATTATTTTATTACTTAACAAGTTTAAGGAAAAAAAAACAGCCTGTTAGGGCAGTGAATCTATCATGTATGATGCTGTCATGGTGGAATATGACATTATATACTTGTCAAAATGTATTACATGTACCACACCAAGAGTGAACCCTAATGTAAACTATGGACTTTAGTTAATAACAGTGTCTCAATATTGGCTTATCAGTTGTAATAAATGTCACCTTTACACCTTAAAAATTATAAACATATTGGCATCATAATGAGCCGTCATTTTTTGTGTTTTCTATGAATATCAAGAAGATAATAAAATCTTCCTCTGTCAATGAGTATTAATAGAGAATATTGTAGCAAAGAATAAGGAGCAAGATATTTAAATAAATTAGAGTGAGCCCAAGAGCCACTGATTTTTACTGTTGTTGGAGGTTGGTTTATTCTCTAATCATTCTGTGATCGATGTGTGAGGGCTATTGACATTTGAGTGTAGCGGGAGGCCAATGCTGCTATAGTTGATGAGGAACCAAACTGACTTTGGTTGTTCTTTGGTTGTTGTTTGCCTCCAGCATCTTGGATAAGTGGCATCCTATGAAGATGTGAACAATGAAATAATAAGGACTCTCAGGGCTGAAGAAGTCGGAAAAGCGTGCTCAGAAGAGTCCCAAGATTGAAGTGATACACTGTGAGTGACTCACTTCACTTAAAACTCACCTATTCTAACCATCTTCTGGATTCCAGAAGTGCATGCTGTTATATGAAAAATAAGTTGTAGCATTTTTCATATTCAAAAGAATGTTTTTTTTTTATTAAATTCAGTGCATATACTCACTTGAAATTCATAAATAAGGACACCTGGGTGGCTCAGTCGGTTGAGCATCCGACTTTGGCTCAGGTCATGATCTCATAATTCATGAGTTTGAGCCCCACTTCGGGCTCACTGCTGTCAGCTTGTCAGCACAGAGCTTGCTTCAGATCCCCTGTCCCCCTCTCTCTGCCCCTTCCCTGTTTGCACTATGCCAAAAATAAATAAATATTAAAAAAAAAGAAATTCATAAATAATCCACTCATAGGAGAACATATTTTATAACTAGCTATAGTTTACTAGGGGAAAAACTGATAAATTTACCCAATGGCATAAATAAATAAGGGTTGTATATGTGATCAAGCTTTTGATAAATGCTTGATTGGTTGTCCCACACTGTCCCAAATTGGTTGTCTCTGGAAAGGCTTCTAGCTAAAAGCTGGCAATGATAATCTCATGTACTCTCATACTCTGTTGCTGGAAAGTGAATTTAGAATATCTCTTGTAGGGTGGTTTTGCAAAATCAAATGTTTTTAAAATGTGGTAGCTTTATATCTAGCAGCTAGAAATTTTAAATTTTAAGCAAACACATTAATTAAAATGGGTTAAAAGATGAAACATAATGGTATTTTTAAAGTTTTTGTTTCAATTCCAGTTAGTTAACATATGGGGTAGTATTGGTTTCGGGGATGCAATATAGTGACTTAACACTCCCATGCCACACCCGGTGCTCATCATTACAAGTGCACTCCTTAATCTCCATCACCTATTTAACTCATCCCCCACTCACCTCCTTTCGAGTAACCATCAGTTTGTTTTCTACTTAAGACTCTGTTTCTTGGTTTGTCTTGCTCTCTATTTTTGCTTTCCTCTTTTATTTTGTTTCATAACTTCCATATGTGAATGAAATCATATGGTATTTGTCTTTCTCTGACTTATTTCACTTAGCATAATACTCTCTAGCTCCATTCCTGTTAAGGAAAATGGCAAAATTTCATTCATTCTTATGGCCGAGTAATAGTCTAGTGCACATGTATATGTACCACTTCCTTATGCAGTCATCAGTTGATAGACACTTGTGCTATTTCCATAATTTGACTATTGTAGTAATGCTGCTATAAACATCAAGGTGCATGTATCCCTTTGAATGAGTATTTTTGTATTCTGTGGGTGAATACCTAGTGCAATTGCTGGATCTTAGGGTAGTTCTACTTTTAACTTTTTGAGGAACCTCCATAATGTTTTCCAGAGTGGCTGTTTGCATTCCCACCAACAGAGCAAGAGGGTTCCCCTTTATCCACATCATCCCCAACACTTGTTTATGGTGGTTCTGATTTTAGTCATTCTGACATGTGTGAGGTAATATTGCATTGTAGCTTTGATTTTCAGTTCCCTGACAATCAGTCATGTTGAGCATCTTTTCATGTGTCTGTTGGCCATCTGTATGTCTTCTTTGGAAATATGTCTATTCATGTCTTCTGCCCATTTTTTAATTGGACTATTCATTTTTTTGGGTGTTGTGTTTTATAGGTTCTTTGTATATTTGGGATACTAGCCATTTGTCAGATATGTCATTTGCAGATATCTTCTCCAATTCCATAGGTTGTTTTTTCCTTTTGCTGTTTGTTTTCTGCACTGTGCAGAACCTTTTTATTTTGATGTTCTCTCAGTAGTTTAGTTTTGTTTTTGTTTCCCTTGCTTCAGGAGACATATCTAGAAAACTGTTTCTATAGCCAATGTCAGAGAATTACTGCCTGTGGTCTCTTCTAGTATTTTCATGGTTTCAGGTCTCATATTTAGATCCTTAATCCATTTTGGATTTATTTTTGTGTATAATGTAAGAAAGCCCAGTTTCATTCTTTTGCATGTTGCTGTCTAGTTTTCCAACACCATTTGTTGAAGAAATTGTCTTTGGATTGGAAATTCTTTGGATATTCTTTCCTGATTTTTTTAAATGTAATTGACCATATAGTTGTGAGTTTATTTCTGAGTTATCTATTCTGTTTCATTGGTCTATGTGTTTATTTTGTGCCAGCACCATACTCTTTTGATTACTGTAGCTTTGTAATATAACTTTATGTCCATAATTATGATTCCTCTATCTCTGCTTTTCTTTTTCAAGACTGCTTTTCAGGGTCTTCTGTGGCTCCATATAGAACAATATTGTTTGTTCTAGCTGTGTGAAAATACTGTTGGTACTTTGGTAGGGATTGCATTAAATGTATAGATTGCATTAAATGTATAGATATGTTGCTTTGGGTGGTACAGACATTTTAACGATATTTGCTCTCCAATCCATGAACATAGGATGTCTTTCTATTTTATTTGTGTCATCTTCAATTTCTTTCATCAGTGTTTTATCATTTTCAGAGTACAGATCTTTCACCTCTTTGGTTAGGTTTATTCATAGGTATCTTATTGGTTTTGGTACAATTGTAAATGGGATTGATTCCTTAGTTTCTCTTTCTGTTGCTTACATTATTGGTGTATAGAAATGCAACAGATTCCTGTATGTTGATTTTATATCCTGAGAATTTACTGAATTTGTTTATCCATTCTAACAGTTTTTGGGTGGAGTTATTCAGTTTTCCGTATAGAGTATCATGTCATCTGAAAATGGTGAAAATGTTATCTCTTCTTGTTGATTTGTATGCTTTTTTATTTTTATTTGTTGTCTGATTGCTGTATCTAGGATTTCCAGTACTATGTTAAATAAAAGTGGTGAGAGTGGACATCCCTATCTTGTTCCTGACCATAGTGGAAAAGCTCTCAGATTTTCCACATAGAGGATTATATTAGCTGTGGGTTTTTCATATGTGGCCTTTATTGTGTTTAATTATGTTTTCCCTAAACCTACTTTTTTTGAGAGTTTTTACATAAATGGATGTTGTACTTTGTCAAATGCTTTTTCTGAAATGCATTTATTGAAATGATCATATGATTTTTATCTTTTCTTTTATTAATGTGGTGTGTCTCATTGTTTGATTTGCAAATATTGAACCACTCATGCAACCCAGTAATAAATCCCACTTCATCAAGGTTAGTGATTTTTTTAATATATATTCTTGGATCAGTTTGCTAGTATTTTATTGAGAATTTTGCATCCATGTTCATCAGAGATTTTGTCCTGTAGTCTCTTTCTTAATGGAGTCTTTGTCTGGTTTTGGTATCAGGGTAATGCTGGTCTCATAGAACGAATTTGAAAATTTTCTTTCATTTTCTGTTTTTTGGAAAAGTTTAAAAAGAGTAGGTTTCTTTAAATGTTTAGTAGAATTTTCTTGTGAAGCCATCTGGTCCTGGACTTTTGTTTTTTGGGAGTTACTGATACAGTTTCTTTGCTGGGGATATAAAATGTACAGAAATTGGTTGCATTTCTATACACCAATAATGAAGCAACAGAAAGAGAAATCAAGAAATTGACCCCACTTACAATTCCACCAAGACCCATAAAATACCTAGGAATAAGCCTAACCAAAGATATAAAAGATCTGTTATGCCGAAAACTATAGAAAACTTATGAAACAAATTGATGAAGACACAAAGAAATGGAAAAATATTCCATGTTCATGGATTGGAAGAACAAATATTGTTCATATGTCAATACTAGCCAAAGCAATCTACACATTCAATGCAATCCCAATCAAAATTGCACTGGTATTCTTCTCAGAGCTAGAGCAAACAATCCTAAAATTTGTATGGAATCACAAAAGACCCTGAATAGCCAAAGTAATGTTGAAAAAGAAAACCAAAGTGGGAGGCATCACAATCCCAGACTTTATCTTCTATTACAAAGCTGTAATCATCAAGGCAGTATGATATTAGCACAAAAACAAACACATAGACCAATGGAATAGAATAAAGAACCCAGAATTGGACCCACAAATGTATGGGCAACTAATCTTTGACAAAACAGGAAAGAGTATCCAATGGAAAAAAGACAGTCTCTTTAGCAAATGGTGCTGGGTGAACTAGACAGCAACATGCAGAAGAATGAAACTGTAACACTTTATTACACCACACACAAAAATAAACTCAAAATGGATAAAAGACCTAAGTGCGAGACAGGAAACCATCAAAACCCTAGAGGAGAAAAACAGGCAACAACCTCTGTGACCTCAGCCACAGCAACTTCTTACTCAACACTTCTCCAAAGGCAAGGGGAAATAAAAGCAAAAATGAACTATTGGGACCTCATCAAGATTGAAAGCTTCTGCACTGCAAAGGAAACAATCAACAAAACTAAAAGACAACAGATGAAGTGGGAAAAGATATTTGCAAATGACATATCAGATAAAGGGTTAGTATCTAAAATCTATAAAGAATTTACCAAACTCAATATCTGAAAAAAAATCCAGTGAAGAAGTGGGTACTCTCACCACTTCTTTTCCAAAGAAGACACCTAGATGGCCACAGACACGTGAAAAGATGCTCAACATCGCTCATCATCAGGAAAATGCAAATCAAAACCACACTAAAATACCACTTCCCACCTGTCAGAGTGGCTAAAATTAACAACTCAGGAAACAAAAGATGTTAGCGAGGATGTGGAGAAATGGGAACCCTCTTGCACTATTGGTGGGAATGCAAACTGGTGCAGCCAATCTGGAAAACAGTGTGGACGTTCCTCAAAAATTAAAAATAGAACTACCCTACTACCCAGCAATAGTACTACTAGGAATTTATCCAAAGGATACAGGAGTGCTGATTCACAGGGGCACATGTACACCAATGTTTATAGCAGTGCTTTCAACAATAACCGAATTATGGAAAGAGCCCAAATTTCCATCAACTGATGAATGGATAAAGATGTGGCCTATATATACAATGGAATACTCCTTGGCAATGAGAAAGAATGAAATATTTCCATTTGCAACAATGTGGATGGAACTGGAGGGTATTATGCTAGGTGAAATAAGTCATTCAGAGAAGGACAGATATCATATGTTTTCATATGTGGAATTTGAGAAACTTAACAAAAGATCATAGGAGAAGGGAAGAGGGAAGAAAATAGTTTCAAACAGAGAGGAAGGCAAACCATAAGAGACTCTTAAATACAGAAAACAAACTGAGGGTTTATGGGAGGGTCAGGGGAGAGGGGAAAATGGGTGATGGGCATGGAGGAGGGCACCTGTTGGGATGAGCACTGGGTGTTGTAGGTAGGCGATGAATCATGGGCATCTACTCCTAAAGTCAAGAGCACACTGTATACACTGTATGTTAGCTAAATTGACAATAAATTATATTTATAAATAAACAAAAAAATAAAATTTATTTGCTGGTTATAAGTCTGCTCAAGTTTTCTATTCCTTCCTTTTTCAGTTTTGGTAGTTTATATGCTTGTAGAAATTTATCCATTTCTTCTAGGCTGTCCAATTTGTTGGCATATAATTTTGCATAATATTCTCTTACAATTGTTTTTATCTTTCTGCAGTGTTGGTTGTTATTTGTGATTTCACTTATTTGAGTCTTTTTTATTTTTGGTAAGTCTGGGTAGAGGTTTATAAATGTTATTAATTTTTTAAGCAAGTGCCTGGTTTCATTGATATGTTCCATTGTATTTTTAGTTTCTATATTTATTTCTATTCTAATCTTTATTACGTCCTTCCTTCTGCTGGTGTTACCTTCATTTGTTGTTCTTTTTCTAGCTCCTTTAGGTGTAACACTAGGTGGCTTATTTTCTTTTTTGTTTTTTGAGGTAAGCCTGCATTGCTATATGCTTCCCTCTCAGGACTGATTTTCCTGCATCCCAAAGATTTGGGGCTGTTCCATTTTCATTTTCATTTGTTTCCATGTTTTTTTTCTATTTCTTCTTTTATTTCCTGGTTGATCCATTCATTTTCAGTAGCATGTATTAGTGGTCTTCCCAGATTTTTTCTTGTGGTTGATTTCTAGTTGCATAGTGTTGTGGTCAGAAAAGGTGCATCGTATGACTTCAGTCTTTTTGTATTTATTGAGTCCTGTTTTGTGATCAGACATGAGAACTATTCTGGAGAATGTACCATGTGCACTTGAAAAGAATGCATATTCTGCTGCTTTAGGGTGGAATGTTCTTAGCATATCTGTTAAATCCATCTGGTCCACTGTCTAATTCAAAGCCATTGTTTCCTTATTTATTTTCTGTTTAGATGATCTGTCCATTGATGTAAGTGGAGTGTTAAATTCCCCCGCTATTATTGTATTATTATCAATTAGTTCCTTTATGTCTGTTATTAATTTATATATTTTGGTGCTTGGAAGCACCAAATGTTGCTATGTTGGGTGCAGAAATATTTACAATAGTTATACCTTGCTGTTGGATTGCCCCCTTTATTATTTTATAGTGCCCTTCTTTGTCTCTTGTTACAATCTTTGATTTAAAGTCTAGTTTTTCCTTTTTTTTTAAGTTTATTTATTTATTTATTTATTTTTGAGAGACAGAGAGAGAGAGAGAGAGCACAATCTGGGGAGGGGCAGAGAGAGAGGGAGACAAAGAATCTGAAGTAGGCTCCAGGCTCTGAACTGTCAGCACAGAGCCTGACGTGGAGCCTGAACCCAAGAACTGTGAGATGATGACCTGAGCTGAAGTCAAATGTTCAAGTGACAGAGCCACCCAGGTGCCTCTAAAGTCTAGTTTTTCCAGGGGCACATGGGTGGATCAGTCGGTTAAGCATCCGACTTCAGCTCAGGTCATGATCTCACAGCACGTGAGTTTGAGCCCCATTTCAGGCTCTGTGCTGACAGCTTGGAGCCTGGATCCTGCTTTGGATTCTCTGTCTCCCTCTCTCTCTCTCTCAAAAATAAATAAACATTAAAAAAATACCTTTAAAGTCTGGTTTTTCCAATATAAGTATTGCTACTCCAGCTTTCTTTTGATGCCCATTTGCATGATAAATGTTTTTCCATCCCTTCACTTTCAATCTGGAGGTGTCTTTAGTTACAAAATGAGTAACTTGTTTTCTTTTGTTTGTTTGTTTTTGTTTTTGTTTTTAATTCATTCTGACACCCTATGTCTTTTGATCGGTTTAGTCCATTAACATTCAAAGTAATTATTGATAGAAAATATTTATTATAATTGTAATTTACTAAATTATCTATTTATTATGTATTTATTTCCATTTTATTACTTGTTTTCTCATTTTTTTCCTATCCTTTCTTATCTTTGGTCTCTCTTTTCTAAATTTTTTTTTTAACATTTATTTATTTTTGAGAGACAGAAAGAAAAAGAGCATGAGCAGGGGAGGGGCAGAGAGAGAAGGAGACACAGGATCTAAAACAGGCTCCAGGCTCTGATCAAGCTGTCAGATTAGAGCCAGACATGGGGCTCGCACCCAGGAACCATGAGATCATGACCTGAGCTGAAGTCAGACGCTTAACAGACTGAGCCACCCAGGCACCCTTAGTCTCTCCTTTCAACTCATAGTCACCTTTAATATTCTTGCAGGGTTGGTTTTATGGTCATGAACTTCTTTAGTTTTTGTTGGTCTGGGAAACACTTTGTGTTCCCTTCTATTTTGAATGATACTTACTGGATAGAGTATTCTTGCTGCAGATTTTTCCCATTCAGTACTTTGAATATATCATGCCAGTCCCTTCTGGCTTGCCATGTTTCTGTTGAGAAATCTCCAGGTAGCCTTATGGATTTTCCTTTGTAAGTTAAGGACTTCTTTTTTCTTACTACTTTTAGGTTTTTTTATTTATCACTATATTTTGCAAATTTAATTACAATATGTCTTGGTGTTGTCCTGCTTTTGTTGATTTTGTTGGGAGATCTCTGTGCCTCCTAGATCTGGATGTCTGTTTCCTTCTCCAGCTTAGGGATGTTTTCAGCTATTATTTGTTCAAATAAATTTTCTGCCCCCTTTTCTTTCTCTTCTTCTTCTAGGACTCCTATAATAGGAATGCTATGACATTTGAAGGAGTCACTAAGTTCCCTAAGTCTATCCTTGTCTTGTGTAATTCTTTTTTCTCTTTTTTCCATCTTGATTACTTTCCATGACTCTGTGTTCTAGGTCACTAATTTGGTCATCTGCTTCTTCCAGTTTGCTGTTCATTGCATCAGGCCTGTTTCTAATCTCATTTATTGTACTCTTCATCTCTGATTCTTTTTTAACTCTTTTATCTCTAAGGTAAGGGTCTGACTCATGTCTTCTTTTCTCAAGCGCAGTGAGCATCTTTTTGATTGTTGCTTTAAATTCTCTATCAGGGATGTTACTTATATCTGATTTGCTTAGATATCTGCCCATGACCTTATCTTGTTCTTTTATCTGAGATAAATTCCTCCATCTTGTCATTTTGTCTGAGTTTCTGCCTTCTTCTCTGTGTTAGAAAAGCCAGTTATGTCTCCTGTTCCTAAAAGTAATGGCTTTATGTAGAAGAAGTCATGTAGTGCCTAGGGCCTGGTGGTTCATCAAGTGTTTTTGGTGTGTACTGTGTGTGCTCTGCTTTTGTTTTTTGGCTGCCTTATCCTTCAATCCAATTGTCTATAGTGGGTCTTCTTGCCTGCTGTGAGCAGTGTTTGGTGCCTGGCCTATATGTGATGAGTTTTACTAGGTGTGCTGTGGTCTGCTTGTGAAATGAGACCTGACACCAACTCCACCAGAACTGAGTCCCTGTAGAACTCTCTGGTCAGAAGATGTGGTGTGGACAGGGTTTTGTGTTGGTCTCTTGGGGTGGGGCCCACTGCACTGGTACTGAGGCAAGTGTGACTGAGAAGGGCAGTTCCACCAAAGTGTAGGGGTGTGGGGTTTGGTGTAAG
Source organism: Lynx rufus (assembly GCF_022079265.1). Lineage (NCBI taxonomy): Eukaryota > Metazoa > Chordata > Mammalia > Carnivora > Felidae > Lynx > Lynx rufus. Next base: position 50,409,303 of record NW_025814845.1, read on the forward strand.
CAAGTTGGGAAGCCAATGTGGGTGCTGTACTGTTTCCTGCAGGTTGTTGAGCTTATGCTGAGGGGTGGGAGAGGAAAACGTCTCAAGCCAACTGCTTTGTTCCTGGAGAGGTGTCTCTATGAATGTTGCCTTTCAGGGAAGCACTCATATAATAGCAAATACTCTGCCCTCTTTGGCACCAGGCATTTTTCAGATCACTGTTTCCATGCTATCTACCTACATCTAGGTTGTTTGCCTGCCTTCTCTCCATGAGCAGGGCAGTGCTCTCCTGGATCTATCCCATCCAAGCCTGCTGACCTTTAAAACTCCAGACTTTGGGGCACCTGAGTGGCTTAGTCGGTTAAGTGTCTGACTTCGGCTCAGGTCATGATCTCATAGCTCATGGGTTCAAGCCTTGTCAGGCTGACAGCTCAGAGACTGGAACCTGCTTTGGATTCTGTTTCTCCTTCTCTTTCTGTCCCTCCCCCCATGCTCTCTCTTTCTCTCTCTCTCAAAAACAAATAAACATGAAAAAAAAATTAAAAAATAAATAAAACTCCAGACTTTAAGCCTCACTGGTTGCAAGACCTTATGAAATTCAGCCCTTTTCATTTTCCAAGCCAGTGGCTTTGCAGAAACATTCTCCTTGTACATTCCCCTGTGTGCTCCTCTCTCTGTCTCCTCCATCTCCAAGACCGCATCTCCCTTGCCTCTGTAGTACCCATAATCTGTTTCTCCCCTAAACCACATCTCTGCACTTCCTACCTTATTTCATGTGGCTTCTTCTCTCTCTTTGGTTGTGAAGTTTGTTCTATCAGTCTTTAGGTCAATTTTGGAGGTATTTAAGATATTTTGACAGCTATCTAATTGTATTTATGGGGTGAGGCAAGACTTGTATCCTCCTACTCCACCACCATCTTCCTTTCTCTCCATAATGTTATTTTTAATGGATAAAAATCAGAAATTAATGTTCATTAAGAAGTATTACATACATCTGTATAATAATGAAACACCATGGAACGATTTAAATGTTTGGAAAAATATGTACATAAAAAGAAAGTTCTGAAGTATCATATTATAAAGACACAATATAAAACATTTTTTTTAATTTGGAAAGTTATGTGTCATTAATGACATCTGTATATGATTGATGGGATAATTTGGATTTATTTTTCTACTTGTTTTTGAATAAAAGAATTTTTTAAATTTTCATCTCATTTTTGAGAGAGAGAGATAAAGAGAGAGCACAAATGCAAGAGAGCCAGAGAGAAAAGGAGGTACAGAATCTGTAGCAGGCTCCAGGTTCTGAGCTGTCAGCACAAAGCATTAAGTGAGGCTCGAACCCACAAACTGTGAGATCGTGACCCAATATGAAGTTGGATGCTTAACCAACTGAGCCACCCAGGTGCCCCTTATTTTTCTACTTTTAATTTTTATATTTTATGTAATTAGCACTTATTACTTGTATAACCATGGAAACATAGAAATAAAAAATATCCCAGAAGAAAATGTGTATTCATTCATACATACAAACATACACATACAGATGCACAACAGGGAAGGAAGAAATAACAGGAGGAAAGGAATGAGTAGAGTTGAAATACAGTGATGATGAAAAGCCTTATATGACCACAAATTAGGAAGTAAAATTCTTTCAATTAGCTCCTGCCCCTATTCTGAAAACAGGAGGATGTAATCACTTTTGTGGTATGTCCACTACATTTTCAAGTATTCTGACAATGTTGGGAGGTTGTGTACCTCATTTTCCAATGAATTTCTTGGTGGAATTTCCAGCACCCCCACTTGATTGATGGCAGTTCTGCTCTTATTTTCTTTCCATACTGGTTTACTTCATAATTGGCAATGTCCCTGTTCCTTTGCTCCAATAAGTGTGGGCTTTGAATAGCTAATTTTCTCAACCTCGTGAAAAGAGAGGAGGATTGTATCACAGAAACACTAAGTATTGATATTTGACTTCATTGTTCTAAAATTTGATCACAGAGAATTTTTCTGAAGCAATACTTTTCAAACTCTTTCCTGGTATCCATTTTCCTGGCTTCCTCCTTTTCACTCTTCTTCACCTTTCCCTTCTTCAAGCACCTTTTAAATACCTGTCTTTTCAATTAAAGAGAAGATTTTCAAATTCATTTTCTTCAGTAATCTTATGCCCAGATTTTCTCAGCAAATATAACTAAAAAAAAACCCCAAAAAACATAGAAAGTTTTTTCTAGTTCTATGGGCTCAAAATAGAGCCAGCTTCTGAAGTAGCACCTTTTCCTACATGTTTCCTCCATGCTTTTATAAATTTTATAAAAACATGAAAGCTTTATGATACAACAAATATATATCATTAACTACTTTTGAGTGATAAAACAACATAAGATAAATACAAAAATGTTAGTAATGGTTTGTAGTAAAACTAGTTGATTTAATTAAAGATACTATGAGAATTTTTTGGCTGTAAATTGAAAATGAATTTAACTGTAAGTACTGATGGACTCTGAGGAAGAACATGACTCAATAAAGGGCCTAAGCATGAACATAAATCACAAATTGAAATAGTTGTTTAGGATCTACCAACAATTTTTGTTGTTAAGCCTGAAATTTTTAGAAAATGGAAGTTAATAAAAATATGAAAATGGGTGCCTTAATTTATAAATGTATATTTAAATATTAATTAAACAAAGGACTTTAATTTTTTCTAGAGAACAAAAAACCTAGGTAAATATATATAAATTTTCCTTTACTTACACAAAATATATTCCCAGTGTTATTGTGTCCTATAATCAGATTCCATTCCATGTTTACCAACAATAATAAATATAACCAAAAAGGCAAAATGGGAATGCATATTTAATATTAAAGCAAAACAAAACAAAACACCTCTAAGCTCTTTTTCATAGGCATGTATATGGAGCCTTCCTGCAGACTTATTTATACAGTAAACTAGTCTGAGCACAACAGCTTTTGAAGGCCTCCCATTGGAAGGTGAATCGAAGTGAACATTCGTACCTTCAAAATGTGACAGAGTCCCAAAATGAAAACTTTAAAGCATTGGATTGCCTCTTAAAATTCTGCCTATCAAAATTATTTTACTATAAGTGAGTTTTTGTAGACATTCATTTTGAAATAATTATAGATTCACAAGACGTTGCATAGAAATGTACAAAGTTCTGTGAACCCGTCCCCATGTTCCTAAATCTCCCCAGTGTTAATGTAATGGCACATTTGTAATACAGTATTAAAACCATGAAATTGATATTGGCATAATTTATAGCACTTATTCACATTTCAGCAGGTATACATGCACTTGTGTGTATATGTATGCAATTTTATTACATGTGTATGTAGCCTTGTATAACCTCCAGGAAAATCAAACACTTGTACCATCACCAAAATATCCCCTCATGCTCTCTTTATAGCTGCATATATCCCTCACCTCTAGCCCTTGGAAACCACTAATAGATTATTTTCCATTTATGTTTTATGCTATTTCACAATGTTACATAAGTGGAATTATGCAGTATGTACCCTTTTGAGATTGGCTTTTTTCATTCAACATAAATTCCTTGAGGTTCATCCAAATTTTATATATCTAAATATATATCTATCTATATCTGTATATCTATATATAATTTGTTTTTATTGCTGAGTAGTATTCCGTGGTATTAAGGTACCACAATTTGTTTAACCATATCACTCACTGAAGGATATTTGAGCTTTGGGCTATTACAAATAAAGCTGCTATGAACATTTGTATACAAATTCCTGTGTGAAAATAATATTCATATCTTTGGAGTAAATGCCCAAGAGTACAGTTTGGGGCCATATATGGTAAGTCAGCTTTCATCATTAATTTTTAAAGATATGTGGTTTATGACCACTCTAATTACATGTCCAAGTTATCCAACAACAACAACAATAACAACAACAGAAACAGGATGAATCAGATCCAGTTTTATAATAAATCTCTTTAAAAAGAAAATATTAGGACACACAAAAATATTCCACATAAACACGAAACATCGTAAAATGGTCAATGAGATGTTGAATAAATAAAAAAGAATGTCTGAAGGAGACAGTTTTAAAAATCAAATCAATAAATTTATATATAAATCTATAATAATATATTTTATATTTAAATTCAAGTATCTTAGTGGATAACTAGTTATCTTAATGAAATAATATCACACAAACTTGTACTTCCTTGATTTACTCAAAAATATATTCTTCAACCTTATTCTCTCTTCTTAAAAAAAAAAAAATGTTTTAGACTCTTAACACTTATACCCGAATGAGTAACTCATATCACTTCGTCCCAAACTGACATTTCAAAAGATGAGTTCAAATACATTTGCAGAGATATTTTTGAGTTCATTCAAGCTGAGCAGTGCTTCTTATCTTTTGAAATGTCAGGCGGCTGGTCTGAGGAAAATGGAAACAGATTTCTTTTTTAACATCACACATGTGGGCATAGGATTATGACTTGGTTTCTCCAACCACACTGTTGGAAAAATATCATATTTATTTGTAAACAAAGGCCTTTCTTTTCCAGAAGAAAGAAGAAAGAAAGAGAGAGAGAAAGAGAGAGAGAGAAAGAAAGAGAAGAGAAGAGAAAGAGAGAAAGAGAGGAATAAAGAAAAGGAAAAGCAAAAATCAGCCATTTTAATTAATTTGTATTGGGAGTTTTATCTGAAGTTCCTTTTTTGTATCTTTCCATTTTGGATTTCTAATCACTTTAAGTAGGTTAAAACTTGTATTATCATGCAGTAATGTAGTAGTATGAAAATTCAAAACCTCTGTAATGTAGACCAAATATAGGATTTTTGAAACCTAAATTTGACATTAAATGTCTATTTAAATTGCAAAAAAATATATAAAATATTCATATAACCTTAACCCCACATGAATAAATATTTACAGAACCCTTTATTTTCCTAAAAGCATTAAAAATACTGATGAACTTGTGCACTGTATAAAGGTAGCAGATTGAACACATGCATCCACTTTAGATTGCCTCTGAAACTCTACTAAAATTACTAGTAAAAGGATTTACAAAATTAGTAATGGATCAAAATACAAACACAAAGTCATAAGGAGAATGAAAACAAAAAAGGAGATAACAAAAATATTTTGGAAGATGGACTATATTTGGATGATGGATAAATAATCTAAGAGGCCCAAGAAAGTTGAAGCCTAAGCAGTAGTGAGGGAAAAAAAATAAGCAATTTTCTTTTCAAAATTTTATCTCATTTTACTTAACATACAGGGTTAGTTTCAGGTGTACAATATCATGATTCAACAATTCCATACATCATTCAGTGCACATCACGACAAGTGCACTCCTTAATCCTCATCACCTGTTTAACCCACCTCCCTTCTAATAACCATCAGTGTGCTCTCAATAGTTAAGAGCCTATTTCTTGGATCCTTTCTAATTCTTTTTTCCCCTTGTTCATTTGTTTTGTTTCTTACATTCCACAGTTGAGTGAGATCATGTGGTATTTGTCTTTCTCTGACTGGCTTATTTCGCTTAGCATTATACTCTGTAGCTCCATACATGTTGCAAATGGCAAGATTTCATTCTTTTTACGTAAGCAGGCTGATTTTTCCTCTGAATCCAAAGAAGACTCTGAAATTTATGGCATTAGATAACTCTGATAGTGGAATAATGGAACAAAAATATGACTTTCAATTGAAAATGTGTTTTGAAAAGAATCGGATTTCCAGATCCTATTCCCTAATCTGTGCTGTTAAGTATATTTCCCTCTACCTTACCTCACTCAAATCTGGAATTTTATTCTCTGAAAAAAGTTAAACAGAAGTCCCTGTTCTAGTTTATATCAGTATGAGTGAAGATAAGAATAGTGTCCTGCATATTATGTATTATATTAATTGTTTAATATTAGAGGCAACAAATTGCCTCAACACTCAGTTGATTGAAACAACATTGATCGCTTCAAGGATTCTGTAGATTTGGAAATTGGACACAGCTTAGTTGTATTGTGTGAATTATGTCTCTCAGGAGCTGAAATCGAGGTATTGGATGGAGCTATAGTTATTTTGATACTCAACTGGTGAAGGACCTACTTCTGAACTCACTCACTTTGTCGTTGGCAGGATTTGGTTCCTTGTGGCCTCTTTGTCAGAGACTATCCTGAGTTCCTCACCATGTGAGTCTCTTCCACATTACATCTTACCTCATCGATGTGAGCAAGTGAGAAGGTAAAAGATTGTGTAAGCAAGAAAAGAGATACTTTTTACAACCTAATTTCCAAAATTACATTCTATCACTTTTGCCTATTCAATACATTAGAAGCAGTCACTAGGTCAACCTACACTCAAGAGGAAGGAAGTACACAGAATATGAATATCAAGTGAGGTAAGGGAGACATCTTAGGAAGTATGGCCACTACACATGACTTTTGTGTATGGAACTCCAGAACTGCCAGACTTCCTTGACCACTCTGTTTTAAACCTATGAAACAGGAACAAGACATAAAAATAGAGTAGTAAAAAAAAAGTTTTTGAAAACTAAATATAATTGAAATGAAAACTCAACAGAAGGATTGACTAGACAGTGAAGAAAATGAAGCAAGGAAAAGTGTAAGGTAGCAGAGTAAATATAAGAAATCCAGAGGACTTGCTGGAAAGTCAAACCTTCTAAAATAATAATTCCAGGGGCACCTCGGTGGCTCAGTTAGTTAAGCGTCTGACTTCAGCTCAGGTCATACATAATCTTGCAATTCATGAGTTCAAGCCCCACGTGGGGTTCTGTCCTGACAGCTCAGAACCTAAGCCTGCTTCAGATTCTGTCTCCCTCTCTTTCTGCCCCTCCCCTGCTCACACTCTGTCTCTCTCTCAAAGATAAAGAAACATTAAAAATTTAAAAAAATAAAATAATAATTCCAGAGGGGAGAAAAGATAATGAAAGAAAATCATCCAAGAGATAATTAAATTAAAACCTATAAATATTAAGGATACAAGTCTGGATACTGAAAGCTCACAACCCATACCAAGGAATCAGTAAAATGACTAAAAATAGGTTTAGGCAAAGACACAGTTAGGGCATTTCAGGACAATGATGAAAAAAAAAAAAAAAAAAGAAGAAGAGTCTATTAGCTACTAAAAGGAGAGAGAAAAACATTACAAAAGATACATAAAAATTCAGGAATTGGAATTACTTTTCTTATCTATTGTCTATTATTTTAATTTATTTTTTATTGAAGTAAAATTAATATGCAATCTTATATTAGTTTCAGGTGTACAACATATTGATTCAAGAATTCTATACATTATTCAGTGCTCACCACAATAGGTGTAGTCATTGGTCATCATACAACATTGCTACAATATTATTGAGTATATTCTCTATGCTGTACTTTTCATCTTTGTGCCTTATTTATTTTATACCTCTAAGTTTGTAACTCTTAATCATCTTTATCTATTTCACCCATTCCACCACCACCTCCCTTCTGGCAACCACCGTCAGCTCTCTGTATTTAAGAGTGTGTTTGTTCACTTGTTTTATTTTTTAGATTTCACATAAAAGTGAAATCATATAGTATTTGTTTTTCTCTGACTTAGCTCACTTAGCTTAATACCTTTAAGTGTGTGAATACCAACACTGGTAAATAGAACAAAATGGAGCAATGTCTTCAAAACTTGTAAGAAAAAATATTTCCAATCTGAAATTTTACATCCAGCTGAATTATCAATATGTGTGAAGATCAAATAAATTTGTTCTTTAGTACTTCCCACCTGATTTTTCTTAGGAAGGTACTGGATAATATATTCAACCTAAATCAAGGTATAAACTAATAAGTAATTACATGTGTATTCTGAAAATATGTCTCCAGCACAGAAGTAAAGGGAATAGGATTCTCAGAACATGGTCAAGGATGATCCCAAGATGAAATCTGTATTCCTGGTATGGAGGCCAAACCATTCTGATCAGAGAGATCAGAAGACAGTTGAAAAGATTTCTTTCATAAAGTAAAATTGATAAAATGCCTGATGCATGCTAATGCAAGGAAAAGAGTGATAAAATTAATTAATAAATTAGGGTTATTTTAGTGATAGGAAAAATAAGACAGTTTTTAGGGAAAATAAAGTTTTAGGGAAAAGACAACTAATAATGTGATACTTCTTGAATGACCATCTGATAGCATTCACATAATAACAAAACGATGCAAATGCAGAATGTAGATCTAACAATAATGTTGATAAATAGGAGTGACTGAAGGATGTGATGGAATGTTATAGAGGGGAATGATGAAAAAGAACCAAATCTTTATCTTTATTATTTCAAAATCAATAGATAGTGTACAACCTTAAAAAACTGGTATGTTGAAGCATATTTAATGCTGTATATTTAATTTAGATATATACAGATATATACCAAAATAATCAGCTAATGAGTCAAAATGGTTGATTTTGGAAATACAGAAGTCAGGGGCAGAGACACTGAACCACTCCTTTATTAGTAAACTTTTTGAACTTTGTGAGTCTTGAAGTTATATGCATTTATAACTGATTAAAGTAAAACTAGAATAAATATAGTTTGTGTGGTTTTAAGTATTTCACAAATATATAACAAATCATATATAACTTCCTTTAATTTGTAATTTTACAGTTAGCATTATATTTTCAACATTTTTACATATAAAAAAAGTATCTCTTTCAGTTAGTTGTGTAGTTTTACAGTATTCTGATACGAGGGTTAAGGCATAATTTAATTATCCATTTTATTTCCACTGTTGTCAATGTAATGAAGACTCTTGCACATGTTTTGTCAAAGTCCATCTAAGCTTATACACCTGGAAATGGAATAAAAAGATCATAAGTGTAAGATTAAGATTTCAACCTTATCTAGATATTATCAACATGTTCTCCATAATGTCGGTAATGGTTTTCAATCGTGAAATACTTCGATTTGGCAACTGATGAATATTGTAGCCTCTGTCTTCTCCAAAGTGAAGTAGTTCCTTTGACACCTGATTTTTCAGTAAACTGTTCATTTACTTTATTTTTAAATTTCTGTAGTGACTTTTTTCTAAAGACTTCATGAAGTTTCCTCTTTTTTTTTTTCCTATGCAACAATAAATGCAGGAGGACAGTGAAGCAAAGTCAATAGAGGTTTAACAAAAAAATGATTGTGATTGAAAACTGCTATGTCCTTCAAAGATATGGTTCATGTGTGAAGGAAACACTAAGTCCTGTAGAACTTCAAAAGAATAGCGCTCAAAGAGATTTTCATTAAAACGTTTTGGATGAATTTTTCTGCATCACCAAGTGATAAGAAATGGCTATGAACATCAATTAGGTAAAAATTAAGATAAATGTGTAAAAATCCTAAAGTCTATGGGAAAGGGTAAGGTCTTAATGCATATAAATAACTATTAGAATTATAACTCCAAAAGTGAATGTTTAAGTGTAAAAAATAATTTATCTGGAAAGATATATTTTATCTTTATCTTGAAACATACATTTATTTTTTTAAATATAGAGCTTGTGGCCTCACAATAAAATAAATATGAACTGGAAAAATGTTAGGGAAATAATGTAAGGAAAATGAGTAAAAGAGTCTAAAAATAAACTGTCTTATTCAATATAGATATAACTCATTGTTTTAAAACAAATCTTAAAGTCTTAAGGAGCTGAATTGGAATTAGCACCTTAATGTTTGAATCTGCAGAAAGAATTAAGTTAGTAAAACAAAAGATGGAACAAAAAGAAACCCCTGAAATGCATAAAATGCGAATCATAAAATAAAAGTACGCAAAGGACCAAATACAGTGTTATGGAAGTAACTATGAGCAGCTTAAATTCCTTGATTAAAAATTAAGGTACTCAAACTGAATAGCAGGGAAAACTAGTATTGGTGATTCATGGGTGATTTCTCATAGAAAATGTCCTTTCAAACAAAACCTGAGGGACAAGAAAGTTTTAAAATGATTTAGATAATTTTGAAATTATCAAATTTCAAATATAAAAGGAAATATAAGAGGAAATGAGAAAATACAAGATGTTAGCACTGGGTTGGAGTACAATATCTTTTGGACTTCCCTGACTGCAGGATTGTTTCTCATCCTACAATGATCTTCTCAAATACCACTTATTTTTCAAGTATTTACCAACAGGCCAAAACCTTAAAGAATAAATGACTCCACCTGCAATTTAGTATTATTTCCAAGGTAACGTTTAGAGTTGGTGATATTGATGACTCTTTCCTGTACTACATAAAGTCTTTAATGGCAGAAAACATGTACTAGTAATTTTTGCTGACAATGTCTAGAATAATCTGAGATATAATAATGTGTATATAATCAAGCCATGTTTATGAGATGAGTTAAATTGATAATTTAAATGTTCTAAGCCTCCTTATTTATAGATGAGAACTTTTCACAAATTATCATACTTTGTGATTTTGTGGTAACTACTCTGTATTAAAATCATGTCTAATGCATACATCTTTAAATGTGTTAAGAATCTTTCAAACTCCAAGATGGTGGTATATTTACTTGCAAAATGTTAAAAAAAATACTGACTTTTAAGTATCTTTGCATTTTAAAAGGCATACAGATTTTCAATGTGGTGACACAAAATATATTTAAATAATATAGATAAAAATAAGTACACAATGCATTTTTCGCTATTCTTTACTTTTTCCTGTCTTCTCACTTAACAGTCTTTAATGGGTTATATTTTGAATAAGTAGCAAACCTGGAAAAGACACAATATGAAGCAAACTACTCTAAAGCTTTTTAGCATTACTCTAAGGAAATCACAAAAGTCAACTATTAAATCTAGATTAGTGCTTGGCTGTGGGTTTATGTTGGGCTATTTTTGTAAAGTGCAATATGTTTTTCCTTCTAGCTTAATGAAAAATTTTTTACAGTATCCTGTGTATCAATTTTAAATAGAAGTCTAAATTAAAAAGAAAAAAAAAACTTGTTTCAGTTATGAGTAACTGAATCACCATCATTATTTTATTCTATTTAAGTAAAAAGAAGTTAACTTTTAGTTAATAACATATTCTGGAAAGATAAATATTAAATACAAATGAAACTATGTATATGTATATAATTATTGTTCAAGTTTGCACACAAGTACTGATAAAATTGTGTTTGCAAGTGTGGCTGAAAATGTTCAATGCCTAATAAAGAGCCATTTTCACAATTTTTACAATTTTTTCCTATAGCCATTTCTAGAACTGTATTTTTAATTGTTTTCAAGTCAGTTTTAGCCTCAATCTTATCGTCCAGTCTGTTCACATATGCCTTAGCTTGAGAATTGCTAATTAGTGCAGACAAATTCATTTATTCCTTCTGGTTCTTTTTCAGGTGTTTCTGTGTTCTAAGTTGTATGGCTTTTGCTTTGAGTTGTATAGTACTTACTTTGTATTCAGTCTGTCTGGATTGCAGTTCTTAAATCTGATATAAGGAACTAGATCAAAGTTATTTTAAGTATCCATTGTTAATATTAAAGCACACTGATAGTTCAAGTCATGCATTTTCTAGAAATTAAGTGTCTATAATTTGGTCATCAGTGAAATATAAATATTATTTGTTCCATGTTTGTTAACCTGAAGCATATGCATTCATGTAATGCTATCACTAAACTGAACACTTGCCCAGAGCTATAGGACACAGCCACAAAAAATCTTATATGCAAACTCTGTATCTGTGAAGGGATTGATGAATATAGCTATGGCCAACTTGTAAAATTGGCAAAGAGGCCAGTCTTTTTTGTTGTTGTTGTTGTTTTCCTGCAGAGGCCTCTGCTTCTCTGTGGTAGGAATGCCAGCTTGAGACAAAGCAGTGTTCAGGTCATGACTCAAATATTTTGTAAGTTCTGTTGGAATTTATATTAAGAACATTGCTGGGAAATGATTTGGAAGAAAATTGTGTCTAATTACATATCTTTTGCCAATCTTTACATGTTGTTGTTCCAAAAAATCATTGTCTTTAATTATTTACGTATAAGTTATGTGAGAATCATAATATCATTTACAACTATTTACACATGTAGAATAGCATAATTATGATGTCATAAGCATCTTTGGAAATAGACTGTCCCCAAGCCTTACTGCTTCTTCTATATTTGCCATCTAGTGCAAACTATAGAGAGGAAATAAAGCTGACAAAATTTCTAGATAGGTAGCTACTAAGCTATTGACTTTTTTATCCTATAAGAAAGTTGACACTAGTGCTTTCTCTAGACTAGTGTTCCTCCAAATTTTTTGATACGACATCCCATCATTAAAATATTTTTGGACAAAAATTCCAAAATACATTTATTTATTTGTAAATCATATATACATGCTTCTTACTAATGCAAGTATGTACATTACAAGTGACAACAAAAAACAGAGGTGTCAAAAATGATAAAACTTATTTTAAATATTTCATTAATTACATAACTACACATAATTCACATTGTCTTTTCACAATTTGGAATTTTTTGCTATCCTCCTGTCATGTCAGTTTAAACCATCACTGTTTTTGTCTTGCAGCGTGGCTTACCAGAAGATTCGACTTGATTTCTGCCATTTTCTGATGTTTGCTCATGTTTGGATTATCAATCGTATATTATCTTTAATGCATGTGAAGTTGGCAGAAGTCTTTGTAGTCCACTTGTCCATTTTGTGAATATTGTATTAAAACTACAAAACATATAGTGTGTAAATCCATTCAACTGTGCACATGCAAACTTCAGTAAGTTGAAAAATGCTGAGGCAAATATAAGATTAAGTGTGACATTGTCAATCATTCCAGGATGTGGAACTTCTACTCTACACAGGACATATCGCATGCCATCTGTGACATGTGACCCTCCCCCAAAAAAAAGGGACTAAGCAAGGAAACAGTGTCAGTCTGCATATTCAAATTCTCCAAGGGATTGTCTCCAGTTTGCAGACAGCCTCCTTAGACCAGTTGTCTTCCAACTGGGGTATACATAGCCTGGGGTTATAAGATACAAGCACAGATGGTTTTAAGAAAATTAATTTCCTGATCCTCACTTCCATATGGATTCCTTCCTAAAACTGATAAGGTTTCTGAGTGAAGCAGTTTCTTCCCTACATCTACTTTCTCTAATACATTTATCTATACTTTATACTAAAAGGGATGCTTCCCACCCATTCTAAGGCTAATTGTTGTTCCAGCACGTAAAATTCTCCAGTGTTTCTCTCACACTTTCTATCACTCTCTCTCTCTCTCTGATTCTCGTTCTCTCTCTCTCTCTCTCTCTCTCTCTGGTACATATACAGAGGACAAACTAGATTTTGGTGTTAAAGTTGAGAAAATGAATGACTTTAATGATGTGAAGACAAACGCTTTTTCAGGTGGTTTCCAATTCATACTTTTCAAGAGTTGAAGGAGAACCAAATTTAGTTATCAGATGACAGATGATGAAATATTTTTTAATGGAAATCAGCATGAGATTTTTGGCACAAAACTCAGAATAGGTTCAAAGAATTGAGTTATAGGCTTATAACAAGTCTGTTCAAAAATATTTACTTAGATGAACATAGTTTCTTCATGCTCAGACCTATGTTTTAAAATAAAAAAATACAATGGATGTTCAACTCCACATTATTCTCACAATAAATAGTATTCATCCATGGATACATGATAGGATATCTTTGATCAATTATCCATTTATACTTATATATAATAGGAAAGGTGTCAACCTCAAATAATTTTTAATATTTACTGTCTTATGCTTATAGGAAACTTTAAAAATGAAGAGAAACAATAAAAGTCTTTCAGCAAAGACTCAAGTGTATTGTACATATTTGAATAAAATTTGATGGAAGAACTGGAATTGAATGTGATCTAAAGAAGTAAAAACCATTCAATATTACACATGCCCATGTATTTCTTTTAAATTAGTGACGTTTTGTATCAAATTATGATATTTAGATACCATCAGATATAATTTTAAAAATTCACATAACCTGTCCATTTTTAAATGGCAATATTTAATGACACAAAATTCCAAAATTTCTAGCTCTTTTGAACTGTAGAAACTTTCTTGAAAATACTTGTTTTATTCTAAATCCTTATAGGGGATATATGGGGGAAAATACTTTTAAAAACCACTGCTTTACACATGCACTATCATTATAGCATCTGCTTATTATCAGAAGTTAATAGTCTTGAAATATAAGATCCAGTTAGATTTTAGACACCAGATAATAGTAGGAAAGAGAGGGAGAAAGAATAAATATGACAGAATTATAGGAGGTTTTTAGATCTGATGTAAAGCCAATAGTTATTTCACACATATAAGTTTAATTACTGCTACACCTGAATGCAATGAATAATAATTCTGTGTAGTGCCTCCTTGATCAAGAGAATTGCTACCTAGTAGATCATGTGCTTCAGGATACTCTTCCATGTCAAAGTAAACTTTAAAAAATGTAATTGTTTTGGGGCGCCTGCATGACTCAGTCAGTTAAGTGTTGGATTCTTGATTTCAGCCCAGGTCATGATCTCATGGTTCATGAGTTCAGGTCTTGTGTCGGGCTCCACGCTGATGGTGTGGAGCCTGCCAATGATTCTTTCTCTGCCTCTTCAGTGCACGCTCTCTCTCTCTCTCTCTCTCTCTCTCAAAATAAATAAATAAACTTTAAAAATGCAATTGTTTTATTATAATTACTACTACCAACATACTACTATATAGATGTTTAGAGCATTGTATTTTTCATGAGTCACCATCAGCCACAGCCCCACAGGTCAGACTTGTAAAGCCGTATGTGATTTCAACAACCATTCTGGATAAGTTGACTACATTATCTTAAAAGAATATTATTTTATATTTTAAAATCTTGCTTTCATTGATGCTTCCAAATAATTCCAGATACCAAACTGCTGTTTTTATATCTTTGCCTTATATTAAGAGGAAAACCTCATTTTAAGCTCTTTTTGTTTCTAATTGGTAAGAAAAAAAGTTTTTCAATAAATAAAAAATCACACAGATGCGTACACATATTGCATTTTAGAATGAGGACATAATGAACCAGCATTATTCACTTAGGGAACATGGAAAAAAATAACTGATTAAAAATAATCCCATTATCTAAATGCCACAGTCCACACGATGTACTGTAAGAGTGGGTAGAAAACCGGAAAATATGAAATTCAATATAAAAGGTAATATTTTAATGAAAGATAGAACATTTTGTTATGAAGAGTCAGCCCTAATGATATTTTTGAAAAGCTTTTTGATAATGACAAATTTTCATATTTATTTTGATAAGACTATTAAGAGAGGTAGCATCTATGATATTGGATGGTTTTCTTTGTGCTCTTTATTTTACATATGCTATTATTCTTTCTAATGTCTATATTCTTTTTGACTACATTTCTTTTGTGCTATCTACTCATACCTAAGGTCTGTGAATCTCTGACTGTATTTTCTCCATTTTGTTTTTCTTCCTGGTCATACAACTAGACTGTATTTTCCAGGCTCCTTTTCAGTGATGTGTGGCCACTTGACTTAAGTCCAGCTTATTGAATATGAAGTAATCCGTTCCCCTTCCCAGAGTAGAGAATAAACAGCCTCGAACCTGAGGCTATGCTCTTCCCATCAGTTGGCCGAAAACAGTGGAATTCAAAGAGTTATAGGCCAGTGAAGCCATGGTCTGACAAGACCCTGGGGATGACAGTGCAGAGCAGTACCCCATGAGGTACCTCCCTCTCTGCGATTTAACCAAGAAATAAACTATTTATGTGAAACCAGGGAGATTTAGTAGCTCATTGCTTAAATCTGTTAGCTTTAGCCTACTTGGGCTAATATATCATTTTGTAGGTACCTTTGACCTTAGATGCTTATCCTTTCAAACCACCCTTTTTATCATTGCCAAATAATCTTTATATCAAAGAGCTGTTTTATGGCTGCTTATTTCTAAATTGTTGCTTTGGCTCACTATTCTCTTACGGTTCCCATTTTGACCCTAATGCCTCAATTTAAAAAAAGTTGTTCATTTTTGAGAGAGAGAGAGACAGAGCATGAGCAGGGTCGAAGGGCAGAGAGAGGGAGACATAGAATCTGAAGCAGGCTCCAGGTTCTGAGCTGTCAGCACAGAACCCGACACAGGGCTTGAACTCACAAGCTGTGAGATCATCACCTGAGCCGAAGTTGGACGCTTAACTGACTTAGCCACCCAGGTGCCCCTGATTCCTCAATATTTTAATGTTTGTTTTAGGACTTCCTTTTCCATGGTTCCTTCATCATGGAGTCCCTGGCTTTTCTTTCTCTACAGAAATCTCAACTTTCCTTCCAGATCCTGGTAAAGTTCTTCACTCTGTCTTTTCTGATTATCCCCATCTCCTTTCCCATATTAGGTCCTTCTCCACAAACCCACAAACCCTCCTTCTATCATTCTGGTCTTCACTCATCTGGTCCTCCTCACTCTTCTCCCAATGCACGGAGTTTATTCCCTGACTGCACCTGCATTTATTTACCCATTTTCCTGAAACTCTCTTACCCTAAAAATTTTCATACTTTTCACCCTCCTTTCATGCAGATCTCTTCTTATGTGATATCTCTCAGAAAAAACTTCCCTGATTGTCCTGTTTCAAACAATTCTCCCAAAAGGCTGTCATGCAGCATCCCCTTATTTTGCTTTATTTTTTCCAGCATTTATAATCTTATCTGATATTTGATATACCTGTTTATTTTTTCACTTTCTGTTCCCTCCTCTAGAATATGAGCTTGCCCAGAGCATAGGACCAGTCTAATCCAGCACCCAGAACAGTGCTTGCCATATAATTGGGGCTCAATAAACATCTTTTCATTAAAGAGATGAATGAATCAATAAAACTATCCTTCTGGAATCCTATATTAATGGTGGTTAAAACCAAAACCACTTTTGATACCTTTCACATGCATTGCCTCATTTGAGCCTCTCTATCTTCTTTTGCATATTTGACTAGAGATGTATACAATGAATCTCAAAATTACCCTGTTATGAAATTGCAGTGACAGAGTAGGAATCCATGTCTTTTGACTCTGGACCCAGTATAATTATCACAACAATATGTACATACCATCAGATAGTATGCAGATTAAGTCTTCACTATAATACCTGACTCTTTCCTGTTTAGTATTTCACCATTATTTTAATATGTACTATTGCTATAACTAAATTCTAAGCTTAATGGAAGAAAGGATCCTATCTTAACATCATTGTAAGGGGTTACATTTCCTCAAATACTTCCATTGATTTGCTCACTTATTGATTTATTTTTTCAGAAGTTTACATCCAGTATTAATTGAAAATTTGGTTTAAAAATAACTCGGTTCTCTGATAATACATTTCTACACATTGAAAACTATCTTTTTAGCCTTTTTAAAATTAAAATACATACATAATGAAATAATGACAGTGTTTTATGTTCTGTGAACACCAATAAAAACTCGAAGCTCTTAGTCCTATGGCATATCTACTTAGTTTGAAGTGAATACTGTTTAAATAAATTAACTGAATAAATACATGATTAAATGTAATTTTATCATGTCTTTCTTTGAGCAACACACCATGTGCCACAAAATGCTGCTACCTTTCACACATTGGGTGGCCTTCATTTGTATTTAGACATATTTTTCCTCATGTAAAATGTTCCCAAATAGTTGTAAAGCAGTAAGACAAATAATTTAACATTGTGGTCATAATTTATGCTGCACCTCCTAAACAAAGAAAAAGCAGGGGCGCCTGGGTGGCTCAGTAGGTTGAGCCTCCAACTTCGTCTCAGGTCATGACCTCATGGTTCATGGGTTCAAGCCCCGTGTCAGGCTCTGTGCTGACAGCTCAGAGCCTGGAGCCTGCTTCAGATTCTGTGTCTCGCTCTCTCTCTCTCTGCCCCTCCCCTGCTCATGCTCTGTCTCTCTCTGTCTCAAAAATAAATAAAACTTTAAATTAAAAAAAAAGAAAGAAAGAAAAGAAAAAGCAGTCTCCCCTCCGTTAAGTTGTATAAACTGGTATAGGGTTTGCATCTAAATACAATGCTTGCACTGAAGCACAGTGGAAAGCCTTTCTAGGGATAGGCCTGTTTGAGATTTTCTTATGTACTTTTACACTCTGCTTTGGGATTGCACATTGTTGGTCTTGTTGTCTTAGGTTTTCCCTAACTAGCTTTTGTACAAACTAGCTTTTGTATTACTATCTTTTAACCATTCAAGATGTTTTATAATCAGCTTTTCTAAAAGGGAAAAATAACTATATATTTCCTGAACCTTTGATTTCAAATATTAACTTCACTTGAGATATTTTCCTCTGAATTAGAAACCTTTTCCAGGATCACTGTTTTATAAAATAACACCTTCTTTTACAACTTTTATCCCATATCCTCCTTTATTCCCCTTCCAGCACTTATGCCACCTGATATATATTAAATGTTTTATTTTCTTATTCTCCACCTTCCTCTTCTAGAATGATAAGCTCTATGAAACCAGGCACTACTGTTACTGGGTCCTGGGTGCCTTGGTCGGTTAAGCGCCACAGTCTGGCTCAAGTCATGATCTCTGTTCCTGAGTTCAAGCCTCATGTCCAGCACTGTGCTGATGACTCACGGTCTGGAGTCTGCTGGAGGAACTCTGTGTCTCCCTCTCTGTCTGTCTCTGTCCCACTCATGATCTCTCTCTCACTCTCTCTCTCTCAAAAATAAATAAAAATTAAAAAAATTATTTTGTCCCTATGTCCCAGCACATAGTATGATCAATCAACACTTACTGAATGAATGGATGAATAGACAGATGAATTCATGTTTCAGTTCTAATTCACTGTGTCCCAGGAGAAGTATTTGGCATAGAAAATTAACTATGTTGAATCTACCAAGTTTCAAAAAGATTTGTCACACTTCCATGTTCTTTATTAGTAGATTTACAATCCAAAATGAAAACTAAGTTACATATATTAGAAAAAAAGGTGAAAAGTGGAGCATAAACCTGTGCTCAATTATTTAATTGTATGATCTTAATATTTAAATACAAATGAAACAATTAACCCATTTTTTATACTCTTTAAAGTCACAAGTCATAGTTTATTCCTGTTCTGTCACGTACATTTCTGGCAAGATGATTTGAGTTCTGATTTAGAAACACTGGCAACTTATTTTAAAATAGTATATTTGTTCCTCTCTAGTGAGATGTGTGAGACACAGAAATAGAACATTGTGTGATGGAACAGATGCTGTAGCAATGGTGAGTTTATATGAGGATGCTGATGACAGATGCCACCTTAGAGCATTAGCCAATAGAAAAGTATGGGTATTACTGTTTACTGTTACTCAAAATGAGCTGGGCTATGGGCAACCCTGAATGCACAATCTCACGATAAATATCCAAATTTAATTTAAAAGGAAATAAAAACAAATTTATTTTAAGGTAGGTATGGTGAACCACCTCAATGTTTTTTCCTTATAGAAGTGCTTTATTCTCTATGGCAAGAAGAGACAAACTAAAATAAAATTTACTTGGAACAGAATTCATTTGAAGATAGTTAAGTAATTTTGAAGATTAAACCAAACACAAATTGTTCAGTACAGAAGGTATTTGTTGTAATAGTGATAAATATATTGACTAGAATTTTTTTTTCTTCTTTGGGCAGCTAACCAATATGAATGGTTGAAATCTCATTAAAATTAATTGGAGCTTATCATTCTAGAAAAATCCAATTATTTTGTAATTGCAGAATTAATGCTTTATTCTACATTACTAAAAATAAATGTGCAATTCACTTAAAATATTTTTACTTGGATAGCTTTAATATAGTTGTATTTATCATAGGAGACTTTTGATCTGCAAATGTAAAATAAACTGAAAATCAGTATATTTTGGTCATTTTACAATCCTGTCAGCATTCAATTTCACCAGGGTTTCTATCATTGATTATTTCAACAGCAGAGGTAACTCAAATGAACAACTTATATTTGCTTTGCTCCAGTATGTCAAGTTTGAGGGACCCTAAACACACACTCAGAGACGAGAACTTGGGTATGTGTAGTGTATATGAAAGGCGATCTCAGGAAGTGCAAGTAAGAAAGTGTGAGGCAGGGAAGAGAAGCTGGCATTAATATTATTGCTGTTTTAGAGTTCAGGCTTAGTCCTCTAAGGACCCTCTGGGAAACGGGATCAGGATTTAAATCATCCTTCCAGAAAAAGGGAGATCTTGCTTGCACTGATTCTCTGAAGACCCTAGTCCTCATTGTCTGAGGGTTAACTGAGGAACACTAACTCCCTAAAACTTACAAGTTGTCTCTAACTGTATCCAAGCAAGTTTTCAGGTACCAACAAAATCTTCAACAATACTGTATTCTTAAAATTTACTAAGAGAGTAGATCTTATGTTTAGTGGATATGTCTATGGCCTTGATAGTGGTGATGGTTTCATGGGTGTACCCTTATCCCCAAACTTAAGAAATTGTATACATTCAATATGTACAACCTTTTACACATCAATCATACCTTAGTCAAGTGGTTAAAAAAGTCCTCAAAAGACAAAATAAAAGGATTTAAATGAAAAGCTGAGGGTGGGTTGGAAACCGTCAGCTAAAATTGCTGGGGAAGTCAGTGGGTGAGAGTATATGGGAGGGGGCAGCAATAGCATCGCTATAGAGACTTTTGTCTTTTTGTGCATCAAGGTCAATGGCCGTGTGTGTGTGTGTGTGTGTGTGTGTGTGTGTGTTATAATCTCTGTGTTTGTGTGTATTGTAATTTTGCTTTAATAGAAACAATTGTCAAAATCTTAAAAATCAATGCTAGTAAAGTTTCCAGAAATTAGTAATTTCAACACAAATGTTAGCATATGACAATAACTCTTGATAGGCTAATTTTGCTACTATTAACATTTTCCTTAGTGCAGAAGTATAATGCTTATACAGGAAAAACTCTTAAAAATAGGGATAGTGGAAATGTCATTACTGAATACAGAGGTGATTTTCTTTTTATTTGTTTTTGTCCTAGTGTTCCCTAAATTTTCCTCTCTAAAAATTGGCATAAATACTTTCCTCTTCATAAGATGAACAGGATTAAATTCACATTAACTTAATTGCCTTGTAGTTTCAGAAACTAGATTTCCATCTACCAATATAGAATTTTGAATATATTCTAAATAGTTTCCTATGTTTACCTTGAGACAGTTAATTTCTTTTCCTCTTTCTTTCTTTCTCCCTTTCTTTCTTTCTTTTCTCAGTTATGTCAGGGGTCAAGGGAAAAAAAAGAGAAAAAATAACTTGCTACATTTCTTTGGAGCAAAAAAGAATCACTATAGCTTGAACTGTGTCCAGATCTGCTTTCCACCATCTCTAAAATACTTGCAGTCTAAGCTCATATAAATGCCACTGAGTGAAGGGAAAAGGTCAGGGGAAAGCTTGTGGCTGCCCCTTTGTTCAACTTCCAGTCATGCTAATCTGTGTACAGGCCTATCCCTTGAGGCTCGAACTCTTCCTTGAAATTCTCGGCTTCGGTTTCATTCACTTTTAGTGAAAGAATATTTTCTGAAACTCTAGGATATATTGAAGGTCAAAGGCAAAGCTAAACAGGTAATGCCACTGGGTCTTTCCAATAACAGATACAAATTTACTGTGGATTTGTAGTGGATTTTTCTCACATCAGTTTTTTTCTTTTAATATCAATAATATAAACAACAAAGTTACTCTACTCTTTCTATGCTCCTCATAATCAGTAGGCTAAGCATTATCTCTAAATAATACTAAAGCTTCCAACAGAATGATCAAAGCTTGTAGAATTTTGAAAAATTATCAGTGGTTTCTAAAAACACATTAAAAGTAGGAGTTTCTGGGATAGATGTCATGTGTATGTCCAAATGATCCCTTTCCTATTGTTGCCAGTCCATATGGAGTGTTACATTATTTTTAGAACACGTCTGTGTCCAAAGCATATAAGCAAGGGATTGGAAAAGACCCAATATAACACCAGCCAATTAATCTGCAACTTGAAATTAAATCTTGAAGAGCTAGGCATTCTACTTAAAACAAATAGCAGCTGAAGGAAATAGTAGTATCAGCCAATTCTGAGGGTCAAAGTTACAGACTTGAAGAACAGGGGTGCCAGGTGGCTCAGTTGGTTAAGTATCTGACTTTGGCTTAGGTCATGATCTCTCGATTTGTGAGTTTGAAGCCCGCATCGGGCTCTGTGCTGAAAGCTGAGAGTTTTGAGCCTGCTTCAGATTCTGTGTCTCCCTGTCTCTCCCTGACCCTCTCCTGTTCACACTCTGTCTCCCTCTCTCTCTCAAAAAATTACTAAACATTAAAAAAATTAAAGAGTAAATACAAAATTATCCAGAATGTAGGTGTAAAAAGGATAAAATTAGGGAATAATTGGAATAGGTCAGGATGCATTAAGTGGTACCTGGACTATAGGCAAGAATCTTCTCACTTGCTTTCTTCAGTTACTGGACATGCTAATGTATCACCTTAGTTTAAGGCTGCAGGAGAATGGAGATGGAAAATTTCAGAGGTTCCAAATAATTCATGAAAGAATATAGGGATTTTAGGTGTTTGACACCATTTTGAAACCCAATGCATGAATTGAAAGAAACATTTTACTTGTACTTGGAGAGTCTCTATATCAGGGATACTGTACTGTTTCTACTTTTCTGTAAGCTTACATTGGCCTTCTTAAAAGCACATCTCTTAAAACTATTGACTGAAGATGAAGTCTGAATGGGATATTGTGACTAAATTTATGATTATTTAACATTCTAGGACCCAGTGTTCTTCCTTGGAGAATA
This sequence comes from Lynx rufus, assembly GCF_022079265.1. NCBI lineage: Eukaryota > Metazoa > Chordata > Mammalia > Carnivora > Felidae > Lynx > Lynx rufus. The sequence goes on from NW_025814845.1 coordinate 50,432,043, forward strand.
GGGTTCAGCCAAATATTTTTCTGCAGTGCAATGACATTTTTCCTCTCATGGAAGAACACTGTCTCTGTCCATAGCTTTCACTGTAAAATTATTTTTAAGGTCTAACAGAGGAACCATAAGATTGCAAACAGGCCCATCAATAAAGACCATCTGTGAATTAAAATTTGAACCTATGGCCACTATAGTTCCTACAGAGTCTAGTTTAAATATAATATATCATGCTTCTTAATAAATATTAAACTTATCATTGATGGGTAGGCAAATAGGAAGTTTAATTAATCCATAAAAAACACAACTAATCAAAACCCCCCAAAAAATTAATGAACTTAAATGTGGACACAAATTTCAGTGAGAAAAAACAAACTCAATGGGGAAGTCAAATGTGTGAATCATGACACTCTAAATATATACAAATAAAATGAAAATTTAGCACATCTTCTGAATTTCACCATAATAGTCAATTTGGCTAGGCAATGGTGCTCAGACATTGGGTCAAACACCACTAGATGTTTCTGGGAAGGTATTTTTCAAAAATATGAATAACATTTAAATTAGTAGGTTCTGAGTAAAGCAGATTACATTCCACAACGTGGATGGGCCTGATCCAATTAGCTGAAGGCCTTAAGAAAAAAAGATGAGGTCCTCTGGGGAAGAAATTCTGTCTCTAGATTCTCTTTGGACAGGAGACTACAACATCAGCTCTTCCCTGGGTCTCTGGCTTACTGGCCTGACCTGCAGATTTTAGATTTGCCACTCACCACAATTTCCTGAGACAACTGCTCAAAATCTCTCTCTCTCTTTCTACACACATGCTCTCTCTCTCTCTCTCTCTCTCTCTCTCTCACACACACACACACACACACACATTCTAGTGGGTCTGTTTCTTTGGAGAATCCTGACTAATATGGTCATTATTTTTTTAATATTTATTTATTTTTGACAGAGAGAGTGGGGGAGGGGCAGATAGAGAGGGAGACACAGAATCTGAAGCAGGCTTCACGCTCTGAGCTGTCAGCACAGAGCCTGATGTGGGGCTTGAACTCACAAATAGATTGTGACCTGAGCTGAAGTCAGACACTTAACCAAATGAGCCACCTAGGTACCCCATGTGGTTGCTATTTTTAGTCATAACAGTAAAATAAAGGTGACCAGAACTTTAGAGAGGCACTGTGGTGGGTAGGAATTTAATTCCTCAGTTTAAATTCTGTTCACCTTTTACTAATTATGTATTTGTGAGCAGCTTAGCCTTTCAGAGTATGAATTTCTTGGTCTGTAAAATGAGATCATAGGTAAGACATGGCAAACAAATGCTTCAAGAGACATAACATGTTTTGAGGATTGACTGGAAAAATAATTCATGAGAATTCCTTAGAACAGTGATTTCATACAGTAAGTGCTTACATGGTATTCCTTTTCTCTATAATATAGAACAATCATAAGTACTCTCTATTGTTAAAATTATTGATTTTAGCATATTTCATGACATCAAACCATCTCAGAATTGTAAAGATGCTCTTACATTATCAATCACAATAGAAACTGATGTAAGCAGTAAAGGGATATGCTATTTTGATGGTAACAGATTGAATAAAAAATCTGTGAATTTATTGTATATATATATATATATTGTGTCTATATATTTTATTTATGTAAAGTATATTATATATATGTTTACAGAGTAATGAGAAGTAATAAATGATAGAATTTGAAAATCACCATTTTTATAACACTCCATGTTACAATCTATTTGACTATATATAATCAGTGGATGCTAAAATCATTACATGAAACTGATCGAGAGCAAGATATAAGCAAGGTGCTTGTTATCACTCCACTTATTCATTGTAAATTTTAAAAATACACCTTCTAAAGTGATCAAATTCAGGATTATTCTTAGAATTTCATCCTTATACCATCATATTCCTGGTGGAGTACAATATAAAGTACCTAATGATACCTAAGAAATATGAATCCTCAAAATGTTTAATCTGAATCTATTCCAGCCCCAATGCCTAATGTTCACTTATAAGAAATATAGTAGATAAAAGAACCAGAGTAATATTTCCATGAGGAAACAATCACACATATCCAGAATGAAGGATATTCTCCAAAATAACTGGCCTAAAACAATCAATGTCTAAAAAAATATGAGTAGATTATTCCATATTGAGACAAGATTATAAAGGAATAAAGGGATACATATGTATTTTACCAAATAGAAAAGCTGTGGGGCATCTGGGTGGTTCAGTCAGTTAAGCATCCAACTTTGGCTCAGGTCATGATCTCATGTTTCGTGAGTTCGAGCCCCGCGTCGGGCTCTGTGCTGACAGCTCAGAGCCTGGAGCCTACTTCGGATTCTGTCTTCCTCTCTCTCTGCTCCTTCCCTGCTCATGCTCTGTCTCTCTCTCTCTCCTTAAAAAAATAATTTTAAAAAAATTAAAAAGAAACAAATAGAAAAGATGTGTATTATTAGTAATAGAACCTCTTAAAAATTATGATCAGAGAATTGGCATAATTAATTGGGCTTTTTCAGAAATGTCACTCATTCAACAATATGGAAACATGATAGGTTTTGTCATAGTGGTACTGTGAGAGGAGAGGAGGGCTTAAAATATGTAAGTTAGGAAAAATTAAAATGTGGGACCTTAGACTTGGTGCTTGATTAAATGTAATTTGTGAAGAAATAGTGAGCCAAACATCCTAGAATCTGCCTTGAATGGGGGCCTTTGTATTAAAATTGCATGTGTGTGATCTAGGTAGAGATGCCTCTTTAGAGAAAGGATTTGGGCATCAACTGCTTTTAAACAGTGACTACAATTTCAGGAGGAGATGAAATCTCCTAGGAGAGTATAGTTAGAAGATAGCTGAAAATTGAACTGTGTAGCACATTGTATTAGTTTATTACTACTATGGCAAATTATCACAAAAATAGTTAGAAGATAGCTGAAAATTAAACTGTGTAGCACATTGTATTAGTTTATTACTACTATGGCAAATTATCACAAAATTAGTTGCTTAAAACAGCATAAGTTTATTATTCTCTTATACGTCTGGAGGTCAGAAGTCTGAAGCAAGCTTGATAGGGTTAAAATCAAATTGTCTGCAGAGTTGCTTCCTTCTGAAGGTTTCAAGGGAGAATTTGTTTCTTGCTTCTTTCAGTTTCTAGAAGCTGTCTACTTCCTTGGCTTGTGACTGGATCACTCCAATCTCTGCTTCCTTCATGGCATTGCCATTCTCTCTGTCTCTTCTTCTGTAGTCAAATATGCCTTCATCTCCTTATATGAACACTTGTGATTGTATTTGGTGCACCTAGATAATCCAAGATGATCCCTGCATCTTTCAGGTCCTGAGCCTTAATTGTATCTGCAAAGTTCCTCTTACCATGCAAGGAAATACATTCACAGCCTCTGGGGATCCATGCATTGATACCGTGGGGGACCATCATTCTGCCTACAGCCCAAGTCAACACACAAACTCATGGACTAAGAGAAGTTTTTATGAAAACTGATAGAGACAGAGATATAGAGAAAAAGAAAGGTGAAAAAATAAATGGAGACACTGCTGCCATGTTAACCAAAGCTGGTAACTTCATAAAAGAGTACTTTCCACACAACTGCAAACAGACCATGCGCTTCTGCTTCCTGATAATACTAATCATGTCTCTTTGCAAAATTCTTAGCATACATGAATTTAAACAGAGGTTTCTCTCAGTTTCACTAGCATTTTTAATCAGAATTGTTAGGCTGACCTTATCTTCTCCTGCTCAAAATCAGCTTTGGAGATGGGCATATATTCCTGAGATGCAGATCTTGGAAGATGTTCCAAATTTTATTAGACCACTGAAGTATGGGGATTTGGCATTCCAATTAGACCACATGCACCCGCATATGTTGATATGGATAGCATTTTATTTAATCATTTTACTAATGATTTTTGGATGGCCAGTAAGTGCCAAGTATACCAGAGACGCAGTGTTCACTCTCATTAAGAGGTTTACATTCTATAGGATTTGACCAAGACACACACACACACTCTTGCTCTCTCTCACACTCATGTAATCAATTCTAAGACGCTACTGATTGTAAGATACAGCATTATTTTATATAATGCCACAAAATTAAAATTTTTACTATCAAATTGTACCATAACATTAAAACATCATTCCATTTATATTAGGTGCATTTGTAATTCCAGAGATATTATATTTTGGGAATTTAATGTGTCCTCATTAATAAAATGTAGTGGTTCAATCTATTGCATATTGCTGTTTAAACACAGAGGGGTGCTCAAATTAACTGAAGTAAGGACATTAGTAAGGTTGGACTGGATAGGAGATTGTCTACTCAAAGGGAAAGAAGTTATCAGGATATGACCGAAACAGGTTGCTTTGGTTTGTCTGCTTTGTCCTCTTGGCCATCACTTGACAGAGATATCAGACGAAAGAGAAGAAAGAATACAAAATTTAGTTTCAGTCTTGATTTAGATCTAATCTCCAGAATTTACACTTAAAGAATAAGGGAGATATAGCAATATACAACTGGGGAAATCAGGACACTGAAGAGTCAACATTACTTTTTCATATTTGGCCTGGTTAGATTCACTGGGCTCTGATTGGCTCTCACATGGTTTAAGTCTGCTAGACAATATTGCTCGAGCACTGGCTTGCTGGATAATTAAGTGGAGTATAAAATTTAAGGGAAACAATCAACAAATTCATGGGAGCATGAAAGATATTGCCTTTCTTTGGAGAGTTTTAAATATTTTGTTATTGTTGACACATATAAGTAAAACCTTGGATTGAGAGTAACTTGTTCTGCAAGTGTTCTGCAAGATGAGCAAACATTTCTAATAAATCTTAACTTGAAAAACAAGTGATGTCTTGTAATACAAGTAGTACATGATGCCAAACATCACATGATCACAACTGAGCCAATGGTTCTCTCTCTCACTCACTGAGGGATTGTGAGTGATCGTCTCCCATGCTTGGATGCTCAGTCTCAGGCCTCAGTGTTAGGCAGAAATCAGTGATTTTTCAGAATGTTGGATTTGCAAATGGAATTGTTTCTCTATATAATCGCTACTAAAATACATTTGTTTCGAAAATACATTTTTTTTTCTAAAAGCTTTACAAAGTGTGCATGAAGCTTCAGAGATACTTGTTGAAGTATACTTGATCACCCTGGGGGTAGTTCATGAAAACAGAGTGTGGTTTTTCTAACAAAAATCAAGATAAAATGTGATCCACATTTCAAAGGAACAGAGCACGGTTTTTCTAACAAAAATCAAGATAAAATGTGATCCACATTTCAAAGGAACTCTTACTTGTTCTACCTAAGCACTGTTGATAGTAAAGATGGTCTGGTTTCAGTCATGGAAAGAACATTCCCATTACCTGTTTCATCCATATAGCACTTTATTATGTGCCAGACATGTGAGGATACTCAATATTAATGATGATACTGATTGTGGCAAGAACATACTGATGACTTAAAGCCTTTGAAATGTCATATATACTCATGCCTACGTGAAATCGATATGTATGTATATTCAAAATTTAAAATCACATTTTTTCAAATAAGATAAAATAAAATAAAATAAATAAAATTTCTTTTTTTTTTTTCAACGTTTTTTATTTATTTTTGGGACAGAGAGAGACAGAGCATGAACGGGGGAGGGGCAGAGAGAGAGGGAGACACAGAATCGGAAACAGGCTCCAGGCTCCGAGCCATCAGCCCAGAGCCCGACGCGGGGCTCGAACTCACGGACCGCGAGATCGTGACCTGGCTGATGTCGGACGCTTAACCGACTGCGCCACCCAGGCGCCCCTAAAATTTCAAGTAAAATGAAAGCTAAGCAGCTTCACTGTGGTAAGTGCTGTTGATCATATGGAAAACACCCTATTAATTTATTTCGAACTTATTTTAGTAATTAACAATTTCAGAATATAATATAACAATTTGATTGTGTAGTGTAGAGGTGGAGCTGGGAAATAAATTCAGTCTCATTGGTTTCCAACACCTGAGCTTTTCAACTGTGACTTCTCAGGTGCAAATTCCAAAATCTTCAGTTTCAAATCTGTGCAGGCAAAAAGAGCAGAAAAAAAAAATCTGACTACAGAGGGTAATAAGTGAAACAAGGTTATTTCTTTTAAAGGATTAGAAATCTAGCATGGATGATTACTTAGGTTTTTTTAAATAATTTTTTTAAAGTTTATTTATATATCTTGAGAGAGATAGCATGAGCAGGAGAGGGACAGAAAAAGAGAGAGAGAGAGAATCCCAAGCAGACTCTGCACTGTCAGCACAGAGCCCAATGTGGGCCTCGAACTCACCAACTGTGAGATCATGACCTGAGCTGAAATTGAGTCAGACACATAACCGACTGAGCCACACAGGTGTCCCTGACTAATTAGTCTTGACAGTCTCCGTTTCAAAGAGAACTTAAAGAAGACATCCAGATGGCCAACAGGCACATGAAAAGATGTTCAGCGTCGCTCCTTATCAGGGAAATACAAATCAAAACCACACTCAGGTATCACCTCACGCCAGTCAGAGTGGCCAAAATGAACAAATCAGGAGACTATAGATGCTGGAGAGGATGTGGAGAAACGGGAACCCTCTTGCACTGTTGGTGGGAATGCAAATTGGTGCAGCCGCTCTGGAAAGCAGTGTGGAGGTTCCTCAGAAAATTAAAAATAGACCTACCCTATGACCCAGCAATAGCACTGCTAGGAATTTACCCAAGGGATACAGGAGTACTGATGCATAGGGGCACTTGTACCCCAATGTTTATAGCAGCACTCTCAACAATAGCCAAATTATGGAAAGAGCCTAAATGTCCATCAACTGATGAATGGATAAAGAAATTGTGGTTTATATACACAATGGAATACTACGTGGCAATGAGAAAAAATGAAATATGGCCTTTTGTAGCAACGTGGATGGAACTGGAGAGTGTGATGCTAAGTGAAATAAGCCATACAGAGAAAGACAGATATCATATGGTTTCACTCTTATGTGGATCCTGAGAAACTTAACAGGAACCCATGGGGGAGGGGAAGGGAAAAAAAAAAAATGACGTTAGAGTGGGAGAGAGCCAAAGCATAAGAGACTGTTGAAAACTGAGAACAAACTGAGGGTTGATGGGGGGTGGGAGGGAGGGGCGGGTGGGTGATGGGTATTGAGGAGGGCACCTTTTGGGATGAGCACTGGGTGTTGTATGGAAACCAATTTGTCAATAAATTTCATATATAAAAATAAATAAATAAAAAATAAAAAAAAAAAACAAAGAGAACTTAAAGAGATAGAAGTGGTGCTGGTGAAAAAAGAGTATCTCTCTTGTTGGTCTCACTACCATTATCATCATTGTGCCTCTGAATAGCTATCAGGAAACACTACACAGGGAACAATAAGGAAATAATTTAATGTTTTATGTCAGGTAAGCTACTCAGGGAGATATGCTGGAACAACAGAACAACATTGGACAGAAAAAAAATGTTTAGATTGGTAGTAAAAAATGCAAATCCACTTGTCAGAAAGATAATGTCTATAGTTAACAACTGTTCAAATAGAAGCCTTACAGCAAGCTCAGCAAACTTTTCTGTAAAGAGACAGACAATAAATATTTCTGGTCCATATGGTCTGCATTGCAACTACTCAAGTCTACCATCCTAGCATGAAAATAACAACAGACCATATGTGAATGGATGGGTGTGGCTGTGTTCCAAAAACTTTATTTACAAAAGCAAGGGAAGAGTCATATTTGGATCTCACACCTTAGCTTACCAATTTCTGTTTTAAATGATTAGGTTGAATGTGAGCTGTATTCAAAATAGAAGTGAGAGCCAGGAAGGTGAGCAAACCATTGCATTAGTTGGTCAAACTACCTAGGTAGTAGTGATATTCAGAATCAGACAGAACAACACATCTTAATTCTCAGTGAGCTCTCTGCTTTGTCCAGGCACGTTTTATGAATCCTGGTTGAAAAGGACAGTCTGAAACATACGGCCAGCCTCTAATCCCACTGGGGATAAAATCATCCAAACAAAAAGTCCATGTCAAGGATAAATAATGAAGACAGTGAGCTTACCTGAATATATTCAACACAGTGGCCCACAGCAACAAGAGAGGTGCACTATGCTAATTGCTGCTAAATTTATTTCAGATCCCATGTCCTGCTACCACCATATACTAATCAAACATGCTTGGCCAGGGATGAGTCCAAGAACTACATAGAACTGAGCCACTGTAATGTCTATAAAGACAGCACATCATTATTTGCTGTTGTATCCTGAGAATACATACAACAGTGCCTGGTACATGATAGGCATTTAAAGACTATTTGTTGAGTGCCTAGCACCTGACAGCTATTAAAAATAGTTCCAGTAGAAGTTAGTAAATTAATACCACAGCTTTCTTAGTATTTGCCCCCCCTTATAATATCATATGTAAAATTCTGCTGATAGACAATCAACGTCTTTTGTCACTTTAATTCCAAAACATGTTGCATTTCATATACTTATATTTCCATATTTAATTCTGAGTCATGACTATAGTTGTAAAAAAATTCCTAGACGATGAAGGATATGGAGAGGTTGGCCTACTGATTAACATTATAGGGTAATGATGAACATTGAAATTTAATTTTTCATCTCCTCTTGTCACTCCCTCTTTAGCCATTTTAAGGTTACCATCCATGAAGTAGCAGATTGATTAAGTTCTACTTTAAATAACCCTTCACTTGGAGTGGAAATCAGTCAGCCTTGTTGAAGGAACTCCTAAGCAGAAAGGGAAAAAAAATGAAATCCCAGGACATTAGGGAGCAATTGAGTATTTAAAGAATCATTCAAAGGAGAACCTCTATATGCACTATCATAAGCATTTTTATCTATATTAAAAAAAAATGAAGAGGTGAGTCAACTCAGGCAGGAATTGAATATGCCATTTTATAGAGTCTCAATATAACAAAAATGAAACATGCATCACTAATCCACCTTGCCAGCTTATACAGCTTTTGAGAGTGAAAGGCTCTTAGTAATAACATTAATTATTATTAAATATTATTAGCTTAGTGGTGTAGAGAATATAAACACCAATATTTACAGTCTTTTGGTAAAATGTACTTTTATTTTTTAGGACATCCTAAAATTGGCTATCAATTTATAACACAACATATTGTAGAATTGCCGTTTAATAATTTTTAGAACTAGCTAGAGTGAGCCATTCCCTCTCAAATGGCATGTGTTCCATTTTCTGTCTTATCCTCATCTTCACCACCTGCTAGTAGTGTTTCAGGCAACAAAACAACAGTGTTCTAAGCAGACAGTACAGCCTCCTCCAAAATGGTAACAATTCAGATGGTTCACAATATGACAAAACCTTCAAGACTATGATAAATGTTTTTTATTTATTTTTTTATTTTTTCTTTTCTTCTTTTAATGTTTAAACTTTGGATTGTAAAGGGTGATTAAAAATTCTCTTGGGGTGTGCATGTGTACATATGGAAGTATAGATTAAAAAACAGAGTTGAATTAAATATATCTTAGTCTATCTTTAATGATACATATGTGTTGAATCAGTTCTCTGCCATCCAGAAGTTAACTATTTTGTTTGGCCTTATTTTATGTGTCTGGCTTTCTAACTATTTTATTCATTTTTTCTGTGAATAAATTGTTCTTTTTTTCCAGGTGGAAAGTGTCTTAGTCTTCTCAGGCTACTCTAACAAAATACCAAAGACTGAGTGACTTATAAACAACAGATATTTCTTTCTCAGTTCCGGAGGGTGAGAAGTCCAACATCAAGGGGCCAGCAGATTCAGTGTCTAGTTGGGGACCCCATCCTGGTTCACAGCCATCCATGTTTACACTGTGTTCTCACCCGGCATAAATGGATTAAGATCCCTCTGGGGCCTCTTTTATAAGGGTACCAGTACCATTCATGAGGGCTTTGCTCTCATTACCTAATCAACTCCAAAAGCCACACCTCCTGATGCCATCACCTTGGGATTAGAATTTCAACATTTGAAATTTGGGGGTGGAGGGCACAAATGCTCGGTTTGTGGCAGAAAGTAATCCCCAGCATTAATTATGCTCTTTATTCTTTAAATGAAAGTCTTTTATCAGTAATAAGAAATTTTGATGATAGATAAATATTTTGGAAGGAGTGAAAGCAACAAATAGTGAACAATGATTCCACTTAACAGTATATTTTGAATACTGAATTACTGAATAATGATTCCACTTACAATATATTTTGAATACTGAATGGCTTGCCATACTGTTTAAACAGTATATTTAGAATGTATTGTTGGTAGAAAAATGTATTTAGGACTTTCTCAATTATTGATGTCTTGTAGGTATTGTATGTTTTGCATATTAAAGAAAGGAAAAACGTATTAATTTTAAGAAGAGCAAAAAGCAACATTTTAAACAAAATATAAAATAAGAAAATGTTTTTAATTGATCTCTATACTCATAAGGGAATAAATAAAATTAATGGACACACAACTTTTAGGAACTAAACAGTTATGAGTCCCCTTTTATCTTCAAGGAAATAAACATGAGTGCAGGTTGGGCTGAATAGGATTTTATTCACTAACAACTTTAGAAATAAAACTGTGTGGGTAGGTTTCATAATTTTATACCAATTCCACTGGAATGAAGTAAAGATTTGAATGAGTTAAGAAAGTAAGAAATTATATTATAGTGCTTTAGTATTTTGAGATGAAAAATAGTCAAAGGATAGATATTGACAAGGCCAACACTGAAATTATTCAAATATTCATTTTTTTACACTGACCTACAAAATGCAAGGAGAAATTATAAAGTAGATATTATTTTACATAATAAAAATTCAATTTAATTAAATAAAATTATTTAAGCACCAACATTTGAAAGATAATATGCTAAGTGATGAGTACACAGAAATAAATGACTCAATGCCCAACTTCAAGAATTCACAGCTGATTAGGAAGACAAATTACACCAATTATGACATTACAATGTGATAATGAAATACCACCACCCAACTACTAAAGTATACAAAATTGAAAAAAAAAAAAGAGAGAGATAAAGAGAGAGAGAGAGTGCACGCACGCGCATGTGAGAGAGACTGAAGAAAACAACATTAGTGAAGATTTAGAGCAACTGGAGCTCTCATAGAGTGCCAAAAGGAACCTAAGATGGTACAGCCCCTTAAGAAAACAGCTTGGTAGTTTCTTAACCTGTTAAATATACAGCTACAATATGATCCAGCCATTCCACTTCCATGTATCCAAAATAAAATATATGTCCATACAAATAATTCTGAGTAAATGTTCACATCATAATTATTTGTAATAGCCAAAAACTTGAAACAACTCAAATGCCCACAAAAAATTGAATGGTTAAGCAATCTGTGAGATATTTATACAAAAGAATACTTCTCAATAATGAGTTATTGCTGTATAGAACAATGTGGATGAATATTAAAATAATTATATTCAGTGAGAAGCCAGACAAGATGGTAAATTCCTTATGAAGACATTCATAAGAAATTTTTTTAATCAACAAAAATTTGTTTATTTATTTTTGAGAGAGAAAGAGACAGAGCACGAGTAGGGAAGACAGAGAGAGGGAGACACAGAATCCGAAGCAGGGTCGAGGCTCTAAGCTGTCAGCACAGAGCAATATGTGGGACTCAAACTCATGGGCCATGAGATCTTGACCTGAGCCAAAGCTGAATACTTAACCCACTGAGCCATGAAGGTGCCCATTTAAAAAATAAGAATAATGTTTATTTTTGAAAGGGAGAAAGAGAACATGAGCAGAGGAGGGGCAGAGAAAGGAGACACAGAACCTGAAGCAGAGAGAGAGAAAGAGAGAGAGAGAGAGAGAGAGAGAGAGAGAGAGAATGTGAGCAGGGGAGGGGCAGAGAGAGAAGGAGACACAATCTGAAGCAGGCTTTTGCATATGAGCCATCAGCACAGAGCTTGATGCAGGGCTTGAACTCATCAATCGTGAGATCATGACCTGAGCTGAAATCGGATGCTTAACCAACTGAGCCACCCAGGCGCCCATATAAAAATTTTTTAAAGCACACTAATTTATAGTGTCAGAAAGCCGTTCAATGACTACCTATTTGGAGATGGCAACAAATGTGAGGATAGAATTACTAAGAGGTAAAAGAAAACTTACACAAGTGTTGGATGTGTTATCATTTTAATGGTTTAATGAGTTTATATGTTGAAACTTATTACATTGTAGATATTTTTTCTCATTTTTAATTGAAGTATAGTTGATAATGTTATATTAGTTTCAAGTGTACAACATAAGTGTTTTGAAATTCTATACATTACCTAATGCTCACCATGATTAGTGTAATTACAAAGTCATTACAATATTGTTGACTATATTTCCTATGCCATACCTTTCATCCCCATGAATTACTCACTTTATAACTGGAATTCGTACCTCTTAGTCCCCTTCACCTATTTTGCCCATGCCACCATCCACCTCCATTCTGGCAATCACCAGTTTGTTCTCTGTATTTATGGGTCTGTTTTGTTTGTTTATTCATTTGTTTTGTTGTTTAGACTCCACATATAAGTGAAATAAAATGGTATTTGCCTTTCTATCTGACTTATTTCACTTAGCATAATACCTTCTAGATCCATCCATGTTGCTTCAAGTGACAAGATTTTATTCTTTTTTATGGCCTAGTAATTTTCCATTGTGTGTATGTGTGTATACATACATTGTATGTGTGTGTTTGTATCTATCACATCTTCTTTATTCATTCATTTATCAATGAACTCTTAAGCCGCTTCCCTATCTTGGTTATTATAAATAATGTTAATGCTGCAATAAACATAATGGTGCACGTATCTTTTCAAATTAGTGTTTTCATTTTCTTGGGATAAATACCCAGTAGTAAAAGTACTGGATCGTATGGTATTTATATTTTTAATTTTGGGGGAAAACTATCATACTGTTTTGCATAGTGGCTGTACCTATATACATTCCCACCAACAATGCACAAGGTTCCCTTTTCTTCACATCCTCCCCAACATTTGTTATTTCTTGTCTTTTTTATAATAGCCACTCTGAACTGGTGTGAGGTGGTATCTCATTGTGGTTTTGATTTGCATTTCCCTGGTAATTAGTGATGTTGAGCATCTTTTCATGTGACTGTTGGCTATTTGGATGTTTTCTTTGGTGAAATGTCTGTTCAGGTCCCCTGCCCATTTTTTAATCAGAATATTTGTGGGTTTTTTTTTTTTTGATGTTGAGTCAATCCCTTATGAGGTGTATTGTATGCAAATACTTCTCCCATTCCATAGGTTGTAGTTTTGTTCTGTTGATGGTTTCCTTCACTGCACAAAAGGTTTATATTTTGGTGTAGTCCCAACCTACTATTTTGGCTTTTGGCTTTTGTTTCCCTTGCCTGAAGAGATATATCTGGAAAAATGTTGCCAGGGCTGATGTCCAAGAGATTACTGCCTACATATTCCTTTAGAAGTTTTATGGTTTCAGGTCCTACATTTAGCTCTTTAATACATTTTGGGTTTATTTCTGTGTATAATGTAAGAGAGTGATCCAGTTTCATTCTTTTACATGTAGCTGTCCAGTTTTCCCAAAACCATTTATGGAAGAGACTGTCTTTTTGCCACCGTATATTCTTGCTTTCCTTGTTGTATATTAATGACCATATAAACCTGGGTTTATTTCTGGGCTTTCTATTCTGTTCCCTTTATCTATGTGTATATATTTGTGCCAGTACTATATGGTTTCTATTATCATAGTTTGTAGTATAGCTTAAAATCTGGGATTCTGGAGTAGACTATATATTAACTATACTTCAATAAAGGTGATAAAACAAAAGAAAAGACCAAGAAAATATATTTTTAAATTATTTCAAAGGTATTTGACTGTTAAAAGCAAAAAGTAATTAATTATTAAACACTACCTTGGGGTTTTCAACATAAGTAGACATAAAGTATATGATATAAATTGCACAACAGAAGATGCAGGAGAACTATACTATTGCAACTTCCCTATATTTCACACTGAGTACTATAATTTTAACCTGTAAATGGTGTGTATTATAATCCCTAGAATAAGAAGGTTAGATATAGATATACAGATACATACACACACATGTACACACACACACACACACACACACACACAGTGGTGTAATAGTGACTAGAGAAACCAGAAATATGCCCACATGTATATGGATCTTTTCAAAAAAATGGTACTGGTTCCACTATACATATATATATATATGGAAAGAAAACAGCTATAAACCTTACTTTACACAATACACAGAAATTAATTCAAGAGGGATAATAGCCTTATCTGTAAAAGCTAAAACAATAAAGCATTTAGAATAACAACGACAAGACTATCTTCATGACTTATACCATTAGTCATCAGAGAAATATATATTGAAACCATAACAAGATACTACTAGAAATCTACTAGAGAGGTTAAATGTATAAAGGCTGACAACACTCAAATGTCAATGATTATGTGGACCTACTAGAACTCTTACATTCATTGTTGATGGGAATGTAAATGTTATAATTACTTTGGACATAAAGGTTTGGAAATTCTTACAAAGTAAATATTTGATCCAGCAATCCTATTTCCAGGTAATAATAATAAAAAAAAAAACAAAAAAAACACTGGTCCAGAGAAAGATTTTATACCCAAATATTCACAGCAGTTTCATAACAGCCCAAAACTATAAGTAACCCAAATGCCAATCATCAGGAAAATGGATAAATGATGTGTGGTATATTAATATCATGAGTCAATATTATGCAAAAAAAACCCAAAAAAATTATTGATACACACAACATGGATGAAATGTATAGACATTATGGTGAACCAAAGAATCTGCACACATAATAGTACATACATATGATTCAATGTATAAGAAGTCCTAGAACAGGCAAAACTAATTTATAGTGAGAAAAAGTCATGGTTGTCTATGAGTTCAAGGATAACTGACCAGCAAAGAACATGAGAAATACCTGGACTGATGAAAATATCCTATGTTTTTACAGGAAGTGTGGATCATATGTACCCATTTATCAAAATTATATATTTCATACTATGCATTTCAGTTTATTCACATGATATCTGAAAAACTGAATAATAGTGTAAAGAGTAGATGGAGAAAGACTAAATAAGGATATTTGATCACAAATACTGATGCTTTTTGTAGCTTGGTAGTGGATACATGAGGATTAATTATATTATAATTAAAACTCTCCATACTAAAATGTGTAAAAAGATTAAAGTATATGAGTTCCATAATGGAGAGCACATGTGTTTGTATGGGGGGAGCGGAGACAGTGATAATTATTGCAGAAAAATCAAGGCTAAGGAAAGTACCTTCATGGAGAATAAAACTGGAAAACCTTAAGAAACAAAAGACCATACAAGATTATTAGCTTCTCTTTTTTTATAATATGCTAATCAGCAGGAGCATCGATGTGTGAGTAAGAAGACAGATTTATGTATTAGAGAGACTCAGGTTTGTATTTTTGTTCTTCTTTATTAGCTTTGTTACTTTGCGCAAAGCAATTAACCTTTCTGAGCTTCAGTTTATTCAACTCTAAAATGAGATTAATTATCTGTAACTCCAAAGGTGGCGATGAGAATATGGCAACCTTAACATATTGTAAGCATTTACTACATTGCATGAAGTTTAGTACATATTAAAAGGAAATTCGTTTTCCTCAGTTTGCAGCCCACCCTTTGCTATCATCCCGGCCCCTTAAAGAAGGTATAGGAAAGTAGGAGTTACATTATATCATTTAAATTAATCCACATATACTTCTAGTCTTGGGAAACAAAGGTCAAGATATCAAAGAATAATACGGTGCAAAGAAAATCAGATTTACAGTCAGGCTGGGACTGTCTTAGTTACTACTAGCTGTGCAGCTTTAAGTAAGACTACTGTGAAATGAATATAATAACTAAATTGCGGGATTAAATGAAATACTGTGATAAAATTCCTTGAATAGTGATGTTTTGTATATATTTGTCACTAAACAAATTGAAGCTACTTTTATTATTAACATCAAATAAGTGCTACTACAAAGGCTTGTTTTGTTGTTCAATTACTTGTAATCTATACAAAGTCTAGATTGGAAGTAAAGTTTTATAGACTAACTGGTCTGTGTGAAGACTTTTCAATTGACAAATTGAGTCCTAGAGTTTTGTAAGAACCAAGGACACATATTTGTAATTCTGAATAGGAGCTTTTCCTCACCAATACATAGGGCAAAATATCCTTTATGTCAGTTCTTGAGGCCCTGAATCTGAGGAATTAGAATAAATCATTTTGCAAGCATAGTGGCCCACATAGTTTAACTAGAGCAAAAGTAGCAAAGCAAAAATTTAAGGAGATTTATATGATTGAGCATATTTAGCAAAACTGGAGACTGAGAGTGAAGAAATCTGTCCTGATGCTGAAAGCTGTAACTCTGAAGAGTTGAGTGATGTTATCAAAGCAGCATATAAAGAAGATGGATTTTGGGCCACCTGGGTGGCTCAGTCGGTTAGGCGTCAACTTCAGCTGAGGTCATGATTTCACAGTTTGTGAGTTCGAGCCCCTCATCAGGCTCTGTGCTGACAGCTCAGAGCCTGGAGCCTGCTTCATATTCTGTGACTCCCTCTCTCTGCCCCTTTCCTTCCCATGCTCTTTTTAAGTCCCTCTCTCTCAAATATAAGTAAACATTAAAAAAAATAATTAAAAAAAAAGAAGATGGCTTTTTAGCTATCATTTAGGATTATGTTGGGAAGAAATATTTTTTTTAAGTTTATTTATTTTGAGAGAGAGAGGGAGGGAGGGAGGGAAGGACAGAGAGAGAGAGAGAGAAGAAGAAAGAGAATCCCAAGCAGACTCCACGCTATCAGTACAGAGCCCGACATGGGCTCAATTCCACAAAACATGAGATCATGACCTGAGCCCAAATCGAGAGTCAGAGGCTTAACCAACCGAGCCACCCGGGCACCCCATAAATCTTAAGTTTGTGACAAAAGTATTATTGTAGCACATGTGTCATTTGTTAATACACCTTGCAAGATCTTAGAAAATAAAGTCCATTTTTACCATTTGTAATAAATATACAATAGTACTGGATTTCTGATTCAGCTATAACTTTTTAGGACTGGGCAAAAAACTCTAATGTCTGAAATATTTTTGGCCTATCTGTTCTTTTCAAAACCTGAAAAACAAGTACTATAACATAAAGGTACAATGATTCAAGTGACCTATATTAAATTTCTTTGAGAATGTCTGTCAGATATCTGGAAGAAGGGACTCCATAAAATAATGAATAATTTAAGGAATTAAATTATAATTAACAAATATAAGAACACCATAGTTGAGAAACAAAAGACTTACCTGAAGTACCTTGCAAGGTGAAAGAGAATAGCTGGGGGGGAGGGGCGGGGGGCGGGGGTGGTGCCTGGGTGGCTCAGTCAGTTGAGCATCTGACTTTGACTCAGGTCCTGATTTAAGGTTGTGAGTTCAAGCCCTACATCTGGTTACTGTTGCTGTTACTGCAGAGCTTGCTTCACTTCCTCAGATCTTCTGTCCCCCTCTCTCTGCCCCTTCCCTTCTCCTGCTCTCTCTCTCCCAAAAATAAATAAAAATTAAAAAAAGAGAGAATAGCTAGGTTTTTGTGGTAATTAGAACATAAGGCAACATATCTCATATTTAAAGCTCCCCTATAGACAGAAAGAAAGAAAGAAAGAAAGAAAGAAAGAAAGAAAGAAAGAAAGAGGAGGGAGGGAGAACCAGACCAATATTTTCCTGAATATAGACATAAAAGCCCTCAACACAATAAAAGCATAAAAAATCTCATGATCTATAAAAAATATTCTCAGTCACTACCAAGTGGGATTTATTTTAGGAATGCAAGGTTGTTTTTTTATATTTTAGTAACATTTAACGTAATACACTATGTGACTTCTTCAATAGGCTCAGGAAAAGCATTTCACAAAATCCAACATCCATTCATAATAATTCAACAAAATAAGAACAGAAAGGAATTTCATCAACATCATGAATTGTATGTAAAACCTATAGCTAATATCATACTCGGTGGTGAAAGAATGATTTTTTTATAAAGACCTGGAAAAAGAGTTACATCTCTGCTCTTAATACTTATTTTCAACACTTACAAGAAGTTCTTAAAATCATTAAATTGTACACTTACATCCAATCTAATCGATGGCATACAAATTTTACCTCAAAAAAAAAAAAACCTCTCAAATATTTAAGACAAGAAGGCAAATCAATCACCTTTATTATTTCACTTTATTTATAATTTCCTGTAGCATTAGAGATATGGAACATAATTTTTTTCAATATTTGCTATGTTGGATAATGAGATGATTAAAAATGCACGAACTGAAACTTCACATAAAATTGAGAAAACAGAAGTTTAAATTACCTTACTCAGATGTTGAAAATTTAAGCATGCTAATTGCTCATTATTGTAAATATTCATTAATATTCACTCTATTTTTTGGTCAAATTTATCTGGCTCTCCCAATAGCAATAAGCTTACATCAATAAGTCAATATTTTCAAGTCACAAGCTAAATTATATATATATATATATATATATATATATATATATATATATATGAACTTTCATTTAAAATACCATACCATATTAAGGGGGGGGTACCTGGGTGGCTCTGTTGGTTAAGCGGCTCAGGTCATGATCTCATGGTTTGTGGGTTCAAGCCCCATGTCCTAGCAGACAGCCAGGAGCCTGAAGCCTCCTTCAGATTCTGTGACTCCCTCTCTCTCTGCCCTTCCCCTGCTCACACTCTGCCTCTCTCTCAAAATTAAATAAACATTTAAAAAATTAAAATAAAATAAAATAAATAAGATAAAATAAAATAAAATACCATATTAAGGGAAGCCTGGATGGATCAGACCGTTAAGTGTCTGCCTTTTAGTTTCAGCTCAGGTCATGATCTCAGTTTCGTGAGTTTGAGTCATGCATTGGGCTCTGTGATGGAGGTATGGAGCCTGCTTGGGATTCTCATTCTTTCTCTCTCTTTGCCCCTCCCCCACCAGCACTGTCTTTGTATCTTTCAAAACAAATAAATGAACTTAAAAAAATACCATATTAAATATTTACATAGGTAACATAAATGTATATCTGATAAAATTGATTTTAAAATATAGGCATACATTTTAGCATCTTCTATTATAATCATTTATATATAGCTAATATCATATTTATCATATTTTATTAGAATAGTATTTGTACAGTATTGTTTAAAAAGGAGGGCATAAAATAATTTTACAATCAATAAATGCAAATAAAGCATGTGGACAGTTCAGTGTTCAAAATCCTTGCAAATATAAGATAACTGTTGCTTAAATACATTAGTATTATTTATTTGCAATATCTAGGCTTTGGGTGGGCAGAAATGATAGGAAAGCATTTTGTTGATGGTAGTGCTTTCTTTTTTCAATTGATAATCTTTCAGTATCAAATCAACAAGGAATACAAACGTTTACTTCAAGAAGAGACTTAAAAAAAGAAGTAGTGACTATAGTAATAAGTGGTATGAAATGATTTGGGACCTTTTTTACCCAAGCTGAAAAAGTCTAATTAACTTGTATCTTTTGCAAATGCCCTCTAAGAATATATCTGGTAAATTCACTGATTGCTATTGCAATCTACTTGAGGGCAGGCTATGATTCTTATACTATTTTACACTAACAACTCATATTCTGCCATATTGAGTGATTTCCTGGATATTATTAATGGGATATTATCTGTTCAAAATGTACATTTAAATCATATTTATAATTAAATTGTCAAAAGTATTATGTCATTTAAAAACTATACTTATTTTTAGCAAATCTTTGCAAAAAAATTCTATGAAATACTCAATCTCTGAATATCTTTGTTAATTGTGACTCCTAGTAGACAATATTAGCTCATTAACAAGCAATTCAGAAATGCATCTGTAAGTGGAATACTGAAAAGAAACACACAGATATACATATGCAATGATTTTATGTGTATATGGTGGTATACTATTAAGTACTGTTGTATTAATAGAGACATCTGAAAGTTATGACCTATTCGTTAATGAGTATCAACAATTTTGATACTAATCATGACCAAAGAAACAATGTGGAACTTTGACAAAGCATTTTAATTTCTCTGGATCATATGGCACTGATAATAAAATAATTAAAAATTATGTTAGCCACAAGTTTTCAGAATATGACTGAAAGGACACTCTGGATTGTGAAACATTTAAAAATTTTTAATGAAAATAATAACACTGCAATTTTAATAAAGTGAAAATGAAAGGCACAGACTATGTTCTCATTCAACAGAGACATATTTAAGTTTGATCTATTTTAACATAATACTTGATATGGTTAAGTTATATCAAGATATAATGTGAGAATGTAAAATATTAGGATAGAAGCTAAAGAATTACTTTTTTTTATTTTACAGAAAATCATAAAGACAAATCCCTCAATTCCCAACAATGAGGGCTCCAAGGAAGGAAAAAGCACCCACTATCCTGCCATAAGCTTAAGATTACTTTAAGCATAAGCAAAGATTACTCTTTGATGTAATCTTGCAACACTGGTGGTAGGCTTTTAAAGAACTATCTTGGCTTAACTCCTAACCCTAAACCTTAAGTCTTGGTGCCTTGACTGAAAACAATCCTTCTTGTTCTGGGGCACCACTCTTGTCTATGTAATACAGAGAAACTTACTTTGCATATGGAATTGTAATATTAAATAAACACTGGAGGAACTGTTTTTGAACTTCCAGAGGATTCCTCTAGTATTATTTAATTACTTAAACCATTTTGACTTACATTTTCTATATGATTTGAGGAAGAGGTCCAACTTCATTCTATTACCTGTGGC
Organism: Lynx rufus; assembly: GCF_022079265.1. Lineage (NCBI taxonomy): Eukaryota > Metazoa > Chordata > Mammalia > Carnivora > Felidae > Lynx > Lynx rufus. The sequence continues at coordinate 50,452,969 of NW_025814845.1, forward strand.
TATACACTGTCAAGTCCATTTCATTGATCTACATGGATCTATTCATAAACCATTTCTCTTGATTACTGAACTTTAGAGTAAGATATGACATCAGCACGTGTTAACTCTGCAGCATTTTTTTTTACCATTGGTTTGGATACTCAAGTTTCCTTTGTATTTCCACATAAAGTTTGGCAACAGCTTGTCAATTTCTGTTAAAAAGCTGGAATATTTAGAAGATTTCATTGAATTGCTAGAATTTTAATCCCACATCCACTAGTCAGTATGACTTGAAGAAAAACATATTCACTTTAGTAAAGAATGGGTTCAAACCTAATCAATCATCAACAACTGCCACATAAAGAAGATGTTCTATACAATCAAATGGTAACCACAAATCAAAAACCAGTAAGAGATGTGCAAAAAATAAAAGAGTCTAAATATATCAAGAAAGAAAGCCAATTAACTGTGAGAGAAGAGAGCAAGAGAAGAAAGGAACACAGAAAAACTACAAAAACAGCCATAAAACAAGTAACAAAATTAAAATAACTACAAACCTATCAATAATTACTTTGAATGTAAACAGACTAAACATTCCTATCAAAATAACAGAGAGACTGAATGGATAAAAAAAAGCAAGACCCACCTATATGCTGCCAATAACAGACTACTTGCAGACCTGTAAACATATGCAGATTCAGTGTAATGAATAGAAAAGCATTTACCACACAAATGGATGTGAAAAGAAAGCTGAGGTAGCAATATTTATGTTGAACAAAACAGACTTTAAAACAAGGACTGTAACAAGAGACCAAGAAGGACACCATACAATCATAAAGGGAACCATCCAACAAGATATAACAATTGTAAATAGTTATGAGCCCAACATGAAAGCACCCAAATAGATAAAGCAATTACTAATAAACATAAAGAAAGTAATCAATGGTAAGACAATAATACTAGAGATGGTTAACACCACACTTCCGTCAATGGACAAATCATCCAAACAGAAAATGAACAAGAAAACAGTGGCTTTGAATGACACATTGAACCAGATGGATTTAACAGATATATTCAGAACATTCTATCTGAAAACATCAGAATACACATTCTTTTCAAATGCACATGGAACATTCTCCAGAATAGATTACATATTAGGCCATGAGACAAATCTCAACAAATTCAAAAAGATCGAAGTCATACCATGCATCTTTTGTGACCAATGATAACTAGAAATCAACTACAAGAAAAAAATCTGAAAAGAGCACAAATACCAGGAAGTTAAATAACATGCTACTGAACAACAAATGGATCAACTAAGAAATCAAAGAGGAAATCAAAAAAATACATGGAGACAAATGAAAATGAAAACACAAGGGTCCCAAATCTTTGGGATGCAGCAAAAGTAGTTCTAAGAGGGAAGTTTATACCCATTCAAGCCTTATCTCAAGAAGCAAAAAACAAAACAAAACCAAATCAAATAAACAACTTAACCTTACACCTAAAGGAGCTTAAAAAAGAAGATAAGCAAACCCAAAACCAGTAAAAGGAAGGATATAATAAAAGAGCAGAGCAGAAATAAATGAAATAGAAACAAAAACATCCCCAACACCAACAAAAACACAATAGAACAGGTCAATGAAACCAAAAGATCAACAAAACTTATAAAAGACAGAGACAGAGAGAAAAAGGGAGAGACAGAGATAAAAAACAAACAAAACAACTTACAAAAACAAAACAAAACAAAACAAAAACAGAAATGAAAGAGGACAAATAACCAACACCACAGAAATACAAAAGATTATAAGAAAATATTGTGAAAAATTATATGCCAACAAGTTGTACAACCTGGAAGAAATGGATAAACTCCTAGAAACATATAACCTACCAAAACTGAATCAAGAAGAAATACAAAATTTGATGGGGCGCCTGGGTGGCGCAGTCGGTTAAGTGTCCGACTTCAGCCAGGTCACGATCTCGCGGTCCGTGAGTTCGAGCCCCGCGTCGGGCTCTGGGCTGATGGCTCGGAGCCTGGAGCCTGTTTCCGATTCTGTGTCTCCCTCTCTCTCTGCCCCTCCCCCGTTCATGCTCTGTCTCTCTCTGTCCCAAAAATAAATAAACGTTGAAAAAAAAAAAATTTTAAAAAAAAAGAAATACAAAATTTGAATAGACCTATTACCAGCAATGAAATTGAATCAGTAATCAAAAAACTCCCAAAAAACAGAAGTACAGCATCAGACAGTGTGTAGCTGAATTCCACCAAACAGTTAAAGAGTTAATACGTATTCTTCTTAAACTTTTCCAAAAACTAAAGGAGGAGGGAAATCTTCCGTTGTATGGGGGCACCATTACCCTGATACCAAAACCAGATAAAGACACTAAAATATCTCTGACGAACATGGATGCAAAAACCTTCAACAAAATATTAGCAAACCAAATCCAACAATACTTAAAAAAAAAAAAAAACATTCACCAGGATTAAGTGGGATTTATTCCCGGGATGCAAGGGTGGTTCAATATTTGCAAATCAAAGATAGGAGAAATGATGAAAACCATATGACCTGTTCAATAGATACAGAACAAGCATTTGATTTGACAAAGTACAATATCCATTCATGATAAAAACACTTAACAAAGTAGGTTTAGAGGGAACATATATCAATATAATAAAGGCCAAATATGAAAAACCCACATCATCATACTCCATTGTGAAAAACTGAGTGCTATGTCCATTCTCACCCTTCTATTCAACGTAGTACTGGAAGTCCTAGCCACAGAAATCAGACAAGAGAAAGGTTTAAAAGTTATCCAGATTGGTAAGGAAGAAGTAAAATTTTCACTATTTGCAGATGACATGATACAAATATACAGAAACTCTAAAGATTCCACCTAAAAACTACTATAACTGATAAATGAATTCAGTAAGGTCACAGTATATAAAATTGAAGTGTAGATATCCATTGCATTCCTGGGGCGTCTGGGTGGCTCAGTCGGTTGAGTGTCCGACATCAGTTCAGGTCATGATCTCACGGTCTGTGGGCTCAAGCCCCACATCAGGCTCTGTGCTGACAGCTCAGGGCCCGGAGCCTGCTTTGATTCTGTGTCTCCCTTGTTCTCTGCCCCTCCCCCACTCATGCGCTGCGCGCGCTCTCTCTCTCTCTGTCAAAAATAAACATTAAAAAAAATTTAGAAATCCATTGCATTCCTTTACACTATTGGTGAAGTAGCAGAAAGAGAAATTAAGAAAATAATCTTATTTACAATTGTACCAAAAAATAACAAAATATCCAGGAATAAACTTAGTCAGTGAGGTGAAAAACCTGTATTCCAAAAGCTATAAATCACTGATGAAAGAAATTTAAGATGACACAAACAAATGAAATGACATTCCATGATCATGATTTGGAAGAGCAAATATTGTTAAAATGTCCATACTACCCAAGGCAATCTACAGCTTTAATGCAATCCTTATCAAAATACCAACAGCATTTTTCACAAAACTAAAATAAAGATTCCTAAAATTTGTATGGAACCACAAAAGACACCAAACAGCCAAAGCAATCTTGAAGAAGAAAAACAACACTCCAGTGTTGGTATAATAATCCCAGATTTTGAGTTATACTACAAAGGTGTAGTAATGAAAACAGTATGGTACTGGCACAATGTGTCTATGGACACATAGATCAATAGAACAGAGTAGAGAAGCAAGAAATAAACCACAATGATACGGTCAATTAATCTTCAATAAAGGAGACAAGAAAAAAATTGAAAAAAGACATTCTCTTCAAAAAATGGTGTTGAGAAAACTGGACAGCTACATGCAAATGAATAAAACTGGACCACTCTCTTACACCATACACAAAAATAAACTTAAAATGGATTAAGGACTTAAATGTGAGATCTGAAATCATAAAAGTCCTAGAAGACAGCACAGGCTGTAATTTCTCTAACATTGGCCATAGCAACATTTCTCTAGATATGTCTCCTGAGGCAAAGGAAACAAAAGCAAAAATAAACTACTTGAACTACATCAAAATAAAAAGCTCTACACAGCAAAGGAAAGAACTATCAAAACTAAAAGGCACCCTACTGAATAGAAGATATTTGCAAACAATATATTAAACAAAGAACTTACACAACTTAACACACAAAAGAACAATTAAAAATGGGCCTAAGATATGAATAGAAATTTCTCTAACAAAGACATACAGATGGCCAATAGACACAAGAAAAGATGCTCAAAATCACATCCTCATGAGAGAAATGCAAACCAAAACTACAATGAGATATCACATCACACATGTCAGAATGGTTAAAGTCAAAATCACCAGAAACAACAAGTGTTGACAAGGATGTGGAGAAAGGGGACCCCTCTTGAACTGTTGGTGAGAATGCAAACTAGTGCAGCCACTGTAGAAACAATAATGGAGGTTTCTCAAAAAATTAAACATAGAACTACCATATGATCCAGTAATTCCATGTACTGGGTATTTACCCAAAGAACATGAAAGGGCCAGTTCAAAGGGATATATGCACCTCTATACTTAATGTAGCATTATTTACAATAGCCAAATTATGGAAACAGCCATGTGTCCATTGATAGATAAATGGATAAAGAAAAATATATATAGTATATATGGTATATGCCATACACACACACACACACAATAGAATATTCATCAACCTTAAAAAGAATTAAATCTTGCCATTGGCGACAACATGGATGAATCTAAAGAGTATAATCTCAAGTAAAATAAGTCAGTCCGAGAAAAGCAAATAGCATAAGATTTCACTTACATGTGGAGTTTAAGGATCAAAACAAATGAAAAAAGGAAAAAAAAAAAGAGACAAACCAAAACACAGACTCTTAACTACAGAGAACAAACTGACAGCTACCATAGGGGAGGTGAGTGGAGTAATGGGTGAAATAGCTGAAGGGGATTAAAGAGTACACTTGATGAACACTGAGTGAAGTACAGAATTGTTGAATCACTACATTGTACACCTGAAACTAATATAACAGTGTATATTAACTGTATTGGATTTTAAAAATCTATTCATAAAAAAAAGAAAAACATTTCCATTTCTTTGGATCTCAGTTTTTCCAACAGTGTCTTCTATAGCCATACAATTTATGACTTCAAATTGGTTTGTACTAAAGGAATTACAAAGGATTCCTGGGTTTTAATCCATGAAAAGTCAGGCTATAAAATCTGGTTTCCTCCAGAATGTGAAGGTTTGGAATACAGATACAATTCTGTGGTAGACATTTTTGGGTTGTTTGTGCATTCATAATGAAGATGCCCTCTCAGGAAACTCACCCCCTTTGATGGCATTGCATGCATAGGACCCTAGCGACTGCACTAGTAAATGACACAAATTCTATTCTATTCTATTTCCTGACCAAGAATAATTGGATACAGTGTATGAACCTGGACCAAATAAGAACAATCAGATTTTCTTCTTGTGTACTTACTGGGTCTGATAAAACTTGGTGCAAATGCACCCATAACATGGGAATCTAGAATCCTGGATCATCATTTATTACTGTGTAGGCTGGAGAGCAGAGGATAGGGAGAGGAGAAGGGAGAGGAGAGGTGCAGGAAAGGAGAAAGAGAAATTCATCGTATAAACCACAAAGAATATAACATTTTAGAAATCTACATTTTCTATCCAGAAGGTGAGGTCAAAAGTTGAGGGTTGCAGTTGCCAGTCTACTTATTAAATTCATTTTCTTTCTTTCTCTCTCTGTCTTTCTCTTTAGCTCTCTTTTTGCTTGTTTGTTTTGCTCTGTAATAGATTTGTGAGGGTACAGAAAGATATAATTTGGTTGAAAAGACCAATAGCATGTATGCCGCAAATTTTAGGAAATCACTGACATCATGCTTTTTAGCCATTGATGTACATATAGTAATTTTTAACTTAAAGTAGACAGTTCTTTCAATATAAGTAATTCAAACGTGTTTAATAAGATGACAACAACAATAAATCCTTAATATGTGTTATGTTCCATTGCAAGGACATTACAAATAATGTAATTATTCTAAGGACATTTCAAATTTATGTAATCCTTGTAACAATCCTGTGAGATAGGCGCCATCACCTGTCTCCACTTTTCAGATGAAGAAACTGAGCCACAGTGGTTAACTAACTTGCTCAAGGCCACCCAGAATTAAGCTGTTATTTTCACAAAGACTATCTGATTCCTGAGTCTGTGAGTGTAACCATTATTCCATACCTAATTGCAAATGAAAGGAGAGATCTCTCAGCAACTCCTCATCCCAACCCCAATGTCTATAGTCTTCACAGGAACTATACAGTATTGATCATCCCTTTTGCTTTCTTTGTCTGCCACTTTCCCCAATTTACTAGCTCATTCTTAATGGCATTTAGATGTGTTAAGGTTTCCCAAATCTTACAAATATATAAATGCCTCTACTTCACTTACTCTTATCACTAAGCAACTTTCACATTTTCTTAATTCTCTTTAAAGCTAAACTTGTTAAGAGAATTGACTATAGTTATTAACTTTACCCCTTTAATTTATTCCCCAAACACATTCCAATCCACAAATGTAGCTGCAACTTCTTCAAAAGATTTTACTTCTAAGTTCATTATTGCCCTTTGTCACTGAACATGATAGGATTCTTAAAAATCCTTTTTATCTTGACATTTCAGTAGTTTTTAACACAGTAAAGGCTTTTATTCTCTTGGCTAAACTGGTTTCCTTGTCTACTTCTTAACAACTACTTTTCTGCCACCTTTGCTGGCTTATCACTCTAAAATGAGCTTGTAAATTGTAGAGTTATGTTCATTTTTGGCATTACATTTGTTAAACTTAATTGCCATTTTAAAATATTTTTTAAATGACACTGGTTTGGCAGTAAAACAAAATGGATATTGTGAATGCAGAAATGCCTGTGAATAGCAATGTGGCATGAATTTGATAGTGCAGCAAGTGTAAGTCAATGGAGAACTCACTGCATCTCCACATTTACTTGCAAAGTAACAATGAATTTCTTTATGATGTCTGAAAAAGAAGGATACTAACAATAGATGAAGATGAGTTATATTTTGTTACTGAATTCTGTTCACAGAAATTGCCTTTCACATGCTAAGCTGGAAATTACTGGCACCCGGATTGTAGAATGGAGTTCAGTGACTTGGAAGAAAATTTTGGAAGCAAAAATAGAGTGCATTGTAAGAAATCTTAGAGCATTAACATTCCTGATAACATAGAAAATGATAGTGTGTGTGTGTGTGTGTGTGTGTGTGTGTGTGTGTGATGACATCAATACCACCCAGGGGAGCTTGACTGTGAATAGAAAACATTTTTAGGAAAACGTTATCCAGTTGATTTCTCTTCTATTTACTTTCTATGTATGACCAAGAGTAGTTATATGATAAAATCTGTCTAACTAAATCTTTAAAAAGTATAACATATAAAAAATTTAAGTGATAAAAAAGCACTGCATTGCCATTTACTAGTTTTTTTTCCTAGTAATAAAAAAATAGCACATTTTATAACTAATGGCATTTCCAATTTGATGAAATACAGTATCATACCATTTATAATGTGTGATTATTTGATTTACTCTCCATCTTCTCCTCTAGATTATAGACTCCATGAAGATATGGACTCTATTGTTTACCATTCTATCCCAGAGTCTCCAACAGTGCTTGACACATAAAATGGGTGAACTTCTTCTCATTCAAAAGTACAAAAAAGAATGGGTTTCATTGTTGGTGTTCTGAGATTTCTATTGATCAGAGGCCTCTGACTTTGGCACAGTATGCTGTTTTTGCTATGGTTATCTGTGAACATTTCAAGTTCTGTGTACAGTGACATCAGAAGGGACTTCCTAATTTAAGAAGTGTTGAGTTCTTGAAGCTCATCTTCCTGGGTTTAAATCACATCATCGGTCAATTCTTCTGACATTATTTACTCTCACAATCCCTTAAGCACTTCTAAATTTACATAGAACTCTCTGCATTGTTCAGTTAGGTTTCACAATGTTTTTGGCTTTCTTGAGATATTCAAAGTGTTTTCCCTCCTGCCTCTAGAGAACCATCAATTCCATTCCGTTGGAGTATTTATATCCCTATTAATTCTGTTCAACCCACTTGATCTTTTTGACAGAATTCTGTCCTCTTTTCATATATATTTTTTTCTTTCCAATATGTCAGCAGCACAAATAATGGGGACAATAAAATTACATCTGACTCGATTCTGTATAGCCACCATAAGATGGTTTTGTCTGGCTCTATAATTAAAACCTTGTGATCATACTAATGACACATTACATAGCACACACTTGTTAAGGTTAAAATCAGAACTTGTGACCACCACATGGATAAAAATTAGTTAAATTCCAAATATTACAAAATCGTCCTATAGAAACCAGCAACATTACACTAACTCCACCTTTACCTTGTCTCCCTAAGTTTCAGCAGCCTGTGAGCAGATAAGACGTTATACTGGCAGCCTACCCCCCAGAGCAGATGGAAGAATGTTAGTGCTCAACAAAGGCCCCTGTGTGGTATTTTAGAGAGTGTTTCACATTTTCTTGCAAACAAGTCTGCTCCCACCAACTGCCACCACCATGCTGCTGTCTCCCTCTGGGCATTGGCACTCATCTAGTCATCTTTACATTATCCACTCGGGCCTCTATGAAATGTACTGCTGCTTTACTGGGCACCACAATCTCCTGCCACGAGCTATGGTCACTCTGCCAAATGCCTCTGCTTGTGCACAAAAGTGTGAGTGCCAAACGAACAAGGTTGTTTGTGAGAGAGCACTGTGCAATCCTCTGAGTTACACTGTGGCAGGCTGGAGAGAATGTCCTGCTAGAAATATTTTAGTCAAATGGCTTTTGCCCTTTTGACTTATTATTCATGTCTTCATGGAATTCTAGGGATGGAAGAGACACTGGAAGGATTAATATTCCAGAATCACTAACTCCTTAATGAAAAAGCTGGCTCCAGAGGCGCCTGGGTGGCTCAGTCGGTTAAGCCTTCGACTTCAGCTCAGATCATGATCTCGTGGTTTACGGGTTCTAGCCCCGCATCAGGATCTGTGCTGACAGCTCGGAGCCTGGAGCCTGGAGCCTGCTTCGGATTCTGTGTCTCCCTCTCTCTCTGCCCCTCCCCCCTCACGCTCTGTCTCTCTCTCCTTCAAAAATAAATAAACATAAAAAAAAGATTTAAAAAAAAGCTGGCTCCATGTAAGTGGGCATAATAACTCCCTATGGCTGGCTCCTTTTTTTTGCTAAGGATGGGGTGTCCTAGAAGGTTCCTCAGCCACTTCTCTTAGGTCTGCCCCAACTGTTCCTAGAATATCTTTACTGCTTAGACTCAAGTTTGACACCTGCTTAGAACATACAATTACAACATGGAAAATGCACAATGCTAGCTGACTGGGTGATACAAAAAGTATGTTTATGTCTTCTTTTTGTGGCTTATATTCTAATTGGACAAAATTATCTTACAACCAATTTTGAAGGAATTTTGAAATGTCAACTTTGTACAGCATTCATGTTTTTCTTTTTACCAGGAAATGTGGTTTTTGTTTGACCTGATGCTGGTTGTAGCCTTGAAATTCCTTTAGTTAAAAGCGCTTGTTGTAGTTAATAGTATCATTCCCATAGTGATTAAGACTGACACAGGCTGCTGTTTGGGGCACACTTTTGTCTGCAGATGTTCCCAAGTTCCAATGACAGTTCTGGTGCAGATTCTTAATGTGGCTTAGACTAGTGTCCCTTCTCATCCTGAGATCTACCTATAAAACTGGGTTAAGGGGCTTCTGAGAATTATTTACACTTCATTGAGGGTTTAGAAGCAGTAAGGAAGAACGAACGCATTCAATGATAATATCCCTTTGTTCTGTGATATTCTAGTTTTTTGGAGCTAAGACAAACACAGCCAAGTTTAACTAGGAGAAACATCCCTTACCTATTTACCTATAATGCTTTTAGTACTTCTGTGCTAAACAAGTTCATATAGCTAGGCACACTCAGACATCTAGCAGCCAGAAGGGAAATAATCCCTGCCTTTTATATGGAAAGAGACTCTTTGTCATCCTTTCCAGATAAATCATTCCTACTAAGTGGACAATTTGTCTCTTTAGAACAATGTATTATTTTTTTCTACTATTACTTAACATGAAAGACTATTAGAGGCAATATTTGTCCTGTGAGAAATAATACCATAATGAGAGCTTTTGATATATTAAAGATATTTAATCATTTTTTTTCACAAGAGTGATCCAGAATAAATAATAGTGGAGCACCTGGATGGCTCAGTCATTTAAACATCTGACTCTTGATTTCAGCTCAGGTCATGATTTCACTGTAGTGAGATGGAGCCCCCGCATGGGGCTTCCCACTCACAGCCTGTACCTGCTTGGAATTCTCTCTCCCTGTCTCTCTCTGCCCCTCCTGTGCTTCTCTCTCTCTCTCTCTCTCTCTCTCTCTCTCTCTCTCTCTTCAGTCAATTCAAATTCTTATTTTCTGATTTCTTTCACTGTCACTTTCTAACAAATAGCTGCTGAGATTCTTTACTCTAAAATAATTTCTAAATGCTTTAACATGACAAAAGAGAATGAAAAAAGTATAAGTAAAATGTTTATCGATCTAAGTCCATATAAGGCATTAATTCTATTTCTTTTTTAACATGTTGCACACGTTAAAAACATGTTGCACTGTTTTTACAGTGTCAGCACAGAAACTGATTTAGGGAAGAAGTGATGGACTTAATTGTAAAGACCCCTAGGCAGTCAAACATTTCTCCTCCTTACATTTGGGCTTTCCTTGTGTTTTCTTTAAGAGTCTACTCTTTCTTTTTGGTGCTTTCTTATATTTGAAAGGTCTTCAACCACTTCTTTATCAGCAAATATCTCTCTATAGATATTTGTAGTCACCACTTCCATGCCGCCAAATACATACACAGTCATGTAGCCCATATTTTCATTTCATAAAAGTAATTATCACACGCAGAGTGTCCACTATGTGCCAGATGTTACATAACAGCTTTATGAAACTGAGTTCTTTCAACCAAGTTGCTAGGTTGGTATTATGAACAAACATGCCAAACACAATCCACACTCAGGGACTTTACCTCAGTTATCATGCTGCCTTTTATCCCTCATTAAATTTTCATGGCTTGCTCTTTCACTTCATTTCGGTCAGAATCCTTCTGACCACACTGTTTAAATTAATTCCTTTCCCCACTTCCCAACACTCTCTATATTTTTACCCAGTTATACATCCTACATTCTAAAACATCACTCTCTGACACTATATATATACATAATATATAATAAGCACTGTATATGTATATGTACCTATACACACACACACACACACACACACACACACACACATATATATATATACATATTTTAAAGTTTATTTTTATTTTTGAGACAGAGAGAGACAGAGCATGAATGGGGAGGGGCAGAGAGAGAGGGAGACACAGAATCGGAAACAGGCTCCAGGCTCTGAGCCATCAGCCCAGAGCCCCACGCGGGGCTCGAACTCACGGACCGCGAGATCGTGACCTGAGCTGAAGTCGGACGCTTAACTGACTGAGTCACCCAGGCGCACCAATACACATATATATTTATCCACTCTCCTGCTCCAATAATATAAGCTTTATAATGGCAGGTGTTTAAACTGTTTTGGTCTCCACTATTTTTTACAGCATCAGACCAGGATCTGGTACATAGTAAATTTCAATAAGTTTTGTTGAGTGATCAAAAAAATGACCAGTCCCCCAAATATAGCTCAAAGAAGTTATCCCAGGTTACAGAAAAATTACTGTTGTTTATTAATGTGCTTTTCTCCATAAAGAAATAAATGGATTTAAATTGGGCCTTCTGTGTATAAAAATCTGTTACTTCACAATGTTGGATGTGATAGTCCATTAATTTTCATCACAAAGTAATTGTATAAACAAAAATAATAATGATCATAGGAAGAAAAATAGCGAAGATATTTGAGCAGTTTTTTTGGACCAGGCATTAGATTAAATGATCTCTCTCTCTGTCTCTGTCTCTCATTCTTTGTGTCTCTTTATTCCTCTCTTAATATTTCTTCCAATTGAATGTACTCAGAATTCCTATGTATACTGTTACATAGAGGAAAAAACTAAGGACAAAAGTGAAGTTTCTCAAAGTCTATAACTACAAACTGGTAACAGTGATTAAAAGATAACAACCTGACCCAAGAGTCTGAGCTATGACACTAATACAAGGCAATGACTCATTTTGTCCAGTTTTGAAGTGGTTCCCTGTTTTATATAAGCAAATCTATTCTGTTTATATTTTGTAAAAGAAACTCTTCAATTTTATAGTTATATGATGTGGTGAGAGAGAGAGGGAGAGAGAGAATTTGATAGATTTTCTCTAAGTTAAACAACACTCATCACAGGCCAAATTATTTCTTTAAAGAATTATTTATTTATTTTCATTGAAGAAGATATATATTGGTCTTTTAGATTAAATGACCCATAAAACCCAAGTAATAGCTGCCCCTTATTAAAATCAAGTCTAGTAATTCAACTCCCTTGAATTGGGGCTAAAATTAATTGTGCTTATTTCAAATTTCAGTTTTCCAGTATAACAATTTCTCAGAAATTTTTCAATTTCTCTGAAATTATTCTGATTAAAAGGAGGTTTTGAATTATTTTATTTTATTTTACTTTATTTTACTATTTTATTTTATTATTTTATTTCACTTTTACTTTACTATTTTATTTTATTTTATTTTATTTTATTTTATTTTTCTCCTCATAGGAAGCAGGCAACTTGCTAGCAGTTCAGAAACCTGGGGTGGGGGAGTCCTCATTTGGTGTCTAAAATTTTCCTACCTTTTTTTAAATGGAATGTTCCCACTTTTAAGGAACAAAGAGATTAGGGGTTTGAAATTCTGAGATTCTGACTTCTTCTATAGACTCCAAATTTGTTTTAGGTTCTTTCCAGAATCAATGTTACATTCCAGTGAGTTCTTAGGGCCCATGCAATTAGAATCTACGCTATTCATATTGCAGTAGACCATATCTAAGTCTCTCTTTTCCATTCTACACATAAAGGAGGTAGGTGTCAATGCGGGTGAGTGATTTGTCCATGGTCACACATCTAGCTAATGTTAATGTATTTGATTTTAATTTTCCATCTATATGGCAAAGGATCCAATTACTCTGGATATCTCTGGATAGATGTATTTCCCACAAAGAATTTCAGCAAAGCTCTTATTGTCTGTTGCAAACCTGTCTATATACTGATGCATTTTCTATAGGCAAGCATAAAATACCTTAATGATGTATATGGTTCCTTTACATTATGACAGATGTTCTATGATGACTCAAACTATAGAAATGTCATTCTTTTGGGAAGGGCTGATTATGAACAGTGTGATTTCTTCCTAATATCTTGTATTATTATTCTGTTATAGGGTGAATGTAAGAGAAAGTTTATTTTTGGATATTGTTTTGCACATAGATTAACATTTAAAGCTGTTTTTATAATTAATATATTTAGAATGTACCTTCTCTTTTAGGAATTTTAGTTTTCCTCAATATGAGCTTATCATTTTGTTATCATAGAGAAGAAGGTAATAGCTTTCTTGGTAAATAAATATTTACAGGAGGGCTTAAGAGAACAAAACCATTATACCTGAAAAATAACTTAGAGGTTATTGAAGTATATTTGTATACTTTATTTGTATTTGCATACTTTATACCTTTATTGAAGTATATTTGTACTATTTTCTCTACTTGCATGAAAAACACATTTAAAATACTGGAGAAATTGGACTTTTATTCTAAACTTAATTGTTTAACTATTATTTCATTGATAAAATTTACAATATAAACCAATGGTTCTTATGGCTTCTTTGGTTTCATGGTATTAATTTCTTTTGTATTAAGTTCAAATGAGTTTTACTTGCTAACCTATCAAGTTAGTTAAGAAAATATACAGTTTTAGTATCTATAATGTGTAATACACAGAAAAAGAAAATTAGAAAAGATGATTCTTTCTGTACAAAGGTTTATGTTATGAGGAAAATAAACACATACAAAGAGGAGGCCTAAGTCAATATGGTCAACTGAGATGAGATATGTTCACCCTCACACAATCATAATCTTAAACTTCAGCTGGTTATAGGTGCTATTTGTAAACAAATACTACTTTCATGGGATTGCCACCCTGTTTTAAAACAAAAGGGGGTGGGGGTGCCTGGATGGCTCAGTTAGTTAAGCATCCGACTTCAGCTCAGGTCATGATCTCACATTCCATGAGTTCCAGCCCAGCTTCAGGCTCTGTGTTGACAGATCAGAGCTTGGAGCCTGCTTTGGATTCTGTGTCTCCCTCTCTCTCTGCCCCTCCCCTGCTCATGCTCTGTCTCTCTCACTCTTAAAAATAAATACACATAATTTTTTTTTTAAATGAAGGAAGAAAGGAAGGAGGAATGAAAGAAAGAAAGAAGGAAAGAAGGAAGGGAGATAAAAGAAAGAAGAAAGAAGAAAAAGTAAAGGAAAGAAAAAAGGAAAGGGAAAGCAAAGGAAAGAGAAAAGGAAAGAAAAAGAAGAAAGAAAAAGGAAAAAGTCTGGCCTTAGTGAGACTCCAGCAGAATCAAACATAGAACTATCCCTACAAAGTGCCTATATAACCCAAGGTCTGTAGTTCTCCAATTAAATCAATAACCACTGAGGATGAGTTCATTATTAAAACATACAAAACAATAGATGAGAAAATCACCATGACAAAAAGAGTTGATAGACAACAAAATAGGGAAGAGACTTTAGAAAATGGCCCATTAAAATAAAAAAAAAGAATCAGTTAAACAAAAATAAGGTGGTCAGAAAAAAAAAACAAGCAAATTTGAAGAAAAAATCAAACTGAAACTCTAGAAATGAAAAACATAGTCATAAAAAAAATGGACAGGTAAAATAGTGAACTACTTTACAGACTTAGAACTCATAAGATTTCCTCAGGAAAATTACCAGAATATAACATAGAAAGATAAGGGCTCTGTTAAGACAAGCTCCAAGTTGCATTAACAATTTTTTCATGTTTATTTATTCTGAGAGAGAGAGACACACACAGAGTGTGATCAGGGGAAGGGCAGAGGGAGAGGGAGAGAGAGAATCCCAACCTGGCTCTGTGTGGTCAGCATGGCGACTGTTGCCAGGCAGGATCCCAGGATCCATGAGATCACGACCTGAGCTGAAATCAAAAGGCACTAAACCAACTGAGCCACCCAGGCACCCCTCTCCACCCAACGTGCATTTTTATAGGAGTTCCAGAAAGAGAGAATGAATGGAGAAGATGCACAATTGAAAAACACAATGGCCTAAATCATTTTATAATAGAGAAAATAAATGGACTCTCAGATTGAAAAATCACCTCTAATCCTAATGGGGGGGGGGGCCCAAACACATGTCCGAATATATAGTAGTAAATTTTCAGAATATCAAAGTGAAATATAATTTTTTTAATAATAAGGAGGAAACACAGAGTCCAAAAAAATGGAAAGTCCCTGACTGGCTGCAGGCTTATCATGAACAACAGAGGCCAGAAGTGTCTAAAGATATAGAGTCAAGCCAAATTCTATAATAAAAGAAGTCTTTACTGAAAGAGTGAATTTTCATACTTATAAAAACTAATAGAATGTATTACTCTCAGATCTTCTCTGAATACACCACTAAAGGGTGTCTATCAGCAAGAAGAAAATAAAAGTTAAAAAGAAAGATTGGTACATGAAAGCAAGGGTAAATAAGTAACATATTTTGCAAATCTAATTTTAACTATGATTTTTAGTACTAGTATAATGATTATAATATTTTAGAACAAAATAAGTAGCTCTAAATTAATAATCAATGATGCCCTGGAGAATACAAGAATATTTGCAATATTGTCTCTGTTCAGGAGAAGAACAGAAATATTAGCTAATTTTCAATATTACTCCGTTAAGTATACATGCTAAGATCTTTATATTTAATCAAATAAATAAAATAGAAGGCACGTAAGTTTGAAACCAATGAAGGACACACACACACACACACACACACACACACACAGAAAAGAAATAGATTTAATCAAATAAAAGGTAAGAACTCTGAAAATTAATGCAAATGAAAATTTTGGTAAGTAGAAGCTACAAAATAAAATTAAATAAAAGTCTATCCTAAATAGCAATTGATATAAATGGATTAATATAATTCCTTGTATTAGAACTTACATTGATAAAAGGGATATTATATATTCTATAAATCCCTGTATCTTATAGAAGGACGGAATTTGCCTGGGTCATATTTGAGATGTGTATGTGAAATAGATACTCTAGTCAGTGTAAAATAATTTTGGAGTATCCTATATTGGCAAAATGCAAAACATATATATTGTATTGTGAGACAGGTAATAAGTACATCAGTGTATTTGGAGCAAAACTGTATGTGATGGAGATATAAACAGGATTTCCTTTCTGCAAGAATTTGCATTAGAAGACTATAATCAGTGGTGGCAATAAGCTGGAACCTGTAGCAAAGTTGACCTAAGTTTGTATACTGAATAAATGTGGAAACTTGTATAATTTCTAAAATGATCTAATCTATATATAGTCCATTCATATGGAAAATGAGGAACTTATATATATTTCACAGATATATTTTGAGTATTAAGTTAACTAATTTTTGTTCAGAGCTTAGTTTACTTTCTGGCAATTGTTAGATCATAAAAAATGTTAACAATCATTATTTTTATAATGTAGTTTCTTCTATAACGTAGTGTTGAAACTCTCCATGCATTTTCCCATGGAGAGGATGGGAATGGTGTTTTCTGATGGTAGATGGAAAGGCTGGATGAGAATGAGATCGATAGATTTGTGTGTTAGGAAGTATCGAACTAGTTAATTTGATAATTTGTCTGCATTGGATTGAATCACTAGACTGAGTGCTCCACAAAGCAACCTTGTTCACTCTTGTGTCCTCAATTCACTATAATGCCATCATGTAGTAAAGGATTAATGAATATTTTTTATTACTAAGAAGTACATAAAAGAAGTCAAAAGAGAGTATACCCTCTAAGATGCAATAGCTGCCCTCAATATTTGTTTAATATTAAAAATACAGCATTTTGATAGTTAATAAATCCATCTAAATGTTACTCCAAAGAATTCACCTGTGATAAGCACTAAATACATTCATTCAGGTATTGGAAAACCACAAATTGTTTCTAAGATTGCTATATAAAATGGAAAATCTTATATAATGTTAATATATAACTATTCAGTCTCCCAGACCTCTTATTTTGGAGGCAGTGGAAATAAATATGTGCTGTTAGAGCAGTGCTCTTTAACACAAACCTCTGGGTTTCTAGGAAGTGTGTGGCCATGGATATTGTAAAGGGAACAACTGTCTAGATCTTCAACTTTTATCTGTGCTTTTTCCTGAAATTAATCTACTCCTGGTCCTCAGTTTCCTTCCCAAACTCTCCTTTCACAATAACTCATTTCCCATTTTATTATAAAAAGGATATCTTTCATCTATCAGTGAGACATTGCCACAGAGGGGGAAAAAAGAAACTAAAAAATCTCTAAAGAAGCAAACATAGAGACAAATGCAAAAGCTTGAGCCATTGAGGAGAGCCTTGCGATAACAATGTGTCTGTAAGTATATTAAAGTAAGTACATTGGGGCGCCTGGGTGGCGCAGTCGGTTAAGCGTCCAACTTCAGCCAGGTCACGATCTCGCGGTCCGGGAGTTCGAGCCCCGCGTCAGGCTCTGGGCTGATGGCTCAGAGCCTGGAGCCTGTTTCCCTCTGTGTCTCCCTCTCTCTCTCTGCCCCTCCCCCGTTCATGCTCTGTCTCTCTCTGCCCCCAAAATAAATAAATGTTGAAAAAAAAATTTTTTAAAAAAATAAAGTAAGTACATCATGATGATCTATGGCCAAAATTTTGGTATTGTTATGAACGTGTGCATTATGTATGTATGTATGCATGGATGCATCTACCTTTATCATCTATAATTTTCTAGCTATCTTGATATTCAGAAATGAGAGAGTGTAATAAATAAGTATATTAATATATTTACTTGAATTGATTAAGAAAGTAACTTTTAATTTTTTTTTAAATGTTTACTTATTTTTGAGAGAGAGAAAGAGACAGACCGGGAGTGGAAGAGGGGCAGAGAGAGAGGGAGACACAGAATCCAAAGCAGGCTCCAGGCTCTGAGCTGTCAGCACAAAGCCCAACATGGGGTTTGAACCCATAAACTGTGAGATCATGACCTGAGCCAAAGTTGGACACTCAGTTGACTGAGCCACCCAAGTGCCCCAATGGAAGAGTGACTTTTCTGACAGAAATTGTCTGACTTGGCTGATTATTTTAATGACAAGGCTTGCTTTATCATTAAGTCAAACTGTGCATGTTTTCAGATACTGGATGACCTAGACTGGTAGCTCAAAATACTTTCACAAGGGGATGCTGAGTGGCTCAGTAGGTTAGGCATCTGACTTTGGCTCAGAGTATGATCTTGCAGTCCATGAGTTCGAGCCCTGTGTCAGGCCTTGTGTTGACAGCTCAGAGCCTAGAGCCTGCTTTGGATTCTGTGTCTCCCTCTCTCTCTGCCTCTCCCCCTGCTCTCTCTCTCTTTCTTTCTCAAAAATAAACATTAAGAAATTAAAAAAATATTTTCACAAAATATACATAAACTATATTTGTAGTAACAGTACACTAAAAGCCAGAAATACATCCTTTGTACATATGAAGCGAATACATTTTAAATGTAGCACTCAGAGTTTGGTCAGGAAAACAGAAACCACTCCATATATTTTAAGCAGGAATGAAATTAAAGAGCAAATTAGGTGCTTACAAACCATTAAAAGGGATGGATGATGTAAAGGTCAGGAACACCTTCACCAGGTTTCAGATTCACTCATAGCTTTCAGAGAGTTAAGAAATTGCAAGAATCATAGGAAATTACAGCAGTGATTATAGTTTTCTACAGTATTAAGGATGCTGGTTTGCTGGGAAATGTCTTGGGCTTACTGAAAAACCTGTGGCTACTGCAGCCCAAATCTCTGCATTAGAAACAGTAATATGAACTCTGCCCTCTTAGGCTCTCTCAGTCTTGTGCAAATGGATCTCACTGGCAGAAGGCTGGTTCCTCAGGATTCTGCTGCCAAGTACTTTAAAACAAAATGTAATTCCAAAGCTTCCAGCCTCTCCAATGGAGCAGAGAGAATAAGAGGGGGCAGAGGCAGAAATGGTGCTCATTTGCTAACAGGCAATGTGGCACAACTGTTAAATTTTGAAATGTGAGTCATGTACTTCTTTTCCAAAAACCCTTTAAAGATTAAGCAAACAAGAACGTTGAAGGCTAGTATTCTAGAGTGTCTTAATCAGCCTGGGCTGTGATAACGAATACGATAGACTGGGTGGCTTAAACAACAGACATTTATTTCTCTCCAGTTTTGGAGGCTGGGAAGTCCAAGGTCAAGGTGCAGGCAGATTTCAGTTCCTACTGAGAACCCTCCTCCTGGCTTGTAGCTGGCCACCTTCTCACTGTGTGCTCACATAGAGGAGCAACAGAGAACAGTCTGGTCTTTCTTATAAGGGCACTAAGCCCATCATGAGGGTCTTACTCTCAAGGCCTCCTCTAAACCCAATTACCTCCCAAAGACTCCACCTTCAAATACTATCACATTGGGAGGTAGGGCTTCAACATGTGAATTTTGGAGGGTCACAAAAGTTCAGTCCATAACATAAGAGTATTCTCTACTTTTTTTTTTTGTAATGTTTATGTATTTTTGAGGCAGGGAGGTGGGGAGGGGCAGAGAGAGAGGGAGACACAGAATCTGAAGCAGGCCCCAGGCTCTGAGCTGCCAGTACAGAGCCTGACAAGGGGCTCAGACTCATGGCTGTGAGATAATGACCTGAGCCAAAGCCGCACACTTAACCAACTGAGCCATCCAGGCACCCCAGAGTATTCTCTACTTTCATTATCTACCACACTTCTGGTTTCTGCTATGTCCTCCCAAACATTATTTCAAGTTGGCCATTTCCCTTATATTTTAATATCTGGCTCCCTGACATGACCTCCTGCTAAGTTCTTTAGTATCTAAAATGTTGTCTCAAATTCACACCTACCAAAATTATGTGCATGACCCTGAGCATTTTGAGTTGCTATTGCATGTCAAGGCACAGTTTCTTATTGTTTATGTCCAGGGATTTCCGCATGGAGTTACCAATACATGATATCATACTTTCTGATGTATATATATAATTTTAATTTGAATGTTATTTTTTAAAGTAACATGTTAAAATGGACTTTTCTGGTGTATAGTCTAAGATTTTTTTATGAGGTGAAATATACATAAAATTAACCACTTTAAGTGTGTACTTCAGTGGCATTTAGCACATTCAGAATAGTGTGCAACCATTTCTTGTACTTTCAGATCATTTTATCATCCCAAAAGGAAGCCCCATACCCATTAAGCAGTCGCTTCCATTCTTCTCTTTCCCAGTCCCTGGGAACTGCCAATCTATTTGCTTTCCGTCTGTATGGATTTAACTCTTCTAAATATTTCATTACATGGAATTATGGAATATATGGCATTTTATGTCTGGCTTCTTTCACTTAACATAATGTTTTCAGGTTTCATCCATATTGTAGTATGTATCAATACATCATTTTTTCTTTATGGCTGAATATTTCATATGTGGCTACACCGCATTTTGTTAATTTATTCTGTTGATGGACAATTGGGTTGTTTCAAACTCTGGCTATGGGAATAGTGCTGCTATGAACATTCGTGTATCAGATATTGTGTTCATGTTGAGAGAACTGTCTGCTGTTTCTGAACTCCTTATAATTCTACAGGATGCAGAAGCTGAGAGGGCCCTATCTTATAGATTTTAAAAATAAAATTTTTATAGATGAGAATAAAGCTACAAACCAGAGTCAAACCTGATAGATAATATTAGCTATAGCTTTATATCTGATTACCTTGGAATTATGAAGAAGGTGTTATTTAAGAATACCATTTTGTACAAAAACTTTTAGTAAGTTAATAAATAAGGCCAACAGTGAAAAAAATAACACTAATTGAATGCTTAACATATACAAAGTACAGCACTAGATCCTTTGAGTTACTTATTCTTCACAATAAGCTATTATTATCCGAGGTCACTGAGGTAGAGGAAATTTAAATAAAATTTAAATAACCTACTCAAATGTCACAGCTAGTGAATGATGAATTCTAAATATGAATCCAGGGAAGATGGTCCCAGAGACCAATTTCTTAAACATTGCACTTTTTTTTTTTCTGTTTTTCCACTAAAAGTCTCCATCTCTCCTCATTTAATCATATATTATAAAGCAGTGCTGATTTGATCTTATTTGACTATTAGCTCTTGACTTCTTACACGGATTTCAGTCTCCTTATCTCACAAACATCAAACCCCAAATTCTCTGCAGTGGCCTAAGAGTTCCTTTATGATCTGGCCCTTGACTGCGTCATTCCCTCTTCCATTCACATATTCTGCTCCTTAGCCTTTTGTGTTCTGTTTTCTCTGCCTAGAGAGAATTTACTTAATTTAAACCCTGTTCAACTGTCCCTTTCTCATAATGGCATTTCAGGTGGATGTTACTCAAATCACCAATCACTAATCTATCCTCTCACCTGCCTTATATTTCTTTTATAGCAATTATCACTACCTGATTTTATAAATTTGCAATCATTATGTGTCCCCTCTGCTCCCCCATCCCCCCTAGTAAGCTTCTTCAAGGGAGGGATGGTTATTTGTTTGTTATTTGTTTGTTTTCTTTTCTTTTTTTAACATGAAATTTATTGTCAAATTGGTTCCCATACAACACCCAGTGCTTATCCCAACACGTGCCCTCCTAAATACCCCTCACCCACCCTCCCCTCCCTCCCACCCCCCATCAATCCTCAGTTTGTTCTCAGTTTTTAAGAGTCTCTTATGT
This sequence comes from Lynx rufus, assembly GCF_022079265.1. Lineage (NCBI taxonomy): Eukaryota > Metazoa > Chordata > Mammalia > Carnivora > Felidae > Lynx > Lynx rufus. The sequence goes on from NW_025814845.1 coordinate 50,474,934, forward strand.
TTTGGCTCCCTCCCTCTCTAACCATTTTTTGATTGTTTGTTTTCTTTTGGCAGTGCATTTCTAGTGTCTGTTATCATGCCTGACACATGTAAGATATGCCCTAAAGATCTGATACTCTATGTCCCTCCCTCTCTCTCTCTGTCTCCTTTCTCTCTCTCTCTCTCAAAAAGAAATAAACATTTAAAAAAAAGATTCTACTGTGAAGCTGAGGTAGAAAGGCTTATTCTTAATTTTTTACACTTTTGAAACTTTCTCTTTGAAATTGCTTCAGAGGAGTTGTAACTTGCTACTCTGGTTCACTTAGAACTGGCTTTAATTTTTTTTTTAATGTTTATTATTTTTGAGAGTAGGAGAGACAGAGCGTGAGTGGGGGAGGGGCAGAGAGAGAGGGAGACAGAATCCTAAGCAGGCTCCAGACTCTGAGCTGTCAGCACAGAGCCCCACACAAGGGGCTCAAACCCATGAACGGCGATCATGACCTGAGCAGAAGTTGGATGCCTAAAAGACTGAGCCACCCAGGTGCTGGAGCTGGCTTTAAGGGTAGTACATGATCTGCTTCAGGAAGCCAGGGTTTTGAAATTGGTGCACAAATGCACTGGTCAAGTACATACAATTGTTCTCCTCATCATTGGTGCTTCCGGTTTTAATTATATGAGTCTTTCTTTTGTTGGCTTTTTGTTGTTTTTATTTTATTTTATTATTTTATTTTATTTTATTTTATTTTATTTTATTTTATTTTATTTTTCTTATCCCTCTATTCATATATATTCTGATTTGTTTCTTTGTGAGAAGGAAGCACAGACGACTATTTTCCTCTGCATTACTTCTCTGTGTAACTTTTCTCCTTATCCTTTAAGGTAATCATAGCAACTTGGTCCTTAAAGTATAATGAGGGTCCTACTAAGTTCAGCCTATTTTGTTTAAAGGGATCCAACAAAGATTCTATTCCCATTTATCTCAAATAATAGAAGGAAAGCCTAATTTTATTTTTACTTACTCAAATATTGTTTATGAAGATATATTTCCAATGGTAGCATTTCTCTCCCCCCAAAGTTCGCCTGTGTATCTCTTGCACCAAAATAACTACAGGTTCTTGTTGCTAAGCTTCATCATGGACTTAGTGAATCACTAGCTCTGGATAATAGACCCAGAAATTGAACAAACTTCCTTGTGTATGTCTCTACTACACTAAACTTGGGAATTATTGATCTATGGACATATTACTATAAGATTTTAAACATATTTATTTTTTGGTATCTTACAAATTTGCAACATGATTTGCCAATATTCCTTACTTCCAATTGGAATTATTTTAAAAAAATGCATTTAGTCGATATTTGAAATCTACATGCCAAAAATCTACATACCAAAATTTGTTGCTCTTATATGTACTTTTTTTAGTTTTGAACTCAAAATGCTCTATTTTCTCAGTGGTATATTGGATGGAACCTGCATAGATTTCATAATGTTTAACATTTCTTCTCAAACTATTGCTATTTTCATCTTCACTATGTGGGGATATAGAACATATTTATGGTGCTTTATTGTATTGTTTGAGGCTACTAAACATATTTCCTGTGGAACTATAAATTGGTAGACATCAATCATTATTCATTGTAAAAAATTCAATATATCAATCAAGAAGATGATGTTCTTGTTTGGATGGTATAGACAAATTCCAAGAATAATCTTCCCTCATTTATCATCATCTTGAGAAAAATATTACACACTCCTATCTCTTACCCAATCTATAATATGTAGCATGTAAAATATATCTTCAATTTATTTAGATGCCTATATATGTCACATGTTTTGATATATTGAACTAATATCCTCTTTTTTATTCATAAACCTATGGCTTGGGGAATTTTTGTATACATTTGATTGTTCTATTGAATAAATTTCATTCAGTCTCTTTTAATATGAGGTTAGCATTGCTGGAACACTCTTTTTAACTTTCACTGTATTAATATTAAAATTAGCAAACAATGGACATAAAGTTGTAACAACAAAGGCCACTTTCTGAGATTGTTTTGTTAATACCAAACATATCTAGCATTTTAAATAATATTAGTGGTCACTGAGTTATGCTTTACCAAATATGTTAGGCATAAGACTATTGATATAGCTTCAGACAACTATGGCTTGCCAATCCAATTTACTTAGAACGAATGTAGTCTTTTTCAGGCTCAGTTACTTGTAAGAGTATTGGCTATATCCTGGCTTGGGAATGTCAGATAGATAAAAGCAACAGAAATATTTGTCAACTACCTATGAGCTATCATAGAAAGTAGTTTTTCTACCTGAAAAAAGCAAGCAATTCTTTCTTTTTCTCTTAGTAGCTATAAAAATTATGCACAAGCTGCCCCCAACTATCGAGATATTATTGTCCCCTCCTTTCATAGAGGCAGAGATGTTCACCAACTCCCTGGACTCCCAGGGAGAGATTTAAGAGTTTCCTGATGTTACATCCCCAGCATTCCTACTTTCTGAGTGGTAGAAAGCTTTTCTCTTCCAGCTGCAGAAATATTCTTCAATTAATTTGTCATCACATACTATTATTAAATTACATTATATTGCATTATAATATATTTGTTATATGATATTATTTATAAATTACTGTTGTGTCATGCCAGATTTTAATAGAAGTTTGATATATGAAAAAAAGCCCTGTGTTAAGAGTCAGCAGGTTCTGATGCTAATTCCATTTCTCTGGGAAAATGTTTTCACTTCTCTGAATAGTTGCCCTGTCTTTCAAGACTTGTGTTTCAAAACAGAGTACTTATTTTATAGAACTATACAAAATAAATAATTAGATAATTTATAATGATATTATGTTATATTTTACTAATTAGACATTTGAAATATACATTTTAAGTTACTTTTGTAGCATTGAAATACCTTGAATTATCTCAAATGCCAGCTAGAATTGCATTTGGTTATCATGGACAGATCTACTTATATTTTACTAATTAGACATTTGAATTGTATATTTTAAGTTACTTCTGTGGCATTGAAACACCTTGAATTATCTTAAATACCAGCTAGAATTGCATTCGGTTATCATGGACAGATCTACTTAACACAGATGTGGTTAGCATTTCAATCCTTATAGATTTAACTTAACAGTTCAGTGATGTTTTATGAACTGAGTTTCCTTATATATCTATGATTCAATCAACCTCAAGGATCTGAAAAGTGCCTTTGAAATTTAACATAAAGCCTTTCATACTGACCCTTGAGTAAGACACACAATTTAAGAGCGTTAGTTCACATGAATAAAACCTAGTCCATAATGAATATCTCTAAGATAAATTTCCTGTCTCTTTTATGCTAATCAGCCCCCAAAGGGAAGAAAAAATAGATGCCCCCACATCATACCAAAATAAACCATATTTAAGTTAGTATTATGGTAAATACTTAAAAATGAGTCTTCAGGCTGTAACAGTATAAGCAACATTTACTATGTTAATCACAATCATGTTTAAAATTATGTGAAAAAAAAAAGATTGCAAAGGCTTGTTCCCTATTGTGGTACATGAAATAAAGTGGTTACTTCATAACTTGATTTTGAAATTCAAAGAGAAGAAGGAAGAAAGGTTTAATATGTAGGGCTTTAAAAGGAGATAGTGTGGTGTCAACACAAGCAGAAGTATACAGGGAGAGCCCAGGGGAATGCAAAACAATAAGCTAATTAGAGAGGAATTTGTACTCTTGTCATGAGGGTAGGGGGAGAGACAGATGGAAAAAGCCCCATCAGGTGAAACAACTCCAGATAAAAACACATGCACAGTAGCCTGCATGTACCGTGTCTTGGACAGGCTTGTCTTGTTTTCCCCAGGAAAGCTATTGTAGGGGATTCAGCATAGTCAGGCCACTCTACAGGAAAAACAAAAAGATACAAAATATGTACTATCACCTTGTTGAAGATGGTTAATTTAGACAATTAGGAATTACTTGTTTCATCTTGCTACTAATTTTTCTACATAACTGTTAGATATAAAGAAAGTCTTCAAATTAACAAAGTTGCTATGAAATTGTTACCTAATAAGATCTACTTTTAACAGAGGAACAATATATGGAACTAATAATTTTTCATTCTACTTGTAGAAAACTAAGTTTTCTGTATTATATTACAAATAACTTATAAGGGCTTATGCAGATTTAAAATCAAAACTAAATATAATCACCCCGATCACTTATAAAATTCCCTAAGACCATTTTGCCTGTTCCCCACAGGTAATGAGGGTCTTTATTAAAAAATAGTGAGAAGAGTGCTAAATATTCATGTTTCACCTTTTAATTATTATTTATAGTTTTAATCTACCCCATAGGTCGGCAAACTTTTTCTGTAAAGGGCAAAATAGTAAATATTTTAGGCTTTGAGGGACATTTGGTCTTTGTTACAACTACTAAACTTTGTCACTGAAGCATAAGAAGAGTCATAAACAGAATGGTAAATGATTGAGCATGGCTGTGTTCCAATAAAACTTTATTTACAAAAACAGATGGAGGGCTGGATTTGGTTGTGAGCTGTCATTTACTACTACCAAATATATAGAAAATTAATAATGAATTAATAATATGAAAGACAGCTGCATTTCTTTCTGCAAATTTTACATTTATAAAAGAATTCTCTGAGTCTTAAAGTTATTCTCTGTTAGACTACTTTCTCCGCTAGATTATGAATTCTTTTACAGTAAGGACCTTGTAATATTCAAGGTGTGTGTATTATATATATATATATATATATATATATATATATGTGTGTGTGTATTATATATATATATCTGTATATACATACATATATATAATGACTTGGATGAGAGTCTTTATTTCATTGAAAAACATTTTCCATTTTAGAAGTTTCTAAAAGTTTCTCTTTTCAGATAGTATCTCAAGGCTCAAAGATTTTTAAAAATTTGAATAATGAGCATGAGACACATAACTGAAGAAGTTATAGTCTTTTTCCATCATTTTAAATAAATACTTTTATCAACTTCTCTACAAGGTGTATTGAGTAAGCTTTATCTAGACCAAACTTTTAATTTATAATTTTTACCAGAGGTGGGGCGATGTTATCTCCTGTAGACTCAAGACTTCTAGCTTCAGCCATGCAACACACAATCTTTAGGCTCCACAAATGGTTTTGTCGCTGGTCCAGTCCTCTGTATTATTTCTCAAATAATGACTTAGGAAGTGAAGTTATCTCCACGGGCTTTCATTCTTATTAAATTTTCTATTTAATTTTTTTCTGGTGAACTGCTGTCCTCAACCCGAGCCACTATACCTTCTTTTTATGATTTATTCTCCATAGTATGGAAGTCTTCACCTGTACTTTACTATCCTTTTATGGGGTGTCCAGTTTCTGAAACTTGAGTTGTCCTGTGAAGATGCGTTAATCCTTGGTAACATGCATTTATTGGGATTGCTGTGATTTTACCTAAAATTCCTTATTACTAACTTATTTGTTCCTGTATCATCTGAAGATTGTTTTTTATTGGTCATATCTTCTCCCATGTCAAGCACTAGAACTGGTTCAGCTGTGGAGTATTTGTTTGACTCCATTGGACCATTCCAGTGATAAGTGCTGAACTCTTGTTGAAATATTTATTCAAAGCATAACAACTTTGGCATTACAGAAAACAGAATTTTATATGAACTTAATTTCCTACAACTTTATGGTACACTTTTCCCCCAGCCATGGAAAATTTCAATCACTTGACATATTTAGAATTAATAAACCAGATTTTTCTTTAAATGTTTTTTTAAACCAGCTCTGATTATATTTTCTACCAGTTAATACCAACATTTCGCCACTTACATATGGTTTTAAAATACATTAAAACTAAAGATGAAAGGACAAATACACTATTTATGATATAGAAACTAATAGCAACAATATTCATCCTCATTTCTTATTTCTCTGCTAAAATAAAGTTTCTGTTGTTGCTACAAATCTAAAACAGCTCACATTTCCTATGCTGTTTCAAATTACATAAATTTTATTCATATATACATTCATTTAATGGGAATACTTTAGGCTTAATTGAGATCAAGTAAAGCAGACTCAGTATGCTGAAACAAGTTGAATTAAAGTATAAGAAATGTAGGGGCACTTGTGTGGCTCAGTTGGTTAAACTTCCAACTCTTGATTTCAGCTCAGGTCACAAACTCACATTTCGTGAGTTCAAGCTCTGCATCAGGCTCTGCACTGGCAGTGAGAAGCCTGATTGGAATTCTCTTTCTCTCTCTCTCTCTGACTCTCCCCAGCTTTCTCTCTCTCTTTCTGTCAAAATAAAAGAATAAACATTAAATTTTTTTTTCAGTGTAAGAAGTGTAGTTCAAATGGAATCCACAATAGACAAGTCAAGTTATCAGGACTAGGTTACTAGGATGAATTAGCAGCGAAATCATCTTGGTATTGGAACCATGATTTATGGGACAAGAGCCAATTAAATATATCTTACCTTTAGTTGGAATTAGTTCTGGGTAATGTAGAGGTTTTGAGTCTGCTGTTTGATAGATTTAGAATACAGTCCAATTTGAACATATTCTGCATATATCGAACTTGGGAAGTGTGGGTTTTTTTAACCTTATCCATGCCTTAGTGTCTATATACACAAAAGAGAAAAATAACAGAACATACATTTCAGTCTCTGAAACTTTACTAAACTCAGTATTGCCCTATTAAGATTTCTGTTGCTGGACTACATGTAGGTGTTGGAATTTTGCAAATTGACTTGAAATTACTTATTGATAACATGAGACTAAGATTCCATGAGATGATGAATGTATAGCCCTTACCAAAGTACCTAGATCATTGTAAGTGTTAAAGAGTTTTAATTCCAAATATTATTCTTACCAACCAATGTTTCTGTAGGGAGGTCTGGTGAGTAACTAGAAAGATCTATTTTGTAATGAATAGTTGAATGCTTCTTGCAAAAATCCTCTTACAGTTTTCTGCTTTCAAAAGTATCTTGGATGAAAATGTGCTAAGATAATTATTTATTTAATAAAATACTTATATATTCAATACAGTTTTCCAAGGTATGAATGTATGCCCAGGTTCTGGGGGGAAATGGATTGGTTTAGTCATCTGTAGAGGAATCGACTGTAATAAATAGGTTAGTAATAGAATTGGGGCATCTTCCAAGTGATCATTAAGAACCTCAAGGTCTGACTCAAGTCATTACCAAGGAAGTACACTTTGTAAGGATCTTATTTTAAGCATGTATTTTTTAATTTATTTTAATAGGTACAAAAGAACATATAGCAGAAAGTTCATGCTTCACTCATTAAATTGAAAAAAAGAAGGAGGAGGAGGAAAAGCAGAAGGTAAAGAAAAAAGAAAAGGACAAGGAGGACAATGAGGGATAAGAAGAGGAAGAAGATAAACCACATTACTACCAGTAAGAACAAGAAAGGAAAAGACCCTTGTCAGTGGGATTTCAGCAGAGTTTAAGAGTCTCTTCTGAATAATCATAAGTACTCGTTCTTTCTGACAAAATCCCCATGATTTTTTTGAACAAACTCTAATGCTGTGTTAATGGTTAAAATAACCTTCTGATATTGATTTGGTTTCTCAAAAGGATTTTCCTACATAGAAAACATAGTTTAAATTAGGTACAAAATAATGTGATCTGTTGTGATGATCTTTTGATGTGTCAACTTGGCTAGGCTACAGTCCCCAGTTATTGAATTAAAAACTAATCTATGATATTGTTGTGAAGGTGTTTTGTATACAAAATTAAAGTCTGTAACCAGTGTACTTTAAATAGGGATATATCCAAATAATCTGGGTGAGCCTGATTCAATTAGCTGAAAGCCTTTAAAAGCAGAGCTGAGGCTTCTCCGATGAAGAAGAAATTCAGCAGGCGGGTAGCAGCTTCAGTTGCTTGACAGTTTCAGTCTGCTCTTCTTGCTGGCCTGGCCTATAGAGATTGGGATTGCCTGGACAGTCCTCACAATTGTGCAAGCTAATTCCTTGCACTAATTCTCTCAGTCTGCATCTCTGTTTCTCTGGTTGAACCCCAATACACGTATGTAGCATATCTATCGTTATCTTATTAAATCAGCTGTGTGGGTTAGATTTCAATTAGTTTGGAAATGTATTCCAGAGAAACAATTTAAACCCATGTACTTCAGAGCCACCGTAGAAACAGTGGCTCAAACTTAACATTTATTTTCATGCCCTTTATGTACTTCTGTCTTTCTCATCTGTCTAATCAGCTTAATCTAACAGGGTGAAAGCAGGTTGCAACTCAAATATGTCCAAATACATATGACTTGCACTTAGTACGTATTTCAAGTTCACTTCATGTAGTAAGTCATCTTAAAAAACACGCTTTGGTAATAAGATATGTATTATATATACATATATATATATGTATGATATTTATATATATACATATATTCTATGTATGTGTGCAGATAGTTAACTCTACTTTTCTCCGTATGTTATCCTATTTCCTTGTTTCTCTTTAGAGCAAAAGACCTTGCAATAGAAGTCTCTATTTCTACAATTCTCTTTCTTTTTTTTATGTTTTATTTTTTGGATAACTTTCACAAGATTTTTATGATAATATTTTTCCAAAATCACTGTAATTAAGAACATAAGTAGCCTCCACTTTGATAAATACAACAGTTAATTCTCAGTCCTTATTTTACTTCAATAATTAATGAAAAGTAAAAAGTTGATGGCAAATGGCCACCAAGTATTTGAATAAATATTTTGACTCACAACATTTTTAAAAAAGCAATTACAAACACAATAAACGTTTTTTTCTACTTCTTATATGAGCAAACCTTTTTATTATTTCAATGGTAGTTCCCATTTTTCACAGGGGTACATAATGGGTGTGCAGTAACTATCACTGCCTGACATGATAAATGGATGAGTGAGTGAATTTTATAGCAATGTATCCTACAGATAGCCATTTAAATTTTAGAGCCCTTTCTAAAAGTAATTAAAATGAAGAAATGAGGACACTTAAAATGTTTAGAATTTTTAATCTGAACTTAATAAAGTTCATTGAAACATTTTAAAAAGCAAAAAGAAAGTAATTAAATAAAATTTCTAATATACTCAGTGAAGGGTGACATTAGGTCGAAAATATACCAGTGAACAACAGCAGTTGTCAGGTAGGAATAAACTTCCAATGGTTCAGCAACTAAAGGAAGTCTAGAGTGGCTGGGAAACAGCATTCAATGGGAAGAGTGTGATAAAGTGAGACCGATCATGCAGGGTTTATAATCCATTTTTAGGCACTGAAATTTACCTGAAAAGCAATGAGAAGCCATTGAAGAATTCTTAAGTTGAGGATTAAGAAATAAAATTTTGATTTTGCAAGCATCATTCTGGTTCCTGTGAAGACAATAGATTGTAGAAGATGGAAGGGAGGCTAAAGGGAGACCAGAAAGAAGGTGCTGCAAGTTTCCAGAAGTGTAGCATCATTTTTTCCCACCAATATCTGTGCAAAATAAAAGAAAAATACAAAATAAAAGAAATGGGACTTGCATGGGACTATTTCTGGACAATACTCAGGTGCATATATCTCTCCCAGGGCAGATACATTTAATTTCTGATTTGAAATCCTCTAGGGATTTTTTTTTTCTATAGTGATTGAGGAAGCTTACTGTAATCAGGGTTCTCCAAAAAGATAGAGGGTATATAGAAAGATATTTATTATGAGGGATTGGCTCACATAATTGTGGAGGCTGAGAAATCCCACAATGTGCCATCTTCAAACTGGAGAAACAGGAAAGCTAGGTTGTAGTTCTAGTCCAGATCTGAAGATGTGAGGACCGGGGCAGGGGCCAATGATGGAAGTTCCTCCCTGAGTCTGGAAGACCTGAAATCCAGGAACTCTGATGTCCAAGGGCAGGAGAAGATGGGTGTCCTAACGAAAGTAGACGGCAAATTTGCACTTTTTCTGCCTTTTTGTTCTATTCAGGCCCTCCCTTAAAAGACTGGATGACGCTTACCCACAATGGTAAAGGATATCTTCTTTACCTGGTCTACCAATTCAAATGCTACTCTCTTCCAGAAACACCCTCACAGACACACTCAGAAAGAAATGTTTTACCAGCTGTCTAGACCTCCCTTAACCTAGTCAAGTGGACATAAAAATCAGCCACCCCAAAAGCCAATCACTAAGATGATGGAGCCACAAGACAGAAGCATACTGAATCAGTAATTTGTGGCATAGAGCAGTTGGCTGACAGAGTTACCTATTTTGCATTAGCAAGAAATAAATCTTTGTTGTGTCCAGCCACTGAGCTTTGGGTATAGTTAGATAAATTAGCCTATCTTAACTAAAACATCAGGTGGGTGAAGATGCTGGTTTTCATTTGGATGGAAATGGAAAATCATGGGCATAGATGGAACAATTTAGGGAGACAGTTCAGAGAGAGGAGAGGGGACAGGGGCCCAGCCCAGGGAATTCCTGTGAAGAGGAAACTCCAATGCCACCGGTGGCAGGTACTTATGTGAATAAATAAAGCAGACACTGTGATAAGAACTAAAAATAATGATATTCATCTAAATTTGATACTTACTCAGTATGCTGACATTTATGTTTAATAGAAAAATAGGCCCAAGATATCCAGTTTTTGAGAATTCCAGTTTTTCAAGGAATACACATTTTTAATTTTTTTTCAACGTTTATTTATTTTTGGGACAGAGAGAGACAGAGCATGAACGGGGGAGGGGCAGAGAGAGAGGGAGACACAGAATCGGAAACAGGCTCCAGGCTCTGAGCCATCAGCCCAGAGCCTGACGCGGGGCTCGAACTCACGGACCGCGATATCGTGACCTGGCTGAAGTCAGACGCTTAACCGACTGCGCCACCCAGGCGCCCCGGAATACACATTTTTAAATTTGAACACACTTAGTTTTTAAAAGTGGCCAATTTATCTTATTAAAAATTAAAAAAAAAGTCAGTCCATTGTATTAGACAAACTTGGTGTCCTGGCCAAATAACACCTGTGGACCTCGCCTACACCCATATCATCATCTGAATATATTCAAATTTTATTTTCCCTAAATACATGGATACACAAGCATACACGCACACACAAGCATACGCGCCACGCGCATACACACACACACACCCTAATTTTTGACTTTAAGCTAATTCTGCTTTTTATTTTGTATAAGTTGGCATGGAAAAGGAAAATAGAATAAAAAGAGAGACAGAGAGAAAGAAAATCAAAAGTAGGCATTGTATATGGATAAGTGATCAGAAAGAATGAATCTCCTTAAGGTTCTGCTGCTCTTAAACACAGCCTAACCAGCAGGACAGAGAAGAGGACGATCTGATGCCAGTAATGATAACTTCCCAATATTAAAGATGTGATAACTTGAATTCTGGAAATGTTACATAAATATAATTTCTCTGCTTAAAATAGACTGTTTGTTCAGATTACTCACACTGAGTGTCTGTGTGTGTGAATGTAACTGCTCCATCATGGGTAGGTAGTTATTTTAACGTATTATTGGAGGAGAATTAAGAGGCAGAACCTTACTCTCAGTGGCAATGTATCAAATTAAAGTTATTGTTAAAAGTGGTTTAAACAGAAATATATTGCTATTGAAATAAACATTTTCAGCGTTTCCTTTAGATTGGCGTAAGTCCATGGTAGAGTAAAAGATTGCAGCAGTGGAAGACTGACAGAAGGAAATGGCTAGTCCAGCACAGACAGACAAAAAGGAATGTGAAACAGTAGTTGAGAGTCATGAAGGATGGAATGGGAAGCTCCAAACAATGGAACAATGCTTCCAGAAAAAAAGAAGAAAAGGAAGAATAGGGGAAATGGAGGAGAGGCAAGATTCAAATTGAAAATTGCTGACAATTTTCCTAAAATAGAAGATCTAAATTCTCAAATGGTCTCACCCTCTTGAGTGCCAACTAAAATATATATTACTTAAGTAATCCACAGCTCAATACAAGTTAGTGGACATAAGAAATCATTACAAAGAAAGACAAAACCCTAAAAGGAAAAACAAAGTATGCTACAAAGTTTGGCGATGAGAAAAGATTAAAAGAAAAAAGAAGAAGGCGGGGGGAAGTAATTGAAATAATCAGGTTAGAAATACACTGTTTTACGTCAAAGTTATAGAACACATGGATCACTTGCTGTGATTTCCCACCATTATTCCAATGTCAGACTTTGCTAGTCAGTCATAGTGCACTTCCCTTGAGCTAAAGTGTGTCCCGGGCACTTATTCCCACGTTGTGCTTGGCATTTGAGATGAGCCATGGTTGCTATTCCTGAGCAGCCAAAAGAGAGTATGGACCATGGCAGATTATAGGCAGTCACAACAAAAAGTTTCACCTTTTTGCAAAAAGAGTATCTTCCCTCTGTCTTGCATGGCCACTCACACGGGTTTCATGGCCGAGTGACATGTGCGTTTCTTCCTGGCAGGATTTTCCAGCTGTAGGGTAGACTCACTCAACTGTAACTATAATCCTCACTCAGCCTCCTTCCCCTCTCTCAGTTATTGGGCATCAGGGCTTTTCATCTTTCCCTTATGTTTATGGTCTAGTTCTTGGGAAGAAAAATATCTTACTTGTATATTTTTTCAGTACTGTATTAGTATGGTCTGTCTAACAGGTTTTCCCAGTGTACAGCACAGATGCAGTTTTATCCTAATTTTATGCCATGTCCATTTCACACAAATGTACAGATGAGGAGAAATGTTGCCATTTCCCTTGAAAGTTCTGCTAATCTCTACTTTTGATATGCCCAAACTATGCAAGGTTTTCTCTGGTGTTCAATGTTGGAATAAATTTTATTGTAAATCCTAAAACTACTCGGACTATGGTATCATATTACAATGTTTCTCACCTGTTTCTATCAAAGTAGTTCTTATGACAGGGAAGAAGGAATGCTTACCTCCAGTTATTGGGAGGTAAAGTTTTTTTTTTTTAGTTACAAGGACTTTTAAAAAAAAGTTTATTTATTTTTGAGAGAGAGAGAGAGAGAGAGAGAGAGAGAGAGAGAGAGAGAATCTCAAGTAGCCTCCATGCTGTCAGTGCAGAGCCCCAGGCAGAGCTCAATCTCATGAAGTATGATATCATGACCTGAACTGAAATCAAGAGTCCAATGCTTGGGGCGCCTGGGTGGCTCAGTCGGTTGGGCGTCGGACTTCAGCTCAGGTCACGATCTCGCAGTCCGTGAGTTCGAGCCCCGGGTCGGGCTCTGGGCTGATGGCTCAGAGCCTGGAGCCTGCTTCCGATTCTGTGTCTCCCTCTCTCTCTGCCCCTTCTCTGTTCATGCTCTGTCTCTGTCTCTCTCTGTCTCAAAAATAAATAAACATTAAAAAAATTAAAAAAAAAAAAAGAGTCCAATGCTTAACCTCCTGAGCCACCGAGGGGCCCCTTAATTATAAGTTTTATCACACAAAGTATGAAATAAGTGTTTCTTCTTAAATGACAATAATAAAAATAATCTCAATTTTATGGAAAGACATGGAGATTCTTTCAGAAAATCCCTGAAATTCTCATTGCTGCTATCAAGTTTACATTATTTTAATATAAATTTTATTTCTCTTCTCATCACTACTATGATAGGGTAAAAACTAATGGTAAAGTATGTCAAAGCACCTAGGCTTCAGTAACAACAAAACAAAATCAACTAATTCCGTGAGTGGTACGGCAATTATTGTTTTCAGAATAGGTTTCTTAATTTATGAAGAATGTGTAACACAAGTACATATATAGGCTATCTACAAACATAATGCAAAATAATGAATACTCAACAGATCCCTTCACAATTGTGTGAACAGTGGACAGAAAACAGTTGGCAAGGAATGTAAATTGAGATTGCCGAATACCATTTTCCAAGGTAAATAAGAAATCTCTTTTCTAATAGAACATATTTTATGTGTTATGTATTTTATGTGCCCTCTATTTTTTTTTCAAATCTAGAACAACATTTATTTTCAATATTAAACCTAATGTCTGTGTGTGCCCTCTATTCTTAATTTATATTTAGTAGCAGCATTTGGAAGTAAACCATCAACATATATGATTCATTTACATGGACCATGGAAACAAATCCTTAAATGATGTGCTTTTTTGATTTGTAACTGATTTATTATGCCTTTTATATGATCTGTTTATTTTACTCTTCAATCTGTCCTTTGGTTTGAAACCATAATTATTTCTTAAAAACAAAATAATGGAATGAGTTAGAAGTTCTAACCTTGTTCTGCTGTGGGGTATGTGTGAGTGTGCATGTGTGTGTGTTTTCTGTGATCCATATGTAGTCTGAAACAAAGAAAGTGGAGGTTTAGATGTTTAATTTGTGTTCTTGTTTGAATTTCAAGATTTGAAAAAATTAAATTTGAGAGACAACAGTGTGAAAAAAATATGATTGACGTAGAGGTCTTCTATCACTAACTGCATAATTTGACAAAATTATTTGATCTAAATTCACACCTATAATGTGATCAGAAGATAAGCTTTGTTTTCCTTCCAGAACTAAAGTTCTATTTCTTGATATAATCATATTCTGTGGCACTGACAATATTTCAGCAGCCTGATGACTTATAGTACATTGTCTCAGGGAATGTAAATCATCAAAAGAATTTTACAAAACGATTTCTGGCAATTTTTACTGCTTATTGAAAAGTTCTTGATGGTTGAGTTCATCAAAAGTGACAACTAACAATTAATTGTATTTTTTCTCACTACAGATTTGAAGAAAAATACTGACTACAACCAGCATTTAAGACCCCAGGAAACGTTACTGTTTTTTCTTCAGAGAGCATAGGATTTGGATCTACCAAAGCAGCATGGATTAATATCTTGATATATACATTTAATGGAATATATAAAGGTATAAAGTCAGCCCACACAATAATAGTTAAGTAGTTGTTGCCCAGTTGAAATCTTCAACAATATTTTGAATCACCTTTTTTTTTAAAATAGAATTTAAAAGCACAAAAAAACTCTTAAGCTTATTCAATATTATTTCACCTTTATTTCATTTACTAAAGGCCTTTGACCGACAATTTGGAAATTTTAAGAAAATTGTTTTCCAAACGTTAAAATGTAAACGGTAATTTTTCCCAGTACATGACGATAACACATCATTAGAATTCACACATTGATTTAGAATTTAATGACTTAACTTTAATGATATGGGCTGATCTAGTGGCTAAAGTTGGTGTCCTTTATTTAAAGGTGATTATTGAAAGAACTGAAGATTCTGGATATTTGTTTTCAGGATGGGCTGCAGGCATTTTGCAGAGCCATACGCATTGAAATGGAAATATGAGCTGGAATTAAATATTAGTAAATGAATATTTACTGAAATGGAATGTTAGTAAAATCCAACTTTACTTTCATTTAGAGCCGAGTTTCAAAGACAAAAGGAAATTTGTAAATGGTGCTGTAAATAAATTTCTACACAATTTGTCATAGCAAAAAGATAGGAATAATAAGATCTTATGAAACTGAATAACATTAGCATTATTGTCAACTGTTAGGTCTATGGATGAAAGTGCAAAATGACAGATAAAAATAACAAAAAGCCTAATTAAATCAAGTGTTAATTCATGTGTTGTGGGTGGTTTCCTTCTTGTGACCTATAATTGTATTGAAAGATGGTGATTTATTGGGGCGCCTGGGTGGCGCAGTCGGTTAAGCCTCCGACTTCAGCCAGGTCATGATCTCGCGGGTCATGATCTCGCGGTCCGTGAGTTCGAGCCCCGCGTCGGGCTCTGGGCTGATGGCTCAGAGCCTGGAGCCTGTTTCCTATTCTGTGTCTCCCTCTCTCTCTGCCCCTCCCCCATTCATGCTCTGTCTCTCTCTGTCCCAAAAATAAATAAACGTTGAAAAAAAAAATTTGAAAGATGGTGATTTATAAATGCAAATCTCCATTGTTTTCAAAACCTCTTTAGACAATGTCTTGATTTGTTTTGTCTTCTCTGCTCCTCCCTTCTTCACCCAACATGCACACATGCTAGCACACTCACTCACTCACAAGTACACACACATATGCACACACGGAATCTTACAACCAGCCAGGGTGCAGCCAACATATCCGTCTTATCACATATCCTTCATTTCTGCATTGGTATCAGAAATGAAGCTTCACTAAGAACAGATGAGAAAATTCAAATTAAAAAAAAAAAGAGAGACAAAACAACAAATAACAAATACAAAGGTTATAGATGTTAAAAGTACTTTAGCAAAGTATACTTCCCTATCCCCTTTTTTAAACTCTTACATTTTTTGTTGCGACTATATTTATTGCTAGAAATAAATATTCTGTTATATCTCAATTATATCTCAATAAAGCTGGTATACAAAGAAATAAAGATTCTAGTTTCTCTTTCAGTCGTTTAACAAGTTTGGAGGGGTACCTGGGTGGCTCTGTTGGTTAAACCTCCCACTTCCGCTCAGGTCATGATCTAACTAAAGGCTCATGAGTTTCAGCCCCACATCAGGCTCTGTGCTGACAGCTCAGAGCCTGGAGGCTGCTTCAGATTCTATGTCTCCCTTTCTCTCTGCCCCCCCCTCCAACTCATGCTCTCTCTCAATAAATAAATAAATAAATAAATAAATAAATAAATAAATAAACATTAAAAATTTTAAAGTTTGGAAATGCAAACTTTTAAAAATTATTTTTAAGAATTTTTTCTCAATAGCACTTAGGAGATGCAGCTCTCTCTCTCTCTCTCTCTCTCTCTCTTTTGTTCTATTTCTTATAGTAATGATTGAATTATAGAATTTCAAAAAGCCACAGAAAAAAGCAATAGATAACTCAAATATACCTCTGGGTTAAATCTATTGTCACCATTTGGTGAACATCATTAAGACAGTTCTCTATACATAGAGGAGGCTGGCTATATATACATGCATGCATGAATGTATGGATGGAGAATAAATAGACAGATACATTTTAAGGTAAGAGCATACTTTAAAAGATATTTAAGAATCATTAAATGAAAGTAATTCATCTTTCCTAGAATGAAAGTATTAGGGCTGAGTGTTATTTTCTAGTCGATTTTCTTCAATCTGAGCTGTAGAATATTTTCTTCCATTGCAGGAAGGAAAAACCTATTTTGGGTTGAGTATAGCTTTCAAAAATTCCAGGGTGGGGACATACAGATTATATTATAGAGAACTGCCTAATTCCTGAAGTTAGGCAATGCTATAACCCTGCCAGCCTTTCTGTACTGGTTTAGAAGCTATCATATACATGCATGTATACATATACAAATATATATATATATATATATACACACACACAAATATAGATATAGATATAGATATAGATATAGATATAGATATAAATATAGATATATCTCTATTTATATCTGTATGTGTGTGTGTGTATATATATATATATATATATATATATATATATATATATATATACAGGGCTTATTCCATTCCATCAGGGTTTGTTTTAGTCTCTTGAGTTTCTGCTCACTTTCTCAGTCCTTCACATTCCTGAAAAGTGACATGCTCAGAAGCCATTCATTCTGGTACCTTCTCTGGTACCCTTAGTATGCAGCACTGTCCAGGCTCAAAGTTTTTACCCCACTTTTTCCACGACAGTGTACTTATAACTCACACATCTGCATCCCAATCCACTTTGAGATGGGAAGGCATTGGTAAGAATTCTTAAGATTAATTCCATTCATCTGCTTATCTCAGTGCTGTTTGTCTGCAGGAGGTCCTGACCAGGCAGACCTGACCAAGAAAGAGTTTTTTGTTTCTTTCCTTAATAGCTACATTCTTCCCCGTAGACAGTTCATTTATTTTTCTCTTGTTTATTTGATGTTGCTATGTATACATAAAATAAATTTTTATTTTAATATTTTTTGTTTGTTTTATTGTGTACAGGGAAAAGAGAGCATCTATAATTCTGTTCTATTCTGTTTCACTCACTCCAGGTTCAGCTTTTAATACCATTTATGTTTGCATGCATGCATGCGTGTACCTGTGCACGCACATACGCACACACACACACACACACACCACTAGAAGGTGTATGTAGGTTAGCGGTATGAAGCACACTGGTTTCTAAATCCTATTTCAGGCATTCACTAGGTTAAAATTTCATTTTGCTCAAAAGGAAAAATGCCCAACAAATTATAATTTATGCTTCCTCACCCTTGTATGAACTTGTGTTGTACATCATTTCAGCCAGGTGTTGGCAAGTTAATCATAATCTGAGCATGCTTCACTAACTTTAACATTATTTCTGAAGTATTGTGAATTCTTCCCTAATCCAGATCCTCTATCCCAGCTCCGAGAATAACATATAGCAAACCTTGGAGCATTCATTAACTAAACGTTATTCAATGTTTTTTTTAAGCCCACGGTTTTCTTATTATGAATAAATTGCTGGATCCACTAAGTAAGCAGAGAACAATAAAAGTCTATAAAACATAATATTAAAATTAAATTAAAATCCCATAATGAGTGACAGCTGAAGGATAATAGTGGATTACATTACACTAAGGCTGGCAGCAGTCTAGAAAATCATTTTTCAGTTTTAATATTCAAATGACATGGCAAGAGCTGCACGTGCCTTATACCTATAACTATTTTACGTTGACATCATTCATCCACATCAAACATTTTGGTATTATAGATCCAAGGCTGGCATCCCACTGACATTCACTCTGGGGAACTTCGGAATGGCACAGGGTGTCCCCAGGGGGAAAGGAGAGTTTGGGTGCCCCAAGCCCTATTTCCGGGAGGGATGACAGGGCTGAGGCACCAGGGAGGGGGGCGGAGCACGCCTGTGAGTAGTGTGAGAGCGACTGCTAGGGTCTCTGCGCGGCTGAGCAGGTGATTATGAGTGTGGTGCACGTGGCTTGTCCTGCGTTCCCGAAGGTGCATTTGCGGGGATGGGGGTGTGCATGGGAGCGGGCTTGCACGTGTGTTACTAACTTTGTGCCCCTCTGCCGGCGCCCTGGGTTCCTTTTCTCTGCTGCGAGTGGGAGCGTGGAGTCTCCGCGTGCGCGTGATGGGCTCGTGTTGTGGGAGTGTGCGCTCAACTTTAACTCACGTTTTGGCAATTTGGATGGTTGGGGGAGAATCTCGGAGGGTCTGCGCCGGGATTCCGGGGTGCTCAGTCTATGGCCTCTGCGGGCGGCCGGGCCCCGAGCTCCCAGCGGGCGCGCACCTGTGGACCCTCCCCCCGCCGCCGCAGGTCAGTCTCCGCAGCTTCTCCGGAACCCGCCCTGGAAATCCTCCCCTCGCTGGGTGAGGTCCACAGGCGCGCTCCCCTCTCCAGGCCTCAGTTTCCCAAGTCCTCCAAAGAGAACTGCTCAGGGACTCGGTGGAAAGCGCCTCGGCCGTTGGGGGAGGGGGCGGCTGGCTCAACGGGCCCGGGAAGAAAGTGCGGCCCACTCACTGCTCTTGCACGGAGGAGGGGATTTTAGGCGGAGGCTGTGTCAGGTTAGGGCAGATTGGGTGGCACTAATCCGTTTTAGAGAGAAGGCGCAAATCTAGCGGCGGTAACGTGCCCATACTTCTGCCCAGGACGAGGTGGGGATACCACTCCCCTCATTCTAACATGCCTTTGCTTTCTCCCATCCGCAGGAGTTCCCTACTATGCACTGCAAGATGGCCCAGGCTCTTCCAGCCAAGGTGTGGAAATAGGCTCTTCCGCTCTGCTGAAGTGCTGGCCTGGACAGACACATGGGTTTCGGGGCCACCCTGACTGGAGGAGGCTGTGGAGATGGAGGCTGCTGGGCCTGCTGTGCAGGCTGTGGGGATGGGGTGGCCCTAGCCCACTGCCTGGTGTCTACAACTTCTTCAAGACCTGGAGCCCCGAAGACCACTGTCCATCCAAGGCTCCCACCACTCCAGGAGGGGTAAGTCTGGCCCTGCCAATGTGGGTGCTGTGGGTGTGGACAGATTCAGGCTGCCTGTTGTCAACACCACACACGTTTGTAGGAATACTCGAAAAACTCTCGCGGGAACTTCCTCCAGAGTTCACTTGTTCCGGACTGGCTTGTCATTCTTAAACGATGCTGATTTAGGAAGCACCTAATTTAAATTCGCTAGGCCTATGTGGAACACATGTGTACCTAGCAGTTCAGATTACATAATTTTGCTTTTATGTTTCTGATAAAACTTGTCCAAAACATATTTTGGCCTATAAACCTCTGTATTATGTAAAGTGTTACTGGGGCTTGATTGAGTTTTGTTGTTGTTGTTTACTTATTTTGACTGAGAGAGAGACAGTGTGAGCAGGGGAGGGACAGAGAAAGGGTGGGAGAGGGACTCCCAAACAGGCTCCACACTGTCAGCTCAGAACCCAGTGTGGGGCTGGAACTCATGAACCTTGAGATCATGATCTGAGCTGAAAGCAAGAGCTAAACACTTCACTGACTGAGCCACCCAGGTGCCCCTGAACTGATTTTTAGTTTTTCCTTCTTCTCCTTCATCTTTTTTCCCCCTAAAATATAGTGGTCAAATACTTGTCTTTCTAGAGACTGTGATGTATCTGATGCTGTGTACCCTACACTGTTTAACATCAAAATACTAGACCCCTTCTAGTGTTAAGCACGTAAAACATTAATACATGTCTACCACTAGTTACATAGGCTGCAGAAACACTGCCTGCTGAAATCCATACTTGAATATTTGCAGCCTAATTAGCATATTAAAAAGTCAGAGTAGGTCTGCATTAAAAGAAAAAAAGTTTAACTTTGTTAAACCTGATTGTTACCAATTTTTTTAGACTAGCTGATTTTGCATATTGTGGAGCTCATCCCCAGAGATGTTTACTTTGTTGTTTTAGAGAACTGGTCATGGAGGGATTCTCTGAGGATAAGTAAGGTGCTGGTGAAGGGTAAAGAAGCATTAGCTAAGCAAATGCGGGCTGAGATAAGAATTGTATTGGCAGTCAAAATGTTTAGCCAGCTGTCTACCCAACCACACTGGCACCGACCAGTCAGAGGATAATCATGTGGTAAGACTAGGCCTGTGTCCTAGAATGGATCTTAGAAGTCCCTCTGGCCTGGCATTAACCCTTTCCTTCCTTGATCATGGGGTATTTTGGAGTCCCAGGGAAAGTATCAAGGCGGCCGAAGCACTGGGGAGTGAGAAGGTCAGGATCTCACAAGATGGATGCTTGGCAATCAACAAAGAAGTATCTGAATATTTTAACAGATGTGCCAGTGTGTATCTGAATGTCAGCCCTGCATAAGAATGACCTGGCTTAAAGAATAAATCTGGGGAAAGGAACAGAAATCAGGGCAAATGTAGTGTCTTTTTTATTACATTAAACCAAGTGAGCTTTTCTTGTCTTGTAAAAGTTTACTAAGAAATTCCCGTATGGAGGCAGACGTAGAGGACACGGGCGGTCACTGCATTTGTTTATTTGTTCTCTTAATTTTTTTTTAACATTTATTTTATTTTTGAGAGACAGAGAGAAACAGAGCATGAGCGGGGCAGGGGCAGAGAGAGAGTGAGACACAGAATCCGAAGCAGGTTCCAGGGTCCGTGCTGACAGCTCTGAATCCCAACGTGGGGCTCAAACTTACAATCCCGAGATCATGACCTGAGCTGAAGGCAGACGCTTAACCTACTGAGCCACCCAGGTGCCCCTTATTTGGATTATGGTGTAACAAAATCTTTTCTGCTTCTGTCGAGGTGTCACTCCCTGAGATTCTTTCTTCTCAAAATTGCTAACTGAAGACCAAGCAAATCACATTTATCTGGGATACAAAGTTAGAATTCTTAACTTGGGTTCCTCCAGAAGCTAATGCTGACACAGATTTCAGCCCTAGTAGTTTTGGGGGGGAGGTATAGGGAATCCTGCAGGAGAGTCAGGAAGTAATGCAAGGAAGAGAAGGTAGTTTATGTGTGTGGAATGAAGTCAGTTACCACAATAAGAAACTTCATTTTAATTCAGTTTAAGTCCTGACTCAGAATCATCTCTCTCAAGGGGGGGAGAACTCTGTGCTATTTATTTATAGACTAGTTTCTGGGAGGTAATTGATTGACGGCTGCCTCAGGGGGACAAGAGTGGTTTTGATTCACTGGCACTTACCTGTCTCTTGTGAGTACAAGCAAATCCCTCTTCCAGTGTTGGGGGCAGGGGGAGGGGAGGGAAGTGCTCAGATCCAGAAATACAGAAACTGGCACCTGCAAAAGTCAGAGGCATATGGGTGGCTGCAGCCAGTTTCTGTTTCTTTGGAGCTTCTGCTTGAGCTGACCTGCGATGGCCTCAACTATATCTCGGTGGAAAGAATAAACCATTCAGCTTCTTTAGTCAAACTACCTATACAAAATATGGGTTATCCTAGCATTGTGTAGTGACCTGGGTTCAAAACAAGAAACTCAAGATCATGGTGGAGAAATGTTTTAGTGTAGCTTATAAGTAATTTGCAAAGTTCTTCCAAACCTCTTCTCCTAACCCAAGCTTTGTGCTCTGGACAATATGCCTGAGTATGTGAATAGAAAGGGAAGTCCTTGGCGATCTGTGTATGGAGTTGGAACAGTGAGGAATCACTGTAGAGTGGACATGATTATTTGTGTGAATGAAGAATGCTAGCTTTCAGTGGTAACAATATATATCAGTAGTGGATTGATGAGCTATGGAGGATGTTTTCTCCACTTGAGTATGACGTTTGAATGAATATCTTGCACCGTGGTCTTGAAATGTTTAATAATTCTGGGTGAGACACCCAAATGGGTTAATGGATTTCCCATTTATCTAGAATGTGTTTACTTGAACTAAAGTTATTTTGAATGGAAAAATAAAGCAAAAGATTCATAATCAAGAATCTTGAAGTAACACTTAAAAGCCAATGATAAAAAGACAGCCACTATAAAAATAGATGAGACTTGTAGCTATTCTTTTTAAAGGAGGTAGCTCAGTGATTAAAAAAATATATATATATTAGCATTAATATCCTGGCATTAGCATGCAGGATAATGTGAACTAAAGTTACAATGACATATCAGTATTGCATCAACTTAAAGGGTTAGCATTAAAATTAACTACAATATTAGGTCTTGCTGAAGATGTACAGAAATAGAAATTTTCATGGATTGGGTGAGAAAAACATCTTGGTTTGCCTAACTAAATCCTTAATTGTCCCAGCATACTTTTTAAAAGGGCTACTTTTTCATTTTTAAAAGTATATTAGTTTGAACAATAAATTATATAGCTAAATTATCTGAACTCTAGGTTGGAGTGGAAATTGGTACAACCACTTTAAAAAGTTTTGTGTTTTTTCTCTTGTATTGGAAATTATGCATACCTTACTTTTTTCTTCCTTTCCTTTCTCTTCTTGAAATTTTCTGTCCAAAAGCCGTTAAATGAATGCATGGAAGTTAGCTTGCTGCAAGTGGTTGTATTAAAGAGGTTTAATTATTAAAAAATTGTATTATTATGATTCCTGTAGCACAAATGGAAGAAAGAACTCTCAGAAAGGTGAAGTTATTTATGATTTTTCAGTTAAAAGGTGAGTAGAACTGGATATAAAATTTAGTTGTTATTTATAAAATATCTAGGCTCAGGGGCTCCTGGGTGGCACAGTCAGTTAAGCGTCCAATTTCGGCTCAGGTCATGATCTTGCGGTTCACAAGTTGGAGCCCCGCATCCCTCTTTGTGCTGACAGCTCAGAGCCTGGAGCCTGCTTCCGATTCTGTGCCTCCCGCTTTCTCTGCCCCTCCCCCACTCGTGCACGTGCACGCACACTCGCTTGCGCACGCACTCGCGTTCTCTCTCTCTCTCTCTCTCTCTCTCTGTCTCTTAAATTTAAAAAGACATCAAAAATTATTTAAAAAAAGATATAGGTTCAATACTTTCTTTACTGTAATATGATTTCTGGTGCAGTACTTGACATATACCGAGCATTCAATAAGAGTGATTAAGTGAAAACTTAAGATACTGATGGAGCTTCTTCCGTGCTCCAGCAGCACTGTTATTCCTCTATTTCTGTAACTATAGCGTTCTGTTATAAATGACTATCTATGTCTCCCTTTCCTATTGTGCAGAGTTGCTTGAGGGTGAGGAAAACATCTTATGCATCTTTGCATTATTGTTGCCTAACATGATGTCAAAAAATGAGTGTGGATTGATCGTAGCTCAATTAAAAAATAACCCACTTGGAAAACCAACGCTGATGTGCATGGAGACAAATCAAGAGGAAATAATTGTTTAGCTTCATGGTGCTTACTATATATATGTATATGGGTACTCTACAAAGTATTTTATTCTCCTTAGAAGCACTCTCAATTAATTCCCTGCTCAAGGCTTGTTATAGAGATTTGAGATTTAAACTTTATAAAGAAGGTAATGTTGTGCTAGCTATATGCCAATAAATCTCTTTCTAGCAATTGAAAGCCTACGATTGTTTCCTAAATTTTATAATTAAAAATTCAACTTATTTCCATTTGGAAAAAGGAGAAAAAGTGAATGTGGAATTATATTTTAAAATAAATATGTTTTTTTCTTTTAGCAAATATGCTCAGATTGCCAGTTCAGCTTTAAGTTCAGACAGTGGTATACAAATGCCCAGTGGTATTAGAATAAGCTTAACAATTTACCTTTGGTATCATGTTTATCAAATGACTGTTTTAATTTTCCTAGACTAATTTCCTTTTCTGTTGTTTTTCAACTTTATATAGACTCTACCTGAAATGAATATTGAGGTGGGGGGTGTGGAAATCAAAGCAAAGAGATACACTCTACGAAATTTAGGTCAATATTGTTTAATAGCAAAAGACCCCGATTGTACCCAAACAGTAAGAGACATTATAATTGATTTAAATTTTCCCTCAGGCCTTCACAGAATCAATAAGAATATATAAAAACATAATTATAAGTGTATGGAGACCAGTGACAGTGTTGATCAATATGACATTTATATTGCATTACCTATTAGCACAAAATTACTACCAGTTAAAATCACAAGGATATCACTAGTAACAAAATGCACTTAAATTAGAGAGAAAGCTTGAAAGTTTCTTAAAATTGTTCATATGGCACCAAATTCACAACTTATAAAGGTTTAATTTATATAAAAAGAGATAAAATTTTGAATGCAATAATGCTCATTTCAGTGAGCACCACCTTCACATTCAAAATTTTGTGTCTTTTTATATATGAGGACTTATAAATTTATCCCAGATGTTTCCAAAGCACTAACTTGCAATTTTAGTTTCTGATCATGGTTGATATTAAACATAAAACACTGCTATAAACAACTATAAAACTGGAAAAGTGAATTTTCTTGCATTGGACAACATTGGACAGCATAGGATTTTGGTCCTTGAGAAAAGGAAAGTGCATGAGGTGAGGTCCACATTTATCCAAGCTTTTTGAATAAGGGCATATTTGAAACCATAGAACAAGCAAGTGAAGCTTAAAATATAGCAGTCTTCCTAGGTGGGGGAAAACAAGAGTTTATACTGCTGAAGCTTTGGAATTTACAGGGGAGGCTATGGAAGAGGAGGGACCTGAATAGAAAATGAGCCACATAAATTTTTACAGAGACTACTCTGAGTCTTTGGCCAAATATTAAGCTTCACATACCCAGCAAAGCTTCTGTTAGTATTGGCAGAAAGCAAGTACTTGAGAACTGTGAGCTGAATGGAGATTCTGGAAGTGACATATTATCAGAAAAGGTTAGATTTCTGGCCAACCAGAATGGAGAAAACTACAAGAAAACTCTAAGGATTGTATTTAAATCTCAGGAAACCCACTTCTAGAGAATAGGGCTATTTTATCTGTAGACCTAGCCACTCCAAGTTCAAAACCTGGGTTACACAGGATCAGTATGAGCGACCACATGGTCGTTGCCTTCCAGAACTAAATCCAGTGATTACCAGTAGAAAACAGCAAAATTCATATTCTCAAAGACATAGCAATTGCCATATCCAGCAAACAATAAAATATTCCTAGTTATGAAGACGTAGGTAAATGGGACTCATAACCAGGAAAGAAAACGAAGAGTCAGTAGAAGGAAAACCAGCAAGAAAATATCAGTAATCCTAAAGATAGGTCAATAGAAACTATGTGAACTGAACCACATAATTAAAGAAAAAAAACAAAACAAAAACTTAAAAAAAAAAACAAAAACAACAAATTATGAATATAGCCATGGTGGTTTATTAGAAAATATCCAACAGTATAAAAAAATGTAATCTGAGGCTCAAAGGAAAGAAGAGAGATAGGAGCACAAAAAATACTTGAAGAAATAATGTTTGTTTTTTTTTTTTCTAAATTTGACGAAAATGTCAACGCAAGGTTTCCAGAAAAACAATGAATTCTAAGCCAGAAATGCATAAAGAAACCACAGTAAGCACATCGGAATAAAATTTGCAAAGTAAAGATAAGGGAAAAAAAAATGAAGGCAACTAGAGGAAAGACAAATTTTACATAGGGCAGTAATAAAATGAAAGATTGCTGTCTTTTTTTTTTTTTTTCAGAAAAATGTAAAGAAGGCAATGAATGATATGTTAAAGGGTTTGCAAATGAATTCATCTAGAATCCTATGCCTAATTAAAGTATCCTTCAAAAATGAACATGAAATACAGTGTTTTCAGATTAAAAAAAAAAAGAGCTCTATGATATATTGCCAATAGAACTGACTTATAGGAAGTGTTCATGTAAGTTAATCATGCTAATGGGAAATGTAATCGTAAGAAAACTTGGATCTATTTGAATGGTGAGTACTGAGTGAGTAAATATATGGGGAAATGTAACAGATTTCCCCCCTTCATTTCTTAATTTATCCAAAATAAAATTGATTATTTAGAGCAAAAATAATATTGCATTATAGGGTGTATAGCACATGTAAAATTAAATGTAGACTAGTACCAAGGACCAAGAGCTAAATGGAGACATATTGTTGCAGGGTTCTTATACTATATGTGTAATGATATAATAGCAAGTCAAGGTACACAGTGATATATAAGGTGTACATGCTGTAATCACTGGAGAACCACTAAAACACGAAGTACAGACTGTAGCTGTCAAGTCGATAAAGGAAATAAAATCAATATTAAAATATTTAATCAATACAAAAGAAAGGTAACATGAGAAGAAAGCAGAAAAAAAGAACACTGGCAAAAGACAATTTTGGCACGATTATAGAGTTAAATCCTACCATATTGGTAACTCTATTAAAATTAAATGACTATTTCAACTAAACAGAAAATTTCAGAATGGATACAAAAAAAGAAAGCAAGATGCAGCTGTATGTGGTTGTAAGGTATTCACTTTAAACGTTAAGAACACAGACATGTTTCAATTGAACTGATGAAAAAAGATATGTCAAGAAACTAATAGTTATCAGAAAGGTGGGGTGACTATATAAATATCTGATAAAGTAGACTTTAACTTGATAAAGAAAGTAGTTCCCAGAAGTAAACATAAATATTTTATAAAGATTAAAGTTAAATTCAACAAAAAGGTGTAACAGTCCTAAATGAGTCTGCCTCTACTACTGAGCCTCAAACTAAATAAAATAAAGAGGAACAAGGCACAAACGAGAAGAGTATGAAATGGGACTATGAAAATTACCAAAAAAGGTGAGAACGAGAAGGAAGAAAATCACACATATGCCTAGAAAAATTTAGAGTTCAAGAAAAAAAATATCTGTAATATGAGCCTTTATTTTTTTTTTTTAATTTTTTTTTCAACGTTTATTTATTTTTGGGACAGAGAGAGACAGAGCATGAATGGGGGAGGGGCAGAGAGAGAGGGAGACACAGAATCAGAAACAGGCTCCAGGTTCTGAGCCATCAGCCCAGAGCCTGACGCGGGGCTCGAACTCACGGACCGCGAGATCGTGACCTGGCTGAAGTCGGACGCTTAACCAACTGCACCACCCAGGCGCCCTGTAATATGAGCTTTTAAAAAAGCCTTTGCCATTGCAGTGGAAATGAGGGAATATGTAGAAAATGAGATGGAAAATCCTGTGAAAGGGGAATCTGGTGAGAAAAGGAGAAGTTGAATTAGACAATCCTGAAGTAAACTAAAATAGAATACAGCAGTGCACACATAAATACCAGTATTTAGAGTTTTTTCTTTATATTAGAGACTGATATTTAACTTCAAACCTAGGCCCTGGAAAACCATTTAGATATATCAGAAAATTTTTTATTCTTTATTGAGTACAAACACTAGTAGATCTGTGGCAGGCAGAACTAAGAGTAGTTATTGATATTTAAAATACAACAAACACTAATCAAGTTTATATAACATAAGTATACATTTTACATTGCATTTGACAGAACTAGAAGTCAACAATATAAACCACCTTAAGTTTTCCTTAGAGGTAGGCATTGTGTAAAATATGCACAACTATTATAATAGCCACAAAAATTGTTCACCATTATCCTAAAGTATTGCCATAGACTGAATGTGTCTCCACAAAATTCATGTTGAAACTTAATCCCTAATACAGTGGTATTGGAGATGGGACATTTTGGAGGAGATTAGGTCATGTGGGAATAGTCCTTGTGAATGAGATTAGTGCTCTTATAATTTTTTCTAATGTTTATTTTTGAGGGCGGGGGGAGGAGCACAGAGGCAGGGAGACACAGACTCCGAAGCAGGCTCCAGACTCCGAGCTGTCAGCACAGAGCCTGACTCGGGACTTGAACTCACAGACTGTGAGATAATGACCTGAGCCGAAGTTGAACGCTCTACGGACCGAGCCACCCAGGCGCTCCAAGAGGTTAGTGCTCTTATAAAAGAGATCCCAGAGAGCTCCCTCTCTCCTTCTGCTCAGTGAGGACACTGAAAAGACAGCTTATGTGAATCAGGAAGAGGACCCTCACCAGACAGTGACTCTGCCAGTACCTTGATCTTGGACTTCCCAGCCCCCAGAACTATGAAAAATGAATTTCTATTGTTTACAAGCTTATCTAGTCTATGGTATATTGTTATAACCGCCCAAACAAACTAAGAGAGAAATATTCATTGATAATTTTGAAACATCAGAAAACACCCAGTTTCCAATAACTAAGTAACTAAAATCAAACAAGACAACAACAACAACAACAAAACAAACAAAAAATAGTAGC
Source organism: Lynx rufus (assembly GCF_022079265.1). Classification (NCBI taxonomy): domain Eukaryota; kingdom Metazoa; phylum Chordata; class Mammalia; order Carnivora; family Felidae; genus Lynx; species Lynx rufus. The sequence goes on from NW_025814845.1 coordinate 50,503,967, forward strand.
AATTCACATCCAGGTGGCACAATAAGGAATTGTCATATAATCATTTAGACTAATCAGAGAAGAATATACATTGTTTAACACTAATGGAAAACTATGAGGAAAGCAAAATATCCTTAACAAAAGTGTATCATTGGAAAACATGGTTACGTGGAGGTGCTATTATATTCCATTTGGATTGATTGTACCCTCTCAAAATTTATATGTTCAAGCTCCAGCTCCCAATGTGGGAGTGTTTGTGATGAGGTTTTAGAGGGCTGGTGAGGCTCAGAGCTGGCTGCCAAGAAAGAATTCTTGAAGACATCTTCAGAGCAAAAAGGTGGCTTTATAAAAGCACACGGATGGGACCTATGGGCACAAAGAGCTGCACTGGGGTTGTGAAGAATGATGGGTTATATACTATGGAGTTGGGCGAGGTAAAGTCAAAAGGGAGGCCTCCAGAAAGACTGTGATACACTAAAGAGGACTCCTAAGATACCTGAAGCCTCACTGTTGTCAAGCTAAGGTTGTTTTTCCTCTAGTAAGGCATTAACATTAGGACAGTAGAGGGTTCCTTGAGAAATGATATACTCTGTATTTGTCTCAAGTATTTGTCGATGGGCTGCAGGTTATAAGGAAATTTAATTTTACCTGCCATTTCCTTCTTGTCTTTATGCCCTACATAACTATGGAGGGGAGGATGATATTAGGGGCTTCAGGAAACAGAGTGTATAGATTCCTGGAGATTAGGCTATTGGTAAGATTGCCTTTTTCTTGTAATTTACTAAGATATTTGTAAACTGATGGAGGTTCGTGTCCTGCGTGACTGTGATCTCTGTCAGTTAACGATTTGTTTTCTTTCCTTTCGTTTGTACTTGGGCAGCCAGGAGTGCCTGAGGAAAATCATACATATTCTACCTGGGCGGGCAGAGGGGAGGGGAGGAGGGGGACACTGTGCTGGCTGTGCTTTGCCCTCAGCTTGTGTTATGCTCCCTCATCATTTGGAGATAGGGCTTTTGGAGATAATCAGGTTTAGATGAGTTCATGAGGGTGGATTCCCCATGGTGGAATTAGTGTCCGTATAAGTAGAGGAAAAGACACCACAGCTGTCCCCCTCCACATCTTTCTCTCACTTTCTTCCTCCAGGGAGATGGTAGCTATCTGCAAGGCAGAGAGAACTCTCACCAGGAATCAAATCAGCCAGCACCTTGACTTTGAACTTCCTTAGCCTCAAGAACTGTGTGAAAGTAAATTTCTTTTTTTAACCTACCAAGTCTATGGTAATATGTCATATCAGCCTGTGCCAAGTAAAATATATAGATATTTAGTTTTTATTTGATTCTTTTTATCAATCAAGAGAAAAAAAAAACAAAAAAAGTAAAACATAAAGATATAAATTTAAAAAAACCCCAAGTTGAAAAAAACTCACAATCTCATTACCTTAAAATATTCTTCATTAGAATATTGATTTATATGCTCTCAGTATTAAATATATATGTATATATCCACATGTATACATTTATATATGGATATATAACTATAAAATATTAAATTGAGTTTCAAACTTAAATAACTTTGGCATCTTTTGAGAAAGCTGTATATATACCACTTGTTAAAATGCTTCGCAGTATTTCCAAACCACTTAATCATATGTGACATTAAAAATTTTGTGATAGCTATATACCACCTATACTAGTATTTAGTTAACAACCACCTTTGATTTTATTTGCATTTAAAGAATACAATTAAATATGCTTTAAAGGATATTTCCTATCATTATAATAAAGTTAGCATTGCTTGTAACTAAACGAATATAACCATAAAACGACTATTAATTTTTTTAATTGGATAAAATGAATAAAATGAAGCTTAGAAAATAAAATTCAGTCATTTAGAACCTCCTGAAATTATCTAGATATAGATCCATCATTTAATATGTAACATGTTTGGATTAACATAGCCTCCCTAGTTAATTATTCTGTAACTCTCAAAGATTGCTTTCTCCAGGATAAATTAATTCTGCATCTTATGTGCTTCAGTATTATTCTACCGCTTTATCACCAGGAAACTTTGTAATAACTTGTTCATTGTCCATCATCTGTGCCAGACTACAAGTTCCAGGACAATGTCATAAGTCTCTAGGCTGCTCTTCTATTCCCAGTGTTAGGCATAAGGGTTACTGTGTAGTATGCATTTAAAAAAACATTTGTTAGAATGAATGACCAAAAAATGAATGCACTTAAAAAACAGTTGTTAGAATAAATGACCAAAAATGAAAACGTACATAAAAAGTTTCCTAAATTAACTTATTTTGCTTCTGTTGTAGGTTTATATACACTGTTTTTAAGGTATTTGATTATAGGTGAGTTACCAGTATGCAGGCCCATATTTTTGGAATACCTGAACTTTAGTAATTAAAAAAACTTATTTAAACTTAAAAACCAAACAGCCACTTGGGGCTTCTGAAATGTGCGTGCACGCATGAGTGTGTGTGCAGGTAAGTGTGTGTGTGTATGTGTGTGTGTGTGTAAGAGAGAATGAGATTGTGTGTACAGGCAAGCATATGTGTTTTTTTTTTGTAACTTCTACCTGGGGAAAAAATAAACCTCTTTATTCTTCCCTTCCATATAGAAATTGGTAAAAGAAAAAGAAAGTCTGAAGATTTAAAACTGCTAGTTTCTTTCTCAGTGTAAAGGGTGTGGATGTTGCTTAATAAGAGACATTAACTATAAGTGAAGTCTGGGGCTGAGCTGGGGTTGGAGATCATAATAAATAAGGGAATGTGAGTTTTGTTTTCTTTGAGTGGGGAACAGAGGAAGCAAGAAACTCAAGGGTATGGGGCAACAGGGTTCTGGGCAAAGAGGTGCTGGGAGGTGGGTGCAGGAAAGATGTTGGGAGCTTGATAAGGGCTTTAGACATACATATTTGCCCATTTCTAGTGTTTTGTTCTTGTGCTTGTTGACATACTTAATTTTAATCATGGAAATCAAATCAAGTTCCACACTTTACTTGTGAGACAGAAGAAAGACGCTGTAGAAAGACTGAGGAGCTCTTTCTCCTTGGCAGGAGCAAAAACTCAGAATCAGAAGTTTGTGTTAACTAGAGGTCTTTACCAATTTATGGAAATGTTGAGGTTATTGTACTTATCATGGGAAGGAGATAGGTGGATATACCCAATTTTTTTTTTAATTTTAAAGAGCAGAGTGACATTGGCCAACATCTGAGTCACATTTCATTGACTCATTCAGTGTATCTCATGAATCAATTTGACCCATTGACTGTTAATTTCCATCAATTTAATAGACATTTAGATTTATTAGACATCTTCTAATCTTTTAGATCTAGTCATTTAACATTTTTTGATAGACTAATATGGGTAAATGTTATGGGGTATGAACAATTTAATCAGATATTTTTTCTGATGTTGAACATACATTATAATGGAGAATATCCCATAGTCCTATCAAATGATAATATAAGGCAGCAAGAGTTAAGGGGCATGAAAGGGTACAAATAAAGTATAATGGGTTTTCAGAGGAGAGGAATTTTTTTTTATTTGAAAAGAAAAGGAGACTACTAAAAATGTTTTTTGAATTTGCCTTGGGCCCTGGATAATAAGTATTTGATCATATGATGATGGCTAATACATTCTATTCAGAGTTAGGAGGTGCAAAAGAATAGATATAGGAACATGCATGGGGAATATGGAGAACATCAAGCTTTTATGTGTTGTAGCACAAGAAGAAGAGAAATAGATGAATAAATTATAAAGCTGGAAGAGAGGTTTCAGAAACCATGATTACGAGTCCTAGGAGCCCTACCCTTGTCTAAGAGAGATTCTTTGCAAGGCTTTTTGGGGGGATGGCAAGGGAAGCGTGTTTCTGGAACCCTGTTTCAACAATATAAATCTTTTAACTGTGTGCTGAATATTTGCAGAAGACTGTTTGGGAAACCATCGCTAAAGTTAAAGAACTCACTTCAATTAAGGGGATTGTTGAGAAATGGGTTATGGTGTGGGCGTATGTCAGAAAGATTTCAGAAATAGAATGTACAGAACAAGGCGATACTCAGTCTTCTCCATCTGTTAATGCCACCAACACACTCATGATTGTTGAAGGTGAATTATAGGAGTCATTCCAGATATCACCCTTTCCTTTATTCTGCATAATTAATCCCATAATAGATCCTTAATCTGTCTACTGGTTTCCAGCTTTGACAATACCACCGGGCTTCTTTGCTGTTATTCCTGATTCCCCTCTTGCTCCCTCCCAGCTCAACTCCAGTAAACAGCCAAAAAGAACTTTTAAAAAACTAAATTTAAATCATATAATTCTCCAGTGTAAATACATCAGTGACTTGCTATTATCCTAACAATAAAAGTCTAATTCCTCCTATGGAGTGCAAAATTCAACATGATCTGGTCCATGTAATTCTACAACTAATTATACTCTATCCATAGTGGATTTTTTTTAATGTTCTGGAACATTCCAAGCATTTTCCTATTTCTAGGACTTTGCATGTATTTGTCTTTCTGGCTGAAATGCAACTTTTTTTTTCTTTTTTAAGCTGTTTTTGCATGGCAGGCTCTAGCTCATCCTTTACTTGCCAGTTCACAGGATCCTCACCACCTGTAACATTATATTCTCTATCATAACAACTTAAAAGAAATCTTTATGACAATGATCACATTTCTCTCTTCCACATCATTATTTTTTCCTCAGTTACTCAGAAACCGGCCAATCATCTATTTTTTTCATATGTTTGTTTACATGTTTATTCTTCTTCCAGGCTGCAGCTCTCCTATTTTATTCTTATCTGTATCCAAGGACCTAGAAAATTGTCTGGCACAAAGGAATTGTTCACCAAGCGTTTTAAAAATTAGTGGATAAATGCTTGCAATAAAACAGAGAAAGTGATTAAAAACTGCTATAACATATCCTGTTTGGGTGACTAAGGGGAATGGTGGTATCTTTGATAGAACTGAAGAATTGGTGAAGGAAAGGTTATTAAGAAGGGAGAATAGTATACTAACTGTGAAATGCACAGATTAATACAACTGATCTTAGCACATAAATTTTAGAAGTACAGAGCACTGTACAATAGCATATATTTCACCTTTAATAGTTTATACCTCTGTGTATGTAACAGTGGAGAGGTGATTAAGTAGATGTCCCCAGTTACAGTTTTAATTCCTCTGACTTACTAGGTCCTAGGCTCCCAGGGTACCCTGATCAAGAGTGGTCTCATGACCTGTAAGACAATTTACCTTCCAGGTTTGAAGTGTATGTATGAAGGGCTAAGCAGAAAACAGATGACACAAACAGGTTATGTAAGAGACCATAGGAAAGTGTGGGCGTGGTTAATGAAGATGAGTATGCAGTGGTAAAACACAGTGGGGACTTTTTACCATGCATAAGCCTGTAGGAAAAACAGGAGACAGATTTGCCTGAATGCAGCTGAGCTATTGTTCAGGAGACAGGATGCTAACAGAATAAAAACTTGCACTTCATTCCTCTGTGCTGTACATGACAAACTGCTGATACTGCTCATTGGCTAACCCAACTAGAAACCAGAGGCCAATAGAACCTGTTGCTTTATTCTATGAAATTCTACCTCCTACAGGAAGAAAAGAGTTAATTAACATGATGCTCCAGCGTTTTGTCCTTGTCTATGCCCACAGAATTTAGAAAAATACTGGGGACATACTGATTCCTCCTTAAATATTTTAGAAATGAGTGGATGACTGGTTGCAAATAGGATGTAGTCAAACAAAGGAAACATTTAAAGCTACTATAAAAGACATCCTCTCATAGTAAGCAGAAGGATGGTGATATCTGAAAGAATATACGAGGCAAATGGAAACTATCTAGTATACTTTCTCTTCCATTAGCTGTAACTAATTCAATAGCATATTCCTCTAGCTACCTGTTGCAGAGTACGTGTTATGTGCAAAGCATTGTTCTAAACCCTTTACAACTCAGCAAGACAGGAAACTGAGGCACATCCACACAAAAGTGTTTTATCTGTTTCAGGTGTCACGAATGCCAACTGTTGGACCTAGGACTTGACCTAGGACATTTTTCCAGTTCCTAGGTCATTCACATTAACAATGAAATATTCCCTCCTTGTATTGTATACCAACCTTTCCTTTCTCCCTAATGTCATGAAGTTCCCAGTTTTATTACTTTCATTCTCCTTTCTTCTACAAAAGGAAATATTTGGATGAGATGATTTCTAAAATTCATGCCAATTCTGGGATTCTGTTTGTCTACATAGGTTGTAATTATTTATGTAATGTAAAATGAACAGAGTTTTGGAGGCAAAGCATGAAAAATACTAAGGAAATGCAAAAGCAGTCATTATCCCTTGGTAAAACACAGATTCTCAAAGAAATATTCACGGGGGCACCTGGGTGGCTCAGTCTGTTAAGTGTCTGACTCTTAGTTTCAGCTCAGGTCATGATTTCACAGCGAGTTCAAGCCCTGCATTGGGCTCTGAAAGAGCCCACACTTTTGTGTGGATGTGCATTGGGCTGAAAGAATGGAGACTGCTTGGGATTCTCTCTCTCCTTCTCTCTCTGCCCATCTCCTGCTTGCTCTCTCACTCTCTCAAAATAAATAAATAAACTTAAAAAAATGAAAAAAAAAAGAAATATTCAAGATGGAGACAGCAAAGGATAAGGCAGTAACACCTTTACTTCAGTGAAAATGATTACATTGCAGTGTGGTTAATATGTTCATTCTTAGCTGAAACTGCTTTTTTACTGGGCAGTTTATCACATATACAGTGAAGCTACCTAATTAATGATGAAATAGATATTGCCAAGTTTGAATCTCTTAAAGTCTGTCCTTTTATTCTATTGGTTTTCTGTGGTTGGTGTCATGTAATACCAGAAGGTCTATGTAAGAGACACAAGGGCCAAACAATATTTCAGACTTCCTAAGAAACAGGATTGTTTCCATATTTCTACTTGCATGTTAATGTGATTTATTAAAAAAAATTCAGAATTGAACTGGAATTAAGAGAGGCTTGTGTTTGGAGATGAGGTGTGGCATGTCTAGTCCAGTACTGCAGGACACTTTACTTAACCCTGTGAGCAAACTTATTAAATTTTTGTAGGATAGGATTATATAGGTTACATAAAGTGCTTAGTATTGTGCTTGGTTTATAGAAGACCTTCACAAGTGGTGCCTACTATTGTTGTTATTAATACAGGACAGAAAATATGACAGTCATTACAATGTATAGATGTATAAATCCTTTCTTACCATTTAGTTGAAATTCTTAAAAATTAAGTCAATTTGCAATGAATTTGAATTCAGTTAAGCAACTGAGTGACATCATATATTTAAGGGCTATAATTTGCTTGAATACAATTAAATCATCACTCTAGTGCACTTTGTGATGTTTACCACACCCTCTTTCATAGTATTAAAACAAACAAACAAGAAAACCTTACTTTTGTAGAATTCTTGACACTTCTAAGTAAATCTCTCCTACTTCATTTTCCAAGAAATGTAGGATGAAAGGCTAAAATGAGATACTAACAGTTTTGTAGTATTGAAAGTTTGAGATGTATTTCAGAAGTGAGTGGGGTAAAAATAGGAGCTGTAAGTTAAATATCCTCAGATTCATGTGAAGAAAGCATTAGATGTAAGGAACTGCTAAAAACTATGAGATGATTTAACAAATATTGACATATAATAAACATGAAATATGATCATTTTTATTAGAACATAACATATGCTCATGGCAAATATTAAGTAATACTTAAATATATAAAGCAAAAAGTGAAAGTGAGTGCCCATTCCCCTAAATTTTATTTTTTCTACATTTACATATATAATAAATTGAGTCTTGCTTTGGATTTTCCCTCCCAAACACTTCCAGGAATTCCAGGATTATTTTTATATGTCATGTGAATATAAACTAGACCTTTCCTGATTGCAGGAGGAAAGGTAATTTTCCTATAAGTCCCAGTGGTAGTTGTATAGGTATGTCTGTGTGGGGTTAGAAATGCCATCTCCCACATGCAATTAAAACACTTACTTGCATACCCTGTCCTCTTTATGCTGTTTGTGAGTATTGTTGATGTCACTCCTTTTGGTAGACACACTGTAGGGTGAACTCCAGGGAGTCATGTCTTATAGAGTCCTCATACCTTCAGTGCTACAGAACATGGGACTTGTAACTGAGATAAAGTTCAAGTTGGCTACATATTACACCTGGAGCCAATTCAACAATCAAAGTCTGCATTTTCCTCCCACTGAGTTCTGTATGGATGGTGATTTTTCTCTCAAAGTCCCAAATGAATGCATTTCCTGGGTTTGTCTGAGACTATCCAGTGAATCACATAGGTATATTGGTGTAAATCTGATCCAACTGGAAAACACAGGTCAGTTCTTTTTCAAAGAACTCTTAGGCTTTTCAAATATCAGGACATTGGATTGTTCCTTTTATTTTTAATTTATAATTAGAAATTATTCTGGGGTGCCTCGGTAGATCAGTTGGTTAAGTGTATAACTTTGGCTCAGGTCATGATCTCAGCACCCATGAGTTCGAGCCCTGTGTCGGGCTCTGTGCTGGCAGCTCAGAGCCTGTAGCCTGCTTCAGATTCTGTGTCTCCCTCTGTCTCTGCCCCTCCCTCCCTCACACTCAGTTTTCTCTCTCTCTGAAAAATGAATAAACCTTAAAAAATTTTAAAAAATAGAAAATTATTCTTAGCAATTAAGTTTGTATTATGAATTATATAAATTATAATGTGAAATTTGTCACTCTTATAGTCTATGCTTCAAGTTAAACTTTCATCAGTTATTCTTACTAGTGTTTACAAATACTTCTAAAATTTTATTGTACATATACATACAATCAAGTACATAATTTTATATAAAAATTAGAAATGCTGTATACTTTTGCAAGCTACAAATACATTATGCCATTTTTCCAGATTAGTAGTAAATATATTCTGTGTTTGTATTGACTGCATTGTAACCTCAAGTACTTACACTCAGACATACATACAGGTACATATTGTGTGTGTATATTTGTGTGTGTACGCATGTATACATTTATAAAATTTAGTTTTATTTATTTTTTGTTACTTTTTCCCTCTGAAATACATATTTCTTAAAAATTAGGTTTTTAAAAGCAAAAATTATGCTTCCAAAATTCAAATAATATACAAGACTATGGAGTATAGAGACACCTCCTTAAAGAGGGATAACATGAGTGAGATATTGTGTACACTCTTAGTTAAATATCATTTGGTCCAGAAGTTGTTAGCTCTTTATTTAAAAGATAATACTTTGAAATAATAATTATTTCTCTGAACAGATCAAATTAAATTTACCCCCTTCTTTTCATTATGTATTATTTTTCTTAGCTCATGTTTGAACTATCATGTAAGAGACTTTTGATTAAAGAAACTTCATGCCAAATGCTGGCAATATCTGAATATCAGTTTCAGCCTTAACTAGTCGATATACTGACTTTTTTTTTTATATGAAGTTTATTGACAAATTGGTTTCCATACAACACCCAGTGCTCATCTCAAAAGGTGCCCTCCTCAATACCCATCACCCACCCGCCCCTCCCTCCCACCCCCCATCAACCCTCAGTTTGTTCTCAGTTTTTAACAGTCTCTTATGCTTTGGCTCTCTCCCACTCTAACGTCCTTTTTTTTTTTTTTTTTCCTTCCCCTCCCCCATGGGTTCCTGTTAAGTTTCTCAGGATCCACATAAGAGTGAAACCATATGGTATCTGTCTTTCTCTGTATGGCTTATTTCACTTAGCATCACACTCTCCAGTTCCATCCACGTTGCTACAAAAGGCCGTATTTCATTTTTTCTCATTGCCACGTAGTATTCCATTGTGTATATAAACCACAATTTCTTTATCCATTCATCAGTTGATGGACATTTAGGCTCTTTCCATAATTTGGCTATTGTTGAGAGTGCTGCTATGAACATTGGGGTACAAGTGCCCCTATGCATCAGTACTCCTGTATCCCTTGGGTAGATTCCTAGCAGTGCTATTGCTGGGTCATAGGGTAGGTCTATTTTTAATTTTCTGAGGCACCTCCACACTGCTTTCCAAAGCGGCTGCACCAATTTGCATTCCCACCAACAGTGCAAGAGGGTTCCCGTTTCTCCACATCCTCTCCAGCATCTATAGTCTCCTGATTTGTTCATTTTGGCCACTCTGACTGGTGTGAGGTGATACCTGAGTGTGGTTTTGATTTGTATTTCCCTGATAAGGAGCGACGCTGAACATCTTTTCATGTGCCTGTTGGCCATCTGGATGTCTTCTTTAGAGAAGTGTCTATTCATGTCTTCTGCCCATTTCTTCACTGGGTTATTTGTTTTTCGTGTGTGGAGTTTGGTGAGCTCTTTATAGATTTTAGATACTAGCCCTTTGTCCGATATGTCATTTGCAAATATCTTTTCCCATTCCGTTGGTTGCCTTTTAGTTTTGTTGGTTGTTTCCTTTGCTGTGCAGAAGCTTTTTATCTTCATAAGGTCCCAGTAATTCACTTTTGCTTTTAATTCCCTTGCCTTTGGGGATGTGTCTTTTTAAAAAAATTATTTATTTTAAGAGAGAGACAGCATGAGCAGGGGAAGAGAGAGAGAGAGAGACAGAGAGAGAGAGAGAGAGAGAGAGAGAGAGAGAATTCCAAGCAGGCTCCACACTGTCAGTGCAGAGCTTGAAGCAGGGCTCAATCTCAGGAACTGTGAGGTCATGACCTGAGCCAAAATCAAGAGTCAGATGCTTAACCGACTGAGCCACCCAGGTATCCCTCTATATATTGACTTTAAGAAAGATATATAACAATTGCTTCAATCACAGTTCACTGTCAATTAGGGACATCTCCCAGGATTGCCCAATCCTAGGATTGTCCAATCTTTGAATTTCAACAGGGAAGTATAAGATATTAATTGATTTACATTACAAGAATATGCTTATGCATCATGCTGGTGTATTTCTGGGAAGATAACAAAAGGCCTACATTGCTTCTCAGTTTATCTTGGATGAGAAATATAACCTCTGAAAATTTCTTTCAGGCAGTCATTTCTCTTTCCATGCATGGGGAAATAGTTTTACTAGCATCAGAAAGAAACCTAATCTCCAGACCCTCTCCAAAATTTCAATCCTAATCAATTATTTAAATCAACAACCATACAAAAAGCTGCTGAGAGGACTTTAAAATCAGAACAGAAATCAATCTCAGAATACTGCTAGTAACGAAAATTAATTGATCTAGTCTAGTTGAGTGTAGAATGTGGATTGGGAATTGGGATAGCTTTGTAGTATGTCAGCCTCGCTAGGCTGAACTACATTTCCCAGAATTTTCTTTATTGTATGTTTACATTAGAGTGAACAACAGAAGGGAAGCAGCAACCATGTTGTAGCTCACACACATATTGTGTCTCTGCTAACCCACACCATTGGTGTGAAGACACAATTGGCCCCACAATTGTTCTACTTTTTTCCAGTTACTGACCACTGGTGTGTGTTTATCTTTGTGACAAAAGGGTCCAGTTTCTGCAAGTTTTCTTGTCACCAAGAACAGAGGCAAAAAGAAAGCTCATGGTTTCCTTATGGACATCAGTATGATTTTGCAAGGTTCTAGCTTATGCATGTGAGTTCCAGCCTGCTTGTGACCTTTCCTGCTTGACCAACTGCTCCATGGATTTCAAGTTGTAGTACAGACAAGGAGACAGCAGCCTTATAGAGACAGCTGAATCAGCTTATTTTGTTGAGTAAGTGAGTTCTCTGTCACACACACACACACACACACACACACGCAACTGATTTGGTTTCCCTGGTTGAACTCTGACTGATGCATGAAAGGCAACAGCCATAGACAACTCTTTCATTAACTTTTCTTATGAAGGGGAGAGCACATAATATCTGGAGATCACATGAAGTCAAAGGATCATTATAACAAATAGAGAATGCTTGATTTTATTTCTGTGTTTCTGTTTCCAGAAAAGAAGGAAGTTTGGTGATGCATAAAAGAAAGAATATAATCAATACTAAATTATCCATGGAAAAAGAGAAAAGGCAGGGCACAGGTTTAAATGGGTTAGTAGTTTTCTGTTTTTTCTCCAGTTTTGTTAGATGCAATTGACAAATAAAATTGTGTGTGTGTGTGTATGTAGATACACACACAAACTGTATTTATACAAAGAGTATATATATTCTTTATACTATATATATAATTATATGTATTATGTACAGATTTGCAGATAATATACAGTATATCCAAGTAATGTATACAAAGTATATATAAAGTATATAAAAAGTACAAGAGGATTTGATACACATCTTGTGGAATAATTAATTAACACAACCATTACCTCACCTTCCTTCTAACTTTGGGCTTAGTTTCTTTTTTTAGTTCCTTGAGATATATGGTTAGGTTGTTTACTTGCTTGAAATCTTTCTTTTATCTTAATGTAGGCATTTATCACTCTAAACTTCCCTCTTAGACTGCTTTTGCTGCATTCCATACATTTTAATGTATTGTGTTTCCTTTTCCATTTGTTTTAAAATACCTTTGATTTCCCCTTTGATTTCTTCCTTGACTCATTGGTTGTTCAAAGTATTTTGTTTAATTTCCACTTATTTGTGAATTTTTCAGTTTTCTCTGTTACTGAGTTCTAGTTTCATACCATTGTGGTTGGAAAAGATGTTTGGTAGAATTTCAATTCTCTTAAATTTGTTAAGACTTGTTTAGTGACACAATATATGATTTACCCTGGAGAATGTTCCATGTGCACCTGGGAAAAATGTGTGTTCTGCTGATGTTAGATGGAATGTTCTGCATTTGCCTGTTAAGTCTATTTAATCTAGAGTGTAGTCCAAGCCCTGTGGGTCTATTTAAGATACATGGCCAACAATTCTGTCAACTAGAATTGAGAATTGGTAGCATAACTCTGTGCTTTTCACCAAGAAAATTCAGCTACAAAAGACAATGTTAGAGTAAGTAGAGAGTTGGGCCTGACAAGCAGGTGTCTTTCCCAGGTGTGTACAGCAGAGAAACAATATTTCTACAGATGGATCTGTGAATCCAAACTGGTCAAATAGAGATGCAAAGACAGTAATAGAGTGATTGATGGTGACAAAATAGTAGGATTAATGAGTTGGGAATGAACTGGTGGCTTGTATATAGTTGGATAATTGAGTAGATGTGTTCAAATAGGTGAGTTGGTCTAGGTGAATATTACATTAACTGTTTCTATTGTGTATGTAATAGAGTAGTAGCTGGTAATGCAGCAACAAATTTATAGATATAGTGGGGGAGGCAGATAATAAAAAAGTTAGCAAAGAGATATGAATTATGATTAGTGCTATAAGGAAAAAGCAGTAGTATTGTGAATGAGAAAAGCATGTGGTGGTAGGAGATAATATTTAGATAAAGCTGTCAGAGAAGCCTTTTCCAACAAGATGCTTTAAGCTAGAACCTAAGGAATGAAAATGTGTTCATACAAGAAGCACATTATCTTGAGATCAAAATGAGCTCTGTGGAACGATGACCTCACTATATCCGAGAGTGGTATAAATGAGGCTGGATGAGGGCTTTATTAAAACTTTGAGTCTTTTCATGGCATATTTCTTTTAGGAATTCCTTAAGTACAGTATTGTATCTAGTCATCAGCTGTATACATATATATTATTTACTTTGGCCATACATACATACATACATATTTTGGTATATTATGTATATTTATGATATATTTAATGTATTATATATTTATAATGTATGATTATTATATTTTACATATTTTTACTTTGGTAATTATTACTACATTTATTCAAGGTATTATTTTATTACAGTAAAAGGAAAATTGCTTATCAAATTTAAATAAGCCCAATAAATGTCAAAGCTAGACCACAAAACCAAGCCTACTGACTAATTTAATAATTTAATTATACCATAATTGTTATTAGTTAGGAAACAGTAGAGTGTTCAGCTTTTAAAAAACAATGCCTAAAATAATAATAATTAAAAAATGGCAACTTTGACACTGTTATGTGACTGACCAATTGTTTTGTTTTGTTTTAATTCTAACAACTGTCTATTTGTTTCTTGCATAGGGCATTGGGAATTTCTCACTTGGTATAATTATCAATTATGTTAAGTAGTCTGTTAAAAGATTATGATCGTTTTAATCACTATCACCACCATTATCATAAAAATGTTCCAAAATATATTAAAATACTAAACTTTATTAAATGGGAAAGAATTGAGGCTAAATGGAATCATTATGTTAAAAAAAAGATGGGTGCCTAGTTGGCCTGGTAGGTTAAATGTCTTTTGGCTCAGGTCATGATCTCGTGGTTTGTGAGTATGAGCCCCACATCAGGCTCTCTGCTATCAGCACAGAGCCCGCTTCAGATCCTCTGTCTCTCTCTCTCTCTCTCTCTCTGCCCCTCCCTTGCTCATTCCCTCTCTTTCTCTCTCTCAAATATAAATAAACATTTTTTAATTGGATTTTGGGGCACCTGGGTGGCTCAGTCGGTTAAGCGTCTGACTTCGGCTCAGGTCATGATCTCACGTTTTGTGAGTTTGAGCCCCACATTGGGCTCTGTGCTGACAGCTCGGAGCCTGGAGCCTGCTTCGGATTCTGTGTCTCCCTCTCTCTCTGCCCCTCCCCTGCTCATGCTCTGTCTCTCTGTCTCTCAAAAATAAATAAAGATAAAAAAATAAAAATAATAAAAATTGGGTTTTATCTCTTAATATTGGTTCCCGAGGTTTACATAAACATATCTTTTTTTAAGAAATCACTTGTATTGTGAAGTTGATTGGGTTAGCTGGAATGCAGAAAGTTTGAAGAAGTACTCTAGCAAAGAATCCCTACCATTCCATTTCAATGAATAAATTTGTGTTTTTTATGATAGAAATAATATCTTGAAATGTTAACTATTATTTTATTTCTGTCCCTGAATGAAAGCCTACTGGCTAATTTAATTGTAGGTAGTCAAAATCATTAAGGTTGAAGAATTAACCAGAATGTTTTATAATTTTAGTTTTTGTAAGAAGACTCATAAATGAACAGGTCATTTAATTACACCCCCTTCCATTGAAATTGATAAGAGAATTAAAATTATTCTTCTCCTAATTGAATTTTGTAAGAAAAAGGTAAAGTAATTAAAGGCATAACCAATAGTTATTTACCATACAAATATGAAAAGATGATAGACACTTAAGCATTGATTGATTTTTCTTTAATGATTCATATTGAATTATGAAACAGTGTCCTTGAAACTAACTTACTAACTTTCTTTTGAGATATGACTCTTTTCAACATTCTGTCATATTTTACCCAACCTAGAATAAACAAATCTGACATTTTAATTAAAAAGGAAACTGGAATTGTATAATGTTTTGCACTTAATAGTTGAGTTAATTAAATATCTAGAAGTGTAAAGTCTAATTGTCTCAGAAAATTCAAGGATATCCAATGTAAAGTGATGACCTGAGAATTAATCGACTGAGCATACTATTTCCTTATCAAGCCAAAATGTAGAACTCTTAAGAAATACCTTTTTGATTTTTTACCTGTGTGTATCCTTTACATTTAACTGTCTCTGAATTATATTTTATCAGAATATATCAAGAAACAAATATAGAGCAGGTGTGATGTTGCAATGTAGACCTCCTAGTTGAACAAATATAATACTTTGTGTCCCTGACTACCATTTTCAAATATCCACAGAACTATTGTTGAGTTATAAGACTTCTTAAGGAGACTTCCTCTGAAATGGGTACATACCATAAACTTATCCCACACAGCAATCCTAATATCAAAATGAGTTATGAAATATAAATTTTATTATCATAATAATTTGTATTTAGCTAATATGTGAATTATTTAATGCGATGAAAATGCTGAATAGTAAATCATCACAAAGTCTCCATGGCACACAGTGAACATTCATTTAGCTCTCGTATCCACATGGTGCATCCAACTGGGCTGACTCACTCGTGAATTTGCTGTCGTCTGCTGAGGGTCTTCTAGCTGGCTCTGTAGATCTTGGCTCACACACAGGCATGGGTGATCATCTGGCTGACTTCTGTTATAGGAGAGTCTCAGCTAAGATGGCTTGGATCCCTTGAATAAACCACTCCTTTATCTCTAGTTTCAACATGCAAACACAATCATATTGCCTTATTAATTACAGAGTAGGAGGAACAAATGAACAGGCTTCATCACTCATGTGCTTTTAAATCTCTGCTTTTGTCAGATTTACTAACATCCATTGTCCCAGTCCTACCACATGACTAAGCCAAATCATATCTCATGGCCATCCATTTGAGAGGGAAGGCACTGTGTGGTGAAAGCTATTGCATGTTATTCATATTCCCCTTGAGGAATGAAGGACCAGCTATCTCAGTTGATGTGAATGCTGCTGGAAGGCTTCCTCGAGTGTCACCTCAGTTCAGGAATTGCCATAGCTAAAGAGGCCACCTTACCAAAGACCATACCTCCTTCCTGGGGCATCTCATATTCAGTGATTGGTTGACACAGGAGTATTAAAACCTGGCCCTTTTACCCCAGCTATAAACAGTTCTGAGTAGCAATTTCATTTTCAGATCTCCCTGTAGGATCAGTTAAGTTTTCTGTGGATACTGCATTGCAGTTTGATTTCTCCTTCTGTCCAGTCCTCCTTTCTTTCATTTCACTCAACTGCTGTTGAGCCCAGGATTTTTTCCCAATTCACTTGCTGCCACTAATCTCCACTTCAGAATCTACATCACAGAGATCCGACCTGCAACACATCACAAAATTATACAGGAAATGACATGGCTCCAGGGAAAGTTGAATTGAGGTCATGAATGCCATCAACTTAGTATAACTTTATGGCGTAACAGTCTAGCAGCGTGAGATTTGATCATCCTTAAAACAGTAATCACACAAAAAAGATATTTTTCTCCTAATTATGTTTCTTTTTTCAATTCTGTTTTTAATATAGACTAATGTTTTGGTCACCATGGGTCATAACTAAACTGTGTTCACATTTTCTTGCTTTTTCTTCTTGGTTCTGTTACAACCTATGTTAGAATATCTTTTTTTTTTTTATTTTTTAACTGTTTATATATTCTTAGAGAGAGGGAGAGAGAGTGCAAGCAGGGGAGGGGCAGAGAGAGAGAAAGAGAGAGAAAATAGGCTTCACGCTGTCAGCACATAGCCCTATGCGGGGCTTGAACTCATGAACTATGAGACCATGACCTGAGCCGAAGTTTGACGCTCAACTGACTGAGTTACTCAGGCACCCCTATCTTTTTTTTTTTTAGGTAGGCTCCACATCCAGTGTGGGGCTTTAACTCATGACCCCAAGATCAAGAGTCTCATGTTCTACCTACTGAGCCAGGCAGGCACCCCTAGAATGCCTTGTTTGTATTGATTTGCCTGTCAAAATTTAACTCTTTGTTTAAAGTTGAGTTCAGATCTTATTTCTATTTGATACGTCTCCTGTTCCTGTCAGTTAGAAATGATCCGATCCTTCCAGCATATTACATCTCACTATATGAACTTACCATGGCATGTCATACTTGATAATTTATAATCTTGCCTCACCTCCTGATGAGATCCTCAAGAATAAGGATTCTGTCATAGTAATTTCTTAAAAATATCTTAGGTCATCTAGAAAAGTGACTTAGCATACTTTCTTTTTAATATAAAAATCTGAATGATTCAAGAAAAACCATGTGTTACCCATTGTCTTACATGAAACTTTCACATATGGAAATATGTATCAACAAACATGAAATTTAACAGCTCTTTTCTACAAAGAACATACATGATTTTTCAGAAGACAAATATACATCAAATATAAATAAAGAAATCTTCAGCAGTACTCAAGATATACAAACAGATGATGTACCCCAAACTTAAAATCTCAATTTTGATCTCTTATTTATTGGCCGTGAGTTATATACAAACAACTCACGGTGTGTATACCACTCAAGATATGCTTTAGTCAGTAAGACACGTCAATACAGAAATGACTGTCATGAAATAAGAAATTTTTACTCATAGTTCCCTAGAAAAAAGAATGCCATTCAAGGCCACAGAGAAGGAGCAGGGTGGGTCAGGAGTCAGATGGAGTGGGGAAAATGTGAGGAAGGCCTTTATTATGGTTTGTATAAGAAGGAATGGATGGGTCAGGGAAAGCAAACTAAAGGCTTGGCTATTATGAATAATTTTAGTGAGTTTTTAGGCATACAGTCTGTCCTGACATGACCGTAGTCTGATTAGAGCAGGAGAATAGTGATCTAGATTGTGGGAACCCAATAAAGGAAGTGATTAAGGGTGTGAACTTTGGATTCAGTGGTTTACATCTAGGCACCCTCCCAGGTAAGTTGTTAACTGTTCTTGGATTTGGCTAACCCTAGGAGGGGCAGTCCCTCCAGGGTCAGCAAAACCCCAAGATGATAGAAAGGAAGAAGGAAGGAAAGAAGGAAAGGAAGGAAGGAAGGAAGGAAGGAAGGAAGGAAGGAAGGAGAGGGAGGGAAATAAAGAAAGAAGGCAAGAAGGAAAGAAAAGGCAAGAGAAGGCAAGAGAAGAAAAAAGAAATTGTTAATACACACAAACACCCACAGCTAGATAACTTGGGGGAGGTATTCTTATCTGGACTGCATAAGCCATATTTTTACAACTCCACTATTGTGTTAATGCATAGTCTGTTCTCAAAAAAATACTTTCATTATGTATTATTTATTCAAACTTATGCCAAAAAATTTTATGCAAGCTGTTAGTACAATCTATCTTCCGCCTAGAAATTATTCTAGTCTAATCAAGGATCTATTCTCATTAATAGCTGACATACATAAACTTGTTGACCTTTGGCTTATCTTGTTGATTTATTTTATAATCAATTTCATTCCATAAAATAACTTACTTGCCAAGTCAATAGTTATATAACATTTCTTTCCTTTACTAACCACATCTTACAAACTCTCCACATTCTTTTTTTTTTTTTTAATTTTTTTTTCAACGTTTATTTATTTTTGGGACAGAGAGAGACACAGCATGAACGGGGGAGGGGCAGAGAGAGAGGGAGACACAGAATCGGAAACAGGCTCCAGGCTCTGAGCCATCAGCCCAGAGCCTGACGCGGGGCTCGAACTCACGGACCGTGAGATCATGACCTGGCTGATGTCGGACGCTTAACCGACTGCGCCACCCAGGCGCCCCTCCACATTCTTAACACAAGAACAAACTTATTTACTCCTTTGAAACTCCAAAGTATAATTATGATTTCATTTTCTCATTTGTTTTCAACTCAAGAGTTTTCACTGTATAAGTAAGTCAATATTTTACCGATTCTTTTTATTAAAAAACAATATTATCATTAGGGTCTATCAACTATAAATCCTAATTCTTACATGGAATGTTTCAAGTTGGAAAACATACGCTTTCTAGGTCGAGATTATAGAATATATGTCAATCCAATCTTGTTGCATTTGATAGCCTAGGCACCTTAAAACCATTAACATTAAAAGTAAAATTATAAATTTCTGTATGTAGAGGATCAAAAATGGTATAGTAAAAGCTCCATAAATTCTCTCCTTCATTATAGCAATGGAAACACTTGCAAAAATCATCAGAATGAACATTTTCACAACTCTGAAAATTATTCTAAGTCTCACAACAATCTGGAGAGCATTATTGCAACAATGACAGCCAAATCTCAGCAAAAAAAAAAAAAATGACTTTTAAGAAATTGTAACTTTCTCTATTCCTACCCCTGACCAGCTCCGCAGTAGCCTTTAAAACCAACGTGTCATAATCAAGGTAAAATTCAGCAGTCTTACAGTCAGTGGAAGACTGAAGTAAAAGCTCCTTGTCAACCTCATTCCTAGAGAATTGTCATTATTTGATCAGTTGGGTGTTTCCTTGGAAGATCCTCTTTCAGAGTATCTTTACTTGGCCTGACTTAAAGCTCATCCAGCATGAACAGGCTTTGGTCCCAGGTTGTCAAAATCAGATAGAGGCAGTTTCTTAACTTTATAGTTTCTGAGGCCTTAGGTGGTATTGGGCAAATAATAGTTAAACCAAAAAGCTCGAAAGGGAAAGCTGGAGAATGAGATAAACTCTGATATGTTCCAGGAATCTAGAAAGCCACCAACATATACAGTGCTGTGCACATGACCTGAGCTATAGTGAGCTCACCTCTGGCTATCCCTGAGACTCTTTTATGAAAGAAATGAAGGCTAATGGAGAGCTTTTAACTGTTAGTCTGAGTGTTGAAGGGATGCCTTTAGTCAAATTCAGAGACTCTCTCAACAGACTGGGAGACGTATTGGTTCCTGGTGTTCATGGAAATCTCTGTTTAATTATTAGTGAAACACTAAATTAACTGAACATATATTTAAGTGGTCACATATGAAAATGAGTGCAGACTTTACATAATCCACAAAAGTACTTAAATAAACAAACAAACAATAAGAAGCTCTGCAGATGGGGCATAATATGATTTTCAAAGTTGATACATTATATTATTCAACATGTTCAGTTTTAAAACAAAAAAATGTAAGGCATGCAAAAGAACACAAAAATATGGAAAAGTAGAGGGGAAAAAATAGTAAATAGAAACTTCCCTGAGGAAGCTGATATGTTGAACTTACTAGACAAAGACTTTCAAACACCTATTTGAAATATATTGAAAGAAATAATGCGCGTGAAGAAACAATGGAAGATATTAAAATAATGTTTCATCAAATACTGAATATTAATGAATACTAAAAGTTATTTAAGACAGCAACATGAAGAAGGATGAAACTAGACCACTTTCTTAACATCATTCACAAAAACAAACTCAAAATGGATAAAGGACCTGAATGTGAGACAGGAAACCATCAAAACCCTAGAGGAGAAAGCAGGAAAAAAACTCTTTGACCTCAGCCACAGCAATTTCTTACTTGACACATCCCCAAAGGCAAAGGAACTAAAAGCAAAAAATGAACTATTGGGACCTCATGAAGATAAAAAGCTTCTGCACAGCAAAGGAAACAATCAACAAAACTAAAAGGCAACCAACGGAATGGGAAAAGATATTTGCAAATGACATATTGGACAAAGGGCTAGTATCCAAAATCTATAAAGAGCTCACCAAACTCCACACCTGAAAAACAAATAACCCAGTGAAGAAATGGGCAGAAGACATGAATAGACACTTCTTTAAAGAAGACATCCAGATGGTCAACAGGCACATGAAAAGATGCTCAACGTCGCTCCTCATCAGGGAAATACAAATCAAAACCACACTCAGATATCACCTCATGCCAGTCAGAGTAGCTAAAATGAACAAATCAGGAGACTATAGATGCTGGAGAGGATGTGGAGAAACAGGAACCCTCTTGCACTGTTGGTGGGAATGCAAATTGGTGCAGCCGCTCTGGAAAGCAGTGTGGAGGTTCCTCAAAAAATTAAAAATAGACCTACCCTATGACCCAGCAGTAACACTGCTAGGAATTTACCCAAGGGAAACAGGAGTGCTGATGCATAGGGGCACTTGTACCCCAATGTTTATAGCAGCACTCTCAACAATAGCCAAATTATGGAAAGAGCCTAAATGTTCATCAACTGACGAATGGATAAAGAAATGGTGGTTTATATACACAATGGAATACTATGTGGCAATGAGAAAGAATGAAATACGGCCTTTTGTAGCAACGTGGATGGAACTGGAGAGTGTTATGCTAAGTGAAATAAGTCATATAGAGAAAGACAGATACCATATGTTTTCACTCTTATGTGGATCCTGAGAAACTTAACAGAAGTCCATTGGGGAGGGGAAGAAAAAAAAAAAAAAAGGTTAGAGAGGGAAAGAGCCAAAGCATAAGAGACTTTTAAAAACTGAGAACAATCTGAGGGTTGATGGGGGGTGGGAGGGAGGGGCGGGTGGGTGATGGGTATTGAGGAGGGCACCTTTTGGGATGAGCACTGCGTATTGTATGGAGACCAATTTGACAATAAATTTCATGTTAAAAAAAGTTATTTAAAAAGAAGCAAATAGAAATTATGGAGTTGAGAAATACATTATATGAGATGAAAAATTCATTATGGAACTTACTAGCAGATTTGAACAAGCATAACTGAGAATGTGTGAACTTAAAAATAGATTAGTTGAGAATATCCAGTCTGAGGAACAGAAAGTACAAAGAATGAAGGTAAATAAACAAAATCTCAGAGAAACGTGGGAAACCATTATGCATGCCAACATATGCATAATATCTCAAAAGAAGATGGGAGAGAGGAATTGTTAGAAAAAAATTTTTTGAGAAAATAATAGCCCAAAACTTGCCAAACTTTATGAAAAATATTAATATGCACATCTAAGAAGCTCAACAAAATCCAAGCAGGATATACTTAAACAGATTCACATCTAGACACGCCATAACTGTTTAAAAGCCAATGCCAGAGAGAGAATCTTGAAAACGAGAGAAGAAACTCTTTAGGTACAAGGGAGCCTCAACTGAGATAAATAGCTGACTTCTCAACAGGAAATGTGAAGCTAGAAGGCAGTGAGTGGATTGATACATTCAATGTGCTGAAAGAAAAAGATTGACAACAAGGAATTCAATATCCATCAAAACTATCCTTCAGAATTGAAGGAGAAATTATGACATTTTAAGATTTAAAAAAATGAAACAAAACTGAGGAAATTTGTCACTAGCAAACCCACCCTGCAAGAAATACTAAAGATAATTCCTCAGGATGAAAAATGAAATGAAAGGACATCCAACAGTAAATTCATATGAATTTATATTATTACTGCACCAGTTATAACAACTTAACATAAACATAATAAGTTTAATATAACAATAATATAAGGTAAACATAAAATGTAATGTAAATATGATTTTTTGGGTGCAGGTTTTTTCTCCTGATTAGAAGACATCTGCATAAAGCAGAAATATTAATCTGTGCTGTTGGGCATACAAGGTATAAAGATGTGACTTGTATGATTAGAATAGCACAAAGGAGGGGCGCCTGGGTGGCGCAGTCGGTTAAGCGTCCGACTTCAGCCAGGTCACGATCTTGCGGTCCGGGAGTTCGAGCCCCGCGTCGGGCTCTGGGCTGATGGCTCAGAGCCTAGAGCCTGTTTCCGATTCTGTGTCTCCCTCTCTCTCTGCCCCTCCCCCGTTCATGCTCTGCCTCTCTCTGTCCCAAAAATAAATAAACGTTGAAAAAAATTAAAAAAAAAAAAAAAGAATAGCACAAAGGAGAACAAATGAATGGTGCTATATAGGGACAATTTTTTGTGTACTACTGAAATTAATGTGATAATAATTCAATCTCCAGACTGGTACAAAGTAAGATGTTGATTTTAAGCCTTAGAACAATCACTAAGAAAATAAATAGAAGCATATAAAAACATATATATACTTATGCCTGTATGCATATATAAATGATAGTGGGGGACACCTGGGTGGCTCAGCTGATTAAGCAACTGACTTCAGCTCAGGTCATGATCTCACTGTTCCTCAGTTGGAGCCCTGCATCAGGTTCTCTGCACAGAGCCTGCTTTTATTCCTCTGTCTCCCGCTGTCTGTCCCTCTTCCATCTTGCACATGGTCTCTCTCTCAAAAATGAACATTAAAAAAATGACAATAGAATTAAAATGGTATACTGGAGAATATTTAACAAAAAAGTATGCAATAATAGAGGAATAGAGGACTTAGGAAACACTTAAGAAAACAAATGGAAAATAGCAAGATGGCCAGAGGTACAAATTTATGCTGATTAATGTATAGTGGTTAATGGATTCATTAAAAATGTCAGGGAATTAGAAGAAACATAATTGGCAAATTGGTGAGAAGAAGGTCTGAGGAAGAGAGAAGTATACAAACCTTTTCAAGTAGCCATAGACTATAAATATATTATTGTCCCAGTTGAATTCTCCTCAAAGAACAGCATCTACGGAGGAGGATTGTAATCAGCAGATAGAGAAGAAGAAAGAACAAAAACTCAAAAGTGCAAAGAAAACCCAGTTTAGAAAATGATCAAAAGAATGAACGGACATTTCTCTAAAGATACAGATGGCCAATAAGCACATGAAAAGATATTCAACGTTATAGTCATTAGGGAAATGCAAATCAGAACCTTACATGATACTGCTTCACAAACACTATGATAGGTATTATAAAAGAGAGAGATAATATTAAGTGTTGGTAAGGATATTGAGAAATTGGAACGCTCATACATCACTAGTTGGAATGTAAAATGTTGCAGCCATTTTAGAAAACACTTTGGCAGTTCCTCAAAAAGTTAATTATAGAACTATCATATGACTCTACAATTCTGTCTCAGAGAACTAAAAAAAATGTGTTCACACAAAATTGTATACACAAATGTTCATAAAAATATTATTCATAATAGCTAAAAAGTACAAGCAACTCAAATGCCCATCAACCATTGAATTGATTAGCAAAATATACAACTCATACAATGGAAAATTTGTGTATATAGCCCTGAAGTCCCATTTATATACAGATTTACCCAATTTATTTCTATGTAACTGCTAAGTATTTCTCTTGAGTTAAAGGTTATACACAAGAACTCCATACCATGTTCTCTTCCTAAGATTATGGAAGTTGTCATAGAGAGGTAGATTATTTAGTAAGTGTATATATGTTCATATACATACTCCTGCTTTATTTATCAGTAAATGTGCTTTTAAGTTAGTCTACTGAGAAAGATATGGACATTTTTTTTTTAGGTCATTTTTGATTGGTTTGAAAATGTATTGAACAAGATCATTATGGAAAGATTTTTCATTCATTTACTAAATGTATAAAGTTTTAAAAATGAAATACTATTTCCAAGGATTTTATTTAAAACATCCTCCATGTTAATCTTGTGTCCTAGCTTCAAACACTTTTAAATTGTTTCCTTAGGTATCTACTTTCTAATTTTTAATTTTTATACTATTTCTTGTTACCTAAAGCTAGGATTATTGAATGACATTCAACCATGAAAAATGAAGTTTTAGGTTTCATTTCTTCACATCTATGTTCACACATATTTTCTACCCACATCCTCAAATATAGTAATACATCACATCTTTGCTTAAATTAATGTTTGTTCTACATCCTTATGATTATGTTAATATTTTTCATAGAGGAACTCTGTATTTTACTAAGATTTCCTTTCCATTCTTGTAATTGTATTTGGAGCTAATAACTGCCTTATTTTCATCTGCCTAGACTTCTCAGTACCCAAATTTCCCCAGAACAGAATTGTAAATCTCTTCTAATATGGTTTACCACATCAGGGAATCTATTTTCCATTTCCCTCTGGGAATCCTCTGACCTTCAGCTTCTATACATACTGGTTATTTTCTAGACCTGCTAGAAACCTGCCAACTGCACAAATGACATTCTCAGATATTCCTTCAGCATCATTCTGGAAAATTCTGTTTTTTCTTCTTCATTTGACCCATGTATTTCTGTTGTATTAATTTATGTCTATGTGTCTAAGAAAGAGTGCATGAGAGGCAAATATTTCAGATTTTGCATTTCTGAAAATGTTTATATTCTACTTTACTCTTGTTAATTTACTTGCTAATTTATCAGACTTTATTAGTTAGTTAGAGTGAACTTAACAAAGATCACAATCTGAGTGGCTTAAACAACGGGAATTTATTGTCTCACAGTTCTGGAAGTCTGAAGTCCAAGAACAAGGTATTGTCTGGGTTGGTTCCCTCTAAGGTCTATGAGGAAGAATTCATTCCATATTTCTCCCCCAGCTTCTGGTATCTTGTTAGCAATCTTTGGTGTGCTTTGGCTTGTAGGAGCATTATCCTGATCTCTGCCTTTATTTTCATATAGTTTTCTCCTTGTATGTGTGTGTATGTGTCCAAATTTCCCTTATTTATAAGGACATCAGTCAGATTAGAAACCCATTCTGCTTGTTATGATTTCTTCTCAGTTTAACTAGGTACATTTTAACACTTTTTACAAATAAGATTATGTTCTGAGGTATTAGGGGTTAGGGCCTCAACATCTGAATTTTGAGGTGACCCAATTCAATTCATAACACAGATCATGCAATTTTTGTTTGTAAATAATTTTATCTCAGATAATTGAAGTCATCTTTTTATAATACCCTGTATTTTAGTAGTGTTGTGAAAAGTTTAAATCTGTTTTGTTTTCTAAGAACTTGTGTATGTACAATGTATTTCACTTTCCTTTTCTCCTTTCTGATTTTCTTTTTCCTAGTGTTCTGAAAATTTCCAATGGCCTGTGTTGATGTAGGTTTCCATTATTCTACTAATAAAGTCTTTAAATGAGCTCATTCGATCTGTGTATCAGTCAAAGTTCAACCATAGAAAGAAAACAGTAGGGGAGAGATTTGTGCGCATATACACACACATACATATACATATATGCACACACATACATATGCATATTAGGAGATTTACTCACTGAGGGGCTTGGATAGAGCCCAAATCCACAGTGAAGATAGTCAGGAAAGGAAGGCCATAAACTATCATCTACAGGAGGAATTTCTTCTCTTTCTTGCTAGTTGTGTAAGTCCCACCCAGATTATCCAAGATAATCTCTCTTAGTTAAAATCAAGTGATTAGGGGTTTTATTTAGCATTTTCAAAATATCTTCATGGCAACACCTTGATTAGGGCTTGAATAACCAGGACTGACTGTAGCCTAGACAAACTGAATATCAAAAAAGCTACTGTAATTAGTAAACAGAACTTTCTTGGTTTTGAGGAATTTTTTAGAAATATTTATTCCATAAAGTTCTCCTCAACATTGTTAATTTTATTTCTTCTCTTTTGAAACTCCTATGAGACAGCTGTTGGGAACATTTAATTTGATCTCTGCTTTTAAAAAGTTATTTATTTTTATTTATTTTTTAAAGTTTATTTATTTTGAGAGAGGGAGGGAGAGAGAGAGAGAGAGAGAATGAGAATGAGAGGGAGGCAGGGAGAGGGGGACAGAATTTTAAGCAGGCTCTGTGCTATCAGGGTGGAGCCTGCTGCAGGGCTCAATCCCACAGACTGTGAGATCATGACCTGAGCTGAAATCCAGTTGGTCACTCAACCGACTGAGCCACCCAAGTGCCCCAATCTCTGCTTTAGTAAAAAAATCTTGTTTTCTATCTTTTGACTTTCTGTTATATTCTCTATAGTAGTCTTCTAGTCATATCTTTTACTCTGTTGGTAATTTTAAAAAATTCCTACATTTATTCCACAATATTTTATCACTTCTCTAAATTTGCTTATTGTAGTTCCTCAGGTACAAAAACTTGTCAAATCGCTCTAAGATTATTCTTCCTATATATTATGTATCAATACCAACAGAAATAATATATTTGTGATTCTTATATATAAATAGATCTGTAGTTTTATATATATATACATATATATATAGTTATATAGTTATATAGTTATATATTGTTACATTTTTGCCACTTTTGAGTTTTCTTTTTTCATTTGATTTTTTAAAATTCTATTTGATATAGTTTACTTTTTTCTTTTCTTTTTTTTTTAATACAAGCTTTACTCTGACTCTCATACTAGAAGATTTTCCTAATCTCAGGATGCTTGGATTTTTGCTGATATTAAAAAGGCACACAAAATAGAGGAAGACATTTATGTTTACAGGTGAAACAATGTCTACTGTTTACTATCCATCATACCTAATAGCTAGGATTCCTATCATCTTGTTAGCAATCCTTCTCCCCACTATGTATTTATTTCTAGTTTATTCCTAAGCTAATGAATTTTCCTAGGAAAAAGAATTCTTCAGACATCTTCCTGCAGGATATTAACCTGGCTCACAATGTGCTTGAAGCCTCTGGGCAAGAACACCAGGTCTGTCTTTCCACTATGCAGACTTCTATTTTATCTCTGTGTTCATTGTGTTCTACTTCTGACCTCCAATATGCCTGAGTTCCCAGTTCTGTGTTTCAAGCTTTTTAGAAATAAACTCCCTGCATCCTAATGCTGATGGAGCAATTAACTCTAGATTGTGAGGAGAGAGAGAGGACCATAGTGTCCCCACTTCTTATTGTGAAGGTATTTAACCAATTCATCTTTTTTAGGTTCACCTTTTGAGTCTCACATTCAGAAGTCGTTGGATAGCAGTGCTGAGTCTTCCTGGGACTTTGTGACATGAATTTTTGTAAGATTACCACCACTCCTAACTGTATGCACCTAGATTTCAGCTTCTCTACTTTGATAAATCAAGTGCTGATAATCTGTTGCTTTCCTTCCTTAAAACAATGCTACTGATATTACCCATCTATTTCACCTCTTGTATTCTCCTAGACCCTGTGTGTTTAAATACTTTCTCGTAATTTTCTTGTGGGTCTTTAAGAGCTGCCAGAAATAAATATTTGTGTTGAGTTCTCCAAATTTACCCAGGCAAGCCATTTATTTGGGTAGTATTTACTAATACAGTTTCATGAGATTACTACTTGAGTCAGATACTTTCCTAATTGTGCTGCATGTCATTAGCACGTGACATGAAGTCATCTGCTGATAGAGATTGTATGAACTGTTTACCATCTCTGCTGACTCTGTGTTCCCAGATGATTTGGTTAAAGAGCAGTTCTAGGGCTGCAGCAGAACAGTTCCGAGATAGTGTACAGCACTGCCTAACTCTTTTGCAGATATTGATGTAACATGGGTCGTTGAATGGTGTAATTTCCACCGCACAGTTGCTATCGATCTCTTCTAGCGAGTCAATATGTGCTTGGTTTATTCTGAAGTCAGTTAGGCAATTGAAGATGATCAGAGATTTCACAGTCAAATTCTATCCTTTGATCTACTAATAATGTGCAAAAGAGCAATGCTGAATATTCTATAACCTCTTTATTTAACTATCAGGACTAGTTAAAGGAGTTCTCTGATAAGAATCATAAATCAAAATTAAGATTGGATGCTGTGTTGTCTTCCCTAATGCTGCTACTCCTGCAACACTAGATTGCACTTAGTGTTAGGAATGAGGCTCTGAATCAAGGCTACAACAAGTATTACAATTCTGACTCTGTCACCTACAGCATGTGGTATTGGGCAATCCTGCTCATCTCTGTAGCTTCAATTTATTCATCTTGTAGAATGTATATGATAATAATATTGCCTCTTGAGTGGTGAAGATAAATGATGAAATGTTTGTATTATGTGCTTGGAACATGGTAAATCTCAATTTATTATTATTATTATTATTATTATTATTATTGAATGGGAAAAGAGTTCAAAAGTTGGTAACAGGTTGCTGTAGAAAATGTCAACGTTTGGCTGTCATCTGGAGCAATCATTTTTCTGGAAGGACAACTATATTTCTATCTCCTTTGCTGTGGTCTTGTCAAGACTTTCAAATTTCCAAACATTTGCTCTGGTAATATTGGAAATTCTTCACAAAATACGGTGGGAATTGTTTTCAAGTGGATTCTTGAAAGGCAGTAAATGTTTTTGTTTGGAGGGAGTGAAGGAAGGTAGGAAACCTAAAGAAGGAAGAGTGGCATCCCCTATGACTTCTAGTAGCAAATCCATTCTTTGCTGGACTGCAGTCCCTTTAATTTGCAAATGCAAAATTAAACAATAGGGCACACAGCCTGAACCATTCTCAGCCAGTTTACGCCTCATGGAGCATGCAAACTATTACTTGTTGTCTCGAGATCATCATACCATATATGTTGCAGATATTCTCCTGTGCTCATGTTCTTAAAAACTGTAGCCCAGATTTGTTTTCATTTTTAACGGAAGTAGTGGTTTCGTACAGAGGAAACTAAGGCCGAGAAAAGTTAAATAATAAGGCTTAGTTTTTAAAAATTGCTTTTGGGTTAAGCAAATGGTCTCATATCTGATCTTAATTTATCCTCAATATATATTTTTTTAATTGGGGAGAAAAAGGAGATAGTAGTTTGCTCTCAGTGCCTTTTGATGTACTTATACCATTTTGCATATGAGGAAAAAAGATTCAGGGAAGGCATGTGTGATAGACTGATGCTTTCCCTGATCCCCAAAGATGTCCATGTTTATTGTGTACATGGAAAACGTTATCTTACAGGGCAAACAGAGTTTGCCAATGTGATTAACTTAGGATCTTGAGATGGGGAGGTTATCCTGGATTATTTGGGTAGGTTCCAATATAAACAAAAGGGCCCTTCTAAATGAAAGAGACAGGCATGAGAGTCATTGTTAAGAGTAATGAAGTGTGAGAAAGACTTGACTATCCATTGCTGGCTCTCAAGAGATATGAAGGTGCTGTGAGCCAAGAAGGCAGGCAGCGTGGAAAAGGCAAAGGAACAAATTCCCCTTAAGCTCCTCCAAAAGGAGTGTCACCTTGCCAATACCGTGGAATACTTTAGTCCAGTGAAATTAATGTTAGACATCTGATCTCCACAAAAGTCACATAATAGATTACTATTGTTTTCAGGCTTTTAGTTTGTAGTAATTTGTTAGAGCAGCAATAGAAAACTAACATAGCAAATGACTTGCCTGAAACTTTACAAAGACAGGCAGGAGTAACACTTCAAATCTATGGATTGCCAAACTGGTACCTTTATACCATAACGTAATGTCTCTAAACATGGTTTGAATTATATCGTTTATATATTTATATATGAAAAAAAAGATGAAGGCAAATAAGACTCCTCTAGCAAACTGTGACACAGTAATATATACGTAACTGGTTTTATCCTGTCGATTTGAAAACACTATTCATCTAGGATAGAGTAGTTAAAGGATGTGATAGATTACACATAATATAACATATAAGAACGTATAGGAACATAGCCCCCAGTTAATGTCAGCCATATTCATGGTTTACGTATGACTGGTTGTAGAAGCTGATTGATTCATTGGGACTAGAAACTCTTGTTTCTTCACTGTTGTGATCTTTGATTTGCTTCCCAATCATCCTCTTCTGTGCCTTACCAACCTCCATTTACTCTGTCCTAGGTTTTCAATGAGGGTTGGGTTGAGGTTTTGTTTTGTATGGAAAAAAAAAGTTGGTTGCGTGGAGACTCTATTAATCTTGTGTGAATTTCTTAATTCACCTGCACTTCTGCCCCCTCATCTGCATCCTGCATCTGCCTCCCTTCTTTCATGAAGTGTCCTAGAAATGAGTGACTCTCTTTGCCAAGGTTAGTGGCTCTGTCTCTGCACTTGATCCGGTCTTCCTTTAGGAACAGCTATTAATCTCCCTGCTCCTTCTGCTGGCATCTTAATATCCTCCCTCTTGTCTATTCTGTTTCTTCTGCTCTCAAACCAGGCACATTTCCCCACATCTCCCAACATAAAAAAACAAAATAAAACAAAAAAAACTCTGCCAAATTTTATGATGCCATTCTATAAAATCTCTTCCCTTTATTATGTAATTGTGAAAGAGAATCTACAACCACTTGTCCTACAAATATGTGCTTATGTTTTCTGCACATACTACCTAGACTTGTTTCACAAATAAAGGGGGTCTTGATTCAATGCCAAATTTGCTTTTAGGATAAGGAGGACCCAAACTAGCCATAAGGGTAGTTTATGTAAAAATATACTAGAAGTGAGCATCTGATTGCAAATTCAGTGATTCCCTTGCAGTCTTCACCATGCTTGAAATATTGGCAGCATTTGGCATTATTGATTACAAATTGTTACCATTAATAAACATATTCTTCACCATCTAGACAGTTGTTAAGCTGGAAGATTGTTGTAATCACTGATTTCTTCCAATTCCCAAAGCTCAATATTCAACAATCACCATTCCTATTTTATCAGAAAAACTGTACACACTGTAAATCTTTATTAGAGACAATTTAAAATGAAAATTATTCACAAAAGGTTGAAGGAGAGGAAATAAAAAAAAAAAGTAATGCCATTTGGATCAGTAATGCAGGAGCACAAAGAGTTGGTTCTATAGAGTCAAGGAACCCAGTGTACCTGGTTGGAGTCTGTGCTCCATGTCAGTTTTGATCCTGCCACCAGGACCTGAGGAGTTGATGGGACCTTGGAACAGTCTGGTCTAGAACCCAGAAAGAAAAAAAAAGAGGGTCACTTCTCCCCTACTTTTGTACATCTCCTGATCTCATACTAGTGCCTCTCATTGGCAGAAAGAACCAGAAACCCATTGGCAAAAAGCTTGAAAAATCTAGTTTGTGGGATCCCATCCCCTTCCAGTTACAGAAAAGAACTCAAGTGGTTTGGGGATGTAGGGAAAGCAGAGTCTAGATTGTTTGAAAAACAATTGGGAGAGTAAAAGAAAAGAAGATCCAGTCACTCAGATTTTTAACGAGAAAAATACTACCTTGCACCTCCATCCCAGATAAATACTTCTATAGAATGGCCAGGATCAGAAAGCCAAGCTCCATGATGTAAATTACCCACACATTTACCAGTAGCTACTCAGCACCTAGTCACGCTACTTCTTTCAATCACATCACTTTTTTGCCTTCATATTCAAGACTGCATGCAGTAACAAATGACATCATGATTCTATTTAAAATGATACAATTACTACTTCTGTAAAGACACTGTCTCTCTCTTCCTAAGTAAAGTAGATAGACACAATGTCCATCAGCCTCCAGATTCAGCTCTGACTGATGTTAATTTTAAGTTCAGTCAAAATTCCCTCCAAATATTTTGTACCCAAATTGGTAGAAAACTAACACCAACATTAACTATATGAAAATAAAAAAAATAGGGAAGGGGCTGAAAGGGACAATTGGTTAGTATAAGATGTTAGTTATTACAGTTCCCATTTCTGAACTGACCATGAAGCCTTTGTTGCTATTTGTTGCTTCGTTCTTCCATTTGATCTTTGTGTTGTTTTGGCCTCAGTCATTACTCCAGCTGGTTAGAGGTTATTTCCTTAGTGGGGTGAAAACCCTTCACTTCTGAAGTCTCTGGTCCTTAGCAACTTTTTGCATAGCAGTACAGTACTGTAAAAGTGACCATAAGCTGAATTTTTTTAAAATTTCATTAAAAAAATTAAAAACTCTAGAAATTTAAATGGAAAAAGTGTTAGGGTCATAGAATGATCATAACTTTTTAAGAAAATGTGTGAACTTGAAAAGCTATGGTTATTTTGTGACTTTTAAATTTTTGTCAGCGCGTTGAAAACTCGCTGGTGCTTATAAATGTACAGGCAACTGAAAAAATAGTAAAACAAATATGTATTTAGTACACTAATTTAACATATTAGAGTATTGAGGGGTATCTGGGTGGCTCAGTCAGTTGAGTGTCCAACTCTTGATTTCGGTTCAAGTCATGATCCCAGGGTCGTGGGATTGAGCTCTGCTTTGGGCTCCATGCTGAGCATGGAGTCTGCTTAAGATTCTCTCTCTACCCCACTTGTGCTCTTTCTAAAATAAAATAAAAAAATAATAATAAAAAAAACATAGAGAGTTTAAGTGTATTATTTCTTTGTAAAATCTTGCCAAGAATAGTTTGAAGAGTGCTTGCCTTCTTCCTATCACGTAACTTACAATATGGAGTAAGCATCTTCTATGCCTTGGTGAATTGTCATACTTCTTTTGGAGTTTGCATCAGCTTCCAAATTTTTTTCCTTTGTACTTTCAATGTTGTGAAATATCTGTGAAAGTCCCTTTAATATTGATCTTCCCCAGGGACACCATCATCTTTTTCATCACTTTCCTCATTTTCATCAATGACATCATATTCACTAGGTTCTGCACATTCAGTTTTCCATGGCGGTGGTGTCGACATTAGCTCTTTCTAATATAATTCCATTTAAGTCTCACTCAAATTTTGCTTCCAACAATAACATTTTCATTACTTTTCTGCACTTTCATCTTTGTTGGACAATTCCCTCTTTTAATTACTTTCTTTTTGTGAGTGGTCTTGTAGGTTTATTCCTGGGACTCAGGGAGACTACATGACTACTCTCTTTCCTATCTGAGCATGAACCGAATAACGCAAGCACAGTGACCAATATTCCACAGACCTTTGGAAAAAGTGACATTATTGGCCATTGATCATTATGTACCTGTTATTTACATGGTGATTTGTGGATTTCAGAGCTGGCAGTGAAGATTTTATTATATACACTTATTCAAAGTTAATACACCATAGAACTTGGAATTTGAACTGTGTTGTTGGGATATTGGTACTTAACTAAGCTATAGTGACTGAAATTTGTACATATTGGAGCCATGCAAGTAAAGACTGTTTGTTCATATTACTTCCACTTGATGATGGAATGCTGCTGCATTCATATCCCGTATGTATAGCTGCTGCATTCATATCCCATATGTATAGCTTTCTGGATCAGATAATACCTAGTTCTTATGAACAGTTCAGTCTGCAGAATTTTAGACTCCCAGCCAGGGCCAAATGGCAAGCCAAAATCTGTTTCTTAAAAGTTTAAGAGTTATTTGCAAAAGATTCACAGTTTTATTCAAAACTCTACAGCTCTGAGATACCGAGACTTGCCAGAGGCTGTCTACAAATCCTTAAAATCTTTCTATTTGCTTTCTCTTCTGCAACTGCACTGGCTGGCATTGTTTCCATATGCTCATAATCTTAGTTCTGAATTTCATGCTTTTATATCTAGAGAGAAGGGTCAGCTTTCTAAAGATGCTCCCTGCCTCCCATTTTTTCAACTATAATGTCTATGACATAGTGGTATTTATAAAATAAAAATCTGACCATGTAACTCCCCTGCTTAAAATCTGTCAATGTTTTCTTAGAATTTCAGGACAAAACCAAAACTCCTTAGCATAGAGGGTTGCTCATGATATGGCATCCATTTAATGTTCAGCCCCATGTCTTAGACTCAATGATGCTTTCATTCTAAACACTTGTGGGTTTCTAAACTCTGACTTTCTTACTCCTGTTCTTTCCACATGGTGCTGTCACTGCTTAAGCCTCCTGCTTTATCTGGAAAACTATTAGTTATTCAACACAATAATCCCAATAATGTATCTTTGGGCATGCCTTCGATGGCTCACCTAGTTAGAATAATGTCTGTCTTCTAATTTTTGAAAGGTTTATAACATCATGTTGTGCCTTATTCCTATTTTTTTGTGTCTTCCACCTCTTTTCCATAGCAGGGAGTATATTTAGTTTTTGTCCCCCAAGGCTTAGTACAACAAAGCTCACATTATTTTGTGAATCTCCTTTCCTTTTGTCTTCTGTGACAGTATTCTCTCTAGTGTCCTCTTGTCTTTAGTAACTGTTATTCATACTTCTAAATTTCTGGATCTTCTCTTGTGTTGCTCATTGTATTGGTTTGCTCAAGTCCAGTCACAGATCTATTTTTGTTGGTTTATACATTTTTCCTTTTCATGATTGTGTTGTTTAATATGATTATCTCATTTAATCCTCATGACTTTAAATACTATCTTTGAATTGGTAGTTTTCAAATCCGTATCTTCACTATAAATGCTTTCAAATATCCTAGGTGACATTCACAACTCTTATTTTATGTCTTTATTTTAATGTTCCAAAATAATCATGATAAACAAAAAACCCCACATCATATTTCTCCTCTTAGTCTTTTAAGTAATAACATCATCATTCATTTAATTTTTAGAGTCATTCATGCTTATTTTTTTTTAAATTTATATAAATAAATTTCATTCACAACAAAAAATTGAGTATATACTATTTTCTATGCAGTGTGCCAAATTATAGGAATAAAAAGTTAGAAAACAAAAAAAATACCTACCCTGAAGGAGTGAGAAGAGGGGTGGCAAAATTCTATAATGGAGAAATGTTTCTCTGTGAAAGTAATATCCAATATTATTGGGGGGTAAGTGGTCATTGGCATCTTTAGGAAAGAGATACAACTTTAGTCTCACAAGTGGTAAAACAGTATATGCAAAAACAAGAACTTGTATAAAAATATTTACATGGTCTGAACCCCCAAGACCTTTTCAACTGCACTTCTGAAACATCAGTAATAATTTATTATATGTTTTCTATGAGGACCACAGGTCTTCTGCACCAGCCATCATCATCTTAACTCTTAACTTTTGGCTTTGCACCCTTCTCCTCTATCCTAAATATTTATAGCAATAACTCAAAAAGAGTATTATACCATTTAATTGCATAAAAATAACTATTAACTCCTATTTTCTGCAAGATAAATACAAATCTTGTACCAGAAATGGAACTTTTTATCTACCCCACCGTACCCTTTTCTTCTTTTATATACCCACTAACAATTATTGAAAAAAAAAAAAACAAAACATCCAAGGCTTCATTGAGAAGTGCATGGACTTTGGAGTAAACAAACCTCCTAATGAGTAACCAGTAAACTGTTTATGACCTTGGAGATGCACACCTAGATTTTTGCAGTCTCTCTCTCTTTCTCTCTAACGTATTAATTCTCTCTCCTTATAATTGCTTTTCCCCCACTCTGGGATGTTTCTAGTCTTCTTTAGGGGAATTTTTATTTATCCCTTAAGATTAATTGCATATTTATGAACTATGTCAGTACATTCACTCACCAAAATATGATTGAATTTTTCTTACTTCCTTGAGACAGTTAACTATACTTTCTTCCATACAGTATTTTACTATAAGCATCGTGGCTCTTATAACATTGTCTTACAATTGTGTGTTCTTATCATGTTATACAGTATTTTAGCTCTTTGGGGCAGAATATTTCTCCTACAGTAATGGCTGACTTATTGTTTATATTCAATAAATATTTCTTGACAAAGAACATAAAGATTTGGCCTAAACTACTTTTATAAATCAACATTTTTCTGTAAAGATTTAGATGTTTTAAACATATAGCATCCAACTTTATAAAAGTAAAATATGCTTTACAAAATATGCCAAGGAAGAATATGCCTTAAGAGGAAGGGGTAACAACCAAGCTAGAGAGTACTATCTAAAATATTTAACCCTTCTGATATACATCTTTTTTTTTTCTTTTCTAATTGATATAATGGAAAATGATATATGAGGCACATTAAATTTAGCAATACAAACAGACAGACAAAATGATGCTCTAGAGCGAAGAGTTTTCCAATTTGCCCTAGGTTATAATGGAGATAGTAGGTTGGGAGGTGGAATGATTCCTCATTCCCACAGGGAGCTAGAGTGGTCAGGAGATTCCATAAATTCTACCTGTCACTTCGAATTGTAGGTGAAAAGTGGAAGCCTGGTTATGGATAGAGCAAGTCCTTATTCCACAACGTTCTCTTCTTCCCCAGGGGTAGATCCATCATAATTTGTTTCATAGGAACACTTGGAGGAGTACTATGAAATTTCTGGTACATTACA
Source organism: Lynx rufus (assembly GCF_022079265.1). Classification (NCBI taxonomy): domain Eukaryota; kingdom Metazoa; phylum Chordata; class Mammalia; order Carnivora; family Felidae; genus Lynx; species Lynx rufus. The sequence continues at coordinate 50,541,175 of NW_025814845.1, forward strand.
TACTCACAGCTACTGTCTACTCACACATACCATGGACTTTCCCTTGCACTTGGTTGTATCAAGGACAAATTCTTTAGATGGTCTGAATTCTTATCTGTAACATTTTTCCTGTCAGCAATCTTCACAAGCTGCTTCAACTGAGAAAGATGAGCAAGGATCTCAATGTGAGAACAATCACAGAGACATTTTCCTTGAAGACGTCCATTTTCTAATGTTTCTCTTGACATCTTAGGTCATTTCTCTGAAGAACCATCAATCTGCACAAGTGCAGATTTCCGTGCCTACAATACTGATTTAACTGGGGCAGAGTCATTGCCTATGTTAGATAGTGCTTTTTTTAATCTTAATTTTAAATTCTATATATTACTTATTACTTCAATCAAGTTTCTTGGAATAATATACTCTGACAGTTATCTTCCGAGAAACAGGAGCACTGAATTAAGTTGTACTCTATTATGCATCAACCAGCTCAGAAATAAGTCAAGGAACCAATTAACATCTTATCAGATTTGATTGTAAATAGAACATTACAGTCACATAGGAGGAGCCATTCATTCTTAAGTTTAGTAACCTTTTTTTTGGCTTTATGGGAGGTCATTTATAGCTACAAAGGTAGCTCTATGAATAATTGTGTAGTAGAATATCCATTTTAGCTGAATGGACTCATCAATTTAAGCGGGAAACTGATTTGACTGACATTTTCAGTAACCATTTGTTTTTGGACAAGCTGATTAAATTAATAAAAATTCTATGGCCATATTCTATGAATGTGAATTATAAGAAAGAATGCAATTATTAAGAGAGAGCAACACATTTATTTCTATGAGCAATAATATATTTCAATACATTTTTTATTCATTTTTACTAGCAATAAACGTTCTTAATCAGATTGTAAAGAGGATATTGAATTAGTCAATTATAGAGTAGTGAAAGGCTACAAATGAATGAAAAGAATAGCAAAGCTATCCTGATTATTTGAAAATAGACAAAAATTGCATTGTCTTCCACAATGTGTAATTTCTTGTCATTAATTCATTCTATTTCTTTTAACCATTGCCTAATTCAAAAATATTTCATGAACTCCCTGTGCTTGCTAGTACTCTGTTGTTCATTATAGAGCATGAAGTTACTAATAAGAAATATAAATCTATTCAGAAGAATTTCTATTTTGAAGATATACAAATGGTAATACAGTTATGTCCTACCAGCAAAGATATCTTTGCATTGGGAATTAGGAGATGACCTTTCTTTACCACAATTCTAGATCCTTCCTTTTTCAAAGCTTCAAAGACACAAGGATAAAAATGTGCTAATTATTCCTGAGAGTCATAAACATACGTTCTCAGTATAGCAATCCAGTACTAATATGTATCAAGATCTAGGACCACTTGATATAAACCATAGCATGAGCACAGACAAGGATGTTGCTTATTTCTTATTCCTCATATTTTCCTCTTCTCCTGTAGAGGAATTGAACACAGTCTAAATGGGCACAGGAATGTAAGATGTTTCTCTGTGTATTTGTATTTGTGTGTATGTGTGTGTGCGTGCATGTGTGTGTGTGCAAGAGAGAGACAGACAGACAGGCAACATCTTTTAACACAGTTATCGTTTGTGTGAGTGTGCTAATGTGTCATAATACAAGGACCTTGAGTTGATTCATAATGCAGTTAACCACAGTATTGATAAGCAAATTTCTTCTTAAGTAGACTTCCTTTTTAATTCTTCTTACTTGTGTTCTCTTCTTCCTTGAATATCATGGACCATTTTATGCTTGCCACTTGTGGAACTCAATATACTGTATAATTTTTAAAAATTAAATATATATAAAAGTTATTAGTTCTGTTTGTTAAAAAATGTTTGAGTAATATGCCTAGGTCTTAGGCACTTAAGATACCACCAACTTGCATTCTAGACATGTGAGGTTTATTTCTAGCACTGAGTTAAATTTAGTAATTGTTGTTTCCTGGGGTGTTGGTGCAAAATCTCTATGTAGTTCCATTCTCTGGTAAATTTGTTTGAGGTGTGATTAAGCCGTGAGGAATATTCTTGTGCTTTAAAATAAGACATAAGAACTAAAGTTAAATAAGATTTTTCTTGACTTATTTCCTAATATTCACATTTCCAGTTGGCAATTTAGTGTTTAAAAAGGAAAAAGAAGATACACCATTATCTGACTGTACAGTCTCATTGGGGAAAGAACCCAAAAGAGAATAGCAAAACAAAACATTTCAAAATAATATCCCACTGTAAAACACCACCCAGACAAACTAGAAACAACACTTTTCATTGTGGGCCTCAGGCCTACTACTAGAGAACAGTCCTCAGACCTTGATCCAAGTGAGAATTCTTTTTCTGTGGATGGAGAGAAGGGAGAGGAAGACCTACATTCTTCCTTGAGATTAGAAGACTTCACATAATCTCTACATGAAATTTCTGTCATTGTACTTGAAGATCTGCACTTAGGACAAAAGCATAGCTTTCCCTTGGAAGAAGGGATCACCTCCTCCGAATACTTATGCCCACACCTTCATAACACCACATTTCTTATTCTTGGCACTGGTTCCTTTGTTTCAAATAGGATCAAAGGGACAGGCAGGTCAACATCTCAAGAATGTATATGATTGTCTTTTAGATGTTACCCTGAAAACATCTGAAGCTTATCAGGTCATTAGTAAAATTAAGTACACTCCAAGGACACATTAAATATTTGACCAAAAATGTATACTGTGGTCCAACTCCCTTCTCAAATTATGCATAGTTATAGCCAGATTTGCCAGATGTTGCAATGTGAATCTTAAAATAAATTGGTCTATAATATGCAGTTTTAGTAAAATAAAATATGCAAAATTTGTCCTCATTATCTGAAATTTCAATGATATCAAGACTTGTCTTTTAGAGAAAATGAATTCCCTGAGTTAAATATATATGTGTGTGTATGTATGAATGTATGTATGTATGTATATGTTCCTTTTTGCTTATTTCTTTTTTCTGCTTGTCCTGGCTACATTCCTTATTGAATGAATGATTCTGAAGTCACTTTTGAGGCACATATTTTTGACCCCCAAAACTATCAATGACATTATAAGAGGGGAAAAATATAGGCCAATAAGCTGCATGAACATTAATGCTAAACTCCTAAGCAAATATTGCCACTCCAAGTCAAGAATATAAAATTGACTTAACATTAGATAATGAAGATAATTTACTGAATTAACAAAAGTCACATTAATAGTTTAACAATTTTATAGTAAAATATTAGCAAAAGAGGTATAAGAGAGGAATTTTCTTAACATATTGACAGCAATGACAAGAGAAAAACAAATACCACAACAAACACCTTGAGTTAAAGAGTTTTCTTCTGAAATTAAGCTTTTCTTCTGAGTGCAAATTTCTGCTGTCATCACATGTATTCAACATTTAATCATCATTTTTACCTACTATAATAAGGTAACATGAGTAAGTAAATGGTATACATGTTGGAAAGGAAGAAATAAATACGTCATTGTTCATAATTACATGTTTTTTATATGGAGAAAACCCAAAAGAGAACACAGACTATTATAGCTTATAAGTGAATTAGCAATTTTCCTAGAAATCAATAATTTTATATATATACAAACATATAGAATATGAAATTCATAAAAATATACAACTCAAAATATCACAGAGTTTAACTAAGAACAAAACTAAGAAGAGGTTTTATATATTTATATGTACAAGTATAAATCACTATTAGAGGCTAATTCAAAGTGAACCCAAATAATTGAAGGATTATGGCATGGTTTTGAACTGAAAGGTTAGAGACTATGATTGTGTCAATTCTGCCCCAATTTTTTGAATATGTAATGCAATTCTATTCAATATTTTAACAGATGTATGTTGTGTGTGTGTGTGCGTGTGTGTGTAAACCAATGGGTTTATTCTTTTTTTTTTTTTAGTGTTTATTTTTGAGAAAGAGAGGGAGAGAGAGAGGGAGAGGGAGAGGAAGAGAGTGAGCAGGGTAGGGGCAGAGAGAGAGGGAGAGAGAACCTGAAGCAGGCTCCAGGCTCTGAATTGTTACCACAGATCCTGACGTGGGGCTCAAACCCAGGAACCTTGAGATCATGATCTGAGCTGAAGTCAGATGCCTAACTGACTGAGCCACCCAGGGTGTCCCTGATAGGGTTGTTCATAAATTTATGTGGCAATGCAAAGGTCAAAGACTAGCCAAGACAACCTTGGAGAAGGAAAAATTTGGAGGACTTACATTACCAGATATCAAGACTTAGAATAAGTTACATGGATTTTAATAGTGTACTATTTCATTGTATCTCCATCTTGAGGTTATTATGTATACCTATATTCCCTAGAATTTAAACTGTAAATCTTCAATCACTTCCCACCTTCAAATAATATATGTCATTATGCCTAATATTGGACACTTAAACCTCATACTTCTAGTTCTGCCCTCTCACTTTTTTGTTCTGTTGTTGCCATACATTTCACTATTATGTATGCTATAAATACCACAATGTTTGTTGGTATTTTAATTTTATACACTAATTTTAGAGTGATTAAAATAAGAGATAAGTTTTTAAAATATTTTCCTTTATTTTTACCATGTGCAGAGAATTCAATTTCCTTTTTGTAGATCTAAGCTTCTGTGTGGTATCATGTTTCTTTTGACTGAAGAACTTTCTTTAAGATTTATTTTAGGACATGGCTATTGGAAATGTGTTCTCTTAGGTGTTCTCTTTCATGAGCTTGGGCTGTGAGAGGCCTGTGAAAGTCTTATTTCATGAGTATAAACTCTTCCTATTGTGGCTATGGCTTTCAGAGTTTCCATATTCTCATTCTAACTCATATTTAGCAAGTAGCAGTTTGAAAAAAAAAAAGGCTGTATTTTTTTCACCCTCTTATGTAATTTTTGGCATGGAGCTCCTTAGGTGTCCGACTCTTGATTTTGGCTCAAGTCATGTCAGGATTGTGAGATGGAGCCCTGCATCAGGCTTTGCCCTGAGAGTGTGGAGCTTGCTTAAGATTCTCTTTCCTTCTCCCTCTGCCCTCTCCTCTGCTCCTGCTCTCTCTTAAAAAAAAATGTTCTGGCATGATTTCCTCTTGTGCACAGCCACAAGTCAGCCAGCCTCAGGCCCTTTCTCATATTTTAGGGTCTTAGATTTCAGGTTACTTACTTGTCCTGTGATCTCAGCACTCTGAAGGCTTCAGAGAGCCTTTTCTTGTTAGTTTTGGAGTGATACTATTTCTAGCAATCTACATCCTAGGCAGACTGGGCCTTTTTCTAATGAACAGCAGGAAGATCTTAGAGTGTTTTACATCTGAATGCTTTACCTTCTTCCCAGTTTACTTCTATTGTTTTCTAGTTTGTTATATCTGTTTTTTTTTCTGACTCCATAAGTTAGAGATTTTGATTTTGCTATTTGTAAATTTTTATTTGTTTAGACCTGAAAAGGAAGTTTGCCATTGTTTACCATTTTGTTTGCTTACTATTATTTTCTTGTATTTCAGACCATCTTTTTGGTTTCATTAAAGCACTTTTAGGGAATGCATTCCTTCTTTTCATGAGTTTGTTGATAATAAATAGGACTATGTTTGGAATATTTTTAATCATTTTTGACATATAGCTGCACTAGTACTCAATTCAGGGTTAGTTTTTTTCTTCCAAGGACTTTACAGATTTTCCACTGATTTCTGGCTTTCATTGTTGCATCAAGAAGTTGGATGTAAGCCTACATATTTGTATTTATGGACAGTCTATCTTTTATTTCTGACTCTTTTTTACTTACTGTTTTACTTTTTTCCCTGTATATGTTATACTACTGTATATGTAGATATGTTTCTTTGTATTTATCCTACTTGCTATAAAGAATATATAAAAGAAATATATAAGAAGTATAATAAGAAATCATGCCTTTACTAATTTGGCAAATTGGTCTCTTTGACCCTATCTCTTTGACTACTCATATCTCTTTGACTATTGCTTTGATTGTGTTTTCATAACTATAATTTTTTAATTTGCCGATTAGTTTTAGGGCTTCCTCATGTTTGAGGTCGAGGAAGGTCCTCATCTAGTTTTAAATTTGGGCCCAGTTTTGTACAATACATAGGAGGAAGAATATCACATATCACAAAATAAAGAGACATTCAAAGGAAGGAAAAAAATTTATTTCTTGTTTCCCTTTCTCAGGATGGTAGGTCACTTTCAGGCTAGTGTCTCAGAAATGGAGATAGATTGAGTATTTTCCTTTCTCTGAAACAGGGAAATACATGCTAAGCTAAACTGGGGAGAGATGACTGATTATTCATAGCATAGTGTCATACACCCTGTATGCTCTCAACAATATAATTGATGATGATGATGATGTGACAGTCATATGTGTACTTCACTTTAGTCCTTGACATTATAGCTTTCATTATTCTGCCTACATGTAACAAAGTAAACTACAAAGTCAGTCAATATAAACTGGAATTTCAGGAGGCAAAAAGATGTCAGATTTCAAAATAATAATTATTTCTTTCTTCTAGATTCCTCCTTTATTCAAAACCACTTTCAGTGACAGCTTTTCTCTTTATTATTCCTTTACAGAAACCATCGCTGATTGCAATGAGCTCTGTCTCCAATTTTTGTGACAGGCATCTGAGAATTATGGCACTAGCATTTACCCTCTTGTTCACATCAAACTGTTCCTTCTGTTCTTGGAATAATTCAGAAGATATGATATTTGAGCAATGCATGCTTAAAGGACAAAGGAAATTTTTATTGATGTCAATGGTAGTGACCTCTTGTTTTTGAAAGAAAGGCCTAACCCTTTAGACCATCTCTAAAGCCAATATGGACACTGCTTTAAAGGCAAACAACATGACTCATTCATTGAATTGAGGAATTTCAAAACTCACATGGATACTGAAATTTTACCCCAATTATTTCATATTATGTCTTAGGAAACTAAGTCTTCAAGAAATTACAATTTTCTCAAAGGCACACAGTTTAGTTGCTAGAAATTTTATTCTCTACATGATAATAGATTTATGAATACATCAATTTTACTGACATTCCTTTTCTTCAGCACAAATCAGTTTTGTGTGAAGTTGTTCAGTACAGAAAATATTCTAATTTAGAGGTCAATTTGGGAAAGGGGTAGAAATATATGTTTTCCAGACTATCGCTGCCAACAGCTTAATGTGTCCAGTGATGGGTATGAGGCAGAGTCTGGTGTTCTTTCTCACATATTGACTCCTACTCAACCATTTTTCTTAGTGTTTTTCATGGGCTTTCCCCAGGGAAATGGAACAATAGATCACAGACCTTGGAAAATTGTTTCTCACTCTTGTCAATTTTCCTGCATGAGTTTTTGAAAGATAAAACAAATCCTTGATAAAACAGTACATATTTTTTCTTTTGCAACTTCAAGCTTTTCATTTAGCACCAGTGTCTCTATTTTCTTTGTAACCCATGTCTTACAGATTGTAGGTTCCAAAATTTTATGGGAAAAAAAGCCAATCTTATAAACTCCTTCACACTGCGAACTAATAATTCATGATACGAATGTTAGTGATGTTTGTATTTAAAAGACATACTAGATGAAGAAACTTTTTGTTTAAATAGTAAAATTTCAGATGTTAGTGTCAGAAGGTGTTGGATGATGTGTGGATATAATACAGAGCCAAATGGGGTAGAGACTTGTAATTTTTACCTCTCATCACTGCTGAAAAATCACCAAAGCTGTTCATTTCAGAGGTGATCATTTGATCATAGACTTGAATGAGTTGCTGTGTTTCAGCTTTCTGTTATATTATTTAAAAAGTTATGATGGCAACCATCATTTGATAGATCAGTTGATAAAATACCCATCACTCCTCTTACCTTTTAAATTTAGCAGACACTAATTTAGAATTGACTAAGTGCCAGGCACTTTTCCAAGTACTTTCCAAATATTAACTGTGTAGTTCTTATTGAAAATAAAGTTTTTTGATATACATCCTATTATTAACTCCATCACATAGATGAAAAAACTGAGGTTAAATAACGTTCTGGGTCAAACACATGGTAGATGAGTATCATCTTTCAAAGGTTTCTGAAGGCAAATAAGTTCATAATTTAAATACTAAAGCAATTTTACAAAGAAAGAAAAAAAGAAAAAAAAGGAACTTATCATTATTTGGAAAGGAGATGAGCATAATCCTGTATGGTTTAGTCATTTATTATGCCAGGACACCTAGAATGAAAAGTGAGTGAGATGATTGGAGTAGCATATTTGGTGAGATATTCGCTTTCCCAGTATATTTCAGAAGCATGGAAGCAGATGTTTTCTGAGACTAGAAATTCACTCAGGTATTACAACATAATCTTGGAGTACATGAAGTTCTCATCACTGGGAGTATTTGCATAGATACTATTCTTCTATAGTACAAGGGGACATAAAGCCCAAAGGCTGTTTTTGAGGAAATCCTTTTTGAGAGATAAATCACTGACTCTGATCTTGAAGCACCTAATTTCTTTCACAGTCACATCTACTTACTTATGGCATGTAACCTATTTTTTTTTAAGAAACGAACTTTCAGAAACTTAACACTTTAAAAATTGAAAGTTATGAAATAAGAAAATAAAATAAAGACGTTTGATAAGGTTTCTATGATTAGAATTGCCATGCATTTATTTTAATCATAGAAAAGTTATTTTACTAACTGCTTTTGGCATTTTTGGATGAATTATATTAATTTCTCATCAGAATTTTTGAATTGAAAATATGTCCTTATTTCTCTGTTGTCAGATATTTTAAGAAATAATTTAAGAGGCTAATTAAAGCACTTAAGTAACACTCCTATCACTTAGAAAAAAAATAAGACACTGACATTGGGAAGTAGTTGCATTTTCGACACATAAAGTTAACTTTAAATCAAACTGTTTAAATACTTTATTTAATCATCAACATATGCCTGTTTGGTTACATTTTAGCATGATTTCCTTATCTGATTCTGAAGATTTTTTCCTTTTAAACTGATAAAAATAGCTAATAGTCTATGAAACAAACTTATGGTTACAGTAAAGAAATTCTTATATACTTTTTACCTGGATCACTTGGTGTTTACCTTTCTAACATGGATAAAAACACATTAATTTGATTTTTACGTAATGAAGTTTATTCAGTATTTATTGAAAATACCATAACTATCCCATAAACACTGCTCTTACAAAGGGAATGACAAAGGGGCTGCTTTGTTGTACATTGTACAAACTGTTTCTCATTGTCACTAGGGTTGAATTAGTAGAAAATGATATGGTAGATACACATATAAATGCCTTACAAAGATTAAATAGATATTAACAATTTATGCATAATTCTTCAGATCATTTTCACTCTGAATGTGTGCTTATTTTTCATTAAAGTAAAATGCAACACAAAAACCTAAAGCCCCAGCTTGTGCCCCTTCTAAGACCTCTATACCTAAAGTAACTTCTCTCCTGTACTTGGATTTGGATGTAGCCTTCAGTTTTTTGTATTTGTATATCTAAAAACCCTATATTCTATTGTTTTACAGAGGTTTAAAACCTTTAAATATTTAGTATTGTTTAGCACACACACATATATATATATATATATTTATAACTTTCCTATATTTGCTCAACATTGTGATTTAAAAAAATATTTTTTAATGTTTATTTATTTTTGAGAGAGACATAGTATGCACAAGGGAGGGGCAGAGAGAGAGAAACAGAATCAGAAGCAAGCTCCAGGCTCTGAGCTGTCAGCACAGAGCCCAGTGCAGGGCTGGAACTCACAAACTGTGAGATCAATGACCTGAGCTGAAGTCGGACGCTTAATTGACTGGGCCACCTAGGCCCCTGTCAACACTGATTTTTTTTAAAGATTTTATTTTTAAGTAATCTCTACATCTAACGGAGGGTTTGAACTCAGGACCCTGAGATCCAGAGTCACGTGTTTTACTGCTGAGCCAGCCAGATGCACCAGCATTATGAGTTTGATACTTATCCACATTGATGACTATAGTCTTGTCTATTCAATGCAATTCTTTATATTCAAAATTCTATTTTATTATTGAATCGTATTTTATTTTTTATTCTGAATAACATATTGTTTCTACTTTTTTAATTAAAAAAATAATTCTAGTGTAATTAATGTACAGTGTTGTATTCATTTTAGATGTACAATGTAGTGATTCAACAATTCTGTATATTACTCAGTGCTCATCAAGATAAGTGTACTTTTAACCCCTTCACTTATTTCACCCATTCCCCAACCCACATTGCCTCTGGAAACCATCAGTTTGTTCTCTATAGTTGAAAATCTGTTTTTTCCCCTTTATTTGTTAAATAACACATATAAGTGAAGTCATGGTATTTGTCTCTCTCTGACTGGCTTATTTTGCTTAGCATTTTACTCTCTAGATCCATCCATGCTGTTGCGAATGTGAAGATTTAATTGTTTTCTATGGCTGAGTAAAGAAGAAAAGAAGATGTGATATATGAAGAAAAGAAGATGTGATGGATATATATATATATCCATTCATCCATCAATGGACACATGGACACTTGGGCTGCTTCCATAATTTGGTTACTATTGATAATGCTGTAATAAAGATAGGGTTGCATGTATCCATTTGAGTTAATGTTTCATATTCTTTGGGTAAAAACCTTGTATTACAATTATAGGACCATACCCTCATTCTATTCTTAATTTTTTGAGGAACCTCCATGCAGTCCTCAACAGTGGCTGCACCAGTTTGCATTCCCAACAGTGCAAGAGAGTTCCTTTTTCTCCACATCCTCCAAACCCTTATTGTTTCTAGCACTGTTGATTTTAGCCATCCTGACAGGTGTGAGGTGGTATCTCATTGTAGTTTTGATTCTTATTTCCCTGTTGATGCATGATGTTGAGTATCTTTTCATGTGTCTGTTGGGCATCTGTATATCTTCTTTAGAGATATATCTGTGCATGTTTCCCATCCATTTTTCATTGGATTATTTGTTTTTTGGGTGTTGAGTTTTATAAAGTTCTTTATATATTTTGGATACTAACCTGTTGTCAGATATGTCATTTGAAAATATATTCTCCCATTCTGTAGGTTCTCTTTTACCTTTGTTGTTTCCTTTGCTGTGCAGAGGTTTTTTGTTTTGATGTAGTTCCAATAGTTTATTTTTACTTTGTTTCCCTTGCCTCAGGAGGCATATCTAGAAAGCTGTTACAGCCAATGTTAGAGAAATTACTGCGTGTGTTCTCCTCTAGGATTTTTATGGTTTCAGTTCTTAACATTTAGGTCCTTAATTCATGAGTTTATTTTTCTGTTTGGTGTAAGAAAGTGGTCCAGTTTCATTATTTTTCATGTAGCTGTCCAGATTTCTCAACATCATTTGTTGAAGATATTGTCTTTTCCCACTGCATATTCTTGATTCCTTTGTCAAAAATTAATTGGCCATTTAATTGTGGGTTTATTTTGGGGCTTTCCATTATGTTCTAGTGATCTGCATGTCTGTTTTTGTGCCAGTATCATACTGTACTCATTACAACAACTTTGTAATGTAACTTGAAGTCTGGGATTGTAATACATCCAGTTTTGTTTTTCAAGATTTCTTTGGCTATTTGGAGTCTTTCGTGACTCCATACAGATTTTAATTGTTTTTTCTAGTTTGTTGAAAAATGTTGTTGGTATTTTGATAGGGATTGCATTAAATCTGTAGAGTGCTTTGAGTAATATGGACATTTGAACAATCTTTGTTCTTCTAATCCATTACCATGGAATGAATCTTTTCATTTATTTGTGTCCTCTTGAATTTCTTTCATCATGTTTTATAGTTTTCAGAGTATAGGTCTTTCATCTCTTTGGTTAAGTGTATACCTAGGTATTTTATTATTTTTGGTGCAATTGTAAATGAGGTTGTTTCCTTAATTTCCCTTTTTGCTGCTTCATTATCAGTATAAAGAAATGCAATGGATTTCTGTATATTGATTTTGTATCTTGTGATCTTACTGATTCATTTATCAGTTCAAGTAGTTTTTTAGTGGAGTCTTTCAGGTTTTCTTTATAATATCATGGCATCTGAAAATATTGAAAGTTTTACTTCCCCTTACCAATTTGGATTCCTTTTATTCCTTTCTCTTGTATAAATGCTATGGCTAGGACTTCCTGTACTATGTTGCATAAAGGTGGTAAAAATGGACATCCTGGTCTTGTTCCTGACCTTAGAGGAAAAGCTCTCTGTTTTTGACATTGAGTATGAATGTAGCTGCGGGTTTTTCATATAAGGCCTTACTACGTTGATGTATGCTCTCTTTAAACCTACTGTTTTGAGTGTTATAATGAATGCATTTGTACTTTGTCAAAGTTTTGTACTTTTTCTGCATTTATTGAAATAATCATATGATTTTTATTCTTTCTCATATTTATGTGATGTATCACGTTGATTGATTTGCCAATATTGAACCGCCTTTGCATCCTGGGAATAAATCACACTTGACGGTGGTGAATGATTTTTTTAACGTGCTTTTGGATTTGGTTTGCTAATATTTTATTGAAGATTTTTTCTTCTATGTTCATCAGAGATATTGGCCTGTAATTTCTTATTTTGTTGTGTCTTTATATGGTTTTAGAATCAGGGTAATAGTTGCTTCATAGAATGAATTTTGAAGTTTTCCATCCTCTTCTTTTTTTGGAAAAGTTTGAGAAGAATGGGGATTAACTCTTCTTTTTTTTAAATTTTTTTTTCAACGTTTTTTTTATTTTATTTTTGGGACAGAGAGAGACAGAGCATGAATGAGGGAGGGGCAGAGAGAGAGGGAGACACAGAATCGGAAACAGGCTCCAGGCTCTGAGCCATCAGCCCAGAGCCTGACGCGGGGCTCGAACTCACGGACCGCGAGATCCTGACCTGGCTGAAGTCGGACGCTTAACCGACTGCGCCACCCAGGCGCCCCGTACTCTTCTTTAAATGTTTGTTTAATTCACCTGTGAAACCATCTGATCCAGGACTTCTGTTTGTTGGGAGTTTTTTTATTACTGATTCAAATTCATTGCCGGTAATTGGCCTGTTCAAATTTTCTATTTCTTCCTGATTCAGTTTTGGCAGGTTATATGTTTCTGGGAATATATCCATTTCATCTAGATTGTCCAGTTTGCTGGCATATAATTTTTTTCATAATATTTTCTTACAATCCTTTGTATTTCTGTGGTGTCAGTTATTTCTCCTCTTTCATTTTGATTTTGGTTGAGTTCTCTCTGTCTCTATCTCTAGCTCTTTCTCCATTTATTTCTGGCTAGAAGTTTATCAGTTTTGTTGACCTATCAAAGTACCAGCTCATGATTTCATTGATCTGTTGTGCTGTTGTTATTGCTTTTGTATTTATTTCCCAGAATATTTATTTCTTTCCTTAGACTGGATTTGGGTTCTTTGTGTTCTTCTTTTTTTAGTTTCTTCAGGTGTATGGTTAGGTTGTTTCTTTAAGATTTTTCTTGCTTCTTAGATAGGCCTGCATTGCTATAAATTTACCTCTTAGAACTGCATTTGCTGCATCCCAAAGATTTTGGATCATTGTTTTTCCATTTTCATTTGTCTCCATGTATTTTTTTTTCTCTTTGGTTTCATGGTTGACCCACTCATTGTTTAGTAGAACATTATTTAACCTCCATGTATTTGTGCTTTTTCTTAATTTCACTGCATTGTGAATTTCACTGCATTCATTTCTTAGTTTCACTGCATTGTGGTCAGAACATTTGCATGGGATCACTTTGTTCTTTTTGAAGTTGTTGAGACTTCCTTTGTGATCTGCTCTGGAGAATGTTCCATGTGCACTTGAAAAGAATGTGTATTCTGCTGTTTTAGGGTGGAAGAGTCTAAGTATATCTATTAAACCCATTTGATACAGTGTGTCATTCAATGCTACTATTTCTTTGTTGATAATTTGTTTAGATGATCTGTCCATTGATGTAAGTGGGGTGTTAAGTCCTCTACTATTATTGTATAACTATCAATTATGTCCTTTTTATCTATTATTTACTGTTTTATGTATTTGGGTGTTTCCCCATTTGGTGAATAAATATTTATAGTGGTTATATTATCTTGCTGGTTTGTCCCCTTAATGATTACACAATATCTTTTCTTGTCTGTTATTACACTCTTTATTTTAAAGTCAGTTTTATCTGATATAAGTGTTGCTATCTCCGCTTTCTTTTCACATCTATTTGCATGACAAATGCTTCTCTGTCCTCTCATTTTCAATCTATGTGTCTTTAGGTCTGAGTGAGTGCTTCTAGGCAGCATATAGATTTTTTGTTTGTTTGTTTTTGTTTTCTTATCCATTCCATCACACTGTGTCTTTTGATTGGGGCATTTATTCCATTTACATTCAAAGTAATTATTGATAAGTATGTGTTTATTATCATTTTGTTATTTCTTTTCTGTTTATTTTTATGGATCTTCTCTGTTCCTTCTCCCCTCGCTCTCGCTCTCTTCTCTTACCAAACCTTGGCTTTCTTTAGTGATATACTTGGACTCCTTTCACTTTATTTTTTTGCATATGTACTACTGGTTTTTAATTTGTGGTTACCATAGGTTTGTATATAGTGTCTTTTGCTTATAGCAGTTTATCTTAAGTTAATGGTTGCTTAAGTGTGAACCTTTTCTTAATCCTTTCCTCCCCATGTTTTGTTTATATGGTTTATTACTTCTTTTGATTTTTTGAGTCCCTTGATTATTTTTACAGATATTTTTACTGCTTTTGTGTTTCCTACTTTTCTTTCTTTGAGTTATGGTCTTTCTTCTCTATTCAAAGAATCCCCTTTAGTATTTCTTGTTGGGCAAGTTTAGTAGCCATGAACTCCTTTAACTTTGTTTGTCTAAGAAACTATATCTCTCCTTCCATTCTTAATCATAACCTGGCTGGATTGGGTATTCTTGGCTGCAGATTTTTTACTTTCTGCACTTTGAATATATCATGCCACTCCTTTCTGGCCTGCAAAGTTTCTAGATAAAATTCTCCTGGTAGGCTTATGGTTTCCCTTGTACGTAACAATTTTCTTTTCTCTTACTGCTTTTAAAATTCTTTATCAGTGCTTTTTCTCATTTTAATTAGTGTGTGTCTTGATGTAGATCTCCTGAGGTTGATTTTATTGGAGGATTTCTGTGCCTCCTGGATATGAATTTGTTTCCTCCCCCAAGTCAGAAAGTTTTCAGCTATTATTTCTTCAAATAATGTTCTGCCCCTTTTCTCTTTTCTTCTTCTGGGATCCCTATAATGCAAATGTTATTACACTTGATGTAGTCAACTGAGTTCCCTAAATTTATTCTCATTTTTGCATATTTTTTTCTTTTACCTGCTCAGTTTGAATACTTTTTTATTACTTTGTCCTCCAGGTGACTGATTTGTTCTTCTACTTCTTCTAGCCTGCAATTTATTCCATTTAGTATAATTTTAATTTCATTTATCATGTTCTTCATATCTGATTGGTTCTTTTGTATCTCTCAGTTAAGGGTCTCACCGATGTCCTCCACTCTTTACTCAAGTCCGGTGAGTGTCTTTATGATCATTACTTTAAATTTTGTATCAGACATATTACTTATCTTTGTATTCCTTAGTTCTCTTGCTGTGACTTTTGTCCTGTCTTTCTTTGGTAACATATTCCTCTGTTTCCTCATTTTGTGTAACTCTCTGTGTCTGTTTCTCTGTGTTAGTGAGGTCAGCAACATCTCTTGCTTTTGAAAGTAGTAGGTAAGTTGCTTACTTGTTTTTTAAGTTTATTTATTTATTTTGAGAAAGAGAGAAGGAGGGACAGCATGTGCATGCGTGGGAGGGAGGGACAGAGAGAAAGGGAGAGAGAGAACCCAAGCAGACTCCATTCTGTCAGCACACAGCCTGACTCAGGGCTCGATCTCACGATCTGTGAGATCATAAGCTGAACCGAAATCAAGATGCTTAACTGACTGAGTCACCCAGGCGCCAGAGGGTGCACACTTTTAACAAGGTGGTGCTAGTCCTCTTCCACAGAGGGTTATGCAGCTGCTGCTGAGATTAGAGCAGCCAGGGCCTGTCAGCAAAGGACACGTTAGTAGGGGGTACAGTTTTAACAAGAAGTTCATATCCTCTGTGAGGGTGTCCAGCCAACACCACAGGACTGAAGCCCTGCATCTTGTGCATTTGGAAAACTCAGTGTTGGCAAGATTTGTGCATGTCTTCTGGCAGAGGGGACCTGCAGTGCTAAGACTGAAGCAGACCTATCTGGAGGAGGGAGGGCGTGGTGTAAGCAAGTCAGTTAGTGAATGCCAAAACTGCACTGGTTCCTGGAAGTGTCTGTGTCTTATTCTGGATGGTAGGGGAAGGAAATGGTGCCCACTAGCTCCCTTATTCCTGGAGAAGTCCCTCAGGGAACTCTGATATTCATAAATAACTCTCCCTACTGTATGCCCCAGGTGATTTTCAAACTGTTGCTTCTGTGCTGTATCTCTGAGGACTATTTGTTGTGCTTTCTCTTTAAGGGTGGGGACTCAGTTTCCTGTCATCCTCCAGGCTCTCCCAGAGCCATGTCCTCTGATTTTTAAAGTTCCAGGCTTTAAGTCCAGCTCGTTGTAAGAACTTAGGTAATTTGGCCCTCTCTGATTTTCATAGTCAAATGCTATTTGCATTCACCTTCCCTGTGCAGGCTTCCCAGAGTGATAGTTTGTTTCTCACCCCTCTCCAATCTGTGGCTCCTTCCTTCTGGTGGCCAGACCCATGGAGTTCTGCTCCCCACCACATCTCTGTCCTCCTACCTCTTTAAGTGTTGTCTTTACTCTACATTTAGTTGTGGAGTTTGTACTGCAAGTCTTTGGGTCCTTTACTGGGTTATTTACATTGATGTGAGTATTATCTAGTTGTGTTCCTGGGACGAGTTGAGTTTAGGGTCCTCCTACTCCACCATCTTCCCAGGAAGTCCCTGTTTCAGTGTTTTATTTTTACTTATTTTTTTTAACTGGAAAATTTTATTGCACTTAGCATCTTTAGTATTTGCATGCCTCCTTGGCAGGGCTATAGTATAAGTAGGGGATAAAGGGTCATAATTTGGGAAGGAAAGGAATAAGTTTTTGGCAAAACACCATCAAGAGTATTATTTTTATATTTATTTAGATACACTGATATAGATATAAATGATACAGATACAGCTATATAGATAGATAAAATCATGCAATAGAATTACTTCCTTCCTCTCTTCTTTCTTCCCTCCATCCCTTAGTCCGTCCTTCCTTCCTTCCTTCTTTACTTCCTTCCTTCCTTTCTTCCTTCCTTTCTTCCTTTTTCCCCTTCCTTTCTATCTTCCTTCCACAAATATTTGAGAGCCTCTTATGTGTCAGACAATATTTTAGGCATTTTGAATACATCAATCAACAATGCAAAGAACCATGAACTTCTGGGCTCAAACCCAGCATTAATCTAGGAGGTCTGTTTTCTCTTTGGGCTTCTGAGGTATGCAAATCTGTATATTTTTGCCTTTCAGCTCTATTGGTCATTTTCACACTTTTAAGTGATGTAGAAGCTTTATTTTTCAATAACAAAACATAAAAATTTGAAATGCCTCAAAACAAATCTATCCAGTAGTGTCTAGTACATAGCAAAGAGGGTGTTGTGGATAGAGAAAACAAGGTCAAAATGGCAAATGTGATTAAGTGCATGTTGTGTCCTGAAAGTTGCAAGTATTCTAGGTTGGCCGAAGCACAGGAAATAGTAGAGTTAAGTCTGCAAAAGTAGATTGGGCCACAATATATATACATTGCTGCTTTGGTGATCAGTTTCAGGTTAAGAACATTTCTTTTTTTTTTTTTTTTTAAGTGGGTTAAATATTTCTATTAATGAGTATTGCTTCAATTTCATTTACTCAACAATCTTTCCTTGCAAACTTTGCAGAGGTAAATATCCACCTTATACTGTGGGAATTGCTGAAATTATGAATAAGATTTTTATAAAATATAATGATCCCTGAATTCAGCTTACTCTAAGTATACATTAAACCCACAGAGATTCATTCCACTTATTTTCATACTGATAAATTCCAAGTATTTCTACCATTCTATATGTAACTGGACAAATACCACCAATTTCATGTAGAAAAATGAAACCTTAGTGTTAGAATTTTTTTACCTAAATATTCTTATCAGATTTCTCTTTCTACAGAGAATAAGAAAAAATAAACTGTAAAACATAATTATCATTTTGTTTTTGTTGTCCAATTATATTAGTTCCACTAAATACATTTTATATTTCAACTTGTTTCTGACACTTTAAACCTCAGTGGGTGGACAGGTCAAGTGCTTATTTTCACATTGCCTAGGTTGGACATGAAAAGAACCATCTCAGCTATAATAATTAATGAGAAAGTATTAGTGGATCATTGTTGTCATTCATATGGTTTGTGTAATATTAATAAATGAGAAGACATTCCTTAGGAGAGGTTGAACTAGAGGTCTGTCTTAATAGGAATAAAATTGTATTTGAAGTTCATTTAAATGAACATTTTAGGACAAGCAATTAGAAATATCTCTGGGCAGAACATACAAAAGGTATTAGTTTGCTAAAGATCCATCATAACTCTTACTCTGATATTCAGGCAGGAGGCAGTGCCCATTCCTCTTAAGACTGTGCTTCTACTTTCTGCTGACACCATTAAAATTTCTAGAGATGTTTATAGCAGAGAGGATTAAAGGCAATGGCAAAACCAGGAGTCACTAAAGGATAATGATGTGGGCATTGGAAAGATACACATGATAGACCAGGTTGGGTAATGATGGAACATTTCAAACTACTAATGCATAGTGAAGGCAGTAACAAAATGTGAAACACAATATATGGGATAAAGTGAAACAATCTGAACTCATAATTAAATAATTACACAGAAATTATAAATAATTCTTGACTTCACAACCTCTGTGAGTGTGTGTGTGTGTGTGTTTTCATTTTGATTTGATTTGTTTGCTTTGTCTATTTTGATTTTTTTCATGACTTTTCCTCTTGCATAAAAGATCCCAGTACACCTTTCTCTGCCTTTCAAAAATAGCTTTATATAGAAGCTTTCAGGGAAATCTAGTCTTTCTCAAACAGGTAATTTTAATAACCTAATTAGATTGTCTGAGTGCTTCACTGTTACAATGATAGACAATATATAAACAACCCAGGCTGTCACCTGAACACTCAGCATAGCTGAATTTGCATTTGAATAGTTGCCAGAATGTATTTTTTGCTTTTGGATCCACTGCATCATGCATTCTTTTAGTCTTTTGTAAAAGCAAAATCTGCAGCAAAATTGCAGAAAGCCTTGTTAATTCATTTTTTAATGAATAATGCCCTTTGGCATTCTCTTTGATAGTCATGGTTTGCTGCAATGAACAGCGTACACTTCTCTTTTTGGATTACTACAGCCCTTTTCAAGCTTGAATATGCCTTGGGGGTAAAATGGAGGGTTATCCATTTGTACACAGGAGGGAAAGTACTTAGATGAATACCAAAATAGAAGTATTGGGGTGCATAACAAATTTGCTTAGTGGAGATTGAGGGCTAAATAAGTTTGCCCATGGAATAATAGTTTAATAGGATGTGTAGATCAATGTTATGCCTTCACATACAATGTGAATTAAATAAATCAAGTAGTTTCCCAGACAACATAGCAAATAGTAATTTCCAACCTATGTTTGGGGTTCTATTTTATTATTTTTATACTTTTATTAGCCTAAATTCAAGTCATTTTTAATAAATATTCATTGAATGGCTATGAGGATCCAGTTACTGTGCAAATAACTGAGGATATAGGCAAGCATGAAACGCAGTCTTTAACTTTGCAATTTATATCATATCAGAAGAGAAAGAGAAGTTTCTAGCTAACTATGATGCAATGTGATAAGCAGCATAATAGAGACATTAACAAGTACAATCATAATTAAATGGAAAGAGCAAATCCTTTGCACAGAGGGACAGCTGGACAGATTATATAAAACAGGCAACATTTGAACTGAGAATTGAAGTACTAGTTGACTTGTTGCAGGTGCAAAGGGATGTCAGAGCATTTTAGCAGGGGCAGCGTTACAGGTAAGATCACTGGGTAAGGGAAAATGCTTGGGTGATGATGAGGATGAAGATAAGGAAGGTCTGGAGAAGTGCTGAGGAGTGGCCAGAGATGAAGCTGGGAGAATAACATGTCAGTTTCTGCTTATATCTGTGTTTGTAGAAATAGCCCACCTCAGGATCTGACAATCTGGGATCCATGAGGATCCCTGGAACAATTTATGTATGTTCATCCATTTCTTAAAACAGCTGTCATTGAATACCTGTGACTATTTTGAGAATTTGGAATCAGAATATAGTTTTAAATTAGTTCCTGATCATGGTATTCCCTTTTTTCTATTATTAGGTGTGTTATATTTTAAGGATAGCAGCAATATAAGCAAAAAAGATCAAAATTACATAAATTCAATAGAATTTATAGGAGTAAAGGGAAAGATTCCAGTTTCATCAAAATGTTCAATCAAGGACAGGGGATTCCATTACCAATTAAGTTTGGGAGACTAAATAATAAATTACCTTTTTACAAGAGTCACATTCAGAGTGAAGACTTTTTATTTTTTTAAAATTTTTTAATGTTTATTTATTTTTGAGACATTGAGTACAAGCTGGGGAGGGGCAGAGAGAGAAGGAGGCACAGAATTTGAAGCAGGCTCCAGGCTCTGAGCTGTCAGCACAGAGCCTGATGTGGGTCTGGAACTCATGAGTTGAGCCGTGAGGTTATGATCTGAGCCGAAGTCGGATTCTTAACCCACTGAGCCACCCAAATCCTGAAATAGGGATGCCCGAGTGTGTCAGTCAGTTGGGTATCTGACTTCGGTTCAGGTCAAGATCTCACACTCTATAGGTTTGAGCCCCATGTTGGGCTCTGTGCTGACAGATTGGAGCCAGGAGCCTGCTTCGGTATCTTCCTCTTTCTCTGTCCCTCGGCCACTCACTCTCTGTCTCTCTCTGTCTCTCAAAAATGAATAAGCTCTAAAATTTTTTTTTTAATTTCTGAAATTGACAATCTTGTTTAATTTGTTAAATTTACTTTTTTGAGCAAATATGTTATATATGTATAACATATATGTATATTAACATTCTATGGGACTAATTTATCAAACTTACTTATATTTTTGTGGGGTGCCTGTGTGGCCCAGTCAGTTAAGTTTACAGTTTTGGCCCAGGTCATGATCTCATGGTTCATGAGTTCAAGCCCTGCATCGGGCTCTGTGCTCAGAGTGCAGAGCCTGCTTGGGATTCCCTCTCCCCCTCTCTCTGCCCCTTCTCCCCCACTCTCTCTCAAAATAAATAAATAAACTTAAAAATATATCTAAAAACCCCCCAAAAACTACTTATACTTTGGGAACATATAATTTTGGAACAAAAGTTATACATATACTTTTGGAACAAAATATACTTTTTGGAATATGCAGGATCCTATACATATTTCAAAAGTGAGTAGTAGATAGCAGGGATGTGCAATGTACCAAACACCTAAGTGACCCACAAACCAGTCCTTTGTGTGTTTTTTCTCAAGTCCATTACTTGCCTGTTGGGTGCTGGGCTCTGTGTAAAGAGTGCTGACTATAGGCTACATTTTCCAGGTTCCTGTGGCAGCAGACGTGTGGCTGAGTTAAGCCAGTAGGAAGCAGCGGTGACCCAGGGCATTCCATCTCCTTTCTCTGGCAGTTCTTATATCCACCTTGGCCCCAGCTCTCACTAAATAGGCTCTAAGTTGTGCCAGCAGCCTCTAGCTTACCCATTCCCTAGGTGCCCATGTTATCACCTCCTCGCTTTATAATACCCTTAGAGTTTGTGGTGTCACCTGCTGTTGCTAATAATAGATCTTCCTCAGTTTGACTTCACAGCTCTTCCATTAAAAGTGTGTAAAGCTCCTATTTCACACATTTTGAGAGAAATTTCTTTCTCTTGGTGGACCCTGACTAATATAGCATCTTAAAAATTTCTTCAACAGATACTAGATTTGCACAATTATTTTAAAGTTTATTACTATTATACTTTTTTAAATTAAAAAAATGAGAATATAGAATCTATAATTCTAAGTTTTGCTGAATTCAAGGACAGTGCTTCTGCACACTAAAAATGGCATTTTTCAATGGCCGTCTCTACAGAAA
The DNA here is from genome assembly GCF_022079265.1 of Lynx rufus. Classification (NCBI taxonomy): domain Eukaryota; kingdom Metazoa; phylum Chordata; class Mammalia; order Carnivora; family Felidae; genus Lynx; species Lynx rufus. The sequence continues at coordinate 50,563,328 of NW_025814845.1, forward strand.
CAAAGAGAAATGGAAAATGAATGAAAGTGTGCTTGAACTCACAAGTGATTTCACTCATCTCCCTCATTACCAAGACACATTGTAAATCTCATTAAAATTCGAGTTTGAGAATCTTACCTTTATGGTCTCCTTCAGTAGCAGCCACAATCTCCCACCTCCATCTTAAGAATCAGAATGCAAGGACATTTTCTCCTCCTAGTTCAGGATTTTAAGCTGCCAGTTCCACCTAAAACTGTGTGGCAAGTTGACTGAAGCTATATTTTTAGTACTCTGATAGATACAGTGTTGATACATACCTTACTAGTTCTCCTTATACTTTGAGATATTTATGTAGTGTTCTCTTCCATGTATTTTCTCACTGCTACTCAATGGCATAATTAAAATGTCAACAATCATGTCTTTTACAATAGACAATATTCCTGGAAAGTTGGACTCAATAAGAATAATATCTTCTACTTCTTTATCTCTCTCTCTCCATGTCTGATAATAGTTATCCACATTGTCTCTTTCTTTTCTCTTGTAGTTTAACAATTTAATAGTGATGGTGGTATATTGTTTCTTTTGCTGAAACTGTAGACAAAATGCTTTTCACTGATATCAAATCTCAAAACAGTGACTTCAAGGATATGTTTTGAACAGGAGACATTCACTGAAAAAATAGCTGTGTTTTAGATAGGTGACTTTTATATAAGCTTTGATAGATTTATTTTTTTAACATTCTTTTCAGAGAACAGTAAACTTTGAAAAACATGTCAGAACACCACTGATTTTTATTTGTCAGTTTCTTAGTCATTGAACAAGGCTATATTTTATAGGATTGAAAGTTCTTTAATTTTCTCTAGTAACACTTAGTTTTCTCAACATTTACCGTTACCTAAACTTTTGTGAGAAGTAGAAGATGCACACATGAGATTGACCAACCCTAAAGCAACAGTTGTTAAGCATGCACAGGTTATCAATCAGGTTTCAGTTAAGGGAACTCCAAACATTGGCAAAGATGGAATATAAGCAGAAATGGAGGCCAGAAAAAGAGAATCTAGTTGAAATTTTAAAAAGGAAAATGTGTCCAAATTTGACATAATTTCAATATTTTGATTGAACTATCCTTTCCAGTGTTCATTCCCACAGAAGGTTTTATGCAAATGAGAAAACACAATGGGAAGCAATGAAGCCACGTAGTTTTACAGACACAATCAAGCAGTATTATTCTTAGGGTCCTAATAAGTTACATCCTAAGATGAATAATATGCATTGTAAGCCCTTAAACTTATTTTTAATAATCTGTATGCACATGTGTTCATGTTTTACAAGGTGATAGGAGCAAATTGACATCAAATAGACTACTTTGGTCTTTAGGGAGGTATTAGAAAAATTTTCTTATTTAATGGAGTTAATGAATTATAATTTCAACTATATTTGTACCTATATTTTGTAAATACAGCATGTACTTTAAGGATGTGCCTATATGGTAAATTTTAAGCAATAATTTATTCAGTGTAATGAAATGGAAATAAAAGTGATTCTCCAACCAGAGAGGAATCTATCTAATGTTCAGCAGAGGGTAATGAAAAGACCTCAAGTGACATATGCTGAACTCATGTCTGAACTCTAGCATTTACTGTATATATCACTTTGAATATGTGGTTTACACTCCTTGAACATGTTTACACTTTGGAGATCATTTAACTCATGTTTTCACTTTGAATATCATCTTCCTTTTATGAGGAATATTAGATCATTAGAATATTAAAGTAAGTAATATAAGTTATGGGACTCAAATAAACTAAAATATGTTTTTAATCCTTTTTTATTCACATTACATACACTCAATGCAAGGTGTTCTCCAATACACTTACACAAATGGGCTTTGTGGCTTTGACAACCTTAAAATTCTTAGATATTGGTAAATCACAATAATTAAAATATTACATAAATATATGTTTAGAAGCCATATTTAATCTAAAAGAAATATAGCAATTTATTCTTAGATGTTACTTTTCAAAATAGTGTTCATTTTCTTCTTACTATTTATCAATTAAGTATTTAATAATAAATGTGTTCTTGACATTGAAATCAACATGAGTATTTATTTTATATAATAAATTGTGAGCCATTTTGATGGATTTTATACTTCTTTAGAGATATAGATTTGTACATTTGTGTGAAAATAGAGCCTGTAAAAATAAGTGTTGATAGGGCTCATGCAGTAAGATCTGATGGAAGGATTTTATTAAAATAAAACAGCTATGCTCTATTTGGTTTGCAACATCTCCTCCAAGCCTAAACCAAGCTGGATACAATTTTGAATATACTCCAAAACTAATAAACAGAAATGGAAGATGCAGAGGGATTATGGGAAATCAAACAATATCTTTCAAATGTTGTAATAACTAAAATGAAAACACTCCATATACTAATAATGAAAGTTATCTTTTAGAATTCTCAGCACCCTGGGTTTGGAAAGTAATCAGAATAGTTACCCCTGTTGAATAAAATTTTCTTTTATACAAGTGTTGTCTGAAAGGAACCTTTTCACAAACAAATAAACAAACCTGAGCTCAGTTAAACCATTCAAGGTCCATATGTAGCATGATAAATGACAGAAGAATTAATGCTTATAAATTGCATTATAGACACTAATGTTAAACCACACACCAACTATAGGAGGGTTTTTTGTTGTTGTTGTTATTTTTGACTAAATGCATGGAAAAATTAAGTCATGCACTTGCTGAAGGTTTGCTCAAGCTCGAAAACCTAAATAGTAGGAGATAGAATTTAAACCCAGGTTTCTGGTACCAAAACTTCTACAGTTAGTAACTCTCAAAGCTGTCACTATAGTTCACAGGTTAACTTTAGCCAAATCGCTTCCTTATTGATTATTTTAATGTATGGAGATAGGAGATACTAACTTTAATGATATCTGTGTGATAAACGAATAAAAGAAAAGAGAAACAGTGGGGCCTAGAGATTTATTTTATTTTATAATGAAAGAAACAATGTCGGAACAAATGCAATCATTAAGCAGGAGGAATATTGATTTTTACTACTTTCAGGCAAATTTACAAATACCAAATACCTTCTATGTGTATAACTTACGCTGGATACACCTGACTCAAATTCAAGCTTCCTTATGTGTCATTGTGGTAGGACTTAAATGTATTTTTTAAAAGTGACAGTATACAAAGCAGGATTCCATTATGATGAAAAAGGACAGATTAACTATAAATGCTCTAGAAATTTGGAGGAAAGTAACATTACTACATGATAATAGAACAAACAAATGAAATTACTATGAATTGAACTCTGAATAATCTGCAGGATTCAACTTGATAATGAGGATGAGGTTATATTTTTGAGTGAGATGGCTATGTGAAGTCAGACTTTGACTTCGGACTTCTGGGTAGGTATAGAGAGGTAAACTGAAGAGAAGTGATGAAGAATAAGCCACTGTACCATGCCTGGTACAAAATAAAGGCTCAATCAACATTTGTCGAATTGGAGCATGAAATATCTACAGTAAAGATTTAAAAGCCGTTTCAATAAATTAATCAGATTGTAGGATCCACAGAATACTGTGACAGCGACTAGGTCTGAACTAGCTGAAGGGGAAGAAGACCTGAGAACCTATAGGTCATCATAAGTCATAGAAAGGCTAAAAAGAATGAGAGATCAAAATCTTTAACTAGTTGGCAGTGAGGAACTATCCATGTTTTAGATTAGATTTTAGAAAGGCAGACCTTGTGATTACTTTTAGGTCAAGAATTCATTTGAAAATTTGATATTTTATTGAAAGCTAAGGAACATTTATCCTCAAAGTAACGTATGCATTTATGCAACAAGTTTCCTGTTATCTTACAGGAGCTCATGGATACTTAAAACCCAAGTTAATAAAATTTTTTTACAGAATCAAGTATGTTTGGTGTGGACTGAAGTAGAAATGAGATGAGGCTCTAGCAATTCAGGTGTAAGTTGTTAAATATGTATTAGGATGGTGAACATAAGAATGGAAATGAATGGGGGTGCCTGGGTGGCTCAGTCGGTTAGGTGTCTGACTTCTGCTCAGGTCATGATCTCATGGTTCGTGGGTTCGAGCCTCGCGTCAGGCTCTGTGCTGACAGCTCAGAGCCTGGAGCCGCTTTCAGATTCTGTGTCTCCCTCTCTCTCTGCCCCTCTCCTGTTCACGCTCTGTCTCTATCTCAAAAATAAATAAACATTAAAAAAAAAAAGAATGGAAATGAATGAATGGATTTTAGATTCAAGAAGGAAGAATCCACAAGACTGGGTCTTTTTATATTTTTTAATTAAATTAATATTTTAAAGCTGATTTATGTCATCAGCATTTTAAAGCTGAAATATTGCCATTTGCAATGACATGGATGGAGCTAGAATGTATTATGCTAAGAGAAATAAGTCAATCAGAGAAAGACAAATACCACATGATTTCACTCATATGGAATCTAAGAAACAAAACATATGAACATATAAGAAGTGGGGGGAAAGAAAGAGAAGAGAGGGAAAGAAACCACAAGAAACTCTTAACGATAGAGTACAAACTAAGAGTTGATGGAGGGAAGTGGGTGGGAGATAATCTAGATGGTTGATGGGTATTTAGGAAGATATTTGTTATGGTAAGCACTGGGTTTTTATATTTGTGATGAATCACTGAATTCAACTCCCGAAACCAATATTGCACTTTATGTTAGCTAAAACTTAAATAAAAGAAAAAAGTGTGAAACTTAAGAATGCTGTAAATTATAGACAACATTCAATCTTACTTTGCAGAACCTATATTCTTTGTATAGTCGCTTAGGAAGTGGTACTTTGTGTATTAATTTTAGAATAGATCTTTCTCACCAAGGAAACATTTGGATATGTTTTTTAAAATGTCAATAGTACAAGTGAAAATGTCATGTCACTTTTTAATCTTTCCCCCTACTTGACATGCAGAAAAGACCCAAAAAAGCAGGCAAGAGATAAAAGGAAGAGATGGCTTTGAGCCACCCCCATTCTTTACTCTAACATAGGGCTGTCACTGCCACAGCTTCACCAAACACAGGTACAAGTGTTTATATGTCATGAATTCTATCACCATTTGCCCCTAATCTTTATTTCTCTTTACTAAGAAAACTGGATGAACAAATGGAAAATATAGAATCATATAGACAAATACTTATTAATATCTTTACTTAAATAATCCATACTGTGTCTGAATACATTACAAAGGGAGTTAAATCACAATTTTTAAAGAGTTATTGACTAAGTAATACTGAAAACTGGACAAATCAAGTGAAATTTTTTTTTTACATTTCTTTCTTCTAATACATGTTTTTTTAAAAATTACTGAGCACAGATTAATAGAGGCATTAATAAAAAACTATATTGTGTAGGTATTTTTTTTCTTTTTCTTAGCCAAAGTCTCATTATAGCTTGCATTTTCACACCCAGAAATAAAAATTTGAATGCCTAATAGGATCTCCTCTAGCTGCTGATAATTAAATTTCAACCTCACCAGTGTTCAATCTTCATTTTTAATATAGTTTTGGGCTAATCATAAGACACAATTTTTTTGTACTTTTTCTTGAATTTTCTAGGAATTATGGCAATTTTGCTCAGATAAATGAAAATAGGTAAATTTAAGTCTTTAATTTGAATGTGAAACAAATTCTGTACCTATTAAAAAAAACACTTTAAATTTCTCATTAGGGTACAATATTTAGCTTCCATGGAACAGTACTAAATAACCTTTAGAATATTTGGATCCTGGGGTGCCCAGGTGGTTCAGTATGTTATGCGTCCAACTTCAGCTCAGGTCATGATCTCACTGGTCATGAGTTTGAACCCCGCTTTGGGCTCTGTGCTGACAGCTCAGAGCCTGGAGCCTGCTTCGGATTCTGTGTCTCCCTCTCTCTCTGCGCCTCCCCCAGTCACATTCTGTTTCTCTCAAGAATAAACAAACATTAAAAAAAATTAAAAAATGTTTTGATCCAAATGCTTTCTTGATGATAAAAGTAAAAATGTTTATCTATTTTATTTTTAACAGCTCCTTTACTCTGTAGGGTGCAATTGTCTATCTTTTTTATGTTGTGAATAAAGGTAGAGTAATTTAATTTTAGGATAAGATGAGAGCATTTATAAAAATGCAATAGGATTAAGTCTCCCCAGAGATTAATATAACTTTTATTTTGAAGTGGATAAACATCACAGTCTCCTTTGTGCATAATTATAAGGTTGTATTAATAAGCCCATTTAAAAATAAATTAGTTTGAAAATAGACACCTCTCTATGCATTATATATGGGAATAAACACTGCTGCTACTATAGGCAAACACCAAGGGAGCAAATAAGAGCTGGAAAGAAAAACTAAGAAAGGGAGAGTAATGCCTAAAAAATGACAATGAATAACAGTGATGTTTAATATTTAAAAATTTTGATAACTCTATGTTGCAACAAACCAGATCCTATACTACCTTTGAGCATTCTGAATTTGTGCTATCAGCATCCTTCTCAGGCTGCTAGTACTCTCTTGCTTTGAATAGTTGGCCTCCTTTCCCTCTAGCAGGTACTGTAGATGGTGGCAAAGAATCCTTTCTCAGCTGAATGGACTCTATCCCTTGTCTTTAGATAATTATAATAATACATGTTCACCAAGAGTTCTGTTCTTCATTTTATTACCTTTGATATACCCATACAGACTGGTGTCTTCTAACTTCAGCTGCAGAAGAAGGAAGGAAATGTCAAACCAGGAAAATGCTGTGAATCCCTCAGCAGTTCAAACTGTATCTACTGAGGTACATATGGTGTGGCAGATTTTTCCAACTGTACAACAACTCTTAGCCAGAAGCTTATGGTTTGTAAATATATGGTGCACACATTGAACCAAGAGATAAAAACAAGATCCTACACAAGTGAACTCATATTTATACCCAAATACTTAGTCCAGGTAGACATAGTTGTTATGTATTACTTCTGGCCTGACATGAAATAGTATAGGCATATCCATCAAACTGGCAAATTTTCTATTTTATAATATTTCTGGTATACCTAACTTAATAATACTGACAATTAGTAGATGATAGAAGTGACCATTCTACAAAATGTAAGAAACAACTTAGAGGATTACAATCTTAAAAAACAATGATATTAAGGATATGTTGGATATTTGTTTTCAAAATATATAAAGAACTCATAGAAGTCAACATAAAACAAAACAAAACAACAACAACAACAACAATCTGATTTAAAAATGGGCAAGGGACCAGAATAGACATTTTACCAAAGAAGGCATACAGATATCCAAAAGACACATGAAAACATGCTCAAAATCCGTAATCATCAGGGAAATGCAAATCAAAACCACAATGTGGTATCAGAATGACTAAAATTGAAAGCAAAGAAATAAAGGTTAACAAGCATGTGGAGAAAAATGAACCTTTGTGCCCTGTTAGTGGGAATGTAAATTGGTACAGCCACGATGAAAAACAGTATGGAGGTTCCTCAAAAAATTAAAAATAGAAATAGCATATGATCTAATAGGTCCATTACTGGTTATTTACCCAAGGTAAATGAAAATGTGAAAATACACGCTCTCCTCTGTTTATTGCGGCATTATGTATAATAGCTAAGATATTGAAGCAATCTAAGTGTCTATCCATAGGTGAATGGATAGGGAAGATGTGGCACACACACACACGTGCACACACATACACACACACATACACATGCAAACACAAAATACGGAATATTGCACAGACATAAAAGGGGATGAAATCTTGCAATTTGTGACAACACTGATAGATCTAGAATGGATTATGCTTAGTGAAACAAGTCAGACTGAGAAATACAAACACCATATGATCTCACTCATATGTGAAATCTAAAAAACAAAACAAATGAATAAACAAACAAAAAATAATAAAATCTTTTTTTTAAATTATCACTTATTTAAAACTTTGTAGACCCCAAGTTTCCATTCCTGACCCATTTATTTGCCTTTCACATTTTTTGAGAAATATTGGTTAATTTTGTAACATCATGATCATTTTTTTATCCCCCAAACATCTCTAATGTCCAATATCTCTCCTGTATAAACCCATCTCTATTTCCAAATAACAGCCAAACTCTAGCTTATTGTTTTCCTTCATTCTCCAAAACCTGCTGTGTGTGTGTGTGTGTGTGTGTGTGTGTGTGTGTGTGTGTGTTGCAAGGAAAATAGCCTTTGGCACCAGGAACTCAAAAGTCCACTAGGAGAGAAAGAGGACTGATAATGAGTATATAACTTTGTAAGTGCAGTTAGAAATACTGGCAAAGGGGGCGCCTGGGTGGCTTAGTTAGTTAAGCATCCAACTCTTTATTTCCACTGAGAGTTCATGAGATCAAGCCCCGCATTGGGCCTCTGTGCTGATAGCACAGAACCTGCTTGAGATTCTCTCTCTCCTTTCTTTGCCATTCCCCTGATGTGTGCACATGTGCTCTCTCTCTCCCTCTCCCTCCCTCTCTCTCTCTCTCTTTCTCTCTCAGTATAAATAAATGAACATTAAAAAAAAAGAATGTCGATAAAGGTCAATAAACAGTACAATAAATACACTAAGCTCAAAATTTTAACTTGTATTAATACAACCTTCTGATTCCAAGTTAAAAATGGTTCTTGTGCTCGCTTAGGCAGCACATACACTAAAAATGGTTCTTGATTTCCACATTAATCATACAATTACATCTACATTCTTTAACATGTCATAACAACTGCACACTCTTTTTTTCAACCAGCAAGCCAGCATCATATCCCATCAGTTCCCATGTCTGTCCTTTCTTTATATGCCAATTACACTAATATAGCTATTATTTCCAGAACGTATCAAGATTTCGCTTATACATTTGTGCAGCAAAGTGCTTTTATCCACCATTTGGGGTCAGTGGATCATCTGTCATTACTCAGTTCAAATAGTTCTATGATGCTTTTCACCTTCCAAGTCAAGAGTTAGATACAATTCCATTATTTGGTTTTTCTTATGTATCATAAGATATATAAAGGATATATATTTCATTATCATTTATTTGATATACATATATGCAATATATTTGAACATACCTTACTATATTTTACAACAATTATTCAAATTAGACACAGTCACTGAGTTCCAAACTCGGCCATTACTATATCTTAATATAGAATACATGTTCTGCTAATATTACACTAATTTTTATGTATCTGTTAATTACTAGTAATGCTTGCTTCTGGTAAAGTATTTTTTGAAAAATAAATATACAAGTAAATGTAACTTATGCATTGAAAAATAGTTGGTTTTTAATTTAAATGTAATAAAAAAACACAACCTACTTATTTGTCTTTCACTTGCCATTTTAAGCTTCTAAGTGGGGCAAATTTTCTGCTTCCACTGGATAAAAAGTCTGAGAGCATATGTACCTTTTCTGCTTATTCCTAGGTGACAAAAATTCAAACAGTTGCTTGAAGTGGAACAGCATGGTCTTGATTCAGACCCTTGAGCATCCATTTCAATAGATTAACCAACACTTTTCCTTTTATTCCAAGGTGAACTTTCTCTTCTTCTCTTGCATGTAGAGCCTGCTCATTGTAGGCTTTGTCTTTGCATTTGGTAAAGAAATAAATCTCATTTTAATCATCTCTTATATTCTTGGCTTAGCTCTTCAAAACCACGGGGAGAAAAATTCAAGGAATAATGAGGCTCTCTTCCCCTAATGGTATTGTTCTTATTCCCATGTTAGGTTTTTCCACTCTCTGGACCTGGATGTGCTTGAAGCAGATCGTTCTCATTGCATTCTGCTCTGTTCTCTAGAGACTCCTCAGCTTGTATCCCCCAACTGTAATTTTCCAGAGGCTGCTGCTAGTGGTTTTCAGTGGTTCATTCCACACAGACTCTGCACTGAACTTTTAAAAAATGACCCCAAGCCTGATAATTGCTTCAAACACTTGCATTCGAGCACTTGGTTTGGAATTTCGTATCAACTGTGTCATGGTCCCACAGTGGAAAATTTCAATTAAATATTAAATTTTATATAATGAAGAAAATGAAAGTTGATTCCCAGTGCCAAGTGCCACATGGAGATAAAAACTGTTAATAGATTTGTGCATACTTTGCAAATATTTTTAGGGATATAGAAGCAAATCTTTACACACATACAGACACACACACACACACACACACACACACACACACACTAGTACGTCTGTGTGCATTTAAATGTGGATTGTCTTGTGTATGTAGAAACACATGTACATCTGTGAATGTGTTTTATTTTAAATGTTTATTTATTTTGAGAGAGAGAGCGAGCGTGCCTGCACGGGTGCATGCGTGCATGCATGGGGCAGGGAGGGGCAGAGAGAGAGGGAGAGTGAGAATCCCAAGCAGGCTCCACACTGTCAGCACAGAACCCTATGCAGGGCTCAATGCCTTGAACTGTGAGATCATGACCTGAGCCGAAATTAAGAATGGGACACTCAGCTACACTTACCCAACTAAGCCACCCAGGTGTCCCACATGCATGTGTGTGTGTGTGTGTGTGTGTGTGTGTATATATATATATATATATATATATATATATATATATACTACAAATACATATATACTATATATGTATATGTGCAGTATATGTATATTCATATGTAAACTTTAGCAACTTGCTTTGTGCACATCTTTCAAAGTCTGCATGTTTACTGGAATGATGCAATGTCTGTTATGTTTTGTTCTTTTCTTTTACGTCTTATTTTTTTCAATACTTAAACAGGGCATAGGCATATATTTGAAAGAGACCATCTGTTTCTTAGACAAGCCATGAGTGACCTGCTTAACTTGGAAGCACCAGAGTCCAGGTGGACAGACTGTGGCAGTTGTGTTAACAAGCGCTAATGAACGAGGTTGGCTGTAACTGTCCTCTGCATGGAAAGGACACAAAAATTAACACAGTATCCATTGAAACATCTTTTCAGTGGCTTTACTGGTCAGAGGGGTACTGACAACCATATGCACCATTATGTACTTCTTTATGTTGCTTATTTTGGCTTTATATAGACATATCATTTTGTTAAAATAAAGATTTGTTAGATGTTTTAGGTAAAATTATATAAAATTTCTCTTTCTACACACACACACACACACACACACACACACACACACACCACATATACATATAGTATCTTTTTAAGAGCTCTTTTTCTGGTTGTAGTATTTTGGGATAATACACATATTTATAAATAGAAAATATAAAATATCATCAGGGGATCCTGGGTGGCTCAGTCGGTTAAGCGTCTGACTTCAGCTCAGGTCATGATCTCATGGCTGGTGGGTTCGAGCCCCACATTGGGCTTTGTGCCGACAGCTCAGAGCCTGGAGCCTGCTTCAGATTCTGTCTCCCTCTCTCTCTGCCCCTCCCCCACTCACACTCTGTCTCTCTCTCTCTCTCAGAAATAAACATTAAAAAAAATCATCATCCCCACTATGTAAGATAAATTTGTTAACAGTTTAATATGTTTTCTTCCTGTGGCCCTATGTCAATTGTATTTCAATTAAGAAACAAGATAAAATCCATATTATTCACTACTGCTTAAAACATTAGAATCATTTTGATTTTTAAAAAATAGCATTTTTGCCTCTTAGGTGGTCTTTTAGGATTAGCATTACAAGTAATAATGTGAACACCTTGGACATTTTGCAACTCTGATTTATTTTCTTATATTTTATTACAGTAGAATTTGAAAAAAATCAACAAGCCAATGGATTTTCGTTATTATTTTGTGAACTTTCTGCTCTCTCTTTTATAACTCTATCACTGTAGATACCCTATATTCTATTTCCCATCTGTGTTTTCATCTCAGACTATTGTCTTTGTTTCTATTTGTATACTCTGTTTTTCTCTTGCACTGGTGTTTCTTTATGGAGTTGGCAGTTTCTAGATCTACTATCATTCTGCCAAGAAAGGGAGCTTCCTGGCCATGAGGCACAATACCTTTCCCTTCCAGGAGACAAAATTCACCTGTATTTCCTCCAGGTTTTCAACAATTAGCGCACATGCGCACACACACACGCATTATCAGCCCTACTCCACATCTAGTCATTTGTCTTTTCCACTTCAGTGTCTCCCACAATGTTCTGTATTCCATTATTGCTACCATAGATAACTTTGCGTCTCCTAAACACTGAGACATTTCAGTGCCTCCTGCTACTGGTACCCCATACCCAGCAAAACTCTTCTTATTTTCATCCACTACTGTGAAATTTTTTTCATTTCCTTGGCTTATACTGACCTAGAATCTGCTCTCAAGAAACTAGTCTTTACTCTCTCACATACTGTATTTTTAGGTATAGGAATTAGGAGTGATGTCTCTTTTCATGTACCATTGTTGTTTATAGTCTGTTGTTCACCCACTCATCTGTAAACCGCATTCTTTTATGGCCTCTCTTTTAGGTTCTACCATCCACTTCGTTTCCTTATTACTTGTAGTCCTTACCTCAACTTCCTCTTTCCTCTCCACCACAGTGGGTTATGTCATCATCAATGTGGACAAATCCTTCAATGTAAGAACTTCTCAATTTCTTCACTGACTTTCCTGCACCAAACTAAGCATACTATCTTTACCTCAGTTACTCACTCCCAAAATTACACATTCAAGTTTGTTGTAATTGGACAGCATTAAAATCACTCAAGTATTTCACCCTTAAGCCACAGAATCCTATTCTTACACTTGCTTCTAACTATCCCCCCAATAATTTTTTAAGCCACTGACCTCTGAGTTAAAGATGGAACAAAGCCTCCATCCTATATCTGAATGCGTTCTATCTCATTTCCCTTCCACTTTAAGAGAATAAGTCATGACCCCTCTAATCCACCACAGGAGCTTTTGGATTCCATTCTGTCCTATTTTCTTGGAAAACTTTACACTGTTATTTTTACCTCTCTACCTCTCTTCTCCCAACTCCTTCTGTCTTCCTCCTTTTATCTTTAGTATTTGTCCTCTGTCAATTGGATCCTTTTCACGCTTTTGGAAAATCTAAAACTCTATTACTAAATGATAAAAGAAAAAGAATTACACACACACACACACACACACACACACACACACACACACATACACACACAAACACACTTCCTCTCAAAACTCTTAAATAGGCTATACCTTATTTTCCATGCAATTATTCTCTTTAATTTTTTTTCTAAGCTCATTCCTTCTGTTCTGTAACTCTCACAACACCCATTTAGTACCCAACTAACTCTAAGTGAATTCATTTCCTCATAACTCCCCTCAAATAACTCTAGCGAAATTCTTAGAATCTCCATGTTTTTAAATTCAAAGGCAATTTTTTCAGTCCACAAATTTTGTGTCCTTTCAGCAGCAATCAACTTTGTTTACAATTTTCAGTTTTTGAAAACTCTTCCTTTAGATTTCAAGACTCCACACTGTCATCAGTTTTCTCTTACATTTTTGGCAAACACTTTCGTTTGCTGTCCCCTTCTATTCAGCCATTTAATTTGGGCATTCTCAATCCCTATTCTCATGTTCTGTTCCCTTCCCTTCTCCTTCAGTGTTCTTCCCTAGATTATCTATTCCATTTCACAGTATTAATGATCTCCTGTATACTGATGATATGTAAATTTATATTTCTGGCCTAGACATTTCTTCTGAGCTTTAGAACAGAATATCTAAAAAGCCACCTAACATTTGCACTTGAATATCATTTGTTCTCTTTTATTTAAAAATTTTTATTTAAATTCTAGTTAGTTAACATATATTGTAATATTGTTTTCAGGAGTAAAATTTAATGATTCATCACTAACATATAACACAATGCTAAACACAACAAGTGCCCTCCTTAATACCCATCACCCATTTAGCCCATTCCCCACCCACCTCCCCCTCATCAACCCTCAGTTTGTTTTCTAGAGTCCCTTATGGTTTGTTTCCCTCTCTCTCTGTCTCTTTTTTCTCCTCCCATATGTTCATCTGTTTTGTATCTTAAATTCCACATATGAGTGAAATCATATGTGTTTTGCACTTGAATATCTTAAAGATACCATAGAATCATTATGTCCTGTATGGATTAAAGGTTTTCCCCTTTAAAATAAAATTTATTCCAGTGGTTTTTTTCTGTTCTCTGTATCAGTAAATGGTAACATTCATCCATTTGTGCAAGCCAGTGATCTAAGACTCACACCAGATACTTTTCCCTTTTTTAACTCACATATAACCCACCATAAATCCAATTAGTTTGGCATCCAAACTATGTCTTATTTTTTTTCTATTTCTCTCCAGCTTTATTGCTAACATCCTAATATGAGCTCTTGAGATGACTTTCTGACTGGTTTCCCTGCTTACACTATAGTTCATCGTCCATCCACCATGCTGTCATCTTTTGTGCAGTGATCATTTTCAAAAATACATCTCAGCATGTCTTGCCTGTACTTGAGTGGTGTCATTTTGCTCATGGAATAATAATTAAAATTATCACTGTGTTCTTTAATATCTGGCATGATCTAGCTTTAACTGCTTCCTCCTGGTCATCAGACATAATACCTTCTCCATTTTACCCTCAGTTATCTGCATTCCTTTCACTGGCCCTCTTTTAGTTCCTTAAACACATCATGCAAATTTTGTGAGGTGAACGTGGTAACCACTACACTATGGTCACATCATGCAAATTTTATAATGGGGTCTTTATGCATGTTGTTTCTCTTAATCTTCACCTTCTTAGTTAATTCCCATTCTTACTTTAGATGCATTCCTAACTCAACTGTTGCTTTATCAGGGAAACGTTTTTTACTATTATATAGCTACACTCATAGTATCATCGACAGATTAATATTTTAATTTAATATTAATTTTTATGACAGTTTAATCATTGTTATTCTTCTTATGTAAACCATGAAAGCTGGACCCCCCTGTCTGTTTATGTTTATTTTTGTAGTCAGATGGTCACCAAACTTGAGTCTTGGATATGTTATAGGCACCCAAAAAATAATTTTGTGAAAATATAGATAGGTTTTACGTCTTACCTTATAGTGGCTGATTTCTTTTATGTATTAAGGATGCTAGGCTGTTTTTCTTGTTTTAAATGATTTCAATTAATGATTTTCTGAAAGGTCAGCAGACCTCTTCCCTTTGTTTGGTTTTAATTTGTATTTCCAGCAGAACCCAAATTTGAGTGTTTTCTCTTCCCCTTTTCTAGAATGAGGAGGACATATGTGTATGCAAACACAGTATTTATCTGCAGTTCATATGTATGTTCCGTATTCATCATCTTGATTATTTTGGAATTCTTGAATCAGTTTCATTGCCTGGAAGTAGTCTGAGGTATGCAGCTTTTAGACCAGGTCCAGAAGATATTCATCAAGTGCAATCCTGACAGACAAGGCTGTACCACATTACTCTTTTTTTTTCCTGAAGATTTGTTCAAATCAAAAATACAGCATTGCCCAGAATGATACAGCGTGCTTCCTGACATTGGTCCTTCTGAGAGAAATTTTTTTGTGAATCTCATTTTAAGTTATTTATTTTTAAATATTTATTTGTTCATTTTTGAGAGACAGAGAGAGAGAGAGAGAGAGAGAGAGACAGAAAGACAGGCAGAGAGGGACACAGAGAATCCCAAACAGTCAGTACAGAGCACTCCCTATGTGGGACTTGAACTAACAAACTGTGAGATCATGACCTGAGCTGCAAACAAGAGTCGGATGCTTAAACTGAATGAGCCACCCAGGCGCCCCTGTGAATCTCATTCTAAAATGAAGTGTCACTTCAAGTTTCTTTCCTAATTTAATTACATATTTCAATGTTTGAACGATCAATAGAGAAAAAAATGGAAGAAGGACACCGTTCTTTGGCTTCCTCACAATGTAGTGCTGTAAAAGGCAGCATGCACTATAAACAAATCTTTGTTTTCTTCATATAAAAAGAGTACTCACGGAGCAAGAAGCAAAAGGTAAATAGGCCTAATACAAAACTGAACAAAGTGTCTGAAGAATGATTTTAAAAGGAGAACAAGTAAAATTGCTAAACATGAAAAGTCAATTAAAGATATGCAAATGGGAGCAGGTAGCACCATTTAAACTTACCACATTAGTAGCAATTTTAACTTTAAAACATAGAGGGTCGCATTCTCTTCTCCTTGGCTTTGTTCTCCGTTCCTGTGTTTTTTTTTTGTTTTTGTTTTTGTTTTTTATAACTTTCATATGCCAATCAGGTAATCATGGGAAATAGGAACCATCATATCTTCTTTTCGGAAGTGTGATATTTTGAAGAGGGATAATGAATTCCCAGAACCTAGTGAAATATAAAATGCAAAATATCCGGAGCCACAAACCTAAAGTTTTTCTTCAAGACCATTCAATAAAATATAAATACATTTATACCATGATGTTCATTGTATCATTTTTAAAAATCCTAATTCCTATAGAACACAAAAGGAGCACTTTCTGGGAGAATACACAGGAAAAAATTAAACATTTGTTGCCTCTGGACAGTATAATTTGGCGGGCTGGGAGAGAGGACTATACTCTTCACTTTCCACATTTTAGTGCTATTTAAATGTGTGTGTGTGTGTGTGTGTGTGTGTGTGTGTGTGATCATAAAATTTTTAAAGTGTTAGAATGAAAACTGTATAAACAAAATAGGTAACAAAAGAGAAAGTAAAAGGAAATGGCAGTACTTGTGCCGAGGAGACAGGAGCTTGTTTTCTCCTTCTGTTTGTTTGCTTTGCATTATTGGCATGCTGGTTATCTAAGTCTGAAGGAAGGGTGTGGTGGGGCGGGGAGGGCCGGGGAGAATAGAGCATTAGAAACCCATGGGAGCATCAGTCACCAGTTGTAATTTTCAATTATATTGTAGATAGAAAATATACTGCTCATGTTTTTGTAATCAATTAGCTGTCTAATTCAGTTGGCTTTATTATAAGCTTTTGACTTTTTCTTTTCATAGCTATTTTAGTAAACGTGTGTAGGCTCAGTAATAAGTAAGGTTAATGAGAGCATTTTAAACCGAAGTTGATACATGTATTAAATATCCTAACATAATAGTGTTGAGGTTGAGGGCAGCTGAAACTAGTTCTTGTAGGCACCGTAGGACTTGGTATAGTTAGGTATATGTTTAGGATCAGGGAGCAATAGCATGTTCTGTGTCACTCCTTGCATTGTAATTAGCCTTGGGGAGGACACTTATATTTGTATCTTGGTTTCTTAATTTGTAAAATAAAACAATAATGGCAGTCCTATTAACTTCAATGAGATGACAGTTTTGAAAAAATGTATTCCACAAGGGTGTAGTGATTATTAGCAGTGCAACCGATTTATGGTCAGGAAGAATAGCACAGGAAGGAGACTGCCTCTAGTTGTCCTGTGCATATGGCAACAGCTTCCAGACCCAGTACTTGCCTCTTATAGGCCATTCTCCATTCAACAATTTAATGATATATATTTATTATTATTATTATATTATTATCATTATTTAGAGAAAGAGAGGGGATGTGTGCCCTGGGGGAAGAGCAGAGGGACAAGGAGAGAGAGAATCTTCAGGAGGCCCCACGCTCAGCATGGAGCTCTGCACAGGGCTAAATGTCCTGACTGTGAAGTCATGACCTGAGCAAAATCAAGAGTCAGATGCTTAACGTTTGAGCCCCGATATATAGGTTTTAAATGAATCACTTCATGTCACTTTTATGTTTACATATCTCCAATCACTTTCTATCACATTAGAATGAAATATAAACTCCGTCATAATTTAGATGAATAGAAATAAGCCCCCCCACACCCCCCGCCTAATTCCCTAATCCCATGTCATATTCTCTCCATTGCTTGTGCTGCTCAAGGCAGCTTAATGTACTTTAAGTACACCGGTCTCCTTCTCCTTGTTCTTCCTCTTTACACTTCCTAGAATATTTTTAAGCTGGATGTTTGCGTTGTTCTTCCTCTCACATTATTTATCTCCACTTAGATACTTCTCTTCCATAACCACCCTATCAAAATAGTTCTGCACATCAGTCTTTATCTCTTTACCCTGAAATAATGTTACATATTTAAGTGTTTAGTTGTTAATTGTCTGAATTATTCTATTAGGGCAGAGACACTGTTTCTACTAATTTATCCCCAGAGATTAAAACAGGCAAATAATATATTCACAATACATAGTTGCTGAAGGAGTAGATCTATGAGTACCTGGATGAATAAATATTATGTGATATAAAAACTACTTAGCTGTCCTGATTTCCATATATGATATAGATTTTTATTTTTTCTTTTGATATCTAATTTATAAAGATAGAGTTGTGTCTCATTTTGATAATCCATAATAAATATCCCTAAAAATTGGTGATTATTGATTCAGGATTTCACTGAATTAACAAAATGCAACACTACATTTGCCATGTGATCTATCAGGACAATTTGAGACTTATTTACCATATACAAAAAGTAATGTTTTTTAGAAAATATTAATATGGTCAATTTTTAATAACTCTTTCCCACTGATATTTTTTGCCACAGCACAAAAAGTGAGATGTGGTGACATATATATAGGCTTCCCACACTGACACAGGCATACAGGCACACACTCCCTTTTCAGCATTTCCTAATGCTACCATCTGTTGTGTTGTGTTAAGATAGCAGACAGAAAGTATAGCAGTCCACCGAGCCATTGAAGGATTTCTCTCGTTTTCACTTAACAGTTTTATGTAGGAGCTTCAGTGTTGGCATCTGGATGATACATCTTCAAATGAGCTCAAGTGCTGCGTTATGAGCTTGGTAGAAATAAATTTGAACTTGGTGGTTTCTTGTTTGTCCATTCAGTTTCAATTTTAGTTTTAAATTCTACACGCATATGCATCAGTGCCAGTCTCTTTCCTATATAGACGGTCATAGCTTCTTATCTGTAATTATTTATTTACTTAAGAAATACAAGTCTGGGGGCACCTGGGTGGCTCAGTGGGTTAGGTGTATGACTTCAGAAGAGGTCATGATCTCACAGTTAGTGAGTTCAAGCCCTGGATCAGGCTCCCTCCTGTTAGCTTGGAGCCTGCTTCAGATTATCTCCTCTCTCTCCACCCTCCCCTGCTCATGCTCTCTCTCTCTCTCTCTCTCTCTCTCTCTCATTCTCAAAAAAAGAAAAGACATTTTAAAAAGAGAAATAGATGTCTGAATACTAAAATTATAGATCATTGGTAAATTAGCTAACAAGTATTTATTAAGATAAATTAATATTTATCTTAAGAAATAGATGTCTGAATACTAAAATTATAGATCATTGGTAAATTAGCTAACAAGTATTAATTAAGATAAATGAAATATATTCAATCACAGAGCCGTTTGCTTTCTCTTTTCTTTTTTTTTTTCTTTTTAAATGCAGGTTAACTGCTTATAGAATTTATTTCATTTCATCATGAGAACAACCAAATGGAGTAGATAGGGTTGTCCTCCTTTTATAATTGAGGTGAGTGAGCCTGAGAGAGTTAAAATGACTTTGTCAAGTTCCCATGGCTGAAAGATGATAGGCTATGAATTCTTGATTAACCCAAAGCCCATAGGTTATTCATTACTACCACAGTGTAATCTTGGAAAAACCACTTAGCCCTCTGATTTACATACCTATAAAATGGAGTATTTACATTGTTCTTATCCATTCTTGGATAAGGTTGGGGTACTGGAAGGTTTTGTCCAGCATGAGTTTCTTCCTTAGCTTCTGACAGTGCAATGTGGGATTAGGTTCTAATCACATGTGCTACCCTGTTGTCTTTTCTTTTTTATGTGTTTGGAGACATCAAAAATAAAAATTCCAATACTTTTTCATTTAGAAAGTAAGAGATTTGTTACTTTTAACTAAAAGAATTCTCATACAATTAAAAGAATACAACACATATCCACTAAGGGAGAACACCACTTTAAGTGGTCTCAGCAGACTATAAGGCTCTCACCATTCAGAGTTTCTTCACCTATTTTGCAGTCTTTGATTATTTAACTTTCTGCATCCAGGAAGAACCCAGGGACAAAGGCTCTGAAAATGAGATGAGAGCAGATACATACCACCTATTCTGAGTGACTTCTTGAGTTTTTGTTTCTGCAAGTTCCTGAAGAACTGGGAAGATGCCAGACAAAATGACCAGTTGCTCATTTTTCAGGTTAAATATGTTCTATGATTGATGCTCCAATTGCCAGTAAACAAGAAGTAGCAAAAAAAGTCAGCAATTGCCTGTATTTCAAACATCAGCCTATAGTTTCCATTGCTATATTGATTGACAACTCAAACAGGCTTGGGTGTTTAGATTAAAACTTCAATTCAAAGGGCTGAAACCTTAGGACAAAAACTCCCATATTCCCTGGAATAGGAAAGCAAACCAATATGTCAAGGCAAACTTGAGTGTTAATGTAGGAAATGGTAAAGACTGTGGTAAATTGGAGAGCATATGGCATGTCTGAAGCTAGCAGGCACAAGTAATGTGCAATTGATTGTTGCTAGAAAGGAATGTGGATCCAGATTTGTCAGATCCCCTAACTTTTCAGGAGAAAGCAAAAATTTGGACATTAATCCGCATACTATTCTTAGTTATTTTACAAAGTCGAAGGACAAGTTAAAATATTATCACAGTACTGTAGAAGAAAAGAAAGGGAAGAAATAAAGAAAAAAGGCAAATTCAGTTTTCTTGCCACTACCTTGAAAATTCTGGGATAGAGAATGATACCATCTTTTTCCTGACCTTTGCTAAGATGTTTTCTCAGCATTTATTTGGATAAATAAATTTATCCATTTATCAAAGCCATTTATCAAAGACCAACATATTATTTTAAAGTTGGACAGCACCCCAGGGGTTTAGAATGATGTGCATAGTTTTAGTGTTTGGATATGTATGTGGTGCATGAACCATCACAATATATCTTGAAGACTTACACATTAATATGTAAGGATACATTAATATACAATTAAATGAAATAATAATGGTTGTGAGTCAGCTACTACATTGTCTGATTATAGGAGATGCTTAATTGGAAGCTATGATAGTATTTTTAGTAGTTATTTTATAAAATATAAATTTCTTAAAATTTGTTAGCTTTTATAACTGTGTTAATAATGATTAACAAGTTCCTAGTATTTGGTATTTTAAAAATGTAATCTTACCTGTGAGATAGGGAAAATAGTTATTATTTTTGGTCTTCACTCTATCAGATGAAGAATATAAGACTTGAGGTGTATGGAGGAGAGAAGGAAAAAAGAGAGAAAGAAAGTAAGAAGGATGGAAGGGGGCATATGGGAGGGAAAATGGGAAGAGAAAAGAGAGGGAGGAGGGTTTGGATTTGAATCCTTATTATCTGACTCCAGAACCCAAACCTCGTTCAAAAATTCTGGTGTCAACTCCAACATATAAAGAACTTGGATATTATCAGTGAAAATCAACATTTCTTGGATCTGTCAGAGAACTAAAATTACAAGGCACATCACCAACCTGAATCTGGAGATATAGTTGAAATCAAGGGTCACATCTGAGATCTGCTTACTTGTAGCAGACATCACTGGAGTAAAAAAAAAATGGTTAGAATACTTACATGACAATTTTGACAAATTTCTGGAGCTCAATATGTACTACAATTGGAGTGAGAAACTTCTGGTGCCCTCCAGTTTAGAAGTGTTCACAGAAATGTCTTTTATTTCTGGAAATTCCAAAAAGTTATCATGATGAAAATCCAAGAAAGTTTTTGTGGTTCTACGCAGAGAAGAGGAAGAGAAATAGTGAAATGTGTCCATGCATTCTACATAAAAAATGGCCTTTCTCCATGGGGGGTGGGAGGGAGACCTTAACAGAGAAAGAGCATTTATCTTCCTTCCTGACCCCTTTGGCCTTCCTGTCTCACATAAAGAATATCTTCAATGTTAATGTTAACAAACTGAATGGATTCCCCTAAGGTTAAGAGCAAGCCAAGGTTGTCTTCTCTTACTGTTCCTATTCAACATTGTTCTGGAAGTCCTAGCTAAGCCAATGAGATAAGAAAATAAAATAAAATTCATGTTGTTTGGAAAAGAATAAGTAAAACTGTATTTGTTGCAAATGATATGCTGTCCAATTTGTAAAACCTAAAGAATTGACAAAATACAAAATCCTGCAACTAATAAGCTACATAATAAGGTTACATAACTCCATGTCAATGTAAAACAAACAAACAAAAAATGTATTGCACTTCTAAATGCCAACAATGAGCACTTGGACATTTAAAAAACAATGCCATTTACAATACCACCAAATTATGAAACACTTAGGTATAAATCTAAAATATGTAGAGGATTATATATGGAAAACTGCAAAACTGAAATGAAAGAAACAACAGATTTGAAAAATAGAGAGTTCATGCCCATGGATGATAAGACTTACTGTTATGGTGTCAGATCTTCCTCATTTCTTTTTTTATATCAATTTTATATCAATTTTATATCAATTACAATTCCAAAGCCAATTCTTTGGAAATAGCAAACAGATTTGGAACTATATATGAATAATTATAAGTCTTAGAGTAGCCAACATAATACTAAAAGGGAACAAAGTTGAAAGGTTCATACCATCTAACTTCAGGCTTACTATTAAGCTTCAGTAATCAATAGAGAATACTATTTGTGGAAAAGTAAACAAATAGATTATGGAGAGGATGAGAGTCCAACAATAGAACTATACCAATGTAAGCAGCTGATCTTTGACAAAGGAGCAAAGCAATCCAATGAATGGAAGATAATCTTTCCAACAAATGGTGCTGGGACAATTGGACATCCAAATGCAAACAAACAAAAACAGACAAAGACATTACACCTTTTATGTCAGTTAACTAAAAAAGAGCATAGACCTAAATGTAAAGTAAAAATTTAACAAACTAGAAAAATACTTAGGAGAAAGCCTATGTGACATTGAGTTTGGTTATAAGTTTTTAGATGCAACACCACAAGCACAACTCATAAAAGATAAATAAGTTGAGAAGTGTTATAGACTTCTGCTCTATGAATGTATCTGTCCAGAGAATGAAAAAAAAAAAAAAAAACAATCCATAGATTAGGAAAACAAGAACATTTTTGCAAAACACATATCTGATAAAGAACGAAAATATAAAAATAATCTAAAATATAAAAAAAATCCCATAAAACTCAACAATTAGAAAACAATCAACCCAGTAAAAAATGGGCAAAGAATCTGAACAGACTCCTCACCAAAGAAGATACACAGATGGTAAAGAAGTATATGACACAATGTGCTACATCATTTATTATTAGGAAATTGCAAATTATTTATTTTTTTATAATACTTCAAAAAATTTTTTTAATTTTTTTACATTTATTTATTTTTGAGAGACAGAGAGAGACAGTGTGAGCAGGGGAGGGGCAGAGAAAGAGAGGGAGAGACAGAATCAGAAGTAGGCTCCACGCTCCCAGCTGTCAGCACAGAGGCCAGTGCAGGGTTCCAACCCATGAACTGTGAGATCATGAACCGAGCCGAAGTCAGATGCTTAACAGACTGAGCCACCCAGGTGCCCCTAAAAATTTTTTTTAATGTTTATTTATTTTTGAAAGAGAGAGAGGGAGACAGAGCACGACTGGGGTAGGGGCAGAGAAAGAGGGAAACAGAATCTGAAGTAGGTTTCAAGCTCTGGGCTGTCAGCACAGGCCCAACGCGGGGCTCAAACTCATAGACCTTGAGATCATAACCTGAGCCAAAGTCAGTTGTTTAACTGACGCCCCAGGAAATTGCAAATTAAAAAAAAAAAAAAAAACAACAACAAAGAGATACCACTACATACCTATTAGTGTGTCTAAATTCCAAAAACTGAAAATAGCAATTTGCTGGTGAGAATACAGAGTATCAGGAGCCCTCATTCATTGCTGGCATGAATGCAAAATGGACATCTGCTTGGGAAGAGTTTTGACAGTTTCTCACAAAGCTAAACATAGTTTATCATATGATCTAGCAATCAGAGTTGGGACATCAATATGAACTAATGTTTAGCTGAATATGGAAGTAAATGGTTACATATAGAAATATTTGAAAATATGCATATATGCACAGATTAGAATGCACACATGTAATTCCTTGTTCTGTTAGCTGGGAGGACCTAGAAACAACAAAATCCTAGTGGCAACACATGTTGCAACCACCCAGATCTTGGTTTCTAATACCACTGCCCAAAATAAAGGGAGGACTCCATGGAGAAATTGCTGATTCTACAAATTTTTCCAGGATCTGAAAGCATCACTGAGTGATAGAAATTATAGAAAAGTTGAAACAGATAAGCCAAAAAAACAAAAAAAAAATACTAAAATGATGGGATATATCAAAGGGACACAGGAGTCAAAATCCAAAGCTGCAACAAGTTGGTCAACTAAATGAATGAAGGAGTCTTGGATTATTACCCAAAGTTTAAAATAAATAACTAGGAGCCCATACTAAATAAATAAATGATTGAAGAAATAAATATGAGATAAAATAACACTCTGTGCAGAAGAATTCCAAATAATTTATGTAGATAAGTAAGTGGAGCACAACTCCTTACTCTTAAAATGTAGGCAATGCATAGTGACTTCCTTCTGAAATGTGCATCATGGAAGGGGAGTGGAGTGAAGTACAGTGGAGAAACATGATAGACAAACACTACCTCAGCCAGGTGATCTCGGCTAAAATCACAATGATAAATCATGTTGGTACACTATACCCTTGGTATAAAGTGATGAAAATGGCACTGTACTTTCTTTGACCTTTCTCCTTCCGAAAATATCCTTAGTCCAAGCATTAGAAAAACATCAGATTAATCCCAATGTCCCAGTGGGATATTCAACAAAATATCTGACTAGTGCTCCTCAAAACTTTCAAGATCACCAAAACAAGGAAAGGCTGAGAAAATGTTAGAGTCAACAGGAGCCTAAGGAGACATGATGATTAAGTGTAATGTGATATCTTAGGACCCCAGAAGAGAAAGAGGACATTAGCTGAAAACTAAGAAAACCTGTATAAACTATGGACTTTAGTTAATGATAATTCATCAGTATTGATTCGTTAATTGTGACATTTTACAATACTAATACTTTTAAAAGACATCTAGGTGATTCACTTTAAAAAATCGTCCCAGGCTCTTCTGGACAAGATCCTGGAAAAGTTTGTTAAGTGTATTCCCAAATTAAGAAAAAATGAAATGATTCTTTCCACTTGGGACCCACCACCCTAGATAAACCCTAGAACATAGGAATAATGGGAATGCAAAGAACATTTTATTGAAATTTAGTTTATCACAAACAGAAAGATTGAACTCAAATACCCATCAATAGGGAGATGAATAGATAAGTACTGGTACATTCATATAATGGATTATTTAAAGTTCTTAAAACGAATGAACAGACAGACATAAAGGAATACCTCTCAAAAACAGAGTCAAAATATGAAAGAGACTATTTTCAAAAAAACATTATAGCAAGAAACATGCTAAACAATACTATATCTTCCCTATAGATACATATATAGATAAAATATGCAAAATTTATGCAAATGGTAAACACCATACAAGCATATCTTGGAGATATTGCAGATTCAGCTCCAGATCACTGCAATAAAGCAAATATTGCAATAAAGCAAATCAAATGAATTTTTTGGTTTCTCAGTGCATATGAAAGTTATCATTACACTATACTATAGTTTATTAGGTGTGCAATAGCATTATGTCTAAAAAAATAAACAATGACATACCTTAATTTAAAAAGTAATGTATTGGAGCACCTGGGTGGCTCAGTCGGTTAAGCGTCCAACTTCAGCTCAGGTCATGATCTCATGGCTCCTGGGTTCGAGCCACATATCGGGCTCTATTCTGACAGCTCAGAGCCTGGAGTCTGCTTCGGATTCTGTGTCCCCCTCTGTCTTTGCCCCTACCCCATTCATGCGCTGTATCTCTTTTTCTTTCTCTCTCAAAAATAAATAAACATTAAAAAAGTTTTTAAGTAACGTATTGCTAAAAAATGCTAACCATCATCTGAGCTTTCAAAAAGTCATAATTTGGGGGCCTAGGTGGCTCAGTCAGTTAAGCATAGGACTCTTAATTTCAGCTGAGATCATGATCTCATAGTCCATGAGATCAAGACCCCCCAGTGAGCCTGCTTGGGATTCTCTCTCCCTCTGCCCCTCCCCCGGCTCTCTCTCTCTCTCAAAATAAAGAAATAAACTTAAAAAAAATCACAATCCTCTTCCTGGTGGAGAGTCTTGCCTTGATGTTGATGGCTACTGACTAATCAGGAAGTGGATAGTGGTTGCTGTCTTATATGGGTATGATTCATGGTTCCTGAACAATTACAATACCAACATCAAAGATCACTGATCACAGATCACCATAACAAATATAATAATAATAAGTTTGAAATATAGTGATTACCAATATGTGACACAGAGACATGAAGTGAGTGAATGCTGTTGGAAAAATCTGATTAATAGACTTGCTTGACTCAGGGTTGCCACAAACCTTCAATCTGTAAAAAAAAAAAAAAAAAAAAAATTAATAAAAAGCAGTATCGGCAAAGTGCAGTAAAATGAATCACAATACAAAGAGGCATGTCTGTTTTCCAGACAGTTGATACTACCACTGGAGTGCACTAACAAGGAAGAATGGGATGGATAGAATACATGGATAATCAAATTTATTAACATTTTATTTTTAAAAATATCTGAAGTAAGTATGGCAACTCATTGGCATTTTATGAAGATATACAACAATTTTAAGTTTATGTAGTTTATATAAAACTATAATTTTACACCTACACATCTATACTTGGACAATTTTATTAAATTTGTATATTTAGTAAATGAGATACTATAAAATTCTCTTTATGAACAATAGCCACAGATAAACCATATGTTCTGTGATATGGATGATTTTTATCTTTTGTTAACAGGAGCACTTTCTATATCACTTTAATACTTTGTTGCCCAACTATAACAACAATTAAGCACCTAAATAGCTAATTAATCATTTTTAGTCTAAAAAATAGTTGTAAGTGTTATACTAGAAAATAAGCACTATAAAAGACCATCTACCATACGTGAATTCAGTAAAGATGCAGGGTACAAAATCAACATAGAGCAATCTATTGCATTTCTATATACCAATAATGAAGCAACAGAAAGAAGAATTGAGGAATCAATCCCATTTACAATTGCACCCAAAACCATATGATATCTAGGAATAAACCTAACCAAAGAGGTAAAAGATCTGTACTCTGAAAACTATAAATTGAAGACAACACAAACAAATGGAAAAACATTACATACTCATAGATTGGAAGAACAAATATTATTAAAATGTTAAAATGTCTATACTATCCAAAGCAATCTATGCATTTAATGCAATCCCTATCAAAATCCCAGCAGCATTCTTCACAGAGCTAAAACAATCCTAAAATTTGTATGGAACCACAAAAGACCACAAATAGCCAAAGTGATCTTGAAAAGGAAGTTGGAGGCATCACAATTCCAGACTTCAAGCTTTATTACAAAGCTGTAGTTGTCAAGACAGTATGGTACTGGCACAAAAAAAGATACATAGATTCAATGGAACAGAATGGAAAATCCAGACATGGACCCACAACTATATGGTCAACTAATTTTTGACACAGCAAAGAATATCCAATGGAAAAAAAAAAGTCTCTTCATCAAGTGGTATTGGGGAAACTGGACAGGAACATCCAGAAGAATGAAAGTGGACCATTTTCTTGCACCATACACAAAAATAAATTCAAAATGGATGAAAGATGTAAATGTGAGGTAGGAAACCATCAAAATCCTAGGAGAGGAGACATGCAGTAACATCCTTGACGTTGGTCATCACAACTTCTAACTAGATAAGTCTCTTGAGTGAAAGGAAACAAAAGAAAAAATAAAGTATTGTGACTACTTCAAAATAAAAAGCTTCTGCACAGTGAAGGAAACAATCAACAAAACTAAAAAGCAACCTACAGAATGGGAGAAGTTATTTACAAATGGCATATCTGGTAAAGGGTTACTATTCAAAATCTATAAAGAATTTATTGAACTCAACACCAAAAACACAATCCAGTTTAAAAAAAAGGGCAGAAGACACGAATAGACATTTTTCCAAAGAAGAAATATAGGTAGCTAACAGACACACGAAAAGATGCTTAACATCTCTCAGCATCAGGGAAATACAAAATCAAAACTGTAACGAGGTATCACCTTACACCAGTCATACTGGCTAAAATTAATGACATAGGAAACAACTGGTGTTGGCAAGGATGCGGAAAAAGGGGAACTCTCTTTCACTGTTGGTAGGAATGCCAACTGGTGCAGCCACTGGAATATAGTATGGAGGTTCCTCAAAAAGTTAAAAATAGAACTACTGTATGACGCAGAAATTGCACTGCTAAGTATTTACCCAAAGGATGCAAAACTACTGATTTGAAGGGATACATTCACCCTGATGTTTATAGCAGCATTATCAACAATAGCCAAATTATGGAAAGAGCCCAAATGTCTATTGGCCAATGAATGAGTAAAGAAGATGTGATATAGATAGATAGATAGATAGATAGATGTAACAACATGGAAGGAACTAGAGTGTATCATGCTAAGTGAAATAAGTCTGTCAGAAAAAGACAAATATCATATGATTTCACTCATATGTGGAATATAAGAAACAAAACAGATGAACATAGTGGAAAAGAGAGAGAGAGAGGCAAACCAAGACACCGTATCTTAACTAAAGAGAACAAACTGAAGGTTGTTGGGTGGGAGGGCGAGTTAAATAGGTAAAAAGGATTAAAGAAGGCACTTGTGCTGAGCACTGGTGTTGTATGTAAGTGATGAATCACTAAATTCTATACCTGAAACTAATAATACACTGTATGTTAAACTGGAATTTATTTTTTATTTTTTTTTAAATTTTCTTTAACGTTTATTTACTTTTGAGACAGAGAGAGATAGAGCATGAATGGGGGAGGGTCAGAGAGAGGGAGATACAGAATCTGAAACAGGCTCCAGGCTCTTAGCTGTCAGCACAGAGCCCGACGTGGGGCTTGAACTCACGGACTGCGAGATCATGACCTGAGCTGAAGTCGGCCGCTTAACTGACTGAAGCACCCAGGCGCCCTAAACTGGAATTTAAATAAAACTTGGGGAAAGAAGAAATAAATGAAGTAAAAAATGAAAGAGCATCTACCAAAAAACAAAAATAAATAAATAAAATGAATAAAAGAGGATCTACCTATAAACCAATAAGCAATCAAAATCTTGCTGGCTACACAAGTAATTTCATGTTAAAAACAACAACAACAACAACAACAACAACAAAGGACTGTAAAATTAAATTCTTCCCCCCAACCGAGTGGTACCAGAAGGACTTTTTCTTGTGTTTTCAGTAATTTAGACACAGTATTATATATCTATCTTTCCTGCTTCACTTTGAGGTCCTTAAAGGCCAACCTTGGTATCTTCATTTTTGTGACCCTAGCATCTAGACCCCTATCTAACAGGTACCAGTGGCTCAATATATGTATCAACTGAATTTATTTCAGATGCAGTAACAAGAAAAAAAGACATAAAAAAAGGGACAACAACCCACAAAAGGATTTTATATTCTAATTCTTGCGTGTGCTAATAAATGACCAAATTCTGGAAATTTGATATAGCAAAAACAAAGAAACAAACAAACAAAAAAAAAACTCCACAATTAAAAAAAAATAACTGTTTCATTGGCTTCTTAGGGACTACTTTACACACATTCTTATAGTATCACAACTGAATATTAAAGAGCCTTCTGCTATTTTAAAAATCCAGATTATGATTTTGCTTAAAAAATGTATAAGGCTAACTTTAACTTTTCAATATGTAGCCCACATAGCGTGTTCCATGGTTACTATTTTCAAAGAATATAAATGTTTGCCTGGCATTGCAGGTAGAAATGTTAAGAAAAGATAAGATCTTGTTAGAAAAATAATGGAGGCTAAGAACTTTCATTGTATACATGGAAAAACAGGTGACATTCTTGGGATTGAATATCTGTTTCTTTGTAATTAAAAGCATCACATATCAGAGTAAATTTTTTCAGTGCACAGAGATGCACATTCAGTGATATATTCAGAAAGTTTACACAGAGAATACTTAGTCACAGACACTTTATTCAAGGATATGCATGGTGCTGTAGGATAAGGCAACTGAATTTCTACAGAATGTTCCATTAAGACTAAAATTTGATGTTCTCTTACTGCAGGTATTACAGCACTAAATACCACTTACTCTGTAATGTTCCTTTGCTTTCTCTTGTCCACTAGGTAATGTGCTCTATTAAGAGATAGTCTTTTATCATCTGCCTCCAAAATACTTAGTTAACACTATCTGCAGTGCAGGTGTTTAACATTCTAAACCATTTCTAGCCAATAGTAGTAAAAAATAATGAATGCCGTTTGACAAGCTTAAAAATTATCTTTTCAGAATGATTCCCTGAAGGCATATCTTTGTGTAATATGAAAGAAAAATCCAAAAATATTTTTGATTAGTTGGCATATTTTGTCCAAAAGTAGATTTATATTAGAGTGAATCCTTACTTTTCTTAAAAAAAAAAAAAATAAACAACCTAAGCAATGTCTATATGAATTTTGGCTGATTCCAATATTGTAAATTGTGGAATAAATTTCAGGGCAGATCATGAAGAATCATAGCAACATCCACATGAAGGATTACTGATGCATCTTTTAATTTTTTTAAAAAGATTTGAAACAAAATGCCTTTACTACCTAAAACACATTAGACTCACTATGGAACAGTTTATATATGAAGTGTTTCCTCCTGATCTGAGATACTTTGCTGATTTATTTTTCTTTCAGTCTATCTGTATATGATCTCATTAGTAAGGCTTTACTGACAGGTCAAGTAATGTTCAACTTGAATTGCTTCCTACTAGTTAGAGATATTCATATTTTTTTGTATAGATGCCAACATCAGGTGTGTGTGTGTGTGTGTGTGTGTGTGTGTGTGTGTGTGTTTCCTATATGGGCAACTACTGTTCTTTATAATTTCATTTCTTCTGAAGAGAGAATGATAGAGATGGCCCTGATACCTTGTTCTTTAGCATTTTGTGATAGTTTGTCAAGTTGACTTGCTACATAGGAAACTTAGATCTGCTTGGAAATCTTACATCTTTTTTTTTTTAATGATTTTTTTTTCAACGTTTTTATTTATTTTTGGGACAGAGAGAGACGGAGCATGAACGGGGGAGGGGCAGAGAGAGAGGGAGACACAGAATGGGAAACAGGCTCCAGGCTCTGAGCCATCAGCCCAGAGCCTGACGCGGGGCTCGAACTCCCGGACCGCGAGATCGTGACCTGGCTGAAGTCAGACGCTTAACCGACTGCGCCACCCAGGCGCCCCTCTTACCTCTTTTTAGTCCAAATTACATAGCAATTTGGGGGCAGGGTTTTGTTTGGTTGCTGCAGATTTTATTTTAAAAATCCATGGTATTATAAAGATAATGACTCACCTTGACACTACTCCATGAATAGGACATAAGACAATTTGAGTTTAGGCTGCCACAAAATGAAAAGGTTTTGGAACTTTAAACCTAGTCTTTTTTTGGTTAGGTTCCATATCACACCTGTTTTCTGTTAAATGTTATTTTATATATTATAGAATTATAATCAGTCTTACAGACACACACATATATAAATATGACTACATTTGGAGTATTTCTTCAGAACTACTGTTTAAAGAAGTCACTATGCTATGTGTTTTCAAATCAGAGAACCACTTAACGATATGTTCCTGCTAGGGAGAGAAATCAAATCTAAAAAAAAATTATCTAGAAGATAATCGTATTTATTTGTAAACCTTTTCCTTGTTGACTTCGTTATTAATACATATATAGGAATGGAAAATATCCGAAGATATCTGCATGAGTAGAAGGATTGGAACCATTAATAAAACTTTTAACCTATTTATAGCATTTTGAATAGCCTTCTGAGCTAATGGTAAAAATATATGCATAGAAGTTGGGTGGAGAGCATTATAATAATTAAAAGTTGCTTATTTATCTTCTGAGTCTTCCAATATACAGTAAAGTATCCCTCCATATCTGATTATCTGATGGGATCTCACATATGCAGAAGCCCCACAATGCCAGGTTTGATCAACCTGGCAGGACCAAGTTCTGCTACCCCACAGCAGTCTGCCTCAAGGGCTGCCTCTGCTCAGTGCTGCTCCACTAGGTATGAAGGGTACTGCCATTATTATACTAACAAACATTATTCGGTTCCTCTGAATAGAATATTGTAGTTCTCTGCCAAGATCCACAAAATGACAAATCTGAGCATTGGTCTAGAAAAGTCAGAAAAAGGTCCTCCCTATGTTATGTTAATGACATGCTTTTCAGGCCAGGTGGTTTTGCACATTTCAGTGATACAACTCTTTTGATTTAGTCTACAGCATGTCCAGGACTAGATCCAAGTGTATTATATGACAAATTTGCTTTAAAATACTTCAGCAGATATACATGTGTCACATGTTTTTCATCTATCTTTTCAATAGTTGGTTAACAAATGAACTACCTTTAACTAACCAGGAGCTCACATTCCTGAAGGATTTACAAAAGGGCTTCAGCAATCTTTATCTCTACCCAAGACAAGGTTTTACTAATTAGCATAATGGATGTTACAAATTATTTTTTTGTAGGTTTAAAGACTGCTTTTTGAAAAGCACAAGTTAGGGTACCTGCATAGCTCAGTCAGTTAAGCGGCCGACTTCAGCTCAGGTCGTGATCTTCTCACAATTCATGAATTCGAGCCACGCATTGAGCTGTGTGTTAGTGCAGAGGCCTGTTCGGATACTCGGATACTCTGTTCTCTCTCTCTCTCTCTCTCTCTCTCTCTCCCCCCCCCCCCGCTCTATTCACGCAAGTGCATGCACTCTCAAAAATAAATATGCATTAAAAAAATACGCATTGATTTTTTTTTCTTTTGAAATGCACAAATTGACTATAAACACTGTCCTTTGCATGGAAGGAGGATGGCCAATACTCTTTGGAATGGGTCTCTTAAACTAGGATTCAGCCCCATCTATTCTGTGTATAGATGCTTAATGGAGAATTCTGCTCCTGTCTAGCTTGAAGTTCAGGTGTATTGTGCCTGAAGAATATTGATGTACCTGCCTATAGTGAAACTTTCATTCTGGACACTCTCAGACCACCTGAAAGGACAGAGTCGAGATTACAAAATAGGCTGTCTAACTGTTTGTGTACCTGCTTACTAATAGATGTTTATATGTGTAGTAGCATTCAGTCTGTGACCTGGTTCCATCCCACATAGCTGGGAAAGAGGAGGGGTAGGGAGAGTATATATATGGTCCCTAGGTATCTCTTACTGTTCAAAGTTAACAATATTTTCTACAAGAATTCTAATAAGCCTTACTGTTGAAAATGGCTTAGATCACTTTGCACAAGAATTGCTCAAAATCTCTTGAGAGCTGTGTTGCTGGATCTCCCTGGTCCCACAAATTTTCTTATTCCCTAGATGAATTCTCTTGAAGGAGTTTCCACAGTACCCCTGTAAATTAAAAAAGAGTTGGCCCAGGGCACCAGGGTGGCTCTGTTGGTTGAGTGTCTGACTTTGGCTCAGGTCATGATCTCACAGTTGGTGAGTTCCAGCCTCACATCTGCTGGCTGTTGTCATCTCAGAGCCCACTTCGGATCCTCTGTCCTCTTCCTTCTGTGCCCCTCCCCCACTCATACATGCGAGCACATGTGTACGCTCTTTGTCTCTCTCAAAAATGAATAAACATTAAAAAAAGAGTTAGCCCAATCCAAAAATACGTGTCCCAATGCATACTCACTTATATCTGCATTTCCAACAGAACAAAGCTATGTTTCATTTCCTAGCTCCTCTATAAACATTCAAATCATTTTTAATTTGCCTTTCCTACCAGTTGTGCACATTAGTCCAGAATGAGCAAAATGCTTACAGCAGACCTAACATAAGTATAAGGTAATATTGTCACCATATCAGAAAAATATCTAAGCACTATACTATCAGTTATATATGATTGGTGGTTTAGTATATATTCTGTGTGAGATTGAGCTACACATGATTTGAGAGGATCGTTAATTTTTAAAGAGACCTTATGTTCAAACAGACTCATGAGAAATATTCTTAGTTAGTTGTCATGTTTGACATGTGAAGATCTGAGCAAGTTTTAGTTAACAGTTGAGTTAAAAATAAGCCCTTTGGGGGGCACCTGAGTGGTTGAATGACCAACTATTGTTGATGTCCGACTTAGCTCAGGTCATGATCTCAGGGTTGGTGACTTTGAGCCCTGAGTCAGGCTCTGTGCTGACAGCTCAGAGCTTGGAATCTGCTTGCAAGTCTGTGTCTTCTCTCTCTACCCCTCCCCTGCTCATGCTCTGTCTCCCTCTCTCTCTCAAAAATAAATAAACGTTTAAAGTTTTTTTGAAAAATAAGGCCTTTTTGGCATCTGTGCTTTTTAAGGAACATTTATTTTAATTATAAATAAATGAAGCTTTTTTTCCCCTAAAATTTTATTTCTTTCTCTTTTGTTTATATAGGAATACTGGAGAATGCCCCTCCCCACTCTTTCAAAAAATTTTTAATGTATACTCATTTTTGAGAGACACAGAGCACAAGTGGGGGAGGGGCAGAGAGAGAGGGAGACACAGAATCTGAAGCAGGCTCCAGGCTCTGAGCTGTCAGCACAGAGCCCGATGCGAGGCTTGAATGCATGAGCTGTGAGATCATGACCTTAGCCGAAGTGGGACACTCAGCCTACTGAGCCACCCAGGAGCCCCTGCCCCTCCCCACTCTTTGTGACAAAGCTCTATCTCAGGGTGTCAGATAATACAGGATGCCAGTTAAATTTGACTTTCAGATGAACAACAAATAACATCTTATTATAAGAATCCCCCATGCTATATTTGAGATTTATTTATACTAATGTCATTGTTAGTATCAGAAATTCAAGTTTAACTATATTTTTATTGGTTATATCTGACAACTGTACCAGATATAAAACTGATAATAATTATATGAGGAGTAAGTATTATGGAGGTGATCTATGTCAGTAGGAAGATACCATATGCATATGATATGCATATGCTTTTTCAAATATATACATATGCATATATTCTCAATGATAGTTTTGGGAAATTTAGGCATAAAAATACCCTCATCAATGTTGAAGCGAGTGTCTTTTAAATAATTTTCAAACTTATGTAATTTGAGGCCTTGTTTCTCTTCCTGAATGAAGATTAACTGTCCCAATTTTGAACATAAATGTCACACATCCCCTTTACCCAATCCCACTTTCCCAGGATGTTTTAGATTAAGAATCCTTTAACTTCAAAAGCCAAAATAAAGCCAGAAATACATCCCTCTCCTGGGCTGACTGTGAACCACATTCTAAGCTCACTGATTTGAAGGCTCGGCTTCTCATCAACTAGATCGTCTTGGCTTTCAGTTTCTTTTTTCCTTCACTTCTTATATACTGTATTTTATGTCCTGTGCTCTTAATCTTGTTAGCTGAATTCGTTCCCAAAAACTAATTCTCCATTTTTCTTCTCTCAGTTTTATCTGTGAGACTTCTGGGTCTAACTGCAAATTTAGGCTGTTCATAAAATAAAATGCTCTCTGTATTAGACTATTTTTCTAATGCCTCTACCCTCTTCCCTTTGCAAATGTGAAGTATTCTATATTCCCATCAATCCTGTTAGGGACCAAAAAAGCCTCAGTGCACTTGTTTTTAATATGTTGCATTCCAAGACCTTTCTCTAAGGAGCTCAGTGTACATTAGAAACATTATCTAATTAGTTCTCCCGGCATCTGCGTGAGGATTTATATCCTGCTCTTTTAGCTTCCAAATGATAATACGGCCACAAGATCACAACAGCAAGTTGGGAAAACTTCTCATATTCTTAAAGGAGCTCATAAAACTTTCCGTCATTCTTCCTACCCTACTTTCCCTGTAAATCCCGAAACACTTCCTTTCTGTTGGCTTCTTCCCACATTTCCCCTCATCATCATCGTAGTTCACACCACCAAATCATTTCTCTTTTAAATATATACCCCTTTGATATTAAAGATTGAACTTAATTTATAGCTTCAAATGCCAGCTCCTCAGTTAACCACATTACCATGGGCAAGTTAGTCAAACTTTTTGAGCCTTGCTTTTTCAAATGTGGAAACGACTTTTTGCAGAGCTATAAGAATTTAAGGTAGTGAAAATAAAACATTTGACACATTGTTCAGCATTTAGCAGAACTTGTTATTATTCGAATAAATAGACAGAGGCAGGGTAAATAGTTGCTTTATGGAAGGAACTAGTGAATTTTTTTTTTTAATTTTTTTTTCAACGTTTTTATTTTTTATTTTTGGGACAGACAGAGACAGAGCATGAACAGGGGAGGGGCAGAGAGAGAGGGAGACACAGAATGGGAAACAGGCTCCGGGCTCCGAGCCATCAGCCCAGAGAGCCCGACGCGGGGCTCGAACTCCCGGACCGCGAGATCGTGACCTGGCTGAAGTCCGACGCTTAACCGACTGCGCCACCCAGGCGCCCCGTGAATTTTTTAATGGAAATTTGACCTTGGATTCTCCTCAGTTAATTCTTTAATAAGACAGCATTCTTAATTTATATTTCTGAGACTTAGCAAGATATAAATAATGGCTTCTAAATGAATGATCCTATGTGCTAGCACTTCTAGATTTTAGCAGTACGTTTAGTTATTTTGTATACAGGAAAGTACATGTCAGAGTTAAGAGTTCTGGGTTTAAGTTTTCTCTATGATTTTGGGTTCATTATTTAATTTCATTGAGTCTTAGTTTTCTCATCTATACAATAATTGAGATAATAATACATAATCTGCAGTTGTAAGGATTGAGATAAAAGTTGAGGATATGTCCAGCATGTTTTGGTACATAAGAGGCAATAAACTGTTAGTGAAAATATTAAGGAGAATTTCTTTAGGAAATTTTAATGGTAAGTTTTTAAAAGCTCTTAGTGATCTATAGGCCAACATATTAGATATGCTTGAGGGCACTAATCAGTAAACACCAAGGATATTTTTGTTATAAGATTTCTTAATTATATAATTTATTTATATTTAAAATGATGAGGGGTGCCTGGGTGGCTCAGTCCATTGGACGTCCAACCCTTGATTTTGGCTCAGGTCATGATCTCACAGTTAGTGGGATTGAACCACATGTCAGATTCTGTGCTGACAGCGGGAAGGCCGCTTGGAATTCTGCCTCTCCCTCTTTCTTTCTGCCCCTCCCTTGCCCATGCGCTCTATCTCTCAAAAATAAATCAATAATCATTTTAAAAAGTAAATAACATGATTATTTATTACACAAAAGTCAATTCTCAGGAAAATCTTAAGCTTCTAAAGTGGTATGTCCTAATTCCAGCATAAAGAAGTGGCAAAATGAAATGTGTTCATGCTTTCATCAGAGTTTCTCCAGGATGTTTAGTCATTTGGAAATGAATCTGTGTGATACCTAACACATTGTACCTGATGCTAAGTAGAACTTCAATAATATTAGTTCCCTGTGTTGACTACAGGGCTCATCCTTCAGATTTCATCTCTCCTATTTATTTAAGTGTTACTACAACACATTTAGAATCCTCTAGCTTGGATATTTCATAGAAACACAATGGATATCACTTTCATTTTGACCTGTCACCCTAGAATTTCCATTTCAGTTTTAAAAATTAAAATTGGTTTGTATGAATATTCCAAATTATAGATTTAATATTTTGCTCTGAACTATAGTA
Source organism: Lynx rufus (assembly GCF_022079265.1). Classification (NCBI taxonomy): domain Eukaryota; kingdom Metazoa; phylum Chordata; class Mammalia; order Carnivora; family Felidae; genus Lynx; species Lynx rufus. Next base: position 50,601,121 of record NW_025814845.1, read on the forward strand.
CATGTAAACAAAAAAAATTAAACAAAACCAAATAACTTTAATCTTAGGCAAAATTGAAGGAACGGCATATTGTATTTATTTCTACCTAGTAAATTTTTATTTGTTAATTTTTCTTCATCTTTTAGAGTAACATATACAAACTAAACATTGAAATCAAAATAAACGCATTTAAATATTTAGGACAGTTTACTTTTTACATGTGCTCCTAGTCATTTCTAAACACTCTAAACTCCCTGGACTGTTTTAGTAGAATTTTTATGCCTAAGAAAATTATATTAAATCTATATATTTTATATTTGAATAACACCTGTTATGCATTATATTGACCCAATGAAATGGTTTTACATCATAAGCATGAAAGATAAGAAAAACTTGCATTCAACTTAAATCTGCACAATATGCTTTTAATCACACCCTCTGGTGCTATTGGTAACCTTTAAACTCAACCATTGTAGAGATGAGAAAATGGGCTAAATTCTGCCTACAGATATTCATACAAAAATCCGATAGAAATCAATTACAGTTTTATTAGAGTTCTGTGTGATTTTCAGAGGGTAGGAACTGGCTTAAGCCTGTTGAAGTCACTCCAACCTTAGCATGGAATGTGGTAGGAAAATTTGTACTGTGCAAAGTAAAATAGAGTACTAGTCAAAATAGAAAATCTTCTCATCCTTTACTGTCTTCCATCTTCTTGTTCACTACTTATTGAACATATAAATGACTTTCTCCTGCACTTGCATTAACTTAAATTAGTGGTAAGAATCCTAATTATAAATTTCTTCTTCTGGTTTTGAACTCCTCTAAATAAAATCTAACCTGCTGTAGGCAATAGGCAGGCCATCTGTCAACCAGATGATACAGTAAGAAATGGGAAGCATGTACCTCTCGATGGGCCCCTTCTCACATGGTATTTTAGTTAGTAAACCAATGTCTCTAATTGCTATAACTTGGCAATTTCCTTACAATCACCATAGAACAGAAACTTCAGGGGATTCATGGAGACAGAAATGTTTCATTAGATCTCTCCTATAGGACTGAGGCATGTGTTTCCCCAGTTGGCGAGAAATCTATATAACTATATCACAACCTTCTATGGGTTGAGAAAAGGAGCTGGCTCCATGAAGGTTATGATTCCTTTCTGGGGCAGCTCATATTAAATGACTGTCTGATGAAGGAGGTACAAAGCCTGATCCCCTTACCTCAAGTTCAGGCAACTCTAGTTCTAGAGCTCACCATGAAATGGTCTGAGCCATCTATTAACACTTCATATTTCAACATCACCTGCTAATCTTGCCCCCTATTACTTTATTTTAGATGTAGATCCAGAATGTATTCTCAAATAGTCTTTCTGCATGCAATTTGTTAAACTTCCTGGCTCTTAGTCTTTAGAATGCCCAAATAACAAGAGGGTGGACTATACCTTTGTGAAGAACTGAAGAGGCACCGATGACCCACAACCATTCTTTCACTGTGGCATTATCTGGATATGTTCTTTGAACTTCTTGATATTTGTTTTGTTAGAGGTTTTTAGGATTACCAAGAGAAAAACTAAGGATGTTGAATTGTGTGAAGTATATTCAAGAAACAACATATTCCATGGTTCCATAGAATGTATGTTTGCAAAAGTATGTTGGTGGCAAACCATCAGGCCAAGGCATATGTTTGTTAATTTATGTACAACAACCAAATTGTTTTGAGAACGAAACTGGTAGGATAACCAGGGTGTTTAAGGAAAGAAGATTTCATTTTTTTCATAGCCATTATTTCAGAAGTTGCCTTCACCTAGAAACTTTGACATCTATAAAGTTTGTTAGTACTATTTTACAACTCTCTTTCCTCTATCTTTAAATTTTGGGTGTTAATGAGGTCTCTTTGAATAGAACAAAGGTGACTCATTTGAGCCTTTTATTTGTACAAATTGATTACTTTAATGGAGGTAAATATAAATTTTAGAACTGGAGAAGTCAAGGCTTTTCTGGGTTAAATAGCTCATTTGGTTATTTATTTATATAAGTATTGGGCTAGATATTCTCTGGATAAAAGCATGAAAACAGCTATTCCTCTAGAACAAAGAACTATCTAAGAATGAATGTCCTCTTGAAAAGAATCAAGTATTGGGGTGCCTGGGTGGCTCAGTTTATTGTCAGACTCTTGATTTTGGTTCAGGTCATGATCTCAGTTGTGAAATTGAGAGTGTGGAGCTGGCTTGAGATTCTCTCTCCCTCTCCCTCTGTCTCTCCCCCACTTACATGCACATTCTATATTTCTCTCTCTCTATGTCTCTCTCTCTCTCAAAAAAAAAAAAAAAACAAAAAAAACAAAGAATAAAGCATCACGAAACTGAATATTAAATAGAGCATTTAGCAAAGAAATGTGTTCAGGGAAAAAAATCCATAGATTATGATTGAATTAGATCTTTCAGTTTTCTATGACAGAAATTTACTATCAATTACAAAAACAAATGCACTTTTGTGATAAAAATCTGGGCATATGCTTGGACTAATTTAAAGGAAACTCATGAGAACCTTGTGAAGTCTAAATTAAATGAAACATACCAAGGGGCCAACATGGCTGAGAAGTAGGGGGAATCCATACTTCCTGCCTCTCTCAAAGAAGTGTAGAAGCCAAAGGACTTTGATCACCAGAGTGTAGGAGGAAAAGAGACTGAATCTATTAGATGGAAATGGGAGAGCTGGAAAAAAGGTGGGTAACTGCGAACTGGGGGAGATAAAAAAAGGCCGCGTGGGAACAGAGGGGAGGGACCCTCTTCTGCGGAGAGACAAAGGGAAGAGAAAGAGAGGCTAGGAAGTGCAGGACTGTAGCTGGACAGGAGAAAGACCTCGGACTCAGACTGAGAGGGATCTGATCTCTAACTGCAGGGCTTTCTTCGGACTGGAGCCTGCTCCCTGTTCGCGCACCTGGGGAGGAGGGGAGGCAGCCCTGGGTACGATGGTAGGTCAGGGGCTCAGTCCGCAGCTAGAGGAAAGTGGTTCCCTCCCTGGAAGGCTGCAGGATAGTACAGAACCTGCCTGCATCCACCACCCTCGGGCTCAGTCTTTGGAGGAAAAGCCTGCTGTTTCCCTGGAGTGCTGTGGGAAAGACAAAGGCTGCCTGCTTCCGCCACCCTGGGGGCACGTGGTGAGGGTGTAGGCTCAGTCTGCAGTAGGAGAAGACTGTCCTCCCTGAAGTGCAGTGGCACAGACAAAGCCACCTGGGACCACATATCACTAAACTGAGAGGTGCTTCCCCAGTGCCAGAGCATGCCAGCAGGATTTTGAATCCTAGCCAAGCGCAGGGTCAGGGGAGTTGGCAGAGAGAGAAGGACCACCTCATCTGCACCCACGGCACTATGAGGACGACTCAAACCGAGTCCACCGGGTCTGGCTCTGTGGGTCCAGCTCTGTGGAGAAGAGCCTGGGGGATCACCATTCCGCACCCCCATCCCCCACCAAGGCGGGGCCTTAGGGATTGCTTCAGGGGCCATAGGGGAGGTGGGTCCAGGTAATGCCAAACCACACCCCTTTGCACTGGGTAACTGCGTATCCACCCAAGCGGCACAAACCCTGAGAGCTCCTCCCAACAAGCAATTCAGCATTGCCTGGATGAACTCTAGGTCAATTCTGGACATACAGATATATTCTGCCCACTCCCCTCCCCCCATTTCTCCACCTTGTCTCTTCCCTCCTCTAGGCTGGTTACTCTGGTTATTGGTTTGCCTAACCAGACATATTTAATCCATTGTCTTGATACATGTTCTGTACCTCCTTCTTTACACTCCTTTATCTCTCTCTGAAATAATCAAGCCATATAGTGTCTCTGTCTGGGTAACTTTATCTTCGTTTCATTTTCCCTGCCTCTTTCTTTATTTTCCTTTCTCTCTCTCTGGATTAAGCCTTTTAGTCTCTCTGCCTAGTCAACGTTTATCCTGCTCCCCGCCCCCCCCCCCCGTCATTTCTCTCTTTGTATGTGATCTTCCATCAGCACCGCTTCCACTCTCTTTTTTTACTTGTAGTTGGTGTTTTTGGATTGTTTTTAGTCTTTAGGTTTTTGTTTTTATTTGTTTGTGTTATTTGTGTGTTTTCATGTTTTTGTCTCCTGTTTGTCTGTTTTCCTTTAAGGGCTACTCCAAGGAACAAGTCAAAACACACCTGATGGAGGGTCCAAAATATTACTACGAGTAGGGTAATAAAATAACCAAAGTGACAACAGAGAGCAAGTAACAATCCCCGAAAAACAACACCTTCTGAAGGGCCAGGCCCTGGACAGTGTATGACCCTCCTTTAATATAGCAGTGCTTGAAGGTGCAGAGTACACAAGCTTTTAAAATGCGTAAGGGACAGAAAAGTAGCTAAAATGATGAAACAGAATTCTCAAAAGAAATTCCAGGAAGCAGCAACAGCTGACGAATTGATCAAAGCCGATTTAAGCAATATAACAGAACAGGAATTTAGAATAATAGTCATGAAATTAATTGCTGGGCTTGAAAAAAGCATAGATGACAGCAGAGAATCTGTTGGTACAGAAATCAAGGGACTAAAAAATAGTCATGATGAATTAAAAAATGCTATAAATGACGTGCAAAATAAAATGGAGGCGGCCACAGAGTGGGTTGAAGAGGCAGAGGAGAGAATAGGTGAATTAGAAGATAAAATGATGGGGCACCTGTGTGGCTCAGTTGATTAAGCGTCCAACTTTGGCTCAGGTCATGATCTCACAGTTTGCATGTTCAAGCCCTGCATTGGGCTCTGTGCTGACAGCTCAGAGTCTGGAGCATGCTTTGGATTCTGTGTGTGTGTGTCTCTCTCTCTGCCCCACCCCCACTCATTCTCTCTCTCTTTCTCTGTCTCTCTCTCAGAAAAAAAGAAACATTAAAAAGAAAAAAAAAATTAAAAAGTAGATAAAATTATGGAAAAAGAGGAAGCTGAGAAAAAGATAAAAAATCTAGGAGTACGAGGGGAGAATTAGAGAACTAAGTGATGCAATCAAACAGAAGAATATCCACATCATAGGAATTCCAGAAGTAGAGAGAGAGAAAGGGGGTGAAGGTGTACTTGAACAAATCATAGTTGAGAACTTCCCTGATCTGGGGAAAGAAACAGGCATTGAAATCCAAGAAGCACAGAGAACTCCCTTTAGATGTAACTTGAATCGATCTTCTGCGTGACATATCATAGTGAAACTGGCAAAATACAAAGATAAAGAGAAAATTCTGAAAGCAGCTAGGAATAAACAGGCTGTAACTTACACAGGGAGACCCGTAAGACTAGTGGCAGACCTATCTACTGAAACTTGGCAGGCCAGAAAGGAATGGCAGGAAATCTTCAATGTGATGAACAGAAAAATATGCAGCCAAGAATCCTTTATCCAGCAAGTCTGTCATTCAGAATAGAAGGAGAGATAAAGGTTTTGCCAACAAACAAAAACCCGAAGGAATTCATCACCACTAAACCAGCCCTACAGGAGATCCTAAGAGGGATTATGTGAGTAAAATATTGCAAGGACCACAAACTCCACAAACTACCAGAGACACCACTACAAGCATGAAACCTACAGATATCACAATGACTCTAAACCCATATCTTTCAATAATAACAATGAATGCAAATGGACTCAATGCTCCAACCAAAAGACATAGGGTATCAGAATGGATAAAAAAACAAGACCCATCTATTTGCTGTCTACAAGAGACTCATTTTAGACCTGAGGACACGTTCAGATTGAAAGTAAGGGGATGGAGAACTATCTATCATGCTACTGGAAGTCAGAAGAAAGCTGCAATAGCCATACTTATATCAGACAAACTAGACTTTAAGTTAAAGGCTGTAACAAGAGATGAAGAAGGGCATTATATAATAATTACAGGGTCTATCCATCAGGAAGAGCTAACAATTATAAATGTCTACTCACCGAGTTCAGAAGCCCCCAAATATATAAAACAATCACAAACATAAGCAACCTTACTGATAAGAATGTGGTAATTGCAGGAGATTTTAATACTCCACGTACCACAATGGATAGATCATCTAGACATAGGATCAATAAAGAAACAATGGCCCTGAATGATATATTGGATCAGATGGACTTGACAGATATATTTAGAACTCTGCATCCCAAAGCGACAGAATATACCTTCTTCTTGAGTGCATATGGAACACTCTCCAAGATAGATCACATACTGGGTCACAAAACAGCCATTAATGACTATAAAATAATTGAGATCATACCATGCACCCTTTCAGACCACAATGCTATGAAAGTTGAAATCAACCACAGGAAAAAGTCTGGAAAACCTCGAAAAGCATGGAGGTTAAAGAACATCCTACTAAAGAATGAATGGGTCAAACAGGCAATTAGAGAAGAAATTAAAAAAATATATGTAAACATGTGAAAATGAAAATACAACAATCTAAATGCTTTGGGATGCAGCAAAGGCAGTCCTGAGAGGAAAATACATTGCAATCCAGGCCTATCTCAAGAAACAAGAAAAATCCCAAATATAAAATCTAACAACACACCTAAAGCAAATAGAAGCAAAACAGCAAAGACACCCCAAACCCAGCAGCAGAAGAGAAATAATACAGATCAGAGCAGAAATAAACAATATAGAATCTAAAAAAACAGTAGAGCATGTCAATGAAACCAAGAGTTGTTTTTTTGAAAAAATAAACAAAATTGATAAACCTCTAGCCAGGCTTGTCAGAAAGAAAAGGGAGAGGACCCAAATATATAAAATCATTAATGAAAATGGAATTATTACAACCATTGCCTCAGAAATACAAGCAATTATCAGGGAATACTATGAAAAATTGTATGCCAACAAACTGGACAACCTGGAAGAAATGAACAAATTCCTAAGCACTCACACACTTCCAAAACTCAAGCAGGAAGAAATAGAAAACTTGAACACACCCATAACCAGTGAAAAAATTGAATCAGTTATCAAAAATCTCCCAACAAATAAGAGTCCAGGACAAGATGGCTTCCCAGGGGAATTCTACCAGACATTTAAAGCAGAGATAATACCTATCCTTCTCAAGCTATTCCAAAAAATAGAAAGGGAAGGAAAACCTCCAGATTCATTCTATGAAGCCAGCATTACTTTCATTCCAAATCCAGACAGACACCCAGGAAAACAAAACAAAACAAAAAAAACAAAAAAAAAACAAAAAAAAACAGAACTCCAGGCCAATATCCCTGATGAATATGGATGCAAAAATTCTCAACAAGATACTAGCAAATCGAATTCAACAGCATATAAAAAGAATTATTCACCATGATCAAGTGGTATTCATTCCTGGGCTGCAGGGCTGGTTCAATATTCGCAAATCAATCAATGTGATATGTCACATTAATAAAAGAAAAGAAAAGAACCATATGATCCTGTCAATCGATGCAGAAAAGCATTTGACAAAATCCAGCATCTTTTCTTAATAAAAACCCTAGAGAAAGATGGGATAGAAGGAACATAGTTTAACATCATAAAAGCCATTTATGAAAAGCCTACAGCTAATATCATCCTCAATGGGGAAAAACTGAGCTTTCCCCCTGAGATCAGGAACATGACAAGGATGTCCACTCTCACCGCTGTTGTTTAACATAGTGTTGGAAGTTCTAGCATCAGCAATCAGACAACAAAAGGAAATCAAAGGCATTAGAATTGGCAAAGATGAAGTTAAGCTTTCACTTTTTCCAGATGACACGATATTATACATAGAAAACCCGATAGACTCCACCAAAAGTCTGCTAGAACTAATACATGAATACAGCAGTCGCAGGATATGAAATGAATGTACAGAAATAAGTTGCATTCTTATACACTAACAATGAAGCAACAGAAAGATAAATAAAGAAACTGATCCCATTCACAATTGCACCAAGAATCATAAAATACCTAGGAATAAACCTAACCAAAGATGTAAAAGATCTGTATGCTGAAAACTATAGAAAGTTTATGAAGGAAATTGAAGAAGATATAAAGAAATGGAAAAACATTCCATGCTCATATATTGGAAGAATAAATATTGTTAAAATGTCAATACTACCCAAAGCTATCTACACATTCAATGCAATCCCAATCAAAATTGCACCAGCATTCTTCTCAAAGCTAGAACAAACAATCCTAAAATTTGTATGGAACCACAAAAGATCCCGAATAGCCAAAGTAATATTGAAGAAGACCAAAGCAGGAGGCATCACAGGCCCAGACTTTAGCCTCTACTACAAAGCTGTCATCATCAAGACAGCATGGTATTGGCACAAAAACAGACACATAGACCAATGGAATAGAATAGAGGCTTCAGAATTGGACCCACAAAAGTGTGGCCAACTAATCTTTGGCAAAGCAGGAAAGAATATCCAATAGAAAAAAATACAGTCTCTTTAAGAAATGGTGCTGGGAGAACTGGACAGCAACATGCAGAAGAATGAAACTAGACCACTTTCTCACACCATTCACAAATATAAACTCAAAATGGATAAAGGACCTGAATGTGAGACCGGAAACCATCAAAACCCTAGAGGAGAAAGCAGGAAAAGACCTCTCTGACCTCAGCTGCAGCAATTTCTTACTTGACACACCTCCAAAGGCAAGGGAATTAAAAGCAAAAATGAACTATTGAGACTTCATCAAGATAAAAAGCTTCTGCACTGCAAAAGATACAGTCAACAAAACTAAAAGGCAACTGACGGAATGGGAAAAGATATTTGCAAATGACATATCAGACAAAGGGCTAGTATCCAAAAGCTATAAAGAACTCACCAAACTCCACAACTGAAAAACAAATAATCGAGTGAAGAAATGGGCAGAAGACATGAATAGACACTTTTCTAAGGAAGACATCCAGATGACCAACAGGCACATGAAAGGATGCTCAGTGTCACTCCTCATCAGGGAAATACAAGTCAAGACCACACTCAGATACCACCTCGTGCCAATCAGAGTAGCTAAAATGAACAAATCAGGAGACTATAGATGCTGGAGAGGATGTGGAGAAATGGGAACCCTCTTGCAGTGTTGGTGCAGTGTTACACAAACATGCAATTTTTCTTTGTTATAAGTATGAAATGCACAATAAGCCATCTTTATTGCTTGAATATTCTTCTGAAGCAAAGGATTTTTAAAATAAGTCATAAACATTGATTTAAATGCTATAGCTGGATACTGGAATTTGCACCAAATTCTGTCAGTTTTCACTAATGAATGTGACATCACTTTCTGTTAATTATGATAATAATCTTCTTTCAATATACCACAGAATAACAGAGCCAAGTATTTTTGACACATGATAATGCCTGACTCTATCCATCTATTCCTAATACTTCTTTTTTTAAATGTTTATTCATTTTTGAGAGAGATAGAGACAGAAAATGAGCTGTGAAGGGACAGAGAGAGAGGGAGACAGAATCTGAAACAGGCTCCAAGCTCTGAGCGCTCAGCTCACAGTCCAGTGTGGGACTCGAACTCAGGAATAACAAGATCATGACCTGAGCCAAAGTCGCATGCTTAACCCACGACATGCAGGCTCCCCTATTCCTGATACTTCTAACTTTGTTTTATCCTTCACCATGTTTTGATCATTTATCATTTCTATCACTGCAGTGTTCTCACACCCATTTTTTCTTACAGCAATTTAAAATTTATTTATGAAAATGGTATCTCTTATTTTTGTTTTGCTAGTCTTCATAAGTTTTTTTTTAATTGATTCTCTATTGTTTTTCACTTGAAATACTCTTTTTTTTAAATATTTTTTTTTTCATTTTTTTTTTTTTTCAACGTTTATTTATTTTTGGGACAGAGAGAGACAGAGCATGAACGGGGGAGGGGCAGAGAGAGAGGGAGACACAGAATCGGAAACAGTCTCCAGGCTCTGAGCCATCAGCCCAGAGCCTGACGCGGGGCTTGAACTCACGGACCGCGAGATCATGACCTGGCTGAAGTCGGACGCTTAACCGACTGCGCCACCCAGGTGCCCCTCACTTGAAATACTCTTTATCTCTTTCTACAAATAATTATTTCTTGTATTTCTTTCCTCTTTTCTTTTCAAACTCATTTAAATATACTGCTTCCTATTCTCACTTGATCCTTTTTCAACTTCTCTTACCACATGTATTTCCATACTGTCCTAAACCAACCTCCGGATTCAATTTCCTCATGAAGACTCATATATGCATTCCTCAGAGAAAGGAGCATTAGAAAATAATGGCACTATTTTGCATTGCCACCGATAGTGCAAGAGGGCTCCCCTTTCTCCACATCTTCACCAATACCTGTTGTTTCTTATTTGGTTAATTTTAGCCATTCTGAAAGGTGTGAGGTGGTATCTCATCATTCTTTGTATTTAAATTTCCTTGATGATAAGTGATGTTGTGCATATTTTCATGTGTCTGCTAGCCATCTGGATGTTTCCAATGTTTGTAGCAGCACTATAAACAATAGCCAAGTTATGGAGAAAGCCCAAATGTCCATCAGCTAATGAATGACTAAAGATGTGATACATATATATGTGTATACATGTATATATACACGTATATACGTATATATACACATATATACGTATATATACACACACAATGGAATATTATTATATACATGTATACATATACATATATGTATATATACATATGTATACACACAATGGAATATTATTATATACATGTATATATACACATGCACATACACACATATACATATATATATATACACACACACACACATATACAATGGAATATTATTCAGCCATCAAAAAGAAAGAAATCTCACCATTTGCAATGACACTGATAGACCTAGAATGTATTATGCTAGGCAGAATAAGTCAATCAGAGAAAGACAAATACCATATGATTTCATTCATATGTGGACTCTAAGTAACAAAAGAGATGAACATATGGGAAGGGGGAGAAAGTATTAAAGGGAAACAAACCACAAGAGATTCTTAATGATAGAATACAAATTATGGGTTGACAGAGGTAGGTGCATGGGAGATGGGTTAGATGGGTGTTGGGTACCAAGAAGGGTACTTGTTGTGATGAACACTGGGTATTGTATATAAGTTATGAATCACTGAATTACACTCCTGAAACTAATATTTCACTGTATGTTAGCTAAAACTTAAATTAAAAAAAATAAAGAAAGAATGGGGCGCCTGGGTGGCTCAGTTGGTTAAGCTTCTAACTTTGGCTCAGCTCATGGTTTCACGGTCCATGAGTTCGAGCCCCATGTCCGGCTCTGTGCTGACAGCTCAGAGCCTGGAGCCTGCTTCGGATTCTGTGTCTCCCTCTCTCTCTCTGCCCCACCCTGCTTGTTCTCTCTCTCTCTTAAAAAATGTTTTTGAAAAATAAAGAAAAATAAAAGAAATGTCACTAATAATGGAAACTTCTCAACAATTTAGGAATAATTTTAGGTGATTACATCATATGATTAAGCTCAGCATTAATTAAACACCTATTCTATGGAAAACAGAGTATGTGATCAAAATAAATTCTCAAAAATTGAGGATTTGTCTAGTATCTTCTCATCTCAGTTATAAAGCAAAGTAGGCAGACTTAATTGTAGTGTACTTTATTTTAAAAATGTTGAAACTGACTGGTTACCAGTAAGCCAGGAGTCCTACATATTGAGTCCTCTGCACTTGGGAAAAAATTGATGGAAGTTATCTGGAGATATCGTTGCTGTGTGTGAAATAAACTTTTTTTTTTACCCTGTAAAAGTTAACACACTAGGGGAATCTGTGGTCTCACTAGCAAAGGTTTTCAGTGCTGTCAAAACTTGAATATTAACATAAAATTTAATAATTTCGGGTTGAGTTGAAATACGTCAAAGTATATTTTATAAGTGTTTTAACTTTTATTCAATAAAAATAGTTTTGTATGTAACATATTGCCAATAGTATATTCAAATGGTGCTAACTTTACTGTCTATTAATTTCAAGCTCATGGATTTTTTTTCTTTTGTCAGTTTAAAGTTCATAGGAATCTCTAAAGAAGGTCAGATGTTATTTGACACAATCTGATCAAATAAAAACAGCATTTTTTTGTTTTTTCTTAAATTGAAAGTTTAAAGTATGTACTTTATTCCAAATGTGATACTAAAGCCATCATTTTGCAGTTCTTTTATCACACTCAGGAAATTTTAGTTATGGGACAACAAAATCCAAGCAATTAAATATTTTTCAATGTGAAAATTCAAACATCTTTTTTTAGTACTTAAAATCCACCTTTTAATTATTTTGAGATTTATCTAACTAGTTAATAAGCATTATATATGTTTACATATTTAATTATTGTATTTAGTTAGGTGTTTGACAAAGGTAAAAATGACATTTAAGAATATGAAATGTACTCCTATAAAGATATTGCAATATTCATTTAAATCTAAACATCTTCAGGGGCACCTGGTTGGCTCAGTCAAACATCTGACTCTTGATTTTGTCTCAGGTCATCATCTCATGGTTCCTATGGCTGAGCCCAACATCAGACTCCTCACTGACAGTGTGGAGCCTGCTTGGGATATTCTCTCTCTCTCTCTTTCTCTCTCTCTCTCCTTCTCTCTCTGCCCCTCCTATGATAGGGAATAGATAGGATAAAATAGACAGAGGGAAAGGATAGGACCTGAGGTCCCTGGGTGGAGAAAACCACCTATTTTGGAACAATGCTAGGGGTGTTTGACCACAGCAAACCCCCTAGGGCATAAGGTTCCTCTTAAGAGTGTAACAGACACCACCTGCTCCTTCTCAGGTTCTCCTCAGGAATTTGACAAAGTATCTAACTAAAATAAGTAAACCATAAAACTTAATGTTACACAAGGGACAGTATGACCATACTGACTCCTCACACAATGGAGTCAAGCCAATCAGGAATGCCCATCATGTAGAGTTATCCAGCCAGTAAGGGTAGAGCCTGAGAAGGAACCAGGGGGAAGGGGAGGGGAGGTTTACCAGAACTTTAGAAAACAAAGACCCTTGCCTATAGTTGCAGATACTCCCTTTTGCATGCCCCCTCTCTGTAAGGAGAGCTTTCATACCATTCTTACTTTCTGATCTTAGACTCTAATAAACTTTTGTCTGCTGATCATTTTATTCTGTGTCCACCTCTTCATTCTTCGAAGCGGTGATACAAGGAATCCCAGCTATTGAGGTAAAAAATCCTTCAACGCTCTCTTGTGCACTCTCTCTCTCTCTCTTTTTAAAATAAATAAATAAACTTTAAAAATAAGTAATAATGAACATCACAAACAGGATTATTCAAATCAACCGAACCCATCATATGTTAATGTGAGCAGGTTAATTTATGATAGTTTATATTTATGAGTATTTTCTATCTTTGAGGACGTTTTGTAAGGCCCTTTTACATTAATTAATCTATTCCAGTAACTAAATGAGTTTGGTGCTATAGTTATCTCTGTTTTATAGTTGAGGAAACTGAGCCATAGAAAACTAAAGTTATGTGCTCAAAGTCACAGAGTTCTACAGAAAGTGAAAGAGCCAGAATTTCACTATACAGATACACAGATTTCTGAATATTATCTTGTAGTCTTGATATTGCTCATTTTACATTTTAGTGCACTCTTTCTTGTGTGTGATTATATTGTATTTGGAAGGAACTTAGACCTTTTTATTTTAAGAGGGAATTGGCTTTATAATCATAAACATTATGCTCCATGCTACTGAGAGTAAGGAAGCTGACATATATGCAGGTCATGAAAGCAAATTAATCAACTTAAAGTATTATAATGGAAACTATGCAAATAATAGATATCCAACTCAGAGTCCCATTTACACAAACAAAGAAAAATAAATCCTTGTTGTATGATTCATGATTCTCAGTTAAGCAGATGTGAGAATAATTCCCTTTATAATTGGCCTTGCTGTAATAATCCAAGAACCTGAGGAATCATTCAATAACCAATGAATATCACTATTTAGGAATTAAGCACTATTTCAGGTACTGAGTAAAATGGATAAATAAAATGGTGACTTCACAAAAGAAGCTAATTCTCTAGTGGGGGACACACACACTTAAATAATAGAATTGTATCACCTTATAAACATTTTCTGTAATAGAAAACACTAATGCTGTGAAAATACCAATATGATATGTATGATCTGGCTAGGTCATTCTGGATTTTTTTTTCTTTTCTTTCACAAATAATATTGGAGATCTACTTACATAACATAACATGTCTTTCCCTGTTAGGATACAAGGATAAACAAGGCTAGTTTCCTGTACTTTAATAGTTTATATTCCAGAAGTCAAGGGAACAAGTATTTAGAAAAGAAATGAGTGCTACAATTCAAGGTCATATAAAGACTTTGGGGGACAAACATCAGTCTTAAATTAGAAGTTTGACAAAATAATGTGTGGGGTAATAGAAAAGGGACAACTGTGAAAAAACAAAGTATGAGAGAGTGCATTTCACAAGATTTGCTTCCAGTACAGTATGCCTGTATGAGTTGACAAGAGGAAAACTGGAGACATTGGCAAGGCCAAATCAGGAAGACCAATAAAATGATTATTTAAGAAATTTGGACTTTTTCCTTAGTTCATTGACTTTTTCTTTATGTCATTGAAACTTCCATTTGCATAAGAATCAAATATTTTGATTCTTTGGGTTCAAATAATACCTTTAAGAAAAATTTTCTAAGAGATGTGGAGAAATGCAATTAAGATTATTGTGGAAGCCAAGGTAATAAATGATAGACAAGACACCTGAGCCATGACAGTAGCTAAAGAGGATCAAAAACATGGAATCATTGGTAATAATCAATATGATAAAAATTTTAGTGTCTGTTGGATGAGCTGGCAAAGGGGAGAAGAAATAAAAATGAGATAAATATTTTCAATCACTTCTTCACTATACTCTTGCGCACTGTATATGGTCGTGTTGATTTTCATAATAGTTTGTATGCGTAGCCAGCGTAGGGGTATATCACAGCTTCTGACCTACTGTGTGAACCATGTTAGAGACAATTTTAGTTGAAAGAAAATGTTTTGGGGAAATAGATAAATGGCAGCCTAGGGGTAACACACACTTTCTCATCTGCTGTATGACTCAGATTAGAGACATTTTTTGTGAAAAGATGTGTTTCGTGGCACCTAATAAATTTTATTAAACTTTTGTGTTATGTAGAAGGAGCAAAATTACATTCCCCTCCATATTCTTGAGATTTGACAAAAAGCTTTGAAACATAATTGTAATATTTTGCCACATATTAGTAATACATAAGTCCACAGCTGACTGCTGAATTTGAAGTGTATCTCCAAATGTTATTATGGAGTAGTACGTGAGGATCACAGTTGAATAATGTTATTAGCAATGCTATTAATGTAGGTTAGACATATAACTGAATTTACAGTTTACATAAAGCATATCCCAATATTCTGCTCTCCTTCCACTTCTCCTTGTGTTATTTTATGCTCATTCCCACTTATCTTCAGGTCAATCTGAAAAGATACCTGCTAGTCAAAGAATATGTCTAAGATCAAGAGTATGGGAAAGATGTGAATGAAACAAATTAAAAAAAGCTACATTAACTACTTCACTCAATTTAGTGTGTGTGTCAAGTTGGTTATTCCTCAATAAAAGTAAAAGTTTAAATGTCCTCCAATGTCATCCTAGCTCTAGTAATTGGATGTGATTTATATAATTCATATTTTCTCTTGTATCTTGTTTCTGAGAATGCTGCATTCAGATGTAGATTAAACAAAGAGAAAAAGTCCAAGCCTTCAGCATTAAAAACAAATAACAATATGCTTGTACCTGGGGAAAAAAGTTTGAACTGGACGTCTGTCTAGAACTGAACTTTTCAATTAAATTGGTTCCTGTTTTCTTTCTTTTCTTCCATGTTTGGTTTGCATTAAAATTTGACATTTTACTCATGCTGTGAGTGAACTCCAAATGAAATCTGTACCCTATATATATAAGTGATAAGACATGTGAAAAATGTCACATTTTTCTTTTCAAATTTCAAAAATTTATTAGGCAGTATTCCTGAATTTATAACTACTTGAATGCATTTAATTGGAATCATATGTAATTTAAAATTATTTCAGCACCTCTGTGTGATATGGTTTTAAAGAATACACTTGTTTAAATTTTTGGTTAATTTTTTTTTTAATTGCGGTACATTCCAGTTGTGAAATAATGTTACTTATTACGTTACCAAAACTGAATGATACAAAACAATTTCCATCAGTCAACATATGCTCTCATCAGCCAGGAATTTAAGTGTTCATTATTTCAACCGGAGCAAATTCCTGAGTTATTTTTCTCCCATTGCTTCCTAACGTGTAGCTATGCTCTAGCTAAATTTGACTCATTATTCTTTCCTGTTGCTGGAACTTTCCTATGTTTTTAATCATGCTATTTTACTGACCACCATGTTTTTTTCCACTTCAATTCCTTCTTTTTTACCATGTTTCAGCATATGACACAGATTTTAAAATTATTACAGTTCCTGTAACCAAAATCGTCCTTTTCCTTTCTTGAACCACCATAATATGATGCATTTTTGTCATATAGTATTATAATGGTGAGCTTGTTTATATGCATACCTGTTTGGAGTTGTCTCATTGTCAGTCTCGTCTAATTGTCTATAAGGTATGCAATGATGGTGACAATGTGTTACTCTTCTTTTAATCTGACTTTAGGAATTAGTGGGGAGGGGAGAAGTCTCCATAAATACTGAAACTGAATTATTCTTCCCTAAAATTTTTGTGGCTTTAATTTTTTTTTCTGTTCTGAGTCTCTTCTATTCTCCTTAAATATTTTATTTACCTTTTATTTTACTATTTTTAATATATTGTTATTAATATAGCTTTAAGTAGTAATATTACTACTAATTATTAATAAATACTAATATTAAATATTGGTTTATATATTACTATTGTTTTTCTAAAATCTGAGGATATATCTTACATATTTTGGATACACTCAAATGCATAGCACATTATTGAGCATATAATAGATGCTGAATAAAGTACTGTGGCTTAATGGGTTGAATTCCTTTGATGATTTTGATTTGATTTAGAACTTAAGAGAGCCCATTTGATGCAGAATCAAAGTTCCCCTTGGTATTTTTAAGAGAATGCAATAGTGTTCAGATTATAGGACATCAAAGGATTTAGAGTAGAAGATGGATGGATGGATGAATGAAAAATCCTGATGGATTTTGAGTTAAGTGTACCAAAATATAACTCATTTGGTAGACTACTGACCACATTTCCTATTCCTTTTCTTCTCTTTTTTTTCTTTCTTCTTTCTTTCTTTCTTTCTTTCTTTCTTTCTTTCTTTCTTTTCTTTCTAGTTTTTTTTTTTAACTTGGTAAAATATAGTAAAAGAGACAACAACATTAATTTAATTTTCTTGTGAGATCCAGAAAGCAAGCAAACTGAATCTGAATAGCTCTGGAAGCTCCAGGTTCACATCTTTTCTTGCTGTGTGTGGAGCTGTTGATTTCTTTGTTTTTAAGCAATGTGTTTATGACCTAAGGCTTGCCAGCCTCAAAGCAACAGCCCTTTTATTCTTTTTAACCTGCAGTGTCCTCACTTCCACAGCATTATGACTTCATTCACCAGCAGGCTTGCTTTAAGACTACAATGAGTCCAACTTCCTGCTCAAAAAATGTGTTAAAGCTTCTGGCTGAGCCTTAAGACATTTTTGCTCTTTCTCACATGAGAGAAAAGGCACCAAGCCACTATGCACTTGCATAAATCTGTCAATTACCTAGAATCTGGCACTAAATTCACGTCACTTACAGGGAAAAATATGCTGAGAGATTGCAGTTCCAGCACAGAAATTGCTATTTGTTTTTTTGTGTGTGTATGTGTGGTGTTTTTTTTTTTTTTTTCTTTTTTGGTTTGGTTTGGTTTTTCATGTATAAATATTGCAGTTTAATCCCTTAAAATGGACAGGGGAAAAAAGGAGGCCAATATGCAAACTTAAAAAGATTCACAGAGTGTTAATGCTAAATAAAGCTTTTCATGGACAGATGATTATCTCTTGAACATGTGGGTAATAGAAAAGTTTTTTTTTTTTTTTTTTTTTATTTTTTTTTTATTTTTGAGACAGAGAGAGACAGAGCATGAACAGGGGAGGGGCAGAGAGAGAGGGAGACACAGAATCCGAAGCAGGCTCCAGGCTCTGAGCCATCAGCCCAGAGCCCGACGCGGGGCTTGAACTCACGGACCGAGAGATCGTGACCTGAGCTGAAGTCGGACGTTTAACCGACTGAGCCACCCAGGCGCCCCGAAAAGTTTAATTTCCAAAATATAAATATCTATGAATTTTTACAGTGGATGAAACCTGATGAATCGGGCCTCTACTCTTTTCGAACATTCTTAATAGCTATTTTATTCTTTGGTGGCAGTTGTCATTTTAGAGTGGCTTAAGAATGATTTTTCTAATTTAAATAGAAAATGAGTATGTAACTGGAGGATGGGGTGAGGAAGACAGGGAAACCAGAGTGGAGGAAATCAGAGCAGATATGTTCTCCTATGTGTAATGGTAGATGGGCTGCTAGTACTGACATCGTTGGTAAAATTTAAGGTGATCACTTCCTAATTTAATCATATTCTTGAGGGCACTTAACCTCACAGCTAACAAGTGTCCACAGTGTGGAGACCACGATACTTGATTGCTACGGAACATTCCACTTCATTACCTCTGTGCCGAGTTGTATACCTACATTCCAAATTTAGAGCTCAATACTTTTAAGAAAGTGCAGCTCCTAAGAAGGCTGAAAGATCCAGGCAGACCATGCTGCCCAAATGAAGAGAAAAATAAATGTTTCTAAGACATTATATTAAATACAGTAAGCATGTAATGATCAAGATAGGCTTTTCAAAGCTTTTAGGTGCAAATCAAACTTCCCTACAAATTATTCAGTATTGTCCTTGGAGGAATGTATTCCCAAAACTGAAATTTAAGACATTTTTCCCTCAAACTACTTCCCTGATTTTATCCAATTTATCTAAGTTGCTAGACTGTTGATGATTCATCCTTGGGTGTTTGTTCTTAGCAAAGTTCCTAACGATGTGAATTTCAAAACTAAGTATAACAGTAACTGCTTAATAGTAAAATTTCAAGTTCTTTACTTAAACACACTTCACTAAAAGTGGTCCAAAGTAAAATTTAATTCAAAGTTAGGCACTGTTTACCATCCAGCCTGCTGAGGAAGTTAAGGCAAATATGTCAATTCCTTTAAACTTCTACTTATTTTTTTTTACAAACTATTCTAGAATCAAACACAGTTTTTAAACATTTCAATTATCTACCTTTGGAGTTTATTCATGCTTTTGATCATTTTAATTAAATCAAATAAGAGACAGATTATTTTCAGCACAAAATGATTAAAAAAGTAAATGAAAGTGTTGAAATGTTAAATGGAATTGGGATATATACATATGGTTTTAAAAAATAATTGTTGATTCACATGCAGTTGTAGGAAATAATACAGAGAGATCTCATCCTCTCTTTACCCAGTTACCCTCAATGGTAACCCGTTGTAAAAGTATAAAACAACATCACACCCTGGATATTGACAATAATACAACCAAGATACATATAATTTACATTACCCCTGAATCCCTCATGTTGGTTGTTTAGAGCCACACCTACTGCCCCAATCCTATATCATAAACAACAACTAATCTGGTTTCTATAATTTTGTCGTTTCCAGGATGTAACATAGTGTGTGTGTGTGTATATATATATTGTATATGTGTGTGTGTGTGTGTGTGTGTGTGTGTGTGTGTGTGTATACACACATATCTCCCATTGGTGCTTGAAAATAATGCATATTCTGCTGCTGTTGAATAGAGGTGTTCTCTAAATGTCAATTACATCCTGTGGGTTGATAGTGTTGTTTAGATCTTCTATATCTATGTTGATTTTGTCTAGTCGTTCAGTCAGTTGTTGAGAGAGGAAAGTTGAAATCTCCAAACATTGTTGTGGATTATTATATTTCTCCTTTATTTGTTTATTTATCTTTTTTTATTTTTAAAGATTTTATTTTTGAGTAATCTCTACATCCAACTTGGAGCTCAAACTCACAACCCCAAGATCAAGAGTTGAGTCCTCTACCAACTAAGCCAGCCAGGTGTCACTCTATTTCTTCTTTCAAATCTATCAGTTTATGCTTCCCACTTTATGAAGCTCTGCTACATGCTGTATACATATTTAAGATTGCTATGTATATACACACACTATATATATACAGATCTCCACAGCTGCACTCATACTATGGGAATAGAGATTAAAATCATTAACTCTAGGTGGTGGTGGAACTCTGGACTCTTCACTAGGTTTCCAATGACATTACTCCACTGGTGAATGGGATGATCACTTTGTTGCGTCCTGGTAAGGTTGGAAATTTAGACTCTAATGTGGTTTCTACTGGACAAGTTGATGGGATGCCTTATTTCAATATAATGAGTTTGGCAGTCTTCCCTGGTGTGAGTGGAAAGGGGTCACAGCTGTGTGTGTGTGTGTGTGTGTGTGTGTGTGTGTGTGTGTGTGTGCGCGCGCATGTGTGTGTGTGTGTGTGTGTGTGACAGAGAGAAAGAGAGAGAGAGAGAGAGAGAGAGAGGGAGAGAGAGAATGTTTGACTCACATAGACCAGCCGTAGTTGTAGTAGTTGTAATGCTTTCTTTTGGGCTAGGCTTCCCATTTTTGTCATTTGAGGATTTTGGACTGTGCTTACTACCATTTCAAGCTTGTCTTCTTCAGCATCAATTTCAAGCTATATGAAATAAAATAAACAACCATAGAACTCACTCACCCAATGTTCCTACCCTTTCCCACCTTTCAGAGTCTACTTATGTTTGTTTTACATATACTCTCCAAGAGTTTTAATTGTAGGTAGCTAAAAGGAGAGGGAAAAGTACATTTATTTCATCTTCCTGGAAGCATAAGTCTGAATGATATGTTCTTTTTTTTGTTGTTGTTGTTGTTTGTTTCATAACCAAAGATGACAATTCCCCAGAAAAATATAAAAGATATACAAACACACAAAAATTACACAGAATTCAGCAGAATCAAAGACATTCTGCAGTACATCCATGGACTTCCTTCTCAGATCAAGATTTAATTTTAAAATAAATTTATTATGTGTTTATTTATTTGTCTTTACTCAGCCATTTGATTCATTTATTACTTAAAAATAGTATTTTTTTTACTTTTTCTCTCTTTTTTTATCTTATGTTTTAGGCTCATAGAAGTAGCATACGAATACATACCAATCAAGGAGAAATTCAAATAATACAATGACATATAAAATAACAACTCAATCCAACACCATAGAGGTAAACAAAATAGTATTTATCTACCTGTTTTGTTAGAGCCATAAATCCGGCACCTTAGAGTAATCAAAAGTCATGAAAATATTCACTAAATTTTGCTACATTAATTGATATACTTTCAGGTATTTTGTGTAAATTTGCATATATATTCAACATTAATGTGAACATAATGTGCTTGTAATCCTTTGATTTATTGTTGTTACAATTCCATCTATATTTTCATCAGCTCTCTCCATCTATCTCTTCCATTATTTTTAACACTTTATTTTCCATAGTATGGAAAAGTCATAATTTATTGAATCATTCACTTTTATATTGTGCCTTTCATTTTACTACTGTAACCAATACTGCAATATTTATGTACACATGGAAATATTTTTGCACAATAGACTTCTAGAGATGGAATTTCTAAGTCAAGAACATACAAGCATTTAAAGTTGTTCCAAAATGTACTACTACCAATAGCACATAAAACTGTCAATTATATTAAGGCTTTGACAACGGTTAACTTTATGACGATGGATGAGAAAGTATACCTACAGAATTGTTGCTTTAATTTACATTTCTTTGGTTTCCACTGAGCTTGAGCATCTTCTTTTTTTTGTTTCAAAAATTTTTATTTAAATTATAGTTAGTTAACACATATTTTAATATTGATTTCAGGAGAAGAATTTAGTGATTCATCACTTACATAAAACACTCAGTACTCAATACAACAAGGGCCCTCCTTAATAACCATCACCCATTCGACCCATCCTCCACCCATCTCCCCTCCATCAACCCTCAGTTTGTTCTCTATAGTTAAGAGACTCTTATGATTTCCCTCCCTCTTTTTTCCCCATTCTCCTATGTCCATCTGTTTTGTTTCTTAAATTCCAAATATGAGTGAAATCATATGGTATTTTGTCTTTCTCTGACTGACATTTCCTTAGCATAATACACTATAGCTCCATTCACATCTTTGCAAATGGCAAGATTTCATTCTTTTTGATGACTGGGTAATAATCTACTGTTTATATATATTGCTTCTTTATCCATTCATCAGTCAATAGACATTGGGCTCTTTCTATTAATTGGCTATTGTTGATAATGTATGTGCCCCTTTGAATTAGTATTTTTGTATCTTTTGGGTAAATACAATTGCTCAGACATAGGATAGCTCTATTTTTTTACTTTTTGAAGACATTTTATGCTGTTTCCAGACTGACTGCACCAGTTTGCATTCCCACCAACAGTGACAGAGGGTTCCCTTTCTCCACATCCTTGCTAATATCTGTAGTTTCCTGTAAAGTTCCACCTCATTCTGACAGGTATGAGGTGGAATCTCATCATGGTTGTGATTTACATTTCCCTAATGATAAGTGATGTTGAGCATCCCTTCGTGTGTTTGTTGGCCATCTGGATGTCTTTCTTTGGAAAATTTTGTACTCATATCTTCTGCCCATTTTAACTGGTTTATTTGATTTTAGGGTATTGTGTTTGCTAAGTTCTTTACAGGTTTTGGATACTAACCCTTTACCAGGTAAGTCACTTGCAGATGTCTTCCCACATTCTATTGGTTGCCTTTTAGTTTTGTTGATGGTTTCCTTTGCTGTGCAGAAGCTTTTTTATTTGATGAGGCCCCAATAGTTCAGTTTTGCTTTTGTTTCCCTTGCCTCCAGAGATGTGTCTAGTAAGAAGTTGCTATATATGATGCAA
This sequence comes from Lynx rufus, assembly GCF_022079265.1. NCBI lineage: Eukaryota > Metazoa > Chordata > Mammalia > Carnivora > Felidae > Lynx > Lynx rufus. Next base: position 50,624,113 of record NW_025814845.1, read on the forward strand.
AGAGGTTGCTGCCTGTGTTCTTCTCTCAGATTTCATGGTTTCCTGTCTCACATTTAAGTCTTTCATCCATTTTGAATTTATTTTTGTGTATGGTGTAAGAACGTGTTCCAGTTTCATTCTTCTGCGTGTTGCTGTCCAGTTTTCCCAACACATTTGTTAGAGAGACTATATTTTTTTCACTGTTTATTTTTTCCAGCTTTTGTGAAGATTAGTTGACCATATAGTTGTCAATTTCTAGGTTTGTTAACTTTCTTTCTTTCTTTCTTTCTTTCTTTCTTTCTTTCTTTCTTTCTTTCTTTCTTTCATAGAGACTGCAATGGGGGTGTGGCAGAGGGAGAGGGAGAGAATCTTAAGCAGACTACTGGCCCAGTGCCGAGCCCAACATGGGGTTTGATCTCACGAGCATGAGATCATGACCTGGGAGAAATCAAGAGTCAGATGTTTAACTGACTGAGCCACCCAGGCCCCCCATTTCTGGGTTTTCTATTCTGTTCCATTGATCTATGCATCTATTTTTGTGCTAGTAACATACTGTCTTGATGACTAGAGCTTTATAATATAGCTTGAATGTGGAATTGTGATGTCTCCAGCTTTGTTTTTCTTTTTCAAAATTGCCTTGGTTATTTGGGACATTTTATGGTTCCATACAAATTTAAGATTGTTCTAGCTCTGTGAAAAATGCTGGTGGTATTTTGATAAATATTGTGTTAAATGTGTAGATTGTTTTGTTTAGAATAGACATTTTAATAGTGGTTGTTCTTACAATCCATGAGCATGGAATGTTTTCCATTTCTTTGTGTCCTCTTTAATTTCTTTCATAAGTGTTCTATAGTTTTCAGAGTACAGATATTTTACCTCTGTTTAGACTTATTATTCAGTGTCTTCTGGATTTTGGTGCAGTTGCAAATGGGACTGATTCCTTGAATTATCTTTCTGTTGCTTCATTATTGGTGTATACAAATGCCACAGATTTCTGTACTATGATTTTATATCCTGCAAATTTGATTAATTCATGTATCAGTTCTAGATATTTTTTTGTGGAGTTTTTTGGGTTTTCAACCTAGAGTATCATGTTGTCTGTGAATAGTGAAAGTTTGACTTCTTCCATGCCAATTTAGATGCCTTTTATGACTTTTTGTTGTCCGATTCCTGAGTCTAGGACTTCCAGTACTGTGTTAAATAACAACGGTGAGAGAGGACATTCCTGTCTTGTTCCTGACCTTAGAGGAAAGACTCTCAATTTATCCCCATTGAGAATGTTATTAGCTGTGTGTCTTTTGTATATGGTCTTTATGATGTTGAGGTATATTCCTGCTGTCCCTACTGTGTTAAGGGTTTTTATCAACAATGAACACTATATTTTGTCAAATGCTTTTTCTACATCTACTGAGAGCATCATTTGGTTCTTATAGTTACCTTTTTTTAATGTGTATTTGTGAATATTGAACCAACCCTACAGCCCAGGAATAAATCCCACTTGATTGTCCTGTTGGATTCGACTTTCCAGTATCTTGTTGAGAATTTTTACATCCATGTTCATCAGGGATATTGGCCTGTAATTCTCCTTTTTAGTGGGGTCTTTGTCTGGTTTTGGAGTGAAGGTAATCACAGCCTTGTAGAATGAATTTGGAAGTTTTCCTTCCATTTATATTTTTTGGAACAGTTTGAGAAGAATAGGTATTAACTCTTTAAATATCCAGTAGAATTACCCTAGAAAGCCATCTGGCCCGGGATTTTGTATGTTGGGAGACTGATTACTGATTCACTTTCTTTGCTGGTTATGGGTCTGTTCAAATTTTCTATTTCTTCTGTTTCAGTTTTGGTAGTTTGTATGTTTCTAGAAATTTATCCATTTCTTCCAGATTGCCAAGTTTGTTGGCATATAGTTTATAATTGTATATTGTTTGTATTTCTGTGGTGTTTATTGTGATCTCTCCTCTTTCATTCATGATTTTATCTATTTGGGTTCATTCTTTTTTTTTTTTTCTTTTTGATAAGTCTGGCTAGGAGTTTATCAATTTTATTAATTCTTTCAAAGAACCAGTTCTTAGTTGTATTGATTGTTCTGTTGTTTTTGTTGCTGTTGTTGTTGTTTTATATCATTAATTTCTGCTTTAATCTTTATTATTTGTCTTATACAGCTGGCTTTAGGCTTTATTTGCTGTTCCTTCCTTAGATCCTTTAGGTGTAAGGTTAGGTTGTGTATTTGAGATTTTTCTTTCTTATCTCAATAAGCATTACTATATATTTCCCTTTTATTACCACCTTTGGCTTCATCCCAAAGGCTCTGGACTGTCGTTTTCATTTTCAGTTGCATTTATTTTTTTTTTAATTTCTCTTTAATTTCCTGGTTAATGTATTCATTCTTTAGTAAGATCTTCTTTAACTTCCATGTATTTGTATTCTTGCTAAATTTTTTTCTTGTGGTTAACTTCAAATTTCATAGCATTGTGGTCTGAAAATATGCATTGTATGATCTCAATCATTTTGTACTTTTGAGGCCTCATTTGTGAACCAGTATGTGATATATTTTGGATAATGTACCATGTGCACTCAAAAAGAATGTGTATTCTCCCTTTCCTGCTTGTTCACTCTCTCTCTATCCCCTCTAACCCTCACCCACAAAAATGTGTATTCTCCTGGTTTAGTGTGAAATATTCTGAACATATCTGTTAAGTCCATTTGGTCTAATGTGTCATTCTAAGCCACTGTTTCCTTGTTAATTTTTTGCTTAGATGATCTGTCCATTGCTGTGATTGAGTGTAAAAGTCCCCTATTATTATTGTATTATTTTATTATTATCAATGAGTTCTTTTATGTTTGTTATTAATTTGTTTATATATCTGGGAAAATCTAGTTGGGGCCATAAATATTTACAATTGTTTAGATCTTCCTTTTGGATAGACTCCTTTATTATGATAACATGCCCTTCATCTCTTGTTACAATCTTTGGTTTAAAATCTATTTTGCCTGATATAAGTATGGCTTCTCCAGTTTCATTTTGACATCCATTAGCATGATAAATGGTTATCCATCCCCTCATATTCAATCTATAAGTGTCTTTAGTTCCAAAATGAGTCTTGTGTAGGCTGCATATAGATGGGTCTTTTTTTGTTTTTTTTTAACCATTGTGATAACCTATATCTTTTGATTGGAGCATTTAGCCATTTACATCCGGAGTGATTATATCTCCATATTTTGAAAATTTGACTTTGATGTGTTTTGGTGTTGCCCTGCTTTGTTGATTTTGATGAGTTCTCTGCATCTCCTGGATTTGGATGTCTGCTTCTTTCCCAAGATTAGGAAAGTTTTTAGCTATAATTTGCTCAAAAAAACCTCTGCCCCCTTTTCCTTCTCTTCTTCTCTGGGACTCCTATGATACAAATGTTATTTGACTTTATGGAGTCGCTGAGTTTCCTACATCTGCATTTGTGATTCATTATTTTTTCCCTCTTCCTTTCAGCCTCATTATTTCCCATAATTTAATATTCTATATCACTTATTCATTCCTTAACTTCTTCCATCCCTGTGGTCATTACATCTAATCAATCCCTGTGGTCATTACATCTAATCAGCTTTGAATCTCAGTTATAGCATTATTTATTTGGCCTGACTAGTTTTTAGGCCTTTTATCTCTGTGTTAAGGGTCTCTCTGATTTCTTCTATGCTTTTCTCAGTTCTAGCTAGTATCCTTATGATAGTTGTTTTAAATTCTATTTCAGGCATATTGTTTATATCTATTTTTATTAACTCCCATGCCATGACTTCTTATTCTTTCTTTTGGAATGAATTCCTCACTCTTGGCATTTAGTCTAGGTCTTTGTTTTTTGTGTGTTAGGAAGGCCTTTTCCTGGTTCTGTTTCCAGTAGAGCTCAAGCTTTGCAACAGTCTATGATCAGTAGACCTGGTGCTTGTGGGCGGTTTGTGCTGGTCTTTTGTCAGAGGGGTCTGTTGCTGCTCTGGCTCTCAGTCACACTTACCCTATTCAAAAAGGCACCTGCAGAGTGCACGGTGGCCAGGCTTGGCAGAAGGAGCTCAAGACTCCCCTGTGTTTGATGTGCTGCTCATTGAAGTCTGTCTGTACTGATGGGAAAGGTGAAAAATAGCATCTCCCTGCTCTCTTCCCTGGATAGTGGAGTTCACACCTACTGCTGCTCAGGAAGGCCTCACAGAAGAGAGAACAAGCTCCTCTCTTGGGTCCCTGGCTTTCTTCACATTCCTGCCTTTACCTTGTCTGTGTCCACTCCATCCTGCCTGCCTGGCAGAAGTGTAGTGCTCTTGTGTTTTATCTCAAGCATGCTGTTGTGTTTCAAAACTCCAAATTTTAGGGACCTGGTGCAGCATGAACCTGTGCCTATCCTCTAGTGAGGGTCTTGCTGTGCTGTGGCTGGTACTGGTTTGTCCCAGAAAAGCATTTTCTGACCATTCAGGGGCTTGGGTTTTATGGTAAAGTGTAGCAAAAAGTCACTCTCCAGGTTAGTTGCCCTCAGCAGGGATCTCTGATCATATGCTAATGAACAAGGCAGTGTGATAGCACCCACCATCTCTTTTGTCCCCTGAGAGGTAGTACCACTTCTCCAAAAGGCACTCCAAGAAGGGGAACTGTTTCTCCCAGTGTGAACCAGGGATGCTCAGAGCATCCTGTCTGCTACCAGGCCTCTGCCCTTCTTCCCCACAGGAGCACCACTATACCCATCAGTCTCCACCTGGCAATGGAGCAGACTTAAAACACTTTAGTCACTGACTTCCACTGCTTGTAAATATTTGGAATAATCAGCCCTTCTTGTTTTCTCATTCAGTGGTTTTGGAGAAGTGTGGTTTCTTATGCAACACCCTTCCCCCACCCCATGCTGCTTTATCTCTCTCTCTCTCCTTTCTACTCCCTTACTCTTTCCTTTTGTGTGATCAGGGTTCCCTCCCCTCCACAGCACTTGTGATTCTTTCCCCCCCCAAATCACATCACTGCACTTCCTACCTTCCACGATGTAGCCTCTTTTCTACCTCTAGTGTGAAGTTCTCAGTCCTCAGATCAATTTACAGGGTGTTTCAGAATGGTTTGATAATGATCTAGTTGTGTTCAAGGAAAAAGGCAAGCATAAGTCCTTATATTACTCCACCAGATTTACTCCTCTCTCAAAAATTTTATTCTTATTTAAAATTTTTTTGCTAACCAGAGCAAATATTCTTCAGTGTTAATTCTTTACTACTCATTAATTAATGCCTTACTGCTATTTCATTATATCATCAAAATAAAATCTTAAACTATTATCTTCTCTTTTAGAAATAAAGAACTTAGAGCTTTTCTAAGAACTCATAGTGGTTTAGGATATCTTAGTATCATATAGTAATTGAGTTATAACTAGACTAACCAGCATATCATCATGGCCATGACATTGTGTAGCTCTGGGGGACATGTATACCCATGTCTATTATAGAATACAGTGTGTCTGCTGCCTCCTGGAGGGACAGAACATCAAAGCCTTCTTGTGCATTTATTACTAGATGGGCCAAAAGTACTATATATTTATTTCTGACAAATTTAATCATATACTAAACAACACTGTTATGTTTAAACTATTTATTTCCTTTGTCTAAGGTAGAACAAATGTGAAAATATTTAAATGCAGATTTTTAAAAATTATATAAGAAAAAGTATGGTTTTGTATTGTGGATTTTTTTGAAGAGAAAGGGTACTCGAATTAGTGGTAGAAGAAATAAAAACATGGTAACATGAATAATACTTTTGAATACATTATCTCTGCTTATATCCATAAGGAATGCATTTTATATCTTTCATCTCCTTTTGGTAATCATACTCAGTTTGTGGCATTCTAGTAAAGTATGTTAGAATCCACTGGAAGAAAAGTATAATACTTTCCTATTTTCTAGTTATATAATAATTTGAGATGTTCCAAGCTCTTAACATTTAATACATTTTAAATATTTGAGCAATATAAACAATAAATGTAAATAAATATAATAAATATAAATAATAAATATTGTGTGAAATTCTTTCTGTAACTAACAGTGGAGTTGGTAGAACAATTTAATAGAAGGAAGTATTATAACATGCAAAAGGCAGTCTTAAGGACCACAGATGTGAGTTTGATAACTAACTCTATATTCTACTGGTTAAATCCGTTAGGGCAGATTATTAAACAAGTTAACAAATTAAAAAACTTTAAATCTCAATTCTCATATTAATTCTTAGTTTTTATGTCACAGATTTCTGCTAGGGGATAAAATTATATAGCATTGCCTGCTACAGTTTATGGAATATATAAACTCAATAAGTCATACCCAGTAGTAGCATAGTAAAAATATAAACTGGAGCACTAACTTACAACTTTAAATTAAAACTCTCAAGCTTATGTATTAAAGATAGTTTAGTTTTTATTCTCCATGGGGAAGGGAATATTTTTGCATCCACTTCATCCAAATACAATAACAGTGATTAAAAAATCGGTACAAAATTTCCAGAAAGCACTGTTACTTTATTCAACTGAAGATTTAACTGTGTTACAAGAAGGATAGAAATCCTACGGATCCTCATTCTAAGATACATGATCTGTATAAGTGCTTCTCAACTCATCTCTGTATTACGATGCAGATTCCTGGGTCTCACCACTACAGATTTTGAATTCATTGATCTAGTGTACAGTCTGGACATTGTAATTTTTAAAACATTGTCAAATGATGATAATGTGCAGCCCAGATTGAATATCACTAGTCTAGAATCCTGCTTCTCAAACTTCAGTGTCCGTAACATATCACTTGGGGGATCTTGTTAAGATGCACAATTTTATTCAGCAGGTCTGGGATGGAGTCTAAAACTATTCATTTTTACCTAGCTCCTGAATGTTGCTGATGCCATTGGACCACACTTTGAATACTATGGATTTAGGTGATATTAGCTATTGATTGTCATTATTTGCCCAAATATTGTTCCAGAATTTGACATATTTTACACATTTTACACAAAGGAAAAAAATGACTAAATTTGAAAACAGGTTGAAACAAATGAACCCAACTCTACTCCATGCTGTTTACACAGTCATATAGAGAAAAGTATTATTTTAAATGACTTTTAACATAGTACTCTCACTGTACATCTTTAGTGGGATTTACACTAAGAACAATGAAACTGTAAAGTAATCCTAAACTTCACTCAGCAGTTATATTGTTAGTGATAGTATAGACATACATAAACTATGTTAGCAATATTGTAGGAAGAACAAGTAATTATATGAATGTTGTTAGAAAGCAAATTTTTTAGTGTAAGCAGAAAAGATACAATAGAAAATCAAAGACATTGTTGATAACTTCCAACATTGTAATTGTAAGTATAAATCAGAAAAATCGGTGTAAATTCATGATGGACATGTATGAAAGAACATAAAGGTGAAGACTCCATAGCAGCAATGAGGGCTCCTAGTGCCCAGATTTGATGTCTAAATACCATCACCCATTAAGATTCCTTAAATACTAAATTTAACTAAGGCTGATTCTAGATTGGGAGAAGGGAAAGTACAAGGTAATCATCCACTGATGAAGGGGCATGAGATATGGGATGTCACTGTACTATTATTTCATCTTTATATGTTTGAATTTTTTTAATAAAATTTAAGCACAAAGGAAATGCAAATTAAAAAGAATAAAGGAATAAATAAAGAAAAAGAAAAATAAAAGCACTTACCAATCTGGTCTCTTGGCTCCCCAGCAAGCTCTAAACTTTACTTGCACATTCCTTCCTGAATAGGAACTCCAGATCACATTTCCTTCTAATTTATGTCTAGAGATATCATGCTTTGTTGAAGGTAATGCAGTTTTATATTTTAAGGATGAAGAATTTAAATGTATACTTCCTCAGACAAGGACAGAAGAGTATGAGATGCTAACCAACAATATTTCAAGTAAATCATATGTTATTTCTAATACAGATCTGAGAGAATTAGTCTTCTAATTTTCCAAGTTTCCTTTACCCGCTTTTTGTGTGTTGCTCTGATATCCTTTTGAGTATATTTTCTAGATTTGCTTTTCACCTACACCCAGAGTCCTGTCAGGCAATTAATGAAAGAAAATAATGAGCCTAATTAGCATATTGGCTCTCAGTAATGGTACCAAGAAAGACAGATCTGTGTTAGAATCTTCAATCTGTTTCTCAAGTTATATGACTACAAGAGAATTATTTAAATTCTCCAACTTCCCTTTCCTAAATCCTTTAAAATGAGGATAAAAGTTATTGATAATTGCACAAAATGATGCATGTATTACTCTTAATACAATTCCTGATTTATAATACTCAATAAATATTAAAGAAACTAAAGAAGGTGTGACATATCACTTGTTTCCAAACTAAATTAATGATTTGTTGAGTGATTGTTAACCATTAACTCTTTATAAATAATGATACAGCAAGCCACCCTGTTAATTTTCATGTACATTTCATACAACCTATGTAAATATGTGTATGGTTTTGTGTGTGTGTGTTTATATTAAAGGCTATATCAGAGTAGGCCATAGCTCTAAATTATAAATTCTAGAAATTTTTTTGGCCTAAGTGAACATAGATACTTACAGTTCAAACTAAAATTAAAACAGCTATCTTCCATGAAATAGAAACTCATAGCTTTGAATACCCACTCATTTTGTAACTAAATACATTAAAAACATTTCTGAGATGAGTCTTCAATATTTTTGTTTATATACTTTTAATTTCTTCTAACATCCCACCCTGTTTTTGCAGTCTGTTATGGTCTATATTCACCAGCCAATAGAATATCCTAAATTAAAGCATTTGATAAGGAATAATTCATCTTTAATTTCAAAAAAATAATTGTGGTAAGATGTATACGGCATAAAATTTACCATCTTAGCCATTTTTAAGTTTATAGTTCAACAGTATTAAGACGTTGTACATCCATCCTCAAAGCTCTTCTTCTGATAAAACTGAATCTTTCTACTTATTATACAGTGACTCCTCATTTACTCCTTCCTCAGTCCCAAATTCTATTTTGAATCTCTCAAAGAACTGTCATACTGTTTTCCATAGCAGTTGTACCATTTTACCTTCCAAACAACAGTGGACAAGGGTTGCAATTTGTTCATATGCTTGCCAACTTTTTTTTCTGTTTTTAATAATAATGATTTTAATTGATGTAAGGTCATTATTTCATTGGGATTTTTTATTTTTATTTTTTTTTTTTAATTTTTTTTTTCAACGTTTATTTATTTTTGGGACAGAGAGAGACAGAGCATGAACGGGGGAGGGGCAGAGAGAGAGGGAGACCCAGAATCAGAAACAGGCTCCAGGCTCTGAGCCATCAGCCCAGAGCCTGACGCGGGGCTCGAACTCACGGACCGCGAGATCGTGACCTGGCTGAAGTCGGACGCCCAACCGACTGCGCCACCCAGGCGCCCCTCATTGGGATTTTTTAAATGTTTATTTTTTTGAGAGAGAGGGAGTGTATTTAAAAAAATATTTTTTTTAATTTTTTAATGTTTATTTATTTTTGAGAGAGAGAGAGAACGTGAGCAGGGGAGGGGCAGACAGAGAGGAAGACATAGAATTTGTCTTCTTTTTTTTTTATGTTTATTTATTTTGAGATTGGAAGAGAGAGAGAGAGAAAGCAAGTCAAGGCACAGAGAGAGAGAGATGGAAGGAGAGAATCCCAAGCAGGACCCATGCTGTCAGCACAGAGCCCCACATGGGGCTTGGGCCCATAAACTCTGAGATCATGACCTGAGCCGAAGTCAAGAGTCAGATGCTCAACTGACTGAGCACCCAGGCACCCCAAGCAAGACATAGAATTTGAAGCAGGTTCCAGGCTCTGAGCTGTCAGCACAGAGCCCAATGCGGGGCTCGAGGTCACAGACTGCGAGATCGTGACCTGAGCCAAAGTCACACGCTTAACCGACTGAGCCACCCAGGCGCCCCGAGAGAGCAATTTTCTAGACTGCTTTATATTACCTTTTCTCTTTTTCATTTCTCATTTCCCCAACCCCAAACAACATATTGCATTATCACTCTCATACAGAGGTATTTTTACTCAAATATCTATTGATAAGAGATTAGTTTTTATTATTGTTGTAGCATTAGCTAGAGAGTAATTTTCTAAAATAACTGTTTCTGTTTTTTACCTAAACCAAAGAAATATCAAGTAAATCTCTCAAACACAACCACTTTTTTCTGTTTCTTTGTTTTTTTAATTTAAACTAGCTATAAGTTAGTTAACATACAGTGCAATATTAGTTTCAGGTGTATAATATAGTGATTCAACACTTTCGTACAACCACTGTTTTGAGTTAAATAAACTTTCACATACGAATGTATTTTATATGAGCTTTTGTATTTGAGTATATTATTCATTTAGCTTCTAAAACACCACTATAGTTGATTATTAAGTACAAAACTTGAGAGTAATTTGGCATATGCAACATTCATCAAAGTTTATTCTGATAGATTAACCTTAGTCCTGAACACCAATGGCACATTAAAAAAAATAATAATAAAGTGCATTCAGCCAGCTACTATGAATTTTACAGGATTTTTGTCCTTTAGTTATATTTCATATTTTAAGTTAGAGTGAATATCAACTAGGAAATTGATGTATTCATAATTAGTATTAGAAAAAATTAAATATTCTATTTATATATGCATACGTTGGTATAGAACTTAGAATAAAAACAGATAAGGTTTCCTAAATAGACTTGCCGTTTACTTACTTTAGATCTTTAATAAATACTTTTCTTAGCAATCCTGAAATGAAGAAATAATAAAGTAAAACATTTTCATATATATATAGTTATATATATATATAGTTATATATATATATATACATGAATATATATACATGAATATTATTTATTTATTTATTTTGAGAGAGAGAGAAAGCATGAGAGGGACAGAGAAAGAGAGAGAATCCCAAGCAGACCCTGCGCTGACAGTGAAGAGCCCAACGTGGGGTTCAAACACATGAACCATGAGATCATGACCTGAGCTGAAACCAAGAGTCAAACGCTTAACTGAGTGAGCCAACCAAGCACCTGCCCTACTTAAGTATATTGAAATGGAAGCTACTCTAAAGCTATTGGACACTTCCAAGACAATTAGCATCTGTCTGTTCCTTTGCATGTTTAACACCCTTGATAAATAATAACAAATGTTTTATGTGTATAATTTTATGTGTTTTGCCCTATGTATACCACTGTAAAATTGTCATAGTGATCAAGAAAATTATCATATCCACTGCCCCTGAAAGTTTCCAGTTGCTGCTGTGCAAATATTCCCATTTCCAACTGGTATCATTTTCTTCTGCTTGAAGGTCTTCTTCAATATTTCTTGTAATATGGTTCTAATAATGATTAATTTTCAAGCTTTTGTATATCTAAATACATCTTTATCTTGTCATTGGGAGATTTTTGCTGGGCATAGAATTCTAAATTGCCTGTTTTATTTTCTTTTCCTTTCAATACAATCTTTAGATTTGAATTGTTTTTGAGGAGAAGTCTATTGTTATTCTTAATTCCTGAATATATGTCTCCTTTCTTTGTTCCTTCTAAAATATTTTTTTAATCATTTATTGTAAGTAATTTGATTTTTGTCTGCCTTGGTATTTTTTCATGTATTTTTTTCTAAGCATTTTTTAAACTCCAGGTAACTGGAGGTTTACATCTTTCAATAAATTTTGGAAATTTTTGTTCATCCTTAATTTCTTCAAATATGTTTTACTTTCTGTCCAACATACCTTCTTTTTGAAGGGAATGCTTAAAGTGTCTCACTGCATAGTAATATTCTGTGGGCGTGTGTATCTCTGTGTGTGTATGTGTGTGTGTGCATGTGTGTGTATTTTAGGCTTTATTATTTAAATAGTTTGTTTTCCTATGTCTTTTAGTATGATTCTTTTTTATCTCTGAGATATCAGAGATATCAGATAATGTGTTTAATCTTATCCAATGTGTTTTTTAAAAATCTTAGACATTGCAGAGTCTTTTTTTTTCCTATAAAAACTTGATACTTTTAATATCTACCATGTCTTTGCTCAACATGATTAACTAGCCATCTAGCTCCTTGACCATATGGGATAGAGTTATAATAACTGCTCTGATTTCATTGTCTACTAATTCAGTATTTTCACATTCATAGTTTGAGTTTCAATTAAATGATTCTACTCATTTTGGGATTGTTTTATCACTCATATGAATTTATTAGGATTACAACATCACTTACTCTTAGATTAATTTTTGCCACTACTGAAGAATAATCCTTCTGAATAACCATATCTCATGCATTTTGAGTTTGTTTCACTTCCATACATGAGAGAGATCAGGAAATATTCCCATCTCTTTGAGAATTTGGAGCCGTCCTCCGTTTCATCCTCTGAGTAGTTCTTCCACTAATCCCAGTTCATTTCTTCAAACATATCCTCTAGTCAGTATTGAAAGTTCAAAAGAGATCATGTGAAGATCCCCAGAGCTCATGCTCTCTCTCTTTCTCTCTCTCTCTCTCTCTCTTGAATATATCTCACTTAATCTCTCACAAAGTTATCTCTCTCTCTGTCTTCTTCAAACTTCCAGCTTTGTCTCTTAAACTCAGGACAACAGCTAAGCTTTGCTTAGGTTCCCTATTTTGTGCTACTGTACAAATAAATTCTCTCCTGGTGGTAAACTAGGGCAATCATAGGGCACGATCTTCATTTGTCCCCCTTCTTTGAGTAACTTGTCTTTGTTGCCAGATGTCCAGTATCTTAAAAAATATTATTTATGTATTTTGTCTGGATTTTTAGTTCTTTCAAGAGGGAGGGTAAATCCAGTGTCTGTAACTCTATCTTGCCTATTTCCTTTGCATTTTATGCTTGTTTAGTTTCTAGTATCTATATTTATTCCATATCATTTCTTATTTCCCCCCTTTTTTTAAATAAACTCTTTAGAAGGTCTGAGAATCATAGTAATGACAGGTAAATATTGTTTATGTTCATAACATTGGAGCACAGTGCCCTGAGTTAATATGTTTAATAAGAAGCAGTAAACCCACAGCAATGATTTGGCAACTATACACAGGACTATAGGGTGTTTTACTTGAAATATGCATTTTAATTGATAAATGTAATCAGAACTCAAAAATAAGGAATTATTATTTATATTTTTATTTTTTTCAGAGATAATGTGAGCAGGGAAGATGAGTATGAGGGAGAGAGAGAGTCCTAAGTAGGCTCCATGCTCAGCGTGGAGCCCCACACAAGACTCGATCCCTCAACCCTGGGTTCATGACCTGAGCCAAAATCGAGAGTCAGACACTCAACCAACTGACCATTCAGGTGCCCCCAAAATTCTTGTTTTTTAAACAATGAATGTGGGAAATGAAGTCAAACATTGCATAGTATTGTATACTTTTTAAAAAGTTTAATTTAGTTGGGGCACCTGGGTGACTCAGTCAGTTAAGCATCTAACTTTGGCTCAGATCATAATCTCACAGTTCGTGAGTTCAAGCTCTGTGTTGGACTCTTTGCTGACAGCTTGGAACATGGAGCCTGGTTTAGATTCTGTCTCTCTCTCTCACTCTGCCCCTCCACCGCTTGTGCTCTGTCTCTCTCTCAATAATAAACAAACATTAAAAAATTTATTTTTATAAAAATGTATATATGTTACTCAGAAAAAAATCACTCTCTGAGAATATTTAATACATGTTTAGTATATTGTTTAACATTGGGCCATTGTTAACCCAAAATATTCATGAAGGACAGTTTACTAACTTTTGTCGTCTCCTTTAAGAAATTCACATAAGTTGACTTTTCAGGGTCAAGATAGAATACTACTGGTGTTATACCACATGAAGAAATGTCTTTTTTTTTCCACATTGGATTTTGGTTATTATTTGCACAAAATAGGATACTTTAAGGATTCTAGGGGGTCATCTTTAAGATATTCCTATTCATTTTTCTTTTTATTTTTCTAGAAAAAGCTCAAAAGAAAATAAAGATACACAGATACATAACTTGAAAGATTTATATACACACAAAGATAACTGTTACCAAATATCCCTAGAGTGACATGAGACATCCCTGCTAATTTCTAATAATAATATGCCATCTTCATCCTATATTTTCAAACATTTAAATATTATACAATAAAAGAGGCTTGCTTCCACTTTTTTTTAAAAAAAGCCAAATATCTGTTTGTTTTGAAGGTCTTGCTAATGATATAACACTTCAGCTTCTAACCAGTGGATTGTTCTGTGTACCAGTTGAAAGCCCTTTGAACTGACAATCCTTTGTGCTCTCAAGTTCTCAATACTGAAACCAGTGGTAATACCCATGCTTAACTACATGGAGAACAAAGAGCAGATTATAACAAGATTTCCTTTGTATAATAATTGAAAAGTAGAGGAAAAAAATAATGTATTGACAAGAGATTTAGGGCATGGTTTATACTTTCATCTATTGCAAAGCAAATCTATTAAGGAATGCTATGGTGTATTGTGCAAACAAATGATTTTGCAGTTATATACAAGTTGTTTTATTGGAAGATAACAATATATTAAAAATAGAAAATATAGTTTCTTAATAGTAGCAGAAGAGGTACTAATGATTTAAGTATCTCATTTAAGTAGTAAAAATGGTATTTATTTACAAACCTTGAAATTCTATGTGACTGCATATTAGCCATGTATATATGTGTGAGATATATATATATATATATATATATATATGTGAGATATATATATATATATATCAGCCATATGTATATATATATGTGTGTATATATATATATATATATATATATATACAGATATATATATGATTTATTTATTTTCTAAAGACATAATATCAAACACGTTTTCAAGTTATTGCTGCATGTTGCATGACAATTTAAATCATCATGAGCAACGACCAATTTTTGGGTAACTGAAATAGATCGTACTACAAATTATACATTTTATATAATATAAATAAAAATATATTTACATTCACATAGGGTGTCGATATATGTTTAATCATTTTGTCATTCTATGCTAGTGAGTCATAAAAACAGAGGTCATCACTGTGCTGTATATGTGGCCATATGTATTTAAAATTGTAGCAATGCTAAATCTAGCATATAAGAGGAAATTCAACTCCTGGGTAGTGTCAGAACTAGGAAAAATGTGTTCCTGAACAGTGACCATCTGTCAAATGAAACTATACTAAAGTAGTGTGTGGTACCCACATGATAGAATCTCATTTACTGAAATTGAACTGAGAACACTGTATGCATTTCATATAAAGGAAGGGTTTCAATTTGACCATGGAGAGACATATAGAAGAAAAAAAAAACACCTTACTCTTCTTGCAGAAGCATTGTTTGTATTGTCCTCATTACCTTACCAAGATGTTTAACGAAACAAAAAAATAGAGGGATACAAGGAATCATACACATGAGTCTTCATGCATACAAGCATGTTTGTTTAATTTATATGTAGGTCTACAGAAATATTTTATACGTGATAAGCTGGAAGAAACACCTAAGAGTCTTACTACAACACACACAGTATATTCAAGAATATAAGAAATTCTTTGAAACTAATAGGACCACATCTAGTTTCCTCTCATTCTAATGGTACAATTTATAGGCTGATTTTTACCACTTCAGTTTTATCTTCAGACTCTATCAGCTGAATGATTTAGATGAATTTTGTGTCCTCTGTATGCCAAATCTATTTTGGTCCCTGTGCTATTTAACATTGGCATCCTGCAGAGAAAGTATTTGAAGGCTTGATGCTTTTTCCATTTGTACACATAGAACATAACTTGTTTTGTTTTCCCTTTATCTAAATATAGAGATGGTTAAATACTTTCTTCTCTAAATTAAAGCTACATAAATGCAGTTATCAAAGTTGGTTATAAGCCAGGCCTACCAGAAGTAAATAAAAAAAATAAACTATTTGATATAATACCTATCTTATACAATAGTTTTCAGTGTGTGATATATCGGTTTAATATAACAACCCCAATGTTTTGCCTTATATATTGGTTCTTATTTGGAATTCATGACTGTTGTTTTATTGCCAGAAGTTTTACTGTGAATAGATGAAATATTGTTTGATTTAATTCCTTTGACATTTTGTTTTGACACCTGCACATACAAATTCTACACATTATTTGGTACTTCTGGTTGGATCACTGGCATTTCTTTTAATTCTACCTTTCTGAGATTTTGGGGTGTCTCCAGTTTGTTCAGAATATTATATTTTACTACCACTCTTATTCCTCATCCTGAAACACAGTTCCTCCCTCAAGTAAAATTTAAAACCCTTAATACACCTCTCTTCAACATATCTACCTGGTGTCTAGTATCCTGTCTGGCACAATGTGGATGGCTAATGGATGTGTGTTGAATTTAAAAAGTCACAAATAAAAGAGTGTTAGCTCATTAGGTGTCAGTCCTCTTTTACTTGGTTTTTATTAACCTAATGTAGAAATGTCTCTTAGGCCTACTGCTGATCATCTAAGCTCTACCTGCCTCTTGCTTCACCTTGAATGGAGTACTGACCGCTCTCATCTGCACTCCTGGCTCCCCGTACAACTCTCACTTGCAGGCTGAGGGCTGCACTGATAACACTGGCCACAATGCTCTGTGTCCTTAACCACAGAAGCGCATTCCACACATGTGTAGTCCAAACATGCACAACCTTGAAAGGTAGGAAAGTGAAGACCTTAAGAGCTGAACTTTGTCCAGTGTGCTTTTAGGACGTAGTGGTTAAATTCTTCTCCATTTCAATACCTTAGAGACAGTTGTAACCCACAATTTATATGGTTCCACAGGAGCATGGTCCCATAGATAAAATAATCAGTCACCTTAGTGACAGGAGACAGTTTGTTAATACATCTTTTCATGAACTCTTTTTCCTTTCTTGCTTTTTCTTATCTTTCAATTATGAGACTGCATTATCTAACGTGCATATAACATCCATATATATAACGTGCATATAACGTCCATGTCTATGACCCTGCTTTCTGGGGAACACAGGCTAAATGAACCCATCTCAAACCAACCAGTGATATTTTTGTGTGTTCTTTCTTTCTTGGGGTTTAACCATTGTTATAGAGATATATTTAAATTTCAAATATATCCCTTTATATAAAAATGGGAGTTAATTCATTTATTAAATAAAACTTTATAGGCCCTTCACTTTACTAAATCATAGAATGCCTAAGATAAAAATACATGTCTCAGTTTTAAAGTTTATAAATAAGGGAGCAGGAAAAATATAGAGAGGAAACAAATACAGTGCCTTTTAGAGCAACATAAAATGAGAAGAATGGCTGGGATATTCAAAGTCCTACAGCTATCAAAAGAAAAGCAAAGATTAAATTCAAATAGAAGAGCATGTACTTTAATTTTTGTTTATCAGATTAACATTCCTGGTTTTTCTACCCTGGTACTCAGTGTCTATTTGTGTAAAGGTTTCAGGCCACAGGATAGTAGGAGAAAAAACTAAGCATGTATGGCTGATTCTCTGCTTGAACTATCTACTGTCAGACAGAGTATGTATGTGGTAATTATAAAAGGGCCAAATGACTTCCTGGGTAGGAAAGGTTGTAGTTTCCATTGAGGCCTGTGACTGTTGTGTGCATGGAATTAATGGACCAATTATTTATTCCTCCCATCAGCTACACCCTCTGTCATGTGATTTTGCAATTCTTTTCACCAATGAGGTAAAGTGCATTTCCTACTCTTTTGGTTCTGAGTTCAGCCAAGTGATTTGCTTTGACAAAAGGCATGTTAGTAGATGTGATCTATGTATAGTCTTTAAAAAGCATGTGTTTCAGGGTGCCTGGGTGGCTCAGTTGGTTGAGCGTCTGACTTTGACTCAGGTCATGATCTCACGGTTTGTGAGTTCGAGCCCCATTGGGCTCTGTGCTGACAGCTTGGACCCTGGAGCCTGCTTCAGATTCTGTGTCTCCCTCTCTCTCTGCCCCTCCCCCGCTTGCGCTCTGTCTCTCTCTCTCAAAAAATAAATAAACATTAGAAAAATTAAAACATATTTGTTTCCTCTATCATTCTTGTCCTTGTCACCATTATGATCACTGGAATGAGTTAGGATGCAAGATGAGACACAGGTGGCCCTGTAGTCTCTGCTATCCCAGTTGACAGTTTACTAAAATCCAGAAATGTGAGTCCATTTAAAGCCAGAAGAGTCACCCAGCCTATATGCTGACCTGATTCTCATAAGATA
This sequence comes from Lynx rufus, assembly GCF_022079265.1. Classification (NCBI taxonomy): domain Eukaryota; kingdom Metazoa; phylum Chordata; class Mammalia; order Carnivora; family Felidae; genus Lynx; species Lynx rufus. The sequence continues at coordinate 50,642,327 of NW_025814845.1, forward strand.
AATAAGTGCTCATTGGTCTACATCATTAATTGTTGGGGTGATCTGTTGTACACCATTATAGTGGCAGCAGTTACCTGATGCAGAAATTGGTTTCAGTAGTGGAGTGGGGTCATAACAGACTCCTGAAATATGTGGCATTGATTTTGGGGCTATGATAGGAGAAAATATTGTTAGTAGAGACTGGAAAAATGAGGAAATTCTAAAAAAGCCTGGAAACAATGGCAAGGGAAATTCTAAAGTGGTCTGAAAAATGGCCACTTGTGTTATGTTTTTGTAATCATTTGGTAAAAATATTGCTTCAGGTAACTTGACTTTTTTTTTAATATTCCTTAAAGAGAATATTCCTTAAATATTCCTTACATATTGGGGAGAGTTGCATAAGGAAAATATTGAAAGTAAAATACCGAAAATATATATTTATTTATTGTAGCTATTTATGAATAAACATATAAGTAAAAAATAACTGTGCATTTTGAAATTAAAATTATGAGCATAGGGAAATATCAGGACTTTCTAGGTTTAAAAATAAAGCTATTTCTCATATTTAATGAGCCAAAGATTCTAAAAGCAACACATATTATCAGGCTAAAGATCAAATAAATAATATGGTTATGAGATCCTTTGTTAGACATCTCAAAGACTTAAGGTGGTACCTAGTAGAAATTTTTACCTCGACAAATGTGCTTTTAGGGAACTCAAAGTCACTAGCCTTAAAAAGCCTGAGCCAGTGGGTAGCCTGCCAGTGGGAGGCATTTATCAAAAACTATTATTCTTATGAATTTTGGAGCATGGGTAAAATATAATCTGATACATAGAAGCCCATAAATATTTTAGGGAAGTTGTATTTATGAAATCACTGCCAGCACAGGACTGATATTGTTCGACTGGTAAAATTACCTCTGAGCCTTCAGCTTTCTATAGGAAACCAGAATTGGAAAGTTACATTAGATAATCTACTTATTACCTGGGTGCTCCACTTACATATACTGGAATAAGGAAGAAATTATCTAGTTTTGTTTCTTCAAAATCTGGATATGTAGCTTCTCCTTGGCCTCAGTGATTATTTGAATAAAGTTTGTACCTTGGACTCAGTGACTATTGGTGTAAAAAGTTTGTTGGTAATCCCAACAAACATAAAACAGTTAAGTCTAGTGTTCCCCTATTCAAGGAAAAGATAAGCACAATGACTGATATCAGGATTAGCAATTTTTTTTTCTGTTGAGTCAGATAGATATTTTAGGCTTTGTGGGGCATAAAGGTCTCTATCACCACTACTCAGCTCTGCCATTGAAGCTAAACTTGTTATAGATAATACCTAAATGTATGAGCATGCTGTGTTCCCATAAAACTTTATTGGCTTATGAACTACTCCAATATTTACTGAATACAAATTTATCCCAAAATACAGAAATTGAAAATAAAACACATTTGTCACATTATACCATTCTGTTCCTTTTGCAATGAATGCTCATATAATTTGAATCAAGGTGTTTTATATATGGAATTCTGAGAATCCCTTACATTAGAATATTTGTGGAATTCCTGTGTAAACTCTTAAGCTGATGTACATTGATATTTATAGATCATTGCTCATGTATAAGCCTCTGAGGATTTCATATAGTGTGGCTATTGAATACTGAAATTATAGTGTACCTAATTGCACTTTTACAAATATTTTTTCTGCAACATTTTACTTTGGAGATTTCTAGCTCCCTAAATGGAATGTGTCCCCAAATGTGTGTGTGTGTGTGTGTGTGTGTGTGTGTGTGTGTGTGTGTGTGTGTCTGTATACATATATTTACCAAAAAGGTAAATTAGGGGAATTGTAATACCAAAGTGCATGTTATTGAACATACTGAGACAGAAAATCCTTTGTTCATCTTGAGAAATAATATATGCAGATTAGAGAAAGCTAATCAATTTTTAAGCTGGCACCAATTTTAATTCTTCCAAGCATAATTTACTCTGGTTTAAATAGGAAAACAAGCCATCTGTCAGATACGTTTTTCATAGTTATATCAATAAGCTTGTAATTAAAGAAGTCAATAAAGATACTATATGTATACTGATGACCGACTTGTTTTTTAGTATGAACATGAATTTCATTTTTTCAGCGTTTTCATCTTACAAAAAGTTGGAGAAAAGATGAAAAATGGGTTATAAGTAGGATGCTATTTTAGACGAAAATTTTTCTTTGTGTTTGGATTACAACTCTATTTCTACTGATAATTTTTTTAAAATAATTCTTTATCCATGTATTTTAAAAACCTATTTGAAATCTTTCTGCTCTTCATTTGGGCAAAAGAAAAACAAAAAAAGGAAGATTTCTCTACAGCCATCAGTCAGTTAATTTGATTCTTGTCTGGATTAGAAGAAGAGAGTTAGATATTCAGAGATACCATATAGCTGACTATTTCCCCCTTTCCTCCTGTATATATCAATTAACCTAGCATTCAATCATATAATTTAATATTACTTGAGAACCTACTATGTGCTAGATATTGTGCTATTGACAAGATAGATAGATTCCTTGAATTTATAGATATTATAATTAGCTGAGACAAATTTTAAACAAATTTTAATGTACATGGCATGAAGGAAAATACCAAGTATAATAAAAACATTATAATAGAAACCCAATTTTTTCTTTATGACCAGCAAAGGAAAAATCTTCTAAATAAATTAGTTTTATACCTAGATGTGAAGAATGAGCAGGAATTAGGCAGTTGAAAGGTTGTGCAAACAGCATTTCAATCACTCAAAAGTGAAAGGTCACTCAAAAAGACCTATGGGAAATATATTTTGGTGTACTTTAGGTATTAAAAATTCAGTGTGTAGCCAACAGGATAATATAGATCAAGAATGTTAGAAATTAAAGCTAGAAAGTTAAATAGCAGTTAATTAATATGGGCCTTGTCATATTTTGAGAATTTTTAGATTTTTAATTAGTGAATATAGGCATCCATCAAAATGTTCAAATCAGTAAAGGAATATAATCAGCTTTTAGCATTGACTAATATCCATTGTCTGGATGTGATACAGATTATTTTATCCATTCACCTACTAAAACATCTCGGTTGTTTCCAAGTTTTGGTAATTTAAAATAAAATTGTTATAAATTTCTATGTGCAAGTTTTTGTGTAGACATAAATTTTCTTTTTCTTGGGAATATCAAGGAGCATGACTGTTGGGTCCTTTTGTAAATTTATATTTAGTTTGCTAAGAAATGTTAGACTGTATTCCAAAATGGCTGGATCCTTTTGAATTCTGACTACCATTGAATGAGAATTCATGTTGTTCTACGGGCTTGCCAACATTTAGTATTGTCAGTGTTCCAGATTTTGTCCTCTGTAGTAGACGCATAGTGGTATCTCATCGTTTTAATTTTCAATTCTCTGGTGACAAATGATATGGAATTTCTTTTCATGTGCTTATTTGCTATTTGTGTATCTTTTTCTTTGGTGTGGTGTCTGTTAAATCTTTGGTCCCTTTCTTGGTTGAGTTGTTTACTTTCTAATTATAGACTTTTAAGATTACTTTATACACAATCAGTTTTTCATTTTAAAGCTCTGTTGTTATTTTCTTGTTTTTGTTTTATAAAATGTGGTAAAAGTGAATATTAACAGATTTTTATTTCCCAGGAGAAATAAAGTGAGGTCATATATTCTGTTAGTGCTAAAGTAAGTGAGAGAAGTATGTATATTTGAGAAATGTGTAAATTATTCAATGGACCAGAATTTGTGGCTTGAGTGAAACAGTAGGTGGTCAGGAACAGGAAGATTGTTCATATGATTAGCCACAGCCTAATGCTATTTACTGAAAAAGGAGACTTTTCCATTCATGACAGAAAAGCAGCAGTCATTTCCTTTCTCTTAGGTATAAAAGAAAGTATCCTCACTGTCTGGATTTTTCCTTTTACATATGCATGCCATCTCTATCATTATCTGCCACTGCCATGGCTCAGAAGACCACATCCCAACTAAAACACCACTCTGTGAAGATGGGTCTTCTGAGCCATGGCAATGGCAGATGATGACAGAGACCTTCTTCCGTTTCCTCATTTCTTCAGTCATTTTTTAAAAGCACTCTCTCAAGGGGCGGCTGAGTGGCTCAGTTGCTTAAGCGTCCCACTTTGGCTCAGGTCATGATCTCTCATTCTGTGAGCTTGGGCCCCACGTCGGGCTCTGTGCTGACAGCGCAGAGCCTGGAGTCTGCTTCAGATTTTGTGTCTTCCTCTCTCTCTGCCCCTCCCCTGCTCATGCCTCTGTCTCTCTTTCTCTCAAAAGTAAATAAACATAAAAAAAATTTTTAAAAAAAGCACTCTCTCAAAAGTGGTGCAGATTTTTTAATTTATTTTTTCCTAGGCCAGAATGTATAGACTATGGATGACAGTGCTCTGGGCCACTACATATATATGAGGTAGGAGGGAAGACTTTCATCCAGTCCTTTACTAATGTAGATGTATCTTTTTTTGTTGTTGTTAAATTGTTTTTATTTTTTATTTTTTTATTTTTTTAATTTTATTTTTAATTTTTTTTATTTACATCAAAATTAGTATATAGTGCAACAATGATTTCAGGAGTAGATTCCTCAGTGCCCCTTACCCATTTATCCCATTTCCCCCTCCCACAATCCCTCCCGTAACCCTCAGTTTGTTCTCCATATTTATGAGTCTCTTTTGTTTTGTCCCCCCCTCCCTGTTTTTATATTATTTTTGTTTCCCTTTTCTTATGTTCATCTGTTTTGTCTTTTAAATTCCTCATATGAGTGAAGTCATGTGATTTTTGTCTTTCTCTGACTGACTAATTTCACTTAGCATAATACCCTCCAGTTCCATCCACGTAGTTGCTAATGGCAAGATTTCATTCTTTTTGATTGCAGAGTAATACTCCATTGTGTATGTATATATACCACATCTTCTTTATCCATTCATCCATCAATGGACATTTGGGCTCTTTCCATACTTTGGCTATTGTTGATAGTGCTGCTATAAACATGGGGGTGCATGTGTCCATGCAATTGCTGGGTTGTAGGATAGTTCTATTTTTAGTTTTTTGAGGAACCTCCATACTGTTTTCCAGCGTGGCTGCATCAGCTTGCATTCCCACCAACAATGCAAAAGAGATCCTCTTTCTCTGCGACCTCGCCAACATCTGTTGTTGCCAGAGTTGTTAATGTTAGCCATTCTGACAGGCTTAAGGTGGTATCTCATTGTGGTTTTGATTCGTATTTCCCTGATGATGAGTGATGTTGAGCATATTTTCATGTGTCGGTTGGCCATCTGGATGTCTCCTTTGGAGAAGTGTCTATTCATGTCTTCTGCCGATTTCTTCACTGGATTATTTGTTTTTTGGGTGAGTTTGATAAGTTCTTTGTAGATTTTGGATACAAACCCTTTATCTGATATGTCATTTGCAAATATCTTTTCCCATTCTGTCAGTTGTCTTTTAGTTTTGCTGATTGTTTCCTTCACTGTGCAGAAGCTTTTTACTTTCATGAGGTCCCAGTAGTTCATTTTTGCTTTTGTTTCCCTTGCCTCCAGAGACGTGTTGAGTAAGAAGTTGCCGTGGGCAAGATCAAAGAGGTTTTTGCCTGCTATCTCTTCGAGGATTTTGATGGCTTCCTGTCTTACATTGAGGTCTTTCATCCATTTTGAGTTTATTTTTGTGTATGGTGTAAGAAAGTGGTCCAGGTTCATTCCTCTGCATGTTGCTGTCCAGTTTTCTCAGCACCACTTGCTGAAGAGACCGTCTTTATTCCATTGGATATTCTTTCCTGCTTTGTCAAAGATTAGTTGGCCATGTGTTTGTGGGTCCATTTCTGGGTTCTGTATTCTGTTACATTGATCTGAGTGACTGTTTTTGTGCCAGTACCATACTGTCTTGATGATTACAGCTTTGTAGTATAGCTTGAAGTCTGGGATTGTGATGCCTCCTGCTTTGGTTTTCTTTTTCAAGATTGCTTTGGCTATTCGGGGCCTTTTCTGGTTCCATACATATTTTAACATTATTTGTTCTAGCTCTTGAAGAATGCTGGTGTTACTTTGATAGAGATTGCATTGAATGTGTAGATTGCTTAGGGTAGTATCGACATTTTAACAATATTTGTTCTTCCTATCCAGGAGCATGGAATCTTTTTCCATTTTTTTGTGTCTTCTTCAATTTCTGTCATAAGCTTTCTATAGTTTTCAGGGTATAGATTTTTCACCTCTTTGGTTAGATTTATTCCTAGGTATTTTATGGGTTTTGGTGCAACTGTAAATGGGATCGATTCATTGATTTCTCTTTCTGTCACTTCATTGTTGGTGTATAGGAGGAATGAAACCGATTTCTGTGCATTGATTTTATATCCTGCAACTTTGCTGAATTCATGAATCAGTTCTAGCAGTTTTTTGGTGGAATTCTTTGGGCTTTCCATATAGAGTATCATGTCATCTGCGAAGAATGAAAATTTGACCTCCTTCTGGCCGATTTGGATGCCTTTTATTTCTTTGTGTTGTCTGATTGCAGAGGCTAAGACGTAATTCCAATACTATGTCAAATAGCAGTGGCGAGAGTGGACATCCCTGACTCGTTCCTGACCTTAGGGGAAAGCTCTCAGTTTTTTTCCCATTGAGGATGATATTAGCATTGGGTTGTTCATATATGGCTTTTATGATCTCTAGGTATGCTCCTTCTATCCCTACTTTCTTGGTTTTTATCAAGAAAGGATGCTGTATTTTGTCAAATGCTTTCTCTGCATCTATTGAGAGGATCATATGGTTCTTGTCCTTTCTTTTATTGAAGTGATGAATCATGTTAATTGTTTTGCACATATTGAACCAGCCCTGCATCCCAGGTATAAATCCCACTGGGTTGTGGTGAATAATTTTTTAATGTGTTATTGGATCCGGTTGGCTAATATCTTTTTGAGGATTTTTGCATCCATGTTCATTAGGGAAATTGGTCTATAGTTCTCCTTTTTAGTGGGGTCTCTGTCTGGTTTTGGAATCAAGGTAATGCTGGCTTGATAGAAAGAGTTTGGAAGTTTTCTTTCCATTTCTATTTTTTGGAACAGTTTCAAGATAATAGATGTTAACTCTCCCTTAAATGTTTGGTAGAATTTCCCTGGAAAGCCATCTGTCCCTGGACTCTTGTTTTTTGACAGATTTTTGATTACTAATTCGATTTCCTTACTGGTTATGGGTCTGTTCAAATTTTCTATTTCTTCCTGCTTCAGTTTTGGTAGTGTATATGTTTCTAGGAATTTGTCCATTTCTTCCAGATTGCCCATTTTATAGGCATATAATTGCTCATAATATTCTCTTACTATTGTTTTTATTTCTGTTGTGTTGGTTGTGATCTCTCCTCTTTCATTCTTGATTTTATTTATTTGGGTCCTTTCCTTTTTCTTTTTGATCAAATTGGCTAGAGGTTTATCAATTTTGTTAGTTCTTTCAAAGAACCAGCTTCTGTTTTCATTGATCTGTTCTACTGTTTTTTTTTTTTTTGGTTTCAAAAGCATTAATTTCTGCTCTAATCTTTATTATTTCCTGTGTTCTGCTGGTTTTTGGTTTTATTTGCTGTTCTTTTTCCAGCTCCTTAAGGCATAAGGTTAAGTTGTGTATCTGAGATCTTTCTTCCTTCTTTAGGAAGGCCTGGATTCCATATACTTTCCTCTTATGACCACCTTTGCTGTGTCCCAGAGGTTTTGGTTGTGGTGATATCATTTTCATTGACTTACATATACTTTTTCATTTCCTCTTTAACTTCTTGGCTAGCCCATTCATTCTTTAGTAGGATGTTCTTCAGTCTCCAAGTATTTGTTACCTTTCCAAATTTTTTCTTGTGGTTGATTTCAAGTTTCATAGTGTTGTGGTCTGAAAATACGCACGGTATGATCTCAATCTTTTTGTACCTACTTAGGACTGATTTGTGTCCCACTATATGGTGTATTCTGGAGAATGTTCCATGTGCACTGGAAAAGAATGTATATTCTGCTGCTTTAGGATGAAATGTTCTGAATATATCTGTTAAGTCCATCTGGTCCAGTGTGTCATTCAAAGCCATTGTTTCCTTGTTGATTTTTTGATTAGATGATCTGTCCATTGCTGTGAGTGGGATGTTGAAGTCTCCTACTATTATGGTATTACTATCGATGAGTTTCTTTATGTTTGTGATTAATTGATTTATATATTTGGGTGCTCCACATTTGGTGCATAAATGTTTACGATTATTAGGTCTTCTTGGTGGATAGACCCCTTGATTATGAAATAATGTCCTTCTGCATCTCTTGATACAGTCTTTATTTTAAAGTCTAGATTGTCTGTTATAAGTATGGCTACTCCGGCTTTCTTTTGTTGACCATTAGCATGATAGATCCCCTTATTTTCAATCTGAAGTTGTCTTTAGGTCTAAAGTGGGTCTCTTGTGAACAGCATATAGATGGATCTTGTTTTCTTATCCATTCTGTTACCTTATGTCTTTTGATTGGAACATTGAGTCCACTGACATTTAGAGTGAGTGCTGAAAGATATGAATTTATTGCCATTATGATGCTTGTAGAGTTGGAGTTTCTGGTGGTGTTCTCTGGTCCTTTCTAATCTTTGTTGCTTTGGTATTTATTTATTCCTATATATATTTTTTCATCTTTTCTCCCCTCAGAGTGTGCCCCTTAAAGTTTCTTGCAGGGCTAGTTTAGTGGTCACAAACTCCTTTAAATTTTGTCTGGGAAACTTTTTATGTCTCCTTTTATTTTGAATGACAGCCTTGCTGGATAAAGAATTCTTGGCTGCATAGGTTTCTGATTCAGCATACTGAATATATCCTGCCACTCCTTTCTGGCCTACCAAGTTTCTGTGGATAGGTATGCTGCAAACCTGATCTGTCTTCCCTTGTAGGTTAGGGACTTTTTTTTCCCTTGCTGCTTTCAGGATTCTCTCCTTGCCTGAGTATTTTGTGAATTTGACTATGATGTGCCTTGTTGATGGTCAGTTTTTGTTGAATCTAATGGGGGTCCTCTGTGATTCCTGGATTTGATGTCTGTGTCTTTCCCCAGTTAGGAAAGTTTTCTGCTGTAATTTTCTCACATAACCCTTCTACCCCTATTTCTCTCTCTTCCTCTTCTGGAACCCCTCTGATTCTGATGTTGTTCCTTTTTAACGAGTCACTGATTTCTCTAATTCTTAAATCGTGCTCTTTTGCCTTAATGTCCCTCTTTTTTTCTGCTTCATTATTCTCTATAAGTTTGTCCTTTATATCAGTGATTCTCTGTTCTGCCTCATCCATCCTTGCCGCTGCTGCATCCATCCATGATTGCAGCTCAGTTGTAGCATTTTTAATGTCATTCTGGCTATTTTTTTGCTTATTTTATCTCTGCAGAAAGGGATTCTAATCGATTTTCAATTCCAGCTAGTATTCTTATTATCATTATTCTAAATTCTGGTTCAGACATCTTGCTTGTATCTGTGTTGGTTAAATCCCTGGCTGTCGCTTCTTCATGTCTTTCTTTTGGGGTGAATTCCTTCTTTTTGTCATTTTGAAGGGACAAAAGGAATTAGTGAGGTAGAAAACTTGAAATTAAAACAAAATTAAAAATAAAAATATTAAGATTAAAAATTAAAAACACACTCACACACAAAAATTGAATAGATGATGCTAGATCCTAGGTTTGGTTTGGTCTGGGTGCTGAAAGTGGTTTCACAGATTAGAGAGAGAAAAGGGAGGGGAATAAAAAGGAAATTGTTTGAGAATTTGAAAAAATGAATGCACTGAAGTAGACTAAAATGAGATGATGGGGGTAAAATAGAAGTTGAAAAAAATATACACAAAAGTAAAGGATATGGTAGAAAAAAATTAAAGAAAATTATTTTAATAAAAATTAAAAATAAATATGATTTTTTCTTTTTATGTATTTAAGAATAAAGAAAAGAAACAAAAAAGAGAAAAAAGATTTAAAAAGGAAAAAAAAGAAAAAAAAGGAAATAGTTTGAAAATTTGAAAAAGTGAATACACTGTAGTAGAATAAAATAAAATGACGGAAGTAAAATAAAATTTTAAAAAAAATTACATAAAAGCAAAAAATATAGTAAAAAATTAAATAAAAATATTTTTAATAGAAATTGGAAGCAAAAGGAAGTTTTTCTCATTCTGCATTTAAGAAAAAGAAAAAGAAAAAAAGAAAAGGAAAGAAAAAAAAGAAAATTGTTTGAAAATTTGAAAAGGTGAATACACTGAAGTAGACTAAAATAAAATGATGGGAGTAAAATAGAATTTGAAAAAATTTACACAAAAGAAAAATACAGTAATAATAAAGAAAAATATTTTTAATAAAAATTGCAAATAAAAATGAATTTTTTCTGTATTGAAGCAAAAGTGTAAAAGAGAAAAAGAAAAAAAAAGAAAGAAGATTGAATAGATGAACCTGTTAACAGATTGAAGTAGGACTGAAATTGCTTTGTTTTCCCCTAGAAGCCAGTCTATGTAGCGCTCTATAGTCCATAAACTAAGCCAGTGGTGACTTCTTTTCTTGAAAAGCGAAGTTGGCCCAGTTGGGCAGGACTCAGTGTAACAGCTCTGCTCTCCACTAGGTGGCACTGCCATCCTACTGGGGTGGATTGTTGCTGCACTCATAGGTGCATATGCACGTGCGTGGGAGCAGTGAAAATGGTGCCACCCAGCTACCCAGTCTGTTCTCCCAGATCAGCAATTGCACACCAGTCTTCTGTCTTCAGCTTTCATCCACTCCCCGCTTTTTCACTCTCCGTGACCAGGCCCTAGGCAGTACCTCTCTCCCAAGTTTTGTCTCAGATGCAGCTGTTTTTCCTGGCCCCTTACTTCTGAAGGACTGTGGCTTTGACCTGTTCTGCCCCTCTGCAGAAGGGTCTCACCAAGCAATGGCCAAATGTCGGCGGCATCAAGGAATGCTTGCTGGACCCTGCTGCTGCTGCTGGTGCCCTGAGACTGTGCCAGCTGCCAGACCACCCCAGAAATAGCTCACGAGACACTGTAGCAGCAGCATTTCAGGAATTATGGAAAATCACAACACACATCTGGCACCAGGCTTCACCCTTAATGACCTTGCCCCAGCACCAGCAAATGTGGCTGCCTTCCGGGGCCTGCTGGGACCAGGTGTCTCCAACAGTCCTTCCAGCAGTGGAACTGCTTTTCTCTATGTGGCCCAAGAACCTCCCGGACCCCACTCTGTTCCTGGGGATTCGTCCTTCCCACCAGAGCACCGCCAGGTATCAAGCTGTGGAGCTGCAGTCTTTCAGCTCCCCTTGTTCACAGTCTTAATTGAATTTAAACCCTCTTCTTTCTCCCTTTTTAGTTTAGTCCCTGCTGCTGTTTCCAATTTTCTACTTTCTGTCCAGCTGCTTTGGGGAGGGGTGCTTTTCCCATATTCTCCCCTCCCCCAGGCTCTGTCCTCTCTCTGGCCACAAAAGTGGTTCCCTACCTTCCATGGCTTCTCGCTCCCCAAATTCACCTCTCCATGCCATGTACCTGCTGAATTCTGTGGTTCAGGTTGTGTAAATTGTTGTGTTAATCCTCCAATCAGTTTTCTAGGTGTGTAGGATGGTTTAGTGTTGGTCTGGCTGTATTTCATGGACGCGAGACACACAAAAAGCTTCCATGCTGTTCCGCCATCTTGGCTCCTCCTGTAGATGTATCTTTTTTGTGGTATAAATTGTCTTTCAAAGAAAGTATTTTATAAATAAGTATGGCATACTCAATGATTCATATTAGTGACTGAAAGCTAAAAAAGAGCATTTTAAAGTAATGCTCTTAAAATCAGTAACAACAATTTTTCACAGATGCAAAATAAAATGACAGAAGTGTTTATAATTATAAAGAAAAAATGCTTGTTTTATGTATATAACTTAAGAGTGAACTTTATAGGATGTTTTTAGACCAAAACATTAATTCATTTCTTTGTAATGCCTTTTGGGATATTTATAAAATATTTTTATTGACCTCTTACTAAGCCCTAAATAAATATTTTGCTGTATTAAATTGCATAATGCCCATAAATTATGAAGTCAGCATAAATAGTATCACTACTGTCATGTGTAAAACTGACATACTGAGATAGTGCATCTGATTTGCCAAAGGATACCCAGACAATATTGGAGAAGCTCAATCAGAGCCCACGCCTCCTTGATTGAGATCCTCACTTATCCTGTAAGCCTTACACAGTAGGGAACTAAAGTCTCATATTCATGATCAGAATGGATTTGAAAAAAAAAAAATCTTAAATTTAATTGCATCAGGTCCTTTCATTGCCAATAGGGCCAGACTCAGGCACACTATAACTATGCCTAGAAATTGTTTCCGGGTGAGTATTTTACTGTACTCATTTTACCAACTTACTTGCTTTGCCTTGCTCTGAATGCTTCCCCATTGTTTTTAACTTTTTTTTTTTTTGCCTTTTGTATGGTCCCTTTGAATGATGCTCTCCTCAGATTATGTGTTTCTGTTTCCTATACCATTGTCAGTTTCAGTGATTTGATAGAACTCATGGAATTCAGAAAAGTTGTGATACTCATGATTATGGCTTATTACAACAAAACAATACAGATTCAAATAAGCAAGAAAAAAGATTTAGACATAGGTAGTAGTTGATATTGTGAACTAGTGGGGGAACTAGTCCACATCCCTTGAATACAGCTCGATAAATATCAAATCATCCTGAATACCCAAGATATTGATCAGAGGACTGAGAGTAAACTACACAACTAGAGGGAGAAAAGAGGCACATCATGGAACGTAGGGGCTATGGAGATGTGGATTTGAGGAGAAAAGAACTATAGGTGCTGTGGAGGGGAGGGAGCACAGATCACAGAGACACAGGAGACAGAGGGTGGATGGGGAGAGAGAAAAAGAGAGAGAGAGGTACGCAGGGGATTGCACAAGAAAAACACTTCCCCAAAACCATTGACTAGGAAAATTAGAGGGGAATTCTTACAGTCAGTGATGTTCAGCCTGAACTTTTAGAAGTCTGCTTAGTAGCCAGGGTGGAGCCTGGGGACATAGCAGTACTCCTGTGGTGAAGGAGACCAGAGATCTGGGAGCAGACAACATGAGGATCCCCTGGGATGCACTAAGAGAAATTCCCCTTCTTGGAATGCATTTGGAAGAGGTGGCATTGCCTCTCAGGGGACCAAAGAGTCAGCGGGCACCATTGCACTGCCCTATTCATTAGCATAAGTCAGAGACACTTGCTGAGGATGGGCTTTTTGGTGCACTATACCATAAACTCCAAGCCCCTGCACATTTGTGTGACTGTCCTTTAGAGACAAACCAGCACCAGCCACAGAGCAGTGAGACCCTGCCCCAGAATATCAGTATGGGTCCATGCTGTGCTCAATTCCTAAAATTTAGAGTTTTGAAGGTCAGCTGGCATGCCTGAGATAAAACACAGGTGCAATGCATTGTCAGGTGGGCAGACAGCCAAGACCTAGACAGGGTAGAGGCAGGGATCTGAGCTAGGACACGTGAAGGAAGTTTGTTTACTCCACTGTGGGGGCTTCCCAGACAACAGTGGACGTGAACTCTTCTCTCCAGAGATGAGTGAGAGGGCAAATGCCATTTTTGTCCCCTTCCCAGCAGCACAGACCAACCTCAGTGAGCAGCACAGCACCCACAATAGAAACTTGAGCCACTTACATCAAGCCCTGTCCCACTGTGTTCTCTAAGTGCTTCTGTACTAGGGAAAGTGTGCCTGAAAGCCAGAACAGCAGTGGGCCCTTCCCACAAAAGACCAGCACACATGCACCAAATCTACTGACCAGAGAGTGCAGCAAAGCTTCAGCTCTAGGGAAAATAGGATCTGGCCTCATTTAACAAGCAGACCAAAGCACTCCTAGTTAAAACTCACCACACACTGGACAAAGTCCAAAAATTCCCCACTGCAGAGGACTAGCCTGAAGGAAAGGGTCACCAAGATACAACAGCACAGTGGACACAGCATACACCAGAGACACTTACTGAAGCACAAGGCCCAGGATTGTATATGACCTCTTCTAAATAAAGCCATTACTCTCAGATTCAGGAAACATAATCAGCTTTCCTAACATGAAGAAGAAGACAGAGACTTAGACAAAATACCAAGACAGAGGAATTCATCCCAAAAGAAAGAACAAGAAGAGGTTATGGCCAGGCTTCTAATTAAAAGAGATATAAGTAATATACCTGATCCATAATTTAAAACAACAATTGTAAGGATACTGGCTGGGCTTAATAAAAGCACAGAAGACACCAGGGAGTCCATTACCACAGAGATAAAAGACCTAAAACTAGTCAAGTCAAAATAAAAAAAAATGCTATAGTCAAGATGCAAAATGGACTGGTTATAATTACACAGGGATGGAAGAGTCAGGGAAACAAATAATTGATGTAGAAGATAAACTTATGGAAAATCAGGTGAAAAGAAGAGAGAAAGAAAAAATATTGGATCATGAAGGTAGACTTAGGAACTCAGCGACTCCATAAAGCATAACATTTGTATCATAGGAGTCTCAGAAAAAAGACAGGGAAAAGGGAGCTAAGGTTTATTTGAGCAAATTATAGCTGAAAACTCCCCTAATCTAGAGAGAGAAACAGACATCGAAATCCAGGAGGCACAGAGAACTCCCATCAAAATCAACAAAGTGGACAATACTAAGACATATCATAGTAAAATTTGCAAAGTATAGCTATAAGGAAAAAATCCTAAAAGCAGCATGGGAAAGAAATCCCTAATTTACACACACATAATGTGATACAACACATTAATAAAAGAAAAGAACCATGTGATCCTGTCAATAGATGAAGAATATGTATTTGACTAAATACAGCAATCATTCTTGATAAAAATCCTCAACAAAGTAGGGATAGACAGAACATACCTCAAAATCATAAAGGCTATATATGAAAGTCCCACAGCTAATATTATCCTCAATGGGAACACACTGAGAGTTTTTCCTCTAGGGTCAGCAACAAGACAGTGTTGTCCTCTGTCACCATTTTTATTTAGCATAGTACTGGAAGTGCTAGACTCTGCAATCAGACAACAAAATGAAATAAAAGGCATCCAAATCGGCTAGGAAGAAGTCAAACTTTCACTATTTGCAGATGACATGGTACTCTATGGAGAAAACTTGAAAGACTCCACCAAAAATTTGCTAGAACTGATACACAAATTCAGTAGAGTTGCAGGAAACAAAATCAATGTACAGAAATTGTGGCATTTCTGTACACCAGTGATGAAGCAGCAGAAAGAAATAAAGGAATTGATCTCATTTATACTGCACCAAAACCCATAATATACCTAGGAATAAACCTAACCAAGGAAGTAGACAATCTGTTCTCTGAAATCTATAGAACACTTATAGAAGAAATTGAAGAGGATCCTAAGAGATGGAAATATATTCCATGCTCAAGGATTGGAATAACAAATATTGTTAAATGTCTATACTACCCAAAGCAATCTACACATTTAATGCAAACCATATCAAAATACCAACAGTATTGTTCACAGAACTGGAACAAACAATCTTAAAATTCATATGGGACCAGAAAAGAATAGCCAAAGCAATCTTGAAACAGAGAGGCAAAGATGGATGCATCCCAATTCTGGACTTCAAGTTATATCACAAAGCTGTAGGCATCAAGAATTTATGATATTGTTTCAACAATAGACACATAGATTAATGGAACAAAATAGAAACCCCAAAAATGGACCTACACGAAATGGTCAACTAATCTTCAACAAAGCAGGAAATAATATCCAATGGAAAAAAGACAGGCTTTTCAACAAATTGTGTTGGGAAAACTGGATGGCATCATGCAGAAGAATGTAACTGGACCACTTTTTTACACCATACACAAAAATAAATTTAAAATGGATGAAATACCTAAATGTGAGACAGGAAACCCTCAAAATCCCAGAGGAGAACAGAGGAAGCAATTTGTTTCTAGACACGCCTTTGGAGCCAAGGAAAACAAAAGCAAAAATGAACTATTGGTACTTCATCAAGATTAAAATCTTCTGCACAGCAATTAATAAAACCAAAAAGAATGAGAGAAGATATTTGGAAATGGCATGTCTGGCAAAGGGTTAGTAGCCAAAATCTATAAAAAACTTATCAAACTGAATACTCAAAAAACAAATAGTTCTGCGAAGAAATGGGCATTTTTCCGAAGAAGACATATAAATGGCTAACACATGAAAAGATGCTCAGCATCACTCATCATTAGGGAAATACAAATCAAAATCATGATAAGATACCCCCTCACACCTGTCAGAATGACTAAAATTAACAACACAGGAAACAACAGATGGTGAGAATGAGGAGAACGTGGAACCCTCTTGCACTGTTGGAGGAATGCAAACGGTGTAGCCACTCTGGAAAACAGCATGGAAGTTTCTCATAAAGTTCAAAAAGAACTACTCCATGAACCACCAATTGCACTACTGTATATTGACCTAAATTATTAAAAAATACTGAAGAATATATGCACCCTGATGTTTATAACAGCATTATCAATAATAGCCAAATAATGGAAACAGCCCAGTTATCCATCAACTGATGAATGGGTAAAGAAGAAATGGTATATATACACAATGGAATATTACTCAACCATAAAAGGAATGAGATCTTGCCGTTTGCAATGACATGGCCACGTGGAGTTAGTGTGTAATATGCTAAGTGAAATAAGTCTGTCAGAGAAAGACAAACATGATTTAACTCATAAGTGGACTTTAAGAAACAAAACAGATGAACAAAGGGGAAAAAAGAAAAAAAAGAGATGTAAACTATAGGAGACTATTTGAGGGCTGCTGGAGGAGAGGTAGGCAGCGGATGGGCTAACTGGATGATGCTTGTTAAGGAGGACTTGTGATGAGCACTGGGGTTATATGTAAGTAATGAATCCCTAAATTCTATTCCTAAAACTAATATTATATTTTATGTTTATTAACTAGAATTTAAATAAAAACTTGGAATTAAAAAAAAAAAGAAAAACGTTTTGAGGACTGAATCCATGAAAGCAGATACAAGATTCCAGTTTTCCTCCCTCATTTGAATTACATGGACAGCACTTAAATCTCTCACTAGTGGATTATGACAATACATATGGAGTATCGCCAAGCAAGAAAGCCCGCTTGAGACTCTGTGCTCAGGAGTTTTATTGGTGGGTGGTCACATAGGCATGTACCTGTATGACTGACATTAGATAATGAGTCTCCAACCCCTCCAGAGATCAAGTTAATACTACTGCATGGCTCAAGGACCCAACATACATCACTTAGTGAGCCTAAACTCTCTGGTGTAGCCAAAGGCACCAGATGTACAAAATACTTTCATTGAGTAAGATACTAAAGGGGCTAAGTGGTTATTTCCCAGAAGTCAATCAAAGGTCGGTTTGTTTGGAATGTGCAGTGTTGGAACACCTAAAATGTGCGATGTCAACCTTTTACTGCACAGAATGTCTACTTCATTCTTGTCTGTAGGCTTGATCCCTGGATACCTACAACATTTCATGTCTTCTCTGATTCTCTACTGTGCATTATTTGCAAGATGGCCTCACCTTTACTCTTTTACAGTTTTTGCACAAGGAATCACAGTCTGTGTATAAAGGGAATTACAGTGTTATAATTATTTCTTCATTTTTATGGATGTGAAATCAAGAAAAATAAGAATATATCACTTTCCAAAAATATTGAAAAACTATTAACAAATAAGCTTTTATAAATTGAACACATATATAAAACTTCTGGATAGTTATGTCTACCTTCATCATATCTTTTTATTAAAAAAATAATTTATGTTTACATGACTACCTGCCTTTCCTTTGACTTATGCTTTCCAAGATTGATCTATTTGGAAAAAAAAAGTTGCTCACATTATTCTCTTTTTATTTTTTTTTTAAAGTTGAAGTATTTATAGTGATGTTATTTGCATCTTTATTATGATAAAATATACATAACATAAAATTTATCATTTTACTACTTTCAAGTGTATAATTCAGTGGCATTAGGTACACTTACATTATTGCAAAACCATCACCACTGTCCATCTCCAGAATTTTTCACCTTCCCAAACTGAAAGTATGCACTCATAAAATAGTAATTTCCCATTCCCCATGGTAAATACTGCTTTCTGTGCCTGAATTTGACTACTCTAGGTACCTCATGTAAGTAGAATCAAGCAATATTTGTCCTTTGTGTCTGCCTTATTTCACTTATCATGATGGATTTTTTTATCCATTCATCTATTGATGAACATTTGGATTGTTTACATCTTTTAGCTACTCTTGTGAATAAAACTACTATAAGCATTCATGTACAAATATCTGTTCGGGCCCCTCTATTCAGTTCTTTTGGGTATCTAACTAGAAGTGGATGGTAATTCTATGCTCAATTCTTTGAGAAACCGCTATACCATTTTCTATAGTGGTTGCACCATTTACATTCCCACCAACAGTGCACAAATATTCCAAACTCTCCATATTCTCATCAACACTTGTCATTTTCTCTTCTTGATAATAAACATCCTAATGAGCATGAAGTGTTATTTTTTGTGGTTTTTATTTGCATTTCCTGAAGACTAGTGTTATTGAGCATCTCGTCATGTGCTTGTTGCCCATTAGTATATGTTCTGTGGAGAAATGTCTATTCACATCCTTTTCCCATTTGTAAATTGTCCTGTTTGATTTTGTTCTTGTTGATGATGAGTTATAGAAGTTCTTTATACATACTGGACACAAATCCTTACCAGGTATATAATTTGCAAATGTTCTCTCCCATTCTAGGGGTGCCTTTCATTCTCTTGATAGTATCCTTTGATACACAAACTTTTCTTTATCCTAATGAAGTCCAGCTCATCATTTTCATTGTTGTTGTTTCCTGTGCTATTGGTGTCGTATCCAAAAAAAACAAAAAAATCATTGCCAAATACAATATCACGAAGCTTTTCTTGTGTGTTTTCTTCTGAGAGTTGTATAGTTTTAACTCTTGTGTTTGGATCTTTGATTTATTTTGAGTTAATTTTTATATATGGTGTAAGGTAAGGATCTAATTTTATTCTTTTGTGGTTATCTAGTTTTCCCAGCATTACTTATTTGTCTTCAGACAGAATATGGAAAACACTGATACCCTCCCCCTACAGAGTAGAAAATATGGAGAGCTAGGCTTATTTCCATTCCCACATGCTACAGAAGTTGAAATTGTCCTATTAGTGCAAATGACAAGCCAAAGACAAAAGGACCTACAGATGCTGGATTGCTTAGTGAAATGATGTGATCTGATGATGCAGTGTTGGTCCGGCATAGCCACAAACCTCATCCTCTTCCTTCCAAATACAAACATACAATGACTTATCAGCTAATGAAAAACCAAGTAAAAACATACATTTGCATAAAACTCTAACAGGAAAGAAAAATAAAACAAAACAACAAAAAAAGATTACCTAGAGGAAAATAAAGACAATACAAGAAGTATAATATTTCTTAAAGATTTATTATCCTTACAAAGAATGAAATAAAGAGAATTCAGATAATAATAAGAAACTGTTCTTAAAAATAAAAAAAAATAGCACAAATTAAATAAAGTAACTAAAAAGAAGAGATTAGTGAAAAAAATCCAATATATTATTTCCTACTGAAAAAATGTAGAAGAAAAAGCTATCAAAGGAGTACAAATATTTTTTCACAACTCAAGACATATGTTTCCAGAATTAAAGGTTTTGTAGATATCTAGTACAGTGAATGAAATAAAGAATAATGTAATGAAATTTCAGAAAGTACTTATAAGGAAAAAATTTTGCTTCTAAGCATCTGAATAGCTTTGGACTTGTAGAAAGGTAATTAATATGAAAGATAAAACAAGGTCCCCAAATTTTAACAATAAATTGTTAGCAACCTATAAATATAGTATCCAACCATATTTTAATTAAAAATGATAACAAATATACATATACATATGTACACAGATATTTGTACACAGAGTTTTGTCACACATACATATACATGTCATAGACTCTAAGTTTAAAGTTCTCTTTTGGCCAACAAAAGAGTGGGAGGCAGGATGAAAAGTGAGAGATGGCTAATGTCCAGGAAAAGAAAGAACATGGAGTAAGTGTCCTTGTCCCATATTTATTAAGATCAGAAGGCTTACAAACGTGATGGGCGTGCATAAAGAGACAATGAATCGGTGAACATTAACTCATGGGCATGAGGGAAATGGGGTTTTGAAGACATAAGGTGTTTGGGGTTTCGGTCAATATAAAACAAAATCCTGGCACCGGGCAGATGGGCAGATGGTTGTTAAGGCAGACAGGGGGTGCTAAGTCTGTTTATCTTATCTAGCCTAGGGGATAACCTCAGGGTTAACAAGGCACCTTTTCTTTTGTTAATCGTCTCCACTCTGGACAACTTCACCTGCAGCACAGTGCAGCAGTCTATAACCCGATTTACCTGTTTACCTGACTTGGTTCTTCCCAGATTTCTGCTGGGAAATCTTCCCAGATTTCTGGTGAAAGCAGATTTCTGCTATAGTACTAAATTTGGGGGGTGCTTCTGCCCTGAATACCTAATCTTGTTTATTTCATATACCTATGTTTTATATTTGGGCCTTTGC
The DNA here is from genome assembly GCF_022079265.1 of Lynx rufus. Taxonomy (NCBI): domain Eukaryota; kingdom Metazoa; phylum Chordata; class Mammalia; order Carnivora; family Felidae; genus Lynx; species Lynx rufus. The sequence goes on from NW_025814845.1 coordinate 50,662,922, forward strand.
CCCTCCCTATTATGGGTGCCTTTGCAGTTCCTTATTCTGGGGGCTCCTGCCCCCCCTTCTCTATCCTTATTCGCCTAATCTTGTTTACCCAAACTCAGGTGTGAGCATCCTATGGCTTTCTACTTCTTTATGCCTTGTTAACCTATTGGTGTAAGCCTGAGGGATTCCTAAGCGTATTCCCCACACGTACACATTCCCATAAGCATGTCTGTAGCACATCATCAGATATTCACATATGCACACACTCTTGGGACCTACAGGAAGATACGCTCCACTAAAAGAGAAAAGAAGGCAAGAAAGTGGAAGTCATGGTATCCAGGAAACAAGATTCAACATGACAAATGTAAAGGGAATCTTTAGGATGGTGGTGGCAGAACTCCCAGGATGTAATCTAAGCAGCTAGCCCTTTAAATTTATAGGGGCAAGATAAGTGCTTTGAATGAGTTATCTATAAGCATATAAAAAGAACTGATCAAATAGTTGATGAGTTTAAACACTCTGCAAGAATTGGGAAGAAATTAATATGACTCTAGTAGCCATTGAGATAAAGGCAATTAATAACTCAAGAGAAACAAAATACATTCAGAAAGGGCAATGTGAAACAGTATACAGTACATAGTGGGTATCACATGCATTGTTATGATAATATATACCTTCTATTTATATAGCCCCAAACTGTGACATTGAGAGAATGGAGACTAAGAGTTGAATCCCAGTGTTGTGATTAGGATAGTGACTGCAGATATTCTTTTGGCTTTGGAAAAATATAACAAAGTTGAATACTCGGCTTCCATAACAGAAAATTAACAAATAATATCCAAAACTAAGTAAAAAAAGAGAATTATAGCTGTAATTAATACTAACAATAAGGAATTAAGTACTAGAAAGAAAGACAAGTGCAACTAAAGGTAAAAGCTTTTGAAGAAGAGAAGTTACTAGTGGAAATTTGGAAACATAAAATGTTTTTAATTAAGCTTTGTAGAATTATTTGACATTTTAAAACATATACACGCATTGCTCTGATATAAGTAATAATTTAATATAACATGGCATTAATCTTCCATTATATTTTTCTGAATTATGAAATCTGAGTAAGAGATTTCTTATTTTGTTCTAGTGAGCTGGCCCATAAAAATAGTCCTGGTCTTGCCACTTGCCATTTAAATATGCTTTTTAACACTAAATTAAATCAGTAACAGTGGTAGGCCTGAGTTCCAGTTAAATAAATCACACAATATTATTTCAGAATATGAACCTACATGTACAACTATTGGATTTATGTGTTATATACACTTTCTTGCGTATAGTAACTCTTTTAAAAAAAAGATTCCTTTTGAGTTTAATTCAAATATCATAAAGAAATTTACAATTCTCAAAGGAAAAAACATTGTCCTGTTGATTTATTTAATATTATTTTAATATTTATAATTAAGTCATTCCTTTTCTCAGAAGAAAAGAAAAATCCTAAAATAGTAATTATTGCTATATCCCAGAAGAAAGCTACTGAACTTTCTAGAGAAACATTACTTAATGGGATTACTTTTTATTTTCTAATAAGCACTATATTTAATTTCATGGAGTCCCCCATGTCAGCATAGTATGAATTATTTTTGAAACCAACTCTACTTTTATACAAGCAAGTTCTATGATCTTTTTTTTTACCGATGATAGGATTTGACATAAGCAAATATTAAAGAAAAATCAGGTATATTCCTTTCATTTTCTAAAAATTTTGGTAGCTAATTATTACAGAGTTATTTGCAATTTTTCCTGTGCAAAGTGACATTAAAACGTTTCAATGATCCAAGGATTCACTACGATGCCCGAATGAATACATGCAATTGAAGACAAAAACATTACTTAGTTAAATTTTGCAGAAAACTAGAAGTTATTGTGGAAATGTTAGAAACAATTCTTGACCTTCTTATTTAATGCTTAAGCTATCTCATTCTGATTATTTTGACTCAGAAATTGAAGGAAAAAAGAGATGATTAATAAATTTGTTCTTACTCTCAAAGTCTACAGAGTGACAACTGTTGCAGTATTCTTGCTGAATGGAGCACAGAAAATTGAGTTGATATTTTTACCGAAACTTTTCCTTAAGGAAGTCATTGACACAATGAAATGCTCATATCTAAGAACTAATTTATCATTGAAACATACTTCTCACTTCTGCTGTAGCAATCTTTAAAGATATAAATCTGTGAAATTCAAAGTTCCTCTTCTCTTACTAGCTGGAGAGGAACAAAATGAAGGTACTGAGTATTGGTTCAGCAAGATGTAGTTGCCATGATACATATGCTACAGCAAAGGGAGCCATTTTTAGGCCTAATTGAATGCTGTAGATTTCCCCATAAGAAAAAAAGCTTTTGTAGGGAACCAACATAACCAGGTCATGGTATAGGAAAGAGCAAAATAGCAGCTACGATCAGTCATGTCTGTCTTAGGAGAAAAGAGTGGAAAGTGAGAGCGTCCTTCCCTGGAGAGACCAGGAAGAGATGGCCACTGCTACTATTACTACTTTTATTACTGTTACTACTGTTACTACCCCTGATACTGCTACTCTTAGTGCTATTGCTACTTCCTACCTTCCTAAAATAACAACTAGTCAATGCAAGCTTTAATGGGTAGTACGTTTTCGTCTTTCTTTTTCCCTTGATTCTTCTGGCTAGCCCAGTGACTCACTCCTCATCACATAACACTTGAGCAGCCTAATGGTTGACACTTTTGTAACAGACCATGGTGTAAAAATTCTGAAACTCAGAAAAATTCCGTGTGGGAACATTTGGGTTGCATATTGGCAAACAGTTGTTCAGTTTTACTGAAGATCATTAATACTGTCAGGAATCTCAAACTGTAAGGGTGAACCAAGGACAAAAATAAAACCTGGGGGCTGATGATTATAAAATTAAGGTGCTAGCCTTTCTAAAATAAATTACGGCACCTGTGTATGTCAATGGCCGAGAAATCAATACTTGTTAGCATTCTCAGTGGGGAAAAAGGCTTTGCTGCTATTCGTCTGTGAACACATATTGTACAATCATCAGTCATGGGACTGCATCCTAATATATGCGTGCTGGAGGTTGAGCTCTGTATCTGCATTTTTGAATTAGTCCCAGCATGACAGAAAGCAATCCCTGCAATTTGGGAGTAAGAAGAAAATAAATACAGGTAGGATAAACATTACTGGAGGGAAAAAAATATGTAGATCTTCTGTCTGATGATGGGATACAAAAGACAACATCCAACATTTGAAATGCACTGTGCACTTGCCTATACAGGTATTTTTCCCTTTAAAATCCATTGGGTGGTGGGGATGAGCAGCGGTACCTGTAACTGCGGAGGCTTTCCAATCCTCACAGCTGTCAGGAAAGCCTACACTAATGTGTCTTGAAAGAGTGACTAATAGGTTTTGACAATATCATTGCATTGCATATTTAATCAGATTATACATCTGTTAGAAATGGTTTGCCTCTCACATCTGCAGTCAAAATCCACAAACGGTATTCAGATCATCACTTTAGCAGAAGCATGAAACCACTATCTATGTCAGTCTTACTGTTGACAAGTTAAAACTGCATGCCAGGAACAGATGAATCATGACATTTTCTTGATTCACTTAATGATTTCTTAAATATTTCCTAGAAATTTATCTGTGCCGAAGTTAATGCTCATTAGCAAGGAAGGAGACAAATATATATAATTGTAAGCTATACTCTCAAGAAGCAGATGTACAGTGGCTTAATGCCACCCTAAAGTTGGTACTACTTGGTTATAATTTCAAAAACATATTTCAAATGATAATGCTAGGCTAGGAAGATAGATAAGACAGATTTTCAGATTACAAAATTCAACATGACAACTTGTATTTTCATGTGATTAGGTATTATATAAAATGTTGAAGAAAGAAATGTATTCAAAATTGCAAAAGTAGGATTTAGAATTATGCCTTATTTTCTTCTCAGTATTTATTCATTTCCCTTATGTGGTTGGGAAACATTCCTTTTAAACAAGATACCATTTCAGCACTAGTCTTTTTCATTTTAATTTTCACAGTAACCTTGTCATAAAAAGCGTCCCGCTATATCTTCCATAACTTTGTCTGTATCATCCCACTGACCACCAAATTATATAACTTTCCTGTATGCTGTTTCTAATATTCATTCCTGAAAAAGTTCAAGTGGCTTTGGACTGAACAGTGGAATAATATTTACCTTGCCAAGGTTATCGGGTGACTCTAGTTACCAGCTCAAATGGTTACTTTCTTCACTTATTTGATCACATTCTACTATTTAGCAATACTACTTACTGCATTCTTAAAACTTTCTGTTTTTTTTTTTCTTTTGGTGATCTGTGTATTTTCTTTCTGATTCTTGGGGTATGTCTTCTTGGTTCTCTGTGTCCTCTTTCTCTGACATCCTTAATTATGATATGCCAGGTACTTTTATTGGTCATCTTTTCTATTTTCAGTAAAGCTGCAGTAAACATTTTTTACACTTTGATAAGAACATGTCTACTTTTGTTGGATAAACGCATAGGATTAGTGTTGCTGGGTCATGGTTTCTTATAACAACACATATGTGTTATAGCTATTTATCTAGAGAAAGGGGCAGAGAAAAGAATTGTTTTAACAAATTATTGTACAATTTTACCTTCCCGCTAGCAATATATTAGGTGTCCTGTAACTCCACAATCTCACCAAAATTACTATATTCAGTTTTTTAAATTTGAATTACAGTGTTTCTAGTTGGTGTTTAAAGGTAGCTTGTAACTCATTTTTTTATATAAATATCTTAGGCTATCATTTTCCCTATAAACGCTGTTTTAACAGCAAAGCCAAAATTTGGATACATTTTCAAAATTTTTATTTAATACAAAATATTTCTAATTTCTCTTCAGAATTTTAAACCACATATTATTCAAATTTTTTTTAAATTTCCGTTGATTTATGGGCTTTATAAATTAATTCTAGTTGTCCAGAGAATATGTCTTGCACTATTTCTGTCATTCTGAATACACTGAGACTTATTTACTGGTGCAACAAATCATTTATTTTGTTGAATGCTCCATTTGAACTTAAAATATGTTATTTTTTGGTGATATGTTCCATAAATATTATCTAGATCCAATTTAAATCTGTACATCTCATTAATGTTATGTCTACTTTTTTATGATTAACAGAAATATTGAAATTGCCAATATAATTGTATATTGTATATGTCTATTTTACTCTTCAGTGATCTCAGTTTTAGCTTTGTTATTAGGTGCATATTTTAGCATTATTATTTCTTCTTGATGAACTGTCCCCTTTGACAAACTCCTGTTTATCCCTGGAAATATTCGTTACTCTGAAATCTAAATATTTGGATACTGATATAGTCATTCCAGCCTCCCCCCCCCTTTGTTTTGGTTCATGTTTGGTTCGTGTTTGCATATTATATCTTTTTCCATGATTTTCTTTGTACCCCCCTCGTTTTGATATTTAAAGTAGCTTTTCTATAGACAACATCCAGATGTGTCTTGATATTAATTCAGCCTGTTAAGGTTTCTCTTTAATCAGAATGTTTAGATAATTTATATTCAATGTAATTATTTGGACTTAAATCTTCACCTCACTAAATCGTCACATCTGTTTTTTGTTCCTGTTTTCCTCTTTGCCTTCCTTCTTTTGATTTGAGTACCTCTAGTAGTCTGCCGAGAGCCATTTTTGTGACTATTGTGGTGAAGTAGAGTCATGATTATTTCTATATTCTTCCAGCTGGCACCACAGATCCAGAAGACCACTGCTCTGAAATGCCATCTTTGTAATGAACCAAATATCCACAGATTTTCAGACCTGTTTCTGCGCTTTATATCCTGTTCCACTTTATCCATTTTATATCAAAACAACACAGTCTTATTACAATAGTCTTGATAACTGGTACTGTGAGACCTCAAACTTTGGCTTTCTTTTTCCTTCAACATTATTTTACCAATATTTGGCTCTTTCTTTCCATGTACAGGTTTATAAATAGTTTTTGGTAATATAGAGAGAAAAAGGTCATAATATTTTGATGGAGACTGTATTCAATATGTAGATTCATAGATTATTTTAGTAGAGTGTTTTTTAAATTATTGAATTTTCCAATTCATGCACACATTTTACTGCTCCAATTATTTGGGGACTCTAAGTTCTTCTAATACTTATTTGGTACGTATATTTCCAGACACTTTCCATCTGTGGATTATTATTGGAAAAACCTGAGATGAGCTAGAAGGCTTACAGGAAATAGTTCTCACCAATATTTCCTAGTTAATATTTAAGAGGCTGTGTTAGGTAACACATTTGGTCTTCAAACTGAGCTCGTATGTGCTTCTCTGAAGGGAGAGAGAAATAATTTGTAAAGATGTCATTGTGAGTCTCCTTTCCTTTGCTGCAGTTAGAGCCATCCTGCTTTTATTAGAGCAACTTTCATGGATCTGCTTCCATATGAGTCTACTGAAATAAGAACTACTTTTCTTAAATCCTCAGTAGCATAAAGTTTATTAGCATTGCAGTCTAGAAAGCCTGAATTTGAATTCTAATTCTTTTACTTACTAGAATTGTGTTGCTGAGCCATGTACTTCACCCTTTCACACTTTAGTCTGCTCATATATAAAATGGAAACAATAAAAATTACTTATCAGTTTATTCAATATAAAGTATATAGTATGTGGTAGACAGTGGGGATGTAGCAACTTTATTTTTATCATAAGGTATGACTAGTAGGAATTGCAGAAATCACCTATTATAACATCTTCACTCTGCCATTGAAAAACTGAAACTCATTCATGCATTCATTCAGCAAATATATAGGGTTACTTACTATGTGCTAATGGGAATAAAGAGTGACAGGCAGTGAAGATGCTATTAAAGAAGTGGTGCTCAGGGAAGAACTTTGGGAGGAAAGGCACGTATTAGCAGAGACTTCAATGAAATGATACAGCGAATTATGCAAATAGCTAAAGAAAGATCAGAAACAGAAAAAAACATGTATGAAAATACCCTGGGGAAGAAATAAGCTTGATAGATCCAAGAATCGGCAAGAAGACAGTGAGCTGATTGTGGATTAAGCTATACCACATGGAAAGTAGCATGAAATGAGTTTTAGAGACATAAGCTGATGCCATATACTAAACGTGGTGTAGGTTATAGTGGGAAACCACTGGAGAGTTTTAAGCAAGGAAGTGAAATAATTTGATTTAGAAGTTGTTTTGTGTTTAGTCAAAGGGACATAAAACATTCTCCCTCTCCTTTTAAATGTAATATAAAATTTATCAAGCTTAAATATGTGAATTATAATAACAATGTTATTTCTTCAAAACTAGTCTTGAATTCAATGTTCAGTGCATTGGAATGACACTAAGACTGCCTAAAACCTACCTATTAACAAAGTACAAAATGATTCTGCTTGCTTGTAAAATCAATACATTCTGCTTGTTGGTATCATAGCTAAAATGTATCTGATTTCTTATAATTTACCTGAAAAGGCGAGATTAAAATGGAACTTCATTATAGGTCTTATTTCTCATTTAATTAGTATTTTTTGGTATTGATATATATTGTTCTTGATGTACATTTGAACTTTTATTCAGATATTAATATTTTCTGTTTATCAATTTTAATTCATTTTGCCTCAAAATTTTATTTTAATTGAAATAAGTTATTTTACTGAATTCACATGGGTAATATGTGGTTATCAAATTGTAAAAATTTTAAGTTAGAACATTGTTAGGTTCTGCCCTAACCAAATTACTGTCCAGTGTTACAAAAGCTTACATAACTTTACCTCAGCCTCTTCTCAGTAAGGTAGGTTATTGACAATATCTAGTTCCAAACCTACTTCATACTAATAGTGTATTAGATGTCACGATGGTAAAGCGTACTTTAAAAACAGTAATCTAAAACACTTAGTAGAGTCTAATATTGAAGGTAGAGCCTATTCACAGCATGCCCTAATTTTGTAATTAACAATGAATCAAAAGAAGCTATTAAGCTTCTGTGGCATATCTATTCTTAATAAACCTCCTGCTGCTTAATGCTCAAAATTCTATTGTCCTCTTAAAATGTTTATAGATCTTTATAGGATCAAATATAATAGGAAGTTTGGGCGATAATTATTTTCATAAAAATTTATAAAGAATTCTTTCAACATTTTTTCTCTTCCTGCCCATTATAACTATTTAACTTTCTGAGTTCCAAGCATGTTTTCATAGAACTAAAATACTGTCCAGCAATTATTGAACAATTTCAACGTGTATCTTCTTTCCCAATATGCTGATCTGTTCAGCATATGTTCAAATTCCCCAGTTTTGTTGTTTATAGGCAGTCAATGTTTAATTTTGGCAGAATTCATTAGTTTTTTTATTGTACCGACTTTTTTTGTGTGTGTGTGAAGAACATCTATATTTACAGGGTAAGTATTTTCAATCATGCAATGAAAATGCTGCTCTATTAAATTCATTCTAATGTATCATGTTATTTAAATGCAAATGCTGACACCATCATAATACAGTAAAATTTTCCTGCTAAGAAAATGATACATATTAGAATAGAGAATTTGGCTAAAGTAGGTATACTTTAAGAGATAAAAAATGATTACGTCCATTTCTCTACCCATTAAATTAGGGGAAAGAAACTGATAACTCCAAATGTGTGTCATGCTGTGCTTAAATTGGCATATACTTATACTGTTGGTGACTTTTTAAGACATTAGAAAAACAGAAAGGCAGTATGAAACAGAGACATAATCATTTAGATCGCGTTATCTTTTGACTCAGGAATTGCACTCTGAGAAACGTAAGTTGAAAAAAATACTTGAACCAAAGTCAAAACAAAAAGAAAAACCTATAAAAATATACATGTGACATTTTTTGATTGATTAAAAAATGGAGAGGGGGAAGAGGTTATTAAACTGTGATACATGTGACATACCATTGGTCAGCTATTGTAAATGATGATTATTTAGACTACATTGCCAGCATAATATTTAATAACATGGTATTGAAGGAGAAGTAGCCAAAACAGAAAAGAAGCACATGTAATATGAGCTTAAATACCTTTAACTGAGCACATATGTAAATTAAGATTGGATAGCAGGGTGCCTGGGTGGCTCAGTCAGTTGAGCGTCCAACTTCAGCTCAGGTCATGATCTCATGTCTTGTGGGTTCGAGCCACGCATGGGGCTCTGTGCTAATAGCTCAGAGTCTGGAGCCTGCTTCAGATTCTCTTTCTCCCTCTCTCTTTGCCCCTCCTCCACTTGCACTTTGTCTCTCTCTCTCTCTCTGAAAAATAAATAAACATGAAACATTTTTTAAAAAAATATTGGATAGCAATGTATAAAACTAGAAACAGGTGTTTTAAGTTGAAAAAATAGGGACACTTTAGCTTATTTAAAATATTTATTAATATTTTGATGTGTAATTAATTTTAAGTAATAAAGTAAGGTTACCATGAAATATTTAAAGTAGTTTATACTGTGAATAGTATATGTTCTGTATACTTTAACAAGAAAATTAAATAATACAACTTTGACATTACAACTTAAATTATTTTCATTATCACAATATAAAACATTGTAAATTATTTAATCTAATGAATATGAAATATGTTCCATTTTATGCTTTTACAGTTCAGCAAAAATTTTTTAATAAAATTAAAGCAGTTCAATTGTAACATTTATTTTAAATAATGAATTATTTTATTAATTAAAATACAACACTGTGATTTTGTAATATATACATTTCCAATTGGTTTTCATGTAGACATCCAATATTTAAAGTTACTCTAGGGGTGCCTAGGTGGCTTAGTCAGTTGAGCGTCTGACTTCGGCTCAGGTCATGATCTCACAGCTCAGGGGTTCGAGCCACCTGTCGGGCTCTGTGCTGACAACTCAGGGCCTGGAGCCTGTGTCTGTGTCTCTCTTTGTACCTCCCCCGCTCATGCTCTTTCTCTCAAAAATAAATAAACATTAAAAAATTATTAAAATTATTCTAACTCAAGAATTCTGTTTTTCCCCAAAACTCTGTATTTAAAACGGATTATATTTTTTGCAGTGTTATTTCTAATAGCCAAGATGTGAAAGCAACCTAAATGTCCACCAATGGATGAATGGATAAAAATATGTGCCATAAACATAGAATGGAATATTATTCAACTTTAGAAAATAAATCCTGTCTTATGGTACAAAATGGATAAACCTCGAAGACATTAAACTTAGTGAAATAAGCCAGTCACAGAAAGACAACTATTGCATGACATCATTCATGTGGGGTATCTGAAATAGTCAAACTCAGGGTGCCTGAGAGACGCAGTCAGTAAGTGACCTGACTTGATTTCGACTCAGGTCATAATCTCACAGTTTCTGGGATGTAGCCCCGGTTCGGGCTCCATGCTGACAGCACAGAGCCTACTTGGGATTCTCTCTCTCCCTCTTTCTCTGCCCCAGTCTCCCCCTTCTCTCTCTCAAAAGATATAAGCTTTAAAAAATAAAAAAAAAATAGAATAGTCAAATTCAAAGAAGCAGAGAGTATAAGAGTGGTTGTCAGGGCTGGTGGTGGGGGTGGAGTAGAGATGGGAGCTGCTGTCAACAGGTATAAAGTTACAGTTAAGCAATGTGCATAAGGTCTGGAGATCTGCTATATAACATTGTGCCAATAGTTAACATTACTATATCATAAATTTAACAACTTGCTGAGAAAGTAGCGCTCATATTAAAAGTTAACAATAAAAACAACAAAAAAAGGATGACAGGTTAGATATTCTTTATTGCCTTTGTATGTTGCAAGGTGCTCAATATTTGTCCAAATTAAAACTTTCTTGAAGCATTCTACATTATCATAGAGTAATAATTATTCATTCACTTCTCATTTCCCCATACACTCCATATTTTTTATAATTAATATCAGTACTTATTTTAAATATATGTTTACATATTGTCTATATAATTACATATATATATTATAGCATGCTGCAGAATCTTATTGATTGAAATTTGTAATAAAAGGCCATTGTCTGTGGTATTTAATCTTACCTGGAGACTCCAGGTCTAATTAACGTGTGCTAGAATATCAACAGCCACACCTCCAAGAATCACAACCATGTGACAAGTACACACAGCACTACCAATGCCACGTCTCCCCTACGGTAAATATTGTGCCAAGATCAGTGCATGTCGAAGTTCTATAAAACCCTGCCAATTACTGTATGGATTCAATATTACTATCTCTGTTTTCCAAATGGGAAAATGGGAGATCAAGGGAATGCTAAGTAACTGCCTCAAAATGAACATTGAAAAACACAGTACCGGGCACAATGAAGGCTTTCAGATTGATGGAGACATTTGCCCTGCGGAATGAGGCTAGTACTAAAACATGAATTCAAGTATGCTACCCTGGCTATACATCTTCTGGCTGTTTGTGAATGTTTTTTTGTTTGTTTGTTTGTTTTTGCATCTGAAGATTAGCCATGTTTGTTGAAGGTGAGATGAGCTGATAAGAGTCCTAAATAGATAATTTTTCCATTATTTTTGTGGCCTCTTTAATCTAATAAACTATTATTAAGGGATAAGAAATATCCGAATATTATGTGGCATATTTGTTATATGGCTTACAGAAAAGTAGTGTCTCACTCAGATAAAATATTAGAGATTCCACATTATTTTTTAAAAATATGTAATATATTATAATGGCTTGATATAGCTTGTAAAAATAGTTGGAGAGGCTGAAGACATACACCTAAGCTGATCTTCCAAGAATGATACCCAGACTTTCACTGTAGCTCTGTGCTGCCACGATGTTGACCACCACAAGAACTACCAGAAAGTGGTAGATTCAGGAAATTATCGCCACAGCAGCATGCTATTCCTGACACTACCACGAAGCCTTGTGCAAAAATGGAAAAATGCTGGTACAGATGTCAACTGCAGAACTATGCTGCTTCTGTTCCAGCATTCACAAGCAAAATAAATGCCCACACACTGCCTCTGGAGGCTTTTAAAGCAAGAGAATGGGCACCAGGACCTCCGATAGCTGCTGGGAAGGACTGGGATGGGGAAAGTGAGGCAAATTCTATCGCTGTTGCAGTTGTGAGAGTAAATAGCAAAAGTAGCAGATGTTAGGCAGGCTTCTACCTTGCAGTGTTCTATTTCTGCTTTCCAAATATTTTGAAGATGAATTTGATGGGTGAAACTTCAAACATATCTGTGAATTGAGTCATAAGCTTTCTAGCATCTGGTCTCTGTAGCATAGAAATGAATACTCGAGGAAACTGGAATGGATGCTGAGTCAGCAGATTGACAATGTCTGCCAAAAGAACGTTGCTGAGGAAGTTGGCCTACACTTGCTTTTGTGGGGTGGCATACTCTGAGAGAATTTGTTGGCACATAGTTGAAAATTTTGTATTTGTAGCAAGCACAGAAGACACCTAACTGTTTTTATCACCTAAGAATTATTCTTCACTATATGAACGACTCAGTGAACTATGATTAATGGTTAGTTTGGGTACTGCAGAGAGAACAAATAAATTTTTTTTTTGTATGAGTCTTTGACTAGAATATACTAAATGAATGTCAAATATTGAGAACTATGCTGTTTAAACAATGCTACACTAATGTTGGTATTTTTGGAGGGTCCAGTTTATTCATTATTTACAAAAATATTTTCCACATAATCTCAGAATGTCATAAATTATATGGGAAAGAAGAAAATAATCATAGTACTTAAATCATACATCACATTGTAAGAAACACATTCTTTCACTTTATAATCTCAGGAGTGGGGTACCTGGGTGGCTCAGTCAGTTAAGTGTCCAACTTCGGCTCAGGTCATGATCTCACAGTTTGTGAGTTCAAGCCCCATTGGGCTCTGCTGACATCTGGGAGCTTGGAACCTACTTCAGATCCTGTGTCACCCTCTCTCTGCCCCTCCCTCACTCATCCTTTGTCTCTGTCTTCTCTAAAAAATAAATTAAATTATTATTTTTTTTAATTTTAGGAATTGATGGGCATCTGGGTGGCTCAGTGGGTTAAGTGTCTGCCCTTGGCTCAGGTCATCATCTCATGGTTTGTGAGTTTGAGCCCCTCATCAGGCCCTGTGCTGATAACTCAGAGCCTGGGGCCTGCTTTGGATTCTGTGTCTCTCTCTTTCTCTGCCCCTCCCCTGCTGGCACTCTGTCTCTCTTTCTCTCTCTCAAAAATCAGTCATCAATCAATCAATCAATCAATCAATCTCAGGAATTGATATGCATCTTAAATATATTTAATGCAAGCATCATTTATGATATAGATGTCTCTGTCCCTGAGCACAAACTTAAAAATAGTCATTTAAACTATTATTTTTACCTCTTTTGAGTTTTATGCATTATTATATAGTATTTGAATTTTAAATGTAATGGACATTTAAAAATGTCTTTCCACACTATCCAGAAATTTGATAACATTGGAGAAGCATTCATATTTTAGTTGTGACAATGATATTAATATTATGTAGTAAATATCTTAAAGATGTACTCTAGAGATATACATTGAACTATACATATATGTTGAACCATAAACAAATTATATAATATTTCAAGGAAAAAGGAGAGAAATGAACAAAGCTATAAATTACTTCATAATTATTGAAACTGAGTGATAGATACATTGTGATTCACTATACTTATCTCTCTACCTTTGTATATATTCAAACTTTTACACACACACACACACACACACACACACGCACAAAACTTAAAAGTTTGGAACATGTTTTCATCTTGAAAGCAAAATGTATAGTGCTTTCAGAATGGAACAAAATAATTATGAATCATATATCAAAAATCAATGTCTATGTAATTATAAAGAACTGTCTTAATAAATAAGATAAAAACAAATAAAATAACACAACAATAAATTTGAACTGACAAGAAAGAATTGTCCTATTTCTACTGTCAGCATTTTATTCTTTTCTAGTGGCACCTAAAATAATGGTGTCTTATATAAAATAAAGCATATAGACATGATTTCCGTTAGTAACACAGCTTATACAAAGTACAACACTTCACTAGCTATCTAGATTTAAATTTATCATAATGGATTATTATAATAAAAATGTAATGTGAATAAGGTATCATTTTTATAGAATGTACCAACCTCACAGTATAGTCTGGAATTATTATCCTAATTTTATGTATATCAAGGGGCTGAATTGCAGGCTCAATGACTTGTTAAGAGATTACACAATTTGAGATTGAGCTGGGATTAAGACATTTGAATTCAGACTTTTTCCAGAGTTCAGCTAAGCTTGAAGGATTTTACTTAACTATTTACAACAGGCTTATGCGGTATTTTTGTTTTCTTCATTTTCTTATAGATTAGTTTAATTCACATTTCTTAACCTTCTTACTTCCTTATGAAGTATTGAAATGTCAGTTGCTTTAGAAGAAAAAGCATCTGCTTTATTTGATTGTTATGAATTAATTCGCCATTTTAACATCAGCTGTCATCTTAATATAGTTATATGATAAGCAGAATACACATACTCACTATTATTTTTACTGCTTTTGAAAAATTCCATTATAAAATCTTATTATTTATATGAGAAGCATAAAAAATATGCACACACTTTGCAGATAGTACAATTTGAAAGAAACTATTAAACTAGAAAATTTTGTGACAAAATAAAAATGAAAAAAGTATAAAGGAAAGCCATGTTTTCAACTATACATATGCTATCTTTAAGCCATGTTAGTTCCCCCTTAGATAAATAGATCAATGTGCCATCTTCATTTATAAAGGACTGGTCTTGGGATTCTGAATAAAGTATTATTGGTTACATGTTCATTGTCTCTTATTAACATTCAATACTAAACTGTTGATACTTTCAAATATATTTTACATCATTTTTGTAGCTTCATGTTCTCAGCTTCATCTGAGGTCACAAACTGGCCTGGACTAAGAATGAGATTTACTTATGCTTTTATATCATTTCATGTGATCTTTAGGGAATTAGATTGCTGATTATATCATTTTCTAAAATATTACAAAAGTTACATGAAAAAAAATGGGTGGGTAAGTTCACATCATATTCCTTGGCTTGTCACTAGCCTGAAAAAACCACTGTTGTGACATAAAAACATGTGACTAGGGGGACCCAGGAGATCATACACCCATCCTTATTATCTTCAGGTAATGGCACACCTAAGCCATTTAAAAATAAATGATTTGATCATGAAACCTTTACCAAGACTTCCAGAGAATGTAATCCAGCCCCTTGGTAAACAAGCAAAAACTTTTTTGACTCTTACTTTTTTTCTTAATGTGTCAAGTTTTTATTTAAATTCTAGTTAGCTAACATATAGTGGAATATTGGTTTCAGGAGTAAAATTTACAGATTCATGACTTACATTTAATAGCCAGTGCTTGTCACAAGTGCCTTCTTTAATCCCCATCACCCATTTAGCCCATCCCCTGCCCACCCCCCCTCCAGCAACCCTCACCTTGTTCTTTATAGTTAAGACTCTCTCTTATACTTTGCTTCCCTCGCTCTTTTTTAAATTCCTTCTCCTATGTTCATAAGTTTTGTTTCTTAAATTCCACATATGAGTGAAATAATATGTTGTTTGTCTTTCTCTGACTGACTTGTTTTGTTTAGCATAATACACTATTCACATCATTACAAGCGGCAAGATTTCATTCTTTTTATGGATGAGTAATATTCCATTAGATAGATGAGATAGATAGATAGATAGATAGATAGATAGATAGATAGATAGATATGTATATGTTACATCGTCTTTATTCATTCATCAGTCGATGGACATATTTAGGTTCTTTCCATAATTTGGCTATTGTTGATAGAGCTGCTATAAACTTTGGGGTGCATGTGCCCTTTCAAATCAGTGTTTCTGTATCATTTGCGTAAATACTTAGTAGTGCAGTTGCTGGGTTGTAGGGTAGTTCCATTTTAAACTTTTTTTTTTTTAATTTTTTTTCAACGTTTATTTATTTTTGGGACAGAGAGAGACAGAGCATGAACGGGGGAGGGGCAGAGAGAGAGGGAGACACAGAATCGGAAACAGGCTCCAGGCTCTGAGCCATCAGCCCAGAGCCTGACGCGGGGCTCGAACTCCCAGACCGCGAGATCGTGACCTGGCTGAAGTCGGACGCTTAACCGACTGCGCCACCCAGGCGCCCCCCATTTTAAACTTTTTGAGGAACCTCCATGCTGTTTTCCAGAGTGGCTGCACCAGTTTGCATTCCCACCAACAGTATAAGAAGGTTCTCCTTTCTCTACATCCTCTCCAACATCTGTTGTTTCTTGTGTTCTTAACGTTGACCATTCTGACATGTGTAAGGTGGTATCTCATTGTAGTTTTGATTTGTATTTCTCTGATGATGAGTGATGCACAATTTTTTTTTTGTGTGTGACCCTTACTTTTAAAGAAACTGCCTTCCCTCCTAACTAAACTGCCTTCTACAGTATCTGGATTATAGTCTATTAGAATTAGAAAATCTTATTATCATCTGCCATAAAAAATTCTCCTTCATACAATCTGATTTGTTTTCTTCTCTTGCAGTCTGAAATGGTATCAGTTAAGCTCTGTGGGATCTGTGTTTTCTGATATATTAGTTTGACATTCTTCATCTTTGAAATCTCTCTGGTAAAATATAAAGGTCAGAACATTTGAAAAACTTTAAGTTCTACCACAGTAATGAGATGGTTGCCTGACATCGTCAATAGACTTCCCAGTTAGATTTTCAGGTGAGGCTCTTCACTGTAGGTGATTATATTATAACTTTCAGAGTCAATATTACTTTTTCAACTGTGTCCAATTACTTGCATTATTTTTTCTGAATGTTAAAATTTCATGAAGTCTAAAATGGACATCTGGGGCACCTGGGTGGATCAGTTGGTTAACTGTCCGACTTCTACTTAGGCCATGATCATCATAACTTGTGGGTTCGAGCCCTGCATTGGCCTCTGTGCTGACAGCTCAGAGCCTGGAGCCTGCTTCAGATTCTGTGTCTCCCTCTCTCTTTGCCCCTCCCACTCTCTCTATCTTTCTCTCAAAAATAAATAAACATTAAAAAAATTTTAATGGATGTTTGGTAAATAATCCAGTACTAGAAGAAGAAAGATCATAATCAGAGTCTTAAATTGGAAGTTTATAATATCATAGCTTAGATTCATAAATTACCTTTCTCCCGTCACAACATGTATGTTACAGACCACTAAAATTCAACTATAATCTCATTTAAAGCATTAATATAGGGAGAATGATTGTTCAACTTGAAGATTTTACTTTTTTTTTCCAAAGAAGATTTTTATTTTTCCAAAGAAGACATACAGATGGTCAACTAACACATGAAAAAGATATTCCACATTACTAATCATTAAGGTAATGAAAATTAAAACCACAGTTAAATATGACCTTATACCTGTCAGTGTCATAGAATCTTAATACTTTAGGAAATGTGATAAATGTTGGATATATTATACATGCCTTTAAAAATTTAAATACTGATGTGCATTCACTAAAGCTAAATATAAAGAGTAGAATATTTTATTGAGTTTTATAGGTTGGTCTTTGTATAGCAAGTCAAATGGTCCCTTTCTAAAATCCTGTAGAATACTGTAGAATCCAGTTCTGAAATCAGAGCTGTAAAAAATGATAATAGTTTTATGTGATGCAAAAGGATTATAGTTTTTTTAGATTTGAAATCTGGATGAGGTACCATTCATGATGCTGAAACTTAAGGTGAATGTTTTGCAAACATTTAACGAGTATACCTGTTGTGCCTTGGTGATCCTCGATGGATGGATGTCTATAAGATAGATGGGAACACTAGCATTTGCCTGCTACTTCTAATCTATCAAGTTGAGAGACACCAACATTTTTTTTAAAAAAAGAAAATTGGTGTAGAGAGATTGAAGACAGCAAATATAAATATCTTCATCAAGGTATTTTGCTTTAAGAGAGAGTAAAGATAAGTGATAACTGGCAGTCAAAGTGGAGTCAAGAGATGTTAGGAAAGAAAATCTAAAATGCACGGTTTTTTGAACCCCTCTCATAAGATTGGGCCTTAGGCCTAGAACAATTTTTTACCAAGAGATGAGCTCACACAGCCTGGGTCAGGCTTA
The DNA here is from genome assembly GCF_022079265.1 of Lynx rufus. NCBI lineage: Eukaryota > Metazoa > Chordata > Mammalia > Carnivora > Felidae > Lynx > Lynx rufus. Next base: position 50,681,060 of record NW_025814845.1, read on the forward strand.
TCACTTGTGTGGCAATCTCTCTCCCTGTTTCAGGGTCAGTGAGTATTATTTTGCCTAACCATATATATCAGTTACCTACAGGCATGCCCCAGTTTTCAGTATTTTAGACTGCAAAGGGGAAGGGTCAGGTTTTTCTGGAGCATGAGAAGGATATGCATAGGCTAATTCCCTTACATTGGCTGCAAGGAAGGAAGTTGGTACTCACTGGGGATGAAGGGAATGACACATTTTTGGAGCTGATTTTGCACTCTCTCTTTATGTGAATTAAGTGTTGTTATATCCAGCGCTTGACTTCATTGTGTTTTGCTTGGTGACTTTGATACCAAGATGTGATGAGCAAAAGCATTTGAAATCCTTTCTGGGATTCGTAACCAGTACAGTATTCCGCTGCCCTGAGATTGATTACAGAAGCATGATATTCGGCTGGACAAGAGATGGTTTTGATGTTGAATACATAATGTTAGATTCCATGGTGTGCTGCTAAGTCTGGGTGCATTGGAGTACTGTACTAAGATGATTGCCAAGTACTCAACTCATTTTACTTAAAACTATCATGTTCCTTATTTCCTGTTAAGGGAAGCTACTGCTTGAACAGGAAAGGCAAATATAATACAGTCTTTAATTCCCCAACAGCAGTGAAGGAAAGTCATCTGGCTCTACAGCAACCTGTTCTTAGTCTAACTAATAATGTATGAGTAGGCCTAATAAAAATGGTCTCTTGATTTTATTAGAATTATTATTTATTGGATTGGTGATTAGTGATAGACTTCACCTGGACAAACCTGATTCTTCCAGTCAGAAATTTAGACTGAATAAGAGCTGTCAGAAGAAAATTTTACATACCATTGATTGAGGATTGCCACTTTTGGTCTTATTTGTCCCATGAGCTCTGTGTTTTCAGACATTTCTGGTTTCATTTTTAGAACCCATCACAATCCTTGTTTTTACTCCTAAAACAGTGAACCTAGAACATAAAGAAATTAATACTGGTAAGACTTAGCAAGGGATAGATCCCTAACTGGAACATAGAGCATTTCAAAATGGTTATGATGAAGTGAAAGGGTGAAGGCCATGAGAATTTCATTCTAGTGAAGGATTAAGTAACCTACACTCTGCGGGCCATTAGGAACACAAACCATGTGCACTTAAGTTGAGGATATTAGGACACATGATAATATACGAGAGAAGGACAATGGGCCTGATGATTGCTTGCTCAGCCTTAAGTAGAGTGGGAAAGAAATATTCTGATACCACATTTCCTAGTTCCAGGCGCATAAGCTGTGAAATTATGACAGCCCTGTTGAAGGATGGCCTTTAAGTGCCCTAAGACTGATGAAAGCTAGGTTACAAAATATGTTGCTCATAATCTCAAAATTCAACATCACATAAATTTTCAATCTGGTTTATTTCCATGGCTAAAGTTGGAGCTCTTATTACAAAAATTGGGACCATGTCACCAGAAGGTAGCGTATCTGGGGGAATCGAACCAGTTCATCATCACAATCACTCTCTACCTTATCACACTCTGTTATTGTACTCACTGTGCTTATTTTCTGAAACTATCAAACAGATAGATAGATGGTAGAAAATAGATAGTAGATGGATGGATCATTTACTCCTCATTTTCACTATACCCATAGCAGTGTTCTGTCTGTAGCAGCAAGAGCCACGCCTAACACCTGGCAAAACCTGAGCAAACACTGAATAAATACACAGATGTAAGACTAGAAAGCAAGCAAGTTGTTGTTGTAAAAAGTACAAAACATATGCCCCATTGGAAGCAGTTTTCACTGCTTTTTTTTTTTTAACTGAATCTTTAAGCAACTTGCCCCATGACCCATGACTAGGGTCCAAATACACCAGGGGCCTGATGGAGCCAAACAAAATCAATTTACATTCAAAATTCCAAGAATTACCTAGGTAATATTGACAAATTTTAGTAGGTATGGTATCAATATGAATTTGTAGATGGTTGTCTATAGGGTACAAAGCATAATTCTAATGTTTGCCATATTAGTTGCTTAGGGAACATCCCATGAGTAATAGGTTTAAAGAAACTATGTGGGTAGCAAGCTGTTTCTCTGTTAACTGAATAGGCTGAGACAAACCTGAATGCAGAATTCACCCTTTCAAGCTAAGTTTATAGAATGTGTATAAAGGTATTCAAAGATTGTAGAAAAAAGAGGATCTATTTTGTATAGCTAAATTTTGATCTCTGAAAACATTCTTATCAGTTCTCACAAGACCACTCCTTTGTTTACTGATTATAAATAGGAAGGGATGAAATAAACAATGCTGCGCTTTACCAAAAGAGATAAAGACCCCCAAACTAGGGAAGAAACCAAGGATGGTCTAGCACAATTAACAGCTGGATAAAGATCCAGGATCTGACCAGTAACACTCTACACAATTGATATTAACTATCTTTACATTTATGTAACATATTTAGTTAAAAAAACTCACTGTTTTCCATTTCTTCCGTTTATGACAGGATATGAATTAGTAAAAGTGTTTACGAGGTTAATATGCAATATGCTGTGATGTCATAGGGCATCCATTTCTTAATTTTTTTTTAATGTTTATTTACTCTTGAAGGAGAGAGAGAGAGAACATGAGGGAGGGCGGGGCAGAGAGAGAGGGAGACACAGAATCTGAGGCAGGCTCCAGGCTCTGAGCTGTCAGCACGGAGAGAGGGCGTCCATTTCTACAAAGTATTAAAATTGGTGAGGACATGATGTTTAATCCACATTGCTTTAGAAAAATAGATAATTAGAAGTTTATTAGGATACTAGACTGATCATTGTTTAAACAATATTCAACAGAGGAGATAATTTTCACATTTATGATGAAAAGAGGTTAGTGGTGTAACTTGATGGACCCTGAGATAGACCTTTGTCAAATATGTATTTCATTAATGTCTAAAATTCAATAAGTAGAAATTTATTTCTGAATACTAAATATTTCTCTTTTCTTATGTTTCTTTTTCCAGTGCAAATGTCTCTAAAATGGTACTTGCACTACATTCCTTACACTTTAGTAGCCAGTGACTCTTGAGAGAGGTGAAGCAAGTTAAACTACATCAAAATTAATAGGGGTTTAAAAAAAAAAAAACTATACCAATCTTCCTGTCTACACTATGTATCTTAAACCCATTGTATTTATTTTACCTTAAATAAGAGGTTTAGTCTCCTGAGAGAACTCCCTGATAAACTTTCCTGTTGATGGAAGTGGAGGGATAAGGACACACAGAGTGACATCACAGAGGACTCGCCACAATTTGCCTCTCTATTGGCTCACATGTCATTTTTCACTAGGTTGGAATCTATCATCAGACACAATTGAAATGTTTATATATCTTTGTTTATATTTAAAATTGGTGTGGGTAGGAGAGAAGAGAAATGAGGAGTGTTAAAGATATGATGTGTGTTTAAAAGGATGTCATGAAACATCTTGTGATGTTACTTTTTAATGAAAAAGTCATCAGGTTTTAAATTACAAATAAGATCCTCAATTATTACAAAAATTTCTACTTGGTGATAGTTCAGAGGAAAAAGATGCCTCAAATATCACATGCTTTCTTTCATTAACACCAAAAGAGTTGAAATAAAAATTTTCTGTCCAAATATAGTTCTTTCAATTATTTGCATGATCCTTTCTATTTTTAATGCCAATTAGAAGCCAGAATGCATATTTGTACCTGATTTGGAGATCAAATCAAATTAATTGGTGGTATTCCTTGCTAACAGCAAGCATATAATTGAGATACTTAGTCTCGGTGCACAGCATACGTTTGATGTTTCGATGCAACCTAAAATGAGCCGGGATTTTACCCTATGAAATTGATAGACAATTCTCAAATATCAATAGATGATATTTTATTTGAAAACTTTGTATGTGTTTAGAGCCCCGCTTAAAATTTGGAAGATTAGTATACTGCAATTTGTCAGTTATGTGCTAATGAAACAAACACAAATTAAAGTGTAGAACTTATATGAATGGAATAATCTTTGCTCTGTTTAATATTTTGACCCGATATTGTCCGGGACTCTGTTCCTGGGAAAGAGACTATCAATCTGTTATAGGTTGAGTTGCATTGGGAAAGTTTACCAGGGAGTTCTCTTAGGAGCCACACTTGTGAAGATCCTGAAGCAGAGCTGGGGAGGAGGGAGAGCTGATCCATCATGTACTGGGGACTGAGGCTTCAGCTAATCCTAGGATCCAGGAGATCCTACTGTCAGCAACTGGTATCTACTCTGAAGAATGACAAAGAGAGATATGTTTGGTGGTGAGGACAATCACCAGGGTGTCTCTTGGGGCTCCCAGTTTAAGCAGTACATTGGGATGCAGCAGTCAGGGCCTGAGAAAGACATAGTCACCACTGGATTCCTGTTCTTGATCATCCCATCAGTTCCTTTCTGAGCCTGAAGGGATTCGGGAATTGATGGTGGGCAGTGAAGATGAAGAGTATCTCTTCTAGCATTTGGTCAACTGCAGCACACAAGCAATAATTCATTTATTTAACCTTAACTTTATATTTCCCCCCAAAATAACAACAAGTCAAGGTCCTAGAGAAGCTGTAATTCTACTGTAACAAGCAAATGGATCTGGGCAATGCAGGAGGCAGACCAGAAGACTTTAGGAAATAAAACAGTTTAGGTATAAGAGAATTGAGATATCAAATATTTTGGTACATTGAGGAGCTTGTAGGTGATTTGTATATTTGTTTGATTAAACCACCTCCTTTAAGAGGTAAGGAAACTACACTTAGAAAAACTAAGTGACAAAGATATACTTTATAATAATTGCAGAACTTAAACGAGAGTCCAGGTTCTTTGATTGTTCATTAATAGTTCTTACCTCCAAATATTCCAATAAGGAAACTATTTCAAAATGATGTAAACCACTGTAATTATACCATTTTTAAAGTAACAATAAACTAGGGGCGCCTGGGTGGCGCAGTCGGTTAAGCGTCCGACTTCAGCCAGGTCACGATCTCGCGGTCCGTGAGTTCGAGCCCCGCGTCAGGCTCTGGGCTGATGGCTCAGAGCCTGGAGCCTGTTTCCGATTCTGTGTCTCCCTCTCTCTCTGCCCCTCCCCCGTTCATGCTCTGTCTCTCTCTGTCCCAAAAATAAGTAAAAAAAAAGTTGAAAAAAAATTTTTTTAAATAAAGTAACAATAAACTTAAAAATACTTTAAATTATATCATCATTTTATCTATATTTGTGTTACATTATATGTCATCAAGAGAGAAAGAGAATTGGAAAGAGGGAAATATTTGTGCCACTTTACAATCAAAGTAGGACAAGTTTCAGATTTCCCTAAACAACATCCGAATTGTATCACTTTTTGAGGTATGCTGTTTAAAGCAGTAATAGCGTGTGTAGACGCTCCAAATGTAACTGCTCTGTGTGTGCCTCCGAAAAACCATAGTTTACTCTTGAGGTTTTTGCAAATATTTTTTTTTCTTTGCCAGCCGAGTAACAGCTTCAATCAATTTCTCTTTTAGCTTATGTAAGAGATAGTGATTAAAATAAGGATGATTCACAGATGGAACATGAAGCACACTGTTCCCCCTGGATATTAAAGGACAAACAAACAAGGTCTCTTCAGACTTCAATTTTCTGTCAGAATGATCAGAGAACGGTAACTGAATGGCATCCATTAGGGAGAATTCAAGGCCAACTACAGCAATAGGTTTTGGTAACTGCCTGAGAGTATCTCATGGGAACTATGAGACTCTGACAAAACAGGGCTGTCTTCTTGTCATGTCAGGCATCGAAATGATGGCCTTTATCTGGGACTGACATTTGGGTGATTAACTATATTTTGAACTTTTGTACTTGTTCTTTTTTGTCATATTCTCATTCTTAGTCGAAGAAAGGTAACACCTTGCCTCTTTGATGTGGTGTGTAGCATTTAACATCTGTTCCAGACTTTCTTCTTGACTACACCTGATTCTAGATGGTCGAACATACTAGGAACCTCTGACCTTTAGTCCTAATCAATTGTCAAGGCTTAATCACCACTATTTCTTTAAACTTTTTAAGTAGCTCTTTCCCTCTGCCTCTCCTCCCTGTCTGCCTCTCCATCTCTCTGTCTCCTTGTCTCTCTCACTCTCTCTCGTTTCCTTTGAATTATTTTAGTTTATAACCCTTTATAACCCCATGTAACCTGAATTATGTCGAGAGCCTCCTGTCCGGTCTCTCTGCCTCAGGCTGCCTCCCCCACAAGAGGTTTCCACACTGTAGTCAGAGGGGTCAGTCAAAATTTCCACTTCGGTTGTATAACTCCAATGCTTGAAACATTTCAATGACTGCATTATTTTTGTTGTTGTTGTCTTAGGTCTGACTCCTTAAAATTATGTGAAAATTCTTGATTCTTTGGTCCAGGCTTGCATCTCTAGCTTTACCTCTCATTATTCTCTCTGTTCTGCCTCTTGCCCTACTTAATGACTTGTGATTCCACAAACACAACACAGCCTGTCTCAACGGCTCATTTACACAGGATGTGAGTATCTACTTAAAATTCCTTTCTGCTTTGAAAACTCTTATCTGCTTCAGACTTATTTTTACATTTTATTTCCCTAGGGATTTTTTGTTGTTGTTGTTATTTTTCCAAGACTAGATGGGTGGCGTTCCTATGGCTACCTAACCCTGTGTTCTGTGTTCGTCCTTATAGTGGACTGCTAGCAAGTTGTACTGTAATTGCTTTCTTGCTGTCACATCTATCCAACAAAGTCCCTCAGAGTAGGAGGTTAGTGTGCTAGAGTTGAGTGATCCAAGCCAGTATGATAGGAAATGAGATCTGTGTAATAGCAGGTAGGGCCTTGTGGGCTGTGGAAATTTTTCAGGTGAGATGGAAACTGTTGGAGGGTTTCTAGTAGGAGAGAGGACTGGAGCAAGAGATGCCCATATGGGAGTCAACGATATATGCTGATATGTAAAGCAAAGTAAATAAAAGAAAAATAAGTTGATCCAGACACATTAAGAGAACATTCAGGACATAAAAAAAGAAAAACCACTCAAGCAATGGCAACAAAAAAAAAATCAAACATTATCAGAGAAGAAAAAAGGACAACACACAGAAACAATAATTAAAATAAAACTGATATAATTAAAGAAATAAAATTACATTGACACTCAAATTTTGTTTAGTGATAGTAAATACTAAAAGACATTAACTCATTTTCTCTTGTTAAATTATGTTTGCATAATTTGCTCATGATTCAATGTTATTTTAATGTAGTTTTGGTTTGGGTGTTCTGCATTCTATATATGCTAATAAGTGAGATTGTTGTGTAATTTTCTTTCCTCGTGTTATTCTTTCTTTTTAAAATATCAATGTGATTCTCATGTCATAGAATGAGGTAGTAAGTGTTCCTTTTCTGTGCCCAACAGAACTTGTGTAAGAAAGAATTTTTACTTCCTTAAATTTTAGAATTTAATAAGGGATGCTTTCCAGATCATTCTGAATTGTTTTGTTAAGTGATATATTTTGACGATTTTCTCCATTACATCTAACTTTTAAAATGCATTTGTTCATAATATAAACAAAATATATTTGTTCATAATATCAACTTATCTTATTAATGTTTACAGAACATATGGTAATATGCCCTTATTTTTATTATTGATAATGATTACTTTCTTGATCTGTCTCACCAGATTTATGATTGTTTGTTTTATTTTATTTTGGTCATTCCAAAGAATCTGTCTTTGGCTTTGTTGATGCTCTTGTATGTTTGTTATATATTTCATTGTTTTCTTCTCTTAAGCTTATATTTTCTCTTCTATTGGGGGATGATTAGTTAGCTGTTTTTCTTTTCTCTTACTTTGTAATATAATGACTTACCCCATTAATTGTCTTAATTACATATTTAACGCTATACATTTCTATTGAAGCACACCTTTGGTTGCAGTTAATATTTGGTGTGTAGTGATCTTGTTTAATTGAGATACATTCTAATTTCCACTGGATTTCCTCTTTTTGACTCACATAATATCCGTTATTCTGAAATGTCTTTCCTATATGTGCTTGAAAATGTTACATTTATGGTTTTTGAGCATAGGGTTCTATAACACAGTAATGATGTTCTGTTATTAATGCTATTAAAATTTATCTAAAATGAAATTTTATCCTTTCCAAGTACTGGCTGAAAGAAGAGAGTCAATTATTGCTTTGATTATAATTTTTGGTTTCTTTTATGACTTTTCTAGTATTTTATTTACTTTTGAGATCATATTACTAGAAGTATAAAACCTAATATCATTTTGAAGTGACTCTTGAATGCATTACATGATTTATAGCAAAGTATTTAAAATTTTTTAAATGTTTATTTATTTATTTTGAGAAACAGAGAGAATGCAAGTGAAAGGGGCAAAGAGAGAGGGAGAGCAAGAATCCCGAGCAGGCTCCATGCTGTCAGGGTAGAGCCCAATGTGGGGCTTGGTCCATGAACCATGAGGTCATGACCTAAGCTGAAAGCAAGAGTCAACTCTTAACCAATGGAGCCACCCAGGTGCCCCAAAATATTTAAATTCTTTAAAATGTTATTTGATTTTCCAAATTTGCAATAAAACTATTTCAAAATTAATTTGAAATTGGTTTACTAAACATTCTTAGTTCCTTTTTTTATTTAAATTTTAGTTAGTTAACATACAATATTGGTTTCAGGAGTAGAATTTGGTGATTCATCACTTACATACAACACTTACATACAACATACAACATCACAAGTGCCCTCCTTAATACCCATCAACCAACTAGCCCATTTACCACCGACTTCCTTCCATCAACCCTCAGTTTCTTCTCTATTGCTGAGAGTCTCTTGTGGTTTGTTTTCCCCTCCTTCCCATATGTTCATCTGTTTTATTTCTGAAATTCCACATGAGTGAAATCATATGGTATTTGTCTTTCTACGATTGACTTATTTCACTTAGCATAATACTTTCTATCTCCATGCATGTCATTGCAAATGGCAAGATTTCATTCTTTTTGATGGCTGAGTAATATTCCATTATATATATAGATACCACTTCTTCTTTATCCATTCATCAGTGATGGACATTTGGGCTTTCTCCATAGTTGGCTATTGTTGATAATGCTACTATAAGCAACAGGGTGCATGTACACTTTCAAATCAGTATTTTTATCTTTTGAGTGAATACCTAATAGTGCAATTGCTAGATCATGGGGCAGTTCTAGTTTTACTTTTGGAGGAACCTCCATACCATTTTCCAGAGTGGCTGCACCAGTTTGCATTTCCATCAACAATGCTAGAGGGTTCCCCTTTCTCCACATCTTCACCATCCCCTGTTGTTTCTGCTGAATCTATACTCTAAACACGATTAGTTTTTGCAGTTCCCACAAGGAAGTTTTCTTAGCTCACACAGCCTTCTTAGGCAGTATATCTAGAAGAATATTGGTCAAAAACCCCAGCTTGGTAGCATGCTAACATTAGGCATAACTCTTCGTAGAAGTTTTTGAGGAAGCCATTCAGCAGATAGCTAGGTACAAGGAGGCATAATTCAATATCTTCTCCTCTGATTTAAAAAAACCCATGCTTCTCAGGATGTAATATGCATAACTACTTTATATGCATGGGTAGGATCCCTGCAATAGTCATGTCAATTACAAGAGTTACTGCACTTAGGAAAACCCAAAGTTCAGAGTCTTTCTGATAGCTTGGACGGAATTCATAAATCACAGAATATTTTTCATATAAATACTCCTGCTTAATATATAACTCACATTTTATATTTCTCATCAGAGAGAGTTAGCCAAATGCAAGAGAGTTAGCCAAATTATGAATTTTGCCAGCAGACACAAGGGTTTATTAATTCCTGTCTACTTATGGGAACCCACTAGCTCATGTTGGACTAAAACTATTGCCTCATGTTGTTCAGGTCTCAAAAGCCCATGGCTAAGGGAATAATAAATTATCCCAAGTTTGGGTAATTTCATTCATTCATTTATCCAAAAAATAGCAATATTGAGCATTTGCTGAAACACTGCATTCTCGTAGAAAACAAAATAAGAAGCTTGTTGAGAGAACAATGAGGTGGGGTTTCTGGAATAGATCATTTATAGCTGCTGATTAAACATAGGGAGGGGTTTATGTAAATTCTTAGAGACAAGGATGTGGAACCAGGAGTTCACAGAAATTGAAAGGTAAAAGAAGGTGATAGAAGATCCTGTGAGCAAATAGGAGAATGATTTGAATTCACAGGAAGTGCTAGCAGGGGCTTTCTTCTACTCTGGTTCTTAATATGAGAATCATGGCAGATCAATTCTGACTGAAAGGCCACAAAGAGTAGACAGCCATGCAAACACCACTTATAGAAACCTAGATACAAGCATGCTTCCTTAGCTGCCCACATATGTATATGGCAAAATACATATTGAAATATTGAAATAGCAAAATCATCACATTTCAGGTAAAGAAAAAAAAACACCCTCAAAAAAAGTCTTTTGATTTTAACATCTATATAGATTTACAGTGTTTGATTAAGAAAAGCATTTAATGTTAAAGGGATCAATCCAACAAGAAGATAGAACATTTGTAAATATTTATGCATCCAACATAAAGCACTTAAATATATAAAGGAAATATTAACAGACCTAAAGGGAGAAATAGACAGCAATACAATAATAGTAGGGGACCATAACACCCCACTTACATCAATGCATAGATCATTTAAACAGATAATTAATTGAGGAAGTATCAGCCTTAGGTGACACATTAGACCAGACTGACCAACAGATATTTGCAGAATATTTCATCCAAAGCAGCTGAATACACATTCTTTTCAATTGCACATGAAACATTTTCCAAGGTAGATAATATACTAGGTCACAAAAGAAGTTTTAATAAATTAAAAAATGATTGAAATAATATCAAGTCTTTTATCTGACTACAGAGTTATATAACTAGAAATTATTTCCATGAAGAAAACTAGAAAATTTACAAATATGTGAAGATTAATCAACAGGCTACTGAATGGGACAAAGAAGAAAACAAAAAAAAAAATAAATTTAAAAATGCCTTGAAATAAATGAAAATGGGAATGTAACATACCAAAATGTATGGGATGCATCAAAAATAGTTCTAAGAGGAAAGTTCATAGTGACAAATGCCTACTTCAAGAAACAAACAAACAAAAAAATCTAAAATAAACAACCTAACTTTAAAGAAAATATAGGCCAATATCCCTGAAGAACATAGATGTAAAACTCAAAGTTAGTTAGAAAGACAGAAATAATAAAGATTAGAGCAGAAATAAATAAAATAGAGACTAAAACAACAATGGAAAAGATCACTGAAACTAAGAGCATGTTCTTTGAAAAGAAGAACAAAGTGGACTAACCTTTAGCTAGACTCATCCAGAAAAGAATAAAAAAAGAGAGGACTTCAATAAATAAAAATAGAAAAATAGAAATGGAGAAAAAGATATTGCAACTGATACCATAGAAATACAAGGGATCATAAGAGACAGTTACAAAAAATTATATACTAACAAATTGGACAACCTATGAAAATTGATAAATTTCTAGAAACATGTAACCTGTCAGACTGAATCATGATGAAATAGAAAACTGAACAGACCAATTACTAGTAAGGAGATTGAATCAGTAAACCTCCCAACCAATAAAAGTCCAGGACCAGATGGCATCACTGGTGAGTTCTACCAAACATTCAAAGAAAACAAAACATGCTGAATAGCTAAAGCAGTATTGAGATAGAAGAACAAATCTGGAGGCAAGACAATCCCTGATTTCAAACTAAATTACAAAGCTACGGTAATTAAAACAGTATGTTATTAGCATTGAAACACACATGTAAGTCAATAGAACAGAATAAAGATCCCAGAAATAAATATATGTATATATGGTCAATTAAATTACAAAAAAAAGGAGCCAAGAAGATACAATGGGGAAAGGAGGTAATACCTAAAATATATAAAGAACTCATATAACTCAATAGCAAAAAAGGCCCCAAGTGATCTGATGAAAAAATGGGCAGAAGATCTGAATAAACATGTTTCCAAAGAAGACATACAGATGGTAAAGAGACACATGAAAAAATGTCCTATGTCATTTATCATCAGGGGAATTCAAATCAAAACCACAAAATATATGGATTACCATAAAAATGGTTAGAATGGTTATTATCAAAAAGACTAGAAATGAGTGTTGGTGATGATGTGGAGAAATGGAACAATTGTGCATTGCTGGTGGGAATGTAAATTGGTGCAGCTACAATATGGAGGTTCCTCACAAATTTGAAAATAGAACTACTATATGATGCACTAATTCCATTTGTGGTAGTTATCCAAGGAAAATCAAATCACTAATTTGAAAGTATATATAAGCCCCCATATTCATTGTGGCATTATTTACAGTAGCTAAAATATGGAAACAATCTAAGGGTCTATTGATGGATGAATGAATAAAAAAAGACATAAAAAAGAATAAAATCTTGCTATTTGTAACAACATGGGTAGAACTTGAGGCTTTATGCTAAGTGAAACAAGGCAGACAGGGAAGGGCAAATACTATATGATTTCTCTTATATGTGGAATGAGTGTGTTTGTGTGTATATATATATATATATACATATGTATATGTGTGTGTGTATATATATATGATACAGATTATATATATACACTTATATATATGTCGTATATATATGTGTGTGTATATATATATATAAGTGTATATATATATACATATGTATATGTGTGTATATATATGATACATATGTGGGATATTAATCCCATTTTTTAATGAATACAGATACATATATATATATCTGAGGAGTAGAAAAAATGGGTAATCTGTTTTTGTATGGTTTACATTTAAGAAAAAGGGAAATAAAAGGAGCACCTGGGTAACTCAGTGGATTAAGCTTCTGACTCTTGATATCAGCACAGGTTATAATCTCATGGTTCATGAGTTTGAGCCACATGGTGGGCTTTGTGCTGATAGCACAGAGCCTACTTGGGATTCTCTCTCTCTCTCTCTCTCTCTCTCTCTCAAAATAAATGAGCATTAAAAAATACTATAAGAAAAGTAAGACAACTTCTGAGCAATTAGGGGAATCTTTCATTAAAAAAAATTGAGGTTAAAGCCACTGTTACTAACTATATAGAAAGAATCCATTCATACTTAAATTCTTTCTAAGGCAGTCATAAGAATTCTAGAAAACAAAGTGTTTAGATATCATTAAGACTACATATTCTAAATTTGTAGAACTTTCACAGATTTCTATGACAGGACCCAACACTTCTAAACTATTGGAATATCAAGGAATTCTGTACAAATGAGACAAAAATTCTCTATATTCCAAAGATTCGGTGTTAATTTAATACACAGAGATTGAATTTAGTCACAGCTTGAGTGACAGAGTTCAGAATGTGACCTGAGTATTAAAAAGCTTGACCTTCATTCTGTAGGCTGTAGACAGCCACAGAATATTACAACTGGGTGGATAACAGGATCAGACTTACATTTTTGAAAGATCCCTCAGTGAACAGTGTCAAAGAAGAATAGGAGGTGGCAAGACTACAGACTAGAGCACAATTCAGTGCAATGAATCGATTAAGAGATTGTTCCATTGAAAGAATGGGATCTTGAGATAAGATGCAAATTATCAGGATAGAATAACTTGAGAAGTGTAAGAAAATATTAAAAAGGTAAAATCAATGAGCGTTTCAAAGGGAAGATTCATCAGTTAGATTTGAGAAGGAAATGTATTTGGTACCAACAGATAAGAAAGCAGGACTATTTTGGAATGTTTCAATTAGGGAGTATAGGTGCAGATTAAGTACCATGGGTTGGAACCTGATGAGGTAACTGAAGTAAAATGGTTGAAGCATTTTACCATTCAGGCTAAAAAAAAAAAATTAAAAAATAGAAGACAAGAAAAAGCAAAAGTGGTAAGGAATTTTGACCGAAGGGGAAGTTCTATAACTGGAGGTATCTAAGAAGTTAAAAAAAAGTTGTTGATTCAGAGTAGAGAGTATTTGGAAAGACTGAAAAAAGGGTTACAAACTCAGGTGTTAACAGTGGCCATTCTGATAATATAAAGTAGGCCTTTGCTTATTTTAAGAGAAATAATGTGCTTATATCCACAAAGAAATATGTATATTTCTTTATTCCCATTTATATTTATTCATATTTACATTTATTTATATATTTATTTATATCCATATATTTCTTTCCTATTTACATTTATTCATATTTTCATATGTATATGGGAAGTAGAAATGCAAGCATAGTTTTTCTGACCTCTGTGAGAGGATATAATCAAGAGTAGTGGGGACCATGGTGAGCTGCTCAGGGAATGACATATCTAAAAGAAAATGGAAGCACTTAAATCCAGCCTGCTTTCATCATGGAGAAGTTACCTCAGCGGGAATGGAGAGTAGGAACTCTACATCCAGATGAGCTGTATGGATGCCTGTCTGTGCCCTTATCAGGACAGCAACCTCTAGCAAATCACTGAACCACTTTGTGTCAGTTTCATTGTCTGTAAAATGGAGTTAATAATGTGTCCTACTTATAGTGCTTTGATCACTGTTAAATTTTTCAATTCACTGTAAGCACTTAGAAATGAACCAGGTGCCTAGTGGGCCCTCATTAAACAAATACACAGTTGTTTTGGTAAGTGAATTTTTCTTGTGAACCAAAACTGAAGTACTGGGAGTAGTTACTTAGAACTTTGCATTAGGAAGGTTTGGATACTAACTCAAAAGACCCAAGAAGGGATTTAAGAACAGCGTATAAAATTCCAGAAGTTGGAATTTTATGAGTATAATATAGTTCAGAATATGGTCATTTGCTTGACTTGTTGAAGTTAATTATAGGTAACATTCCAAGGAATTTCAGAACTACATTTTGTCTTCTATATGGAAGTAGAAGTTGGTCATGATCATAGGCTATCTTGTGTGTGCATGTGAGTGCACGTGTGTGTGTGTGTGTGTGTGTGCGCACATGTAGTCCCTTATATTGCAGAATGCATTTTTAAAAAATCAAAGACAAAATAAATAGTTCAAGTTTCCAGTAAAAGGCAAATTAACTTTAAAAACATATTGTTTGAGGGGCACCTGGTTGGCTCAGTCAGTTAAGCATCTGACTCTATTTCAGCTCAGGTCATGATATCACAGTTTGTGAGGTTGATCCTTGCTATCAGCATGGAGACTGCTTGGGATTCTCTCTCTCCTTCTCTCTCTCTGCCTCTCCCTCTCTATCTTTCTCTCTCAAAATAAATACATAAACTTAAAAAAATAATAATTGAATTGTTATTTTTTTAATTTTTATTTTTATTTATTTTTAGGAAAGAGAGAGAGCATGAGTAAGTGGGGAAGGGGCAGAAAAAGAGGGAGACAGAGAATCTGAAGTGGGCTCTGTGCTGACAGCAGAGTGTCCGATGTGGGGCTCAAACTTCGAACCTCAAGATCATGAGCTGAGCCAAAGTCAGACACTTAACTGACTGAGCCACCTCAATTGAAGGAAATGACTAAAGAAAAGGCTGGCTGATGTTTAAGAAAATCACTATAACCATCAGTTACTGGTGTCAATTGACAACATATAATGGTTTACTGCTGTCATTATCCATGCCTACAGATAATTTATTTTGTATTTTTGAATAAAAAGACATTTGTACATCCCTGATAACTGAAAAAAAAAAGAATTGTTAGGTTGTTTATTAAATGGGAATTAGAATTTCTTTTTTTTTTCAGATTATAAACTTAAACTCAAGAGAAAAAAATCAGAAATACCTCAACTGTATCTGAAAGAAAAATTTCACATATACGGTAGAAACAATGACTTCTTGATATCAAACTGGTTGAGACTGCTGTTGAAACTGAGAAAGCAGGAAAACCTAGTTTGGTTTTCATCTTGCTTATATATGCACTGCTCAACAATGATGACCAGCGATTATCATATTGTTAATGATCTTCAGAAAGAATCAGCCTATCCAGGCAGTAAACTATTTGACAACCATATTACAGAAATGCTGGAACAAGCAAGTTATGTAATTCAGCAGGAGATTAGCTAAGACTTAGCATTATAGGCTGAGTTGAAGAAGACTTATGATTGTTCAGTTTATTTGAAATAGTTTTCATTTTCCCTGTATATTAATTCCATTTTTTAATGAATTCCAGTAGCTGCCAAGTATAATGTTTTAATATTTCAATTACAACTTCCCGGAATCAAAAGTAATGTACAAAGTTATTTTAATCTTCTCAAATCAATACGATTACCTTTTAATTGAATATTTTAGTTTGTTGAGCTAATATGTATTTTAAAGTATGTATTTTTCTCTTGCAAAATGATTGAAGCATTATAGGGATTTTGAAGCTTAGTGTTCTGTGTTCCATTAACTGGCCATATTTAGTGAAGTGCTGAGTAATGGAATACCTTTTTTTTTTTTTTTTTTTTTAGTTAAATATGCAATTGCTACTGGAGACTAGCTACTTTCAAAGCGATAATATAATCACTGCTATTTTGGTTTGATTTCCATGTAATCTGAATTTTAATACAGAAAGTAAGAAAGCTTGTTAGCTTATAATAGGAAATACTATTTTGAGGCATTTTTTTTCTCATTAAATTAAATTTAAGAATGTACCTTTTGAATTTTTTTTTTTTTTGTAGATGAAATTCATTATCTTAACTCGGCTTCCCAAAAACTAGTCTCTTCAGAAATTTGCAATTGTTTATTAAATTTAATTAAAGGTAGGGGCGCCTGGGTGGCGCAGTCGGTTAAGCGTCCGACTTCAGCCAGGTCACGATCTCGCGGTCCGTGAGTTCGAGCCCCGCATCGGGCTCTGGGCTGATGGCTCAGAACCTGGAGCCTGTTTCCAATTCTGTGTCTCCCTCTCTCTCTGCCCCTCCCCCGTTCATGCTCTGTCTCTCTCTGTCCTAAAAATAAATAAACGTTGAAAAAAAAAAATTTTAATTAAAGGCAAAGCTTTCCACTAGTCTGTACAACTGAATAATACTAAAGCAGCATGAATATATCAGAAAAGTCTAAATATAAAAATAAAATTTCTATCATAAAAACCTCTGAAATATCCTGAAACTACATATTGTTTTATATTATTTGTGTGATAGAGTATTGTCCTGAGCTCTTCTCTGTGTGTTTCAAAATGCTAGAATGAAAACCTCATTTCTATTATGGAAGTACTTACCAAGGTATCAAGCAAGTGCATATTTTTTAAAGGTAAACTTTTCCACAAACAAGTATGTTTTCCATACAGCTAAGGCATCAGATGGGAACTGCAGTACCAAGCATGAATTACTTAGTTGCCAAATAATGATTCGTAGACTGTGATGTTGCCAAATTCTGGCTACCATATTGAGAAAATCAAGACAAAAAGCTGGGATTGCTTTATTTTCGAGAGTGCTGGCAGAGAAAACGCAGTTGCCATCTGACAGACATTTGTTCATGACTACCTATTTTCATGAAACTTGTTCATGACACACTCTCATGGGTAACAAAAATACTGAGTATTACTTTGTTAAAGAGGAAAGGATACATATATATATGATAGATATGCATGTATAATATACATATATCATGTATATCTATCATATATATGTATATATCATATATATTTGTTATGCATGTGTATATACATGTGTGCATGTACATATTTACATATATATTCATATATATGAATATATATATGAGATTTTTTTCTGAATAAATTGATGAGTGAACCTACATATTTCTATGGTTAGAGATTAGGAAACAGTCCACAAACTTTGGGATGGGTTTGCCAGCCACCCAGTCTCTAGTTAGCACTTCAGTGTCCCATACGTATCTGGTTAATATGAATATTAGTGTAAAATGACTTCATTTGGGCCTGGAGATACTAATTATGCAGGCTGTAGGCTGTAATCATCTTTCTTTCTTTCTCTCTTTTTCTTTCTTTCTTTCTTTCTTTCTTTCTTTCTTTCTTTCTTCTTTTTTTTCTTTTTTTTTTCAGAGTTGACATCTTATCTCAGATAATGCTTTCAAATTCAGAATGAATTTTGGGCTTTTCATTAACTGCTCTTCTAAAGCATTATTTTAAGCACTCCATTACATTCCACTGAATATCTGAAATAAGATTCATTTAAGTAACGTTTTACCTTTAGAATTTAGATTGTTCTGCTTTCCTACAATCATAAATAATACACAATGAATCAATGAACCAATATCATGGAAGGTTTCTTCAGAATACATTTTTGGAAGCGTAACTACTGATCATAATGTAAGTTTATCTAATGTTCTTGATACATGTTGTTCTGTTTCTTTATCTTTTTTAAATTGTTTTTTACATTTCTTTTAAGTTTTTACTTAAATTCTAATTAGTTAGCATATCATGTAATATTAGTTTCCGGTGTAGAATTTAATGACTCATCACTTACATGCAAACCCAGTCCTCATCACAAGTGCCCTCCTCAATACCCATCACCCATCTAGCCCATCCCCTACCCACCTCCCTCCATCAACCCTCAGTTAGTCCTCTATAGTTAAGAATCACTTATGGTTTGCCTTTGTTTTTCCCCTATGTTCATCTGCTTTCTTTGAATAGTAAAAATTTATAATCTGACACATAGTATATCAGAGTGACTCTTACTATATCCACACTGATCCTGGACTGTTTTGTTTATGTGTGTGTGTGTGTGTGTGTGTGTGTGTGTGTGTGTACTGTCAATGTATAAATTAAAAATTTCATCTCCTTTGTGACTAAAACTGATGTAACCATTTTAATATCACTGGTTTTTGGCATTTCTGTTCACACAGTTTTAGTTATTCCCTTCTTTATTTTTGATTAGGTGGTAGAAACTATTTTTTAAAGATGTTAATAATTTGCATGACATGTGTTTTATGTCTTTTTTTCCATTTGCTTTTACTTTGAATTTTATATAGAAGTTTACTATTTTATCTAATCAAATGTATAAAAATTTTCTTTTATTCTACATTTACCTTTTATTTAAAAATATATCTAAATTATATTTTAAAGTATTTTTATGCTTAATTTTCATCTTTAACATATTCAGAATTTAATTTTATATGTGGTATGAAATAAGCATTAATTTTAATTTATTTTTTTTCCAAAGAGTTAACTATTTTCTTACAGGTATTTTAACCTTCTTGATATGAAGCCCCTGGTTATTACTTATCATATTGTATATATTATATAATATTTGTATTAATATTTATATATAATACATGTTACAAATACATGTCATATATATACATACATATGTATATATATCATACCAGATGTACACACACACACACACACACACACAAACACATGCATGAGTTATTTTGGAGCCTCTACCTTGTTCCATTTCTGTTTATTAATGCTTCAGAATAACAGTGATTCAAATATTTTAGACTTACAATGCTCTTTAATCTTTGATAATGCTAATGTATCCTTTTATTCCTTATATGCTTGAAACTTAAAATCTCTTTGTCAATGTCTGTTTGCCCATCCTTGTGCTTCAATTTCTTTGGAATTTTTATTGTGGCTTTGTAAAACTTTAAGAAGATTGGTGGAAACTAATATCTCAATAGTGTTTGATACATGCATGCACAATGCAGTGCTTATATTTATTAAAATTATTTTATGATTTTTTAACAGTTTGAAGTTTTGAATTTATATTAAATTAAATTTCTATTTCTCATTTAGTTCTTAATTGTGTTGGCAATGTCAGCATCCATACCACTTGCCTGCTCCAAGTTCATGAAGATTATTTTTATTTATATTATAACCAGAGACTTTTAAAACATTTTTAATTCTATTTGTTTTCTAATTAATTATAATTACTTTTTCAATTAGACAATGTATGTGGCATAAAGAGTAATAATTTTCTTCTTTATAATTATAAAGTCATATTTACTATCCTAGGGCTTCTTAATAAGAAAAAGTATGCTAGCCATTCTTTTCTTTCAGAATTAATATTATTAGACAGGGATTATTATTTTAATACTTTATTGGGGACAGTGTTCCACCATTACTTTAAGTCTGTGCACTTAGGATGATGGGCTGCTCTGTTCATTTAAGGTTTAACATGGGACTTGGGCCTGGACAATCATTACATCAAATCTCTCTCACACTGTGAGTGGGTCAAGGATAGCCACATGAACAATGCTTCACTCATCATCTTATGACATTACTTCTATGTCATCTTGTCTGCTTTGGGTTTTGACTCAGAATTGGATATAATTCAATAATAAAACATTGACGTAAAATGTGGCAAGGAGATAATTTTTCTCCATCATAATTCAACATGGGGATATGCAGCCTGGAAGCTACTAGGTTAATAATCTAGGCAGTAAAAACTTGCATGAGTCAAATCATTATCCAAAGTGGCCAAAGTATAGAGGATGAGTTTCTCGAACCACAACTGCTTACAGGGAAATTTCTGGAATGAGTGAGTTTTGTCTACATATCTCTGGAATGATTGCATGATGGCATGCATGGAAATCTGTGAGTTCAAATAGACATTTTTGAATTATTTGTCAGAATATGCTAGGATATGCAGATATAAAGATTTATTCTGCAACCTGCAAGACATCCCTCTTCCATGCAGTGACATAAGGATTCAGGCCAATTCTATCTACAATTTTGCCACCTCAGCCTATTTTCCCTATTCTCTCTTCACTGGCTCACAAATCTCAACTTGAAGTATCACGTGTCATTTCTGCTTACATTTAACTGACTAGAAGTGGTAACATGGTTTATCTGGCTTCTAGGAGGCTGAAAAGTCTGTTTCTTCTAAGCCTAGAAAATGGAAGAGAACAAGGTAAGGGTAAATGGTATTAGTTTCTCTAAGGAATTGATTGTTTACCTGTTTACCTACTCTTGGAGATGAAAGAATAATTCCGGAATTTGTTCTATGTTAAATCCAATGTACTTCCTCTGATTCTTACATAGGAACATCCCACAATTGAAGTCAAGGCTGAAATTTTGCAAATTGATAATAAATATGTAAAAAAGAGAAAATGTATGGAAATAAGAAACACAAACATGTCTGTTTGGAATTTACTATATTAAAAAAAAAGACATTTCACATCAATAGAGAAAAATTCCCATTTAATATTTCTGAAATGCATTTCATATTACAGAAATGTATAAAATTTATATGAATTGTATTACTTTTTTATTCAGAGAAATAAAAACAGTTATTCAAAAATATAGCTAACATGAACTAATATTATCACTTTAGAAGAATTTCTAATCTAAAATTACATGGGATTTATTCCTGGGTTACAAAGGTGGTTCAATATTCACAAATGAATTAGCAATGATTCATACCATCAATAAGAGAAAGTATAAGAACCATATGATCATTTCAATAGACACAGAAAAAGTACAACATCCATTCATGATAAAAACCTTCAGTAAAGTAGGTTTGGAGGGAACATATCTCAACATAATTAAGGCCAGCTATGAAAAACCCACAGTTAATATCATCCTTGATGGGGAAAAAATGAGGGCTTTCCTTTCAGGTCAGGAACAAAACAAAGATGTCCACTCTTACCACTTTTATTCAACATAGTATTAGAAGTCCCAACCACAGCATTCAGACAACAAAGAGAAATAAAAGGAATCCAGATTGGTAAGGAAGAAGTAAAACTCTCACTATTTGCCGATGACATGATATTATATGTAGAAAACCCAAGAAACTCCCATCAAAACCTGCTAGAACTGTAAATCAATTCAGTAAAGTCATAGGATACAAAATCAATGTACAAAAATCTGTTGCCTTTCTATACACCAATAATTAAGCAGCAGAAAGAGAAATTAAGAAAACAATCCTATTTATAGTTACACCAAAAATAATAAGATACTTAGAAATAAACCTAACCAAAGAGGTGAAAGACCAGTATTCTGAAAACTATAAAACACTGATGAAAGAAATTGAAGATGACACAAAGAAATAGAAAGATATTCCCTGCTCATGGACTGGAAGAACAAATATTGTTAAGGTGTCTCTGCTACCCAAAGCAATCTACAGATTCAATGAAATTCTTATCAAAATACCGACAGAATTTTTCACAGAGCTAGAACAAACAATCCTAAAATTTATATGGAACCATAAAAGACCCTGAATAGCCAAAGCCACCTTGAAAAAGAAAAACAAAGCTGGAGGCATCACAATTCCAGACTTCAAGTTATATTACAAGGCAACAGTAATAGAAACAGTAATATACTGGCACAAAAATAGACACATTGATCAATAGAACAGAACAGAAAACCCAGAAATAAACACACAATTATAAGATCAATTAATCCTTGACAAAGAAAGAAAGAATATCCAATGGGAAAAAAGAGACTGTCTTCAACAAATAATGTTGAGAAAACTGGACAACAACCTGCAAAAGAATAAAACTGAACCACTTTCTTACACCATTCACACAAAGAAACTCAAAATGGATTAAAGACCTAAATGTGAGACCTGAAAGCATAAAAATTCTAGTAGAGAACACAGGCGTTCTTTGTTCTTCTAAGTTCTTTGACATCAGCCTTTGTAACTTCTTTCTAGATATGTCTCCTGAGGCAAGGGAAACCAAAACAAAAATACACTATTGGAACTACATCAAAATAAGAAGCTTCTGTACAACAAAGGAAATAACAAAACTAAAAAGCAACCTACAGAATGGGAGAAAAAAATTGTAAATGACATATCTGATAAAGGATTAGTATCCAAAATATACAAAGAACTTATAAAATTCAACACCCCCCACAAAAATAATCCAGTTAAAAAATGGGTAGAAGACATGAATAGAAAGTTTTCCAAAGAAGACTTACAGGTGGCTAACAGTCACATGAAAAGGCACTCAACAACACTCATTATCAGAGAATTACAAATCAAAAATACAAGGAGAGACCAACTAACACCTATCAGAATAGCTAAAATTAACAACACAGGAAACAACAGATGTTGGTGAGGATGCAGGAAAAGGGAAACCCTCTAACACTGTTGGTGGGAATGCAAACTGGTGCAGCCACTCTGGAAAACAGTATGGGTGTTCCTCAAAAAGTTAAAAATAGAACTACCTTATGATCCAGCAATTGCACTGCTGGGTATTAATCCAGAGGATACAAAAATACTGATTTGAAGAGACACATGAACCCCGATGTTTATAGCAGCATTGTCAACAATAGACAAATTATGGAAATAACCTGAATGTCCATCGACTGATGAATGGATAAAGAAGATGTGATATATACATATATACAATGGAGCATTACCTGACCATAAAAAAAGAATGAAATCTTGCCATTTGCAATGACATGGATGGAGCTGGAGAATACTATGCTAAGCAAAATAAGCCTGTCAGAGAGAGACAAATACCATATGATTTCACTCATACGTGGATTTAAGAAACAAAATAGATGCATATAGGGGAAAAGAAAAAAGAGGGGCAAACCAGAAAAAAGACTCTTACTGAGAAAAAAACAGAGAGTTACTGGAGGGGATGTGGGTTGGGAATGGGTTAAATGGGTGATGGGTATTAAGAAGGGCACTTGTTGTGATGAGCAATGAGTGTTGTATGTAAGTGATGAATCACTAAATTCTATACCTGGAACTAATAGTACACTATATGTTAACTAACTGGAATTTAAATAAAAACCTGAAAAAGAAAAAAAAAACCTATAAACCTGGGTAACTAGAGTACTGGGAGGACAGAAGCAGGGAAGGGAACAGAGGCAATATTTAGAGAAAGAATGATCTATCCTACAATCTTTTCTCCCTTATTCCTGAAGTCATCATTGTATCCTGAAATGACAATTTTTGATCAAAGTCTGATTATCTGGTAAACATTCTCTTATATTTTTGAATGCCTATTGTCTTAGCTTGAGCTTCCATAAAAAAAAATCATGATTGAGTGGTGTAAACAACACACATTTATTTGTCACAGTTCTGGAGGCTGGAAATTCCACATTCGAGGTACCTGCCAATTCAATTCCTACTAATGATCCTTTTGCTGGCTTGTCAATCAATCCTTGCATTCTCATTGTGTCTTCATATAGTAGAGAGAAAAAAAGAAAGCTCTGGTCTCTCTTTCTCCTCTTACAAGGACACTAATCCCATCATGGAGCCCCACCCTTATGACCTCATCTAAACTTAATTGCCTCCCAAAGAAGCCACCTTCATATACTATTGAATGGCAAGTTAGGGCTTCAACATATAAATTTGAGGCGGGGGGGGGGGGGGGGCGGGAGGGCACACACATTCAGCTCATAACAGCTGCTATATGCACTGTGCAAAAAGAAGAATTGAGCTTGAAGGACAGGTCTGTCTTAAGCCAGAGTTTAAAAATTGCTCTTTGCCTGAATTCTGCTGCATACCTCCTCACCCAATGGTCCCCAGTCCACTATATTATCCACTAATATACCCACTATATTATATACATATTATATATTTATGATATATATTATATCATAAAGGTAAACAAACTATAGCCTGTGACCCAAGTCTAGCCTGCCACTAGCCTAGGTCCTCTCCTCCCCTTCCCCACAAAAAAGGAGAAAGTACTTATAAAACTCAACTCCTGGGCACCTGGGTGGCTCAGTCAGTTATCATTCGACTTTGGCTCAGGTCATGATCTCACAGTTCGTCATTTCGAGCCTGCATTGGTCTCTGTGCTGACAGCTTGGGGCCTGGAGCCTGCAGCCTGCTTTGGATTCTGTATCTCTCTTTCTCTCTCTCTGTCCCTCCCCCGCTTGCACGCCGTCTCTCTGTCTCTCAAAAATAAATAAACATCAAAAAAAATTAAAACTCACACCCCAAAAACCAAATTATCCAGGTAAAAAATAGGCAGAAGACATGAAGACATTTCTCCAAATAAGACAGACATACAGATGGCCAACAGACATATGAAAAGATGCTCATCATCACTTTTCATCAGGAAAATGCAAATAAAAACTACAATGAGATATCACCTCACACCTAACAGGATGTCTAAGATCAACAACACAAAAAACAGCAGGTATTGGTGAGGATGTGGAGAAAAGGAATAAGTTGTGCTCTGTTGGTGACAATGCAAAGTGGTACAGCCACTATGGAAGACAGTATGGTGTTTCCGCAAAAAGTTGAACATAGAACTACCTTATGTTCCAGAAATACTACTGGGTATTTAAACCAATAATACAAGAACACTAATCAAAGGTATATATACATCCCTATGTTTATAGCGCTATGATTAACAATGGCCAAGGTATGGAATCAGCCCAAGTGTCCATTGATTGATGACTGGATGAAGAATATTCCAGTGTGTGTGTGCGTGTGTGTGTGTGTGTGTGTGTGTGTTACATATTATACATGAATGGAATGTTGTTCAGCCATAAAAAGAATGGAATTTTGCCATTCGCAACAATGTGGATAGAACTACAGAGTATAATACTCAGCAAAATAAGTTAGAGAAAGACAAATGCCATATGATTTCACTCATATGTGGAATTTAAGCAACAAAACAAATGAGCAAAGGGAAATAATAGGAGAGAGAGAGAGAAAGAAAGAAAGACACCAAGTTCTCTTGACTATAGAGAACAAACTTATGGTTACCAGAGAGGAGGGGAGGTGGGGGGATGAGTTAAATAGGTGATGAGGATTTAGGAGTGCATTTCTGGAGATGAGCACAGGGTGATGTATGGAAATGTTGAATTACTATATTGTACACCTAAAACTAATATAAGTTGGTATGTTAACTAAGTGGAATTAAAGTAAGAACTTAAAACATATATATGCAAAATTGGTTGCAAAACGAATCGGGGGCACCTGGGTGGTTCAGCAAGTTGAGTACTGACTTCAGCTCAGGTATGATCTCACAGCTTGTGATCTCACAGATCACAGCCCTGCATCAGGCTTGCTGCTGTCTGCACAGAGCTTGCTTTGAATCCTCTGTCCCCTCTCTCTCTGCCTGTGCCCTGCTCAAGGTCTCTCTCTCAAAAATGAATAAACATATATAAAAATATATATGTACTAAAGCAAGTATGCATGAGTGCATTCACATACTCACACAAACACAAGTATTTCAATAACTCAGACTGTGCAGCATTTTTCTGTACTGGACAATGTGGTTTTCATTGACTACAGATCTAATATACATATATGTTATTTATATACATTATTTTTATATTACATATTTTTATATTGAACATATATTGTATATATATTATTTTATATTGCATATGTACGTCAATACTGAGTTTAGAAAAGTCTTAAAATTAGTGGGCTTTAACTGCTTATTTGGTATTTAGAAGATCATGAAATGAAGCAAGTTTAATTTAATTATTTTCCCATTATTAGAAATGTATAATATCAAAAGTTGTTCAAATAAAATTAAAACAGTAATATGAAGAGAAAGGAGTTGGGGAAAAGCCGACATGCAAAAACAGATTCTACAAAATGAAGGTAGTTAATATGAGCATTTTCAAGGAACATTAAGATGTGATGCTTATATTTCTGTAAAAATGGATTAAGATTTTACTTTGTGTCTGTTACTGCCTAATAGTTCACATTTGTTAACTTTTGTGACTATTAGAAGAGTTTTTAGCTTAGAGATCAAACGCAGATGGACTGAATGCAGGATGCCTAGTTGTCTGATTTTAGGAACTGGTTTTTAGAATGCTGATTATTTCCAAGTGTTTCTCAGTGTGCTCACATATAAATGAGCTCTTGTACAAAAGTTGTAGCTCATTACAGATTCCACATCACAAGATTTAATAAAGTAAAATACATTTTAAATAGTAAGGATTACAGGAAAAAATACTGAAATTATGGAGATAAAGGAAGCCCTTCTTAGAACACTTAAGCCAATAAGTGGCATAGGGAGAATACATAAATAAATCCTGACCACAAATTTCCAGGAATTAGAATAATGCAAATGATATCAATAATATCATTTTATATATTAACTGATCTTATTTACAGAAAAAAAGAGCTCAAAGCTATGATATAGTACTAAATACACGGAATATATAAATATTAGATGAAAATAATTTAAAGTTCCAGTCTCTCGTGGCATGGACTATACTTAGTGTTACATAATTTTTAGAAATATACCGAATATGCATCATTTGCACATTGCTAAATTATCTTCTGGAATTTTACTTAAATCACCATAATAAAATGTATTCATGATATAGTATAATAGCATTGGAGGTGCAAAAAACTACATGAATAAGCATTATTGTTTTGTCTCTATTCATCACCAATTTAGTCTTTTATAAACTAAAGAAAAATAGGGAAAATGAGGAGAAAGCTCTTAGGCCTGTCAGGATTAATTGCAGTGCCAATGTTGTTAATCTCTCTCTATTCAAAAGAGTACAAAAAAGCAAGCCCCTAAAATAAAATCTGATGAAAACATAGTCAAGACTCCTAAAAGTACTAATAGAGTTATTGATAAAACCCTAATAGCCACTCTTCAGGGACATTTTTTTAGCATTTAAATTTCAGAGTATCCTGAGAGGAAGGGTTTTTGGAAGCAAACTGCAGACATCTGGAGCCAGTGTTCTGCATTTGCAGTGTAGGTGAAGTGTGGGTGGGTGTTAGCATCTCTTTTCTTTAAAATGTTTTGGAATGCAACTGTACAATACCCTGCAGAACAGGCAGATTCCTGTAATTATGGCACACAAACCCTCCCATTGCGGGCAACCGAGATTTTACACACAGAGCAAGTGAAAGGCTGTATTTTCAGGGAACGTTTCTTCAGTGAGTAACAAGAGTGGCAAAATAATAGGGTCTTTTATTTATAGAGTTCCTTAGTTCAAAGAGCTCAAAGGAAGCGGTAGTCATGATCTCATTAATGAGCAAAGCAGCTCTGTGAGAAAACATAGAACCAATAACCATATTCTGCATATAGGGAAACGTAGGCTTAGAAAGTTATATGTGAGACCCAATTATCTTTATATCTCTATGTGATGAGAATAGTAATGGGAATACAACACTGTGAGACCTCCACCACACAAAGCAATACACTCAGTGCCTCCTAGGAGCCTCCTGCATGTTGCTCTATTACACAAGGTGGCTGCAGTCGGCCTTGGTTTTCTTCCTAGCCCACTTCCTAATCCCCAAACACTCATGGGGAGTTCCTTTGTGTAAGACCCAATCGTAATCATCATAAATGTGCTAAAGGTGGTTTCCATACAGGCTTAAATGTAAACTCTCCATTAAGGAGATGTTTTAGTTGTGTTTATGTTGCCTAAGATGAGTTGATGCTAGGACTTTGATTGGGTCAACAAAATGGTGGTAGTATTTTGCTGCAGTTGCAATAAATTTCAGGTTAGGATACAATCAAATCTCTGAGAGAAAGAATTAGAGAGGCATTTAGAAAATGTTGTAGCATATGCTTTACTGAGAAAATCCAAGTTCATTCACTTTCTGTATATTTAGGAAAATGATTGTGAAATTCCAAGTTAAGAGTATCCATGAAGTCCTAAAGATAAACATCAAAGATGAAGTGTATTGATAGGCAGTTGCATTTGCAGAGAAGTCTTAGAGAAGAAGCAAAAACTGCCTTCAGAGTAGATCAGTCCGTGCTGAAATTTCCTGGGCTTTTTTGTGTACATTCTCCTGAACCAATTTTCACAAAGTAACAGTGATTGGGTACTATTTCTTCAACATTCACTGCTGTGCTTCCTGGAGAATCCTGACAATCATAACTAGTTAGGCATTTCAAATGGCTGATTCTTGTATCTAAGAGATAAATGTATAGACTTTAAGATGCATCTCTATTTTAGCAACAATTATTTTTCATCACTTGAAGAACTTGAGAATAATGTCCATGCTTATGACTCAATAGTCAGTATTCTAAATTTATGATTCAAACTGTTTTGCTAAGAGCACTTGAACTTACATGTCGTCAACCATGATACTCAGATGCTATCGTTGAGTTTGAACACCAATTTTAGGGTTCTTTATCCCTGGAAAATTCACAGTATTTCCTCAGTTTTTCTAAGTTATCAAATGAAGCTATTTAACAAGTTTGCTTCACCAATAAGCCAACATTATTGTGACTATTAAATACTAGCATTCTAGTACTTATTGATAACTTCCAGTTTTCATGGAGAAAGCATAACAATGATTGGTTGGCAAAAATAGTGAGAAGGAAAATGTCTAACTTTCCTTAGTGATGGGAATAAAATTCAGTTTATCAGTTAAATGACATTCAGCTAAAAATAGCCTAAGTGATGAACTTGTCTAACCCCTTTCTCTTCTACTTGAAAGCCATTAAATAGACACCAGTGCATCACAACAGAGGTTAAATGATTTGTTCACAGTCACATGCTGCCATATATCAGAATGAGGGAATCAGATTCCATTCTCTGCACTATGCACTCAGAACTCTATGCTTAACATGTCATTTACAAGTTGAGAAAATTATTTAAATCTTATTGCAAATAGAATCTCAAGCATTCTCTAATGTCTGAGATTACGGAATTTTCTTTTTTTTTTTCTTTCTCCTTTGGGAGGTGCCAGAATTGTCCTTTCATTTGCTTTACACATTAAAGTGAAAATAACTTAAGGTCTTTATTTACACCATGTAATGTTTATAGATTAATGTCTGCGGTTACTCTCCATAGTTGCCCAGTGCCTCACCCCCCCCCATGAAAATCTTATTGAAATCTTACTGAGAAGCTTCATTCTCAGGAGGTTATTCCAATATGTATAGGAACCTTTATTCTCCTCTCATTCTATGAGAACAAAGAATGCAGATTTGAGGAAAAAACAAAATAAAACAAAAAACAAAAACTCTGGGTGATATAATGTATCCTTTAAATTCAAACCTACTTTTCCTCAAAGAATATTAATATGAAATAAAATGTTAGCAGATGCCAATAAATGTTAACCTCCCATCTTTCTTTTCTTATTTGTAGGAAAAGCTGGCAAAGTAAATAATAGCCTGAGAAGGGTCATATTGGATATACAAGTAAGTAGACCATTGTAGTTTACTAAAAATGATATAAAGTGGTAAGTTTTGGTACTAAAATTGATCTGTATACACAACTAACTGAAATCCAAGGTAGTTATTTAATTATTTAAAAAACAAGAAGAAAAATATGATCTATGGTTTTATCTAAAATAAAAACTGATATTTATACCATATGATTTCAAGTGAAATGTAATTGAAAAGCTATGCTACCCAAAATGATTATATTATGGATCAAATTAAGCTTAAAAGACTCAGTAATAACTAATATACATATTATTTTTATGAAATGTTCCAATTTAGGCTCCTGGCCTTGGATTTGAACAAACACACCAAATCCCTTCAGGTAAGCAATTTTGTATATATAAATTTTTGCGAATACTTCTTACATCGGTTATCTATTGCTGTGTAACAAATTGCTATGCAACTTAATCACTGAAAGCAAAACATACACTTACACATAGATTATCTCAGATAGGCTTTCTGTCGGTTAGGAATCTGGACAGTGCTTATCTGGGTGCTTTGCTTTACAGTCACTCACAAGGGTGAAATCACCATGTGGGCCCAGGGTCTGTGCTCCCATCGGAAGCAGCAAGTGGAGGAGATTGTACTTCCAATTTTCACTCAGTAGCTGTTGGCAACATACAGCTGTTCCTTGCCAGGTGAACCTCTCCAAAGTGGCAGTGTGCTTCCTCAAAGCCACTAAGAAAGAGTCTTCAGGTAAGATGAAGTCATAATCTGTTGTAATCTAATCAAAGAAGGGCATCCAAATTACCTTTATTGTATTCTATTAGTTACCTGTCACTAGGTCCAGCCCACACACAGATAGGAAATTCCACAAGGGCATATCCACAAGGGAATATCCTTGTGGGAATATCCACAAGGGCATAGGAAATTCCACAAAGAAATACCTTTGATAACTGCGTAAGGTACTTCTTTAAGGGGATACTTTAAACATGTTCTTTGTTTCCAAAAAATTAATTGAAAACTTAGAAATTTATGTTAGGTCTAAAAAATAATGTACAAAATTGAAGCATACTCTAGAAACAACAAATCCTTGAGAGAAATGAATAGCTAAGACATTTATGACATAATTCAGACTTATGAAGTAAAAGTTATAAAGCTAATAAACAGTATAAGATTTTTGAGATACTTGAGGATCTGTTGGAGCTTACATATCAAGGTTTTGTTTTGTTTTGTTTTTCAGGGAGTATATATGTTTTAAAATTTTATTTTGGTTCTATTTTTTTTTTCTGGTTGCTGTAAATAAATCCCTGTATCCACATCTGAGTACACATGCCCTGATCCTTCTTCTGTTCATATTTTGACTCCCCTATCTATTAGTTAGATGCCTTTGACCAGTCATTTAATTTTCTTTGCCTCAGTTTCCTCATCCTAGAGTTATAAGGATGTTTAAAACTTAATACACAAAATACATATTCCATGAATGATAATTATTATATCTTTCCCCCATATCTTAGATAATTTTCATCATTGATAACTGATTAATTTATATATCCATCCAATTAATAGTAAAGATTTATTAATGCTGACATAATGCATTAGTTGCTTATATGCTATTATGTGCTATGGATATTGAAGCTGGCATAACATTATCATTTTTAATATTATGATGATTGTCATATGAGAGACAGAAACAGGATGCTATAGGAGCACAGAAAAAGGCATCCAACCAAAACACCTGTATCATATCTAAAATGGTGAATCCAGTGAATTCTGGGGAAAATGGGATCACTGGTAGATAAAATAGCACATGAAAAGGTATCAAGTATGGCAACAATTCAGGAATAATAAACTGCTTCTTGTAACTGATGAATGAATTCTTATGGAGACTCCATAGCAGGTGAGTCTAGAAGGGTAGGAGAAATGGGACTTATGAAATGTTTTATGTGCCTATCAAGTGATTGTATATTTTATTTTATAAAAAGGCAAAGATAGGTAAAATTTATATTTTCTTTAAGAAGCAAGGAAATACATTACTGTACTTATTAATTCAAAGTAATCCCTGAAATACTGTAGAGGTGTGTCTAAGAGGATATTTTTCTGATGTAGAAAGAAATATTAAACTGCTCTGATTTAGACTTGGCTATAGTTAGCCTGACTTACTCTGTATACCTCAAGTAGAAGTTTTAGCTAAAGTAAGAAATGAATTTATAGGGTTGGATATAGGAAATGATTAATATTGTGTACTCTCAACTTTCTGAAATTTTAAAACATATGTTCAATTCATATTTAGTCTATGGAAAAATGAAAAGTGATAAATTTAGAGAAAAGAAATTCCATGGTTTGTGGGATTGAGCCCCACATTGGACTTTGCACGGACAGTGTGGAGCCTGCTTGGGATTCTCATTCTCTCTCTCTCTCTCTCTCTCTCTTTTTCTCTGCCCCTCCCTTTCTTGGTTTAATAAACATAAAAATAGAAATTCCATATTTTAAAATTATTTTAAGTATTAAGAAGTCTTATTGAAAGAAAATATGAACTCTAGAGATAAAGAATTCTAGTTTATTTTCTAATAAATAAGTGAACATATAAAAATGACCACTTGTGTAATGAAAGGTGAGATAAAAACTTCACAGTAAATATGATTTCTACATGATAGGGAGAGCATACTCAGAAGTATGTAAAAGATCAGGAAATTAAATGCTCAAATTAGTAAAATTTCTGGTATGCATATTAAACATCAATAAGTATGCTTGAAAATGTGTTAAAAAGAAATAAAACTTGTGCACACATATCTTTTCTCCACCCCCCAAAAACGAGGCAAATGGAATACTTTTATAAAGATACCATAAATTTACCAAAAAAAAGTAGTAGGTTTTCCTTTCATCCAATCAATACGGGAGTATGGAAACTCTGGATCTTGGAACACCAGGAAGAGAAAGAGAGAAAGTGTAGAACACCTCATTTACCTTTGTCTGATATCAATTTTAGTTAGAAATGTATACAGCCTTCTTTTTTTTCTTTTCTTTAGCTACTCATGTCCCTACTCTTTGTCCACGTTCTTCTGATACACTACCCTTCCAATTTCTTCTTTGCAAGGGAGCTCAAGGTCTTCTAAGATAATAATTCTACCTAAAATGTACTTATTTTATGCTATAATAAACAGAGAATATCTATATGTAAGGCATGACATGTAACTGGGAATCTAGAATATGTGATACTGTTGCAAATGTTTAAGTTAAAACTCATAGTGAAATTGCTTTCTATTATGTTGTAGACACCTTGTCAGAAATGATTTATTCAGTACTAAAGCAATAATGTTATATATAAATTTGAAACACTCTCACTTCCCTCTGGAATCAATGTCTTAAAAGACGTACTAACCAACGATGGCTTAGGAAATACTATGGCATTTTGTATGAAGATAAATTCATGCTTTACACAACGATAAGCTAAAATGAGTAGATTTTTACTTTCAGAAGCTATTTGATGAACAAAATACAATTTATAATGTGGTAAATGCCCAATTAAAGTAGAGGCTCCATTGCCAATCTCTTATGTAAGTAGCCAACATTTTAAAGCTATTAATTAAACATGTTAATGACCCATCATTTCCACAGAGGTCTGTAGGTGTTTGGCTCTCAGAAACACTCAAGTAGCATTAACTCACCATGGACAGTAGAGCTAAGGCAATTAATGAACTGGGTTTCTTGTCTTCGCAAAATCTACAGCTGCTGAGATGAAAGAATTTCTGAGGGGAATAAGAAAAGACATAGAATTCAAATGTGAGCAATTGACATTAATCCCTAATATTCCCTGAGTTGCATAGTTACATTAAAGTGAGGGAACAGAGTCAGAAGGAAGGCTCTCGTTTGTATGCTCTAATTTCTCAGTTTAGATCTATTGATAACGTGCTACTGGAGTGTCACAAGCCAGCAGCTTCTGTCCAACTTGAATTTCTCCACTAAAAAATCAAGATAATGCTCCTATTACCCAATCTCAGGAGATTAATAGGAGAAATATAGAATAAAAGTGATTATACAGCAAATGCAAATGTTCGTGTAAAATATTAACCTAAATTTGGTAACTGTCATAAGAAAAATCCATTTCAAAGGGAAATTTAGCTTACCTTCAACTTCCCTAAAGCTATAATGAGCTTTTGAATTCAATGTTAGGTTCTAATTTTCTTAAATAGAAAAGCTCTATGTAAAATCAATGTGAATTTTATAATAGAATGCTTTTATTATGTAGTCCTAGGCCAAACAGGAGACAGGGGCTAATTCCCTGCTCTGTTTTACTGAATGCAGTAAGAATAATAAGTGCCCACCATGAGATTTAAAAATCCACTTAGAGCCTCTTCCTCAAAGACCAGAGGGATAAAAATCAAGTATTCCCAGACATAACCACCCCTAAATAAACCTTGCAGTAATTAGGAACCCATGATGAGAACATTTCATTGGGCAGTAAGAGGGGCTGAGGGAAGAAGTGCATATAAACCTGTCCTACATTTTAACCACTACTTTGGGCAAAAGAATTTAATGCTCATTAGAGTGTATTTTCCTATTTATGTTACATGCTTCAATTCACATATTTAGAATCTAATACTTGTAATGTATTACAAAAAAATTTAATATATTTTGTGATATCAGTAAATGATTTGTGTTAAATTTGACAAAGAGAAATGCAGGATTTTTTGCTACTAATTTTAGCAAAAGTAAAAATATAACACTAAAATTTGTTGAAAGCTTTTTTTTATTGTTGTCTAGTCTTTGTATTTCCCCCAAACTCACACTATGTTGATCTTGTTGATAATATGCCTTTGCCTTTAATTCAAGTTAAATTTTAAAGAATGCAACATTTAAAAAAAATATATTTGGTTTAGAGAACATTGTGAGTACTTATGTGGCAGACACTTATTTGGGCTTCCCAAGGACCCTTTCCAGAATTCACTGCCCAGCTACAGGTGAGGGGTTAGCTTACAAACTCCACAGCCTACATCCTCAGTATGTGCCTCAGCTCATTGGTGAGGTGCTTCTCTTCTACGGGCACTGAACGGGTGATAGTATAAGAGCCTAACCATCTTTGCCAAACATGGCATTCCTCTAACAAGCAATATGTCTATATTGATTCCCTGGAGATGGATAAAAAATATCTGGGCAATTAACAGGAAAATGAAAATAATGTGAGATTAAGAGAGTTTTTTTTACAAGAAAATCCCATTTTGTGCAATTGGTAAGGAGAAATTATGAACATCAACTCCAGGATTTAATAGAGTGTTGAACTTGCAAGATGATTGAATGCTTGGCCCAAGCAAATCAGTTATGCCAAGATCAGGTCTCTTACTCAGAAAAGTCAAGCCGCTAAAACTTAGGATAAGGAGAACTCAAAGATTTTGATTCACCATATAGTTCACTCTCCTCTATGTGAAAAGCTAATAAAGAGACTTTTCTCCAACAAGGTAAAAGGTGCCCCTTTCATGAGCTACTCCCTCCTCTTCTTGTGGATATCAGGCTTATAAACAGATTTAAATCACATTCCAAAGGAATCTGGATCATCCAGACATTATAAGAAACATCACTTTGATCCACTATGTTGATGGCCTCATACTGATTATACAGAAGAACGAGAGGTAGCTACAATAATGGAAGACTTTTGAGACTTGTCTGATTCAAAGGGTGGGATTAATTCTAACAAAGATTCAGGGACCTGACACTTCAATAAATTATTTAGAGATTTATTGGTCAGAAGCATGCCAGATATCCCTTTAAAATTAAAGACAAATTGCACCACCTTACATCCTCTAAACAAAGAAGTAGGCACAATGCCTAATTGATCCCTACACCTTATGAAAATAACATTTTATATATGAGAATGCTATTCTTACTCATATACCAGGTGACAGGAAAGCTCTGTGATATTCCCAGTTTGTAATCCAAGCAGTCTTGCCCCCTAGGTCATATGCTCCATCAGAATGTGATACTGTGTTGCATGGGTCATTATTGAAAAACATCCTGTGTGGTATTTATGGCAGGCCCTAGAGAAAGACTAAAAATAGGCCCCTAGAGCAAGGCTATGCAATTTGTAGTAGAGAATTATGTTTCTATTGTAAATAGCTACTGCCATGTGACCGAACACTGGTAGAAATGGAATACTTGACCATGGGACACCAAGTGGCTATAGATCTGGAACTGACTACCATGATCTCAGTCCTTTTAAAAGCATCAAGTCATGAATTTGGGCTGGTCCTGCAGCAATTATTCATCAGATACAAATGGAATACTCAATACCAAGCACAAGTAGGGACAGAGAGTATAAATAAGCTACATGAGCAAGTAGTACTCCATGCCACATGTCCTTCATGTGACCTCCATGTCACATAGCATGATTGCATAAGTGCCCCTCAAACTCCATTGGTGGTTCCACATGGAAAAAACAAACAAACAAACAAACAAAAAACAAAAACCTGAGCTTTGTTTATACATGAGTTTCTCGATAAGTGTATATAAACCAAAAATGGAGAATGACTAGTTTATAGCATTGCATGTAGGTAGCCTTGAAAGACAATGAAGTAAAAGTGTTCATGGTGGGTGGAGTTTTGGAAGGTTCATCTGATCTTTCACGCTGTGCAATTGGCAAAGTAATCTCAGAAGAAAATACATAGGGCCCCTGGGCAGTAGTGAGTAGCCTGGCCAGATAGAAGCCTGAAAGGAACAAGATCAAAAGAACATGGGAAAGAAGGCCCACCTTAGAGGCATGTGAGTAAACATATGAAAGTGAGCACAAAGTGCCAAGATCTTTAAATCATATATTAAAACCCACCAGAAAGTATCACATGCAAGGAGGCACAATGACTTAGCTAGTTGATATTAACTAGCATTTTTCAGCACACATTCCAGTGCTGACACAATGGGCACACAAACAAAATGGCCACAGTGACAGTGACAGAGGCTACGCATAAGCCCTACATCATGGACTCTCACATAACGAGGACAATACAACAACTGCTGCCTCTGGTTGTCTGGCAGCAGGTTATTGATTTCCCAGTGTCATAGAATTCTTTGTGAAGATAAACTAGCCAGTTGGTGGCAAGATGAGTTCTTTGAGATTCTTTCAACATCAAGGGTCACTGAATTGTTTTCACAGAAATGGGTACATATTCTTCATATGGATGTGACTTTACTGCCTTCAAAATCTCAGTTAGCATCACTCTCTTAGAATGTTCAGAGTGCCTGAACCACATGAAAGGAATCCTATACAATATACCATTTGAATAGAGAAACCATTTTACAGGGAATAAGGTGTGGCAGTAGATTCAATACTGTGGAATCTTTTGATCCTATCACGTACCACATCACCCAATATCTACTAACCCGATTGAGCACTAGGAGGACCCATTGAAAGTAAAGCTAGTTTAGAGCCAGTACCCTTAGAAGATGAGATACCATACTCTAGGGCATGTGTCTACATTGGATTAGAGAACTGTACATGATGTTATGCCCCAAAGAAGATAGATACATGAGTCCAGGAACAAAGGAGCAGAAGCAGTAGTCAGCACATGTACCATTTTTTCTAGTGATTCACTTGGAGACTTTGTGCCTCCCATCTCTCCAACTCTGGGCTCTGCATGATCAGAGCTCCTGCTCCTCAAAGAATGCACATGCTCATGGGGGTCACAAAATTACCAGAAATAACTATCACCTGGTCATTGTGAGATCCTTATGTCCAATCAGCAGTACACAAGAGGGGTCACTATCTTGGGAGGAGTAAATAATTATAATTTACAGGAGGAAGTAGGGCTCCTTTTTTACAGTGGAAGTATAGATTATATGCATAATTCAGTTAATGTATTTGGGTTCTCGTTGGTTCTCCCTGCCAATATGTGAATGGACAAGCACAGCAACTTTTATGTGAGAGGTTGAAGGGTCTCAGGATCTCAGATCTCTCAGAAATGAAGGTTTATTTTACATCACTAAACAAACCAATAAAGATGGTAGCTGATGGTGAGCAAAATTTGGAAGAATAAGTAGAATAGATAGATGGCAAGTGCCATTTTAAGAATTTGAGACCAACTACAGTGATGAGCACTGAAGTTTATCCTACTAACATCCCACTTCTAAATATTCCCTCAGAAAGAATAATCACTCTAGAGGGGCTTTTTCTTTTTTTTAATGTGCATAGAACAGTGGATCTGGGTTATATAATTCAGGACCTGTTGCTCAGCTGCAAATAATATGCTTAATCTGGCAGTTTCTAGTTCTTAGTTCTTCAGTATTCAAGATAAGGCCATGATTTTCCAGGGACAACCTCTGGCCAATGACTGATCAAGTCGGTGGCAGGCAATATGAAGCTCATCTTAGCGTGGTACCCATGCAATGGCTGACCAAGGGGGCAGTGCAGTGACACAGTCATCCCAGTCAACAGAACTTGTCTAACAGGCTTTTTTCTTTAGAGTTCATGGTTGTGTTGGTAGAGACTCTGTTAGGTCTATATCTTGATCTGACAGTACTCCTGTTTGACCATGCTGCTTTCTCTTTCTCCTTTTACAAGTTTATTCCTCAGTAAAACTTTTGCCCTACCAACTTTGTCTCAACATTGGCTTCTCAAAATGCTAATCTCAGTGGCCTACTATAATCAACTGAAATAAATGCTCATTACTTCTTGCAGATAGTTTTTATGTTATTTTCACTCATTCATTAATTAATACATTATTTTTCCATAAATATCTAAATATATTTTGACTTTAGAATCCAAAGCATAAAGCTAGATTTTGTTCAAAGCAGTCTGCTGTATACATTGGTTATTCCCACAAGAATCTTGGCCTTAAAAAATTAACAGAATAATACACGCAGTGAGACAGATTTATGAACAAAAGAAATATGGTGATACATAACTGGTTTACAAGAACATAA
This sequence comes from Lynx rufus, assembly GCF_022079265.1. Taxonomy (NCBI): domain Eukaryota; kingdom Metazoa; phylum Chordata; class Mammalia; order Carnivora; family Felidae; genus Lynx; species Lynx rufus. The sequence continues at coordinate 50,719,878 of NW_025814845.1, forward strand.
AGTAAGAATCTAAACTCTTCTCCCATTGCCCCAGAAAAATCTTGGACAGTTCACTAGCTTGGAAGAAACTGTAATTGAATTAATCTGTGCTTAAAAATCTCAAATTTTGGTTTGTTTTCTGTATTTTATTTTTTATTTTTTGTGGAGAGTCTTTATTTTTTTTTAAGTTTATTTATTTTGAGACAGAGCATGGAGGGGCAGAGAGAGAGAGAGTGAGAGAGTTAAAATCCCAAGCAAGTTCCACACTGTCAGCACAAAGCCGGATGCAGGGCTCAAACTTAGGAAGATGATATCATGACCTGAACCGAAATTGGACACTTAACCAACTGAGCCACCCAGGTGCCCTATGTTGAAAGTCTTTTATAGCAGAATTGATTCTTCTAATAGACATCAGACTATTCTAATTTTCCATTTCTTCTATCATCTTTATTAGGTTGTATTTATCTAGGGATTTGTCCGTTTCATCCACATTGTCAAAGGTTTGCCATCCAGTTATTTATAATGTTCTTTTAAATATCTTTTGATGTCTGAAGATTTTTAGAAATATTAATTTCACTCCTGATATTAAATACTTTATCTTTTTTCTCATCATAACAGTCTTGGTAAGCATTTATCAATTTTAATAATGTGTTGGAGAACATTATCAAAAAAGATGTGGTCCAACTGACCTGTGAGCTGGACCTGGGCACTTTGGAGGTTCCTCACCCCTTCCCTTGTCCTTGGACAGTGGTAGCCTTTTCTACTCCCAGAGGCTGCTCCAAGGACACAGAGTTGAGATAGTAATGTGGTGTTAAAAACACCTGCATGGTATAAGTGACTAAGCCGAGTTAGGGCCTCTTTCTAAGTGTTTAATATTTAGAGGGCAGGTGTGAGGATCCATTCCCCTTGCTGTCACCCTAGACAAGACTCTTATGTAAATTCCCTTGGTTATTAAAATTGCCACCTACCAACATGGAGTGGAAAGCTTCTCTTTGGTCTCTCCCTGCTCTAAGATGGCTGTTGTCATATAACACCAAGAAAGCTCCCAAGAGGGCTGTGAATCTACGAATGTTATTTCAAACAATCAAATGTTGGCTTCTTTCCTTTGATTTATGTTTGTTTTTATTTTCTTAATCTCTGTATGTATGTGTGTGTGTGTGTATGTGTATATATATATGCATATATATAACTTTATATTTTCTACTTTTATAAGAAATAAAGACAAAATGCTTTTTTAGTGTAATGAATATGCTGATATGCAAGCATAAATTTTGAATACAAGTCTATAAGAAAATGGAAGGGATAAAAGATGAATGTGTTTCTTCTCATTAAGAACACCTCTTTGGAGGGTGGGGGATGGGCTAAATGAGTGATGGGTATTAAGGAGGGCACTTGTGTGGAGCACTGGGTGTTACATGTAAGTGATGAGTCACTAAATTCTACTCCTGAAACCAATATTATACTGTATGTTAACTAACTAGAATTTAAATAAAAATTTGAAAAAGTAAATATTTTTAGCATTAAAAAAAGAACATCTCTTTGAATCATATACTTTCCTATTTATATCTCAGGGACCAGATATTAATTAAATAATCTCTCCTATACAAGAAAAGTTAAAAAAATGTACTTTATTCTTTCACATTAGGTCCAACAAAGGATAAGCCAAAAGATGGTGAAAACACACATTGAGGTAAGCTGCAAGTGGTCTCCACCAGAGTTCAAAAGGACACTGAATAAAAATAGTTAAAAAGGATTACCTCTTGGTTACAGAGCATATGGGCTGGAGGTAACTGAAAACATTTACTTTTAATTATAATTTATAGAAAATATTTTAAGAGGGACCCCTGCATGGCTCAGTCGGTTGAGCATCCGACATTGGCTCAGGTCATGATCTCACAGTTTGTGAGTTCGAGCCCCATGTCAGGTTCTGTGCTGACAGCTCAGAGCCTGGAACCTGCTTCAGATTCTGTGTCTCCCTCTCCTTCTGCTTCTCCCCTACTTGTGCTCTGTCTCTCTCTCTCTCTCTCTCTCTCTCAAAAATAAATAAAATGTAAAAAAAATGAAAATATTTTAAGAAAACATCAATAAGTGTTAAAATTATGTAAAATAAGGATATCCAATAATGTAAAAGATCATTAACAATATAGACATTAGAAGAATGAAAGCTATATAAAACAAAATAATCATCAGGCACTATTATTTTTTTAATTACACATTTATGTATAACTATGCATGCATATAAGTAAACATGCATATAAAATGAGGATAAAATATATTAAAAATAAATTAAATAAACAAATACAATTTTAAAGTAAAATACAAAAGAAGCATGCACTTAAAACTTTTAAAAGGAAATATATCAAATGTCTCCTTTGTTTATTCAGGAATTTTTGCTCATTTGTTCTAAAATATTGTACTGTTTATATGAGTGTAAAAAATTGTGTGTGTGTGTGTGTGTGTGTAATACAGAAGTTTATGTAATATAAACCAATCACTTCATAACCAAATGTTAACCTGCATGATTCAAATAAAGATGAAAGGTATCTAGGTTGGTATTATTAGAGGAATTGTCTTCTTTTCTGTCTAAAACAATATTACACATTACATTTTAAGTAGAATATTTCATTTCTGCATAAAAGAGATATTATAACTTCATGAAATATTTTTGAGGCAACAATGGCGATGAGTGACTTTAAATTTATTGTTCAAAATGTTATAAATAAAATCAATTTTAGTCTGTTTTTTATTATGATTGCATCATTAACTCCACCATATCCAAATGGTAATCAAATTGAAATATAAGAAAAATGATTAATTACCTCTGCTGTCTCTATATGATACACTGGTTGACTAGATAGACTAGTGAGGAATACAAAATGACCTGGTGAGAAGCCATCTGTACTTCTGTCCAACTCTTTAAAAGCATTTCTCCTGCTGATATTATCACAGTGTTCAATAACAATGTAACAGAAGCTTTATCACCAGGATATCATGGGGCATTTCATGCCCTTTTGCCATATTTCTATTACCTCTTGAAATAGGCAATAGAAACTGTCAAGGTTAATTGTCTTTATTAGGTCTATTGCCATATCTGGAACCCACTACACAGATTTTTACAAATCTCTAAAAAGGTGTCAATGTGTCCAGTTTAAAACCAAGTCATATATGCAAAAACAACAACAACAACAACAACAATAACAACAACAATAAATGACAAATACTGAAATGTTGCTCTGATTAGCATGTGAACAAATCATCTGATTGTGATTATATAGCTTATTAGGCTGATAGATACATTACATAAAATTATTTTATTTTGCTATGCATGGTCAATCTCTATTTCAAATTTTTAAACATAATATCAAGCCATTTTAAATACATGTATAAACACTGAGGATGCTTATCTATTTATAATTTGCTTTCCTATATGTTTGGAATACATTATACGATTTAAAAAGAAAATGTAGGGGCGCCTGGGTGGCGCAGTCGGTTGAGCGTCCGACTTCAGCCAGGTCACGATCTCGCGGTCCGTGAGTTCGAGCCCCGGGTCGGGCTCTGGGCTGATGGCTCAGAGCCTGGAGCCTGTTTCCGGTTCTGTGTCTCCCTCTCTCTCTGCCCCTCCCCCATTCGTGCTCTGTCTCTCTCTGTCCCAAAAATAAATAAATGTTGAAAAAAGAAAATTTAAAAAAAATAAAAAGAAAATGTAGATTATTTACAAAATAAGTTATTTAAGAATGGGGTGGTTTTTGGGGCGCCTGGGTGGCGCAGTCGGTTAAGCGTCCGACTTCAGCCAGGTCACGATCTCGCGGTCCGTGAGTTCGAGAGCCCCGCGTCGGGCTCTGGGCTGATGGCTCAGAGCCTGGAGCCTGTTTCCGATTCTGTGTCTCCCTCTCTCTCTGCCCCTCCCCCGTTCATGCTCTGTCTCTCTCTGTCCCAAAAAAAATAAATAAACGTTGAAAAAAAAAATTAAAAAAAAAAAAAAAAAGAATGGGGTGGTTTTGAATTAAACTACAAAGAGTTGACTATTTCCATGATCTTATATGTGGCAGCCAGCACAGATGGATTTCATAAGGTCCAAGAGGAAAATGCTACATGATGTTGTCACATAATCAATCAGTTGACACAAATTTATAGGCATTGAGCAACCCATCATTTCAGGTATACAGCAGAATGAAGGAATATATCTTCCATAATGTAACAAGTTTTCCTAATTAGCTGAAGGATGACCTTATTACATCATTATTTATCCAAAGTAAGAACAATATTACAGACAACTTTTCTTTCAGGCAATTGATTTTAACTTAAGGGTTTTGACACATAAATAGTTTTATGACTTTTTCTGTGGAGGCAGAAGTGATGTGGCTGTAAGGCAAAGTGTCCTTACATATTGGGAAGCTTCCGACTGAAGGATGCAGGGGAAAATTATATTAAAAACTCCTGTTTATTAATTATTTCATTTCTGCCCAGAACTGTGCTGAGCACTTTATATACAAAACACAAAGCTAGTATAATAGGAAGTAAAAGAAATTGGATTCCAAACCAGTTTTTCTGGATACCAAAGTCAGTACATGCCACAGTAACAGTATTATAGGCAAGTTTAAATTACTTTCTCTCCCACTTAAATATTCTTTCTTCTGACTATTTGTAAGTTGACATCATTTTTATTTCCTTTCCATTTGTTTTAATTCATTAGTTACCTGTTGCTCATCCTTAGACTTCCACATTTGCATTTGTCTTTGCCAACTTGATTCACTCCTGGTCTGTTATTCTTAAACCCACCGGCTCAAGTTCTTGTCCCATGCCACATTTACTGTTCTTTGGCTACTTGGCTAAAACTTTAAATTCATTGTGTACATGTGTTGCTCAATCCTAGTCTACCACAAGTGGAATTTCTAGCTTTTATTCAAGACCATTACCCTTTGGTAGCTGGGTTTCTCTTTCTGTGACTACTTTCAAAGTCTAAATTTTTAGCCTGAAAAATAGTATGAATGAATCCTGCACTTACTTTCAAGACCACGTATAAATTGTTCCTGATCTTTGTTTTTATGTTTATCATCTAGCTTTCCATATGACCACTTTGATCCATGGTTAATACAACATCTAGGTCTTTGCTTTTTTTTTTTCACCAAAGTGTTTCATTTTATCAAGTTGGGATTAAAGGATTCATATTGAGGGATAGTTATGATATTTGTAGAGGACTTAGAAGTTTTCTACAGGCCAGGGTAGAAGTTCAAGTGTGCACAAGATAAATTTTATGCTAAAGGAAATGGAACAGCTGCTGAGGCTTTTTAATTAAGGAAAGTAATGCAAAATCACTTTGTGAAAATTATTCTGAAAAAAAGTATTCACACAATATTTTGATCAAGAGAAGAATAAAGTTTGGATCTCCTTTCATAAGCTGAATATAGGAAGTGCTAGAACGCTGAGCTGACTTTGTAGTGGTAGGAGTTAAAAGGCAAAAATAATTGTGGTTGATAATAACAACATAATACTCTGGTTTACGATATCTTACTTGCTGTAGGAGACAAAGAAGAGGTAATTATTAAGGACTGTTTAACATTTCTTGTCTGAGTGACTGAAGCGTTGTATTTGGAATGTCAGAAGTATAGGCATGAGGTGGTGCTTGGATGATGATTTCCATTTTAGATATGTTGCACTAGAACGTACTAGAAAAATGTTTATGTGGAAATGTCTGGTAGCCAGTTCAAAATGAAGTGAAAGTTTAGATGGAAAGGCAAGCTTAAAGATATAAGTTTGAAACTCATCCACGCGGATGTACTAGTTACTATTGTAAGAAGAGTTGGCTCTCTTGTAGAGAAGAGTTGATCAGAAACATAAACCTAGGAAATGTTCACATCCAGAGTGGGAAGCAAGAAAGGAAGAGGAGAGGACATTACCTATTACAAAGAGTTGTTTTGACCATCTCTTACTTTCATGTAGAGACTTTGGGCATGTTATTTAGAGTTTTAAATAATATATATGTACATGGATGGCACATTGTCATGGGTTTAAGACATGTTAGTTGAAATAAACTGAAGGTGCCAGGGCGCCTGGGTGACTCAGTTCGTTGAGCAGCCAACTTTGCCTGAGGCAAAGATCTCACGGTTCAAGCTCCACATCAGTCTCACTGCTGTCAGCCTGTCTGCCTAGAGCTCACTTTGGATCCTCTGCCCCCCTTTCTCTCTACCCCTCCCCTGCTTGCACTCTCTAGAAAGAAAGAAAGAAAGAAAGGGAGGAAGGAAGGAAGGAAGGAAGGAAGGAAGGAAGGAAGGAAGGAAGAAAGAAAAAAAGGAAGAAAGAAAGAAAGAAAGAAAGAGAGGAAGGAAGGAAGGAAGGAAGGAAGGAAAAAAGGAAGGAAGGAAGGAAGGAAGGAAGGAAGGAAGGAAGGAAGGGAGAAAGAAAGAGAGGAAGGAAGGAAGGAAGGAAGGAAGGAAGGAAGGAAGGAAGAAAGAAAGAAAAAAAGGAAGAAAGAAAGAAAGAAAGAAAGAAAGAAACTGAAGGTGCCAAAAAAGAGTTAGAAATAAAAACAAGATAATGAGAATCCAGAGGAAGAGGATGTCCATGAATCAGAGCCTACATTGCAAATTCTGGCAGGGTGGATGCTAAGAAAATGAATAGAGAAAAGGTTGAGTATGGCAATTAAGATACAATTAATTACATTTGAGACCAGAATGTAAACATATTGAAATGCAGAAAATAGTTTATAAATAGTATTTCTCGAATTTATATCTGTAGCTACAAATAGTTCTCTTCCCTATGGTTACTTTCATTATTTTGACATGACATATAAGTGTCACTAATCTTTTATCTTCACTTTAATAATAGAGAAACTGAGGCAGAAAGTCAAGATACGTATTTTACAACTGTCGCATTAAAGGCTAGAATTTTAAACTTGCCACTGTTATTTTGATATCAAACTAAATGTTCTTTAATTGCCATCATGGCAAGCACTATTTTTTATGATGTGATCAGCTCATGCATGTAGTTTAATGGTATATAAACAACAATCAATTCAAATTAAATCATTCCATTTTTAGAAGTAAAACCTACCAAGGCATCTCATATCACATAATTGTATAATTCACTGTAATTACATAATGCTCATATAGTGCTAAAAAAATTGATAAGCTGACATTAAAGCAAAATGACTTAAACCTATCTTAATTTGAAGCGCAATGATCACATTGCTAATAATATGATTAGTTCTAAATTTTTGAATTGTATTCCCTAGGAGTTTATGACTTTTCCCTTAAATAATTTTAACAACCTTCAAGGAAACCCCAGGAGAAAATACATTAACAAAATGTCTATTTATTTGCCACATATTTTTAGTATTTCCTGATTAAAATTTCTTTATATCCAGTCTGTTGAGATTGTACATATATTTGGCCCATAAATAGCAGCAATCTCTTTTGTAATTAGCCTCATGTTTAGTGATTTATTCAGCAATAAAATAAGCCAGATTCTGGAATTTTGATCACTTGTTAGGGACTGAAATCTGGCATTACCAAAGGCTTGAGACTAAATGAAAAAGACAAAATTCTTGCTATCCTGATGCCTTATGTATTATAGCTAGAGTCAAAAGAGACTTCTTAATTTAGTTATAACCCTAAGATTTCAAGGCAGCAGTTGTGACAATGCTGCTGGCCCACAATGTATGGCTCTGAAAATATTGTCTTTCAGTACAGATTGTAAAGGATTTATTTAAATAAATATTGCCCATGATACACGTATCTGGAGACAAAGCAGCCAGCTTCTTTGAGAAAGTAAAAGCAATGTCATAGCAGGTTCATTCGCTGAGGAAATTGTGTATGGAGAATCAGACAAAGCGCAGTCCTCAAACTTCTTGGGCAACAAGGGGACAATTGGGAGTGAAATAAACAAAAAGGCAAGATTATCCTCCAAGGAACTTTCTCACAATCCTTAACTGCTACTTCCGGCAAAAGATTTTCATGTGTTTGTCAGAGCAAAAATAAATTTTAAGATTAAGGTTAAATTTTTTTTTTTAACGTTTATTTATTTTTGAGACAGAGAGAGACAGAGCATGAACGGGGAGGGTCAGAGAGAGGGAGACACAGATTCTGAAACAGGCTCCAGGCTCTGAGCTGTCAGCACTGAGCCTGACGCGGGGCTCAAACTCACAAACCGTGAGATCATGACCTAAGCTGAAGTCGGCCGCTTAACGACTGAGCCACCCAGGCGCCCCATGTTTAAATGCCCTTAAATTCTTAAGGGGCACCTGGGTGACTCAGTCGGTTAAGCGTCCGACTTCGGCTCAGGTCATGATCTCATGATTCATGGCTTCGAGCCCTGTGTGGGGCTCTGTGATGACAGCTCAGAGGCTGGGGCCTGTTTCAGATTCTGTGTCTCCCTTTCTCTCTCTACCCCTCCCCCACTTGTGCTCTGTCTCTCTCTCTCTCTCTCTCTCTCTCTCAAAAATAAATAAACATTGAAAAAGTTTTAAAAATTAAATGCATACTTAAAAAGAGTTAATTTCCTTGGTTTGCTTTTCTTTATTAGTGTTGCCTCAAAACACTAATCATACCTGGACTCACTCTATTTTCATCTGTGACCCTCAAAAATTTCCATTCTATGCAAATTGTCTGAGTTCAGTCTATGTCTCCAAATTTTACTTTTCTTTTTTATTTCTAACTTTCATTATGGAAAATTTCACACACATAACAAAATAGAGATACGAGTATAATGAATCCTGGTGGATCCACTGTAATTTTGTATAGTCTAATAACATCAAAGCCCTGTATATGTCCAACATTCCCAAATTTCAGACAGCACATTATTCCATCCATAAATATGTAAGTATACATATGTAAAAAATGAGTATTTTAAAAAACATAACCACAACATTAAGAACATTAATTAATATGCCCAGTGAGTTTTCACACTACTAAGACTATCCTTTAACTAGTTGTTTGTACAAATCCAGATAAAGTTAAGGTCCGTGAATTGTAATTTGTTCATATTTTTTTAAATCATTTGTTTTATAATGTGTAGTTTCTTTTCCCATCTCTTTTCCTCAAACTGGAAATTATTTTCCTCCAACTAGTTATTTGTCCTGCAGGATTTCCTCAAACCTAAAATTTATTGATTTCATCTCAGTGGCATCACTATTTAACGTTTTCCATGATCTTTATTTTCTATAAGTTGGTAGTTACAATAAAAACTCAATCTGGTATGGGTTCAATTTTATGGAAAGTTTGTAAGAGCTATTGCATATCTCCACCAGTATGTGATTAAACCTAGTTTTACTTTATTTTGGGTATACATTCATGTTTAGTTAAGAGATGTATATTATTATACATGAACTAATAAAGCTTGCTTTTTTTTTTTTTTTTTTTTTTTTTACCATAAAGGTAAAATATGTACCATTAGCTCTCAAACATTTTTTTCCGGAAATATACCCATGTTTTTGCCTTGTAATACCCAAGTTAAAAAAAAGAAAACGATTTCCAAATATATGGCAAAAACCTGTCTTCCTTCTAGAAACAGCTTCTTTGGCTTTATCCACTCCCACAACTCTTTCTGAAAATCTGCAAACCATAGTAAGTCTAAGAGCTGTGGAAGGAAAGCAGAATGAATTGAAAGTATGAGGAGGCATTGGGAATATTAGGGTTTTTTTTAATTAATTTATTTATTTTGAGAGAGACAGAGGTGGTGCAAGTTGGGGAGGGGAGAGAGAGGGAGATAGACAGAATTCCCAAGCAGGCTTTGCACTGCTAGCTGTGCAGAGCCCAATGCAGGGCTCAAACTCAAGCACCTGTGAGATCAAGCCCTGAGTCGAAACCAAGAGTTGGCGCTTAACCGACTGAGCCACCCAGGTGCCCCCAGGAATATTGTTTTTTAAGACTATATCTACATAAACTAAGTAAATAAGCTAATTACAAATTGTAATATAATCAATCAATCAATACATTTAAATCAATATATTTTAATTTTTGTTCACAATATTTTATACAATTTCAAGAATCAAACAACACGTAAAGACTTTTTTTTTCTTATAAAAAGACATGAGTTGTTAAAAACTGAGAACAAACTGAGGGTTGATGGGGGGTGGGAGGGAGGGGAGGGTGGGTGATGGGTATTGAGGAGGGCACCTTTTGGGATGAGCACTGGGTGTTGTATGGAAACCAATTTGTCAATAAACTTCATAAAAAAAAAAAAAAAAAAAAGACATGAGTTAAGAAATTTTGAGGAACATGGCTTTATGATATTTAGTTGGACTGAAATTTTGTACTGAATTCTATGACAAAAAATTTCCTGTGTTTTGGAGTCATCCTAGGTATATAATTACAAATACATTTCTAACTCACAACATAATTCATTCACTGATTAAGAGGCAGGTCAATCAGTAAATAGCTTTCATTGACTTACCAGCAATTCTGGAGTTTTATTTAGAACACTTTATGACATTATAGGCACTCCTAATATAACTCAATAAGTACACATACCAAAACAAACTTCTGTTTTCAATGCAGTTACTGACCTGAACATAGTTTTTGAAATTGCCATTCTATTTCGTAAGTGCCTATTTTCCACTTACAAATCTTGCGTTAGTGACATTCATAATTGGTAAGATGCTTATAATTCCTAAATATTTGTTAATGTGCAGCAGTGACCACTCTGCCATGGGAAATCTTTACACTTTATGAAAAAAGAGAAAGTTCAATATACCTTCAGGTTGTGCCTCTCAAACTAAGGATTGTAACGATTTGTCAAGGAATGTCCAAAGCCAAAGAAATAAAAATGATGCATCTTCCTTTAGCATTGATTTTACCCTGAGATTCAGTTAAAATATTTGAGCTTTTATTCTCTTTAAAATCATCACAAGAGTGGGCAGGTCAAATGCCATATAATATGTCAGGCAATCTTATGTTTTATGTGGCTGTAAAATAATTTTTTCTATAAATTTACATGACTCAAATGATTGAAAATTTATATATGGTATGTGTTTGTTGTTGTATGAAAATTCAAAATCTGATAATCTTAGGAAAGAAATATATTTGAAGTGGGGGGGGGGAGTAAGTTGGCAAATCACAAGGAAAAGTTATTCTATTGTCACCAGTGTCCTTAACTGCTCATTCTTTGTCAAAACAATCATAGCATCAAACTGGGCACTTGAATATGTCAAATACCAGGTTTAAACAACCAATTGTGTAAACTGTGTCTAAACTGTTTCTGTACCATAAAGTTGGATGAGAGCAAGTAACATAGCCATTTTGCTGGTCTTGCTTATATTTAGAAAATAATGTCTGTGAAGACAAGTAAATATCACAATATTTAATGTTTGATGAGAATACTTTCAAGCAATATTGCAATTTTGTGTGTGTGTTTTTCTAGTGCAAGTGATTTTGTGAATAATATGTCTTCTATAGCCAGATTACAAAATGGAAGACAGATTTGAGATGAAAGATGATAAAATCTGTAGTTAAATTCATTCCATTAGCAGTTTACTTTCTTCTTGAAAAACATTTTTCAGGAACTATTTCCTTGAAAGGCCGAGCAGTGAATGAGAGGTCCTTTGACCTTACAACAAGAAAATATTCTTTTTGAGATTTCCATCAAGAGTAACATGAAAGTGTGCCCCATGCCAACATTTTGACACAATGCTATGCATCTCTTCTTAGAGGTCCTCTTGATATAGATCAAAAAGTGGTGAGAAACATATTTGTCATTTGCGTCCATTTATTTGTGTCCATTTATTGATACCAATATTTAAAAATTTTCCAATTATTGAAACTGACAAAATCTTTTTTTTAGTTGAACTAAACATTTAAAATTTGTAAACATGACACTGTAGCATTTCGTCTAAAATTAAACAAAACAAAAAAACAAAAAATAAACAAAACAAAACAAAAACAGGGGGGTTATTTTGCCTGCTTTCAGACATTGGAACTTCTGGTTCTTAGGCCTTTGGTCTTAGACTGAATTATATCACTGGCTTTCCTGGTCGTTCAGCTTGTGTGAGCCAGTTCCTATAATAAATTTTTATATTGATTTTATTTCTTTGGAAAACATAATTAAACCACTTTTCTCCAAAGTTTTCACCCTTCATTAAGCTCTGGGGTGTTCATTCTGAAGCATAAGTAGTGGGTAAATAAGAACAATATATAATTCTAGAACTCATGCACTCTATTATTTTAGCAATTAAGTTAATCAGAAATAATATTAATTATAGAGAATATTCACGCCTTGTGGATTTTTTTTTCTCTAAACAAATGAATTACCTGTGTGGTCACTTAAATTAATAATCTAAATAGCCGAATCTGTATTAGTAGCAACTGGTAGTCTGGAAATGATTAAAGAAATTTCTACACTTGTAGATAACTATCTTTGGAAATTGGCACAGACATGATAGTATATTAGCTAAGCATAGGGATAAAAATACAACTAACTGTAACACTCATGCCACCAGTGATCAGAGTCACAAAAATAAGCAGGGTTCATCAAGTGATCATCTCATTAAAACTGTTGCCACATTTTGCATATTTTAGAGTCCTTCTTCTCTCTCTCTCTCTCTCTTGCTCTCTAAACAGTAGCAATACAGATTGAAAGACCTAAAGCTATTTTATGATCGGAATAATTTTGAACGTTTATCATAAGGATTTAATAGATGTCGTGGTAAGCTATTATGCTTTATTCTGTAGTAATGATAGATATAGAATACAAATGTTATTTCATTATCTTGTCATTTATTTCAAACTTGTTTTTAATCAAACTACTTCTCTTCATTAAAAGTACTTTGATGTTATTACTACAAACAATTTGAAACCTTGCGTTTCTTGCTTTTCTGAAAGATTATTTTGTGGAAAAGTTGAAAAGATCACTTAAAACACAGACTAGAGACTGGAAAATAAGAGAAATTGGTTGTTGATAAAGTTTATAATTAAAGTGAGTTTAGTTGTCTACAATTATTTTCCAGAGTAATAATAAAAAAGAAATAAAGCCTTGATTTTTATTGTACATTTCTGTAAAGTTTATAATCAGAATAGAGTAGCATAATTCTTTAACATCCAGAAACATTTAGCTAAACAAATATTGAAATTAAATTTTTGTAATATATATGTAAAACTGCAGGCATTAGCCCCATTTTTGGTAAAAATATAACGGAAACTTTGTTTACGTAGTAGCAAGGAGTAATAAGAAGAATCAAAGCAAATTATCCCACCTTCCAAATGTAGCTACTAGCTAAGACATACAGACCACTTCTCTCTGTTTTATGTAGTGCCAGAATGTTGCAAAAAGTCCCCTTCATAGTGGTAGCTTTTGGACAAGTGTATTTCACTAGAAACTGCATTTTAGATAAATGGGTTTCCAATTGTTCTTCTGAAATTTGGAAGATCACAAAATAAAGGTCACTTTTGGGGGAAAAAAGGTAATTTTATCTGGCTTTATAGACTTTTCCTGAGTGTTTTGTTTTAAATTAATGGAACTCTGCACGTAAGATTTATAGAATCTAAAGACATTGGGTGTAGTGTCAAATTAATCTGTGTGATTTATTACAAATCTCATGATGACCCCTGATCATGCAGGGTCTGAGAGCATGGCCGTAATGGTTTATGCGCTACTGCTTTACTCCCTGACCTTTCACCCAGGGAGTTTTAAATTCATTTTGTGGAACTCTTGAGGACACCATTAACCCCAACCAGCTCTGTATTCCTTGCCTTTGGCTTTTATCTTCAGCTGCTTTTTTTTTTCTCAAAATATTCACACAAATCATGATGTCTAATAAAAACAGCTGATGAATAGATAGGTTATCGTGGCTTCAACTGAATAAAATATTCTCTGATGAATACATTAGGTTTTACTTGTTGTTCAATAGGTACAAACTAATAATTATACAACATGAGTAAGTTCCAGAGATCTGCTGTACAACATAGTACCAATAGTTAACTATAAGTTATTGTGTACTTAAACGTTTGTTACGAAGACAGATCTCATGTTGTGTTCTTGCCACACATACATACACTCATGCACACAACCCTACCTCCCCTCAAAAAAACCCAAGGACATAAGGAAACTTTTGGAGTTGTGATTGTGGTGGATTGTGATTGTGGATTGTGCAATGTGGAATGTGGTGATGGTATCATGGGTGTATGGATACATCCAAACTCACAAACTGTAAACATTAATTATGTGTAGTCTTTTGTATACCAATTGTATACAATATAGCTGGGGGGGGAGAAACTCTTTATAGCTGACATGAATCTTTAATTGTCATTTTAGAAAAAAAAATAGGAAGAAGAAGAGAAGGTGGACAAGGAGGAAAAAGAGGTGAAAATATTTACTGTTTAAGAAATATTTACTTCTCATCCTAGAAAACAAATGTTGTAACTAAGTGTGGTAGCATTTAAATAGACTTTATGGCTTATTTCACTTAGCATCACACTCTTCAGTTCCATCCACGTTGCTACAAAAGGCCATATTTCATTTTTTCTCATTGCTACGTAGTATTCCATTGTGTATATAAACCACAATTTCTTTATCCATTCATCAGTTGATGGACATTTAGGCTCTTTCCATAATTTGGCTATTGTTGAGAGTGCTGCTATGAACATTGGGGTACAAATGGGGGAGGGGAAGGAAAAAAAAAAAAAAGGACGTTAGAGTGGGAGAGAGCCAAAGCATAAGAGACTGTTAAAAACTGAGAACAAACTGAGGGTTGATGGGGGGTGGGAGGGAAGGGAGGGTGGGTGATGGGTATTGAGGAGGGCACCTTTTGGGATGAGCACTGGGTGTTGTATGGAAACCAATTTGTCAATAAATTTCATAAAAAAAATAAAAAAAAATAAAAAAAAAAGACAGAAAAAAAAATAAATAGACTTTATGGGTGATCATTTCACAGTATATATAAAAGTTGAATCATTATGTTGTACACTAAAACTATCATAATGTATGTCAACTATACTTCAGTTAAAAAAGAAGCCTGGGTGGCTCAGTCAGTTAAACTTCTGACTTCAGCTCAGGTCATGATCTTAAGGCTTATGGGTTAGAGCCCCATGTTGGGCTCTATGCTGACAGTTCAGAGCTTGGAGCTGCTTCATATTCTGTGTCTCCCTCTCTCTCTGCCCCTCCCTTGCTCATGCCCTTTTTTTCTATCTTTCAAAGATAAATAAACATGGAAAAAAATTAAAAAATACATTAAAATAAAAAAACAAAAAAGAAGAAATTTACTATTGGTTTTTACAAGAATGAAACTGAATATTCATAGGACGAAACAAATTAATGTGAGTCAAAACGCAAAACACTGGAGCTCTCAGACCCATTATTTAGCACTGAGTTATGTAAAAAATGCATTTGATTAAATTTTTATACATGTCAGTTGTCAAAGATCATCAAGAACATACCTGTAGTTATTAAGTTTGGCTTCTCACTCATTGTAGTGAGAGAGAAGCATGACTTTCAAGTTAGCTAGTCTGGAAATTTTAGCTCTGCCATTTACTAAGCTTGAGATCTAAAAGGAATTATTTCATTTACTAAACTTCATTTCCAGATCTCTAAAATGATATCTCGATCCCTGGTTAAGTCACTCAGTCAGTTAGGCGTGGGACTTTGGCTCAGGTATGATCTCATGGTTCCTGAGATCAAGTCCCACGTTGGGCTCCACACTAACAGCTCTGAGCCTGCTTTGGATTCTCTGTCTTCCTCTTTCTCTCTCTGCCCCTTCCTTGCCCATGAGCACTCTCACTCTCTCTCTCTCTCTCTCTCTCTCTCTCTCTCTCTCAAAAATAAATAAATAAACATAAAAAACACATTTAAAATGGTATCTATAACATTTATGTTATTGATGTTTTTTATGGAATATATGCAATAATGTATGTACCATGCCTGTCACACAGCACTCTTTTCAAGATAGTTCTTATTTTATTACTTAGTACATTAAAATCATCTATTTAATACAGGTGGAGTGGTATAGGAAAACAATGGAGGATAGGTTGTGATTTTCTGTCTCTTGAGGTTCCAGAGATTACTACTTTGCATGTACACTTACTGTCTTGAACTAAAAGAGGAATATGTTCCCAGTTTCACTCAAAGCCACAGTAGATAAATGATAGGATGTTCTTTAAAAAAAAACTATTTTAAAAGCAATGTATTTTTTCAAATTTACTAGCCTAATCTCTTTGGGTTTTTTCTTTGTTGTCATGGTTATATATTGTACAGAACTGTTGATATAGACTAACAGCATCAGTTTCGTCTTTTAACCTGATTATCAAAAGTTAACATCATAGGGGCGCCTGGGTGGCTTGGTCAGTTAAGCATCCAACTCTTGGTTTCGGCTCAGGTCATGATCTCACGGTTCATGGGTTCAAGCCCTGCATCATGCTCTGTGCTGATGGTACAGAGCCTGCTTGGGATTCTATCCAAACCCCCTTCCCCACCCGCTCTCTGCCCTTCCCCTGCTTGCTCTCTATCTCCCTCTCTCTCTCAAAAATAAATAAATAAACAAAAGTTAACATCATTTTAAATCCATATAAGAAGTACATGAATTTGAAAATTCTTTACAGAAGTACAATTTCACAGAGCATTGTCTTAGTTAAGGCCTTCATCTATTATTATTTGTATTACTACAACAACCTACTACCTGGTATCCCAGATATTTATTGGGTTTATCTCTTTCCAATCAATTATTTAGTGAAAAAAAAATCCAATATCAATAAAGCAATCATGATCATCTCAGCTTGTGCATAAAATCCTGCACAAGCATCCTTGAATCTCCTGAATAAATCAAACCATCCTATCCTTTGCTTATGCCTAGTAATTTTGCTTTCTCATTCTTCATTTTCAGCCAGAGTCATCTATGTGGGAGATCCCAGATCAAGTTTTGCTAGATTATCTTTCTCTGAGCCTTCACATCCAATATTTGGTCTCACTAAATCCAATTAGTGCATCTGACTCCATGGAGATTTCAGCTGGCACCAAGATGTTTTCCTCACATGCAAGAAGCTCCTTCATCAACCCCTGTCCCACAGGCTAGGTTAAAGGATTCATAACCCTCTTAATCCTCCATCTCTCTAGTACTCACCAAAGTTAAATGCAATTCTGTTCAGATAGCTCTTTTCCTTTAGACTGTAAGCTATTTGAGGTCTATTCATCTTTCCATTGCCTAGAACATTCCTTGGAATGTAGTTGTTGCAGAACATGTATTTGTTGAATGAATGAATGAATGAATGAATGAAAAAAATCCTTATACAATGACACTAACACTGTACAGTTCCATGATCCTTTATCTTAAACCCATAGAACCAGAGTGTTTCAGAATTCAGACTGTTTAGAATCTAGGTAATCCATTCAGAATGGTAATGGGGTACAAATACCACAAATTATATAGCAATCCAGTGGATTTCAGAACAATATTAAGTAATAAAGTAGGTTGATATTTTTGTAGAAAAACATATGAATAGTCCTACTAAGTGGAGTAAATAAATAGTAATAAATGGCCTCATAACAATGGTACTGTGATAATGAATACTTATAAATAGACACTTCAGCTGAAGTGAGATTTTACTGTCAAAAGAATATAGATAAATTTGGCTGTCAAATGAGCTACCCAAATTAAAAACTTAAATTAGTTATTTAATCTTTGATTTCTAGACCTGTTTGGATTTCAGAATTGCAAAGTAGGCATTATAGGTCTATGTGAGTATATGAATTTAGCCACAATCTACTGATTACTAAGTTTTATGTCCATTTTCTAAGTATAAAAATGTATCTCAAAGCTTCAGATGTATTATGTTTTGGTCACTAACAGATGCATTTTCCTTATGAAGTGCAAGACCATCTGAATTTATCCTTTTCTTAGTTATCCAATAATGAATTTGTATTTTTCTTCAAAGTTAAAACGAGTTTTCTCTATGTGGTAGAACTATTAAGCATTTTGCATATTAAACAAAAAATACTTTAAAGTATGTTTCTCCTTTCATTTATTGATGCTTTATTACATAAAGATTCAATAATTATTTTATCCCGACAATGTCAATATTTTAAAGTTATATGTCTATGTAATGTGTGTGTGTGTCATTTTTTTAAATTTTTTTTTATGCTGATGCCAATATTTCAAAACCAAACTCTGAAATTTCTTTCGCAATATTTTCCAGTTTTCTCCAAGACACATCACTCTTGTAATTTCTTCCTTTCATTCATTTATTTATTCATTCTGCTAAATGAAAGGCAATTTGTTAAGCACATCAATGCTTCTGACAGATGCCACTCAGAGCAAGCAGTTCCTCTTGCGGTATATTTGATGGGGTGTTGGAATGGCAAGGGTCCGGAGCTGGCAGCCAAGAAAGAGTTCTTGAGCTGTCTTTGGTGCCAAAAGGTTATTTTATTAAAACACAGGGAGAGGAAAGAGCTGCACTGGGGTTGCAAAGAGTGGCTGGTTATATACTATGGAGTTGGGGGAGATAGAGGCAAAAGGGAGGCCTCCAGAATGACTTTAAGGTGCTAAAGGGGACTCCTAAGGTACTGATGGCCTAGCTATCATCAAACCAAGGTTGTTTTTCCTCTTATAAGGCATTGATGACAGTAGGGAGTTCCTGGAGAAATGTGATACTATGTATTTGCCTCAAGTATTTTTCCATGGGCTGCAGGTTATAAAGAAATTTAATCTTATTTACCATTTCCTTCTTGCTTTTGTTCCCCACATCACCATGGAGGGGAGAGGAAAGGTTAAGGCTCCAGGAAACTGAATCTGTGGGTTTCTGGAGGTTAGGCTATTGAGAAGATTGCCTTTTTCTTATAATTTACATTTACAAACTGATGGAGACTCCTGGCCTGCATGACTGTGATCTCTATCAGTTAACCACTTGTTTTCTCCTTCTCTTAGCTTTAGGGGAGCCTGGAGTGCCTGAGGAATGTCACAGGTATCCCACCTGGAGAGGGTGGTGGTGTTTGCTGGGTGTCAACTTGCCTTATGCTCCCTCATCATAGTCACAGTGCAACTCTTAACCAATTTTCTCCATACTTTGTTTTTTAATGTTTATTTATTTATTTTTTTTTCAACGTTTATTTATTTTTGGGACAGAGAGAGACAGAGCATGAATGGGGGAGGGGCAGAGAGAGAAGGAGACACAGAATCGGAAACAGGCTCCAGGCTCTGAGCCATCAGCCCAGAGCCCGACGCGGGGCTCGAACTCACGGACCGCGAGATCGTGACCTGGCTGAAGTCGGACGCTTAACCGACTGCGCCACCCAGGCGCCCCTGTTTATTTATTTTTGAGAGAGACACAGAGCATGAGCAGAGGAGGGGCAGAGAAGGGGGTGGAGACAGGATCCGAAGCAGGCTCCAGGTTCTGAGCTGTCAGCACAGAGCAGGATGTGGGGTTTGAACCCAAGGAACCATGAGATCACGACCAGAGCGAAGTCAGATGCTTAACCTACTGAGCCACCCAGGCACCCTCTCCATACTTTAATAAAGTCGAATTTAGTTACTGGAACCCTTGCAGTTAACTTCTACAAAAGACATATTGTGTGTGTCTGTGATTTTTGCGGGTTATTTCCCTGCTACTGTGATATGGTCTTGAAAATTTTTCACTATAGAAAAAGATATGAAAAATTTGTATTAAAATAAAAGAGATTATGGTCCATGCTACACCTTTTTGAAAAGAGACTGAAGAAAAAGAATCAAACTGGTTCTGCTCTCCCCCAACATGTGGTTGCAGACCACCAGTCTGGTAGCTCGGCTGTGTACATGTTGCAATTTGATATTGTAGTTGAAAAGCGGCCAACTAACAGGGAATTGCAGTAATCAAGTTGTTGGGGAAAAAAAAATCAATGTACTGAACAGGCTTTCAATCTTATTATAAGACCAACACAAGTAAAGACAGGCAGTGGTCCTCCTCTGCCAGCAGCAACGTGGATAGGAGGAGGGGAAAAAAATAAAAAGAAAAATGACTTTATAGCTCTAAAGGAAAAGATATCATTCAAAAGGCCATGAAGTGTCTAAATAAATCCTAAAATCATGAAATTTGCCATTTCTGTCAAACATAAAATGGAATGATGGCTAACTGTAAAGTAATTTAAAGGGTTTCAGAGAATGTTTACAATTATTTGTGTGAGTTGATCGTAAAAAATGCGATTATTACTATTTTTACAAAGTTATGTAAAACTCAGGAAAAGTAGCATAAGGTACTGATGTTTAAATATAGGTAAATGTAAGCAAGTTACAATACATGGCTCAGTTATGTAAACCTTTTCAATTACGAGTATCCAGAGTACTTTGGATATTGCAAATTAAACCAAACCAGATTTGGTATCTTTCTTTCATTTAGTGGCATGCTTCCTTTCTAGGAGAAAAAAGAAGGAGAAATTAGGTGAGGGAGGATCAGAAGACAGAGAAAAAGAGGGGAGAAAAGGAAAGAAGAATCATACACAAACCAGTGCTGACTATTCTCTTGGGGGCAGCTAAGGCCTAAATCAATCTGAGGCTGCTCTTGAAATGCAGGCATACGTTTCCAAGCCTTATATTAAAATTTCATGATCAATAACGCTGAAAGCTGCAGAACATACAAGCAAAATAAGTGCTGACAATTCACCAGCATCTGAATTTAATAAAATGTCATTTTCCAGCCTCAGCAGTAGTGCCAGGAGGAGATGGCTGTCCTGATTAGAATCTGTCAAATGAATCCCCATTCGTCAGGTAGTAATAAACTCAGAATAGTACCTTTTGTTCCCGGTTGTGTTGACTCTCCAAAATACAGCAGTCAATTCTTATTCTAATATAATTGTGCTGTTTTCAACACTGAGGCAAGGAAGCAAAGACCCTCCCCTCCCTGCCCTGGGGTGGGGGTGGGGAGGAGGGTGGGAAATCCATATTGTTTACATACTTTGATTTGCTATGTAGATAACACCTAGACTTGAGGATTGGTTCTCTCTGTGAAGCAGGTTTTTGTCCCAGGGTCTCTGCATATGTATTCATACACCACTCATCTACTTCTCAATGTAGTGTTATCATCTCTGGAGTCTTCCTTGTTATTTGTTAAGGGCATAGAAAACGTTGCTTCCCATACTTACCACAAAAGGAGATACCATTTACAAAGGCATTCTGCATGGAATTAGGCACTAAAAGGTAAATGTTTAGAAAAATCATCAGTTTTGGCTTAAAGGAAACTTCCATTCATTTGAAGGATGATTTCATAATACTAGGCTAAACCTGAGAAAAGCATGATGATCTAGGAGGTACCACATTTGAGTGATTGGTTACAAATATGATTCCTATTGTCCTTTTTATATTGAATAAATAGCTTGAGAAAGACTGAAAAACTTGGTGGGTTTTCACACAATATTTTTTTCACAAAAATACTGTATTTTTATTTGGTTTTGTCTATTTCTTAAATATCATTATAATCTTAATATTACTATAACACAGGGTATTTGCATAGTCCTGAAAGATATTCTTAAGTGTTGAGAGTTTCCCTAAAGTTGGTGTCCCTACCAATTCACCATCCTGTCCATGATTATTTTTCTATCACAGTAGTTTTTCAGGGACTGATTTAGTTATTCATTTATTTCATTCAATTAATCAATATTCATTGATAAGCTAGGTAGAAGACTCTAAGCTCAGTACCTGAAGGTTTTTTGCATTGATCACTGCTGAAAGTTTCTGGACATTTGCTATCTCAGTTGTCCTATATTTTTGTTTTATTTCCACCATGGTTAGAGGTCTGTCTAGGAAATAAATTTCTGAATTTGTGAGGGTGTCTAACTGAGATTATTTAGAATAGAATCAAACAGGTGGTTAAAGATTATAGAGAAAGCTTTTAACACTGAAAGCTGTGATTTTGTGAAAAGAGAACTTTAAGTGATAATGTTTTTGTTTTTGTTTTCTTAATTAAAATACAAAGCTGGCTTAGCATGATTTGTTTTAAGCCTATAGTGTACATATTTTAACCATGGGTTCACCTCCAGGATGAAAGGAAGTGTTGTAATTTCTCAAAAACAGTTTTGAAAAAGTGAGACTTGGATGGGCTCTGGGTATGTGAAGCACTGTAATGTGTTACGTGGAAAATTTACCAAGACATGAAAGTATGTCAGAACTAACGAGGATAATGAAAACAGAAAATTGTAAGTCATTAAAAATAAACTCAAGTTGCAACCTATTTCTTTCTTTTTCCAAAATATGTTCTATTACATTCAAGAGGGTTTCAAATACGGCATTTTGACTTTTCCCCTCTGGAGTATAACCAAGTCATAATTAACCAAGCATAATATATTAGAAAATAAATGACACTCTTATTTTACCAGAGATGTGCTTGATCTTATGTTGACTGAAGAAAGTCTGAGTATGGATATAAGTGTACATATTCATATTTTGCTAGGTCAATCAGCACATTGAATTTTTTTAGTTGTTACTTGTTATTGCAATACAAGGCGATATGTAATAAACCCATTATCTACATTTCCCTACAATTTCACTGGTACTACAAATAGTAAGCAGCCGGGTGTAGGATTGAAATAGTAATTATAAAAACTCTTCTTGCTATCTATTACTTTCCCTATTACTTATGACAGCTGAAATGAAAATTATGTTGATAACCAAAATTCATCATTTATTATACCTCTTTTTTCGCAAACATGCATATTTACTGCCTCTTTCAGCAGAGGTTGCTGTCATTAGTGACTAACAGAATTAAATAATAATACTATTCTTCAAAAACAGCTATTACAGATTACTCACTGAAAGTTTGTTGACTAAAAAGAGGGAAGGCTTATTCCCTGAATGGATATTTTATCATTTCTTTATTTCAGAAATTTAGCAGGAATTTGATTATTGGGCTAAGAGCAGTACTATAATATAATACCCTGAAATTTATAAACATTAAGATTTTGGCAACATAGCTTATTTAGGTGAAGAAAGTTCGCTTATATATTTAAATTATAGTCATATATTTAAAATATATAATAAAATATATTTAAATGAGACATAGTTTTTATGGTTGGACATTGGGGGAAAAAGCATGGCACGTAACTTAGTCATTTCTGTACCTAAAACATTTCTTGTTTTGTTTCTCTTTCTCCTCTTTCCAATCATTGTAAATTTGTGTGGATTTAGTTATTCTATATATCCCCTTTGCATTTCTCTCCATAGCAATGTTTGTACATTTCCAGCCATCTCTAGTGTTTGTACTGAGAAGAGCAGTGCTATATAAATAGTGGAATCTGAAAACACAGGTCATGAAATTCATGTAGTTTTGTTGAATTCAGAGTAACTTTTCAGTTATAATTGACTGTGTGCCCAGATACATGTAACTTATTCTTCTGGATTTATATGAAAGTATACTTCCCTAATTGCCATGGATGCCATTTAATTCAGAACCCTCCCACATCCTATGAATTAATCTATGTGAAAATTTATTCCTTGTTACTCAGGAGGCTAAATTTTAAAGTCAATTTTTAGTATACTGTCTATTAATAACATACAAGTTAGGTTTAGTCAGAAATGTGCACTACCTTTATAAAATATGTGAGCATATTTTCATGTTGCCAAATCATATGAACAGATTCTGAAGGAGATACAGATTACTACCCAGATGACAAGACAGAATTTTGATTTCATGGCAGAATAGTCCAGTATGTATGAGACTCTGTGGAAATTGTCTCAGTTTTGTGAGTTTTCTTCCGAATCCATACTGAGTCATTAAGCCCAACTTTCTGACAGGATTGAGGGACGATGATGACAAATGATGACACTAAGGGGGTACAATCACTTAGAGCAACCTGTTTTCTGTAGGAAAGGAGAACTTCACAGGGGCCTTTTGCCCCTTCCCTCCCTCTTTGATCATCACCTTGGAGATATATATCTAGCTTATTTTTCCTTCATCTTCTGGAATATCTATACGTAATATTACATATTATTGGATCATTCAAATTTTTTGTGCTCTCCTCTCAACAATAGCCAAATTATGGAAAGAGCCTAAATGTCCATCAACTGATGAATGGATAAAGAAATTGTGGTTTATATACACAATGGAATACCACGTGGCAATGAGAAAAAATGAAATATGGCCTTTTGTAGCAATGTGGATGGAACTGGAGAGTGTGATGCTAAGTGAAATAAGCCATACAGAGAAAGACAGATACCATATGGTTTCACTCTTATGTGGATCCTGAGAAACTTAACAAAAGCCCATGGGGGAGGGGAAGGAAAAAAAAAAAAAAAGAGGTTAGAGTGGGAGAGAGCCAAAGCATAAGAGACTGTTAAAAACTGAGAACAAACTGAGGGTTGATGGGGGGTGGGAGGGAGGGGAGGGTGGGTGATGGGTATTGAGGAGGGCACCTTTTGGGATGAGCACTGGGTGTTGTATGGAAACCAATTTGACAATAAATTTCATATATTAAAAAAAAAAAATTTGTGCTCTCTTACCTTCCTATCAGGCAGAGACAATTTAAAATATGGGCCATTTGTTTACTTTCGAGTATTGCTAGTATATCTTTGCTTTTCATAATTTTTTCTTTTTTCTTTTATTTCCTTTTTTTTCTTTGTTTCTTTTATTCTTTCTCTCTTTCTTTTTTTAGTTTTCGGGAAACTAGGTTCTGTGTCCTTGTTTCAAATCTCCCATCTTTCCTTCATATAGGTAATTTCAAGGCACATGGACAATGATTGCTTTACCTGTCAGCCTGAAGAAACCAGCGGCAATAGGTAGCATGTTTGACAAGAATTGTTGGTTACAAAAGGACAATTAAAGTCATGTGGTAAGTATTCAGCATTTCATTATTTTTTAAAAAGTTTATTTATTTATTTTGAGAGAGAGACAGAGAACACAAGTGCATGTCCGGGAGGGGCAGACAGAAAGGGAGAGTGAGAGACACTCCCAAGCAGGCTCTGTGCTGTTAGCACAGAAACTGATGCAGGGCTGGAACTCATGAACCGTGAGATCATGGCCTGAGCCAAAACCAAGAGTTGGATGCCCATCCAACTGAGCCACCCAAGTGTCCCACTCTTCAGCATTTTAATTTTAGCTTTTACATGTTCACTGCTGGTGTCATAATGAGTATCATATATATGTCTGTCCAGTCACCATATTGTGTGACTGAATTTCAAACACTGTCTCAAGGAAGACGACAAAGGTATTATTCTGTTTCTAATTGACCACTGACTGCTTAAAAGTGAGTCAGGATTTCTGGTTTCCAGGCTAGCATGCTAGGAGCTTGGAAGGTGTCACTCCATCGTGACAAGTAAAAAACTGAACACACTGAAAATCAATAGTGTTCTAAAGATCTATCAAAGAAATGAGATCACAGGGGAAACTACTGCCCCAATTTTGGAGATATTGGACAGATACAGTGAATCACAATTTACAGGAATAGAAATTGAGGAGCAGAAGTCTCCACAGGAACCAGTGCCAGGGCAGGAGAACCTGAATTGCAGACGCTTAGTTTGGACGTGTCCAAACGTTAAAGCTTTAGGGGAGGGCTCAGTGATATGGAGGTTTGCTGAACTTTTATGGATTTTACTTGCAGGAGCATTGGCATGTTCTTACAGTAAAGGTCAGAGAGAAATCCCCTCATGCTTTTTGCACATAGAAAGGAAAAATAGCCTTTTGAAATACACCCTGAGCATTCTGTTCTCCCTAACAAGGCCTGCTTGCAGAAGAAACTGTTTTCCCATGGGAATGTAAATACTCAACTCCAGTTCTCTCTAGCCTTTCTGTGCTATCTACTAGGAGGGAAAAACTCAGAAGCACTTGTGAAGGTCACATCGTAGGGACACAGGGTTTTTCTAAAAGAATATGACCTAATCATAGGACTACAGAACTTCCTGTCCTTCACACCTTACATTAATATCACCAAAGTCATACGTCCCATACTTCCCTTTATTCTGTGTATCATGGCCAGATTTGACCAATAAATGAAAAGATGTACTAAAGGACATGAGATATAGTTTGAAGAGACAAAACAATGTCAGAAAACGGCTCAGATATGGTAGAAAGACTAGAATTACCAGACCAAGAATTTAAAATAACTATGAGTAATGTACAATGAGCTATATTAAAAAAAATAAAATAAAAGACAACATCCAGGAATAAATGGATAATATAAACAGAGGAGAGGAAATTTTAAGAACCAAAAAATCAAGAAGAGATGATAGAGATTGAAAAACACTGTAATAGAAATGGAGGGTACTTGATAGGCTCCTTAGTAGACTGGTCATAGCTGAGAAAAGAATAGCTGAGCTTGAGGGTATGTCAGTCAAAACTTCCAAAACTGAAAATCAAAGAGAAAAAAAATATTGGAGGAAAAAATATAACAAAATATGCACAAACTGTGAGGCAACTACAAAAGGTAAAACATAGGTATAATGGGAATACAGAAAGAGAAAAGAAAAGATAAAGAAACACAAGAAATATTTTAAATAATAATGACTGAGAATTTCCTCAAATTAGCACCAGACACCAAACAACACACAGATCCAGAAAAGTCATAAACTACAAGGCAGGATAAATGTCAAAATATCTACACCAAAGCATATCAAATTCAGACTGCAGAGCATCAAAGATAAAGAAAGAATCTTGAACAAAGCCAGAGGAAAATATCACTTGGCTATAGAGAAGCAAGGATAAGAATTACATCATACTTCTCTCAGAAAACATTCAAGCAAGAAGAGAGTGGAAGGAACTATTTAAAGTGTTGAGAGAAAAAAAATCACCCTCATAAAATTTTATATCCAGAAATTTTGCCTTTAAAAGTGATGGAGAAATGCTTTCTCAGAGAAATAAAATTGGGAATTTATTCCCAGTAGATTTGCCTTTCAAGAAATGTTAAAAAAAAAAAAAGTTCTTTAGAGATAAGGTAAATGATGTAGGTCAGAAACTCAGTTCTACATAAAAAAAGAGTATTATAGTGGATTAAGTGAAGCTAAAATGAAAATATTATCTATGTGGTTATCAGTTTTATTTTATAAATCACCAATGGTGAGAGAGATTTTGAGAACAGGAACAGACGTGCAGTGTGAAAGAGGATCATGCTACAATTTCTAAAAAGCAAAAACACAAATGAGTACTTAAGAAAGTTATATGATTAATTTTATGCATCAATTTGGTTAGACTATGGTATTCTTTGTTCAAACATTATTCGAGATATTTCTGTGAAGGAATTTTTCAAATGAGGTTAACATTTAAGTCAGTAGATCTTGAATAAAGCCAATGACCTTCCATAAAGTGGTTCAATCTCATCTAATAAGTTGAAGGCCTTAATAAGAACACTGACTTCCCTGTAAGAATAGGAAATTGTCCTTGAAGACAGACTTCAGACTCAAACTATAACTCTTCCTTGGGGCTGCCAGCTTATCCTGCAGATTTTGGACTTGCCAAAACTCCAGAATTGTGTGAGAC
This sequence comes from Lynx rufus, assembly GCF_022079265.1. NCBI lineage: Eukaryota > Metazoa > Chordata > Mammalia > Carnivora > Felidae > Lynx > Lynx rufus. Next base: position 50,747,198 of record NW_025814845.1, read on the forward strand.
AAGTTAAAATAAATCATTCTCTATGTGTACGCATACCCTGTTGTTTCTATTTTTCTGAAGAATTCTAACTAATACACTAAGAGACCTCCTCTGGAGCAATTTGCCACTAACCTTTTCCACTCTTCCCTAAATGCAAATATCTTTAGATTAGGAAAAACAGGGCAAATATCCCATAAATTTCCTATAAACCCAAAACATTATTTTTCAAAAAGAGAGAGTAGATTGAGTGTATGACTCTTGATTTTGGCCCAGGTCACGTTCCCAGGGTAATGGGATCAAGCCCTACATTGGGCTCTGTGCTAAGCGTGGAGTGTGCTGGAGATTCTCTCTCTCTCCCTCTGCTTCTTTCACCTGCTCAGACTCTCTCTCTGTCTCTCTCTTGCTCTGTCTGTCTCTCTCTCTCTCTCTAAAATAAATAAATAAAATAAATCTTAAAAAAAAAAAAAAAAAAGAGGGGCTCCTGGGTGGCTAGTCGGCTAAGCATCCAACTCTTGGTTTCAGCTCTGGTCATGATCTCACTGTTCCTAGAATCAAGCCCCACAACTCTGTTAGCACAGAGCCTACTTGGGATTCTCTCCCTCTCTGCCCTTCCTTCACTCATGCTCGCTCACTCTCACTCTCTCTCTCTCTCTCTCAAAATGAATAAATAAACTTTAAAAAAGAGAGTGAATAGAAGATATGTTAATTTTTCAGCATCTCTGAATGCTCTTTTAGACATATCTTTCCCTGTTATTTTTAAAGCCTTTTCCTATTTGCTTTCTAGATATATACATTTAAATTTTCCAAATTAATGGAATTTACTAAAGATTCACCCTTTTTTTTTCCAAAAACAAAAAAGTGCTCAAATTAAGTCAGATTTGAAATTCCTTCAGCCTAACAATCAACAACATCTAGAAGTACTGATTATGAAATTCTTTAGAATACTGACAGACATTCCAGGTTCATTCAATGAAAGCAGATAACTCCTTAAAGTTTTCTAGATGAATTTAAATTTCAATATCTAGGATCTTCAGTAAAAATATGATAGTTGCAAATGTTTCCATTAATGGATGAACGTATATTGGTGTCTTTGTCTAATCAGATATTCCTGGATTTTATGAGACAATGTGAGCATTAAATACCTTAAGACACTAATTTAAATATCTCATTATTTAATTTATTTATCAAAGTGTTTATTCAACACATGTTTATTTGGATGAGTGCTAAGCAGAAGAAATCCAACCGAAAGTGAGAAAGCAATATCTCTGTCTTCACTTAGCTTATTATGTAAGAGGCAATACAGATAAGGAAGCAATTATGGAATGGATGAGGAGTGATATGAGAGATAAGTGAAGGGTTCTACAGGAAACAATGAGGATAACCATTGTTATCCTAGTCTTGGACAGGATGTTATAACTAGTCTTAGACAGGATGAGTGCCAATCCACATTGTAGAAGTATGATTCAGTTAACTATAGATAAGAAATTGGAGATGGAGGAGGAGACAGCAGAAGCACTGGATTAAGTTGAAATATTAGATATGCAAAGATTCAAATGTAAGAGAAATCACAGCAAGTTTAGTTTACGAAATAGTTAAGTAAAGCTGGATGATAAAGATATTAAGAACACTTGTTTTAAACTGGTAAGTTTGTGATAATTTGTTACAGCAACCATAGGATACTATACTGTATATATCAGGGCTAATGACAATCGCTCTTCCATTGTTCTATAGCTGGGAAACTGTGGAATTGATGATTATATTGCACTTTATATCTTTTCTACTGATGGTCTAACAAAAGAGTGAATCACAGCTGAGTCTGATTAATTCATCTGCATCTCTTTGATATGTTAATAGTATACAAATAATTCAGAAGTATGTATTTGAGGGGACATATTTAGGACTACTGTTGGGCAAAACAAGAGAGCATCTTCTTAACTTAAGCTGAGAAGAAAATATTACATATGTAAATTCAGGACTATTTTAACAATGAATACAGTTAGATAAATGGAATTAAGAGTGTCACTTATTTGATAATTCTCCAAAAGTTTTCTAGTGGTCAGATGAGCCTGAATGACTATGTTCTATCTAATAATATAATGTTACAAATGAAAAAAAAAATACAATCTTTTAAAAACTGTAGACCTTTTAAGTACTTTGAGAAAGACACAGTACTTTGAGAAAGACACAGACCAAGAACTGTTGGTTCCTTGGAAAATGTAAGATAGTTAAATCTGTGAAGTGCTGCCTTTCCTCCCATCTCTCATTTGGTGTCTCTTCTTACCTCAGTACTCATCACAGCTCTAGAAAGGAGGTACCTCCACTGTGAAAACCCACCTAGTCAGTGTGTTCATCTAGACTTCTCTATCTTCCAGCACCCTCCACCCAATGAAGATTGCTTTTTTCCCCCTTTTCTTTAGAAAATTGTTCTTTTTCAGGCCTTCAAATTGTAAAACATGAATTCTTTGTCAAAAATGGTCAGAAATTGTCGGAAAAATATATTACCAAATTTCAAAGACTGAAAATTTCAATTGTATAGACTTTTGTAATATTATAAAGAAATGTATTTTTAATACTGAAAATCTAGGACAATCCTCCTTCTTCTTACAGTTTATATTACAGACCTTTTCACATCACATCATAGAAACAAATATATATATTTTAACCTAGGAAGTCAATTAGATTCTTATGTAGTTTAATAATTGTTTCTGTTGCAAAAATCTTTATAAGGTTCTATTTCCGTATTAAGTGATACAGAAAAAAAAAGAAGTTTCAAAGGCAAGCAAGTAAACAACACCCTCTTCTACCTTATTAGCACAACTCTGCTGTTGCAATATGCTTGGTCCTAAGGGATGGATCTTAATGGAAGTCAAATAAGAAAATCCCACTCCACATTTCCTAGATTCAATTGCAGCTAAGGTTGGACATACGATACAGGTCAGGCTAATGTGACTAAACAGAAGCCCACTCTGGGGAACTTTAAGGAACTGGGAAAACATCTGGCTTCTGGGAAAACATTTACTTTCTTAAAAAAAAAAAAGTATAGATGCAAGTGAATCCTACCTTCCTTCTTACTGCCTTGAAGACAGAATAATGACTGGATATTCAGCAGCCATATTATGACCATATAGGAAATGCCAGAATTTCAGATGTTTGATGTGACATAATTCTTTGCTGCTAAACACATTCTTAATTAATACAAAGTTATATTGGCAAATGAGTTCTACTCTTCAAAAAGAATAATTAATAAGAAAATAGAATCATCATAAATCTATCAGATGAATCCAATTTAAAGAACAGAATCCACTTTTAATGTTTGAAAAGTAAAAATAGGTTATGATAAACTTAACTGAGTTCACAGCTCCTGTAATTAGAAAAAGAAAGTAAGTGTTCCGTGTTACCCTGTTAACCCCTGGAATTTGTATTCCTTAATAATTTGAAGTTTTTTTTTTATAATGTGAAGTTATGGTAAATTCTGATTGCTAGTGCAAAAGAAAGCGTTAAGCAAAAGAATAGAGGAAACCAAAAGCAATTACTGATCATCTGTAGTTTGTGTGCATTACCCACTACACATATATTTACTGACTTATTCAGTAAATATTTACTGCATGTCAGATTCGTGTCAGATACTATGTAAGGTGTCAGGAATAAAAGATAGATATGGCATTAGTGGTGTCAGTCCATATCTTCAAGAAGTAGTGTATGAAAAGAGAGATTATTCAATGCAGAGGGGACATAGAAACCAAAAGGAAAAAACAAATCCGATAAAACACGGTGGGCTAGGGAAGGTACTACAATAATGCAAGTCTTTCTAGTGTGTGATGCATGAAGAAAAAAAAAAAAAAGGAAAAGAAAAGAAAAAGAAATAAATGTGTTCATAATGGGTTCTGTTCTTTAAACAAAACAAATCAATCAACAAACCAACAACCCCCAGCCCTTGGGAGTTTACTGTGCTGTGTTGCCAAACTTTCTCATTCTGTACATTTCATTATGCTAGTTTGCTGTGATGCTAGGCGAAAGTGTACCTTGGTCAATTAGGTTAGGGAAATGCTGAATGTTCTATCATTCTTTTGGAGTTAAAAATGCACATTAGCTAATTAAAAACTCCAGAGCTCACCAGTTGTACTTTTTCACTGAACATGTTTCAAATGTATTCAACCATGGATGAGCTTATTTTCTAATAACACGTATTTATGTGGGTTATATTATAAAGGGTAGTTGTATGTTTATAAAATGCATTTTGAGGGGCGCCTGGGTGGCGCAGTCGGTTAAGCGTCCGACTTCAGCCAGGTCACGATCTCGCCGTCCGTGAGTTCGAGCCCCGCGTCAGGCTCTGGGCTGATGGCTCAGAGCCTGGAGCCTGTTTCTGATTCTGTGTCTCCCTCTCTCTCTGCCCCTCCCCCGTTCATTGCTCTGTCTCTCTCTGTCCCAAAAATAAATAAACGTTAAAAAAAATTAAAAAATAAAATAAAATGCATTTTGAAATGACTTTGAAGGAAGTACTGAGGAAAAGACCTGGCACAGAAATTTCATTAGTTGAATAATGCTCCAGCTAAGATGAGGCAGTGATGAAGTCATCAATTAGGACAATGTTCGAGAAGACCATCAATTTGGAGGATAATTCATGCTGTATAATATAAACCATCCATACTTTTATATTGTGAGTCTTGGTTCTATGAAGCTAAGAGAATTTTACATTTGGTGAGTGAGAGAACTATCCTCATTGCTTTTTTCATACCAACTTCTCTATCCCAAATGAAGCTGAGGTACAAGCTAATTAGAAAGGCATATATATGCATAGGATGCAAAAATATATTAGATATATTGAAAAGTTGATTTTTATTTTTCTTCCTGCCTGTTTTATTTCAGCTATGTTCATGTAAACTGGTTCTCATGTAAAGAAAAGCAATTCAATTTATTTGTTAAAACAAAAGGGATTGACTTGGGATAATTATTTGGAACTTAAACAAGGAATTTAACCATTTTTAGTAAAAATATAAGCAACCAATGTTATAAATCAATTTTGTTTTTAAAAATAGAGGGTCAAATACACTAAAATTGGTGCCAGAGAATAAATATTTACATTTGGATGATTAAAAATTAGAAACTAATGCTAAGGAAGCAAAGGAAATTAGGAAATCTGTCCCCTAATAATTCCACATGGGGTTTGGAGAGGTAGCAGGATTGATATCTGAGGAGAGAGAGGAAACACAGGAAAGCAGAATGGATAGCATTATCTAGATATCTTCCCCAAAGATTTTTCTAAGGATTATATTGAAGCAAGGTAGATAAGCACATTGTAGTTTTATGTTTATCTGAAATAGAACATTGAGGTAAATGAGCACAGAGTTACCACTTCTTGGCTGTGCAATGGGACAAAAGAGTATAATTTGCCAACACAAATGACAAAAATAAGGTCTATCTATTTAACACTCAACCTCTTAATATGGTTCAAGTTGGTTTAATTAAAAATCTAAAAGAGATAATGTATAAATGATATTATGTATCATTTAAAACATCACATAATACACACACTCACTAATAGTGTACTAGAAAAACTGACAAAAATGATTAAAGAAAATTATTATAGGAATGAGACTTTTTGAATGTAATTGAGGGAAACTAATATGAGCATATAAAATGATACTACAAAGGCTGAATAAATATCAATAGTGTATGAATTAAGTGGAGTTAAATTGGTCTCTCCAGGGCAGTAGCTTAACATAAACCTGACTGAAGAAAATAAATCTTAGCACAATGTCAGATGATCTACTACTATAGAACATTCAAAACCATTCCTAGTATGGTTGATAACTTCTCACTACAGTTAGCAGATTGCAATGGATTCTCAGATGGTTCTTTGCTTTCAAACAAAGACATTTCAAAGGGTTGACTATGAAAATGAGTTAGTGAGGACTCCCTTGCCTCCTGAGTAACGAGAATATTTCTTTTGGACATTTGTGAGCTCAGCATCTAGTCTCTGTTATATCTACCCCGGTCTAGTATCTATTTTTCTCTCCAGTGGCTATAGTGCTAATCAGTACTACAGTCCTTGCACTGTTTTTGCTCTCTCTTGTCATTGTAAGTTTAGTAGGAATTCAAGGAGGTATCATAGTCTTTAGGGGGTGGTAGGAGTTATGTTTCCTGCTGTTATGACGTTAGCTGGATTAAAGGAATAATAGCTCGAGAACAATTACGGTGCTTTTCAGTTGTAATTCATAAAGCCCATAAAAATAATTTAATTTTTGTTCACATTTTAGTTTGTGATTCATTTTCAAAGTTAACCGTAAGAAGACGTACCTTACTATTTCTATACAGATTTGCGTTGTTATGACTATTATAATAATTAAATATCACTTATTGTGGCCCCCTTTTGTTCCTAACCATATGCAGTATGACTTACCTAGAACATTAACTTGATCCCTAGCTTTACGAGGTAAACAAGATTGCTATTACCATTTGGAATTACCAGCTGTGATTTATTTCCAAGAGAAAAAAGATGCTAAGATTGTTTATAATATGCTATGTGTCAAAAGCATTAAGTGGTAGCGCAAGAAATGAACCGAAGTCTGACTGATATCCTGAAATAAACACAAAAATAACTATACTTTTTTAAAAAGGAAGTGAGGGGTAGGAAAATGAGGGAGGAGGAATCAGGACCAAAACTTAAACACTAATTTATGAAAAATAGCCTAACTATTTTTTAACCAAATAGCCTAAAACTCTCATGGCTTCCATTACTTGTATTTGATTTTGAGCAGAAGTTTGAAATGAAAAAACAATATTAACTTAAGCTGCTTCAGATAAAATTCATCATGTATAATCGCCTCGAGACATTTTCTATGAAAATCTTTGTGCAATGAAATAAGCTGGCTTGATATTTTTATTTTGGCCCTTTTGTAATTTTAAGTGAACTTTGTGAAAAAAAAAACCCTAAAATATATCTCAAAGCTTATTTAGATGCTTGTAAATAGAAACATGGTCAATATATATACTGAATTCTGGAGCCGGATCAACTGGGCTCAAATGGCATCTCTGTCTAGTTGTGTGACCTTAGGCAAGATATTTAACCTTTCTAAAATCCAGTTTCTTATTTGTAAATTTGGTAGACTCTTGTAGAGTCATCGAGAGTATTACATGAGTTAACACATGTATTGCACATAGAACAGTGTGTGAAATATAGTATGCCCTCAAGTGAGCATTAACTATTATTATCATATATACCACACAGAGCAGGACATGATGTAAAGATTTTAAAATATAAATGCACTCAAACAATTTATCCAATGCATATTTGATATTTTACCCTTGATTGCAATATAAACAATTCATGGAGGAGAAATGTTCTACACACGTGATAAATGGAATCTTTAAAGCCACTTAGAAACATAAAGACAACATTTAACACTATAATATAATGGCACTTATTTGATGTAAAACTTGTATATCTCATATCTTACAAGATACACACATATACTTCTGCATATATATGGGATCACGACAAAATTTCAAGAAGGAAATGTCTCTCACTTTCGATCTGTCATATACCACCAAAAGAATATACTGGCCCTTTCAGAAGTATATCTATATCCATCATCACTCAACAGTGATGGTGGATAACTTAACTCCAATTTACTTACTTTCTATCAATGGTTCATGAAAAAGAGTCTTTTACAATATGTTATTCCCTCTACACTGACTATTTGATAAATGAAGATTGAATGCTAATAATAAATTATTAATTTCTAGGCGATAAAGTATCTCAAATGCTGTTGAATACTTACAAGCAGTGCTAAGGTCTATATGATTGCTTAATCATATCTCAAGGGATCATTGAGAACTCCAGTGAAATGGAAATTAACTGTGTTTTATATCTGAATATACAGTGGTTTCTTCTTAGTGTAACCACTTCAGGCAGAGGTGATTTGTGACCATTAATTAGGCAATTGAATACAAATTAGGCCTTTTTGCCCCAAAGGAAAAAGCTTAATTTCCAGATATTCAATAGCTGTTGGGGTGGTTTGAGTTGAACTTCCCACAGATTAGTTATTCTGTGGTAAAACAATCATTTAGACAGAAGAAAGAAATCAACTCATCACTGTCCACAAAATCACAAAACCTTGAAGACTGAAGACATAAAGAAATAAAATCCTTTATGTAGTCAGGATTTATAAATCAGCAATTTTTCAAGAATCTCACAGATACTACATTAGTTTGTGTGGTCTCTGCTGTGGTAACAAATATACACCATAATCTTAGTGATTTATAATAGAGTATCTATGCAGGTACACAGGTCACTGGGGGCTGTCCTACTTATGAAATCTTTCAGACACTCACTTTGCCAGACATTGTCCCATCTTTGGCATTGGTTTCCAACATCAGTCTCTTCTTACCTGTCCAGTCAAGCCTAAGTTGCCACCATCAGTTTCTAGCTGGAAGAAAGGAAAATGCAAGTGCATGGAGATTTTTATGTTCTATCATGGAAGTTCCACTTATTACTTCTTGTCAGATGCACTGACCTGGATTCAATCACAGGGCCACACCTACACTGGAACCTGGAAAATGCACTATGGCTGTGCACCCAGGAAGAAAACATTAGAAAATGTTGCTGGAGAATACTTATCTGACTATTTCCATTAGAGGGAGGGACTTAAATGGCATATTCAAAAAAGGATAAAATAAATTCAAATAAAGGACTAAACAAAATGAGACATAATTAGAGGAAGATGCACTGTGTCATCACCTGGATGCACTTTGGCCTGGCAGGGTGGGTGTTTATAAGTGTTTCCATAGGTCTAAACCTCTACTGTTTTCTTCTATAGCGAAGCTTCATTAGAGTGTGAAAATTAGTAAAGGGAGAGTAGGTACCAAAATTGCCATAGATGCAACCCCTCTTCACTTTGAATTTCTCCTTATGTCCGGCATAAATTCAGTTTCAAACCTCACCTTTATTCTCCAGTCAGTATTGCCTAGATTAGAAAATAATAAGCATTTAATAAACATACCAGGAGTACCACTGAATAACCCAGATTTTGTGGAAATGTACTGACATGGAACCCTAATGTAAAGATCAAGAGAAGTCATGCATCTATGGAAGGAGTCAAGGTATTTCTAAGGAGAAAATAACTTTGAGTACCAGTCATCTTGCGAAGACTTTGATATAGAATTGGGGAATGAAAATAGGAATGCTTTCCTTAGATAAATATGAAGTTAATAATTGATGCATGACAGAGTAATGATCCATTACCTGAAGTCAGAGGGCAGTAGCAAAGTCACGGGGAGGCAGAGGATTCAGAGAAACAGCCATTAGCAAGTGGTCCTGTCAGCAGAGACAGAGAGAAATGCAAGGAGAAGTGAGGGATGTGATTCTGAGAGTTTATGGGAACATTTCTCCAAACCACAATGGAAACATGAACTGCATGGAAAAGCAAATTTCTAACAATAAATTTGAGAAGACTTGTGTCATGGAAATTTGTTTCCTAGGAAAAATTTCTCAAGTATTAGAACATATAACATAAGGAAATTTACTCAGTAAACATAGGCTTTATTTTCCAAAATATCCTTACAAGTAATACAGCACCTTAGTATATTTTTAAACAAGTTGCAATTTTTGTTTAATATTTTGAAGTTCTTTTAATCTATTGTAAATTCATTGACCACTTAATTAACCTTTATGCCAGTGATTTATATATACACACACACATATATACACACACACACACACACACACATATATATATATATATATAGGATATATGGATTTTAAGATGCAGAGAGGCTCTCAGAAATTAAGGTGGAAGCCTATGGAAAAACTAAAATATTTTTTACAATGTTACACAAGAGTTCATAGAATCTGTAATATGTAGAACAAGTTAACACTATGTTTTAGATTCATCTTTAAATGACACTACTTATGTATCTAATTATGAGCATCTAATAATAGTAGAAATATCATCTAGGTCTAGTCTCATTAAATGTGGGACTAAATCACCTAATAATAATTCCTAGTAATGTATAGGACTCTGCAGTTTAATTTTGTACAGGGCCGTACAAATTCTTTGATAAGTATAACCTATTGATTTTTATAACAACTTGGTATAATTACCAAGCTGGTATAACTATGAAAAATAGTTTCTACATATAAAAGAAACAATCTACATAGTAAATAATCTGCTTAATGTTAAAAGCAACACACACACAGACACCAAAACAAAAAGAAAACATTAAAACAAATATGAGTAGAGAACAAAGGGTAAGAACAGCAACAACAAATATGATATGCAGGTCAGCGTTCTTTTCATTAGACATTCTTAGAGACACATTATCTGATGTGCCTAAATTAGACCTAGAGTTCCCTAGGTACATGACTGGGTCTCAAAACCGAATACTATTTCAAAACTGAACTCCTTATCTAATCTTTTAACTCCCTCCTCCTTTTGTATTTCTGTATTAATACTGGTCCCATTCATTTAGCTATCCAAAATATACATTTTGACCTAGACTTCTACATTATTCTATCAGCCTTAAAGTTATGTAATTTATTTATTTATTTATTTATTTATTTATACCTCTGAAGGGCTTCTCAAGAGGAAATCTTTGCGATATTATTACAGGAGGTGAAAAATAATGAGGTAAAGCAATGAGGCTAGGGAGGAGTGAGTGCAGCCAATAGACGGCCTCACCCTCTGCGTCTCTGCAGTAGGCACACAAACAAACAAAAAGAGGAAAATGATCAATGTGCCCCAAAAGAAACAAAGAAACTAACAAAAAGGAATGCCAAAAACAGCGTGAGTTACTTGAACCAAGCTTGGTGTATAATGGGGACTTGTTCTTCTAACTGCAAAAGGAGGCTGCAAGTGACCTATGCCTGGGCGATTGGAGGGAGAACTTGTAAGCAGAACTTGAGGTAAGTTGCTTAATGATAAGGTGATTGGCTCTGTAATGTTCATATGCTCAATATCACTACGGGATGGGAGAAATAAGGCTTCAATAAAAAAAAAAGTGAAAACTTATTCTGTACAATCAAATGTGATAATAGATAGGAGTGAGCAAGGAAAAAAGTTTGAAACTACACTAAATGAGCTTGCAAACTAAAATTCTAATACATGTGAGGAAAGATAATCAACAAAATCAATAAAGTATTCTTAGGCAAAATGAAAATAATGGAACAATCTGAAAATGAGTAAATAAGAATCGATACCCAATTAGTTTTCCAGTCACTGTATCTACTATTATTCCTGTATTCTATTATAACACCTCTGTGAACTGGATGAGTTTTGAAAAGTTTTTTGGGAGTTAGTACATGTTCATATGAGGGCATGATTTGTTTTTGTCATATTAAACATTCTTTTCATTATGGGGTGGAACAAGTTTTACTCTTTATTATTCTCGGTCAAACCTGGCAACTTTCCTTGCTATCAATTAAAAGGCTAAATATCATAGGCAATATTAGGAAATTTATTACTAATATGAAGTTCATCTTATTTGGATAGACTATTGTGGTTGTTGCCGAATTTCCTCAAGGAAAATTACTTTTTAATGACATTAAATGAAATTGCAATCAGAGAAATAAACATGTGGAATGCCAACCGCAGCTTGGATTTACAGAGTTAATATACATAACTAAAAGAATATTGAATAGAAGAAAATACATGTATTTGAATATTCAATAAACCTGATGTCAAATGTTAGCTCTTTAACTTAATCATGTGCCTTTGAATAGTTGAAACTTCCTGCATGTCACTTGAAAATGAATTTCCTCATCTATAAAGTAGATGTGAAGATTGCATGAGATAGTGTGTTTAAAGTCCTTTTAAATTGCCTGACATTTCCTAGCTGCTTGATAAATAGTAGTATTTATTATGCATATTTTATTATCTTTGTGGTTATTATCTTACCACCTGCTGAAATATGCATATAATTTCATCCTTGGTTTGTTTTCAATATTAAATAGGAGAAAAAAAACACTATATAGGGTCGCCTGGGTGGTTCAGTCGGTTAAGCGTCCAACTCTTAATCTCGGCTCAGGTTATGACCTCACAGTTCGTGAGTTTGAGGCCCACTTCAGGCTCTGTGCTGACAACATAGAGTCTGCTTGGAATTCTCTCTCCCTGTCTCTCTGCCCCTAGCCCACTAGTATTCTCTGTCTTTTAAAACAAATAAACATAATAAATTACTTTCTAAAAATATGTTTAGTAGCCTGTATTCAGTTAAGCATTGACTTGATATTAAGGGGTACTCTAGGTAAAGAGGTTGACTTCCCTACAATTCAGTTTGAGAAAAAAGTGTGTGTGTGTGTGTGTGTGTGTGTGTGTGTGTTTGTGTGTGTTTGTGTGTGTGTGTGTGTGTTGATTTTCTGTATACTATTGGGCATTGGCATTAAAATGAAGAGCTTACAGTATTTCATCTATATATTTGCTTTATAAATGCTAGATTTGTTAGTAATGAGCCAGCTTGATGGGATATGTATGCTTTAGACCCATGTGGCATATGGATTCATATAACATCTAATACTGGCTGATTATAAAGAAAGTGATTCATTATTAAGAGACATGTATTTAATTTGTGACCACTTTGAAATTCATTACCTGTAAGTATGTTTACATTACTCCAGAAACCTGTACTCCAATTAATCAAATTTTAGGAGGAGTTCTTATTCACTCAAAAATATTTCTAAGACCTATTCTATGTAGCAAACACTGTGCTTAGTAGCAAAATCTAGTGGTGATGACACAGATAGAGGTCTTGCTCTCATAGAGTTTACAATATAAAAAGAAGACATGTGAATATAAGGATAATGTATTTCAAAGGAGAAGTTCAGTGTGATATGGGCTACAGTAGGAGAATCTAAATCATATTCTGCAACTTTTTATGTATTAAAATAGTACTGTTATTTTCATATCGTATTATTCTTCTATTACATTTCAATGCAATGCACATTGAATACTTTCTTACTCTCTAAACATTCCTATATAATGGTAGCAAATGGGAAGACACTTATTACCCTAGAAATTGATACTGGTGAAAGTTATTGAATAAGTTGAGGATACATTAATGGATAATACACCATTAGTTGGTTTGTTCAATTTGTTTAGTGCATATTTCTTATTGTTTCAGGTTGGCACAATGGAGCCATTAGGCATGACTCAGAAAAAAGTCTATATATAGTAATTTCAAAGACAGATTTATACTTCGCCTGTAGATAGTATCTCAACTATTATAGCTTTACTTAAATACTTCTTGGTAATGAGTCATAACTTTGCTTTCCATGTTAGAACACTGAAAGATAGATATCTAATTGTTTTCTGAAATCACTGACTTAAAAGAAGGCTAGTTTCCACATCTTAGAAGCTAGGTCAGTTGGTTCATTCTGAAATTCAGAGGCTTTTTGAGAGTGGTGTGGAGTTAGGAAAACCTAGTGAGAATATACAATAGTTCTAGGCGATGAGAATACTTCAGGGAACTTTTGAAAGAAAAGCTTATTCTAGAACTGCTCCTAAATCACAGACTTCCTTGAATGGATCTTATGAGTTATCCATGCAAATTAAGCCAAAGCTTTGGATAATTGCTAAAGAGTATATGAAATGCTTCTTTCACTTAGTACTCAATTTGACACCTTTTTCATAGCTTAGTCATTAAATACAACCTTTTACATTTACCTCTGACTACTGAAAAAACAGGAAGTATTTGCTTAGTAGGTTTTTTAAAAATTTCTTCTTAATGTTTATTTACTTTTGAGAGAGAGAGAGAGAGTGTGTGTGTGTGTGAGCAGGAGAGGGACAGAGAGAGGGAGACACAGAATCCAAAGCAGGCTTCAGGCTCTGAGTTGTCAGCACACAGCCCAATGCAGGGGCTTGAACTCATGAACTGTGAGATCATGACCTGAGCTGAAGTCAGATGCTTAACTGACTGAGCCACCCAGGCGCCCCTGCTTAGTAGTTTTTATGTCTTTGTTCTCTTAAACTTGCTTCTTATAATCTGCTGAAAGCTTGCACTCAAAAGGGTGTTCATGGTTCCTATGTAAAGTGGATTGTTTTAAATTATATTTGATTTAATTGGGGGATTTGAAAGGGGTGTTTGGAAATGTGAGCCTAAAATTAATGTGTTCACATTTGTTTGGACTTCAAATATTAACCATTCCTTCTAGGTTCTGTGCAAAAACCACCACCACCACCACCAATAACAACAACAACAAAAGTATTTTGTATATGGTGGGAGAAGTGCAGCAGGTAGCATTGTATAGAATAAAACAGAATTTAAAATAAATACATAGAAAATTGCCTCAAACTCTTGTCCTTTAGTGTATGCCTTTATCCCATATCTATTTATATATGTAATAAATAAAATTAAGTACACATTAAATGACTCAAGATTTCTGTTTTATGAGAAAGATATAAGACATTTCAAAATGTATTTTAATAGGGATAAAATATTTTTCCCTTGCCAGTTCTAAGTGAAATAAAAACCTTGAACTACCAACTATATAGATTTTTGAAACTGCATTTGCTATTCTTAACATATCCCATTCCTATCACAACAAATCCATCCTTGCTTGACTCTTCATTCTTTTAGCAATTAACACAATTTATCAGGTCATGAATATGCAACAAAAATAACCCTTGACAGATTTTTCTCCATTCTGGTTATGAAACCAGGCTTCATTTTTCCATATGGCATTCCAACTACTGGCACAATTGTTTTATTTCTCTTGGCATTGACTGCCCTATTACTGTCTTCCATTGCCTTTTCTTGTCAGTGTGTGTCCAAATTAACCATTTCTGCCACTTAAAGCAGAATTGTCCAATCATTACATTTTAAAATGACGAGAATTTTTAAGCAATTGGGTAAGTTTTAAGCAAAGAAGTAAAATTAGATGTAGGCCACATGACAATCTAATTACATAAATGCAGTATGAAAGTATCATTCCACACTTAATACCTAAAATGTATAAACCTTTTTTATTGCTACAGCCTTTATTTTGCATCGTTAACATAAATAGAAGAGTTGAAATGTAAAGAACAGGTGAATTGAGAAAATAAAATGTGAATCTGGCCTTAGTCCTGCTGAAAGCCAGCTCTCTAATGATGGCTGAGCCACAGAGTTCTTCAACTCCGTTTACTTAGTGCACAGTGAGTATGTGATGACTGCTCTTTGTGTATTTTCATCAGTGGGGTGAGAAGAAACTGAATGAAACAGGTGAAATGTTGCTGACTTCTTAGACCTTTGGAAGACCAAAAGCCAGAAATGGTATAATTATTAGTTTCGTAGTTTTTGAATAATAGCAGACCTCCAGGGTGCTTTATTTTCATTTAGCTTACAATTTGAGTTTAAAAAACTAGTACAACTTTAGGGAAAATATAACTTTTTGTGAAATATTAACCTATTCAGAAGCTCAACTGTTCTAATTCTCTATTCAAGTATTTTAAAAGTTTTTAGGCAACATTTGCTCTCCTGAGGTAGACAGACTTTAATTTTTTTATTTTATTCAGTTTTTAATATTATTTAATAGCCTTAGCAACAAATGAAAAAAATATATGATATGAGCAATATTTGTAAAAAATTATACCAAAAATTAATGTTGTCTAACAACTCCATTTCCATGACATAAATACTGACCCAAAAGAAAAACAAAAATAGATTTAAGAAATAATAGTATAAAAGATGATGGTATAATATTAACACTGGATCATCTCTAGGAAAAGTCACTCTTTTTGTAATGCCACGTTGAAGTGACTATTAAAGATACCCACATTTGTGCATAAAAGGGTTGGTATCTGTAGATGTCCTCTTTTTCACTGAACTCTGTAGCCAGTGAAGGTGTGCAAACATTATATAAGAAGTTGTGTATATTCACAATGAAACTTAGCTAATACTAAACTACCCCTACAAGTCACTAATCTTTATGCAACATTGTAGTATTCTACTGTTATTTGATATCCATCTTGCAAGGAGCTAAGCATCCATATTATCACAGCATACTACAAAGCATGCAGTATTCAATACTACACATTTGATGGTTTCAGGGGACATATAGTCTTCCTAAATGCTTTCAAATGCCAGATTTTGTTTATATTTATGTGGGTATTTTATTTTATTTTATTATTTTATTGGTCTTTATTCTTTTTTTATTAAAAAAAATTTAATGTTTACTCATTTTTGAGAGACAGAGAGAAAGCATGAGCAGGGAAGGGGCAGAGGGAGGGAGACACAGAATCCGAAGCAGGCTCCAGGTTCTGAGCTGTCAGCAGAGAGCCAGGCATGGGGCTTGAACTCACAAACTGTGAGATCATGACCTGAGCCAAAGTCGGACGCTCAACCGACTGAGCTACCCAGGCGCCCAGGTCTTTACTTTATTCTTGATGCTACACCAACGTGTGCCTTCCTGAGTAAAGATTGAATTTGAAAAGGAGAAGAACAGAAAGAATTATACTTGAATTTAGCAACTTGACAAATTGTATCCCTAAGAAAATGTGGTCATCATGAGTGTTCTTTCTTCCCTACTTGGATAAAAAAAGTGCCTGGGAAGCAGCTAAGAATGTTAGAGATCCACAGTAAGTGCTTATTCTCCGGTTACCCCACTGATGGTCTCTGGTTTCTTGGAATCCAAACTGGAAGCAGCATATCCTCATATCCCCATCTAATTTAAATATTTCCTCCACATTCTCAAATGTAAAATTTCCACTAGCTAAGACCTAAATTGTATTATTTCCTACTATGGTTTAGACTGTCAACACCAATATAAAAAATAAGAAAACATTAAAAAAAAAGAGGAATATATTCACCAGTTAATTAATTGATTCAAGATTTATTGCTTTAGCAAATTCACAGGACCTTTGTTTCCTAATCTGAAATTTTGCATATGATAGTCTTTACTAGATTGGAGAATTAGAGTCTTCTGTTATTTATTTTTTTAAAGTCATATATCTTATTAGGACTTAGCAGCTATCAAGCATTCAAATGAAATTCAGTAAAACAAACAAACCGTACAATGATGTAATGAATCACAAGCACACAACCTCAGTGTAGTTACAATCTTAGAGCAATGTGCTGGATATTGACCTATGTGTCTAGTTGAAGACTCTGAGAATAAGGTCTCTGAAGCATAGATGACAGAAGGTGAGGTGAGAGTTAATTGTAGCAAACTACCAGCATGTCCATCTTAATTCATGAATCTAATTTGAAACTTCAGCATAATTCCAATAAAGAGAAAAGGCCCTATCATCCCATGAAAACATGGGTTACATTACAACACGTTTCCTACCAAAGGGGAAATTTTTTCATTACTTAACACTAAAGTGCTGAAACCATTAGTATACCCTTTTAGACTTAAACATATGTATTATGTGCACGTATCTCCCAGTGGAGATCACAAGCGGTGTCACATTGCACTGTAGAGCCATTAGTAACATAATGGCATCCAATCACAGGTCTTGCTAATGGTTTAAATTGGAAAGCAGGGCTTTCCTTCCCCCCCCCCCGTTTAATTCAAAAAGGGAAGAGAAAGAAGAGGAAGGAAGGAAGAGAAGGAAGGGAGGGAGGGAGGGAGGGAGGGAGGAAGGAAGGGAGGAAGGGAGGAAGGAGGAAGGAGGGAGGAAGGAAGGGAGGAAGGGAGGAAGGAAGGGAGGAAGAAGGGAGGAAGGAAGGAAGGGAGGAAGGAAGGAAGGGAGGAAGGAAGGAAGGAAGGGAGGAAGGAAGGAAGAAAGGAAGGAAGGAAGGAAGGAAGGGAGGAAGAAGGGAGGAAGGAAGAAAGGAAGGAAGGAAGGAAGGAAGGGAGGAAGGAAAAGGAAAGAAGGAAGGGAAAGGAAAGGAAAGTTTCTTGCTCTTGTTCTTTGTAAGTACACAAATAAAACTTTCTACTGAGCAACTCAGGATATGACACGTTAAGAAAAACTGAATGAATCAGAAGATTCAGTACTTTGAAAATATTGTCTAACAGGCAATAATTAATAAAGGGCATAGCACATGTAAACTCATTCCACTCGCTGGTTTTCTCAAGAGACAAAGGAGAACTGTAACATTTTAAAATTGGGGCATGTGACCTAATTTAGGATAAATATCTCAGGACATGCTAAAGCTTACTTGTGTAAATCATGTACAAAAAAACCTAATTGGCTCCTCAGTGTGACTTACAATAATATCCTTATGGCAGTATTGCTTTAATTACTGGGGGAAAAAAGGGGGAGTGGAAAATTTATAGTCATGAAAGATATGAGCAATTCCATTGCTGTAAAAATAGAAAAAAAACAATTATAAGGTAAGGCTTTCAAGTGTTCAGATAACTTGTATTTTGAATTCTCTTTTATCTGACTATGTTTTAGGAATATATGAACAATAACAGGACAGATTACAAGGTACCCGTACTGTAACTAAAGCATGGATTTCTCTGACTGCTAATATGGCAGGCAGGATCATAAAAAGAAGTTGTTGAGGAGATATCTAGCTCACAGGTGTTCTTTCTTAATGTGGAAGCCAAAGTTTTTCTAAGAAACCCAGCTGCATTCTTGGTTACTGAATAGTGTCCTAAGGCCACCAAGCTCCATTAAATCTTTCTTTCTTTTTCTTTTTCTTTTTTTTTTTTTTAAGAGCCCTGCTGAGAATAGTGATTCTGATCATTATTTTCTTAGGAGAATATAGGCATATGTTCACTCATTCTGCCATGTTGCACTTAAGTGATTAAAAATTCATGTTCCAAGTAAGAAGCTGTTAAGTAGCTAATTATTTATTCTGTTTACAAGATATGCCCCAACTGGTTAGGGAAAATGGATGCTGGGGGCTGAAGAAAGCATTAAATATATTTAGGGTGAGAAGGGCAACCTACCTCCTGGTGGGTATATTACCAAGTGGTACAAATTGAAAGCGTGCCTTTAAGCAAACAAACCACCCATTAAATAAATGGAGTATTCCTTTTAGGAAGATGTGGAATATCTTTACCTTTTAATAATCCCACACACAAAATCTATTTGAAATTCATTGTCAGAGAAACTCAATTCATTATGTACCCCTAACGAGCTTGTTGAATGTTCATTTTTAAAATTGAAGACAGCATAGAAATCAGTTTTTCAAAAAAGAAGGATCAGGAAGCAAAAGGAAGTAGACTTAAAATAGAATACATATTACATATATATATATTTAATTCTATATATATCATATTTAATTATGTATATTCATATACATAAATATATATACATATATATATGTTTAATTCTAAACCAAAAATATGCCCACCAAATTGTTAACAGGATACATTTAGAATTAAATTGCAAATGGTCACTAAAAACCAATAGTGAAAGACATTTTTATAAAGCCTTCAAAATCAGTAAGATGGCTATAAATGGGACACTTGACACAAGGAATATGAAGAAAAAAGCCATATTTTGTAAAATTAATTCAGGAACACTGTCAATTGTCATATTTTTCTTGTGATTTGCATAAAGGATATACAAGCTGTGGAAATAATGATAATAAAGTGTGCCGTGGAGTACACATGAATGTGCTCTGTAGAGTCTGTCATGATTTTCAGAGAATCTGTTCTGAAGAGAAAAGTGCCTGAATGGAAATGTGAGCAGAAAAGATGACTGCAAAATCTGGAAACACCTAGATGACCATTTTATGTGCTTTCAATCTTTCTTGAAACTTCTATTAGAATATTGAATGTCACTGCACTAAAATTTCTGTACCGATAGTGTTAGATATTTTTAAAATAAATAGAGGATTGAGTGTTTATTGAGAATGTTTAGGGAATAGGTCATTCTCATTGATTTAGTAAGCCTAGTTAACAAACATCACTTAGTTAACAATTTTCATAAAGCTTTATATAATAAAATACACTTACATAATACATTATATTAAAACTGATATTTATTATATTTTTGATAATTCAAAATATCATTTCAGGCCATAATAAATGGACACATATTAGCAATACAGCTACATTATTTTTTCCAAATGAATAATACAGAATAGACTTCATTCACCCTTTTTTTTGTTGTTCGTTTTTATCTTACCATTTTTATGGCTGGCACCTTTTGTTATTTCTGATGATTTAGCTGATAATCTAATGAATCATAAAGTTATGGCTAAAAAAGAAAAAAACACAAAAAACAGGTCTATGAAAACTATCTCAGTGACAATATCTGGTCACTCTGAAATTTATAGGTTTGTTTATAACTTTTATTTCCTGTCAATGACCAGGCTAATACAACAAAAAACACAAATGTATTTGTTAAAGTCATAATTACAAATGTTCTAGTTATAACATTTTGTATACGTTGTTTAACATTGTTCTCTTCAGTTTTTAGTTTTTCAGCTTCATAGGAATAATTTTTTTATCCTTTGTCATTATGAGTTTAGAACTTGCAAAGCACTTCTTATAACACTGATTAAATGGCTATTTTCAATTAATGAACATTTTATCCTGCCATTTAAAAAATTTTTTACATTTATTTATTTTTTGATAGACAGAGAGAGACAGACACAAGTGAGGGAGGGGCAGAAAGAGAAGGAGGCACAGAATCTGAAGCAGGCTCCAGGTTTCAAGCTGTCAGCACAGAGCCTGATGTGGGGCTCGAACTCACAAACTGCGAGATTATGACCTGAGCCGAAGTCGGACGCTTAACTGACTGAGCCACCCAGGCGCCCCATCCTGCCATTTTTAAGTTCAGCCTGCCTGTAAAACAATTATTGCTTAACTAATTAGATGAGATGTAGATCAAATAAAACTATCAAAGTAATATGTCCATTTTTATAAAGTTTCATGCTATACTAGTTTCACCCTTTATCACCTAGAACAGTCTCAAGGTCAAATTTGCTGCACTGTCTGGTTCTATAAATAAAGTTTTATTGGAATGTTGACCCACATGGGTCTAAAGCAACACTTAGTAAAAAAAAAAAAAAAAAAAAAAAAAAAAATCCAGGCACAAAGCAATCTACTTAGTGAGATTTCATACATTCCAGGTCTGACAATCACTGACGTAACTTGATCTTTTCAACAATATTTGTTGAGTTTTGTCTTAGTGGTTGTTGTAGGGGTTAGAAAATACTTTTTAACATCATGCTCCACATCAGATATACTAGTTTGATTCCAATGAGACATAGTACTTTGTGCTATTATTCATGTGTACACACACACACACATACACACACATAAATATGCATATGTACATATTCTATGTATGATTTGGGATGTACTCCAATAGAAATTATGTTCACATACATATAGATGTATAATGCATAATGTTGTGTATATAATGTATACACGTATAATTTCTATATGAATACCCACTCATATCTACATACTTCCGGCACCAGATACATTGTAACATACATCTATAGAAATTGTATATATTTACATATATATACATATATGTATAAATACACACATATGTATAATTGTTATATGAGTATATCCCAAAGCATCAGACACTGGAACTATATGGATAGTAGAGAATAGAGTTTGAAATTTATAGAGCCTGAAGCTTGTCTATGGAACTTCTCTAATATTCAGATACTCAAAGTTTTATAATTGAAGAATTCCATGTTCATAATAGCCTCATCAAAATAAAAGTTTCTTCTTGTAAAAAATATACTTGATTATGTAGCATATAAAATTGCCAATACTTGATACATCACTTTATCAACAGTGAATAACGCCAGAAGAAATATTGACTTATCTCTGTCTTTTCAATTTATAAATTTCCAATTTAAATTTTAAGTTGTTTATTATACAATATATAATTAATGTTTATAATTATAAAATTATTGTCAGTTAAAGAAGCAATCAAATAACACAAATTCAAAATATAAAGAAAAGTATTATACAAATTCATCGGTATAATGTCATTTTTCTGGATGCTGAGTTGTTGGCTGCATTGTCAGATTTTTGGAAGAAGGAGAAGAAGCCACCTCTGAAATGCTAACAAAATAAAGAAATACCTGACTAGTTGGAATAGTTATGCCTCTATGCATCATGCAAGATAGCATTTCTGTTACGAGGGTATTACTCAGGTATTACTTGGGTAACTCTGTTACTGAAATTGAACAAGTTTACATTAACTTTTTTGGCTGAACCCTTTTCCTGTAGTTTTCTTTAAATAGCGAATTTCCCTGGAATAAATGAAAAATTATTATCTAAAACTTCCTATGAATTATTTTATCAGCCCTTTCATTTTATTTATTAATTTATTTAGGTTATTCCTTTAGGCAGAATAAAAGAATAGGGCAATCTGTGATCAGTGGGGACAAAATTTTAGGAAATAGAAGAAAAAGAACAGGTAGAGTGGAAGGATCAACAAAGACAAATTTTACCTGCCATCATTGCGCCTGTATTCATCCTTCATCTTTAGAATGCTAAAACTTTTGACAATACTTTGTAGTCTGGTGACTGGAAAACATTTGCCTTTTCTATGCAAAATAATAGTATGTCTTGTATATTTCCATAGTCACATCTAGGAAAGTCAAACAAATTAGCATTCATAAAAATCCTGCGAATTTGATCAGTTCTTCTCACTTTTACAAAAGAAGAATTGGAGGCAAATTAATATTTCACTCAGGTTCTCCTAGCAAACTGGGAGCAGAGCAAAGATAGGAGGTGAAATCTTTTAGTTCCGGGAAGGTACTCGAGCTGCAACATTCGGGCTGGGAGCCAGGGTCCTCGACTAGTGCCTTCCTGGAAGCTGAACCTCAGATAGTGAGTCACCGCCGTTTTCTTCTTTGTACTCACCGAGCGAGCACAAGTCTTACTCTAAAAATTCCTTACACCACTTATTCCTTACATGATAATAGTACCAAAAGTCTTAGGTTATTTGCTTTAGACTTATTTTTAACTTTACAAATGTAGAAACAGCATTATAGATGAAAAGTTGATGAGGTTTATTACTTTGGACATGGACTTTTTTTTAGGGTGAAAACTCCCGAGCATCTAAGCTCTCAGGAGACATAATAAAAATAGACTAAATTATGCTTCAATATTTTTCCAGACCCTCCAAGTCTCCTCAGGAGAACACTTTGTCCTTTTTAAGAAACTTGTATTTTTACCTCACAGCCCCCAATTATTGCAGGAAAAATTTTGCTTATTAAGTGAAACCAGAGAATAGAAAATATTAAAGTGAAACCTGCAATTTTGGTTGAAGAATAATTGAATACACACACACACACACACACACAAATACACACACATTTATATTTTTCTATAGCGTATTATCAGGTTGTCAAATTCATCAATGTGGTATATAAACAGAATACTAATGAAGTTATTTTAAGAAGTTGAATCAGGGTCTAAGGTAGAACATAAGTAACCCATGAAACTAATTATTTGACAAACATTCCAAAGGAAAACTATATGAAATATTCTTATTATTCAAAATAGTATGCTTGATAGACAATATAGCAGCCAAAGCAATCTTGTCCCACTTAAAAATGGTATTTTTTTCTTTCATTTCAGAAATCATGACACATACGTTTGACTATCCTTAGTGATGAAAACTTTACACTCATTGATAATAAATTCGTTTTGGAAGCCATTCAAGGTTATTTGGAGTCAAGTCCAATGAATGTTTGCTTATTGAATACACTGATAACATTCATCTCTGAAAAAAGTCCATTTATCTAAAGGACTCTGAAGGTGATTTATTAAAGAACCCACTTCCAATACCAAAATACAATACATTACACAAGAGCATTATTATTAAATATTGACTGTAGCTTTGAAAAGTTGCTATATTGAAGCAAGTTTCTAATGTCACTTTGGCTGAGAAACAGGAACAAACAAAACCTGGTTATATTACAGGCATATTTCTATAAAAATGTCTATGACTCTATCAGGGTCTTACTGTGCCAATAGATTTTTCATACTGTTCACACTATGTATATTGTGTTCATACTGTAGTCTTAACTGGAAATGGAAACATTTACTTTTCATTTCTGTATTTATTACTGTAAAATAGAAACTCACATATATCCTGTACACATTTAGTACACCCACTAAATTTTAAGCGCCTCAAAGCAGAGGAAAAAATCTAAACAATAATAAGATGTTTTAGTTTTGCCAAAGTCTGAAAACATATATAGAAATATTTTATCTATAAAATATATGTGTGTGTGTATGTGTGTGTGTGAATTTACTAACTCTAGTCAATTCCTTTAATGGAAGAAATTAACTGAAAGACTATCAGTAGCACTATGTCAATGATATACAACAAGAATTTAAGTTATTTTCATCTACTGGGTCAGATCTTAAATTGCAGTCTCTTCTCTTGTTTCCTCATGCATTAATGTATTTGGAGGCCTTTCTTAGTGTCTGCAATAACTTTGGCTATAGGTATCTGTCTTAATGATATCTTATGATTTTTCCTCAGCTGGAGAATTTTCTTCATTGCAGTGAGTAATTAAAAGTTTTAAGCGGAGTGAAATAATCCCCATGTTAAAGACATATGACGAAAAGGAATGGTAATGATGGCAAGTTATACCTATTTCAAATTATTGTTAAAATTACCAGAAACTAATAATTGAGTGAGGCTGCTCAATTTTCTCTCCTCTGAGAAGACTCTTTGCTGCCCTGCAATAAGAATCCATGTTCATGCATGCACACATATGTGTTTGTAAATGTGTGTGTGTGTGTGTGTGTGTGTGTGTGTGTGTGTGTGTGTGTGTGTCTGCGTGCGCGCACGCGCATTTTGGTTCCTCTTATAAAATAAGCAATTACTCAAGCATTAGTTTATTTGTCCTTGACTTCATGCTCTATAAATGCCATTGCAAATAACACGTGCATGACTAATATTCCAGTTAAATCTCATAGGTCATGATAGAGCAAAGAAGCTTTGCAGTTAAAAGTAGATACTCCTATGGCTTGAATGTAAAACGGAAGCATATGTTTTATTGCAATTGGAGACTGGGACGTAGAGTAATGAATCCTTTTCAGAAAGATGTATTCTCTAAGTATCTTTCCAGCAGCCTAGCACATGATTGCATGTACTAGGCACATGGTAATGATTATTCAATATGACTAGATTTAAACATGCCAAAAAACCTACTTAGATCTTCCACATTTCTTCAAAAGCTACATGACTAAGCATTGTTTTTTTTTTTTACATTTATTTTTTTGAGAGACAGAGACACAGTGTGATGGGGGAGGGGCAGAGAGAGAGGGAGACAGAATCAGAAGCAGCCTCCAGGCTCTGAGCTGCCAGCACAGAGCCCGATGAGGGGCTCGAACCCACGAACTGTGAGATCATGACTTGAGCTGAAGTCAGACGCTTAACTGACTGAGCCACCCAGCCACCCCCATGACTAAACATTGTTAAAAGAGGAGTGAGAAAACAATAACTCTTGTAAGACTCGCCAAAAAGTGAATACGTTTTCAGACAGATTTTCTTGGGTTGCTAATTCATACTGGTCTTATTAATTTATCATCAGACTTTGCCTAGCTGCTTACACCTTAAAGAAGATTACACCAGCAGATATAGAATGAGTGGAGTGGAATAAGTCAGGAAAGAGAAGTGCCAATTACATGTGCTTTTTGGTTTTGTTTGTTTGCTTTCTTAAACAGCCACAATTTCAGGATCTCAACTGCACACTGAAATGTTACAGGTTCTCTGTTCCTGAGAACTGTCGCCTTAATGAACAATCCAACTACATTTTCTTAGCATCTCTTTGTATTTGGTCCTTTCTTTCTTTGTTAATGGTTGTTGCTTTAAATATTGCTGAGTGTGTTCGCCTGTGCATGCATGTGCTAAAGAAGAGGGGAGGGAAAAGTGAGGAACCATGGGGAGGGAGAGACCATGTTGTTCTTTACTTTTATTTTTTAATTAAGCATCCATTCTAATGATGTGACTTCAGGATGATATATAGCATTTTCCCTCTAGCAACCCATTTACCGCTTCTAGTCCTCCATCATTTTCTTGAGAAGCCCTAACACTCTCACAGGTAAACTGGTAGGGAAAGCCCACCTCCAGATGAAACATTATTTCTTAAAATTAAATGATAAATTAAACTCTTTAACACAGCTTGATTGCCAGTAGGGGTTAACCAACTTTCAACTGAACTAATTAACTAATGCATTTTAGAATAAAAAGATGGTTTTCATCTGTGAACTTTCTTTTTATTCCTGATTTTTTTTTTGGCAGGGAAAAGTAGAAAGAAGAGAGGTAAACAAAAACCTCCAAGCAAAATGACAGTCTTGAATTGCTACTAAGAATATTCCACATGCTTCATGTTATAAAATTGCAACTCAAATGCATGGGGCTAAGCATTTTGAACTAGTATAGGACTTAGTTACATGTGGTGAAAATGTTTATTCCACCACAAATAATATATTGCGTGACTTTTCTGAGCAATGCACTGCCCTTATTATTAATGTGTTACATAAACAAAACAATGTACTACATACTTTCTACTTTCAGGGGTTTTACAACCTAAGAAACATGTCCATCCAAAAAAAATGAAAAATACTTATAACTCCCTTAAAATATACATCATTGAGTTTGAGGAATAATACGTGTAGGAGAACAAGATGATGGCAGAGGACATGCAAGTTCAGTGAACAACGAGTAATCTCTGACACCACCGTGTCCATCTCACTTTCTAGAGCATCTTCTCAGCGCCATTTGCTAATAGATGATAAATACATAGGAGCAAAATGAATTGCTTTCTTAGGATAAATCTAATGCTCAGAAACTAAATTGTGTAATTTTTAAAGTGATTACAGAATTAAAATTGGACTCATTTTCTATTTCAATGGAAGCCTGGAGATCATTGAAACCAAATTACAAAATGGGTTATGAAGCTATTCGGAAGGACCTGCAAAGTAGTGTTTACCCCAAATTGTATATACAGTGAATGAACTTTATCACCTACATGGAGATTATGGAAGACTTGTGATGACTTATTTTATGTAGACTAATTTGCCTGGAACAACGAATGCCTGCACAGCTGGTGAAACACTATTTTGGGGTGTGTTTGTCAGGATGGTTCAGGAACAGAGCGTCTAAATTGGTGGATAGCATAACAAATGCTGACTCAGAGATGGACTTTTTTTTCTGGTTAAAATAAAAAATAAATATAAGAAAATATAATTTTCACTGTACATTTTATAAAGAACACAGTTTTCTTTGGGAAAATATTGGTATGTTCAGCAAATCATCTAATGATAAGTTTTAAATAATAAATGTGGAAAACAATGTAGACTTTTTTATTGTCTTCTCTTAAATTATTCTAAAAGTGGCCACAGTGTTTTCCATTAGTAGGATGTCTAAAGTCTCACAGAGGACAATTGACAGCACAAAGTTTTATCATTTCCCTAAAATTATCTGGTTCTTTTATGGCTGCCCATGTGATGGCAAGTTATATTTCAAAATATTTCCAAGCTAGGGAAGTATCATAAGCTTCATTCGAACTCCAGAATTGCACTGTTCCAGTTGGTAGAGGCACACACTGGTTCCTGCATGGTGACAGTAATCACTTTTTTGTTAACTTTTCTGCAGGCTGTGAGTGTCACAGACAAACATATATCCACAACTGCAGAATGTATCTTGCCTTTCTGAACATTTTGGGAGTGGAGACACTCAATGGCTTTATTACAGGCTATCTTTTTAAGCGCACTTGTGTAGCAAACATTCTTGGAAGGTTATAACATGTCCTTTCATTTCAAAGGACGGGTTGTCTTTAAGCTCAGTATAAGAAAGTGTTGTCTCCATCAGGGCAAAGGTGAGGCAGAATTACTGAACATTATAAAAGTTTTGAATTCCCTAAACTCCTTCTTTTATAATAAAGCCCACTGTTTATGGGTGTTTTCTTTAGAAAAATGAGGATGGTTTCTCTTACTTGCAACCAAAGTACTTCTGAATAGAACATTGGTTTTTCTTCATAAGAACTATGAAATTGCCAAGATTATTTTATCTATTTTACTACTATGGAAAGAGCCTCGGAAAGATTAACTTTTAATTATATAGTAAATGACCTGAGTGTTAAACATAGATATTTTACCTTCAACACCCAATATTGAAAATAAATATTAAATTTCATTGCAATAAGTCATGCATACATAAGCCAGACAATCTGAAAAATACAAAAAGTAAAATTCTTTTCACTCTTGTCATACAGCCACTTAATTCTTAGTCTCCAAGTCAACAATTATGCCAGTTCTTTTTACTTTATTCAAGACATTTAGACTCAGAAATTATGTTTATAATAATATCTTCTTTTCAAATCAATTATACATATTGATATTTGAGAAAGGGTTAATTTGTGAAAGCACTCTGGTTATTCTGAAAAAAAGTAATTCAGTAAAGAGAAGTTTCTGTTTTTAAATATATAATCGTTCAGTACCTTTCTTTTACATTCCAAAGATGGTCTCTTATTAGAAAAATTAGGCTCTAGACATAAAAATAAAATATTTTCCTTACTTTTCAGATAGGCATGCTTGCATTAGAGTGAGCACTTACTGGAAGAAAGGAAAACATATGCCTGTAAGTTTAATGAGTACATGGCTCCCAACATTTCATAACGGTTCAGGTCATTTTTTGTTTTTTTTTGTTTTTTTGTTTTTTTTTAACATCACTAAAGGATAGCTTCCTAGAGAAGGAGAATACTGAATACAAATCTTATGCTATTACCCTAAATAGGCGTAAACTAATTCTTTATTAAAAAATAACCTATCTGTGCCCCAGAAGCTTCATGTGATTAGCATAAAGATATTGTGATAAATGATAACCACTTTATCAGGTCACTCAAACCATCTGTTTGTATCTATTCAGGATAATAAAGTTTTCAGTAGCTTAGAATTATAACCCACTAGTTATAAAAATAAATTTTACATGTCTATTAATTAATTCACTATTATTTTAGATATTGCTAGCAAAATAATGATAATATTGTACTTTTGGTTTATATCATCACCAGGTTTCTACAAATATTCAACTGTATTATTCCTCTGGACACAACAATACTAAAGATTCTAAGAAAGAAGATGAATACGTTTATGAGAAGGAGAGGCAAAAACATCATTTTCCTGAATAGTCAAATGGTAAACACAGCTTATTTATGATTTATCCATGATACAAACTTACTGCCATGTCACCTCTGAAAAGTGTGCTTTTCACAATTCCATGGTGATGGTTAACGCCAGAACACTCTGACACTAATCTGATATTCTTTGAGGAATGTGATAACCTATATAAGAATTATTTCTTTTTGTCAATAGTCTTTGAAGAAAGTATACTTTATCTAGTAATGCTCCTCCTTCTTGTCTATACCTTGGCCTTGGATGATCAGAATTTATGTGAAATCTTCATATTTGTCATAACCCTCTTTAATGCTTAAGCACATAAAAAGATTCTTGTTTTTCCTTACCAAAATAGAAAACCCTTTACTTAAATCATCTTCATAAGATGAAAGTTGTATAGTTAGCAGATACCGTTCCTGAATATAGTATGACTTTTTCTTTCAAGAGACATTGCTATAAAATAAAATATGAAATGCTCAGCCTGAAACCATATGTTTAGGCCACAATAAACTCTGTGACTCTCAGAAATTTTCAATTACTCTAAAAGTACTCATGGTCTTTCACATTGCATGTTCATTGGATCTGTTTTTAGATTAGCTAAACAAACTAGAAAAACAAAATATAAACTCACAGTAATGCACACCATTAGAAAATTAATTAAATAATATAATTTGTGGCCAATTCATAAATAGAACCATAGAGTCATTTAAAGTGTGTACAAAATGTTAACAGTTTTGGAAATGCTTACATCTTCACGTTAAGTGAAAAGTTAGAATATCAAATTATATATGTGAAATACTCTGTCATCTAAAATATTATACAAGAAAGAGGGAAATTTACCAGAAGTCAGTTAAATGTGGTCACTGAGTGGGGTTCTTTGGATGGATTCAATTTCTTTCATATATTTTCTGCATTTTATAATGTGCATATTTTACTCATATAATCAGCTCTTTCAAAACTGCTTATTTTAAGCATATTTTAAAGCCATTTAACTGTAGGTTTTCATAAAAATTTACAAGTTAAGTGATTAAGCACTTATCATGTAAAGAGCTTGTACTGTGTAACATTCTAATAATTTTATCAAATTAAATTCCTTATTAGCAGAAAAGGTGAAAGTGAAAAACTTTTGAAAGAACAATTTAAATTTTTACAAAATTTTGTAGTATGTTCTGACATTTATTCCAGTCTTCCTTTTTGATTAAGCATGTTTTTCTCAGCTTTTCAGCTAATTTAGTAAGAATTGAAGAAAAACAGTATATAGCCTTTTTAAAAATTCACACTTGATGTATAGATTTGTCGGATGTAGAATTGTATGCACTTTAGCTCTCTCTTATTAACCATCCTGAAATCCAGACAACTAGGAATTAGGTTCAGTTAATAACCTACTGACCTCTAATATAAAATTCACAGTCACTGCAAATGCATGTCAAAATCTATTAAAACAAGTGAACAAAGAATTTACCTTACAAAGCTTAATTAAACAAGTAAATTTTCACCTAGCTTATTTCATAAGCATGACTGTATCTAAATGGTGATAAAAGAGTTTCCATTTAAAAAACTGTCATTCAACTTATCCCCAGTACACAATGTACTAGAGAGTTTTCCTGTGGTTTGCCTTTATACCATGAAATTTATACTTACTAAAGGGATTCTATATTTTTCTATTATATTTCACATATATTTCGGTCTAAATTCATGGTAAATTAAAACCCACAAATAACTATAAAAGACTACATTGTACTAGGTACTCAACAAAATATATATGAACACAGACATAATCTTTGAAACTGATGGAGGAATTCAACTTGGAAAGTAGTAAAGGAAATGTAGTTCATTGGTGTCTCAAAACAACTATAATGAGTATTCAGCATAATTAAGCTCCTGTTGCTCTCAGTAACCATGACAGTCAACTGAAAATTGCTGTTTAGACAAATCTTTTAGCCAGAACTTACTTTCATGTGCTGATCTGCTTTTCATTATTTATATAATTAAGAGTAGCTGTGTGCATAACATAGTTGTTGGTAGGAGCCGGAGAAGCGATATAAAGCACACAATGGTCCTGTCCTCCTAGCGCTTACCCTGAATCGTACAGGTAAGTAAAGTAATTCTCAAACACTAAACCAAATTTAATGACAAAGAACTGTATAGGCTTCTGTCTAGACACCTAAGATATATATGCACAGATTTGTTGAAGATGGAAAAGCATTCCTAACAAAGTGATGTCTGCTTTTTAATCATAGAGAATAGGTAGAATTGACAAATAGTCAAGAATGGGACGATTAAGCAATTGCCAAAAAAATCTCTGTCAGAGGAAAGAACACAGATTGAGATACAGAAGCATCTCATGAAATTAAAAATAGAAATAACTAAAATATAGGTTAAAAGGAAAGTAGTAAGAATTGAATCATCGTTTTCCGATATCTACTGTATTGTGTAAACTTATCCAATATTTGATAATTTAATATTTTGCCATTTGCAATGTTACTTCCCCAAATATGTCATTCAACATCCCTTTTGTGTGTGCATTAAATACTAGGCTGGATGCCGTATCACTTCATTTGCATTAAGGCAATTGAAGTGCAGGGAAGGTAATGGCTCCCTCCTCATCCCCATAAGAAATTATGCCTTATAGATATCAATACCAAAATTTGAAACCAGGTCATCTGATTAAACTTAGTCTTGTCTCATTCATATACCCTCTTCTGTCTGAAAAATAAAATGGAACCAAAAAATCAAACACACAAACACACAAACACACATGTTAAGAAGTATTCCTAGTCAACCTGAATTGGAAATTTAATATCTTTTAGGTTTAAATTACACAGTCATAACACTAGAATGTCCAAAGACATGAATCTTTTCATTTCTATAACTAAACCCAACTTGATTTTCAAGCTTTCAATTTCTTGTGGAATCATAAAACTTGTTCTTGCCAGTTCTAGTTTAGCAGGCACTCACCTGCTGGCCTCACTGTGGAGTGCTGTCGCTCCTGTTTGGTGTTTGTCTAACTCTGCTTTTGCTTGCATCCGTGGTTGATGACAACTAGGAGCTCTGGTACCCCTTATCAGGGTGGAGATGATTTTTTTTGTATATTGAAAGAGAAACTGAAGCATGTTAACAATTTCAAGAGCGTATGTGAGCAAAGCTAATTCCAATCAGCCATTGCCAAACTGGGAGTGGCTGGAAGCACTCCTCTCGAAGGAGGTAGGAGAAAGATTTCTATAGAGAAGGTGTGGAAGAAAAGAAAGGAAATTATTTGATTGGCTATAACCTCAAGCCTAGTTGGCTGTTTGTGATTGGTTATCCTTAGATTTTTATTTCATAAACTTGAGGCATTTATAGACAGATTTGGGGTTGTTTATGTCGGCCACCACAGCCTTTAGAGTTACCTTAGTCTAATGGCCGCTTTGTTTAAATACCTTAAAGCATGCCACCTATGTGGCATCCGGCTATTTTTCCTAAAATTTTCAAAATTGCCCCCACATTTCTCAGAGTAGGTCTCTGTAAAACTTCCCACAATCCTCTGTGTGAGGTCATCTCATTCATGCTCTGGCCCTGTGGTATCACAAAGGACAAGAAACTCTACTAAACAGTTTGCTCTCTCCCTTTCCTACTACTTTGGAAAATGTCAGGTTTGCCCTGTACTTTGAGATCACCTCAAATTCAAATTACCTTTGGTTTCTGTTGTTTCTAATTCCCCTTAGGGATCAGATCTGAGGGGATATAGGGACTGCAAGTCCCTAACAGTGAATACTTTTTCTTTTTTCTTCTTTCTTTGTTTAAATCCTAACCCAAAATCCAGGAGTGGTTCACATTTCCTTTCTATGTGGAGGTTAAAAAAGCAAGCTTTTATACAATCATGAGCACATTTTCAATCGATGTATTAACTGTGCTCTAAATTTCCTAGGATACGTGCTCTTGCTATTGCAAGCCAAGAGTTTTAGATCTGAAAACACTTTTTCTTTTCTTAAGAACATCTTTTTTTTTTTTTTTTTTTTTTTTGAGAGAGAGAGAGAGGGAGAGAGAGAGAGCGCATGCAAGCACACAAGCCGGTGGAGGGACAGAGGGAGAGGGAGAGAGAGAATCTCAAGCAGGTTTGATGCCCAGCACAGAGCCCAAAGAAGGCTCAATCTCATGACTGTGAGATCATGACCTGAGCCAAAATCAAGCGTAGGATGCATAAGCAAATGAACCACCCAGGTATCCCAAGCACCTAACTCTTAAAATTAAAACGCTAGCTTTTAGACCGTGCCTGTGCAAGTCATTTAAAAAATCCATTTATATATTCAAGTGACTTTGTTCTAAGTTGTATCTGACAGGCTTCACAAAGCACAGAACATCACTGAACTATTAAGTATACCAATAAGGGTAACATCAAAAACTTTGGGAATGAAAAATATTGATTGTTAGCTGAAAAATTGTCTTTACTCATATACTTTATCAATATTCTCAGGATATATTTTCAATGATTATATCATTATACAATGAATGAGATATACTGTAACACTTGATTAAAATTTTAAGTAATCAGTCAATTAACTGTTGTAATTACTAGTCAAGGCCATTAGCTAACATACGTAGATATACAGACATTTTGTGTAACAAATAATACCTGATAGCTAAAAAAAAATTTAAAAAAATCAAACCTGGGTTTGTCCATATGCCAAAGACTAATCTGATACATTACATTGGACAAAGCACATTAAAAAACTTTTTTGCATAATAAAAAGAAAAAAGAAAATTAGGCCTACATATGACCTCCAGAAAAATTGATGCTAAATATGGATAGGCAATTTAGGTTAGAGTGAATACATAATGAAATCAAAATTAATTGTCAAAAGAACTGGGAGAAGAAATTGGCTCTAGTTCACTTGCTGATAAATCTTTCTTTCTTTCTTTCTTTCTTTCTTTCTTTCTTTCTTTCTTTCTCTTTCTTTCTTGATCATGATGTCAAAGACTGTTAGCGATTCTAGGAAAACCTGGGATGTTCAATTAATAGGCTAGCATTTAAATATTCTTTAATTTAAAGAAGAAATTAACTTAGTAAGTCCATTTTTTCTTTGCCTTTTAATTTTCAAGATGTTTTCAAATGCAACATTGTATGAGCTACTATTGTATTAGGCTAACAGAAACTGAAGAGGTCTGAAGCAGGCCATTACTAGCAGGGACTCGGACGTCTTGTGATGCAGAGTGAGTCCTACAATTCCCCCAGCCTGTCTGTATAAGCTGTAACCTCATGGTTACAGGATATTCACTGTTGTTTTAGAAGTCACATTTATCCTAAAGTCAGGGAAAGCAGAGGAATGGCATGTTCTAGGCGATGATAGCTCCCCTAATAGCCCACAGAGCAAAAGTTTTGAGAGAACCTTTTTTCCCAGCAGATTTCTGCTTAAATTTAACATGCTTTAAGACAGAACTAGATCACATGGCCACTTCTAGCTTCAAAAGTGGTGAGAAAAATTGAAAAAAAATCAAACCACGATTGACTTAATACAATTGTCATCTACAGTTTGGGGACTAGAAACATTAATCAGAGTTCTGTGAAGCCAATGAATAAGGAAAAGGGATGTCAAGCCCAAAACAGATTCCACCACAAATTATCATTATATTCTTATTATACATAGGAACAAAATTGCTCTGCTGATTATCTAAATGGATGTGTTATATTCTACTTCATGAATGAAGGAAACAACATAAGGTCACATAATTTCTTGGAAATATTAAATTCAGTGCCTTAGTGTCACTCACTTAGTCCAAAGGGCCAGTCTTTGTTACCCTTGTAAGAAATATTAGGAACTTGGAAGCTTGTTAAATCGGCAGTGGGCCGCATTTGTCACCAAACATTCCACTGGTGTTGGCAAATGGTATCATAGTGTAAAACAGGCTTTGTCCTAATCTGAAAACAGTGCCTATTGACCAAAGGAAACATCATAGTTTCTAATGCCCTGTTATAGCAATGAACCCTGCAATAACTCCAATTCTTATGTGTATTGTAGTAAAGGAATAGAAAATATTCTCTGTTATCACCAATCACTGCTATATATATATATAAAAAAAAAACCTATTTGAGTTCCCAGAGCTAAAGCTCTACTCTTTAACTTCTTTAGTTTTTAAACATATATTCATTTTTCTCAATGCTGCCAAAGTTCCTGGAATTGGGGACTTCCATATACAAACTGTGCTGAAAACAAAACTTACCTAACCTTAAATTCTGGTATCCATCCAAACTTCATTATCTTTTTTGGTGCATTTCTTTTCAGTGAAATCCTCCATTTGGCATCAGTCAGGACCACCTCAGTTTATTAAATAATTTAAAATCTCAAAAGTCAGGGGTTGGTATCTTGGTCATATTATTTTAGAGAGAAATCTATGTTCCTTAGGCACATAGATCCACATTTTCCCTAAGATATTGTATGTAACATTAGCATGGATTCATGAGAAGTGATGGATACGTGCGAATGAATGACTCTTCATGTCTGAGAGCCAAGAGGTAGGCCAGACTTTATATTTCCCCAGGCGGAAACGGTATATCCATACTGGTTGTTAAAATATTTCTGCATTGCTCAGTGTTCTCACTTTTGCATGCTTGATATTCTGGACACTTCTGCACCTTGCTTCTATCAGGTACATAATATGCTGTCATCTCTTGATGCAGCATAGGTTCTCCAGGATTGAGCTCCACTGCAATGGAGCTATCATCTCTAACTGGTCCTTACTTTACCTGTGTGGTTCTAAAGCATTTTGAATGTTATGCCTGTGTTCATTCCAAGCCAAAAACTGTAAAGTTATGCAATTATGTCAGAAAATTGGGGATCCACCGGTCTTGAAATGATATAAACAAAAGGTATATTTTTTTCTTTTGCCATAAAAAGAAAGAATCTATTTTCAGTTTTCCTTCCAACTAGAAATTCTACCAGAAAATTTAGAGTAAATACTATTACTCTCTAGATTCCCAAATAGGCACCATGTTAAGTAGTTATATATCCTGTTCCTGAGATTATACCTAATTATTTTCTCCAAATTATTACCTATATCTAATCCAAGGGCCAAGGATGGCATAGTAATATGCTATTAAGTGACATCTTTTTTTTTTTCAACGTTTATTTATTTTTTTGGGACAGAGAGAGACAGAGCATGAACGGGGGAGGGGCAGAGAGAGAGGGAGACACAGAATCGGAAACAGGCTCCAGGCTCCGAGCCATCAGCCCAGAGCCTGACGCGGGGCTCGAACTCACGGACCGCGAGATCGTGACCTGGCTGAAGTCGGACGCTTAACCAACTGCGCCACCCAGGCCCCCTTAGTGACATCTTTTAAATAAGAAATGTTTGTATATGGGAAAATATGCGTGAGTAAATGCAAATAACATCTTTCTTAAATATCACAAAATTTCAAAACTTCAAATAAGCAAAAAATTAACATTTATTTATTTCATATGGGCTAGCTGGATTATGAACTATATGTTTTAATCTTATGAATTCTCTAAAACAAAATCTTCAAATCCTCCTAGCATTTATTGAATTTTCTTCTGCTACCCAACACGGTATTATTTTAGCTTCTATATTCATCCCTCAGTACTGAACTTGACATAATTATTTTTGCTTAAATCTTTAAAAGATGTTTATAAATTCTCAAATTCTCCCCGTGTTTATTTCCTTCCTTGACCTGGTTTATCCCATTGTTAACATTATACCAGCTGCCCTGTCTAAACCACTGAACGCTACTTGGACTCAGCCATTCCTGTCCACACTCAAACTCCAACCTATTTTAGGAGAAGATCTTTCTGAGAAATATACCTCTTTTTGTTAATGTTTGTTCACTGCAACAACTATTTCAGTGGTTTGTATTTATAGGGTTTTTTAATAAGTGTTAATAAATTATATATTCTATAATGTTTTCATTTTTTACTTTTTACTGTATGTTTAGCAAAATAGAAGGTAATTATGTTTAATATAGTTATCATCAATTTATAAAAATTCTAAAAATCTCTACTGACATTTCATTACATTACATTCCAACAAGACCCAAAATTGAAGAAGTTATTTGAGGACTGTAATTTAATATTAGTGAGTATATGTAAATTTGGCATTGGCTCTTATTTCTGTCTTCATTGAAAGAAGTGTCAAATGAGCTGATTTAGAAAATTTTTTTAATTCACATATTAATTTTCCCAACTGGAGCTGATACGAAGCTCTTCCTTTCATGTTAAATTAAAATTGAATTGAACCTATTAAATGTGGCAACTTTTATGATTAACATAAAACATATAATTTATGACTGCTCACAGCTTTAAACAGAGATGCAGGTAGTATAAATGGAATTCATTCTTTTTTTCTTAAGGATGAAGAAGCACTATAGGCTACAAGTCAAAGAATACATCTCAGGCTACAACAATGCCAAGAAACAAAATTACTTAATTAAGTTTGGGGTAAATTAAACCCAAGAAGAGAATCAAAAATTATATTCTGTTGAGAAGGAATTACAGCAGTCCTAGGAAAGTGATAATACAGGCTATCTTATGGCCATTGGCTTTCTGGAAGTGAGAACAGGATAACCTGCACGTAATAGCTGGTAAATGCTTAAATTAGTGACATCCCTGAAGGGCCCTTCAGGGGATTGCCTGGGACCCCTGTTTCAATAGCACCACAGTTCAACTTCTCCATTTTCCCAATCCTGCTGTACTACTCTCTTACTGGAGTTGTTCCTGAGAACATTACTAAACATACCTTGTGCAGCCAAATCTTAAAGTCTGTTTCCAAGGGATCCAGCCTTTGCGGGCTGCTAGAAATCTTGTTTCTAGGAAGAAGAATCTAAAATGAAATTTTGGAGCTGGATCGCCTGCAGACAAGCTAAGAATGAGGACTCTTATCACTCGTGGAAGGTAGGGTATCATAGCTACTGACATTGGTGCTGGACCACAATTGCTAAAATGTCCAACAGTGATAATCTAGGATAGAATTACTGCAGAAGGGACTACACTGGAGAGTATATTTCTTAGGCTTTGAGAGGTGGGAGACATAATTATAAGGCTGGTTCATGCAGAGTAGTGAGTGGTTTTGCTGATTGGGAAAAGGAATATGAAACATCGGGGACATAGACATCTGGTAAAGAGACATACAGATGAAGTTATGGGAGAGGTGTCACTCTTTACGGTGATGTGTCCCCAATAAGTAGAATACATGTGTGTAGAACCAACTGGTGGCCCTAGGAATTGCCCTTATTTGCCTCAATCCCAGTGATTTATTTGGATTATTTGTGCTTCCTGACCTGAAACGCTACAGTACTAGGTATTGCAGTTTTCAGAAGTTGAATGCTTCTAGGAGTTTGACTAAACATATTCTGTTGCTGCCCCACAATCACCTTGGGCTCTCTGTGCCAAGAGCCCTGTAGTCAATTAAAAGTGATGCTACTATCAAGGATAATTGATCTTGACCACCAGGGGTAGATAGGGTTGATCTTATATAATGGGGACTGGGAAGACAGTGTTTACCACCATATTAATCTCCCGGAGC
The DNA here is from genome assembly GCF_022079265.1 of Lynx rufus. Taxonomy (NCBI): domain Eukaryota; kingdom Metazoa; phylum Chordata; class Mammalia; order Carnivora; family Felidae; genus Lynx; species Lynx rufus. Next base: position 50,785,677 of record NW_025814845.1, read on the forward strand.
ATCTGTTTGACCTCCTCTGCCCAATTCTTTTGGCAAGTGAGCAAGTATAACATCAATGATCTAAGAAGGACATGGAGATCAATAAACTCAGACCACTTAGGTATGCAAATCTGGGTCATCTCAATGGGTAAGTCACCTAGACTAGCAGAGATTTTGGCCAACAGTGAAGGAAATCTAAAACATATGGTATAGGAAACAAATAATGAATAAATAGTTGTAGCCATGAAATCAGCTGTGGTGTTGAGGACATTTTTGTTCCACTAACCTTCTTATAAATTGTCCAGAAAATAAATCGGGCAGAATCTTGGAGAATATGTTCCCAGATAAGGTGAGGTTATTATACAAAGAAAACAGTTGGTAGTTATTTAAGAAGTTTACTCTGTTGGATGTTATAGATTTGACCCAGATCCACACCTTTAAGACCAAAGCACTCAATACTGCTAGAAGTGAGAATTGCAGACAGCTGAAAGGTGAGACCCAAGGAACTTCCCACTGTTAAAGGTAACAGCTTCCCCAGTTATAACCTCTCTCAGGGGAAGCCCACTTCCAAAAATTGGTCCATGTGGAGTAGAAAGGCCCATAGCCTCCATATGGGATACTTCTGAAGTGTCATCAGCAAGGACCTCTGTCAATTGAATTTCAGTTCAGTTTCTTCCCCTGCCTAATCTTGCTTCCCTCACTCATGAATTGGGTGGATAAATGGCAGAATGTAATTATGAAAATATACCTTTTGATCACAGGCTAGTCTTTGTTGAGGATCTGCATACCATTTAAATGCATCTTTTTGTCAATATTCCCTAGAAAAATCTCCAGGTACTCCCAGGTGTGTGCATGTCAAATTTAGAGACTCCTATATTTTACCTGCTGTTAAATACTTTATATTTGTAATCCTCATTATAAGTCATTTTTTGAAAATAAAATACCAGATAGAATTAATCCTGAAAAAATAATTTGTTTAAACTTCTTTTAAATATGTTATCAGCTATGACAATTTATTTACTTGCCTATGTCTTTCTTTAAATGTCAGACATTTGCATTTTATTCAAGGTTTATGTCAAGCTATCATAACACCTTCCCTCTAATAATCAGTGGATATGCATTTTAAAATGAATATATGAAGAATGTGTGTGGGAAAGATATGCATACTCTTGAAGTAGATGTCATTTGAAATATAACTATCAGTGAGAGAATAAAAAGGTGGTATGATTCAAGAAGACTACTTTTATAAACCAAATCCTTTGTTCTTGCTGTAGAGGAAAAAGTGAGGTTATTTCCAACTCAGGCAACATGGTGATATTAAGTATGAATGGAATCTCACTAAGCAGATGTGCAGTCACTGTAAATGCTGATAATGTTCTTGTTTAGTACAAAATGTTTATAATTTCTCATGTAATAAATGACAGCCTGTGACAGATTTCTTCCAAATAAAGGTCAGATTTTGCACTAGCCTGTCATAATTGATCTTTGCACAAAAATAGAAACAGGAAAGTCCCAAGAAATTCTGTGGAAATATCTTCCAAGACTCTTCTTTCTTTGCTGCAGAATGTTTTTTGTCTCATACAGGTTAAGAATTTGATATTTTCTTATTTTTGTATACCATAACAACGCATTTTCAAAACAAGTAATATTTATATGTAAATTTTTCAGGGATATAACATATATTGTTTAATGAAGATGTCCAGTGTTTTTGGAGAATTAGCATACAATGAAATTAAATCATCTTTCCCTGAAAATAAAAGTCGTATCTTTTCTCAGAATTGTAATAAATACTTATAGGTCATGTGGTGCAGTTGTTCTCAACTAGGGGTAATCTCTGCTAGAGGCCAGAGATCCTGTGTAACATCCTACAATGCACAGGAGAGGCCCCCACATTAAGAATTATCCAGCTCAAGATATCAATAGTATCCTAACTGAGAAATCCTGATCTAATGATCTAGTGAGAAGCCAGTATCTGAGTACCTGATCTAGTGATCCTCAGTATTTTAGATAACATGGCACATGCATTTTGGGTAGAATCATTTTACTTTTCAAAAAATTCAGAGATGGGTTTCTAAAACAGCTCTAGAAAACAGTATCATTATATTACCACACTAATGTTAAAGAATTTGGGTAGTATACAAATTTTCTTTAATTGTTTAAGGCATAAAACATTGAACTTAGGATAATTTTATTATTTGAATTATTTAGCTGTTATTGAATTTGGAAAGAAATAAATATAAAAACAAATAATGTAAATATATATGAATTATCTAGCCAGTAATTTAAGGGATTTTTTTTTCTTTTGTAAACTTCTCAAATATATGCATATTTGTAAAAACCCATCTGTCCCTATCTATTCAGCCTGTAAAAAAAGTATATAAATCCTGTGACTTACTTAAGGTTATTACCAATTCTTTTTTTTTAAGTGTGTATACACCGCCTTAATTTTCTTTTCTTAATATCCCTTACTTTGCCCTTTATGTTTTTAATGTTTACTTCCTTGTATTAAAGGCATGCATGTATGTGGATAATTTTATATCCTTCATATTATTATTTGTTTTTGGTGGACCTACCTATTCTATATTCTTGTCTTCCCTAATCCATTATTTTTTATGATTTTTTATTTTTATTATTTTTTCAATTTAACATAATTTCTTGTCAAATTGGCTTCCATACAACACCCAGTGCTCATCCAACAAGTGCCCTCCTCAATGCCCATCACCTATTTTCCCCTTTCCCTCACCCACCCCCCCAACACTCAGTTTGTTCTCTGTATGTAAGAGTCTGTTATGGTTTGCCTCCCTCCGTCTCTATTGGTAACTTTTTCTTTTTTACCTTCCCTTCCCCCGTGGTCTTCTATTAACTTTCTCAAGATCCACATATGAGTGAAAACATATGGTATCTGTCTTTCTCTGACAGACTTATTTCACTTAGCATAATACTCTCCAGTTTCATCCACATTGCTGCAAATGGAATGATTTCATTCTTTCTCATTGTCAGGTAGTATTCCATTGTATACATAAACCACATCTTCTTTATCCATTCATCAATTGATGGACATTTAGGCTCTTTCCATAATTTGGCTATTGTTGAAAATGCCGCTGTAAACATTGGGGTACAAGTGCCCCTATGCATCAGTACTCCTGTATCCCTTGGGTAAATCCCAAGCAGTGCTATTGTTGGGTCATAGGGTAGTTCTATTTTTAACATTTCGAGGAACCTCCACACTGTTCTCCAGAGCGGCTGCACCAGTTTGCATTCCCACCAACAGTGCAAGAGGGTTCCCATTCCTCTATATCCTCGCCAGCATCTGTGGTCTTCTGATTTGTTCATTTTAGCCACTCTGACTGGTGTGAGGTGGTATCTCAGTGTGGCTTTGATTTGTATTTCCCTGATGAAGAGTGATGTTGAGCATCATTTCATGTGTCTGTTTTGTCTTGCCTAATTCAGATTTTTAAAGTAATTAATAATTTATAGAGTGTTTTATCCTCTACTAACTTGTTACCTCTATTATTTTACTATTATTCTATAGCTAAAAACATTTAACTCATGTTACAGTTTAAGAGAAATTGTTACTTTTAATATAACTGCTAGAAATTGGAACATTTAATTCCATTTATTCCTTTTCATATTTTGAGTTATTGTTCTAAAAAGTGTAAAGCCACAAAACGTCTGTCATTTTGTATCTTCATTTACTTTATTACTATTCATTTATTTTTACTCTTTTCTTATTAGTTTTTCTTTGTGCTCTCCTTCCTGCACTTCTGTTTTTCCATGTGGGGTCATTTTCTTCAGTCTTCAGAAATCACTTTCAAATCTTAGTCCCGATTGTCTGGTGACAATCAGATTTTTATCAGAACCATTTATTTTACCTTTATTTTGAGGAATATTCCCTTGGGTGTTGGATTCTAGGTAGATACTTATTTCCTTATAGCACTTAGAGATTGTCATTCGTTGTATTCATGTTTCCATTATTTTTGCCAAAAAATTTTGCTGTCTTAATATTACTCCTTTGAAGAAAATGAACACTTTGCTCTGGATACTTTTAAAATATTAAATTTGTCTTTAATTTTCAGCAGTCTTAATGTTGTGTATCTCTAGGTGCAGTTTTCTCACTATTTATTTTGCTTGGGGTTTGCAGCCATTCTTGAATATGTGACCTGAGGTCTGTAATCAGCTTTTGAAACTTTTCAGCCATTTGTCATCTTAATATTTCTGTCCCTATTCTTTCGTCTTCCTGTCACTCCAATTGTAAGTATGTTAGACTTTTGTATGGAATTCAGTCTATATTTAATGTTGTTTTATAGAGTTTTCGTTTCTTCCTGGTGTTTCTGTGTGGATGTATTCTATGAACACATTTTATCCTATCTTCCAGTTTACTAATCCTGAATTCAGTGGTGGCTAATCCTTTATTAAACCCACTTAATGATTATTAATATAAAATTATTTTATTTTTAAAGTTTTAGAATGTAATTTTTATGGATCTTAATATGATCAAATTTTCCATCATTTATTCCTCCATCCCATTTTGTATTTGTTTATACAAATATGTGTACCATATCGTTTGTCTGTTTCTATTGCACATTTTTTTAATCTTGTTTTTCAGTTATATGACTTTATATTTTGCTATGACTATAACTGCTTTATTGAATGCCAGAGTTAGTGTGCATTGAAAATATAGATATTCTTGTTAATGGTATCTTCTTTGGAAAGGAGGACAATGTAATAGTGGCTAATTACCTTAATTTAAGAAATAACTATGCTCACAGATGCTGGATTATGGATCTGGTAGAATTTGGTCTTACTTTTAACTCTGGTTTATAGATTTTTATTTTCTCCATAAATGAAAGTAATATAGTGGTAACTTATTATATTAATTAAGTCAGAAATTACACTCAGTAGAGTTTGGGTTTCATTCTTGTAAGACTTTTTAATATATTGTTGCTGCAAATGCAAAATGGTACAATTTCTAGGGAATGAAATTTGACAACATATAATAATAAAATGACAAGGCCATAAGCTTTGAGTCAACAATGCCACTTGTAGGAATTTATCCTGAAGATACACTTCCAACAACACAAAAAATATATATCCATATGATCTTTCTTTGTATGTAGAGGAGCATTTTTGTAATTGGAAAATATTAGAAACTACCTAAATTTCCAATATGAGAAATTGATAAGTCTACTCAGCTTATGATATATAAAGGTCTATTTTGCGGCTGTTAAAGAATGAGAAAAGTGCCTATGAACTGATAGGGTTTGATATCAGGTGATATTTTTCAATGAAAAAATATAAGGGCAAAAATGCATATGTAGAAAGATGTGACATAGAGAACATATATATTCATTTATCTTCATAAAAAGAAGCACAGGAAGAAGTTACTTACATACAGTAGGTAGTGAGTAAAGGAGTAGAAGAAATATATGAAAGAAATGCTCCTTTTTAAAAATTTTTTTAATGTTCACTTATTTTTGAGAGAGTGTGAGTGGGGGAGGGCAGAGAGAGAGAGAGAGACAGATTTCGAAGCAGGCTCTAGGCTCAGAGTTGTCAGCACAGAGCCTGATGTGGGGCTCGAATCCACAAACCATGAGATCATGACGTAAGCCAAAGTCAGATGCTTAACCGACTGAGCCACCCAGGCGCCCCAGAAATGCTCTTCTAAGTCAATGCTTATGTATATTTTTTGACTTGTGGAAACAAATAGTCAATATTTAACACTTTAAATACTCTAAAAATATATATTAAGTCAATAATGATGGGAGAAGGAAAATACAACTTAAAGCAGATATGAGACTAAAATAAACAAACCAAAATTATTTCCAATGCATAACTTAAGCACATTGAGAAAAAAAAATTCCAAGAACACAAAATTTGACTAACCATCCCCTGTCCTGTTGGGATGGATGAGAGGGTCAATCCTGTACTCATTTTAGTGAATTTATCTTTGGTAGTGGTATGGTTGAAGCAATTCTGAACAAATTTCCGTATATTGTAGCCTGAGAGAATGAGTAAATATAATGATACTTTTGGGGGCCATTATTCTCTGTGGAATATATGATACACAAATATAGAATGGGGAAGACAAGAAAAAAAAAATCCCAGAGGAGATGTGTTAAAATTGAGAGTATCACTTTGATCCCATTATTTTCTAAAATATGTGTTTGTGTATAATGTATACATATGTGTATGTGTGGGAACATTTATATGTGTATATGTGTAAGTGCACAAATATCCTAGTTCTGTCCACAAAATAGACTCAGAAACAAAGACAACTGAGTACCAATGAGCAGAACCATTGTCCTGATCTTAGTTTCTAATAGGACAATTCATAATTCTCCACTAAAAAGAACCAGAGCTCTTTGTTGAAATAGCTGATACTAGGCCTGGGGCACTGTAATACAGAATGATCCTGGAACATCTTGCTATTATGGAAAGTGAGGAAGTGCTCAAAAGGATGATGGGGACAGTCACAAGTGCATAGGACCTAGTCTGAAGGAGCTCCAAATGGCCCAAACTAAGACGATATGAATATTAAAGGAATGAAGGATGATAATGGAATAAGAGTAATGTAAAAATGTAAAATCCTGAGTCCTTACTGATACTAAACAACTACCACAAAAATAACAAATGTAGAGAAGGGAGAATTCTTACAGTAAATTTCACAGGCCGATTGGTAGAAGGAGTTCTGAAGATGAAAAATCATCAACCACCATAATTAAAATTTGCTCAGACCAAAAAAAAAAAAAAATCAATGTCATATACAAATAAAGAAGAATGTAATGAGGAACAGGTGTCTGCATGACTCAAAATTTATTCCTATATATTTCTCTCCTTTTTTCAAAATTTTTACTTATTTTTGCAAAAAGAGAGAGATACAGAGTGCAAGCGGGGGAGGGGCAAAGAGAGAGGGAAACACAGAACCGAAGCAGGCTTCAGGCTCTGGGCTGTCAGCACAGAGCCTGATGTGGGGCTCAAACCCACGAACTATGAGATCATCACCTGAGGCAAAGTCGGACCCCCAACCAACTGAGCCACCCAGGTGCTCTTATTCCTATATATTTCTTATTGGCCAGAGAAAAATAGCAACTGTACAGATAATGCCTTGACTGAGTGATTAGAATTAACATCATCAATAAGGGGCAGATGGATATTGTGCGTCTCCAGACATGATGCCCTGAGGACAATGATATCACATATCTAATATTGCTTCCAGGAATCCATAACTTGAATCTAATCATGAGGAAACAGAAAAAAAATGAAGAGTGCTTTATGGGGGGGGGGAGTGATATGGAAGTGTACTCTTAAAAAAAAAAGTCAGTGATACAAAAGATAATGTAAAATTGTAAAATACTGCAAAATGAAGGAGACTAAACAGACAGGACCACTAAATACAATGCTTGATTTTAGATTGAATCAATATATTGGTGTGGAAAAAATATACTATAAACAATGTCTTCTGTCAATTGGAATATGGGTGACATACTGCATAAAAGCATCATATGAATATTAAAATTATTGGATTTTAGAAGTGTATATGGTTATGCTAGAGATTTTTTTTCATTAATACTAGGGTTTTTTATTGCTGAGATATAATTGACACTGTGTATATTGCAGTGGGATTACTATTGTAGTGTTAGCTAATACCTTCATCATGTCCTATAATTACCATTTCTTTCTTTATAGTGAGAACATTTAAGATCTAATCTCTTAGCAATTCTGAAGCATATTACGATATTGTTAACTATAATTGCAGTGCTGTTCATTGGATCTCCAGAACATATTGATCCTCTAACTGCAAGTTAGTGGCCTTTGATGAATATATCCCCAATTTCCCCAACCCCAGCCCCTAGTAACCACCATTCTACTCCATCTTTCTATGAGTTTGACTGTTTTAGATTACATATGTAAGTGATATCACCTACTATCTGTCTTTCTCTGCTGGACTAATCTCACTTAGCATAATGCCCTCAAGGTCCAACCATGTTGTCACAAATGGCCTGATTTCTTTGTTTGTCATGGCTGAATAATATTTCATTGTATTTACATACCACATCTTCTTTACCCATTCCTACATTGACAGAAACTTGGGTTATTTCCATATTTGGCTATTGAAAATAATTCTGCAATAAACAGGAGAGTGCAGGTAACATTTTGATATTCTGTTTTCATTTACTTTGGATATATACGTAAGTGGGATTGCTGGATCACACAGTTGTTCTATTTTTAATTTTTTTTGAGGAATTTCCACACATTTTTTTAGTGGCTGTACCAATTTACAGTGTCATCAACAGTACACAAGGATTTCCTTTTCTTCACATTTTTGCTTCACATTTGTCATGTCTTGTATTTTTGATGATAGCCATTCTAACAGATTGTGGTGAAATCTCATTGTGGTTTGATTTGCATTTCCCTATGATATATGCAACTTAATCTCTAATCATTTATAAAAATATTACAGATAGCTATGAAACAAACAGGATACAAATTACTAATAATGAATTTGATAAAATGTCTTGTGGTTAATTTAATGTGTCAACTTGGCTTAGGTAATCGTGCCTAGTTGTTTGGTCAAACACTAGTCTAGATGTTGCTGTGAAGTCTTTTGTAGATGTGGTTAATATTTACAATTAGTGGATTTGAAGTGAAGATCACTCTCCATATTGTGGGTAGGACTCATCCAATCATTTAAAGACCTTAAGAGCAGGGGTGCATCAGTTGAGTGTCTGACTTCAGCTCAGGTTATGATCTCACACTTGTGGGTTTGAGTCCCGCGTTGGGCTCTGCGCTGATGGCTCAGAGCCTGGAGCCTGCTTCAGATTCTCCCTCCCTCCCTCTCTGCCCCTCTCCCACTCTCTGTCTCTCTCTCTTTCTCTCTCTCAAAATAAATGAACATAATAATAAAAAAGACCTTAAGAGCAAAGACTACAGTTTCCAGAAGATAAAGACGTTTTAACTCAAGACTGCAACACAGGATCCCTACCTGAGTTTTCAACCTGCTGGTTGAAACATCAACTCTTACATGAATTTTCAAACTGCTGGACTATCCAAAAGATTTCAAAATTACTAACTCCTATAATTATGTGATTCAATTCTTTAAAATACATTTCTTTCTCCCCCTACACCCCACATCTCTCTTTCTCTCTTTCTATACATATACACATACACAGCGATTCTATTTTTCTGGAGAAGTATTTTTTTTTCAACGTTTATTCATTTTTGAGAAACAGAGAGAGACCCGAGTATGAGAGGGGGAGAGGCAGAGGGAGAGGGAGACACAGAATCTGAAGCAGGCTCCAGGCTGAAGCTGTCAGCACAGAGCCCATTGTGGGTCTCGAATTCACGGACCTTGAGATCCTGACCTGAGCCGAAGTCAGCCGCTCAACCAACTGAGCCACCCAGGCACCCCAGGATAATTCTAATACAAGAATATACATATGTATTATATAACACTATTCTTGAAACTTTTCTGTATGTTTAAAATTATTTCCATATAAAAAGTTTTAGAAAATGATTATATCTATTACATTTTGAACAGTCATTACAATATTAACTTGTTCTAAACTATCGGTATGTGTGCATATATATATATATATATATATATATATAATTTGTATATGTGTGTTTTAAATAAATTTAAAAATCACTGCCAGTTTGTGTTATATCATTAACTAATTCTTCTAATGCATCGGGGAGGAATAATTTTTCAGTAGGATAATTCTCTAATTATATGTGCATTTCTATCTTTATCAGTTTACAAATACTGAGTAAAGAATACTCTATCAACAAATAAACCAGGCTGAACTATAACAGAAATTCAGATTTCTCAGACAAAAAAAAGTTTCAATTTAAAATTTAGACATAAATTATACAATTTTAAAATTATAAACCTATAGCTTATTCAAGCACTCTTAGACATTCACGCAGTAGAATTTAAATATTACCTCCGGAGAGTAATTTTTTTTTTCTTTCTAGCAATCCAGTTCATCCCAAACTTGCCACATCCCAAAGGCATTTACTGATGCTCAGCTCTCTTGAAACGAAAATGTATTTATACCTCTTTATAATTTATTCTACCAGTAAACACTTATATCCTCCTATGTTTTCATCTTATTTTTTTTCAAAACCACACACTTAGTCAAAACTTTACCAATTCATCCACTTTCAGCTCACATAAGCCTTACTTTCATGTAGACTTGTATTCCCTCATTTTCCACTCAATTAAAAGAAACAAAAAAACAAAAACAAAAGGTCTTAGTCTACATAAATCAGGCCAAATATTATAGGATTGCAGAAATAATGAAAAATCACAGACTGTGTTAAAGTACTAGTAAAATTATACCCTTATAGTTTATAGAAGTCTGAATAATACAAATGCTATAATTAATATCCAAGAGAAGTGTGAATACACAGAAAAGAAATGATTTTAATCTGTGAGATGAGGGAATACTAACTGAATGGGTTAGTTTAAATTAAACATGTGGGATAAAATGAACTTATCTGCATATAAAGACAAATTCCTTAATTCATGTAATTTCTCTGATTGCTTAATTTACACTAGCTCCTAACTTAACTACTCAAGATCGTTTCAACTTTTGGGCAATCCCTGCATTGTTAGTAAATTGTTTTATGAGTTAACAGTTTTTTTTTTTAATTTTTTTTTTTAATTTTTTTTTTCAACGTTTATTTATTTTTGGGACAGAGAGAGACAGAGCATGAACGGGGGAGGGGCAGAGAGAGAGGGAGACACAGAATCGGAAGCAAGCTCCAGGCTCTGAGCCATCAGCCCAGAGCCTGACGCGGGGCTCGAACTCACGGACCGCGAGATCGTGACCTGGCTGAAGTCGGACGCTTAACCGACTGCGCCACCCAGGCGCCCCAAGTTAACAGTTTTAATAGACTTATGAATTATATATATATATATATATATATATATATATATGTATTATAATTTATACTTATATAGCCTTATATACTATATATGTATTATATAATTTTTACTATAATATATATTTATAATTTTATATATTCTATATGTAATATATGTAATATATATACATATACATTTTTTTACTTCAGAATGAAGACCATATTATTGCATTACCAAATTCCTTTGTTGTTGTTTTTTTTCATACATACCCAGTAGCATCTAATTCTTTTGTTCTATTTATGGTAGTACTGTAATCAGCACTATGCAACCAGAATAACAATGTATAAAATTCAATTCATAAATATTAATACCTGGTATCTGATGTTTTCTTGAGAAAAGTTTCTAGGAAACTTCTAGTAAAGAAGAATACAAGCATTATCAAAGTTGAGAGAAATATCATACACAATAAAGACACAGAAAAGGGGAGAAATAGAAACAAACACACCCAGCATGTGCTACACCAGGTCTTTGGTTAAGCACTTTCCATGCACCATCTCACTTCTGCCTTAAAGAGACCTGTTCAGCTCATTAATTAGTATTTCTATTCCATATTCACCTTATAAAATAAGATCAATTTAATTTTATATCTAAATTACTTTAGATGATCTTGTTCAAATGCTTGTATAGACAGGCAAACTAAAACTTGACAAAGGCATATGACTAGGGGCATTTAGTGGTAGAGTGAATTCCTAGGTCCCATTGCTCTTGGTAGTTATAAATTTTTTATTGTATTCTTAGACCCTTAAATCGAGAATAATTTAATAACAAGGGGATTCTGCTGTATCACTAGCAATCCAAAAGTTTTCCAGGGTAGACTCTTCCTTGATGTTTTCATTTATAGAAGAGAACATGCTTGCTTTCTGATTACTCCCAGGATCCCAATGCCTTATCCATTCCTGGGGACAAATCAAAGAAGAAAAATGGAAGGTCATCTTTAGGTCACTGCTATTCAGTTTGCTGTGCCAAGCTGAAAACCCAGGCCATTAAATATGAAAATCCACTCATTGTCTCAGGCCTGATTGTATCCTGTCTTTCAGATCAGACTCACCATAGTCATAGCAACCCTAATGGGCGGATGTGCATTGGACCACATCATTTGCAGGGTGTCTTTAACTGAGAAAAGTTTTGTTGAAAATATGTGTGATTAATGCCTTCAACTATTATCTCTAATTGAACAGACATGAAAGGGGGTCACTTTGTCGGCCCAGATAAGCCTATTGCATGGCTATTAAAGGCATATTCAGCCCTTGCTGAATTAATCCATTATTGCTTCTTGTCTTTGGTAACCATAACATGTTGTTGGAAGGCTGTGCAAAATTTGAGTAACTGTTTGAAACACAGCTCCAGTAATCCTCTACACATGGGTATAAGAGGAGTTGGGAAAAGCTATTTAGTGAAAATTGAATGTGCTGTGCTGTTTGAATTAGTATTAAGCAGTAGTACTTTATTTTAATGTGTTTATATCAAAGTGATGCATCACTTTAACATTACCAGCTACTCAGCAAGATTCCCAAAATTCCTCTATCCATAATATAACTAAAAAAGATGATCAATAGAGAGATTCAAACTGTGTACTGGAGTGCATGGAGTGCGGGGTGGGGGGGTGTGCAGAGAGAATGGATAACATTCAAACTGTAAAAAAAAAATCAGAGATATGCAGCTGACATTGTCAACATCTATATACCTGATGTAGAATATGACTTATGGGAGGTACAGATTTTGAGGAATAAATTCTCATCTACTGACCTGTACTAATTCTGTGAGAATAGTCTGCCTGGCAAAATCATCAATCCTGGAGATATTTAGGCTATGATCAGATGGGCAAAGAATGATTTTTATAGAGACTTAAAGGTAGTGTGTCTAAAACAGATCTAAACAAAAATAGTGATGGATTGTTTGTTATTTTTAATAGGCAAGAGCAAATTCTACTTTGCCAGTCAATAAGTTACTGAAAAATTGTGTTACGTGAACCGTGGCATTTATGATAATTCAACCTATTTTGAGCAATAGAAAGTACAGAGAAATTAAACATAGCAAGTTATAGTTGCAGGAGAAAAAAGCCAATTGTTAAAATAATAAAAATGTCTCTTATCGTTTATTAAGTTTGAATTGGGCATCCATTTATAATATAATATAATTAAATCTGCACATAACACATCAATGCATATGTGAAAACACATTCCAAAATGAAGTGTCAAGCATAAATAACCAAAATATAAAGATAGGGGAATAAATAGGAGTTTTTAAAAATAATCTTAGAGGGGCGCCTGGGTGGCGCAGTCGGTTAAGCGTCCGACTTCAGCCAGGTCACGATCTCGCGGTCCGTGAGTTCGAGCCCCGCGTCGGGCTCTGGGCTGATGGCTCAGAGCCTGGAGCCTGTTTCCGATTCTGTGTCTCCCTCTCTCTCTGCCCCTCGCCCGTTCATGCTCTGTCTCTCTCTGTCCCAAAAATAAATAAACGTTGAAAAAAAATTAAAAAAAAAAAAATAATCTTAGAGTGTGGGATGTCCACCATAAGTTTCAAATTTCTGATTAAAATATTTCCAAAAAAATACATAAAATTTAAATTCCTGTAAAGAAAAAATATCACATAAAATTTTAAAAAAAACTTTAAAGCCCACATGAAATACTTGTGATATAGAACAAAGGATTTTTTTGGTATGTAAAACATTCTAACATTAAAAAAATGGGACACTCAAAAAAGTAAAATATTGAGAATAGTTATTTTTTAATCCCAATTTCTTGTGTAACTTTTCTAACAAATGGAAAAATCAAAGAAATGATTAATGACATATTATTTTGTCCTAACAGAATGGCAAATTTTTAAAATTTTTTATAGCCGTTCTCATTCTAGGTTATGGGGATAAAAGAATTTCTATAATTTGGTGCCAAGTAGATTAACCAAAGCATTGGATGGAATATTTGAGCATTCTATGTCAACTTTAAAGTAAATATTTTCGCTGATAATGTACATTCAACATAAGAAAACTGTTCCATAGAAATACAGCTCTGTACATTTCTTTTTAAAAATCACGTGCAGGTATATTCATAGCAGTATTTCTTGTAATTGCAACCAACTGGAAATAATCTAAAGCTCCTCCAATAAAAGAGAGTTTCATCACAGAAAAATGTACACTTTGGAAAATTATGCGGCCTTTTAAAAGAAGATACAGTGAAATGAAAAGATTGCTAAGACACATGTACATTTTAAAAATGTTGTCAGAAGATGTGTGTTATTATTCAGTTTATGTAAAGACAATCAGAAAACATAGGAAGGGTTCTAAAATATTCTAAAACAAATTGTAAATAGCTGTGCATGCATGTCATCATTATTATTAGTAGTAGTAGTAGTAGTATTTAAATCACTATTCCCTAGTCCTTACATTCCTTCAGATCCTGGCTGTACAACATCATTCCTCTGTAAATTTGAGAAAAATTCTTAACTTTCGTACACTTACCTTATCCTTCATTGCTGATATGTTATGATCTATAATACTGATCTCGGGCACTGCAAATTTGCTACATTCATTACGTCTAGAAGTTTTTTTTGTAGATTTCTTAGTATTTTCTATATATATTACTGTTATCTCAGTGAACACATAGCTCCTCACTGTCTCCTTTCTAAATTGTGTGAATTTTATTTATTTTCTTCCTGATTGAACTGGCAGGATTTATAGTACAAGATTGTACAGGAGAGATTAAAGTGGACACTCATGTTTTGTTCTTTCCCTTTGGTAGAAATCATTTAGTTTTTATCATTAAGATATTAGCCATAGATCTTTCATACATGCTTATTATAAAATCAAGTATGCTATTTTTGCTTTCTAGTTAGCTAAAATTTTTTAAGTACACATGGGTGTTGGATTTGTCAGGTATTTTTCTGCATTTATTAAGAAGATAATATGATATGTCTTAAATTTATTAGTATAGCATATAGTATTAATTGACATTTGGAAGTTAAACCAACCTTAGATTCTTTTAATTAACCCACTTGGTCAAGGTATATTATCCTTTTTATATATTACTGCATTTTATTTGCTAATATTTTGTTAGGACTTTTGTGCCATGTTCAATAAGTGATGCGTTTTTAGATTTCTTTCCTGGTGATCCTTTTGTCAGGCTTTGGTATGAGAGAACACTCAACTCATAAAATGAGTTACAAAGTGTTCCTTTCTCTCTGTTTTCTGAATATTTTGATCTATTCCATAATATTTAATATTCTTTGGATGTGCTTATTACCTCTAGGGATATCCCCTTTCATTTCTGATATTGGTAATTTTTTGGTTTCTCTCTCTGTCTCTCTTTTTTTTGTGGCTTGATTTTAGCTATTTTTACCCATTTTATTGGCCTTTTCAAATACTCAACCTTCAGTTTTATTGCTCATCTTTACTGTTTTCAGTTTTATTGACTTCTATTCATCTTTCTGATTTCCTTGTTTTCTACTTATCTTGGTTTTCATTTTATTTTTTCTAATGTCTTAAGGTGGAGGCTTAGAAAAACTGATTGTTTTTTAACATTAACATTCATTCAAAATATGTATTTCACTCCAGACATGTCTTTAGCTTCATTCCACAAATTTTGATGTGTGTTTTAATATCATTCTGCTCAAATATTTTCTAATTTTTCATGTTACTTCTTATCTAATCCACAGGTAATTCAAAACATTCATATATTATTCCCTAGATTGTTTTCTGATTTTTGTATCTAGTTTAACTCTGGTGTGATTAGAAAACAAGTACTGTATGACATAATCCTTTAAAATCATTGAGATTTATTTTATTGTCCAGCATAAGATCTGTTATAGTAAAGTTTCCATGTGCTGTCTCAAACACAGATGTAGTGTTCTTAAGTTGTTGATTTGTCAAATTTGGTTGATAATGTTTTTCAACTTCTCTGTATCTTTACTGATTTTCTGTTTGGTTTCTCTCTTAATTAATAAGAGAAGAATATTGAAATATCCAGTTATAATTGTGTTTATGGCTATTTTTTCTTTTACCCCTTTCGTGCGCTTTTGTCTGTTTTGTTTCATGTGTTGTGGAACTTCCTTTTTAAATGCAACCACACTGTGTTTTTTATATCTTCTTACCCTCCTAACCATTTTGTCATAACAAAATATCCTTTGTCTGTGGTAACATTCTTCCTGGAAGTCTATCGTGTCTGACATTAATATAGCCACCTTAGTTCTCTTATGTTTACTTTTTCCATGATCTTTTTTTTCTTAGTTTCAATCTATTTCACTTCATTATTATTTAATATATTCCTCTAGTGGGCCACTTATAGTGTTATATTCAGTCAAATTAATTGTATTTTTTTTTATCACAGTGTTCAGTCTGTTCACAGACTGGTGATAGGTCTACCATTTGTCTCATGATGAGTTTTATTTGCCTCATCTCTTTTTTTGTTCCCTTATTCCGACTTTACTGATATTTGTTTTGTTAAATATTTTATTACACTATTTTAATGCCTTTATTACATTTGAATTATATTTTTGTGCTACTTTTAGAAGTTGCTCTAAATATTTTAATACACATATTTTACTTACCGCACTTTAATGTGTTAGTTTGGACTTTATCCTAGTCAATTTACCTCTTTGTAGCTCCACTTCCCCCTTCTTTGTACTATTGCTGCCATGCATATTACATACATGTGTGTTATATCCATATACGTTATAAATATAGTGGTATGTATGTGTCCTTTAGACAGTCATATGTCTTCCACAGAAATTAAAGAAAGATGTACAACATATACGACATATGTATCTAATTGAACATTTTATATTTATAACCCTTTATATTTATTTACATGTTTATCATTTACATTGCTCTATATTGCTTCCTATAGACTATCTATAAAAATTTTCCTTCAACCTAAAGGACTTCTTTTTTTGTATTTACTATACCACAGGTCTACTAGCAATAGATTCTTTCAGCTTTTGTTGATATAAACATGTCTTTATTTTGCCTTTAATTTGAGGGTTAATTGGCTAAATATAGAATTATTGGCTGGTTTTTATTTTTAGCATATTTAATATGTCATTCTATGTCTTTTGCCATCAATATGTTTGATAAGAAGATAATCATTAATTATATAATTGCATTCCTGTGATGTGTCATTTTTCTCTTGCTGCTTTCAAGATTTTCTTGTATGTTGGCTTTTAGCAGTCTGGTGTAATGTGAATTTCTTTGTACTAAAGTACTTGGGTTCCTGGCTCCCTAGAGTTGGACTTGTTTTAGCATTGAGGCAATGCTAAATTTGTTAAAGATTATGTTCAAACACCTAAATGCAGTAATATGTTCACTCCCTGTTGCCTGCATTGCATTCAAAGATGCAGCAAATTTGCAACTTTTTTCTGGCCTTAGGTTTTTAACTGGATTCCCTAGGGTCTCCCTGTCTTGGCAGTAAGGCACGGTTGTGTGGCAGGTTAATATCACAGTGCTTCTGTGACTCTCTCCATCCCAACACCTTGCATTAAATTTCTGGGTGCTCTGTCACTTGCCCTGAACAAAGTTCGTCATTTCTGTCAAAATGTGGGTTTAGGCATCCTTGGTGGGGGAATGTAAGTTCTGTCACTTAAGGCCACAAATTCATGGATGTTATAAAATACAGTAGCAGCTTTTTTTTAATGTATGTATTTTTGAGAGAGAGAGAGAGAGAGAGAGAGAGAGAGCGCACAGGGGAAGGGGTAGAGAGAGAGAGAGGGAGAGAGAGAATCCCAAGCAGGCTCTGCACTGTCAGCACAGAGCCGATGCAGGGCTCTATCCCATGAACCGCGAGATCATGACCTGAGCTGAAATCAAGAGTCAGATGTTTAACTGACTGAAGCAACCATGGGCCCCATGGTAGCAGCTTTTTGTGAGTAGATACAGTCAGTCCTCATTATTCATTGATTCCATATTTGCAAATTTGTCCACTCACCGAAATTAATTTGTAATCCCCAAAGCAATCCTCATGGGCTTTGGCACTCATGTACAGACATAGGCAGAATGGTGAAAACTTTGAGTGACACATATTCCCAGCTGAGGTTGAACAAGGTAATACTCTGTTTCCTTATTTAGGTCTCATATTACAAACAAGCATACTTTTCTGTTTGTTTAATGCAACACTTGTTAGATTTTTGTGCTTTATTTGGTGATTTCACTGTTTAAAATGCCTCCCATGCATATTGCTAAAGGACTGTCTGATTTTCTGAAACACAACAAGGCTGTGATACACCTCACTCAAGAAAATATACTTTTGGTTATATAAGCTTCATTTAGGTATGAGTTATAGTGCTGTTTGCCATGAGTTCAATGTTAATGAATCAATAATATGTATTCAGTAATATATACTGAATAAGGTATCTTTTTTTTTTATTTTTTTAAATTTTTTTTTTCAACGTTTATTTATTTTTGGGACAGAGAGAGACAGAGCATGAACGGGGGAGGGGCAGAGAGAGAGGGAGACACAGAATCGGAAACAGGCTCCAGGCTCCGAGCCATCTGCCCAGAACCCGACGCGGGGCTCGAACTCACGGACCGCGAGATCGTGACCTGGCTGAAGTCGGACGCTTAACCGACTGCGCCACCCAGGCGCCCCAGAATAAGGTATCTTTAAACAGAAATGTACACAAAATAAAGTTATGTATTACTCTGATAATGAAAGTTGTGACCACAAGCTAGCAAGAACCTAACCTTGTATCTCCGTTAAGGGCAATAATTTAGTATTCACCAATTCAATGTTACCAGCAACTTTCTAGAACATAACTATGTTAGTTGGCAACCCTCTCGGGATCTTCCCTAGTGTAATATAAAATTGGTCCCTGTACTCAGAAGTCAGGGAAAGACTAAAGAAAGAGGCAGGCCACTCCAGTTTGGTTGGAGGCAGTTTTAATAAGCAAAGGGGAACTTACAAAGGAGGCTTGTCTTGGGCAGCAGCAAGACTAATGGTTCCCCACACCTGCCAAATCTTAAGAAGTTTGTAAAGGGGCTTAACTGGGTTTAGTCATGTATATTATGCAGAGTTGTTTTTTGTTTGTTTTTTGTTTGTTTTAACTCTAGTTAGTCAACATGTATGGTAAAGTTGGTTTCAGGTGTATAATTTAGTGATTCATCACTTAAATACAACACCCAGTGCTCATTACAAGTGCCCTCCTAATACCTATGACGCATTTAGCCCATCCACTGCCCACCTCCCTCCATCAACCCTCACTTTATTCTCCAGTGTTAAGAGTCTCTTATGGTTTCTTTCCCTCTGTCCTTTTTTCCCTTTCCCATATGTTCATCTGTTTTGTTTCTTAAATTCCATATATGAGTGAAATCATATGGCATTTGTCTTTCTCTGATTAACTTATTTTGCTTATCATAATACACTGTAGATCCATGCACATCATTGCAAATGGCAAGATTTCATTCTTTTTGATGACCGAGTAATATTCCATTATATATTAATAAATTTATAAATAATAATTTATAAATAAATTCATATATATTTATCTATATTCAATATATTTCAATAAATTCATATATATATATATATATATATATATATATATCTCACTTTCCTTATCTATTCTTCAGTCAATGGACATTTGGGCTCTTTCTATAGTTTGGCTATTGTTGATAGTGCTGCTATGAACATCAGGGTGCATGTGTCCCTTTGACTCTGTATTTTTGTATCCTTTGGGTTTTTAACATCATATCGTTATCTCAAGGCCACATCTTTGGAGCAGCTTCTGGAAGTAGGAAAGAAGCAGAACCCGCATTCCAAGGACAGAGAATGGGGTGATAGCCTCTGAGTACCTGGGATCCAGTTCCCATGTCAACTGGTGAGCATGTCTTTTTGATGACATTTCTCAACAAGTTACCACAAATGGTAAGAATCAACTGTACTTCTCAAGTTGTCACCTACCTTCAATAATTTTTCATTGTCTAGATATTGTTGTTTATGATAACTCAGTTTACTTACATGTTTATTTACTGTTGGGTAAATGTTGGGTAGATTTTTCCAGCCTTCTTGTATTACAGTTTCTGCAAGTGGAGTCTGATGTGCTTTTCTTCAATATTAGTATATTATATTTTAAGTTTTATAATTTAAATTTTAATGTTTAAAGTTATTATTAGCTATGAAATACTATATCAAAAATAATTATTTTGAGAGATCCTGTATTCTCAGTAATGTGGTATTTATATACAGGTTTTTTTTTCTTTTAGCTACTTTTAAAAATGAAGCCTAAAATATTTGGGTTCCACACTAAAATATTAACTTTTTATATATTTTTTCTTTAAAATGTCATATATATGGGGCACCTGGGTGGTTCAGTTGAGTGGCCAACTTCGGCTCAGGTCATGATCTCACAGCTCATGTGTTCGAGCTCCACAGCAGGCTCTGTGCTGACAGCTCAGAGCCTGGAGCTGGCTTGGGATTCTGTGTCTCCCTCTCTCTCTGCCCCTCCCCTGCTCATGCTCTGTCTCTCTCTCTCTCAAAAATAAATAAACATTAAAAAAAAATTTTAAATTCATATATATATATGTATACACACACACACACACACATACACATATATATGTATATATACCAGAAAAGTGAATCGAACACAAATTTCAAGTGTAAATGTAATTAATAAATTAATAAATTAATAAAAATTTGGGGCACCTGAGTGGCTCAGTCAGTTAAGCACCGGACCTTGGCTCAGATCATGATCTCATGGTTTGTGGGTTTGAGCCCCACGTCGGTTTCTGTGCTGATAGCTCAGAGTCTGGAACCTGCTTGGGATTCTGTGTCTCCCTATCTCTCTGCCCCTTGGTGGCCCACACTCTCTCTCCAAAATAAATAAACATTAAAAATTTTTTTTAAAAAGTGAATAATTTTATTATGGTACATGAAAAAATAATAAAAAAAATATCAGTACTTCAGAAGCAATCCAGAATCCCTTCCCTTATCATAAACTTGATACTTCACCTACAAGAGTTCAAGCTGTCTTGAATTCTATGATAAATCAATCATCGTTTTTATTTCCTTAGTTTGGATTTATGTATGCATTCATAAACAATTGTTCTGTTTGTTTGTTTGTTTTAGTTTTACTTGTTTTTGAGGTTTATAAGAATGGATGAAGACAGTTTTTACTTCTACCACATCTGGTTCCTGTTGTTCAAAAGTATTTGTAAAATTCATCCAAATTGTTGTGTGTTGATTTAACTTACTCATTTTTATTGCCATGTGATCTTCCATTGTATGAATATACCATATATTTAGCCCATTCTACTATAAATGTTCATTTGGGTTGTTTCCTTTTTTTTTTTTTCTTGTCCTGAACGATGCTACTTTTGATGTCCTTTGTATGATTTCTGGTGCATCTGACAGTTTATCTAGAATCTATATCAGAAGTGTCCTGAAGAATATGGTAGCTCATGATACTCCACATCCTTGCTGTAAATTGATATTTTCAATAGTGGTATCATTTAAGGTTTTAACTTGTTTTTCTCTGATTAAAAATTTGATTACATATAATCTCTACTATTCCCTACTTCAGAGTCCTTTTAAAAAGTCCCTTTATAAGTGGTTGGAAGATTTTTTTCTTCTGGATTAATATATAGATAGATAGATAGAGAGATATAGATATATAGATAGATACATATGTATGTATAAGTATATATATAGATACATATGTATCTATATATATACTTATCTATATATATCTATGTATCTCTATATATATACTTATACATATATAACTTGTTGGAAAATGTTCTTTATATATTTTGGACACTAGTTGTTTGTTAGCTTTTTGTCATTTTCAGTAGTGTCTCCCAGGTTGCAACGGGTATGTGTATTGTCTTTATATCTTTTGATGAATATAATTTTTAATTTTACTGTATTTGAATTTATTAATCTTTTACTCTGTGGTCATTATGTTTCTTATTTAATAATTATTTTCTTGCAGCATATTCAGGAAAATACTCTACTGTATTATTATGTCCTAAATGTTTCTAAGTTTAGTTTTTCTGTACTTAGAATTGATTTATTAAATGACAGAAGAGGTTATGATTTTATTCTATTTCATGAAGATATTCCATTGCCCTATCATCATTTATTTAAAAAGCTGATCTTTCCCATTGATTGCTCATATCATGCCCTCTTTGTTACACATTAGTCCATACATCTACTTTTTTTTTCAAATTCCTTTTCTGTGTACATGGGTATTTTTCTACACTTGAATGAATACAACATCATCCTTATTATCATAAGTTTAATATTGCTTCCCTATTTTTAGAATAAATTCTTCTAAACTGTTTTTTTATTAATGAGTATCTTGACTATTATTTTCCTTTTAGAATAACCTTTTAATTGTACACTAAAAAATAATGATCCTGTGGATATCTTAAGGACAATCGCATTTAATCTATCATGAATTCTGGGAAAATTGCTATTATTACAATATTAAGTTTTCCAGTCTACTAACATGATGTATCTCCCCATTTATTTAGTTCTGATTTATGTATTTATTTACTTTTAAAATTTTTAAATTTATTTTGAGAGATCAAGAGAAAATGACTACGCAAGTGGGTAAGGGGCAGAGAGAGAGAGAGAGAGAGAGAGAGAGAGAGAATCCCAGGCAGTTTCCATGATTTCAGCACAGAGCCCCACACAGGGCTGGATCTCACAAACCATGAGATTATGACCTAAGCTAAAATCAAGAGTCAGACCTTTAACTGAATGAGCCACCCAGGTGCCTCTGTTTATTTATTTTTCAGAGAGAGAGACCAAGAGTGAGGGAAAGGGGAAGAGGGAGAGAGGGAGAGAGAGAGAGACTCTTCAGCAGGCTCCATGCTGGTCATGGAACCCAATGTGGGGATTGATCCCAGAGTTCTGGGATCATGACCTAAGCTGAAATCAATGAGTCAGATGCTCAATCAACTGAACCACCTAGGTGCCCCCTGATTTAATTTTTAACTATAAATTTATCTAACTTTATCTGAGAAATTCTTGCCCAACCTTGAAATTTACTCCGATGCCTTTCATGAGTTCAAATCAGATCAGTGCACTGTTTGTGTATCATGTTTACATCTGTATTTTATCACTTCCTACACTAATTCAAAAGTTTTTTTTTTTTTAATATGTGTTTGTCTCTCACACTAGATTTGTTGTCTACTCAAGGGCAGGGATTGTGTCTCGTTTATTTTGGGCCTAATATAATTTCTCACATTGGATGGTCAATAAATGTATGTTTATTAAAATGTGACAAATATTCAGCCATATAAGAATGGTTATGATAATTATGGTAAAACTGCACAACATAGTGTTATATGAGAAATGATTATACAGTTGGTTGCATCATGGAAATATATCTATGGTATTCTAAATAAAAAATTTGGAGTTATCCTCATCCTCCCTGACTCTCACTCCCTCACCTATTTCATCAGTAGATCATGTTGGCTCAGTCCCTATACTACACATAAAATCCTGTCCTTTACCTCTATCCTCTGCACCATCACCCTAGTCCAAGCATCCATCGTTGTAACAACCTCCTTTCACTCACCCAGTCTATTTTATAGAGTTATCAAGTAACCAGTTGAAAATACAAGCCAAGGGGTGTTTGGGTGGCTCAGTCCGTTAGGCATCTGACTCTTGATTTTGGCTCAGGTCATGATCTCACAGTGTGTGACTTTGAGCCCTGCGGCAGCTTGATCAATTCCATGTTGGGCTCTGCTCTGACAGCATAAAGCCTGCTTAGGATTCTCTCTCCCTCACTCTCTACTCCTCCCTCTCTCTCTCAATAAAAAATAAATAAACTTAAAAAATTAAATATATTAAAAAATAAAAATAAATAAAAATGCATATCAAATCAAAAGAATACTCCGCTCAAAAGTGATCTGAATTACTTTTCATCTCACACTGAGGAGCAAAAGCCAAAGTCTTTACCAGTTGACAAGACTATGGATGGACCAGACTAAGGCCTTGCCTTATTTCCTAATACATCTACTACACTTCACATCACTTAACTCTTTTTCATCTATAGTAACCTCTGACGTTTCCCTTGTACATGCTTCTGTTTCAAGTCTTTGTGCTTATTCTTCCCTCTAAATTGGACCCTTCCCTGATATTCAAATAGACTTACTCTATTTGAGTAAATATAGCTTTTGCTTAAATGCCATATTTTCAGTGAAGTTTTCCATGACAAGTCTGTATAAAATGGTATCACTTCATCTCCCTGTGCATTAACATTAGTCTTTTTTGCCCATTTTCCACTCTTGTCTTCACAACCTTTATTGCAAACATCAAATACAATATCATATACAAACATCAAAAATTACAACAAAAATAGTATATATTATCAAACATCTAACATGTCTTACCATGCGGAAGATTGAATAAACACTTTTTGTTTAATGTATTTATTTTATTTATTGTCTATCTCCCCCCACTCTAAGAATGTAAACTCCAGCAATAGAACAGTTTCTTTTCTTTTGTTAACTTCTGTGTCCCTGGGTCTGAAAATAGTTATCTGGCACATGGTAGGAATTAAAAAATTATATTGGATCATGTTAACAAAATTATGTGAATGAATGATATTTGAAGATTATTTTTAAATGGTTTAACATGAAATTATAGAAGGGATGTTTCTGTGTGTTCCTAAATACTATACTTAAGATATTTTTGAGTTCCATACTTATTATCTGATCTATTGCATGTAAGTGTTAAGCTTCTTAGAAAAATTGAATTACAAATAAAATAATAGGAATTATTGATTCATAAAAACATAAATAATATGACCAATATGACTTCTCTACTTACATTTTATTAGATTTTTAAGAGTCACCAAACTATGCCCTTGAGGAAAAAAAAAACAAATAACAAACACTTAGTATATGCCAGACATAAGAAGTGTATGTCAGTTTGCTATTTGAAAGTCATTTTTATAATGCATATGCTTGAAGAGGGATTTATCTTTAATTGTCATCATATTTCAGATACACAGTGAGAAGCCCATTAACTATGACCTTGTTAGAGAAGAAAACAGGGGAATAGTAGTTAGAATGATAGAATCATTCCTTGGAAGTGCACAGTTGGCAGTGAGACCAGATTTTCCTAGATCATTAATTACAAATTTCCCATCATTGGTCTTTTTATTTTAAAATGTTCTAATGGAAGCAAATTCAAAAGGCTCCCTTTAAAATGTCTGATTAACCATTAATAGCATATAAACAAAAATTATAACAAAACAATTCAGAATATTATTTAGTATTTTTAAATTTTAGATTACTATTGATGCATCACCATTACTATTGATGCATCATGTTTCTTTGTTTGGTTGCACCTGGGCTCACTTATGTGACTTCCTTCAGCTGCAGGGTCAGCTGATCTGGGAGGTTAAATAAATATGGCTGCACTTACACGTCTGGGAGCTGCTGGTTGGCTGTCAGTTCGGGCGCTGTGGTTCTTCACTACAAGGCCTCTCCACTTACTGGAGGTAAGGATGGGCTTCTTTATATCATAGTTGGAACTGTTTCAACTAGTGAAGGTAGTGAAAGTAGAAGTGATGAGACCTCATCAGGCCTGGGCTCTGGAACTCACACAATGGTACATCCACTACCATTTATTTTTCAAAGCAGATTATAACAGCTGCCAAGATTCAAGAGGTGGTAAAACAGGCTTTACTTTTAACAAGAGTAGCTGCATATGACCTATTTCGTTTACCATGGTATCATAAGACTGTTTCATTGAATTTTGCAAAAAGCTCTAAATGGCAGAGGTAGGGTTTGTTTCTAATAGCATGCAGATTTGTAGATAGAGGACTACTGACCTACTGAAAAATGGAAAAATAGTCCACATAAGAACCCAAGGTGATGTCCAACTACAGAGTTCATTTTCAACCGTCACTTGGTGTTATGATTATTTTTTACCAGAAAAAAGAAGTAAAATATGAGCAAAATAGTTTGTCAAATCAAAATGGAGGTAAAAACAAAATTTCACAGTGAATATATTACAAGTATGACTGGGCTTCACTGTGCTTCTTAATGAGTAGAACACAAATATATAAAGCATAATTACTGTCCATAGGGATTTCCCAATCCCAAAGGGAAGATAATATACAAATATATTAAATGGCTCAAACTCCCTTTTGAGATGCATAGTGCCTGGGCATGTTGCTTACTCATAGCATAGCAACCAGGGCATTAGTTACTAGCATTGGCACCCTTGTCACATCAGAGACAAGACACAAGGTGTAATACAAAATCACAAATTTTGAACGGGATTAGATACAAGGCCCCAGCTGAGGCTTAAAGAAAGTAGGATGAGAACCCAGGAGAGATGACTTGTGGGCTCATTTCATACAGCTGAAGAGCAAACTCAAAACAGCCTTCTGGGCAAGGTTTCAGGTATTCCTGTTGGTTTTTATTGCAGTGTCTGTGGCCACTAGTTTTAACCGTGCCAACATCAGCTAAAGTTTCTGATGGTATGCAGACACCTGGAACCCCCAACCTTTCCCCCCAAAAAAAAGTAAGGGCTACATTGAATATTAAAATGCAGCCTGAAATAGTGTCCTAAATCAATGATCCTCAAACTTTAGTGTCTGTTGGAATCACCTGGAGAGCTTACTGAACCACAGACTGCAAAACCCCGGAGTTTCTTCTGGTTTAGTAGGTCTGAGGTGGTGCCTGGGAATTTGCATCTCTAAGTCCCAAGTGATGCTATGGCTGCTGGTGCAGGAAACATACTTTGGGAAACACTACCCTAAGTCAAACCAGAGCACCACATCAACCTTCAAATGCTACACCCTGAACTATAAATTACCCATACCGGGACCACTAGAAGCTGCTGCCATTTTCAAATCTACAAGATCTGGGATTTATCTCCCGGGGTGAATGGCAGCATTAGTATGGAAAGTTGCATAGAAGATGGTTTTAATAATGTTATGTGAGGGTTAAAGGTATGAATTAAGATGATAACATGAGAAATGGACATAAATTTTGAAAAGCAATATCATAACATTTGAAAGAAAATGATGGGCCTCTGTGACTAGAAAATTGCACACAGTGAAATATTTGCTTCAAAGATAAAGGGAAGCATAGGAGTCCATTTTTCAAAGGCAAATAAATTGGTAGCTATTGAGGTAAAGATTAAAAAACTGTTTTAGACACTACATTTGTGGTAAGGAGAAAATATTTAGTAGATGTTTTGAGATAGGATACTGAAACATAGGGAGACAAGAGTTTTAGGTAGAGATTGCAATGCCATTCTCCAAGAGAGCCATTTTCCAAGCTCTTAATGTGATAAAAGGTAACCTCTAGAATTTTTTATAAAGAAAAAGCGTATTTCTTCTTTCTTCTAATTTCTAGGTAGTAAAGTTTGGGGTATAGTAGGTGGCCAAAAACATAGTCTTATTGACTACCTGACCTCTTTTAACTAAGGACTGTTAGTAGTGGAAGGAATTAATAAATATCACTGGAGTTGTCTACAGTGTGCTTTATATGACTTAGAAGTGAATATATTATTGGCAGTAGGAAGATCCATAAGTAAGAGACTTCTTGACCTCTCAATCTTTTCCACATTATGTGTTGCTATATACACAATACATAGAGCAGTGTTCAGAACATAGTAAATTCATAATAAATAACTTTGTAAATAATGTTTATGGTTTTTGAGTTGTGAAAGGGTTGGTGATGTTGCAATACTGAATAGAGATCAAAGGCAAACCCAGATTTAACATTTAGGTTGTTAAAATGCAATGCTCATTAATCTTCAGATGGTCCTAATCTCAGTGTAGACCTGTAGACTCTTCATTAAAATTTTTGATCAAAGGGGCATCTAAGTGGCTCAGTCAGTTAAGCATCCAACTCTTGATTTTGGCTTGGGTCATGATCTTGCAGTTCATGAGATCGAGCCCCTTGTTAGGTAGACTGCTGACTGGAGCCTGCATCAGTTTCTCTCTCCCTCTCTCTCTCTCTGCCCCTCCCCTGCTTGCACTAACTCTCTGTCTTTCTCTCTCTCTCTCAAAATAAATAAAAATTTTAAGAAGTTTGATCAGAATTCAGAATAAGCTTGAGTTGGTGTTTGAGTTTAGAAATTAGACTCCTACTCAACCTACCTGTGTACTTTCAGACAGAACAACAGACAGAATGTAACTTCACATTCTCATTTCCATGTTTCTACCTTCATTCAGCCATCTTCACTCCGGATGATTTTCTAGACGTTGCAGTCTCTAGGAATTCCTCCATCTCTGTTCTTAAACTTGAATGTCTAACTTGTTGGCACCATCTCCTAATATCCAAGATTCCTAATTCTCTCAATCCATTTTTACTTTGACCTTGTCTAGATTGGCAAGTTTCTTTTTACCCCCAGCTATCCATCTTCTACTTGTTTCATTATTTTTCTGTATAACTTAGGCCCTGAGAAATGTCCCTTCAGTCCATCTCTAATCAAATATCTCATTATTCACTTTCCCTTTTGTCCTTCATGTTGTCCTTTCAGAAACATTTATAGAGCAGTCTTATCCTTGAATTATAATTGTTGATCTATGTTTCCCACCTCTGTTATACCATGATATCATTGAAGGCAGGGAGATGTTTACTAATGTTTGTCTAAATCCTCATATTTCAGTATTTTTGAAAGAAAAACCTGGAATAATTTGGAAAACTGAAATATGGTGAAAAATTAAAGTGTCCATGATTTATTATAAGAAAGGAAAAGAAATATGTACTTATCCAGAGGAATGTGACTTTAGGCAGGAAGAAATCAGCTGAGTAAATTCAGAAAAACTGAGCAAAGAAAGGCCATTTTAGTTAATGTGAAAAAAATCTTTCCAAAAATATCAAAATTCATAAATCTATATGTAAAATGAATAAGAAAGGATTTCAGACCTTCAGATACTGGATAGAGGGTCATGGTGCATATCTGTGCTGTTCTCTGACCACTATGCAGCCACTTCCTTTGATCACAATTCTGAGCATGTCCTTCTGCATTAATAATGCAGTGGATGGCATCATCCATTGTCACTTGTGCCTCTCCTTGGAGTGACTAAAACAGTACAAAATGTATTTCAATATTAAAAGTGTTCAGAATTTATAAGAGGTTAGAGATTATAACATAATTAGTAATATAAGGGTTCAGAGTTCAAAACTATTTAAAATTCATAATATAAAATCAGTAAAACTAAGGTATTTCAAATATAAAAACATATATATGTACATACACTAAGCATACAAAATAGATAAAATATAGGCCAAAGTTAATATCCTAATATTTTTATAAATAAATTACTAAAAATAAAATATTCAAAATAAAACCTAGATATAGCATTAAATTAATACATGTATTTAAAATTAGTAAAATTGTATATAAATACAATAAATATGGCAATTGTCTATGCAGTTTACATTTGTTTAAAAATATGATCTTTAGAAACAAATGGCCTCTATGCGTTTGGCATTATCTTGTGAGAATTTGTGTGTGCGCGCATGCGTGTGCACACACAAGAATGCTTGTGCTTATACATGCACACACATTTCCATTCAATGGAAAAATTATTTTTGACTCTAGTTGGAGGAGTGTTGAGTAATATGTATTTATGAACTAATTTTAAATATTTTCCTCAAGCTCTTTCATCCTCAATCCCACACATTGGTGGCTAATTTAGAAAAAAGCTTTTCCTTTCTATTGCAGGAATATAAATATTTTTACTGATAAATCCCTAAAACTGTTTCCAGCTTTTTCCAGTCAACTTTATTTTCTTTAGATAATCAATTTTATTGTCATCTTCATATTCTGCTTGTCTAGAAAGTCTTATGTATGTATTGATGCCTGACAGTATCCTCCCTTGTCTTTTTCTTTCTCCTCCTCCTCTTCCTTGTTTGTCCTCTTGACAAAGGAGCACAGAAACAGCTATGCACATCTACAGAAATGATACACTTTCCTCCTGCAGTAGTTTGAAAAGCACATTGACATATATGTAAAGCCATGCAGTTATCAGATAGAATTTAATTTAATAATCCTACTAAAAATACCTTTTGTCACTATTATACCAAGCATTCAAGGATCTAGCTTTAAAGAGAAGACAATCTCTTATGAGAGGATCTCGTTTGCTTTGTTATAATATAGCAGAGTTTTAGTAGTATTTCAGTATCTAATCCTATGCATTTTTACTTTTAAGAAGCATAATATTTATCTACTTACCTTTGAGTCTCCAATCACTTATAGGTTATGCTTTCTTCTTGAATAATTACTTTAGTTTCTCTTTTTGAGTTCTTAATTAAATCTCCCATAATGGACAGAAATTCATTATAAATTTCTTGTTTACTTCACTGTTTCGGCTTCAACATTCATATAAAATAATTTCTTGAAAATTTCATTTTGCATAGTCAACATTGGTAGGTAATTGTTGCTTAAGTTATCCTTTCACATTCAAAATTTGGGTTTTTTTTCAATAGTTGGAAAATTTACAACTGATGAAATGAGGAAATGGATTTTTCTAACCTGTAATTAATTTTTAAACCTTCAAATACTTGGGGAAAAAATGTTCCAGTGGAAGGAACTGTCTTGCTCAGTACAATAATTCACTAGTTTGAAAAGGATGGAGAGGAGGGGGCACAATACACACGAGAGCAATGGAATTGGCTAGTGGATATTAAGTTGTATTGACATTTTACAGCAAATGAAAAGCAGAACTTCTAATAAAAATTGAAAACTAAGTGTGAAGTTTGAGGGCCTTTGGTAACTTACAAAAGAGCCCTTGTCTGCTGCTATGGGAGAGCAAGAAAATGTAAAGGCTAAACTCAGGATTTAATAGAGTTCCTGAGTTTCAAAGACCTATTGAATGTACAGCTGATGAAGATCTGTTATGGTAAAGTTAGGGACCGAGTTCAAAAATCCAGTCTCTCTAATACATAAAATGGGGGCATCTGAAAACATTACAGTCAAGACGTTGGCACCTTAAACTCTTTTCAACCCTAAGTTTACAGAGGTAGTCTACCCTTCCCTAATAAGAACTGTCATCTTCCTCAAGTAGAAAGTCACTGAAGAGGCTCCATAATGGTATCTACCCCACTAAGATCTTTTCCCAACTCTTTGGACACTGCCAACTGTGGCATCATCTAATCAGGCATATCGTAGGCCTAATTAGGGAGGAAGAGCCAATGCCCCAAAAGAGCTGTAAAAATTAGTATATTTAATCAGAAGTTAGAAGAGTGCCAGTGGAACTGGTTTAAGAGGATGCTTGGTAATCAAGGAGACTGTAAAAGAGTTTGTTAATTAATTTGTGATTCAGAAATAGTATAGAGAGACAATATGTAACACTTTGGTAAAGAACCAGGGAAAGTTGCTAACTAGCTGTTTGAATAATTTCTAGAAACTTGGAAAAAATGCAGATCCTATTGAGTGATGTGAAAATATTTGAATTCCCATGACAGATAAAGGTGGAAGGGATTAAAAGGTCAGGAACTGGGTATGGTAAAATGAATATATTACCTGAGATCAGAAGAACTACTGTACCATTCACCAGGGTTATCAAGAATGAGCTGGTGAGAGAGGCTTTAATTTCACTAGGAAATTTGGTAGTGGGTGGCTCTTTTCCATAGCTAAGGGCAGTGGCAGAAGTGGTCACACAGTTTGGCTTGTTTGGGTGTGATGGGCCTCAAAGATATAGACCTCAAAGAGCATGCAGAAATATCAGACACCACGTGGCTACAATTATCATAATACCAGCAAGGTCAGAGTTGCAACTCTGGGGGCTGGGCCCACACAGAATAATGCAAATGAATACTAGAGTATGGCATTTCTAAGGGCAAAAATAAGGTGGCCAGTTAGGTATTTCAAAAAAAAAAAATCAAAAGGAAGGAAAATGGATTAATAGGAGTCAAAGGGTAGTTACCTCGATAAAAGTTCAAGGCCCTTTACTCAATTCCTGGGAATGAAACCATTTTCCAACCTTATAATATTGAATGAAAGGGTGGTCGCTAGGAGGAAGGACTCTGCAACCACTGAGTAATCATATGTGTAATAATTCCCCAGGTTTTCCTCAATAGACCCTAAAGCCACTGGCTTATGTGTACTGTAGGATGGGGAAAGAGGGATAGCAGACATTTTAATAACTACTGAGAAGAGTCTAGATGACGTTAATACCCAGAGGTCAAAACATTATTATAGTCACCTATTAGAATGGGGGTACATAAGGGTACAGGGGGTCTATAGCATCCACAGACCCACTTGTTGGTCAATTCTCAAGATTCTGAATGTATAATGGAGACTGGCATATTTGACATTTGGTACAAAATTTTCTATTAGGAGCTTGGCCTGTGGAGGAAGAGCTATTAGAGTGGGAAAGGCCTAATGGGAATTTCTGAAATCACAACACCTTGGCCAAGGTAGTAAATCAAAAACTGTATAACATCCTTTTGAGATGGAGGGGAAGTGAAGTTTAATGACACTTTTAAGTATCTCAAGTATGTGAGATGACCGTCCTTGATACACCTTTAGTCAATTGAACAGTCTAGCCACTACAATAATCAAATGAATTCTGGAGAATGGTTGTGAATTAATTACTACAAGCTCAATCAAGTAATAGTCTAAATGTCATCTGCCATTCAGGGATTGGCATTTTTATTAGAGCAGATTAATACCATCTGAGTGCATGGTATGTGTCCTTCGATTGGGTGGGGTGTACTTTAATAGGAAAGAGGGACAGAAACACTACTCATTCATAAGGCATTATTAGACCCACAAATGAAGGTC
Source organism: Lynx rufus (assembly GCF_022079265.1). Lineage (NCBI taxonomy): Eukaryota > Metazoa > Chordata > Mammalia > Carnivora > Felidae > Lynx > Lynx rufus. The sequence goes on from NW_025814845.1 coordinate 50,818,287, forward strand.
CATAGTGGCAGAAGTTAAGGCTGTGCATGGGTTCAACAACGTGGATTCGTACTTAACCAAGGCTTGTCGAGCTATTGCCTCCTCTGAATGGCCAGCATGCCAGCAACAGAAATAAATGATGGGCCCTTGATATGTGAAAATAAATGATGAAGCCCTTGATATGAAAGAACCAAGCAGCTAATTGGTTGTAAATTTACTAAGCCCTTTCCATTTCAAAGGAGCCTGCAAGCTGTTCTCAAAACCACAGGCACCTACTCTTGGTATGGGCTTGTGCCCAAAGAGTCTCCGCTGACACCACTATCTGGAAGCCTGAGGCTTATGAATTCCTCAGGCATGGAATTTTACACAAGGGAATCTCATTCCTTCAGAAATGAAGATTTGTGTCACTTTACAAAGTAAGTACCCAAGGCCAGCAGAAATGATAGCTGAAGGTAAAGGAAACTAGCAAGTAATATGCGAGCAAAAAATGAGTGATAGTAATAAAGGCCCTCCTTTTTAAGTCTCCCCTTAGAAAATGAGGCCCACTAGAAACCTATAGAAGTCTCTCTCCAAATATGTATGGAGAGGGTTATCTGTGCACCACAAAGTGTCACTTGTGGCACCACTCAATTCTCCCTTCAGTAAAGAACTTGCCTCCATCTGCCACAACCTGGGAATCTGCTGCAGCTTTCTAGGAACACCATACTCTTCATAGGGAAGCCTGGACAAGGAATGTGCACCACGGGGTTTCTCAGGCTTGGCCTTTTCTTTGCTGCACAGGACCTCTATAACAGGGGATCTTTTCTCTAGAGCTCAGTGTTTGGGGGCAAAAACTGAATCAGATCTTCAACCCAGTGTGAAGTGCTCTCTTCCCAGTTCTCCTTCTTAAGCCCTGTTCCTTTCACAGGTGCCAGGTCAGCCTTGCTATTTTAAAGTCTTTTGTTGAGAAATCCTGCTTCCTCCACCTTCATTATTTACAGGTGCCACTTTCATTATTACAACCTCTTGCACTCCTCACTGCATCTCAACATATGTTACCTAAATACTTTTATTGACACAGGGTATGTACATTATAATGTACCCAAGGTCTTTGTATTGGTTCAGCCTTTTATAAATTCATTTCAGAAATATTCCAGTAGTGTCAATTTGCTTACATAAATGTTCCCAAATTTCAAATCTAGTCATGGTACTTGTTTTCTTAGGTCTTTTCAATATCTTCTCTATACTCTGTTTTTAAGTGCCTCTCTATACAGGGTCAAATTAAGAGGTAGTGTGTATACACGTTTAAAACCACATAGACATCATCACTCATGTTTTAAATATGTTTCACTTACTTGAAGGAATTGTCACTAAAGCTAGTACGTATATTTTAAGGAATAAATGATAAAATATGCAAACTGTAGGGCTAAAACGTGAGTCTTAAATGTTGTTTTTGCATCAAAATATTCTGAGCTGTGGACAATATCCCCAGAGCCAAAGTTAATTTTAGCTCAGTCTTTTTTTTTCTTTTATGTTTTATTTATTTTTGAGAGAGCATAAGTGGGGGAGGGGTAGAGAGAAAGGAAGACAGAGGATCCAAATTGAGCTCTGCATTGACAATAGCAAGCCCAAGGTGGGGCTTGAACTCACGAACCACGAAATCATGACCTGAGCTGAAGTTGGACACTCAACTGACTGAGCCACCTAGGTGCCCCTCAGTCTTAAAAGACTTTGATGATCTTTGAAAACATGAGCCCAACAGGTAAGATTCAAACACTGGCTGGCTACACAAAAACTCCAGACTTGCTCTTGAAGGTTACTCCTGTGCTACTATATGTTGCACTAACCCAAATTCCATCAGATCTTTTCTCATGTGTCTGTGATTTTGTACTATTCTGTTCTACTTAGAATATTGTTGCAAATAGGTCTTGGTAGAAGAGTGTTTTTCATGCCTGTGACATGAGTCTCTATGACTTGCACAAATACAAAGAATAAATTAGTAGTAGAAAATCTGCATGTGTTGGGGCGCCTGGGTGGCTCAGTCGGTTAAGCGTTCGACTTTGGCTCAGGTCATGATCTCGCGGTCCCGTGAGTTCGAGCCCTGTGTCGGGGTCTGTGCTGACAGCTCAGAGCCTAGAGCCTGTTTCAGATTCTGTGTCTCCCTCTTTCTCTGACCCTCCCCTGTTCATGCTCTCTGTCTCAAAAATAAATAAATGTTTAAAAAAAAATGAAAAAAAAAACTGCATGTGTTAATTGGGCTGAGGCTAAGCAGGATCTCAAAAGACAATCAATGTCTCTGAAATCCACATGACCAAAAGGCCCCAGGCTGATTCCTAATGTTTGAAGGATCTCTTAAGACAGCAGCAGGGATAATAACCAACTTTTGAGTCAGTTTCAACTTGTGAGTCAGAGTCCAGTTTAATGTGAAACTCACTATGTCAGTAGTATGTACTTCTTTGTTACCCAATTGCTACCTCATTTTTATTTATGTGGGCTATGGGGGTTGGTGGGGGGGGGGGGGAGAAGGGACTATGAAATAGCTCATGAACACAGAGGAGGAAGTAGGGGAAGAAATACCCAGATGGATACTTATACATATTATCCTTTGTTCTTTCTGTCCCTGGCTTGTTCTCTCTCTCCTTTTCATTCCATCATTACCTCCCCCAGTAACATTTCCTTGTTAACTTCCAGTCTTGTTAATTGTCCCTCATTTGTAACCTGCCCTTAGTTGTTCATCTTCATAGTACCATACTTGGGAGCTTTTTACGGAGGCCAGGGACTTGTCTTCCTTACGCTCAGTGCTTAACACAGAGCTTGTCATTTAGCAAACATGCAGTAAATGTGTAATTGAATAAGATATTTAATTGTTTCAAAAATACTAAATGGTTGCTACCATTTCAGAAAAGGAAAAATTGTATTAACTTTAAAAAATTAAGTGAGGGCAAACCAGGTAATAAAACTTGAGGCTGATACCTGCCTGAGATAGCAGTTAACCTATATTGAGCAAAGTAGTACATAGATTCTACTTACTTTTACCTTACGAATAGTGGAACATTTAAAGTAAAGAGCTAAAAGGCATGTCTCAAACATTTTAGTATGTTTTTAAATATGAGAATTATTCAAATGGAACACAAGAGAAAGAAGTTACCATTGAATAACAGGGACATAAATCATAACCATAAAACAAAGAGACTAATTCAATTAAGGCAAAACTTCTTGTGAGTTATTGCTTTGGATACCAAACTTGGATACATTTAAATGCTCAGTTTTATGTCAAAATCCATTACATTATGTTTACCCTTCCTTTTTCATAGGGTAATCAAAGTTTCTGGTATGAAATAGTGATGAAGGGAAAAGTCTGGAGTGTGCTTGCAGTAGAATGATAATTTTCTGAACTGAGGCTGGCTTCTAGGGTTGCTTTCTACAAAATAATACCAAAAGCTGGTGGAAGCTTATTAACAAGTTGATTTTTATCAAATGACTTTGAATATGTTTTGGAGAAGTTTTTTTCTTCATTATTGTCATAATCAATTTGGGATTTCTGGTCATCCTACCAGAAATGTATATAAAGTTGGGAGACCTAAAGGGACCTAAAATGACTGTTTAGTCTAGAGTAGAGTATTGACTATTAAAAATAGATCTGAACTTTATACCTGGTGGACACTTGACAAACAGAGCCCTGGAGTTTGTGAAGATACATAGGCCTGCTAAACAATAGCGTAAATGAAATTTGAGTATATAAATCAGTTTTGATTGAAGATCCTAGAGCAGTTGTGTGCTAATGAGAAACTCAAATTCCTAGTATATTTTTAAATACAATATGGTAATTTATTGATTTGTCTGTCTTAATTAAAACCCACTCATCTACACAGAGGTTATAAGAGTTTCAAGAGAATAGCATCTATGGAAGGTTAAGTTTCCTGTTGAAACTTTTGAGGATTGTCGAATGAAAACCTTCGTAATTGACTGTATACATGAAGAAAATCTAGTGGTCTAAAAGAGAAATACTTAATGAAAAATACAACTGTAAAAAATTGGCATTTGCATTGGATGTTTCAGTATATTTTCTTCTACATAAGCTTTCAACAACCTGAGAGTTGTAGACGTTAAATTCTTTGCATCTAAAATTCTGATATTAAGCAAGCTTGGGTCATATATATATATACTTGTATTTATATGTATATATAAATATATGTTTATATTTAAATTTTCATATTCTAGGATGTTTATTAAAACTAATGCATGTTGGGGCTCCTGGGTGGCTCAGTCGGTTAAGCGTCCGACTTCAGCTCAGGTCATGATCTCATGGTCCGTGAGTTCGAGCCCCGCGTCGGGCTCTGTGCTGATAGCTCAGAGCCTGGAGCCTGTTTCAGATTCTGTGTCTCCCTCTCTCTCTGCCTCTCCCCTGTTCATGCTCTGTCTCTCTCTGTCTCAAAAATAAATAAACATTAAAATTAAAAAAAAAAACTATTGCATGTTAAAGAATAATTTTTTCAAGAATAAGTGTTTATATTAGTTTCAAGCATACGATATATAATTCAACAACTCCATACATTTCTCAGTTCTCATCATAATAAGTGTACTCTTAATCCCTTTCACCTATTTGACCCATCCCCCCACCAATCTCCAAAATACATTTTGTGTTTAAAATCTGTCATCTTGATTTGGAAAGGAAGGCATAGTATTCAAGGGAGATTTATTTTATCTTTGCAATGCCTTTCTCACCATTTCCTTTTCCTCAATTCTCATCACTATCACCTTAGCTCTGACCCCTACCATCAACAGATTATTACAGTACTATGTATCTAATCTCTTTACTCCAGGTTATTAGAAGCAACTCAGTAACTTTAAACACTTTTCTATGAGGTAGGAAACACCATACATGAATAGAAAGGTGGAAAACTAAATGCATTAACAAAACACATTTGGGTGTAATATATGATCTTTCAAAAATTACTTAATCCACATCTACTTTTACTCTCCAATTTCCATCTCATTCAGATTTGTTAACTTCTGTGCTCAAGTTTCTCTATTACGATCTAGCCTGGAATGTTCTCATTAAAAACAAACAAAAAAAAACTTTAATGTTTATTATTTAAAAACAACTGCAGAATATATGACAAGAAGAAATAAGCAGTAACTTACAGGAACAGTATGCAGATCACTTTTGATTTGTAACTTGGTATCCTCTCCTCTCAGATATTGGATCTGATCTCCACTACTAAACCCGATACTGATTTTTGACCCCCCAGTCTGGCAACCAGCCTTTGTCACTTGACTCAAGCCATCACAAATGCCATGGGATTTGTAAGCATTCTCTTCCTACTATTTAGCCTCTACTCTCCTTACTTTGTCTTTCTTTTCTTTCTTTTCTTTCTTTTCTTTTCTTTCTTTCTTTCTCCTTTTCCTTCTCCCTTTCCTTTTCTTTCTTTCTTTCTCCCTTTCCTTTCCTTTTCTTTCTTTTCTTTGTCCCTTTCCTTTTCTTTCTTTTCTTTCTCCCTTTTCTTTCTTTCTTTCCTTTCTTTCTTTCTCCCTTTTCTTTCTTTCTTTTCTTTCTCCTCTTTCTTTCTTTCTCCTCTTTCTTTCTTTCTCCCTTTCCTTTTCTTTCTCCCTTTCCTTTTCTTTCTCCCTTTCCTTTTCTTTCTCCCTTTCCTTTTCTTTCTCCCTTTCCTTTTCTTTCTCCCTTTCCTTTTCTTTCTCCCTTTCCTTTTCTTTCTCCCTTTCCTTTTCTTTCTCCCTTTCCTTTTCTTTCTCCCTTTCCTTTTCTTTCTCCCTTTCCTTTTCTTTCTCCCTTTCCTTTTCTTTCTCCCTTTCCTTTTCTTTCTCCCTTTCCTTTTCTTTCTCCCTTTCCTTTCTTTCTTTTTTAATGTTTATTTATTTATCTTGAGAGAGACACACAGAGAAAGCAAGAGCAAAGGAAGGAGAAGAAAGAATCCCAAACAGGCTTTGCACTGAGCCTCTTATTTTCATTCTAAATAGTAGTAGTGATTTTGTCACTATCCATTACTCAACAATAAAAACATCAACAAAACAGACTTGCTATGTTTTTCCATTTTTGCAGAAGAAAATGTATTAAACCATTAAATGGCAGGACAGGCTTAAATGTTGCTGGAATTAAATGTGGCAATCCAGGGGCGCCTGGGTAGCTTAGTCAGTTAAGTGTCTGACTTTGGTTCAGGTCATGATCTTAGGGTTGGTGAGTTCCAGCCCTGCATGGGGCTCTCTGCTGTCAGTGCAGAGCCTGCTTCAGATACTCTGTCTGCCATTCTCTCTTCCCCTCCCCTATGTACATTCTTGCCTCAAAAATAAATAAATATTTTAAAATGTATTAAAAATAAAGTTGGCAATCCAAGTGTCCTTTCACTCTAAGACCACTTTACTATGGGGATCTGATTTATATACTGAATTAACTTCCTTCTCTTAATGTGTGAGGAATCAGAATGAAGTTCATAAGACTTTAGAAATATTAGCATAATTATATAAACTTGTTCTCTAGGTAAACTGCCTAGAGGTCTAAATAGAGTCACTTTAAAACCCATATTTCAGGGGCGCCTGGGTGGCTCAGTCGGTTGGGCAGCCGACTTCGGCTCAGGTCATGATCTCGCGGTCCGTGAGTTCGAGCCCCGCGTCGGGCTCTGTGCTGACAGCTCAGAGCCTGGAGCCTGTTTCAGATTCTGTGTCTCCCTCTCTCTGACCCTCCCCCGTTCATGCTCTGTCTCTCTCTGTCTCAAAAATAAATAAACGTTAAAAAAAATTAAAAAAAAAATAAAAAATAAAAAATAAAAAAACCCATATTTCAGTGGTTCTTGTGACAACCTACTCTTATAGGCCATTGATTGACTGATACAAGTTTCACAGTTTTTTTCCCAGGGATCCCTTTAATAAATTGTTCTTATTGTGTGCTCATGAATTATGCTTTCTCTGGGTCTGCAGTTCTTTCTCCCTTTCTCTCTTTGTTCCCAGAGCAACTTATCCTGCTGCTGCCTCTAATCCTAGGCCTCCAGCATCTGCCAAACTCTATAAAGATACCTTCATAGAGGTCTTTGGTACCCACTGAAAAGTCCCTACTACTTGACTTCATTAGGCTCTACTCTACCAGCTCTGTGCCCACCTATTCTGAGTATAGGTGTTTCCCCAGGCATCACTGCCACTTCTGACCACTTTCAACTGAGCAGCACATAGTCTGTCAGGCATGACTGTCCCCTCCCCCCCCCACTAGATTGCACAGCTTGTTTCCATTTGATCTAGTTGATCTCCAAGCTGTATTCATCATTGAATTAAACCTATGCAGCTAACAGCAGAGTGGAGCATCAAGGCGTTAATAAAGATATTGAAGGGCATCCCTATTTTCTTTGCTACTATGCGCTTTCTAAAATACACTACCTCAGATATCAAATTCAGTCTCATTACTAACGCTAATTTCACTTTCTATTACTGTATCAATTTGGGTTCTCTTAGAATCAAATGCCAATATAAGATTAGATGTGCAAAAATTTTACTGGGGAAGAGGCCATAAAGGATGAAGTAGGAAGGTGCTAGAGTAGCAGTGAGAGCTTGAAGCCCAAAGGTGTGCTGATTCCTGTAAAAGGATGGAGGGAAAGAAAGATTGAGTGGGGAGAGTCTCTAACTGCAGCACAGTTCTGGGAAAGCCATGGCCAGCCAATGTGAAGTCCATGAGGGCAAAGGTTGCCCATCATAGGAGTCCTGAGTCTGGACTGAGTGGGCCAGCTCTAATACTACTCCACTCTACCATGTTAAGTCATTGCTTAAGAGTAGCCCAAGAGGAAAGGTGGCCTTGCTGTGACCATTCTAGGAGATCCGAAGGGATGGTAGGTGTTGATATAAATGAACTACTATTTCAGCAACAGGTTGTTTTTAAGGAGATCTCAGCAGGGCTCCTTCATGGCCATGGCTATCACTAACCTAAAGGGTCACAGCTCCACAGGATGCTAAGGCAAAGTAGATGATAATGCCCAAAACAAGTGCATGATCATTTATTTTCCAATCCCATACTGAAGTGTTATCTATCCATATCAAAATTTTCTATTTCTAGGTACTATCACCTCATCCCTGCAAAACACAGTTATAAGTCTATGGGGATCTAAGTTGAACATAAATCTGGGTTTCAGAATACATGGAATACTTATTCCTTCTGATATCTGAATTTTATTAGGGGCTAATAGTGCCTGGGATTTCAACCAGGATTAGTGCCTTCCTAGGTGGCTCTTCAAAACCTCATGGAAATAAAGTGCTTGATCCTATACCTTGCACATTAGCCCTAGAAGTTTGGGTTCATCTGATGGAAATAGTTTGGGGATCAGGCTGGAAACTCCACTTGCCTATCCCATTCTACTTTATGATAGCAATTTTTTTTTTTTAAAGAAGCACTTTTTCTGTGACTACTCAAGGCCACCAACCCCTTATATTCAATTAAATTATTCTATTTTGGTACAGGGAATTAGCAAAGCAGCTCATCTGTTTCTTTGGTCTTTTACCTAATGACTGCTGTAATAAATTAGTTTATTGTTCAGCATATATTTACCGTGCTTCCTCATCAACTCTGTCTTCATGCTGCATTAGGGCTGGTCTTGACTATGCCTAAAACCATGTGGCAGTGACAGAGTGCGAATTCCCAATACTCAATCCTCTGAGATTTTCTACCTTTCTCCATGGAAAAACAAGCCCCAGTGGATGTGGTCTCCCCAGCCTTGTCCCAGGATGAGATCTGTATAGCCAAGCCAAATGCAACAAAAAGCCTGAAGCAGAGTTACCCAAGCTAACACACAGATGTACAATTGTGGAATAACTGCCTACTCTTGCATATTACTGCAGTTTTGTTATGTAGTGAAAACTACTCAAGTAGGTACACCATTATTACCAGTGTCACTGATAAAGAAGTCAGGGTTTTTTGTGACTTACTCCTTTTTGCTCTGAGATCCAATACCTGAGCCTCTTTCATGATAAGTAGCCATCCAGAGCTTCAATTACAGCCTTTCCCACGTAAGCTGTTTTGTCTCCTGTGCTCATTTTATTTGTGATTAGAATGGGTTATGGGAAATATACACATTAAATAAAATGAAAAAAAGATAAAACCAATAAGGAAAGTAGTAGTAGTTTTCAATTTTCAGTAATGAGATTTAGTGTGAAAGAGTGAACCCTCATCATAAATATGTGCCACCCAGGGAGAAAGATTTCTTAAGGCATGCGTAGGGAAGACTAACACATGGCCAAGAGCAAATATATACTTTGGAATGCAACATCATCCATTTATAGATAGGCTATTGAACATTTTGTAGAAAATTCATAGAAACAAGACAGATTTAGGGAATTGACCCACCAGGATTAGAGGAGTATAGGTACATGAATAAAAATAGTTACTGAACAACTAAACATGTTTTTTAAAGAGTTTTATTGGGGAAATTACAAAAGCTTTAGGAAATATTGTCAATTCTTCTGATGCTACCCAGCAAAATGCAAATTTTAGCAAGCTACAGTGATTTTTGAAGGTTGCAGAAATCAATACTAGACAGAGGTTGGGAGCTTTAGACTAAATTCAATATGTTGGTGAATAAAAGCTTTGTAGTTTAGATATGACAATTTTCCAGGGCACCAGCTTGCTGGGACTCCAGTCATGTATAAACATGTATAAATGTGAATATGTATGTATTTTCATTCAAGAGGCAACATGTATCCACTTTAAACATTCCCATAGTAATAGTGTTCTAGATTTATTATTTTTTTTTTTTTACATCTCATGTTTGTTAATTTTCTATTTCATTGGATTGGTAATAAGTTAAACTGTGCCTTTTCAGTTAAGAGGCTCAGATTGTGTGTGTGTGTGTGTGTGTGTGTGTGTGTGTGTGTGTGTTTCTTCCTTCATACTTGGTCTTTTTCTCCAATCTTTCCCATGCGCATATCCTCCCTGACTATCACAAATCTTTGTGTGGGTAACACGGCAACCAAGCTCACAAAAGCAGCAGACATTTTAGTTGTCTTTTTGACTTGAATTCTAAGTAAATGTCAGAATAGATACAAAAAGAAGGAATTATTATGCTAACTACCAAAAGTAAGTAAATTCTCTGAATTCATGTAAATATTTTATTTCCCAGATTGGCAGAAAGAACATAAATATATATTTGTAGAGGAAAATGTCTATTGTTGATTATGTGTTCTGTTTTACTTTATTAAAAAAGTTAAAGCAGAATATCATTTTAAAGCTCTACAGATAGACATGGTCTTTTGTGGAACAATCCCAAGCCTCTAATATTAGAATGCTTAAGAAGTTCATAGATATTTTCTTGCAACTCTTATGAATGAGAAGCTTTGGTTTGGCATTTAAATCTCAAACAGTGACAGTAGAAGATACATTAAAACATCCTCTTGTTTTACTCTTTTTAAGTAAAGGAAATATATATGTATTTATATTTGTTTTCATACTATCCATACTCTTCAGTACTTTTTTTTGTAATTTTATGATTTATCTTTGAGCTTTTTACAAATCAACATTTACAGAGTATTTTTTCAGAGGAATAGAATTGTTTATGTATATGCCAGAATTACTGAAAAATTTCCCCTATTGATGAATATTGGGATTTTTTTGTTATTTTACTAAGGACATAATTTTGTATGTTTGCTAATTACTTAAACATGTCTAGAATGATGGAGATGTGAGTTGTGTCCGCTTTTCTCTGCAAGTAATAATATGTTCACATGTAGTCTGCTGTAGTTTTGTGCATATGTTGTGCAAATTCTTACATGAGAATTGCTTGGACAAGGGTCATGCATATTTATAAATTTGCTAGACATTACCATAAAACCATCCAAATTTTTGCATGAAAGTTCTCCTCTCCCCACACTATTAAAATATTAAAATTTCAAACTTTAAAATATTTCTGCAGTTCTCACATATGAAAAATACTTTTGTTCTGATTTTTATATGTCTGCTATGAGTAAGGGTGAAGGTCACTAACCATTTCAAATTATTTTTCTGTGAAATACCATTAATTGTACTTTTGGATTTTATTTTCCAATAAAAACATAAATTCTGGACGAATCCAATATAGCAATAAAACAGGAAGTCAAATTGAGAAAAAAATGTATTTGGATTAATGTTAGGTTTTTAGATGCCCTGGCATCTAAACGTTTATAAAACATTGTCAATTCGAAAGAAAGTCTCACTTCCCCACAGCTGAAGAATGATCTGAACAATGATCAACAGGTTTTATTCCAACTGATACAGTTATAAAAGAAACCCTTTCTATACTCTAACATGCATACATTTGCCTTACAATTGTTGTATCAAAATTATACAATTACTGTGTTTCTTTAAATATACTGTTGCATGTATTTTCCTCATTCTAATAGTGTAGTCTATTCATGAAAAACTAGATCTCAACTAAAATGTATTCATTTTAGGGACTTCTAAATTTTCATATGTTAAGTACATGTCATTTAACATCATCACATAGTCATGTTGAGAGGAATTTAGATGAAACGCATGCAGTGCAACATGCACAATGGAGAGTTGGCCTCTTAACCCCCTATCAATGGCCGTGGAAGTTATTTCACTGAGGCAACAATAATAACAAGAGAAACAAAAATCAGCAATTGTTTCCTCTACTTAATCATTTCGAAGATTTTGTGAATTTTAGGAAATTTAAAAATTAACATGATAAATTCCATACTGTATCTCTATTTTCCTTGCACATGATTTATACAAGTAAACCACATTTTATTGAGAACTCTAGGAAAAACATTAGATAGGATTCTAAGATGATAGATAAGAATAACACCAGTGACAGGCAAAGAATTACCCTCAGTGGTGACAATAAAAGGTAGAAAAGAAGAACAGGACTAAAAGGAAGATGAAGAGATTTTTTTCAAAATTTCCATTTTCTCTTTGAGGTAAATATCTGCTGATTTTCATGTGACATTAAAATATATTTACATGTTTTCCTTCATTTTATTTTCTTCGGAACAATTTATCATTGTAACTATCTGGTTTTAAAAGTTCGTTTTTCCTCTGAAAATAACAAAACATGGTAGTTTGGGGGCAATTCCTTTATACTCTTCTCTATTTATTCTAATGAAATTAATTAGGTCTCTGTTAAAACTGTTTTATATTACTATCTACTGTTTCTATTACAGTCAATTTGGAACATTGCATTTTTAAATATTTTTTTTTCTTTTTGACCTAGGTTTCTATGTGTTTGTCTAGAATTCTATGAAATGGACTCTATTCGATTTTGTGTTTCTAAAAGTTATTTTCCTCCTCTGACATTTCTTATTTTGCAGATCTGTGATTTCTACCTTACTAAATGTATTAAGTTAGATATGAGTTCATTGATCTTGTTAATTGTTCCCAAGGACCATGATTAGGGCTTATTATTAGATCTATGCTTTTTTAACCCTGTCATTGATTTCGTCTTAATTTTGTGTATCTCAGACCAGAACCACTGAGGATAATATCCATAATGGTTACTTTTTGTGGTGAAGTCATAGCATAAGTTGACTTCAATGAGTTTTGTGGTCTTTATGCCTAAGGCTATGGTCCTTATTAGACCACATTTTGGACCCTGGTAATTAATTGGAAATGCCATAGCTGAAAAATAATCAAGAAAATCTATGCAATTAAGTGTATTAAAAAAAATTCCCCCTGTGCCACAATATCCCATCCCTTGGTTGAATATATTTGTTGTCTCAATTATTTGAGTTGTTCTTTACACATAATATAAAATATAAAAGATCATAAAGAAACCCTGATCTAGCAAATACTGAGATTTTCAGGAGAAAATATGCAAATAAATTGGGAGTTGGCATGATCAAAAACGACAGAGTATAAAATATCAAATGTCAAGAAATTAGCCATCTTTATGTTAATACATATAGTGTCAATATGAGATAACATACTTAATGATTTGCTCTGCGATGTTAATAAAAGACCTTGCAGTCTTAAATTTTATCATTTGTATTGCAAACTTTGGAATGAAGACTGTTTCAATAGTTTTCCCCACTTTCAAAAATAGTTATATTCCCACTTCATTAGACTTTAGTTTAAATTTTATATCTTTCATCTTTCTATATCTATACATCCTCAAAGTACTACAGCTAGACAGAATAAGAAAGCAATGTCTAGAGAATATTATTTACAGCTTTTTGTTTAAAATTTTATCACATTGCATTGTTTCCTTTGAAAAAGGATTCCAGGGCGCCTTGATGGCTCAGTCGGTTAAGCATCCAATTTTGGCTTAGGTCATGATCTCGTGGTCTGCGCCTGGAGCCTGCTTCGGATTCTGTGGCTCTCCCTCTCTCTGCCCCTCCCATGCTCATGCTCTGTTGCTCTCTCTCAATAATAAATAAACGTTAAAAAATTTAAAAAAAAAAAGGAAAAGAAAAAGGACTCCAAAAGAGAATTAAAAAAATAAACTGGACACCAACCCCACAACCAAATCCACAGGGATCTTTGCGTGGCCTGTATATAACAGATTCAATGTAATCAATGTTAGTCTTCCTTACACTGAACAAAAATCAAGTAAAGTGAGTTCAAAGAAAACACACATTATTCTCTTTTTGGAACATTAGGCTTTTGTCTTTTTTCCTACAAAGTTAAAATCTCCAATTCATTTAATGTTTCTCTTTTCAGCAGAATGGTATGGATGAAAGAGAAACTCATTTTAGTAAAATAGCAACTTTAGATTTATTTATGACTATCCAATGTCAAAAAAAATATATACCTTTCTTCAGTGTCAAATCTTACTCTCTAAAAAGTTGATTTTGATATTTTTTCAATGTTTTACATTAAAACAGATGTTCTCTATGGGCATGTACAAGTAAAAATAATCATTATTTGATTAAATATTTAAGGGATGGATTATCTGCAAAACAGATCAGTTTTTAACAGGTCTCACCTTACCTAATATTGATCCTCAATCAAAAATAATTTTTTTCTTAAACTGGAGGTAAGTTTTGATTCATAGAAAAGTTAATTAGCTCATCTTAAGCAGAACTTCTAAAATATGATATTTGGGACATTTTATTTATAATCGCTAAACATTTTTTGAGGAGATAAAATGTTCCTTGAAATAGAGTTTTGCCAAAGTTGGAAACACCATATTAATAAAACAGGCTATAATAGATTATAGTTTGCTTTGGTAACATAAAAAGCATAACTCCTTCTGGAGTTAGGAAAGATTATATGAAGTACACTTAGTTCTGAGGGGAGGGTACAGGGTTTCCAATGACATGGAATAAAAACAAAGTTATTGGGCAAAAGAAACAAAAAATACAAAGGGATAAGTTATAAGAATATAAAAGGTAATATTAATAACAGCCATAATAACCATAAACTCAACACACGACAGTAATGAGAATTTTAGCATATCCGCAAAATGGAGTAGAGTGGATTGGCAGGGAATGGGGATGTCCGCATAGCTTCAGATAAGAATGGACGGTCCCTTAATTTTAAGAAAGAAAGCCTAAAGTTTTAATTAGAGTTTATAACATCAGTTTTCTCTTCTTCATATGAGAAGATACACATTTACCCAATTTGCTAGGAGAGGAAAACCATTAGGAATCCTTTGTAACAATCCAGAGAAGCATGATGAACACCTGAATCGAGGTAGTGGACCTGGAGGTAGAGGAGAGAAGCAGTAACTGAAATGCATTTTTGAGGCAAACTCAGCATATTTTGTTGATTTACTGAAAGTGGAGTCAAGAAAATAGAACTTAGGTTGACACCAAGATATCTTATTTTCACAGTGGGTGCTTGGTGATGTCACCACCCAAGGCTTAAAGGAAAAATGACAGAAAATATGATGGGAGGGAAAAAAAGGTTATTCTGCATATATACATTTCAAAAACCTGAAGAAAGTCTAAAATGATATGTTGCAGAATTAAATACATGGTTTGACTTGGAAAGATAAACAGGACTAGTGATACAGTGTAGAGCAGTAGTTGAATTTATGTGAGGGGAAAATACAACAAAAAGAGAAAAAAGATTGATTGCTGGATTTAAGCGATATTTGCAGTAGGAAATATTTTTCTTTGACATAGGAAAACCTCCATCAATTACAGTGAGGGATCTAAGGTAAATTCATAGAATTCCATATCTACTCTGAAGTAGCTTTTACTGTATTTTTTAATCAACTAGTATAAAATCTTAAATCGGGCCTATTAGAAATGTTTCCTGTGTGTGTATTTAAGTCACTCAATCTGTCTATAAAGTTTGAATCTAAGTTGAATATCAAAACAATGTTGATCTAGAAAAATGGTAATTTTTGGCATTTAATAAACTTAAAGCATAAGACCCTAATTTGTTGGTCTCAAATGGAGATTACATTTGACTAGGTCAATTTTGGTTCATGGGTTAAAATCTGAAAGAACCTTAATAAAAAAAATTTAAATTCTAATTCTTACATATGAAACAAAGATCAAATATAGTCAATGACTACTCAAACATTTTATGAATTCACAAATTCTCTATATAGTAAATCTAGCTATTTTGTACAAATAGGCTTGCAACAGAACTGATTTTATATGGATGTATAGATTAAATAAAATCTCTATGTGGATTGATATGGTGTTTTTCCAAGAGTGTTAAAAATAGTATGCTGGGGAACATAAATGGAATAATATATTCATAGACCTTTACTTCCCAGTTAGAAAACAAGAAAAACAGAATGTCACTCAATGATTCATCCGGGCAAAACCACTACAGATAAATCCCAAAGGTCTCACTCCTTGTCCATAGGCTGCTACTATCAGGGACTTAGAGTAGCTAACTCTAATGTAAAATAAGTTAGATACAAATTTAGACTGAGTAGTGTGATTCCTACTTCTCACTTTGGAGAAAACTTGAGAACCTCCTTTAAACTGAAGTTCTTCAGAGAAAGATTTAGTTTGAGTCACTCTTTTCAATCTTTAAGAGATGTTGAAGAACTTGTTGCAAAAAAAGTGTTCCATTGGGCTCTAACCTAGATAAACCTGTGAAAAAGATCTGCAAGTCTGTAATGTTTACAAACAATGGGAAAGTAGAGAAGGATGAGTTTAACACTCATTTGTGGAGACTTCTCAAAAATGAAGAAAAGAAAAACATGTTTGTAAGGCATTTATTTGACACTAAGGAAAGAAGACAGATTGGCAAAAAGAAGAGCACCTTAGCTCTAGCCACAATCTTGTTTGTGTTGAACTTCTGCATCAACATTCTGGCTTATCTCTCTGCTTCCAGTCTTGCCCTCTCCCCACTAGAGACTCTTCTTCACACACCTTAAGCCAAAGCTTGGTATTGTTATTTCTTTTTCAAAGTTTGTTTATTTTGAGAGAGAACTGGGGAGGGGCAGAGAAGGAGAGAGGGAGGGAGAGTGAGTCCCAAGCAGGCTCTGCACTGAATGCAATCAATGTAATCAATGGACTTGAACCCATGAGCAGTGAGATCATGACCTGGGCTGAAATCAAGAGTCTGATGCTTAACCAACTGAGCCACCTAGAAGCCCCTAAAGCTTGAAATTTTTTAAATGCAAATAAAATCATGGATCTTCTCTACTCAAAATCTTACAAATATTCTACTACACCCAGAATAAAATTTTAACTGTGCCCCACAGTGTCAAAGTTGTTTTGTGACCTGAAGCTGAAGATTATTGGATGGCTAACACTCTCCATTACCAGTATCTGTCTTCTCTGCTATCTATGAGCTAGTAAGACTACAGAAGATAATTCTTCACTTTAAGGAAAGGAACTCTAAGAAATTATTTTAGTTTTTGTAGAACTTCAAGTGTTTAGAGGAGAGAATGAGAGGCTTAAAAAAGGAGTAGAGAGAAGAAAGATGGGGAGAAAGAGAAAAGAGAGTGAGAGTTTTGAATATGGGCACGTAGAAGAATGGAGTGGGAGAGAAATTTTTCTCCTATCCACTCTAAAGTGTGTGCCTGCCAGAACCATTTAGTGGAGCTGCTAAACAGCTTTGTTAAGGTGTTTATCCCCTAGACACAGTTCTGAGCTGTGGGTATTCAGTGGTATAGAAACAAATTCAGAGTATGCCAAGAACACAAGACAGGGTTTCTTAGGCAGACAGTGTTGTGACTCATCTGCATAATCCCCTCACCATGCTCAAGAAGGAGGAAGGAGGAGACCATGAATCCTGGGGATGTCAGCCCTGACAGCTTTATTACAAAGAAGGAGCCACTCAGCTATTATATATTCTGGCATCACTACCCCCAGGCAAGTGAGATCTACCCAATTAAGAGGATACTTGGATTTCTTGCTAATTTATTTCTCTCTAAGGTATAAAGGGGAGAAAGATGAAGATGATGAAACCTATCTGACTATACTAAATCACTATAAGAATTTCGGTCCCTTCATCAGTTTCTTTAGGCTACTCAGGACTATGGGATATAAGAAGATGGAGAGAAGAATGGATTTTCACTTTTCATTCCATGCTCATCAGGGTTACTTTTCAGTACACACATAGGTACTATCCGTGCTATTGTCCTTATTCTCTCATTCCTTCTCTCTGTCTTTCTCTCTCGGCCAGTCTCAATCTCTTTCTCTCTCTCAATATCACTCTTTGTCTCTCTCTCTCACCTTCTTCCATCATGTTAATGGGAAAATATGCTAGTCAAGTTGTCACTTTATTAAAAAGTTAAAGTAAATTTAAAAAGCGATGTTGCAGTGATTCATTCTGCTGTTGTCATCTAGTATCTGTCTGCCCAGTAATCATCCGTCCATCCATCATATTCCCATATTAAAAAAATAGGTATGCTGGTATTTTGATTAAATCGTTTACCTCGTTTTTTTTTTTTTTTTTCTGAGTCAGAAGTGGGACCAGTTAGAAGCAGATAAGAGAATTAAAACTGCAATTAATTTTTATGAATTTTAAAACTGAAAAATGCATGCCTAAAAACTAGGAGAAAGATTTGCTAAATCTTGCTATTGCTAAATAAGTTTCAAGGATTTTATTTCCAGATTAGATTACTCTAAGTGTTAGAACTACATTAGGTGTAGATTTAGATTCTGCTAATCAAAAAGGAGAATGTGGGAGTGCCTGGATAGCTCAGTTGGTTAAGCATTGGAGTCTTTTTTTTTATATATATGAAATTTATTGACAAATTGGTTTCCATACAACACCCAGTGCTCATCCCAAAAGGTGCCCTCCTCAATACCCATCACCCACCCGCCCCTCCCTCCCACCCCCCATCAACCCTCAGTTTGTTCTCAGTTTTTAACAGTCTCTTATGCTTTGGCTCTCTCCCACTCTAACCTCTTTTTTTTTTTTTCCTTCCCCTCCCCCATGGGTTTCTGTGAAGTTTCTCAGGATCCACATAAGAGTGAAACCATATGGTATCTGTCTTTCTCTGTATGGCTTATTTCACTTAGCATTACACTCTCCAGTTCCATCCACGTTGCTACAAAAGGCCATATTTCATTCTTTCTCATTGCCACGTAGTATTCCATTGTGTATATAAACCACAATTTCTTTATCCATTCATCAGTTGATGGACATTTAGGCTCTTTCCATAATTTGGCTATTGTTGAGAGTGCTGCTATGAACATTGGGGTACAAGTGCCCCTATGCATCAGTACTCCTGTATCCCTTGGATAAATTCCTAGCAGTGCTATTGCTGGGTCTTGATTTTGGCTCAGGTCATCATCTCAAAATTCGTTAGATTGAGCCCTGCATCAGGCTCTGTGCTGTCAGTGAAGCATGTTTGGGATTCTCTCTCTCTGCCCTTCCCTGGTGTGTTCATTCTCTAAACAAACAAACAAACTTAAAAAGAAGAATGTGATCAGAAAAGTAAGCAACTCTCAGAATATTACTGAAAATAGAAGGGAAAAATATTATAAAGTATTATAAAATGACCTACTCTGTGTGTGTGTGTGTGTGTGTGTGTGTGTGTGTGTGTGTGTGTGTGTTAAATATTCCCTCTGGCTCTGTCCTAGGGAACAACAGTGGAGGCAAAGGAGTAGATGAAGTGATTATTTCAGTAATAGTTAAATGATAATGATGACTTAGGCAAGAAGACAACAGTACCATAATGGAGCCCTCTAAGGTGGCCAGATTCAGATATAGTTTGGGACAGAGTAATCAAGACTTCCCAATAAAGTGATTTTGGACTGTGGTAAAAAGAGTTGCGGGGGGGAAGAATGTTAGTGTTAGATTTAAGTGGTAATGTAATCGTGTTGCTATTTACTGAGACACAAAAACTGACCAGAAGGTAGATTGCAAAATACTACATACCAAGAGGTATCAAGAGGTCTTTAATGAATTTGTTTAGCTTAGATACATAGTAGACATTCTGTCTCTACACAGACAACTCCAGGAGTAATAATGTACATGATATTCAGTGAAGACATTTTTCATAGAGACAGTCAAATGGATATCTTAAGCTGGATAAACAAGTGTGAAGTTCAAAATTGGAGGTAGTTTTTAAAATCTGTCTAATGTGTGTGTTTAAAGGAATGTCATTCTAGGGGCGCCTGGGTGGCGCAGTCGGTTAAGCGTCCGACTTCAGCCAGGTCACGATCTCGCGGTCCGGGAGTTCGAGCCCCGCGTCAGGCTCTGGGCTGATGGCTCAGAGCCTGGAGCCTGTTTCCGATTCTGTGTCTCCCTCTCTCTCTGCCCCTTGCCCGTTCATGCTCTGTCTCTCTCTGTCCCAAAAATAAATAAACGTTGAAAAAAAAATTTTTTAAAAAAAAAGGAATGTCATTCTATAATATAAACCTTCAAAGGAGTAACGGAAAAGAAGGGAACTCAGAAGTAATCCCTGTTGCACTTAAGTGTTTAGTGGATGAGCCATGAATGGAACATAGCAAAAAGTCTAAGAGAAGTCTTTGAAATAGGAGGAAGTCTGGAAAGCAAAATAAAAATGTGTTTCAAAGAAGTGATTATGTTA
Organism: Lynx rufus; assembly: GCF_022079265.1. Taxonomy (NCBI): domain Eukaryota; kingdom Metazoa; phylum Chordata; class Mammalia; order Carnivora; family Felidae; genus Lynx; species Lynx rufus. Next base: position 50,838,128 of record NW_025814845.1, read on the forward strand.
ACAGTGTCTGATGGGGCAGGGGAAGTCAAATAAGATGAGGACTTGACAGCAAGGAAACTAATGGAATATTTGATGAGAAAAATCTCCTGCAGCAGAGGGGAAGAAGAGACAACTGTAGTGGTTTGTGGAGAGAATGGGAAGCAAGCAAGAGGGGAAGGCTACTAAGGAAAACTCCTAAGAGTTTTGCTGTGAAAGGAAGCAAAACATTCGATTTATGTTGGTGATAGACTTAGGGTTGAGAAATTTTTGCACTTGACTTTGTTGGCTTTGTTTCTTTTAATTTTTTTCTTTTTTAAATATGGAACCTAATGATGGGGCACTTGGGTGGCTCAGTCAGTTGGGAGTCCAACTTCAGCTCAGGTCATGATCTCACAATCCGTGAGTTTGAGCCCCGTGTCGGTTTCTGTGCTACAGTTCAGAGCCTGGAGCCTGTTTCAGATTCTGTGTCTCCCTCTCTGCCCCTCCCCCACCCACTCTCTGTCTTGGTCTCTCTCAAAAATAAACATTAAAAAATATTTTATTAAAAAACATTTTTAAAACATTTATAAAAATTATTTATTAAAAATAAATATGGAACCTACTGAGATATTTATATACCTTTGAAGATGATCTAAGAGAGTAAGGGAAACTGCTAAGAATATGATGAAGAAAATGGAAAAGAAAATCTCTTCCTTTAGCTTGAGGGGCAAGATCCATGACACGTGGAGGTTTTGGGCTTTGATGGATACAAAAATGAGTCATTTATTGGACTAAGAGGGAAGGACATAAATGGCAGATTAGTAGATATGAATGTAGGAATATTAAATAGTTCCTTAATGATTGTTCATAATTTCTCAGTAGAAAAATCATAAGAGATAGATATGAGAAGTTGGGTTTTGAAGAGTGGTAAGAGTATAAAATACTTATTTTGTAAAATGGGAAATTATACATTTTAGGAAAGCATAGGCAAGACAACGGTAAGTGCCCATTTGTTATTTGTTGGCATAAACATAGTGAGAAAAGTGAGTCTTCTGAGGTTTCCTATTTTTCTTTTTCTTCTTGGAAACTTTCAGCTGTTTTGGTGAAGAAAAGGCAGGTCCTGAGTTTAAGCAGGACCAGATTTGGTGAGACATATGGTCATTAGAGCTATTAGTAAATGCTCCAATTTTCTCCCCTCCCAAGTACCTAATAAGATTGTACTTTTGTAAGGAAGAGAATAATTGCATTTATATGACTTTTTTTTTCTCAGATTTGTAAGCCAATTTGACATATATTACTACTGGATTAAGCTGTAAGAGCCATTGTATAAATTTTTCACATCTTCTCTGCTATAACTACTAGAGATGTTTTGCTAGTTTGAGTTCTTAAGAGATATGGATCAGAATGCAATAATTTCCAGGAATAAATCTTTATTTGATGTGTTTATTGCTGAGTGTTGGTTGTTGCTATAGTGTGACTAAAAGTACCCTAATACAGTAAGCTAATATAAAGAAAAGAGAAGAAATCAAAGGAACTAGGACTATTTATCAGGGCCTGACTTTCGTACTGTGCAAATGATCTAAGGTGCATAAAAAGAAAGGTAAGTTAATAGAGAAAAATATAGCAGGCTCAATGGGTTGGATGTCTGAATAAAGTTGAAATGTATTTCTTTAATTGGTGGAAATAGAGTAAATGACCTAAAAAGTGGGTGATTGTTATAGAGCACAGAGCTTGAAATTGAATTTCAGAGATAATTCAGTTGGGTGTGACACAGACTTGGTTATTACTCTGGGGATGTGTTGTTGAGGTTGGGTGGATGAAAAGATTATTAAAAGTGAGGAGGTGTAAGATCTGAGAGGCCAGGATGTAGATGGATGTCTCGTAGGCATTGCAAATGGAACCAATCATATTTTACATAAAAGTGTACATTACCTGCCAAAACATACAAGATAACTTACAACTTCTATGGTCTTGTCTCCTACCAAGACAAACCAATCTACTCCTCCAGGTTCTGCATTCTAATTACAGAAATATCCCCCTTTATAAGTTACACTGTGTTCTTCCGTGAACCTAAGCCTTTGTAATCCCTTTTTTCTATACCAGAAACTCACTCTCCTTCCCAGGCTCACTCTGCTCCAACACACTTTCCTCAATAAATATAGCATTTGCTGTTGTTGTTTTTTAAGACTCAATGTGAACAGTGTTTCCAGTGGAAATATTTCTCATCAAATTTATCCACTCCCACTTCTAAAACTAAGGATCTTATTGACTTCATAGTACCGTGTTATATTTCCTGTCACAGTATCCTAAGTGTATATAAATTTTCTACCTGCCTTCCTAATGTGAGATCTCTTTTTTGTTTATTTTGAGACCTTTTGATATTAGAAGATGTGTATTTTTGCCTTATGTATCCCACTTAGCAGTGAAGTTAAGCCAGTTGAATAAGTTGGTTAGTCAAACACTATGACTTTGAAAGAATTAATCTATAGAAAACTTTTTTAAAATTCTTGGACATAATGGTAAGGCCCCCAGTATTTTTGTCTAAATAAAGAACACTTCTTTTTTTATTTATTTTTTTAATGTTTATTATTGAGAGACAGAGCATGAACATGGGAGGGGCAGAAAGAGGGGGAGGCCCAGAATATGAAGCAGGCTCCAGACTCCGAGTTGTCAGCACAGAGCCAGACGCAGGGTTCAAACTCAGAAACCAAGAGATCATGACCTGAGATGAAGTTGGACGCTCAACCAACTGAGCCACCCAGGGGCCCCTAAACAAAGAACACTTTTTAAAGTAAAGGCTCTTATCTTGGAAATGAAAGGTGAGGTTATAGAAACAGTAGTAGCTAGTTTCCTTTTTTTTTTTTTTTTTTGATTATTTTTTCTTTATTTTGATTATTTGCTTCTGGGAATGACTAATTAAAGACTCAAATTCCTAGACTAAATCTCATGACCTTGGCTTTCCTTTATCAATTCAAATCATGAATTTGCTTTTTGTATCTATGCCTTTATTTCTTTTTTCATAAAAGTGTATGTTTTCATGTACGTAAAAATTTGGTCAACAACTATATCTTTGACAAACTTTACAAAAAAAATTCAGCACCTTAGAGCAAATGCACTATTATTTGGTTAAAAATGGCAACAGTTTAAGGTAATAGACACTGAATTTTATTAAGTTCTCTTTAAGCTTCTGTAAAAGGAAAAAAAAAGGGGGATCAGAATTGAGATCTCAATGAAGTGGTCAAAATGAGAGTTCAGTAAAAAGGAAAACCATCAAAGCATCCATCTATAAGAAACACAATTTCATTTTGTGGAAGCAAAACAGATTGGTGAAATAATTGTTCTTGTTTGTGTTCTCAGTTACTTGGGTCTTGATGTGCAAATTTTTATTTGTTTGTCTTTGCTTTGGCCAAAGTGCATGATAAAATAGATTAAAACTGTTCCGAGGATAAGTAAGAAACACCCTAAACTGTTTTTCAAGTTCTGCCAAAGTATTTTGAAATACATCCTGTATTCTTTTTAATTAACTTTAAGAAGGGAATTTTGAAATGTGATATAAAGCAAAAACGTGCTATTTGTGCAAACATTAGGTTGTCTTTCCATATTTATTACAAATTCAGAAATATAGAAGGTGGAACTGTTTTGCAATGTAAAATTTTTGTTAAAAAATTAAAAATTGCTAAAAACTAAAAAGAATTCTATAGTGTTCCATTTCAAGCCATTTTAGGAAAGCAAGAAATGTATTTTATTGTGTTAACCCATAGGTTAAATGTCATGATGAGACTAGAATATTCAACTTTTTTTTTTTCTGAGTGATCTTTAACAATCCTGCAGGAGTTATAATCCTTACTTGTCATGGTCAGTTTTATGTGTCAACTTGACAAGATTATATTTCTAGTTTTTAATCAAACAGTAATCTAGGTGCTGCTATGAAGGTATTTGGTAGATGTGATGGAAGTCCATAATACATTGACTTTCAGTAACAAAGATTATCCTTGATAATCTATGTGGCCCTGATTGATCATTTGAAAGGCCTTAAGAACAGAGGTAAGGCTTTCCTGGGTAAGAAGAAATTATGCTTGTGAAAACAGATTCAGTGTGTGCCCAGCCATTCTAATATGCTCTCCTACTATCCTGTTCTCTGAATTCAGACTTGCCTGGTCAGTTCTCACAGACATGTAAGCTAATTTTCAATAAAACCCCTCTATATCTATCTATCTATCTATCTATCTATCTATCTATCTATCTCTCTATCATCCTATCATATATAATCTGCTTGTGCTCACATGCTCTCTCTCTATACATGTATATATATAGGTGTGTGTGTGTGTGTGTGTGTGTGTGTGTGTGTGTGTGTGTAAAATCTGCTTTTGTTCCTCTGGTTACACCTACTCAGAATTGTCAAGGAGGTTCTTATTTATGCCCACACCTAATTCCCTCTCTGAGTGTCTTAGAACTTTTAGAGCTGACCTGTATATTCCTGTTCAAGGCTTTGCTTCTGACCAGGAGTATTAATAACCAAATTGTGAATTTATATGGTATAAGAAAGCAACAGTAACCAAAAATGAGTTTTTAAATAGAAAAAAATATCTCATATATAATTTCTAGTGTGCCTCTGAATAAAGTTGAAAGGCTAAAGAAAACCAGAATAATAAAAGAGAAGGATTTTATTGATAATCCAAGAACTAAATATGAATTGTCTTTGCTCAGGAACAACGGACAAATAAAGATTAGTTAATGCATATGACCTAATATGGTAGACTTTTTAACACTTTTTCAGAGAAGCTTCAGGTTCACAGCAAAATTGAGACTATACAGAGATTTCCCATATACCCTCTGTCCTCACACATGCAGAGCCTCCTCCATGATCAAATCCATTCACTACCACGGTGCTACATTTGCTACAAATTGACATACTTACATTGACACATCATAATCACCCAGACTCCACAGTTTGCGTTACAGTTCACTCTTGCTCTTGTACATTCTGTGGGTTTGGACAAATGCATAATAGCTTGTAACCATAATTATAGTGTCATACAAAGTAGTTTCAGTTCCCTGAAAATCCTCTATGCTCCACCTATTCATTCCTTCAGCCTCTGACCACCAAGAATTGTTTTATTGTTGCCATAGTTTTGCCTTTTCCAAAGTGTCATATAGTTGGAATTATACAATTTGTAGCCTTTTGAGGACTTTTTTTCCCCCACTTATTTGCATTCAAGATTCCTTTGTATCTGAAATGGATTGATAGCTCATTTCTTTTTGGGTTGTACTAAAGTTTGTTTTCCATTCAAGATATTTTGGTAGCTTCCAAGTTTTGACAACTAGGAATATAGATGTTATAAACATCTGTGTGGAGGTTTTTGTGTAGATATAAGTTTAGGTAAATACCAAAAGGCGTGATTGTTGTGTTGGATCATATGGTAAAAGTTTGTTTAAAATATATATATATATTATATATATATATATATATATATATATTTTTTTTTTTTAAAGAAAGAATACCAAGCAGCCTTGGTCTTTTTTTTTTTTTCAACGTTTATTCATTTTTGAGACAGAGACAGAGCATGAACGGGGGAGGGGCAGAGAGAGAGGGAGACACAGAATCGGAAATAGGCTCCAGGCTCTGAGCCATCAGCCCAGAGCCTGATGCGGGGCTCGAACTCACGGACCGCGAGATCGTGACCTGGCTGAAGTCGGACGCTTAACCGACTGCGCCACTAAGGCGCCCCTGTTTAAAATATTTTTAATGTTTATTTTTGAGAGAGAGAGAGAGCGAGAGAGCGAGAACAAGCAGAGAAAGATGGAGACACAGAATTTGAAGCAGGCTCCAGGCTCTGAGCTGTCAGCACAGATCCTGGTGCATGCCAGGCTCAAACTCACAAACAGTAAGATCATGACTGGAGCCGGAGTTGGATGCTCAACTGACTAAGCCACCCAGGCACCCTAGTAAAAGTATGTTTAATTTATAAGAAACTTCCAAATTGTCTTCCAAAGAGGCAGTGCCATTTTGTATTCCCATCCGCCCATTTTTAATAAGGTTGATTGTTTTCTGTTCAGTTTTAAGAGTTCTTTGTATATTTTGGATAATAGTTTATTAGGTGTGTCATTTGCAAATATTTCCCCTACTGTGTGGCTTTTCTTCTCATTCTCTTGACAATGACTTTTACAAAGCTAAAGTTTTCCATTTTAATGAGATCCAATTTACCAATTATTTCTTTCATAGACTGTGTCTTTGGTGTTCTCTAAAAACTGATTGTGGGGGCACCTGGGTGGTTTAGTCAGTTGAGCGTCCGACTTCGGCTCAGGTCATGATCTCATAGTTTGTGAGTTCGAGCCCCGTGTCGGGCTCTGTGCTGACAGCTCAGAGCCTGGAACCTGCTTTGGATTCTGTGTCTCCCTCTCTCTCTGCCCCTCCCCCACTCTCTCTCTCTCCCTCAAAATTAAATAAACATTAAAAAAATTAAAAACTCAGTGTGATATGCAAGCTTATCTAGATTTTCTCCTATGTCAGTTTGTAGAAGTTTTGTAATTTTGCATTTTACATTTATGTCTATGATCTGTTTTGAATTCATTTTTGTGAAGGGTATAAAGTTTCTGTCTGGATTCTTCTTCTTCTTCTTCTTCTTCTTCTTCTTCTTCTTCTCTCTTTTCTTTCTTTTCTTCCTTCCTTCCTTCCTTCCTTTCTTTCTTTCTTTCTTTTTCTTTTCTTTTTTTCTTTTTCTTTTTCTTTTTCTTTTTCTTTTTCTTTTTTTCCTTTTGGATGTGAATGGCCAGTTGTTCCAGAACCACTGGTTGCTTCACTATATTTCCTTTGCTCCCTCATCAGAAATCAGTTGACTATAAAGATCTATTGCTGGACTCTCTCTACTCTTCCATTTATCTATTTGTCTATTTACTTGTCAATACCACACTATCTTGATAACTATAACTTTATAGTAAGTCTTGGAGTAAAGTAGTGTGAGGCCTCCAACTTTATTTCCTTCAGTATCGTGTTGGCTATTCTTGGTCTTTTGCCTTTCCATATATATATATATATATATGTCAAAATTAGTTTGTTTATATCCAAAAAAAATAACATGCTCAGAGTTTTATAGGGATTGCATTGAATTTACAGATGCAGTCGTATGATGTTTTCCCTTACATGTTTATAACATTTGAAATAAAAATCATACTGGAAAAGTTCTAGATCTGGGCTTTCTAATAGAGCTTTTTTTGTAGTGATGAAAATGTCCTATATCTACATGCTAAAACTGTGCAGTCTATCAGCCACATGTTTCACCAAGCACCAGAAATGTTTTTAGTAGGATTCAGAAAGTAAATATTTTAATATGATTTTAATTAAGTAAAATGTAAGTGTCACCTATAGCTATGTCTACATTTGAATAGCATAGATCTCGAGCACAAAATCTTAAAAAATATTTTTTTAATTAAACAGTAATTCAGAAAAAAAAATAATTCTTGACTTTCTACCAACACCAATGCAAAATTTTATAATTAGTTCTTTGGGAGTGTGTGTGTGTGTAGCATTTATTTATCAAATAGAATCCATTTGATATTTGTATTGTACTAAGTTAAAATACTCAAGTCACAACTCATAATTTCCACTGAATATATTGACTTTAAAAATTAGAAATTTGAAGAACATATTCATAATTTGATAAATGCTAAAGATCTTAACAGCTATATTTTTCTCTCTACTCTCTTCTCCAAATTTTACCACTTCAACTTCTTCATAGAAAAATATTGTTCTTTGTGTGTATTTATTTATTTGAGCATAGTTGACATACAATATTACATTAGTTTCAGGTATACAAGTTAGTGGTTCGACAGATTTATACATTTTGCTATGTTAACCACAAAGATAGCTACCATCTGTCCCATTATGCCCCTCCTACAGTATCATTGATGGTGTTCCTTATGCTCTGCTTTTTAGCCCCATCACCTACTCATTCCATAACTGGAAGCCTGTATCTCCCTCTCCCTGTCACTGGTTTTGCCCAACCCCCACCCCTCTTCTGGAAACCATCAGTTCTTTATATTTATAGTTCTGAATCTGCTTTTTGTTTATTTATTTTTTAAATATCTCATTTATAAGTGGAATCATATGGTATTTGTCTTTCTCAATCTGACTTATTTCACTTACCATAATTCCCTCTGGGTTCATCCATGTTGTCTCAAATGGCATGATCTCATCCCTTTTTATGGCTGTGTAATATTCTATTGTATGTATATCTGTGTGTGTATATATATATGTGTGTGTGTGTGTGTGTATATATATATATATATACACGTGTGTATATATGTATATATACACGTGTGTATATATGTATATGTATATATGTATATATATCTATATAATCTATATATATAATCTATATGTAATATATCTATAATCTGTCACTATTTGTAGATAACATGATATTATACATAGAAAATCCTAAAGACCCCACCAAAAAACTAGAAGCAATAAACAAATCCAGTAAAGTGTCAGGATACGAAATTAATACCCCCAAATTGGTAGCATTTCTATACACTAACAACGAAGTCAGATTTAATGCAATCCCTATCAAAATACCAACTGCATGTTTCACAATGCACAGAAGACCCTGAATAGCCAAACCAATCTGGAGAAAATAATAATGAATATATCTATATATCTATATCTATCTATCTCTATATATATTTGTATATATACCACATATCTTTATATATACACATATCTATCTATATATATGTATACACACACACACACACACACACACATATATACATATATATACCACATAATCTTTACTTATCTAGTGATAGACACTTAAGTTGCTTCCATGTCTTGGCTATTATAAATAATGCAGAAATAAGCATTAGGGTACTTATATCTTCTCCAGTTAATGTTTTCATTTTCCCTGGGTAAATATCCAATAGTGGAATTACTGGATCATGTCATTTCTATTTTTAATTTTTTGAGGAATCTCCATACTTTTTCCACAGTGGCTGTATCAACTGACATTCTCACCAAGAGTGCACAAAGGTTCATTTTTCTCCACATCTTCACCAACACTTGTTTCTTGTCTTGATTTTAACCATTCTAATTGGCATGAGGTGATATCTCATTGTGGTTTTGGTTTTCATCTCCCTGAGGATTAGTGATGTTAAGCATCTTTTCATGTATCCATTTGCCTTCTTTGGAAATATGTCTATTCATTTCCTCTGCCCATTTTTGAATTGGGTTGTTTCTTGCTATTGAACTGGCTAGGTTTTATAAATTAACCACTTACCAAACATATCATTTACAAATATCTTCTATTTAGGAGGCTGTCTTTTGTTTTCTCAATAGTTTCCTTTGCTGTGAAAAAGCTTTTTATTCTGATATAATCTCTCCATCTATCTAAATATATATCATCTATATCTATCTATATCTATGCCAGTACCTATATCTACATCTGTTACTTTAGGAGACACATTTAGAAAAATATTGCTATGGCTGATGTCAGAAAAATTACTGCCTGTGTTCTCTTCTAGGATTTGTATGATTTCAGGTCTCACATTTAGGTCTTTAATTCATTTTGAATTTATTTTTGTATATAGTATTAGAAAGTAGATCAGTTTTATTTTTTTACATGTAGCTATCCAGTTTTCCCAGCACCATTTGTTAAAGACACTGTTTTTCCCCCATGGTATATTTTTGCCTCCTTTTTCATAACTTACTTGACCATATGGTCATTCTGGGGTCTCTATTCTCTTTCACTGATCTATAGGTCTATTTCTATGCCAGTACAATATTTTTTTTTTTGATTGCTACATCTTTGTAGTGTGTCTTGAAATCTGAATTTATGGTACCTCCAGCTTCATTATATTTTTCTCCAGATTGCTTTGGCTATTCAGGGTCTTCTGCGCATTGTGAAACATGCAGTTGGTATTTTGATAGGGATTGCATTAAATCTGACTTCATTGTTAGTGTATAGAAATGCTACCAATTTGGGGGTATTAATTTTGTATCCTGCCACTTTACTGGGTTTGTTTATTGCTTCTAGTAGTTTTTTGGTGGGGTCTTTAGGATTTTCTATGTATAGTATCAAGTTATCTGCAAATAGTGATAGTTCTTCTTCTTTACCAACGTGGATGCTGCTTATTTCTTTTTCTTTCCTGACTGCTGTTGCTAGCATATCCAGTAGTATGTTGAATGACATCCTTGTCTTGCTCCTGATCTGAGAGGGAAAGCTCTCAGTTTTTCACCATTGAGTATGATGTCAGCTGTGGGGTTTTTCTTATTTGGCCTTTATTTTATTAAGGTATGTTCCCTCCCTTTTGTTGAGAGTTTTTATCATGAATGGATGCTGAATATAGCCAAATGCTTGTTTTTGCATTTATTGAGATGATGTTAAAATTTTTCTTCTGTTTTGTTGTTGTGGTACATGACATTGGTTGATTTGTAAATGCTGAACCATCCTTGTATCCTGGAAACAAATCCCAAATCATCATGGTGGACGATCTTTTTAATGTATTGTTGTATGTCGTTTGTTAATGTTTTGTTCAGGATTTTTGTGTCCATGTTCAGCAGGGCTGTTGGCCTGTGGTTCACTTTTTTGGGGTGTCTTTGTCAGGTTTTGATATCAGGGTAATGCTGGCCTCATACAATGTATTTGGAAACTTTTCTTCCTGTTCTATTTTTTGAAATAGTTTGAGGAGAATAGGTATTAGCTCTTTAAATGTCTGGTCAAATTCACCTGAATAAATATTGTTCTAGATTCTCTGAGTAAATCAAGAAGTGTCTCTATTAATTAACAAGTTAAAAAATTATTACTTTTCAATACTTTCAAAGTAAAATATTCTTAACATGTAAGAAATTACTTTTCAGATATCCACATTAATGTCAAAGATTGCTACCAATATTGGTGCACATAGTCATGCAGCTATTATTGAAAAAATTAAGCTTTCCTTGGTTTGTGATTGTAAATTTTTTCTTCAGAATTTCAAGAAATAAATTTCTATATTATTTAAGTAAATTATTAAATTCTGGATTGCTAAGTAACAAGAGATAGAATATTTTTCCAACACAGGAATTATGTGGTTTTCATCTTAATAGTACAATAAAATATTTTTATAGTTTGTATTGCTTCTATCATTACAACTCAGTATTTTACAATCATGAGGAGATTTTTAAATAGCGTTTCTTGGTATTGAGTATAGCTGTATTCATTTCACAAAAGAGAAATCTCAAAGATCTAATTTAAATTATTGTACAAAAGCCAATACAAGGTAAAATTTAATCACTAAATTTTGGATTTTAACTTCCATGTCACAGTGCATTAGAAACACTAGCAAATATTAAAGCAGTGGGGATGATTTAATGCCCTCCTCAGAGTGAGTCATTCATGTCAACATTTAAACAATATATATTTTACAAATATTTATTTTTCAAGAACTTAGGATAGCTGACAGAAGATAGGGACACACTCTGTTATGTGGAATTTAAATTTAATCAATTATGGGATTTTAATTTACCCATGGTATGCTAAATATTGTGGAGTATACAGCAGAAAATGAGATGTCCTCAGAGTCTAAAATCATACTGGGCTCATTTGTCAAATGTCTCTTGAATTCTGACAAGCACCATTCAAGTGAGTATCTAAGGATAAACTACACTGAGCTCATTAATAGCAAGTTTCTTTTATTCTTACAAGCACCTTTTGAACAAAGGTTGTATGTCAGAAACTATTAATAAAAAATGCTTAAAGTAATTTATCTCAGAAAATAAGATTTAGTTCAAAAGAAGTCTAATTATCTGTAGTTCTCAAATGAATAGCCTCTTGATTGGAGAAAAAACAAAATAAATCAAGGAAATATGTTATTAAAATGTCTCATTAAAAATGTTGCCATAATGACCTATTGTTCAACAAATCCTTACTGACTGTCCATTATGAGTATACATTTGTGAATAAAAATAAAAGGTTTTCTTATATACTTAATGTATATATGGTAAACTGGCTTAATTATTATTATTCATTTGCCATTTGTTTATCAAGCATTCACTATATTATTTTCTGATAATAGAAACAGGAACCCCAAATTATATATATGATATATAGATATAGATATCAAACTCTAGGACCATATTACCTAACTTTATACTTTTAATATTTTGAATTTAGTGAGTAAAATTATTACTCTTATTTGCTAAGACTGTGATTCGGATTTGTTAACTTTTTTTTTTTTTTAAGATAACAGAACTAGTGATTGATAACATTAGACATTTCACAAAGACAGAACATTTCTGTCACCACAAGGATCCTTCACATTTCCTGTTTAATAACCAAACCCACTTCCCTGCTGCTACCTCCTATCCTTAACCCCTGGAAGTCACTAATCTATTCTCTAATTCTATAATTCTTTTCTTTCAAAAATATTTTATAAGTGGAAATGTACATTGGATTGGCTTTTTCCACTTGGCATAATTCTTTGGAGATTCACCCAAGTTGTTGCATAAATGATTTCTTGTTGTTTTGAGTAGTGTTATGTGGTATGGGTGTACCAAAGTTTGCTTAAACACTCACATGTTGAAGAACATCTGATTTTTTTCCAGTTTTTGGCTATTACAAACAAATCTCTAGTCATTTGGGGACAAGGTTTTATGTGATTATAGTCTTTATCTCTCTAGGACAGATGCCCAGAAGAGCAATTGCTGGTTTATTTTATCACAGTTGCTTATTTAGTTTTTAAAAGAAATTGCCAGACTGTTTTCCACTGTGGTTGCCCCATTTTACCTACCCATCAGAAATATATGAGTGAACCAGTTTCTCTGCTTCTTACTAGCATGTGATATTGTTGCTATTATTTTAGCAATTCTGGTAGATGTATAGAAGTATTTCATTGTGACTTTAATTTGCATTTCCCAAGGTGTTGAACACTTCTTTGCTCTCTATATCTTCTTTAATGAAATGTTTGTATCTTTTGCCTTTTTTCTTTTTTTAATTTTTTCATTTTTTATTTATGAGACACAGAGAGAGGCATAGAGGAACAGAGACAGAGCACGAACAGGGGAGGGGCAGAGAGAGAGGGAGACACACAATCCCAAGCAGGCTCCAGGCTCTGAGTTGCCACCACAGAGCCCAATGCAGGGTTCAGACTCACAAACTGTGAGATCATGACCTGAGTCAAAGCTGGACACTTAATGACAGAGCCACCCAGGTGCCCCTCTTTTGCCCATTTTCAAATTGAATTTGTTTTTCATTTTTGAGTTTTGAGAGTTGATTATATGTTTTATATATTAATCTTTTGTTGGATATGTTGTTTGAAAATATTTTCTCCCAGACTGTACTTTGCAGTGTCTTTTCATCCTCTTAAAAGGAACTTTTGTGGAGAAAAATAAATTTTGATGAAGCCCAATGTATCAAGTTCTTTGGCATTAAAGAACTCTATACTTAACCTAGATCTCAAATTATTTCTTCCTAAAAGTTTTATACTTTTATCATTTAAATTTAAGTTAGTGACCCATATTGAGTGTGCTCCATATAAAGTGTGAGCCTTAAGGCAGGTTCATTTTTTTTTCTTTGGATAACCAGTTGTTACTTACCATGTGTGGTAGGCTATGCTTACCACGTTTAATTTCTTTTGTACCTTTATAGAAAAAAATCACTTGGGCATATTTGTATGGTTCTATTTTTAGGTTCTATATTTTGATCAACTGATATATGTGTCTTGCCCTTTGCCAATACCACACAAACTAGCCATATAATAAATCTTAAAATCTTACAGATTAATTTCTCACACATCAATTATTATAGTTGATTTTCCATTCCATATATGTTTTAGAATTATATTATTTTGTCTACAAAAAAATCTCACTAGGATTATTTTGAGGAATTGTGTTAAACCCACATAACAAATTTGTTTGTTTATATGTTTATTTTTTGAGAGACAAAGAGAGACAGAGCATGAGCAGGGGGAGGTGAAGAGAGAGAGAGAGAGAGAGAGTCACGGAATCCAAAGCAGACTCTAGGCTCTGAGCTGTCAGCACAGAGCCTGACGTGGGGCTCGAACTCCTGAACCCTGAGATCATGACCTGAGCTGAAGTCAGATGTTTAACCGACTGAGCCACCCAGGTGCCCGAAACCACATAACAATTTGATGGAGAAGTGTTCAGTTTTCTAGAATATGAATATAGTATGTCTCTCTATTTTTTTCCGGATATTCTTTGATTTCTTTCATCATCATTTTCTACTTTTTATCATACAAGATCTGAATATGTTCTGTTAGATTTGTCCTACAGTATTTCACTTATTGAATGATTCTATTTTTTAATTTTATATTTTTATTATTTTTAGCGAAAAACTTAATACTATGGTTTTTATCTTTAACATGTTAGAGGCCACTTTTTTACTGTTGAAGTATAATTAATATACAGTGTTATATTTCAGGTATACAACATATTGATTTGCCACTTTTATATATTATTCTATGCTCAGCATGGTAAGTGTACTGACCATCTATTGCCACACATGTTATTACATTATTATTGACTATGTTCCACATAGTGTACTTTCATCTGTTACTTATTTTATAACTGCAAATTCATACCTCCTTATCTCCTTTATCTATTTTGGCCATCCCCACCTCCACTCTGGCAAACACACTTTGTATTTAAGAACTTGTTTTGTTGTCTAGATTCTACATGTAAATAAAATCATATGGTATTTGTCTTTGGCTTATTCCACTTAGCATAGTACACTCTACTTCTGTCAGTGTTGTCACAAATGGTAAGATCTCATTCTTTTTTGTGGGTGAGTAATATTCTAGTGTGCATATGTAAACAAACCACATCTTCTTTACCCATTCATCTATTGATGGGCACTTATGCCACTTCTGTATCTTGCTTATTGTAAGTAATGCCACAGTGAACATAAGGATGCATATTTGAACATAGCTTTTTTGTGTTCTTTGGGTAAATAGCCAATAGTGGAATTATTGGATTGTATGGCATTTACATTTTTAATTTTTTGAGGAAACTCCATACGATTTTCCACAGAGTTTGCACTAATTTTGCATTCCCACCAACAGAGCATGAGAGTTCCTCTTTTTCCATATCTTCAGCAACACTGTTTTTTTGGTTTTGGTTTTGGTTTTTGTTTTTTGTCTTTTTGATCGTAGCCATTCTGACTGGTATGAGGGAATATCTCATTGTGCTTTTGATTTGCATTTCGCCAATGATTAGTGGTGTTGAGCATCTTTTCATGTGTCTACTGGCCATTTCATATGGCTATTTCCAATTTTTTGGGAAAAAAATGTCTACTCAAGTCCTCCGCTCATTTTTAACTCGACTGTTTTGTTTTTTTTTTTAGTTTTGTTTTTTGGTGTTGAGTTGTGGAAGTTCTTTACCTTTTATCAGATGTTAATCCCTTATCAAATATGTCATTTCCAAATATTTTCTCCCATTTAGTGGCTGCTTTTACATTGTTTGGGTGATTTCCTTTGCTGTGAAAAAGCTTTTTACTTTCGTGTAGTCCTGATGGTATATTTTTTGCTTTTGTTTCCCTTCCCTGAGGAAACATATCCATACATATACTGCTAAGGCTGATTGTTCAGGAGATCACTGCCAATATTTTATTTTAGGAGTTTTATGGCTTCAGGTCTCACATTTAGGTTGTTCATGCATTTTGAGTTTATTTTTGTATATGGTGTAAGAAAGCAGTCTGGTTTAATTCTTTTCCATGTAGCTGTCCAATTTTCCCAGCACCATTTGTTGAAGAGACTGTTTTTCCTCTTTGTATATTCTTGCCTCTGTTGTTGGTTGAGTTACAGGGTTGATTGGTCTTTGCTTGAGTTATAGGGCTAATCTATCTTTGTCACAGATTAATTGACTGTATAGGTGTGGGCTTATTTCTAGGCTCTCTATTCCATTGATCTTTGTGTCTGTTTTGTGCAACTACCATACTGTTTCCCTTATTATAGTTCAAAAAGCTTATCTTGAAATCAGGAATTGTGATCCCTCCAGCTTGTTCTTCTTTCTCAAGATGGCTTTGACCATTTTAGGTCTTCTGTGGTTGCATACAAATTTTAGGATTAATTGTTCTAGTTCTATGAAACATGCTGTTGGTATTTTGGTAGGGATTGCATTGAATCTGTAGATTGCTTTGGGTAGTTATACAGGAGTATGGTGTATCTTTCTATTATTTATGTTGGTATCAATTTCTTTCACTAATGCCTTATAGTTTTCAGAGTACAGGTCTTTGACCTCCATGGTTAAGTTTATTCCCAGGTGTTTTTATTATTTTTGATACAACTATAAATGGAACTGGTTTCTAAACTTCTCATTCCGCTTTTCATTCTTAGTGTATAGAAATGCAACAGATTTCTGTATATTAATATTGTATCTTGCAATTTACTGAATTCATTTATCAGTTTTAGTGGAATTTTGGTGGAGCCTTCAGAGTTCTGTGAATAGTGTTATGTCATCTGTAAATAGTGAGCATTTTACATTTTCCTTATCAATTTGAATACCATTTTTTTTTCTTGTTTGAAATCTTTGGCCAGAACTTCTAGTAGACTTACCAATGTTGAGCTTCATTGTCTCCCAAGCTAAGTGAATTGAAAACCATTCCCTTGTGTGACATCCATAAAAGTTGGCACACTAGATGTATGTTCTAAACTCTACACAGATCTAGGAGAAACTGAACATTGGACGTTCCCTCCTGACTGTAAGTTACTGTGCCTGGTGTCAGGTTTATGGAATGAATGTGTCTCATCTTTTCATACCCATTTCACTGTAGGTATTTTCTCAATCCTCCAGTGTATAGGAACCACTCAAATTATTTCTAGATTTCTCTGAGGGAATCGATTCATGCTTAGATATACATTTGGTGTGTCTATGCTAGGAAGAAAAGTCAGAAGCCTCCTACTCTACCATCTTGCTGATGTCCCTCATTGAATGATTTTAAATGATTTTAAATTTAACTCTGGTGTCCACATATTCATTAACAAATACAGAAACACTGTATGTGTTCATCTCACATTTGTAATCTTGCTGAATTCACTTATTCTAAGGTTTTGTTTTTGCTTTTTTATTTTGGGGCTTTTTTTATATTGAAATTTATATGTAAGCCAGAGTATGAGGTCGTTTGCAAAATAGTGAGAGCTTCATTTCTTCCTTTCCAATCAGTATGTTTTTGTATTATTTTCTTGCCTTATTGTGGTGAATAGAACTGACTATGATGGATTATACTGACTGACTTTTGAATATTGAAACTTCCTTGCAATCTTAGAATAAACCTCAATTCCTTCGGGTGTACAATCATTTTTAATTATTGCTAAATTTTATTTTTGAACATTTTGTTGAGAATTTTTGAATCTAAAATTTATAATAAATACTGATTTGTAGTTTTCTTGTATTTTGTCAGTTTTTTTTTTTTTTTGATCACAGGAGTAGTAGCTTAGAAAACAATTGGAAAATGCACAAACCTCTTCTATTTTCTGGAAAATATTGTATAGGGTCAGTGCTGATACCTCTTCAATATTTGGCACATTCTTTTTGAAACTGCCTGTGCCTGGAGGTTTCCTTTTTTGAAGGTTAAAATTTGTATTTAGTGTTTTCAATAGTTAGGATATTTGAATAATCTTTCATACTGGATGAATTGGGATATTGGTGCTTTTTGAGGAATCATTTCATTTTACCTCAGTTGTCAAATTAATGTTTATCGTGGTGTTCATAGTATTCCCTTACTATCTTTTTGATCTTTGCAAGCTCTGTAGTGGTATCATTTGTTTCATTCATGATGTTAGTAATTCATGTCTTCTCCCTTTTTACATTGCTAGTCTTTTAAGTGGTTTTCCAATTTTATTTATCTTTTCAAAGAATTGTTTTTTTTTTCCCTTTTCAAAGAGGTTTTATTGCATTATTTTTGTGAGGAAAATTTCATTGATTTTTTAAATCTCTTTTTTCATTCCTTATGAATATCCTTGTATTTTGGTTTTGTTGTTTTTTGTTTGTTTTTAGGTTTCTTGAAATGGGAGTTTGAATTATTGATTTGAAGCATACTATTGTTCTAAATATTTTTCTTCTTTAGCCAGTTAATATGGTCAATTACATTGGTTGACTTTTGAATATTGAACTCGCTTTATATCCCTGAAATAATACTTAGTATTAATGCTATAAATTTCCTTCTAAGCACAGCTTTTGCTATTTCACACCAATTTTGATATGCTGTATTTTCATTTTCGTTCAATTCATTTTTTTGTTTCTCTTGAGATTTCCTTTCTGAACCATGATTATTTAGAAGTAAGTTAATTTTTATATATTTGGAGATTTTCATATGATTTATCTATTTATTTTGAGTTTGATTCCATAGTTTGAAAACACATGGAATGTTTTTTATTATTCTTAAGTTGCTGAGATTTATTTTTTTATTAAAAATTTGTTTAATGTTTATTCACTTTTGAAAGAGAGCACAAGTAGGGGTGGGGTGAAGGGAGAGGGGGACACAGAATCTGAAGCAGGCTCCAGGCTCTGAGCTGTCAGCACAGAGCCCAACGCAGGGCTTGAACTCACAAACTACAAGATCATGACCTGAGCCGAAGTCGGATGCTTAATCAACTGAGCCACCGAGGCACCCCATTGCTGAGATTTGTTTTATGGCCCAGGCAGAAAAATATTTAACATCACATTCTACCTGCATCTACATTCTTCATTCTTTTTTAAATTGAAGTAGAGTTGACAATTTTAGTTTCAGGTGTACAACAGTGATTCAATAGGTCTTTATGTTACACTATGCTCACCACAAATGTGACTACCATCAGTCACCATACACCTCTATTACAATATTATTGACTGCATTCTGTAAGGTGTGACTTTCATTCTCATGACTTTTTCCTTCTATTACTGGAAGCCTGTACCTCCCTCTCTCCTTCACTCATTTTGTCCATTCCCACAACCCCTCCCTCTGGCAACCATCAAATCTCTGTTTTTATGCATTTGTTTCTGCTTTTTGTTTGTCTTTAAAACTTTACATGTCAATGAAAATGTAGGGCATTTGACTTTGTCTGACTTATTTCACTTGGCTTAATACCCTCTAAGTCCATCCATGTTGTTGCAAATGGCAAAGTGTCATCCTTTTATATGGCTGAGTACTATTGTGTGTGTTTTTGTGTGTATATGTGTGTGTTTCCATATCTTGTCTATTGTAAATAATGCTGCAATAAACATAGGGGTGCATTTATCTTTTTGAATTAGTGCTTATGTCTTCTTTTGGGTAAATTACTAGATGATAGGATATTTAATTTTTTGAGGAATGTCTATACTGTTTTCCACAATGGCTACATCAATTTACATTGCTACCCACAGTGCATGAGTGTTCCTTTTTCTCCACATATTCACCAACACTTATTTATTGTCTTCTTGATTATAGCCATTCTGATACATGTGAGATAATATCTCATTATAGTTTTGATTTGCATTTCCCCAATGATTAGTGATATTAAGCTTCTTTTCATGTGTCTGTTTGCCATTATATGTCTTCTAGGGGGAAAAATGTCCAGTTTCTTTGTCTTAAATCAGATTATCTTGTTTTAGTGTCGAGATGTGTAAGTTATTTATATATTTTGGTATTAACCCCTTACCAGAAACATAATTTGTGAATACCTTCTCCCATTCAGTAGGTTCCCTTTTGTTTTGTTTATGGTTTCCTTTGCTGTATAAAAGCTTTATATTTTGGTGTATACCCAAGAGTTTATTTTATTTTTTTTTATTTTTTTTTATATGAAGTTTATTGACAAATTGGTTTCCATACAACACCCAGTGCTCATCCCAAAAGGTGCCCTCCTCAATACCCATCACCCACCCGCCCCTCCCTCCCACCCCCCATCAACCCTCAGTTTGTTCTCAGTTTTTAACAGTCTCTTATGCTTTGGCTCTCTCCCACTCTAACGTCCTTTTTTTTTTTTTTTTTTTTTTTTCCTTCCCCTCCCCCATGGGTTCCTGTTAAGTTTCTCAGGATCCACATAAGAGTGAAACCATATGGTATCTGTCTTTCTCTGTATGGCTTATTTCACTTAGCATCACACTCTCCAGTTCCATCCACGTTGCTACAAAAGGCCATATTTCATTTTTTCTCATTGCCACGTAGTATTCCATTGTGTATATAAACCACAATCTCTTTATCCGCTCATCAGTTGATGGACATTTAGGCTCTTTCCATAATTTGGCTATTGTTGAGAGTGCTGCTATGAACATTGGGGTACAAGTGCCCCTATGCATCAGTACTCCTGTATCCCTTGGGTAGATTCCTAGCAGTGCTATTGCTGGGTCATAGGGTAGGTCGATTTTTGATTTTCTGAGGAACCTCCACACTGCTTTCCAGAGCGGCTGCACCAATTTGCATTCCCACCAACAGTGCAAGAGGGTTCCCGTTTCTCCACATCCTCTCCAGCATCTATAGTCTCCTGATTTGTTCATTTTAGCCACTCTGACTGGCGTGAGGTGATACCTGAGTGTGGTTTTGATTTGTATTTCCCTGATAAGGAGCGACGCTGAACATCTTTTCATGTGCCTGTTGGCCATCTGGATGTCTTCTTTAGAGAAGTGTCTATTCATGTTTTCTGCCCATTTCTTCACTGGGTTATTTGTTTTTCGGGTGTGGAGTTTGGTGAGCTCTTTATAGATTTTGGATACTAGCCCTTTGTCCGATATGTCATTTGCAAATATCTTTTCCCATTCCGTTGGTTGCCTTTTAGTTTTGTTGGTTGTTTCCTTTGCTGTGCAGAAGCTTTTTATCTTCATAAGGTCCCAGTAATTCACTTTTGCTTTTAATTCCCTTGCCTTTGGGGATGTGTCGAGTAAGAGATTGCTACGGCTGAGGTCAGAGAGGTCTTTTCCTGCTTTCTCCTCTAAGGTTCTGATGGTTTCCTGTCTCACATTTAGGTCCTTTATCCATTTTGAGTTTATTTTTGTAAATGGTGTGAGAAAGTGGTCTAGTTTCAACCTTCTGCATGTTGCTGTCCAGTTCTCCCAGCACCATTTGTTAAAGAGGCTGTCTTTTACCAAGAGTTTATTTTAACTTTTGTTTCTGTTGCCAAAGGAGGCATAGCTAGAACAATGTTTTTGTACTTTTGGGGGGATACAAAGGAAGTTGAAGAAAGGTTTAAGTAGGGAGAAAAGTATACTATGGTAATTCAGTGTAAGATAGTTAGACCTGTTTTGGAAAGTGTATAGAAATTTTTTAAATAGTTGGAGTGTAACTTTCAAATTTCTCAATCTCCAAAAGTTATTGTAACTCCAATACACTAATGATAGATGTTAATCACGTTGTGAATAAGTTCTTTAATTTCTCCGAATTTTACTTTCACACAAGATTTTTTTCAAAATAGTTAAACATAATGTAACCTGCTGAATATATGTATAAATGTGCCATGCAGTGATAATTAAAAAGATTCTAGGGACTATAGATAAGGACCCCATCATTGCTATAGAATTTGGTGGATCTGGAAGAAGGCTTTAGCTAAACTGAAGGCATAGGTAGGGTAGAAAATTGGGGTGACAGACTTCACATGAAATCAAATGAGAGAAAGAGCCATGCTGACATGACTAGCTTAGGAAAATGAGTGGAAAATATCTGGATGAAAATAAATCTTTAAAAAAAAATGCCAGAAGTTAACATATTGGTCAAACTAAATGTAATTCCAATACTGGGATTTTAAATTCTTACTTAATAATTCTCTTTCTGGAACCTTTCATTCTAAAAATAATGTATTTTCTGAGCACCTGGATGGCTCAGTCAGTTAAGTGTCCCCCTTAGGATCAGGTTATGATCTCCCAGTTTGTGAGTTCGAGCCCCACCTTGAACTCTGTGTTGACAACTCAAAGCCTATAGCCTGCTTCGGATTCTGTGTCCCCTTCTCCCTCTGCTCCTCCCCTGCTCACTCTCTGTCTTTCAAAAATAAACGTTAAAAAAATTAAAAATAATTTATCTTTTCTGATTCATACACCTCTAGCTTTTGAAGCCTTAATCAAGAACTGAGGATAAGAAATGGATATCGTTTGATGTAGTTTCTATTCTTTCTGCGTTCTCAATAATAATTAAAAATTTTCATTTTATGTGGTCATCAAAAAAAGTTTTAATATGCATCTATTGGTGTTAAATCCTCTGTTATATGCTAATAGAGACTTATTTTACATTCTCTGCTAACTGCCTTCTTAGAACAGTCAGGAGTTGTTTTCAATTCAGTGTTTTCTTGGACTAACCTAATTCTTGGAGGTTATAAGAAGATGAATCTGTACCTAAACTAAAACATGCTTTCTTATAAGAGAGAATAGTAGTCTATTAATGTACTGCTTTGTGTGACTTGGAGTTACAGTAAGTTTTGGAGAAATTGAAAAATTTTAAAGTTGTAGCCCAACAAAAGATTTAAGGAAACAGAATTTTGTGTGCCAGGTTTAAAATAAAGACATCGGATAAAAGCTACTTTAATTGTGTGATATTAAGCTAACTAGTGGACTATCTCTGCCTAAGCTTATTTAATTCAACCTAGAGTTGCTTTGAATAGTAATTATTTTTAACTGCATAGCATAGTAGCGGGTACACTTTAGGTACTTCTAATTTTTATTTATCATCATTCTCATATTTTCATTGTGTTGACAAAAATAAAGTCCTGAGGAAAGACCTGAAACAGGAAGTATATGAATGCTTGACAGGGATATAGAATTAATGTACATAAGTCTGTGGCATTTCTACACACCAATAATGGAATAACAGAAAAATCAGGGAATCACACCCATTTACCATTTCACCAAAAACCATAAGATACTAGGAATAAAACTAACCAAAAAGGTAAAAGATCTCTACTCTGAAAACTATAGAACACTGATGAATGAATTGAAGAGGACACAAAGAGACACAAAAACATTCCATGCTTGTGGATTGAACGAACAAATATTGTTAAAATATCTATAGTACCCAAAGCAAACTATACATTTAATGAAGTCCCTATCAAGATACAACCGGCATTTTTTTTTTTACAGAGTTAGAACAAACAATCCTAAAATTTGTATGGAACCACAAAACCCCAAACACAGGCAACAACGTCTTTGACATTGTCCATACCAACTTCTTACTAGACATGTCTCCAGAGGCAAGGGAAACAAAGGCAAAATTAACTGTTGGGGCTTCATCAAGATTAAAAACTTTCGAAGAACAAAGAAAATCATCAACAAAATGAAAAGGAAACCTGTGATAGGAGAGAAAATATTTGCAAATGGAAATCTGATAAAGGTTAGTACCCAAAACTTATAAATTTTTTTAAACATTTACTTGTTTTTGAGAGAGAGAGCAGAAGAGGGGCAGAGAGAGAGGGAGGCACAGAATCCCAAGCAGGCTCCAGGCTCTGAGCTGTCAGCACAGAGCCTGATGTGGGGCTCAAATTCAGAAACCATGCGATCATGACCTGAGCTGAAGTCGACGTTTAACTGACTGAGCCACCCAGGTGCCCCAGTAACCAAAACTTATAAAGAACTTACCAAACTCAACCCCTCAAAAACAAATAATCCAGCTAAGAAATGGACAGAAGACATGAATAGACTTTTTTTTTTTCAAAGAAGACAAAGAGGTAGCTAACAGACACATGAAAAGCTACCCAACGAACTCATTATCAGGGAAATACAAGTCAAACCTATGATGGGATGCCACCTCACACCTGTCAGAATGGCTAAAATTAACTACACAGGAAACAACAGGTATTGGTGAGGATGCAGAGAAAGGGGAACCCTCTTACCCTGTTGATAGGATTGCCAATTGGTGCAGCCACTCTGGAAACCTATATGGAGGTTCCTCAAAAATTTAAAAATAGAAATATTCTCTACCCAGCAATTGCAATACTAGGTATTTATCCAAAGGGTACAAAATACTCATTTGAAAGGATGCATGAACTCTGATGTTTATAGCAGTGTTATCAACAATAGCCAAATTATGGAAAGAGCTCAAGTGTCCTTCAACTCATGAATCAAGAAGAAGTGAGGATAGGAAGATGGCGGCATAGGAGGACGCTGGGCTCACCGCGCGTCCTGAAGCTGATTACTTAGATTCCACCTACACCTGCCTAACTAACCCAGAAAACCACCAGAAGACTAGCAGAACAGAGTCTCCGGAGCCAAGCACAGACGAGAGGCCCACGGAAGAGGGTAGGAAGGGCAGATGGCAGTGCACGCTCCACGGACTGGCAGGAGGGAGCCGGGGCGCGGAGGGGCAGCCTACCGGCCAAGCAGAGCCCCCGAGTCTGGCTTGCAAAAGCAGAGGGTCCGGACTGAGTGTGTTCCGACAGCAAGCACAACTTAGCATCTGGGAGGTCATAAGTTAACAGCTCTGCTCAGAAAGCGGGAAGGCTGGAGGACAAAGGGAGGGAGAGTTGCTGAGCCCCGGGACTACAGAGCCCAGTTTGCCGGGAAACATAGGCACTCACCAGAGCTATCTCCCTCGCCCATCCCCCAGCCAAAATCCCAAAGGGAACCAGTTCCTGCCAGGGAACTTGCTCCCTCTGCGCAAACACCCAACACTGTGCTTCTGCAGAGCCACCCCTTCGGCAGCGGGTCTGACTCCCTCCAGCTGCCACAGGGCCCATCCTGAAGTGGATCACCTAAGGAGAAGCGAGCTAAGCCTGCCCCTCCTGCCCCCGTGCACCTTGCCTACCCACCCCAGCTAATACGCCAGATCCCCAGCACCACAAGCTTGGCAGTGTGCAAGTAGTCCAGACGGGCCACGCCACCCCACAGTGAATCCCGACCCTAGGAGAGGGGAAGAGAAGGCACACAGCAGTCTGACTGTGGCCCCAGTGGTGGGCTGGGGGCAGACATCAGGTCTGACTGCGGCCCCGCCCACCAACTCCAGTTATACACCACAGCACAGGGGAAGTGCCCTGCAGGTCCGCACCACTCCAGGGACTATCCAAAATGACCAAGCGGAAGAATTCCCCTCAGAAGAATCTCCAGGAAATAACAACAGCAAATGAACTGATCAAAAAGGATTTAAATAATATAACAGAAAGTGAATTTAGAATAATAGTCATAAAATTAATCGCTGGGCTTGGAAACAGTATAGAGGACAGCAGAGAATCTCTTGCTACAGAGATCAAGGGACTAAGGAACAGTCAGGAAGAGCTGAAAAACGCTTTGAACGAAATGCAAAACAAAATGGAAACGACGATGGCTTGGATTGAAGAGGCAGAGGAGAGAATAGGTGAACTAGAAGATAAAGTTATGGAAAAAGAGGAAGCTGAGAAAAAGAGAGAGAAAAAAATCCAGGAGTATGAGGGGAAAATTAGAGAACTAAGTGATACACTAAAAACAAATAATGTACGCATAATTGGTATCCCAGAGGAGGAAGAGAGAGGGAAAGGTGCTGAAGGGGTACTTGAAGAAATCATAGCTGAGAACTTCCCTGAACTGGGGAAGGAAAAAGGCATTGAAATCCAAGAGGCACAGAGAACTCCCTTCAGACGTAACTTGAATCGATCTTCTGCATGACATACCATAGTGAAACTGGCAAAATACAAGGATAAAGAGAAAATTCTGAAAGCAGCAAGGGATAAACGTGCCCTAACATATAAAGGGAGATCTATAAGACTCGTGACTGATCTCTCTTTTGAAACTTGGCAGGCCAGAAAGGATTGGCACGACATCTACAATGTGCTGAACAGAAAAAATATGCAGCCGAGAATCCTTTATCCAGCAAGTCTGTCATTTAGAATAGAAGGAGAGATAAAGGTCTTCCCAAACAAACAAAAACTGAAGGAATTTGTCACCACTAAACCAGCCCTACAAGAGATCCTAAGGGGGAACCCTGTGAGACAAAGTACCAGAGACATCACTACAAGCATAAAACATACAGACATCACAATGACTCTAAACCCGTATCTTTCTATAATAACACTGAATGTAAATGGATTAAATGCGCCAACCAAAAGACATAGGGTATCAGAATGGATAAAAAAACAAGACCCATCTATTTGCTGTCTACAAGAGACTCATTTTACATCTGAAGACACCTTTAGATTGAGAGTGAGGGGATGGAGAACTATTTATCATGCTACTGGAAGCCAAAAGAAAGCTGGAGTAGCCATACTTATATCAGACAAACTAGACTTTAAATTAAAGGCTGTAACAAGAGATGAAGAAGGGCATTATATAATAATCACAGGGTCTATCCACCAGGAAGAGCTAACAATTATAAATGTCTATGCGCCGAATACCGGAGCCCCCAAATATATAAAACAATTACTCGTAAACGTAAGCAACCTTATTGATAGGAATGTGGTAATTGCAGGGTCTTTAACACTCCACTTACAGAAATGGATAGATCATCTAGACACATGGTCAATAAAGAAACAAGGGCCCTGAATGATACATTGGAACAGATGGATTTGACAGATATATTTAGAACTCTGCATCCCAAAGCAACAGAATATACTTTCTTCTCGAGTGCACGTGGAACATTCTCCAAGATAGATCATATACTGGGTCACAAAACAGCCCTTCATAAGTATACAAGAATTGAAATTATACCATGCATACTTTCAGACCACAATGCTATGAAACTTGAAATCAACCACAGGAGAAAGTCTGGAAAACCTCCAAAAGCATGGAGTGCCTACTAACGAATGAGTGGGTCAACCAGGCAATTAGAGAAGAAATTAAAAAATATATGGAAACAAACAAAAATGAAAATACAACAATCCAAATGTTTTGGGATGCAGCGAAGGCAGTCCTGAGAGGAAAATACATTGCAATCCAGGCCTATCTCAAGAAACAAGAAAAATCCCAAATACAAAATCTAACAGCACACCTAAAGGAAATAGAAGCAGAACAGCAAAGACACCCCAAACCCAGCAGAAGAAGAGAAATAATAAAGATCAGAGCAGAAATAAACAATATAGAATCTAAAAAAAATTGTAGAGCAGATCAATGAAACCAAGAGTTGGTTTTTTGAAAAAATAAACAAAATTGACAAACCTCTAGCCAGGCTTCTCAAAAAGAAAAGGGAGATGACCCAAATAGATAAAATCATGAATGAAAATGGAATTATTACAACCAATCCCTCAGAGATACAAACAATTATCAGGGAATACTATGAAAAATTATATGCCAACAAACTGGACAACCTGGAAGAAATGGACAAATTCCTAAACACCCATACTCTTCCAAAACTCAATCAGGAGGAAATAGAAAGCTTGAACAGACCCATAACCAGCGAAGAAATTGAATCGGTTATCAAAAATCTCCCAACAAAAAGGAGTCCAGGACCCGATGGCTTCCCAGGGGAGTTCTACCAGACGTTTAAAGCAGAGATAATACCTATCCTTCTCAAGCTATTCCAAGAAATAGAAAGGGAAGGAAAACTTCCAGACTCATCTATGAAGCCCACATTACTTTGATTCCTAAACCAGACAGAGACCCAGTAAAAAAAGAGAACTACAGGCCAATATCCCTGATGAATATGGATGCAAAAATTCTCAATAAGATACTAGCAAATCGAATTCAACAGCATATAAAAAGAATTATTCACCATGATCAAGTGGGATTCATTCCTGGGATGCAGGGCTGGTTCAACATTCGCAAATCAATCAACGTGATACATCACATTAATAAAAGAAAAGATAAGAACCATATGATCCTGTCAATCGATGCAGAAAAGGCCTTTGACAAAATCCATCACCCTTTCTCAATAAAAACCCTTGAGAAAGTCGGGATAGAAGGAACATACTTAAACATCATAAAAGCCATTTATGAAAAGCCCACAGCTAACATCATCCTCATTGGGGAAAAACTGAGAGCTTTTTCCCTGAGATCAGGAACACGACAGGGATGCCCACTCTCACCGCTGTTGTTTAACATAGTGCTGGAAGTTCTAGCATCAGCAATCAGACAACAAAAGGAAATCAAAGGCATCCAAATTGGCAAAGATGAAGTCAAGCTTTCGCTTTTTGCAGATGACATGATATTATACATGGAAAATCCGATAGACTCCACCAAAAGTCTGCTAGAACTGATACATGAATTCAGCAAAGTTGCAGGATACAAAATCAATGTACAGAAATCAGTTGCATTCTTATACACTAATAATGAAGCAACAGAAAGACAAAGAAACTGATCCCATTCACAATTGCACCAAGAAGCATAAAATACCTAGGAATAAATCTAACCAAAGATGTAAAGGATCTGTATGCTGAAAACTATAGAAAGCTTATGAAGGTAATTGAAGAAGATATAAAGAAATGGAAAGACATTCCCTGCTCATGGATTGGAAGAACAAATATTGTCAAAATGTCAATTGTACCCAAAGCTATCTACACATTCAATGCAATCCCAATCAAAATTGCACCAGCATTCTTCTTGAAACTAGAACAAGCAATCCTAAAATTCATATGGAACCACAAAAGACCCCGAATAGCCAAAGGAATTTTGAAGAAGAAGACCAAAGCAGGAGGCATCACAATCCCAGACTTTAGCCTCTACTACAAAGCTGTCATCATCAAGACAGCATGGTATAGGCACAAAAACAGACACAAAGACCAATGGAATAGAATAGAAACCCCAGAACTAGACCCACAAACGTATGGCCGACTAATCTTTGACAAAGCAGGAAAGAACATCCAATGGAAAAAAGACAGTCTCTTTAACAAATGGTGCTGGGAGAACTGGACAGCAACATGCAGAAGGTTGAAACTAGACCACTTTCTCATACCATTCACAAAAATAAACTCAAAATGAATAAAGGACCTGAATGTGAGACAGGAAACCATTAAAACCCTAGAGGAGAAAGCAGGAAAAGACCTCTCTGACCTCCGCTGTAGGAATCTCTTACTCGACACATCCCCAAAGGCAAGGGAATTAAAAGCAAAAATGAATTACTGGGACCTTATGAAGATAAAAAGCTTCTGCACAGCAAAGGAAACAACCAACAAAACTAAAAGGCAACCAACAGAATGGGAAAAGATATTTGCAAATGATATATCGGACAAATGGCTAGTATCCAAAATCTATAAAGAGCTCACCAAACTCCACACCTGAAAAACAAATAACCCAGTGAAGAAATGGGCAGAAAACATGAATAGACACTTCTCTAAAGAAGACATCCGGATGGCCAACAGGTACATGAAAAGATGCTCAACGTCGCTCCTCATCAGGGTAATATAAATCAAAACCACACTGAGCTATCACCTCACGCCAGTCAGAGTGGCCAAAATGAACAAATCAGGAGACTATAGATGCTGGAGAGGATGTGGAGAAACGGGAACCCTCTTGCACTGTTGGTGGGAATGCAAATTGGTGCAGCCACTCTGGAAAGCAGTGTGGAGGTTCCTCAGAAAATTAAAAATAGACCTACCCTATAACCCAGCAATAGCACTGCTAGGAATTTATCCAAGGGATACAGGAGTACTGATGCATAGGGGCACTTGTACCCCAATGTTTATAGCAGCACTCTCAACAATAGCCAAATTATGGAAAGAGCCTAAATGTCCATCAACTGATGAGCGGATAAAGAGATTGTGGTTTATATACACAATGGAGTACTACATGGCAATGAGAAAGAATGAAATATGGCCCTTTGTATCAACGTGGATGGAACAGGAGAGTGTGATGCTAAGTGAAATAAGCCATACAGAGAAAGACAGATACCATATGTGTTCAGTCTTAGGTGGATCCTGAGAAACTTAATAGAAACCCATGGGGGAGGGGAAGGAAAAAAAAAAGAGGTTAGAGTGGGAGAGAGCCAAAGCATAAGAGACTCTTAAAAACTGAGAACAACTGAGGGTTGATGGGGGGTGGGAGGGAGGGGCGGGTGGGTGATGGGTATTGAGGAGGGCACTTTTTGGGATGAGCACTGGGTGTTGTATGGAAACCAATTTGACAATAAATTTCATATATTGAAAAAAAAAAGTGAGATGTATATATACACACACACATATATATGTTTATACACACACGCACACACACACACACACACACTGTAGAATATTACTCAGTCATCAAAAAGAGTGATATCTTGGTATTTGCAATGATGTGGATGTAGCTAGAATATATCATGCTTAGCAAAACAAGTCAGTCAGAAAAAGACAAGTATCATATGATTTCACTCCTATGTGGAATTTAAGAAACAAAATTGATGAACATAAGAAGGGGAGGAAAAAAAAGCAGGCAAACCATTAAACAGACTGCTAAATTTAGGGAATAAATTGAGGGTTCCTGGAGGGAAGGTGGGCAGGGGAATGGGCTAAATGGGTGATGAATATTAAGGAGGGCACTGGTTGGGATGAGTACTGGGTGTTATATGTAAGTGATGAATCACTAAATTCTACTCCTGGAACCAATATTACACTGTATGTTAACTAACTAGAATTTAAATAAAAAGTTAAAATCCCCAAAAGAAAACAAGAGAATGTGGGTGACCAAAGTATATATAACAATTAGCAATACCTTGCCAAAATTCTATTGTAGAACTAAAATATATTTGCAAAGTTGATTATAAAACTATTTTTTATTATAAAACTATTTTTGAAGCTATCTTTTTTACCAAATAGAAATGATGAGTACTTCTACCAGACAAAAAAAATATTTGTAAATTATCAGTTTTCAAGGTAGCATCCAATATCAGAGACATTGGATTGTAATAAACAGCAAGTAAAAAATCAAATAACAGAAACTCCTTGGGATTCCGATACTTTTAGGCAGGCTTTTTGGACAGTGCTTAAGATAGCTTTGCAAAGATACATGGTGACCCTTTGCCGTGTTTCTAACTTTGGAAAATTTGTATGAACGTTTGTATAAATGAAGACAGGTAACTAGAGATTTGATATATCTTGGAGTGATGTGAGATTTAGGAAATACTTGCCCAAGGCTTCCTTTGCAGATATGTTAAGTAGAAGAACTATCTAAATAAATTAACTTCTAAACATTGGATTACATTATGCAATCAGTTTCTTAAATTTGCCATATTTGATGCTCTAAAGTTTGTTCTTTTGACCCAATCTGCTGTGAATGCTTGTAATTTTCTTGACTTCCCTGATAACCCTCAGTAATTAATTTTTATTTTCCACATAGTCTATTATTCAACCTTCCTAAATGCTATTTGGTAGGTTTCAGATACAGCTGCTGTCTTCCAAAGTCTTCAAACCTTGATGTGATTGTACACCCCTTATCTAATTAATGTGAAGTAGAAGATTTGCAGCTCTCTTATTTTATCTCAGCCCACTTTGTGCAATCTAGAGTCAAACAGGAATCTCTGAAGTAAAATCCTCAGCCGGACCATCTGTTAATATAGGACAATTTAAAATATTATTTGCATTTACTATATCCCGTAGGAAACCAGAGTAAAATTCCCTCTTGGGCAAATCTGTGACATAGATATTAGCACTGAATTTTTAAAGCCAACTTTTTTTTTTTAATAGGAGATAATATAACACCCATTAACTCAATTGAGAATATGTTTAAGCCCCTTATTCCCACACCAACTTGTCATCTCCATGAGCAGATGTTAATACAAAAATAAAAATCATAACGTGAAAACCACAAATCAACCTTTGGAATAGTGGGTCCAACTTCTTCACATTGAAGCACATCATTACCGTTTTTCATTATGAGATTCTTTGTGGCAGATCCCAAAGAAAGATGACAGGCTCACATAGCTCCAGGTAATAACTTGCCTTTTTCTTTCTACCCTTTATTCCAGGTTAGAAGTTAAAAAAAAAAAAAAAAGTAAAAATAAACTGTGGCTATAGATCCTTTCAAGGTTTTAGTACTGGATCTGATCAGCAAACAAATATTCGAAATTCTTAAATTTTGAACACAATGCTTAGGGCAATATTAAGAATGTTCAAAAATTTCTATGTCTTTGCTATGTAGTCCCTACACAAATTATGTTATTTTATTCTGTGTAAATTACCTCTGATTCTATACAAAGTGGTGCACACTAAACCTTAAATAAAGAATCGTTGCTTAGCTACATTTGAGGGAAAAACACACCTAATACCTGGTGCTCCTTTAAAAAAAATATGTGAAAATCAAATAGGGACATTGTTGAAATATGTTTTGACTGATCTTCTACTTACTTTACACAAATCCAAATGTATGTTTACTTTTAGAATATTTTTAAAAGATAATGAGATGCCTGCCTTTTTTATCTTTCTCCTACAAATTTTTTCTCTTTCCTTCAAGCATTGAGACAAGTCCCTGGCTGCTAATAACAATAAATAATATTCCACAAAAAACAAAAATAGAATTATTTTTGTAAAATATTAACATTTTATTGTAACAAACTGAATATATGAAAAGAAAAAATAATTGCTCTAATTTTCACTACCAAAAAATAGAAAATAGACATCATTATTAAAACTAGGTTAGTATCTTTCTCGCCACCTTAATTTACTTAGAGAAAAACTAGGAGAGTCAGATTAAAATACGTTCATAAGAATACGACTATATCATATGCGGTAATGTGAATATGGATGATTAAATTAATACAAGAAAAAGCAGTTGAATTACAAGTGAAAGAATGACTATTGGCAGAGCAAACAATACTACTTTTTAAAACTTAAGTTTCCTTAACTATTAATTTAAAAAAGATACCTTGACAAAAATTAATGTGATTGGAATCATTGTATTTCTTTTTAAATACATGTCTTATTGAAAGCCGCTCAGCAGCTGCTGCAGTGAAGTCAACAGCACTCATATGTTTCCTCACTCTTCAGCTCTGGTTTTTAGTTCCAGGATCACTTTTCTTTCACTCCCAACATTGAAAATATTTATCTTCTTGGTTTTTTTTTTTTTTTTTTTACTTTTTTTGTAGTTTCAACATTTTAAATTACATTTAGTTAACACATACAGTGTAATATTAGCTTCAGGAGTGAAATTTAGTGATTTATCACTTACATTGAACACCCAGTGCTTATCACAAGTGCCCATCTTAATTTAATGATAATTTTAACTGTTATCTAGATATTATTCCATGTTTAAAAGGAAGAACTGCTTACACTGCTCTTTTATCTATAGTTTCTTCATTTTTAAGTCTTTTATTTTTGATACAGATCTTGAATGGCTAGATTCCTTGATCATGTTTCTTCCTTCCATCTTTCCTGTCACTTTTTGTTTTAAGTTTATTTATTTTAGAAGAGAGAGACAGAGAGAGAGAGAGAGAGAGAGAGGACTGGCAGGGGAGGGGCAGAAAGAGAGGGAGAGAGAGAAGCAGGGTCCATGATGTCAGCACAGTCCTGACATGGGGCTCAAACCCACAAACTGTGAGATCATGACCTGAACCAAAATCAAGAGTCCAATACTTTACCAACTGAGCCACCCCGGTGCCACTTTCCTGTCCATTTTTAAAGTTTATGTCAATGACCAAGGGTTTTTTCCTTATATTGTTCATAGAAATTCTTCTTTCCTTTTCATTTTTATTAAAGTATAGTTGAGGCACAATGTAACATTATTTTTAGCATAGTGATTCGAGAACTTTGTTATGCTGTGTTGACCACAAATGGAGCTACCATCTGTCACCATACAATGATATCACTGTATACCATTGATCTTTTATCCCGTGATTTAGTCATTACATAACTGAAAGTCTGTATCCCCTACTCCCCTCAACCCATTTTACCCTTCCCCACCCCCTTACTTTCTGACAACTATGTTTGTTCTTTATATTTATGGATCTGTTCCTGTTTATTTTTTTTAAATTCCACATGTAAGTGAAATCATAGGGTGTTTATCTATCTCTGTGTGACTTTACTAAGCATAACAGCCGCTAGATACATCCACGTCAATGCAGATGGCAAGATCTTATTGTTTTTATGGCTGAGTAATATTTCATTCAGGAGTGTGTGTGTGTGTGTGTGTGTGTGTGTGTGCATGCGTGCACATGTATTATCTATTTATGGACACCTAGGTTTCTTCCATATCTTGGGCTATATAAATGTTTCAGTAAACATAGAGTTGTATATATGATTTTGAATTAGTGTTTCACTTTATCTATTTTTATAAGAAATTGACGGACTTTTCATTGACCATCATCCCCAACACATTTTTGAAAATTGTACATTTGCAACTATTCTGTTTATTTTTACTATGAATAATGGTATTCTATATAAAATAGGGTTGTTACCTAAAATTATTAAGCTTTTTTTGTAATCTGGAAGAAAGTTCAGCTTTTCAAATAGATATAAAACTGTTAGTTCATAGCACACAAGGAACTTCAATTAATTTCATATATGCTTCAGAAGAACAACCCATTCATATTAGTATGTACATATTATCCCTTGCATGCAGTTTACAAATGAAATATAGTCCACCAGTTAAATTTGAATGTCAGAGCAAAAAAAAATGAATATTTTCTTTTTACTCTATGTCCTGTATAACATACTTATACTGAAGTTTTTCTTTTTTCTTTCTTTCCTTCCTTTCTTCTTTTTTTTTTTTCTGTACTTCTGACATTCAGATTTAACTGGGGACCTATATTATTGTCAGTGAAATTTGTCAACCCTATCCTTGAGAAGACAAGAAAAATGCAAAATGGGATAAAGTGAGAAAATATGTAAAGATCCAAAACTACTGAAATAAACTGCTATGTATTGAATATTCATGCCTCCTCCAAAGTTGTATATTGAAATGCTAACCCTATGTGTTAGAATATGATGATATTAGGAGATAGGGTCTTTTGGACATAGTTAGGGATTAGTGCCCATATAAGAAGAGACCCTTTCACTCTCTCTCTCTCATTCTTTCTCTCTGCTTCTACCCCCACCCCTCCCCTGCCAAGCAATGAAACAAGAGTTACAAGCAGAACCCACCATGCTGGTATCTATCTCAGACTTCAAGACCACCATGTTGCGAAATTTATGTTGTTTCAGTCGCCTAGTCTGTAGCATCTTGTTGTAAAACTCCAAACTAAAACAGAATCAGACTTTCTTAAAAATACTATTGTATCTGTTTTCTTTTTCTTTCATAGTTACCAATTCTTACTCACCTACTTTGCTGTGAAATAAGAGTACATTTTCTGGTACTGGATTCACTTTTATATTAACTGAACGCTTTGAAAACTTACTAAGTATGTATATCACAGAATATTATACAAAAATGGCAATGAAAAAAATATAGTTACCAAAGCAACATGAATAAATGTCACAAACCAAAATTTGGGAGTCAGACACAAAAGAATATTGTATAATTCCAGACACATAATGTTCAAAAATTGTCATGCTGAATATTAAATATTAAAATAATTGTTATTTGCGGAGGTGGTGTTACGGAGATGTTTGGGAAGGACGTGAAGAGGGTTTATGAAATACTGATATTCTATGTTTGAGCTTCATGGTTGTAGCATGAACATTCACTGTGTGACAGTTCATTAAGCAGTACATATATTTTATTCAATGAATACTATATTGCAATTTAAAAAAAATTTTTACATTTATTTATTTTTGAGAGACAGAGAGCACAAGCAGGGGAGGAGCAGAGAGAGGGAGACACAGAACCTGAAGCAGGCTGTAGACTCTGAGCTGTTAGCACAGAGCCGGATGCGGAACTCAAACCCATGAACCATGATATCATGGTTCGGACACTCAACCAACTGAGCCACCCAGGCATCCCATTATATTACAATTTTTTAAGTCAAAAAAGAAACTATGAAGTTTTATTAACAATGTGTATGACATTGTTTAAGCAGTTAATACCACTTAAGAGACAAAAATAATCTGATCCGAAATTATAATTTTTGTTTTTATTTTATAAGTCTTATATACTGAGATGAAAAATTTAAGGTCCACTATATATTAGTTTTAAAGAAATAACATATTCAATTTTATCTTCATCATCCAATTTTATCCATCTAAAAGTTATCACTAGTATTCTATAAATGTGACATTAAAGGTATAGAAAGTTTTAAATATAACAGATTATTTTTACTTGTTCTTGACCTCCCATATTGCACATATCTGAATCATATATTAAAAGTTACATAATCTCCTATAACTTATGTTTCATAGATAATTATGTAATTTAAATTATTAGTATTCTCTTGCCCAACCACTTTCAAAGGTTACACAAGCCTATTTACAATGAATATTATTTCTCTATCCAAAAGGATGGTGATGTATGATATGGCCTAACATCCTAGCAGGTCATTTCCTACTACCTGAGTAATATGTCTAGTCAGAGTTTATAAACATGTTTTATTGGGGCGCCTGGGTGGCGCAGTCGGTTAAGCGTCCGACTTCAGCCAGGTCACGATCTCGCGGTCCGTGAGTTCGAGCCCCGCGTCAGGCTCTGGGCTGATGGCTCGGAGCCTGGAGCCTGTTTCTGATTCTGTGTCTCCCTCTCTCTCTGCCCCTACCCTGTTCATGCTCTGTCTCTCTCTGTCCCAAAAATAAATAAACGTTGAAAAAAAAATTTTATAAACATGTTTTATCTTAGCAATATTGCCATCATTACCATCACCATTATTCTCATCACCATCATCATATCAACTTTCTAATATAACATTATAACATTATAACATTATAGCTTAACATATAAGTTATTCAATCCTAGGAGTAAGTCTGTGAGAAAGATCCTATTCTTTATTTTACAGTTGAGAAAACAAAGACTTACAGTTTGAATAATTTGCTAGAAGTCCTACAGCTGGCAAGTAGTTGTTTTGGAATGAGAAGCTATGTAGTAACTTATTCAGAAAAATAGTTAGCTTAAGTCATCATTGTGAGAAAAGCAAAAAAAAAAAAACAAAAAAACACAAAAAAACAAAACTCTAATATGAAATATTAATTATCCACGTTTACAATTTAAGTGTATTTTTATGTACTGTGTATATTCTGTATATTGGATATCTTTTAGCAGAGGTATGCTACAATCATGGGGAGATAACAATATATTTACAAGGATTATAATATTACCACTGTGTCTTAACATATTGATACATTGTGACCTCAGTAAAGGAAAAGGCAGGCTTAAATCACAAATATAATTATATGTGGTTCTTTATTTTCAAAAGTCATTGAAATATTGTGATAAATAATGTGGTTGACTCCATTTAGATCCTTACATTTATTTCAATGTATTTCAAAATCATGTGTATTATTAATGTACTGGTTTGCTGCATAATGGATACATATCTGTTTATATCTAGATAAACAAAACCACGTTTCAAAACTTGCATTAACAGCAACAACCAGAATAATTCCTTCAGACCACAGAGACAAAAAGCAAACATGTAACTTCCTTAGTTTATCATATTTTTATATGGTAGAATTATTAAACCTTAATTTTATATGAAAAGGTGGAAATAATACAAAACAGAATAATGCGAATTCTAACACAGTGAATGCCCTCTGTTCTGAAGATGTTTAGGGATAATAAGAAAAGCAGGCCATGAAACACACATGTGCATAGTCTTGAGCTGCCTTCTTTCCAAAATCTCATTTAGAGAGACTTTAGATCTGTGAGAACTGAAAACCAACATTAAGTCCACTGAGGTTGGTTGAGGAACACTGTGAGAAGAGATAGTGCTGGGAACACATTAAATTCCTCCTGAAGGAATGTTTTCTCTCTTTGCATACCCTGCTTTGCTGTAGCAAGAGTTGACACATTCCCAGATGTTTTAGGAACAGTCCTCAGGAGCAGTGAGGATTGCATTTCCAACTTCCACATATATGCAAAACAAAGTGTATGTTCTTAGGTAATGTCACTGCACAGCATCTATGTCAGGTTAGACCCAGCTTGGGAAAAAATAAATGCCTATTTCTCATATTTATTTCCTTTTTTCTTTGAGGACATATACTTGAGTAGAATGTTTTTGGAAAGAACAAGAATAGCCAGAGAAGAGAGGTACTTTTTTCTCCCTTAAGCCCTGGCATACAAGTCATGAGATATTGATTTAAAAACATGTAGACATAATAACTATAGGCTGACACAAGAAAGTCCTGAAGAAAATGTTTAAAAAGAACAATATAATATCTATTGTTTATGGAACCCAAGAGACACCAAATGACATTGAGAAGTTTAGGGAAGACAAATCGTTAAGATAATTAAAATTAGTTTATTTCAGGATTGAACCAGAAAATAGTGGCCTAAGCTGGGGAATATTTTAAACTTGAAATAAAATGAATTCGACCTGAGGCTCATATAAACATCTTTCATTCTTTTAGAATATCAGAGACTAAAATAGAAATCATTAATGCAACTATGAGAAGCCAACAATAAAAATCTAAAGAATATCTTAAACTACTATTTGGGAAGGAAGATAATAAGCAGAAGTCATATGGAAGTTTAGAAGTAACTTTTTGGTTCTGTAGGCAGAAGATTCCATAAACACAAATATCTGAAGCATGATCTAGAGGAGAAGGTGCAAAAGACTATCTCCCTTTATGCCTGTGAACTCCTTGCTCTGGGAATATTGACAAAAGAAGAGCCATTTCAAGTGTTGTAAAGCTCAGGCCCAGATCAGCAACCTCAGTTACCTGGATTTAAAAGAGATCTTGAAAGGGGAGCCTGGGTGGCCCTGTGGGTTAAGCATCTGACTCTTGGTCTCAGCTCAGGTCATGATCTCAGTTTCATGAGTTTGAGACATGCTTTGGGCTCTGTGCTTGGTGCACAGAGCCTGCTTGGGATTCTCTCTCCCTCTGCCCCTCCTCAACTCATGCTGTCTCTGTCTCTCTCTAAATAAATAAATAAAGTTTAATGCTGAATAGCTAAATACGTGTTATTAAGGTAAAAAGTTGGGTGAAGGATATCATAAAATTTCCATTGATCATTTTCTCTTATTTGCTATTTAACCTGTGCTACTTTCTAAATAATGATCAAAGATGAGAGGGGAAGATGGTGGCATAGAAGGATGCTGGGATCACCACCTCCTGCTGATTGGTTAGATTCCATCCACATCTGCCTAAATAACCCAGAAAACCAGACTCTCTGGAGCCAAACATAGACGAGAGGCCCACAGAAGAGGGTAGAAAGGGTGGAGAGGTGGTGCGGGACTGGTGGGAGGGAGCATGGGCAGTGGAGGGGCAGCCCGCCTGGCAAGGCAGAATCCCAGAGTCTGGCTTGCAAAAGCAGAGGGGCCGGACTGCGTGAGTTCTGACAGCCAGCAGGAGTTAATATCTGGAATGTTAAAAGTCAACAGCTCTGCTCTCAGAGAGTGGAGAGCTGGGAGGGTGAGAGGATGCAGGGAGGGAGAGTTGTTGAGCCCTGGGAAACAGAGCTCAGCTCAGACGGGAAACAAAGGCACTGGCAAGCACCATCTCCCTCTCCCATCCCCCAGCCAAAATTCCAAAGGGAACCAGTTCCCGTCACTGAAATTCCTTGCACCTCCCAAAAACCCAATGCTGTGCTTCTGTGGATCCATCCCTCCCGGTGCTGC
Source organism: Lynx rufus (assembly GCF_022079265.1). Lineage (NCBI taxonomy): Eukaryota > Metazoa > Chordata > Mammalia > Carnivora > Felidae > Lynx > Lynx rufus. The sequence goes on from NW_025814845.1 coordinate 50,877,451, forward strand.
AGGGCCACTCCCACAGGGGACCACCAATGGCAAAGCTAGCTAAGCCTGCCCCTCCTGCCCTTGTGAACCTTGCAGATCCACCCCATCTAAAAAGCCAGATACCATTGAAGCAGCACCACAAGCCCGGAAGTGTACAATCAGCCCAGACAGGGGCCACACCACTCCACAGTGAGTCCTACCCCTGGGAGAGGAGAAGATAAGGTACACACCAGTCTGACTGTGGCCCCAGCTGTGGGCTGGGGGCAGACATCAGGTCTGACCGCGGCCCCACCCACCAACACAAGTTACTCAGGACAGCACAGGGGAAGTGCCCTGCAGTTGGGAGCCACTGCAGGGACTACCCAAGATGACAAAATGGAATAACTCTCCACAAAAGAAACTCCAGGAAGTAGCGACAGCTAACGAATTGATCAAAAACGATTTAAGCAATATAACAGAACAAGAATTTAGAATAATAGTCATAAATTTAATTGCTAGGCTTGAAAAAAGCATAGAGGACAGCAGAGCATCTATTGCTACAGAAATCAAGGGACTAAGAAAGTGTCATGAGGAGCTAAAAATGCTATAAATGAGGTGCAAAATAAAATGGAGGTGACCACAGCTTGAAGAGGCAGAGAAGAGAATAGGTGAATTAGTAGATAAAATGATGGAAAAAGAGGAAGCTCAGAAATAGAAAGATAAAAAAATCCAGGAGTGTGAGGGGAGAATTAGAGAACTAAGTGATGCAGCCAAACGGAACAATATCCATATAATAGGAATTCCAGAAGAGGAAGAGAGAGAGAAAGGGGCTGAAGGTGTACTTGAACAAATCATAGCTGAGAACTTCGCTGATCTGGGGAAGGAAAAAGGCATTGAAGTCCAAGAGGCACAGAGAACTCCCTTCAGATGTAACTTCAATCGATCTGCACAACATATCATGGTGAAACTGGCAAAATACAAGGATAAAGAGAAAATTCGGAAAGCAGCTAGGGATAAACAGGCTATAACTTACAAAGGGAAACCCATAAGACTAGTGGCAGATCTATCTACTGAAACTTGGCAGGCCAGAAGGAATGGCAGGAAATCTTCAATGTGATGAACAGAAAAAAATATACAGCCAAAAATCCTTTATCCAGCAAGTCGGGATAGAAGGAGAAATAAAGTTTTTCCCAAACAAACAAAAACCAAAGGAATTCATCACCACTAAACCAGCCCTACAAGAGATCCTAAGGGGGATTCTATGAGTGAAATGTTGCAAGGACCACAAAGTACCAGAGACATCACTGGAAGCATGAAACCTACAGACATCACAATGACTCTAAACCCATATCTTTCAATAATAACACTAAATATAAATGGACTCAATGATCCAACCAAAAGACATAGGGTACCAGAATGGATAAAAACACAAGACCCATCTATTTGCTGTCTACAAGAGACTTATTTTAGACCTGAGGACACCTTCAGATTGACAGTGAGGGGATGGAGAACTACCTATCATGCTACTGGAAGTCAAAAGAAAGCTGGAGTAGCCATAATTATATGAGACAAACTAGACTTTAAATTAAAGGCTGTAACGAGATGAAGAAGGGCATTATATAATAATTACAGGGTTTATCCATCAGGAAGAGCTAACAATTATAAATGTCTATGTGCCAAATACAGGAGCCCCCAAATATATAAAACAATCACAAACATAAGCAACCTTATTGGTAAGAATGTGGTAATTGCAGGGGACTTTAATACCCCACTTACAACAATGGATAGATCATCTAGACACATGGTCAATAAAGAAACAAAGGCCCTGAATGATACATTGGATCAGATGGACTTGACAGATATATTTAGAACTCGGCATCCCAAAGCAACGGAATATACTTTCCTCTCGACCACACATGAACATTCTCCAAGATAAATCACATACTGGGTCACAAAATAGCCCTTCATAAGTATAAAAGAACTGAGATCATACCATGCACACTTTCAGACCACAATGCTATGAAACTTGAAATCAACCACAGGAAAAAGTCTGGAAAACCTCCAAAGGCATGGAGGTTAAAGACCACCCTACTAAAGAATGAATGGGTCAACCAGGAAATTAGAGAAGAAATTTAAAAATATATGGAAACAAATGAAAATGAACATACAACAATCCAAACGCTTTGGGATGCAGCGAAGGCAGTCCTGAGAGGAAAATACATTGCAATCCAGGCCTATCTCAAGAAACAAGAAAAATCCCAGATACAAAGTCTAACAGCACACCTAAAGGAAATAGAAGCAGAGTAGCAAAGACACCCCAAACCCAGCAGAAGAAGAGAAATAATAAAGATCAGAGCAGAAATAAGCAATATAGAATCTAAAAAAACAGTAGAGCAGATCAATGAAACCAAGAGTTGTTTTCTTGAAAAAATAAGCAAAATTGATAAACCTCTAGCCAGGCTTCTCAAAAAGAAAAGGGGGAGGACTCAAATAGATAAAATCATGAATGAAAATGGAATTTTTACCACCAATCCTGCAGAAATACAAGCAATTATCAGGGAATAGTATGAAAAACTATATGCCAACAAACTGGACAATGTGGAAGAAAGGGACAAATTCATAAGCACCCACCCACTTCAAAAACTCAAACAGAAAGAAATAGAAAACTTGAACACCGATAACCAGTGAAGAAATTGAATCAGTTATCAAAAATCTCCCAACAAATAAGAGTCCAGGACCAGGTGGCTTCCCTGGGGAATTTTATCAGACATTTAAAGCAGAGATAATACCTATGCTTCTCAATCTTTTCCAAAAAATAGAAAGGGAAGGAAAACTTCCAGATTCATTCTATGAAACCAGCATTACTTTGATTCTGAAACCAGACAGACACCCAGCAAAAAAAAGAGAACTACAGGCCAACATCCCTGATGAATATGGATGCAAAAATTCTCAATAAGATACTAACAGATCGAATTCAACAGCATATGAAAAGAATTATTCACCATGATCAAGTGGGATTCATTCCTGGGATGCAGGGCTGGTTCAACATTCACAAATCAGTGATACGTTAATAAAAGAAAAGAAAAGAACCATATGATCCTGTCAATCGATGCAGAAAAAGCATTTTACAAAATTCAGCATCCTTTCTTAATAAAAATCCTCGAGAAAGTCGGGATAGAAGGAACATACTTAAACATCATAAAAGCCATTTCTGAAAAGCCCACAACTAATATCATCCTCAATGGGGAAAAACTGAAGGCTTTCTCCCTGAGATGAGGAACATGACAGGGATGTCCACTCTCACCGCTGTTGTCTAACATAATGTTGGAGGTTCTAGCATCAGCAATCAGACAACAAAAGGAAATCAAAGGCATCAAAATTGGCAAAGATGAAGTTAAGCTTTCACTCTTTGGAGATGACATGATATTATACATGGAAAATCCGATAGACTCCACCAGAAGTCTGCTAGAACTGATACATGAATTCAGCAAAGTTGAAATACAAAAAGCAAAAGGATACAAAAAGCAAAGGATACAAAATCAATGTACAGAAATCAATTGCATTGTTATACACTAATAATGAAACAACAGAAAGACAAATAAAGAAACTGATCCCATTCACAATTGCACCAAGAATCATAAAATACCTAGGAATAAACCTAACCAAAGAGTAAAAGATGTGTATGCTGAAAACTATAGAAAGCTTGTGAAGGAAAGTGAAGAAAATACAAAGAAATGGAAAAGCATTCCATTCTCATGGATTGGAAGAATAAATATTGTTAAAATATCAATACTACCCAAAGCTATCTACACATTCAATGCAGTCCCAATCAAAATTGCATCAGTATGGGGCGCCTGGGTGGCCCAGTTGGTTAAGCGGCCGACTTCGGCTCAGGTCATGATCTCGCGGCCCATGAGTTCAAGCCCCACGTCGGGCTCTGTGTTGACAGCTCAGAGCCTGGAGCCTGTTTCAGATTCTGTGTCTCCCTCTCTCTGACCCTCCCCTGTTCATGCTCTGTCTCTCTCTGTCTCAAAAATAAATAAATGTAAAAAAAAAATTTTATAAAAAAAAAATTGCATCAGTATTCTCCTCAGACCTAGAACAAGCAATCCTAAATTTGTATGGAACCACAAAAGACCCCAAATAGCCAAAGTAATATTTAAGAAGAAGACCAAAGCAGGAGGCTTCACAGGCCCAGACTTTAGCCTCTACTACAAAGCTGTCATCATCAAGACAGCATGGTATTGCCACAAAAACAGACACATAGGCTAATGGAATAGAATAGAGACTCCAGAATTGGACCCACAAAAGTATGGCCAACTAATCTTTGACAAAACAGGAAAGAATATCCAATGGAAAAAAAGACAGTCTCTTTAACAAATGGTGCTGGGAGAGCTGGACAGCAACATGCAGAAGAATGAAACTAGACCACTTTCTTACACCATTCACAAAAATAAACGCAAAATGGATGAAGGACCTGAATGTGAGACAGGAAACCATTAAAACCCTAGGGGAGAAAGCAGGAAAAAACCTCTCTGACCTCAGCCTCAGCAATTCCTTACTTGACACATCTCCAAAGGCAAGGGAATTAAAAGCAAAAATGAATTTTGGGGGCATCGTGAAGATAAAAACTTCTGCCCCACAAAGGAAACAATCAACAAAACTAAAAGGCAACTGATGGAATGGGAAAAGATATTTGTAAATGACAGTAAAGGGCTAGTATCCAAAATCTATAAAGAACTCACCAAACTCCACATCCAAAACACAAATAATCCAGTGAAGAAATGGGCAGAAAACATGAATAGACTCTTCTCTAAAGAAGACATTCAGATGGCCAACGGGCACATGAAAAAATGCTCAACATCACTCCTCATCAGGGAAATACAAATCAAAATCAAAGTTAGATACCTCCTCACGCCAGTCAGAGTGGCTAAAATGAACAAATCAGGAGACTATGGATGCTGGCGAGGATGTGGAGAAACAGGAACCCTCTTGCACTCTTGGTGGGAATGCGAACTGGTGCAGCCTCTCTGGAAAACTGTGTGGAGATTCCTCAAAACATTAAAAATAGATCTACCCTATGACCCAGCAATAGCAGTGCTGAGGCTGAGGCATAGGGGCACTTGTACCCCAATGTTTATAGCAGCACTTTAAACAATAGCCAAATCATGGAAAGAGCCTAAATGTCCATCAACTGATGAATGGATAAAGAAATTGTGGTTTATATACATAATGGAATACTACATGGCAATAAGAAAGAATGAAATATGGCCTTTTGTAGCAACATGGATGGAACTGGAGAGTGTTATGCTAAGTGAAATAAGTCATACAGAAAAAGGCAGATTCCATATGTGTTCACTCTTATATGGATCTTGAGAAACTTAACAGAAGACCATGGGGGAGGGGAAGGAAAAAAAAAGACAGGGAGAGAGAGAAACCATAAGAGACTTAAAAATGCGAATAAACTGATGGTTGATGGGGGGTTGGAGGGAGGAAAGGGTGGGTGATGGACATTGAGGAGGGCACCTGTTGGGATGAGCACTGGTTGTATGAAAACCAATTTGACAATAAATTTCATATTAAAAAAATTGTAATAATTGCAAGCTGTAATATGTTTTCTGCTGATGTAAGAAAGTAATTTATCAAATATTTCCATGAGTTTTTATATTAAGATAGACATTCATTTATTCTATTAACAGCTTTTTTTTTTTTACCCTAGTGTTTTGCTAGGCACTAGACTATGGAAATTATTTTTCCCTGAAGGAACTTTCAACCTTTCGGACAGACAGAAAACCAATGATGAGTACATTGAAAAAGTTTTCTTTAAAGACTAATCAGCACAAAGGACACCTTTCATAATCTAATGGCAGATTGAGGGAATATTGCTCTTGGCAAATTCTATTTTAACTCTAAGTAGACATTAGCAGGTGGACTCTGGGATAAGGTAGGATGAAAGAACTATTTTGGGCACAGTGATCAGCTTATGAAGATAGAAAACATAAGATAGCGTAATTTAAGTTTAATATATTTTACATGAGAAATTAGTTGTATGAACAAATGGCTTTCTTGTGTGCCCGGCCTTGATCATTAGATATGTCATCACCTTTCTTAAAGCTTTGAGATTCTTAGAAAAGTATGGTAACCCACATTGTGTGTGTGTGTGTGTGTGTGTGTGTGTGTGTGTGTGTGTGTGGTGTGTGAGACAGAGAGAGAGGGAGAGAGGGGGAGGGAGAAAAGGTGGGGTATTGTTTAATTTATCAGAGATCTATGGGAATAATTTCTTAACTAATGGTCAATACAAGGTACAACACTGAAGGACAGCTATTATCAGTCTTTCAAATGGAAATATTTGCCTGGGTTAGTGAGGACCCAAAAGGGAAATAACTGACACTATCTGATCCCATTGTTTGCCCTGGAATTTCATTTGCAATAATATTTTACCTCTTACTAAAATAATTCCACAAATGGAACCTGAAAAAGAGATAAAGTTCTATTAAAACTAAATATTTCTTATTTAACTATCAGAAAGGACATATGTTATAGCTGTAATGGATACAATAAACAGAGACTGAGGCTGATTTTATAATCATAATTCCTAGAAAGTTTCTAGTAAATTATTCCCTGTAAATTATTCTAAGAGTATATTGAATAAATTGAGTGTGTGATAGGGGATTTTTTAAAATACATATAATACTATTTTAAAGATGTGCTACCAATAGTAAATAAGGATCAATTATTCTATAGTTAAATTTTGGTATTGTTAAATATTATGTATTTCAAGTATGTACTCCAAACATATCTAGTAAGTTTATTAGATATAATTGACATATGTCACAATAATAGCTTCAGGTATACAGCATAATGATTCAATATTTTATATATTGCCAAATGATTACCATAGTAAGTCTAGTTAACGTTCATCAATCTACATAGTTATAATTTTTTTTCTTGTGATGAAACTTTTAAGATCTACTCTCATAGCAACTTTCAAATATGCAGTGTAATATTAACTTTAGCCATCATGCTGTACGTTACATCCTCATGACTTATTTATTTTATAAATTGGAGTTTATACATTTTGACACCCTTTACCTATTTTTGCCTACCCCGGATATCAGGCAACCACCAATCTCTTCTATGAGCCCATTTAAAAAGATTTTTTTTCGGGGTGCCCGGTGGCTCAGTCGGTTAGGCGTCCGACTTCGGCTCAGATCATGATCTCGCGGTCCGTGAGTTCGAGCCCCTCGTCAGGCTCTGTGCTGATAACTCAGAGCCTGGAGCCTGTTTCAGATTCTGTGTCTCCCTCTCTCTCTGACCCTCCCCCGTTCATGCTGTCTCTCCCTGTCTCAAAAAAAAATAAACGTTAAAAAAAATTTTTAAAAAATAAAAGTTTTTTTTTTCTTTTTGATTCCACATATAAGTGAGATCATTAGTATTTGTCTTTGTCTAACTTATTTCACTTAGCATGACACCCTTAAGGTCCATCCATGTTGTCACAAGTTGCAAGATTTACTTTTTTATGACTAAATAGTATTCCAGTGTATAAATGTAACACATTTTCTTTATCCATTCCTCCACTGATGGGCAATTAGGTTGTTTCCAAGTCTTTCCAAATATAAATAATGCTGCAACAAACATTGAAGTGTGTATATCTTCTCAAGTTAGAATTTGTTTCTTTTCAATGAATCCCCAGAAGTGGAACTTCTGGATAATATGGTAGTTCTATTTTTAATTTTTTGAGATAACTTCATACTGTTTTCCATAGTGGCTCCAACAATTTACATTCCCACAAGCAATACATAATAGCTCCTTTTTCTCCACATTTTTGCTAGGACTTGTTATTTCTTGTCTTTTTGATGATAGCCATTCTAACAGGTATGACATAATATTTGTGGTTTTGATTGACATTTCCCTGATGAGTTGTGATATTGAGTGCCTCTGTTGGCCATCTGTATATCTTCTTTAGAAAAGTGTCTATTCAGATCCTCTGCCCATTTCTTTTTAATGGAATTGTTTCTTAGTGAGTTGTAGGACTTATTTATAGATTTTTTATATTAACCCCTTACACATAGATAATTTGCAAATATTTTCTCTTTTCTTCAGTAGCCTTTTCATTTTTTGATGGTTTTCTTTGCTGTGTAGAAGCTTTTCAATTTGATAAAGTGCCACATGATTGTTTTTGCTTTTGTTGCCTTTGCTTTTAGTGTCAAATCAAAAAAAATCATCTCCAAGACTTATGTAAAGCAGCTGACAGCCTGTGTTTTCTTCTAGGAGTTTTATGGCTTCAGTTCTTACATTCAAGTCTTTACTCCATTTTGAGTTTGTGTATGGTATAAGGTAATGATCCAGTTTTATTCGTTTGCATATGGCTGCCCAGTTTTCACACTATTTATTGACGAGACATTCCTTTCTACATTGTATATTCTTGGTTCCTTTGTTATATATTAATGGACTGTATATCATAGGCTTATTAATAGGCCCTCTATTCTGTTCCATTGATCAGTTTTTGTGCCAAAACCGTATAGCTTTGATTACTGTAACATTGTCATATAGTTTGAAATCAGGAAGTATGATGCCTCCAGTTTTGTTCTTCTTTCCCGAGATTGCTTGGGCTATTCAGGACCTTTTGTGGTTTCATACAAATTTTAGGATTGTTTGTTCTATTTATGTAAAACTGCTATTGGAGTTTTGATATCTATTGCATTGAATCTGTAGATTTTTTTTGGGGTAGTATGGATATTCAAACAATATTAATTCTTCCTATCCATGAGTACAGAATATCTTTCCACTTATGTGTGTCTTTTTCCATTTTCTTTCATCAATGTCTTATAGTTTTCATTGTATAAATCTTTCACCTTCTTGGTTAAATTTATACCTGAATGCTTTTTTTTTTAAATGCAATTGTAAATGTGATTGTTTTCTTAACTTCTCTTGCTGATAGTTTACTTTTAGTGAATAGAATTGAAGCAGATTTTTGCATATTTATTTTGTATCCTGCAACTTTACTGAAGTTGTTGATTATTTCTAATAGTTTTTGATGCAGACTTTAGGGTTTTTCTGTATATAATATGTATTCTGCAAATAGTGACAGTTTTACTTTTTCCTTTCTTTCTTTTTTTTAAATGTTTATTTATTTTTGAGAGACAGAGAGAGGCAGCATGAGCAGAAGAGGGCAGAGAGAGAGAGGGATACCCAGAATATGAGGCAGGCACCAGGCTCTGAGCTGTCAGCACAGAGCCCAATGTGGGGCTCAAACTCATGAGGCATGAGATCATGACCTGAGCCGAAGTTGGATGCTCAACCGACTGAGCAACCCAGGCACCCCTACTTCTTCCTTTCTGATTCGGATGCCTTTTATTTCTTTTTCTTGCCTAATTTATCTGTCAAGGACTTCCAGTACAATGTTCAATGAAACTGAAAGTGAGCATCTTTGTCTTGTTCCTGATATTGGAAGAAAAACTGTCAGGTATTCTCCATTCAGTATGATGTTAGCTGTGGCTTGTCATATGTGGCCTTTACTACACTGAAGTATATGTCCTCTTTGGCACTATGTTGAGATTTTCTATGTAAATAGATGTTGAACTTTGTCAAACATTGTTTCTACATCTATTGAGATGATCATATGATTTTTATTCTTCATTTTGTTGGTGTGGTATATCACACTGATTTGTGGACAGTGAACCATTCTTGGATTTCTGGAATACATTCTACTTGTCCATGGTGTATGATCCTTTTAATATATTATTGGACTCAACTTGCTAATATTTTGTTGAGAATTATTGCCTCATTATGTTCCTGAGGGATATTAGCCTATTATTTTCTTGTGGTCCCCTTTTCTGGTTTTGGTGTCAGAGTAATGTTGATACCCTGGCATATCTGTAAATAATCAACATCTATATAAATTCCATAATATGAGTTAGGAAGGGCATGTTGTTTCCAAAGCATGAAGAAAAGTAAACACTTTGCCAGAAATTATAGGTAAAACTATTGTTCTAACATTTTTGTTACTAGTTAATTAGGCATTAATTTGTAATGTGCAAATTGGCAGACTGTCTTCTGAGTCTATTACTTGTATTAATTTATTTGAAACTCACACTGATTCTATAAGGGGCACCCTATTAGGCTAATTTACAGATGAGAGAACTGTGGCAGGGGTAGATTACATTATAAAAATTTGTCTAAAATCATACAATTAATGTTTGGGGGAACAACCATGTAAAAATAAACTACAATCCAGTGACCACTGTGTCATCCTTTTGAAACATAAACTACAATCAATGATTACATAAATTTTTTGAACCCATAACTTCTGAACTCAACCACAGTGCTTTATTACACCTCTATAAATAATTGAAACACCTTCATGTGATTTGATGAAAATACATTAATAATGTCCTTGGGCTGATCATAATCCCTGTAAAGAATCAATAATTTATTGAGGTATTTTTGAAGTATAATTGAACAATGTGAAACAGTTTTGAAATGTGTCTTTATACCTGCTTAGGTGATCTACTCCATAGCACTGTGCTCTTCATGTGCTCCTTCTAATACATATCTAGGTTTTATTTATTATAATAGGGATTTAATAAGTGATCATCTATGTCTTAAGAGAGTCCAAATCTATTTCACATATTGGAATCCATAACTGTTGAAAGGTTTTTATGAATCATTATTTGTTGACTGCCTATTATGTTGTGGACACTGAGTGATATTAAAAAAAAATGCAATGCATTTCTACCTACAGGGACTTGCACACTAACTGGAGAGTAGTCATATGCTCCTGGAAGAATTTAAAGAATTATCCTGGGATCCCAATTGTTTGTCTTCTCCTTCTTCTCTCCCAGTTTTCTGGCTTCCAGATTTTTTTTTTATTGTTGCCTAAGAGCTTTACCATTCTCTACTCTGTTCTCTTATTTATTACTTTCTTCAGTCGTATCATTCAGTCAGTCATTTAGTGGGATTAAAAGATGCTTCATCTCCTAAAAAAGATGGGGTCCATATAAGTGTTTATCTCTGGACAGAGATAGAACAAATAGCAATGTATCAAAAAGCTTAAACATTTGTATCATTATCTATGTCTATATACCTGTATCAACACATATATCCATATTTTACGCATGACACAAGCTGACTAAAAAAGGAAATCAAAGGATAATGATATCATAAAGAAGCTTTTTATAGAAACAAGTCATTTATTGATTCTACTTTCCATGTATTTTACAAGACCTATATCAAAAGCATTAAGCTAAGTATTGGAAACAATATTGATATTTATTGTTCATACTGAACCACACCATACCCCCTTCAATTTAAATCCCTTCTTCTACATTTTCCTTTTTTTCATAATATGTGGATTACTAAAGATACTATGTAGTTTGTTAATTTGTTTATTATAGGCATATCCATGCCAGAAGGACAGTGCTCCACAAGGACAGAGATTTTTGTTTTGTTTACTAATATATACTAAATACCTAGAAGATGCCTGGTACATATTGAGCTCTCAATAAATATATGTGTAAATAGGATTTCTATAATGATGATCCTTCTCTGATGCATTTTATAGAATAGTTGGAAATTCAGAAGTGTATGAGGGTTATTTCAAAGGGGTAAGTCAGAGTTATTTCAAGAAAATATAACAGGGATCAGAGAAAATATGGAATAGAAGTTGTTTTTGGTTGTACAATAAGACAATTTGAGTAGGTTAAAAATAGAAGAATCAAGGTTTTTTTTTTTGTTATTGTTGTTTGTTTATAATAATGACAAGTATTGTTATATGTTTGGTTAGCTAGGGCTTTAAAAAGCATGAGAAAAATCCAGCTGAAGGAAAGAATTTGTGTGAGGTGGGTCATGTAAGAAACAGAATGTAACACTTGTTCAGTTTAAGTCCTTGAAACAAAAGTGTTTATGATAATAGGGTTGGTAATATTGAGTAGTGTATACTTTTGGGCCACTCTTTTAACTGTTGACAAGAGTGTAATATATTCACAAAAGACAAAGGCAGAGATGCATATCCTTTACCTCGGATAAAGAGTATATTTATCAGTACATTGTTTAGCAGGCTGAGAATTCAATGTTCTTCAGGCTATCTATAGCCAAAAAGAAAATTTAATGATAAAAATTAACTAATCGGCAATCATTTTGAAAATAAACTTCATCGTACTTCAAATTTACTTCCCTCTCCACAATAGAAATAGACTCTACACACTAGTGACGCTGCCAAGGTTTTAACATTCAGTAATATCCCACCAGTGCACACTAAAGAAAATGGAAAGCAAATGCCATGCCAAGATTAGACGTTTGTAGTTCTGTCTGCCTTTCCAACTCTCATCACACTCAGACACCAGGGACTGAAACAACATCATTTTAAACTTAAAAGTAAATTCTGTCATGTGAAAATTGCAGATGAAATAAATCCTAGATAAGCATGCCCTTTTCTCTCAGGGAAAAAAAAAAAAGTAAACTGGATTATAAGGATCAAATTGCCCCACTGCTTAGAGACATGTTCAAATATTCAGTTATGCACTATGCATTTACAATTTATGTGTTCTTATTACATTCCTGTTTTTGTCATGTACTAATGCTAGATAAACAGATTCTCTGCAAAATAAACTCTACTTAAGAGATGTTAAGGTTAGGACACATGCATTTGAAAGCGAACAAATGCAAATTAAAGCTACCTCTTGGTACTTAAACTGCCCTTCTGGGCAAGAAAACACATTGCCAAATGCAGGAAAAGAGATGAAAATTAAAAAGTTAACATGCCTACAAAATTGTGTCATGTTTGCAAAAATTAGAAACATCAAATTCAGTTATTTGACTTTTAGGGTGCAAAAGTGTCTAGTTCCAAGTACTAAAATCAGTAGCAGAGACATACAGCATGTATTTTACATGTGTACTTAAAAAAAACACTAAGTAGCCAATATTTTTCTGCTCTTGGAATATGACTTATGTTTCCAAAAAAATATGACAAGATGACAATAGTGGTAACTGAATTCTATTTTATGGTTATAGTTCCCTAAGAATTATAGAAGCATGACACATTCTAATTTTTGTTTTTGTGGCAGGTTTATTGAGATATAATTTACAGACCATCTAATTTACCCATTCAAAATGTATAATGCAATATTTTAGTTGATTTAGTATTTCCTTTAGTATTAGAATTGAGTATATTCTCTGACCTATATAGCCATCATCGCAACCAATTTTGAAATATTTCCATCATTCCAAAACCAAACACTACGCTCTTTAACTATCAGCCACCAGACATAGGTAACCACTAAGCTACTTTCTGTTCTTATACATTTCCCTCTTCTGGGCATTTCATATAAATAAAATCGTGTGTATGTGTGTGTGTGTGGGTGGGTGGTTATGAGTGGCTTCTTTCCCTTAGCATGTTTCTAAGGTTTATTTATATTGCAGTCTATCAGTACTTCATTTTTTATGGCCAAATATACTCGTGTGTATATAAACCACATTTTGTTTATCCATTTGCTAGTTGATGGGTATTTGGGTTGTATATTGTGAATAGTGTTGTTATGAACATTAGTGTACAGATTTTTGTGTGGATATTTGTTTTCATTTCTCTTGAGTATATACCTAAGATTGGGATTGCTGGGCCAAATGATAACTCTATATTTAATATTTGGAGGAACTGCAAGACTGTTTCACAAGGTGACTATGCCAATTTATGTTCCCACCAGGGAAATGTGAGAGTTCTGATTTCTCCACATACTCACCAATACTTCTTACTATCTGTGTAGATTAATTAATCCAACAAATTTCTAAAGTATTCATCCATTATTCATTATTTCTTTATGTACTTTTTCTTCTCCTTTCTCTTCCATCTCTCTTTCTGGGACTCCCATTAAGTATATGTTACTTCTCTTAATGCTATCCCACGTTTATCTGAGGGTCTGTTCATTTCTCTTAATTTCTTTTTCTCTCTGTTCTTCAGATTACATAATCTCTATCTTCAAATTCACTGATTCTTTGTCCTGCTAGTTCAAATCTGTTGAGTCCCTTTAGGGTTTTTTTTTTTTTTTCCATCTTATTTACCTTTGAACTCCATTATTTCCATTTGGTTCATTTTTTCTTTCTTTCAGTAATTTCTATATCTTTATTGCCATTCTCTATTTGATGAGTCATATCTGTCTTTACTTTCTTTACTTCTTTAAACATAATTTCCTTTAGTTCTTTGAGAAACTTACAATGGCTCCTTTAAAATCTTTGTTGAATCTGACCACTGGTTGCTCTCACAGGCAGTTTCTGTTGCCTGATTTTGTCCCATGTCAAAATTTCCCAGTTCTTATAAATATTTATTGTTGGAAACTAGGGATTTTAGAAAATATATTCTAGCAAATCTAAGTACTGGCCATCTACCACCCAGGGTTTGCTATTGTTGTTTGTGTTTGTTTCGGGAGTGGCTGGATTATTGTAGTGCCATCTATTTCCCGAGCAGTGTGGAGCTTGTAGTGGTGTTCCTCAGGGGTGCAGCCCAACAGTCACAGTCACCTGGGGTAACAACGATTTGAGCAGGGCTCGCTGTCTCCTTTCCGACTGCACACAGTAGGTAAGCACCACCAACTTCTAGTTGATCTCTCCATCTTCAGCAATGCTCTTAGGCATACATTCCTCCACAGACTGATCCAATTTAAGCCTGGCTCATTTGTAGGGATGGTTTTTGAGGTCAGTGTTTGAGATTTGTTCTCGCCCCAGCAGAATGCCCCACAGCTGTCTCCTTTTCTCTCTGATGAACTAGCTAATAAGCCTTTGGGTTTCCTTCCATCTCCAGTCAAAGGACCAGTCTTTTCCTAATTGTTTTTTTTCCCTACGCTTTCCATTGTTTTTAAGAGCATCCTCATGCTTAGCGTCCCTCTTTGTTTCCAATCAAGCTATTTATTTAGGGAGGAGCTACATGCTTCTCTATCTGGACACTATTTTGAAGTCACGGCTCTGGAATTGGGGGAGTGATGGTGGCATACTTCTCTCTGAGTGCCACCTCTGCTTTAGTAACTGGGTATTCAATGGAGGAAGTGGTGGTTGCCTCAACCTCTGGTCTTGTCAGCCTTCCTATCCTGATATATAGTCTCCTCTCTATGGATAAGACAGGAAGAACAGAGGTCCTATATTGTTAATACGCAGAGCCCAAGCTAGTACCTCAATCTTACAAATGGGAACTGAACAGAGAAAGGGAGTCCCAGCATCTTGGCTGCACCCATTAGGAATCTAGTCTAAGAGGTCCCTGGAAGACAAAATGTAAAATGTTGATGCCACCCCTGACTGGGAGCTGGGGGGTAGAGCTATGTTCCTGGTTTCTCCTGCCTGGGGTAGAGTTTCCATCATACTCAGCTGGGAGGGCCAGGGGAGGGAAAAGGCTATGGTTTAAAATGTCACAGACTCTTGTTGTATATAGGGATTTTAGTAGAGTTTCTTGAATAAATATTTATTTGCTATAAACTCTTGGGACTATTTTCAGAGACTTTAATTTAAAACAATGTCACCAGTTTTTCTGGAAAATAGATCCACAGAGCTCCTCATGTTGCTCTTCTAGAAAAGGTAACCTCAACCTTTCATCTGGGATTCATTCATTTGGAATACAAATCGTTTCAAATTTTCATGTTCCAAATTATTAGAGATTTCTATTGTGCTTTCTTTTTAAAATTTTTTTAATGTTTATTTAGTTTTGAGAGACAGAGAGAGACAGACCGTGAGCAGGGGAGGAGCAGAGAGAAAGAGAGCAAGACACAGAATCTGAAGAGGCTCCAGGCTCCGAGCTGTTAGCACAGAGCCTGACGCTGGGCTGGAACTCACAAGCCTTGAGATCATGACCTGAGCCAAAGTCGGCGCCCAACCAACTGAGCCACCCAGGTGCCCCTCTATTGTGCTTTCTAAAGCACAGAAAGACTAATCCCTAATTTTTAGTCTTCTGCATGATCAAAATGGCTAACATAACTAGTTATAAAGTAACCAAAATGAAGAACGCTTAGCTCTGTAATTGCTAGATTCCTTCTAGTGATAATACTAACAACTTTCACCGGCATGATGCTTTTCAAAGCGCACACACTGTTCTAAATTAATCCTGACAGTAAAATTTTCAGATGGTTTATTATAACTCTTGTTTTACAGATAGGGAAACATGGGAGATAATGACTGTGCTTCTCCCCCAGAGCCCTTCCTCTGCTCTGTCCTGCATTTCAGAGGCTGACCTTCAGGCTACACTTTCCACACACCATTGCCACCTGGATTCTGGATGGGATCAGACCAGGGTACCATACTGGGAGATTCAAGGGTATAGGAAAGAGAAAAGCCAGGATATTTATCCTCCTCCTTCTCTGCCTCTCAGTTCTCTCCTTCCATTTTCACCACCTGTTACATCTCTTATATAGTTCCAAATGCCATCAAATAGGACCACTCTATTGCTACGTTTTCTGAGTAAAGTGGACCCTGAATTCCAGTAACTCTGCTCCCTCCTTTTGACTGTCTGGGCTTGGGCTTCTAGTAATTTTCTCCTGGAGTTCATCAGTAGGAACCTTACTTTCTCGTTTTTTGGTCTCAAATCTCCCTCATCTTCCATGTAGCCAAGTATCAAAATTAAAAACCCCTTTGTTTTAAATATTCAGTGGTTTATCTTGTGAGTTAGGTTCTCACTGAAGCAATTGCTTAGATGTTAAATGTCCAAAAGGAAACTTGAACCCAGTATATTTGAATCTAACCTCAACACTGTTTCTACTTTTATAGCAGAGTAGCCTTTTTGACTCAGTCCAATGTTGAACATGTTTGGGAAGAGGGTATTCCTTTTAATGTAGAAAGACAATAAAATATAACGCTTTGTGGAGTGACCGTTCCTAAAATTCTGTGTGCTACAAATACTATAAATGTTACTCTTAGTTCTCTGATTATTCAGGAGATATTACTAAATCTCCTCATGTATTCTTTTTGTTATCAAGTTAGAAAGCAAATGAGATAGTATTACAGAATATGGTTACATTTGATATAATATTACTTAATAAAGGTCAAATTGAAAGTATTTAGCCACCTTTGCCCCTATGTAACTAACCTCTGATTTGTTTCAAATAAGTTGGCACCAAAAAAAATCGTTTGGCAATCCACTATGTTTTAATAAATTGTCACAATTCATATATAGGGCAAAGAACATAGCTCATGAAAAAAACTATTTAAAAATCACTAAAAATAATATCTTTTTATGAATATATTTTAATATGTATTGATATTATTTGTGAGTCCATATATCAGATTGTATTTAGTCACGGAAAGTATACATTTTGCTTATTGTTTGCGATACATATTAATTCTTTCTCTTTTCTGATTAATATTTGAGAGAGGACTCTCAAATAGTAGAAAGGTTAAATATATCCCACTTATGCATACATACTCACACATGTATGCTCCATCTAATTCATGAATACTATCTTATTAAAGAGAATTACAATGCAGATGACTATATTAAGCTGATTTACCTTTTAAAAAAATTTTAATGTTTATTTTTGAGAGAGAGAGAGAGCAAGATCAAGGGAGGGGCAGAGAGTGGGAGACACAGAATCTGAAGCAGGCTCCAAGCTGTCAGCGCAGAGCCCGATGCAGGGCTCGAACCCACGAACAGTGTGATCTTGACCTGAGCCAAAGTCAGACACTCAACCAACTGAGCCATCCGGGTGCCCCAAGCTGATTTACCTTTAAGCTCACTTTACCATTTTTTCTTAAAAGGGGTACTAGTTTGGTTCTAAAAGTACAGTAACAAGGAAAACCAATACCCCCTTTGTACCCATAATTTGTATCTTTCTTTGCCTTATCTAGTGGCATATAATTATGTCATTTCAACCTAATTCTTTTTCCTTCTTTGTTATTATCATGCCATCAGCAAACATATATTAAGTATGTACACATACAAACTCTGGTTACCAGAAATGTCTTGAATTTAAAAAGGCAGTTAATATCCCTTTCCAGCTAACAAAATCAAATTAAAATCTATACGTGTCAAAACAGAACAAATTAGGAGATGGTTAATATACTGTATATCTCTACAAACACTTAAGCGTGCATGCACACACACACCCATCTAGACACCAGCATACATGATGACAAAAGTCCTAGAATTTTTAACCAAATTTGTATGCTAAGTGTTCCGGAAAAGCAGGTTAAATAAGCAATGACTTCTTATTATAGATTCCCCAATTTAAATAGCTACAATAAAGCCATCTGGGCATATCCACAGATGCACAGCTTGGCAGCAAGCACAGCAGTTTACAGAAGGTCATATGCTAAGTTTGGACATCCCAGCATTCCCTCTACACTAAATTGTCAAAGCCAGATTATGAAGAAAAGAGTTGTGAATGTAATGCACGTGTATAGTTAGCAGTATTTTTGCATTTGACATGTTTGAAATCGACTGCAGTTTAAGGATGTAGTTATGTACTTTCTAACACCATAGTGGACACATAATGGAAAGTCATTTCAGAGTAATACCTTGAAAGACTTAGTTCTGTAAGTCAAGTTAGTTCCTTAAATGTGTAATTCAAACTTATGCCTTGACTGATTTTGTGATTCAGTCCACGATTAGGTTTAATTTCTCTTGTTTATAATAATCAAGAGAAGAATCACAAAACTGTCATATTTCTACATGGAATTCTAATTCTATGCATGTGTTTTAACCATGAAATGAATCAAACTCCTATAATTTGGATCATGTTAAGGATATAAACAATATCAAATAGGACTGGCACACAGCAACTGACAGAGGGTAGGGAAAATGTGTCCTAGTAAGTGGTAAATAGAAGCCAGCTTGGAATTAACCTATTTGCTACTGGTAAATCAAAAGTCTTTGATATACACAGATAGTTAACTGAATAAGAATAGTAGTAAATCCTTAAAGCAGAAAAGTCTGTGACTCACTAAACTTTCAATAACAGCCCTTTGTTTTCAACACTAATTGACAAAACACAAAAATATTGTGTTCCTGATCTATTATTTTTACAAAGCTATCAACAACATGTATCCAGCGTTGTGTAAAAGCTTTTGGACCTTGCCCCGTGGTACTTAACGCATTTTACATTGATACTCAACACACACACACGCTTACTCATACAAAAACCTGGAATTAAAAAATGTTTTATAAACATACATCCCCTTACATGATGGCAATCTGCTCTATTCTGTTCAATTCAAATACATTCTATTCTGCTCTATTGAATTTGATTTATCAATGAGAAGCTCAACCCACTAAATTGATTTCATGATCCACAAATGAATCATGGACCACAATTTGAAAATTAATATTTAGGCTATAATAATCACATTTGGTTAAGCCACAAAAATATATAATAAAAATAGTGTGAATCATCACATAAACAATTTAGACAATCATACTGTGAATAGAAGTATTTAACTTGATTCTCTTTAATTAGAAAAAAATTAATAAAATGATTAATACTGTTCATCTGAGAGGTAGGTATGATTTGCAGTGTGCTACTCATTATCTGTGACCACTTTTTCTCCTCAATTAAATGGATTGTATGTATAAAGAGGGTTTTTCCTCAAAGAATCTTGAGAAGTGAATATGGAATGAAATGCATAAAAGGAAAGAGAATTAGAAACATCGATGAAAAGGATGGAAGTAGAATGAGATCAAGAGAAGAAAATAATACAAAAGAATACAAGGCAAAAAAGAGAAAATAAGATAAATATATGCAAAATATTTGAAAAATCAATAAAGAATAAAGAAATGTGATGCCACTGCTGTGAAATGAGAAAATGTCAGTATCAAGAACATTTTGCAGAATTTACTAATTACTCAGCACTTCTTCCTTGTCAGATGCTTCTCTACGTGGTGAACGTATGCTAACTTGCTTGTAGTCTCAGAACAACCTAGAAGGCAGGTGTAGTTTTTATCCCCATTTCACAGAGAAGAAAGCCAAGGTAAGGCTTTCCAGATCACACAGCTTGCAAGTATTAGATTCATCTATGAGCACAAATTGTCTAGCCCCAAAGCCCACACTTAATTACTACCTCATACTTCAAAGTTAGTACATTATAAGTGATACAAAACTGTATTCATGTTGTGAATAAGGAGCTTTTTTAAGAGTCCTGCAAGGCAGTAAATGAGAGAGTCATGCTTCAAATCCACATAAGTAAATTTAAAGCTTGTTTTCTTAAGAACTCTATTCTACAGACTTACTATGAACATTCACTATGCCCCACACACTCTGCTTCATGCTTTATCCAGTTTGTAATATACCATTTAATTCTTACAAAGACCAAATAGAAAGCTGTTATCTCTATGTTGTGTATATATGAAGACATTCAGATACATATGGTTTAATATCTTACATAAAGTCATGCCAGTAGTAAATGGAAGAGCTGAATTCAAAGTGAGCCCATCTGACTGTAGTTTATTTAATCTTAACTAGTATGGTGTAATACTCATTAACAGGGATATTCCAGAGGATATCATATTTGCAATATTGTGTTTAATATCATAGGTATTACATATTTCATGGAAGCATATTGAAATGGAGAGAATTAAGGATAATAGTAGAGGAAAAAGGGACCATGCTTGCTGGAGGGTATTTATAGCTATTACATTTAACAGTGAGATAAAGAGCTGTGGGAGTTCATTAGTCCCAGTTAAGTTGTACATAGGTCTACTGTTCTGGAAAGTGATATAAGTACAATGCAGAACTGTGAGCACAAATTAACAGTGAAGCATCATGATTGGTTATTGGACACAGTGAAAATCCTTCAAGTTTATTCATACCAAAGACCAAGATAAGTTCCTGACATACTAAATAATTAACAAAGAAAATGAAAACCAAAAACATATATCTATACATATATATCTATATACGTATATAGATATCTATATACGTATATAGATATATGTGAGTTCGTATTATATCTAGAGTATTTTTGAGGCAAAAAATGTCAAAAAATCATTTAAAAATCTATTAAACATATGTACATTAAAAAAAGAACACCTTAATATAATCAAATGCAATTAAGCAAGAAACTTGGAAAAACTAAAGTATTTGCAAATATGGTTAAGCAAGTGTTGCTGTTTAATCAATACAATGTTCATAAAAATTAATAAGAAATACAGTAAAATATCCCCAGAAAAATAGACTCCAAAAGGAAAAGGAGAAAAAGTTGTACTTAGGAGACACATGACCTTTGATTATGCATGGATATAAGTCATAAAAGAATGGGCCCTTTATGTGGCTTCATAATAATTAAGAGTTTGGGCTCCAAAATCTGACAGACCTGGGTTTGAATCCATATTCAGTCAACCTCATAGCAGTTGTGTGGTCCTAGTCTAGTTAGCTTTAAAAGTTCCTTCAGAAATGTGACTGCTTTTAACAATGGCTACCCACCCCCCTTCTTATTTAATTATACACCGTTTCTGTCTTTTAGGAAATTTTTCAGTTATAATTTCTGCATGATTTTCTCACATTACCTCTTATCCATGTTGACCTGCTTCGTATATATTTCTTATAAATATCTTGCATTCCCTCCTATCTTCCTTTTGTTGTCTGTCTCTTAGTCTTTTATTGGCCTATCCCTATATCATGAAGAATATTTAATGGAGGAACCATATAAATGAGCATAATTAATACATATGAAAGAGACCATATAAAGCACAAGAAGGGAGGACAAATTTGGAAATTTTCAGAGATCTAAAGAAGATAGGATTGCCATATACAATAGCAACACTGTTAAATTTGAATTTCAAATAAATAATATTTGGAGCATACTTATACTAAAAAATGTTTTTAGTAAATGTGCCAGTCATAAAGGGCATGTAACAAATAAAACAATCCTAACATCCTCTTTAGGATAAGTAAAAATTCCTCTTTATACTAGAGCTTTTTGGAAGTTGACTAAAATGACAACCTAGGAACTCAGGGAGAAACGAAACTGACAAAAAAATGCTAAAACAATTTAAACTACTAAAAAGAAAAGAATGAGGTATAAAGCATGGAACTGGATTTAAAACTCTTCCTGGGTCAGAAGCTATAGAAAAGTCATACAAGGCAGGCAATTTTGTTTAGTACAAATAAAATGGCTGACTCTAAGATATATCAGATATGACTTACAAGATTTATTGCAAAATTGAGTCACCAAGACAAAAGAAAAAAAAGATTTGTGATTATGTATAATCCAAAGAGATAGAAGTCTAGATGAGATATTTATTTATGAATGGAACCAGAAGGATGATGCAGTCTGTCAAGTCAAAAGTATGTCAAATGTATTAGTTGAAAAGGATGCAAGTATCCTAAAATATTCGTAGGACAATGTTAACCACATGGAAGAGTAGTTTTATCAGCTTTTATTGAAGACAATAATTGTATCAAGCTTTTTTTTGTAGGCATAAGAATATTTTTCCTAGAAAATTGTATATACCAGATTAATATGTAAAATAGACCATGGTGAAATTGGAGTAGTGGATGCAGTTGAGGAGCTCAAATGCCCAATAAGGACCATATTAGAAATTTAACAGCCTTAAACACTGTAATGATGGATTCCCTCACTATGTAATAAATTCAAACATAAGCATGCAACTCAAAATTGTAAAATAATTTGGAGTCTCAAAGTGTTCATTGATTTTTATTTTCAAACATAATTTTAAAAGTTATTTTTCAACGTTTTGGAATATTTGCTTTTTTTTACAGAGTAGTTTTTTTTAATGTATTCATTTATTCTGAGACTGAGAGAGTAAAAGTGGGGGAGGAACAGAGGGGGAGAGAGAGAGAGAGAGAGAGAGAGAGAGAGAGAGTTTCAAGCAGGCTGCGTGTTGACAGCGCTTGATGCAGGGCTCAAACTCACAAACCATGAGATCATGACATGATCTGAAACCAGGAGACAGACACTTAACTGACTGAGCCACCGAGGTACCCCTGGAATATTTGTTTTTTACCAGTAGTTTATACAAGGGCCTCCTATACATCCTGAATAACTAAGTGATAGTAAAGACTATGTTATCTCTCCTTCTTCCTCCAAAGGGAGCTCCAAAGAACAAGAATATATATTTGATCAAGAATATATTTGGAGCAAAGGCAGGTAATTCAGTAAAAATAACAGGAACTATGAGCAAGAAGAAACAAGTTGGCAAATGTGGGGTCAGACCCTGATTTTGCTTACTGTTGTGGTTTCAGAACTAAAAATTTATTTTGAAAAATCTAGAAATGTTACATGGAAATCATCTAATTTTTGTGATAATAGGGAGTTATTACAGGGGGAGATAAAAATAAGAAAAGGAGCAGAAACCTAATTTTTCTTTCCAAGTGGCAAAGTATGAGTATAATTTGAAATAGAATGCAAAGGCATCTCTCACATAAAGGAGGTATAATGTTCTGGGATTTAAAGAACATAAGTAGTCCTTCCAATTGCAATATCATTTAATAAAGTTCAAAGGCAGAGAGTAGAAACTGAAGAAATTGCAGAAGAAATTGAAAAAATATTGAAGAAATATTTCATCTTTACCTACACTGAACAAGCCTTTCTGGATATTCTGTTCTCAGGCTTTTATGTATGACACTCTCTTGCTGGACAGTGCTACCTGCTTCCAGGATACAGAGAAGTCCTGCTCCCAGGACTTCACATATGACCTCTGTGTTGCTAGTGTCCACAAGTAAAACAGATGTTTCATCATTTCATGGAGTTTGTCTGGAGTGGAGCTGGTGGGTGTCAGACACATACATACAAAAAACATACATACACACATACATAGTTGGTAGGAAACCAAAAGCAATATAAATTTCATTTGCATTACAACCCAGAGCCAGCCAGCCACCTTGTTTTGAAACATCTAAATGTTACAAACCTCACATTTGATCCTCATGTGGAGGATAGAAAGGCTGTAAAAAGGAAACACCATTTTCCTTTATGTCTTGGAAACCTGGACTCTTGATGGGCCTGTGCCACTCATCTTGGAGGTGGGAAACCTAGGCAGATGGATGTTGAGAGGTTTATCTCTCATTCAAGGCACTTAGTTTTAGTGTCGCAGTTGGCATGACTCAATGCTGAGTTGAGCGGTAGCAGACTTCATCTGAAACCTACAATGGCAAGGCAAGGAAGCCATTTTTTTGTCCCCAACCAACAGACCCTGAGGGGGACTGCTGGCCTGGTTTTTCTCTTTGTTGTAGGATGTAACCGAAACCTGGGGGCTCATAGCTGTCTAGAGTCAAAAGGTATTTGGTTCAGCTTGAGAGTCCTAATGGGTTCTGTCCAATCCAAGAGAAAGATTAATTCACTATCTACACCAAGCTTAGATTCCAGCAGTTAGATGAGCAAAGAGACAGTGACTAGAAGCTGCTGAGGACAATGGCTAAACTCAAGGATGACAGCTTCTGACTCTTGCTGTCCCATCTTTGCCCTGTGTCTGTCCACCCCCACCCCCCCACCCGCGATTGCCATAGGATTGAAAAGCTGTACTCCTTATCCAAGAAACACATCCTGAAAATCTGGCTTTATTTTTATTAAAATGAGATTGAACATCACTTAGGTAGATTATGTACATTATTATACAGGATTACATATACTGTTTATAACTAAAGTTAATTTTTTTCACATTAGAGCATGAGTGAATTCTCCTGAGGAGGTAATGAATTAAACAAAATATTAAGATTAAAACTGAATGCTTTCTCAGCACACAAAATTATGGTATAGGTGAAGTTTGCAACTCACTGCTAACAATTCTATTAATTCTGCATTTATTAACACCCAATGACAATTACACTAAGTATCTCATTCACATTCTTTGGCAAATTTGCATCCAGAATGTTGGTAATGGAGGGAATTGAAGGAGGCACTATTATTGAAAGAAGGGCTGAGATTCTACCTTGAAAATCTCTTTGCTCTGAAAACATTCTTTTCACTTAGAGTAAATGCTTATGTAGTGTGGCTTTGATAGAAATGAATAAAACTTATTCAGTGCTTTTTCCCCCGTGTCTTAAGGAGTGCCTACCTGAAACTGTTTATTACACTTTCAGAGCAGATAAATGCAGAAATTATGACTGGCAGTTATATGTGAAATCTTATTTATCGAGGCAATATGCAAGTTCAGTCTCTGTAAGCTTCACTGTGTAGATGTGCATTTTCAACTCTCTTTAGATTCAGATTCAAATAATAGTTACTGATTGCCACTTACAGGCCAGAGCTAGTGATAAGTTCTTCATAACCATCTTATCCTTGAAATCTCCTGAAAATTTTGTGATGTAAATATTATTGTACCCAGTTTATAGATGAAAAAACTGATACTGAAAGTTCTTAAGTAACTTCCCAAGGACAAATAACTATAGGTGTGATATAGGCAAGATTTGAATTTTGTCCGTCTTGTGATTTAAATTCTAATGCTTTTGTTACTGATGCCGCTGCTTTTTTGTTTTTATTCTTTCTTTCTTAAAGAGGCTCCATTAAAAAGTCGACCTGCAGTCACAGGACTTTGATATTCAACCATCTTTCCCTGTTCCCAAACCCCTTCAAATTAAACAGATTGGGGCTTTGAAAATAATGTTTCAAAACATAAGCCAAAACAAACTCAGTTTAGCTTCATGGCAGATGTTCTAGTTCTAGGCTGAATGAGGCATCAAATCTGCCACTCCTTTGTATGTTTTTATTGTTGTTGATTTTGGAGAATGACACTAAATTAATGAATTGCCTTTCAAATCCCCCTTGAAAATGTGCTTATAGCCATGGATGGTAGGCCCAGGTGTGGTAGCAGAGTTAATTAGAATGTGCACATTAGATGCATCTCAGAAGGCTGCATATCCAATGCAAATTTTCAAGTGCTTAATGTTCATTCAGATGTGTGTAGTGATTGCAGACAGCAAAACTAGAATGCTTTGAGCTTATGAGCTTGGACAGCCTTCTTGTGAGCTCACGACAAAACCAAATGAGGTGAGGTGGCAAAATCTTTTACTGATTCCTTTGGAATTGATTGTTACTGCATTTACCAGTAGGATGTACATCTTGCATAATAATAATTATGTTGCTATAACAGGACATTTATTTTGGTGTGGTTCAGTACACGCTGTTTATGTGTGTACTGGCCATTTTTTAAATTTATTTGTTTATTGATTGATTTTTACACGTATTTATTTTTGAGAGACAGAGAGAGAGCACAAGTGGGGGAGGGGGCAGAGAGAGAAGGAGACACAATCTGAAGCAGGCTCCAGGCTCTGAGCTGACAGCACAGAGCCTGCCTCGGGGTTCGAACCCACGAACTGCGAGATCATGACCTGAGCCAAAGTCAGACGCTTAACGACTGAGCCACCCAGGCGCCCCTGTACTTGCCATTTTTAGAGTACTCACTGTCAAAATGCTAGTGTCCCATGACAAACATGTCTAATACTCTTGCTTACCAACGAGTGGTTATGTCTTATCTTTAAAAATTCGCATAATTTATGGGGCGCCTGGGTGCCTCAGTCGGTTGTGTCTGACATCGGCTCAGGTCATGATCTCACGGCTTGTGAGTTTAAGCCCTGTGTAGGGTTCTGTGCTGACAGCTCAGAGCCTGGAGCATCTTCAGATTCTGTGTCTTGCTCTCTCTCTCTTCCCCTCCCCCCCCCAGTCTGTCTCTCTCTGTCTCTCAAAAATAAACATTAAATTTTTTTTTAAATCCTATAATTTCTTTTTTTAAAAAAATTTTTTGATGTTTATTTCTGAGAGAGGGTGACAAAGTGCAAGCAGGGGAGGGGAAGAGAGAGAGGGAGACACAGAATCCGAAGGCAGGCTCCAGGCTCTGAGCTGTCAGCACAGAGCCCGACTTGGGGCTTGAACCCACAAACCGTGAGATCATGACCTGAGCCAAAATCAGATGGTTAACTGACTCACCCACTCAAATGCCTCCCCCCACCATTCCTATAATTTCTGTTGGGATGTTATGAGTCAGTAAATTATACTTTTTTAGGGGGACTCGCATTTGTAACAAGTTGAAAGACAAACACAAGATTCTCAGACAGATGGAAATCAAAATAACATTATTCTTACTGTTAGAAATGTTAGTAAATGGTGCATTAGATTTACGACAAAAAAGACTCATTAATGCCAAAATTAGGTTTGAATTAGGTAGTCACATGCAACACTGGACAACCTCAGACCTCCACTGTCAGTAAGACGCCTCTCAGTGCATAGCAGAGAAAGTGCAAAATGAATGCATTTTACAGACAAGAGATTCCAAAAACTATCAAAGGAGAGCCTAGCCATACATATTTAGCTCTTCTCCTAAACTTACCAGTCACATAAACTAATTACCATTTGAAGATGTCAAATGTTTCATTCCATAATAGAATAACATCTTGCTTTGTTAGAACTAAAACAAGAACAATAGCATATCACTGAAATGTTAAAGCACACTAATTTGAAAATTCAAGTTATAAAATAAATAAGTTAAGGCAATATATATAACCCTCTCAGAGTCTCTCTGTCTCTCCACTTTCCTGTATTTTTCTCTCTCTCTCTCTGTTTCCTTTAAAGAATGTGTGTAAAACTGCCTCTGTACGCTGGTCAATCTAGCACTCAGATGTATTCTAAGGATTTCACGTTGACAGTAAGAAGCCACCACAGTTTTCACTAAAGAAGGTCCAAAAGACTTAAAGGTTGTTACAAAAAATATGTCCATGAGCTTGCCCATTTAAGCTGAGGTATCTCAAACTATGTCTTGAGCATCTCATGTTTCTGTTATCTCCTAATGCATTAGTTTCCTGTCGCTGTTTTAAGGAATTGCCACAAACTGCGGAGCTTAACACGACACGTATTTGTTACCTTAGAGATGGGGATGTCTGTAGTATAAAAGAGTTTGACCAGGCTGAAATCCATGTCAGTAGAGCTCCATTCCATGTAAAGGCTGTGGGGGGAGAATTTATTCCGTTGTCTTTTCCAGAATCTAGAATCCACCCACATGTCTTGGCTAACGGCCACTTCCTCCATCTCAAAGATAGGAGTGTAGCATCTTCTGATCTTTTTAAGGATTTAGAGAAAACTCTTCTACAGTTTTCTTGTATAAAACCTTCTTAAAAGGATTGTCTAATTACTTGAATAATAATAATCCACGATAATCTCCTTGATTCAACTGTCTTGATTTAATCACACCTGCAAAGTCCCTTTCGCCATGGTCAAGGTAACATTGACAGGTGTCAGTGATTAGGGTATGGATGACTTGGGGGCTCTTTTCCTGCTTACCTCACCTAAGCATCTCAGATAGCCTATGAGGGGGTGACTTGCACTCTTGTTCATGCCCATAATCCTTTACTATAAAAAAATCAGAAGTAAAAACAACCCTAGAGAGTCATAAGTTATAAATGTAATAGCCTAGAGTAAAAGAAAAAAAAAAAAACATGATCTCAATAGACACAGAGAACACTTAGAAGTGTTAAAAGAAAACACAACAAATATTTATGTCCTGGATTAGGAAATAATTTCTTACATATGACACTAAAAGTATAAGCAATGAAAGAAAAAAAAAGATAAACTGGACATCATAAAATTACAATCTTCTATTCTTCAAATGACAACCACAATGGAAATGAAAGGTAATTTACAAATGGGAAGAAAACATTTTCAAATGATAGATCTGGTATCCAAAATATATAAAGAACTCTTAAAACGTCAAAAAGAGTACAACTATCTCTTGAAGTTCTTCAGAGGATTAAAAATCACATAAAATTATACAAAATTATGGTATATTTATTTAGCCTTCCTTGAAATAGAACTGCAGAAAAAGAATCATAACTTCTCCCTCTCATCTCGTCACATAACTCAAATAATAACAGTGGTCATTCATATCTGCATTAAGGCAAATAACTATTATGTGGCAATATCAAGGGATTTGGATTCAGACGAATCTGTAGCCAGATCCTGCTTAGATACTTAGTTACCCATGTGACTCCTGACAAATCATCTTCCTTTCATAATCCCCATTTGTTTTTTGTTTGCTATTAAGTTAAACTTAATAATACTAATTGATGGACTAATTCTACAAATAATCATCACATGATTGCTATAATCTTGTCACTGTATTAAGCCCAGGGGAAACAGTGCTAAATACATAATATTTAATCTATTTCAATGTGCAGGTAGGATTATAGGAAAGATTACACAAAATGACTTTAACCCTTACATTATCGTATACATAGTGGGCCTGAATAAAAGAAGATATCACTTTTTATTTACATGCTAGTACTGAGTCTCTTCACATCTGCAATATTCTACAATGCCTGTGTCAGTTCACTTGCATTTCTATCAACGAAGCATTAGATAGTATATCTAGTCAGCACAGAGTCTGCTTCAGATCCTGTCTCCCTCTCTCTCTGTTCCTTCCCTGCTCATGCGCTCTCTGTCTCTGTCTCTCTCTCAAAAATAAATACACATTAAAAAAGGAAAATACATCTAATTGTATACCTTGAACAGGTGTACAATCTGATAGATGTGAAATAGACTTATTTCTCTAATTTATTAGCAACATTTAGAATTTGAACCGGATTTGAAAATTACTGACAAGTATATTGATCTCACTATTGTATTTCTTAAAATACAGGAAAATATGTCCATTGCTGGCCACTAAACTAAATTCTCTTTAGTTAACCCTTTCAGCATTTCTGACACTAACTTTACAAAATGACGTGTGATTTTCTGTTTCCTTGAAGATGCAATCAGATAATGGCAAGAGTAGAATAGGAATTTTTAAAAATAGGTAAGTGTTGTTTTCTTTTTTCTTGGATATCAGAAAATGTTAGGCCACAGTGATATGTGTGATGAACCGACTCTTACAGAATGTTGAACAGCTCATTTTGTTGTTGTTGTTCCATGTAATTTCTGTTGAATTTTAGAGTGTTTTTGTCTAGAAGCCTTTCAAAGCAGGAAAATAAAAAGAAGAAGAATTATGTTGAGAACAAGCAGTTCTTGAAGTTAGCAAGTCAATGAGAAGCATAAAGCTCTGGCTTAATGTTTTTCCCCTTCATATTGCTGAACTGTTTCCCACAACTTTTGCTGGTGTTCAAAACAGAGCATTGCTAGTAAAGCAATGGAATACAAACAAACAGAAGCTAGAAACAATTTTATAAAATTTTGTGAAGTAGACCAGGGTAATACATTCTCAACTCTGAAGTTAAAACAAAAAATAAAAATACAAGGTTGCTCAAGTTATAGTTGATGATTTAAGAAGGAAATGAGATAGAAATATTATAATTTCCATAAAGTTTGGATTGTTTATATAATTTCTAATGGAAACATAATGATATCAATTTTCACTTACCATTTCTTTTTTTTTCAACGTTTATTTATTTTTGGGACAGAGAGAGACAGAGCATGAACGGGGGAGGGGCAGAGAGAGAGGGAGACACAGAATCGGAAACAGGCTCCAGGCTCTGAGCCCTCAGCCCAGAGCCTGACGCGGGGCTCGAACTCACAGACCGCGAGATCGTGACCTGGCTGAAGTTGGATGCTTAACCGACTGCGCCACCCAGGCGCCCCAACCATTTCTGTTTATTTTACAAAATTTTATTTTTTTGAACTGAAGCAAAGATTATTTACTGAAATCACAAATCATATGTGTATGGATGTGTGGAGTTTAGGTAATTCTGCAATTGTATCCATCATTCAGATGAAGAAATAGAATACTACCAACTCCCTGGAAAATTTCTGCCCCCAAATGGGCTATAAGTCACTATCTACCCTCAATCCTTTCCTAAATTAACTAGCAATCTGATCTCTAATGCCTTCATTACTAATAGCTGTTTTGAAATTTTCATAAAAGAATGATGCAATATGCATTTTTTAATCTGTTAGCTTTCACAAAGTGCTTTGAGATTCACCCATCCTTTTGCATATATAAACTATTGATGTTATTGCTGTACAGTGTTTCACTATATGCAAATACAATTAAGTATATAAATTCCACCATAGATGGACATTTCTGCTATTTGTTGTTAGTGTCAATTAATAATAATTAAACAAGCCATTAGACTGAGGCAGCTTTAATCCCTTAGTAGCCTAAGTAAGCAAACCAAATCCTATTCCTGTAAATGACTCAAAGTAAAGAAGTCCAACCCTTAGTACAACCTATCACAAACAGTAAACTAGGCTTTCCCAAATAAGGTAAATGCTTATGCTATAGACAACCAAATAATTTCCTTGCTTTACTTCCACATCTTCTCTGTAAATGTCTTTTCCTGGCTTCTTATGGTAGAGCATTCCTAACCACTTCTGGTTCAATGTTGCCTGATTGGAATTAATTTTTGCTCAAATAAACTCTTAAAAACTAAAAAAAAAAAAAAAAAGTGCTTCCCTGAACATTCTTATACATGATTATATATGCCACTAAACCAAAATGAAGATCTAAATTGAAGAACTTACCTAACCAGATATTAAGAGTTACTACACAACTATAGAAGTTAAGGGAAAACTGGAATTGGCATAAAGTTAGACAAATAAACTTAGAGAAAGAATACACACAAATACACATAATGCACACTTGACTTATGACCTAGACAACTGTATAATTCAATGTGTATAGAATGGTCTTTTCAAAGAATGATGCTGGAGCAGTTTCACATACTTTTTTTTTTTTTTTTTTAATTTTTTTTTATATGAAGTTTATTGACAAATTGGTTTCCATACAACACCCAGTGCTCATCCCAAAAGGTGCCCTCCTCAATACCCATCACCACCCGCCCCTCCCTCCCACCCCCCATCAACCCTCAGTTTGTTCTCAGTTTTTAACAGTCTCTTATGCTTTGGCTCTCACATACTTAAAAAACATAAAACTTCATGCTTACCAAATAATATGACTGAAAAAATATTTTCAAAATTTAGACTTGGAGAAGACATTCACATTATATATAATATATATTATAGTAATATAATATATATTAATAATATATAATATATAATATATATAGCAAAAGGTTCATATACATATGTATATTCATATACACATATATATGCCTATCTGTATATACATACATACAAATATGTACATATATACATACATGTATATGGATATATAACATGAATATGTGAATAAATATAATAAATGCAACAAATGAACAATCCACTTTTTAATGGAAAAAAGCTAGAACAGACACTTCACAAAAAGAACTTGAATTGGATTATAAAAATTTAAAAAAAACCCGCTAGATATCATTAATCATTTGAGAAATGCATATTATGACCACAATAAGATATTACTATACTTACATCAAATTAACACAAATTTAAAACATGGTAAATACCAAATATTGACGATAATGGGGAGAAACTAATATTTTCATACATTGTTTATAGGAAAGTAAAATGGTAAAAGCAGTTTGGAAAGTTAGTTGTTTCAATGTTCAACCTATGACCAGCAATTCCACTCCATACTATATACCCAGGAGAAATAAGGGCATAACTCCATGAAACTACATGCAAAGAATGTTCACAGGAGTTTTATTTGTAATAGCTAAAAAGTGGAAACAATCCATGTGCATACCAAAGGAGAATGGATGAATAATAATGGCATAGTTAAAAATAATGAGTAATTCCACACAGCAATATGAAAGAATAAACAAATGTCACATGTAACAAATGGATAAATCTCACAAATATAGTAATGGACAGTGGAAGCCAGACACAAAAACATATACAGTTGTATGTTTAAATTCAAGTACATTTAGCAAATTATATGAAGTTCAAGAACAGTTTGAAATCAAAATAGAATTGCCTCTATTACTATGGAGTTACCATGGGAGTACCCATGGCCTAGGAGTATATATAAGGAAAACAAAGGTGCCAAAACATTCTAAATCTTGATCTAAGTGGCAATTACATAGATGTCACACACATATATACAATATTTAAACCGTGTATGTGAGATTGGTGCCCTTCACAGGTTTTTGAATATATTCAATATAAAACAAATAACAAGCTTGTCTATGTGCAAAAAAAAAAAAAAAAAAAACAAAACCCACAAAACATATTTTTCACAATCCAGGTACAGAGCTTATCCATTCATTTGTTTAAGTGCTCTTTACTTTCTCTCAATATTATGAAATTGTTTCTGAATGAAAGTACTACACAATTTATTAGGTTTCCCTATGATGTGTTTTGGTTTCTATGATATCTATTATAAGAGTAATTGCTATTTTTTAAATGTCTACAAGTCATGATAGTTTTAGATTTTTCTTTTCCAATTTGCAAGATTTAATTTTTTTTCTTGCCTATTTATATCAGCTAGTAACACTAAGACAAATCAAACACAAGTGATGAAAAGGGGTATTCTTTTCTGATTTCCAGTCTCTAGGGAAAAGCTTTCAGCACTTGGCCATTAATTATACTTGTTGAAGCTTTTTGCATTTTTTTTTTCATTTTAAGAGTGTTATCTTTTAATTTGCTAAGATTCATAATGCTATCATGAATGTTTTGACTTTTATATTTTTTTTCATCTGTGAAGACAATATGGTTCTAATCCCTTATATTTTAATGTATTGACTTATCAGTTTTAATATGATAGGCTTAGCTGTGGTTTTCTTTGTATTTATTTTGCCTGACGCTTTTAGGGCTTCTTGATCTATCTTGATGTATACCTCTAAACAGATTTGGAAATTCTTGCTTGGTATCCATTGCAGTATTGTTTCTTCACCATTTTTACTCTCTGCCCTTTATCTGAATCTAATTACATATATTACTAATTTCCCTCTGTCATATATTTCTCCTCTATACTTGTCCAGATGTAGTACTTTTTTTTTTTTTTTTTTTTTTTTGCTTTCCATCTTTCAGTTCACTCATTCTTTTTTGTGATATGCCCAATCTGCTGCTACATTCATGTGAGTTCTGAATTTAAAATACTGGATGTTGAAATCTTATGATGATGATTCTACAAACTGAGTCATCTTGCGAGTCTGTTAGTATTATCATTCTTTATCTCTTAGTTCTTTTTCTTGACATGCCTGGTTATTTTTTATAGAATGCCAGGCATTTAAAATTTTAAAGGCTCTGTATGATTTTTTTTCTTCCTCTGAGAGGTTTCTGTTTATCTTCTGACAGTAAGAAGAGTGAAGACAAGAGGGGCTAAGTTCAGTAGAAGCTGGGTTACAACTTTGTACCAAGTACGTACACTTGAACTTTTGTAGGGAGTGTGTACACCCTTAATTCTAGAGCCCACATCTATTTCCAGCTGAGAACTGGGATATTTTCTCAGCCCTTTTCTTTTTGGAAATTCTTTTGGAAATTTTTGGTAATGTTCTTTTTTGGCTCAGTGCTATTAGATTGTGGAAAATTCTGCTCCACAGATTAATGGCTCTTGGTAACTTCTTATCCTACTTCCCTGTACATCTCAAGAATCTGGCATGCTTCAAGTGGAAATTTGGCACAGTATCATATCACTGTGCTGGGATTCCCTTCTTACAAGGTGAATACCCATACCCCAGTTTTCTGACTACCTTTACAGTCCAAACTCAAATTTATGCCTCTCCACTCTTGAGAACTTGCCAAAATTTTGCTGCTTTGAAAATAGCTCTCTACCTAAACTCACTTCCTAGTTTCTTGGCCTTTCCATACACCAATAATAACAGAGGTGCTGAAAGGAAAAATGGCTATAAAATATCACATCATTTCTCTGTAGTTCCCTTCTCTCTGGGATTTTGGACTCTCAAATTTTGTTAAAGTTGTCAAGTTCCATCAAACAGATTTTTTTTTTTTTAAACTGCATCTAGCTTTCCTAGTTGTTTGTGGCTATATTGCCATCCTACTGCAAAGTACTCCATCAGGGACAGAAGCCATGTTACATGATCTTATTTAAATTTTAAGTTATTCAATGATTTTTCTTACACTAAATATCAGATCCATAGTTGTAGATGGAACTCAGAAAATCGAATAAAGTCCCTTACCATTATTCATGTTACTCATTGATATGTTTAAGGGAATGTGATAACATGGTAGCCTCTTTATCAATAACATGCTGAAAATAGTCTAATTTGGGTCTGCCACTACCACTTCATCTGCTGCTCCATAATTCTGTTTAACTCATCGAAGTAAGAGTTCTATATGCGTAACACAGTGGCATTGGCCTGAGGTCATAGCGGAGAAAAATATAAACCGGACATTTTGTCACTAATTATACAGTTTCAAGATTAGCTTGTATTTTCTAGTTTTCAAATCCAATGAAAATTTGAAATGACAGATAACTTACACTATTTTTTCATGTAGTCCATTACGTTCTTTTTTACATGAAACCGTATTTTCACAGGAATGATCGTGCTACCAAGCATTATTAAAACCACAAAATATTTGGAAAAGTTACCTTTTTTTTACTTCCTGGGATAGTCGTGCAAGGATGATGATACTTTTTAATTTGAGAGAATTCAACAGTGGCTCTAACTTGTACTCTGGGAAGATAGTTAATTCAGATTCAATTGATTCAATAGACATAAGATAATTCAGATGTACTATGTTCTCTTGTTACAGTTTTAGTAACTTTTATAAATAAATTAGTGCATTTCATCTTTTTATTTGGTTTCTGCTGTTCTTTCTATATTGTCTTTTTGAAGTCCTTGTAGAAACGCTATATTTTAATTTTCCTTATTATATCGCCCCCTAAATTTAAAAAAAATGGATATATTCCAGTCTTCCTGGGGAGCTTTATTTGTCATGATAAAAGGATAAAAGTAAAGCAGTAAACATTTCTGATAGATTTTTTAATGGTCAGCCCCATAACACTTAATTGTAACACTCAATCACCATCACATAGTTGGAATGGCATAAAACTTTCTTACATTCTTCTTTGAAAAGTCTAAAGTAAATAAGCAAGTTCTAGTGTAGAAGATACAAACAGAATTGTGAGAACAGAGAAATAAAGGCCCCAATTAAGATAAGAAACATTTCATTACTGTTTTGTGTATTCAGAAAAACAATTCTCTTTCCTAAAAGAGAACTATAAACATTTAAAATCTTAATATTACCCGTTAGCATTTCTTCAGCCAGAGAGGTAGGTTCTCCTATGTTTATAAAAATAGCAGTTGATGTTTTTAAGGCAGTACATTAAAAGGTGTCGTGGTAGACATAAATATTGCCCAGTCATTAATTGTGAAGGTAATATCTCTTAGAAGCCGCTTGCATGATGTCAGGAGAAAAAAAAAAAAAAAAAAAAAGAAATGGAAGAAACCAAAAAGTATTGGTACAGAAGAGTTCCAAGCAGCCTATGGAAAAGATAAGAAATTTTAGGTGGAATTGCAACCAGTTAAAAAAAAAAAGAGGAATTTGAATATATTTCCTGAGAGGAATGGAGCCAGCCGTCAGAGAGGTACAGGTGAAACAGAAGCAAGAAATTGTGTTCAAAGTGGAGGAAATATAATATACTGCATGACAGTGCCACACAGTTTCTCGTAATCAAACCCATAATTATATTCATTCTAATTTGAAGTTTACCAACTTGGTCTGAAGTTTTACTCTTTTTAAAAATGTGTTCTGTGTGTGTAGAATTTAAGGTAATTATCAAGTTAGAAGAAATAGAATTGGAAATATTACAAAGTAGCAACACGTCTCCAGGAAAGTAAAAGTTTTCAATTTTTTATAGTGCTAAGTCATTTCACTTTTAACATGTTCTTACTTGCTTCATGACTTATTGATGAAGAATTGGAAAAATGGAAACCAAGAAAGAGTAGAATTCTTTAGTGACTTTGGTCCTTGTTTTGTCTAGACCTCTCACTTGAATATGAGCAATAGCTTATGAAGCTTACGCAAGGAAAAGAGGCTCATGAATCCTCAAGCACATGAAATATCTGCCCTGAATACTTCCACTGGATTTACTGACTTCTAGATGTAAGGTTGTTTTATTTGCAAGCCTTGCTAGGGGGAAAAAAGACATGGTTCTAGGAATCTCATAAGAAACCACATACCCAGGAAATTTTCAGCTCAGTTTTGTAGCTGTAGTGTATCGTGTCTGTGTAAGGTTGAAGAGTTTATCTGAAATGAGCTTCTGAACCTTTCAAGGTTTCTAACACAGTTTTGGTACAAAACACATTTTCCTTTGTCACAATCTGGAATGTGGAAATACCCTCTCAGTGAACCAATATCAAATGTGACAGTCACTCTGGTATTAGCAAAACATTTATTTTTTTCTAAAATTCCATCAATCAAAATATGAAGGTTAGGGGATTTGATGGGCTGTACCTGTATGCCAGTGTGCTTATGGATTTTTGTCAATAAGGAATACTCACAAACGTGAGTCACTGTGTGGCACATACATGTGTTCTTTTGTAAAGCAAAATTATTTAACTCTTTACAAAGACACTCTGCTTTTTAAATTTTATTTTATGTTTTCCTCCATTAACTCAGAATGCTGCTGCCTTTAGAATAAAAAAAGAGGATGTTAGTTTATTGTAAAGTCAACTTCATGCTCAAATTACATGTTCTATTGGAAGATGTGGTGAAGATATAAAATTATGGGGAAAATGGTGATTGGAAAAATAATTATGTATTTATTTAAAAATGATAAATAAGCATTTTAGTTTGAAATAATTTCAGATTTGCAGAAGAATGACCAAGGTAATATATGGCTTCCATTCAGCTTCTTCTAATGTTAACATCTTATATATAGTGTATGTATCAAAACAGAGATTTTGTTACAATACTGAACTCCAAATTTAATTTGAATCCCAACACTTTTCCCACCAATGTCCTTTTTTTTTTTTCTATTACTGGATCCAATCCAGGATACCATGTTGCAACTTGTCTTTTGTTTCCTAATCTGAGTTTCTTAATGTTTTCTTGTTTTTTTTTTATGATATATTTTTGAATACTGGCCAGGTATTTTGTGGAGTATCCTACAAAAGGGTTTGTCTGATGCTTTTCTGTGATTATATTAGGATTATAGATTTGGGGATGAAGACTACAGAGGTGAAGTACCATTGTTATCACATTATATCAAGGAGTTCGTGATATCAACATGACATTAATGGTGATGTTAAAGTTGATTAATTGGGTAAGGCAGTGTTTGCTAGTACTCTCTAAAGTAGTTACTACAATTTTTTTTCAGTTATGTAATAACTTTTATTACATATTCTAAAGAAGTAGTAAGGCACAATGTTCATTTACACAAATACAGCAGTCAGCACCAGGTAACTAAGAAACACAGATGACAATTTTAGAACAGAACTCACCTGCAAAATATGAAAGGCCTGTCCTGCTGCTATGACTGTGGACAAGCCTCCCATACTCTTTTCTTTGAATGTGAGCCACTAAATTGATCCCATACTGCTGAAGGGAGGAGAGGTATTAAATAAATTCCACCTCCTGAATGAAAGAGTATCAGGATATATTATTTTGAATCCTTCTGTAAGAATGAGTTGTCCCTTCTCATTTATTTTTTATTAAATAGTTTCATATAAGTGTGGAATCACATCTATTTATTCCTTAATTTATTATAGAATACTATTGCTACTTATTTTGTTCAAATAGTGAGACGTCTTTCATGCTGGCTCCTGTGTACATTTGAGGTATCCCACATCTGTTGTTTGTTTTACGAAAATATATCTGACATAACATTGCGTAAGTTTTAGGTGTACAGCATATTAATTTAAATTGTTTATATACTGCCGTATGATTGCCATTGTAGCATTAGATAACATCTTTATCATATCATATAATTACCATTTCTTTTTTGTGGTGGCGATAGTTAAGATGTAGTCTCTTAGCAAGTTTGATGTTTATAATACAATATTGATATCTATAATCACTACAATATTAATTAGATCTCCAGAAGGTTTTTTTTTTATTTTGTTTTTATCTTTGTTTTATCTATTAATTGCAAGTTTGTACCCTTAAACAACATCTCTCCTATTCCCTCATCCACTAGTCCTTGGTGACCACTGTTTCACTCTCTGTCATTAATTTTTTTTATTCCATATGTAAGTGATATCATACAGTATTTGTCTTTGTCTGACTTACTTCACTAAGTATAATGTTTTTAAGATCGATCAGTGTTGTTGCAAATAACAAGATTTCCTTCTTTCTCATGGCTGAATATTATTTTATTGTGTGTATACACACCTCACATCTTTTTTATCCATTCATCTGTTGATGGACACATGTTATTTCTATATGTTGGCTATTGTGAATAATGCTGCAATAAACATGTGAGTGCAGATATCTTCTCAAAATCCTGTTTTCATTTCCTTTGGTATTCACCCAGAAATGGAATTATTAGATCATATGGTACTCCTATTTCTAATTAAATACTGTCATATTATTTTCCTTAGTAGTTGTACTAATTTACGTTCCCACCAACAGTGTATAAGAATCCCCATTTTTCCATATCCCTTGTCATTACATGTTAAGTCTTCTTGATGATAATCATTCTAACAGTTGCAAGGTGATATCTTATTGTGGTTTTGCTTAGTTTTTCCCTAATTTATTAGTAAGTTTGAACATCTACATGTAACTGTTGCTCATCTGTGTGTCTTCTGAAAAGTGTTTGTTTAGTTCCTGTGTCCATTTTTTAATCATGTTGTTTATTTTTTGTTATTGAGTTGTATGAGTTCTGTTTTTTGTTTTGTTTTATTTTTTATTTTATTAATTTTTTAATATGAAATTTATTGTCAAGTTGGTTTCCATACAACACCCAGTGCTCATCCCAACAGGTGCCCTCCTCAATACCCATCACCCACCCTCCCCTCTCTCCCACCCCACATCAATCCTCAGTTTATTCTCAGTTTTTAAGAGTCTCTTATGGTTTCGTTCCCTCCCTCTCTAACTTTTTTTTTCTTCCGCTCCCCCATGGTCTTCTGTTAAGTTTCTCAGGATCCACATAAGTGTGAAAACATTTGGTATCTGTCTTTCTCTGTATGAATTATTTCACTTAGCATTAACACTCTCCAGTTCCATCCATGTTGCTACAAAAGATCATATTTCATTCTTTGTCATTGCGAAGTAGTATTCCATTGTATATATAGACAACAATTTCTTTATCCATTCATCAGTTGATGGACATTTAGGCTCTTTCCATAGTTTGGCTATTGTTGAAAGTGCTGCTATAAACATTGGGGTACAAGTGCCCCTATGCATCAGCACTCCTGTATCCCTTGGGTAAATTCCTAGCACTGCTATTGCTGGGTCATAGGGTAGATATATTTTTAATCTTTTGAGGAACCTCCACGCTGTTTTCCAGAGTGGCTGCACCATTTTGCATTCCCACCAACAGTGCAAGAGGGTTCCTGTTTCTCCACATCCTATCATCTATAGTGTCCTGATTTGTTCATTTTAACCACTCTGACTGGCGTGAGGTGGTATCTCAGTGTGGTTTTGATTTGTATTTCCCTGATGAGGAGCGATGTTGAGCATCTTTTCATGTGCCTGTTGGCCATCTGGATGCCTTCTTTAGAGAAGTGTCTATTCATGTTTTCTGCCCATTTCTTCACTATATCATTTGTTTTTGGGTGTGGAGTTGGTGAGTTCCTTATAGATTTTAGATACTAGCCTTTTGTCCGATATGTCACTTGCAAGTATCTATTCCCATTCCATCGGATGCCTTTTAGTTTCGTTGATTGTTTCCTTCGCAGTGCAGAAGTTTTTTTTATCTTCATGAGGTCTCAAAAGTTCATTTTTGCTTTTAATTCCCTTGCCTTTGGGGATGTGTCAAGTAAGAAATTGCTGTGGCTGAGGTCAGAGAGGTTTTTTCCTGCTTTCTCCCCTAGGGTTTTGATGGTTTCCTGTCTCACATTCAGGTCCTTCATCCATTTTGAGTTTATTTTTGTGAATGGTGTAAGAAAGTGGTCTAGTTTCATTCTTCTGCATGTTGCTGTCCAGTTCTCCCAGCACCATTTGTTAAAGAGACTGTCTTTTTTCCATTGGATATTCTTTCCTGCTTTGGCAAAGATGAGTTGGCATACTTTGTGGGTCCAATTCTGGAGTCTCTACTCTATTCTGTTGGTCTATGTGTCTGTTTTTGTGCCAATACCATGCTGTCTTGATGATTATAGCTTTGTAGTAGAGGCTAAAGTCTGGGATGGTGATGCCTCCTGCTTGGGTCTTCTTCTTCACTATTACTTTGGCTATTCGGGGTCTTTTGTGGTTCTGTACAAATTTTTGGATTGCTTGTTCTAGCTTCAGGAAGAATGCTGGTGCAATTTTGATTGGTATTGCATTGAATGTATACATTGCTTTGGGTAGTATTGACATTTTAACAATATTTATTCTTCCAATCCATGAGCATGGAATGCTTTTCCATTTCTTTGTATCTTCTTTGATTTCCTTCATAAGCTTTCTATAGTTTTCAGCATACACATCTTTTGCATCTTTGGTTAGATTTATTCCTAGGTATTTTATGATTCTTGGTGCAATTGTAAATGGGATCAGTTTCTTTAATTGTCTTTCTGTTGCTTCACTATTAGTGTATAAGAATGCAACTGACTTCTGTACATTAATTTTGTATCCTGCGACTTTGCTGAATTCATCTATCCATTCTAGCAGACTTTTGGTGGAGTCTATCAGGTTTTCTATGTATAACATCATGTCATCTCCAAAGAGTGAAAGCTTGAGTTCATCTTTGCCAATTTTGATGCCTTTGATTTCCTTTTGTTGTCTGATTGCTGATGCTAGAACTTCCAACACTGTGTTAGACAACAGGAGTGAGAGTGCACATCCCTGTTGTGTTCCTGATCTCAGGGGGAAAGCTCTCAGTTTTTCCCCATTGAGGATGATATTAGTTGTGCACATTTCATAAATGGTTTTTATGATGTTTAAGTGTGTTCCTTCTATCCCAACTTTCTCGAGGGCTTTTATTAAGAAAGGATGCTGAATTTTGTCAAATGCTTTTTCTGCATCGATTGTCAGGATC
Organism: Lynx rufus; assembly: GCF_022079265.1. Classification (NCBI taxonomy): domain Eukaryota; kingdom Metazoa; phylum Chordata; class Mammalia; order Carnivora; family Felidae; genus Lynx; species Lynx rufus. Next base: position 50,919,227 of record NW_025814845.1, read on the forward strand.
ATATGGTTTTTATCTTTTCTTTTATTGTGATGTATCACAATGATTGATTTGAGAATGTTGAACCAGCCCTGCATCCCAGGAATGAATCCCACTTGATGATGATGAATAATTCTTTTTATATGCTGTTGGATTTGATCTGCTAGTATCTTGTTGAGAAATTTTGCATCCATATTCATCAGGGATATTGACCTGTAGTTCTCCTTTTTTGCTGGGTCTCTGTTTTAGGAATCAAAGTAATGCGGGCTCATAGAATGAGTCTGGAAGTTTTCCTTCCCTTTCAATTTTTTTGGAATATCTTGAGAAGCATAGGTATTATCTCTACTTTAAATGTCTGGTAGAATTCCTCAGGGAAGCCATATGGTCCTGGACTCTTATTTGTTGGGAGATTTTTGATAAGTGATTCAATTTCTTCCCTGGTTATGAGTCTGTTCAAGTTTTCTATTTTTCCAGGCTTGAGTTTTGGAAGTGTGTGGGTGCTTATGAATTTGTCCCTTTCTTCCATGTTGTCCAGTTTGTTGGCATATAGTTTTTCATACTGTTCCCTGATAATTGTTTGTATTTCTGAGGGATTGGTTGTAATGATTCAGTTTTCATTCATGATTTTATCTATTTGAGTCCTCTCCCTTTTCTTTTTGAGAAGTCTTTTAGAGGTTTATCAATTTTGTTTATTTTTTCAAAAAACCAACTCTTGGTTTCATTGATCTGCTCTACTGTTTTTTTTTGTTGTTGTTTTTTGTTGTTTTGTTTTTTGTTTTTTGTTTTTTTAGATTCTGTATTGCTTATTTCTGCTCTGATCTTTATTATTTCTCTTCTGCTGGGTTTGGGGTGTCTTTGCTGTTCTGCTTATATTTCCTTTAGGTGTGCTGTTAGATTTTGTATTTGGGGTTTTTCTTGTTTCTTGAGATAGGCCTGGATTGCAATGTATTTTCCTCTGAGGACTGCCTTCGCTGTATCCCAAAGCATTTGGATTGTTGTATTTTCATTTTCATTTGTTTCCATATATTTTTTAATTTCTTCTCTAATTGCCTGGTTGACCCATTCATTCTTTAGTAGGGTGTTCTTTAACCTCCATGCCTTTGGAGGTTTTCCAGACTTTTTCCTGTGGTTGATTTCAACTTTCATAGCATTGTGGTCTGAAAGTGTGCATGGTATGATCTCAATTCTTTTATACTTCTAAAGGGCTGGTTTGTGACCCAGTATGTGATCTATCTTGAAGAATGTCTATGTGCACTCGAGAAGAAAGTATATTCTGTTGCTTTGCTATGCAGCGTTCTAAATATATCTGTCAAGTCCATCTGATCCAATGTATCATTCAGGGCCTTTGTTTCTTTATTGATCCTGTGTCTAGATGATCTATCCATTGTTTTAAGTGGGGTATTAAAGTCCCCTGCAATTCCCACATTCTTATCAATAAGGTTGCTTATGTTCATGATTAATTGTTTTATATATTTGGGAGCTCCCGTATTTGGCGCATAGACATTTATAATTGTTAACTCTTCCTGCTGGATAGACCCTGTAATTATATAATGCCCCTTCTTCATCTCTTGTTACAACCTTTAATTTAAAGTCTCGTTTGTCTCATATAATTATGGCTACTCCAGCTTTCTTTTGACTTCCAGTAGCATGATAGATAGTTCTCCACCCCCTCACTTTCAATCTGAAGGTGTCTTCAGGTCTAAAATGAGTCTTTTGTAAATAGCCAAATTATGGAAAGAGCCTAAATGTCCATCAACTGATGAATGGATAAAGAAATTGTGGTTTATATACACAATGGAGTACTACGTGGCAATGAGAAAGAATGAAATATGGCCCTTTGTAGCAACATGGATGGAACTGGAGAGTGTTATGCTAAGTGAAATAATTCATACAGAGAAAGACAGATACCAAATGTTTTCACACTTATGTGGATCCTGAGAAACTTAACAGAAACCCATGGGGGAGGGGAAGAAAAAAAAAAGAGGTTAGAGTGGGAGAGAGCCAAAGCATAAGAGACTCTTAAAAACTGAGAACAACTGAGGGTTGATGGGGGGTGGGAGGGAGGTGAGGGTGGGTGATGGGTATTGAGGAGGGCACTTGTTGGGATGAGCACTGGGCATTGTATGGAAACCAATTTGACAATAAATTCCATATATTGAAAAATAAAATGAGTCTCTTGTAGACAGCAAGTAGATGGGTCTTGTGTTTTTATCCATTCTGGTACCCTATGTCTTTTGGTTGGAGCATTGAGTCCAACCAATTTGCATTCAGTGTTATTATTGAAAGATATGGATTTAGAGTCATTGTGATGTCTGTAGGTTTCATGCTTCCAGTGATGTCTCTGGTACTTTGTGGTCCTTGAAACATTTCACTCACAGAATCCCCTGTAGTATCTCTTGTAGAGATGGTTTAGGGGTGATGAATTCCTTTGGTTTTTGTTTGGGAAAACCTTTATTTCTCCTTCTTTTCTGAATGACAGACTTGCTGGATAAAGGCTTCTTGGGTACATATTTTTTCTGCTCATCACATTGAAGATTTCCTGCCATTCCTTTCTGGTCTGCCTATCCTTTCAGTAGATAGGTCTGCCACTAGTCTTATGGGTCTCCCTTTGTAAGTTACAGCCTGTTTATCCCTAGCTGCTTTCAGAATTTTCTCTTTATCCTTGTATTTTTCCAGTTTCACTATGATATGTCATGCAGAAGATAGATTCAAGTTACGTCTGAAGGGGGTTCTCTGTGCCTCTTGGATTTCAATGCCTTTTTCCTTCCCCAGATGAGGGAAATTTTCAACTATGATTTGTTCAAGTACACTTTCAGCCCCTTTCTCTCTCTCTCTTCTTCTGGAATTCCTATGATATGGATGTTGTTCCGTTTGATTGCAATACTTAGTTCTCTAATTCTCCCCTCATACTCCCAGATTTTTTTATCTCTCTTTTTCTCAGCTCCCTCTTTTTCCATAATTTTATCTTCTAATTCACCTATTCTCTCCTCTGCCTCTTCAATCCATGCTATGGCCACCTACATTTTATTTTGCACTTCATTTATAGCATTATTTAGCTTCTCATGACTATGTCTTAGTCCCTTGATCTCTGTAGCAATAGATTCTCTGCTGTCCTTTATGCTGCTTTCAAGCCTAGCAATTAATTTTATGACTATTATTCTAAATTCTTGTTCCGTTATATTGCTTACCTCGTTTTTGATCAATTCATTAGCTGTCGCTACTTCCTGGAGTTTCTTTTGAGGAGAATTCTTCTGTTTCGTCATCTTGGGTAGTCCTTGCAGTGGCTCCCAACTGCAGGGCACTTCCCCTGTACTGTCTGGAGTAACTTGTGTTGGTGGGCAGGCCACAGTCAGACCCGATGTCTGCCCCAGCCCACCGCTGGGGCCACAGTCAGACTAGTGTGTACCTTGAGTTGTATGAGCGCTTTATATATTTTGTATATTGACCCCTAGCCAATATATGTTTTACATATATTTTCTCTTATTCAGTAGGTTTTTTTTTTTACTTTCATTGTTGTTCCTGTCACTGTGCAGAAGCTTTTAGTTTGAAATAGTCCAACATGTTAATTTTTGCTTTTGCTCTTTGTGCTCTTGATGTCAGATCTAAAAAATTATTGCTAAGGCCAATATCGAGATATGTTTTCTTGCTTTATGTTTCAGGTTCATCTTGTTTTTCCTTGCCTCATGTCCTAATTCATTTTAATGGAAAACAGTGTTTGGAAATCAAGATCTGAGGATGGGTTGATTCATTGCTATTGGGGTATCATTGCTTCTAAGCCCACTCAGCTGGCAGATCAAACAAATATAAATGTATAGTAATGTGTGCACATACACTCAGACATCTATATCTACCTGTATCTATCTATCCTCTATCACTCTATTCATCTGTCATCTATCTATACTAAAATCAACATGACTTCGTATAGCTACTCTAATCCAACACCATGAGATTCATTCTAGTCTTCCCCCTCTTTTGTAAATTCGTGCTCTGACAGTGAAAAAACTAGTTCCCATTATCTATAATTTATATAGTTATTTGTTCAATCTTGGATATATATAAAGTAATTTCAGAGTTGGTAACCATTACTACTATGTGGAAAAAATTAGAAACTAGGATATAGGTTTGTACACAATTTTGTTGAGAGCTATATTTGCATTTTACATTTTAAAATGTAAGACCATTTTTACCTTGCTGGTCATATAAAAACAGGTGGTGGCCAGATTTTGCTCACAAGTTGGTTTGATAGCCCATATAATAGTTACAGAATTTATGTATAATTTTTGTTAGCTATCCAAAACATAATTTTCCATACTACTTCTGACCAGCTTTTGACCCCACCCTTTCAATGAGATTATATCATACATTTCTATCAGTTTATTTTTAAGTTCCCCAATTAGATTCTCTAGTTCGTACTTCCAGCATAATCAACATCATAAAATTGATCTATTTTGTTTCATTAATTATTTTATAACTCCTTTAAATATGTAAAATATATAATTACAAATTAAAAAATATAAGTAAATATGTAAAATATATAATTTACAAATTTACAAAACATAAAAAGTATTTGTTTCTCACTACTAAGGTTGCAATAAAAGGATTGTCTCAGTGTAAATGCCATTACAGTGGTATAAATAATCATTTAAGGGAAAAAAAAAATTCCATGCCTCATTTATTCCTCATGTCTAGATTTTAAAAAGCAGAAGGAATTATTTTGAGATTCTGAGACTTTGTCATTTTTTTTTTGCTGGTGTCTTTTTTTTTTTCCAAGATATAATTGACCTATAACATTGCATAAGTTTAAGGTGTTCAGCATGTTGGTTACCAGGGGTTGGAGGTGGGGACACTCAATTGATATCTAAGGGTACCAATTTGTAACTGGTAGAGAAATTGCCATTTTACATTGTTGTAGGCAGAATTCTAAGATGTCCCTGGAGATTTTCCAATCCTGGTATCTACTTCATGTATAATCTCCAGAAAAGTGACTATAGTAGATTTTATTACTATGGTTGTATTATATGTCCCAGTTGACCTTAAGTTAGAAAGATTATATGGGGAGGTCTGACTTAATTTCATGAGCTCTTTAAAAGCTCAAAGTTTTCTGTAGCTGGCTACAGAAAAAGGCAGTGATTTGAAGTACAGAATAGATCTGATGCACCCTTGGTGGCTTGATGGTGAAATTGCTACATAGTAAGGTAAAGGAGACTTCAGTTGTAAGGAACTGAATTCTGCCAAAAACAGAAACAAGCTTGGAAGTGGATTTTTCCACACGAGAATATTGATTTCAGACTTGTGATACATAGAGCAGAGAATCCCAGCATTCTATGTTGAAATTCTGACTAGTAGACCTCCAAGCTAAAAAAAAAAAATCTAATTTTTAGTTCCTCTGTTACTTATAGAATTTGTCATGCATAAATATAAAAATAATGGTGGCATTATATGTGGCATAAAAATAGATACCCAAGGTACTTTTAATGCCTAAAATAATTTCTTAACTATTCTGAAAATCTGAGTATATTACACAAATTAGAAATCTGTTGTTTTCTTTTTTAGAAAATTGATAAACCTCAAAATCTGATTCAATTTACTAAAGAATGTAGAACTAATAACGTTAGGTCAAAGAAGACAATACAATTGGACTACTTTTAAAGTGCTCTATAACCAATGTAACATATTACATTGTTCTTAATGAGGATGTATTTGTCATTATATATTCATTTTTCCCATTTTAATAATTTAACCATGCTGCTAAACTTTGGAGAACATGATTTAAAAGAATTCATAATCTCTCAGTTTTAGAACTAATATATTGGCAGGTTTGTTATTTTTCTATAAAGTCTTTGGCCCTCAATAGTTAAGATCATTCATGCTGTAGCTGAAAGCCAATGAACTATAAAGTGTTTTGAGATAAAAATAAATTTTTGAGAACCTATTTTACAATGAAAATAATCTGCAGTGATCTTTTTTGCCCATCTTAAATTTGAAGTCATAAGAAGTACCAGCTTAAACTCATTTTTAAACTTTTAACTTGTGTGTCACAGTTTGATTCTCTGTTCCTTTTCAATAGAAGTAACTCTCCAACCTGAAGGAGGGGAAATTTTAGGACTGAGTGTAATGGAGAAATAAATTTTCTATCATAAAATAGTAACATGGTGATCCCATGCTTATTTTGTTGAGTATGTACATAATTACTAAGGACTTTCATGTTATTTAAGGAATTTTAAATGCTTACTACAGCCTTATAAGGTATCACAGTGGATCATATTTCTAGAGACAGTAACAACAATACTTTCTCTTCCACAAGTCCTGTTACCCTATGATTTTGCTACTCCTCCATTCAGAGTTATGGTCTGTTTACTTTCCTCTTGAATCTGGGCTGGCCCTATGATTACGTTGACCATAAAATGTGGCAGAAGTGATGTTCCAGGTGTCTGGAAGCTTCATATTTTATGTTCTGGAAGAAGTCAGCCACTACAGCACAATTTCTACTATCCTTGAGACCACCATGCTTTAAGAATGTAAAACTGTCCATGAAAAGGAACTGTGTGGAAATAAGGGATATGTATGACCAGTCTCCAGTTACATAAAGAGGCGTTGATTATAAGAGTGAAAATGCCATTTGGGGCAGTCCAGCCTTCACAGAAACCATGTGGGGTAGCCACTCTTGTGGAGATGAACCATTTTCTGCAGCCTCTGCTCCAGTCAAAGAATTGTGAACAAATGACTTATGGATGTGGTTTTGAGCTGCTATCTTTTGGCACATAGGAGCAGCAGTGACTATAAGCTCTGATTTATTCCATTTTTCTCTGGATGAATTCTCTATGCTCTTATTTAACAAAACTTTCCACCTGTGACTATGAGCCATATCCCCCAACAAATGATAGACCATTTTTTCTCTCCACTTTCTCTACTTTCATCATCAATATTTTCCCTTTCTAGTAGATAATTCTTAGCATATAAATATACCTCTATTCTCCCATTACCTATACCTGTGTCCTTGGAGATATTAAGACTTACACACTTACATTACTAGACCAGATCTCTTGTTTGAACATCCATCTTTCTGCTTGCTGTATATGCTTTAGTACTCAGTAGATATCTAAAACTTAACATGTCCAGAGTCCCCTGGATGGCTCAGTTGGTTAAGCCTCTGACTCTTGATTTTGGCTGAGGTTGTGATCCCAGCATCATGGGATTGAGCACTCCCTCCCCACCCATGTCACATTCTGCACTGAGTATGGATCCTGCTTGAGACTCTCTCTCCCTCTCTCTCTCTCCCTCTCCCTCTTCCTCTCTCCCCTACTTCATCTCTAAAATAAATAATAATAAATAAAACTTAACATGTCCAAACATAAACACCTTTCTCCTGAAATTGCTCAGTTTTTCTGCTCATTCTCTTTTGCCAAAACTTTTTTTTATCCTTTAGTTCTCTCTTTCTTCTCCTTTATACTCAGCCAGTAAAGCCTATTAGTTCTACTTCTTACCACCTTCACACTTATCCAAGCCACTCTTCTCTAGACTGAAACAGTTTATCTCCTAACTAGTCTCTTTCCCTATATGGATCCCTAATGTCTACTCTATACCTAGCACTTAGAATGAACCTATAAAAAAAATAAGTCAGTTCATATTTCTTTCTGTTTAAAACACTAACATTTTCCCCTTTTCCCTTAGAAATAAAACCAAAGAACTTATAATGGCTTCTAAGGCCTTACATGTTCTGTCCCCACATTACTTCTGTGACAAATCTTACAATTTCCTCCCTAGCTTACTCTGCTGTAGCTACACTGTCTCCCTGTTGGTCCTCGATAAGCCTTACACACTCATCTTAGAAACTTTGAATTTAGTGTTTCCTTGGTCTAGAATGATTTTTGCCCTGGTTTTCCATAGAGGAAAACAATGTATGAGCAAACACATCTAACTTTCTTTCAAATGTTATCTCACCGAGTCTTTCTATTATCTTCCTATTTAAGATTGACTCTCCCCTCCCCACAGCAGCTTTCCTATCTCCTCTACCTCACTCATTTTTCTGCACAACATACATCACGTGTGTGTGTGTGTGTGTGTGGCTTATTTATTTATTTTTTAAAGATTATTATTTTTTTTTAATTTTTTTAATATTTATTTTTGAGAGAGAGAGAGAGACAGAGCATAAGCAGGGGAGGGGCAGAGGGAGAGGGAGACACAGAATCTAAAGCAGGCTCCAGGCTCTGAGCTGTCAGCACAGAGCCCAACGAGGGGCTCGAACTCATGGACCATGAGATCATGACCTGAGCCGAAGCTGGACACTTAACCGACTGAGCCACCCAGGTGCCCCTGGCTTATTTATTTTATAATCAACAGACTTCATTAATTAGAATGCATCTACATGAAAGTAGGATTTCTTTTGGTTTGTTTGATCACTTCTGAATTCCTAGAATTAAAAATCATGCCTGATACAAAGAGGTGCACAGTAAGTATATAATGAACTAATGAACGAATACAATAAAACTGTCAGCATAAGGAAACTTCAGGGTATTTGATAAGAAACAAAAAGATCAAAATGTAGATGAAGCCACCTGAAATTTTAAAGATTTAAATCCTGTAGTAAGCCTTTTATTTTTCTGAAAAAAAAAATTCGCATTGGTTTTGAAGATCTGATTACTGGTCTAAATTTGTTGACTGAATGTATAAGATACAGGCTTTACTTGGGAAGCTGTTTTCTCACAGAAGTAATTTTTCCTAACATTTTTTCTGACAATATTGGAAATGATTCATGATACATCATGTGTACGTTTGTTTTTTGTTTTGTGTGTGTGGGAGACATACCTTCATAGGCAACTAAACATAAAATCAGTATTTTTTAATATATGACCAGAAAATGCCTAAATAAAATTGTTATTTGTATTTATTTTTAAAGGACTGGGGAGCCTGGGTGGCGCAGTCGGTTAAGCGTCCGACTTCAGCCAGGTCACGATCTTGCGGTCTGTGAGTTCGAGCCCCGCGTCGGGCTCTGGGCTGATGGCTCAGAGCCTGGAGCCTGTTTCCGATTCTGTGTCTCCCTCTCTCTCTGCCCCTCCCCCGTTCATGCTCTGTCTCTCTCTGTCCCAAAAAATAAATAAACGTTGAAAAAAAAAATAAAGGATTTATTTATTTTGAATGGGGGAGAGTGACAGAGGGGAAGGGGCAGAGAGAGAGAGAGAATCCCAAGCAGGCTTCATGCTGTCCGCACAGTGTCCAATGTGGGGCTCCATCCCAGGAACTGTGAGACCATGACCTGAGCCAAAATCAAGAGTCGGATGCTTAACTGACTGAGCCACCCAAGTGCTCCTCAAATTGTTATTTTTTTTAAATTAATATCTATTTATCTCTGAAGGGGAGGGAGGGGACAGAGAGAGAGAGAGAGGGAGACACAGAATCTGAAACAGGCTCCAGGCTCTGGGCTGTCAGCAGACAGCCCAATGCAGGGCTTGAACTCAAGAACCATGAGATCATGACCTGAGCTGAAGTCAGACACTTGGCCAACTGAACCACCCACATGTCCCTCAAATTGTTATTTTAAGATAATTTTTAACAGTCTTATAACACCTCAAAACAAATTAATAGGGTTTTCATGGTAATTTTCCCATGACTTTTATAAAAGGATTTCAGTGATTTCAAGTTAGATATTGATTAAAGAAGAAAAAATCCTTCCTTAATTAGCAGCCTTGACATGTCAAGTAGTTTTTAGAGCATATGATCAACAATTTTCATTATTGTACATATTAGTATGTGTTACAAGATGCTGTATTATAGACTAGTGTCTAAATTATAAACAAAAACAATAGCAATATTATCATTATTAGATGGTTTTAAAGAGTTATTCTTCATCAGTGATTTACACCCATAGGTTCTTGGTATTTTGCATACATTTTGTCTAACATTTTTAACCTTATTTATATGTATTACTAGTCCCATTTTATAGATGAGAAAAGTAGACACCAATTTTATGTAACTTGTCCAATATTATATATCTAATTAGTTACAGAATTAGGTCTGATTCTAAATCAAGTGTTTTGGGTACATCTTTACCATTTTGATTACATTTTCCAAATTACTAGTAATTCCTACTCCCCCCCACCCCTTTATCATCTTATCTTGCTATATTGTGTTAATGTCTATAAGCCTCCTGATCCCTTTTTTTTGAGCAAGATTCAAAATAAATTAAGTAGCCCAAAAAAGTGCTTTAGTGAATTAATGGCAGTATTAGATAGCCATTTAGTACATTAACAAAGTTAATGTATTCTGAAGTTTTTTGAACTGGCTCCTAGTAATTGTTAAATCTTATAAGCTAGACTTCTAAAGAGATATGAATTCAAATTCAGTTGTCTTTCTGCATGTTTATATTTTTACAGTCTCCACCCCTCATCCCACTATTGTGATCAGATAGAATTTTTTTTTTTAATTTCAGCCGTTGTGTTTCTCAGTTCTTGAATTTTTATGTATATATTTTTGCTGTCTCTGTTCTAAGATTCCCATCTATTTATTCATTGTGACCATATTTTATCTTACTTAATTTAAACTACTTGTCACTGCTACTTTCAAAACTTTTCCTGCTAGTTATCTTATCTAATTTTCTCCTCCTTCACAGTGTCTAAAATCCATTATCTCTTGCTTGAATTACTATAATAGCCTCCTAATTATTCTTCTTGATTCCATTTTCACTCATGAACAATTTATTCTTCACAAAATAGCCAGAGTATTATTTTAAATAAAACAATAACACGTACTGTCTTACTTAAAGCCCTTCAATGGGATTCCATTGCATTTAACAAAATTAAACTCATTATTTGGTCTATAAGACCATACCTGTTCTATTACAAGGCTACCTTTTGGTCCACATCACCTGCAAATCTTGCAAGTCTATTTCTTTTTTTTCTTTTCTTGTTTAGTGAGAAACCAGTGGCCTCCGTCAGAACTGGATTTCTTTCTCCTTCTAGAACTCACAAAGCATGTTCCAGGTTTTGGGTTATTACACTAGCTAAAACTTTCTGGCAGAATAACACTTTAGCCATTATCATTACGCAGTTCATTCTTTCTTGACTAAGTTATTAATGAAAATATCATGTTCTCCAAAGCACTTCTTACTGCCTCATACTTCCTCATGTATTAGTCTATTTGTTTATGGTTTCCACCACTAGAACACAAGCACCAAGAGAGCAGTGGATATTCTTTTATTCACACTGTTGTATCTGCAAAGGATGAAAGAGTACTTAACATGTTGTAGGCACATAGTAAATAATTCCTGAATAAGATGATGGATGAGGGACTACCTCAATTAGTATAGAAAATCCTAGATATCTGTTTATAGGAAGAGACACTTCTAGCATTTCAAATTAGAAAAATTTGCCCAACTTTTCTTGTAAATGCCTAATGAACTGGAAAAGAGTTCTCCTGACAAGAATAACATAATAATTGGAAGATCACATTATGTGGGAAGAGAAAAATTTGGCTTGGAAACCCCAGGTACAACACTATGTGCATGAGGTAATGTTTCTTAATAAAGCTTGTGTTAAGACTGGAAGCCTCTCTCTAGTTGGTGCTCTAACAGTCTTCTTCTGAAAACAATTTCTGGGTATGAGTTTATAAAGCAAAAATAGACATAAACCTTAGGCTGAAGGGTGGAATTATCTGCTGTCTAACCAGGGACGTCAACTGTTACTGGACAGAGAACCATTCTGAACTCAGGTTTGGCAGCTTACTGCTCAAAAATTAATACTCAAGAGACAAATGATCATGGGGGAAGGAAAAGTTGCTTTATTCAGGAAGCCAGCAACCTGGGAAGATGGTGGACTGACATCTAAAGACAGTCTTCCCAATCCAGGCAAAGCCAGAGGGTTTTCAAGGGGAAGGCCTGGGAAATGGTGGACGCTGAATGCAGGAGGAGCTGGTGCTCAGGTGGTTAATGATATGCCGACAAGACCCTGAACAGACCTACTGGCATTATTGGCAGCTATTTTCAAATGTGGTCAGGCCTTATCTTCTAGGAAACTCTGGTCATCTGTTCCTCAAGGCCAGATGTCTGTAAAATCTCAAGGAAAGTGGGTTAGTTCTGCTACAAACCAAGGGACTTAGATCAGCAAGCAAGGGTGCATAAGCTTAAAGAAGGTTAACCCTTAGGACTGGTTGGAATGCTGCTACACATTCAGCCAGGGAATACTTGCTCCACTGGACAAGCATCTACTGCACTGTATGTGATCAATGCCCATTAGCAACTCCTGGTGACAGTGAGCAAACACTGAGATTGACTGTGGAATTGTCACTCTGCTTGATATTTGAAAACATTACTGAATATTTTGGAATGAATAAGCCATGTTCGGGGTTGTTAAATGATTGCAGGTAAGGGTAGTCTCAAGAGAAAAATAATGGATTTCTTCCTAGTAAGATCAGAAGGAGGTCAACGTGATTAAGTGGAATAATATGGCTCTATTTGTATCATAAACTACAAAGTTGGGTTAGGTAAAACATTCTTCAAATGTGTTTTCATGTGTTTGCTATCCACATAGTCACTCTCATGAGGACAACTTTCTGTAGGCCAGGAAGCATAATATGCAAGCTTTCTGAATTACTGACATGACCGACACATGTGATATTCTTCTACGATGTGTATTTTTTCCTTTTTTACTCTGATTTATCAGATTCTCTCTCAATACACTCATAATTTGGGGATTGTTTCACAATTTAGCAAATATTTATTTCCAGCCAACTATTCTTAATGCCATCATCTCACGTGTTTGAAATTAGTTGTATGTATCCCTGCCCCCATTTATTTATTTACTTTATTTATTTTTTAGTGTTTTTATTTATTTTTGAGACAGAGAGAGAGACAGAGCATGAGCAGGGGAGGGGCAGAGGGAGGGAGACACAGAATCGGAAGCATGCTCCAGGCTCTGAGCTGTCAGCACAGAGCCCGACACGGGGCTGGAACTCACAGACTGTGAGATCATGACCTGGGCTGCAGTCGGATGCTTAACCTACTGAACCACCCAGGCGCCCCTCCCTGCCCCCATTTAAACCCATTTAGTTTTGGTTTAAACCTAAGACTAAATCTTTGTTTAAGATCCATTGAATCATAACCTATAAAGCTTTAATATTATAACATTTATAATTGTAAGCATTAATAATGATCAATACACATGTTTTATTTATGTATCTCATAGTTGACTGTAACATAATTAACAATTATATTCTCAGATATGACAAAATAAAATTTACAGTCAAAGCTACAAGAAAGCAGAACATAGCTTTTAGCTAATATCTCAGAAGTTTGTTTTCTTATATGTTACAGTGATGGAGAAAGTATGGACTTTTTTCTTTTGAATACAAAGCACATGTATTGATCACAGGAAATTATAGATAGGTATAAGATGAAAATAAGGTAAGTTTATTGAAGCATTGTAAGTTGTAATATAGTGTTCTTATGAACATTTTATATGCAAAAATAAATTATTGTTAACTCAGTTTTGCTGTGAGACTGAACCAGTGGTTTATTCAGCATAAAATACCATCCCAGAACTTAGTGACCTAAAATAACAATCATTTGTTATTATTCTCATGCCTAAGGGTTAGTCATGGCTCCTCTAATCTAGATTTGGCTCAGTTAATTTTGATTTAACTAATCTATGCATCCGAATGTGATGTAGTTTCAATTATAGGCTAGGCTTTGGAGGAAAAGCTTAGTTTGGGTAGCTGTATTCTAGGTATCTCATTCCTCTTGAGATCTGTAGGCTAGTTAGTTCTACAAGGTCTTTTTAAGAGAGCTTGTGTTATATAACTAACATCTCATTGACACAAACAAGCCACATGTTGCTGCCAAGGGACAAAGAATTATGCTTTTCCCCTATAGGAAGTTACCACAAAGTTTCATGATAAAGAGAATGGATTTAGAGAAAAATTGGGATCATTAATTCAATCTACCAGAGGGGGGAAAAGTAATAATGTACTTTGTACTATGTGATATGAAGAGAAAAATACCAATGAAGACATTTTGCAGTTTAAAAAGAAATTGAAGAAAAATATTGAAGTGAGATACAAATAAAAAACAAAAACAAAGATATATTGGTCTTCAGCTAGACACCAATAAATGCTGTCGAACGTGAAACATAGACAAACCATTATTATTGTTATTATTGTCAACAGTGTTATATAACACCTGTAGGGAACAATTTTTCCTTCCTTCTTTATAAATGTAATTTTATTGGATACAAAATATTCTGAGAAAAGGATATCTCATAATATATATTTTATTTTTTGGATGGTTACGTTGTTCATACTTTTTTGCAGTCTTTTAAATTTTGTTTTGCTATGATAACTAACCATGTAATGAATGTCCTCATTTATGCATCTTTGCACACAACTCTCTTATTTTCTTAGGATCCAGTCTTAGAATTGGAATCACCCAGTGAACAGGTATATTGATGTGATATAAGTCTCCAAATATTATTGAGCTTGAAATACAGACAAGCGTTGCAAGATGGGAGAAATGAGCATAGTAAATGGAAAGCATCACTTCTTAGTGAAAATATGGATTAGAGTTGGGGAATAAGTAAACTTAAAAATGTCACATGTACTAAATTATAGACACTAAGCAGAAAATTTAAAACTGTGGTAGGCAAACACCTAACAGGTTTGTTTAGCAAAGTCAAAGAAACACGAGCTGGAAGACAACTTGAAAATTGTTGCAGTGGAAACAGGCATTAGGGGGCAATGAAGATAGGGAAAAAAGTTAAATAAACAATTAAAAATTTTAAAAACTCAATAGTATTTATGACTTTCAAAATACAGTAATTTATTCCAAAAGAATTTAAATACCTTAGAAGTGCAAAATGCTGCTTGTAAAATTTAAGTTGTCCTTAGTTTTTGCCCATGGCAGCTGGGGATTAATACTAGGCTTACAATGAAAGACAAAAAAGGAAGTTACCTTGTCCCTGTCAAAGTGATGTTGACTAGAATAATAATACTTTACATTCCTTGACATTGTTGGATCTTCTTAAAACAATTTATTTTCTTATTTGTTCCATATGACAATGCTATGGGGTGATGGCAATTTATGTCCATATTATAAATTTAAAAAGTCTATTTGGGTCAAGTCAATAAGCGTGTTACGTCAACAATCAGCAAGTATTTATCGAGTACCTATTGAGGCACTGTGCTAGATTAATTCACCTATCATCTAACCATCTAACAAGGAAGAATGGCATTAAACAAATAATATCAGGTAAACAATGAAGTAATACTCCACAGTCTGAGCACGTGAAAAAGGATCCTGGGGTATTATGTAGAGCACCAGAAATCTGATTTTCTTGCCTTATACTCCGCTGCAACTTGCAGAGTGCAACAGACTGTATCTCAAACTTCTTTTTTAAACCAAAATATTCTAAAATGGTGCAACACTAGGAAATAGTATCAAAAGAGATTCTTGAGAATGTAGATTCCACTTTTATTTTGAATGTTTTTCAAATTCTTTGTTGTGTTCTAGTGTTACTAAAAATATAAATGTTTTAATTTCATTTTTAAAAAGGGAAAATTTAACACTAATTGGTTCCAGTTAATGCTAATTAGTTAGTATCCAATTTAAATCCTAATTTAATACAGATTTAATCCTCAAATAATTAGTATGATACTATCACATCATCCTTTTCATTGTAAGGGAAAAATAAAGAGACTAAAGAGAACTGACTCAATACTTGTTTTACCATTTCATAGATTTGTTTTCTGCACTTGGTGAAAAACACTTCAAAATAAATATTCACATAAATATAAATTAATGTAAATGAGGTCAGTTTTCTTTAAATTTATGAATTATGAGAGACAAATAATTGGATATCTCTAGAATGATGGAAAAAAATGAAGGTTTGATTTAACATTTTAAAACATAATGGTGAACATTCCAATAAGTACATTTTCTTGTTAGGAGTGTAAGTCAATTTATCATATTACTTATCTGCATCCTTTGTCTCTAAATAATCCTTTTTTGTTGTTGAAGCATAATTGATTTCCAAAATCCTATTAGCTTCAGATGTACATCACAGTGATTTGATATTTTTATACATTATCAAATGATCCCCACATGAAGTGTTATTACCTTCTGTCACCAAAATTATCACAATATTTACTATAGTCTCTATATTGTACATTACACCCCTGTGACTTATTTATTTTATAACTGGAAGTTTATAGCTCTTAATCCCCTTTACATAATTTGCCTACTTTTCCCAAGGCCCTCCCCTCTGGTAATCACCGATTGGTTCTTTGTATATATGAGTCTGTTTCTGTTTTGTTTGTTCTTTCTTTTTTTTTCTGGATTCCATGTGTTAGTAAACTCATATGGTATTTGTCTTTCTCTAACTTACCTCACTTAGCATAATATCCTCCATATCCATCCATGTTATTGCAAATGGCAATATTTCATTTCTTTTATGGTTGACTATATATACACACTTACACACACACCACTTCTTTACCCACTTGCCTAACAGTGGACATTTAGGTTGCTTCCATATCTTAGCTAATGTCAATAATGCTGCAGTGAACATAGGGGTGTATCTGGTCTTCAAATTGGTGTTTTTATTTTCTTTGGATAAATACCCACAAGTGGAATTGCTGGATCATATGGTTTGTTCTATTTTTAATTTTTTAAGTAACCTCCATCCTATTTTCACAGTGGCTGCACCAATTTATATTCCCACCAATAGTTTACAAATGTTCCCTTTTCTCTACATTCTCACCAACACGATATTTTTTTCTTTTTGATAACAGCCAATTTGACATTCGTGAGGTGATATCTCGTGATTTTGATTTGAATATCCCTGATGATTAGTAATGTTGAGCATATTCTTGTGTGCCTATTGGTCATGTGTATGTCTTCTTTGAAAAAGATGTCTATTCAGGTCCCCTGACCATTTTAAAATCCAGATGTTTGCTTTTTGAAATTAAGTTATATAAGTTCTTTATATATTTTGGACATTAACCTCTTATTGGATGTATTACTTGAAAATATCACTTCCCATTCAGTAGGTTAAGTTTTTATTGTGTTGGTGGTTTCCTTTGCTGCACAAAACCTTTTTAGTTTGATGTAGTTCCATCTGTTTATTTTAGCTGTTATTACCCTTGCCTGAGGAAAGTGGTCCAAAAAATTACTGGTAAGACTAGTGTCAGAGATTACTACCTATGTTTTCTTCTAGGAGTGTTATGGTTTCAGGTCTTAAACATTCAAAACTTTAATCATTTGCGTGTATTTTTTGTGTGTGGTATAAAGTTCTGGTCCAGTTTCATTCTTTTCCATGTCACTGTCCAGTTTCCCAGCACCACTTATTGAAGAGACTTTTTCCCATTGTATATTCTTGCCTCTTTTGCTGTAGATAAATTGATCATACCCTAGGTTTATTTCTGGACTTTCTGTTCTATTGATAGGTGTGTGTGTGTGTGTGTGTGCACGTGCGTGTGTGTATGCACACTCGCATGTGCACCAGTATCATAGTGTTTTGATTACTATAGCTTTGTGGTATAGTTTAAAACTTGAGATCAAGATACCTGCAACTTTGTTTTCCTCAGGTTGCTTTGGTTATTTGGGGTCTTTTGTGGTCCCATACAAATTTTAGGATTCTTTGTTCTAGTTCTTTGAAAAATTCCATTGGTATTTTGATGGGAATTGCATTGAATCTGTAGTTTGCTTTGGGTGGTATGGACATTTTAATAATATTTGTTTTTCCAATCTATAAGCACAGAAATCCTTCAATTTATTTGTGTCATCTTTAATTTCTTTCATCAGTATTTCATAGTTTCCAGAGTGTAGGTCTTTCACTTCCTTAGTTAAATTTATTCTTGGGTGTTTTATTCATTTTGATGCAA
The DNA here is from genome assembly GCF_022079265.1 of Lynx rufus. Lineage (NCBI taxonomy): Eukaryota > Metazoa > Chordata > Mammalia > Carnivora > Felidae > Lynx > Lynx rufus. The sequence continues at coordinate 50,937,068 of NW_025814845.1, forward strand.
TTGTAATTGGGATTGTTTTCTTAATTTCTATTTCTGGTAGCTCATTATTGGTATATAGAAATGTTTCAAATTTCTGTATGTTGTATCTGTAACTTTACTGAACTCATTGATAAGTTCTACACTTTTGATGGAAGTCTTGAGGGTTTTCTGTTGTGTTATTTGCAAATAGTGACCGTTTTATTTCTTCCTTTCCTACTTGGAAGACTTCTACTTTTTTCCTTTACCTGTTTAATTGTGCTGGCTAGGACTTCCAATACTATGTTAAATAAAGGTGGCCAGAATGGGCATCCTTGTCGTGTTCCCGATCTTAAAGGGAACACTTTCATTTATTCACCATTGAGTATGACGTGAGCTGTGGGTTTGTCACATGTGACCTTTATTATGTTGTTATGTTCCTTCTATATATACACTTTATTTCAAGTTTTTATCATAATGGATGATGGATTTTGTCACATGCATTGTCTGCATTGATTGGCATCATGATTTTTATCATTTGTTAATATGGTATATTACATTCATTGATTTGCAGATGTTGAGTCATTCCTGCATCTCTGAAATAAATGTTACTGGATCATGGTGTATGATCTTTTTTAATATATTGTTGAATTTGTGTTGCTAACATATTGATGATAATTTTTACATCTCTATTCGTCAGGGATATAGAGTGTGTGTGTGTGTGTGTGTGTGTGTGTGTGTGTGTGTGTGTGTGTGTCTGGTTTTGGTGTTAGGGTAATGTTGGCCTCCTAAAAGGTTTTGAAGCATTCTTTCTGTTCATTTTTTAAAATAATATGAGAAAGATAGGTACTAACTCTTTAAATTTTTGGTAGATTTTACCTGTAAAGCTTTCTGGTCCTGGACCTGTTTTGGGGAAGTTTTTAAATCATTGATTTAATTTTGTTACTTGTAATTAATTGGTCTATTCATATTTTCTGTTTCTTCACAATTCAGTTTTAGATAGTTGTGTATTTCTAAGAAGTTATCCCTTTCTTTTAGGTTGATCAATTTATTGGAATATAATTTTATAGTATTTTCTTGCAATCCTTTGCATTTCTGTGATGTCATTTGTAACCTCTCCCCTTTAATTTCTAACTTTATATATTGACTCCTCTCTCTTTCTTGATGAGTCTGCCTAGAGTTTCATAATTTATCTTTTCAAAGGACCAGCTTTAAGTTTCATTGATCTTTTCTATTGTTTTATAAGTCCCTGTTTAATTTACTTTCACTCTGATCTTATTTGCTTCCTTCTACTAACTTTGTTCTTTATAGCACATTTAGCTCTAAAATTGGATTGTTTATTTGTGATTTTATTTCCTGAGGTAAGCCCTTATCACTATGAACTTCCCTCTTAAAACTGTTTTTGCAATGTCCCATAGACTTTGGAAAGTTGTCTTTCCATTTTCATTTATCTTAAATTGTTTTTTGATTTCCTCTGATTTCTTCATTTACCCACTGGTTGTTTAGTAGTATATTGTAGTTGTTTATCCTCCACATGTTTGTTTTTCTTATTCCAGTTTTTTTTCTCTTATAGTTGATTTCTAGTTTCATACTGTTATGGTCAAAAAAGTTGTCTGATAATGGTTTCAGTCTTCTTAAATTTACTGAGGTTTGTTTTGGGCCTAATATGTAATCTATTCTAAAGAATGTTCCATGTGTACTTGAAAAGAATGTGTATTCTACAATTTGTGGGTGGAATGTTCTATATATATATATATATATATATCAGTTAATTTCATCTGGTCTAATGTGTTATTTAAGACCAATGTGTTTATTGGTTTTCTGTCTAGATCTATCTGTTGATGTAAGTGGGAAGTTAAAGTTCCCTATTATTATTGTATTACTGTAATTTCTCCCTTGATGTCTGTTAATATTTGCTTTATATATTTAGGTGCTTCTGTGTTAGTTGCATAAATATTTAAAAGTGGCATATCCTTTGGATTGACAACTTTACATTATGTAGTACCATTCTTTGTCTTTTGATACAGTCTGTTTTAAAGTCATTTTGTCTGATATAAATATTACTGTTCTATCTTTTGTTTCCTTTCCCATGGAATATATTTTTTAAATCATTTTACTTGCTGTCTGTATGTGTCTTTAGTTCTGAAGTGAGTTTTTTGTAGGCAGTATATAAATGGGTCTTGCTTTTTATCCATTCAGCCACCTGAAGTCTTTTGCCATTTACATTGACAATAATTATAGATAGGTATGTACTCATTGCCATGTTGTTGATTGTTTTCTTGTTGCTTTTGTAATTCTCTATTCCTCTCTTTTTCTCTTGATCATTTCCCTTGGGGTTTGATTACTTTCTTTACTGTTATTTTTGGGTTTCTTTCCCTTTAATTTTGGGAATCTGTTGTAGGTTTTTGGCTTGTGGTTACTGTTAAGTTCACACATGTCTATCTATACCTATATAACCATCTATTTGAAGCTGATAGTCATTTAAGTCAAATATATTTTAAAGGCATTATACTGTTCTCTCCCTTTCACCTTTATGTTTTTGACGTCATATTTTACATCTTCTTATTTTGTGCATCCCTTAGCTAATAATTATAGTTGATTTTATTATTTTTGTCTTTAACATTTATACTATCTTTAAATAATTGATTCATTGTTTTCCTATATATTTGTCTTACCAATGAGATTGTTTTGTTTTACAGATTATATTTAGTCATAATTTTTTCTTACCAATGAAGACCCTTTAATATTTCTTATAAACCCAGCTTATAATATTTCTTATAAACCCAGCCCTTGCTAGTCAGGGAACTCTTTACCTCCTTTTCACTTTTGAAAGTTGTCCTTGGTAGGTAGAGTATCCTTGGTGATAATTTTTCTTCTTTTAGCACTTTAAATATATCCTGCCACTCCTTTCTGATCTGTAAAATTTCTACTGAAAAATCAGCTTAATAGCCTTATGGAGTTTTGGGGTGTGTGACTATTTGCTTGTTGGTTTTTTCTTATACTGCTTTTAAGACTTTCTATCTTTAACTTTTGCCATTTTAATTATAATATATTTTGGTGTGGATCTCTTTGAATTCATATTGATCAGGAATCTCATGTTTCCTAAATCTGGATGTTTGTTTCCTTCCCCAGGTGAGGGGAATTTTCAGCCATTATTTCTTCAAATAAATTTGCTACCCTTTTCTCTCTTCTCCTACTGGATCCATATAATGTAAATGTCAGTATATTTAGGTTATCCTAAAGACCCTAAACTAACTAACTTTCTTTTCTTTTCTTTCTTTTCTTTTCTTTTCTTTCTTTCTTTCTTTCTTTCTTTCTTTCTTTCTTTCTTTCTTTCTCCTTCCTTGCTTGTTTCCTTCCTTGCTTGTTTCCTTCCTTCCTTCTTTCTTTCCTTCCTTCCTTCCTTCCTTCCTTCCTTCCTTCCTTCCTTCCTTCTTGCTGTTATGATTGGGTAATTTCCACTATTCTTCTTCTGGATAACTGATCCATTCTTCTGTGTCTTTTAATCTGCTACTGAATATCTTCTAGTGTATTTTTCATTTGTTACTGAATTTTTCAGTTCTGATTGGTTCTTTACTATGCTTTTTTTTTTTAACTCTTGGCTAAAGTTTTCACTCTCTTCCTCCATACTTCTCCCAAGTTTGGTGAGCTCTTTATAGCCATTGCTTTGCACTGTTTGTAAAGTCAAATACTTATCTCTATTTCATTAGAGTATTGGTGGGTTAGTTATCTGGTTCTTTCATTTGAAACATATTCCTCTATTTCATTTTTTTTGGCTTTTTGTGTTTGTTTTTATAAATTAGGTGGAACATCTACCTCTCTGTCTTGAAAGAGTGGCCTTATGTAAGAGCATTCCCTGTGTAGAATGTATATGTCTTGCTGCTTTGGCAGGCTGGCTGGGTCAATAGCAGGTGTGAGCCAGGGTATCCGTAGTAACAACACCTGAGGGTCATCTCGATGAGATGGCTGGAATTGGAGTACATATAGTCATGGGGCATCCAGGAATGTGCCACCTGGTAGAACAACTGGAGCTGGAGCAAGTGTGGGCTGGGGTTGGGGCAGGGATCCCAGGGTATAAACACCTGGGCCATCTTGACAGGGTGGCTAAATTGGGCATAGGAAAGGGGGTGTCCTGGACTTCACTGTGCTAGTGGTGACTTGGAAATATGAATGGAAATGGAGTGGGCACAGGCTAGGAGGGACCCATGGTGTACCATGCTGGGGCTGTGTTGGCAGACTAGTTAGAATGGGTACAGGCTGTGAGGGGTGTTGGAAGTGTATCACCCTTGGATCACCTTGGCCAGACACCTGGGGCTGGAAAGGACAGTCACCAAGTGGATCCTGAGGCATGCTGTGCCATAGTGGCCTTGGTGGGATGACTGTGTTGAGGCCAGCATTTCCCAGCCCATGCCACACTGTATCCACCTTGGGTGGGGAAGCTGGAGGTGGTGTGGACCAGGGGTCTGGGATGGGTTGGGGCAATCCTAGCAGGCTGGCTAGAGTACAAGGACCTTGCTTCCACTCACACCATCAAGGTGGAGAGGGAAAATAAAAATTAGTGTTTGCCAGAACCTTCAATGATGGAGAGAATTCTATCAGTTCTCTACCAACTTGACAAATGCTCTAGGGTTAGTAAATGGATTTTTTTCACTTACAGTCTAATTTCTCTTAAAACCTTTCTCTTCTCACTTTGTCCCAGGGCAGGTGAATCTATATGCATGCTCCTCATCAGTATCCTTCCCTACTGCAAGTTGCTATGTTCTTGTTTTCATGCCCTCATCTTTCCTGCCTTTCTCCATCCAGTTCTATCATTTATTGTGCAGAAAGTGTATAATTAACCCTCCATTCCTTTTGAAATGGAATTACTCTATATGTAGGTGTAGATTTGGTGTATCTATGAGAAGAGGAGAGTTTAGGGGTTTCCTACATTGTCTTGTTGGACCACCTCTTCAATCCATCTTAAAAAGCAACACATTTTCTAAGAAGACTTGTTGCTGAATATGTACTTTAATTTACCATAAAGATAAAGAACAAACATCATCATGGTAAATTTTATACAACTATTTTGTTTATATTGCAGCAAAATGTTGTGAGAAGTAAACAGAACCAAATCAGCCAAACAAAAATAGAAATATTTAACAAGTTTTTCTTTCCTCTCAATGATAAAAAAAAAGTTAGTTTATTTATAAAATGAATAATTATCAAGCATTTTTCAGGCACTTTGCTAAGCATCGGGAACTTACCAGGAACAAAATCTTTACCTCTGCTGTCCTAAAGCTATATTCCAATAGAACAGCCAGGTATTCAATATACACTCATACAAATAAGATATAATTAAAATTCTGTTGATAGTTCCATGAGTAAACATAGGAAACTATCAAATATTTTCAAACCTGACCCTGAATGGGTGAGAGTTAGGAAAGATTCCCTGGGAAAGTGACATTTCACTAAGGATTGAAAGAACAAGTAGGATTAACTCAGGTGAGTTATTTTTGAGGGAAAAGGAGGTAGCAGGCAGGTAGCATATGGATAGCATTTAAGGCATGAAATGTCATGTCCTGTAGAAGTATACTTTCTGAACTACTCTTCAACATTAAGCGTAAGGGTCAATCAATTTACCTTATTGACATTTCTACCATTGATTGTAATGTGTGTGTTATCTCTGTGAAGACAAGTCACAACTGAACACTGATATGGGAAAAAATGTCTAGAAGTATTTCCAGTTAACACAGTATTTATCCATGAAGCAGAGTAAACTTTCAAGGTCACTTTCCTTTCCTGACTAGTATATATAAATAATTGCCCCTTACACTCAGTTTCTGAAACTTTTAAACTCTCTTTTGCTCATTTGCTCATTGTCATCCTTGTCAGGTACCACTATATATTATACTTCATTTTACTTTTGTCTTTTTCATCAGAATATAAACTCCATGATTGTAGAGATGCTATCAAGTTTGTTCCTGGTATAATCTTAGCACCTAAAACTGACCAGACCATAGTGTTTAATAAACTGTTGACTAACTGAATGAATGAATAAATGAATGCGTTTACCACTTCGGAATTCATGAAGAATAGAAAAGTAATGGCATGACATGACTTAAAAGTATAATGGAAAATGAGTCCTAAAATATTATCCCTGTTCAACTATTCTTTCTAAAATTTCTAGGGGCGCCTGGGTGGCGCAGTCGGTTAAACGTCCGACTTCAGCCAGGTCACGATCTTGCGGTCCGTGAGTTCGAGCCCCGCGTCAGGCTCTGGGCTGATGGCTCAGAGCCTGGAGCCTGTTTCCGATTCTGTGTCTCCCTCTCTCTCTGCCCCTCCCCCGTTCATGCTCTGTCTCTCTCTGTCCCAAAAATAAATAAACGTTAAAAAACTTTAAAAAAAAATAAATAAATAAAAAAAAATAAAATTTCTGAGGGATAATACACTTTAACTAATGTATTGAAAACAATTATTGGGATAAAAATGTAATATGTGGTAATTTTATAGTAAGGTAGGAGGGATGAATAGGGGAGAAGGAACTGGTTTAAGTATCAGTTTGATTTTATAGTAGAGCTAGTTTGGAGACATAAAAAGTAGTATGATGACTAGAAAATCACAGTGCTATAATCTGAACAGAAAGCAGATGTTGTGTAATTGCAGCTGATTTAGCATGACAACAGTGGTGCCTTGTGTTCGTCCCTCAGCTGGACACAGCTGTTTTGCCTGCTGGACAGAACAGGCACGAAAATATTATTATTGCATATGAATCGCATTCTTTATTAGAGAACATAGATGCAGATAAATTAGAGGCCTTAACAGAAGGGACCATTTAACATAATTTATGTTTGACTCAAGCTTAGTATCCTATCCTTTCTGCTCACATTCACCCTCCACTCCTTCCCAGGTGGCATATTGAAGAACAAAAACAAAAATAAGTTCACATCCTAATGAAATTGTGTGAAGGATCAACACAAGTGATGAAATAAAATATAAACACATTTCAAAAGTGAAGAATTACTATGATGGGATTTTTTTTTTTTTATTTAGGGAGATCTGGGGTTTGGATCTGTTGGCAGAAGAGAAATAATCTTTTTTTTCCAGCAATCGACTGGATATGACCAGAATTAGGAGTATCCCTAAACTACAATATTCTTTTGCATATAAAATTTATAAAGAGGAGAAAGGAGTCTCCTAGGGAAAAAGTTTTGAGACTGTGACCCATCATTCTCTTTAAAGATCAAAGACACAAAACCATATTACATGGTGAGGGGTGGTCTGCGTATAGAAGAGAACCATGAAATCCATCACCAAGATCTTAATAATTAGAGAAAAGACCTAGGGCCAATACAACACATGATGGATCTAGAACCAATACTGAATTAATGGATATAAAACCAATACTGAATTAGTCTCTTAGATGGCATGTATTCTTTTGAAAAAAAAATCTTATTAAACTCTTAATTTTAAGTTAATTTTAAATTTATCAAAAAATTGCAAAGACATTAGAGACATTTCATGTGTTGTGCACAGTTTCCCCTATCACTAACATTGTACTATAGTACATTTGTCAAATTAATGAACTAATCCTGACACATTGGCATTGGCTAAAGTCCCAACTTGATTTGCACTTATTAGTTTTTACCTAATGTCCTTTTACTGTTCTAGAATCTCATCCAGGATGCCATGTTATATCTTATTTACTTCTGTTTCCTTCATTACAGTATAAACTCCATGAGCGTAGGGATATTCTTAGGTTCGTTCCTGCTGTAATCTCAGCACCTAAAACTTACCAGACCATACTGCTCAATAAACTGTTGGCTGATTGAATGAATAAATAAATGTACTTATCACTTTTGGGGATGTATTTACCACCGGTATATTTTATAGAATGCTCTTCAATTTTTGTGTATCTGATGTTTTCCTCATGGTTAGACTATAGGTATGTATTTTTGGAATGAATACCTAAGAAGTAAAGTGTGGTTTTCATCATATAAAGGGTATATATGCTATTAGCATGACTTGTCACTGATGCTTTTACCTGTGAACATCTGGCTGAGTTAGTGTTTGTCAGATGTCTCTACCATAAAGTTTCTTCCCCTCTTCTCTTCCATACTGTAATCATTAGAAAGAAACTATACATAGTCCACAATTAAGAGATGAGAGTAATGCTGTACCCCCTTGAGGGGTGAGTATATACATGAATAATTTGGCATCTTCAAGCTAGAGACTTGTCTGTTCTCCCTTATTTATTTATTTACTCAATCATGGATTTATATCAATCTGCAATTGTGGATATTACTTTTATATTTTGAATTACTATCTAATACTACCTCATTTCTTTGATTTCCCAAATTGTTTCAGACTCAGTTATTGGGAGCTCTTCCAGGTGATTCTTGTGTTCATTTGACACAACTGGAAAATTTTTCTTTTTGAGTTCTTCCTTACAGTTCTAGAATCAGCAATTTTTCCAAAGGGTCCTGCTACCATGTATTGAAGAGTAATATTAGAAATCAAGACCTGGGCATTAGTCTTCTAGGCCTTCTCAGAGAACACAGCTAGGAACTATCTGTGAGTATGATAACCCATGTGTACAGACAAATGTGTTGATCTATCTACTACCTTAATCTAACCCTTAGTTCTCATTGATATCTTCAACTCTCATCTAGTACCGCATGTTCATTCTAATTTTCCCCTTTGTGTACATATAATTCCCTACTCTAAAAGGGAGACACTTTTGTTTCCCCCATCTTTCATTTACTTGTTTATTCCCAATATATTGGTACATATATTGGTATATATATACATACACACACACACATCCAATTTGTTATATAATTACAATATTTGTCATAGTCTTCATTCCATTCTGGAATTCTCCAATTGCCTCATTTGTTGTTTTTTTAACTTGTATACATTGAGTTTAATTATTTGTACTTTGAGGTCTATGGATTGTGGAAAATGCATACTGTTGTGTATCCACTAGTATAGTAGCATACATAGCAGTTTCATTACTGTAAAATGTTCCCTGTGCTTCACCTGTTCAATCCTCCCCCTGAACTCCCACACCCCTCAAAACTACTGATGTTTTCTACAGTCTCTATAGTTAGATCTTTTCCAGAACACCATAAAAATGGAATTTTTACATCACCTTTTCAAACTGGCTTCTTTCACTTAGAAACATGTATTTAAGATACACCCATTGCTTGATAACTCATTTCTTTTTATTGATAAATAGTATTCCACTGTATGGATCTGTCACAGTTTTTTGTTGTTTTTAATCATTCACCTATTGAAGAACCTTCTTGGATGCTTCCAGTGAGTGGTGATTATGAATAAATCTGTTATAACATTCTCATACAAGTTTTCATGTAGACATAAATTTTTAAGTCAGTTGGGTAAATATTTGTCTTTAGTTTCTTTCTTGTAATATGACCTTGGAACCAGAGTAATACTTGCAACATAAAAAGACTTGGAAAGTCATTTTCTTTTTTCTAGTTTCTGAAAGCAATTGTATAGACTTGGTATTATGCCTTACTTAAATTCTTGGTAGAAATCACAAATGAAACCACCTTGTCTGATGTTTTCTTTTCTGCAATACTTATGTCTATTAATTTAATACATGTAGAGCTATTCAGGTTATCTATTTCTCCTTAAGTGAGTTTTAATACATTGTACTTTTAAGTAATTCCTTCATTTCATGAAAATGTTCATAGTTGTAGAGAAAAGTTATTCATAATACCCCCTTAATACATTCTTAATGTTCATAAGATGAGTACTGTTACCCCTGTATTATTCCTGAGCCTGGCTAGAGGTTTATCACTTTTGTCTATTTTTTAATTTTTTTTTTACTTTTGTCTACCATTGTAAGTTTAATTTTATACTTTTTATATAGTCCTAAGATGAAAGTTTAGGTTATTGATTTTTATATATTCTTTTCTAACATATACATTTAATTATGACTATATATAAGCACTGCTCTCAGTGGATCCCAAATATTTTGACACGTTGTATTATTTTTATCTAATTCAGAATATTTTAAATCATCAGGGCACCTGGGAGCTCAGTCGGTTAAGTGTTTGACTTTGGCTTAGGTCATGATCTCACTGTCGGGGAATTTGAGTCTGGCATCAGGCTCTGCAGTGACAGCTCAGAGCCTGGATCCTGCTTCGGATTCTATGTATCCCTCTTTCTCTCTGCCCCTCCCCCACTCGTGCTCTGTTTCTCTCTGTCTCTCAAAAATGATAAACATTAAAAAAAATTAAAAAATATCTTAAATCATCTTTAATTTCTGTTTTTGACCTATGGATTATTTTGGGAGTTTTATGATTTGTTTGTTTGTTTGTTTGTTTCAGCTTTTATTTATTTATTTATTTATTTTATTTTTTTTTAATATATGAAATTTATTGTCAAATTGGTTTCCATACAACACCCAGTGCTCATCCCAAAAGGTGCCCTCCTCAACACCCATCACCCACCCTCCCCTCCCTCCCACCTCCCATCAACACTCAGTTCTCAGTTTTTAAGAGTCTCTTATGCTTTGGCTCTCTCCCACTCTAACCTCTCTTTTTTTTTTCCTTCCCCTCCCCCATGGGTTCCTGTTAAGTTTCTCAGGATCCACATAAGAGTGAAAACATATGGTATCTGTCTTTCTCTGTATGGCTTATTTCACTTAGCATCACACTCTCCAGTTCCATCCACGTTGCTACAAAGGGCCATATTTCGTTCTTTCTCATTGCCATGTAGTACTCCATTGTGTATATAAACCACAACTTCTTTATCCATTCATCAGTTGATGGACATTTAGGCTCTTTCCAAAATTTGGCTATTGTTGAGAGTGCTACTATAAACATTGGGGTACAAATGCCCCTATGCATCAGTACTCCTGTATCCCTTGGTAAATTCCTAGCAGTGCTATTGCTGGGTCATAGGGTAGGTCTATTTTTAATTTTCTGAGGAACCTCCACACTGTTTTCCAGAGTGGCTGCACCATTTTGCATTCCCACCAACAGTACAAGAGGGTTCCCGTTTCTCCACATCCTCTCCAGCATCTATAGTCTCCTGATTGGTTCATTTTGGCCACTCTGACTGGCGTGAGGTGATATCTGAGTGTGGTTTTGATTTATATTTCCCTGATAAGGAGCGACGTTGAGCATCTTTTCATGTGCCTGTTGGCCATCCGGATGTCTTCTTTAGAGAAGTGTCTATTCATGTTTTCTGCCCATTTCTTCACTGGGTTATTTGTTTTTCGGGTGTGGAGTTTGGTGAGCTCTTTATAGATTTTGGATATTAGCCCTTTGTCCGATATGTCATTTGCAAATATCTTTTCCCATTCCGTTGGTTGCCTTTTAGTTTTGTTGGTTGTTTCCTTTGAGTTTCAGCTTTTATTTAAGTTCTAGTTGGTTAATATATAGTGTAATATTGGTTTCAGGAGTACAATTTAGTGATTCATCACTTACATATAACACCCAGTGCTCATCACAATAAGTGCTCTCCTTAATGCTCATCACCCATTTAGCCCATCCCCACCTACTTCCCCTCCAATAACACTTTGTTCTCTATAGTTAAGAATCTCTTATGGTTTGCCTCCCTCCCTCTCTTTTTGTTTTTCCTCCTTCCCCTATGTACATCTGTTTTGTTTCTGGATTATTTCGTAGTGTGTTGTTTACTTTCCAAAATTTTAGGAAATTTCTAACTATTTTTGTTCTTTATTTATACCTGAATTCTGTTGTGGTCTGGTAACATATTTTGTATGATTTCTCTTTTACATTTGTTAAAGTTTGATTAATGGCACTGGATATGGTCTATTTGGTTAATGTTCCATATGAGCTTTAGAAGAATGGTGTTCTGTTGTTGGATAGAGTATTCTATTAAATGTCAACTAGGTAAAGTTGATTGATAATACTGTTCAGATTATCTTTATTTTTATCCTTAACCTACATGATCAATCAATTACTGACAGGATGTTAAAGATTAATTGATTGTAATAGTGGATTTGTCTAACTCTCCTTTCTCTTGTATCAGTTATGTTAAAGATTAATTGATTGTAATAGTGGATTTGTCTAACTCTCCTTTCTCTTGTATCAGTTATGTCTTGTGTATTTTGCACTGTGTTGTTTTAGGTTCTTTGATAATTGAACTTTAAAAAAAATCTGTAATATCTCTCTTTATCCTTGATAACATTTCTCATTCTGAATAAAATCTCCTTTGTCTAAAATTGATATAGCTATTCTAGCTCTTTTTTACTATCCCTTTACTTTACACAACTTGAGTCTTTATACTTTACTTTTGAAGGATAATTTCACTGGATATGCATTTTCAGTTAGCAGGGTTTTTTTTCTTTTTTTCCCAGCATGTGAAGTCTTCACTCAACTCCCTTCTTGAATGTATTGTTTCTGACAAGAACGATCGTATGATTTATATACTTATTCTTCTATTGGTAAGATAACCCCTCCACTGGCTTCCTTTAAGATATTCAATTTGTTTTTTGTTTACTGCAGTTTATACATGATTCACCTGTGTGTGTATGTATGTGTGTATTGACTTTATATTTGATGTGCTTATATTGATACATTTAAATTAAATTTTACCACTTCTGTGTTTCTTACACTTTGGTTTCTTTCTTATCTTTTCATCCTTTTTTGCCATTACTTTCATTTTTTTCTCTGAATTTCAGTTTTAGAAGTTTTTACTAACCAATATTCAAGTTCACTGATTTTTTTCTTTAGCTATGTTGAGTCTACTGAGCCTGTCAAATACCTTTCCTGATTTCAGTTACCATGATTTTTCATGTCTAGCTTTTAATTTTGAGTCTTTCTTACACTTTTCATCTCTCTGCTGAAATTATCCATTTTATATTGCATATATTATACTTTTTCCATTACAGTCCTTACCATAGTCTTTACTGCATGATTGTTTCGCATTCCTTGTGGTAATTCCAACACCTGTGTCATATCTGAATCTGGTTCTGATGCTTGTTTTATGTCTTTGGATTTGTGTGTGTGTGTGCGTGCGTGTGTGTGCGTGCACTCATATCCGTGTGTTCTTGAAAGTCAGAAAGGGTGTATTGGGAAATAGATACTGAAGTAAACAGGCCTCAAATGAGCTGATTTATATCAATCTGGATATTAACTGGACTGTTTAATGTTTGTTTTAATCATAGGTACAAGAGGCTTCAAATTGCTGTAGCATCTTTGTCTTTGTTCTCCATCTTGGCTTTCTTGTTTTCCTTTGTACTGTTGCTCAATGGAAGTCTGTGTCTTGCAGCTCTTTCAGCTGTAATCCATTGCTATAATGCTGGAGTCTTGTTCGTGTAGTGGTGGTGATTTCTGCAACCTTTTTCTTTTAGTGGCACTGTGACTTAGAGGTGTCATCTTTACGAGTATTTTTCTCCCTTCTCCAGAATAAATTTTATCTCCTCCTACCCACCAGCTCTTTTCCTGGCTGCACTATTCTCAATCTATTTCCTTGAAGATTTGTCCTCTATTGACTATTAGTTTTCCATAGGTAATACAAGATTAGAGCAGCCAGAGGTGGAGCAGAATTCCTTTTTCCAGCTAGGGAAAGGTTTCCTAGTTGTCCCCTGGTACATATCCTGCCAAAGAGATTAAGTCTTTGTTAGGAGAATCTGGGGTTTTGCTAGGGTAGGTCCAGGGCCAAGAGGGGATATTTTCCAGATCCTTACCAGGAGAACCTCCCAGAGTTCCTGAAGGGAGAGTGTAGAGCTTCTCCAATGACTGTGGCCTTTCTGGAAGTTTCTCACTCTCATGCTATTCTGCACTTGGCTTTCAGTAATTCACCATTAGCATTTAACTGTTCCATCATTTCATAGCTGACAGTAACCTCTGCTCCTGGTAATCAATTCTTAGAAGCTGTATATTTCTAGATTCCTTAGTCTCTCCAAATTTCAAAGTGACAGTTTGTTCTTCACTATCAGTTCTTTGATGGTCCAAGAAAAGTTTTTGTTTTTATTTTTATTTTTATTATTTTTTTTTAGTTTGTTTTTGAGAGAGAGAGAGAAAGAGAGAGAGAGAGTCAGTCTGAATGGGAAAAGGGAAAAGAGAGAGAGGGAGAAACAGATTCCTAAGCAAGCTCCATGCTGTTAGCACAAATCCCAATGCAGGGCTTGAACCCATGACTGGGAAATCATGACCTGAGCCAAAACCAACTGAGCCACCCAAGCGCCCCCAAGAAAAGTTTTTCTTTTTTTCAGTCCATAGCATTTTCTTGATATAGAATAGGAGTGAGGAGTTCTGTGCTCTCTATATGTTGAAGCTAAAACTGAATTTCCTCATATATTCATTTTGGGGAAAATACATTTATGGATATGAGCTGACAGTATCTTTGTCACTGAAGAACTGTAACTTGTCATTACACTGGTTTTTATGAATCACTCGAGGAGGGTAGTATAACAAGGGGGATCAGTGAATAAAACAGTGGAAGCCTCAGGGATAACCATGATCCAGGCACTGACCCTAGTCAGCAGGATACAGCAATGCTATGAGTAGCTTAAAAATCAGAAGGCAGGGCTGTCTAGTCTCAGCAGTTCAGAAGGAAATACTGAAAACCTCAATGAGAAGTAGTGTATAGAAGCTAAAAATTCAGGTTAATACTCATTAATACTCAACAACAGTTTTTTAAAAATTGAAAAATGTGCAAGTTTAAATCTCTTCATTTTTGAAAAATTTCCCTTAAAAATATACCATTTATAGGCAGGTCAGTACAGATTGTTTTTTTTTTTTTCATTTCATAGGATAATGCATAATTTAAAAGATAACATTATTTTATTTTTTTATTTAAAGTACTAACTTTACGGTGTATATTTTAGATACAAACCTCTAGAAGCTTCTAAGTTTCTTTTTTTAATAGCTGATATTAAATTAAGGATCAAAATGAGTTAATTCAGGAGTGCTGAATTGCACCTACCTAAAGATCTCATATGTTACCATCTTTAGGTCTTGACATTGTCTGTGTAGGAGACTTGTTATAGTTCTATAAATTGCCCAATTATCTTCATTAAAAATACACAATATTTGAAACCATAGTTCACTTACATTCTACTTATCTAATTCTTTCCTCATATTTTTTTCCTGCTTTAAATTGTGCTAAGCTAAATAGTCACTAATATTGAACTGAAAGCAGTATTATTGAAGCAAGCCAGTTTTAATAAATCTTCTTGAAGAATGTACTTTGAAAATGCTTTTGAAACTTGACTTGTTTGATTTTCAAAGAAAACAATTTTCAATGACTGGGAAATAATAAAAATGGCCGAAGTTAATAAGATAGTATGACTAGAAATATAAGTAGATGTGTATTAGGTATCATATTCCAACAGGACGTGAAAGAACAAAAATACCTAATCAAGATTAATCTGATTTAAAGAATATCAGATTTTTAAAGTATTTTAGGACTTTCTCTTGAATCCCATTTGTACCAGATAATTTCATAGAATTACACAAAGTTTTGTAAAGAGTATATAGTTGAATAGTGACGTATGTTTTGTATCTGCTTTCCACCAAACTTATGGTATAGGCAAATTGCTTTTGCATTATTCCCTCATCAGAATCTAGCATTGCAGTCTTAATTGAAATACCTCCTACCTTCTTTTATTCAGGTCTAAATCTCACCATTACCTTGAGATCAACATAATTGCATTTTTTTCTATAAAACTCTACAATGGTCTTACAGTAGCTATTGCTTACTCCTGTCAATGTTATAACCTGCAGAATATGCTCCCTTTTAATGATAACTTGTCTGCATGCTCATTCCATCCCCCTCAAAGAGGAGTCCAAAGATTGTGATTTACCATATTTCTAGGGCTCATATATACTCCTCTGTATATACTCAGTAAAGACTTGCTGCTATTGGAGATTCAATTGGCATCTAGAAAGGGCAATTTATTTTTTCTCTTGTTTTTATTAAATTGTCTTCCTCTGGATTATGGCAGTCATAATTTTAGAACTCATTTTTTATAGGCATATAAAATAAATTAGTTCAACCATGGAGCTTCCAATATGGAAGAAATAGAAACTTTTAGATGGGAGAAACAACCACAGGAAACAGAATAATTTATCCAGCTGTGAATGCAAATAAACTGTATTTGCCACCCCTTGATTTCCATACACCATTCGATTTTAGTTTCACATTAGCATTATTGTGATAAGTTTTTATTTATTCTTTCTTTTACACATCTGAAAATAAGGTCTTAGGAATTACAGTAAGAGTTAAGAATTAATATAATCATCATCTGAAAAAAATAACAAAAGAAATTATCTTCAATTTTTTTTTGTTTTGAATTAAGCCTACTTTCTTCCTTCTTTGCCTTTCATCAGGATATGTATCATCTTTTACTAGTTCCTATCTTTTGAGAAATCAGGAAAATATTTTCAAATCAAATTTGAGAGAAAGCTTTTCTCAGACTTTTTTTGGAGGGGGGGTTTCAATGAATGTGCATATATCATTTTTTTTTATCCATGGGGAAAAATTATACAGCAATGACATCATTCCATTATTATCGCCCTAAGTTTTTAAAATAAACCTGAAAGTTCTGAATTTATGAAAGAGCATTTTATTCATGAACCTCAAAAACCCTAAGTCTATATGTAAAGTGGAAAGTAACCTGAATAAACAGAAAAAGTTGAACTCTCACTGAGCCTGTCCACTCTACTGTTTTAAATACAGCCTTTACTTATGGGCCATGTTCACATAGTGGAATGTGTTTTCATTGGACATTGATTACTATTATTGTGGCGCTAGTTTGGATCAAATCTTACTTCCCACAAACCATTTCCTATCAGAGTTAATGGGTTTGCAGCTCATTTATAATGATCATATTGGCAGGGATTTAGCTGATGTTTTCAAATACTCAATAGGAGAGGTTTTTCCACTCTCCTGAGTGCCTCTCAGCTGCAGGTAAAGAATGTTACAGCTGGATGAGAGAGCTAATTAGAGCCAATTACAGCCTGAGTGACCAGCAGTGGCATTAAAATGTCTGGCAGAATCTACCTTGTCCTTACAACACAGAGGTTTTTGAGTCTCTACAAATACCTGTCTTGGAACATTAAACATTTTATAGAATTGCAGGTAATAAGCACTTAAATTTAATAATCAAAAGAGGCATTGCCAAATGAATCCTGAAAGTAGGACTTCACTAGACATGATTTTACACTGACTGCCAAAGGCATCTCAAAATTAATAGTAAATTTCAGATACTTAATGAGAAGCATCAAGGTTCTACAACCAATTTGGACTTAATAAATCTGGTGACCTGAATTTAGTTCAACATATATACTCATATTTTCTCATATGAAGTACATTGGCTCAGCATTTTGGTAGAGCCATTGCCAGGCTATCTTCATTTTTATTTTTATTTTATTTTACTCACTTTGTCCAAAAGAAGACAGTGACTTTGTATCCACCATCTCCTTTCCTACCTGCTCTATTGATAAGGATGTAGCATCTCATCTGGCCCTTAAAACATAGGGAAGAATTTGTATAGGCAGAAATAGAGGGGTAAAATTATTCTGTTTTTGCTATTCCTTTATAGCTTTTGATTAACAAACAAAATGGTATGATCGAGGAACAGAAAGAAGCAGAATATTTAGCACTAAATATTAAAGTTTGGAAGAGAAAATAAAGAAACATGTATCATTTACAAAATACAATTGTAAAAATTTACAATTTTTATCTAATCTACCTATCTTTTGAATATCCACCTATCATGAATATTGTTTATCTGAGAAATTATAGTATTCTAAAATATCCAGGTGTTCCAAAAAATACTTAGAAGTAAATATGAGTTATTATTGAAATATTACTAAAAGAGCTAAAGATTGCAAATATCATAAATGGGAAATGTATAAACACATTTTATTCATATGCTTTATGCTTAGAAAGGAAATTTTAGATGTAGAAAATTGTATGAGAATTCTGCTGATTTCTACTGATTAATCAGTTTTTAATTTAATACACAAAACCTACATTTATTATAATTGTGTATATTTATAATGCACCATTTTCTGAAATTTACAGCTACACTATGTAGCCATAATTTATAACAGAGTAATCAATAATTTCTGATAGGTTGAACACAACAAAATCAATTAACATCTATATGAAAACAAAAATTGTTTTTCTGGTGTGCATTTCTAAGCAGCTTTAAAAACTACATGACGAAAATGCATTTCGTGGAATTGTTTGTCCTTACTCAAATTCAATTCCAGTTATGACCCTGAGAGATGATTAGTAAATTCGACTTTTTAATTAGCATTTTGCATAATTCACTGAAATTATAATGCACTCATGCATTTGATTGTCAAGGTACAGATGTGCTAATATGAAGCTATAATTTTCTCATCTAAATAACTCTTAGTAAAACCTCTAATTTCTTACAGTTCTATTGTTTAGGACCTATTACAGTTCATTTTAAAAAATGAGTTCAGAAGTGGATTTTGAAGTCAGCTTGCATTGTTGTAGTGGATTGTTTAAGATAGTAGGAACCAAAGGAAACTAACACTATTTAAAAGGTTATTTATTCTGTTTTATTGAAAAGCACTTGATCACAGATAAAATAACTTTTGAATGTAAAAAGCAGCTTTCTATTTCAAATCGCCACTAAATTTTAGCCAACTAGAAATTATAAAATAAAAATAGAAGGGTCTTTTTTTAAAAATTCCATGGCACAGGAGTACCATAGACACAAAAATCGCAGAGTGTTCATCACAAGACATTCAGGTGACATCAGTACTAAATCAAAAATAAGGACATGTTTTTGATATTTGATTTCCTAGAATGATCCCTTTCACTTGAAAAGTATGAAAAACAATCTATTTGACATATCTGTTAAGCAGATTCCCAAGCTTTCCTCAAAGATACGTGTGTTTATATTGAAGTTTAGTATTTGTTTTCATGTAAATAGCAAACTCCTATCAACTGGGCATCTCAGCTCCACCTCTGAATAAAATGAGAAAGAAAAAGAGTAAAATATGGAATGTGGTTGCTCAAGGGAAGTGGCAGGGTGTACCATGTTTTTATTTAAAAATTCACTATGACTTTGTTTTTCTTTCTGTACACCAAAGGGACTGTTAGAATGAAATAAGTGTTTCCAAATGAGGTGAGAGAACTTGCAAGCTAGGATTTCTGGCCATTGGTCCTATTTACAATTGAGGTAAACTGCCAGGAATCAAGCACCCACACACGTGGATAGTTGCTATGTGCTTTGCCAACACAGATTTTTGTGCTCTTGGTGCTGAGAACATTGGCCAGTAAAACTGTTATTATTGCAAACATGTGTGGCAATGCTGAATGAGATTTCTAGGGAATGGTGTGGTAGAATGAATATTAGTATTGGGGGCAAATGCTTCCTTAGGACATAATATAAAAGCACTTCCTATATTTCCAAATTCTGCTGTGCAGAATTCATATTACATGGATAATAGTATGAAAAGACCTCTGTGTTACTCCTGGCATAGTCTACATGGGTCCCTAGTAGGTAATCCCTCACAGCAATTTTATAGTATCTGGCTCTAGATGCTCATAAAACAAAGTGAAGCATTGCATTTGTGGCAATGCTGATGAGCTGAGATTGGCTTATGTTGAGTTCCACTGTTTTATTTCTAGGTAGCATTATACTGTGTCTCATGATTCTTTCATGCGAAGATATTTTTTTTGTCATTTACTCACAAATAGTTCTATAAAAACTGAAATTAGACATAGGTTTGATAACATGCAAATTAACTTGAAATTCGTGAGGATGAAGTTTGCCAGAAATGGCCAAATGTTTGAAAATCATATTAGAAATATTAATGTGTGGGGCGCCTGGGTGGCGCAGTCGGTTGGGCGTCCGACTTCAGCCAGGTCACGATCTCGCGGTCCGGGAGTTCGAGCCCCGCGTCAGGCTCTGGGCTGATGGCTCGGAGCCTGGAGCCTGTTTCCGATTCTGTGTCTCCCTCTCTCTCTGCCCCTCCCCCGTTCGTGCTCTGTCTCTCTCTGTCCCAAAAATAAATAAACGTTGAAAAAAAAAAAAAAAAAAAAAAAAAAAAAAAAGAAATATTAATGTGGAATTTTATTTGCAGAATAAAGAGTGGTTACTTTCCAACGAGAAGCGAGTATGTTCCACTAAGGTCTTAAGTATAAAATTGCAATCCTAAATTGTTTGTTAGAGGGGGTTTTGAATTGAATTCTTTGTGTGATCTTCATGCACATACTGCTTTACCTTTACTCGATGATTTTTATTTTGAATTGTAATGATATGAATGTCATGAAGCCTTACCAGTAAAATTTCTAATGATGAAGCTCTTGGAATTCCAAATATACTTAAAGGAAAGCTTTCGGATTACCAGTCAAATGAAAGCATAAAGCCATCCGTTTATAAGGCCATTTAGAAATAAAGCCCAACTTTATGGGACATCATAGTGATATTTTCTAATATTAATGCTTCCAGAAAGCTTTCAATTAGTGAGTAAGTGATTTGATTTTAAAAACAAGCAAGCAAAGAGAGAACAGGGAGAAGAAACTAAAACAGACTTGTAGTATATTGTATTATTGTACGTAAATCACATTCCTAGACATTTCCTTGTTTGGCAACATTATCCATATTCTCCAACTTTACCATTAACCTAAGGTGTTTGAATCATTTTGGTTGCTTTACTGTAATATTTCTAAAGAAAATTCAACTGGGTATGGGATGGCTCTGTTGGTTCAACGTCTGACTTTGTCTCAGGTCATGCTCTCACAGTTTGTGAGTTTGAGCCCCAAACTTGGGATTCTCTGTCTCTCCCTCTCTCTGTACCTTCTCCCCCACCCCATGTCAAAATAAGTAAACTTGAAAAAAGAAAAGAAAATTCAACTTCTTTACAGATAAAACCTCACTAACTTACACACAGTTATCAGAGGAAGGCCTATGTATTCATTAGATTTCACTGTGTCTGTTTGGCAAGCCTGGGATGTAAAAAGGTGAATTATGTAGCAGAATCTCAGCTGTGATACTTACGTGAAAATGTGCAAAGCAAAGCTGGATTCAGATTGACTAGTGTGCACCATTCCTGAATTATAAAGATAATTTTGTCAATCTTGTTCTTAAATTCGCTTTCAGCTTGTTTTTAATTAAAGGATGAGTCAATAGCCTAATGTGATTCACTTTTCACCTTTTTTCCTTTCTAGTTTTATAAGGACCCACCAAACTGTCTTCCACAATGGCTGTACCCTTTTGCATTCCCACCAGCAATGAATGAGAATTCCTGTGGCTCCTCATCCTTGCCAGCATTTGGTGGCGTCAGTGTTGTGGATTTCGTTCATTTAAATAGGTATGTAGTGGTATATCATTGTTTTAATCACACTTTTCTAATGACATATGAAGAACATTTTTCTATATGCTTATTTGCCATCTGTATATCTTCTTGGTGAGGTGTCTGTTCAGGTCTTTTGCTTATATTTTAATGGGGTTGTTTGTTTTCTTGTTGAGTTTTAAGAGTTCTTTGAATATTTCAGATAACAACTCTTTTTTGTATCTGTCTTTTGCAAATGTTTTGTCTCAGTCTGTACCGTGTCTTCTCATTTTTACGACAGTGTCTTTTGCAGAGAATAAATTTTTTATTTTAAGGAAGTCAGTTTATCAATTCTTTCTTTCATTGATTGTGCCATTGGTATGGTATCTAAAAAGTCATTCCATATCTAAGGTCATCTAGATTTTCTCCTATTTCCTCCTGTCGGAGTTTTATAGTTTTGCATTTTACATTTAGGTGTATAATTTTTTTGAGTTAATTTTTGTGAAAAGTGTGAGGTCTGTGTCTAGATTTTCTTTGTTGCATGTGGGTATCTAGTTTTCCAGCACCATTCATACAAAGACTGTGTTTTCCTCATTTTATTGCTTTTTTTCTCTCTTAAAAATCACTTGCATATGTTTATGTGGATTGATTGCATTTGACATATTTCATTCCTGGTATAGAATAAAGAATATCATTTTTAAAATATTATATTTTTGTTACTGGCATATAAATACAATTTATTTTTTTATTTATTTTAGCCTGTGACTTTGTCAGACTCATTTGTTAATTCTAATAGTTTTGCATGATTTGAGGTTATTTTAGGTAATCCTGTCATGTGTCAATAGTGCTAGTTAGTTTCTTTTCAAACCTTATTCTGTATATATACTTTCCTAAGACTTCCCCTATGTTCTTGAATAAACATTGTGGAAATACAAATACTTCTCTGATTCCAGATAAGAGAAATCTTGTTAAAATTCATCTTATATACAATGCTTATTATATGTTAGCATCATTGGGGAAGATGATGATTATAAAGCAGTTACTTTATATTCACAGAATGCTAAGTATTTCTATCATGAGTGAGAATTTCATCAAATACTTTAAATCTCTCACCGAGATAATTTTTCTTTTTATCTTTAAATGTGATGAATGATACTGATTAACTTCTAAATATTTAACTATCTTTGCAATCACAAAATAAGTCTAATTGATTATGATATATAATTAGTTCTATATATCCCTGGAAAATATTAGATAACTTCAAAAAATTTTGCACTATTCTTATGAGAATGATTATCCTGTAATATTCCTTTCTTCTAATATCCTTGATAGGTTTAGGAGCTCCTGGGTGGCTGAGTATGGTAAGCAGCCGGCTCTTGGTTTCAGCCCAGATTATGATCGCAGTTCGTGAGTTCGAGCCCCACATCAGGCTCTGTACTGACAGTGCAGAGCCTGCTTGGGATTCTCTCTCTCCCTCCCTTTCTCTCTCCCTCTCCTGCTCACTCTCACTGTCTCTCTCAAAATCAATAAATAAACCTAAATATAGTTTTATTGTATATATATATAATATATATATATGTACATGTATATATACCTAAATATAGGTTTATTATATATATATATAATATATGTATATATATGTATATATACCTAAATATAGGTTTAATATATATATATATATATATATATAAAATATATATATGTATATTATCCTTGATAGGTTTGGGGTGAAGTTTATGCTTGCCTGATATTAAAAAAAACCTAAATATAGGTTTATTATATATATATATATATAATATATATGTATATGTATATATATCTAAATATAGGTTTATTATATATATGTATATATATATAATATATATGTATATATATATATAATATATATATGTATATATATAATATATATGTATATATATAATATATATACATATATATATATATATATATGTGTATATATATATATATATATATATAATATATATATGTATATTATCCTTGATAGGTTTGGGGTGAAGTTTATGCTTGCCTGATATTAAAAAAAAAGTTAAAGTTTCCCTCATTTTCTGTTTGCTTGAAAGAATTTCTGTAAGGTTAAACCTATTTTTTTAAATAAATACTTATGAGTATTTAGTGGAAAGGCCATCTGGTCCTGGAGATTTCTTTGAAGGGAAGATATTTAATATTGGATTTATTTTATTTAATATGAATCGTATTACTGATATTTTATACTTCTACTCTCAGCTTTATTAAACTTTCTTCCCAAAGTATTTGTGCATTTTAGCTAAACTGTCAATTTTATTGGCAAAAATCTCTAATGTAATTAATTAATATCTCTACTACTTTAATATCAGAAACATTAATATCCCGATTTTGCAACTGATATTAATAATGTCTCCTATTTCCCTTTGATCTGCCTACCTATTAATTTACAAATTTTATTGATTTCTTTCGATTACATTATTTTTTCAATTACTTTCTTTATATAGAATGTTATTTTCTTATTTTCTAGTTTCTAGTTTGTAATAAAGGAATTTTGATTACATCTTTTGTGAAGAGCCAATGTAAATTTTTCTTTTTTGTGTGTGGTGCTCAGAGACATCCTGTTGGTTTTCTTTTTCTCTTTTTGTTATTTTCTAGCTTAATCCCACTGTGTTAGAAACATATTTTGTATGATTACACTCGTATAACAAATTTTGAAAATTTTCTATGTTTATCTGAAAATGTGTATTCTGTCATACACATTTATATAGGGTTCAATAATCTACACATTACATCATTTCTACATCATAATCTACAGTTACATCATTTCTCAATCACATCTTTAAATTCTAATGTATTTAAATTATTAACAATTTGGGAAAATTTGTTAAATTCTCACATTACAAATATGGATTCTGCAAATCTACATTTAATCAATATAGGTCTGCATTTTATAGAATAAGATTATTTGACAAGGATAAAGATCTTCCTATTCAATTGATACCTTAATCATGAGGATATGTTTGTATTTATCTCTAATGTTTATAGCTTTAAAGTATTTGATTTAGTATAGCTATATCGCCTTTCTTTTGTTTATTATTTGTATAATATAACTTTTCTCTGCTTACATGCTTCGAGATTTTTTTGTTTCCTATTAAAAATATTACCATATATTAGCCTTTTATACATTTAATGTCTTAAAGGTTGTTTCTTTTGAATTAAACTAGCATTCCTGATTAATTACAGTCTTATACAAATAATTACTTTACCACTTCCTCAGTAGTGCTGCTGTAGTTCATTTTTCTACTTGCACAATAATGATAAAACCTAAAAATACTTTAGCACTATGTATTTCCTTTATCTTTACCTTTTGTTCTCAAATTGCTTAATTCTACACATATTTCAAATGCACAAAATATTTTAATTATTATTTTGACTGTATAATCTCCATTTAACTCTTAAAATGCCCATTCTTTCTTTTGGCCAATCAAACCTGCTGTTGACACACTCTAAAGAATCTTTCATTTTAGCTATTATAATTTTTAAAATACAGATTTCTGGGGTACCTGGATGGCTCAGTTGGTTAAGTGTCCAACTATTGATTTCGGCTCAGGTCATGATCTCACCACTGTGGAGCCTGCTTAAAATTCTCTTTCTGTCTCTTTGCCTCTCTTGTCCACTAATGCTCTCTAAACAAACAAACAAACAAACAAACAAATATTAAAAATAAAATACAGACTTTCATTTCAAAAAATAGTATCTGTCTTATTGATAATTTTTATTTGATGAAAAAACATTCTTATACATTTCCATAACTCTTTAGACACAGTTATTTAAATAGCTGATTTAAAATCTTTTTAAAGGGAGTCCAACATCTAAATTTCCTCAGGGACATTTCCTACTGCATGTTTTATGCTTTCCTGTTATGGGCCATATTTTCTTATTTCTTTATGTGTCTTTTAATTTTTTTGTTAATAATTGTATATTTTAAATAACATGGCAAGTCTAGAAATCAAAATTGTCCCTTTTCATAGCATTTGTTATTGTTTCTCTTCCTTGTTATTTGTTTAGTGACTTCTCTGAACTAATTCTGCAAAGCTGTAGCTTTTACTATGTGTGGCCCTGAAGTCTCTGCTTTAATTTTTTTTAATGTTTATTTATTTTTGAGAGAGAGACAGACAGACAGACAGACAGACACAGAATCTGAAGCAGGCTCCAGGCTCTGAGCTGTCAGCACAGAGCCCGATGCAGGGCTTGAACCATGAACCGTGAGATCATGACTTAAGCCAAAGTCGGAAGCTTAACCAACTGAGCCACCCGGGCACCCCACTGAAGTCTCTGCTTTAGTTACCTGACTATTCAGCCAGTGAATAGACATAGAGATTTCCTTGAAGATGTGAAAACAAAAGTCTACCAATCTTTTCCAAGGAGTTTGCTGGGTGTTTTGGGTTACACCTTTAACACTAAGCCAAACCCTTTACAACTCTACCTTAATCTTTACTTCCTGCTGGTGCAAATTCAAAGTTAGAGGCATGAATTTAGTGCCTTCTTCAGTCTTTCCCAAGTATGTACACAACCATGTTCATAAGTACAGCCTAATTCTTATTCCCAGGAATATGTTAGAACTTTTCAAAGATCCCTATGAAACTCTCATTCCCCAGCTTCCTTTCTTATGCTTTTGGATTAGCTTATTCTTTGCTGTGATTATTATTGACTGTCTCAAGCAATGTTAAACAATTGTCTTTGATTATTTAGGACAAATGTCCCTGGACACAATGCTATTTATTCACTCTGAGAGAACCTGAGAGAGGTCCAACAAGATCAGGCTTGCCCATAAGGTCTTTCAGGGAAAAATCACACATACTAAGGGTAACGTGTCCCTGGGATTACAGTTTTAAAGGACCTCGGGGCCCCGGGGTAGCTCAATCTGTTAAAGACCAGACTTCTGCTCAAGTCATGATCTCATGGTTTGTGAGTTCGAACCCCACGTTGGGCTCTGTGCCAACAGCTTAAAGCTTCTTTCAGATTCTGTGTCTCCCTCTCTATCTTCCCCTCCCCCTGCTCCCTCTGTCTCTCTCGCTCTCAAAAATAAACATTAAAATATTGTTTTTTAAATAAAGGACTTCTAATCCTGTGCCCCCACTACTGACTGATAAGATGCTTGTGTTCTCCATGATTGTCTGGCTGTTGGTTATCAAGCCTACCACGAAGCTGGAGAGGAGGAGATGGCAATAGACCAAGTTACAATGCCATAAAACTCATTGTACTTACTAATATTAAGTCCATTGTTCTTGAATACATGCTTCCCACATTGGTGCACACCTGTAGTTAATTGTCACAATTCTGGAAAAGTTGATTTTGACACTTTCTAGAAATGTTCTCCTTGTTTTTATTGAGATTATTTTTTGAGATGCTTACCTTACCATTTTTGCTGGCATTCCTACATAGATTTATTTTCTAAAAACTGAACAACATGAATTTATTCAAGGTAAAATCTCAAATCAGTGAGAAAGCCATCGATGTAACCTTTCTTCTCTGATGAGTGTTCTGGGAGTTAGGCCATATTGCATGCTGAGTTTTGACTTTTCATTGTTTTTTTTCAAATTTCCCTTGAGTATTTAATTATTGTTCATATTAACAAGATAGCTGACTTCACATTCTGTTCCCTATCACATATACCAACTAGTTTTTTTTTTTAATGTAGTAAGAACATTCAACATGAGGTCTACACTTTCCACAAAATTTTAAGTATACAATACAGTTTGGTAACTATTGCCACAATGTTTTACAACAGATCTCTAGAACTTATTCGTCTTGTATAAATAAAACCTTATACTGATTGAACAGTATCATCTCATTTTCTCCTCTCTCCAGACCCTGGAAACCATCATTCTGTTCTGTGCTTCCAGGACTTTGTCTATTTTAGATACTTCGTATAAGTGAAATCATATAGGTTGATTTTATAATGGTAAAATAACTTCATATTTCTGAGATAAATCCCAGTTTCTCAGGATATACAATGATTTTTATATATTGGTGGATTTCAATACATTTTCTCAAGGATTTTAACAACAGTTTTCATAAGGAATATTGGTGTATACCAATATTTCTGTCTTACTAATGTCTTTGGTTTTGGTATTGGTGTTATACTGGCTTTATATAATGATGTGGAAATGTTCCCTGACCTTTAATATTGAAAACAGGGTTTTGAAGAATTAATGTCTTCCTTAAATTCTTTGTTGAACTCACCTGTGAAACCACCTGGACATTGAGTTTTCTTTCTAGAAAACTTTTAAGCTACTTTGCATTTTTTTTTAAAAAAAAGATGAGACCTATTTGTGTTATCTATTTCTTCTATATCACTTTATGTATAATGTAAAAAAAAATAGTGTATTTCCACATCTTTTCTTCCAGCCGACAGCCATCTGTTGACTATTTTTCTGAGGACTCTACCTCTAAAAGTCCATGTTTTATTGTGTTTGGTATTAGTATTATGACTAAAAGCCATGGTGCATGTGTCAATTGAAATTAGTTTCTGTGGCATTATTACTTTTTTAAATTTTTTTTTTCTATCAAAAAGGAAAAAGTCCTCAGAAAAATAGTCAACGGATGGCTGTATGTGCAAGTTTGTTTTTCTGTCAACAAATGACGTGGCTTGAGTGCTAACAAGAGCAAGGGAAAACATTTCACATTAAAATAACTGAGTATGTGCCTTGAGAATAGCTAGAACTATCCTATGATGGAATGACACTTCATTCACACCACCCTAAATCTTTAAAGGCAGACAATGAGGAAGCAATTAGCAAATGTTGTTTACTGTAAATCTTGTTATAATATGTATAATAAACAATACTGTATATCTTAAATATTATATAATATATAAGTATTATAACATTACATATATTATATATATAATATATATGTATATATTTACAATGTATATAAATAATATACAGTATTATTTCAAGGAAATTTTGCTTTCCTTTGAGTAGTTTTTCTTCTCTTTTGTCATGAGATAGATTATGTACATTTTATCCTATTTAGTTTTTTAAGTCAACTTCATGTACTTTGTCAAGAAACAATATGTTGATATCAGTTGTTTGATGCTCTCCAGTTTTTTGAAGGTTGAATTATACATCCTGGTAGGTCTGCTTAGCAAGGTCAAGGTCCAGATCAGGAGGAAGTGTGGTCTTAAAACATTATATGGAAGTATCTGATTTCTGAATCCATAGATTCCTCTGAACTCTGAGTCTGCATAAATCATCCACACCTTTCTGTTAAGTTAATGTTTCTCATTTGATTGAAGAGATTACTATGTTTCCGCCTGGTAAAACAATATACTCTAACCTTAAAGATCTTCCTCTTTACTCCTGATGACCACCAGAACAATAAGTCACAACACACTTGAGCCAGAAATATCCTGGATCTACTAAGAGCTGCAAGACTTGATCAATATTTACCAGCTAGAATCAGGATAATATTTATAAAACTTAATCTTGAGGTGCTAGGTCAAGCAGACTGAGACATAAGATTGGATTATTCTAAGTTGGAAGGCATTTCATTTATGTTACACTATAGGTAAGGAAAATGGAGAGTATATTGACATGGGGACACCTTCTTGTTAAAGAATCTGGGTGATGTTCTAGAATGGTTCTTGGAAGCTTAAAGAAAGGGATGGTCCATTATAAATCACATAAATGATAGTGCTGCCTTGACAGATGTTGAATAATGTAATCAAGATCTTAAGTAGACAAGTTGAAGTGGTTACATTATGTAATGATGAAAATCTTGATGAATATAGTCTCTGAGAGGACTTCAAGAACACTCACTTAGCAAAGACATGAGGAAGGTCCTCAGGAGAGGGGCACCAGCATTATTAAGAATCTGTGTTAGGCATCCTTTATAGGCCATGGATGGCAGAAGGTGCATAGGTTTGCCTTTAACATGGCTGATCAAGCTACAGTCACAACTATTAAACCGCTCTCAGCCTGGGTGGTTAACAATTCATCTTAATAGGAATCAACACATATTCCAAGCATGGGTTTGCATTTCCTTCCCACAGGTCTTCCATCAACATTACTCTCTAGGGGCCTACTATATGTTTGATCTTACAGAACATTGTATCAGACCCAAGGTCTCATTTCATAGGAAAATAAGTTTTGCAATTACCAAATAACCATTAGATCTCCTGGTTTTATTGTATACTATACTGCCAAGAAAACACCAGCCTGATAGAAACATGTTTTGAAGATGTGTTGAGGAACCAGCCTGGAGATCTTAACATACAAGCATGACCTACTGTCCTTAAAGATGTAGCGTACACACACACACACACACACACACACACACACACACACACACAAAGTATTATGTTTTGGGTCTAGGAACAAAGGTGTGGAAATAGGAATGGCTCCAAGTACCATCACTCTCAATGACTCATTTTGACACATTGATCTTTCTATGCCTGCTCCTCTAGTGCCCAGAGTGGGAATGTTTTCCTCAGGGCATATATCAAGAATCCTATTAACTTCAACTTTAGATATTGTGCAGATATCCTGGGCTTACTGTACTAAGAGAGCAGTAGGCAAAGAGAGGGTGTCACCATCCTGACCAGGTAACTATGATCATCAAGTGGGGATCTGATTTTAGACAATGGCACAGAGAAGAATTTGCTTTATACATGAGTGTTTCATTTAAGCATGTTTTTGTATTTCCTTGCCCAGTTTGGATGGGAAAAGAAAACGGTATGGTCTTTAAGGGTTCATACTTCTTAGATATAAGAATCTGTATAACCTTAACTCAAAGACCATTCAGATGATCAGAAGTGCTAGCTGAAGATAAGTGGAATCTATATTGAGTAGTAGAGGAGGGAAATAGCATGGATCAGTTGTAGCATCAACATTAGTTATAGTGGCATACAGTTTATTCATAGATCTTACAAATTCTCCTGATGAAGAGGCCCACCAGAATCTTAGGTTAGATCTGTCCAGAACTTAGGTCAGAAAGCAGTGTAGATCCAATGGTATAAGAGGGTATTGGGCTAGATTACTCTAAAACTTCTGTCCACACGTTTTTCAGAACTGAAGCCCTCATTTCCCTAACTGCTGGGTGTGTTGCTGGCCGATAATTGTCCGCCAAAGCTTTCTTTGGAAATTGCTTATGGTTGTAGAGGACTGCCTTATTCATTGTCAAATCTCATCTCCAAAGAAGACTCCCATCCATTGGCTGTTTAATTAAGATATATAAGGATGTAGTCCTTTTGCTAAAATGCAGAACAATTCTGTAGGACTATCCCTCTTCTAGAGTTTCCCACTTGACTGTGACCACTGTTGTAACTGCATCACAGTTCAAATTCTCTTTGCCTAATCCTGCATCCTTCTGTCCCCACCATTTTTTTAATTCAGAAGTGCTCTACACTGAGCTTCCTGACTGAATCTCAGAGTCTTTTTCCAGGAAACTCATCCTGCATGCAGTGGGTTGAGTTTCGTACTGCAAAAAATATGTTCAAGTCCTAATATCTGGTAGCTATGAATGTGACATTATTTAGAAATAGGGTATTTGCAGATATAATTAGTTAAAATCATACTGGGTTAAGGTGAACTCTAAATTCAATGATGCATGCTTATAAGGAAGGTGGTACTCAGAGACAAATACCCAGAGGAGACACATGAAAAAGAAGGGCAGGTGGACAATAAGAGAAGTGATTACAGTGATGCAGCTGTAAGCTGAGGAAGACTTGAGGCCACCACCAGCTTGAAGGAGCAAGAAAAGTTTCTTCTTAGAACTTGTAAAGAAGACATGTGGTAATTTTCTTACTGCTTCTTAGAAAACTAACACACTTCAACAAAACCCAAAGGAAATGAATAGGTACATTTTTTACAGGCATTTTGAAGAACAGGTGGAAATTAATCGGCTTCCTGAAAAAGTTAGACCTTAAACTCTCATAAGAGTGAAGAGAGAAATAATGTCACACATCAGAGGTTAAGAAAAGTAAATTAGAGTGAATAATAATAAATGTTGAAGAAGAATCATTGTTATTAAGAAAGTATAGAAATTAACTATATTGGACACTGAACTAATCTTTAGGGCTTGAAAGAGGGAACTTGAGTGTGAAGGTTAATTTTATGATGTGTCAACTTGAGCGGGCCACAGAACGTCTAAATTGGTTAAACATCACTTCTGTATGTGTCTGGAAGGGATTAGAATTTGAATTGGTGAACTCAGCAAAGCAAATGGCCCCCTTCAATGCAGGTAGGACTATTCACTTCACCAAAGACCTGAATATAATAAAAAGGTCAAGGAAACTTGAATTCACTCTCTGCCTATTTGAGCTGAGACATCAATCATCTGCCCTCCACATACCTGATTCTCAGGCTTCAAACCTGTGTGGGAATCTACACCATTGGCTCTCTGTCACACCTTCAAACTATATCACTGGTCTTCCTGGGTCTCCCACTTGCAAAAGGTAATGGGACTTTTTAGTCTCCATAATCATGTGAGCCTTGTATACCTTGTAATAAGTATTTACATACAATAAATATATATCTTCTGTTATGTTTCTCTGTAGAACTGATGTACTAAGGTTGGTATAAAAAGTTGAAACAAATATTAAGACAGCCCATATACATTCATCAAACCTTTATCATTAACGTTTCATTAAATGTAAGAAGATTCTTCTTTGGACAATAAGTATATTTAGCACTTAGACTTTCAATGCCCCTATTTAAGAAAGGATCATATTATTTTTCTTTATTTTCCAGTGGTATTACTCATTAATTATAAATCAATTTATAATAGTGTGTCATGCATAAGGAAGACTGAATTTATAAGACTGAATCTTTTTCTTTGTTTGGTATAAGTTGTATTCTTATAATTTTTAAGTTGGTTTAAAACTTCAAATCTTCCTGGGATCATGATAGTATTTTGTCTCCTAAAAAATAAACCAAACAGTATAAGAAAGGAAAAGATGATGTAAAATATGTAATACAGTTTTACCGGAGTTCTTATGAATATTTTTTAAATTTTTTTTTTTTTCAACGTTTTTTATTTATTTTTGGGACAGAGAGAGACAGAGCATGAACGGGGGAGAGGCAGAGACAGAGGGAGACACAGAATCGGAAACAGGCTCCAGGCTCCGAGCCATCAGCCCAGAGCCCGACGCGGGGCTCGAACTCACAGACTGTGAGATCGTGACCTGGCTGAAGTCGGACGCTCAACCGACTGCGCCACCCAGGCGCCCCTGAATATTTTTTAAATACAGAAAACTGAGATTGGGAAAAAGAAAAGGAAATATCTAAATATAAATACATTTTCAGTGATGTTCTGGGAGAATTCAAGCAATTAGAAACAAAGAAATATGTTCCTTAGGAGGATAGTTTTGTGTTTAATCTTAAAGAAGTAAGTTAAAATCCTCAGTTTGTTCTCTGAATTTAAGAGTATCCTATGGTTTGCTTCCCTCTCTTTTTATCTTATTTTTCCTTCCCTTCCCCTATGTTCATCTGTTGTGTTTCCCAAATTCCATATGTGAGTGAAATCATATGATATTTGTCTTTTTCTGACTAATTTGGTTAGCATAATACACTCTAGTTCCATCCACGTTTTTGCAAATGGCAAGGTTTCATTCTTTTTGATTGCTGAACACTATTCCATTACACACACACACACACACACACACACACACACTCCACTTTTTTGTCCATTCATCTGTCGTTGGACATTTGGGCTCTTTCCATATTTTGGCTATTGTCAATAGTGCTGCTATAAAACTGGGTGCAAGAGCCCCTTCAAAACCACACACCTGTATCCTTTAGATAAATACCTAGTAGTTCAATTTCTGGGGGATAGTGTAGTGTAGTTCTATTTTTCATTTTTTGAGGAAGCTCCACACTGTTTTCCAGAGTGGGTGTACCAGTTTGCATTCCCAGGAGCAGTGCAAAAGGGTTCTTTCTTTGCATCCTCGCCAATATCTCTTGTTGCCTGAGTTGTTAATGTTAGCCTTTCTGAAAGGAGTGAGATGGTATCTCATTGTGGTTTTGATTAGTATTTCCCTGATGATGAGTGAGGTGGAGCATGTTGTCATGCATCCATTAGCCATCTGGATGCCTTCTTTGGAAAAGTATCTATTCATGTCTTTTGCCCATTTCTTCACTGCATTATCTGTTTTTTGGGTGATAAATGTGATATCTCCCTCTCTCTCTCTTCCTCTCAAGAGGATAGAGATTTTGGATACTAACCCTTTATCAGATACATCATTTGCAAATATCTTCTCCCCTTCCATCAGTTGCCTTTTAGTTTTGCTGATTGTTTCCTTTACCATGCAGAAGATTTTTATCTTAATGAAGTCCCAATAGTTCATTTTTGCTTTTGTTTCCCTTGCCTCCAGAGACATGTTGAGTAAGAAGTTGCTGCAGCCAAGGTCAAAGAGGTTTTAACCTGCTTTCTCCTCCAGGATTTAAATGGCTTCCCATCTTACATTTTAGGCCTGTCATCCATTCTGAGTTTATTTTTGTGTATGGTGTAAGAAAGTAGTTCAGGTTTATTCTTCTGCATGTAGCTGTGCAATTTTCCCAGTACCACTGGTTGACAATACTGTCTTTATTCCATTGGACATTCTTCCCTGATATGTCAAAGATTAGTTGGCCATATGCTTGTGGGTCCGTTTCTGGGGTTTCTATTCTGTTCCATTGATCTAAGTTTATGTTTTTGTGCTAACACGATACTGTCTTGATGATTACAGCTTTGTAATACATCTTGAAGTCTGAAATTGTGATGCCTCCAGCTTTGGTTTTCTTTTTCAGGATTGCTTTGGGTATTCAGGGTCTTTTCTGGTGTCATATAAATTTTAGGATTGTTTGTTCTAGCTCTGTGAAGAATACTGGTGTTATTGTCATAGGGATTGTGTTGATATGTAGATTGCTTTGGGTATTATTGGCATTTTCAATTTCTTTCATAAGCTTTCTATATTTTTCGGTGTATAGATTTTTCATGTCTTTGATTATGTTTATTACTAGGTATTTTATGGCTTTTGGTGCAATTGTAAATGAAATCCATTCCTTGATTTCTCTTTCTGTTGCTTCATTATTGGTATGCATTGATTTTATATCCTGTGAAATTGCTGAATTCATGTATCAGTTCTAGCAGTTTTTTTATAGAATCTTTTGAGTTTTCCATATAAAGTATCATGTTTTCTGTGAAGAGTGAAAGTTTGACTTCCTCCTTGCTGATTTGGATGCTTTTTATTTCTTGAGGTGTCTGATTGCTGAGGCTAGGACTTCCAATACTATGTAGAATAACAGTGGTGAGAGTGGACATCCCTGTCATGTTCCTGATCTCAGGGGGAAAGCTCTCAGTTTTTTCCTATTGAGGATGATATTATTGGTGGGTCTTTCATATCTGGCTTTTATGATCTCGAGGTATGATCCTTCTATCCCTACTTTCTTGAGGGTTTTTATCAAGAAAGGATGCTGTATTTTGTCAAATGCTTTCTCTTATCTATTGAGAGGATCATGTGGCTCTTGTCATTTCTTTTATTAATGTGATGTATCGCATTGATTGATTTGAAGATATTGAACTAACCCTGCATCCCAGGTATAAATCCACTTTGATCGTGGTGAATAATTCATTTAATTTATTGTTGGATCCAGTCGGCTAGTATCTTGTTGAGCATTTTTTATTCCATATTCATATTCAAATTGGTCTGTAGTTCTCCTTTTTAGTGGGGTTTTTGTCTGAATTTGGAATCCGGGTAATGCTGGCCTCAGAGAATGAGTTTGGAAGTTTTCCTTCCATTTCTAGTTTTTGGAACAGCTTCAAAAGAATAGTTGTTAACTCTTCTTTAAAATGCTTCGTAGAATTCCCCCAGAAAGCCATCCAGCTCTGGACTCTTGATTTGTTGGGAGATTTTTGATTACTAATTTGATTTCTTTTCTGGTTATGGGTCTGTTCAAATTTTTTATTCTTCTTGTTTCAGTTATATGTTTGTAGGAATTTGTCCATTTCTTCCAAATTTCCCAATTTATTGGCATATAGTTGCTAATAATATTCTCTTACTATTGTTTGTATTTCTGCAATGGTGGGTGTGATCTCTCCTCTTTCATTCTTGATTTTATTTATTTGGGTCCTTTCCTTTTTCTTTCTGGTCAAACTGGCTAGTGATTTATCGATTTTGTTAATTCTTTCAAAGAACCATCTCCTGGTTTCATTGATCTGTTCTTTTTTTTCTGATAGCATTGATTTCTGTTCTAATCTTTATTATTTCCCATCTTCTGCTAGTTTTGGGTTTTATTTTCTGTTCTTATTCCAGCCCTTTACAGTGTAAGTTTAGGTTGTGTATCTGAGACTTTTATTCCTTCTTTAGGAAGGCCTGGATTGCTAAATACTTCCCTCTTATGACCTCCTTTGCTGCATCCCAGAGATTTTGGGCTGTCATGTTATCATTTTCATTGGCTTCCGTGTACTTTTTAATTTCCTCTTTAACCTCTTGGTTAACCCATTCATTCTTGAGCAGGATGTTTTCTAATCTCCAAGTATTCACCGTCTTTCCAAATTTTTTCTTGTGGTTGATTTCGAGTTTCATACTGTTGTGGTCTGAAAATATGCATGGTATGATCTTGATATTTTTGTACTTGTTGAGGTCTGATTTGTGATCCATTCTGGAAATGTTCCATGTGCACTCGAGAAGAATGTGTATTCTGTTGTTTGAGGATGAAATGTTCTGAATATATCTCTTAAGTCCATCTGGTTCAGTGTGTCATTCAAAGCCATTGTTTCCTTGTGATTTTCTGTCCATTGTTGTAAGTGGGGTGTTGAAGTCCCCTACTATTATGGTATTATTATCAACAAGCTTCTTTATGTTTGTGATTAATTGACTTATATATTTGGGTTCTTTCAAGTTGGGGGCATAAATGTTTACAATTATTAGATCTTCTTGGTGGATAGACCCCTTAACTATGATATAGTGCCCTTCTGCCTCTCTTGTTAGAGTCTTTATATTAAAATCTAGATTGTCTGATGTAAGTATGGCTACTCCAGCTTTCTTTTGGTGACCATTAGCATGATAGATGGTTTTCCATCCCCTTACTTTCAATCTGAAGGTGACTATAGGTCTAAAATGAGTCTCTTGTAAACAGCAGATAGATGCATCTTGTTTTCTTATCCATTCTAATATCCTATGTCTTTTGATTGGAGTGTTTAGTCCATTGACACTTAGAGTGAGTACTGAAAGATATGAATCTAATGCCAGTGTGTTGTCTGTAGAGTTGGAGTTTCTGGTGTCTCTGGTCCTTCCTATGTTGCTTTTGGTCTTTTTTTTTTTTTTTTTTTTTTTGCTTTGTTTCATCTTCTCTCCCCTCAGAGAGTCCCCCTTAAAATTTCTTGCAGGGCTGGTTTAGTGGTCACAAACCCCTTTAGTTTTTGTTTCTCTGGGAAATTCTTTATCGTTCCTTATACTTTGAATGGCAATCTTGCTGGATAAAGAATTATTGACTGGATATTTTTCCAATTCAGCATGATGAATATATCCTGCCACTCCTTTCTGGCCTGCCAACTTTCTGTGGATAGGTCTGCTGCAAACCTGATCTGTCTTCCCTTGTAGGTTAAGGCCTGACCCCCACCCCCACTGGCTGCTTTCATAATTCTTTCCTTATCTGTGTATTTTGTGAATTTGACTATGATATGCCTTGTTGATGGTAAGGTTTTGTTGACTCTACTGGGAGTCCTCTGTGCTTCCTGGATTTTGATGTCTGTATTTTTCTTCAAGTTAGGAAATTTTCCCACTATGATTTACTCACTTAAAACTTCTACCCCCTTTTCTCTCTCTTTATCCCAAAAGATATGATTCGGATGTTATTCCTTTTTATTTTTTTTTTAATTTTTTTTTTAATGTTTATTTATTTTTGAAGGAGAGAGAGAGAGAGTGTGTGAGTGGGGGAGGGGCAGAGAGAGAGGGAGACACAGAATCAGAAGCAGGCTCTGGGCTCTGAGCTGTCAGCACAGAGCCCGATGTGGGGCTCGAACCCACGAACTGTGAGATCATGACCTGAGCTGAAGTCGGACGCTCAACCAACTGAGCCACCCAGGCGCCCCGATGTTATTCCTTTTTAAAGACTCACTGAGTTCTCAAATTCTTGTATTGTATTCTTTTGCCTTAGATTCCCTCTTTTTTCTGCATGATTATTCTCCATAATTTTGCCTTCTATATCACAGAAAGACTTCTGGTGGTCCTCTAGGGCCAGTGCTTGGTTGGCACAATTAGACAGGGCTTGGTGTAATGGCTCTGTTCTCCACTAGGTGGTGCTGCTTAGCTTACTGAGGTGGATTGATGAGTAGGAGAGGTGAAAATGGCATCCCAGTCTCTGGCACCAGAACTCTGTGCTCTCACTGACCAACAGTCAAGCACCCCTCCTTTGTCACCAGCTTCTGTCCACTCCCTACTTCTATACTGCCTGCACCCAAGCCACCTGTCTGCAAGGCAGCACCTCTCTCTTGAATTATATCTCATATGGGGCTGTGTTTCCAAACCCCTCACTTCTGAGAGCCCCACAGTTTGGACCTACTCTGACCCTCTGGGGGAGGGTCTCACTGGGCAATGGCTGGGTGCCATCTTGCCGGAGGAATGTTCATGTGGTTGCGCTGTTGTAGAGGTTCAGAGATTGTAACTGAGTGCTTGCTTGCCCCAGAAAAAGTTCACGTGATCACACAGCAGCAGAGGTTCAGAGATTCTGGCAAAACACAACACACAGCCAGCACCAGGTTTCACAGCATCTTGGCATCTTTGTTCCAATGCCAGCAAACATGGCTGTTCTCTGGGATCTTCTGGGACCTTTGCCTGTGAGGAGGCCATATGGCCTCTACCAAATGTCCTTCTAGCAGGGGAGCTGCTTCTCCTCGTGTGGCCTGCAGACCCATTGGACCTTGCTGCCTGTTCCTGGGGATTCACCCTTCCCACCAGAGCACCACCAGAGCTGCGGAATTTCTGATTGCTCTCCCGTTTATATAGTCCTAATGGTATTGAAACCCTCTACTTTTTCCTTTCTCCCTTTCTTGTTCAGTTCCTTATGGGTGTTTCCACTATTTCGCTTTCTCTCCAGCTACTTTGCAGGGAGTGCTTTTCCTATACTCACCCTCCTTTCTCTGTCCTTTCTCTGCAAAAACATCCCTCTACTCTCTGCGGCTTTTCTCTCCCCCAGTTTGCTTCTTCACTAGTTATGCAGATTGTTGTGTTAGTCCTCATTCAAATTTCTAGGTGTGTAAAATGGTTTGGTGCTGATCTAGCTGCATTTCAGGAACAAGAGAAGCTGTGAACTTCCATGCTGCTCCATTATCTTGGCCCCTCCCCACAAGAAACGACTTCAATGACTTTCTTTGCCAGTTCCAGGCAATATCAGAGAAAAAGCAAAGGTTTTTCTGGTTTATTATTATGATGATGATTTTATTTTTTATATTATTAAAATTATGAATCAGGAAGGGAGATTGTTATGGATGAAAAATATTTGAAATGCTAGCAAGAGATTAGTTGACATATTCTTTCATGGATTCCTATGTATAAAAAAAATCAAAATGAATTAAGATGATAACCATGTTGACCAGGGACGTTGATTCAGAGAAAATAGGAAAAGTCAAAGATTGTTCAGGTTCTAGTAGGAGGAAGGACAATAATAAGTGAAAGTAAGTAACAGAGAGAGGTAAAATAAAAATAAGTGAAACACAGTGGAAAGCTATCAATGGAGAACATTAACATTACTCTCAAAATTTTGTGATTTATACATGCCATCAGGAAATTTCCTGTGGTGAATTATTGACAATTTATAGTGGCCAGAAATCATGTAGCTTAGTTAAATATAGAGTATAGCTAATTAAATTATAGAAATGGGATTTTCTGGAAGACAATCCTAATAAAATATCCATATTGAAATAAGATAAGAAATGGACAAGTGGATTTGAATTATAAGAAAAGGCATATAAGGCTTATAAACTAAATGGGTTGGGGGGACATTCCTCTTAAATTTCCTGAAAGAGTCTTATTCATGATTTTACGTAGTCATTTTTTGAAAATTTTAATTGCAATACAGTTAATATATAGTATATTAGTTTCAGATACATAATACAGAGATTCAACAATTCTATAGATTAATCAGTTCTCATGATAAATGCACTCTTTTTTAAACAGTTTCTTAAAAACATTAAATTTTTTTCTATATATATAATTTTTTATTTTCAGTTTTTAGTTTAATTCTAGTTAGTCAACATATACTGTAATATTAGTTTTGGGAGTAGAATATAGAGATCCATGACCTAAATATAACACCCAGTGTTCATCACAAGTGCCCTCCTTAATACCCATCACCTATTTATCCCATCCTTCTACCCACCAATCCTCAGTTTGTTCTCTACAGTTAAGAGTCTGTTTTGTGGTTTGCCTCTCTCTACCCCCCACCTATGTTCATCCGTTTGTTTCTTAAATCCCACATATGAGTGAAATCATATGGTATATGTCTTTCTCTAACTGACTTATGTTGCTTAGCATTATATACTCTAGCTCCACCCATGGCACTGTAAATGGCAAGATTTCATTCTTTTTGATGGCTGAATAATATTCTATTGCATGTATATATGTATGTGTGTATACATATACATATATATATACACACACATATATATACATATACATATATATACACACATACATATACATACACACACACACTTCTTTATTCATCAGTTAATGGACATTTGTTTTCTTTCCATAATTTGGCTATTATAGATAATGTTGCTGTAAACATCAGGGTACATGTTTCTCTTTGAATCCGTATTTTTGCATCCTTTGGGTAAATATTCAAGGTGCGATTACTGGATTATAGGGTACTTGTATTATTAATTTTTGGAGAAACCTCTATACTGTCTTCTATAGTGGCTACACTAGTTTGCCTTCCTACTAACTGCAAGAATGTTCCTTTTTCTCCACATCCTAACCAACACTTGTTTCCTGAGTTTTTAATTTTTCTCATTCTGACAGGTTTGAGGTGATATCTCATTCTGGTTTTGATTTGCATTTCCCTGGTGGTAAGTAATGATGAACATCTTTTCATGTGTCTGTTTGCCATCTGTATGTCTTCTTTGCAGAAATGTCTGTTCATGTCTTCCCATTTTTTAATTAGATTATTTGTATTTTTTGGTGTTAAGTAGTATAGGTACTTTTTATATTTTGGATAATGATTCCTTAATATATTTATAATTTGCAAATATCTTCTCCCATTCTGTTGATAGTTTCTTTTGCTGTACAAAAGCTTTTTATTTAGGTGTATTTCCAAAAGTTTGTTTACCAATCATTGTTTTCAATCATGAATATTTCAGTAAGAAGTATTAACATTAACTAAACCCATAAAAAAGAATACTTAAAACATAATTTGTGAAAAATTCAAATATGAGTCAAATAAGATACTCTAGAATTGTTTTCCCTGGGTTATCAGATATACATAAATGTTGCATGCATATAGGGAGGAGCACATTTATAGATTTGAGGCAAGAGGCCAGACATTGTATGGCAAAGATTAAGAAGATGTTTAACTTCCATCCTTCACCTGGAGGTACCTTGAGATTTCCTACAATAGTCTCACTTTCAGTCTCTTCATCTTGGCCAACAAGTTTACTCAACCTACAGTCTCCTGGGAGGAGAAGTAAGCAGGGTTTGACAATGATTAACTATATAGAGTCTCTATTATGGAGCAAATGGATAGAAGTATGTATGGTGTTTTCAGAGCCTTTTGAAAAGATGAGTGAATAAACAAATGGATGAAAAGGAATACAAGTAAGGATTATGTTAAAGCAGAAATTATAGAGGAAAAGCTAGCATATAGTTCAAACCTCTAAAAATTGTAAAAATGGAGAATGATCATTGGAAAAAAAAGTATATGAATGTGTGCACTTTTCTACCAATTCTCCATAGGAAATGTGAAATAATTATTGTAAAAGATATCTAAAGATTACTTCTTTCTTTGAAACATTAGCCAACAATAGATGTTTTTTTCTACATTGATCTTATTAGATGCTATTTTTTAAATGTTTATTTACTTATTTTGAGAGAGACAGAAAGCAGTAAGCAGGGGAGGGGCAGAGAGAAAGAGAGAGTCTCAATCTGACTTCACTCTCAGTGTGGAGCCCAATGTGGGGCTCAGTCTCATGAACTGTGACATCATGACATGAGCTGACATCAAGTGTCAGATGCCCAACCAACTGAGCCATCCAGGAGCCCCTGATTTTATAATATACTCTCAAACAAAGGCACATTAAAGAGTACACACACACACACACGCACACATGTACGTAGATACATTTATATATTTATTTATATATTCATTTATGCATATAATTTATATGTTCATTTATTTAACTTGCTCTTAGTGTATAATGATGAACAAATATTTGTTAACAAAAATGTAGGTAAGATTATTTATCAAAAAAGTGTATTTTTTTAAATTTTAGAGTGAGAGCACTAGGAAGAGAGGCAGAGAGAGAGAGACTCATAAGCAGGCACCATGCTCAGCATGGAACCTGATGTGGGGCTCGATCCCATGAGCCTGGGATCATGACCTGAGCCAAAATTAAGAATGAGATGTTCAACCAATTTAACCCACTCAGGTACCCCTAAAAGTGTATTTTTTATAATGTAATGGTAATAAATGCATAGAGCTTATAGAATGACTCTTAAATGTTCTTGAAGCATGTAAAAAAGTAAAAGGATAGTTATTTGGATAATATTAATTTGGATATGTTAAAGAGTAGGTTCATAGTTAGAAATTAGACATATCTTAAGACATATTTGTAAGGAAACGTTTTTAATGGTAGAGCAGGAAAACAGGGTCATGTAAATATTATTTCAGGACCATATTTATTTTTCTAGTTTATCTTTCTTTCCTTCCTCTGATGTTAGGAACCTTATGTAGACTACAAGTGGATGTGGTAAGTCTTTCTTGGCAAAAGAAGAGCAAATCAGAATGCAAATTCTCCAGAAATCCTCTAAGGAAACATGTCAGGTTTCTTTTGCATGCATATGGAATTATCTCCTCGAGAGAAAAAGAGAACAGGAAGAGGAAGGACAAGATCTTGCATGTAATATTTGCTGAAATCTCATTACATAGACTTTGAGTTTTCCATTTTCCCAGTAGAAGCTATTATTCATTTCAAGTTCAAATATATTGCTCAAAATTAAAAGATTTTCTGGCATTTTTTTATTAAAAATCCAGATGTTCTAGCTGTCATAACTAGATACTGCAGCATCTTAAAGGCTGTATGTTCCTGGGATCCAAATACTTTTAAAAGTATATATACAGATCACTTTCTTGGATCTAACTTCTTTTTAAAAAAAATTTTTATAACATTTACTCATTCTGGAGAGACAGAAAGACAAAGCATGAGTGTGGGAAGGGCAAAGAGAGAAAGGGAGACACAGAATCCAAAGCGGGATGCAGGCTCTGAGCTGTCAGCACAGGGCCTGACACAGGGCTTGAACCATGAACCGTGAGATCATGACCTGAGCCAAAGTCAGATACTTAACCGACTAAGCCACCGAGGCACCCTATTTTTTTAAATCAATACAAGGAAGAGGTGCTTTATTCCTATTTCCTAAATTTCATACAACCATGTATCATCATAGCTCATCAATTTTCTCTGACACATTTGAAAATAAATATTTTCTAACTTGTCAAATACCTGGAGCGAGTAGGTTCTTACCTTGTCTTACTAAGTCTTACCAAGACTTACCAAGTCTTTTTACTATGGCACAAATAACCAACACTATATTCACTTACATTGGATGTGAATTCATTTTGTTCACTTTTATGAAGTCTGATTTAGCATACTCTAATAAACAAATATTGCTTAGTAGAACATGTGGGTAAAGACTGCTTAGAGAAAATCTAGGAATAAAATTATTTAGAAGTATAATTTTCATAATTTGTTAATAATAAATCTGTAAAACCTGAAAAATATTGTCTCTTAATGGACCACTGAAATGAAAGCAAACTTATTTGGAGCAAATTAGTTTGGAGAGGTTGAGGCCTCAAATTTTAATTGAATGTAAATGGTGCATTCAGTATGCAAGGCACCATCATTTGAACAGTCTTGAAAAAGATTAAAAGAAGTCTCTCTGTTCAGGAAATAGCACATTAAAAAGCTGTGTATAGCCTAGTTATGTCAGTAAACCATATTATGTGTGTGTTAGCAGACCACCTTAGTGGATGAGATGTATTATAATCAGGATGTTTATCATACATAATTACTGAACAGGAGCTGTATTATATGGCACTGACAAGCATGGATCCGTAGTTCTAGATTTATGTCCTTTTAGGTTCCTGAGCAGAGCTTGTTATGTATAAACCAGCAGAAGCAGATGGACTGCTCTCCAGAGTACAATAGAGCAATGTAGGATTTTACAGGAGAGAAAGTTTCCTTTAGCAAAACCACAGAAATGTAGATGGCTAGAGAGACAAATTCCACAACTGAGCAAAAAGAACGGTTGGTCACACTTAAAATTTGATTGATAGATATTAAAGCTGATGAGCAGATGCTTGTTAAAAAAGAAAGGGGGGAGAAGGAGGGGAAAGAGGAAGAGGGAGAGAGAGAGAGAGTGCATTTCTTATCTAAAAATTAGCACAAACTTGACTGTATCAAATAAACCCTGAAAGCACAGACTCTAAAGCTACTTTTTTTTTTAAAGTTCATTTATTTAATTTGAGACAGACCGAGACAGTAGAAGTGGGGCAGGGGCAGAGAGAGACGAGGAGAGAAAATCCCAAGCAGGCTCCGCGCTGTCAGCACAGAGCCCAATGCAGGCTCTAGCTCATGAAACTGTGAGATCATGACTTGAGCTGAAACCAAGAGTCGGATGCTCAACTAACTGAGTTGCCCAGGTGCCCTAAATCTACTTTTTAATAGATGTGTAACCTTGGACACATTTATTTACCTCTCATCCAGTTCCTCTTCCGAGATAGAGACAATAACTGCACTGGTCATAGAGATGCCATAAGGATTAAATGAGATGAGAATGAAATAGTCACCTCTATGCAAATGTTGGTTGTAATTATTATCCTGATTTTATTGATGAGTAAAATTCTCAGATTTTAAGGGCCTTAGCCAACATTTCCCAACTCGTAACAGAGTACAAAGCAGGTAATAAGTGCCTCAATTATCTGTTGCTGTATAACAAATCATCCTAAAGTTAATGACTGAAAACAAGAACAGTGTATGATTTCTCACAATTCTATTGGTTGACCAAGTGGTTCCCCTGCAGGTCATCCTTGGGTTCACTGTGCAACGGTATTTCCCTAGTGCTTCAGCTGGGCACTTAACTAAAATGGCTGAGATGAGAGGGCCTTTCTTCCCAATATTTTTAACCTATGTTTTTTCTCAGGACTTCAAATGATAAGCCACCAGTCTACAAAGACCTCATCACATCTCTGTTTGCCTTACATTTACTGATGTCACATTGACCAAATTAAGTCCCATAGGCAAGTCCAGGGTCAATATGGAAGAGGACTACCCAAGGGTATAGGTAGCAGAAGACGTGAGTTATTGGTGGCCATCATAAAGTCAATTATCCACACCTATGGATCTGAAAATCCTTTGATTTTTTATGTGCTCCTTTATTTATATAAAATATGTTTATATAAATATAAAACATTTATATTTATATAAAATACATACTTTTGATACTTTTTATTTATATAAAATATATTTATATTTATTTAAAATAATTATGTACTTTCGACACTTTTT
Source organism: Lynx rufus (assembly GCF_022079265.1). NCBI lineage: Eukaryota > Metazoa > Chordata > Mammalia > Carnivora > Felidae > Lynx > Lynx rufus. The sequence continues at coordinate 50,982,016 of NW_025814845.1, forward strand.
TCAGAATGAAGAACCTCTGTGTATTTGTGTGTGTGTGCGTGTGTGTGCATGGCACTTATACACGAATGCTTACATGGGGAGTATGCCTGAAAATTCTTGAAATCTACGATTTAACTGGAAAAAAATCTGCATAGTGTTCTAAAAATTTGTGGCAAACAAAGTAATAATAATAATAAAATTGTTAAAGTAGGAATTTATTCAGAATACAGGTACATCGATATTGAATCTTGCCTGTGCCACTAACCTGTTAATTGATTACCTGCTGATGGGTATTTGGTGATAAGAATATGTAAGGCAGTGGACATTTGCTATCATACTGAATGTTTTACCCATCTGGAAAGGTGATTATCAAATAATGTATATATATATACATTAAAAAAATATATATATATAATATATCAAATAATGTATATATATATACATTAAAATATATATAATATATCAAATAATGTATATATATATACACATTAAAATATATATATATTTTAATGTGCCCATGATTAATTATATATATTTGTCTCAAGTGAATTCACTTGTTTTTTTGCGATTCTCCTTCATTTATACCACATAGTTTCCTCAAAGTTTTTGTTTCCCTTATCTTTCAAATGCAGCTAATAATATCTACTATGATACCAGTTTCTTTTTTATTTTTAGAATTAGCGATGTTGTACATCAAGAATCTGTCATAATGCTTGGCCCCCCTTAATAGGCGCTAAGTAAATCTAGCAACTGCTCCTCTGTTTTGCTGCTGCTAAAGCTCTCCCTCCTCCTCAAAGCCTGGTCTCTCCCTTCCTTCTTTCCCTCCTTCTTCCCCCTCTCCTTGCCTTCAGTTTTAATTCTAGTGTCTTTTGCTATGAACCATTTTAAATATTTATTTAGTAATATATAACAATATTCACCTATATAGCTTTTGGATTACAACATACTTAATAAGTTTATAGCCATAAAGTATTTTTTAATATTCTATATTTTTTTCCAATAGTATATAGTTTTTGAAACTGTTTAAATTTTAAATCCACCATAGTTTTTATGCATATGCTTGGGCATATGTTTGTTATAGAGTCAAGCTCTGCATTTTTTTAAATATATGTATGTGTAGCCAATTATCATACAATCACTAATTTAATATCATCTTTACCATATGTTACTTTATCATTTATACATGCTTTTATATCTAGACCTAATCTGTCCCATTAATGCATTTTGCTATCCTTAAACCAAAAGCACACATTTTTAATTACTGTAACTTTCCCATGCTGTGACATCTGGTAGGGCATGTTTATTTTCTCTTATTCATAGTTTTAATTTTTTTAAGTGTTCTTGGATATTTTTGTATATTTTATTTTACATATGAATTGTAAAGTCATTTACTACTTTTTTATTGATTTTCTTCTGGAATTGTTCTCATCTTCCAGAATTCTAATTAGACAAACGTTTAATTTTCTGAATCGTCAATGTTATGCAACATTTTATTGTGATATTTTTCCTCTATATTTTCCACTTTATACTTTGGCTCACTTCCTTACTTATATATTTTGTATTATATGGTCAACATTCATGTATTTGTATTTTATTACATCGTACTCAATTGATAAAAAATATCAGAAATTATATTTTAACTCCATAAGCTTTCTTACTCTTGATTTTTCTTATTCATTATGGACTTTTTCTGTTTTTTCCTTTCTTTCCTAAATATTTCTAGGAATACTAAATAATTTTTTAAGGTATTTTCTTGGTCCTGATTTTGTATGCATTATAACTAGACTAGTTATTTTGCTTTTTTATCTTGATCCTTTTATTTTATGTTCTTTATTTATCATAAATATCCGTTAACCCTTAACTGGTAATCCATATATATTAATGGGAAATGAGTAATTATTCAAAGGTAGCTGATATTATTATTAATAATAATGGCTAATACTTATAATGCTCTTGCTGTATATAAGGCCATTATATGTTCATTAATATCTTCATTAAATGAGGTAACATGTTCATTATGACTATGAAAAGCTCTAATTTGGAGGTGTTTTTCTCTATTTTGTCACTAAAATTAGTTACTTTTTTTTTTTATTATGTACAGATTCTTTCATTATACCCAATAAGATGGTTTGAATTATTTTGACTGGGATCTGCCTCAGTGTTTGATCTCATCACCCAATCTCCCTAAGAGAGCTCTCTCTAGGAAAGTGTTACACTTTGTGGTTCTTGGGCTCTATTATCATGAAGGCAAACATCTAAGTACCTGCTCTGAATATTCACAGGGAAAATCTGCCTAGCTATTCCACAGACAGCAGTTTCTCTGATTATCATAATGATAATTCCCAAAGCAATTTTTTTGAAGAGTTGATATACTTTATGCCACATCAGGGCTATTAACACATAGTAATGCTATTTAACATTATGATGTTTCATCTATACTTTCATCCACTCCATATCTCCCTCCTTTATTATTATGACATATTAAAAGGGTCTTGAGAACATTTACATACATTAAAAGGCACAAATGTTGAATTTTTTCTTATAATCCAGTGGGGTTTTTTTTTGTATATTCAGAGTTGTGCAGCTATTATCAATAATCCGATTTTAAAGTATCTTCATACCTCCAAAACACCCCATTAATAAGTAAAAGGCCCTCCTCATATTCCTCTAAACTCTCCCTTTCAGACTTGGGCTACCACCAATACACTTCCTGTCTCTATTAGTAAAAGACGAACTAGGTTCATGAAAGTTTTCAAGAGTTTATTTGGGCATACATCAGTTAGAATTGGGCAGCAGCAAACCAACAATTATGAGCACTCCACCTACAGGAGGTAGAAGTTTTTGTAGAGAAGATACAGAAGCAAAACAAACAAAACTATTTAATTGCTATAGTTCAAATAGGTGCTTTATTTATATAGCAAGTTGGCTGTGATTGGTTGTTCTTAATTTTCATTTTCTTGGATGTGAGTTCATTTAGTCTGGCTAAATTAGGAATTTTGGGCTATCAAAGCATTAAGGCCACCCCAGTCTAATAGACTCCTTGTTTAATTAATTTAAAACTATAAATTTGCCTATTTTGGACACCTCCTATCAATGGAATAATGAAATTTATGGTCTTTTGTGAATTTTCTTTCACTTAGCATAATGTTTTTGATCCATCCATGTTGTAGCATGTTATCAGTATTTCTTTTTTTTTTTTACTGCTAAATAATATTCTATTGCAAAAAATGCACATTTTGTTTATCCATTAATCAGTTGATGGACATTTGGATTGTTGCATTTTTATTAATTATGAATTGATTTTTTCATATGCATGTTTCCATTTCTATTGAGTATATACCCAGAAGTAGAATTGCTTGGACATATGGTACCTCTATGCTTAACATTCTGATATACTTCCAAACTGTTTACCAATGTAGTTTTACTGTTCTATATACCCGCCAGTGGTGAGTGTTATGGGTTCTAGTTTCTCCACATTGTCACCAACACTTGGTTTATATGTCTTTTTGATTATAGCCATCCTAGTGGATATAAAGTGGCATCTCATTACTCTATTTACTTACATTTCACTAGTGACTAAGGATGTTGTTCATCTTTTCATGTGCTTGTTGACCACTTGTGTATATTCTTTGGAAAAATATATTTAAATCCCTTTGCCCATTAAAAAATGAGCCTTTGTCTTTTTGTTTAATAAGATGATATATTCTGGAAACTAGACCCTCGTCAGATAAATGATATGCAAGTATTTTCTCCAATGATGTAAGTTGTTTATGTTGATTCTCTCTCATGATGGAGTCCTTCACAGTACAAAAGTCTTCAATTTTAATGAAATCTAAATTTTTCAATGGTTACTAGTTCTTTTGGTGTCATACCTAATAAATCAGTGCTAAATCCAAAGTCACAAAGATTTACCCCTATGATCTCTTCCAAGAGCATAAAGTTTTTGCTCTTACATTTGGGTCTAAGATCAATTTTAAGTTAACTTTTTGTGTGTGATGTGAAGTAGGGGTCCAGATTAATTATTTTGCCCTTGAAAATAAGCGTCCCAGAATAACTGGTCAAAATTACTATTCTTTCTCCACTTATTAGTCTTAGCATCTTTGTCAGAATTAATTGATGGCATCTGAGGGGTTTATTAGGCTTTCAGTTATATCTCACTATCTATCCTTAAATCAGTACAACACTTTACTGATTACTGTAAATTTGTAGGAAGTTTTGAAATTGGGAATCATGTCTTCCAACTTTATTCTTCCTTTTCAATGTTGTTTTTAGCTTTTTTGAGTCCCTAATAATGCCATTAGAATTTTAGAAATAGGTGTGTGTATGTGTGTATGTGTGTGTGTGTGTGTGTGTGTGTGTGTGTGTGTGCATGTGTTTTATTATGGCAAAAGACCCAGCTGAGATTCTTATAAAATGCATTGAATCTAGTTATGGATACATTGCTATCTTAACAATATTAAGTCATACAATTTATGCTTATGGGATGTCTTTCCATTTATTTAGATTTTATTTAATATCTTTCAACAATATTTTATAGATTTATGTACACTCTTTATATTTTTGTTTATTAAATTTGTTCTCAGATATTTTATTATTTCTGATGCTATTGTAAATAGGTGATTTCTTAATTTCACTTTTGAATTGTTTGTTGATAGGGTATAAAATACAATTGAATTATTTATATTGATCTTACATACTGTAGACTTACTGGAATTGTTTATTATTCCTAATAATTTTATTGTGGATTTCTTCAGATTTCATATTCTGTATATTAATGATTATGCCATCTATAAACAGAGATAGTTATACCTATTTCTTAGAAATGTTTATTTTTCTCACCTAATTGCTCTGGCTTCTTTCTTCAGTAAAATTTTGAATAGAAGTTGCAAGAGTGGATGTCCTTGACTTTTTCCTTGATATAGGAAAAAGTGTTCTATTTTTTACCATTTCGTATCTATATTTTAGTTGAGGATTTTAATTAGATGCACTTTATCAGCCTGAGGAAGTTTCTATCTCAATTTGTTAACTTTCTTTTTTCAATCACAAACGGTGTTGGATTTTGTCAAATATTTATATGTCATTGAGATTATCAAATATTTTTTTTCTTTTATTTGTTGCAAAATATGTTGCATTGCCTTAATTGATTTTCAAATGCTAAAACAACCTTCATTCGTGGAATAAATCTACATGGTAATCAAGTAGCATTTATTACAGTTCTGCATTGGGTTTGCTAGAATTTTATTGAAGATTTTTGATTCTATGGTCAAAGAAATATTGGTCTGTGGTTGTCTTCTTGTGATGTCTTTGTCTTGTTTTGTGTTAGGGCAACACCATCCTCATAGAGTAGGCTGTGAAGTATTCCTTCTTCTAGTTTTTTATGAAGGAGTTGGTGAAGAATTGGTATTAATTCCTCCTTTAATATTTTTTAGAATTCACCATTGAAACCATCTGGGCCTGGGTTTTTCTTAGTAAAATGTTTTTTTTTGTTACAAATTACAAATATTCTGTTATAGGTCTATTCTGATTGTCTTTTTTTTTTTTGAGTCACTTTTTCTAGTTTGTGTCTTTCTAGGAATATATTTAATTCACTTAACTGATTGCACATGGATGTTAATAGTATTCTCTTATTATTGTTTTAATTTCTGTTAAGTCATTTTTATGTGTTTCTTTTATTCCTGACTGCAATAATTTGTTTTCTCTCCTTTTTCTATGATCTATCACTTTTAAACTTTTTTTTGAAAGCCAACTTTTTGTTTTATTACTTTCCCTCAATGGTGTTGTATTCCCTATTTCACTTACTTATAATCTAATCCATATCATTTCTTTTATTTCTCCTTCCCTTGCACTACTTTGATCATTTTTAATTCCTTAAGGTGGAAAGTCAGGTTATTGATTTGAGATCTTTCTTATTTTTAAATATAAGTATTTATAATTACATATTTCCCCTAAGCACTGTATTAGAAGCATCTCATTAGATTCAGTATGTTGTTTTCACTCACCTTAACATGTTTTGTAAGTTCCCTTTGATTTCTTTCTTATTCTATTGGTTTTCTAGGAATATGTTTCATTTCAGGATATTTGGGAGTTCTCCTAATTTATATATTTTTAAATTTTTATTTAACTTCCGGTTAGTTAACACCCAGTGTGATATTAGTTTCAGGTATATAACATAGTGATTCAGAACTTGCCTATAGTACCCAGTGCTCATCACAAGTGCACCCTTAATCCCCATCACCTATTTTACCCATTTCCTCACCCACCTCCCCCCCTGGTAACCATTAGTTATTTCTGTATAGTTAAGAGTCTGCTACTTGGTATGTCTCTCTCTTTTTTCCCTATGTTTGTTTGGTTTGTTTCTTAAATTCCACATATGAGAAAAATCATATGGTATTTGTTTTTCTCGGACTGATTTCATTTAGCATAATACACTCTAGCTTCATCCACATCTCTGCAAATGGCAAGATTTCATTCTTTTTGATGACTGAGAAATATTCCATTTTATATAGTTGTAGTCCACATCTTATGTATTCATCAGTAGATGGACACTTGGGCTTTTTCCATAATTTGGCTGTTGCTGATAATACTGCTGTAAACATCAGGACGCATGTGTCCCTTCAAATTAGTATTTTTGTATTCCTTGAATAAACACCTAGTGGTGTAATTGCTGGATTGTAGGGTAGTTCTATTTTTAAAAATTAAAAAAAAATTCTCCTAATGTCTCTTTGGTTTCTAACTTTAATGCCATTGTAGTAAGAGAACATATTTTTATTATTTCAATCTTTTAAGTATATTGAATCTTGTTTTATAATTTAGCATGAAGTTTATCCTTAAGAATGTTACATGTGCACTTCAGAAAAACGTGTCATCCTGTTTATCTGAGGAACATTGCATATTTGTTAGTTATGATTAGGTTTATAGTGTTACTCAAGTCTCCTACTTTTTTGGTTGGTATTCTGCTTTGTTTTCTACCAATGTTTTAAGTGGGATAATATTTTAAGTGTCATTGAATTGTCTGTTACTCTTTTCTGTGCACTCATACTTTGCCTTATTTATTTGGGGACTATATTGTTAGGTGAACATATTTTTTGTAATTATAAACATTTTCTGATGGTTTAACTGTTTTATCATTATAAAATTTCCTTCTGTCATTAAAATTATTTTTGTCTTGAAGTCTATTTATTTCTGGTAATAATGTAGGCTACCCAGCTCTCTTTTGGTTATTGTTTGTGTAGCAAATATTTATTATTATTATATTTTCGCCTGTGAATGTGTGTTTGAACCTATAAAGTATATATATTGTAGATATCAAATAATTGAATAATATTTTGTTTTATTAAAAAAAATTTAACATTTATTTATTTTTGAGAGACAGAGAGACAGAGAATGAGCATGGCAGGAGGGGAGGGATCACAGAGAGAGGAGGAGACACAGAATCCAAAGCAGGCTCCAGGGTCTGAGCTGTTAGCACAGAGCCCAACTTGGGGCTGGAACCCACAAACAATGAGATCATGACATGAACCAAAGTTGGACACTCAGCCAACTGAGCCATAGAGGTGCCCCTATTTTGTTTTATTTTTTAAATATATGCTGCCAATCTCTGACTTTTTATTACAATGTTTAATCTATTTGTATTTTATATGGTTACTGAGAAGAGCATTTACATCTGTCACTTTGTTATTTGTTCTTGAAAAAAAATAAGGGTACCTTGATAACTTAGTTAAGAGTCTGACCCTATGTCTTTTGATTGGAGTGTTTAGTCCATTTACATTCAGAGTTATTATTGAAAGATATTGGTTTAGAGTCATTGTGGTGTCTGTAGGTTTCATGCTTGTAGTGATGTCTCTGGTACTTTGTGGTCCTTGCAACATTTCACTCACAGAATCCCCTTAGGATCTCTTGTAGGGCTAGTTTAGTGGTGATGAATTCCTTCGTTTTTTGTTTGTTTGGGAAAACCTTTATCTCTCCTTCTATTCTGAATGACAGACTTGCTGGATAAAGGATTCTCGGCTGCATATTTTTTTCTGTTCATCACATTGAAGATTTTCTGCCATTCCTTTCTGGCCTGCCAAGTTTCAGTAGATAGGTCTGCCACTAGTCTTATTGGTCTCCCTTTGTAAGTTACAGCCTGTTTATCCCTAGCTGCTTTCAGAGTTTTCTCTTTAGCCTTGTATTTTGCCAGTTTCACCATGATATGTTGTGCAGAAGATTGATTCAAGTTACATCTGAAGGGAGTTCTCTGTGCCTCTTGGATTTTAATGCCTTTTTCCTTCCCCACATCAGGGAAGCTCTCAGCTATGATTTGTTCAAGTACACCTTCAGCCCCTTTCCCTCTCTCTTCTTCTTATGGAATTCCTATGAAATGGATGTTGTTCCGTTTGATTGCATCACTTAGTTCTCTAATTCTCCCCTCACACTCCTGGATTTTTTTATCTCTCTTTTTCTCAGCTTCCTCTTTTTCCATAATTTTATCTTTTAATTCACCTATTCTCTCCTCTGCCTCTTCAATCTGTGCTATGGCCACCTCCATTTTATTTTGCACTTCATTTATAGCATTTTTTAGCTTCTCATGACTATTTCTTAGTCCCTTGATCTTTTGTAGCAATAGATTCTCTGCTGTCCTCTATGCTTTTTTCAAACCTAGCGATTAATTTTATGACTATTATTCTAAATTCTTGTTCCATTATATTGCTTAAATCGTTTTTGATCAGTTCGTTAGCTGTTGCTACTTCCTGGAGTTTCTATTGAAGAGAGTTCTTCCATTTTGTCATCTTGGGTAGTCTCTTCAGTGGCTCACAGCTGCAGGGCACTTCCCTTGTACTGTCCAGAGTAACTTGTATTGGTGGGCGGGGCTGCAGTCAGACCTGATGTCTGCCCCCAGCCCACGGCTGGGGCCACAGTCAGACTAGTGTGTACTTTATCTTCTCCTCTCCCAGGGGTAGGACTCACTGTGGAGTGGTGTGGCCCTGTCTGAGCTACTTTCACACTGCCAGGCTTGTGGTGCTGCTTCATTGGGATCTGGCGTGTTAGCCAGGATGGATCCACAAGGTGCACAGGAGCAGGAGGGGCAGGCTTAGCTCCCTTTGCCATCAGTGGTCCCCTGTGGGAGGGGCCCTGTAGCACCGGGAGGGAGGCAGACCCATTGGAGGGATGGATCCACAGAAGCACAGCATTGGGTGTTTGCGCAGTGCAAGCAAGTTTGGTGACAGGAACTGGTTCCCTTTGGGATTTTGGCTAGGGGATGGGAGAGGGAGTTGGAGCTTGCCAGCACCTTTGTTCCCTGCCCAGCTGAGCTCTGTCTTGTGGGGCTCAGCAACTCTCCCTCACAGTGCCCTCTCACCCTCCCCGCACTCTGAGAGCATAGCTGTTGACTTTTAACCTTCCAGATGTTAAGTCCCACTGGCTGTCAGAACTCACACAGTCCAGCCCCTCCACTTTTGCAAGCCAGACTTCGGGGGCTCTGCTTTGCTGGGCGGGCTGCCCCTCCACCGCCCTGGCTCTCTCCAGCCAGTCCATGTAGTGTGCCCTGCCTCTCTGCCCTTCCTGCCCTCTTCTGTGGGCCTCTTGTCTGCACTTGGCTCTGGAAAGTCCATTCTGCTAGTCTTCTGGAAGTTTTCTGGGTTATTTAGGCAGATGTGGGTGGAATCTAAGCAATCAGCAGGACAAGGTGAGCCCAGCATCCTCCTACGCTGCCATCTTCCCTCCAAATCTCTCTCTTATTTCTTCTTTGATGTCATTGATCTTTGTGTCTGTTTTTATGCTGATACCATGCTGTTTTTATTACTATAGCTTTGTAATATAGTTTGAAATTGGGGACTATGATGCTCCCATCTTTTCTCTTCTTTCTCACAAGCACTTTGGCTATTCAGGTATTTTTGTGACTCCATATAAGTTTCATGACTGCTCTGTTTCTCTGAAAAATGCCCCTGGAATTTTAATAGAGATTGCATTAAATCTATAAATTGCTTGTGGTAGTTTGGGCATCTAAGATAGCATTAATTCTTCCAATCCATGAGCATGGATATTTTTCACTTATTTGTGTCTTTTGAAACTTCTTTCATTAATGTTTTACAGTTTTTCAGTGTATAGTTATTTCGCTTCCTTGGTTAAATGTATTCCTATTTTCTTCTTTTCAATTCAATTATAAATGGGATTGTTTTCTTAATTTTTCTGATAGTTTGTTATTAGTATATAGAAACAAAAGTTTTTGTATATTGATATTTTATTTTGCAAATTTACTGAATTTGTTGATTAGTTCTATTACTTTTTTGCTGGAGTCTTTAGGGTTTTCTATATATAACATGTCATCTGCAACTAGTAATAGTTTTACTTTTTCTTTTCCAATTAGGATATCTTTAATTCCTTTATATTCATTGATTGGTTGCCTAATTGCTCTGGGTAGGGCTTCTAATGCTATGTTAAATAAAAGTGGCAAGAGTAGGCATCCTTGTTTTGTTTCTGATCTGAGAGGAAAGTCCTTTTCAGCTTTTCACCACTGGGTATGATGTTTTCTGTGGGCTTGTCGTAAATGGCTTTTATCAAATTGAAGAATATTCCCTCTGTCACCACTTTCTTGTGAGTTTTAATTATAAATGGCTGTTGAGTTTTGTCAAAAGTTTTTATTTTTATCTATTGAGGTGATCATATGATTTTATTCTTCATTTTGTGATGTCATGTATCACATTGATTGGCTTGTAGATGTTGAACTATCCTTGCATCCTTGGAATAAATTTCACTTAATTGTGGTATATGATATTTTTAATGCGTTGTTGAATTTGGTTTGCTTATATTTCATTGAGGATTTTTGCATCTATGTTTATCAAGGATATTGGTTTGTAGTTTTCTTGTGGAGTCCTTGTCTGGTTTTGGTATCAGCATAATTATGGCTTTGTATAATAAGTTTGAAAGTGTTTCTTCATCTTTTTTTTCAAAAATTTTGAGAATGATTGGTATTAATTTTTTTTTAAATGTTTGGTAGAACTAACCAGTGAAGCCATCTTGTGCTGGACTTTTCTTTGTTGTGAGGTTTTGATTAGTGATTTGATCTTTTTGCTAGTAATTGGTCTGTTCTAATTTTTTATTTCTTTGTGATTAAATCTTTGTGGTTATATGTGTCCATAAATTTTCAATTTCTTCTAGGCTATAAAATTTGTTGGTGCATAATTGATCACAGTAATCTCTTATAATACTCTTTATATCATTCATTTTTGAAGGATATAGAATTTTTTCAACAATTTGCTTCTTTCACCTCTTTGAATAGGTCATCTTCCTGGAAACCTCAGTTTCCAATAAGAAATCAATTTTTTTTATTGATTATTTATTGTATATTATGAATCATTTTTTCCAGCTACTCCAAAATTCCCTCTTTGGCAATTTGACTATAATGTATGTAGTGGTAGATTTCCTTGAATATAACCTACTTAGAGCTTATTGAGTCACTTGATATGGATATATGAGTTTTTAATCAAATTTGTTAAGTTTTTTTGTTCCATTAATTCTTCAAATATTCCTTATGGCCCTTTCTCTGTCTTCTCTTCTTCTGGGCTTCTTCTGGGCTAAGCAAATGTTCTTATGCTTGATGATGTCTGTGTTAGGTTTAAAAAATGTCTCCTTTCTACTTTGAATTTGCTGCTGAGGCTGCTAATTTTTTTTTTATTATTATTTCAGTATTGTACTTTTCAATCCTAGAAACTTTTCATTTTTTTAATTTTCTCTTTTTTGATATTCACTATTTAGTGAGTCACCATTGCCATATTTTCTTTTAATTCTTTACATATAGTTTCCTTTTGTTCTTTGAACATATTTACAATGCTCCTTTAAAATTCTATCTAGTAATTTAAACATCTGGGCCCACTAGATACAGTTTCTCTTGAATCATTTTCTTCTTGTGTATGAACAAAACATTTTTGTTTATTTCCATTCACACAATTTTTATAGAATACTGGTCATTTTAAATGATGTAATATGCAACTTGAAATCAGATTCCCCCCTCCCCAGGATTTTTTCATGTTTTTGACATTAGCATTAATATGCATAGTGACTTTCCTGGACCAGTTCCATAAGTCTGTGTTCTTTGTCATGGGTGAGCACAGAAATCTATGCTCAATTAGCTCAATGGTCAGCTAATAGTTTTTCTTAAGTTGCTTGAACCAATAAGACTCCTAGCCTGGAAATCCAGGGACAAAACCCTCTATGGATATTGCATTCTCCAGGTTTTCTATTTAAGATTTTTGATAGCTTCTTGTTTGTACTATATAATATAGCCACCTCAAGTAGCCATGATGTAAAGCATTTACTGCTGATTGTTTTTGACACATACCCTCACTGAATAAGGTTGGAGTCAAGTCAAATAAAGGCAAGTTCCATAAATGTAGCTTTTCTAGGAATAATCTAGCAAGGTCATATAGTGACATTTCTCTGAGAATATTTTTAAGAGACTCCAAGCCCATCTTCTAGCCCAATGGTGGCTAGCCTCCTGATTTTCACAGCTGTAATTGTCCCAAGGTTGCTGTTTTGTAAGGATACTTTAGTGCTAGAGAGTGGGGAATTGTAATAAGAAATGTAAATGCTTACCAAGATTTAACTATTTTCTTGAAAAAAAACTCCTCACATTTTTGTAAGCTGTGGTTATTTGCAGAGTTCCAAAACATTTGATTTTGACAATGTTTGTCAGTATTTGCAAACTTTTAGCAAGGATTTAGAAAGCCGCATTCTAATGTTCTGGAAATACCCATGATAAAAGCAGTCCTGTGATTTTTCTAATAGTTGAGTCCAATTCTGTTCTCTAGTTTCTGTTTAGAAGTATACAACCCTTATTAAGAGAAGGACTCTATTGTCTTTTGGTTACAAGTTTCTTCATTCGGACTTATCCATTACCCTAATGTTTTCAGTTTCTACTTTCCAGAAATAACATACAACTCTTTTAATAGCATCTCTTTGTTTAGGCAGTTCTTTTGTTTAAACAAACATGTTTATTTAAATTGATTTTCTCTCATTTCAATGGGGTTATGAGGAATGGAATCACATATGGATATTTGGTCTACCATCTTGAAGTAGACCTCACATTCATTACTTATATTGAATCTATAAAATACATATATGCATAGATTGATAATGAACATGATCCTATCATTTAATAAATATCTCACTAAAGGCTGTATTAAAAAAAACACCTTTTCATTTTTGAGTGTTCTTATTGTTCATGGACACTTTTACAAAAATTAATGATTTGAATAATGAAACACCAAAAGGACAATTAACAGACATATCTTAGAAAGTAAGAGAGAGATTCTTGATTTATAAGTGCTTGCTGTGTTATATAAAGTTGTGAGTATATATGCCATTAATAGAAATGCCAGTGTAAGCTGAACATTACTCTATTGAAGCTAATGAGTACTGAAGATATATAAATTCCATTCTTCAAATGTATTTAAGTATGTATAAAATTAAAGATAAGCACACTGATTTATGAAAAGAATACTATTATCTGATTAAAAATCAACAAGTAGCCAAATAATTTCTAAATGTGAATATTGAGGTATTTTGAGCAGTCAGAAAAATTTATGTGAAGACTCTACCATCCATAAGTTTTTACTTGAAAAATGTAAGTTTTCCTCATGAACTTCCAATACATTTCAATTATAATTACACATCATTACCAGTGCTTTTGTACCTCTCTTTTTTATTCATTTTACTTCTGAGGACTGTCCTAGTTAATAAGAAATATTTGAGGATAAAACATTTATTGAGATTGGAATTAACTTTATCATTTTGATCTGTTTCCATGAAATGCAGACAAAGGCTTTTGGTTTCCAGGGGTGTTCAAACAGTTTGGAATTGTGGAATTCCGAATTATGCAAGGATAACTGCTCATACTTTAACCATAACCAGAGTGTGTACCTTATTCATGGGTATAAAGCAATCTAAGGAATTACTTCTCTTGAAGGGACAGATAATCAACATTGTTACTATGAGCTATAGGTAAAGTATGGTTCTATGTGCTAATAAAATATTTCTCTTCATAAACTATTCCCCTTACAGTATTTGAGTGCTAGCTTTAAGAATATTATAAATGAGGGGCGCCTGGGTGGCTCAGTCGGTTGAGCGTCCGACTTCAGCTCAGGTCATGATCTCGCGGTCCATGGGTTCGAGCCCCGCGTCGGGCTCTGTACTGACAGCTCAGAACCTGGAACCTGTTTCAGATTCTGTGTCTCCCTCTCCCTCTGCCCCTCCCCCACTTGCACTCTGTCTCTGTCTCAAAAATAAATAAACATAAAAAAAAGAATATTATATATGATGGGGTGCCTGGGTGGCTAAGTTGATTAGGTGTCCGACTTTGGCTCAGGTCATGATCTCAGGGGCTTGTGGGTTCGAGCCCCACATCAGGCTCTGTGCTGAAAGCTCAGAGCCTGGAGCCTGCTTTGGATTCTGTGTCTCCCTCTCTCTCTGCCCCTCCCCATCTCATGCTCTCTCTCTCTCTCTCTCTCTCTCTCTCAAGAAATAAACATTGAAAACATTTTTTTAAAGAATATTATAAGTGATGCATGTCTATGTCTGTATTGTCTGAATTGTGTGGGTGATTGTTTCTTTTCAATCTTTCTTTGCTAGTCTTTCTTTGCTAATCTTCATCTTCTCATAACTACTTGCCTTTCCCTGTTCACCCAAAGATATATCCTTCTTGCTACAAGTCTCCATTCTTAGACCCTTGAGTCCAATCACATCTTTAGAAAACATGTATTGTTCTCATGAGTATGTCAAATACTAAGGGGGCTTGAAAAAACAGGGGAAGGTTAAGTCATTATGTGTCCTTAAAAGAGAGGAACATGGAGAAATGCCCACTACCAATTACAAAGAGGAAGCTATGAAGTTTAATTTGATAAGCTTTGCATTTCATTTTCTTAATAGAGGAAAGCGTCCCAAAGATGAACAAAAGTAAAAAGGGCCACACTGTGTTACTGAAACAATTCTCACCATATTTTTGAAATCTTGCTGATGAACCACCAATAATTATTAATTTAAGATAGTAGAGAAGTCCCAACTTACTAATACATTATATTCTAATTATCCAGTAGGCTTCAGGAGTAGCACGATTAAATTCAAGTATCAGATATCCCAAAGAACATTGAATTAGTTGCAGATACTCACAACAATAACCATCTCATCTAGAAGAATAGTGAAATAATTATAAGGAGACAGTGTTCCCCTAAAGATACAGAGAAGACCTGAAACTCAGGCTAGGTATATTTTGAGGAGAAAGAAAGGGCAGCTCAGATTGTAAAGGGGCTTCCTGATTAGGGTATGGAATACCATAGCATGCTGGCTAACAAATTCACTAAACATAACCCGAAGCAATTCAATAAACATTTTCACTCTCTCTCTCAAACACATATGACAGTAGAAACTGTAGAATAAATTGACCCCTATGTGCAGTTAAGGGTGAACCCCCTGGGATGAGTCCAGCCATGTGAATGAAAGATACTTATGCCTGGCAACAGCTAGCCTAGATTTTACTTCTCCAAGAAAGAAGACCTAACTATTAATTAGGAGAAAAAAGGGGGGGAGGGAAGGCTTGAGGAGGATAAAATTTTATCTATCAGTTTTATATTTTTTTTCTTTCTACAAGGATTCATTTTTAAAGATTTCTACAAGAAAAACAAAATTTGAAAATATAAAGAGTGCTCTTTGTGTCTCAGTCTGAAGGCTCCTCTCATTGCGGCATCTCACAAGATGCCATACTTGTAAGACAGGGAACCTTCTTTTGCTGATCTCCCTTGATATAACAAGAAATAGGAGAGTAAATAGAATGCTAACAAAATGATCTTTCTCTCTCCTTTTCCATATATTATTCATTTCCTGATTATTTTTTTATTATTTCTACAGAAAAACTGTATGGGCTACAAAATTAAAAGGCTTTAATTTTGGAGTACCAGGGTGGCTCAGTCAGTTAAGTGCCCAACTCTTGATATCGTCTCAGGTCATGATCTCACTGTACTGGGATCGAGCCCTGTGTGGGGCTCTGCACTATGTGGAGCCTGCTTGGGATTCTCTCTCTCTCTTCCTCTCTCTGCTACTCCCCCACTCGTGTTCTCTCACTCTCAAAAATACATAAACTTAAGGAAAAAAGGCTTTAATTCTGAATATAGTTCTAGATTTAAAACTCTTCATCTCTCCTTTGTTTCCTTGCTCCTTTTATACTGCCTTTTTCCATGAAATTAAAGCTGCATGAGTGCCAAGACTTGTCTTTTTTGTTCATTATTTTATTATAAATGTTTAGGCCAATGCCTGGGACAAATATTGAGCTCAATAGTTTTTAAGTTCATTTTATTTTTGAGAGAGAGAGAGCAAGTGAGCAGTGGAGGGACAGGGTGAGAGGGAGAGAAACAATCCTAAGCAGATTCCCTGCTATCACATGGAGCCTGAAGAGGTCTTGATCTCACAAACCAGGAGATTGTGACCTGAGCTGAAATCAAGAGTTGGACAATTAACCAACTCAGCCACCCAGGTGCCCTGAGCTCAGTAATTTTTAGTAGGTATGTTACTGGAACTTTATTCAATGACATTGTACAAATACTGATGTAGACCCAATAAGTTGCAGCGTTCATATTGAAAAGCAAGAAATTCTCCAAGTTTGTTATGCAATCGAGTTATTAAGAAAAAACATAAAAAATAAAGGATTTTACTTCAGTTTTATCTTGTCAAAAATCTCTACTTTTTGTATCCTGTTAGTATAAATCTTGACTTTGAGTGATATTATGATTGTTTTTCCTAACAAACTGACCTGTTGTCAAGATGTTTAGAAAATTTAAATATAAAATATAGAGTTAGATTACCTGTGGCTTAGAGTTTTCCTGTAACCCTAGGATTCTAAGATAACTTTGATTTCTCAACAAATGAGGGCCTTTTCAGAAGAGGTTGGCCAATTAGTAATTGCCTAGCACTAGATACCATGTAATTTATTTTGTGAACTGGGACGCTTGCAAAAGTGCAATAAGATGCTTTTAATAATTAGACCAGAACAACTGGCATTACAGATACTATCTAAGGAAAACAGATTTTTATTTCACACTGTTGAGGCTGATGTTATTTAATCAATTACTATCAATTCTCAGAGGTGAAAAAAATCCTGAGTCTGAAGATGAATATATTTCTCCTTCTCTCTCTCTCTCTCTCTCTCTCTCTCACACACACACACACACACACACACACACACATAGCCAGAGAGAGAGAGAGAGAGAGAGAGAGAGAGAGAGAGAGAGAATAAGAAAAGAAGCTGGGATTTCCCAGTCTCTGGAATGTCTTAGGACACTGTGTTCTTCAGTAGGCAAAAAAATGGGCTAGTTGAGAATATAGAGAACAGAGTTACTATCTGACTGACCATCCTACTCTTGGCATCTGTTTCATTGAAAAACTTCTACCTATCCATTTTCCCAAAGGTTTCATGGTATGAGTTTTGGGAAAATAACTCAGTGGAACTAAACATTATAATCACAGAGCTAAGTTCACAGTATTCAGAAAGATTTAGCAAATGAAAAACTCAATTCAAAAAACATTGATAACCCAACAAAAAGCTGAAGGGATTAATACATATTGTAACCTGATTCAAACCAAACAGTAGCACATGATAATGACAACTGCCTTGTAAATTTGTGACCATGATAGGATATCTGAATGTCTGGATTTACTTTTCTAGTCTCCGAAGAGTTTATTTAAATTATGTTTACTAAAGTAGCTTTACTTTTTATCTTTGAAATAACTGGCTTGCATCTGACCACTCTTTATTTATTTATTTATTTATTTATTTATTTATTTATTTATTATTTATTATTATTTTTTTTAATATATGAAATTTATTGTCAGATTGGTTTCCATACAACACCCAGTGCTCATCCCAAAAGATGCCCTCTTCAATACCCATCACCCACCCTCCCCTCCCTCCCAACCCCCATCAGCCCTCAGTTTGTTCTCAGTTTTTAAGAGTCTCTTATGCTTTGGCTCTCTCCCACTCTAACCTCTTTTTTTTTTTTTTCCTTCCCCTCCCCCATTGGTTTCTGTTAAGTTTCTCAGGATCCATATAAGTCTGACCACTCTTTATAGATAACCTATTTACTATAATGCTCACAGGTCTGATGATTGCATCTAATACAGAATTGCAGTATTCCAATTCACACTCCTCTAGTCCTCTTCATGACATATTTGGGAATGCTTTTCAGAATGGAAAGAACAGATAAGCTCTTCTTTAAGAGTGACAGAAATCGGGGCACGCGGGTGCCTCAGTTGGTTAAGCATCTGACTTGGGCTTTGTTCATGATCTCATAATTAGTAAGTTTGAGCCCCGCATCCAGCTCTGTGCTGATAGCATGGAGCCTGCTTTGGATTCTGTGTCTCCTCTTGCTGCTCCTGTTACCCACCCCCTCACTCTCTCAAAAATGAATAAACATTATTTTTTTTTAAAAAGAGTGATAGAAATCATGTGAATAACTTCAAGACCAGAATAAGGAAAGGATATTCCTGAGGATTAAGAACTCAGACTACTTCCCGGGAATACTCACTTCATTACTACTGACTCTAGTGTGGATTAAGTTATACTCGTCATGTCTTGATGCATAAATGAGTGCAGAAATTAGCTGAAAGACTGATCACAGTGATCAATTATGTTTGTATGCATCTGCAAGTGTTCTCTCTTTTTTTTGCAAGCGTTCTTTATTGTTGTTGCTTATTGACCATTTGTATATCTTTTTATTTTTGAGTTTTTAATATAATTTATTGTCAAGTTAGCTAACATACAGTGTATACAGTGTGCTCTTGGCTTCGGGAGTAGATTCCCATGATTCATCTCTTACATACAACACCCAGTGCTCATCCCAAAAAGTGCTCTCCTCAATGCCCATCACCCATTTTCCCCTCTCCCCTGCCCCTCCAACTACCCTCAGTTTGTTCTCTGTATTTAAGAGTCTCTTATGGTTTGTCTCCCTGTTTGAAACTATTTTCTCCCCTTTCCTTTCCCATGGTCTTCTCTTAAGTTTCTCAAATTCCACATATGAGTGAAAACATATAATATCTGACTTTCTCTGACTGGCTTATTTCACTTAGCATAATACCTTCCAGTTCCATCCACGTTGTTGCAGATCAGGGATATTGGCCAATAGTTTCCTTTTCTTGTGACTTCCATCTCTGGACTTGGTATCAGAATAATGCTGCCCACATAAAATCATTTTGAAAGTACTCTTTCCTCTTCTATTTTTTAGGACGAGTTTGAGAAGGATTGGTATATTTTTTATTTTTATGATTGTTCTTATCCTATTTACATGTAATGTATATAATCTATAATTTGTAACAACTCTTTTTTTTAATTGATTGGTATCACTTTTTAACTAATAGTCCAATTTATTTTATAGTTTTTATTTTTTTTGTTTTTGTATTTATTTAATAAACTATTTACTTATTTTTTTTTAAATTTTAGTTAACATTCAGTGCAATATTAATTTCAGGAGTAGAATTCAGTGATTCATCATTTATATACAATATCCAGTGCTCATCACAACAAGTGCTTCTTAGTACCCATCACCCATCTAGCAATCTTCCACCCACCACCCTCCACCATACCATGGGCACTGCTAAAGATTGGTATATTATTCTTATTTGAATGGTTGGTAGAATCACTAGTGAAACCACCTTGTCCTTGACTTTGGTTTGTTGGAAGATTTTATATTACTGGTTCATCTCCTTATCAGTAATCAGTCTGTTCAGACTTCCTAATATTTTTGTAGTTTAGTCTTTGCAAATTGTATGTTTCTAGAGGTAATCAAACTTTTTGGCACATAATCGTTCATAGTAGTCCTTTAAGATCTTTGTATCTGTGTTGTCAGTTGTAATGTCTCTTCTTTTATATCTGATTTTATTTGAGTCCTCACTTTTTTTCTTGGAAGTCTATCTAAAAGTCTGTCAGTATTTTTTAATCTTTTCAAAATACTTTCATTAATGTATTTAATTTCTTTTTTAGTCTTTCCTTCAATTACTCCCACTCTGATCTTTATTTTCTTCTTTCTACTAACTCTGGACTATGTTCTTTTTTCCCTAGCTTCTTGAAATATAAAGTTACATTATTTATTTGAGACTTCTTCATTCTTATGGAATGTATTTATTGCTATGAACTTCCCTTTTGCATCCCATAAAGTTTGATATGTTATATTTCCATTTTATTTCTCTGAAGATTTTCTTTAATATAATTTATTGTCAAATTGGCTAATATACGGTGTGTAAAGTGTGCTCTTGGTTTTTGGGGTAGATTCCCATGGTTCATTGCTTGCATACAACACCCAGTGATCATCCCAATAAGTACCCTCCTCAGTGCCCATCACCCATTTTCCGTCTCCCCAACATCCTCATTCACCCTCAGTTTGTTCTCCATATCTAGGAGTCTCTTATGGTTTGCCTCCCGCCCTCTCTGTTTGTAACTATTTTTCCCCTTCCCTTCCCCCATAGTCTTCTATTAAGTTTCTCAAGATCCACATATCACTGAAAACATATGATATCTATTCTTCTCTGACAGACTTATTTCACTCAGCATAATACTTTCCAGTTCCTTCCATGTTGCTGCAAATGGCATGATTTCATTCTTTCTCATTGCCAAAGTAGTATTCCATTGTATACGTAAACCACATCTTCATTATCCATTCATCAGTGGATGGACATTTAGGCTCTTTACATAATTTGGCTATTATTGAAGTCGCTGCTATAAACATTGGAGTACACGTGCCCCTATGAATCAGCACTCCTTTATCCTTTGGATAAATTCCTAGTCGTGCTATTGCTGGGTTGTAGGGTAGTCCTATTTTTAATTTTTTGAGGAAACTCCACACTGTTTTCCAGAGTGGCTGCACCAATTTGCACTCCCAACAACAGTGCAAGAGGGTTCCCATTTCTCCACATTCTCGCCAGCATCTGTAGTTTGCTGAGTTATTAATTTTAGCCACTCTGACCAGTGTGAGGTGGTATCTCAGTGTGGTTTTGATTTGTATTTCCCTGATGATGAGTGATGTTGAACTCATGTGTCTTTTGGTCATCTGGATGTCTTCTTTGGAAAAAATGTCTGTTTGTGTCTTCTGCCCATTTCTGCACTGGATTGTTTTTTGGGTGTTGAGTTTGGTAAGTTCATATAGGTTTTAGATATTAACCCTTTATCCAATATGCCATTTGCAAATATCTTTTCTTATTCCATTGTTTGCCTTTTAGTTTTTTTGGTTGCTTCCTTTGAAGTGCAAAAGCTTTTTATCTCCATGAGGTCCCAATAGTTTATTTTTGCTTTTAATTACCTTGCTTTGGAGATGTGATGAGCAAGAAATTGCTGTGGCTGGAGTCAAAGACACTGTTGCCTGCTTTCTCCTCTAGGGTTTAGATGGTTTCCTGTCTTAGATTTAGATCTTTCATCCATCTTGAGTTCATTTTTGTGTATGGTGTAAGAAAGTGGTCTAGTTTCATTAGTCTGCATGTTGCTGTCCAGTTCTCCTAGCACCATTTCTTAAAGAGACTGTCTTTTTTCCATTGGATGCTCTTTCCTACTTTGTCAAAGATTAGTTGGCCATACATTTGTGGGTACAATTCTGGAGTCTCTATTCTATTCCATTGGTCTATGTGTCTGTTTTTTGTGCCAATGCCATACTGCCTTGATGATTACAGCTTTGTAGTAGAGGCTAAAGTCTGAGATTCTGATGCCACCAACATTGGTTTTCTTCTTAAATACTAATTTGTCTATTTGGGGTCTTTTGTGGTTCCATACAAGTTTTAGGATTGTTTGTTTTAGCTTTGGGAAGAATGCTGGTGCAATTTTGACTGGGATTGCATTGAATGTACAAATTTTTATGGGAATTATTGCCATTTAATATTTATTCTTCCAATCCATGAGCATGAATTGTTTTCCATTTCTTTGTGTCTTCTTCAATTTACTTCATAAGTGTTCTATAGATTTCAGCATACAGATCTTTTACATCTTTGGTTAGGTTTATTCCTAGGTATTTTACGGTTCTTGGTGGAATTGTAAGTGGGATCAATTTCTTGATTTCTCTGTTGCTTCATTATTGGTTATAAAAATGAAACCTATTTTTGTACATTGATTTTGTACCCTGCAACTTTGCTGAATTCATGTATGAGTTCTAGCAGTCTTTTGGCGGAGGTTTTCAGGTTTTCCATGTAGAATATCATGTCATCTGTGAATTTTGATGACTTTTATTTCATTTTGTTGTCTGATTGCTGATGCTAGGACATCCACCACTATGTTAAACAACAGTGGTGAGAGTGGACATCCCTCTCGTGTTCCTGATCTCAGGAGAAAAGTTCTCAGTTTTTCCACATTGAGGATGATATTAGCTGTGGGCTTCTTATATGTGGCTTTTATGATGTTTAGGTATGTTCCTTCTATCTCGACTTTCTAGAGGGTTTTTATTAAGAAACAATGCTGTATTTTGTCAAATGCTTTTTCTGCATCGATTGACAGGATCATATGTTTCTTTTCTTTTATTGATGTGATTATCACATTGATTGATTTGTGAATATTGAACCAG
Source organism: Lynx rufus (assembly GCF_022079265.1). NCBI lineage: Eukaryota > Metazoa > Chordata > Mammalia > Carnivora > Felidae > Lynx > Lynx rufus. The sequence continues at coordinate 51,004,548 of NW_025814845.1, forward strand.
CCCTGCAGCCCAGGAGTGAACCCCACTTGATCATGGTGAATAATTCTTTTTATACGCTGTTGAATTTGATTTGCTAGTATCTTGTTGAGAATTTTTGCATCTGTGTTCATCAGGGATATTGGCCTGTAATTTTCCTTTTCCTGGTCTCTGTCTGGTTTGGAAATCAAGGTAATGATGGCTTCACAGAATGAGTCTGGAAGTTTTCCTTCCCTTTCTATATTTTGGAACATCTTGAGAAAGATATGTATTAACTCTGTTTCAAATGTCAGGTAGAATTCCCCTTGGAAGCCATCTGGCCTAGGACTCTTATTTGTTGGGAGATTTTTGATAACTGACTCAATTTCTTCACTAGTTATGGGTCTGTTCAAATTTTCTATTTCTTTCTGTTTGAGTTTTGGTAGTGTGTGGGTGTCTCAGAATTTGTCCACTTTTCCAGGCTGTCCAGTTTGTTGGCATGTAATTTTTCATAGTATTGTCTGATAATTGCTTGTATTTCTGACAGATTTGTTGTGATAAATCCATTTTCATCATGATTTTATTTGGGTCCTTCCTTTTCTTTTTGAGAAGTCTGGCTAGGGGTTTATCAATTTTGTTTGTTTATTGATTTATTTTTTTTCAAAAAACCAACTCTTAGTTTCATTTATCTGTTCTGTTTTTTTTATTCTATATTGTTTATTTCTGCTCTGAGCTTTATTATTTCTCTTCTTCTGCTGGCTTTGTGGTTTCTTTGTTGTTCCGCTTCTATTTCCTTTAGGTGTGCTGTTAGATTTTGTATTTGGGATTCTTCTTGTTTCTTGAGCTAGGCCTGGATTGCAATGTATTTTTCTCTTAGGACTGCCTTTGCTACATCCCAAAGGGTTTGGACTGTCTGTTTTCCTTTTCATTTGTTTCCATATATTTTTAAATTACTTCTTTAGTTGCCTGATTGACCCATTCATTCTTTAGTACGATGTTCTTTAACCTCCATATATTTGGAGGTTTTCCAAACTTTTTCCTATGGCTGATTTCAAGTTTCATAGCATTGTGATCTGAAAGTATGCATGGTATTATCTCAATTCTTTTATAGTTATTGAGGGCTGTTTTGTGACCCCGTATGTGATCTATATTGGAGAATGTTCCATGTGCACTTGAGAAGAATGTGTATTCTGCTTTAGGATGAAAAGTTATGAATATATCTGTCAAGTCCATCTGGTCCAGTGTATCATTCAGGGACATTGTTTCTTTATTGATTTTATGTCTGTATGATCCATCCATTGCTCTCAGTGGAGTATTAAAGTCTCTTGCAATTACCACATTCTTACCAATAAGATTGCTTATGTTTGTGATTGTTTTATGTATTTTGGTGCCTCTGAATTTGGTGCATAAGAATTTATACTTGTTAGCTCTTCTTGAAGGATACATCCCATAATTATGATATAATGTCCTTCTTCATCTCTTGTCACAGCTTTTAGCTTATAACCTAGTTAGTCCGATATAAGTATGGCTACTCCAGCTTTCTTTTGACTTCCAGTAGCATGATAGATGGTTCTCCATCCCTTCACTTTCAATCTGAAGGTGCGCTAAGGTCTAAAATGGGTCTCTTTTAGACAGCAAATAGATGGGTCTTGGGTTTTTTTTTTTTATCCATTTTGATACCCTATGTCTTTTTATTGGAGTGTTCAATCCATTTACATTCAGTTATTATTGAAAGATATGGATTTAGTGTCACTGTGTTATCTGTAGGTTTCATGCTTGTAGTGATGTCTCTGGTACTTTGTGGTCCTTGCAACATTTCACTCACAGAATCCCCCTTAGGATCTCTTGTAGGGCTGGTTTAGTGGTGATGAATTTCTTAGGTTTTTGTTTGGGAAAACCTTTATTTTCCTTCTATTCTGAATGACAGACTTGCTGGATAAAGGATTCTTGGCTGCATACTTTTTCTGTTCATCACATTGAAGATTTCCTGCCATTCCTTCTGTCCTGCCAAGTTTCAGTAGATAGGTCTGCCACTACTCTTATGTGTCTACCTTTGTATGTTAAGGCCCTTTTATCCCTAGCTCCTTTCAGAATTCTCTCCTTATCTTTGTATTTTGCCAGTTTCACTATAATATGGCATGCAGAAGATCGATTCAAGTTATGTCTGAAGGGAGTTCTCTGTGCCTCCTGGATTTCAATGTCTATTTCCTTCCCCAGATCGGGGAAGTTCTCAGCTATGACTTGTTCAAGTACACCTTTGGACCTTTTCTCTCTCTCTGCTTCTGGAATTCCTATGATATGGATATTCTTCTGTTTGATTGCATCACTTAGTTCTCTAATTCTCCCCTGTGTTCCAGAATTTTTTTAATCTTTTTCTCAGCTTCATCTTTTTTCCATAATTTTATCTTCTATTTCACTTATTCTCCCTTCTGCCTCTTCAATCCTCGCTGTCAACACCTCTAGTTTATTTTGCACCTTGTTACAGCATTTTTAAATTCATTATGACTATTTTTGGTTTCTTGATTTCTGCAGCAACAGATTCTCTGCTGTCTTCTCTTTTTCAAGCCCAGCGATTAATCTTATGACTATTATTCTAAATTCTTGTTTAGTTATATTGTTTATATCTGGTGTGATCAATTCTTTAGCTGTCATTTCTTCCTGGAATTTCTTTTGAGGAGAATTCTTCCATTTTGTCATTTTGGCTAGTTTTCTGTTCCTGTGCATTTAAAAGCTTGTTAAATGCCCTGCACCTGCAGGCACTAGATATTAAAGAGGGGTCATACACTGTCTAGGGCCTGGCCCTTCAGGAGGTGTTTTTGGAGAGTGTTAGTTGCTCTCTATTCTTATGACTTTGATTATTTTGTCTCCCTACTCATAGTGATGTTTTGGACCCTTCACCAGGTGTGCTTTGATTTGTTCCTTGAAGTATCCCTTGAAAGGAAAACAAACAAAAAAGAAACAGAAAACAAAAACAAGCAAACACACAAACAGAACAAAAAACCAGAAACTCCAGCTACAAGTAAACAATGGGGAGGACGCAGTGCTCCTCCCTTATCCCATACAAAGAGCGAAATGGAAGAGGCCTTATCCCATACAAAGAAAAAAATGACAAGGGCAGGGGAAAAGAAATGAAAATAAAAAATTGTGCAGACAGAGAAACTATATGGCTTAATCCAGAAAGAGAGTAAAGAAAATAAAGAAGGAAGCGGGGAAAAAGAAAATTGACCAAAGAAACTGTACAGCTTAATCCAGTGAGAGAGTGAGGAAAATAAAGAAGGAGGTGTAGAACATGTATCAAGAGAATTAATTAAATATGTCTGCTTAAACAAACCAAGCAGAGTAACCAGACTAGAGGAGGGAACAGATTAGAAGGAGAAAAGGAAGGAAGAATATATCAATTCTTATTAAAATAAGAATTGCCTGAGAATTAAATCAGGCAATGAAACAGTGAGGGTCAGGAGGAAGGTCTGTGTGGTTCCTCAGTGTCAATCCCACTCCAGTAGATACCAGTTATCAGGCGCAGAGGGGTGTGGTTTGGTGTAGGCAGGTCTCGCCTCCACTGTGGGCCCCCTATCCATTCCCTGAAGCCCCACCTTGTTGGTTATGGGGAGAAAAATGGCAACACTCCAGTTTCTCCTCCCCAGACCAGGTGTCCCAAACCACTGTTTAAGCCATCCTCACTGTGTCGCAGGTACAAATGAGGCAGTTTTTCCTGCTCCGCTGACTCCCTCACCTTCCTGGTGCTTGGCTGGGATTTAAACCCTGATGCCTTAATAATTCCTGCTTTGTGTATCCTGGTTCCAGGGAAGAGCTGCCCTGCCACCTCACAGTGGCATGCGTGCGGTTTGTCCCACTCCACTGGGACTTAAACCCTGATGTCTTTAAGGTTCTCACTCCATCTGCCCCAGTTTCGGGGAAATGCTTCTCCTTTGTGTGGATATATACTTTCTTCTCATAGCACTCCAGGGCAGGGATCACTTTCTCCTACTGTGGACTGTGCTTTTGAACTAGTTACTGAGCCCGGGACTGGCTCCCCATCCTTCCCAGGTGCAGGGTCTGGGCAGCTGGCCCCAGTCTGGAGAAAGCCCCACAATTGGAGATTGGATCTTTCTCCATCCAAAGTTTTTCTCCTGTTTAGATACGCTTCCCCAGCCTCTCTTTCTCTTCCCTTTGTCTCTGCAGAACTGTATCCCTCCAGTCCATTCATTTTCTCTCTCCAAGTTTACAATCAAGCATGTATAGCCTGTCAGGTTGTCCTGGTGGGTCCCTGGAAGCAACTGTCACTTTGTCTCCTGGACTCTTGGAGTTCAAAGTCCTTTGGCCTCAACACTGCTGTGTTTGAGAGAAGAGGGAACTTTGGATCCCCCTACTTCTCTGCCATGTTAGCCTCTCCTTCTGTATCAGATCTGCCTCTGAGCCACCCCGACCACCTGAGACTTTGCTACCTCCACCTTGGAGTCCTTTTTGCCTAATTTATCTTTTAATTTTTTTTGACCCACTGGTCATTTAGCAGCCTATAGTTTAGTCTTAACATATTTGTGAATATACCAATTTCTTTGTGTCACTTATGTCACTGATATCTGCTTTCATACCAATGTGGTAAGGAAAGGTGCTTGATATATTTGCAATATTAAACTTTAAAAACTTGTTTTGTGACCTAATTTATGTCCCAACCTGGAAAATGTTTCATGTGCATATGAGAATAATGTGCATCCTGTTGCTTCGGGATGGAATATTCTGGATATATCTGTTAAATCCATCTGGTCTAACGTATCACTTAAAGCCAATGTTTCCATATTAATTTGCTATCTGAATGATCCATCCATTGACTAATGTGGGTTACTAAAATCTCTTACTATTATTCTTTTCCTATTTCTCCTTGTAGGTTTGTTGATATTAGTGTATATATATTTTTAACTACTCCTATGTTGAGTGCTTGTAAAAATTTACAAGTGTTATAATCTTTTCCTCAATTGAACACCTTATAATTATGTAATGTCCTTCTTTGTCTCTTATTACAGTCTTTGTCTTAAAATCTATTTTGTGTCATATAAGTATAGCTACCCCGGTTTTCTTTTGGTTTCCATTTGTATGAAATATATTTTCCATACCTTTACTTAAAGTCTGTATATATCTTTATATGTGAAGTGATTGTCTTATATTGCAGTATATAGATGGATTTTAAAAAAATATTCAGGCACTGTATGTAATTTGGACTATTTCATTTGCATTTAAAGAAATTATTGATAGGCATATACTTTCTGGCTGTATTGTACTTCTTTTTCTGTACCATTCTTCTGGTCTCTTCCTTCATGATTCATTGATTTTCTTTAGTTGTATGCTTAGATTCTTTTTTTCTGTCTACTATTACTTTTTCTTTGTGCCTACCATGTGGCTTACAAATCATATTTATAAGAAATCTTATAAGATATTTTTTATATTTTTATATTTTACTTGTTAGCAACTTGTTTGAATTCATTTTAAAGCTCTATATTCCCATCTTCAGGTTTTATGTTTTGTTTTTTTTTTAATGTTTAGTTGAGAGAGAGAGCACATGAGTGTGGGGGGGGGGGAGAGAGAGGATGAGAGAGAATCTCAAGCAGGCTCCATGCTGTCACTGTGGGGTTCCATCTCACTAACCATGAGATCATGACCTCATCCAAAATCAACCAGTTAACTGAAGAGCCATGCAGGAGCCTCCCACGTTTTATGTTTTTAATGTTATATTTGTCATCATCTATCTTTTCTCTGTTTTGTCCTCTAATGTTCATATTAGCTTTATAAGTGATTAATCCACTACCTTTATAATTTTAGATTATTCTAAGTTTTAATACATATTTACCTTTGTCAGTGAGGTTTATACTTTCATATGTTTTCTTTTTTTTTTTTGATGTTTATTTATTTTTGAGAGAGAGTGACAGAAAGACACAGAGCGTAAGCAGGGGAGGAGTAGTGACAGAGCCTGAAGCAGGCTCCAGGCTCTGTGCTGACAGCAGAGAGGCTGATGCGGGCCTGAAACCCAAGAAATGGGAGATCATGACCTGAGCTGAAGTCAGATGCTTAACCAACTGAGCCACCCAGTGCCCCTCATATGTTTTCTTGTTACTAATTAGCACCCTTTCTTTTTAACTTAAAGCAGTCCCTTTAACATTTCTTGTAAGCCTGGCTTAGTGATGACATACTACTTTAGCTTTTGCTTGTCTAGAAAACTTTCTCTCTCCTTCAATTCTGAGAAAAAGCCTGGCCAGCTACTCTTGCCTGGAAGTTTTTTTTTCTTCTTCTTCTTTCTTTCTTTCTTTTAGCACTTTGAATATATAGTGCTACTCCCTTAAGGCTTGCATCGTTTCTGCTGAAAAAACTACTGGTGGTCATACGTGGATTCCCTTGTATATGACAAGTTGTTTTTCTTTCGCTGTTTATAAGAGTCTTTCCTTGGCTTTCACATTTTAATTATAATGTGTCTTGGTGTGAATTTCTCTGGGTTCCTCATATTTAGAACTTTCTGGGGACTTCCTGGATCTAGACATCTGCTTCTTTTCCCACGTTAGGGAAGTTTTCAGCCTGTTTCTCTCTCTCCTCTCCCTCTGGAACCTCTAAAATGTGAATGTTAGTCCTCTTGAAGTTTCTTAGGCTATCCTCACTTTATTTCATTTTTTTTTCCCTTTTGCTGCTCAAATTTTATGCTTTCCACTTTCATGTCTTTGAGTGTATTCTTTCTTCTGCTTAATCTAATCCGTTCAAATTCTCTTGCATATTTTTTAATTTCAGTTATTCTTTGTGACTATTTTTTTTACTTTCTTATGTTTTCTATCTTTTTGTTGAAGTTCTCACTGTGTTCATCCATTCTTCTTTAGAGTTCAGTAAGCATCTTTATGGTGACATTTTGGAACTCTTTAGCATTCAATAACTTATCTATATTTCATTAAGGACTTTTTCTAAGGTTTTCATTTGGAACATACTCCTATTTATTTATCTCTCTTGCCTGTCTGTATTGGTATCTATGCAGAGATGAAACAGCTACTTCTCTCATTGTTAAAGAAATGGACATGCAGAAGATAAGCCTTATCATCCCACCCTGCCCTAGCCCTGGGTTGTCTTTCAAACCTTTGTGACTGTCCAAGCAGCTTCCTTTAATTTTAGTGGCTTCCAGGATTTGTGAGTGTGCCACGACCCATCAATGTCCTTAAGGGAGGATCTCAGCAACTGGATTCAAGTGGACTGGAATCCAGATCCACAGGCAGCAGCTTTAATTTTTTTTTAACGTTTTATTTATTTTTGAGGCAGGGAGAGACAGAGCATGAACAGGGGAGGGTCAGAGAGAGGGAGACAGAATCTGAAACAGGCTCCAGGAACTGAGCTGTCAGCACAGAGCCCACGCGGGGCTTGAACTCACGGACCCCGAGATCATGACCTGAGCCGAAGTGGGCCGCTTAACCGACTGAGCCACCCAGGCGCCCCAAGGCAGCAGCTTTTAAAGTGTGCAAATATATAGAATCCAGTGGGATGACAAGCATAAATTCTGCTGGCCACCATTTCCAGGTGATCTAGCTGAGTCCCTTTTATGGCTGTCACAAAAATTAGCCCAGAGAAGTATACAACACCTTTCTAGGAGATACCAGCAACCTGGAGTGAAGAAGAGGGAGAACACAAAATTGATATCCACTAACCACTAACCTCTGCCCCTGGAGTAGTCTTATAGGTGTATGCCAAATTAGAAGCCTGTGGACACAGGTCCTTTTGAGATGAAAGCTAGATGTTTCATCTGTCAAATGCAGGTCCCAAATGTTGAGTTGCCCAAGGTGGGATTCAAACCCTTCACTTCTCAGGGAGAAGCTCCAAGGTTTCTGTTCTTCCTGATTATAAACGGCCATGCTATGGGTGCAGTATATGGTGAGATTGCATCCCCGCATCTTTCCCTCTTTTGTCTGCCCTGATGTGGGATTTTTTTTTTTTTTTTAGTTTCCTTAGTGCGTAGCAGTCATTTAGCTTATTTATAGTTTTTGTTATTTTTTCAAAGAAAAATTTTCTATATGTAGCTATAGATTCTGTGTGCCTGTGGGAGGAGGTGACTTCAGGATCTTCCCATGTTACCATCTTGAACCACAACCTCTCCTCATTGTTTTTATCATGAAGCACTTCTAGTTGTATTAATATAAATTCTGAAAAAAAGAGTTTCTCAAGTTTTTTTTTTAATCCTAATAACTGTAGTTATAGAAGGGTGTGATTTTGTTTTTCTGTGAGCATTATATAGACACATTCAATACGGTATAATTAGAAGTTTAATCAGGCTGGTGGAGTGTAAGCCATTACACAGAGAGTATAGTTCCTGAGGCAATAGAAATCTTATGTAGAAATGTACACTTACTACCTTATTGAGAGTGTTTGGGTTTGCAGTTTACCAAAGTGTAAATAGCCAATGGCTTTTATAAGTTGTACGTAACTTGATTAGCCAATAAACCATACTAAAGTACAAAATAAGCCATTTTACCACATATAGTTACCCATTCAAGCCTGTCATTCATTGAGCTGTGCATAAAAGGACATTTGCAGGATAGTGTATCTACTTCTTTATTGCAGAGTATCTTTGTTTATGTATCAGTACACAAAATTTAGTAATTAGCAGTAGGTCTCAGTTCATTTAGTGTAAATGAGCATGATCTCAACTCTACTACATTCTATTAGGGTGTAATAGCTCTCTTGACCTCCACTTAGGAACAAGGTATTTCATCCACCACCAGGGGAAAATGAAAATAGCAATGGCTTCTTTTCTCTTCATGGAAATGCAAAGCACCTTTGTGTATTAATCAATGAAAAAAATATAAGACTACTTTTATTTATCAGACTCAAACTATAGTAAATAATTCCATGAATGTGCACTTTTGGTGGTTTAAGCAACAAATTGAAGTCAACAATATTTTTGCCTTTTCTTTATGAATAGAAACTTCAAACATAAAATAAACATTTCAAATTGCTTTTTCTCTCAACATGCAGGAGGAGAAACAATTTTCTGAAGTTAATAACATTTCTGCAAAGGCTGTGGGGAAATCATGCAAAGCTAAACTGCATAGTATGGAAGGATGCTAAACAAAAAACTTTTGGAACTTCTATTACATTTCTTTTCTTTATTGTTCTATGAGATTTAAAGTACTTTGAAAGAGTAACCATTTTTTTTAGAACCTGGATGTCTTATACATTTTAGAGGAGACATTTAAACCCTCATGAACTCTTACATCAATTGTATTTATAAAGGTAAAGTTTTTCAGTTTCTTTTTACTCCTCTAGAAATGTATAGAAGTGCTATTATTTTTAATGCATGTCTTAATAGATAAGGAAAGTATTATATTAATGGATTATAACCTTTTGGATTAGACATTTTTCAAAATTATTATTTGATATGACTATTATTTTACATAATGGAGGATATATATATTTTGAATATTTGGGACTTTTTACAAGGAAAAGATTCCTTTGAAAAAATGATGTGGAATTTTAATGTCTTATGAACAACAAAATCATATGTCTGAAATTGCCTTGCTCTCTAATCTGTCTCTAGCCAGAAATCACATTATAGCTGACAGTCACCTTGCTAAGTCTAGCACCTCTTATGGGTAGAACTAAACATTAAAACTCTCACTCTGTCAGCACAGGCTTAAGACAGATGTCAGCAAACTTTTCTTAAAAACCAGAGAGTAAATACTTTAGTTTGTGTGGGTCATATAGTCTCTACAGCAACTACTCAAATCCACTCTTATAGTATTAAACAGGCATAGAAAATATATAATATATTCTTTTTACTTTTCCAACCATTTAAAAATGTAAAAACCCTTCTTTTTTAAAAACCCTTCTAATTTGCAGGCCATTCAGACAAGAAATGGTCCACTTTTGGGCTGTGGGTCATAATCCAGCTGAATTCTGGCTTAATATACATCCCTGACATTGTGCTGGCTAAAATAATTGTTTGTATTTCTGAAATATGTTGTACAATCTTGCTTTAATATTTTTTACAGAGAAAGAAATGGAATTTATTTTAAGAGATCACAAATAATCTCACTATCCAAAGATAATAGTTGTTATCATTTCAGTAGGATCCCTTTCTTTGCAGATATATACTACATATTCTTCCAGAAGCTGTCAGTCCTTTTGAGGAGACAGAAAGATAAGTTATAATACAAAACACTAAGTACTATGAAAAAAATGCTATTAAGCAGAAAAGTTAAGTATACTCTCTTGCCGAGTTAGGGAGTATAACAAAAGGTGAACTTATTTTTTGTTTGTTTGTTTCAAGTTTTTAGTTAAATTGTAGTTCATTAACATATAGTGTAATATTAGTTTAATGTGTAATTTAGTGATTCATCACTTACATATAACACCCAGCATTCACCCCAGCAAGTGGCCTCCTTAGTACTCAGCACCTATTTAACTCATCCCCCTACCACTTCACCTCTAGCAACCCTCTATTTGTTCTCTATAGTCAAGAGTCTATTTTATGATCTCCTTCTGTTTTTTTTTTCCTCCACATTCATCTGTTTGATTCTTAAATTCCATATTTGAGTGAAATCATATGGTATTTTTCTCTGGCTAACTTATTTTGTTTAGCATAATACTCTCTAGCTCCATCCATGTCATTACAAATGGCAAGATTTCATCCTTCTTTATGGCTGAATAATATTCCATTGTGTGTGTATACCACAACTTCTTTGTCCATTCTTAAGTTAATGGACATTTGGGCTCTTTCCATAATTTGGCTATTGTTGATAATCCTGCTATCAAAAACTGGCTGTACCAGTTTCTCTTCGCACCAACAGCGGAAGAGAGTTCCCCTTTCTCTGCATCCTTTCCAATATCTGTTTCTTTCCTGTGATTTTCATTTTAACCATTCTGATGAGTGTGAGGTGATACATTACTGTAGTTTTTATTTGTATTTCCCTGATGATGAATAATGTTGAGTATCTTCTCATGTGTGTGTCAGCCATCTGTATGTCTTCTTTGGAAAAATGTCTTTTTAGGTCTTCTGCCCATTTCATAACTGGGTAGTTTGTTTTTTGGGGTGTTCAGTTTGGTAAGTTCTTTATAGATTTTGGATACTAACCCTTTATCTTATATGTCAGTTGCAAATATCTTCTCCCATTCCACTGGCTGCCTTTTGGTTTTATTGATTTTTTACTTCACTGTGCAGAGGCTTTTATCTTGATGAAGTCCAGTAGTTCATTTTGGCTTTTGTTTCCCTTGCCTCCAGAGACTTGTCTATTAAGAGGTTGTTATGGCTAAAGTCAAAAAGTTGCTGCCTATGTTCTTCTCTAGGAGTTTGATGATTTCCTGTCTCACATTTAGATCTTTTATCCATTTTAAATTTATTATTTTGTTTGGTGAAAAAAGTGGTCCAGTTTCATTTTTTGCATGTTGTTGCTCAGTTTTCCAAACAACATTTGTTGAAGAGACTATCTTTCCTCAACTGGATTTTTTTTCCTGCTTTGTCAAAAATTAGGTGAGCATATAGCTGTGTGTCCATTTCTGGGTTTTCTGTTCTGTTCCATTGATCTATGTGCCTGTTTTTGTGCCAATACCATACTGTCTTGATAACTACAGGTTTGTAATATAGCTTGAAGTCTGGAATTGTAGTGCCTCCAGCTTTGCTTTTCTTTTTTAAGATTACTTTGTCTGCTTTGTTCTTTTGTGGTTCCATACAAATTTTGGGATTGTTTGTTCTAGCTCTGTGAAAAATTCTGGTGAAATCTTGATAGGGATTGCATTAAGTGTATAGATGGCTTTGGGTAGTATAGACATTTTAGCAATATTTGTTCTTCCAATCCATGAGCATGAAATGTTTTTCCATTTCTTTCTGTCACCTTCAATTTCAGAGTACAGATCTTTTACTCTTTGCTTAGGATTATTTGTAGGTATATTCCATTATACACACACACATACACACACACACACACGTTTTTTGGTGCAATTGTAAGTGGGATGGATTCCTTGATTTCTCTTTCCACTGCTTCATTATTGGTGTATAGAAATGCAATGTATTTCTGTACTTTGATTTTTTTATCCTACAACTTTACTTAATTCATGTATCAGTTCTAGCAATTCTTTGGTGGAGTATTTCAAGTTTTCTGCATAGAATATCATGTCTTCTGTGATGGCTGAAAATTTGGCTTCTTGCTTGCTGATTTGGTGGCATTTTATTTTTGTCGTCTGATTGCTGAGGCTAGGACTTCCATTACTATTTAAATAACAGTGGTGAGAGTGGACATCTGTTTTGTTCCTGACCACAGAGGAAAATATCTGTTTTTCCCCTTTGAGGATTATATTAGCTGTGAGTCTCTCATATAAGGCCTTTATTATGCTGATATACATTCCCTCTATCCCTACTTTTTTTGAGGGTTTTTGTAAAGAATAGATGTATTTTGTCAAATGCTTTTTCTGTATCTATTGAGAGGATCATATGGTTCTTATCCTTTCCTTTTTAATGTGGTGAATCACTTTCATTGATTTGCAAATATTGAGTCACCTTTGCAGCCCAGGAATAAATTCCGCTATATCATGGTGAATAATTCTTTTAATGTACTGTTGGATTCAATTTTCTTGAATCTTGTTGAGGAGATTTACATCCATGTTCACCAGGGATATTGGTCTGTAATTCTCCTTTAAAAAAATTTTTTTTTATAACGTTTATTTATTTTTGAGTGACAGAGACAGAGAACAAGCAGGAGAAGAACACAGAGAGAGAGAGAGACACAGAATCTGAAGCAGGCTCCAGGCTCTGACCTGTCAGCACAGAGCCCAATGCGGGGCTCAAGCCCATGAACCGTGAGATCATGACTGAGCTGAAGTCAGTTCTTAACTGACTGAGCCACCCAGGTGCCCCTATAATTCTCCTTCTTTGTAGGGTCTTTGCCTGGTTTTGGAATCAAGGTAATGTTGACCTCATAAAATGTTTCAATTTTTTGCAACAATTTGAGAATAGGTATTAACTCTTCTTTCAATGTTTAGCAGAATTCCCTTGGGAAGCCATCTGGTCCTGGACTTTTGTTTGTTAGGAAATTTTTGATTACTGATTAAATTTTTTGCTGGTCGTTTGTCTGTTCAAGTTTTCTATTTCTTCCTGTTTCACTTTTGGTAGTTTATATGTTTCTAGGAATTTAACCATTGCTTCCAGATTGCCGATATTGTTGGCATATAACTTTTTAATAATATGCTCTTATAATTATTTGTATTTCTGTGGTGTTGGTTGGTATTTCTCCTCTCTCATTTGTGATTTTATTTATTTCGGTCTTTAATCTTTCTTTTTGTAAGTCTTCCTAGGGGTTTATCAATTATATTAATTCTTCAAAGAACCAGCTCCTGGTTTCATTAGTCTCTTCTGTTATATTACTTATTATCCTAATCTTTATTATTTCCCTTCTTCTGCTGGCTTTAGGCTTCATCTGTTCCTTTCCTAGCTCCTTTAGGTTTAAGGTTAGGTTGCATGTTTGAGATTTTTCTTTCTTCTTGATATAGACCTATATTGCTATATATTTCCCTCTTATGACCACTTTTGTTGCATCCTAAAGGTTTTAGGCTACTGTTTTTTTCACTTTCATTTGTTTCCATGTATTTTTAAAAATTTATTCTTTAATTTCCTGGTTGAACCATTCATTCTTTAGTGGGATGTTCTTTAACCTCAATGACTTTGTGGTCTTTCAAAATTTTTTCTTGTGGTTGACTTCAGGTTTCATAATGTTGTGGTCAGAAAATCTGCATGTTATGATCACAATCTTTGTACTTGTCGAGGCCTGATTTGTGACCTATTCTGGAGAATGTCCCATGTGTGCTTAAATAGAATGTGTTTCTGCTGCTTTAGAATGAAATGTTCTGAATGTATCTGTTAAGTCCATCTGTTTCCTTGTTCATTTTCTGCTTGGATTATCTGTTACTGTAACTGGGCTGTTAAAGTCCCCTACTATTATTGTATTCTTACCAATGAGTTTCTTTATGTTTGTTATTTTATGTATTTGGTCACTTCCATGTTTGGAGCATATATATTTACAATTGTTAGATCATCTTGTTGGATAGTTCCCTTTTTAAAGATATACTGCACTTTTTCATCTTTTATTATAGTCTTTGTTTTAAAATCTAGTTTCTGATATAAGTATGGCTACTTCAGCTTTCTTTTGACGACCATAAGCATGATAAATGCTTCTCCATCTCCTCACTTTCAATATGGAGGTGTCTTTAGGTCTAAAATGGGTCTTTTGTAGGCAGTTTATAGATGGGTCTTGTTTTTATTTGGTTGGTTGGTTGGTTGGTTTTTTTCCTTATCCATTCTGAAACCCTGTGTCCTTTGGTTGGAGCATTTAGTCCATTTACATTCAGAATGATTACTGATAGATAAAGATTTAGTGCCTTCGTATTACCTATAAATTTGTTGTTTCTAGATATTTCCTCTGTTCCTTTCTAGTCTTTGTTGTTTTGGGTCTTTTTATCTTTTTCCCCCACTCAGAGAGACCCCTTTAATATTTCTTGCAGGGCTGGCTTAGGGGTGACAAACTCCCTAGTTTTTATTTGTCTGGGAAACTCTTTATTTCTCCTTGTATCCTGAATGATGGCCATAATGGATAGAGTATTCTTGGCTGCGTACTTTTCCCATTCAGCACGTTAAATGTATCATGCCACTCCCTCTGTCCTGCAAAGTTTCTGTGAAGAAACAGAAGCTTATTTGTCTTCCCTTGTAAATTAGGTATTTCTTTTTTCTTGCTGCCTTTACTATAATATGTCTTGGTATTGCCCCGCTTTTGTTGATTTTGATGCGAGTTCTCTGTGCCTCCTAGACTTGAATGTCGGTTTCCTTCCTCAGATTAGGGACGTTTTCAGGTATAACTTGTTCAGATGGACCCTTTGCTCCTTTGTCCCTCTCTTCTTCTGGGACTTCTAGGATACAAATCTTATTATGCTTTATGGAGTCCCTGTGTTCTCCAAGTCTACACTCATGATCTGATTTTTTTTCTCTCTTCTTTTCATTTTCATTATTTTCAATAATTTTATCTTATGTATCACTTATTTATTTCCTCTCTTCTTCCTTCATTTTGGTCATTACATCCAATCCGTTTGCATCTTGGATTTCGCATTTTTTTAAATTTCAGTCTGACTAGTTTTTAGGCCTTTTATCTCTGTAGTAAAGGACTCCTTGGTGCTGCCTTTGCTTTCCTCAAGCCCACCTAATATTCTTATGATTACTGTTTTAAACTCTGGTTCAGGTATATTACATAATCTCTTTGTTTAGATTCCTAACTGTGACCTTTTCTTGTTCTTTTGGGATGAATTCCTTCATCTTGGAATTTGGTCTAGGTCTCTGTCTTCTGTTTTTTAGGAAAGCCTGTTCCATTTCCTTCTCCTGGGAATAGTGGTTTTATTAAGAAGAGGTCATATATTGTCCAGAGCCTGGTGCTTCAGGAAGTGTTTCTGGTATATGTTATGTGCACACTGCTGCTGTGTTTTGGCAGCACTTTCTCCCCAATCGGTCCTCTGCAGGGTTCTCCTTGCCTGCAGGAGGGAGTGTTTGTACCTTGTCCAGTGTGTGCTGAGTTTTAATGAAGTGTGCTCTGATCTGCTGGTTAAAAGAGACCTGATGTTATTTCCACTAGAGCTGAAGCTTTGCAGCACTCTATGATCAGTAGACTTGATACATTCAGGGTATTTCTTTTGGTCTTCTGGAGGAGGAGCCCACTGCTCTGGTTCTCAGGCACAGTGCCCTAGTAAAGAAGCACCTGCAGTGCACAGGGGATGGGGCTTGGTGTAAGTAGTTTAGACCATCACTGTTGGGATGCCCGGGTGGTTCAGTTGGTTAAACATCTGACTCTTGATTTCAGCTCAGATCATGATCTCAAGGTTTGTGAGTTCAAGCCCTGCATCAGGCTCTGTGCTGACAGTGTGGACCCTGCTAGGGATTCTCTCCCTGTCCCTCTCTCTCTAAAAGAAGTAAATAAACTTTAAAAACATATTTAAAAATAGACCACCATTGTTGTCACTGTGCTGCTTACTGAAGTTAGTTTATACTGAGGGACAGGGGTGGGAAATAGTGCCAGTCCACTCCTTCATCCCTGGGGAGGAGAGTTTGCACCCATGACAGTCTGGGAAGACCTCACACAAGAGCAAACAATCTCTGATCATGCGTTCATCAGGTCCTTGCCTTCACCCTATCTATGTCCAGGACATCTGCATGCTTGGGAGCAGAGTGCACCTGTGTTTTATCCCAGGCAGGCTGGCTGAGTTTTAAAACTCAAACTTTAGGGACTTAGCAAGGCACAGATCTGCACAAATCTTGGTTCATTAAAACATAGGTATAGCAAAATTTCTTAATATATTCTCAATAGCATACATACTGATTGGCCATGTTTAGGCTAAATGCTTGGCAATGCTTCATGTTTCTCTGTGTGTATAATTTTAATTTATTCCACCCAAACTAACTCTCCTATAAACAGCTTTACACTGGAGTTATAAGATCATTTCATGTTATATTTATATGTTAAGGAGTAAAGACAAATATTCTAGATTTTACTTTTCCTGTTAATTTTTTTATGATCTCAGATTTCTTAGAAATTTGATGAAAAGGCATAACAGGAATTTTTAAGTAGTTTTCAATGAATGTATATAAGTGCAAGAGAAATGCAATGAGCCAAGTTTCGGGGGAAACTATATTCAGTGGCCCATGATAATACCAGTTTCTACATTTCTACCCTAGGAAATCACAACAAATGAGTATTTTTTCATATAAAATTTTGTCATAGTTATGTTGATTTATCTCCTGTTAAAATACATCTTTCTAGAGCTACATCCAAATTCATGTTAATATCTTTCTTGCTGGCAATTACTTATACATTCAGTTTCTTTTATCCATTGCATGTCAGATAGACCCAAATTGCTAAATCAAATTTAATGGTACAAAACAACATAAATAGGTGCTGAAGAAAAATGTAATAAATATGCTCCTAATATATGAAAGTCTAACTGGAACCTATTTCATCTGAAATAATTAGGCCATAACTGGAACATGACTGTTATTTAAAATTCTAATTTGTTATAGAAATGTAATAGAATAAGTGTGTCATAGGAAGCAAGGATGAATGTGCCTTCAATGCTCAATTCTTTGTGTAGAGTATTATATCTATAACTTCTTTTAAAGACACATAAAACTTTTGCATTTCCAAAGAACAGAAGTGTTAAGGAATTGTTGAATAAAGAGAAATGTTGCACAGGAAATCTAGATTTTTTTTTCTGAAGAAAATGCTAACAATAGAAGTCTGCACCAAAAATGTTTAGAAAAATAAAATATTTAGAAAAATTCTGGAATTTTTTTTGTTGGTAAAAAGCACATTAAAGGAGATTTGCCTTGAAAATTCTTTGGTAATATTTAATTCTATAATCTTTAACAAAATAATGATACTATTCTGTAGTTTTTGCATATGGAGTTTAGTTAGCTACAGAGGCAGTATGGATCCCCCCCCCCAAAATATGGTCCAGATTTTCAAACTCACGTATGCCACAGCAAGCGGTTATAAAAGGTATATTATTTACATAATGTTTTAATTTTTTCCTGGGGTGATCAAGGCAGGCCTCTCAAGCTTGTGTGAGTATGGCTTGAGAAAATGTGAAAAGGAGACTATTTTTGGTGTTTTATTGTGCTGCAGGGCCTATGACCGGGGTTAGGATTTCTTTATGCAGCCATTCACTTATATGGTTTGATTCTCCTACCCACACTAAATGAGGTAGCATTCAGTCTTCTTAGAGTGGTGACACTTAATGTAAAAATAGCAATCAAATATCAGAAGATGGAATCAGAATATTCATTACAATTTACTTAATGTGAAAAGTAAAATTATACGATTTTGGAAGTCTTTTTATTTTTATTTTAGGAACTAACAGAATCAGTATGGTATTAAGTTTCTAAGAAGTCAAATGAACAGCAGACAATTATCTAGTGCCTAAAATGTGCCAGACATTGTTACCATTTAACATGTGTTAAATAATTTTCGCCACAACCTAAACTTAATAACATGTTCATTAATATATGTCCAAGTAGAAATTGATGAAGTAAATATTTATACCCAGATAGACTAATAATAGAATCTGTGTTTTAACCGTATATCCCACTTGTTGATGATGAGTTATGTAAGTAAATGGATTCATTTTTGCTTTTGCATTCCATTACTTATACATTTTATTTTATTTTATTAAAAAAAATTTTAATGTTTTTATTTATTTTTGAGACAGAGAGAGACAGAGCATGAGCAGGGGAGGGGCAGAGAGAGAGGGAGACACAAAATTTGAAGCAGGCTCCAGGCTCTGAGTCATCAGCACAAAGCCCAATGTGGGGCTCAAACTCACGGACCATGAGAACCTGACCTGAGCTGAAGTCGGATGCTCAACCGACTGAGCCACCCAGGCTCCCCCATTACCTATACATTTTAAGTTAGAATTCTATTTTATGTCTATAAATACAAAAATTATTCTATATAGCTTTAAAAAATCATATATTTCCATCACTGTGTATTCTCATTTCAATAAAGACTATAACATGCATAATAGGTTTTTAAATGAGAGTAAAAACTGTAATTTTATTGCATTTAATTAACAGATATTATGGGCTTAGGTTTTAATCAAAGCAGTAGTAAATCAGGGCTTTTTGTGACAATTTAGAGTATAAGAAATCAAAGATATTTCTATTTTATCCTTTTTATTAACATCTGTTATTGTCATTTCTGTATCAAACCACTTTGCTGTTCTTTCATTTCAAATATTTTTTATTCCTTCAACATTATTTTTAAATTTCATATATATACATATATATGTATATATATGTGCATATATATGTATATATATACATATGCATATATATATATATTTGTTTTTAAATCCAGTATACTGTATGTACAGCGCTTATTAGTTTCAGGTATAAAATATAGTGATTCAATAATTCCATACATCACCCAGTGTTCATCACAACAAGTGCACTTCTTTATCCCCATCACCCATTTCACCAATCCCCCACCCACCTCCCGACTGGTAACCATCTTTGTTCTCTAGAGTTAAGAGTCTATTCCTTGGTTTGTCTCTTTCTTTTGCTCATAGATTTTGTTTCTTAAATTCCATATATGAATGAAATCATATGGTATTTGTTTCTCTGACTTATTTTGCTTAGCATCATACTCTCTAGTCCATCTATTTGTTGAAAATGGCAAGATATTATTCTTTTTTGTAGTTGAATAATATTCCATTGTGTGTGTATGTGAGTGTATGTACATATATACCACATCTTCTTTAGTCATCTATCAAAGGACACTTGAGCTGCTTCATAGTTTAGCTATTGTAAACAATGCTGTTATAGATATAAAGGTGCATGTATCTCTTTGAATTAGTATTTTTGTTTTTGTTTTTGGTAAAAAACCAGTATTAAAATTACTGGATGATATAGTAGTTTTATTTTTAAATTTTGAGGCAATTCCATACTGTTTTCCACAGTGGCTGTACCAATTTGCATTCCTACCAACAGTTCAAGAAGTTTCCTTTCTGACCATATCCTTGCCAACACCTGATGTTTCTTGTGTACTTGATTTTAGCCATTCTGACAAGTATGAGGTGATACCTCACTATAGTTTTGATTTGCATTTCCCTGATGAGTGATGTTGAGCATCTTTCCATGTGTCTTTTGGTCATCTGGATGTCTTTGAAAAATGTCTGTTCATGTCTTCTGCCCATTTTCTTTTTATTGGGTTATTTGTTTTTTGGGTGTTGAGTTGTATAATTTCTTATAATATTTTGGATTCTAACCCTTTGTCAGAGATATAATTTACAAATATCTTCTACCATTAAGTAGGCTGCCATTTAGTTTTATTGTTTCCCTCACTGTACAAAAAGCTTTTTATTTTGATGTACCAATAGTTTGTTTTGCTTTTATTTCCCTGTCTCAGGAGACACATCTAGAAAAAATTTTGCCACAGCTAATGTCAGAATTCACTGCCTGTGTTCTCTTACAGGATTTTCTTGATCTCAGATCTCATATATAGATTCTTAATCCATTTTAAGTTTATTTTTGTATTTGGTGTAAGAAAGTGGTCCAGTTTCATTCTTTTGGATATAACTCATATTTTTTGAGTTTTACCAATGCTATTTGTTGAAGAGACTTTTTACCATTGGATATTCTTTCCTGTTTACTCAAAGATTAATTGACCATATACTTATGAGTTTATTTCTGGGTTTTCTGTTTTATTGATCGATATACCTATTTTTGTGCCAGTACTTTATTGTTTTGATTACTACATCTCTGTAATATAACTTGAAGTCTAGAATTGTGATACCTCCAGTTTTGCTTTTCTTTTTCAAGATTGCTTTGACTTTTCAGGCTCTTTTATGGTTCCATACAAATTTTAGGATTGTTCAAGCTCTGAAAAATGTCTTTGGAGTTTTGATAGGCATCACATTAAACCTGTAGATTGCTTGGGTAATATAGACATTTTAACAATATTCTTCCAATACATGAGCATGGAATGTCTTTCCATTTTTTGTGTCATCTTCAATTTTTTTCATCAATGTTTCATCGTTTCCAGGGTGCAGGTCTTTCAACTCTTTGGTTAGGCTTATTTTTAGGTATCTTATTATTTTTGGTATAATTGTAAATGGTATTGTTTTCTTCATTTCTCTTTCTGCTACTTCATTGTTATGTATAGAAAAGCAACTGATTTTTGTACACTGATTTTGTATCTTGTGAGTTTACTGCATTAGTGTATCAATTACAGCAGTTATTTGGTGGAATCTTTGGGTTTACTATGTATAGTATCATGTCATTTGCAAGTAGTGAAAGTTTTATTTCTTCCTTATTGATTTGGATGCCTTTTATTTCTTTTTGTTGTCTGATTGCTGTGGCTAGAACTTCCAGTACTGTGTTGAATAAAGTTGGTGAGAATATATATCTTGTTTTGTTACTAACATAGGGGAAAAGATCTCAGTTTTTTCCCATTAAGGATGATGTTAGCTGTTGGTTTCTCATATTTTTCCTTTATTATATTTAGGTTTGTTCCCTCTAAACCTAATTTGTTGAGGATTTTTTTTTTATGAATAGAAATGTACTTTGTGAACTGCTTTTCCTGTGTTTATTGAAGTAATCACATAGTTTTCATCCCTTCTCTTTGATATGATGTATCAAGTTGATTGATTTGCAAATATTTAACCACTCTTGCAACCCAGAAATAAATCCCACCTGATAGTGGTGAGTGATTTTTGGATTATTATTGGATTATTGGATTTGGTTTGCTAGTATTTTGTTGAGGATTTTTGCATGTATGTTTATCAGGGATATTGGCCTTTACTTCTCCTTTTTAGTGGTGTCTTTATCTGTTTTTGATATCAGAGTGATACTGGCCTCATAGAATAAATTTGGAAGTTTTATTTCCTTTGTTATTTTTTCAAATAGTTTGAGTAGAATAGGTATTAACTCTTCTTTAGTGAGGCCATCTGGTCCTGGACTTTTATGTGTTGGAAGTCTTTTAATTACTGATTCAATCTCCTTGCTGGTAATCATTCTGTTCAAATTTTCTTTTTCTTCCTGCTTCAGTTTTGGCAGGTTATATGTTTCCAGGAATTTGTCCATTTCTTCGAAGTTGTCTAATTTGTAGGCATATAGTTGTTCATAATATTGTCGTGCAATTGATTGCATTTCTGTATGTTGGTTGTTATTCTCTTTCATTTGTGATTTTGTGTATTTGACTCTTCTCTCTCTTTTTTTTATGGATGAGTTTGGCAAGAGCTTTATCAAATTTATTGACCTTTTCAAAGAACAGTCTCCTGTTTTTTTTAATTAATTAATTTTTAGTTTCTATGTCATTTATTTCTGCTCTAATCTTTAATATTCCCTTCCTTCTGCCAAAATTCAAATTCTGGGCTTAAATTTTGTTCGTTCTTTTCCTAGCTCCTTTAGGTGTAAGGTTAGAGTTTTTGAGATTTACTTACCTACTTACTTACTTTTCCTTCTTAAGGTAGGTTTGTATTGATATAAACTTTCCTCTTGGAATTGCTTTTGCTGCACTTGAAAGATTTTGGACAGTGTGTTTTCATTTTCATTTGTTTCCATGTACTGTTTAATTTATTCTTTGATTTCTTAGTTTACCCATTCATTATGTAGTAACATGTTAATGAACCTCCATGTATTTGTAGTCTTTATAGATTTTTTTCTTGTGTTTAATTTCATAGTGCGGTGTTTAGGAAAAAAAAAAGCATGGTTTACTTGATCGACTTGAATTTGTGGAGGGTTGTTTTCTGTTCTAATTTGTAGAGAACCTTCTGTGTGTATTGAAAAGAATATGTATTCTACTGTTTTAGAGTAGAATGTTCTGAATATATCTGTTAAATCCATCTGGTCCAGTGTTTTACTCAAAGCCATTGTTTACTTGTTGATTTTCTGCTTGGGCAATCTGTCCACTGATGAAAGTGGGGTGTTAAAGTCGCCCGATATTATTGTGTTACTATCAATTATTTCCTTTATGTTTGTTATTAACTGTTTTATGTTGTTGGGTACTCCCATGTTGGGTACATAAATATTTACATCCATTATATTTTTTATTCCCTTTATTATTATATAATATTCTTTGCTTCTTTTTAAAGTCTCTGTTTTAAATTTTTTTTGTCTAATAAAAATATTTCTTGTCTGGCTTTCTTTTGATAGCCGTTTGCATGATAAGTTTTTTCTATATCCCCTCACTTTTAATCTGCAGTTTTATTTAAATCTTAAACGAGTTTCTTGTATGTAGCATATAGATATGTCTTGTTGTTCTTTTTTTTTTTTAATCCACTCTGTCACCCTATGTATTTTGATAGGAGCATTTAGTCCATTTACATTCAAAGTAATTATTGATAGATATGTATTTACTGCCATTTTGTTACTTGTGGTTTTTTTAATATAAAATTTATTGTTAAATTGGTTTCCATATAACACCCAGTGCTCATCCCAACAAGTGCCCTCCTTAATACCCCTCACCCACCCTCCCATTCCTCCCACCCCCCATCAACCCTCAGTTTGTTCTCAGTTTTTAAGAGTCTCTTATGCTTTGGCTCTCTCCCTCTCTAATCTCTTCCCCCCCTTCCCCTCCCCCACGGTCTTCTGTTAAGTTTCTCAGGATCCACATAGGAGTGAAAACATATGATATCTCTCCTTCTGTGTATGACTTATTTCACTTGGCATAACTCTCTCCAGTTCCATCTACATTGCTACAAAAGGCCATATTTCATTCTTTCCCATTGCCACATAGTATTCCATTGTGTATATAAACCACAATTTCTTTATCCATTCATCAGTTGATGGACATTTAGGCACTTTCCATAATTTGGCTATTGTTGAAAGTGCGGCTATAAACATTGGGGTACAAGTGCCCCTATACCTCATCACTCCTGTATCCCTTGGGTAAATTCGTAGCACTACTATTGCTGGGTCATAGGGTACATCTATTTTTAATTTTTTGAGGAACCTCCACACTGTTTTCCAGAGCAGCTGCACCAGTTTGCATTCCCACCAACAGTGCAAGAGGGCTCCCGCTTCTCCACATACTCTCTAGCATCTATAGTCTCCTAATTTGTTCATTTTAGCCACTCTGACTGAGTGAGATGGTATCTGAGTGTGGTTTTGATTTGTATTTCCCTGATGAGTCATGTTGAGCATCTTTTCATGTGCCTGTTGGCCATCTGGATGTCTTCTTTAGAGAAGTGTCTATTCATGTTTTCTGCCTGTTTCTTCACTGGATTATTTGTTTTTCGAGTGTGGAATTTGGTGAGTTCTTTATAGATTTTGGATACTAGCCCTTTGTCCAATATGTCACTTGCAAATATCTTTTCCCATTCCGTTGGTTGTCTTTTAGTTTTGTTGATTGTCTCCTTTGCAGTGCAGAAGTTATCTTCATGAGGTCCCAATGTTCATTTTTGTTTTTAATTCTCTTGCCTTTGGGGATGTGTCAAGTAAGAAAGTGCTGTGGCTGAGGTCAGAGAGGTTTCCTGTCTCACATTCAGTCCTTTATTCATTTTGAGTTTATTTTTGTGAATGGTGTAAGAAAGTGGTCTAGTTTCATTCTTCTGTATATTGCTGTCTAGCTCTCCGAGCACCAATTGTTAAAGAGACTGTCTTTTTTCCATTGGATATTCTTTCCTGCTTTTTCAAAGATTAGTTTGCCATATTTTATGGGTCTAACAGAAAGGGAAGAAAAACTTCCAGACTCATTCTATGAAGCCAGCATTACTTTGATTCCTAAACCAGACAGAGACCCAGCATAAAAAGAGAAGTATAGGCCAATATCCCTGATGAATATGGATGCAAAAATTCTCAATAATATACTAGCAAATCGAATTCAACAGCATATGAAAAGAATTACTCACCATGATCAAATGGGATTCATTCCTGGGCTGCAGGGCTGGTTCAATATTCGCAAATCAATCAATGTGATACATCACATTAATAAAAGAAAAGAAAACCATATGATCCTGTCAATCGATACAGAAAAAGCATTTGACAAAATTCAGCATCCTTTCTTAATAAAAACCCTCGAGAAAGTCGGGATAGAAGGAACATACTTAAACATCATAACAGCCATTTATGAAGAACCCACAGTTAATATCATCCTGAATGTGGAAAAACTGAGAGCTTCCCCCTGAGATCAGGAACAAGACAGGGATGTCCACTCTCACCGCTGTTGTTTAACATAGTGTTGGAAGTGCTATCATCAGCAATCAGACAACAAAAGGAAATCAAAGGCATCAAAATTGGCAAAGATAAAGTCAAGCTTTCACTTTTTGCAGATGACATGATATTATACATGGAAAACCCAATAGACTCCACCAAAAGTCTACTAGAACTGATACATGAATTCAACAAAATTGCAGTATACAAAATTAATGTACAGAAATCAGTTGCATTCTTATACACTAACAATGAAGCAACACAAAGACAAATAAAGAAACTGATCCCATTCACAACTGCACCAAGAATCATAAAATAACTAGGAATAAACCTAACCAAAGATGTAAAAGATCTGTATGCTGAAAACTATAGAAAGCTTATGAAGGAAATTGAAGAAGGTATAAAGAAATGGAAAAACATTCCATGCTCATGGATTGGAAGAATAAATATTGTTAAAATGTCAATACTACCAAAGCTATCTACACATTCAATGCAATCCCAATCAAAATTGTACCAGTATTCTCAAAGCTAGAACAAGCCATCCTAAAATTTGTATGGAACCACAAAAGACCCCGAATAGCCAAAGGAATTTTGAAGAAGAAGACCAAAGCAGGAGGTATCACAATCCCAGACTTTAGCCTCTACTACAAAGCTGTCATCATCAAGACGGCATGGTATTGGCACAAAAACAGACACATAGACCAATGGAATAGAATACTTGTGGTTGTTTTTATAGTTTTTCTCTGATCCTTTTTCTTTCATGGTTTACCAGTTTTCTGTAGTGATACATTTGGATTTCTTATTCTATTTTTTGCATATCTATTACTGTTTTTTGATTCGTGGTTACCATTTAGGTTATATATACCATCTGCATGTAGCAGTCTGTATTAAGGTGATGATGGCTTAAATTTGAACTCATTCTTTACTGCTCTCCCCTTCATGTTTTAGATATTTGAATCATATTTTACATCCTTTTATTTTGTGCTTTTCTTGACTGATTTTTACAGATGGTCTTAATTTTTTTTCTCTTCTGTTTCCTATTTTTCTTACTCTTATATTAAGGGAGATTCTGTGAATGTAAAACAAAAACCATTTCTTGTACAGCTAGTTTAGTGGTCATGAACTCCTTTAATTTTTTGGGGGGAGGGGGAAATTCCTTAACTCTCCTATTCTAAATATAATCTTGCTGCGTAAAGTAGCCTTGGCTACAGATTTTTCCCTTTTAGCACTTTGAATACATCATGCCACTCCCTTCTTGCCTGCAAAGTTTTTGCTTAAAAATCAGCTGATAGGCTTATGGAATTTTCTTTATATTAACTGTCTTCTTTTCTCTTGCGACGTTTAAAATTATTTCTTTATCACTAGTTTTTGTCATTTTAATTACTATGTGTCTTGGTGTGGACTTCCCTGGGTCGAATTTATCGAGGACTTTCTGTGCTTCCTGAATCTGGATCTCTGTTTCCCTCCCCAGTTTCAGGAAGTTTTCAATTATTATTTCTTCAAATACATTTTTGGCTCCCCTCTTTCTCTCTCTTCTCCTTTTTAGAACCTTATAATGCAAATGTTATTATTCTTGATGGAGCTATTGAATTCTACCTATTTTCATTATGCAGTAGTCTCACCTGTTCAACTTGATTGTTTCCCATTACTCTATCCTCCAGGTTACTGATACATTCCTCTGTTCCCTATAGCCTGCTTTTTATCCCATCAGTTTTATTGAGTTATTCACTTCTGGTATGTTATTTTATATCTCTTTGTAAAGGGTCTCATTGATGTCCTCCACTCTTTTCTGAAATCCAGTGAGTAACTTTATAATCATTACTTAATTTAATTCTCTATCAGGCATATCACTTATTTCTGTTTTGCTTCGATCTCCTGCTTGTTCTTTCATTTAGGACATATTTCTTTATTTCCTTGTCTACCTCTCTGTGTATGTTTCTGTGTTTTAGGATAGTCATTTAAACCTTCTGCTTTTGAAAATAGCATTTTTATGAAGAAGAGGACCTGTAGTGCTCTGCAGTGCATTGTCCCCTATTTACAGAACACTGCACTTCAGAGGAGTCTATGTGTGCTGTTTACATCCTGCTATTGTGTCTGAAGCACTTTTCTTTCTGTCCAGATACCTGTGTTGAGTCTCTGCTAGGGGCCTCTCTGTGATGTAAATAAGACCCAGTCAGGCCAACTCTGCCTGGCATGACCATAGGAGGCCTCAAGAGGTGGGGCAGCAGTGTTAGCAGAATTCGCACTGCACCACTAGTCCTAGGCTGGTTCCCCTGTAGCATGGGGGCTGCTAGAAACATGGAGATGGCAGCTGAATGGAGAGAATGTGGTGTTAACAAAATTTTCTCTAAGCCCAGGGCCAAGGCCAACAGGCTTGGGATGGATGAGTCCTCAGGAGAACAACACACTATAGGGCACACCACTAGCAGGTTAGGCATCAAGTTTGTCAGTGTTTATGCTGGGGCACAGGGGAGGAAAATGGAACCTATCATTTACTTTGTTCTTAGTGAAGTCCCCCCGAATCAGTAGGAAAAGATATCCCTCCCATTTATCCCCTGATATTGTGTAAACTGTCACTTCTACAAGCTGTTCTCTTTAAGGTGAGAACCCAGCTATCACAAGCTCTCCCCTCTTGCCCAATGCAAATCAGCTGACTTTTAAAGCTCCAGGCTCCAAGTCCCACTGGTTATACAAACTCACAGAAATCAAGCCCTCTGGTTTGCAAGGCCTGACATTACAAAATTCTTTTTCCCTGCCTGGGCTCACTGGTGCTTTCCCCTCTCCATACCCACAACCAGTTCCCTACTGTTCTTTCTGTCCTTCCTTATCTCTCCAATGTAGCTTCTTTTCTACATTTAGTGGTGGAATTTGTTCTGCTAGTCTTTGGGTAATTCTCACATTTACTTACTCCATTGTGAGTGATATCTTTTTGTGAGATGGGATGAGGTGAGTTTAGGGTCCTCCTACTCCACTATCTTCACAAACTCTGCTTCCATTTCAAAATTTTGACAGTCCAAAAGCATTTTAACCTCAAGTAAGGTAATTTAAGTCAAACTGGCATTGCAACTTAACCAATCCATCTACATGAGAGTAAAACTTACCAAATACTATAAAAAATAGAAAAATACAGCATTAAATACAAGGAGCTAATCATATTACAACATTTCATTTCTAACATGGTAAAGGATAATGGTTAAACATTTTGACTCAAGAATGTTTCAAAGGTTATTTAAGACAATATATAAAAATAAGTCAGTTTATAGTCTCAATATTTCTCCACATTAATGTGGAGATGAAACAGCATGCTAGTAAGTAACCAATGGGTAAAAAGAAATCAGAAAAGGAACCAAAAAAAACCTAGAGACAAATGAAAATACAACCAACTAAAATACAGAATGCAACAAAAACGGTTGTAACAGGGTAGTTCATAGTAATAAATGCCTACCTAAAGAAAAAGAAAAAACTCAAACATGCTACCTTTACACCTTAAGGAATTTTTGTTTTTCAATGAACAAAGCCTAAAGTTTGTAGAAGGAAGGAAATAATGAACAATGGAAATAAAATACAATAGAGGAGATTTTGGTTCTTTGAAAAATAAAACTGACAAACCTTTTAACTACCATCACCAAAAAAAGAGAAGACTCAAGTAAGAAACAAAAGAAGAGATGTCATGATCCTGTGTATTATTGTGGTATCAGTTATAAGAGACTTTTATACACAATTTCGTGCCAACAAATAGGACAAACTAGAAACACGGGTACACGTCTAAAAATGTTCAACGTACTAAGATTGGTATAGTAAAGACATTGATCAGTAATAACAAACATCCCAATGAGTCCAGGATGAGATGGTTTCACTGGTGAATTCTACCCAATATTCAAAAGAGAATAATACAAAATCTTCTCAAACTTTTTCAAAATAATAGAAAAGGAAGGAACATTTCCAAACTTATTTTACAAGACCAGCATTACCCTGATACAAATACCTGACAAACACTACAGAAAATAAAATTACAGGCTAATAAGCCTCATGAATATAGATACAAAAATCCTCAAAACATATTAGCAAACGAATTTCAACCTAAAATTAAAATGATCATACAACTCTGAAAATAGTAAGATTTTACTGAAAGAAATTAAAGTCACCACAAATAAATGAAAAGATAGTCCATGCTCATGGATTGGAAGAATATTATTAAAACGTCCACACTACCCAAAGCAATTTACAGATTGAATGTAATCCGCATCAAAATACCAATGGCATTTTTCATGGAACTAGAACAGAGAACTTTAAAATTTGAATGGAACCACAAAATATTCCAAATAACCAAAGCAATTGTGAGAAAGAACAAAGCTGAAGGTATCACACTCCCGGAATTTAAACGATACTACAAAGCTATAGTAATCAAAATTGTATGGTGCTGGTGAAAAAACAGAAATATAGGTCAATGGATAGAGAGCCCAGAAAGAAGCCAGTGCCTATATGGGCAATTAATCTATGGAAAAGAAGGCAAGAATATAAAATAAGGAAAGTTTCTTCGGTAAATGGTGTTAGGAAAACTGGACAGCTACCTGCATAATCATAAAACTAGAGTGCTATTTTATACCATATACAAAAGTAAGTTCAAAGTGGATTAAAGACTTGAATATAAGACCTGAAACCATAAAGCTTCTATGAGAAAACATAAGCAGTAAGCTCACTGAGATCTGTCTTAGCAATATGTTTGATGGGACGAGTCTCCTTAGGCAAGGGCAACAAAAACTAAAAACAAATGGGATTTTATCAAATGAAAAAGCTTTTGCAACAAAGGAAACCATGAGCAAAATGAAAAGGAAATCTGAATGGGAGGAGATATTAGCAAATCATGTATCCAATAACAGGTTAAGATCCAAAATATATAAAAATATATACAACTTAATAGCAAAACATCAAACAGCCCAGTTTAAAAATGGGCAAAAGAGTTGAATAGACATTTTTTTTTTCAAAGACATTCAGGTGGCCAACAGACACATGAAAAGATGTTCAGCATCACTAAGCATGAGGGAAATGCAAATCGAAACCACAATGGGCTATTACCTTACTCTTGTCAGATGGTTGTTGGCAAAAATACCCAAAGAAAAAAGTGTTTCCCAAGGATATGAAGAAAAGGGTATCCTGTACACTGTTAGTAGAAATGAAAATTAGTATAGTCACTATGGAAAACAATATGGAGTTTCCCAAAAATGAAAAATAGAAACACCATATGACCCAGCAATTTCCCTTCTGGGTGTTTATATGAAAAAGCAAGAACACCAATCTAAAGAGTTATACATACCCTTATGTTCACTGCAGCAATGACTATTTATAATAGTCAAGATATGAAAATAAACAATGTTAACCAATAGAAAAATGGATAAAGAAGGTGTGACTACATATGGAGATTATCCAACTATCTACCACCCACTGGAATATTAGTCATAAAAAAATAATGAGATCTTGGCATTTATGACAATATGGATGGACCTAGAGAGTATCACAATAGTTGAAATAAGCCACACAGAAAAAGACAAAACAAACCAGAAACAGGCTCATAGGTGCAGAAAAGAAACTGGTGGTTACCAGAGGGGTCTTCTAGGGTTTGGGAGACAGGTGAAATACACAAAGGGTATTATGAGGTACAGACTTTGAGGCTTAAAATATGTGATAGAGGGGCACCTGGGTAGTTCAGTTGGTTAAGCCTCTGACAGCGGCTCAGGTCATGATCTCATGGTTCGTGAGTTCAAGACCGCGTTGGGCTCTGTGCTGACAGCTTGGAGCCTGCTTTGGATTCTGTGTCTTCCTCTCTCGCAAAAAGAAATAAACATTAAAAAATAAAGTATGTCAGAGATAAAATGTATAGCATAGAGAACATAATAATGTAATAACTATGTATTATGACAGATGGTAAATTATTGTGGAGATTATAATGTGTAAAACTATCAAATCAATATGATATACACCTGAAACTAATAGGAAATTGTCAACTATACTTCAATAAAAATAAAATGAAATTATTTTTTAAAATATCATATACCATGTTTAAGTGGAATTTTCCAGGGATGCAAGCATAGTTCAATGTAATACATCACATTAGTAAAATGAAGGATAAAAATCCCATCAATATACATTCATAATAAAAACTCACAATAAAGTGGATATACAGAGAATGCATCTCAACAAAGTAAAGGCTATATATGACAAGGCCTCAGTTAACATCATACTTAATGGTAAAAAGCACAAATCTGTTTCTCAAAGATCAGACACAAGATAGATACCCATGCTCATGACATTTATTCAACATAGAAATTCTAGCCTGAGCAACTTGGCAAGAAGAAAAAAGAAAAGGCACCCAAAGGAAGTAAAACTGTCACCAATTGCAGATGACCTATTATCATTGATTAGGATTTTCTCTTAATAATATAAGTGAAGTTTCAAGGTACAAAATCAATATAAAAATTTATTGCATTTCTATACAGTAATAGTGAACATAGATAAATTATGAAAATAATATCATTTATAGTTGCATCAAAAAGAATAAAATACCTGGGGGTAAATACCTGGGGGTAAATAAATACAAGGTAGTGAAAAACCAGTAGACTAAAAACTCTAAGACCCTGATGAAAGAAGTTGAAGAAGACAAAAAATTGACAAGATACTTTTGTGTTCATTGATTGGAATAATTAATATTGTTAAAATGTCCATACCACCCAAAGCAATCTATAAATTCAATGCAATCCCTATCAAAACTACAAATGACATTTTTCATAAGTAGAACATAAATCCAAAAATTTGTATAGAAGCATAAAGTTTGCTGAATAAACAAAGCAATCATAAGCATAAAGAAAAAAGTTGGATGCATTATGGTGATTTCAAATTGTATTATAAAGCAATAGTAATGAAAACAGTACGGCACTGGTATTAAAACAAACACATAGACCAATGAAACCAAATAGAGAGCCCAGAAATAAGCCTATGTATATATGGTCACTTAATTTTCAGGAGAGGAAGAAAGAATATACAATAGGGAAAGGTCAGTCTCTTCAATAAATGATGCTGTGAAAACTGGACATCACATGCAAAAGAATGAATCTTATATCTGTTTCACATCATATGCAAAAACTAACTCAAAATGGATTAAATACTTGAATATAAGACCTGAAACCATAAAACTTCTAGAAGAAAACAGGCTATGAACTACTTGAAATTGGTTTTGGAGATGATTTTTGTTTTGGACTTGACACCAAAAGCGGTCAATAAAAATAAACAAGTGGAACTACATCAAACTAAAAAGCTTCTGCACAGAAAAAAGATCATGTGCAAAATGAAGACAACCTACTGAATGGGAGAAAATATTTGCAAATTAGATATCTCATAAGGAATTAATATAAAAGATATACAAAGAAATCATAAAACTCAATAGAAAAAAAAACCCACACTATTTGACAAAAAATGGGTAGAGGATCTGTATAGACTTTTTTTCAAAAAAGATATACAGATAGCCAAATGGTACAGGAAAAGGTGCTCCCTCTCTAATCATGAGGGGAATGCAAATCAAAATCACAATAAGGTATCAGTTCATACCTGTTAGGATGACTATTATGGAGAAAAAAGGACTGGAAGAAATAAGTGTTGGTGAGGATGTGGAAAAAAGGGAATTCTCGTACTCTCTTGGTGGGAATGTAGATTGGTGAAGTTATTATAGAAAACTGTATGGAGGTCACTCAAAAAAATGAAAAATAGAACAACCGTATGATTCAGAAATTCTACTTCTGGATATTTGCTTGAAGAAAACAAAAACACTAACTCAAAGATATATGTTCATTGCAGCTATATGTTCATTGCAGCATTATCTACAATAGCCACGATATAGAAACAACCTAAGTGTCCATCAAAAGACTATTATTAATAATATGGAATATTATCCATTAGAAAAGGAGACCCCTTGCCATTTACAACAACCTTCATCTATTTCATGCCATTTTGCTAAGTGAAATAAGTCAGAATTTATAAATACTATACATGATCTCACTTATACGTGGCTTTGAAAAGAAAACCAAACCTCGCAGATACAGAGAACAAATTAGTGGTTGCCAGAATTAGGGTTGAGGAGTGGGTGAAGGGGGTTAAAAAGTTCAAATTTCGGGGCGCCTGGGTGGCGCAGTCAGTTAAGCGTCCGACTTCAGCCAGGTCACGATCTCGCGGTCCGTGAGTTCGAGCCCCGCGTCGGGCTCTGGGCTGATGGCTCGGAGCCTGGAGCCTGTTTCCGATTCTGTGTCTCCCTCTCTCTCTCTGCCCCTCCCCCATTCATGCTCTGTCTCTCTCTGTCCCAAAAATAAATAAACGTTAAAAAAAAAAAATTTAAAAAAAAAGTGCAAATTTCCAGTTATAAAATAAGTCAAGGGGATATAACGTACAGCATGTTGACTACAGTTTAAAGGACGATACTGTTTATTTGAAAATTGCTAAGAGAGAAGATCTTAAAAGTTCTCATTGCAAAAAAATGGAAAATTTGTAAGTATCAGTTACTTCTACAATAAATCTGTTGCCCTGGTTTGAGAGGAAAAATAAGCCCCCAGGTTACTGTTGGTCTCAAATATGTAGCCAATAACTACAAAATGTAGCTAGCTAGTACATTTCATTTTCACTTATATCCTTTGATATTAGTTTCTAGATAGTATTTGTCAATGAGTGTGAAATTTAGAAGAGACACACAGAAATGTGGACATCATGTATTTCTCTTGGCTTGAGACAAGGTCTTCAAACCTCCTCAGTTCAAGAATGTAAAGCCTTACCAAAACACCCCACAAATTTTTAATTCCATAAATCTGGTTGACAGTTTTTAATACAAAAAGGTGATTAATATTAGATTAGGCATAATAGGATGTAAAGGGTTTATGGATAGAATGGTATCAATAAACCTTTATTAAATACCTTGGATGTGCCAGGTGTTGGGTTAGGCAGGCAGATTCAAAAGGTAACATGATTTCTGTGCTTAAGGAGAGATCCTGAGGTAAAAGACACACTGAAAAAAATAACCAGTGATTAAGCACTATAAATTGTACGTTTATAAAAAGGCATACAGTGTACCATGAAAACATATAAAAAGAAGACCTAACCTGGTATGATGGTCACTGAAGAATTTTCTGAAAACATAACTTGTAACCAATAAATTGTTTGGTTGTAGTCCAATCATTTCCCTAGCCTAACAAAATAAAGATGAAGCATAGCTTTTTATACTTGAATTTTATACTTTCATCAGTTCTGGATGAGTCCATAATTCAACAAATATTTCCTCATTGATGTGATTAGTACAAATGTTGAAACCATGATTGACATTTCCTTCATACTGATACTAATCTATAGATTAACAAAGTTATACATATATTTACAAATTTACTTAATTTTAAATATACATTGTTTTTATGTTTTCCTCATAAGACTGTCATGAAAGATTTATGAAACACTCATCTAAAGTCTTCATGGTAATAAGATGCCTATAATCTCCCAGTCTGGAAACTGTCCATGGAGAAAGAATAAAATTTATTTGGAATGTGTTACTTTTACTGAACATAAAATATTTTTTAGTGATGGCATCTAAGTCCACTTGGAATTTACAAATCATTTCTGTGATAAACTGTCCAAAAGTTGCCCTCAGCAGCCATATGATACCCATTGGTAAATAAGCTAATGCTTATTCATTTAAAAGCTATCTTTAGTTTTTGTTTTTTGTTTTGCACCAAATATTATTTTTTAGGCACTGTTATAGGCACTAAAGAACATGAAGTAAGCTTCACTGACTGCCCTGAAGGAGTTGAGGCTTAATGTTTTCTGATCTTTATAGTAAAACTCAATGTCTTCAGAAGTGCCATTTCCATCATGTTTTATTTGCAAAAGTGCAAATTTCTATATTTTAGTAGTCTCTAATGGAGTTCATCAGCAATACCTAATCAAGTTGCCTCTGCATTTTAGTACATTTCTTCATTACTGAGCAATCAATGATTCGTTAGCAAATTATAAGAAAAGCCAAAAAGCCTTAAAATTAGGACAAGAACTACGTTTTAAAAAAGTGAATTTAAAACAAAATTTTCTTTACGTAGTTGCCACTTATTAAACACCTACTATGTGCAATACATGGTATGTGGGTATTATCTAACCTTCACAATACTCTACAAGGAAGATATTGTTTAAGTTTAACAGTGAATTTCAGAAATTTTAAGTAACTGGCACAATTTCACACAGCTAGTAATTGGTACCATCATGATATGTTTTTGATTCCATAGTCTATGTTCCTTCTGTAGCCTCAATATCTGTAAAGCTACTTTTCCTGCCTATTTCAGAAAACAGTCTGTGTTGTCTTTCGGCAAACTATTTTTTTAGGAGCAGCAGAATATTTTGGAACAAGTAGTATAATGTGATTCGAAGTAGTGGCTTGCATCAAAGAATGCCTGGCAAGAAGGTATATTTTATGAAATAGGCATCATTACAATACTTCTAAACTCACTGAAGTTGAAAACCTTATAGTAGCCTGAAAGAGCTAATATAATTTCAAAATTTTCTACATGGTTTCCATTGAATCATTTATCTATTGCAGAAATATACTGATGTTCACATGGGTTTATTGGAATGGCTGGCAAGTCCCAGATTTCACCTTTCTAATCACTGCAACTTACAGATTATTGTTCCTATTACTTGTACCCATGGTAAGAAGCAGCAGAAAACTGAAACAAATAACTACTATTGTTGACTTGGCTCTCTATTTAATGGTGATGATCTATTAGATTTTTTACAAAAATATTGAATTCAACATGTACTCTCAATGGTAATTCAGTAAATTTTAATATTTAGATGCTTTTTTTGTGGTACCCAACCTTCATTTCAGTAATGTCGCATTACATTTACAAAATAATTTGTTTTGTAAAATTATTCACAAATTTTCATTTATAATCCAGTGAGTACCTAATTCCCCCACCCCAGGTTCAGAATGGTCACTTTCATCTCTACAATTTAAAATTTCTATAATTTTTCTTTCTTTGTTGTATGAATTCTGATAGAACTGCGTACTCATTTCAGTTTTTGTATTAAGACTTTTGTCCAGTTGAGTTGGTACTTCACTTGTAATTACTAAGTATGGCACAAGAGGATATTCTATTTAATTCAACAGATGCATATTTGCTGTGTACTAGAGTTTAGGCATTCTGCTAGATGCTGAGGGAGACTGTTAGAAAACACATCAGATGAGACTTTTGTCCTAACATAGCTTATATTCCAGAGGAGGGAGACAGAAGGAAAATAATAATATATTACAATGCATGCTATTGAAGTACAAAGGGATTAGGTATTCTACTGCATTTAAGAGCTCATGCTATCCATTAAATGAAACAGGTGCTTCTTGTGAAAAACAGAGAAGACCATGCCTTATTGCTCCATGGAAATTTTATCTACCAGTTTTCTCAGGTATTGAATAACATTTGTTTTGTCTTTTTAATCAGCAATTATACCAGAAACCTTATTTTTAATCAGTAATGAGGAAAAGCAAAATATATATAAAACAATGTTTTTCTTATGTTAGTTTTGCCCACATTTTAAGAAATGAGTTCTATTCTTGAATGAATGCTTACCAGTAAGGAAGTCCAAAATTCTAAGTGCTATTTTGGGACCTGGTGTTTAGTGATTTTTGAACCAGTCATTGAAGGCTTTCCAACTCCTTCCAAGATTATCTTTGTTAGTTCTAAATAAATCAGTATCTCTTTTTTATTTTGTATATAATTAGAAGAATTGTATGATGGTATTCATCATATTTTAACTATAAAACATTCCAACATCAGTGATAGAAATTGGATATTAAGAGTTGAAGTTACCTTTAAAAAATACACATCACCACTTGCAAGGTTTATTTTTTTTGCAAATTATTCTAGCCTCATTTGTACATTACAAAGTTTGGCTTGTACTCTTTCCTAAGAGTGAGCATTCCCAGCAAGATGTGTTCATAAGAAATGTTAAATTGGGGCTCCTGGGTGGCTCAGTTAGTTAAGCAACCAATTCTTGATTTCGGCTTAGGTCATAACCACATGGTTGTGGGACTGAGTCCCACATTGGGCTCTGCACTGACAGTGTGGAGCCTGCTTGGGATTCTCTCCCTCCCTCTGTCTCTACTCCTCTCCAGCTCATGTGTGTACTTTCTTTCAAAATAAATTTAAAAAAAACTTAAAAAATTAGAAAACTGGTCTGGTTTGAAGAGGCAGTAACACTGAGCAGGCTGCAATGTATAGGGTTTCGTTGTGGTTATTGATAATGATGTTGTAACATTCAAATATCCTCAGTGCACCTTTAATTTTGCCTGTAGGGATTTATGAATTTTCTTCAGTTTCCTTTCACTGACTTTACTAAACACATAGTGTCATTATTGGATTTTAGCTCTAAATCTACACTTCTACTTTCTGCAGAGTTGCTAAGCCTAGAATTCTAAAAACACCATTTATTAGACATCTTTGTCCACTAGTTTACTGTTAATTTCTGCCAATGGAAGTGAGGGAGATTGGAAGTTAGGGGAAAGAAACAAGTGACTTCTTTCCTGTATTTCATTTCTGACACTATCCCTCTTCAGAAGAGAGCAGCTAACTCCAGATTCTTTTGGGTTTCCTGTCACCAGCACAAACTAGCCACTCAGAGGAAACAGTTGCATCTTGGCCTTGACGATTGGAGTTACAGTGGCGGATGCCCCCTCATGGGTCCGAATGTCAAACACATTCCTCTCCACAGAGCCTCTCGCCATTGGTCCAAGGTCCTGTAGGATTCCTCCTGTAAGCTCCCAGGTTCTGAAGAGCCCACCCACTCTTCCTTTGGTTTTCCCAATCCTAGAGGGGAGGGGTAGCCTTTTCCTATAGTCATTAATCTGTGGGTAACCTCAGTATCCTCTATGTTCTTTGGGCTTTCTACTACCTTTGCAAATATCCTGTATTAAATAATTTTCTTTTTTTCAACGTTTATTTTTTGGGGACACAGAGAGACAGAGCATGAACGGGGGAGGGGCAGAGAGAGAGGGAGACACAGAATCGGAAACAGGCTCCAGGCTCTGAGCCATCAGCCCAGAGCCTGACGCGGGGCTCGAACTCACGGACCGCGAGATCGTGACCTGGCTGAAGTCGGACGCCCAACCGACTGCGCCACCCAGGCGCCCCTAAATAATTTTCTTTTGAAAAAGTAATGTTTCTTTTTCTTTCTGATTAAATTTGGCTCAATATACTCATGTGTGCTTTACATCATATTTTACTCATAATGGGATCTTTGGTAACATATAACTGGCTCATGATGCAGTAAAACAAAGTTATCTAATTTTATTTTTAAAAATTTTTAGTGTTTATTTTTGAGAGAGAGAGAGACAGAGTGTGAGCAGGGGAGGGG
The DNA here is from genome assembly GCF_022079265.1 of Lynx rufus. Lineage (NCBI taxonomy): Eukaryota > Metazoa > Chordata > Mammalia > Carnivora > Felidae > Lynx > Lynx rufus. Next base: position 51,042,610 of record NW_025814845.1, read on the forward strand.
CAGAGAGATAAGGAGACACAGAATCCAAAGCAAGCAATAGGCTCTGAGCTGTCAGCACAGAGCCCAAGGCAGGGCTTGAACCCACAGACCATGAGATCATGACCGGAGCAGAAATCGAATGCTTAACCATCTGAGCCACCCAGGTGCCCCAAAAGTTATCTCATTTTATCTAAAACTCTTCAATATATGTTTAAAGAAGCAATTTTTAGTTATATATGAAAGAGGGAGGGGTTCCCCGGTGGCTCAGTCAGTTAAGCATACGACTCCTGATCTTGGCTCAGGTAATGATCTCATCATGGTTTGTGGGATGGAGCCCCTGCTGACACACAGAGCCCACTTGGGATTCTCTCTCCCCCTCTGCCCCTGCCCCACTCCCCTTCTTCCCCCCCAAAAATAAATAAAAAAGAAAAATAGGGTACACATAGTACCTGAAGTGAGGTATATATGAAGGATAGATCCTTCATAAGATCTTTTTCACATGAGAAATAAAATTATGTTATTGGAAACCAGAAAAGAACACCACCTCCAGGCCAGAATTATTAGATTTTTATCTGAACCAGAAAAGAGGCTGAAGAATGCAATACTGATCTGATTACTGTCCATATTTGCTCATATGCTCTCAGGGAATAATTAATCATCTCTCAGTTATCTAGCTCACTGAGCCAACCCCTTACTAATATATTGGAAGGAATTTACAACAGCCCATTGGCAACCAAAAAAGCTTACTTAAACCAAGTGGGACTTTTTTCAAAGATCTACATCTAAATAATTTCTGCTAATACTTCTGAAATATCTGAATCTAAGAATAAATTATAAGCTTATAAACAAAAAAGATTGCTAAGAAGGGAAAAGTCTGACATTTCTTGTCTGTAGTATTAGCCTCTTGAAGATACTTATTCTTGGATAGAAGACCAACACCTAACTATGATAAACCCTGCCAAGAAATGTTTCGTTTATAAAGATGAAAAAAAAATATTTCCAGACTTGAAAATCTCAGAATGTATGCCACCCATACAACTTCTCTGAAACACACTTCTTGAGGAAGTATTCCAGCCTAATAAAAATAGAACAAAGTGAAGTTATGCAGCCACAAAGATGGGGTTCAGTTTGAAAATTACTGTGATACAAATTTATTTTTGGTAACACGTTGCTTTAAATTTAGTTTACATCCAAAGGAGCTAATAGCACAAATACATAGCCAGATAATGATGCAAGTGAGTCAGCCTAGCTGCACACTGCCTAAATTTAAGGCACACCCAAGTGCAAGGGTATTTTAGCCACATTTCAGAAAGAAATACCTATCAGGTCAGAGTGACTATAAACTGAGGCTTGCTATATTTTATCTCCCAATTAGCATAAAAAACAACTTATACTGATACTAATGCAATCACACCCAACATCTAGATTTTGGACCTGAATTTGTCAGTATTTAGAAATTTCACCTTACCTGCATCCCTATCTCAATATAAAATTGTTAGTTTGTGCCGTTTTAGGAGCCATAGCCAACCACATGCTTCTTGACACAGAGGTTTACTATGCAGGAGAGATAAATGACCCATAAAGCATTTTGCAATCTGTATAAAAATACTCTACTGTGATATGTTGTTGTAAGATGGTTAACAGCACAGATGGTAAAGATTCTCATCCATTCAAATTCCTGTTCTGTCTTATACCAACTGAGTTACCCTGGCAGTCTCCTCTTTTCCTTATTTCCTTTATATTTAAAGAAAAAAGTTAATAATCATATTTAGCTTATACGGTTATCATGAGTATTATATTGCTTATATTTTGAGTCTATAATGTTTGTAATGTGGTTTATAGCATACAATGTAATTCTCAAATCAAAACAGAATAACAATATTAATACTAGAAATAACTTTTACAATGGTGGCAAAAAAATTTAAAATATATTAAGGATGTTTTACTTTTGTTAAGGAGTAGATATAAGCACATTTATAGTTGAATCTTTATATTTTGATATTTAAAAATAAGTAAAACTTCCAGTTCATGAGACAAAAAATAAGAAATATATACATGCAAACAGATACCTATAAAGATGAATATTTCTCTAATATATAAAATATTATCAAAATTGATTTTATAATCACACACACACACAAACATCTTTACCTATCTAAGTACAAATGTAATTGGGTTCATCTAACACCAATATGATAAAATCTGATATTAGAAACCAATTAAAATTAACAGATTCTTCTAAAGAATAAAATGGGCTTTAAGGGGAAAGTGGGTGATGGACATTGAGGAGGGCACCTGTTGGGATGAGCACCGGGTGTTGTATGGAAACCAATTTGACAATAAAATAAATTTCAAAATATATATATGCAATATACATATATAACTTTATATTGAATATGTAATAAAGTTATTGAGCAAAATATAAATCAAAGATGAAATAAAGGCATAAATTACTGGATATTTACAGTTTATTTTTTTAAAATCTAAGGAATGCAGAGTAAGCAGTATTCTGAGAAGCTTTCATAATATAACATATACTAAATACAAATGCATTCAATCTTCAAGTATTTTAAAAAAAGAAAAGAAAAGAATGATCTTAGCAGAAAAATAACTAGCTTAGAAAATACTGGTAGAATTATTAGATATTATATTCATATATTTCTTTGAAAATATAGGGGAAAAACCCACAATCATGTTTGGGCAAATGAAAATGTTAAAAAAAAATAAAATAAACACCAGGACTTGCTGGGAACATAGCAGAATGAGTGAATCTTAAGCTCACCTTGTCCCAGCAATACACCTAGATAGTACATCAGTGTAAATAACACAGAAAATGATCTCAAGACCAGAATAGCAAACTCTACAACTAAATGTAAAGCAGAGGCCACAAGAGAGTAGGAAGGGCAGAGATGCACTAGGGAGCTAAATGGACCCCGAGAACTATCCACAGGAGGGAAGGACCTGCAGACATGGACAGGGGAGAGAAACAGACCATCACACCAGGGAACCTGCATGGGGAAGAGGGATCCCCATAACATTTGGCTTTTGAAAAAACAGAAGGACTGAATTTCCTGAGTTCTTATAACTAGTAAGACTTAAAATCTGGATTTTAAAAATAAATGGGCTTGGCTCTAGGAGAGCCAGGAGGGCACAAGGAAACTGAGTCCCTGCCTTTAAAGAGACAACACAACAAACAACCTAAAGAAGTATAACATAGAAGCAGCAGTTTGAAAAATGGGGCACACAGGAAGGAAAATTGTTTACTAATGTCAGAGCTTGTGCTGGAGGAGCAGAAATATTTGGGAAACTTCTCCAGGACAAAAGGAGTGAACAGGGGCCGTTTCCCTCCCCCACCTCCTAGCATAAACGCATGGCCGCCTGTGGGAACCAGCATGGTACCCACAATCCCTACCTAACCTGTTAACCCTGTGTCTCACCATGCTTCAAATGATTAGCCCCTCCAGCCAGGCCTGCCATAGTTCCAGTGGCGGTGGAAGCAGGTCCCCTCTCCCAGAAGACTAATGCCCAACTCCTACGAACACTGCACCCCCTCCCTCACCACACACACATACACTATGTGGATCCAACCTCTCAAACACCCTATTGACTAGAACCCATCCACGGTGGTGCAAAAGGCTTGGCAATGTGCAAACAGCCCCCAGAGGTGACAGCAGGACTCCAAAGTGATTCCTGCCCTAGGGAGAGGAAAAGATTACCACACATACTTGTCCAACCAGTCCAAGGACAGCCCCAGTAGGGTCTGAGAGCAGATAGCTGGTCTGACTGGAAGCACCAGCCACCAACAAAAGCTTCTCAAAGGACAACACAGTGAAAGCACCTTGCAAATGCCTGGCCTGATTCAACTCAAGCCCAAGGTAGCATTGGACTGGTCCACTAACACCACAGAGACTAAACACTGCCTACAATAGGCAATGAGAGCCACTGCAGATAGCTGGACTGAGGGAAAAAGTAGCTAAACCACAAAAACAGGGCACATGCAACACACGCAGGAGACAAATGACAGGTTTGAGTGAATAGGAGACACAGGAACTCTTCTTCATAAAGCCATTACATTCAAGGCCAAGAGATATAGCTGACTTTCCTAACACAGAAATAGACCCACAGAGAGAAAATGAGGAGACAGAGGACTATATCCCAAAAGAATGAAAGGGACAAAATCACAGCAAGAGACCTAAGTGAAATGGAGATAAGTAATATATCTCATAGAGAACGTAATGATCATAAAGATACTCACTGGACATGAGAAGAGGACATCCGTGAGACCATTAATAAAGAGATAAAAAAGAACCGATAGAGATGAAGAACACAATACATGAAATTAAAAATACACTAGATGACACTTCTCTAAAGAAGACATCCAGATGGCCAACAGGCACATGAAAAGATGTTCAGCGTCGCTCCTTATCAGGGAAATACAAATCAAAACCACACTCAGGTATCACCTCACGCCAGTCAGAGTGGCCAAAATGAACAAATCAGGAGACTATAGATGCTGGAGAGGATGTGGAGAAACGGGAACCCTCTTGCACTGTTGGTGGGAATGCAAATTGGTGCAGCCGCTTTGGAAAGCAGTGTGGAGGTTCCTCAGAAAATTAAAAATAGACCTACCCGATGACCCAGCAATAGCACTGCTAGGAATCTACCCAAGGGATACAGGAGTACTGATGCATAGGGGCACTTGTACCCCAATGTTCATAGCAGCACTCTCAACAATAGCCAAAATATGGAAAGAGCCTAAATGTCCATCAACTGATGAATGGACAAAGAAATTGTGGTTTATATACACAATGGAATACTACGTGGCAATGAGAAAAAATGAAATATGGCCTTTTGTAGCAACGTGGATGGAACTGGAGAGTGTGATGCTAAGTGAAATAAGCCATACAGAGAAAGACAGACACCATATGGTTTCACTCTTATGTGGATCCTGAGAAACTTAACAGGAACCCACGGGGGAGGGGAAGGAAAAAAAAAAAAAAAAAAAGGACGTTAGAGTGGGAGAGAGCCAAAGCATAAGAGACTGTTAAAAACTGAGAACAAACTGAGGGTTGATGGGGGGTGGGAGGGAGGGGCGGGTGGGTGATGGGTATTGAGGAGGGCACCTTTTGGGATGAGCACTGGGTGTTGTATGGAAACCAATTTGTCAATAAACTTCATATAAAAAAAATATATATAAAACAAAAAAAAATACACTAGATGGAGTAAACAGTAGAGAAAGCAGAAAAACAAATCCGTAACCTGGAAGACAGAGTAACCGAAAGTAATCAAGCCGAGCAAGTGAAAGGAAAAAAGATTATGCAAAATGAGAATAGACTTAGGGGACTCAGTGACACCATCAAGCATAGCAGCATTTACATTATAGGGATCCCAGAAGGAGAAGAGAGAGAAAAAGGGGACAAAAAATTTATTTGAAGAACTAGTAGCTGTAATAAAAGTATAGAGTAAACAACAGCTTCAAAGAGAATACATCATATTATGCAGATTATTATAACTTTGGATAAATGCTTTGATAATAGTTATAAGGTGGCCTTTTTTTTTCCCCATTGGAACAGTTAGAAATTGCTCAAGTTTTCTCAGCAGGAGGTAGGAATACAGACTAACTGCCCTGAAGAATTAAAAGCTTTATCTATTATATACATTTTTAAAAAAGGCCTAATGGTCTCAAAATGTAAGAAGGTGTTTAGGTATTTTATAATATATAAAAATAGTTATAAATTCAGTTAATGAGGTCAGAATACAAGTCATTAGTTTAGGGATAGGTTTAAACTAGGCTTAAGTGAACTAAATTGAAAATACCAACTAAGAAAGAAAGAAAAACAGAGACCCATATTACAAATATAAATAAGGAAATACCACAAAATATCATAGAGTGATAAAAATGTACCATGGCCAATTAGATTTTAATTTGGAGGGATCCTTCAACATTAAGTTCTATTTACACAGTTTGGTACATTCATGCATTATGTTAAAAAAATTATAATACCAGTAAACACTACAATACGTTAAATAATGCATAATTTCTATTAGTTTTTTTTCAACTGTGAAAAAAAGGCAAACTTTTTGAATGATGCCTGGAATGGATTAACTATATCAAAATCAAAGACATAATTTCTATACAAATTCCAAACCCCCATATTAATTCCACACATTCTCTGTAAAGTTACAAACAAAACACATTTCTTCAACTATGTAAATTGTTTCAAAGATTTTTATCCACGAAAAGAAAAAAAAAAAGTTAAAGACAGTTCTGGAGAAAAAAATCATATAGTCACTTGGATTCGTGCTACAAAAAGCAAATTGTACTCACATACAACTTTGTCTTCAATTAATCTTGGAAATCTTGCCACATAACCCCGTAATTCCTTGTTACATTTTGCTCAGTAGATACTGCTTATCTTTAGTGCTCTCCTTAACCTCCCCCTCTCATTATTTTCAAGCATAAACTTCACAGCATTCTATCAGATAAAAAAAAAGATAATAACATATAAATTGCCTTAACTCACATCCCTTCCACACAGTTTCCTTTTATCCAAAATCATTCCTTTATTTTCTCCCATCACAGCAGAAGAGATCTTATTTTTATATCCAAAATTAATATATTTCTGGATTAGGGCTTGGGATCAATCATTGTTCTAAGAATGAAAGAATTGAAAATGTTTATAATATCAGATAGAATCTGAATGATAGAGAATGTACAAGGTAGCTGGTGAGTATGGAACATAGTCGAGATAATTCTCCTATTTAAAGTTGTTCCTAGAGGCCAACAAACTAGAGTTCTAAATTTTACCACTATTCTCCCTTAGCACCATATTTTTTATCACATATATAGTATATTTATATTAGTGTTTTATTTTTCTTACATGTTACAATCTGCCTAAGAAATGATATTTATGTTAATGAATTCATTTTTAAAATATATTTCATATATTTATTGAACCCTGATAATGTATTTTACACTCTACTACATAATGCGGAGAAACAAAAGAAATCACCTCTTCATTCAATAGAACAGTGTTGTAAACTAAAGATGTTAGTTAATTGTTTCCATAAGTAAATGTAAGATTATGAAAAGTTCTAGGCAGTATAAGGCAAATGACTGAAGACACATGTTTACAAAGTATAATGAAAAAATCTGATTCTATCTTGGAATGTGGGAAATATTTCATTCAAGTGATATTTGAACTGAGATCTTAAAAATGATTAGGATTTAATTGGACATAATGAATAGGTAACCATAAGAAGTACTCATGCCTCACAACTGCATAGTTTTTAAACTTCCACAGAAATTGGAAAATCACACAGAAGCCTAAATTTCTTTGTTTTTAGTTGCAACACTAAATAGATGATATAAATCATTAGATGAAGCAAAAACGATTACTAAGCATCTACTTCTCAATGTGCCATATGAACTAATAAATACAGACTTTTCCATTGAGCGCCCATGTTATGGGATTCAAATAGTTACCAAAAAAAATCACAGCATCCACAATAAACAATTTAATAAATACTAAGTATGTGTATAAAATAATATATACTATGTTTTTAAAGAAATAAAATCTCTTCAACTAAAAGGGAACTAAATAAGGCTGAAGCCTCCTAATTCCGATTCATACTTGCTTCTTCCTTGATCATCTCCCAGCTACAGGCAAGGCCCAGAAAACATGATTCTTCATAATGATAGAGAACCCTTGTCTGCTATCACTTGTATTCTATCACTTGTCTTCTTGGCTTACATGGTTCTTGGTCTCCCCACTGCCTCTGACAGCACCAGATTTCTCTCCTTGGAATAGAGGCTGCATAGAAGAATCAAATTCAATCTCAACCAAAGAAATTTTATGATTTGTTAAGAATATGTATATATTTCATTTCACACACAAAAAAACTTAAACATATGTAACATGAAAGAGAGAGACAGGAAGAGAGAGCTTGCTGTGTGAAATCATGTATTAACTTTCTACTTAAACTCAGTATATACTGTTGTATGGTGAGAGGTTGCCACAATGGGTCCAATTTAGAGGATATAAATCCTCTCTATTAATTAGCCATAGCAGTAGCCTTTCTCACTTTCCCCTACCAACAATTATTCAATTATTCTTCAGAGAGTAGAAGCATGCTCTAATACATTGGAAGCCAATACCAAGGAAACAAACTTATTCAGACTTTACTAGGCCAGTAGTTCTTTAAAACAAACTGATGAGGTATTTGGTGATTTCCACTTACAACGAAGGCTACTAAAGAAGCATCTGCCACTCTAATCTTGCTAGCAACAGTATTCTCAGAACACAGCCACTGAAAAAGCATCATGTTAACTTCAAATTCATATTTTGTAGGTTAAAATTCATGCCTCTAATCCCCTCACTGGATCACTGCTTTGTTGAAAAGTAGCATCATTTACAGTCCTGACAGCAGAGGATTGGGGTGCCAGGAACTGCAAATGTGTTGTCATCTGACTTCGGCAATGGTTTAGAAATCCAAAGAATATTGCAACATATTTTCAACAAGGAAAATTCCCTTAAGAAGATAAAAAACAAAAATACACCAGGCATTTAAATAGGATAGAAGTAAAACATGATTTAAGGTTTTTGATAGCTTCTCATTTACTCTTTCATATTCTTTTCTGTCTGATTATTTCACCATACAAGATCTCAAGTGTTTTCTCTCTCTCCACTCCACTAACTACTTTTTCCAAATCTGTAATCATAATAGCAGCCTTCAAATAAAAATTTATTGTGCATTTTTGCTTGAATTTAGTACCTTTATGTGCTTGATACTTTAAAGATTTTTTTAGACAGATAGTGATAATCTAAGAAAAAAATAGTAGGGAACTCAAAAACCCAAACCTGCTATATTCTGCAAAGCTACATACAAAGTCAATGTATTTATTCATAGATTTTTTAACAAGTATAGAGAAATATGAATTCTAGACCTTACTCCCTATGTGTATTAGTAAGAAAAAAAAAAATTCAACTTTTCTTCCTTGCCTTCTGGATCACTCTTCTCTGTTCACATCAATTAGATAAAAGGAAGCAATAATTAATTAATTGATTGATTGTTCATCTTCCTGGATACTGATAAGCTGATGTTCCCAAGTAGGTACAGTCAACTGTGGCCCAGACAACTCCCATTTTCTGTAGACTCCTGTCCTTGTACATGTTCAGGTACACTGTGATAAGAATCAGGATTTGTCTTAGGAGAAATAGGCCACAATGTTCCACCCTAAGAAACCAAAGCTTTCTACATTGGAAGATTTGGCTTTGCTTTCTTTTGACATTATCTTTTAAGTATATAATCCTGTGGGAAACAGTGGCAGTGATTTATGAGGCAGAATCCAGGTATATCTGTTTTGTGTGGGACCTAACTGGTTCTTGGCTACCCATTGAGACAGTCATAGTCTCATTCATCCACTCAGATCACAATGGCATGCCTTAAGCAAGCCTTCTTTGTCTAGTAATCTCCTAGGTATTTCTTTGCTACACATTAAGAGTTACTTTTAGGGGCGCCTGGGTGGCGCAGTCGGTTAAGCGTCCGACTTCAGCCAGGTCACGATCTCGCGGTCCGTGAGTTCGAGCCCCACGTCGGGCTCTGTGCTGACGGCTCAGAGCCTGGAGCCTGTTTCCGATTCTGTGTCTCCCTCTCTCTCTGCCCCTCCCCCGTTCATGCTCTGTCTCTCTCTGTCCCAAAAATAAATAAACGTTGAAAAAAAAAAATTAAAAAAAAAAAAAAGAGTTACTTTTATGACATATTAGGACTTGATAATCTTCAAGGCTCTGTCTGCCTTTAATCACCTACACAGAATTTTCAGGGAATTTACTATCTTCCCAGGAAGCAATAGGCAGAGCCTCTTTTTCAAATTGGGTTCTGATCTCATATTTTTCCTATATCCCACCGTCTGTTCCAGAACCAGGGGATTATTTTTTAATCTGGAATAGAACAGTCTTTCATTGTTAAAATTCCATTTCTCCCATATATTTTGGTTGTATTCTGAGTTGCCTTTGATTCCCTAAATGCTTGGTATTTGTAAACCACTTATATTCTTTTCCTGATGACAACTCATACAGAATTCTTATTACTTGAGTTAAAAGTGGGATGCTATGGAGAAAAAAAGGGAGAGAAGAACCAAGAGAGTGAAAATAGTTATTTAAAATTTTTTTCCATGTTCTATTTATCCGTATGTTCACCACAGGCATATACAGATAATTCAAACTATAGATACAGACCAACTGAATGTTGAAAAAGCTATTAAAGTAGGGAGAGGAGAAGTTAGTACGATGTCTATCTTAATTTGAAAAACAGAAAGAAACTTTTGCCTACTTATTAACCTACTTATTCTATGTAACCTCTTTTATCAAATTATTGTAACATAGCTACTCATCATTGAACCCAGAATATTATTTCTTTGATATTTTCAGGTAACCAGCTTTTTCCACAAGAGGTTTAACCTGGAATATGGACAGAAGTCAGGCAGTGCAGGAATTAAGATGGATAAATATTAGCTACATCTATATTTTAATCAACTTTTAACTGAAAATTAATATTCTCTTGCATTATGAATATAGACATGACTATAGGCATACTTCATTTTATTGCATTTTGCCTTATTAACGTCACAGATACTGTGTTTTTGCTAAATTGAAACTTTGTGGCAACCATGCATCAAACAATTCTATCAGCATCAGTTTTCCAACACCACTTGCTCACTTTGTACCCGCTGTGTCACATTTTGGTAATTCTAACAGTATTTTAAACTTTTAAATTATGATATTTGTTATGGTGATCTGTGGTCAGTGATATTTGATGTTACCATTGTATTGGAGAGCTATGAACCAGACCCATATACAATGGTGAACTTAATAAATGTTTGTCCTGACTGCTCCATAGGCCAGCCATTTCCCCATTTCGTTCCCTCTTTTCAGTCCTCCCTATTCCTGGAGAAACAATAATATTGAAATTAGGCCAATTAATTACCCTACAATGGCCTCCAAGTATTCAAGTGAAAGGAAGAGTCACATTTCTCACTTTAAATCCAAAACTAGACATGATTAAGCTTAGGAGGAAGGCACGTTGAAAGCCAACATAGACCAAAAGTTAGTCCTCTTGCACAACACAGACAAGTTGTGAATACAAAGGAAGTTCTCCAAAAGTAAAAATGTAAAAATCCTACTCCAGCGGACAGACAAATGATAAGAAAATGAAACAGCCTTATTGCTAATATGGAGAAAATTTGAGTGGCCTGGATAGGAGATAAAACCAACCACAACATCCTCTCAAACCAAAGCCTAATCTAGAGGAAGGCCCTAACTAATTCTTCGAAGGCTGAGAAAGGCGAGGAACCTTCAGAAGAAAAGTTGGAAGCTAGTGAAGGTTAACTCATGAGGTTTCAGGAAACAAGCCACCTCCATACCATAAAAGTGCAAGGCAAAGCTGCAAGGGCTGATATACAGAAGCGGCTGCAAGTTATCCAAGAGATCCAGCTATGATAATAAATGAAGGTGGCTAACAAATTTTTAATATAATAAAACAACCTTATATTTGAAGATATGCCATCTAGGACTTTCATAAAGAGGAGAAGTCATGCCTGGCTTTAAAGCTTCAAAGGACAGGCTAACAATTTTGTTAGGAGCTAATGAAGACAGTAATTTTAAGTTAAAAGTCATTGCTCATTTACCATTATGTAAATTCTAGGGCCCTTAAGAATTATGTTACTTAGAGATGGGTCCAAAATGGTGGCACAGGATAACACTGAACTCACCTCCTCACATAGACATACTGAATGTATACATACATGGAGAACAATTTTCTTCTGAAGAAAAATAGAGGGCTGTTTGAACAGCTTCTATGTAACAAAGGATAGAGGGATCACATAGAGAATAGCAGGAAAAACAAGGACACAGTAATGACGGGAACCCCACACTTGATGCAGCAACCTGAGTAGGGAGGGATATCACTGAGGGGTCCACATGAAAAATGTGACCAACCCAGGACACAGAAAAACAAAAACAAAAACAAAAAAAATAGTGGTTTGAAGGGAAACTAGGCTATAAGAAACCTGTTTACTAATCCTAGAATATCCACTAAATGATAGGGAACTGTTGGAACTCATTGGGCTTGGAGGTACTGGACATTGTTTACATCCCCCTCCACCATGATAGCACAGACAGAAACAAGATCTGGACACGTTAGGCAGACTACCACCTCAGCTAGCCATGGGCCACAGCCCACAGCAGCTTCAGCTATCCTCAACAAGCTGGCCTTGAACCTGTGTCTGTCCCAGCTCCACCCATCCTAACAAGGCTGCTTTGGCATAGTGCACATTGAGACACCCCTACCCTGTGCAACTATAGTTCCACCTGTCTCATTAAGGCTGCCTAGGCATGAAACACCCCAGGACACTTGTGACTCATGCCTGCTTTAGTTTCAGCCATCCCATCAGGGCAGCCCTGGTGTAGAGTGCTGTAAGATACCTCGCCCATGCCTGCTGCAGCTCCAACTATCCCTCCAGGGTAGCCCTGGTGCAGAATGCCCTGGAACCCACAGCTTATGTCTGTTACATCTTCAGCCAACCAGTCTAACACATGCAGTACATATAGGAAATGCTCCTATACAAGGCCACTCCTTCAAGATGTAGGGAGGTAGCTGTTTTGCCTAGTTCATGGGAATAAACACAGAAAGTCAAATGTCATGAGGAAAAAGGAATATGCTCCAGTTGAAAGAATAAGAAACATCAGGAAAAAACAAAAAGCAAAAACTAAATGCAATGGAGATAAACAATCCACCTGATAAAGTACTTAAAATAAGGGTCATAAAGTGGTCACTGAACTTCATAGATGAATAGATGAACTCAGTGAGAACCTCAACACAAAGACAGAAAATATATTTTAAAAAACAGTTAAAGAATACAGTAACTGAAATGAAAAATACACTGGAGGGAATCAACAGCAGAATAAAGGATGGAGGAAAACAGATCAGCAATCTTAAGATAAGTGGAAAGAAACCAAGCTAAAAAACAAAACAAAAATTTAATGAGGATAGCTTTAAAGACATCCGAGTTAACATTAGGTATACTAATATTTGCATTATAAGGATCCCAGAAGAAGAAGAGAGAAAAAGGCAGAAAACTTATTTGAAGAAATAATAACTGAAACTTCCCTAACTTGTGGAAGGAAACACACATCCAGGTTTAGGAAAGCACAGAAAGCTCCAAGCAAGATGAACTCAAGGGGTCCACACCAAGACACATAATAATTAAAATGTTAAAAATTAAAGATAAAAACAGAATCTTAAGAAAAAAGCAATTAGTTATATGCAAGGGAACTCCCAGAAGAATAGTGGCTGACTTTTCAGCGGAAACTTTGCAGGCCAGAAGGAAGTGGCATGATATATTCAAAGAGCTGCAAGAAAGAAAGAAAAACGAAAAAACAAAACTACAAGAAAAATCTACCTGGCAAGGTTAACATTAAGAATTTAAGAAAAAAATAGTTTTCCAGACCAACAAAAGAAACTAAATGCATTCATCACCACAAAACAAGTCTTACAAGAAATGTTAAAGGGACTCTTAATAATCGGGGGGAAACACGTAAGTAGAAGAAAATTATGAAAGCAAAAGTTTCCCAGTAAAAGCAAATATAGTAAGGGTAGTAGATCAATTACTTATAAAGTTTTTCTGAATGGTAAAAGAAACAAAATGTAAAGTCCATTATATTTAAAAAAATTGCTCAACGAACTCAGAAAATAAAAATATGTAAGATATTATACACATAAAATGTGGAGACAGGAAAATCAAAATTTAGTGCTTTTAGAATGTGTTCAAACTTAAGTGACCATCAATTTAACATAGAATGTTATATACTTGGGCTATACTTGGAAAGTTAATTGTAACAAAAACCTATAATAAATACACAAAAAAAATGAAGCGAAAGAAATCCAAGCATAACACTCAAGATAGTCATTCAGTCACAAGGGATAAGAGCAAGACAAAAAAAGGAACTGAGAAGTACTAGAAAAAAATAACGAGGGCAATAAATGTGTATCTACCAATAATTACTTTAAATGTAAATTGTCTAAATGCTCCAATCAAAAATATAGGATGACTGAATGGATTAAAAAAAAAAAAGACCCACATATATGCTGCCTATAAGAGACTGACTTCATACCTAAAGACACATACCTGAAAGTAAAGTGATGGAAAAAGATAGTCTATGTGAATAGAAGTAAGAAGAAAGAAGAAAGATGGAAGAAGAAGGAAGAAGCAGTGGCAGCAGCAGCAGGAGGAGGAGGAGTAGCAATATTGTATCAGACAAAACATTCTTTAAAACAAAGATGGTAACAAGAGACCAAGTGGGGCAGTAAATAACATAAAGAGATCAATTTCAAGAAAGGATATAACAATTATAAATATTTATGAACCCAACATCAGAGCACTTAAATTTATACAAAAAACATTAACAGAGATAAAAGAAGAAGTTGAAAGTGATGGAATAATAATATAGTACTTTAGAACCCCACTTACATCAACGGATAGATCAGACTGAAAATCAGGAAACAGTGGCTTTGAATGATACATTAGTCCAGATGGACTTCACAGATGTACAGAACATTCTACCCAAAAAAGGCAAAATACACATTCTTCTCTAGTGCATATGGAATATTCTCCATGATAGATCAAATGTGAAGCCACAAAACAACTCTCAGTAAATTTAAGAAGATTGAGATCATATTCATCATCTTTTCAAATACAACAATATGAAACTAGAAGTCAAATCCAAGGAGAAAATTGGAAAAGATACTAATATGGAGACTAAACAACTTGCTACTAAACAACCAGTGGATCAAGAAAACCATCAAAGAGGAAATAGAAAAATACCTGGAGACAAAGGAAAATGGAATCACAACAGTTCAAAATCTTTAAGACACAGGGAAAGCAGTTCAAGAGGGAAGTTTTTAGTGACACAGGCCCTCCTGAATAAACTAGAAAAATCTAAAATAAGAAATCTAATCTAAAAGAACTAGAAAAAGAAAAAGGAAACCAAAAGTTAGTAGAAGGAAGAAAATAAAAAAATACTAGAGTGGAAAAAAATGAAATAGCTACTAAAAAATGAAAAGATCAATGAATCTAAGATCTGATGTACTGAAAACACAAAATTGATAAATCTTTAGCCAGATTTAAGAAAAAATGAGAGAGGACTCACATAAAAGAAATCAGAAATTATAGAAAAGAATTTACAACCAATACCACAGACACACACAGGATTAGGAGAGACTACTAGGAAAATTATATGTCAACAAAGTGAACAATTTAGAAGAAATGACTAAATGCCTAGAAATATATGCTCTTCCAGGCCTAAATCAGGAGACACAGAAAATCTGAACATATCAATTACTTGTTATGAAAATGAATCAGTAATCAAAAGACTCCCAACAAAGTCCAGGACCAAATGGCTTCACAGGTAAATTCTACCAACATTTAAAGAAGAGTTCATACCTATCCTTCTCAAACTACTCCAAAATATAGAAAAGGAAGCAATTTTTCTAAATTATTTCTGTGAGACAAGCATTAACCTCATGTGAAAACCAGACAAAGACACTATAGAATAAGAAGACGACAGGCCAATACCCATGAAGAACATAGATGCAAAAATCCTCAACTTATTCCAGGAATGCAAGGATGGCCTCACATCCACAAATCAAAGGATAAACAGCATATAATCACCTTAATAGATAAAGAGAAAGCATTTGACAAAATTCAACATCCATTTACGATTAAAATAATAAAGGCTGTCAACAAAGTGAATTTAGAGTGAACTTACCTCAACACAATAAAAGTCATATATGACAAACCCACATCCAACATCATACTAAAAGCAGACTAAAAGGTTTTCCTCTAAGGTCAAGAAAAAGACAAGGATAGGGACACCTGGGTAGCTCAGTCAGTTAAGTGTCCGACTTCAGCTCAGGTCATGATCTCACGGTTCACGAGTTCGAGCCCCATGTCAGGCTCTGCGCTGACAGCTCAGAGCCTGGACCTGCTTCTAATCCTGTGTCGCCCTCTCTCTCTGCCCCTCTCTCAAAAATAAATGATAAAACATTTAAAAAATTAAAAAGGAAATAAAAAAACAAGGATATCCACTGTCATCACTTCTATTCAATATAGTACTTGAAGTCCTAGCTGCAGCAATCAAACAAGAAAAAGAAATAAAGCCATCTAAATGGATAAAGCAGAGGTGAATTGCAGATGGTATAGTATTATATATATAAAACCCTAAGTACTCTACTGAAAAAAGTATTAAAACTAATACATTTATTAAAGTTGTAGGATAGAAAATTAATGCACAGAAATCTATTTTTTAAGGTCACAGTTTATTTTCTTTAATTTTGTACGTGTTTACTTATTTTTGAGAGAGATATAGAGAGATAGCTAGGATGCAAGTGGGGGAGGGCCAGAGAGAGGGAGACACAGAATCTGAAGCAGGCTCCAGGCTCCGAGCTGTCAGCATAGAGCCCTATATGGGGCTCAAACTTACAAACTGTTAGATCATGACCTGAGCCAAAGTCGGATGCTTAACAACTGAGCCACCCAGGCACCCCTAGAAATATCTTGTATTTCTCTTTACCAATGACAAAATAGCAGGAAGATAAATTGAGAAAACAATCCCATTTACAATTACATTTAAAAAAAATACCTAAATACAAATTTAATCAAGAATCTATACTCTGAAAATAAGTCACTGATGAAAGAAACTGAAGATGACATGAATAGATGGAAAGATATACCATAATCATGGATTATAAGAATTAATATTATTAAAATGTACTATCCAAAGCAATCTACAGATTCAATACAATCCCTTTCAAAATACCAATATCATTTTTTTAAGAACTAGAGTAAATAACTCTAAAATTTGTATGGAAACACAAAAGACTCTGAATGGTCAAAGTGACTGTGAGAAAGAACAGAGCTGGAGATATCAGAAGCCTGGATTTCAAACTATAGTATAAAGCTGCAGTAATTGAAACAGTATGGTACTGGCACAAAAACAGACACATAGATCACTGGAATGGAATAGAGATTCCAGAAATCAACCCATATTTGTATAATCAATTAATCTATGACAAAGGAAGCAAGAATATAAAATGCAGGAAAAGACACCTCTTTAACATGGTGTTGGGAGAATTGCACAGCTATATGCAAAAGAATGAAACTGGATCACTTTCCTACACCATACACAAAATAAACTCAAGATGGATTAAAGACCCAAATGCAAGATCTAAAATCTTAAAACTGATAGAAAATTTGGCAGTAATCTCTTGGATATAAGCCTTAGAAATATTTTTTTTTTGGATCTGTCTCCTTGGGCAAGGACAAAAAAATTTGTCAGCATACAAAAATAAAAAGCTTTGGCACAGTAAAAGAAACCTCAAAAAAATGAAAAAGCAGCCACTGAATGAGAGAAGATATTTGCAAATAATACATCCAACGAGGGGCTAATATCCAAAATATACAAAGAACTCCTACAACTCATCACCAAGAAAACAAATAATCCTTTTTTAAAAAAAGGCAGAACACCTAAACAGATATTTCTTCAAAGAAATGCCCATACAGATGGACATTAGACATGTGAAAAGATGCTTAACATCACTAACAATCAGGAAAAGGCAAATCAAAACCGCAATGAGATATTAACTCACTCCCCTCAGAATGGCTAGTATCAAAAGACAAAAGATAACAAGAGTTGGCAAGAATATGGGAAAAAGGCAACCACTGTGTACGGTTACTGAGAATCTAAATTGGTGCAGCCACTGTGGATAACATTTTAGAGGTTCCTCAAAAAAACCAAAGTATAAATACTGCACGACTCAGTAATTTCAATTCTGGATATTTAACCAAAGAAAACAAAAACACTCTTTCAAAAAATATATATGCACTCTTATGTCTACTGCAACATTACTTATAATAGCCAAGATATGGAAACAACCTGTGTCCATAAGTAGCTAAAGAAGAAGGGTGTGTGTGTGTGTGTGTGTGTGTGCACGCATGTGATATTATTTGGCCACAACAGAATAAAATCTTTCCTTTTACAATATGGCAGGCCCAGAGTGTGTTATGCTAAGTGAAATAAGTGAGAAAAAGACAAATACCACCTGATTTATATGTGGAATGTAAAACAATAGAACAAATTAACAAACAAAAACAATAGAAATAGACTCATAAATACAGAGAACAAACTGGTGATCCTCAGAGGGGAGGTGGTTGGAGAGATGAGTAAAATGAGTGAAAGGAATTAAGAGATACAGACTTCTTCCAGTTAAAAAATAAACATGACAAGGATTAAAATTACATTATAGGGAATATAGACAATAATGTAATAATTTGTATGATTATAGATGGTAACCACGCTTACCATGGTGATCATTTTTGAATGTATATAATTGTCAAGTCACTATATTGTAATGCTAAACTAATATAACGTTATATGTTAATCTCTATTTTTTAATGTTTATTGTTGAGGGGGAGAGAGAGAGAGAGAGGGAGAGAGAGAGAGGGGGAGAGGGGCAGAGAGAGAGAGGGAGACACAGAATTTGAAGCAGGCTCCAGGCTCTGAGCTGTCAGCACAGAGCCTGAAGTAGGGCTCGACTCATGGACTGCGAGATCATGGCCTGAGCCGAAGTTGGACGCCCAACTGACTGAGCCACCAAGGCACCCCTAAATTGATATGTTAACTCTACTTTAAAAAAATAATAATGTATCTACTTTCCCTGTACTCTGTAAATGAATAACAAAACTAGATAACAGCACATCTCTTGCAACATAGTTTACTGAATATTTTCAGTCCACTGTTGATACCTACTGCTCAGAAAGAAACACTCGTTGACAATGCATCTGGTCACCTGAGAGCTCTGTTAAAAATGTACATTGAGGGGTGCCTGGTGACAAATCAGTTGAGCATCCCCTACTCTTGGTTTCAACCCAGGTCATAATCTCATGGTTCCTGGGTTCAAGCCCTGCGTTGGGCTCTGCGCTGCCAGTGCGAAGCCTGCTTGGGATTTTCTCTCTCCTCTCTCTCTCATTGCCCCTCCCCACTTGCATGCATTCTCACTCTTAAAAAATAAATAAATATACTTTAAAAAGGTACAGTGAGTTAAATGTTGTTTTTATGCCTGCTAACACAACCTCCATTCTTTAGTTCATGGACTAGGGAGCCATTCTGACTTTCAAGTCTTTTTATGTAAGAAACACAGTTGATAATGCTATAGCTGCCATAGGTAGGGATTCCTCTGATAGATGGGGGCAAAGTAAATTGAAAACCTCTGGAAAGGATTCACCATTCTAGATGCCATTAAGAACATTCATGGTTCACAGGAAGAGGTCAAAATATCAACATCAACAGGAGTTTGGAAGAAGTGCATTCCAAGCCTCACAGACAACTTGAGGGGTTCAATATGTGAGTGAAAGAAATAACTGCAGTTGTAGTGGACATAACAAGATAACTAGAATTAGAAGTGGAGCCTGTAGATATGACTGAATCACTGCAAACTCATGATAAAACTTTAACTGATGAGGAGTTGTTTCTTATGGATGAGCAAAGAAAGTGGTTTCTTGAGACGGGATCCACTCCTGGTGAAGACGCTGTGATGATTGTTGAAATGACAATAAATAATTTAGAATATTACATAAACTTAGTTGATAAAGCAGTGGCAGGATGTGAGAAGACTGACTCCAATTTTGAAAGAAGTTCTACTGTAGATAAAATGTGGTCAAACAGTATCACATGCTACAGAGAAATTCCTCATGAATGGAAAGTCAATCCATGCAGCAAACTTCACTGTTGTCTTATTTAAAAAAAAATGCCACATCACCCTAACTTTAGCCACCACCAACCTCATCAGTCAGTAGCTATAAACATTGAGACCAGACCCCACACCAGCAAAATATTATGACTTGCTGAAAACTCAGATAAAGTTGACAATTTTGTAGTGATAAATTATTTTTCAATTAAGATATGCACATTGATTTTTTTAGATGTAATACTTTTGCATACCTAATATATTACTGTGTAGTGTAAACATAATTTTTATGTGAACTAGAAACCAAAAAATGCATTTGACTCATTTTAGTATAATATTCATTGTGTTATACTATTCACTTTATTGCAGTGGTCTGGAAGTGAAACCACATTATCTCTGAGGTATGCCTGCTTACTAATATTATCTGTGAATTTATACACAATATCAATTAGATGCACTTATTTAATATTCTAGTTTATGTAAGACTTTAAAATATATTTGCATTTATTATAAAATTTCAGTCACTATTGAAATCACTCCTAGATCTTGTTATTTAATACACTAAAAGATGCAGTTTTATTGCTCATTCTCTCAGTTTTGGTTTTAAATATTTGGTAACTAAATTTCAGTATACCAATCTCCTTTATAATTTGATACAAATTATTGTTTTCATTTGAAAACATTATTTGAAGAAGGGGTAGGTAATCTTCACCAGATGGCCAAAGGGATACATAGCACATACAACATTTTACAAACTCCATGCTTGACTGTAGTTTCTGATGGAGCGAGATAGCTTCTGTATCACCCACATCACTAGCAGAACAGAATTATGGGGTATTTTAGTTTGTAACTTGAAGCTATCTGATCACTGACTTGAATTCTCCTTGTGTGGAAATATGATTAAACAAGAAAAATAAATAATTTAATGTCAGCTTATATTTATTTGACCAAAACCAAGAAAGAAATTATACTTTACTAATAGTCGTTGGATGGAGTGCCACTGGGGCCCTCACTAGGTTCATATATCTGACAGTCATTGATCACTTACCATATGGAAGGATTCCTAAAGGAAAACCATGTAATTGTAAAGGGTCGATAATGGTGGACTCATTATTCTTTCACTAGCAGAACATTACAATATATTGAAGTTTTTATGCTATAAAATACCCATAATAGCATTACATTTTTTGGAAACTATATCTTTAAGTAGTAAATTCTATAATAATTTATGATGTAATGGGGTTGAGTTTAAAGATGAGTCACTCATTTTTTTCATTTTTCCACTCATTTTACAGAGATAAGTTTCAAATTTGCTGACCTTTTCTTAATAAGCCAGTAGCTTGCTGCCAAGCATATATATTCAAAAAGAATAATGACAGTTAATCTGCCATTTCAATATAAAGGTAGAACTTTAATATTAAGGGAGAAAGTCACTGTTGTTCGAAGGAAATTTTTCCATGGAAATAATAGTTTTAAAAGAGATTCTTGCAAAATTTTCCATCTTTATGTAATTTTGTTTCTAAAAATGATATGTGCCACATATATCTGATAGTTTCAAAACCCTGAAACAATATTTAGAGACTAGAAAGTTAAATTAAAATTTCCAGTGGGCTTAACTTATTTGTAAAAATAGAAAAATGAAACATTTTGGTTTGGAATATCTCTCTACGATCAGAGAAATGGAAATTTTCTATCTGTGTTCCAACAAAAAATATATATAACTGGAAAATGAGATTAAAATATTATCATCATGGTTTAATAAGTGCAGTCAATGATGCTTCTTTTACATTTTTATACGTGGATTTTTAGGAGTTTTTTCTCCTCTTTAACCTATAATTGTCATTAAAAATGTTATACAAAATAAACTTTGCAAAAGATCCCTAAGTTGAAATACTCAGTTTCAAAAATCATGAAGTAAACAATCACTTGCTCTAACAGAAATATTACTATTAATTTTACTGAACCTAACATTTTCTATCAATAAAACATAATTATTTTATATGATATATACTTCACCTTATTAACTGTCTACGTTTAATGTATTTTTGATATAAACATTCTATTAGTTTTGTGGTATGTGCATACAATTTTTGAAGTTTACATATATTGGGATACAAAATTAAAAGTGTTGTCCCTCATAATAGAGTGCACAATCCGAAACGTTGGCACATCACTGGAATAAACATGTAAGAATATCCATGAATGAGTAATATTGATCTAATCCTTTCTCAACAGATACATATTTAAGTTAATTTACTGTTGTATTGACAGCTTTGCTTTTAATATCCCAGTGGTGATTTGAAAACCATTTCCTCTTGAAAGTCGCTTGAAATGACTTTTATTAGCAAGACTATTTGTTTCATGTTTCAATCATTTCATGAGTTCTTGTAATTATGGGCATATTTTGCATGTTTCATGTTCTATGACATACAAGTCCTTGCTTGCTAAGTATAATCTTCTAAGTGACTATTTCAGCTACACAGAGTTTTTATTAACTTTTATTGCTGACTCATCCTCTCTCCACTATCAATGCCTTAGGTCTAACTATTCAGATATCATGCCCAGATTGCTATAAGAATCTTCTAGCAGTCTCCCTGTCCCATGTTAGAGCCTTTTCAACATTGTTGCCAGAATAATATTTCCAAAAATTAACCCCATACTTAAAATCCACCCCCCCAAAAAAAGAAATCCCAGTGGCTTGCCTTCAACCTCAAAATAAATATCCCAGTTCCCGAGACTTGTGACAAAAGCTCTCACTTGATGGGGCTCTAATCACCTCAGCCTCTTGCACCACCAGAAGTGTGCCAACTTGTCACCACACTATTGCACATGCAGTTTCTTTTGCTGAAACTTCCATTTTCTTACGTCTTCCTGAATTCTGGTGCCTTCTTTTCTTACATATCTGATGTTCATCCCTCCTCCGTTCCATTTCCTTTTGTTAAACACTCATGCTCTGTACTTCCATTGCTGGCACATCAGTGTTTGTCAATTCATTTATCATATTTTAAAATAAGTTATCATAAAAAAAAAAAAAACCCTGGATAGAGTCTTTGACCAGAAATTCTAAAATATGACAATTCCCTGATATATCCACAAACAAGGAATGTAGAAAGTTTCTGTGAAATGATCTCAAAGAATGGTTTCATTTTCATTCTAAATGATACTATCCATTGAAGTAATGGGACAGAAAAAAGATACTAAAATCAAAGGGAAAGTAAATACTATACATACTGAGACTAATAGAACAATGCACATGTATTTTTAACATCTAAAATTTCTATCTTTTATGTGTTTAAAATATAGTTGGATGTTCAATATTTACATGGGAATCATATCCTTATTTTTAAAAATGAAAAGAAACATTAATCATCATGATTAAACAGATTAAGAGCTCCACATATTAAATTATTTCAAAGATAAAATTAGAAACTAACAGAAAAATAAAATGTCCTTCATTTAAGAATATAAATTTGGGGCGCCTGGGTGGCGCAGTCAGTTACGCGTCCGACTTCAGCCAGGTCACGATCTCGCGGTCCGTGAGTTCGAGCCCCGCGTCGGGCTCTGGGCTGATGGCTCGGAGCCTGGAGCCTGTTTCCGATTCTGTGTCTCCCTCTCTCTCTGCCCCTCCCCCGTTCATGCTCTGTCTCTCTCTGTCCCAAAAATAAATAAACGTTGAAAAAAAAAAAAAAAGAATATAAATTTATAGTCTCTATTCAGACTGGTTTAACAAATAAAAGATATTATAATATTTAAAATATGAGTTTACTGAGAGAAAAATTAATAAATTCAGATGATACTAATTTACAAACTGAAGTCATTCTTAAAATATATTTTGGTTAAAGCTCTCAGAGTAAAGCTAGAAGTGTCTTCAAAAGTTATACTGATATGTGATCCTGCTAAACTGGCTCTTCTTGTGGCCAATTTCAATTTCTAAGTATTTATTTTCAGAATGGATTACAAGTGGAAACAGGAAGTTATTTTTCCACAAAATTTTTCAGCTATCATCACATAGAAACTAATTAATAAACATTTCTGGCCAATGGTGCTTTTACTATGTATGTGGATGAATGCCTATGCTTTTAAAAACATTATAGTCATTTACTTAAATAAAAATAAAACTTTTTAATAAAAGTAAATCACTTTTACTGTATATTTTTAACATGGCTTTTTTCTCCTTGGTTGGAGCCAGGGGTGTTGTCTTTGTGTTTCTTGTTCAAAATATTTACTGCCCCTTCCTTTTTCCCGTTCTGATTGGCCTCTTTCTACTGGTTTCCTTTGTGTAAGATTAGCCTTTGTAATCTATCAACATGAGGTAGTTGACTTGCTTTGACTAATGAAATATGAGTGGGAGGGATATTTGTTAGTTCCTAACAGAAGATTTAAAGACATTACATGATTATACTGTGCTCTCCCTACCCAACATGGAGCCAGAATGTCCCAAAAGGGCCTTCTACTTCATATTCATGCTAGATTAAAGATCTGAGTCACCCTGCAAAGAATAATACCAGAGAAAAACTGTGTTAGTGAAGGCTATTGAGATAGAGGGGCTCTTTGTTACTGCGATCTAACTTAGTACACCCTATTCAGGAGGATGCATCAATCATCTATTTTTGGCAGAGTTACACTAAGAATAATACCCTGTTAGCATTTTCTTCTCCTCTGCGTATAATTTTATGTTATATTTTAAGTATATTATTCCACTAACTTATTCATATATCTGGCTCACCTTACCAGTCTATCAGTTTCTTAAAAATAAGATCCATGTTGTATTTATCTGATTCCCTCATGCCCAGGCTGAATCTTGTTCATAGAAATGTTTAAGAGAAGAGCTTAAGAAAGTTTTGTCAAATTAATGAACAATGGGTCAACTACCAAGTCATAGGAATAAAAAGGTGGAATGTTTGTTGGAAAAATGGAATATAAGAAAGCATAGTAGAGCTTGACAAAGGAAAAGAACAAGAAGATCTCAGATTAATAAGCAAGTAAACTCTTACTATTACATAGCTATGAATATCAAGGAAAAGATCATTTTCTTTTTAAATGTATTTATCTATATATCTACCATCAATCCCATTAGAATGTTTATAGTGTTCCATTTTAAATAATTTCAGCTAGTGATGGTTTTGTCAATTTTCATGAAATATTCATGTCATAGTTCTGTTTATTTCAACTATGTGTTTTTTCACCAAAGAAGAGTTATTGCCATTGGATGCATGGGAAAACAACATATGAGGACACTTTTGGTAGTGAATTAGATATTAAAATGGATAATTTTGTTGAGAAATCAGCACCATAATAGAAGGAAGGACATAGATTGCACCAAAAAATACAATCTGGTTATTTCATCACATTTCAAAATTTATTCTGCTAGCTCATTACACTAGAGCCACAAAAAATCTTTATTAATCAGATTACAGGGATGAAAATATAAGAAAACTTTAAGAAGCACAGTATATTCCACTGTCTGCTATGTTTTATATGTGTGTATGTATGTGTGCATACATATATATGTATATGAAGAAACTATAATACTTTATATTTTTAATTATTCTCTATATACTAACTTTGGTACCAAGCACTTAATGAACATTATCTCATATATTTTTTCAGTTTATTTATTTTGAGAGTGATAGAGTATGTGTGAGTGGGGGAGGGAAACAAAGAGAGGGAGAGGGAGAAGGAGAGAAAATCCCAAGCAGGTTCCACACTGTCAGCACAGAGCCAGATGCAAGGCTGGAACTCACAAACCATGAGATCACGACCCAAGCCAAAATCAAGAGTTAGATGCTAAACTGACTGAGCCACCCAGGTGTACCAAACTTTATCTCATTTAATCCTTACAAAAATCATGTGACTTAAGTACTCATATGAAGGAACAGAGGTACAAATGTTTTATTCAGGATTGCCAAGTTGATACAGCAAGTAAATGTAGAAGTAGAATTTATTCAAATACCTAGTTTTCACTAAGTCATAGCGCCTCTCTAAAGACATATATGTTAATGATATTATTTCTATAGAGTTTGATATGTACAACTAGTATGATGAAGACTGAGGTACAGTTTAGTGACTGAAAGGTCTGTACTGTGTGAGTTTAAGGGAACACATGGGGAAAAGTTAGAAGGAAAAAGAAATGGAACGAAGGAAAGAAGAAACAGAGGGAGGGTGGGAGCCTAGGCTAGAGGTTTCTTTAGTTAGTTTGTTTGTTTGTTTGTTTTAATCTCTGAGCTTTAGTTGGTATCCCAATCTCTTTTTCTCCCACTCCTACTTGCTCATACTCCCCACCATATAACTTCCAAAGCCACCAAGATGGGCTTCCCACAATAGAACTGAGCCAACAGATGCTGGGATCCTTAGAATAGGAACAAGAAACATTTCTGGATCTCTTGGCAGAGGAGGCCCAGTCAAAGGCTGAGATCCTGTGTGGGGAGCCCAGATCCAATGCTCTGTGATCACAGCAGAAGAACTTCAAGCTCTGGTTTTACCTCCCACTGAGGCTCCAAAGTTCAGGGTTCAAGGGAAAATAATCTACTTTTTTACTTTACTCTTTAAATCTCAATGTCCTCAGCTTTAAAGGCCATAGTAATTGCACCAAACTTGTAAGATTGTTACAAGATTTAAATGTTTTTGGTACATAGGAAACTCTCGTTAAATGACCAAATTTTATTTGGGGAAATGATCAAAATATATTTTAGCTTGGGTCAAAATATAAATAGGGTGTATGAGAAACTCATTTATTAATTCTCCCTAACTAAGCAATAATGTAAAATGTTTCTTGTCTGAACAACGTATGTATCCTCTTTGGTATTCTCAGAAAATATCAAAAGTATTGCAATGAAGCACTTTATTTTCACATACCAGATAAGTGGCAATTTATATAAAAGACCCTATGCCTTTATTTTAGAAAGTGATATTCAAATTACTCCATATATTTAGAAAAAATAGATATTTTGGAGCTCTTCACATTATTTCTTAAATTTATTTAAAAAATTAACACAGAAAATAACAAATGTTGGTGAAGATGCAGAAAAAGGGGAGCCCTTCTTACACTGTTGGTGGGAATGCAAACAGGTGCAGCCACCCTGGAAAGCAGGATGGAGGTTCTGCAAAAGGTTAAAAATAGAACTACCCTACAACCCAGCAATTGTGCAGCCAGATATTCATCCAAGTGATACAAAAATACAGATTTGAAGGGGCATTTGCACCCCAATGTTTATAGCAGCATTATAAACAATAGCCAGACTATGGAAAGAGCCCAAATATCCATTCACTTTAGTGTGGATAAAGAGGATGTGGTGTGTGTATATATGTGTGTATATATGTGTGTGTATATATATATACACACATATACATACGCACATACAATGGAATATTATTCAGCCATCAAAAATAATGAAATTTTGTTATTTGCAATGATCTGAATGAAGCTAGAGTGTATTATGCTAAGTGAAATAAGGCACTCAGGAAAAGATAAATACCATAGGATTTTATTCATATTAAAGAAGGAAAGGGAAAGGGTGAAAAAGAGAGGAAACCAAACCATAAGACTCTTAATGATAGAGTATACAATCTGAGGGTTGAGGGAGGCAGGTGTATGGAGAATGGGCTAAATGCATGATGGGTATTAAGGAGAGCACTTGTTGTATTGAGCACTGGGTGTTATATGTAAGTGATGAATCTCTAAATTCCACTCCTGAAACCAATATTACACTGTATATTAACTGACTAGAATTTAAATAAAATTTGAAGAAAATAAACAGATAAATGAAAAAGCAAATTTCAGAATAATATAGTGAGATTCAACTGATTTCACAGGAATAATATTTATGTATTAATACACATGTATAACATACAAGATGCTATTCTAACTGGAGAATATAAAACAAATTCTCAAGAATAAGCATCTTGGCAACACAAGGGATAATTGTATTGATGTAGCCTTTCTATGTTTCTACTATATAGAAATGTCAATATACTGCTTGTGATAATGTACTAAAGTTTTGCATGAAATACAATTCAAGAAAACTGGGTAAAGGATAAAAGGGATCTCTGAGTTATTGATTGCAACTACATGTAAATTTACAATTATCTGAAAATGAAGTGTTTAAAAAAAGTAAAAGGAAAGTAACATGTTTTCAATTATCAAAAAAAAAAAAATGAAAGAAAAAAAAGAAGAAGAGACACGGGGAAAGGAAGATGGCAGCTGAATAGGAGGACCCAGTTCCATTTTGTACCACAAACCCAAGCAGTTAATTACCAAATCATCCTAAATACCCCCAGAAATTGACCTGAAGACTGACAGAACAAACTGCACAACTAAAGGGAGAAAAGGTCCACACTGAAGAAAATAGGAATTGCAGAGACAAGGTCTAGGGGAGAAATGATGCTGTGGAAGGGAAGGAGCTGTGGTCTCATGGAAGGTCAGGAAAGAAGGGAGCACATGGAAACATAGAAGGAAAACATTTCCCAAAGCCATTGACTTGGAAAATGAGATGGTCTGAATTTCAAGAGTTCTTGCAATCAGTGGGTCTTAAAGCCTGGAATTTTAAAGGTCAATGGGCTTGGCTGAGATAAAGCCTGAAGGGCACTGCACTGCTCTTGGAAGGAAGCAGGCAAATAACCCAGGGGGTAGGTAATGTGGAAACAGCAATCAAAGAACACCTGAGACATAATGGGGGTGGGGGCATCCATCAGTCCCTCTGCTGAGGGCTGCCTTGAAAGGGAGCATTCATAGAGACATCTCTCCAGAATAAAAGGAGGTGACTGGTGCCATTTCCCTCCCCAGCCCATCAGCATAAACAGAGCCACCTGAAGGCAGCAGCACAGTGGCAACACTGGCTGCCTACCTCGTTTACACAAAGCCCCACTCCCTGTGCTCTGTTGGCATGGCCTTCTCAGTCAAACTTGCCTCAGTCCCAGCACAATGGGCTCCACCCCCAGAAGACAAGCAGAAAGCCCTGCCCAAACCACCTCTCCTGATGAGAGGGTTCTGCAAAGCCTCAATTCTGGTGGAGTTGGTGTCAGCTTTCATTTCACAAGCAGACCAGAGCACACCTAATTAAAAATTCACCACAATCAGGCCAGGGACCAAACACTATCCCAACAGGCAAGGAGACCTTCTACAGAGGACTGGGCTGAAGGATAGAGCAGCCACAACACAATAGCAGAGCATATGTAGCACAAACTGGAGACTCTCCCTGAATCTGCATGACCTATGCACTACATGACCTCTTTTTCAGAAGGCCATTACTTTCAGGAGCAGGAGACATAACTGGCTCTTCTAACACAGAGAAGAGGTCAGAAATGTAGACAAAATGCCAAGATGGAGGAATTTACCCCAAATGAAAGAACAAGGAAAGGCCACATCCAGAGATCTATATGAAGCAGCTATAAATAACATCCCTGGTGGATAATTTAAATCATAAGGATACTCACTGGGATTGAAAAAAGAATAGAAGACATCAATGAGACCCTTACCACAGACTTAAAAGAGTAAAAAGTATCATAGATGAAGAATACAGTAAAGGAGATTGGAAAGAGGACTGATTCAATGAACAGCAGGTGGGAAGAAGCAGAGGATTGAATTCATGACCTAGAAGACAAAATAATGGAAAACAGTGAAGCTGAACAAAGAGAGTAAGAATTATGCAGCACAAAAATAGACTTAGGGAACTCAGTGACCATGAAACATAACAACTTCCCTAATCTGGGGAAGAAAACAGACATCCAGATCCAGAAGGCAGAGAACTCCCATCAAAATCAATAAAAGTAGGCCAACACCAAGACATATTGTAATTACATTTGTGAAATATAGTAATAAAGAAATATCTTAAAAGCAGCAAGACAAAAGAAGTCATTAACTTGTGAGGGAAAACCCATAAAACTAGCCAGAGATTTCTCAACAGTAACTTGGCAAATCAGAAGTGAGAGGCATGACATATTGAAAATGCTAAGAAGGGAAAAATCTGCAACCAAGAATACTCTATCCAGCAAGGCCATCATTCAGAATAGAAGGAGAGATTGCTTCTCGGCCTTTTGGCTAAGATCAAGTGCAGAATAGAAGGAGAGATAGTTTTCCAGATTTACAAAAACTACAGGAGTTCATGACCACCAAACTAGCCCTACAAGAAATATTAAAGGGGATTCTTTGAGTTCAGAGCAGAGACCAAAAGTGACAAAGGCAAGAAAAGATCAGAAAAAATTCTAAGAAGCAATGACAAAACAAGCAATAAAATGATAATACATATATATCGATAATTAGTTTGAATATATATGGACTAAACATGCCAATTAAAAGACATGGCATATAAAAATGGATTTAAGAAAAAAGACCCATCTATATGCTGCCTACAAGAGACTCATTTTAGATCTAAAGACACTTTCAGATTGAAAGTGAAGTGTGGGAATTTTTTATCATGCAAAAGGACATCAAAAGAAAGCTGGAGTAGCAATACTTATATCAAACTAGTCTTTAAAACAAAGATTATAAAAAGAAACAAAGGTCATTATATAATTATAAATGGGACAATCAAACAAGAAGATATAATAATTATAAATATATATGCCCCAACCTGAGAGCACACTCAAATATATAAAACAATGACAAAAATAAAGGAACCAATTGGTCATAACACAATAATAGTATGGAAATTTAACACCCTACTTACAACAATAGACAGATTATTTAAACATAAATCAACAAGGAAACAATGTTTTCTAATGACACACTGGACCAGATGGACTTAACAGTTTTATTCAGAATATTCCATCCTAAAACAGCAAAATATACATTGTTTTCAAGTGCACATGAAACATTCCCCAGAATGGGTCACATATTATGTCACAAGGCCTCAACAAATACAAAAAAGGTTGAAATCATACCATACACCTTTTCTGACCACAACACTACAAATCTAGAAATCAACCACAAGAAAAAATTTGGAAAGACCATAAATATATGGAGTTTAATAACATGCTACTAGACAATGAATGAGTCAACCAGGAAATGAAAGAAGAAATAGAAAAGTACATGGAAACAAAAACAATGGTCAAAACATTTGGGAAGCATTACAAGCAGTCCTTAGAGGAAAGCAGATTGCAATACAGGCATACCTCAAGAAGCAAGGAAAATCTCAAGTAATAGATGCAGCCATTTTGTAAAACAGTATTGAGTTTCCTCAATAAGTTAAAAATAGAATTGCACTTTGATCAAGCAATTGCACAACGGGGTATTACTCAAGGAATACAAAAAATACTAATTCATGAGGACACATGCACCCTGATGTTTATACCAGCATTATCTACAATAGATAAATTATGGAAACAGCCCAAGTACATCAATTATTGAATGGTAAAGAAGATGTGGTGTGTGTGTGTGTGTGTGTGTGTGTGTATGCATATACACACACAATGGAATATTAGTCATAAAAAATGAAATATTGCCATTTTCAATGACATGGATAGAGCTAGAGAGTATTATGCTAAGCAAAATAAGTCAGTCAGTGAAAGAAACATACCAAAGGATTTCACTCATATGGCATTTAAGAAACAAAACAAGCAAGGGGATAAAAAGAGAGAGGGAGGCAAAACAAGAAAGGGACTCTTAGCTATAGAGAACCGATGGTTACTAGAGGGGAGGTAGGTGGGGAGATGGGTAAAACAGGCGATTGGGATTAACAAGGGCACTTGCTATCATGAGCAGTAGGTATTTTATGGAAGTGTTGAATCACTATATTGTACATGTGAAATTAATATTACACTGTATATTAACTGGAATTAAAGAAATAGACACACAAAATTTCATATCAATTTAAGGATTACTAACCAAGCCTATCCATGATAAATTAATGTACTTTTTAACAAAAAATGTGGATAGAAATTATTGATATTGGCACAATAAACAACATCATTTGCATTTACTTGAATATTATTTTAACTATGTTATTGTCCTTGATTGTGACCTATTCATGGCAAGTGTTAAAGGTTTTTCATTAGGTCCTAATAACTGAAATAAGTTTTAATCAATTTTTCAAAGATGGCAAAGTAGGAATGTCCTAAGCTCACTTGGTCCCAAGGATACACTAAGTAATAGCTACATCTATGTGACCAACTCTGAAAATAACCTAAACACTGGCATAGCAGGCCTTCTACATTTAATCCTAGAGAGGATGCCACATAGAAAAGAAAAGGGTAGAAGGGAGGAAATGAAATGTGGTTGGGAACCAAATCCCCATGGAGATGTGAGATGGTCAGACCCTACCCCAGGCACCCCAGGCACTAGGGATTATTCTCCGTCATACCTGTCTTTGAAAACCAGTGTGCCTTTGGGTGCTTTTAAAATCAGCAGTCTTAACTCTAGGAGAGACATCAGGCAATAGGAAACTAAATTCCTGCCCTTAAAGAGCCAACATTCTAAATAATTCCACCCAAGACACAGCACAGAATCAGCAGTTTGAAAATGATGTAGGTATATGTGAAGGAGATTTATTTACTAATTTCAAAATATGTTCTGGAGGGGCAAGGGTCTTCAAGAGATTTCTTCAGGAACAAAAATGCCAGCAAGTACCATTTCTCTTTCCTACCCATCTTAGATACCTGGATATTTGCAGGAGCCAGCCCAAATACCTTCTACCTATCTTTTTTTTTTTTTTCAACGTTTTTTATTTATTTTGGGGACAGAGAGAGACAGAGCATGAACGGGGGAGGGGCAGAGAGAGAGGGAGACACAGAATCGGAAACAGGCTCCAGGCTCCGAGCCATCAGCCCAGAGCCTGACGCGGGGCTCGAACTCACGGACCGCGAGATCGTGACCTGGCTGAAGTCGGACGCTTAACCGACTGCGCCACCCAGGCGCCCCCCTTCTACCTATCTTGCTAGCACCACATGCCTCACTCCCATGTTCCCCTGCAGACCTGCCTCATTCAACCACCCATCTCAGCTGGCTTCTGTCCAGTACAGTTCCTTCCCACCCATACCCTGCAAGCAACCCTGGCAGGGACTGGTGTCACTCAAAAGTAACTCCTGTCTTGTGGAAAGGGAGAGAGAACCAGTGTGCCTGTAGGTCTAGCAGCCAAGCCTCTAAACTGTGCAGAGAACAAGCCCTGCCATTTGGCATGCCAGCAACTGTGACAGACAAGCTAGCTGCAGATTTTCAGTTTGACTGCTGACAACCCCCACCAACAAAATCTAATCAGTTGGTCATGCAGGGAACAATCTTTGCTGTTCAGTACACACCTGAAACTGTGGCAGAGAGGCTAACTGCAGACAGCTACCCTGACTGCCAACCTTGCCTACCTGTAACCCTGTACCATCTCAAACAGGCCTCTCAACAGTAAACCTTGTCGACTGAACCCATTGCAGGCAAAGCTGACCATGGCAACTGGCTGAGCTGATGGTAAATGTGGCTCAGTCACAAAAGTAGGGTGCATGCAGCCCACACAGGAGACACCCCTGGAGCACCTGGTTCTGGAGACCAGGGTATTGTGTTACAGGGCACCAAAGGACCTCTTTTATAGGAGGCCACTACTTTTAAGACCAGGAAACATAGCTGACTTACCTAATACATTAACACACACACACACACACACACACACACACACACACACACAAACTGGACAAAATGAAGAGACAGAGGAATATGTCACAATTAAAAGAAAAAATACAGTCACAGCAAAAGATCTAAATAAAACTAAAATAAGCA
This sequence comes from Lynx rufus, assembly GCF_022079265.1. Lineage (NCBI taxonomy): Eukaryota > Metazoa > Chordata > Mammalia > Carnivora > Felidae > Lynx > Lynx rufus. The sequence goes on from NW_025814845.1 coordinate 51,076,085, forward strand.
ATACACCTGATAAAGAATTCAAAATTAATAGTCATATGAGTCTCACTGGACTTAAGAGTGGATGAACTCCATGATAACGTCAACAAAGAGTTATAAAATATAAAAAAGAATCAGAGTTCAAAATTATGTAATAATAATTGAAATTAAAAAATAAACTAGTGGGCAGGGCCTCTGGGTGGCATCTGACTTTGGCTCAGGTCATGATCTCATGGTTCATGGGTTCAAGCCCCACCTTAGGCTCTGTGTTGACAACTTAGAGCCTGGAGAGCCTGGAACTTGCTTCACATTCTGTGTCTCCTCTTTCTCTGCCCCTCCCCTGCTCATGCTCTATCTCTGTCTCTCAAAAATAAATAATAATAAACGTCCAACTCTTGATTTAAAAAAAAATACACTAGTGGGAAAGAACAGCAGGTTAGAGGTTGCAGGAGAATGTATCAATAATCTTGAAGACAGGGTGCTAGAAAGCAACCAAGCTGAACAGCAATAAATAATAATAATAATAATAATAATAATAGGTTAAGCAAACTCTGCATTATCATCAAGTGTGACAACATTCATACTGTAGAGATCCCAAAAGGAGAAGAGAGAAAGAAGGGAGCAGAGAAATTGTTTGAAGAAATAAAACCTGAAAACTTCCCTAATTTGGGGAAAGAAACAGACATCCAGGTCCTAGAAGCACAGTGAATCTCTAACAATATGAACCCAAGGAGGTCAATACCAAGATATATAATAATTAAAATGGCAAAAAGTAATAATAAAGAACAAATTTTAGAAGCAGCAAGAGAAAAGAAAATAGTAACATGCAAGGGGAACCCCTCGAGGCTATCAGCTGATTCTTTAGCAAAATTTTGCAGGCTAGCGGGGAGTGACATGATGTATTCAAAGTGCTGAAAGGAAAAACTTTAGAACTAAGAATAATGGACCCAGCAAGATTATTATTCAGAATACAAGGAGAGATAAAGAGCTTTCCAGATAAATACAATTTAAAGGAGTTCACCTTCACTAAATTAGCCTTATAAGAAATGGTAAAGGAATTCTTTAAGTGGAAAGAAAAGGCTATAACTGAAGTAAGCAAATTATGAAAGGAAAAAATTTCACTTGTAAAAGCAAATATATAATAAAAGTAGTAGATTAATCACTTAGAAAGTCAGTATGGAGGTTAAAACACAAAAGCAGCAAAATCAATTTATCTACAAAATTAGTCAAGAGATACATGTAAGAGTGCTGACTATACTGACTCCATCTTTGGTTCTCCATCTTGTTCATATTTGCTCAAAGACCTCTTTTGGGGCTACCTGTTCCAGGCCTTAGGAGATTAATACACAAACCTTAGAAATGCCTACCCACCAAGTCTGGGATGGGAAGAAGCTTGTTTTGGCCTTCCATTAATTTGTTATAATTAACATAGTCTTTTCTCTTCCTGATGCATAGGTTATGCCACAAGATCAAATTAAAGTCTAGCTGTTGGTTAGGTGCATTCAAGCTGTCTGAGGTGCACATAAACCCTTTGATCTCATTGCAATGTCCTTCTGTCCGTCTCTCACTCTATGTAATCTGTGGACTAAGGTCTGGGTTTTGCAGACAATAACTATACAGTTGCCATGGATTGTTCTCTACCAGAACCTGTCAGTGAGTTACCCTAAATAAAACTCTGTAAAACTGTATGGAGTGGGCTACTTTGTTTTCCAGTCTCAAAGTGCTTTCTCAGTGTGGGAGATACTTCACTGTCTCTCCCTCATCTTCTAACAGATATACAAAATAAAAATAAATAAAATAGGACTCTTTATACACAAAATATGGAGGACAGACTTAAAATATAGCATTTTTAGATTATGTTTGAAATTAAGCATCCATCAACTTAAAATAGACTGCTATACATATAAGGTGTTATATATAAACCTAACATTAGCCACAAACCAAAACTATAATACATACACAAAATATAAAGGAAAAGAAATTTGGGGCACCTAGGTGGGTCAGTTGGTTAAGCATCCAACTTTGGTTCAGGTCATGATCTCATAGCTCTTGAGTTTGAGCCCCAGGTCAAACTCTGTGCTGATAGCCTGCTTTGGATTCTGTGTGTCTCCCTCTCCACTCCTCTACTGCTTGTTCTCTCTCTCTCTCTCTCTCTCTCTCTCTCAAAAATAATAAACATTAAAAAAATTAAAGGAAAAGAAATACAAGCATTAACACTAAAGAAAACCATCAAACCACAAGGGAAGAGAGCAAGAAAAGGAGGAAGGAAAAGAGAAGACTTATAAAACCGACTGGAAAACAATTAAAATGGCAATAAATAACACATCAATAATTACTTTAAATGTAAACGGACAAATGCTCTAGACAAAAGACATAGGGTGACTGATGTATTAAAAACAAATAGAAAACAAAACTCATCTATATGCTGTCTACAAGAGACTTACCTCAGACCTAAAGATATATACAAACTGAAAGTGAAGGCTTGGAAAACACACTATTCAAATGGAAACAAAAAAAGCTGATGTAGCAACACTTATATAAGATGAAATAGACTTCATTTATTTTTTTTTCAACGTTTATTTTTTTGGGGACAGAGAGAGACAGAGCATGAATGGGGGAGGGGCAGAGAGAGAGGGAGACACAGAATCGGAAACAGGCTCCAGGCTCTGAGCCATCAGCCCAGAGCCTGACGCGGGGCTCGAACTCCCCGGACCGTGAGATCATGACCTGGCTGAAGTCGGACGCTTAACCGACTGCACCACCCAGGCGCCCTAAGATGAAATAGACTTTAAAACAAAGACTGTAGCAAAAGACAAAGAAAGGGACTACATAATGATAAAGGGATCAATCCAATAAGAAGATATAATGATTGTAAATATCTATGCACCCAACATAGAAACATCTAAATACATAAAGCAAATATTAACATAAAGGGAGAAATTGATAGTAATATAATAATAGAAGGAGACATTAATGCCCTACTTACATCAATGGATAGATCATCCAGACAGAAAATCAATAAGGAAATGGTGGTTTTGAATGACATGTTAGACCACATGCACTTCACAAATATATACAGAACATTCCAGCTTAAAAAAAAATACACAACTTTTCAAGTGGACATGAAACTTGCTCCATAATAGGTCACCTTAGGCCACAAAAAAGGCTCAATAACACACACACACACACATACACACACACACACACACACACACACACACATAAAATGGAACATCACTCAGTCATAAAAAAGAATGTGATCTTGATGTCTGCAACAGTACAGATGGACCTAGAGGGCATTACGCTAGGGGAAATAAAAGAAAGAAAATACTGTGTGATTTAATTTGTATGTGGAATCTAAACAACAAAATGAACAAAGAAACAAAATAGACCCTTAACGACAGAGAACATACTGGTGGCTGCCAGACAGGAGGTGTGTAGGGGAGGGACAAAATAAAGGGGATTTAGAGATACAAACTTCCTATTATAAAATAAATAAATCACAGATATGAAAAGTACATCGTAGGGGCACCTGGGTGGCTCAGTCGGTTGGGTGATCGACTTTGGCTCAGGTCATGATCTCGCAATTTGTGAGTTCAAGCTCTGCATCAGGCTCTGTGCTGACAGCTCGGAGCCTGGAGCCTGCTTTGGATTCTATGTCTCCCTCTCCTCTTTGTGCTCTTTCTTTCTCTCAAAAATAAATAAACGTTAAAAAAATAAAAAAAAATTACATCCTAGAGAATATAGTCAATAATACTGTAATAATGTTATATTGTAACAGATGGCAATAATACGTATTACAGTGAGTATTGAGTAATGTACAGCATTGTTGAATTAATATGTTGTACACCTGGAACTAATATAACATTATATATTAATTATTATACCTCAATTAAAAAGCTAAATAAAAAATCAGTTTATAAAATATATCAATAAATATAATACAGGTAAATAAGGAAATGTCAAAAATATAGCTGGTATTATGTGAATAACTGTAGAAAACATGGTTAATGTATTTTCTTTAAAAAATTTTTAATGTTTTTATTTACTTTTGAAAGAGAGAGAGACTGAGTGGGAGAGAGGCAGAGAAAGAGAGGGAGACACAGAATCTGAAGTAGGCTTCTGCCTCTGAGCTGTCAGAACAGAGTGGGGGTTGAATCTATGGTGTGAGATCATGACTTCAGCTGAAGTCAGATGCTGAACAGACTGAGACACCTAGGAGCCCCTGTAGTTTCTTGATTTACAAAATCCATCTTACCATTACCTATCCTGTAACCTAACCTAGTCATTCTTTTTAGAAAACATTTTACAATTGTTTTCTTTACCCTGTATTCTCAATTTTTATCATAACTTCTCTCATCCCTTTTTCTTCTTTTTTACCATGGAAATAAATATCAAATAAATATATATCTTTCTGTTCCTGTTCAGAAACCAGTATTTTAAAATACAATGGTATCTTTGTGAATACTCTTTGACATAGAGTTTTGCATCATTCTTTACTTTTCTCTACTTCTCACATATTTTTATCTTATATCCTCAAAAGTGCAGTGTTTTGTACATAAAGATTGTATTTCCCTAATGCACAGAACATTGGACTAGAGTCTATAATCTTGATTCTAGTCCTGGCTTAGCTATTAACCCACGAATAAGTCAATCACCTCACTAGTTATCAATTTTACTTTCTTCAAAATTAGAGAATTTGATTATCGCTAATATTCTGCTCCAATCTCTACTGGAAGGAGATATGTTCCTTTAAAATATTTGTATTGCCTGCTTTTATACATATTCATTTTTCAGATACAGGCATTTTTCATTCAGACCTCCTAATTGGTTTTCATCTGCCATTTTTGATCCATGCTATTTTTATCAAGAACAAGACAGAAAAATCATTAATAATTATGATATATCTCTGAATTTTAAAGCTCATATATTAGAACCCAAACTTTTCAATAAGTTTTATGAATTGTTTTGTCTTTCCTACTAGACTGGGAGGCCCTTAAAGGCATAGTCCTTGACTAATTCATCTTTATATTTTCATAGTACATAAAACAAACTGCCTTGCATGTTAGGGACTTGAAGAAATTCATTGAATAAAAGCACCAGAAACCTTATTTACATTTCTAGCACTGTTCATATTGAAAATGTCAAATTTTCTGGAATCCTCAACTCAGAAACATAGTTGAGTTTCATAGTAGACACTAAATCTAAAACTAGAAAAATAATATTATATCACCAACTTTTAGGCTGATTTTCATCAGACAAATCTAGACTTAATATTTAGAAAAGGAAAGAATACCAAAGAAGAATGGGGAAATGCTGATATTAAAAGGGGAAGATGATATAGCTGACATTTATGAGATATCAAACATTTGACTCAGCCATAAAAAATATTTAAAAGATTTAGCTTTAAATTATCTTCAGGCTTGCTTTTTCTTATTTCTATAGCCTGTTACTGTTCTATAGCCCGATACTGATAATTTCAGTATCCTTATAAAATCACAATTCGAGAGGTCACTATTTAACTTTGAGTCCCCTTTTCCTTTGCTGCTTCTGTCCATTTTGATTGTGACTGATAATATTGGGAGACTTCATGGCATCATTGCCTCATGTAGTTTGTATGCCTCAAGGAGATGTAATCTCAGATGACCAAGCATCTATCACTCCTATGAGGAAATATCTATAACAGGCAATTAATTGTATTTCAGATCCTCCAGTTAGTCATTTATATAAGATTTAACAGTAGTGTTCATGGGCATTCTATTGATCTGTATGTGTGGCCAATTTATCTTTCCTTCCCTGTGACTGAACATAATATACAGCATATTTGTTTTTTTCTTTTCTTTCAATGAATTATCATGTACTAAATTTGCTTTCCCCCCCTTCTTAAAATGTTATTGGATTTATTTATAAAGTTGAGTATTTATATGTAGGTGAAGGTTGTGATTCTTACCACATAAAGCCATTTGCAAAAATATAGAAATGTAAGCCCCATTGAATAAACAAGTAAAAGCAAGCCCAAGTACCCTTGAATTTCTCTCTGTAAATGCTTATAGTTGCCCATCACAACACAGAATACAAAGGCTTCAAAAAAATGCAACATTTCCTTCCCTTTCTTTTTCTGTACACACAAGTACATACAGGAAGGGACTGCAGAGGTTTAAGATTGTCTGGTACTATGGAAAATACTGCCTTTCTAGAATCTAACACAGTCCAAGATTACTTTGTGACAAAGAAAAGTAGGGCCACCCGAATAGGGCTAGAGAAGGGCCTGAAACAATTTGTTATCTTTATTTTTAAACATACCCACTTCAGAAAATGATGGACAGCCTACATATGAGGGAGTCATGGGCTTGCACAAATCCTCTTAAGCTTTTTCCTCCAATGGAGGCAGAGATATTTGGAAAGAAACAGAGAAAACACCCAGATAGCAACAAGATCATCATTAATCAGGAATCGTAGTTTAAACTTTAACTAGCTTTTGGAAGCAATCTCCAAATTGCACTTTTCTGTTTTCCTGGGGATTTTTTCCCACTTATCTATCATATCGAGTGTGGGGCAAAAAATGAATTCTAATTTGTATACATTCATGCTAAAAGCAGAAGAGAGAAAAAAGTCACAGCCATTTCCCAGTTAAATAATAACTTGGGTTTTTTGGAGTTTCATTTCTTATTTCTCTTCTTTTCCCTTATCTCAAAGTACACCTCTTTGTATTCCAGAAGAACTCCAAGATTTGCATATAAATCTAATTGTGTGTATTGATGCAAAACTTTTCAATTCATGACAAACTACCCATAGATATTAAAATTAATTTGTGAGGAAAGAGCCATTGTGTTTAGAGATACACAGTGTCAAGCCTCCTGCTCCTCCACATTTTACCACCACTTAGCTGTCCACAGCATGGCCTTAGAAGTACTAAACACTCACTTAAGAAAAGAGCTACATGTCTGAGAAAGATGTATATATGAACTTGGCTTTGTATATCTGTGTACTTTGCATATGTACTTGTTACTTTTATTATTACTGAAAGGTAATGTAAGGCTTTTCCTATTGAGAGGAGATTGATCCAAGTAAGGAGTCACTTCAACCTTGTGACAATTGGGAGTTATTATCACTTACATCATATAGTAATCCCCAAATTAGTTAGCAACCGAGTAGCTACTTGTGTATTTACTCTGTGTAAATCAATTTTTCTTGCTAAAATCAAGACCATTGCATTCTCAGATTTTTCCTTTAAATTTAAACTAGGTTGATTGAGTAGATGTGGTGTTTATTTATTCAGTTATGTCTTATCTTAGGTATAGTGCTTTCTTTCCTGTGGATGTAAGTCATAGGGCTCTCTGAATTGTTTATGTTAAGGGAGACAGAGGGGTATTTCCAGAAAATATAATGGATCTTAGTATTTTATTTAGACAGTGACTTCTCTATTCTCTACTAGCTCTCTCTGATTGTGAAATTCCAAAGTCGAATGTAAATTATTTGGAAGTCTATCTTACTATTCCTATAGTTGAACTTACCAAGAGGAGTATCTACTGATGCAGATGGAACAATACTATCAAAATTGAAAAAAGGAATTTTACTTTTAAGCACATAGGAGAAAAAACTTCAAAGTTACCAATTCTTAGGTTTATAGCTTTTATACAGCTAGTATTAAAGCTCGTAACTCTTATAGGGAAGGAGAAAGAAGTTTAAGACTACAATCCTGCTCATAGCTTAAGAGTAGAAGTGATATACTGGATAGCACTTTATTTAACCTGTTTTCTATCTTTTTGTTAGAGATTTTATAGACCATGGGCTTATGTTATCCGTCATGCCATTCTGGTCATACATAATTTTATCCAGGAGTATGTGGCTGAAATGAACAAAGGGGGTAAAGGGAATGACATGTTTGTCCTAAAAGTTCAAGTGAAAAATTTAAAAACATCAGTGGACTCTGGAGAGAGCCCCATTATTTGAAAAAACTTGATATTATCAGTTTCAATTAACAACATTTTAATTTAGAAACTGTTACTAACAAAATGTCAGAAATTCTGTATCTTGGTATTTTTCTTTCAGAGTGAGTCATCTAGGTAAACTACCACAAAACTGAGTGTAAAATAATTATGTGGTACCCAATAAAATTTGGATAATGTTAGAAAAAATCCCAAAGGAGATACACCATTTGATGCCTACATAACAAAAATCGCTTTTCAAACTTAAATAGGAACACAGAGGTCTTTGTAATTAACAAAATGACATTGAGATATACATAAGTTAAGAAAGTGTAGAGAAAATGAAATTAATGAATGTTTTATAATACACACAGAGGCAGTTAAGGTTATTGTGCTTATTTCATTTAAACATTGTATTTTCCAGTTGGTAATGACATAAATATCAAACCCTCTTTTAAAAACAGTTAATGGCCTATAATCAATAGAGTTTGCATATGTCCATTCAAGGACAGAATTTAGTTTTTGAAATTCAGGATAATAGCCACTTCTTAAATCTACTTGTATAGATAACCTCTTACTGTGAAAGCTGCACTACAACTAAATTTTTTGCCCTTGAAGTCAATGAGAATTCTGTTGCCTGAAATGTGACCACAAATGGACTTACTCTGAATTCTGTAGATTTTATTATTTAGTCATGAGGCCTCTTTCCTGGGCATTAGAATATGACTTAAGAGTCTGTGGATGGGAGAATAATTATTTGCTAAATGTAATACTCTGGCTTCAAAAGATTTGCATTCTAATTGATAACCTTGTGATAAATATGTCACTGAGATACCATAACTTGTTATCTTTCTGATAACTTTCTGATATCTTAATCTGAAAACCATTAAGACTGCATGCAATCTAAATTCAAATTGTTTAACAGTGATCTTATTATGTCTGATGGAAACTTTAGGTCCACACTATGAGATTTATATATCAGATCAAACTTTCATTTTCAAAGGGAAAAGTATAAGATTTTTAATATCTAGATATTTGCAAGTAAATGTAGCTCTATATATGTACCATTTTTTCATGGATTTTTAAAGTAATCAACTAGAAGAGTTTCAAGGGTATTATAACACGATACTCATCCAATAAATAAACCCTAGTCATTAGAATGACAAGCCAGTAGAAAATGTTCCCCTTGGAAAGTCACATGGTAACCAGAAACATTACTTGACTAATTACAATTTCAAAAGATACTGACATTTATTTAAATCCAATTGGATTTTTCCTGATATTGCTTTGTTTTGGAAAACAGCCAAATGTTTAATGAATCAGAATTTTTATATTTCATATACATTTTCCAAAAGACTTCAGTAAAATGCATTATGACACAATCAAGCAACAAAATGATTTTTAAGTTTTTTTTCTTTCTGATTAAAACATATATGCAGAAAGAAAACAAAAACATGCATTAAATATACCACTGCTAAGAATTCCACCCTTAAAGTAAAACTAGCAAAATAATTCTACTTTACTTTCAATGTAGTTGGAAATTAACAACAGGGTTTATATAATTTCATTAAAGAAAGACATTTAGACTATTGCAATGTGTAAAAACAACTATAATAAAACTTGCTTGACTATAGTGAGTAGTGTAATGACTAATATTCAAGTCTACCCTTGAGGAATTTATAGTTTAGAAAGTAAGAAAGACATACATGACAAACTGAGGGATAGGAGGCTATGGAAAGGATTATCTAGCACTAATGGAAAAAAGAGGAAGAGAGAATACAGGAAAAATTCCCATGCAACTCAGGAGTCTCCCATCCCTAAAAGTTAAAATGGTAATAAAACCCAGACATTTTAAATGAAAAGACATTTCCAAAAGAAGTCACTTAATTTTTTAGTTAAGATTTAAAATCACTATTTTGTTCTTGGCAAAACTAGCTTCTTTGATAATGAAAAGTAGTTTTTCTGCCACACAAAAGGTGTGGATGACTCTAAAAGCACAGAACATGATATATATCAGAGTGACTACTGAACATTGAAATTAAGTTTCTAGAAAGGGGTTGACATAGGCATTTATTTGGCCTTTGAGGTGTGGAGATTGCATTGAAATTCCAGATTCTTTTTTTTTTTTTTTAAGTTTATTTGTTGAGAGAGACAGAGACAGAGAAAGAGAGAGAGAGAATCCCTGAGTGTAGAGCAGGGCCTGATCCCACAACTGTGAGATCACGACCTGAGCCAATATCAAGAGTCTGATGCTCAACTGACTGAGCCACCCCAGCATCCCTAAATTCCCAGACTTTTAATTTATCAGCTTCTATACCTACTTAAAGGAAATGAGACTTGACCTAACGAAGCCTGAAGTAACGAAAGCAAAGTTGAATAAACAAGATATGTAAAAGAAATTAGACTAATTGTGAAAGGGGATAAGGATCGAATCTCTTATTATTTTTGTTGAAATATTAATAATCAAATGTAATAATATACATTATTTCATTCAAAAGGTTTTTTTACCCCAAATTATTTGTGGTTGAGGATGAGGCATATTAGAATACACATGCTTAATGACCTTAAATGTCAAATTATGACACAAAATTAGCAAAACAAACAAACACACACACAATTTGAGTAAAAAGGGATAAAAATGTTATACTACCATTTCTAACTGAATTAACTCTTTTGTTGCTCTATTGATATAACCATGGAAGAAATAAATCAGCAGTTTATATCATAAAAAGATTTGACCATTATTTGGCCTATTACCTTTAATAAAAATATGTATTCAAGAACCAGTCCCAAAGCTTTTCCTCTTCTAAGGAGCAAAAACAAACTAAAAGAAATAAAGCACTTTACATGTGAAGCACTTTTCAATAAATAACTATTTACCATTAACATGTTATTCTTGCAGTTTCTGGACTTTTTGCCTATTTAGAATGGAAAATAACAGAATATTTCCATAGTTGGCGAATTCATCCAAAAAAGTCTCTGTCAGATTTAGTCTTATGGTTTTTGTTTGTTTAATCTGCTGCCTGAACTGAATGAGGCCTAAGACACAAGTTAATATATTTTAGGACCAATGTGAGCAATCATAATACCCATTTATAATGGGTAAAGTGTTCTTGTCAATTTGTTGGTATGCAAACAATTTAAATGTCAGAGTGATCATATAAAACAGATTATTAAGATTTGGCTTTACTTTTTGACACTATTTTCCTGTATTATATCCAAATATAATTTTTTTAAATGCCACTGTTAAAAGGACCAGACTCAAAGGAGAGGAAATCAGCACGGCCATGCCTTTTTCTTATCCCCCAATCCTCTTATTCAATTAAATGCTGACAAAACAACTCTACTGTCGGAGTGGTTGAGATGAATGACTAGTTTATATTGCTTTATCCATGATATACATAATCACAATAAAATTTTTCTTCATATAATATCTTATTTTTTGACTTAAATTTTTGTTAGTTAACATACAGTGCAATATTGATTTCAGGAGAGTCAGTGATTCATCACTTACACACAACACCCAGTGCTCATCACAATTTTCTTCATATAACTACTAGAAGTTCATTAGCTATCTGTAATTTCCCAAAGTGGGATTTTTGTCTTTGAAATTAGAATGTCATTAGTGTGAGTTGCTATTATGCCAGTAATCTTCAAAACTTAACTCCAAGGCAATTAGTTTAAGTGAACTCTAATTTCCAGATATAGGCTCCCTTGTAGTGCAAAACAGTATTTTGTTTTTCAAAACTACCTGTTTAACAAGGACTTATTGTCTGATTATTTTAGATTTTACATAAAATTTGTTTCACATCTTCACATCTTGTTCTTTGGTTGTTATAATTCTTATTATGTTTTCTTTGGAATGTTTGGTTATTTTTCAAATATAGAAAGCTTAGTTTCTTTTTTGGTGTGTTTGAGTGAAATTTGAGATATATTCAAATGGTCACTGAAATATTTTTTTCCTATTTAAAAGAAAAAAGAAAAAATATAAAAACTACAACTTTATAACTGTTAAATGCCTTTGTAATGTGTTATGTTTGATTGATCCATTTATACCATTGGAACAGAGTTGATATGACAAGGAAATTCAGGGAAGATCATGTCTATATTATCATACTTGTATCATTCTCTAGCATTGTCCATTCTATGGTATATAAGTTACTTTCATCATGTGTATAATTAAGTATAATAAGGCATTCAGAGTCTAAAAATAATGGTTTCTATTATGGTAAATGTATCCAACATTTTTTTATTGTTCTCTTTATTTGAAAGATGCTTTTCAGGATATGTTTAAGTTTCAGAATTTATCAAAGAATAAGAATTTATCTCATTCTTTGAAACAGAAGATGCATAGAAAAGATGAAACCTTATTTCCTTTAACTTTGATATTGAGTCTCATCTCACTGTACTTATTAAGATACATTTATTTGCTATATTTTATTTCTCAAGACATATGAGTAATTTTCTATTTTCCTGTCCATTCTACTAGATAGTATCATAAGGATCAGTATGAATTTCTTATTATTTTATAGCTACTGAACCTAGAATTTTGAAAGCCATAATTATTATTTTTGACAGAAAGTTGATAGAGATAAATGGCTAAAGAAGGCCATTTCTTCATTTACTGCATGGAAGACATTTACCTTATGACAAATACTATTTAAAGACTTACAGGTGAAATTTATTTTATGATGCAGCTCGTATAAGCACTTTTATTTCCTTAAATAACTGGTAAAATTTCTCTCTCTCTCTCTTACTCATTCATTTAATATACTATTTATTTACAAATTTGTTTCCACCAGAAAGTGCAATGCCATTTTAACACATATATTCTTTTAGTAAAACACAACTTTTTTAAAAAAAAGCTGCCTGTATACACATGAGACTCTAATCTGTATCCCTGGTGTACCTAAGACTCAAAAAAAGTGTCAAAATAAATTGTCCTTTCAAAAGCCCAAGATACATTTTGTCAAATCAAAATCAAAGTCAATGCCAGCAAACTTCATCACCAGTTTTGTTTCTCCTGTCCTTTGTTCATATATAATCTGCAGTCAAATCTTTTTTTTATATTTATTTTTATTCACAAGTTTCCTCACTCCCACAAGTATTATATAATTACAAGACCTTTCTCTATAAATATTTGACTGAAAGAGATCAATTTTCTTGAATATTTTTGAACTCTCCTAGAATAAACAATGTCAATCTCTTTGATGACTTTGAGAAGACTGAAACTTGCTAGATTTACTAAATCTATAGCACTTAGCTATTCTATGAAAATAATTTTTATTAAAAAGTAAAGAGGGGGCACCTGGGTGGCTCAGTTGGTTAAGCATCCAACTTTGGCTCAGGTCATGATCTCTCAGTTTGTAAATTCGGGCCGCGCATGGGGCTCTGTGCTGACAGCTTGGAGCCCGCAGCCTCCTTTGAATTCTGTGTCTCCCTCTCTCTCTGCCCCTCCCCTGCTCATACTCTGTCTCTCAAATATAAATAAATGTTAAAAAAATTTTTTAAAAAGAAAAGTAAAGAGGACAGGATTTAAAAGAAGTAAATAATATTGCAGTCTGTTTGCCATTTGTTATTTTTTAATTGGTTTTCTGATTTTTTTATGTCTATTCTTAACCAAGACTGGATAGACTTTTGTTGCTGAATAGAAAGAATTAAGGGAGAAATAAGACTTATGAAGTGAAAGCAAAGTAAGGATTTGGGTGTAGGAAAGGGGAGCTATGATTTGAAAGAAAAACTTTAATAATGGCAGTTTAACATTCTTGAATGCTTATTTAGTACCTGGAAATACACTAAGTGCTTTACATATATTAGCTCATTTAAACTTCTCAGTAACATTCTTTTTTTCTTTCTTTCTTTCCTTCTTTCTTCATTTATTTTTTATATTTTTATTATTTTTTTTCAGTAACATACTCTCTAATGAGAAGGCACATCTTTTTATCCATGTTATAATTTAAGTAACTGATGCACAAAAAGGTTAACTAAACTGCTTAAGGTATCACAGTTAGGAGTGGTACAGCTATGATAGGAATTTTGCCAGTTCTATTTCCCTGTCCACACTCTCACACAGAATCATACTATACATGATAATGAAATCTGATTCATTTTGTGACATTAGTAAAAGTAATCTCTTAAGACAGGAAAGAGCAGGACAAGTATTTCCTTACCTTGTGAAAAGACACAGAAAATGAAGAGTTAAAAAAAAAAAAACTTTAAGAAGTGGAAAGTATATAGTTTGTGAAACAATATTGTAGATTCAGTGGACAGATTAACCTCCCCTACCTTCCTATTTATGTAAATATATCTGGGGCGCCTGGGTGGCTCAGTCGGTTAAGCGGCCGACTTCAGCTCAGGTCAGGATCTCACGGTCCGTGAGTTCAAGCCCCGCGTCGGGCTCTGGGCTGATGGCTCAGAGCCTGGATCCTGCTTCCGATTCTGTGTCTCCCTTTCTCTCTGCCCCTCCCCCATTCATGCTCTGTCTCTCTCTGTCTCAAAAATAAAACGTTAAAAAAAAAAATTAAATGTAAATATATCTGCCAAATAAATAAAGCCAAAACAAAACGGGGAGTGTACCCATTAGAATTTTTGACAAAATTTTGGAATACAGAGAGCATATGCAGTACAAGAGATTAATGAAGTAGAGTGGAGAAAGACATAAGCAAAGCAGGTATGGTACAAGGCAAGGATATAATGAAACTCGGAGTTTTCTACCAGATGGGACTCTGCAGGGATTCCAAACTCAGAATCACAGTCCATAAAAAGCAAAAGTCCAATGTATATGAATTACTCTAGTTTTTAATTTTTTTAATGTTTATTTATTTTTGAGAGAGACAGAGAGTTGAGAGAGTGTGCAAGTCAGGGAGGGGCAGAAAGAGTGGGAGACACAGAATCTCAAGCAGGCTTCAGGCTCTGAGCTGTCAGCACAGAGCCAGAGGCGGGGCTCAAAACCATGAACCACAAGATCATGACTTGAGCTGAAGTCGTACCCTTAACCAACTGAGCCACCCAGGCACCCTTCCTCTAGGTTTTTAATTTAATGATCATCAATGGTTGTTCAGTCCTTCTCATACTCCTCATATAGAGAAAACTTGTCAGTGGAGACATTTACCATCATACCTAAAATTAGGGTAAATCCATTGAATCCATAAGAAATTTGCCAGTGAGTAACTAAAATTTAAGTGGCAGGGTTGGTGCACCAGATAAAAACTCATTTTCTGTCACATGTGATAAGTTCAGTTTGTCTGCCAATATTTTGACCACTAATTCTAAAATAAAAAATGTCACGGGGCGCCTGGGTGGCGCAGTCGGTTAAGCGTCCGACTTCAGCCAGGTCACGATCTCGCGGTCCGGGAGTTCGAGCCCCGCGTCAGGCTCTGGGCTGATGGCTCAGAGCCTGGAGCCTGTTTCCGATTCTGTGTCTCCCTCTCTCTCTGCCCCTCCCCCGTTCATGCTCTGTCTCTCTCTGTCCCAAAAATAAATAAACATTGAAAAAAAAAATTTAAAATAAAAAATGTCAGTAGATATGCTAATAATTTAAAACTCGTAATCAGTTCAAGAAAACACATATGAAAAGTAAATCCTTATAGTAATCAAACTATTCACAAATATTAATAAAAAAATAGAAAACTAGTGGTCAACACATATTTTAAAAAAAACAATTGTACAGGAGTGAACCATTACACTAAAAAAATGACAAATTATACCAGAGGAAAGAGATAATTCACGGAATACAAGGACATTTAAAAATAGCTAGCAACGTTGGAGAATATAAAAAAAAAAAAAACATTGCTTCAGAGTGTCTGGGTGGCTCAGTCAATTAAGCACCGGACTTTGGCTCAGGTCATCATCTCACGGTTTGTAAGTTTGAGCCCCCATTTGGGTTCTGTGCTGACATCTCAGAGCCTGGAGCCTGCTTAGGATTCTGTCTTTCTCTCTCTCTCTCTCTCTCTCTCTCCCTCAATCTCTGCCCCTCCCGCCTCGTGTTCCGTCCGTCTCTCTCTCTCAAAAATAAACATTAAAAAAATTGATTCAATAAATCAAAGAGAAAAACTGATTTGAGAGAACCAGAAAGACATTTTTTTAAACTGTAAATGCACAGGGGCGCCTGGGTGGCGCAGTCGGTTGAGCGTCCGACTTCAGCCAGGTCACGATCTCGCAGTCCGTGAGTTCGAGCCCCGCGTCGGGCTCTGGGCTGATGGCTCAGAGCCTGCAGCCTGCTTCCGGTTCTGTGTCTCCCTCTCTCTCTGCCCCTCCCCCGTTCATGCTCTGTCTCTCTCTGTCCCAAAAATAAATAAACGTTGAAAAAAAAAATTTTAAACTGTAAATGCACAGAAAATGAAAAATTTAATAGAAGACATTAAACATAAAGAAAATTTGTAGAATGTTGAGTAAAATGCCAAAACAAGAAACAAAACTTAAGCATAGAGATTCTACCGTAAAAATATTTATTTATTTAAAAAAAATTTTTTTAATGTTTATTTTTGAGACAGAGAGAGACAGAGCATGAATGGGGGAGGGTCAGAGAGAGAGAAAGACACAGAATCCCAAGCAGGCTCCAGGCTCTGAGCTGTCAGCACAGAGCCCGATGCGGGGCTCGAACTCACGGACAGTGAGATCATGACCTGAGCCGAAGTTGGACGCTTAACTGACTGAGCCACCCAGGTGCCCCTATTGTAAAAATATTTAAATAACAAAAAGCAAAGTGGGGGCACCTGGGTAGCTCAGTCTTCTAGGTGGCTAACTCTTGATTTTGGCTCAGGTCATGATTTTACAGTCATGAGTACAAGGCCTGTGTTGGGTTCCCCACTGAGCACAGAGCCAATTTCGGTTTTTCTCTCTCTCTCCCTCTCTCTCTCAATCTTTGCCCCTCTGCCCCCCCTCCCCCGCCCCCCAACTCACCAGTGCAGGCTCTCACTCTCTAAAAAAAGACAAAAATCATAGAGCTGAAGTGCAAGAGTATTCGAATAAAGGAAGTTAACATTAACTGCTAATTTTTAAATTTCTCTATTTTTGACCTATCAACCAAATTGGCTTATAATAAAAAATATATTGAAACATCTGCAGAAAGTCTTTTGTAGAGTATAACCAGAATATTTTAAATGTCAAGAATCATAACAGTCATTAAGTTAGATTTCTCTTTGAACTAAAATAGTACTAATGAAAATATTTTAAATATATATAAAATAAGTTTCTTAAAGTTTGGCTTTATATCTGTGTGGTGTTATTTAATACACCTTCTTCTAAATCATATGTTTAGTATATTGAAGTATTCACTGTTCAAGCTTGAAGTTGGAGTGTACTTTTTAAGAAAATATAGGTGCTGAATTTTTTAAGGTCTTTTTTTCATTTATGTTACTGAGAAATATTAAAATAATTGACCTAGTCAGGAAAGTAGTTGGTAGGTATGAAAGGGCAAACACAGATACAGATAGGTTTCCATGTTAAAGACAAAAAACTGTCAAGTTTCTGCTCTAAGCAAATGACATCAACACATTTTTATTTCCAACATGCAATACATTCCCTGACCTCTATCAGGGAGGTAGATTTGTTATAAACATGTCATAGTGATGCCTATTAATGTCACAGGTCTTTTAAGAGCACTAAAGGCATATGTTTTAGTATTAATGTATGTTAATTTCACTCATGATAAAGCATGATGAGACAGTTTGGTGAACATGAGTCCTATAATAAAATCAAGTTGAGAGAAGGGCAGCTCTGTACTAACATCACACTATTACTGATATATACATATATATACACACATATCTGAGTGTATGTGTTTATATACACATACACATGTGTATGTATATACATGTGTATATATGTGTATGTGTATACATGCATATATATATGTGTGTGTATATATGTATCAGTGTATATATTTATATATATATTTATACATGTGTGTGTATATATCACACATATATCAGTATATATTTTATATATATGTATAGACATCATATACATATATATATATATATTGATCATATTGCCACTCTTAGTTCTGCAATATTTTTAATGTCTAAACACAAACACTGTACTAAGGGCATATATTTAGGTCCAAAAAGCAAACTTTGTTCAGTAAGAAATATTTTAAAGCCACTTAATGTGTTTTATAAATGAGTTGTTGTAGAAAATAAGATTTCATTAGTTAGGAAGAAAAATTGGCAAAAATGGCACTACTCTAATACCATTTTGGCAATAGCTATATCAGTAATGCATTATTTGTTTTATAGAAAGTGCTATAAAAATATAGAAGTAAAAGCCATAGTCATTTATTATCTTTCCCTTTAGCAAGACAGACTAAGTATCTTTCAACATATTTCAATCCTTTGGCATTTTTAGCTAATTTATTCACCTAGCACATTTCAGCTCAAAAGCAACATCTGCTTTCTTTCTTGCTTTGCTATAATGTTGAGAGATGAAGCAAGATAATTACCGTAAGGCTATCTACTCACATTTTTCTATAGTACATGAGGTATAAAATTTACCTAAACCTTTGATTATATGGAGAAAATTAAGAGGAAATGTCCAAAAATGTGTACATGCATTATTGACACATATATTCATACTGTAAAACAAGATTACTGAGTAGCGAATCCTGGATCTAAGTATTTTGCAGTCTTCAATTGTGTGCAGGAAGAAATAAGAGACAGAAAATTGATTTAGCATGCTGAACTCTTTGGCACTGAACCGTAATAAGAAAATTGAACTTATCTAGTTTATGCATACAAAAGAGATACTGCTGAAGATGGACATTCATTTATCCTCCTTAACACATATGTATAGAATATATGCTCTATGCTAAGCAATGTTCTAGGCAAAACAGACAAAAATCTATTACAGGACTTCTAATTGAGAGTAACAGACTATGTAGTTTATTAGAAGGGAGTACGTGCTTGAAAAGGAAAAAGAGAGGAATAGGGGGCACAGGCTGAGGCGAAGATGTGTGAGAAGACAGGAATATTGTAGATGACATCTGAAAAAGATGTTAAAATGAATTTTTAAAATTCTACAAAAGAAAAAAAAAACAACAAAATGAATCTGACATGACTACTCTGGTTCCAACTATCTTTTTAAAATGTTTATTTATTTAGTTATTTTGAGAAAGAGTGCAAGCAGGGGAGGAGCAGAGAAGGAGAGAAAGAACCCCAAGCAGGCTCCAAGCTGTCAGCACAGAGCCCAATGCAAGGCTCCATCTCACAAACCATGAGATCATGACCTGAGCCAAAATCAAGTGTCAGACACAACCAACTGAGCCACCCAGGTACCCCATTGTTCCAACTATCTTCAAGTTTGCTTTCTTCATCCCCTTCAAATATTTCCATAAACGTCATTTTCTCGGTATTCTTTTCAGATTGATGTCCTTTTTTAAAATCTTTGCTCAAATTTCACCTTGTCAGTGTGGATTTCTTTGACTCATTTACTTAAAATTATAATTCTCCCCTCCTACCTTTAAATTCATCCTCCCCTTAAGTTTTCTGGAGATTATTTTTCTCCACTTCTCACCATTGAACAACTATATATTTTTCTTAGTAATTAGTTGATTGCCCAACTCCTGCAACTAGGATGTAAATTACATGAAGGCAAAAATTTGTTTTGTTTTCACTGCTGTAGCCCTAGCCTTTGAATAGCTCTTCAATTTAATAGGGACTCAAAAATGTTTATTGAATATATATTTAAGGAATCAAGGTATCATTCTTGACACATCCATTCCCTTCACTTTTATGCCCAATCAATTATTACATCTTGCTTTTTTTTCCTCCTGAACATCTCTTTAGTCTATATGCATCTCTCCACTTCTACTGGCATCAGGATGCCCTCATCTCGATGATTGCATCTCCCACTCTTTGCAGTTTCTACCTTTGGCCTTTGCAAATCCACTCCCTTCACTGTAGCTAAAAGGAACACACTAAAATGAATATCTGACAGACTTATTCCAACTTCAGAAATTCCTCAGCAGAGTCATTTGATTCGTAAAATAAAGCTCCAAATCCAGCTCAATGTGGTGGTGCCAACATCTCCAGCCTCAAGTTTTGCCATTTCCCATTCTTTCCTGATATCAGGGTCATATTACCCTTTTCTCCTTGATTAAACTCACAATATTATTCCCTTTCTCTAGAGCTGTGCACATAACTCTAACATACATGTTCACGTCTACTCCCCCTCATCTCTTCCCTGCTGTTGGGTCCATTTGTTTTCTCAGGAAAGAAACAATACAGAATAAATTTTCTGACCACTTAGAACTTTGGTTGCAATATTATATAGATCTCTAAACTCTGCTTTCATAGCCCATACCTCAGCTTTAAATATAAATTTGAGGAACTGTTTTATAATGCTCTATGAGGATGGACATCATTTCTGCTAAGTTCACCATGGTGTTCTTAGAAACTTACACACAGAAAATGCTCAAAAGTAAGACCAGGAAACAACCAAAATGAATGAATAAAGATGAGTTATCTGGGATTCCTCCCAAATTTAGTGACCTAGTATATGGAGAAAATGTGACCTAATTGACAGTGACAAACTTAAGAATGAATATTGAGTTGAATCAGTAGCTTTTGATGCTGGTTCAGAATATTAATGCAGATAGACTAGCTGAATAATGCTAAAATACTTATGTATTTGAAATAAACCAGTAATAAAGTTTATAAAACTTATGTAAGTCTTAACACAAAGAACATATAAATCCAATTGAGGATCTATGTATTTCTGTTATTTTTTTTCCTTTTTTCATTATGTTTGACATTTTTAAACTGAGTTTTGTTACAGTTCATTAGCTTATTGCTACGTGCTAGTATGATGAGATTGCACTGAGATGCATAACATAACATTTTAGCATGAACAATTGAAATTACAAGGTTTTGCAGACAATGTGTTGTGGAGATTGTTTCAGCTTGGCCTGGATGCTGAGTTTGTGAGCAGGTAGCTGGTTGTAATGGAGTGAGATGAAATTGGTGCCCAATCATTGGAGAAAGTTGTAATGATGTATGAAATGAGAAATCCCTGCCCACCCAGGGCAAAGAGAATACAAACACTTATTTGCAATCACTGCTGTGCTATTTTCTCTAAAATATTATGCAACTCCAGAGAATGGAAAGTCCGGGACACAGACAAAACTTGCAGTTTATCAGAAAAAGTGAGATTTTCAAAAAGATTTGTTGGTAGATTTGGGAAAATGAAAAGTTACACAGCCTCCTGAAGTAAGCAAGATTTTTTTACCCTATATATACCCCCACTTATATAATTAAACTCCAATATCCTTAACCCAATACAACGTAAGTGCATGCTCCATAGAAAATAACTTCTCCAGGAAAAATACTTTGAAAACATGCAAGTTGAAACCTCAATTCCATTAAATATTTGAAACGAGTTTTATTTTGTCTCCTTTCTAATGTCCTAGAATAGGCTATGATAAGATCTGTTAATTAATTAAATTCATCCAATCATTGTTTATTAAAAATTTACTGTATCATGCACAGTACCAGCACTGTGGATACAGAGTAAGCAAAGTGCAAACACTGCTGCCTTACTGGAATTTACACTCTGATTCAGAAAAAAGGAGAATAAATAACAAAATCATGCAACATGTTTGCAGTAAGTACTATGGAGAAGAATAAAAGGGAAAGGAGTGTCAAAAAAGCGGAGTGAAGGTTTCTATTATAAGTAAGTGGGTTAAAAAAAAAAAAAAAGCTCACTAAGAAGTTACTAAGAACACTCCTGAAGGAAACAAGCAAACAATTCATTCTGTGGTTTAGGGAAAGGGCATTTCAAGCACAGGGTAAAACAAGAGAAACAGGCAGGAGAGTGCCTGGGATATTTGAAGAACACCAGTGAATCAGTGTAGGTACGTAAACAGAGTTAGAGGGGACTTCAGAAGAGGAGGCAGCTCCTATAGAAAATTATAGGTGATTGTAAATGCTCTGCATTAGTCTAAGTAAAATAGGAAGCCATTTGGAGTGTTTAGAGCCAGGGAATGACATAGTCAAGGATATTGAAAGAGGATTACTTTGACTGCCTTATGGAAGAATGAAGATCAGCCAGAAATTACTGCATTAATCTGGAGGAGATGGAATCATAGCTTGTACTAGGAAGAATATAGAAAACTTAACATGGAAGGCAGAGAAAAATGAACCTGAAACTACTTCAAATGTATAACATAATTATACTAAACGAGAAGGAGGAGAAAAAGAGGAGGAGGAGGGAAGTAGTTTATAAGAAAACGAATCCAGGGGCACCTCGGTGGCTCAGTCAGTTGAGCATCTGTCTCTTGATTTGGGCTCAGGTCATGATCTCATAGTTGGTGAGATTGAGCCTCCTGTGAGACAGCAGAGAGCCTGCTGGGATTCCCTCTCTTCCTCTGTCTCTCTGCCCCTCCCCTGCTTGTGTGGGCAGGTATGCTCTCTCTAAACAAACAAACAAACAAACAAACAAACAAACAAACATTAAAAAAACTAATCCAGGGGCGCCTGGGTGGCGCAGTCGGTTAAGCGTCCGACTTCAGCCAGGTCACCATCTCACGGTCCGTGGGTTCGAGCCCCGCGTCAAGCTCTGGGCGGATGGCTCGGAGCCTGGAGCCTGTTTCCGATTCTGTGTCTCCCTCTCTCTCTGCCCCTCCCCCGTTCATGCTCTGTCTCTCTCTGTCCCAAAAATAAATAAAAACGTTGAAGAAAAAAAAAAATTAAAAAAAAAAAAAAACTAATCCAGGTAACTTTTAAACATGGAATTTTTATAAAATACTTTCAAACTAATGATTAAAACAACTTACAATTATGAAACTTTAGTTACTAGAGTTAGCAGACTATTACCTGAAATGGGTTGAATTAGGGATTCTGAGTCTACATTCTGTGTATTCCAGGAATTATGCAATAAGTAAATATATTAAAGATAATAGGAGCTACATCTCTCAGTTTTGGAGAAGAGTGTTACAAATAAAAGCAGGAGGTCTAAAACTTTATGGTATTAGACTGGAATTGGATATATCGGTTTAAACTCAAAAATAGATGTAGAAATAGATATATAAATACACACACATATACCACACATTTTCCTATTTTTTTTCCTTCTCTGAAAGGATACAGAAACGATGACATCTCCATAGGAATGGGCATCTCTTGTGCCTAGATGTTGTTATTTAAATATTACCCTCCACTAAAACAAAAACAAAAACAAAAACAAAACAAAAACAAAAACAAAAACAGGACTCTGGAAAAATGATTCCAGGGCAGAGCAATAATAATTAAGTGTTAACGGACTTATAGGAACGTATCAAAGGGGCTTCTACTGACCAAATCAATTTGAATACTGAGTAATAATGACAGTGATACATTGTAAGTTATAGAATAAAATTCTGTTAGTGCATAATAAATATAAATTAATAGTGGAAAAGAAAACAAGCATGTCTTTATAGACTTCCAACGAATAAAACCAAGATGAAGTGAATTAATTACCATTCTGCAACCATCAAAGTTGCAATTGATGCAAACAGGAATCATTAAGATACTAAAATAAGTAAAAGTTTGATGAAGAATATGTTTATGTAGTCTCAAATATCTCCCCCCGCAATTAATTGCACTAATTGCAAAGAGGAAAGTAGTAACTTTACAAAATGGAGAAACCTAAAGGTACCATCTTAAATCAGTGATCAACAATGTCATTGATAATAGAACAAACTAACATCATGTATCTCCTTATATTATGCATTGAAAGTTCACAACATCACCTGTATAAGTGACAAAACAGACAACCTAAATCTGAGGAAATATAGACAAAAATTCTACAAAATGACTGCCCTGTACTCTGAACATCAAAATCATGAAAGACAAACGAAGACTCAAGAAGTGTTAAAGGAGATTAACCTGGTAAGGAAATACAAAGCTATATTTTATGATATTAAAAATCATATTGTGATTATGTCAAATAATGCTATTTTCCTTAGAAAATACACACTGTAGTATTTAGGATAAAAGGTATAATATCTGCAGCTTGCTCTGAAGTGGTTCTTAAAAATAAACAGAATAAATCAAATGGAGCAAAATGTTAAAAATGGTTGAATCTGTGAAAAGGGTCTTATAAAATATAGCTTTCTTGCAACTTTTCTAAAGTTTTAAATTAAATCAAAATAAAAAGTTATGAAAATATTATTGGAAGTGTTTCTGTTTTTTAGGAAGAAATAATATAATTGCAACATTGAATCTTCCAGTATATTTACAGCCTACTTACTGCTTCTTCCTTTTAACGAAAAATTTTTCTTTGTTACTCATTAAAGTCTTTCTAGTCTTTCAGAATGAAATCTTGTTCATACCTCACAAAATTATTCTCTAGCAGTTTTCAGTTGTTGATGGATGCCTTTGCAAATAATTTTTTTCTACACCGAAAACTGTTTTGATATTTATCTATCCCTTTGTATATAGCTATTCAACCAAAATATATCTTATCAGTTTTAGCAGTTTATCATTTTATAAATTTATTTTTTATTTTATGGGTATATAATCATACAATACAAAAAATGCTATTTTGCTTCTTTTCCTAATACATCAGCAAAAAGCATCCATAATAATCTATCACAGGGAGACTAAGAAAAACTCATTCTATTGGTGATCTTCATTGGTGATCCTAGTACTTATGATCACATGTTCACAAATATGTAGGTTTTTAAGAAATGAGAGATGAAGGTAATCATGAATTGGAATGTCATGAATGTTTACAAAATTATGGTTATGGTTTCTTCTCCTTAGGATAAAACTATGATAAACAGTCTAGTTTTGATATTTAGTATATTTTGTTATGGAATATACATAAATTTGAGTTAACACATTTATTTTTCAGTAATACTTGGCCATGCAAACTTTTAAATTCACGAGCATTATAAATCTTTGTTATTTAACACAAGATAAAGCTAACTAGCAATTACAAAAGTCCTCTGCTTCTTTGAGTGGGTTTAGGACTAAACGAGCCAGTTATTATGTAACCAATGGTTTTTGTTGAAACGGCCATAAGAGAGATGGACCAGATGTAACAATTCTTGTTCTACTAGAGAGGAACAAGAAGAAGAATTACAATAAAAGGGCTGAGGCTTAATCTAGGTGTGAGACCACTGGGGATGACCCACCTCTCTGGAAAGATTACCCTCAAGTCCAAATTGTCCCTGTGTCCACCATGCTTGGTGTTTCTTGGCAAGATTTTTCTCACTGGTAAAAATAAGTAAAAAGATACCTCCACCTTGGGAGGACATCTTGTTAAAAGCTGCTGTAGGCATCTTGGGTTCCTGAGTGGAAAGACAAGCCAACTTAGTACCCTGTTGCTTTTGAACCACTGTACAACCACCACCAGATTCTGAAGTGATACAACCAGCCATCATTATCGACAGATTTTCCTTCTAGAAGCAGAATACAGCCTACGTGATACGCACCTTTAATGGTAAAGGTGTCAGAGACCCAGAGTAGTGAACAAAGTCAAATAGAGTCACTTACATGGCATCTGCCTTCAGTCATGTGCATCTTGAGTGGAAGAATTTTAAGACTGTGAAAATACCCTTTGCTAGCATTGGGGGAAAATATAGAAAATAGGATATTAGGAATTAATGCATCTTATTTTTTAAAATTTTTTTGATGTTTATTTATTTTTGAAGGGGAGAGAGAGCATGAGGGGAGAAGGGCAGAGAGAGGGAGACACGGTCTCTCAAAGCAGGCTCCAGGCTCTGAGCTGTCAGCACAGAGCCCGATGCGGGCTCGAACATGTAAACCGCGAGATTATGACCTGAGCTGAAGTCAGAGGCTTAACCAGATGAACCACCCAGGTGCCCCTAATGCATCTTATTTTATCAAAATTTTTGTTTTGTGCACCAATGAAGGTTTGATTTTGATTTTAAGTGTTTAAGTGCCTGGAGTGGAGGGTTCAAGTCAAATGATACACGTGGATAGATGAAATAATATGCCATTTTAATTAATTGCTTTAGCATATTATGATTCATCTGCTATAAGAATTCACCCCATTCACGGTTATTAGGAGTACTTGATATTGTTAACAGGAAGAGGAAAGGCAAGTCTAAACAGAAATAAAAGCAAAGATATTTTGTTGTGACAGTATTGCAGCAATTAAAACTTAAAGAGCGGGGTGCCTGGGTGGCTCAGTTGGTTAAGTGTCCAGGTCATGATTTCAGCTCAGGTCATCATCTCACAGTTGGTGGGATTGAGCCCCACGTAGGGCTCTGTGCTGACAACACTGAGCCTACCTGGGTTTCTCTCTCTCTCCCTCTCTCTGCCCCTCCCCTGTGCACTCTGTCTCTGAAAATAAACTTAAAAAAAAAAAAAAAACCCTTAATGAGTACACATCATGAGCACTAAGTAATGTCTATAATTGTTGAATCA
This sequence comes from Lynx rufus, assembly GCF_022079265.1. Lineage (NCBI taxonomy): Eukaryota > Metazoa > Chordata > Mammalia > Carnivora > Felidae > Lynx > Lynx rufus. Next base: position 51,102,360 of record NW_025814845.1, read on the forward strand.
CTGTATTTTACAACTGCAACTAACTCTGTATGTCAACTACACTGAAATAAAATTTAAAAAACTTAACATTTAAAAAATGAAAAAGATATTATGCTATACTTTTAAGTAATTATTATCTAATCATCTTACACTATATCTAATGTAGTCTATATCTAATATGGACATTACTATTATCTTCTTACAGATGGGAGAAATCAAGAATTAGAAAAGTAATATACTGTTCTAAGTCACACAACCAACACATACTGAAAATTGTGACCAGGAACATGATCTCAACAACATCATATTCTGTAATGTTTTTAATTGCCATGCTACACTTCACATTACTTCTTTCCGCCTCCTAAGAAATCCATATCAAATGTCTTCCTTGATTCTACTTTATGTTGCAGAATTATCGAATTAAAGAAATTTTTTAACAATATCTTTGAGCTGGTTTATTAAATAAGCCTCTTTACATTTTTGTACCCTTTAATTCTCAGTTCGTTTTAGACTTCATGTGTATGATTCAATAATAAAACCAGTTTACTAGGGCTGCAGTTTGTTATTATGCTTTGAGAGAAACAGGCAATACTCATCTTCTAAATGATTTTTGTCTCCAGGCTTAAAATAATCATATACACATGTAAAGAAAGGAACAAGGAGACCGGGTCAGAAGATGGAAGTCATCTTTAGATAAAAGTAAAGAAACAAACAAACAATTCCAAAGGGGGACAAAGATGAGTTTCAGAAGATATGAATCAATAGATGATATGTTGATAAATGGTATTTTTTTAACCAAGGGTTATTGATGAGGTGGAATTCATTTACGAAAAGAAACAGCTGACCTTTTAGGCTGGCACGGGTTCAATATGAATAAGTATCTAGAGCTATACTGTTAGATTAGAAGAATGTGTAAATATACATATATATATATATATATATATATATATATATATATATAACATTTCATGCTTTTATACAAAAACATGTTACAAAAATTATACTACACAAAGAACAAGAAACCAGATTGGACTGCATACATATAAATATTCTGAATTAAAGGATCCATGAACTATTTCTAAATGCACTCCCTCATTAGACTTAGGATGTAAAAGATACAAAATATAAATCAATCACAGAGTTCTAACAGAAAGAGTCCAATTTGTTGAATAACTTGAGCCAAGCAGTTGAAAGTCTTTAATAAAAGCTTGTGTGGGTTTTAAGATTCACTATTGGAACAAATTTGTGGTGTCTGCTAACAACAGTAACAAAAACAGTGACAATAAGAATAATGGAGATACAATTTGAGTCATGTAAAACAGGATTGTGACACCGATTAAACAATTTATGTGAAAGAGACAGTGATTTCAAATAAATATAAGAGCTGAGTACATCAGCATCCTGAGTTTGCTCTGCTCTCTATCCAAGTGACATTGCTCTTACAGGTCAGTTATACCCAATTATTTCTCAAATTGGTGGACCTCTGCCCTTCCCTGTGTAGTCCCAGACAAGTGTGGCCAGGAGAGACATTTGACCTGAGAGGTTTAGGAGAGGTAAGAGCTATAAGCTCTACATGCCTTGAAGGCCATTACAGACCACCAAGCACTGATGCGAGTCATGGACCCTATTGCTTATCTGTGGAGCAGTAGCCAGGCCTACAGCTTCTCCTACTCCTGCCCGATCTCCTCTGCCAATTGCTCCAAATCCTGGGCCAGGGCCATGTTTGGCTCCGGGATGAAGGGTGCCCTTGTCTCCTTCAAATCACTTACACCACAGAAACTGGACACTGAAAGGCAGCAAGTGACCAACGTGGGTTCTAACTGAACTTTATAGGGTCCACCTTGTTCTTTCGGGTTCCAATTAACACCCTTTTTCTCCCAGTTAGCATCTTTCTTTTCTTACCAACTGCTTGCTCCACTGACTATAAACAACAGCATCATAGAAAAAGCAGATTTATATAGAGCTTCACTGGATTGACCAGCTTCCAAATGTATAGAGGCGTATATATATACATATATATATGTATATATATTTATTAATATTTTGTATTATAAATATTATGTATCATTTTATTTGAGTAAAGTTTATGTAGCTCTTCTAGACCTGATTCTCTTATATGTTTGTCTTACTACTTTTCTTGTATCACATTGAGGAAGAAATCAGAATTCTAGTTTGAAAAATTCACAGTGGCTTTTTCCATTCTGCTATTAATAATATATGTTTATATACTTATTTATTTTCTAAGAACTCAAATTGCTTTTCTTTTTAAATAGAAGTCTGTTTTGGGATCATAGGTGCAGCATCTTTGTCACCCTTATGAGTCTATCAATTATACCTGTTTTAACTTCCCTTTCTTTTACATTATCGCTTTTCTGTTCCCACCAGACTGGATTTCTCATGGAGAATTTGGTGCTGCTTATTCATTTTGATTGCTTCCCCTAAATACCTGTTGATTTGTGATTTTATGTTAGAAATTGTATGTACATTTGCCATATGCCTAATTGAGGATGTATTTTCCATCTCGAACTGTAAGAGGGAGGGAGGGACGGTCGCTGGGCAGGGCAGGTGGCTGTCCTGCTGCCCTCAGCGTCTGCAGTGTTCTTCTTTTATCTTAGCCACGCTTTTGCAGTTACTGCTTCAGGCTGTGGGCAAATGTTTCCGCTACCTAATGTGCTTCAAGGGGCAGCACTGTTGTAGGGGAAAGTCCACTCCGTTACCCAAATTACTTCCTTAATGTACCTCCTTTATATTGGCCACAGGTAGCTCTCCTGATCCTTTTTCTACCACTTCTAGGTTTGGAACACAGAGCTGTTTCACACAGGTTTTCGGTTATCAGGTACTTCTCAGGCCTCTACCAATTTCTCTCTCTCTCTCTCTCTCTCTCTCTCTCTCTCTCTCTCTCAGTTTTCCATAATTTCTGGGCCTTTGATAACATTTTTCTTGCCTTTAGTATTTTTGTTTATTCCTTTAAAAAAGACTTTTGTCTTTTCTCATTTGTTTTAAAATTTTTTTTTTTTCAACGTTTTTAATTTATTTTTGGGACAGAGAGAGACAGAGCATGAACGGGGGAGGGGCAGAGAGAGAGGGAGACACAGCATCGGAAACAGGCTCCAGGCTCTGAGCCATCAGCCCAGAGCCTGACGCGGGGCTCGAACTCCCGGACCGCGAGATCGTGACCTGGCTGAAGTCGGACGCTTAACCGACTGCGCCACCCAGGCGCCCCTCTCATTTGTTTTAAGGTAAATGATAAATGCTCAATTACTTTTATACATTTTTATAATTAATTTTTCTATATACCCCTCCCACCCAGTTTGTTAACTAGATCTTCCACTCATTTATTTGTGCCTTTCTGTGCTTCTCCAGTGCTTGATGCATAACAGATGGATAGTAAATGTTCATGGAATTGAATTGGAAGCATCCAGGCAGACCTTGGCTGAGCATACAACAGAAACATTACTGAAAGGCTTTCTAATTTGGGGGTGAGGGCGGGGGGTGGATTTAAGTGCCTGAGTCCACAGTGTTCTTTCAATGTTTAAAGTCTATAATTTGAATCATTCTGCATTTATCTGTATTGCTTGCAACTGTCAAGGTAACACCCTCCTTCTTGCTTTGTCTCTTTAAACCTCCTTGATAATTAAATAAAAAGAGGAACATAAATAAAGGAATGTGCCCCCAGAACTTTTCATTATTAATGTTCTATGACTAAATTGGAAATCTGCTACTGTACCCCAAGGGGGTTATTAATTTAGCAGACTAGGAGTTTTGATTAAAAAGGAATGAAATGTCTGACACATAGTCTATTTATCAGTTATTATGATATTAAAACACTCTAATCATTGTGGTGTCTAAATTAAGACTTCACAGCCTAAATGTCACTTTACTTCGCTTCTTTTGATTTGGTGGTGTTTTACGGGCTTATTATCTGTGAACGTATATGCATGTATGTGTGTGAGTGGCACAAGTTCTTCTGATCTTTGAAGAAAAATAATGCAGCAAGAAAGCTTTTTCCCATAAGCCATGTTCCCTATTTCTTCATGTTTCAGGAGACAATGGGGGATACATAAGGAATTTCTGAGTTAGCTGGTCATTCCCAAAATTCAGATGTGATTATAAAAATATATTCTATTGGTGCTAAGCAGCCAAAGGTTTTGTTATTTGAACTTATAATTTAAGATTCTTTTAAAAAGAAATTAACTTCACTGGACCCAAATATTAAAATAAAAACCTTCTATCATTGACTTAAATATCACATACTTTGGAAATAAATATAGAAACAAAGAAAAAAGGATATAGATTTTTCAGTGGCTATAGTTTCAATCATTTCAATCCTATACAATATGCTAAAGTTTTGAAGTGCTAGTGAATGCAAAAAATAAATCGTGTAACATAATCTTAAATATTGATTTTTTAATTTACGAAATGTTTATCATATTTTAACCTCTCTCTTCCCAGATAATTTCACCACCCATTCCCGTTTGGGGAATTATGTCAAAAACATTTCCTTCACATAGTTCTCTTCCCATCCCCCTTCTTCTCTTCTTCCCCCCTCAGGATGAAACTACAGTCTTTTTTTTATTGATTCCTAAGAAACTTTTAAAATGTGAATTAAATGAGAGTGCTTGACCAGGTTTCTCTTTCTCAATCTTATTTGTAGATGATTCTTTAAAGTATCAAAAGGCTCAGAACCTGTGATAAGAGTGGTTACATTAGAAGGAATAGTGATCTAGATTTCTTCTTTCTTTCCACTCCAACCCCTATTCAAAGATGATTTTATATCTTGACTCAAGGGAAATAAGAAAGCAGTGAGACCTCAGAATACAAATAACATCAGAAGGAGAGACCACTTATTCAGCCTGAGTAAGAAAACCTATTCGGCTCACTTTTTACCCCAATTTCCAAGTTTGACCCACTCAGAATTCCCAAATTAAAGATGAGAATACTCAAGCACATTGTAGTGATAAAAAGTTGCCAAAGGAGAATTACACAGAATTGATACAACATCTCTTAACAATCCAGGGCAGAGATGGAAACCACTACCAATTTTCTTCCCATGCCACACAATAAAAATCATTTTGATTTCCTTCTTTTTTAAGGCTGAATAATCCTTTTTATGTATATACCACATTTTGAAAAATCCATTCATCTGTAGATGGCATTTAGGACATTTCTGTACCTTGGCTATTGTGAATGATGCTGCCATGAGCTTAAGAGTATAGACATCTCTTAGAGATCCTGATTTCATATCTGTTGGATATATACCCAGAAGTGGGATTGCTAGATCATATGGTTGTTTAATATTTTGAGGAGCTATATACCTCCTTGCTTTCCATGGGTGCTGTACCATTTTACATTCCCACTAACAGTGTACAGGGTTCCAATTTCTCCACATACTTGAAACCCTTGTTGTCTTTTGTTTCTTGATAGTAGCCATTCTAACAGACATGAGGTGGTGTCTCGTTGTGATTTTGATTCTGATTCCCTGGATGATTAGTGATGCTGAGCACCTTTGCATGCATCTGTTTGTCATGTACCTTTGAAATGCATATTTTTTGGAGAAATGTCTATTCAAGCCCTTTGCCATGATGAATGTAACCACATGGATACACCTAGAGAATATTATGCTAAGTGAAAAAAGCCAGAAGGACAAGTACTGCATCATTCTACTTCCATGAGCTATTGAAGTAGTCAAAGTCATAGAAACAGAGAGTAGAATGATGGTGGCCAGTGGTTAGGGAAGATGGAGAAATCAGTCGTTGTTCAACTGGTACAAAGTTTTACTTATAGATGAGTGTGTTCTAGAGATCTGTTTTACAACATCATGCTTATGGTTAATAATTCAGTATTATACAGCCCTTAAAATTATTAAGAGGGCTGATCTGACATTAAGTGTTCTTAACACATACACAAAGTGAGGGGCAGAGGGAACCTTTTGGAGGTGATGGGCACATTTATTACCTTGATTGTCATATGTTCAGAGATATATGCATATCTCTGAACTTATCAAATTATATACATTAATTATGTTGAGTGTTTTTGTATATCAATAATACCTGGGTAAAGCTATTTTAAAAAAGGCATTTGTGGCGTGAGGAAAATTACAATAATATAATAATTAGCATGCATTAACATTCTACTATACTGTATCAGGCACAATAAGTACTTTATATATGTTTTCTTATCAGATTTCCCAAACAACCTATAAAGTAGGTAATATAATTGTCTTCATTTTATATCTTTTATTGCTCTTGAAAAAATAAGTTATCCAGGGTAATACAGCTAGTAAGTGGAAGAGATTGGGCTCCCATCACCCAAACCAAAGCTCTTAATTGCTACAAAAAAATGATATACTGAGTACCAGCAGCTAATAATTGACTCTACACATAGACTTCACTCAAATATTTGTTCAAGTTGAACTGCTAATCTGGAATTGATCCATAACACAAAAGTCAGACCACATATCAGATACAGGGACTCCTTCCTTGTAACAGATGTCTCACATCTACCTTGCTTGCTTTCTCCATTCATTTGGTCATCAGAGATGGACTCTAAATTAATGTAGCATGAGGGAGGGGAGGCAACAAAGTCCAGAGTTGTAAAAACCTGAGGGTGAATCACTTCAATGCCACAAACAGACTACTGAGACTTCTAGCTCTTTACCTTTCCTTGCATTTAGTGTCCTCTTATATAAAATGAGGACATTAAGTAATTACTTTCTAAGTTTATCTGTGAACATGATAGTGAATATAAGATGTCTAGTGCTATGATTAGCACAGATAATGAGATAAAAAATGATAGATACAGTAATAAGATATCCAGTTTCTAAGCGATTGATAAAAGAACCTTAGCCCCTTCATTTTCTCTGCCTCTGTAACTTGAACTAGAATTCTGATACAGCTACATTTGCACATACTTTCTCTTTTAGTCTTCACAAGAGGATAAGCAGCATGTTGTGTAAGGAGGAAGTTGAGGCTCAGAGAATTAACATGACTCAATTGAAAATTAAGAGTCTGTTAATTCTTTTCTTGTCTGCCCAGGTAGCACTTCACAGTGCCTTCTAGGTCTCGCCGACCTTATGGCATTCCCCTCCAAAAATACTCATCAGCATCCCAAGTCAGTCTTAGCTCCATAGCTCCCTGGATAGATCCTGAGTTGCTGATGATAGAAGTTTAAAAACTGCATACCTGGACAGTGAGTATCCTAAAGGCTGTCCCAGTTCTTGCCTCCAATTTTAACCTCATTCCTCTTCCTGACAGAAAGATGGAAAAGTCTCCGGTGGCCCAAGATAGGCCATTTACCCTTAATTTAGAATGTATTTGATTTACATGTAGTCTTTGTCTCTGGATAACTTAGGTGTGGTTATGTAACAGTGTCCACCACATCAAGTAGAATTTGCTTGGAATTGGATGTTACTATTTTTTTTGTCTTTTTCTTCCCTATTTTTAAAACCTGTGTCCATTTCTAAGCAAAGTAAATAAAACAGTAATTTAAACACACACACACGCTCCAAAGGTGGTACTCAGAGACATAGGGTTATAAACAAATTCAGACCAAATAAAAAAAGAAGCAATTTTGTGATGGTCAAGGGAAAAAGAAAAGCAGCTACATTGTAAATTATTGCCAGATTCTGAGCTTGAGAAGCCAAATTAGCTCTCTCTTAGGACATACTTCCAGTTTTTTAGGCAAAGCTGCAGAGAGCTGGTGAAAGTAACCCAGGGCACCTGGGTGGCTTGGTTGGTTAAGTGTCCCCCTTCGGCTCAGGTGATGATCTCTGGTTCTTGATTTTGAGACCTGCATCAGGGTCTGTGCTGATAACTCAGAGCCTAGAGCCTGCTTCATATTCTATGTGTCCCTCTCCTGTTGCCCTGCCCCCCATTGTCTTTGTCTCTGTCTCTCTCTCTCAAGAATAAACATTTTTAAAAAGTAAACCAGACCTATTAATCTCTCTTGACCTTGGGAGGAAGTGAATAAAGCATGAAGGGTGAGGAGAGGTAGTCTGTAGACGTAATTATTTCTAGAAGAAAAGAGCAACTGTGACTTGGGAATACCTCTGTGCCGTGGGTCACAGAGGCTGCCTATGGTCACAAAGTGGGTTTTCTTTTGTTAACACTATAATACATATTTTCAGGAAACTCTGAAAAATAAAGCTTCTTCCTCTTTTTACTTGAAAGTCTCCCTAGGTTCATTTCCATCATTACTTGAAAATGTTAAGCCAAGCCAATGATTTCATGTATATTTTATTTTCTGAAGAGTCAATCAAAAGGTCAGTTACCCTTCTTGCCCTTCTTTTTTCGACCTTATTTGGGTCTACAGCATGGGCAGGGGTTGCTGGTGGTCTCCTTACATTTCTCTGCTTATTATTTCAAAATCTGGGGTGAAGCCACAAGTAACAGCAACTTTGCATTGAAACTGAGCAGGAATTTAAATTCTACAAGCATGTTGTCGTTTCATGTTTATTTAATGCACAGAAAGTTTGGCAATCAAAGGTAGTGTGAGAATAGTAGCATAAGGGTCATACTAACAAACGCCAATTCTTTCAGATACATATATTCAAATGACACACAAAACCATTTGTGGATTTTATGCTCAGGCTATTTTGCTTTGTTGAATTTCTTTCCCTCCTTATTTTTTCCTTTGCTAAGAGCGCTGTTTCAGGGAATGGGCCATGGATATCCTCAAAACAAATTAGTGGACATTTGCTTTGAGATACAGTTGGAATAAAATGAAAATAAAGTGACTTATTATGTGTGATTGGAACCAAATAGGCAAGTGTGACACACAAAAGTAAGTACGATAGCACTAATGGCAAAGGGGAAAAGGGATGTCAGGAATAATCAGAAAAACAAAGTTGTTTCTGGCTGAAAATTGAATTATGATTATTTGAGTATGCAAACATAGAAATCATGTTGTATTGGACAGCATAATACCATGGCTCCTATTGTAAATCCATGGATAACAGCTTATACTGTTTTGTAAACATGATTTTTAGTCCCCCACGGACTAGACATGAGGAGATGATAGTGCTATTGTGTCATTTTTATTTTTTACCATGATCATATTGCTTTTTATGAAGCGGTGTTTCTCTCCTCTGGGATACTCTGGAAGAAAGTAGTGAGAGATTCCAGTAATCTCTGTTCACTAGGGCAGCAGAAAACACCTGCAACTGTTTATCTTTCTCATATCTATTTAAATGTGATGTTACTAGATGGATAGTCTGCAGAACCAACAGTACATATTCCCTTACATAATGATCACTCGAATCTTGTCAGTAATGCTAAAGATCATGTTCAGCAGTTTCTAGACTTAGTGCATTTTTCACACATTCTAACCGAGTGTAAGGCACAGGACCAAAACCAAGTGTGTGCGTGCCTTCACTCAGAAGATGACCAGAGCTTTCATTTAATCACCATTTGATCTCAGCATTGTAATGTTATACATGTCTGTATATTTTTGCAAAACATTCAGAAAAGCTTCCCACTGCTTTAGGAAATAAAATAGCAAAGATTATGGCAGCGGGCTAAGCGTCAGGAATAAATTTAATTCAAGTTTTGTTGCAAACTTTTCCTCTGCCCCTTCAAAACTGGCAACCTGCTTTGTTGTATCTCCATTGGATATCACATGTATTACAAGTTTCTTAGTAAACATGGGTTAGTTTATTTCAAGGGTGTGTTCCACTTCCCCCCAGAACCATTTTATTTGTACTTTGCTTAAATGTAATAAACAGAATAAATACTCTGGCAGCTTGTATGGGAAATTGAGTTCTCATGTTGAAAGCAATATTACAGTAAGCAATAATGAGCTCTGTCTCTGGCACGTGAGTTAGAAACAGACTCACAAAGCTCAGGGAGATGTGCATCTGTGGGAAGTTTTATAAGAGATAAATGTTTCCCTCTACCGTGATTCACAGTGATGCTGCTCAACAGAAATATACATTTTGCTTAACTGCCAATACAGCTGCAACACTCTATGTGGGATTCTGACCTCAAGTGGAGATGTAATGTGTATACCAGACAGACTCCAAATGCATAAGTACAGCCCCCATTCAATTATTGCAAAAGCTTCTTAAGTGACCCTGAAAGCAACTTGAAATCTATGTGAATCTCTGCTTATTTTCCAGTGGATCCAAGTGGGTACATCTCCATTTGAAACAGGCTCTCAAATTTAAAAGGAAGTTTTAGCAACACATAGAAGGAATGGCTTTTCTTATATCCAAAAAAGGGAAATGATTATTAAAAGTACTTATGGCATGATGTCTTTTATATACACCTCACAACTTAGAGGCATGCTTCTGAAGACCACAAAAGCTTTTCCTAATTTTCGTATCCAAAATACAACTTATACATAGTAGGCACCCAAAAATAAGTGCTGAATTATCAGTATCTGTTGATAGAAGATACATATTGGCATCAGCATTTGATGGAGGTATTTTTTTCTGAGCTTTGGGGATGTGCATATGAACTTTCTCACTACGTTCTTATTGCTGCTAATATTACAGAAAGTGAGGCAGTCAGATATATAGATGGATACACACAAACATAGATACTTGGACATATAGATGATCAATACATAGGTATATAGATATATGACACAGAGATGCATACATACATAGACTGATATATATGTATATGTATATACACACGCATACATACAGATGATAGACAAATAGATACAAGGATCAAAAAACTATGTAGCTCCTTCCAGACCTTATTGGTCAATGACCACACAATAGAATAATTACCAGTCCCTAAGGAGGTGTCTGAGAATTCCTCATCATAAACTTAGGTCTAGTCCTTTCATGCTTTACCCAGAGAATTCATTGCACTTGCTCTTGAGTGATGTGGTGGCTCTCTCACCTGGCCAGCTAATATATTCAGTTTCTAATAAACTACTTCAATGGTCTTAGATTACTCTTTAGTAATTTTTTAACTCATTTGAAATGCAATACTGTATCCACCTTGTTCAGTGTTCCCTAGTCTTTCTACTTTCTGAACAGTCTCCATCTTCTCATTTTACATACACTCATATTATGCCACAGAGGTGAACTCAAACCAAATTTTAAGATCAGACTGTTTAAACCAGAAAATTGCTCTGTGATACTTCCCATACCTTCTACTTGTCTTTTACCACCAGCTATTCTTATGGTCTTTTTGTTTTGTTCATAGGGAATGGATTTGGATCAAATGCCATAAGTTTCTTTCCACGTATAACCTAGAACAAGTAGGTTGGGACCTACAAATCATTTGCTATATTCTACGAAAATAGGTCTTTAATATAAATTTCATTTAGGTAACTGAGCAGTTTCCCTAAATCCTTGAATTAATCCTCATTAAAGGTGTCCTTGGGGCACCTGGGTGGTTTAGTTGGTTAAGCATCCAACTCTTGACTTTGGCTCAGACCATGATCTCATGGTTCATGAGATCAAGCTCCATGTTGACTCTGCACTCTGCAATGCTGAGCCTGCTTGGGATTCTCTCTCTCCTCTCTCTCTGCCCCTCCCCTGCTTGTGCTCTTTCTCTCTCAAAATAAATAAACTTAAACAAAACAAAAAATGTATCCTCCCTTCTTTTATGGTGTTGGGTATGTACATTTGTTTGTTCATCTCAAAAGAAAATCTTTTATTTTTTATTACAAGAACTCATCCACAGATTATACTGAGACAAATTTACTAAATTAATTGTCATTTCTTCATGATTGTGATTGGGTCCTTAATTCAATAAACATTGCCTAAGTTCCTGGAGGTAGAGCTGCTTAATTTACAAAAAAACAATCAAGCAAACAAACAAAAAACTAACTTCTGGTTTGTTGCAAAGCTACATTTAAAAACTTCTGAAAATCAAAGAAGATGGAAAAAATTAAGCAAGAGTTTAGAATTATATTAGATGCCAATGTCCCAGGTTTGCCAGAATTCTGGTAATTGATCTACTTGCTGGAATAATCAGATAGATACAAAGGATGTCACTTAAAAGTCATGAATAGTCTAAGATGCCTAATGCATAAAAAGGTATTATAATAGCCAGAAGGTAGAAGAGAACTCTATTTAGGGCCATCATTCCTAATGGGATATTGAACAAAAATACAAAACTGTAAACAGCATAAGAAATTATGAATGAAATTACGAGATAATTTCAAAACCAGACTATATTAAAGCTTTAAGTAATATTTCAATCTCAACCCAGTTGTAGAAGTTAGGGAGCCTCAACTCTATTAGACATTGGTTAAACATGAAAAAGGTGATTTGACTTAGCAGACCTTTTTACCCAAACAGATACAATTCATAGACAAACAAAAACCCAAAAGAATTTCCTCACCTTAAAAGTCAAACTGGCCCATGTTCAAAGATTCATATTACAAGAGCCCAACCCTTCCTTTGTCCTAAAGCCAGGAGACTGACAAATATGACTATAGATAATGCAAAAGAAAGTATACTGGTAAACAAAAACAATGTCCAGCCCAAGCACAACTAATTCAATGAATAAATGCTATAGATCAAGTACAATGACAGTACTTTGAGAAATTATAGGGGTCCTCACAGCTCTCCATTTTACCTTATGGCCAGCACAAGAGAATTAACAATTGGCCATGAGAGGACATAAATATTAATACCCTCTGACTTAGTTGCTACTGTCTAAACCCTAAGTCCTGCAACTTTATAATGTTTATCCATTGAAGTCTGTAAACTCACAATTATACTTGTAAGTATAATACCAATACTAAACATTCTCTCTGTCTCAACCAGCATTTTTTCTTCAGACTCCCATACTGAAAAATACAATTTTTAAATGTGATAATACCTGCAAATTAATTGAACAGTCTTATGTAAAAGCCATTGTTAAACTAGATGTTCAGAAACATAATTTTTGGAAGTGTTTATTGGCTCTCTATTCATAACTGAATTGGAGTTGATCTTGGCAAAGCTGTCCAACTTGTGATGTCCTTGAAGAAAATAGGGCCAGATCACTTAGAAGTCTTAAATACTCTCTGGCCCCAAAATTCAATGCATTATAGAATGACTAAAGGGGACATATTGAATTGTGGTCCACATTGAAAGCTTGCTTTATTTGATAGCCTAAAACACATACTAAAACTAGAAGCCAGGACTGGCCTTAAACCAATAACTGAAATGTTAATCACCAAAGGCTTTGCACCATCCTATAAGATCTATTCTTATTGTTAAAAAAAAAAAACCCAAAGTAGAAAATATAGATTTGAGTAGAACTTAAGGACATTTTAAATATTAATATTCATAAACTATTATGTAGCACCTATTACAAATACTGCTCTACACCATATTCCCTTCCAGTAAACTTTATGCTGTCATGGAACTCTGTTCATTTTTTTTAAGATAGTCAATATATGTTTATGTACACTTGGGAAAGTTAATAGTATACTTGAACAGTACATGATTATTCAGACATCACATAACACAATTCTCATAGAATTCCCACGTGATACACTTTGGTATGGTATGCATATGAATTTTTGTTTTTGCCTGACCAAAGAGTTTGTAAATGTATTTGCCTTGTTTGTTATCATTCTTAGCTAAATAGGTTTCTAAGAATTTTACTTAACATGCAGGGTTTTATTGTAAAATTAGATTCACATGAATAAAGCATATTATCCACTATCAAATTTTACAAAATTAATTCAAAAATACAGTCAATCAAAACATTCAGATGAAGTAGAGTGAGGCTCATAGATTAGGGGAGCTTAATATTTCATATTGGACATGCACCTACTAGCCCAGAATAGATTCAGTCTTTAAATTATGTTTGTGTGTTTTTTTTTCACAGAATATGAGTGCTTATAGTGTGAATCATCTCCATTTAATATACCAATGACTTGTATAACTTATGTGACATTTTTCAAACATCCAAGCCATATGGGATTCTATTTACTATAATCCTTAGCCAGGGATATCCTATTGAGGACATTTTAGAGATAAATATCTTTCTCTTAGAAAAATATCACTAGGTTATTAATACTAAGGTCCAGGCCATGAGGAAAATAAATCAGATAATTTGTCTTCTTGTTTCCCCCTTTGGGGAATGGTGTTCTACAGGCAAAAGGGGTAAGTAGATCTCAGGCAAGTTAGTTTAACCCTTCTTCTCAAGCTTCTAGGAGAAAGATCCAGTTTTACGAAAGGCCAGCATACCACCTAAGGGCATAATTTATTAACAAAAGTTTGAGCATTGTAAGATGAAAGAATTAAAGCTAACCAAAGTCTTTAAAGAACCACCAATTAAGATTTTTAGAATTAATAGGGTATTATATACAACAAGCCCGAGAGTGTCCAGCCCTTGTAAATCCCTTTTTGACCACATCACATTGATTGTTCCTATATATAGCCGTGAAATTCAGAAGTGGGAGAAGCTTTTATATCCCATAAGTTAAGTTTAGCGTCAATACTATCGTAAATTCTTTGACCTTTATGCACAGAGAGAGACTATACTAGTAGTACTTACGCAATAACATGGTGACATCCACATCAGACAGCCATGGCCTCCAAAGCCTATCCTTGGAACCCAATAACTACGGCACATCTCCCTCTTTGAAAGATGTTACTAGAAAAGCAGCAGCACATGGAATGTAACTTTAGGTACACACTTCCATTTGGAAGTTCCTCATAAGGTCCAATTTACGATTGTAATACGTATATCATTTCTCTACTCATCATCTAACCAACTATGAAATTTTGCATCTCACGTATAACTTCTCTTCCTGCAACACCATCCACCACACCAGTCTATTAATTTGACTAGAAGAGAGAGGCCTCAACATACTCAATAATTATCTATCCTACTAATACAATGTTTTAATTTCAGCACTGGACAATCCACATTTAATTGTTAGTTGACAGGTTACTTTTTAAAATTTAAATTCAAATTAGTTAGCATATAGTGTAACATTGGTTTCAGGAGTAGAATTCAGTGATTTATCACTTTCATATAACACCCAGTGCTCACCCCATCAAGTGCTCACCTTAATGCCCATAAGCCATGTAGCCCATCCCCCTCACCCACTTCTCCAACAACCCTCGGTTTGTTCTCTGTATTTCAGTCTCTTATGGTCTGCCTCCCTCTCTGTTTTTATCTTCTTTTTCCTTCCCTTCCCTTATGTTCCTCTGTTTTGTTTCTTAAATTCCACATGTGAATGAAATTATATGATATTCATCTTTCTTTGACTTCACTTAACATAATACACTCTAGTTCCAACCATGTTGTTGGAAATGGCAAGATTTCATTATTGTTGATTGCTGAGTAATAATAGATATAGAGATAGAGATAGAGATCTACATATCTACATATCTATATCTATCTATCTATCTACTCCAAATTGAATATATTGTATTCAATTTGATGGGTCATTTTTAAAATTTTTTTTTAATGTTTTTTATTTATTTTTGAGACAGAGAGAGACAGAGCATGAATGGGGGAGGGGCAGAGAGAGAGGGAGACACAGAATCAGAAGCAGGCTCCAGGCTCCGAGCCATCAGCCCAGAGCCCGACGCGGGGCTCGAACTCACGGACCGCGAGATCGTGACCTGGCTGAAGTCGGACGCTTAACCGACTGAGCCACCCAGGCGCCCCGATGGGTCATTTTTAAAGAACAAGCTGGGACTTTTTAATGCTGTGTATAAATTTCCTTACCAAAGTTCTTGATAGAATACAATTTCTATGTAAAATTAGTCCAGGTATCCAAGGATATGCCAGAAAGTTCAAAATAACAGAGCCAGTAATCATACAACTAGCAGACATACCTGTTATGTATTGGGAGTTTGAAATGCTATGAAAATAATTAGCATGCAAACAAATTTCACTATGAAAAGGTTAACCAATCCTCCACTTAACCTCCTGTTTCAGCTGTATTTAGTCCTATGCTATCTGAAAGAAATAGACTCAAGCCACAAGTGGTAGTAGCCATATTTTAAAAAGTAAAGAGAAACAGATAAAATATAACCATTTTTAATTTAAACAAATGAATCTAAATATATGACTTTTTAAGATGGAATCAATATAAAGTTATTAATGAGGTATTTTACATTATTTTCTTACTAAGCTTTCAAAATCTAGCATGTATTTTACACTTACAGAACCTTATTTAGGACTAGACACATTTCAAGTGCTCAATAGCCACGTGTGGCTAGTCACTACTGTATTCTATATAGTATAATTGCTTCATTTCTCCAGGTTATTTTCTTAGGCCATCAGCAAAGAATGAAAATAGCTGCTATACTAATGAACATGAATAATTGTCCCATAATAATATTTTGAAATTTTACATAAAAAACTGTCAGAACTATTCTCTGATACCACATAATATAGCAAAATCTTTGATAACATGATTAATAATGGGAGAATTCAATGCACTTTAATTCAGCAAGTATTTGTTGGGTTCCTAGAGGTGTAAACCATGAACTAATTAGTGAAATATTTATTGAAGCCATAATAAGTGGAAGTTGAAGTGGACAACTTTTCAGTTGTCAGGACTTGAGCAAAGAACAAGAGAGAAAAAATTCACCCCTATGAGGAGTTTGGCAACATAAAGGTAACTATGTAATGGAAATTACAAAAGAAATGAGACATTGCCCAAGCATACCAGGAGTTCACTTTCTATTCAAAGAAAAGTAAAACATGGAGTACTACAAGACAGTGTGAAAATGTCATAGGAAGAGCCCAAGTGAATAAACAGATTGAAAATAAAATGTCAGCTAGATAATAAAAAGTACTATGAAGGAATTTTTTTTAAGTGGATGATTTGTTAGCTAATGATGTAGTGAAACGGTATGACCTCTTTTTTATATGGAATGATTGCAAGGCAAATTTGGTAGAATTATATAAATGAAGTGAAGAATGAGTCATGTGAATATTTGAGGGAAGAACTTTCCAAGTCTAGGGAAATGAAAATGTATATTAACTGCCTGAACAGAAAAAAGGACACAACTCTCCACATTTTAATTTTTTTTTTTTTTATTTTTTGAGAAAGAAAAAATACTGGAGAGAATTGTGAGTTTGAAAAGGTGGCTGGGGCCAGATCATTCAGGTACACCATGGATTTTTTTTTCTTTTTTCTTTTTTCAGAATGTGATGGAAGCTACTGGAGCATTTTGATAAGGAAATGATATGATTCTATATTTACTTGTGAAAAATAGAAAATGCGAGAAAATATTGAATACAGGGAGAGTTGTTTACAGTGTACCGTGGTTCTTCAGAAATGATAGTTACTTCTCCAGGGTGATGGAAGTGATATAATGGTACAGAAATGAAATACATTTAGAAGATAAAGAAAATAAGGTACTTCTAATGGCTAGATACGGACTATTCAATAAACAGGAAAGTAAAAGTTTGAAAATTGAAAAGCAATGGATGCAAAGAAAACAATAAAGAACCAAACCCCGGACAGAGAAATATTTCAAAATTTAAAACCAAGTAGAATCCATACCTAGTGGCAAGTACATCATCTGATTGAAATAGCCGAAGAATTACCCTGACAAAGACTTTACAGGGTTAGGAAGAAATGGAAAAATTATTTAATGACAGTGTATGTAAGTGAAAAAACAAATTAGAATTGGGAATAATCTGAAATGCAAAATTGCTTAGTTCTTAGTTCTATAAAATACCCTTTCCCCACACCAGAATTTTACTCAGTAAGAAGCAATGAGTTGTTAAAGGTAAAGAATTTGTGATATCTTGAACATTCTTATACTGATTAAATTCTGATTCTCTAAGAATAGAAAGTAAAATCTAAAACTAAATTCTTTCACTGTTCAACCAGTAACTTGATAAGAATCTCAGCTCTTTATAAGGATAGCATGAGAATTATGAGCTGAATTTTCAAAAAATGATCTCAAATTTATTAAAGCTCTAAGTTCCTCACTTCACAGTTATACACAAAAGGAAGAATGTTCACTTTCTGGGGGAAAAAAAAGCAAAGCAACCTATAGTTTACTTTTTCATGAGATTATATATATATATATATATATATATATATCTTATATATATTTATATATCATATAAATATTGATATTTATAAATATCATAAATATATGATATTATATATCATAATTTATATATTTATATCACATGTATACGAGATGAAATAAGGAGTCAAACAAATAACTAGGAAAAATAATACATAATCAAAGGACAAATAAATTGATGAAAGCATACTCATTAATAACTCCAGTGTACTTAGCAAACAGGAATTAAAAATAGATGATAGATAGATAGATAGATAGATAGATAGATAGATAGATAGAAGCTTTCATTATAAATAGGGGTTAGTGGATGGAATTATAGAAAGTATAGGACACAGAAGAACAAATAGGGAATAGCCCTGATTCAGGGTCCTTGCTCCGTTTTTATTAGGATCAGAAGGCT
Organism: Lynx rufus; assembly: GCF_022079265.1. Lineage (NCBI taxonomy): Eukaryota > Metazoa > Chordata > Mammalia > Carnivora > Felidae > Lynx > Lynx rufus. The sequence continues at coordinate 51,120,713 of NW_025814845.1, forward strand.
TACAAACGTGGTGATGGACGTGCACAAAGAGACAGTGAAACTTTGAACATTAACTCATGGGCTTGAGGGAAAGGGGGTTTTGAAAATACATGTGGGGTTAGGGGTTTGGGTTAATACAAAACAAAATCCTGGCGCCCAGTGGAAGGTTATTTACAGCAGACATGAGGCACCACTTCTGTTTACCTAAACTGGTCTAGGGGACAAGAAAGACAGAGCATGCTACCTCAGGGTCAACAAGGCACCTTTCTTTTGCTAATTAGCTCCACTCTGGGCAACTTCACCCCACAGTGGTCTATAGCCCTATTTACCTGTTACCTAATTTGGTCCGTCCTTCCTGTGAAAGCAGCTTTCTGCTATAATACTAAGTTGGGGGGCATTTCTTCCCTGAACACCTAATCTTCTTTACCTCATATACCTTTGTTCTCTATTGGGGCCTGCGCCCCGCCCTCTCTATACTGGGGCCTTCCCCCTCTCCCCCCCCCCCCCATACCTATTTACCTAATCTTGTTTACTTAAAGTTGGGTGAGAACATCCTATGGCTTTCTAATTCTTTATGCCTTGTTAACCCATCAGTGCAGGCTCAGGAAATTTCTAAGCTTATTTCCCACAACAAATTACTTTAAGCCATCCAGTAAATTCAACAACCTCAGTGAATACACTGAATGTATTCTGATGTAAATATTGTGATGTAAGCATAATTCTGAACTAATAAGTTCAGATGTTTCATTTTTCAAAAAATTTTGACTATTATAGATTATTTGAAATTTTACAATTATTAGAAAACATGTTATTTGGTTATTTCTAATTATTATTTCTGAAATGTAGATATAAAATTGATTATATATGTATATAAGCTATACTTTCTCAATTCACTTATTAATTTTAGTATTTTTAAAAAGATTCATTATAATTTTCTACATTCCAATCAAACAACTTGCAAATATTGAAAGTTTTAACTTTACTTTTCCAAACTTTATAGCTTTAATTTCTTTTCTGTGGAGTAGAGTGCCTGGGACCTCCACTGAAGTGTTGGATAGAAGTGATAAGAGGGGACATTACTGCCTTACTGATTTCTTGATCCTAGGAAGATAATGTTCTATATTTTGGTAAATATTTTAACTCTAGATTTTTCATAGATAGTTTTCATATAGAGAAAAGTTTCTCCTATTCCTTGTCTTCTGAAATTTTTAATATTATGAATGATATTTAAATCTGTCAAGTTTTCATCTATCATAATGATCACTTAGTTTTCCTTCTTTATTCTATAATGAGTCATATTACACCAATTGCTTTCTTTTTTTTTTTAATTTATTAATTTATTTTGAGAGAGAGAGTGGGGGAGGGGAAGAAAGAGAGAGAGAGAAAGACAGAGAGAATCCCAAGCAGGCTCCATGCTGTCAGCACACAGCTCAATGAGAGGCTCGATCTCATGAAGCATGAGATCATAACCTGAGCTGAAACCAAGAGTCAGATGTTTGACTGAGCCACCAGGGTGCCCTATACTCATTGATTTCTAAAAGTTAAACCAACCTTGCATTTCTGGAATAAGTCCCACTTGAATATAATACATCATATTTTTAAAATATTGTTGGATTCTATTTACTAACATCTTAAAGATTATTAAAGCTATATTCATGAGCTCAACAACGGATTCAGGCTGCTATAAAAATTAGTCTAGCATTTTTTTATTATGACCTTCAAGACCAATTATTATTTAAAGTATTTGTAACAGATAAGAATGCTGTATGGTAATTTTGATGGGCCCCCTAAGGAAGAATGAACAAATAGACCTTTAGGAAATTAGAGCAAAATCATGCCATCTATTATACGTAACTATTTTCTATTGAAAAACAGTTTCTGGTTTGCCAATGATCTGTAATAGAGACTGAATATTTGAACATAATCCACAAAGTTATCATGTAGTATAAGCTGTTTTGAATATGGTATTATATAAACCACAAAACCATAAATATGTGCATTTGCAGTAGTACTCATCTAGTGAAACTTAATATAGAGATGGAATCTAGTTTGAGAACATCTTGAAGACACATGGAAAAATGGTTCAGAGTCATGAGATTCTATTCCCTCTGTATTAGCCGTTTCTTATTTAACCCAAACATAAAGTCACTTCAAAACTTATCTATAATGATTTGACTAAGGAAGAACAAATAAGGGAATGGTTTAGGTAAGATTTTGTAGAGCTATATCATAAAATCTGAAACCACCAATCCTGATTATTAAGAGGAAATGAAACTGCTATTACACACTGATTTTATTTGCATGTGAGGGAATTTCAATTTTCCTATTAGTACTCCTTTGTCCCATGGCATATTTTAATAATACGCTGTAGGAACAAAATGATCATTTATAATACAGGCCTTGTGTGTAGTTTAGGTCACAACATCAAGTAAAAAATCCCAAACATTTTTTGGATATTATTTGTTCCTTTAAAATAAGTATGTTCTCAAAGAAAAAGTATGTTCTCTAAATCTGTTCATGAACACTCTTCGAAACTTAAAAATTTGTTATATCATTTTGTGTCCTGGTGATTTTTTATGCATTTTCTTGGAAATGATGACTTCCCTTTTTATTCAGAGTAAATACAAAAAAAAAATTTTGGGTGGATAATGACCAAATTCAATGTGGATGGGAATAAAGGTTTTTTTCTTAAGAGTGAGGGTTCAAGATGGTAGCGTAGGAAGAACCTAACTCACCTCCTCCCACAGACACAACAATCTACAACTACATTCAGAATAATTCCCATTGAAAATGGCCTAGAAACTGGAAAATAAGAACCTCTACAACAATGGACATCCCTGACATGAGAAGAGGCAGAGATATGGTCTCGCAAAGGAGAAAAACTATACCCTACATGTGGTACCCCATAGCAAGGAGAGATCTCAAAGATACACAAAATTTCACCCAGTAGTGAGAGATTTGAGTTCTATGTCAAGCACCCCAGCTTTTAGATTCTGTATAGAGAGACAAACCTCCAAAACAACTGGCTTTGAAAAACATTAGGGGGCACATTCAAAGAAACTATAGAACTGTAGGGGAAAAAAAAACAGCTCTTAAAGTGGTCATGTGCAGACTCAAAGGACCCCCAAACTAGGCAAAAACACCACATCAAAAGTGCATAGGCTATATGTGAAGGAGACCCACTTATTAATTTTGGAGCACCTGCTAGAGAGGCAAGAGGCAGCTAGGTTTCTCCTCAGGTACTGAGACACTAGTGGGAGCCACTTTACCAGTTTGTTCTGCCCTAACAATCCTGCACCAGTAGGTGCTATTTTGAAACCTTTCTCTAGACTGCTAATGCTAGGGGTCATGCCCCACTGAAAGCCTTACCTAACCCTACACCTCAGCCAAGCCCTGCAGTTGATAGGACAATGAACTTATCCACCAGCATGACCATAGAAATTGTGTCCAGATTTCACAGGCAGCCAACTGGAGGTCATACCACCTACCACATGGCCCAACCACAAATGGAGAGTGCATACAACCCACACAGGAAACCCTCTGGAGCACCTGGCTCTTGGGGCCAGGGGTGACTGCATTTCTCAATTCCACAGGAAATCTGCTAAATAAGTCCATTCCTTCAAAACTGAGAGACACAGCTGAACTGCCTAATACATAGAAACAAACACAGAAATTTAGGCAAAAATGAGGAGACAGAGAAATATGTTCCAAATGAAAGAATAAGACAAATTCTCAGAAAAAAAAGAACTAAATGAAATGAATCTACCTGATATAGAGTTAAAAGAGTAGTTAGTCATTGAGATGCCTACTGAACTCAAGAGAAGAATGGATGAACACAGTAAGAACTTCAACAAAGAGATAGAAAACATAAGAAAGTACTAATAAGAGCTGAAAAATACAATAACAGAAGTGAAAACTACAATAGAGGGAATAAACAGCAAATCAGATGATGCAGAAACAGATAAGTATTCTGGAAGACAGGGTAGCAACAAAAATAAAGCAAACTGAGCAACAAAAATAAAAATAACAACATATTTTAAAGAAAGAATACATTAAGGGATATCTGGTACAATATTAAGTGTACTAGCATTGCTTTGTAGGGATCCTAAAAGGAGAAGAAGGAGAGAAAGGGGCAGAAAATTTATTTGAGGAAATAATAGCTGAACACCCCCCTAACCTGGAGAAGGGGACAGATATCCAGGCTTAGGAAGCACAGACACTTCCCAATAAGTTGAGCCCAAGTAATCCACACCAAGATACATCAGAATTAAAATGTCAAAAGTTAGGGATGCCTGGGTGGCTCAGTTGGTTGAGTGACCTACTTTGGCTCAGGTCATGATCTCACAGTTTGTAAGTTCAAGCCCTGTGTCGGGCTCTGTGTTGACAGCTCAGAGCCTGGAGCCTGCTTTGGATTCTGTGTCTCTCCCCTGCCCACCCTGCTCTGCCCCTCCCTTGCTCATGCTCTGTGTGTGTGTGTCTCTCTCAATAATAAATATGTGTTAATTTTTTTTAAATGTCAAAAGTTAAAGAGAGAACCTTAAACGTGGGGGAGGGAGCAACTACTTACATATAAGGAACCCCCCATAAGAATATCAGCTGATTTTTCCACAGAAACTTTGCATACCAGAGAGTGACATATTTCAAGTACTAAAAGGAAAAACAAAACAAACAAAAAAACCAAACCAAACCAACACAAAAAAACATTACAACCAAGGATACTCTACCTGGCAAGGTTATCATTCAGATTAGAAGGGAAGGTAAAGAGTTTGTTAGAAAATCAAAAGCTAAAGGAGTTCATCACTACTAAACAAGCTTAACAAGAAATATTAAAGGGACTTTTTTTAGGTAGCAAAGAATAGGCCATAACTAGACATAAGAAAATACATAAAAGGAAAATTCTCATTGGTAAAGGCAAACATGTTTAAAAAAAGTAGTGGATGGATCAACTACTTCTGAAGCTAGTAATATGGTTAAAGGCAAAAGTGGAAAAATCAAATAAATACACAAAAATTACCTAAGAGATATACTAAATAAAAAGATGTAAACCATGATACCAAAAATATAAGACATGGAGGGAGGAGAGTAAAAATGTGGTGTTTCAGAATGCATTCAAACTTAAACAACCCCAGTTTAAAATAGACTGCTATATACATAAGTTGTTATATATGAGTCTCATGGTAACCACAAACCAAAAACCTATAATAGAGGCACAAAAAAGTAAAGAGACAGAAATACAAACATAACACTAAAGAAAGTTATCAAATCACAAGGGAAGAGAGCAAGGAAAGAAGAAAGGAACAGAGAAGAACTATCAAAACAAACAGGAAGGGATGAATGGGTGGCTCAGTTGGTTAAACTTCTGACTCTTCATTCCAGCTCAGGTCATAATCTCACGGTTTCATGGGTTCAAGCCCCACCTTGGGCTCTGAACTGGCAGCATGAACTTCTTGGGATTCTCTTTCTTTCCTTCTCTCCACCCCTCCCCTGCTCACTGTCTCTCTCAAAATAAATAAATAAATGTAAAAAAATAAAACAGGAAAACAACAAAATGGCAATGAATCCACACCAATCAACAATTGTTTTAAATGTAAATGGAATAAATGCTTCAATCAAAAGACCTAGGTTGGCTAAATAGATACAAACAAACAAATAAGAACCATCTATAAGCTGTCTACAAAAGACTCACTTCAGATATACAGACACAGATCGAAAGAGGTAAAAATGATAATCCTTGCAAATGAAAATGAAAACAAAAAGAAAGCTAGGGTAGCTATGCTTATGTCAGACAAAGTAGACCTTAAAACAAAGCCTATAAAAGGAGACAAGGACATTACATAATGATAAAGAGATCAGTCCCACAACACACAACCCTTATGAATATTTATGCACCCAACATAGAAACATCTAAATATATAAAGCAAATATTAACAGATGCAAAGGGAGAAGTTGTCAGTAATATGATAATAGTAGAGGATTTTACCACCCCACTTACATCAATGGATAGATCATCCACAGAGAAAATTAAGGAAATATTGGATTTGAATGACACATTCGGCCAGATGAACTTAATAGATGATAAAACCTTCCATCTCAAACCAGCAGAATACATATTATTCTCAAATACATATGGAATATTCTTCAAAATAGACCACATGTTAGGTCACAAAGCATGTCTCAATAAATTTAAAAAGATTGAAATCAGGGGCACTTGGGTTGCTCGGTTAAGTGTCCAATTCTTGATATTGGTTCAGGTCATGAGATTGAGCCTCATGTCCCCACATCAGGCTCCATGCTGCTCTCTCTCCTCTCCCTCTCTCTCCCTCCCTTCCTCCCTCTCTCTCTTTTTCTAGAAAAAAAAAGATTGAAATCACATTAACCATCTTTTCCCTCTGCAATGGTATGATACTAGAAATTTACTACAAGAATAAAATGAAAAAACACAAATATGCACAAGCTAAACTATGTACTACTAAGCAACCAATGGTTCAACAATAAAATGAAAGAGGAAATAAAAAAATACGTGGAGACAAAATGGAAAATTATGCTTCAAAATCTATTGGGGGCAGCAAAAACAAATCTAAGAGTGAAGTTTATAGTGATAACAACCCACCTCAAGAAACAAGAAAAATCTCAAATAATCTAAACTAACTCTAGAGGAACTAGGAAAAAAAAAAAAAAAAAAAACAGAGCTCAATGTTACCAAAAAAGGAAACAATAAAGATCATAGCAAAACTAAATAAAATAGAGACAGACAAGAAAGAAAGATCAATGAAACTAAGAGCTAGTTTTTGAAAAAGTTAAACTAAACTGATAAACCTTTATCAAGGCTCACCAAACAATTCTCTTTTCAAAAAGAGGATCCAAATTAATAAAATAAAAAAATGAAAGAGAAGTTATAACAAATACCATAGAAATACAAAAAATCATAAAAGACTACAGTAAAAATTATGTGCCTACAAATGTAATAACATAGAACAAGTTCCAAGAAACGTACAATCTTTCAAGACTGAATCAAGAAGAAATAGGAAATCACAACAGAATGATTACTAGTGATGAAACTGCATTGGCAATCAAAAAACTCTCAACAAAGTCCAGAACCAGACAGCTTCACTGGTGAAATCCTACCACATATTTAGAGTTAATACCTATTCTTATCAAATTGTTAAAAAAACAAATGATGAGGGAGAAATTTTTTCAACTCATTCTACAAGGCCAAAATTACTTCAATACCTAAACCAGACAAAAACACTAAATACACACACACACACACACACACACACACACACACGCACACACCAGTATCCCTGATTAACATAAAAAATTAGCAAACTAAATTTAACAACACATTACATGAATCATATATCATGATCAAATGGGATTTACTCCAAGGATGCAAGGATGGTTCAATATACACAAATCAATCAATATGATACACTACATTAATAACACAAAGGGTAAAACCATATAATTATTTCAATAGATGCCAGAAAAGCATTTGACAAAATTCAACATCCATTTAGGATAAAAACTCTCAAGAGAATGGATGTAGAGGGAAGATTCCTCAACATAACTAAAGCCATATATAGCAAATGCATAGCTAACAACATTCTCAATGGTGAAAGCTGAAAGCTTTCCCCCTAAGATTAGGAATAAGACAAGGATATCCACATCAATACTTTTATCTAACATAGCATTGGAGTGTTAGTCACATAAATTAGATAAGAAAAAGAAATAAAAGTCACTCAACTTGGTAAGTAAGAAGTAAAACTGTGACTATTTGCAGGTGACATGATAATATATAGAAAACCCTAACACCTCCATCCCAAAATTATTAAAACTAATAAATGAATTCAGTAAAGTTTCAGGATAAAAAATAATAAACAAAAATATCTTGCATTCCTATATACTAATAGTGAACTGTCAGAGAAATTAAGAAAACTATTTATCATTGCATCAAAGAGAATAAAATGCCTAGGAAAATATTTTACCAAGAATTTATAAATTCTACCAAATGGATTTTACCAACAGAAATTACCAAATTTTACCAATAGATTTTTACCTAGGAACAAATTTTACCAAGTACATTGAAAACTATAGGAGATTCATGAAATGAATTGAAGATGACACAAACAAATGTAAAGATACAGGGATGCTCATGGACTGAAAGAATATCATTAAAATGTCCATACTAATCAAGCAATCTACAGATTCAGTGCAATCCCTATCAGAATACCAATGACATCTTCACAGAACTAGAACAAATAATATTAAAATTAGTATGGAACTACAAAAGATCCTGCAGAGCCAAACCAAACCTGAGAAAGAACAAAGCTGGAGGTATGACATTCCTTAATTTCAAACCATACTACAAAGCTGTAGTAATCAACAAAGTGTGGAACCAGCACACAGAATAGAAACCCCGGAAATAAATCCATATTTATATGATTAATTAATCTACAACAAAGGAGACAAGAATATACGCTAGGGAAAAGGAAGTCTCTTCAATGAGTGGTGCTGGGAAAACTGGACAGCTACATGCAAAAGAAAAGACTGGACCACTTTCTTATACCATATGCAAAAATACACTCAAAATGGATTAAAGACTTAAATATAAGACCTGAAACCATAAAACTCCTACCATAAAACCTAGGCAGTAAGCTCTTGCACATTGGTCTTAGCAATATTTTTTTTTGGATTTATCTTCTCAGGCAAGGACAACGAAAACAAAAATAAACAAATGAAAGTGTATTAAACTAAAATGCTTTGCATAGCAAAGGAGACTATCAAATAAAAGGCAACTACTGAATGAGAGAAGATATTTACAATAATATACCCGATAAGGGGTTAATATTCTTAATATATAAAAAACTCCTAAAACTCAATATAAAAAAATCTGAGCTAAAAGAGCAGAGGATGTGAACAGGCATTTACCAAAGAGAATATTTTCCAAAGAGGACATATAGATGGCCAACAGACACATGAAAAGATGCTTAGCATCAGTAACCATCAGGGAATGCAAATCAAAACCACAATAAAATATCACCTTGCACCAAATAAAAATTGCAAGTATCACAAAGACAAGAAATAGCAAGGGTTGGTGAGAATGTGGACAAAGGGGAACCTTTGTGCATTGTTGGTGGGAATGTAAATTGGTATAGCCACTATGGAAAACAGTATAAAGTTTTCTCAAAAAATTAAACATAGAAGTCCCACATGATCCAACAGTTCCATTGCTAGGTATTTATTTGAATAAAAGAAAATATTAATTCTAAAAGCCATATGCACCCCTTTCTTCATTATAGCATTATTTATAATAGCCAAGATATAAAGGTAAGCTAAGTGTTGGATGGATGAACGGTAAAGAAGTTGGAGTAAATACATAACTAATGAAATATTACTGAGTCATAAAAAAATAAAGTTTTGCTATTTGTGACAATATGAATAAAACTAGAAGGTTTTATGCTAAATGAAATAATTCATACACAGAAAGGCAAATACCATGACTTTATTACATATGAAATCCAAAACAAAACAAATAGACTCATAGATACAGAGAACAAACTGTCGCCAGAGGGGAGGGGAATGGAGGAATGGACAACACGGTTGAGGGGATTAAGACATACAATCTTCCAGGGTACCTGGGTGGGTCAGTCAGTTGAGTGTCTGACTCTTGATTTCAGGTCAGGTCATGATCCCAGTGTCCTGGGATCAAGCCCCACCTCATACTCCATGCTGAGGGTGGAGCCTGCTTAAGATATTCTCTCTCTCTCTCTCTCTCTCTCTGCCCCTCTACCCTGTTCAGGCTTTCTCTCTCTCTAATAAAATAAAAAAAAAGACTTGCAATCTTCCAATTATAAAATAATAAGACAAGGAGATGAGATTGTATTGTATAGCATAGGAAATGTAGTCAATAATATTGTAACAACTTTGTATGGTGACTGATGGTGACTAGACTTACTGCGAGCATTTCATAGTGTACATAAATATTGAATAACTATGTTGTTCCCCTGACACTAATACAGTATTGTATGTCAATTATTCTTCAGTTACAAAATTAAAGTGAAAATTTCCTATAGTACATGTTGTGGAGTTTATGCATAATCTAGGCACTGGCAAAGGGGAAAATTTTTTGGATTCTGAGTATTATCATAGTAGGTATCATCTAACATTCCACATCACTCTTCTTGGCATGGAGGGAAAGTATAATGGAATATCAAAAGAAAATATCCTCACTATCCCCTCGTTATTAGCAGTCACTGGCCATGTGTTATTTACTCCTCGAAAAATTCTTCCTTTGAACATTTCTTAAACTAAGCATTCTGAAGACCAAAGAGAGAGAGAGAAAGAGAGAGAGAGAGAATTTCATGTACTTAATTAATGCTGTTTCTCCAGAATTAATTTTCCAGTTTCTTTTTCTTTAAATTAGATACAATAAGGTAGATTTTTATTTTCTAGCGTCACATTGTTTTGATGGGAAATTTATCTAAGTTATGTTTTCATATGTTCATACTTCTAAAATGTATGAAAAAAACCCACAAATGAAACCGAGTGGAAAGATTCCGTCATTACTTATGGAAATATCTATTTATGCAGCCATCTGTTGTGAATACTTCAACTCTGAAACATATAAAAAATACATGAAATTTTGATGTTAGAAAGTGTGCATTGCTCCAATAGGATACCTCTTGTTTTGTTTTTTAACATAAATATCTTTTTGTTTTGTTTTTGAACTTGTGTATATCTTTTAATAGATCAAGGGATAAAGACAGATTTTATCTTGTAGGATATTGTTAGATTTATTCATCCCATTTGTTCATTTTCAGTCTTTTTATCATTCATAGTTTTCACTTGTTCAGATTTCTCTTTCAGTTAATGTATTTTTAATATTGGGAAACAGGGTTGAAGAAAATTATTTGAAACTTCATAAGCAACAATGCACAATATGTAGGACCTTAAAACTTAAATCATCCCTACTTTTAGATGGGCATTGCTATGGCTTTCTAACTGTTTATGACATACTCCAGATTAGAAGTAGAAGAATCCAGAGAATCCCAATTTTTCAGAGGAAATGTGAGGTGGGGCGCCTGGGTGGCTGAGTCAGTTAAGTGTCTGACTTCAGCTCAGGTCATGATCTCACAGTTCCTAAGCGTGAGCCCCATGTCGGGCTCTGCGCGCCGACAGCATGGAGTCTGCTTAGGATCATCTGCACCTCTTTCTCTGCTCCTCCCCAGTTTGCACCCATCTTCTCTCTCAAAAATAAATAAACATTGAAAACTTGAAAAAAAAATAAGAGGAAATATGAGGTGGTGGGGAAAAGGTTAGAGTAGAGTTGGGAAGACCTAGGTTCTAGGATGGGCTATGTTTTAATTTAATTAAGTTCTAGGTACCTCAATTTGTCATAGGTAAGTTGAGAAAATTGGAATATTCTTAATCCTCAGTCTTTTCTCTGAATTTATTATTGATTCTATTACATATAGTGGAGATAATCCAGGAAGGCAGATATCCAGTGAGGAGTCATCGAGCAGCATGAAGTTGGCACAGTAAAGAACACCAAGGGTGATTGGCTTAAAATTCTAGCTACTTTAGCTGTTAGGCCTTCAAGTAAATTACAGGTATTTCAAGTAAAAATGGTTCTTCTCATGAGAGTCACAGCCAGAGGAATATGGATCGCCTGTTTGTCTTGTTTCTTCCTTTTTATACAAGTCTATAAATATTAATAAGATTTTCTCTATTTAAAAGGTCTGGTCTGCATGCTCCATTTTCTCTAGTTGAGGAAATTTACAGTTTAGGAGAGTGAAGTGAGAGTTGGATCCTTTAAGGATACAAAATCCAATTTGTATTTAGATATGAAAATCAAACATATTAAATGAAGCCCTTTTAAAGGCAAGAGGAAAAACTCTCGGCGTTTGGGATTTTTTATTTTTCTTTTTTGAATAGATATGTTGTCCATATCTTTGCATATGCATACGAGCTGTATACACCCATGTAGCTAATGTGGAGGGGAAGTTATGTGAATGAAGTAGACATCACTTATGTAACAGTATCAGTGGAAAATCAACAGAGCAACATAAACTGAGTAACTATGAGGAGACAAAGCTCTTAGCAAAAGCAGAAAGTGAATATATTTAGAACAAGTATCTAGGACAAAGACAAAAATAGAGAATGTGTTCAGTAAAGAAAAGTTATTATTTTAATGCCAAAAATTGTCTTTACTTTCCCCCGCATTAAAAAAAATAAAATAAAACCTGGTATTTTATGGAATGGCACTTGGACTTCCAGCCCCTACCATTTTTCTTTAAACGTGTTGTGAGGCTTTCTCTATTAATTCACAAACCAGGTGCATATGCATTAGCAGCCAGCTAAAGAGAACTCTCTCTATTAGAAATAGTTTCTAATAATTAAATGTAACCTATCTATTCATTCAAAGGACTTTATCCTCTTTGTATATATATGTATGTACTTCTGAGTATACTAGAAGGAAGGAGGCAGAGAAATGATGTTAACTTTCCCACTCCCTGTGCTCTTTCTATTGCATAGCTTTCAGAAGATTCCAAGTACTGTGTTTGTGGGACAAAGTGGTATCACAAACAAAGTGTTCTCTTCATAGACCTTTTCCATCTTGTTCTAGAACTAATGGAGGAGATTCAACTCTGGACAGGGGACTATGGTTTTTTGGAAAGTGCTACTGAAAATAATAAACCATCTCTCATAGGAATTTTATGCAGTATATTATTTTAAAATTATATATATTATACAATACATGTAGTGTCAGTAATGGTTATCTTGGATATGGTGTCTTTTAAAGAATCAGAAACACAAACTATATTGATTTGCAAGAACTTTATTAATTTAACATCACGTATAGAAATTTCTGGCATTGGTTGGTCTGGGAAATATGTGCTGGCAAAATGCTATCTATAAATAGAGCTATCAAGACTTAATCTTATAAGTTTTCCTATAACTCTAAATTTATTTTTAGGTTTTTGCCTTTTGCCTTCTTAACAACTCTAGGCTATAGAAGGTGGGCATTTAGATTTACAGTGTTCTGCTATACTAGAGTATTATCAACATCTGTTTTTTGAACATCTTGTTGCTTCCTCCTATATATTATGCAAATTTGTGCATATAAATCAGAGAAATTTTAGCAACTACTCAGAAAATATATTATTTTACTAATAAGAATGCAGCCAAAGTATACTAAAAATAAATATTCACCTGTGCATAATGACTCAGTGCTGATTTTTAGCAAAACTTGTTACATTTTTCTAATTCTTCTGGCCTGCTCATATCAAATTTGATTTTCTCTCTTAAATTAAGTAGGTTTTTTGTCACAATTAAGTACTTTTAATCTTCTCTTTAGATCATTTAGAACTTAAATGCCTGAATGTATGTTTTATTGTTAACGGTCATTGTTCTGGTTGTCACTAATATCCGTGAAATGTTAGGAGTACATTTTGCTTAGCAGAACAAACATTGGTATATTATCTTATGAAAAGTTCTGCTTCTAGAATATTAGAAGATAAACATCATGCTGCTTTGTAAATCAGATCTATCAGTATACCAAAGGGGCAGCTGGAAAGGAAACTAATCAACACAAATGATTGTGACCATTAAAATAATCTGCTTTCTAAGAAATTAATTAAGATGGAAATAACAATATAGCATTATTAAATTTCCTCATAAGGCTACAAACCCTATTTCTATAACCAATGCTTTTCTTTCATGCTTTTTCATGCTTTTTCTTTTTAGGTGCCATTCTAATAATTTCATGCTTTTTCTTTTTAGGTGCCATTCTAATATTTATCAGTGTGCATCATATACAGTTCTGATACCTACATTAGTAAATGATGTTATTTGTTTTTTCTTAGGCAGAATTCAAAAGATATCTTAATAATGTAATTTCCCTATTTATTCTCTTTTCTCCTTTACAATGTTAGAGATCATGAAGTATATTTTAAAGGTAAAGAGGTATATAGACTTTCTACTGGAAAGCTTAGAGGCAAAAATGCCGGGAATGTTAAGAATAGGAATTCACTAGAGGATAGTGTATTAGTAGTGAATAAAATAGATGTTTTTACTCTCTGAGAGCTTTCTTTCAGTACAGATAAGCAGATAATAAGCAGGTATTAATTATCACAATCCTAAGGAAAATATCAGATAAGGATAAAAACTTTTCAGGGAATGAAATAGGTTTCTGTATACCGACTGGAAGGTCACATTAGAGAATGGTATAAGGGAAGTCTGTCTAAAGAGGTGACATATAATCTTAAACCTGAATGACAAGAAGGAGCCACAATGTGAATATTAGGGGAAAGAGTTTCCAAGCAAATGGAATTGGGTAAAATGACGTATTATGGGAAAAGGTTTGGCAGGTTCAAGAAGAGAGAGGCTAAAGGGGGTTTGGTAGATAGCAAAGAGGAGAGGCTGCAGGTAGAGGGAGGGCTAGACTGCAGAAGACTTTCTTTGGGTAAACATAAGAATCCACTGAAGTTTGCAAAAGAAATTCTGAATAAATGGAATGATAAGTCACTTTCAAGAAGGAGAAAAATTGCATAGTTTGAAAGCATTTATTCTACCTACGTCAATCAATAAAATCACTATAATTTCAATTTAGTAAATCTCAGTGTTTAGAGGACTTGCCTAATGAATTCAAAGTTAATATGAGATTATAAATGTGCAAAATGGCCAATGTCTAAAAATAAAGAGAAGACAAGAAGAACAAAGGAATTTGCCCATTCTAATAAATATATTACAAAGTTACCTACTTTAAAACAAGTAGTATTGGCAAAAGAATAAATAGTTCAGTTGAATAAAATAAACAATTTGAAATAGATTCTAGTACATGTGGGAATGAGAGAGATTGCTGAGGGGAAAAAGAATTCGTCTATCATTATACGGATTGCAATTAGTTATTTATTCAGAAATTAAATCAAATTATATATTTGCTAGGTACAATTCACAAGATTGAATTCAATTGTATTACTAGCTTATCATCTCCATGAAAGTATTTATTATAAAAATAAAAACATATATAATAATTTCCACAGAAGCCAAAACTCCTTTCCATTAAACGTAAGATTCATTCATCATTAAAACATTTGATAAAATAGAATTTGACTATACATATGTGTGTATCTCTTAAGAGAGAGATGTGTTATATGTATTTATGCAGGTGATATATTTAGGCCTTATATATTTAGAAAAAAAAGAACCAATTGAAAAACCTGTTATAACAAGGTCATTTAATAAAGTTGAACTTGCAGGGACTCCTAGGAGGCTTAGTCAGTTAAGCATCTGACTTCAGCTCAGGTCATGATCTCATGTCTGGTGAGTTTGAGCCCTGCATCAGACTCTGTGCTGACAGCTCAGAGCCTGGAGCCTGCTTTGGATTCTGTGTCTACTTCTCTCTCTGCCCTCCCCCACTCACACTCTGTCTCTCTCTCTCTCTCAAAAATAAATAAACATTAAAAAATTTTACAAAAATAAAGTTTAACTTGCATATTGCAATTTAGGAAAACTAACATATAAAATCAATAGGGAACATATGTAAAAAAATAACAACTTTCTGAGGTGCCTGGGTGGCTCAGTCGCTTAAGCATCTGACTTAGGCTCAGGTCATGATGTCACAGTTCATGAGATCGAGCCCCTCATTGGGCTCTGCTGCTCCCCCACTCACTCTTTGCCTCTCTCAAAAATAAATAAATATTAAAAAAACTAAAAATAATTACTGTTCAGATTATATATCAGAAATAATGATCCCATTTGCAAGAGGAACATAATTGCTGAAATATCTAGACATAAGGTTAACAAGAAATAGGCTAAACTATGACTATGTGAGGTTAAATTTTAAAACACTCCTTGAGCACATAAAAGAAGAGATAAACAAATTAAAGAGATAGATACCATACTTCTGAACAAGAAGCCTCATCTCCTGAAGACTTCATTTTTTTTTCTATTTGCTTATAAATGTATAATGATCACATTAAGAATAGTCACGTCTGTTTCTTCACATGCAGCAAAACATTATAAAATTTAATGTAAAATTAAATAATGTTCATTAATAAGAAAAACTGAGGAACAAACAATAATGTAGGAGTAGATATAGCAGAGATTGAAAGATTTTATAGATCCTCTATTACTAAAGTCATATAGAATTTGTTTATAGACAGATAGAAAAACTAATGAAACAGCATAGATATGCCAAAAAGATATCCAAGATTTATAGAAATAGATTTAATAAATCAAATCATTAGTGATAAAAAAGGATGATATAAGCTAATTAATTAGCCTTTGAAAAAAAATCTATTGGTCTTTTTTGCAAGGTAAAGCAAAATTAAAATGTAAATGCCACAAACTCAAAATGACATGACAAAATAGGAAAAATTATTTGTAAGCCATTGCGCTTAAAATTGGATATGACTAATACTAAAGACTGACAAATACTTAAGTGACAAATTGATATGGAAATGCCCAAAAATATTAAATAAAAATGGATAAGATATATGAACAATCAAATCACAAAAATGGAAATTCAGATTAGCATAAACACATAATTAGTCACTTAGAATCCTTCATAAAGAGAGAACTTCAAGTTAAAAATACTCTTAAATCTCATCTCATACTTATTAGATTCGTAAAAAGCCAATATTTTGATAGCACACTTGTTAGTGAGACTGTAGGGATACAGCAACTCTACTACATTGCAGTAGAATACAAAATGATGTAAGTCATACAGAGGGGAAATTGGCAAAATACAGCACAATTACATATTCGCTACTTGACACTATAACCAAATTTCTAGGAATCAGGATCAAATGTAAACTTGCTAACATATAAAAGGATATATCTACAATGATGATAATAAATATAGAAATAATCCAGATTTCCATCAACAAGGTGTGTATGAATAATTGATGGTACATCAACACAACCTAATATTTTATAAATTTACATAGAAATGACTTCTATATACAGACTGTAAAGTGTTACTAAAAAATAAACAAAATGTAAATATGAAGAGATGTGTTATATTCATTGATGGGAAACTAAGTATAAACACATAAATTTTCCAAAGTAAAAATCTACAAATCCTGTTCATGTCTATGACAATCTTAGAATAAATTTCGTATGACTGAATTAAGTCACAAGACAGGCAATATAATTTTGAAAAACCAAAACAGACAGGGTAATTGCCCTACCAGAATCAGCATTTATTTTAAAGCTATAAAATTATGACATACAAGAAAACACATTGATCAATGAGAATATAGCTTGAAAACAGACCTGTACTACTATAGAAACTTAATATTTTATATGGCACTAAAATAAAAATTTTATTGGGGTAATTTTTCATATACAAATGTATAAAACAGGGGTGCCTGGGTAGCTCAGTCAGTTAAGTGTCCTACTCTTAATTTAGGCTCAGGTCATGATATCACTCTTTGTGGTACTGAGCCCAAGTAGGGCTCTGTGCTGAAAGCACAGATTCTGCACAAGATTCTCTCTCTTCCTCTCTCTCTACCTTGCTCCTCATGCTACCCTGTTAATGCCCTGTTTCTCAAAATAAATAAACTTAAAATATACATGTTTTTTATATATAAACTACATCATGCCATAAGTAATAATCAGTTCTTGATAGAAACAGACCTAAGTGGTAAAAACCTTAAAAGAAAATCTATGGTATTAATCCTTATAATGCTAGCCTAGAATGGATAGTTTCTTCTTCAATAATATGTAAAAAGTATATATAGTATAGGTTAAAATATTAGGACATTAGACTTTCATAAAATAAAAAGATTAACCTGTGCAAATAAAAACAATATAAAGAATGTTAGAAGATACCAAAAGACTGGAGGAAGACATTTTCTATGTATGTTACACAAAGGATTTGTATCTACTTCATAAAAAGATTAATACAGATCTAGAAGAAGAGTGAATGTTCAGTGGAAAAGATGGCAATGCACAGAAAAAAATAATCCAGATAACCAGTATCAAAGAAAAAGATATACCAGAAACTTCTATTAGCTCGATCTTCAAAATATATGCACAATAGGAACACTACCCACCGCTGTATCTATGGAACAAACCACATCATGTCTCATCTAGATTATGGCTTTAGCAGCCTGTTATTCCTGCTTCTCCCTCTGTTTCCTCCCTTCATTTTATTCTGAACACGTGATCTAGTGCAAGTACTCTTCATGTTGTTATTGTTGCTGTTTTTGTCACAGGCCCCTTTGGCATTCTAGTGATGCCCATGCACCCCTTTGTAGAAAAATATTTTAAATTCAATAACATAAAACACATAATTTCAAAGTAAACCTTCTATTTTGTGATACAGTTGAAAGATATTTAAAAATTATATTCTAGTAACATGAACAAGATATTCCAAGTAGAAAGGCAGGTTAAATTTCACTTTTTTATGGAAAATTGGGGAGGCTGCTTTTGTTTATTTTCAAGAAGATGATTATTAGTTTATGTGTAATCTTTGACAAGAGAAAATATTAGGTAAGGCATGTAAATGATTTGATTGATTGATTGCTTTGGTAGTTGTAAGTTTTGAAAACCCTGATGTAATGATATGGTTTTTATATTTTTTTATTATTTTTTTAAAGTTTCTTTATTTTGAGAGCAACAGAGACAGCACAAGTGGGGGAGGGGCAGAGAGACAGAATCCCAAGGAGGGTCTGTGCTGCCAGCACAGAGCCCAATGCAGGCTCAAACCCACGAAGCTGCAACATGAGTCACCAAGAGTCAGACGCTTACCCAGTGGAGCCACCCAGATGTCCCAATGATATGGTGTTTAAAATGGAATTCAAATGTCCTTAGTTTATTGTAGTTTCAGGTTTAGTCAGGCTTCTCTCAATAGATACTGTATTTTACAAGGTTTTTGAGTTCATCTCTGCTTGTACTGAATATTTTTTTTCTAAGAGTGATGTTTATCTTTGATGAAGTCAACATTTTTATAGAGTATTCACTTAAGAAAAAAGCAGTGCGTTGTGTCACTGCCATAAAGATTGATATACTATTGAAAGAATATTTGCACATTTTTTATTTTCTAAAATATTAAAGACCTTTGTATGCTAACTCCCTCTTATGAAGCACTTGTTTCAGCAGAGCTTCCTGACTCTTCTCTGTTGTCAGTATCAGCAATTTAGCCAAGAAAGCTTATTCCAGTAACTTCCATAATGGTCGTTCCAGGACCTTGATCACAGAGATTTCCGTCAGTCTTATGATCAAAAATATGTCAGGTATGCCAGCCTATGAACAAAACTCTTTTCTTTCAAAGTTTCCCAAAGACATTTTTTTTTCTTTTTCTTTCAGGTAAAAAAGAAGATTTTGGTCATCTTCAGTAGAGACAACTCTTTAAAAGTTTTTTTTTAATGTTTATTTATTTTTGAGAGAGACAGAGACAGAATGCGAGTGGGTTAGGGGCAGAGAGAGCGGGAGACACAGAATCTGAAGCAGGCTCCAGGCTCCGAGCTGTCAGCACAGAGCCCGACATGGGGCTCAAACACCAGCTGTGAGATCATGACCTGAGCCGAAGTCGGTCACTCAACTGACTGAATCACCCAGGGTCCCCGAGACAACTCTTTTAAGACTGTCTTGAAAGTTAACAACTTTTGATGTGATATAGAAAAGTGTCATAGTCTATAACTGTATCTTAAAAAATGTTTTAAAAATGTGATGAATCAGACTTGATTCTAATAATACCGATGATTTTTATAACCACTAAAATTTCTTTCAGAGCTAATGTACAGTAAAAAGGTATTGAGTGACAATAATTGAGTGACTGATTAAAGCAAAGCAAGATGCAACCAAGCAACAAACATCAAAACCATGTGTGCAAAGGAAAGCGTACGAAACTTTTCTTTCAGGCAGTGTCATTTTCCTATAGCTACTGTAATAAATTACAACAAATTTAGTGGCCTAAAACCACAGAGATTTAATCTCTCACAGTCCTAAAGGACAAAAATCTAAAATCAGGTGAAAAATCAAGGTGTTGGCAGGGCCATGCTCCCTCTGGAGACTCTAGGGGAGAATCTGTACCTTATTTCCTCCAGTTTCCTGGAACCACACCATAACTTTGGTCTGTGACTAAATTATTCCAATCTTTAAGACCAAGAACTTCAAATCTCTATGTGTTCCATCTTTGCATTGCCTTCTCCTCCATAGTATCTCCTCCTTCTCTTCCATTGCCTTCTCAAATCTCCCTCTGCCTCTCTCTCATAATGGTATTTGTAATTTCATATAGGTCATCCAGGCTACCCAAGATGATCTTTCCCTCTGACAATCCTTCACTTAATCATATCTGCAAATATTCTTTTCCCTTAGGGATTAGGACCTAATATCTTCATGAGTGATGGTAGGAGGGGAGGGTATTTCATTATTCTGCCTACCACACCAACCATACTTTTAATAGGGAGAGGGAAAAAAATGTTCTATTTCTTAAATAACTTTTTTTTAAAAAATTTCATTTCCAAAAGTGATTTATAATCACAACTTCTTACGCTTATCTTTGCCGGCCTCTACATGACAGGAGGAGAGGTATTTCTTCCTCCTTCAGGTTAAAGGCACCGAGAGGTTAAAGGCAACAGTTTATAGGGATTAATTAGTGTGTCTTGAAATTATGGGGGTTCAGTGGACTGATGTATGATTCCTCTCTAGTAAATCTAAAGGACAAGCAATTCAAAAAAAGAAAAAACAGGGGCACCTGGGTGGCGCAGTCGGTTAAGCGTCCGACTTCAGCCAGGTCACGATCTCGCGGTCCGGGAGTTCGAGCCCCGCGTCAGGCTCTGGGCTGATGGCTCAGAGCCTGGAGCCTGTTTCCGATTCTGTGTCTCCCTCTCTCTCTGCCCCTCCCCTGTTCATGCTCTGTCTCTCTCTGTCCCAAAAATAAATAAAACGTTGAAAAGAAAAATTAAAAAAAAACAAAAAACAAAAAACAAAAAAGGAAAGGAAAGTAAAAGTATCATGTTTGCTACTAGGTAGGATGTTTTTAAACTTTCACTACTAGTAGCCAATTAAAAAAATGACTGTATTTTTGTCCACCCATTTTTTTAAGTTTATTTATTTATCTTGAGAGGGGGAGAGGCAAAGAGAGAGGGAGACGGAGAATCTCAAGCAGGCTCCATGCTGTCAGCATGAAGCCTGACATGGGACTCAAAACCAAGAACCGTAAGATCACAACCTGAACTGAAATCAAGAGCTTAACCAACTGAGCCACCCAGGCGTCCCTGTCCAGCCTTTTTTAATCAGGTGGGAAAATCATAATTATACAGCTTAGAGATTGTGGACTGAATTTGAACACTGATGTATTTGAAATTTCCATAAAACTAATGCCCATGCCATTCAAGATGAGAAGTTTGTTAATTTCTATGAGAATTTATTTCACAATCTAGATTTCTAATAGAGTTGTTGCAGCTATTTCACAAATAAGATCATAGACAAACATGATCAAGTGCTTTCTATTCATATACCATCTCAAGGACATAATTTATTTCCACAAATAACCATGTGAAAATAATAGCACAACACATCACTGTTAACCATCACAAGCCCAGAGGCTCAGGCTCTTAAATTGAGTTGCTGCCCAGCTGCTCACTTGAAAATTCATAACATACATAAAAAACAAAACAAAACAAAAAAACAGGGAGATCTCAAAATATGGTTACCTCCCAGTGGTAATTTTTTTCGTTGGCACTGTATTATATAGTATAGCTCGTGTTTAGCATTTAAGAAGTTGCAGCTACATTCCATTATCAAAGACATATTTGTTAAAACATGCATATAAAAGGATTTGTAATTGAAGCACAGCTTTGATATATTTAATAGGATGTAAAACTGCCATCCTATTTTAATAGGCAATGTTTTATGTGCATTAGCAGTAATATAATAATGCCTCTTCCGTGTGCTCTTGCCATTAGCACTTTTTCCCTCCCTTTCTTTTAGTTAATCTTAAAACTTTAATGTAATCCAAACACATTAACATCTTTTTCTCCCTTCACTGTTCTTGAACAGAAGGAAGCTTTGAAAGGAATTTTCCTTAATTGAAGGATAGTTACTATACAACTTGATCATTGGTATTTTTTCTCCAATTATACCTGCCCATTGATTCATATACATTCTTCCGAGGTTTGAAAATGCGTATGGCCACTAAAAGTGTTAGACTAGGGCAATGAAGGAGATTAAAATAAGTTAAAATGTAGAAAATTAACAAGGAATGAATTTCATGCATTTAAGAGCTACTTCATTCTCTTATGTGCTATTAGGCCAAGCCACTTCTGATGGCACTGAATTAAAATGAGAAAACAATGAATGCATGATTGCATGGCATTAGTACAAAAACTCATTAGTATTATCTCACTTTTTTTAAATCTGTATTTATTTTTGAGAGAGAGAGAGAGAGAGAGCGCGCCAGAGCATGAGTAGGGGAGGGAGGGAGGGAGAGAGGGGGAGAGAGAGAGAGAGAGAGAGAGAGAGAGAGAGAGAGACAGACAGAACCTGAAATAGGCTCCAGGCTCTGAGCTGTGAACACAGAGTCGGACGCGGAGCTCGAACTCAGGGACTACAAGATCATTACCTGAACCAAACTTGGACACTTAACTGACTGAGCCACCCAAGGTGCCTCATCACTTTTTTTTTTTTTTCATATTCTCCAATTCACAAGATTCAGACTGGATTATTTTTCTTAGTTTATGTCAATATAACTTTTAACATTGCCCTTGAAGTGTGTGGCATATAGGAACATGTCGGAACATGTCAAGAAAAGTTAATCAAGCTAATGGAAAATAACTGATTGGATTCCCCAAAAGTGGATCTTATCTGGATTACAGTTACATGTATACATACATAGCTCTGTAAAGGCAATACAAAAAGAAAAGATTGCCTTCAAACAGTAGGAGAAATGTAAGTATTTTAATCGTCTTGGACTCTGAACTTTAAGAAACCATGTCTTAACTTTAATATTTCCATATTTCAGGAATAGTTTTTAGTACCTGTTTATTTTCATGACATATAAAATGGATATGCTGAACTCATTGACAAAATGAGTAGGTTCTTTTGTCAGATTTCATAAAAGTTTAGGAGGCTCAGGGTTTCTGGGAACAGCTTGGTTAATCTAAAGTTCTTCCAGAAATTAGACAAGACAGCAGACCTCAGCATTGAGACTGCTTTAAGGGACCCAATAATATAATTGGCAACACCAGAGAACACTTGAATGTTTTTGCTACTCTAGAAGTTTCCTGTATCAGGAGCTTATTAAAGCATAAAAGCTACACTTCAACATAGTTCTTAACTTCTTGAATTTTCTGTTAACTTGCAGTTGTTTGTGTTAAAGTAAGTTGCTATTCAGTATCAACTCAAAGTTTTCTTGAGGTAAAATGGAAAGTTCATCTAGATCTTATCCTATATGGGATTTAGGAAATGAATATCTAACTTCATTCATTAAATAAATTTCAAGGGTCTCTTAATAGAACGTATATATTTCTCACATCAAAACTTCAGGCAAATAAGGTGCATTTTAAAAAGCAGCATTATAAGAGGATGTTGCAGCCTGTTTCCTTTAAAGTACACATTGAGAACTCTTTCACAAGACTAACATTGGCTTTTATTCAACAGATACCTCTTCAACACATTGACCTCATTTCAGGGCTCAAATCACTTAATTCACTGTTTAACTCTTGAGCACAAATGAGATGTGGTGTATTTTGCATTCCACAGTCTTTCGATCAATAATCCGTGGATGCCCTTTTATATTCATTTATGTTTGGGAGATCAGGGAATCATGTATATGAATTTTAATTCTGTTATTTTCAGGACATACATCATTTTTAGATAGATGACAGATCAATTGATTGATAGATAGGTAAGAGTAAGGGGAGGATAGAGAGCTGGAGAGGGAAAGAGGACAAAGAGAAATTGATTCGCTGAAAAAATTACTCACAAAAAAACTTGGAAAGAGAGTATTAGACATATAGAAGTTCTGATTTTATCCACAGAAAGTGTTAAAAGTGTTTCAGAGGATGAATATATTGTCAGTAAAGTCTTATATCTCATACCCAAGAATAATAAGATTCCCTAAAATACTGATGCCTAAAATTCTGAATTTTATGGGAAAACAAAGAAAAAATAGAATGTTAAACAACAATGTACAGATGAAAAATCAGAAAACATGCCTACTTAAAAATAGGCATCCATATTACATAGACTGACCCTTATGAAACACTGACTGCCTTGTTCTTCTTTTTTATATATATTTTAAGAGTTTTTATGTAAATTCCAGTTAATTAACATACATTGTGGTATTAGTTTCAGGTGTACCGTATACCTATTCAACAATTCCATACATCACCCAGTGTTCATCACTACAAGTGCACTCTTCAATCTTCACCACCCATTTAACCCATCACCCCACCCACCTCCCCTCTGGTAATCATCAGTTTGTTCTCTATAGTTAAGACACCGTTTCTTGGTTTTGCTGCTCTTTTCTCCCATGATCATTTGGTTCGGTTTGCTTCTTAAATTCCACATATGAGTGAAATTATATGGTATTTTTATTTTTCTCACTGACTTACTTCTCTTGGTATAATGCACTCTAGCTCCATCTATATTTTCGCAAATGGTAAGATTTCATTCTTTTGATGTAATATTCCATTGTATATAAATACCACTTTTGTTTATCCATTTGTCAGTTGATGAACATTTGGGCTCTTTCCATAATTTGGATATTGTAGATAATGCGGCTGTAAACATCAGGGTGCATGTTTCCCTTTGAGTATTTTTGTAACCTTTGGGTAAATACCTAGTAGTGTAATTGTTGGATCATAAGTTAGTTCCATTTTTAACTTTTTGAGGAACCTCCATGCTGTTTCCCAGAGTGGTTGCAGCAGTCTGCATTCCCACTGACAGCGTAAGAGGGTTCCTCTTTCTCCACAACCTCACCAACACCTGTTATTTCCGGTGTTGTTAATTTAGCAATTCTGACAGGTGTGAAGTGATAGCTCATTGTAGTTTTAATTTTTATTTCCCTCATGATGAGTGATGTTGAGCATCTTTTCATGTGTCTGTTGGTCATCTGGATGTCTTCTTTGAAAAAAATGTTTATTCATGTCTTCTGCACATTTTTTAACTGGATTATTTTTGTGGGTGTTGAATTGTGTAAGTTAATTATATATTTTGGATACTAACCCTTTATAAGATATGTCATTTGCAAAGATCTTGTTTCATTCTGAAGGTTGCCTTTTAGTTTTTTTGATTTTTTCCTTCACTGTGCAAAAGCTGTTTATCTTGATTAAGTTTCAATAGTTTATTTTTGCTTTTGTTTCCCTTGCATCAGAAGACATGTCTAATAAGTTTTTATGGCTAATGTCAAAGAGGTTATTGCCTGTGTTCTCTTCTATGGTTTTAATGGTTTCCTGTCACACATTTAGTTCTTTAATCCATTTCAAATCTATTTTTACGTATGGTGTAAGACAGTGGTCCAGTTTCATTCTTTTGTATGTTGCTGTCCAATTTTCCTAACACCATTTGTTGAGAAGACTTTTTCCCATTGGATATTCTTTCCTGATTTGTCAAAGACTAATTGGTCATATAGTTCTGGATCCATTTCCACATTTTCTATTCTGCTCCATTTATCTGTCTATTTTTGTGCCAATACCATACTGTCTTGATGACTACAAATTTGTAATATAACTGGAAGTCCAGAATTGTGACGCCTCCAGCTTTGCTTTTCTTTTTCAAGATTGTTTTAGCTACTTTTTTTTGGTTCCTTAAAAATTTTTAAACTATTTATTCTAGCTCTGTGGAAATGTTGTTGAGGGAAACTTGCTGGCTCAGTCAGTGGAACATGAGACTTCATCTCAGTATTGTTGGTTTGGGCCCCACATTGAACTTAGAAACTACTTAAGAATAAAACCTTAAAAAAAATACATGCTGTTGGTATTTTGAAAGGGATTTAAAAAAATATGTCGATTGCTTTGGGTAGTATACACATTTTAACAATATTTGTTTTTCTTTTTTTTTTTTTTTTCAACGTTTATTTATTTTTGGGACAGAGAGAGACAGAGCATGAACGGGGGAGGGGCAGAGAGAGAGGGAGACACAGAATCGGAAACAGGCTCCAGGCTCCGAGCCATCAGCCCAGAGCCTGACGCGGGGCTCGAACTCACCGACCGCGAGATCGTGACCTGGCTGAAGTCGGACGCTTAACCGACTGCGCCACCCAGGCGCCCCAACAATATTTGTTTTTCTAATCCATGAGCATGGGATGTTTTTCCATCCCTTTGTGTCATCTTCAATTTCTTTCAAAGGTGTTTTATAGTTTTTGGAGTACAGATCCTTAACTTGTTTGGTTAGATTTATTGCTAGTATCTTATGTTTTTGTTTTTGTTGCATGTGTGTGTGTGTGTGTGTGTGTGTGTGTGTGTGTGTGTGTAATTGTAAATGAGATTGATTCCTTGATTTCTCTTTCTGCCGCTTCATTATTGGTATATAGAACTGCAATAGATGTCTATCTGTTGATTTTGTATCCTGCTACTTTACTGAATTCATGTATCACTTCTAGCAATTTTTTGGTGGAATCTTTCAGGTTTTCTATATAGAACATCATGTCATCTGCAGATAGTGTAAGTTTCACTTCTTCCTTGCCAATTTGGATATATTTTACTTCTTTATGTTGTCTGTCGTGGTTAGGACTTCCAATACTATGTTAAATAACAGTGGTGAGAACTGATACAGTCTTGTTCCTGACCATAAGGCAAAAAAACCCTATTTCTTCCCATTGAGGATGATATTAGCTGTGGGTTTTTCATATATGCTTTCATATGCTGTAGTTATGTTCCCCTCTAAACTTACTTATTGAGAGTTTTTATCATGAATGGACGTTCTACTTTGTCAAATACTTTTTCTGCATCTATTGAAATGACCACTTCATTGTTATCCCTCTTTTATTAATGTGGTATATCACATTGATTGATTTATAAATATTGAACTACCTTTGCATCACAGGAATAAATCCTATGTGATTGTGGTGAATGATTCTTTTAATGTACTTTTGGATTCAGTTTGCTGGTATTTTATTGAGAACTTCTGCATCCATGTTCATCAGAGAGATTGACCTATAGTCCTTTTAGTGGAGTCTTTTATCTGCTTTTGGTTTCAGGGTAATGCTGGCCTCATAGAATGAATCTGGAAGTTTTCTTTCCTTTTCTATTTTCTGGAATAGTTTGAGAAGAGTGGGCATTAAATCTTCTTTAAATGTTTGGTAGAGGGCGCCTGGGTGGCGCAGTCGGTTAAGCGTCCGACTTCAGCCAGGTCACGATCTCGCGGTCCGTGAGTTCGAGCCCCGCGTCGGGCTCTGGGCTGATGGCTCAGAGCCTGGAGCCTGTTTCCGATTCTGTGTCTCCCTCTCTCTCTGCCCCTCCCCCGTTCATGCTCTGTCTCTCTCTGTCCCAAAAATAAATAAACGTTGAAAAAAAAATTTAAAAAAATAAATAAAAAATAAATAAATGTTTGGTAGAATTCACCTGTGAAGCCATCTGGCCCTGGACTTACGTTTATTGTGAAATTTTTGTTTACTGATTCAATTTCTTTGCTGGTTATCAGTCTGTTCAAGTTTTCTATTTCTTCCTGTTTCAGTGTTGGTAGTTTATATGTTTCTAGGAATGTGTTGATTCCTTCTAGGTTGTCCAATTTGTTGGCACATAGTTTTTTTTTTTATAATATTCTAATTGTATTTCTAGTTTTATAATACTCTGGTTGTTATTTCTCCTCTCTCATTTGTGATTTTATTTATTTGGGTCCTTTCTCTTTCTTTTTGGTAAATCTGGGTAGGGATTTATCAATTTTACTGAATTTTTTAAAGGACCCACTCCTGGTTTCATTGATCTATTCTGTTGATTTTTTAAAGTTTCTGTATCATTTATTTCTGCTTTAATCTTTACTATTTCCTTCCTTCTGCTGGCTGTAAGCTTTGTTGTTCTTTTTCTAGCTCCATTAGATGTAAGTTTAGGTTGTTTATTTGAGATTTTTCTTGCTTCTTGAGGTAGCCCTGTATGGCTATATACTTCCCTCTTAGGACCTCTTTTGCTGCATCTCAGAGGTTATAAACAACTGTTTTTTTCATTTGCATTTGTTTCCATGTATTTTTTAAAAACTTCTTCTTTGATTTCCTGGTTTACCCATTCATTGTTTAGTAGCACGTTGTTTAAACTCCATATTTATAGTCTTTCCAGATGTTTTCTTATGGTTGACTTCAAGCTATATAGAGTTATGATCAGAAAATATTCATAGTATGATCTTAATCTTTTTTGTACTTGTTGAGACCTGTTTTGTGACCAAGTATGTGATCTTGCTTGTTTTTCATTACTTTTGGGGATTCTGATCCTTTTTGCCTTTGTCACTTTGGATTTCCCCTTTGCACTCAGGAGGTCTCCTTTAATATTTCTTGTAGGATTAGTTTAGTGCTCACAAACTCCTTCAGTTTTTGTATGTCTGGGAAACTCTATCTTTTCTTCTACTCTGAATGAAGGCCCTGCTGGATAGAATATCCTTGGCTGCAGATTTTTCCCTTTCGGCACTTTGTACATATGGTACCACTGCCTTCTGACTTGCCAAATTACTATTGAGAACTTTCTGGCTAGTTTTATGGGTTTTCCCTTTTAAGTTAAGGACTCCTTTTGTCTTGCTGCTTTTAAATTTTTATCGCTACATTTTTGCAGACTTAATTACAATATGTTTTGGTGTTGACCTGCTTTTTTTGTTTTTTTAATGTTTATTTATGGAAGAGAGAAAGAGAGCAAGTGGGGGAACAGCAGAGATAGATGGGGACAGAGGATCCAAAGCAGGCTTTGCACTGACAACAGAGTGCCCAATGCAGGGCTTGACTGAAAAGTGCAAGATCATGCATGATCTGAGCCAAAGTCAGCAACTCAGGTCCCCTGCTGCTTTTCTTGATTTTGATGGACATCCTCTGTGCTTCCTGGATCTGGATATCCGTTTCCTTCCAGTTTTCTATTACTTCTTGAAATAAATTTTCTGCCCTCTTTTCTCTCTCTTCCTCTTCTGGGACTCCTATAATATGAATGTTATTATGCTTGGTGGATCACTGAGTTCCTGAGGTCTATTATTTTGTGTTGCATAATTCTCTCTTTTGTTCAGCTTTACTGTTTTCCATTTTTTTGTGTTCTAGGTCAGTAATTCATTCCTCTGCTTCTCCCAGCCTGCAGTTCATTCAATCAAGGCTGTTTCAAATCTCAGTTATTGCATTTTTCATTTCTGACTATTTTTTAGCTTTTATCTTAGTTGACCATATATGTGTAGTCCTGTTTCTAAACACTTTCTTCTATGAGTCAACATGTTTATGTTACTGCCAATACTAACTTGATTACTGTAGCTGTATCCTGTTTTGGAATCGGGATATGTAATTTCTCCAAATTTGTTGTTCTTTATCAAAATTCCATTGGCTATTTTATATAATATTTCATTTCCAAATACATTTTAAAACTGTCAATTTTTATGACAATGTTACTGGATTTTGATTGAGATTGCATTGGTTCTATAGATCAGTCTAATAAAAATTTGTATCTCTTCTATATGGTATCTTCTGATCACGAACATAGCCTCCTTTTCTTGATTTAGTCTTCTGTCACTCTTTTCCATGTTTTGAAGCATACCTATTTTATATATCCTTTGTTCAAAAAAATCACGATTTAGGAGTACCTGGGTGGCTCAGTCAGTTAAGTGTTTGACTTCAGCTAAGGTCATGTTCTCTCGGTTCATGAGTTTGAGCCCTGCGTTGGGCTCTTTGATGACACCTCAGAGCCTAGAGTCAGCTTTGGATTCTGTGTCTCCCTCTCTCTCAGCCCTTCCCCTGCTTGCGCTCTGTCTCTCTCTCTCAAAAATAAAAACATTAAAAAAATTAACAAATCACTATTTAATTTTGATACTATTACAAATGTATTTAAAAATTTAAATTTCTAATTGTTTACTGTTAGCATGTAGAAATGCAACTGACTTTTATATAATAATATTGTTTTCTGTGATCGTATTCCCCTCACAATTTAGTTCTATAGCTCTTTTTGTAGATTCGTTGAGATTCTTTACAAAGGTGATCATGTACTGTAAAAATAGTAGTGTTCCTTGCTTTCTGGGGTATATGTTATTTGCTTTCCTTATTTCACTGATGTTGATCTCTTGCATAATATTTAATAGCAATTTTTAAGGTAAGCATACATATATTCTTGTAATGTGAGAAAGAAAGCATCTAGTCCTTCACCATGATGTAGGATATTAGGTATTGGATGTACTCCTTTCATTAGACTGAGGAAGTTTACTTCTATACTTACTTTAGTGAGATGTTTTATAATCAATATACTGAATTTCACTAAATGCTTTTTTTTCCTGCATCTGTGAAATGATTCTAAGACCTTTTTTTTCTGCTTTAGTCTTTTTAAGTGGTGAATTATGTTGATAAATTATTGAATGTTAAGCCAACCTTGAATTGCTGAAATGAACCCTTCTTGGTAATGATGTATTATAATTTTTGTAAGTTTTTGGAATTGATTTGTCATAGTGCTATATTGCTGGATTCACTTACCAAATTTGATTTAATTATACTTTAGTGTTCACTGACCTTGCTAAAATGGTTTAAAAATAGGGACAAGGAGACAGGGAGAGAAGATTATGGCAGAATTCATAGTCCACAAAAGCATGTAACTAAAAAAGATCAAAAAATAATAATAAACAAGTTTTGACTCCTTCAAAATTGTAAGTTTTTCTCTTCAAAAATACCATCAGGAACATAAAAATTCAAGACATGAACTTGTAGCAAATATTTGCATTCAGAATACATGAACACTTTACCTCTCAAAAATAAGAATACAGACAACCCAATTTAAATAGGCAAAAGACTTAAATAGACCATTTATTAAAGAAGAAGATTTAAAGATGCTAATGATCATTAGTCATTAAAGAAATGCAAACTAAAATTCCAATGAAATGCCACTACATACCCAGTGTCAATAAGGTATTAATAATCGTTTTAACAAATCGCCTAAAATGTTGACTATTGATATCTTAAAGGAATCTAAAGCTTTACACCATATATAAAAATTAACATGGGATTGATCACAGACCTAAAAGTGATTAAATTATAAAATGTCTAAAATAAATCATAAAAGAGTCTGTGTACACTTGAGTTAGGAACAGTGTTCATAGGCTGCAGAAGTATAAATTAAAAAAGGAAAAAAATTTGGCTCCATCAAAATGTTAAGCTTTTTGTCTTCAAAAATACTCTCAAGTAAATGAAAATACAAGACATAAGCTTGTGGCAAATATTTGGGAAACATTTATCTTATAAAGGATTTGCATTCAAAATACATGAAGAATTTATAACTCAAAAATAAGAATACAGACAACCCAATTTAAACAGGCAAAGGTCTTAAATAGACCCTTCATTAGAGAAGCACATTTAAAGACGCTAATGATCATTAGTCATTAGGGAAATGCAAATTAAAACTCCAAAGAGATGCTGATACCCATTGGATGACTTTAATGACTGATGTTATCAAGTGTTGACAAGATCCTAGAGTCAACACAACACTGAAATATTGCTGATGGAAATGCAAAATAGTGTGAATATGCTGGAAAACAGTTTGGCAGTTTCTGATAAAGTTAACATACGCTTACAATATAATCCAACAATTCCAACCCTAAATGTTTACTCATGATAAATAAAAACATGTGCTTATTCAAAGATATGTAGTTGAAATTTCATAGCAACTTTACTCATTGTAACTCAGACCTGAAAACAACCCAATGTCTATCAACTGGTGAATGAATAAATGAAATGAAATACTGTTTCATACAGTAAAACATTGCTTAGCAATGTAAAGGAACAATCCAGTAACAGATGTGAAAATATGGATGAATTTCAAGAACATGAGACTAAATGGAAGAACACAAAACTTCATGTTGTATGATTCTTTTTATGTGACAGTCCAGAAAGGCAAACCTATAGCAATAGAAAATAGATCAGTGGTTGCTAGAAGCAGGGGGGTAGTAGGAAGGGACTGAGTGCAAAAAAAAGTACAAAGGAACAATTTTGAGGATGAAAATATTCTATGCCATAATTGTGATGACAGTAAACACAGTACTATATAAAATTATAAAAACTCATCAAAGTGTACAATTAAAATGGTTAAATTTTACTCTATCTAAATTATACCACAATAAAACAGGGGGAAAAAAAAGAATGTTAGAAAACAATGGTTAGATAATGTCCCCCTCTCCCCAAAAAGTAGAAAAAAAAATCTACAAAAAAAAATTTTACTTTAAATAAACAACTTCGTTAGACACTTACTGTATTACCCTTTTTAAAAAAGTTAATCTTTTACAAAAACCAATGCATTTCTGGGAAAACCAATTTAACATCCTTTTTTATTAATGCCTTTTGAATTGCATGCTCCACTCAGGGACATTGGCTCCCTAGATTCTCTTTGGAGCCCTGAGACCACTCATCCTAAGAAGTACCTGCACCTTATAAACTCTAGTCGCCTCAAGTCAGGGTTTCTTAATATTCCACAAACATGAATCAGATATACTGATAACTCTTAATAGATAAATGTATTTCCAAGGGCTATATACATTCACCAATTTTACATATTAAGTTACATTTATATAATACATTAAGATTTATAAAACACGTTCAGAAGAAATATCTCATTTTTTAAAATATTGAATTTATTGTCAAATTGGTTTCCATACAACACCCAGTGCTCATCCCAACAGCTGTCCTCCTCAATGCCCATCACCCACTTTCCCCTCCCTCCCACCCACCCCCCCATCAATCCTCAGTTTATTTTCAGTTTTTAAGAGTTTCTTATGATTTGGCTCCCTCCCTAACTTTTTTTTTCCTTCCCCTCCTCCAGGGTCTTCTGTCAAGTTTCTCAGGATCCACATAAGAGTGAAAACATATGGTATCTGTCTTTCTTGCCTGACTTATTTCACTTAGCATAACACTCTCAAGTTCCATCCACGTTGCTACAAAAGGCCATATTTCATTCTTTCTCACTGCCAAGTAGTATTCCATTGTGTATATAGACCACAATTTCTCTATCCATTCATCAGCTGATGCACATTTAGGCTCTTTCCATAGTTTGGCTATTGTTGAAAGTACGGCTATAAACATTGGGGTACAAGTGCCCCTATGCATCAGCACTCCTGTATCCCTTGAGTAAATTCCTAGCAGTGCTATTTCTGGGTCATATGGTAGATCTATTTTTAATTTTTTGAGGAACCTCCACACTGTTATCCAGAGTGGCTGTACCTGTTTGCATTCCCACCAAGAGTGCAAGACAGTTCCCATTTCTCCATATCCTCTCCAGCATCTATAGGCTCCTAATTTTAGCCACTGTGACTGGTGTGAGGAGGTATCTGATTTTGGTTTTGATTTGTATTTCCCTGACGAGGAGTGATGTTGAGCATCTTTTCATGTGCCTGTTGGCCATCTGGATGTCTTCTTTAGAGAAGTGTCTATTCATGTTTTCTGCCTATTTCTTCACTGGGTTATTTGTTTTTTGGGTGTGGAGTTTGGTGAGTTCTTTATAGATTTTGGATACTAGCCCTTTGTCTGATATGTCACTTGCAAATATCTTTTCCCATTCCATCAGTAGCCTATTAGTTTTGTTGATTGTTTCCTTTGCAGTGCAGAAGCTTTTTATCTTCATGAGGTCCCAATGTTCATTTTTGCTTTTACTTCCCTTGCCTTTGGAGATGTGTCAAGTAAGAAATTGCTGCTGCTGAGGTCAGAGAGGACTTTCCCTGTTTTCTCCCCTAGGGTTTTGATGGTTTCCTGTCTCACATTCAGGTCCTTTATCCATTTTGAGTTTATTTTTGTGAATGGTGTGAGAAAGTGGTCTAGTTTCAACCTTCTGCATGTTGCTGTCCAGTTCTCCCAGCACCATTTTCTAAAGATACTATCTTTTTTCCATTGTATATTCTTTCCTGCTTTGTCAAAGATTAGTTGGCCATACATTTGTGGGTCCAATTCTGGAGTCTCTATTCTATTCCATTGGTCTGTGTCTGTGTTTGTGACAATACCATACTGTCTTGATGATGACAGCTTTGTAGTAGATGCTAAAGCCTGGGATTGTGATGCCTCCTGCTTTGGCCTTCTTCAAAATTCTTTGGTTTTTCGTGGTCTTCTGTGGTTCCATACATATTTTAGGATTGCTTGTTCTAGCTTCAAGAAGAATGCTGGTGCAATTTCAATTGGGATTGCATTGAATGTGTAGATAGCTTTGGGTAGTATCGACATTTTAACAATATTTATTCTTCCAATCCATGAACACAGAATGTCTTTCCATTTCTTTATATTTTCTTCAATTTCCTTCATAAGCTTTCTATAGTTTTCAGCACACAGATCTTTAACATCTTTGGTTAGGTTTATTCCGAGGTATTTTATGATTCTTGGTGCAATTGTGAATCGGATCAGTTTATTTGTCTTTCTGTTGCTTCATTGTTAGTGTATAAGAATGCAACTGATTTCTGTACATTAATTTTGTATCCTGCGACTTTGCTGAATTCATGTATCAGTTCTAGCAGACTTTTGGTGGAGTCTATCAGATTTTCCATGTATAATATCATGTCATCTGCAAAAAGTGAAAGCTTGACTTCCTCTTTGCCAATTTTGATGCCTTTGATTTCCTTTGGTTGTCTGATAGCTGATGCTAGAACTTCCAACACTATGTTAAACAACAGTGGTGAGAGTGGGCATCCCTGTCATATTCCTGATCTTAGGGGAAAAGCTCTCAGTTTTTCCTCATTGAGGATGATATTAGCTGTGGGCTTTTCATGAATGGCTTTTATGATGTTTAAGTATGTTCCTTCTATCCCGACTTTCTCGAAGGTTTTTATTAAGAAAGGATGCTGAATTTTGTCAAATGCTTTTTCTGCATCAATTGACAGGATCATATGGTTATTTTCTTTTCTTTATTAATGTGATGTATCACATTGATTGATTTGCAGATGTTGAACCAGCCCTGCATCCCAGGAATGAATCCCACTTGATCATGGTGAATAATTCTTTTTATATGCTGTTGAATTCGATTTGCTAGTATCTTATTGAGAATTTTTGCATCCATATTCATCAGGGATATTGGCCTGTAGTTCTCTTTTTTTTTGCTGGGTGTCTGGATTGGGAATCAAAGTAATGCTGGCTTCATAGAATGAGTCTGGAAGTTTTCCTTCCCTTTGTATTTTTTGGAACATCTTGAGAAGGATAGGTATTATCTCTGCTTTAAATGTCTGGTAGAATTCTCCAGGGAAGCCATCTGGTCCTGGACTCTTATTTGTTGGGAGATTTTTGATGACTGATTCATTTACTTTGCTGGTTATGGGTCTGTTGAAGTTTTCTATTTCTTCCCGTTTGAGTTTGGGAAGTGGGTGGGTGCTTAGGAATTTGTCCATTTCTTCCTGGTTGTCCAGTTTGTTGGCATATAATTTTTTATAGTATTCCCTGATAATTGCTTGTAATTTTGAGGGATTGGTCATAATAATTCCATTTTCATTCATGATTTTATCTATTTTGGTCACTTTTTCTTTTTGAGAAGCCTGGTGAGAGGTTTATCAATTTTGTTTATTTTTTCAAAAAAAACAACTCTTGGTTTCATTGATCTGCTCTACAGTTTTTTTTAGATTCTACATTGCTTATTTCTGCTCTGATCCTTATTATTTCTCTTCTTGTGCTGGGTTTGGGGTGTCTTTGCTGTTCTGCTTCTATTTCCTTTAGGTTTGCTGTTAGATTTTGTATTGGGGATTTTTCTTGTTTCTTGAGATAGGACTGCACTGCAATGTGTTTTCCTCTCAGGACTGCCTTTGCTGCATCCCAAAGTGTTTGGATTGTTGTATGTTCATTTTCATTTGTTTCCATATATTTTTTTAATTTCTTCTCTGATTTCCTGGTTGAACCATTCATTCTTTAGTAGGGTGTTCTTTAACCTCCATGCTTTTGGAGGTCTTCCAGTCTTTTTCCTGTGGTTGATTTCAAGTTCATAGCATTGTGGTCTGAAAGTGTGCATGGTATGATCTCAATTCTTTTATACTCATGAAGGGCTCTTTTGTGACCCAGTATGTGATCTATCTTGGAGAATGTTCCATGTGCACTCGAGAAGAAAGTATCTTCTGTTGCTTTGGGATGCAGAGTTTTAAATATATCTGTCAAGTCCATCTGATCCAATGTACCAATCAGGGCCCTTGTTTCTTTATTGATCCTGTGTCTAGATGATCTGTCCATTGCTGTAAGTGGGGGTATTAAAGTTCCCTGCAATTACCACATTCTTATCAATAAGGTTGCTTATGTTTGTGATTGTTTTATATCTTTGGGGGCTTCCATATTTGGTGCATAGACATTTATAATTGTTAGCTCTTTCTGATGGATAGACACTGTAATTATTATAAAATGCCCTTTTTCATCTCTTGTTACAACCTTTAATTTAAAGTCTAGTTTGTCTCATATAATTATGGCTACTCCAGCTCTCTTCTAACTTCCAGTAGCATGATAGATAGTTCTCCATCCCCTCACTTTCAATCTGAAGGTGTCCTCAGGTCTAAAATGAGTCTCTTGTAGACAGCAAATAGATGGGTCTTGTGTTTTTATCCATTCTGATACCCTATGTCTTTTGGTTGGAGCATTGAGTCCATTTACATTCATTGTTATTATTGAAAGATATGGGTTTAGAGTCATTGTGATGTCTTTAGGTTTCATGCTTGTAGTGATGTCTCTGGTACTTTGGTCCTTGCAACATTTCACTCAGAGTCCCCCTTAGGATCTCTTGTAGCGCTCGTTTAGAGGTGATGAATTCCTTCAGTTTTTGTTTGTTTGGCAAAACCTTTATCTCTCCTTCTATTCTGAATGACAGACTTGCTGGTAAAGGATTCTCGGCTGCGTATTTTTTCTGTTCATCACATTGAAGATTTCCTGCCATTCCTTTCTGGCCTGCCAAGTTTCAGTAGATAGGTCTGCCACTATTGTTATGTGTCTACCTTTGTGAGTAGAATCTGTTTATCCCTAACTACTTTCAGATTTTTTTCTTTATCCTTGTATTTTGCCAGTTTCACTATGATATGTCCTGTAGTAGACTGATTCAAGTTACATCTGAAGGGAGTTCTCTGTGCCTCTTGGATTTCAAGGCCTTTTTCCTTCCCCAGATCAGGGAAATTCTCAGCTATGATTTGTTCAAGTATACCTTCAGACCCTTTTTCTCTCTCTTCCCCCTCTGGAATTCCTATGATACGGATGTTGTTTCATTTGATTGCATCACTTAGTTATCTTCTCATTCACCTATTCTCTCCTCTGCCTCTTCTGCTGTCCTCTATCCTTTTTTCAAGCCCCACGATTAATTTTATGGCTATTATTCTAAATTCTTATTCCATTATATTGCTTAAATCGGTTTTGATCAATTTGTTAGTAGTAGCTACTTCCTGGAGTTTCTTTTGAGAATTCTTCTGTTTCATCATTTTGGGTAATCCCTTTGGTGGCTCCCAACTGCAGGGCACTTGGGAGCCAATGTCTGCCCCTAACCCACTGCTGGGGCCAGAGTCAGACTGGTGTGTACCTTATCTTCCCCTCTCCCATGGCAGGTCTCACTGCAGAGTGATGTGGCCCCTGTCTGGGCTAGTTGCACACTGCCAGGCTTGTGGTGCTGCTTCAATGGGATCTGGCTTTTGAGATGGGGTGCATCTGCAAGCTGCACAGGGGCGTGAGGGGCAGGAATAGTTCGCTTTGCCTTCGGTGGTCTGCTGCAGGAGGGACCCTGCGGCACAAGGAGGGAGGCAGACCCGTGGGGGGGATGGATCCACAGAAGCACAGCGTTGGGCATTTGCACAGTGCAAGCAAGTTCGGTGATGGGAACTGGTTACCTTTGGGATTTTGGCTGGGGGATGAGAGAGGGAGTTTGCACTTGACAGTGCCTTTGTTTCCCCTCTGAGCTGAGCTCTGTCTCCTGGGGCTCCACAACTCTCCCTCCCTGTGTCCTCTCGCCCTCCCTGCTCTCCGAGAGCAGAGCTGTTGACTTTTAACATTCCAGATGTTAAGTCCCACTGGCTGTCAGAACTCACACAGTCCGGCCCCTCTGCTTTTACAAGCCCAACTCAGGGGCTCTGCCTTGCTGGGCGGCTGCCCCTCCACTGCCCCAGCTCCCTCCCACCAGCCCGTGTAGCACGCACTGCCTCTCCGCCCTTCCTACCCTCTTTTATGGGCCTCTTGTCTATGCTTAGCTCCAGAGAGTCCATTCTGCTAGTCTTCTGGAAGTTTCCTGAGTTATTTAGGCAGATGTGGGTACAATCTAAGCGATCAGCAGGATGAGGTGAGCCCAGCGTCCTCATATGCTGCCATCTTCCCAGGTCTCCAGAATTATCTTATTTTATCCTTATAGTCTCGTGAAATAAATGGCAGGCAATATCATTATCTTCATTTCACAAATGACACAGCTGAGACTCACAAAGGATTGGAAGACAACTTTTTGCTATGGAAATATTATAGTTTACTTAAACTGATGATATTTCAGTGATTGTCTGAGGCTCTTGTTAAGGAGTAATACTTAAGGACAGCCTGTCAAATGTCTCTAATTCCCATTTTGTAGACAAACATGCATATTCTTTTCTTAAGCCCGTCTTATTCTCTTCTTATGGTTAAGCAAGCCTGAATAATAGATTGCACACTACTTGACAGTCCTATCTCAAAGTCCTAAGCTGCAGATATTAATAAAAATCTTACAGATAAATAATATACTTGCATTAAAAATGATTAGGCTATGACTTTCCCCATTTCTCATAAACTCATTAGCACAACAGCAAGAACTCAATGAGTTGTCTGTAAGCTTTAGCAGTTTAGAAAGTTATATGATATCTTTCAAGTCATCAGACTATGCTAATTTTATGACTGTGTTAATTTCCTAAGTGACAGACATTATGAAAGTGCTGAACAGAATAGATTGTGATTAGGACAACAATGATTTTAATGGAACAAAGGTCAGCAGCTGCATAAATAGCACAACGCAAGTGGAGAGAGTGATGCCAGCGGTAATACACCCTCTGGCGTGAGGATGGCTCATCTAATGATGAGGTCAGACATCAGAAAGTAGGACATTCTGGTCCACACCCTCCACTGACCTTCCTTATTACCACTCTGAAGAAGGCAATATTCAATGGCCACACCACTTTAGTGCTCAATTATAAAAATCAAGTAATTTATCCGACTAGAGTACCAGCTCACACTTGAATCACTCTGCAAAATTTACCGTCATCCTTTCTTGAGACTATACACTCCCAAGGCATTCTGTTCAGGTTTCAGTCAATTTGTAAATATGTAAAAATAGTAATTATAATAAATTTAAAAAAACTGCTTGTCAATAACTTCTAGCACTTTTTCTTGTTCTTACATCCCTGACATAATTTAATTGTCGTCTCTGTTTTACAGGATTGATACTCAAAAATTCAAATAAAACAATTCTGTCCAGCCTCTGTCCTTCCTTATCATGCGATGCCAGAGGTTAATTGACTCTTGGTTATAAAATCCAATGGGCTTCTCTTGAAACTGCTTCTTCTTTGGTTTCCACTGCAGCTATTTTACCCATTGGCTTTGATTCTTAGAACTTTCTTGTCTGTTGACTTCCAGGACAATTATGACCCCCTAGACCTTCTACTGCTTCTTTTGAAACTTCTCTTTGTCTTCCCTGGTGTTGTAGCTTCTCCAGCTCCCAAAATAAAGGTAAGCTCAAAGCATTTCTTTCTCTTCTTTTATAGTTTGTTCCAACCTCTTATCTCTATACTACCTTGGTAGTATTCTTATTTCTGAAAGCATTGACTATGTACACTGTGTGGATATTTAACAATATGTATCAATAGCTCAGTCATATTTTCTTAATTGTATTCATACCTTTCACCTATAGCTTGCTGTCTCCATATCAATGTCCTTCCAGATTGATAAATGTAACCTATCAAAACAGAATTCATTTTCCTTCTCATATACAACTGTAAATCACCTAACCAAACTCCTGGCTTAAAATTATTACTTGTCCGTCTCTTTACCTGTTACATTCAGAGAATTGATTTCTTCTGCCAACCTAATCTCCTCAATGCCTGTTGACATTGTGCCATCTTTCTGACAATGACTATTCTCTCTTACACTGTGTAAAAACCTCTCACCAATTCTGTTCAGAGTTCCTCAAATAATCTCCCTGAAACAAAAATCTTCTTTTGTCACTGTGTTACTTATGTATTTTTAATACTCAATATATGGCCTATATGATTCAAACTGAAGCACACACTCTGTGCTATGGCCATTGCCTATGATATTTTTGTCATTTGTTTACATAAGCTTTTTTTTCTAAACCTCACCCACTGATCCTGTTGAATATTCTTTACATCTCAATTTATCTAATTTCTTTATGGTTATCATTCTTTTTTTAATTTTTTAATGTTTATTTTATTTTTGAGAGGGGAGAGAGAGAGAGAGAGAGAGAGAGAGAGAGAGAGAGAGAGAGGAAGGGCAGACAGAGAGGGAGACATAGAATCCGAAGCAGGCTCCAGGCTCTGAGCTGTCACCACAGAGCCCAATGCAGAGCTCGAACTCACAAACAGTGAGATCATGACTTGAGCCGAAGTCAGACGCCACCCAGGGACCCCTATGGTTCTCTTTCTTGTTTTCTAGAATAACTCTGCATTTTATTTCCCTCCTGAACATACCAAATCTTGTTCCTCCCTAGTAAATGCTGCCATTACATTAATGCCTTTTTATATTGTCCTCAGATGGACTTAATTACTTTGAATGCTAACATCCTAAGGCATTTTATCTGTGAATTTCTCTTCGTGTGGTTGCCATTTTTTGATACTTTTGTAAATCATCTTTTTTTTTAATCACGTTTATCTTTCAGTGAATTTCAATTACATTTAAACAGAAAAGTCTGATGTGTCTCAAATGATGTCCTAGAAAGAAGGAATGGGAGAGAGAGAGAGAGAGGGAGAGAGAAGGAAAGGAAGAGAGCAGGCAGGGAGAGAGGGAGAAAGAAAGAAATAGAGAGAGAGAGAGAGAGAGAGAGAGAAAGGAAAGAAGGAAGGAAGGAAGGAAGGAAGGAAGGAAGGAAGGAAGGAAGGAAGGAAGAAAAAGAAAAAGAAAAATCACCTTCTGTGTCAAACCATTTAAACAATCAAGAAACTACTGGGAGAGGTGCTTTAATTTTTGTCATCAATTTTCAGTTTTTTGTTAGAATAGAAATCTACTCCCTATTGAGATTAGAATAAACAAACAAATATAACAACACAGTGGAGCTCCTAGTATAGAAGAGGGGATTGAGCACAGGCATTGCCCAGTGTTTCTTCTGAGAACCTCACTGATGTGATATGAGTGTCAAGGATGTGATGAAATGAGGATGTCTGTAGATAATACACTTTGAAAAGTTGGGGAAGGGAGAAATCGATGAAATTGTTTGGATGGATAATCTGAAAAGAAAAGAAAAAACAAGACTACACAAAAGGAAGGCAGGAGACGTTTAAAAAAGCAGAAGACATTTTTCAGAGAGGAGTTTTAGAGAAAGTTCTGATCTAGAACCT
This sequence comes from Lynx rufus, assembly GCF_022079265.1. Classification (NCBI taxonomy): domain Eukaryota; kingdom Metazoa; phylum Chordata; class Mammalia; order Carnivora; family Felidae; genus Lynx; species Lynx rufus. The sequence goes on from NW_025814845.1 coordinate 51,162,296, forward strand.
GCAGGATCACAATACTGTAAAGGGAAGTAAAGTAAGAGCCACATGAATATTTGAGAGACAGCTGAAAAGAGGACATTTCCTTTTATGCTCCTTGGTCTTTGTTTCTTTCCATACATGGAAAAAAACTGGCACCTGTGATGTTTTCCTCATAAGCTTGAAATAATTCAGAAAATACATTTTTAGAAAAGATTTCATAATTAAGGAGGGAGGAGTATTTAGAAGAATTACCAAGAAAGCGTAAGTTTCCTGCCTTATTACAAATATAGCAAAGGCTATTCGAAATTCTAGAAAAATAAAAATCTGTCCTAGAAAGACCATCTATACAGTGTAGTGGGTGCTCTTACTTTAATTATACATTACATGTGAAGACATTGCCAAAATTATGACCTGTTCAAAGAAGAAACATATCATAAAAGGAAAGAACCACATAAAGAACGAAAGAAAATACACACTTTTTTTTTCAAAGAGAAAGAGTACAAGAACACAGAGGAAAAAGAACATTTGGAAATAAAAATTGAGAACATATTTCAGAAAGTGGATGTAAAAGAGAAAAAAAAAAAGTAAAGAAAACCAAAGGATTAATCTAACCAGCCCAACATTTTAATAACAGGAGTTCCTAAAAGAGAAAGCAAATAAAATTGTGGAAAAGAAATTACCAATAAAGTACAACATCCTTCCACAGAACCAATATATATATATATGTATATATGTTATATATGTTATATATGTATATACGTTATATATATGTATATATATGTATATATGTTATATACATATATACATATAATATGTATATTTTCAAGATTAATAGTGTCTCCTGGATGCTCAGTTTAATGAATTTTAAAAAGTCCCATGCTGAGAGAGAATATGATAAGATTTTGTTGCATGGAGGATATAAAGAAAAGATTCGAAAATCTTCAGAAGATTTTAGAGGAAAAAAAAATCCAAGTTTCATCAAAATATACAGAATCAGGTGGCACCAGACTCCTGAGCTGCAATACTAATGGTTATGATTGAGCAGAGCACCAGATCACTGCCAAGAAATTATTCACAAGAAACAAGTCTATGGCCACTTAAAAAGAATGTGGATAAAATAATTACAGTTGTAATATAGAAGGTCTTATTACTTTTACCCTTCATACACCCATTACTAAAAAGCTAAAAGGGTATCCGTGTTTTATAAAGTACTACAGAAGGTAAACTATCGTGGAATGTTAGTTGAGCAATTAATAGTAAAATCTTAATTATATTTGAAAGCCAAAACACTAATATAATACACATGTTCCAATTGCCTATTGATTCATATTAAACCATTGCAAAACTCAATGGCATAAAACAATAATTTTATTAGGCTCATGTATTCTGAGAGCCTATTTGAACAAGGCACAGTGAGGTGCCCTTGTCTCTCTTCTATGTGATCCAGGTTGTCATCTAGGAAGACCCAATGGCTGGAGGCTGTTATTGTCTGGAGTAGTTCTATCAATAAACATGTAGTGTTTAATGCGGGCTTTCAACCGAGACATTGGCAAGGGCCATTGTCAGAACATCTACACTTAGCTTTTCAATGCAACCTGGGCTTTCCCACAGCATGAAAACTGGGTCACAAGAGCAAATGTGCCAAAAGAAACACACATTGGGTTGCTTTTTATGAGCTACATTTATAACTTATATAGTATAAATTCTGCTATAATCACAAGCCCGCCCTGAGTCAAGGAGAGGATACATCTAAGCTGTTTATTGATAGAAGTGACCAATGATATGAAAATGGATGCTTTTCTGTGAAATTTTTGGGAAAGTTCCTTTAAATAAGGACACTCATTGGGGCGCCTGGGTGGCGCAGTCGGTTAAGCGTCCGACTTCAGCCAGGTCACGATCTTGTGGTTCGGGAGTTCGAGCCCCGCGTCAGGCTCTGGGCTGATGGCTCAGAGCCTGGAGCCTGTTTCCGATTCTGTGTCTCCCTCTTTCTCTGCCCCTCCCCCATTCATGCTCTGTCTCTCTCTGTCCCAAAAATAAACGTTGAAAAAAAAATTAAAAAAAAAAAAAAGGACACTCATTGGGCAAAGGCCTTTATGCCATTCTTTTTTCCTCATTGTTCTTCAAGCCTAGAACATGAATGTGATTATCGGAGTAAATAGTAGCTACTTTAGACCATAATGCAACTTGAAGATGCATATGGCATCTACATTCAGTCATTTAACAACAACAATAAAAACCTAAGTACATATTTTTACAAAGCACTATTCTGGGCACCAGGGGGACTAAGAGAATTGAGAAAGGAGTAACATATTTAATCTTTAAAGAAAGATTTAATTAGCTTTTGTGTGGAGTAAAGACTGTAGGATCGAACGGAATGTCAAAGGGAGAAAAGACAGTAGAGAACTGGTCAGCGATGATGAAGTCTTATAACTGGGAATGGTGGTTGTGGAGGCGGCAATGAGTATAATAGTTCTGTATATACTTTTGAAGGCAAAACAAAGAGAATTTGCTAAAAATTGAATGCAGAAACAAAAAAGGCACAGAGTTAAGGATGACTTCAATATTTTTCATTTAAGCACCTAGGAATAATAGGGTGCCCTATTTTTCTGAGATGGAGAAGATTTCAAGAGAAGCAGGTTTCAGGAAGGAAATTCTCTAACAGGTTCTATGTTAGACTTCTTAAATTTGAAATGATTCCTGGATTTCTAAGAGACGTAACAAATTTTGCTTGGGTATATTGATCAAAATTTCAGAGCTGACATTATAAGAAAGGAATTCGTCAGTGACATATGTTATTTCAATGTAGGAAATGGAATAAATTATTAAGCAGGTAATGTAGTTAGAGAAGAGAGGGTTCCATATTATTCCAATATTAAGAAATTGCAGAGATGAGAGGTAACAAGAAGAAATGGAAGAACAGCTTGTAGAAGTAAAATTCTTGCATCCTTGAAGCCAAGTGTCTTAAGAATACGTTAAAAGAAGAGGTAAGAAACTTTGTCTAGCATGGATGATTCCTTAAGAAAGAGTAGGGAATGAGAGTTTTCCATTGTGTTTAGTAATGTAAAGAGATAACTAGGGGGGTGCCTGGGTGGCTCAGTCAGTTAAGCATCTGACTCTTGATTTCAGCTCAGGTCATGATCTTGCAATTTGTGGAACTGAGCCCTGCATCAGGCTCTGCACTGATGGCACAGAGTCCGCTCAGGATTCTCTCTCTCCATCTCTCTCTCTGCCCCCTTTCCACTTGTGTTCTCTCTCTCTCTCTCTCTCAAAATAAATAAATAAGCTTAAAAAATAAGATCATTAGAGGCACTGACAAAAGCAGTTTCAATGAAGTTATTGGGACAAATTAAAAAAATTGAAGACAACAGGTATAGAGTAACTTTGCATAATTTTTGCTGTGAAAAGTAACAGAAGAAAATGGTGCTGTGAAGATTTTTCTGTAATGTGAAATTAGACGTCGTTTATATGCTGATGGGAACGATTCAATAGAAAAATCAAAAAGCAATTATGAAGGATATAGTGCAAATGTTGGCACACCAGGTGTTAACACCAAGTATGTTAAAATAGATGCAATTAATAGAAAAGGGAAGGGGTCAGCTTTGAAAGCATGAAAAGTTCATCCATGGTAATAGGAGGGGACAACGAGTATGGCATGTATGAATGTTGGTGAGTAGGTGGTGGTATATATTGTAGAACTTCTCTTTAGGTTCTTTTACCCCTCCGGAAAATAAAAAGTAAGGTAATAAACCGAGTGTAAAAGGGGAGAAGGAAGTGGGAGAGAAATGAAAACAGGAAATGACGTATGAAATGTTTGTCTAGGATATTTAAGAAGTGCATAGAGCAAAAAAATATGGGAGAACTGGGGCAGCATCACATTCCTATTTGAGGTTAATGGTCATGACTTTTAAGCAAAAGAAGGGTGAGTTTTTGTTTGTCTGCTTGTTTCATCCTTGTTCAGCAGGACAGTTGCTATCCGAGTTGGATTTAACCAGAGCTGGAGTTTTGCATGTTGACCATGACAGAGTGAGGAGAAAGGCAGAGATTTGAACGTTGAGGTTGGCAGTGGATGGGCTTGACCAGTGTTTATATCAATTTCTTTCGAGGCAGCCTCCTATTATTGATGTAGTTGAAAAGTTAAAAACTACATTTTCCAGATGTCTTTGGATCTAAGTGCCAGGTGCAAATTAGGATGTAGAACAAATCTATTCCTGAGAAAGATAAGAGCTTTCTTCCTGCTGCTTTGATCTATTTTCTGCTGGTAAGTTAAAGTTGTGGAGTTTGGGAATTTTCAGCAGTAACATTGTAGGGTTCAGGTAGTGTTGGGAGGAAGTTTCAGCAGGGATGGTAGTCAGGCTTTGTGTTAATTTAACACACTTGTGTGTGTATTGAGAGACATTTGAGACAGAGAATAGGTTTCCTGATCCTCAATTACTAAACTTTTCTTCACAATTATAGATTGTAGTTTACGTTCTTGAACCACACAGTTTAATACTATCTTCTAATTTCCTTCTTTCCTGATCATAGAAGAGTTAGTAGCTCTCCAGATGACCAGTCAGTTAAGACTTTCTAGAATGAATCACTGGACAGTGTCTGTGCACACTTCGGGCGATCTTCTATACCAGCCATCCAAAAACAGTTCTGGGTTGTGGACTTTGTCCTGTTTATTATTAGCACTTCATTTCCCTCTCTAAAATATTCTGATAAAAATAGTAAAATTTATAGTCACTGTAACCCTTTTGAAGCCCAGCTCTACAGAAGGCAAATAGTCTTTTAATCAATACCACAAGTCAGGAAGAATTTGAAGATACATTTTAAATATGACACTTTCGATAAAAATGATACTGAAACTATTTTCTTGTATTTTTATAGATTTTCTCATTGATAGCTAGTAAGAAGTTGCTATGTCCAAGGTCAAAGAAGTTGCTGCCTGTGTTCTCCTCTAGGATTTTGATGCTATCCTGTCTCACATTCTAGTTGAAAGAAAGGATAAGAACCATATGAGCCTCTCAACAGATGCAGAAAAAAGCATGTGACAAAATATAGCACTAATTCTTGATACAAATGCTCAACAAAAGAGGGATAGAGAGAACATAATTCAACAGCGTAGTGGCCATGTATGAAAGACTCACAGCTAATATCATCCTTAGTGGGGAAAAACTGAGAGCATTTCCCTCTATGGTCAGGAGCGAGAGAGGATGCTCATTCTCACCACCGTTATTTAAATAGTAGTGGAAGTCCTAGCCTTAGCAATCAGACAACAAAAAGAAATAAAAGGCACCCAAGTCAACAAGGAAGAATCTAAGTATCGTTCAACAATGATATTCATTGTAACAAACTTGAAAGAAACCACCAAAAAAGTGTCTAGAACTTACGTATGAATTCAGCAAAGTTGCAGGATATAAAACCAATGTACAGAAATCTGTTGCCTTTTTATACACCAATGAAGAAGCAACAGAAAGAGAAATCGAGGAATCAATCCCATCTACAACTGCACCAAAAAACCATAAGATACCTAAGAAATAAACCTAACCAAAGAGGTAAAAGATTTGTACTCTGAAAAATATAGAACACTTATGAAAGAAATTGAAGAAGACACAAAGAAATGGAAAAACACCCCATGCTCCTGGATAGGAAGAACAAATATTGTTAAAATGTTGATACTATCCAAAGCAATCTACACATTCAGTGCAATCTCTATCAAAATAACACCAGCATTTTTCCCAGAACTAGAACAAACAATTCTAAAATTTGTGTGGAATCAGAAAAGACCCCGAATAGCCAAAGTAATATTGTAAAAGCAAAGCAAAGCAGGAGGCATCACAATTTCAGGCTTCAAGCTATATTTCAAAGCTGTAATCACAAAGACAGTATGGAACTGGCACAAAAGCAGACACATAGATCAATGGAATAGAACAGAGCACCCCGAAATGGACCCATAACCATATGGCCAACTAATCTTTGACAATGCAGGGAAGATTATCCAGTGGAAAAAAGCCAGTCTCTTCAGCACATAGTGTTGGGAAAACTGGAACGACACACAGAGGAACGAAACTGAACCACTCTCATGCACCAGACACAAAAATAAATTCAAAATGGATGAAGGACCTAAGTGTGAGACAGGAAATCATCTCAGCCTCTTTGTCAGGATAATTGTTGTTTTCCTTTTCTGAGTTGGAAGAGTCCATTCCAGTTTCCACTAGAATAAAGACACAGCGTAATATTAGTGAAATAGATATGTTTAGGAGCTATATTTCAAACTTTGCATCTTTCCTTTATAAATGAAAATCTATGTAAATATTATCATGTACACCAATTCAAATGGCTAGAATTTTTCTGGCTAAAACTTGCATTCATTGCAGGAATATGCAATAGGCCCTATTTTCTATCCATGCTTATGGTTAGGGATATTTATTTATTTATTTTTAAATTTCAGATAATTTTACTTTATATAAATGATCTCCCTTAAACCAAAATGTCCATAATTCTTTTATATGAGAGACAGAAAGCATTTAAAAGTGTGACATTGTGTTAAAACCACTATTATTCATAAGGTATATGAATGATTTGAAAGGTAAATTATATACTCTGGTTTTGAGAGATTTAAGTCATTGATTTTGGTAGCATAACTTCAGCAGGAATCATTAGTGATTGGACTGCATCTTTACAGAAGTGATGTAAATGGGACTCTGGCAGTGTATTAAAACAAGCATGAAAAGGGATATCTATCTGGAAAATGATGGAAGCTTTGTTTTTAAAACTATCCAATGATCACACGAATTGGATATGACACTAAACATACACTATGGACTGACCTGTCCTTATGCAGCAATTTGAGTTATCACCTTGTCCATACCTTGGTTCACGGACCCCTTCAAAGTGATCTCCTATTTCAGCCGGGATCTGAGATTTGTATATTTATACCTTATAAAGCAATATTCTATAGAGTAACTTTTCACAAACATCAAGGTTCTTTTAAAGTAAGGATCTCTTAAAAAGGTAGATTTGACTTCAGGTGAGTCTGGGGTGGGGTTTAAGAGTTTGCGTTTCTAAGCAAACTCCCAGCTGACACTGACCTTGCCAGTCTACAGGTCAGGTGGTCCACAGCTTGTTTGACAAGCAAGCAACAGTGAAAGGAATCAAGAAAGACCAATATAAAAGAAAACTAAAAAAACAGAGATACTTCATCATTACACTGAGTAACAGAAGCCAAAATGTGCAACCAACCTATAAAACACTCCTTTCCTTTCCCAGATTCCCTTTCCCTCTCCTGCTTTCACTTGTTTTATACACTTCTTCCATGACAGTAGCTATCGTTTTACCAGTCTACATAAGTAATAATCTCTTACAAGATACATGGTAAATCATTAAAATGAAAAGGGAAAGGTTAAACATATTCTATACATGCACATATATGACAGTTTATGTAATCCTCATTTAACCTCTAGAATCAGTTTTTCTTATGATAAAGATTATCCATCTTTTATATGTAGAAAAATCAAGTTTGGTACCTGGTAGCAATTATTTCAAAAACTATTACATTATTTATCATCTAGGTTAGATTAAGGAAGGGAGTTATTTTTCTGGGCTTCCGTTTCTCTAGTTACAAAATGGGAGCGGATGTTGTATGGACTAAATGACACAATGCAGGTAAAGTATCTGTGCAAATCTGACACTCTTCACATGTCTATTTTTGTCCAACAAATTCTCAAAATAATTTTTTAAACTGTGCTTTTTTGATAATCTTCAAACTACTGTGGCTCTGTTCAGAAGAATATTTTTCCCTAACTACATTTTAGAATGAATCCCATTTTAGAAAGAAACATACTTCTGATTAATTACTACTTTATTTAGCAAGTGATTTAAAAAAAAAACTGATGTCTAAGAAGAATTAGTCATCTGCAAGCTTAAAACATTCTCCTTGCAGCCACTATATACTCCTCTAACAGAAAACAATTTTAGGACAAAAACCAACTCTAAAATGTAAACGATTCATTGATTAGATAGATAAATAGATGATATAAATATAGAAAGATGATATATAGATTAGATAGATACAGATATTTGCAACATATTAATTACTAACATATAATTGGCATTTTTTTGGATGAGCTTTCAACTTCTCTATTTGTAGTAATAATCAATTTGGAACCAGGTTGTGATGTTTTCAAAGCTGTTATTTACCAATTATGTGAACTAACTACATGCTTGCGTGTGGAAATTTACTTCTTATTATCACTGGGCTCAGATAAGCAGCAAATCTGGAGCTGGTTACTGGTACAAGCTTAGGAAATCAATTGAGAAGAAATAAGTGTTTATAGTTCTATTTTACATTTGGAACATTTTTTTTCTCTCTCCTTTGCAAAATAATGTTACAAATTCAAAAAAAAAGCAGCAAAAACAAAGTAAAATTCTGTTTTTCCCCCTGAAGAAATGAGCTATTATTATCTTATTAACTCATAATGCTGTTACCCTAACTCATAATAGCTGTGCTGTCTGTCTAAATGTATCATTTGCACGTGTGGATTTTAAACAAAATGCATTTATATTCTGATTTTCGGTTAAACCAGTTTAATTTTGGTTATAGAGGGGTGTCTGGGTGGCTCAGTCGGTTGAGCATCCAAGTCTTGATTTTGTCTCAGGTCATGATTCCAAGGTCATGGGACTGAGCCCCTAGTCGAGTCCTGCATCCAACTCCAAGCTGAGAGTGGAGCCTGCTTAATATTCTCTCTCTCTCTCTCTCTCTCTCTCTCTCTCTCCCTCTCCCTCTCCTTCTCCCTCTCCCTCTTTATCCTTCTCTCCCTCTCTCTATCCCTTTGCCCCTCTCCCCTGCTCATGCTCTCTCCAAAATATAAATAAATAAAAATATTTAAAATTAAAAAATAATAATTTTGGTTACAAAAATACACTCAAGGGTTTTCATTATACTGTGTATAGGTTTTGAATATGAAAAGGATCTGAAATTACAGCATTATCCTTGGAAAATTTATTCTTCCCTGTTTACAATGTTGAATGCCATTAAAACATTTCACAGGTAAATATATCACGCAGTCACAATTTTGTAGAACAAATTTGAGGAAAGCAATTTTTCAATAGAACTCGGCTTTTATAAGCCAATTCTTAAAAGATTGATTTTTGGAGAGTGAAAACAAGCAAAGCCAAAATCTCAAGTTTAAGAACTTTGTTGCAAGAAGTAGATACATAGGCAACTCTTCCAGCATTAGTACAGTTGAAACATAGTAACAAAGAACATGAAAGAACTCCATTGCAAAGCCCTGAGAAAGGAGGAATATGAAGTTAGAAAGATTCCCTTAGTCTTACTGGTTAAGATTTATTGCCAGTGTTTGAGTAATGAGGAAGTAAAAACTATGTAAGGATTCCTGCATATCTTTTGAGGTTCATTTTTTTTAAGTTTGTTTACTTTGAGGTGGGGGAGTAGGGGCAGAGAGAGAATGCCAAGCAGGTGCCATGCTGTCAGTGTGGAGCTCAAGGCAGGGCTCGACATGGGGCCTGATCCCATGAACCCTGAGATCATGACCTGAGCTGATATCAGAGTCAGATGCTCAAAGGAACACCTGGGTGGCCCAGTCAGTTAAGTATCCAACTTCTAATCAGGTCATGATCTCATGGCTCGCGAGTTCGAGCCCTGCACTGGGCTGTGTGCTGACAGCTCAGAGCCCGGAGCCTGCTTTGGATTCTGTGTCTTCCTGTCTCTCTGCCTCTCCCCTGCTCATGCTCGTTCTCTCTCTCTCTCTCTCAAATAAATAAACATTGAAAAAAAAAACTACAACAGTCAGACACTCAACCAACTGAGCCACCTGGCACCCTGTGGGGTTCACTTTATACAATTAGGCATAGCAAACAGTATGAAGCTCTAGTTAAAGTATATGCTCATTCACATTCAACACCTTCAATTAAAACTTCACAAAGCCCCAAATTAGAGACCTCTCCATTTTTAAAGTAGATATGGAAGCAGGTGGAAACCTTGTGTTACAGATTCCATGGTGCTGTTTATCTTTCTAGGCTAGGCTATCCCAAGATGTTTGCCTTTTTACAGGATCACTATTTGCAAATTCATCTGGTATTAGCATATGCCCATGTCTAAATTTCACTTAATGTACAGAGTAGTTATCATTTGGACGTTATGAAAGTTTGCTTCTGTCCAGCCATCAAATAAATGATTTTCTCATTTGTGTCCTGTTATAGTTCTTTTGGATCTTATCACCTGTGTATGTCTTGTGCAGTATTCTGAATCTGAATATTTTCTCCAAATGGTATAACTGTTTCCATAAAAAAGGTCTATTGTACACCTTTTCTTGATCAAAACAAAAATTTCTCATATAGTAATAAATCTAAGAAGTGGACAACCCAGAGATCTTTGACTTTTCTTCTGTAAAACTGTCAAACATTATTTGGGGAATAGCATCTTCTTTCTCTTATTTAATTATGACCACATAATGTGCAGTAGAAGAGACTGCATTCATCAAATACCTTTCTGTGAATCAGTCTCCTCACCTACAAATTGGGAACAATAACATATTTCAATGAATTGAAATTGTAAGATGCATCACATCATTATGTATCACACACACAAAAAATGGCTAATTAAAATACTACAGTACATATCAGCAACAGTACTGGATAACATGTTAATAACCCCCATAAATCTACTGTTGCTTTGAGGTTTCTTTCAATATATAAGGCATTAGGTACTTTATCCTGACTTTATTATCATTGCTTTGTCCATGCTAGAAATTATTTTGTATGTGTTTTAGGAATAAATATACAGCCTCGAAGCAGTGATTTTCACATTTTAAGCATATAAATCACCTGAGAAACTTATTAAAAATTAGATTCTAATTTAATAGGTCTGGAATGAAACCTAAGACGGCATTTTTAGCAAGCCCCTAGCTTTTTTGGGACCACACAGTGAGTAGAAAAAGCATAAAAGCCTTTGTTGAAGATTCCAAAGAAATATGGAATTATGTCATTTTCAAATGGAAAATATTTGCTTCACTATTATTCACAAATTGTTCTATTTTTGTCCCTTTCTGGGTATAGAGTAACTTTCTGTTTCAATGTTAAATAAGAGGTTATTGTTTAGGAACACACTTTATTTTATTTATTGTTTGTTTATTTGTTTATTGGGGGGGTAGAGGGAGAGACAGAATCTTAAGCAGGCTCAGTGCTCAGCATGGAACCCATCGTGGGGCTCCATCTTATGACCCTGAGATCATGACCCAAGCAGAAATGAAGAATTGGAGTCTTAACCAACTGAGCCACCCTGGGCACCCCTAAAAAGACACTTTAAACACAGAAGTTTACCAAGCTCAATCGAAGTAACAACAATTTGAAGAGTTATGACCAAAGTTGTGTGCAGAATGACAAAGCTGAACTGAACTTGAACCTTGCTCTCCTTGAGAGCAGTGACAGTTGAAAAATCCTTGCACCATTTTGTGTTCCAAGAGATAGGCTAATGGCAAAGGACCACACTGCCCTCTCATGTTCCAACCTGCCTTCATTCTTCCTCCTTGCCTCTGTAAGACTCCAAACCCTCTTCTTTATATGTGGGTTCTCAGTAATGACTGTCCACTTTCATATCTACCATTTTAATGGTTTGTTTACTATCTGTTGTTTCCTCATGAGAATGTAACCTCCAAATGAGTGGAGCAAGCTACTAAATGTATGGGCCCCAGTGAAAAATGAAAATATGAGGCTCACTCAAAAACAAGTTTTAAATACAAAGCTTTCTTCTTTTTTCTGTGAGGTCTCTCAACTTGTCTCAATGTGGTTATTTGCTGAATTGTACCACTCATCTTTGTATCATGCAAAGCCAGTTTAAATTAAAATGTGAGAGAATTTAACTTATGCAAAAATCAAAGAATTATACAATTCACACATATTGTCCACACAAGAAGCATGGAAACACTGTTCCATAATTCAATTCTATCTATCAACCCATCTATCATCTATCTATCTATCTATCTATCTATCTATCTATCTATCTATTTCAAGTTTTTATTTAAAATTCCAGTTAGTTAACATAAAGCATAATATTAGTTTCAGGTATAGAATTTAATGATTCATCACTTACATACAGCACCCACTGCTGATCACAAGCCATTTGATCCAACCATTTAGTCCAACCCTGCCCACCTCCCTCCATCAACCCCGAGTTTGTTCTCTATAGTTAAGAGTCTCTTATGGTTTCTTCCTTGCTCTATGTTCATCTGTTTTGGTTTTTAAATTCCACATAGAACTGAAATCACATGGTATGTGTTTTTCTCTGACTGACTTATTTTGCTTAGCATAATATTCTCTAGCTCCATCCACATCATTGCTTTTTATTTGACCTCTTCATACATGCACATTCTACCAATACTCTCTACCTTGGCCTTACTGATGAGCAAGAAAGGACTGAAAGGGAAAGGATTTATAGGTTACAGTCTTCTTCTTTCCTTCTGTCATCATTCCCTGCTTATGTGGTCAGCAGGTCTCATAAGTTTTCTAAAAGTGAGACTTTTGAGTCTCACTAAATTTCATGCATCACTGGTCCACCAGAATTCTGTGGTCACGGGGCATCATAATGCTATGCATGAATAGTGCCAGAGGGAAACATATATATTATATGCACCCCTTTTGTTCATGTTTTTCTCCATTCTCACAGCAGCCTCCACATACAAAGCACAAATTCAAAAGTAAAATTAAAAATTTCAAGATAGTAAAAGTAAAGCATTAAGCCAAGAGAGAAGTTCTTCTGAATATGGGCAAAGGTCCTATGCCCATGAAGCCAACCTGGCTTTACCATCTCAGGAACTCTCAGAATGGCTCATTTCTATGGGATGACTGGAATAATGCCTGGGCATGCAGAAAATGAAGGACTATTTTTGATTAAATAAAAAAATACATGAGTAGGTATGGTGAGGGTTACATATTACACAAATATTTTGCAAAGTACCTGACATATAGTAAGTTATCTATTATTAGTGCTATTGTAAGCATTATTACATGTTAATTTCTAAGTTACCTCTGGAAGATGGACAATATTTTCTGGACCAAATTTCTACTTGTGCATTTACTCTAATTATAGGATTAGGTGATATGGATTAAATGAGGAAAAATACAGATGAATTAATTTGACTTCTTGATAGTTCCTCAAGTAAAAGTTTTGGTGAAGTAGTAGGTTGAATTTAATGGTAAAAAACAATACTTTGGGTTACAGTTTAATTACCTATATTTATGTTATATTCAATTATCATACATACCTGCCATACACTGTATATATGTGGTTTCTGCAAAACATTAGCACTGTAATTTTACTGTTTAAGACTTAGAATATGTAGTGACAGTTTATTGTTAAGACCATCTTTCATCTCTGTTCCCAGATGGCTTTGCTACAAAGAGATATCTAAAATCTCTTTCCTTTATAGAAATTTTCCAAGGCTCAAGGCCCCAGTGCAATTAATATTAGCATTGGATGTGGAGGAGTTATGCTGATGTCTTCCATTTTTAAATAATTCAAGGGCCTAGATCCCTTCTATAAGTTTCTTTCACCAAAGGTGGAATTAAATATCTCAATCTCTTTCATCAGTTTTTTTTTCCCTAGAAAATGTCAAATTAGTTTCTAAATAATTGGTATACAAACATTTGTAGAGTATCTCTATGAATGAGTCAGAATAATTGGAGAGAAGGTAAAGAAAATATAAGGCATTTCACCTGCACTCATGTGTTTGTTACAAGACTCCAATGAGATATTTCAAGACAGTATATGTTTAGTAACCCATGAATAGTACTTAGCTTAAAGTTTGACCATTGTATCAAAGGATAAGGATTTAAAAAACAAAACAAAAACCAGAAGTGCTTAAAATTATATGTTTACCATTCTCTTACATGACAGTCTAAATATAAATATCCCAATATTGATGCGGTTGTTGCCCAAAGTTAGGAACTTTAAGGAAAAAAAGGGGGGAAATGTACTCTGTGGAAAACTATGCATTGTCTATAGCACATTGTTCACAGTCATCCAATTCTGAATCTGTTGAGTTATATCACAACTCTGTTGATGTCAATGCAAAACTACTCTTCTCTATACATATACAAATGAATTCCCTGCCAAGAGACAACCTTTACTCCCCTGCTGGTTTCTCTATTCAATTCACTATAATATTGTAGACCATAAATGCTCTGTTCTTTAGATTTGCCTTCGAATTAACACTTAAGCAATTTCGTCCTTAATGATTTAAATAAAATCTTTAATACATGTTAATTCTTATATCTCTGAGAGTCATGATTTTATCTATAAAAATATTATCCTTAACAGCACTCAGGACACTCTATCATTTTACTCTGTCATCTACGACATGTAGTTTCCATGTCAAAATCTATGATGTCTGTTCCAACTCCTCAGCCATCCACATTCCATTCAGCAGGTATGGACAAAGCAGGAGAGGCCAAACCTGTTTTCTGGAGGTAGCACATTTCACACCCACTCACTTCTCATTGTTCAGAATGAAGTCAAATGCCATACTTACTGGCAATAGAGGCTGGGCTATGTTGCGTTTATCAGTTCTGTCATGTGCTCAGCATCCTACTTTTAATTCTAATTACTAAAGGAAATAGGGAGCAATAGATATTGACCAATAAGTGGCAGTATCAGCCACAAGGAGTTATATGGGATGACCAAGACTACCTTAATAAACACTTCAGCTTGACTCATTTTTTTTTCAATTTTTTTTAATGTTTATTTATTTTTGAGAGAGAGAGACAGAGCACGAGCAGGGGAGAGGCAGAGAGAGAGGGAGACACAGAATCTGAAGCAGGCTCCAGGCTCCGAGCTGTCAGCACAGAGCCCGACATGGGGCTCAAACTCATGAACTGTGAGATGGTGACCTGAGCTGAGGTAGAACACTCAACCGACTGAGCCATGCAGGTGCCCCTCAATTTGACTAATTTTTAAACAGCCTTCCTGCCACCTCTAGGCATCTGATTTCTGTTTTCTTAGAGCATTTATTTACCTTTGAAAATTTGCAATTAGAATTTTTTTTCTGTCCTTTTGAGGTATAAACCTCTTTAAAAAGCCCCTTTCTTGATTTATAACCTAGAAATGTTTTCCTCAAGGACCTGGAAGCCATCCATTTGAACTGTAATCAGAGAGGAAAATAGAGCCCTGAGTGTCTGGGTGGCTCAGTCAGTTAAGGGTCTGACTTGAGCTCAGGTCATGGTCTCGCAGTTTGTGATTTTGAGCCCTGCATCAGGCTCTGTGCTGATAGCTCAGAGCCTGAAGCCTGCTTTGGATTCTGTGTTTCCCTCTTTCTCTGCCCTTCTCTGCTAATGCTCCCTCTCTCTCAAGAAAGAAAGAAAGAAAGAAAGAAAGAAAGAAAGAAAGAAAGAAAGAAAGAAAGAAAGAAAGAAAGAAAGAAAAAGAGAGAAAGAAAGGAAAGGAAAGAAAGAAAGAAAGGAGTCCTAGCTCTCAGTATCCATGGGAGGGCAGGGGTCTTCAATGGGCCAGTCCCAATTACCAAACAGATAGCTTAATCACAGAGAAAACAAATTTGCAACCCCCCAAAAAACTCAATGGAATCCATATCTCCCATTGATCAATATTTCTCCTATTGTCCTCTAGTACTTTTGTGTAGGTCAACCTCTGCATTTTGCTTAGCAGAGTTGAGCTCAGACTGTGTTCTAATCTCTCTCCTCTATTGCGGTAGCCTTGAATAAAGCCTTCCTTCCCTGTTAAATGTTATCCAGTGTAATTTTGCTTTCATATACAATTTGGAGAGAATAGGCATAACAATGTGCTAAAATTATCTGAGAAGATATCTTCATGGAGAAGGATTGACTTATGACTTAAAAGATAAGTAGAGCTTTCATAAGTAGACGGGTACAGAGATTCATATTCCGGATAGGGGAAATAGTGTGCAACCTAGCACAGACAAAGTTTCTTCTGATACAAATACTCAACTACAGAAGATTTGGCTAAATTCAGAGGCAGACAAGTTAATGGGTGAAGCAGCCCCAATATAAAACAAATGAAATGGTAAGGGCTGTGAATCAGACAGCTCACAACCCCTCTGAACAGGCAGCCCTGTTCAGTCCCATCTGAACTGCTGC
Source organism: Lynx rufus (assembly GCF_022079265.1). Lineage (NCBI taxonomy): Eukaryota > Metazoa > Chordata > Mammalia > Carnivora > Felidae > Lynx > Lynx rufus. The sequence goes on from NW_025814845.1 coordinate 51,178,379, forward strand.
TGTGTGGTCATATTTCTTAATTTTTCTAAATTACAGACTTTTTTATTTTAAACCTTGATTTTATCTTTGTATAACCAATTCAAAGTTAGAAAAACACATGGAGCTACAACCAACCACTAGGCTACACAAAATTTGCTCTACTTTGTATATTTTTAAATAAAGTGGTTAATATTTGAGGCATTAAATAGAAAGGGGTGGGCTTAGATGGGAAGTGAATTATTTCCTAAGCTTGCCATTGTTAACAGCTTAATTAATTTTTCTGAGCCTTGGTTCCCTCATTTGAAATCCAGATAATAGCTGTATCATAGAGTTGCTTTGTTGATATTGAGACGATATACACAAAAGTGTTTGGAAAATGGTCACATGTAATAGAAAGTGAGTTATATAAGAGTTTATTACATAGAAATTAAACACAGAGTCACAGCCACTTGTCCAATGGCCTTAGAAAAGCCATAAAATATCCTATTTGCAAAATAATTATATAAATGTTACTTATTTCATAGGACTATGCTGAAGATTAAACAAGATAACCTATGAAAGGTTTTCAGCATGGTGTGTATTAAATCCACAATAAAAGCCCGTGACTATCAATAGGAATGAGAGTAGACCATAGCATAAATTGTGATCCTTCTCAGTCAGCCAGGAATAATGACACCTTTCTGAGAATAGCTAAAGTGGGGGAAAAAATAACAAACAAACAAAAAATCACATCACAAAGGTTGCCAATTATCTTGTGGAATATTAATGCTCATTTTATGCTGATGCTGCTTTAATGTTAATTGGGAATCCAGAGCCTTTCCTTATGCACATAATGAATATTCTTTCTCATGCTCTACTTATTCATCCCTGACAATTACTAAATTAATTACTTCAATTCTGAGCTCATACAATTTTTAACCCTTTAGGTTTGTACTTGCTGTGGAATTTAAATATTGTCCTCTAAAGTATTTTCACTATTGATTCAAGTATGTAAGTGAAATGTCTATAAAATATGATTAAAGTTCTTTTGAACATGATTATGTACTAAATATAGGAAGATTTGAAAATGCAGGTCCTACAAAAAGCTTTGTTTGATCAAAAGCTGTCAGTGCAATTTACTTGGTATTGACATTTCTTAGCCTCTGTATTCATACAACATGCAAACTTGAAATAAAATATAACTCAAAAGAATATGAAATCTACTATTTACTTGGCTGAAAACTAGTAAGAATCCATTAAGTTAATGTGAAAACTTAATAGGCAGACAATATATATTTGGGCATTATTTAGTGACTTTCATCTAGGGTGCTAACTAAGCAGAGACATATACATTTATAAATCTGGTTATTTGCTATTAAAACAAAATACCAGAGGTTCTGATGATTGATAATAAAAATGGCAGGAAATTTTACTCAACTTATTTTTAAAAACGGCAAATATCTCCAAAATAGTTTAGTTAATAGACTGAATCGCTACTTCCAACTAAATATTTGACCCTGATAATAATACTTATATTTTACCTATTGCTAATATACCTAATACACCTATTGCTATATATTACCTATTAGTGATTTCATTTATGCTTTGGAAAAAATCACCTTCTGATTTTATGCTTTGGAATCAGTTTAGACTGGATAGATATATCTCACTTGGTAAAAAGTAAATTTCTATCTTTGAGAACACAATCACCTCCATTAACAACACAACATTACCAAAGTCTACTACACTATCATAAGTGTTAAAAACATAGAGGTTATTTACATAAAAAAAGTTCCATACAATGGAGTATTTCATCTTAAAAAGAAATGAAAGTCTCATGCATAGTATAGTATGGATATATCTTAAAGACATTACATAAACATTAAGTAAAATAAGGTACACACAAAAGGGCAAAACTTGTATGATTCCATTTCTATGTGGTACCTAGACTAGTCAAAATTATAGAGACAGAAAGTAGAATCTCCTCCTGGGGACTAGGAAGAAGAAACAGGGACTTATTGTTTAATGGGTACAGAGTTTCAAGGTGAAAATTTTCTAAAAATAGGTGGTGGTGATAGATGTGGAACAATGGTGAATGTACCTAATGGCCCAAATATATGCACCTCTAAAATGGTTAAAACGATAAATTTTGTTATGCATATTTTACCACAATAAAAGAAAAGATACTTTCTTATATCCTTTTAGGGTAAATTTAAGTTGTTTGTGACAGTGGGAAGACAATAACACTTTGAAGAAAGGTCATTAAGCTAAAACCTGAGAGTAGATAAAATCACAATAAACCGAATTTTCTTATTCAAGGTTGTCTTCAAAGTTTTTCACTCTTTTCCTTTGTTTTTAATTTTTTTAATATTTATTTATCTTAGAGAGAGAGAGAGAGAGAGAGAGAGAGCGAGCGAGCATGAGTGGGGGAGGGGCAGAGAGAGAGGAAGACACATCCAAAGCAGGCTCCAGGCTCCAAGCTGTCAGCACAGAGCCCAATGTGCCGCTCGAAATCGTGAACTGAGAGATCATGACCTGGACCAAAGTTGGACGCTTATCTGACTGAGCCACCCAGGTGCCCCTCGCTTCAGTTTTAATTATCTTTATACTGAAGAAATATTTTTTTAAATGCCTTCATTTATCAGTATTCAATATTGACCAAGGTGACTACTCTTTCTATATTTTCTAAGCCAAAGAAATAAACTCCCTAGCCTAAAACTTTTTTTTTTTTTAGTTGAAGGACTAAATAAATGAAAAAGCTAATTTAGGGGCGCCTGGGTGGCGCAGTCGGTTAAGTGTCCGACTTCAGCCAGGTCACGATCTCGCGGTCCGTGAGTTCGAGCCCCGCGTCAGGCTCTGGGCTGATGACTCAGAGTCTGGAGCCTGTTTCCGATTCTGTGTCTCCCTCTCTCTCTGCCCCTCCCCCGTTCATGCTCTGTCTCTCTCTGTCCCAAAAATAAATAAACGTTGAAAAAAAAAATTAAAAAAAAAAAAAGAAAAAAAAAAGAAAAAGCTGATTTAAAACTCTTGAAGGAAATTCAGTATGCACACAGATTCTATTTAAATGGACTGGAAAAAAAAAAAAACTAAAGAAAAAAATTCCTTGCAAATTATCCATTTTATTTCTCCTTAGACTTTATTAAAGATTTCTTGGTCAATGTAATGGTTTAATAGAGTCGAGATTATCAAGGTTATATCTTCTGGTGGAAACACAATGCATTTTCACAATAAGCAGATTCTACAGTATTTATACATATGACATCTAGAAAAGTATGCCAAAATATCTGGCATTTCCCTCTCACTGTCAAAATTATATTAATTCAAAGACCAAATAAATATGACCTGTCAATCAATATCCAGAGGACTTTAGCAACAAGCACGAGACTAGAACAAAAATCTGTCAACTTCTTGTCCTATGCTTTCCTTACTATAATACCAAGTATATTCTTGATAAGCTACCATCCCAGGTCTATTTAGAAAACACTTATTAAAATATAAATCATGAGCTATACATTAAAGTAAATATAGATTTTCAACTCTTTATCTATAATCCCATTATCAAACATTTTGTTAGTTTGATAGTGAACAGTCACATCTTCCACTGCATCAATATGAATAATTATGGGGTACTCCCCCAGCTCTTCATGGGAGTATTACATGATAAATATATATACCATCTTATTTTTGTAAAAATGGGTTCTGAAGTATATCTTCATTCTATGTGTTTTGAATAAAGCGTTCTAGATCTGTATTAAAACCAATTTCTAAATATTAGGGATTATTAGGAGAAAAACAACAATTATGTTCTGGGGGCACACAAATTGTGACTGGATATAAAAATCATTTCTTTTAGCTCAGAGATGAAATTAGGTTCAATTTATTGTATAAACAATATATTATCTCCAAATTCTTGTGCTGTTTATTGTATTTCTTTTGCTGTTTTATTTTATTACAGTTTTAGGTTTGACAATGTAGGAGAATTCAGTTTCTTGGTTTACTTCCATCTCAAGTAACTATCAAACCTAATATTAAAGTATATATATGCCAGAAGGGCAGCCCATTTTAGATAGGGGAAAAGACTACTTTGTTTTTCTAACTACTATAGATTAAAGGCAATCGATTATAATAAAAAGTGTTATGAAAATATAGCATGACATTAACAAAGACTCTAATAGTCCCTATTTCCCAATTGCCTGGAGAAGAAAACAAGTGTAACTAAAGTTAATAGGGCCATTATCTTAGAACAACAAAAATCTCTTAAAGTACTTTCTCATGGTTTACATCTCCCCAAACAATACCATATTTATTATGTTCCAAGAGGAAATTGAAAAGGTAAATAAAGAGAATAATGTGCTCAGTTTCACAGAATCATTCTGAGTACTCTTGGGAAAATGTGCCTTGTAATAGATATCACTCTTCCCATACACAGACAGGTCATCAATTCCCTAAAATTGATTAAATTAAAGGGCTATGTTCTCTTATGACGATGAGTAATCATATTTGACTACTAAAATATAATCAAGAAAAATTCAGTTCGATATGTTTATTATAAATTCTTCTCACATTAAAGAAGTAGTAAAATGGACAATATGCTAGTGATTATCTGGATTTGAGATCTTTTGTTCTTTTACACAAAGCTATTGATCTGCAAGGACAGCACTAGGGTAGAAGGAGCAGAGACCTGTGGAAATGGATGGGAAACAGACAGAAGTGTGGATACAGACATTGTCAATAAAAGGATTAAAAAACAGGCAAACAACCTTTACCCACTTCCTCCCCCGTCCCAAAAAAAAAAAAAAAAAAAAAAAATCTTGACAGATCAGATGGCAGAGGACACCCAAGGAGAAGAGGCAACTTTAGACAAGATTATCTTTGCTATTTTTTGAGTATAAAAATACTTTTTAAAAAAAAGAATGTACTAAATAATCAGAGTAAATCATAGCGATGTGTGTGTATACACAATATATACTTATATAGTTTTATATAAAATATATTTTTTAATTTAGGTAATTTTCTCCCAATTGTCTTTAAAAGGAATGAGTTGTCAGACTTTTACACGTAAAATTTGTTTTTATACATTATAATGCTTTAAATCAGAATAAGCAGAAAATCCCACTTCCAAAGAGCTAAAAGAGCAAGAAAATTTATATTCTCACCAAAATTCCCAAATTTAGTATGGACTACCAGAAAATAATTTGACTAGCAACCCATTAATACCATCAAAGACCTACATCCTTTCCATCTTCCTATTCTAGCTTTCTCATCATCAGCTTCTTTCTTTCTAAGGCTATTTTCCCTCATGGTTGCCCAATATCTGCCATTACTTTGGGTTTAACAGTTAGATAAAAGCTACTGATATTCTAATGATCAAGAAGACATCCCTTTGAGTGTTTTCTATTAGTAATAAAAAATCTTTCTGGGAAGATCCAACATATTTCAATTTATGACTCCTTGGACAAAACTAGAATACATGTCCATTCCTACCATAGTCACCAGCAAGAAAAAAAGATTCATTTGATTGGCTACAATAATCATCTGAGATTACATAGATGCTGGGAAGTCTACCACCACGAGCCCTAAGTAAATGTTTTAAAACATAAACACAATTTTAGGTAGTCTAAAAACATCTTATAGCAAACTTCATTTGTTATGTGTTGCCAGAGATATAAAATACCTAGTGATAAATTTGGTGTCATATTGCAAGTCCGTAAATTTCATTGTAAAAGCTTAAGACACTTAAAAGGATTGAGGCAATTCTAAACTGCGTGCAGTTTGAATTATTTTGTGCAAGAACATTTACTTTTTCACTTGTCTTAAAAACTAAAATACTCCAGATCCCCATTTTATTTGTTTACTTCCTCTGTGTGTCCAATCACTTATTTATTCTTTTTTGTTTGTTTCTTTCAGCTTTTAATTGACACTTAACTCCATGATAATCACTGGACTGACTCCATAGGCATTGTTTAGCCTGCCAGGTTTTTTGGTTTTTGGTGTTTTTTTTTGTAACTATCTACTTCAATTTGATATTTCCTTTATATATTCCTAATTCTATTTTTCTTATTTTGTCGAAACATCTCTCTAAAGGTTTTTTTAAACCTATACCCCCAAAATAAAACATTATATTTGAAAACTACATTCTTTTTAAAAAAAACAATATTCCGTATGCATACCAAGAATAACATACTTCAAACTAGAGCTATTAGGAAGTTCAGAAAGTACAGGTTCAGTAGCATGGTATGTTCATTAATATTCTTTTTTTTTAAATTTTTTTTAATGTTTTATTTATTTTTGAGACAGAGAGAGACAGAGCATGAACGGGGGAGGGGCAGAGAGAGAGGGAGACACAGAATCGGAAACAGGCTCCAGGCTCTGAGCCATCAGCCCAGAGCCCAACGCGGGGCTCGAACTCACGGACCGCGAGATCGTGACCTGAGCTGAAGTCGGACGCTTAACCGACTGAGCCACCCAGGCGCCCCTGTTCATTATTCTTAATGAGATTTACTATTTCTGATCTTTTGGAGAAATAAAATGCATTGTATCTGTAGGCTTAGCTATTATCGTTGATTATCAAGAGAAATTGCCTTTCATTTTCAATGATCCTTCTGGCTATTACCTTTAGGGGATCTCTTGATTTGGCATTTGTTTCTAAAAAGTAAACCTTTTGGGACCTCACAGAGCATACAGCATATCCCCTATGCACTTTATATGCATTTGTTAATAATCCACTAATGGGTGCTTTAAAAAACCCTTTAAGTAAGGGTTTTTCTATAAAAATGGAGAATCTGGGATCAGCACTCAAAAATCCCAGACATCTAGACATATGCATCTGGGTCTGGTATTTTAGTGATTACTGTGAAGCCAGTAAGGCTGCTATCCAATCTTGTTGGGTCCTTATTTAATGCAAAGCTGATGTAGGAAGAGCTACTATTAAATTGTAAAGTAGCGTACTAGGTAAAAAATCCATGCATCTCACTGACGTCTGTCAAAGTCAAACAGCTAATAATCCTATAGACAGCCTAAAAAGTGTACTGCATGTGAGCCAGTGTGAAGAGTTTATCTTTATTACCCTTTTTAAAGTATCTCTCTATCTTGTTGAATTGCATAAACCAGATAACCCTATGGCCACATGATCTATGCTCAGGATAGAGAAAAAAAAAATAAGTAGAACTTGTAAGACTATTTGTTGCTGTTGACAAAGCTAAATTTCCCAACAAGACAGCACTTATTTTAATGTAAGGAGCATAGAACCAGGAATACTGGAGTTTTGAGAATGATCTTTTTTACTTACTCAGTGACAGTGGTATATATATTTGCTAGGTATTAATGGATTGCAAAGACCAGAAACCTATGCAGACAAGCTTAGGTTAAAAGGATGAGAATAGGTTATTACTGTAAAGCAGATGTAGCCAACTCTTTTATTTTTTAAATTTTTTTTTCAACGTTTATTTATTTTTGGGACAGAGAGAGACAGAGCATGAACGGGGGAGGGGCAGAGAGAGAGGGAGACACAGAATCGGAAACAGGCTCCAGGCTCTGAGCCATCAGCCCAGAGCCTGACGCGGGGCTTGAACTCCCGGACCGCGAGATCGTGACCTGGCTGAAGTCGGACGCTTAACCGACTGCGCCACCCAGGCACCCCTTAGCCAACTCTTTTAAACCATGGGGATTATTCTTTATCTTAATACCTAAATACCCTAATTCCAGTTTGCTTCTCATCCTGTGGGAAGCCCAACACCCGGGCCATCATTAAAACATACAAGTTCCTGGGCAAAGTTTTTTGAGGGCCTGGTACTCTTTATTGTTAAATGTGCCATACCTAGATAATTTTACCTCTCTCATCATAAGAAAAAGGCAGCAATGCTGCTATTCACAGTGGCATGGCTCTTTGGAATCTCTCTGTAATAAAACAATATAGACCTTCCTACCTCCGAATTATACTAACGTCATGTATGTCCGTCCTGTTGATTGCATTGCTGTTCTTGACCTGCTTCCTCCATCATGCCTCCTATGAATTTTGGCTTCCACAGATGCCCTCGAAGGTTGTTAGTGGGTAACTGCAAAGGCAAATCTTCCTCAGAGTACACAGAAAAATGTGAACAATAATTTGGTTTTTGGTCATCTTAAATTTACAGTTTTATTTTACAGTGTAAGTATAAAACAACACCTCTTCCAACCATGTTTCTCTCGAACTTTTTAAACTTGCTGTTTTTTTTCAGAAGTTTAAGCTCTTATCCTACCGCTTACTTGCTTGGGTCTAGTGCTGACCAAGATGATTTGAATTCAAACTAATGTAACTTAATCTGCAGAATAAAGAGAGTAACAATTTTTTATTATGTGTCTAGCATGTTAATTTCTTAACAGCTATTTCTAATTTAAGTCTTATAAGATAATGCTCTATGATATAGGAATTTTATTTCCATTTTGTAAAAGAAAAACTGGGATTTAGAGATGTTTAAGAAAGAAAAATGATGTCATCAAATTAAATAACTTTAATTTGTCTGACAATAATTTAGGGTTAAACACATAATATTGAAATAAGAAATTTATACTCCTATATCAAAGATCAGATGTCTATATCTGTGATTAATAAATTCAGCATATTCCATCAAATTTATAACATTGAAGTTAGTTAAGAAAATAAATGTAATACGTGACAGTGTTATAAATTAAATCGTTTCTCTCAAAAATTTACATGTTAAAGCTCTAACCCCATTGTGACAATATTCGGAAAAGTCAAAGGACTTCCAGAAGTCATGAAGGGTCAATAAGGTCATAAGAATGAGGCCTTAATCCAACGAGACTAGTGTCGGATAAGACCATGTGAGGACATGTGAGGAAAGACCATGTGAGGACACAGCAGGAAGGCAGCCATCTATAAGCCAGGAAGAGAGGTCTCACCGGAAACCAACCTTGCTAGCATCTTGATCTTAGAATTCCAACCTGCCAGACTGTGAAAAAGTAAATTTCTGCTGCTTAAGCCACTCAGTTTGTGAAGTTTTGGTATGGTGGCTTGAGCTAATACAGACAATAAAATGATCTTGCAATATTTCACATATTTTGACGTTGTTATCATTAAAGGTTTTTTAAAGATCCTATGAAAACAAATTTAAAGTTTCATATTATAGGGAAATAAATCCAGTTCTCTGTTTTTATTAATGAATTTGATGCTAATTATGAGCTAGAACATGCAAGTAAAAATAGAATGAATAAAAACAGATTAAAACAATATTCTTAGAGTATTTTTAATATCTTACTACATCCAGATAAATGTATGTTTTCTCTAATTTTGTATTACTTTGTCATAGTAATGGATTTGAAATCTTCTTTGAGACGTCCATTCAATCCGGCCAATATTTTTATAGGGGGACACCCAGGCTCAGGGTAGTTAAGTGATTTATTAAAGGGCAGAGTTAAGTCTTGACAAAAATGGGATTATAACTAGTCTACTATATTCAGTGAGTGTTCCTTTCTGCTTTCTTAAATACTTCCTTCCTTATAAAATGTGTTTTAGGCAATAACTGAGAAAACTTCGTTAAGTTTTATGTAGATTCAAAAAGATTAAAAAAATTATGGCTTCTAGGAGATTTTATAGTGAAATAACAGCTGATTTGGGATTATAAATGCTAGTTACATTATTCTCTTAAAATACACTGTACCATACATGACATTTACCCACTCTCCTACTCCAAGCTATATATTTTCTTTATAAAATAACTTACCAACTGTAAAGGGAAAAAATAGGGATGCTTAAAGTCACAATGGACAAGACCAGAACTTTCATGACTTAATGCACACAAAAAAACATATTTTTGCTGAAACTACAGTCTGTTGGAAATCAGACAGTCCTCCTCCAACTTAGAACCACATTATTTAAACTACATGACCACCACAGCAGGGAAAGAGAGAGAGGACAGAGAATCAAAGGCTCTTAATTCTCTTGGCCCACTCCTCACATTTGCTCTCAATTTATTGACAAGAACCAGTCAGATGATTCCAACCTAATTGCAAGGGCACCTATAAAGTATAGGGGATGCTATGGGCTGAATTGTGTCCCACCAAAATTCACACAAAGCCCTAACCCCCAATGTGACTGTATTTGGAGATAGGACCCATAAGGAGGTAATTTAGGTTGGATGAGGTCATAAGGGTAGGGCTCTGCTCTGATAGGGCTAGTGCCTTTATAAGAAGATACACTAAAGAGCTCATTCTCTCAATCTTTCTCTTCCTACACACTCACAAAATGGTCATGTACCACACATAGTGAGATGGCAGATGCTTACCAGCCAAGAAGAGAGGCCTCAGAATAATAACTGCCTTGGTGGCACCTTGATCTTGGACTTCTCAGCCCCCAGAACTGTGAGAAATAAATTTCTGTTGTTCAACTCATCCATTTGGGGGTATTTTCCAATGGCAACCCATGCTAAGACACTGGGATAATGAATGCTTGTTAAGTTGTCTCTCTCCTTTTCCTTTGTTATTATTGCTGCTGTTATTTTAGTTTACATTCTTATTTTACATACTGGAAATTAGAGGCCAAGTAGGACAAATTCTTTGAATATTAGTTGATTAGAAGTTCCCTTTGTCCAGAGCAAACGTGTCGCAGGTAAGCACACTTAATGTATTTATAAAAATTGTGTATCATATGAATGTGACTTTGGGTCAGGAAAGCCATTCAGTTTATTGGCTAAGAGCCTGGACTCTGAAAGCAGTCTGGATTTGAATTCCAGTTCTATCCACTTGTAGTTGAATGGCTGTGGGGAAAATCACCTTTGTGGCATCCAATTTCTCATATGTAAAGTATGGAGAATAATTCACCCAGTTGTAGGGTTGTTAGGCAACTAAACTGAAATAACATTTGAAAAGCAAACAGAGCAATGTTTCACACACAGTAAGTGCTATTCCTGCGTTAGTTAAAATAAATGAAATAAATACATTTGTCCGAGAAATTTAGAGTTGGAACAATACTTTCAAGATTGACTAAAGCTACAAAAACAACTCCGTTTTTAATATTGCAGACTTATTAAATTGATTTTTAATTTTGCATTCCTGAATATTTAGGATGCCTTAGAGAATAGTAAAATCCCATGCATGCTCCACATAAAAAGGTGTTTGACAGCCAAGTAAATTTGAAGAATTCTGCATATTAAATCAGTTGACAAAGAAGTCATTCAGAAAAGAAACTGTTTAGGTTTGTTTAGCCAAGAGATTTGCTAACTTATTTTGAATATGAAATAACTTAGCAACATATTTGAACCCCCAGGGAAACTAATGCTTCATGAACACATTGTGAAAAATGCTGTCATAGAAAAACCCTAGCATGTACTAAGGAAGCAATAAAATATGACTTAGTTAACTGGAATGTCATAAAGTAGACAGCAGGTTCCTGGGACTATCAACTATGGTTGAAATAGGAGACAAATCAGTAGGAAGACCTAACTAGTGGCAGTTGCTTAGGGGAATCTCATTCTGTAGCTTATTATAGCTGAAGTACATGGTCAGAAGTCAGATAAGACATAAAGGTGACTTGATATTGAGTTAAATTTTGGGTTATTACATTTTAAATATTCCTACTTAAAGTGAATGTTGACCCCTAGGAATGACTATGATTCAGTTCTTTTTAAAAGAGGAGTGAGTTAACCCAGTGTATGAGGACTGTACTTACACTTAGCTCACACAGGTAAGTACTAAATGAAAAATGAATTTAAGAAGAGAATGGAATGAATGGTTTATTAGTTAGGAAGGACATATTAGTTCCTGTATGTGTAAAGTTTACTGGAATTTTCAGAGTATAGTAGTGCCAACTGGGAGAAACTTATCCCTTAAAAAGAGTTGTCTGTGATGTGGAAAGTGCTCTTTAAATATCTCTTGGGACCACCAAAACACTTTCTTGAAGTACACATGGTTATTGTGTATCTTAATGGGCTTAAATGAAGAGTTTAATAAATTTGGATCCTGCAGAAGTAATTGAAAAAGTGATTGATAATAATATGTTGAAAGCATTAACGAATAGAAGTAGCTAATTCTATGTATATCTTGGAAGGGTGTAATTATGACAGTGGCTATGTCAGCTCAAAGCCAAACATCTGGAAACATTCAGTCAATTATAACAAAATGTTCATGTTCAAGACAAACATCTGATTGATTCAGTTTTACTTGAGTTGGTACTACCTACGATTTACATTACAATGGAGGCCCTATTATACGCGTGAAAATACATCTGATTCTCTAAGCTGCATTTTGTGATAAACACAAATCAATTTTGTGCTAAAACTTGAGTAGTTTTGTTAGATAGAAGCTAGACAAAAGCAATTGAAGGAGTGCCCTGAGGCAGAGCCCCAAGTCCTTGAAGGGGAATGATAGAGATGTTAAGCTGGAGGAGGCAAGAGATTGATAAATGATAGGTTACACATCAGCGGGTTGGCACAACATCCTGACCTTGTGGCTTGCAAAACCCAGAGCTGACACATCTAAAGCCACAGGTGCAGAAGAGCTCTCCTCTTCCACCTCTGCCCTATGGCAACCCCTAGTCACATACTTCATTTGCATTGCAGGAAAGGCCCACCTGACCCCAGAAACAATCCAGAGGGTTATGGCATTAACCTTGTAGGGTCAAAAACTCCCCGTCCCAGCCTGTGGGAGGAGTTTCCCAAATGATTGAAAGCAGCCTCGATTAGAGACCCCCCGGCTAAGTGTCACAGCTCCTCCAAGACCAGAAAAACCCAAAAATACCCAATCCCAAAACAACCCCTTCCACCTTGCAGAACCTGTCAAGGTTCTCATACCTTGACAGTGTACTTTCACTTTAACAACTGCTTTGTGCTTGTTACTTTCCTTCCGGCTGTCTTTATTGGCTCCAGATCCTCACCTAAATCTTCTGGGGAATCCAAGGACCCAGACCTCCATTCACAAAAGGCAGACTCACTCTCACCCCTAACATCTCGTATATCAAAAACAAACAAACAAAACAATGTTGAATATAATAGAAATAGCAACGCTAATAGAATGAATCCATACCTTGTGATCTACATTCCCCTGCTGTGTGTTCTCTAACAACCCTGATCTAGGCGGGCAAACAATGCCAGATGACAATCCAGCCACAAAGTAGCTCTTTCAATGTTACCAAATAAGGGGCAGAAGAAGTAGCCTTCAATCTTCTGGTCCCTAAATAGACCATATTCTCTCAATATTTGCACTTGTAACATGGCTTACAAAGGAACAATTATATTGTTACTTAGCATGCTACAGGTTTTTTTCATACGCCCCCCCCCAAAAAAAATATTACACATAAAGGCACTGAGAGAAATTGACTCAAAGTTGCAGAGCTCATAAATGACCGGTGCTAGACTGAAACATAGATCTTTGTTACCCTTATTTAAAATGTCATTTTAGGGGCACCTGGGTGGCTCAATTGGTTAAGCATCTGACTTCAGCTCAGGTCACGATCTAACGGTCCGTGAGTTCGAGCCCCGCGTCGGGCTCTGGGCTGATGACTCAGAGCCTGGAGCCTGCTTCCGATTCTGTGTCTCCCTCTCTCTCTGCCCCTCCCCCGTTCATACTCTGTCTCTCTCTGTGTCAAAAATAAATAAACGTTAAAAAAAATGTCATTTTGTGTAAAATACAGGAAGGAATTATGTAACAAAATCCAGGTGATTAATCTGTATTTAACTAAAGTTTTAAATAAAAAAATAAAATAATGAAACTATTTGTAACAATTGATACATTTAATAACAGACACCAGATATAAAGACTAAAACTATATTTGGAGACAGTGAAACACTAAAAAGTTAACTGTAAGTAGTTTCCAATCAAATATAATTTCCAATTATATCAGTTTGTATATGTTCAAAAGAATATGATCTTTCAAAATTGGTACTATTATTTTATTAAGGCAAATATATGCAGTAACTCTTAATTTGATTTCAGAATTGCACTCAGTAAAGTGTTTCGTTTAGGGTAGGTCTTTCAATACATGTTTACTAAAGTCAACCAATAACAAGTCATACAGGGCAATCTCTAATTTATTAAGGATTTTTTATAAAGTCATCACTTTTGGAGAGCAAACATTTTAATCTAACTCTCCAATATTAAGTTGTATAATTCAAAATGTTACCCAATTGGGCTTACCAGTGTATTAATTGGAAAACACTAAAATTACATCAGTTTTTTTGTTTTGTTTTGTTTTGTTTTTGTTTGTTTTAAAGCAGTTCTATCTTCACAAAACAAGTGTCGGCCACCATCAAGAAAAGGTGACTCTGGTAGCCCAAAGAAAATGTCACCCATCATGATTATTCTAAAGTGGAGGGAAGCAAAATAAAACCCTGTAACTTACAGGCAGAAGATCAGAAATGACTATAAAAATATCTGTATCATTACCTTTTGCTCCTATCCCATGTACAGATGCATAGGCAATTAAAGAAGAAAAGGCATATCAATTGCATCAAGTCCATATTAGAAACTAATATGGAAAAAAAAAGGTCTTCACTTAGGATTTATTTATTGATTTATGTTTCAATCTTGATTGACAGACTGATAAAGATTACTGACATTTGTGTGACTTTTAATGTCACACATACAAAGATTTACTTAAACATGTATTTTATTTTTTTTAATTTTTTAATGTTTATTTTTTGAGAGAGAGAGAGAGAGAGAGAGAGAGAGAGAGAGAGTAAGCTGGGGAGGGGCAAAGAGAAAGGGAGACACAGATTTGATGCAGGCTCCAGACTCTGAGCTGTCAGCCCAGAGTCAGACGCGGGGCTCGAACTCACGAACCGTGAGATCATGACCTGAGCTGAAGTTGGACACTTAACCAACTGAGCCACCCATGCGCCCCTTAAACATGTATTTTAAAGAAAAGCATGAAATTAAATAAAAGTGAGAAATATGTATTAAATGTATCTTACATAATCTGTTATAATTTTAATAGCCCATTTAATTTAGTTCTCAGTCTTCATTTTAATTGACCTTCCTGCATCATTTAAGACTGCTGATTGTGCCCTCCTCACAGATGTACTTTCTTCCGTTGGCTTCCAGGACAACTTTCTCCTGTTGTTTTGTTTTTTGTTTTTTGTTTTTTTTTTTTTTGTTTTTTTCCTTTATATACCATTGACTGCTTCTAATCATTACCCTCACTTGCTTCCTACTTTCTCTTGGGTATTTTAATATTGAAATGTCCCTCAACTCAGTTATAGTGATCTGATGGTGATCTCATCTACTACCATCTTTTTAAATATCATTAAGATGACGGTGCTCCTAACTTTATTTCTCCAACAGACTTCTTTCCCAAATTCTTACTTTTATATATCCAGTTTCATCTAGTGAGCATTATAATTTCCATATCCCAAATGTGAACCATTAGTATTGCCCCTAAACTTGCCCCTCTGAGAGTTTACTTCATCTCAATTTGATGGCATCTGTATTCTTCTCATTGTGAAGTCTAAAACCTCTTCATCCATGCCTGATTCCTTTTATTATCCAACATACTACATCTAATTCATCAGTACACTCTGTTGGATCAATTTTCAACATAGGATCTAACCATTTCTCATCAAATTTATTGCCACAACCCTGCCTGACCTACTATTATCCCTCATGTAGGTTAAGATTTCTGCTTTCTAAAGGTTTTCTCACTTCTATTTTCTACCACTACAGTCTAATTTCAACCCAGCAGCCAAGTGATCCTCAGGAAGACAGGGTAAACAAAGGCAAGAATTTTTGTCCTTAGAATGGCCATAAAAGCACTTTCCATATTTCAATTTAATCCTATTACATGTTACTATCTGAGATTAAAGGTGACAAAGGCATTATTTCATAACGTATGGAAAGACACTGAGAAATAAGAGAAAAGAAGTCAGGCATAGATAGAAAATGTGCATCAGATTACACATAAGATGAAAAATGGACAACCTCAGAAAAATCGCACTGACCTCCGTAATATTAATCTACTGATATGGCAAGTTAATCAGTTTTGGTTTATTGTGATTAAAAAAATATATATATATCCTTATAATAGAATTAGAAAGAATGAGGCAATTTCTTTCCTTTTTTTTTCCTTCCACTCCTGTGAAAGTTGAATTCTGAGTTTAGCAGGGGTTTGGGTCCTAGAGAATTGGGGTTCCTATTGCTCCCGGGGTAGAAATTACAGGTTTGCTTTCCTACAAGAGGAGGACAATTTACGTCTAAGAGAAATTGTTAGTGCTCTGAAACTTTACAGTCACGTGGTTTAAAACTACTGGATGTGAGAAATTACTCCAGGACTGAAAGAAGAGGTGATATCTGCAAGTTCCTGGAACAAGGGGAAATAATTGTCTAGTCTACTAAAGAACCTAGGGTAGATGATAGAAACTCATGAGATAAATTGTGCGGTTTATATAGGTAGGGAAAGACTCATCTGGGGAGACGCTGGATTGCTACCTTGACAGAGGAACACAGAAGTACTGGAGGTATTTTTTTTAATACCTCCCTTTTTGGAAAACTCTGTAGACTTGGATAAAAAAATAAATGGCTCATTACATATTGAAATTCAAATTCCCATCCACATGTGAAGAGGAGACTCAGGAGAATTTATATATGTTTATAAAGAATAAAATAAATACAACTTTTCCTGCACCTCAAAATTACAGCAGAATAACCATCATAACCTCTGCAGTACATACAGTCTGTGAAGATCAGATTAATACCCAAAAGACTAGATGAAATTTGGACATGGGATATAGGGCCCACCCAAAACAGAAAAACTAATGTAACTATGCACTTACATTAAGAATTTGCTTTCTAAATGAACAAATCTGTAACCACTGAACAACATTGATGGTATAGTACACATTCTAGACGAAGAAAAGAAAGGGAAGTGAACACACACACACATACATATATATATACATATACATAAACATATATATTTAATATACATAAAGATATATCTTTAGTATATATATAAATCATATATATATACATATATATGTATATATACATAAATAACTAGCTATCAGGAAAATTACACTAATTTTCAGAAAATCATCATTAGAATTAAACAAATCTGGAATCTTAATTGTTGAGTATCCAATCACTTTCTAAAAGGGAAAATTCCATCCCAATGTAGAAAGAAATATTCCAACTCATGTAAAAATCAAATTAAATGAAGCTAAACTAAAACTTATTTTCCACATATTTGACAGCATTCGTGACAAAAAGATGTCATTGTTCCTCTGAATGTTAAATGAGTTTCAAACTACTGCTTTTATTATTAAAAATTAATTTATACACATTTACTCAGACGGAACAGTATCCTGTATAGCATCCATGATTGTTGATCATCATGAATTTTTGGTGTTTTACAAAATTTTCTGTGGGAACCATACTGGTAAGTATTTGTCTCTTTTGTCTTATGGAAGGTTCAGTTGTATGGCATGAATCCAAAAGAAAAAACAATAAATTTAATCCTACAATACACTGTTTTCTGACTAGCCCCAAACTGCTATAAATGTAACAAATACTACCAAAGAGCAAGAATTTCAATTCATTTGTTATTAGTAACAACAACAACAACAACAAAAATTGGTGACATTAGCAAGATGGCAGAATGGGAAGCTATAGCCCCCATTCTTACACAAAGATACCAACTTAACAACAATAAACAGTCCCCAGAAAGCCTTTATGAGAACTCTAGAAATCAGTTAAGAAGGTGCTGGACTCCAGGCAAGCTCAAAGCCAAGAACAGGTGCACTGACACAGATAGAAAAGTCATTTCATAACAACTATGATAAACCTTTCCCCAAGACAGCACAGATTGGTGCAAATGAAAGGAAAAGCCCACATCAGAGCTTCTCCTTGGGAAGGAACAATAACAATAAAATGTACATCCAATGTTTCAGCTTTTCGGGGGACATCTGAAGGAAGTGGTTTCTGTGCCTCTTGATTTGGAGTACTGATGGGGAACTGCCATACTTTTGATGTCTGGGGGCCACTGAAAACAAAAGAGCTCAGCAGATTATTCAGTGCCAGAGAACCTGAAGTACTGTGGACAAATATTGAAAGGAGAAAGAGATTACAAACTCTTAAAAAACACACGAGCAGACCTAATTAGGAAATTACACGTCCAAACTCAAAGACACATCCCCGGTAAAGATGTGAGAATCCTTATGAATCTTTAGCTGGGCTGATTAGTGAAGGTCTCCTATACAAAGTCAGTTTGTGAGGACTGAGAGAAGTGGCTGTTTTTCAAATGCATAAATCACGGCAAAAAAATAACAGGGTATACAAAGAAACAGGGGAATATGGCCCAAAGAATCAAAATAAATCTCCAGAAACTGACCCTACATAAATGGAGGTCTATGAATTACTTGACAAAGAATTGAAAATAATAGTCTTTTTTAAAAAAATAATGTTTATTTATTTTTGAGAGAGACAGATAGAATGTGAGTGGGTTAGGGGCAGAGAGAGAGAGACACAGAATCCAAAGCAGGCTCCAGGCTCTGAGCTGTCAGCACAGAGCCTGACGCAGGGCTCGAATTCACGAGCTGTGAGATCGTGACCTGAGCCGAAGTAGGTCGCTCAACCGACTGAGCCACCCAGGCGCTCCAAAATAATAGTCTTAAAGAAGCTCCATGTACTACAAAAGAACACAGACAACTAAATGAGGAAAATAATGCATGAACAAGATGACAACAACAGAGACCGAAACTGCAAAGAAGAAAAAAAATAAATTCTAGAGCTGAAGAATATAACACACATATTGAAAAATACACTAGAGGAGATGAATAGCAGACTTGATCAATCAAAAGAAAGAATTAGTTACCTGAAGATAGGTAATTTGATGTTATCCTATCAGAGAAATGAAAAGAAATAAAAGGGAAGAAAGGCTATGGGACTTATGGTATACCATGAGGTAGATCAATAGTCACATTTTGGGAGTACCAGAGGAGAGAAAAAAGGGAAGGGAGTTTATTTGAAGAAATAATGGCCCCAAAATATCTCAAATATAAGGAAAGAAATGGACCTCCAACTTCAGTGAATTCAAAAGATCCCAACTAAGTAAATCCAAAGAGGCCCATACTGAAATATATTATAAGCAAACTATCAGAAATTGAAGACAAAGGGAGAGTCTTGAAACCAGCCAGAGGAAAAACAACTTGTCACATACAAGTGAGCTCCCAAAATATTACCAGTGGATTTCTCATCAGGAATGGAATGGAATGATATATTCAAAATGATGAAAGACAAAAAAAAAATCATCAAACAAAAATATCGTATCTGGCAAAATAAATCCTTCAAAGTGAAAGAGAGATAAATGCCTTCCCAGATAAACAAAAGCAAAGGGAGTTTGTCACACTGAGCCTGCTTTACAAGAATTATTAAAGGGAATCCTGCCAGTTGAGTCAAAGGATGCTAGACAACAAAAAGAAGCATATGAAAGCATAAAGCTCTCTGATAAAGGTAAATAAATAAATAAATACAAAATCCTGTAATGTTGCAATAATGATACATAAATCACTTTCAATATAGCATTAACTTAAAAAATAAAATCATAAAAATAAATATAACTGTGGAATTACATTAATGGATACAAACTATTAAAAAACATAATTTGTGACAATGATAGTATAAAGGCGAGGAGAGATATAAGAGATTTTCTTATATGTAATTGAAGATAGTTACCATTTGAAAGTAAATTGCTACAGGAGAGTTAAATCGCCAAAAGGCATAGTAGGAGTCTCCCTATGCCAGCCACCTTTCCCCACAAAGGACAACAACTAGACATCTATCCACGAATGAAAATAGCCTGGGAAGAGTTCAAGAATTCACTTAAGGAGCTTCAGCAATGCAGTGGAGCAAAAACCCTGAGAAAACTGCACATAAAGGGTAGGAGGAACTGCTTCATTTTATTTATATAATTTCATCCCCAGGCCAAGAGAGAATTCTCTAGCCCATTTCATCTTAGTGCCAAGAAGGAATTCCCTAGCCCAAGAGTGTTGCCCTCACTGGAAAGAAGCCAGCCAGGTGAGTGACTAGATTCAGGGCACTGCATGTACGTTTCACTTCAGTTTCACTTCACCTAGAGCTTGGTATAGCTGAGATATCTGGAGGTGGCTAGGAATAAGGAAGAAGGGCAGGGACTACCATAATCAGTCATGCAGCAGCAAAATTCCCAAAGGCCTGAAATGCAGAGGATTCTAGCAGCCATACTGAGGACTTCAGCAATCCTTCTAGACACTGTAGAACATCATCATAGAGGACCCCGTCATGGATATTGGCAGATTGCTCCACAGATAACCATAGCTGCTTTAGGATATCATAGCCAGCACCATCGCAATTGACCCCCTGTAGCCTTCACCATTGAGAGTCCTACAAATTTTTGCTTTCAGACTCCAGCTGCCTGAGTCCTTCCCTCCCCTCATCTCACTGGAACTGCCAGAGCCAGTGCCACTGAGGACATCGTAGGCCCCAGAATCCAGTGTGGCCTCTGCACCTGAAACCAGCTTTAGTCTCTGTGGCAGCATGTGAATTATGTCTGCCCTATCTCCCAAAGCTGACCCCCATGGCCATATGCACCCTCACTATGAGCTCCTAAGGCTGCAAAAAATGAATGCCAACAGCCCAGCCCTTGCAGATTCTCAGGTACTCAGAGAGAATTTTAACTCCTGTCACTAACCTGCACTGCTGCAAGCAATGGCAGCTAGCCTTCCCTTGTACTCTGCCAGCTTGGTTCCCATCAGCAGCAGTCACCACCATCTTGGTGTCTGCAGCTAGTCCCTGCAGCTGCATGACTGCATGTCAACAGCCCGGGCCCTGCAACTGTTAATGTGCCATCATTAGTTCTGGCTTTGGCCTTCACCATTATGCGTGTGCCTGTAAAAGTCCATGCTACCAGCATGTGCAAACCACTGGCTCCAGCGATGACCACCACTTGCCTTGGCCCTTGCCCCTGGAACTGGAGGCACTGCTGAGAATTACAACAACTCTAGCAGCCACCGTGGACCCCCTTGGTTCTTGCCACCAAGAGCCACAAGGTTGTCAATGTGCTAGAATCCACGTGCCTGAGCTAAGACACAGTGCCCCTGCAAACCTGGAGTCATTCACATAACCCCAGCAATTAGTGCTCTACACCACAAGTCTCAGGGCCACAAAAAGCCCCAGTATGCCTCATACAGCCCCAGTATAAAATGCATTTATAAAGGTAAATATATAGTCAAATTCAGATATTCCAATAATGGTAGTACAAATCACTTATAAGTGTAGTATGAAGGTGAAAACAAAAGAATTAAAAATAACTATAGCTACAATAACTTGCTTATGGATACACAATATAAAAAGATGTAAATTGTGGCATCAAAAACATAAAATGTGACAAGGTGGTAATAAAAATGTTGAGCTTTTGTATCTGAACAAACTTAAGTTGTTATCAGCTTAAAATAGACTGTCACAATGGTAAGATGTTTTTGTAAGCCTCATGCTATTCACAAAGCAAAAACATATAGTAGGTACACAAAAGATAATGAGAAAAAAGTCAAAACATACAACTATAGAAAATCATCATTTCGCATAGGAAGGTAGCAAAAGAAAAAAGGAACAAAGAATCTACAAAACATTCAGAATAAAATGAACAAAATGTCAGTAGTATGTCCTTACCTATAAATATTTATTTAAATATAAATGGAGTAAATTCTCCAATCACAAGATATAGAATGGCTGAAAAAATACCCAACTATATGCTGGCAACAAAGAATATACTGCACTTTTGAAGATACACATTGGCTGAAAATGAAGGGATAGAAAAAGCTATTCCATGCAAATGGAAACCAAAAGAGAGCAGAAGTAGCATATTTATATCAGACAAAATAGATATTAAATAAAAAATTGTAATGAGAGAAAAATAAAGTCATTATATAATGATTAAGGTGTCAATTCATCAAGAGGAAATGTTAATAGTAAATAAATACGTGCCCAACATTGGAGCACCTAAATATATAAGGCATATGTTAACAGATAATAAGGGAGAAATAGACAGCAATTAACTAAGGGTACCTCACTTTCAATAATAGATAATCATCCATACAGAAAACCAAAAAGGAAATATTGCACCTGAACTACACTTTCCACCAAATGGGCTAGCAGACATATGTAGAGTATTCTACAAACACCAGCAACATGCATATTCTTCTCAAGTGCCTAATGAACATTTTCCAAGATAGATCGTGTGTTAGGACCACAAACAAATCTTAATAAATTTAAGACTGAAATCATGTCAAGGACCTTTTCTGCATACAATGGTATGGAACTGTAAATCGACAGCAGGAAGAAAGAACCTGGAAAATTCACAAATATGTGGAAATTGAACAACACACTCCTGAACAACCAATGGCTCAAAAAAGAAATCAGAAGGGGAATGAAAAAAAACCTATCTATATCTATATCTATCTATATCTATATCTATATCTATCTATCTTAGACAAGAATGGAAACATAACACACCAAGACTTTCAGGCCTTAGCAGAAGCAGTTTTAAGTGGGAATCTTATAACAATAAATGCCTACATCAAGAGAAGAGACAACCTGAATTTGCACCTCAAGGAACTAGAAAAAGGAAAATAAATGAAATACTAAGTTCATAGAAGAAGAAAATAACAAATATTAGAGTGAAAATTAACAAAAGAGTAAAAAGACAAGGTAAAAGATCAGTGGAACTAAGAGGTGTTTTTTTTGTTTGTTTGTTTTGTTTTTAAGATAAAAAGTATACAAGCTTTTAGGTACTCTTACCAAGAAAGAAAGAGAAAAGGCTAAAATAAATGAAATTTAAATAAAAGTGGAGACATTATCATCAATACAACAGGAATATAAATGCTCATTAGATTACCCTGAACAATTGTATGTCAGTATATTGGAT
This sequence comes from Lynx rufus, assembly GCF_022079265.1. NCBI lineage: Eukaryota > Metazoa > Chordata > Mammalia > Carnivora > Felidae > Lynx > Lynx rufus. The sequence continues at coordinate 51,201,216 of NW_025814845.1, forward strand.
AACCCAGAAGAAATGGAACATGCAACCTATCAGGGCTGAATCATGAATAAATAGAAATTTGAACAGAGCAATGACGAATAAGGGGACTGGATGGGTAATTATAATCTATCAACAAAGTAAGATGCAGGACTATATTGCCTCATTGGTGAATTCTACCAAATATTTAAAAAATAATTTATACCTATCCTTCTCAAACTATTCCCCAAAATTGAATAGGAGTGAACAATTTTAAACCAATTCATAAGACCAACATTACCCTGATACCAAAGTCAGATAAAGACACTGCAAGAAGACTGCAGACCAACAATCTCCATGAATATTGATGCCTACATCTTCAAAAAATATTAGCAAAAGGAATTCAACAACACATTTAAATGACTATACACCATTACTAAGTGGGATTTATGTCTGGAGTACAAATATGATTCAACATACAAAAATCAATCGATGTGATGCACCATGTTAACAGAACGAAGAATGATAAAACATATGATTATCTCATGATGCAGAAAAGGCCCTTGACAAAACTTAACACTTTTTCATGGTAAACAAACAAACAAAAAAACCCAACCCCCCAACTCTGCAAACTAGAATAAAAGAAAATTACCTCAATATAATACAAGCCATGTATAAAAAGTCCACAGCTAACATGGCACTCATTGCTGAAAAGCTTTCTTTCTAAGACTAGGAAGAAGATTGACTTGTCTCACACATCCATTCAATACAGTAGCAGAAGTACTACTCAGAGCAATTAGGCAAGGAAAAACATATAAAAGTCACCCAAAGTGGAAGGGAAGAAGTAAAATTATCTCTGTTTGCAGGTGATATGGTTGTACGTGTAGAAAATCCTGAAAATTACACAAAAAAAATATTAGAATAAGCAAATTTAGCAAAGTAGCAGGCTAGAAAATTAATACACAAAGTAAATTATGTTTCTATACACTAACAATGAACATTCTGAAACAGAAGACAACAATCCCATTTATAATGGCATGGGAAAATAATTAGGAATAAAACTTAATGAAGAGGCATGTTGAAAACTTAGCTAAATTCTTCCATAATATTGCTGCCTTCACATCTACTTTGTGTGGCTAAGTGGCCTTGGACTGACACTAGCCCCTCCCTTGAATGTATGCCCTGGATAACAGACCATAGTCACAAGTAAATGTAAGTTCCTGATATGATGCCCTCAACATCCCTTGGAATAAACAATCTCTTCTGCTTTGTAGCTCTTTCCCCTTGAACACCCCTTAGGTAAGATCCTCATGGAACTTACTAAAATCTGTTCTTTTGGTTTGAGTTTACCAATCCAGCCTAGCCCAGGAACCCCAAAGCACTCCTCTTATAGAACCTAATAAAAGCATGTGCCCTAGGTCCTGCTTCTTGTTCTTTGCCTACACATTGCCTTGACCATCCCCTCAAGACATATAGGACTTGTGAGTAATAAACTTCTCTAGTTCACTTTCCTTTGTGGTCTTTCTTTGAAACATGACCCACCATCCAAAATTCCAAGGATCTACTAAACAAATATTACATTCACAAAAAATTACAAGGCAAAAGATTTATATACTCAAAACAACAAAATGTGGATGAAGGAAATTAAAGACACGGGTAAATGGAAAAACATCCAGTGTTCACAGGTTGAAAAATTTAATATTTTTTTAAATGTCCATACTACCTAAAGCAATCTACATAGTCAGTGAAAATCCCAATAAAAATCTCAATGGCATTTTTTTTGCAGAAATATAAGTAAAATTCTAAAATTCATATGGAATCTCAAGGATTCCAAACAACAGAAACAATCTTGGAAAAAAAAAAAACCAAATCAAAACAAAACAAAAACCTCACAGAATTCAGGCATCACTCATCCTGATTTCAAAACACATTGCAAATGTACAATGTTAAATGCTAAGATGTTATGGTACTTGTATAATGTACAAGTTATACAAGTTGTATACATTGTTATGTACAATGTTAAATGTTAAAATGTTATGGTACTTGTATAAACCAATGCAACAGAATAGAAAGGACAGAAATAAGCCTTCACTTATATGGTCAAATGATCTTTGACAAGGTTGCCAGTAATGGGTAATGGGTATTTTCTAGAGGAAGTGGTGTCAGAAAACTGGATATACACACACAATAAAGTTGGACCCTATTTTATACCATACAAAAAAAAATAACTGAAATAAATTAAAGACATAAACGTAAAGTTTGAAACTGTAAAACCCATAGAAAAAACACAGGTGGAAACCTCTCTACAATGGATTTGATGAAGATTTCTCAAATATTATACCAAAAGCACAGGCAAGAAAAGCAATAATACACTGGTGGGACTATATCAATCTCAAAAACTTCTGTGAAGCAAATGAAGCAATCAAGAAAGTGAACAGGCAACCTACTGAATGGGAGAAAGTGTTTGCAAAACATATTTGATCAGAATATATAAGAAAGTCCTATAACTCAACAACAAAAAGTAAAAAAATAAAACAATAAAATATCTTACTTTAAAAGAACAAAGGACTTGGATAGACATTTCTCTGAGTAAGATACATAAATGGTCAAAAAGCATATCAAAGATATTCAACATGACTAAACATCTAGGAAATGCAAGTCAAAACCACAATGAGATATTTCCTCATACCTGTTAGGATGGCCACTATCATAAAAATAAAAAAAAAAATACAAGTATTTCCATCTTTGTGGAGGCATTTGAACCTTTATTTACTGTCACTGGGCATGTAAAATGGTACAGTCACCAAGGAAAATAGTATGGAGGTTCCTCAAAAAATTAAAATAACCATAAGATCCACCAAACCAACTTCGAAGAATATATTTAAAGGAATTGAAATCAGGATCTTGAGGAGACATTTGCACTCCCATATTCATTGCAGCATTGTTCACAATAGCCAAGAATGGAAGTAACTTAAATGTCTATTGGTCACAAATGGAAAAAGGAAATGTGATATAAACATACAATATTTAGCCTTTAAAGAAGGAAATCCTGTCACATGATACAACATGGGTGAACCTTCACTATGTAATGTTAAGTGACCTGAGCCAATCACAAAAAGTCAAATACTGCATGATTTCACTTATCTGAGGTATGTAAAGTAGTCCAACTCTTAGAACAAGAAAGTGGAGGGATGGTTGCTATGATCTGGGGAGACAGGGGAAAGGGGAGTCGTTATATAATGGGTGTCGAGTTTCACTTTGGCAAAATGAAAAAGTTCTATGTGGTCAACCAATCTTCGACAACATAGGAAAGAATATCCAATGGAAAAAAAGGCAGTCTCTTCTACAAATGGTGATGGAAAAACTGGACAGCAACATGCAGAAGAATGAAATGGGATTACTTTCTTACACCATCCACAAAAATAAATTCAAAAGGATAAAAGACCTAAATGTGAGACACGAAACCATCAAAATCCCAGATGAGAACACAGGCAGTAAACTCCTTGATGTCAGCTATAACAATTTCTTACTAGACATGTCTCTGGAGGCAAGGGAAACAAAAGCAAAAATGAACTATTGGGACTTCATCAAGATAAAAAGTTTCTGCACAGCAAAGGAAATGATCAACAAAACCAAAAGGCAACCTGCAGAGTGAGAGAAGATATCTGCAAATGATGTTATCAGATAAAGAACTAGTATCCAAAATCTATAAAGAATTTATCAAACTCAACACCCAAAAACAATCCAGTTAAAAAATGGAAAGACATGAATAGACATTTTTCCAAAGAAGACAACCAGAGGGCCAAAAGACACATGAAAAATGCTCAACATGACTCATCATCAGAGAAATACAAATCAAACTTACACGGAGATATCACCTCGCACCTGTCAGAATGGCTAAAATTAACAAGACGGGAAACAACAGGTGTTGGCAAGGATGTGGAGAAAGAGGAAACCTCTTACACTGTTGGTGGGAATGCAAACCTGTGCAGCCACTTTGGAAAACAGTATGGAGCTTCCTCAAAGAGTTAAAATTAGAACTACCATAGGATCCAGCAATTGGACTACTAGGTATTTACCCAATGGATACAAAAATACTGATTTAAAGGGAAATATGCACCCCAATATTTATAGCACTGCTATCGGTAATAGCCAAATTATAGAAAGAGCCCAAATGTCCATCAACTGATTAATGGATAAAGAAGTGCTATATGTATATATACATACCCAGTCATCAAAAAGATTGAAATCTTTCCATTTGCAACAATGTGGATGGAGCTAGAGTGTATTATGCTAAGCGAAAGAAGTTAGAGAAAAACAAGTACCATATGATTTCACTCATATGTGGAATTTAAGAAACAAAACAGATGAAGGTAGAGGAAGGGGGAAAATCAGAGGGGGAGGCAATCCATTAAGAGACTTAAGTACAGAGGAAACAAACAGGGTTGCTGGAAGGGTGGTGGGTGGAGAATGGGTTAAATGGGTGATGGGTATTAAGGAGGCACTTGTTATGAGCCCTGAGAATTATACGTAAATGATGAATCACTAAATTCTACTCCTGAAGCCCATATTACACTATCTGTTAAAAAAGGTGAAAAAGTTCTAGAGATGTCGCACAAGACACATATAGTTAACTCTAGTGTATGCTTAAAAATGGTTAAGATGGGGGGCGCCTGGGTGGCGCAGTCGGTTAAGCATCCGACTTCAGCCAGGTCACGATCTCGCGGTCCGTGAGTTCGAGCCCCGCGTCAGGCTCTGGGCTGATGGCTCGGAGCCTGGAGCCTGTTTCCGATTCTGTGTCTCCCTCTCTCTCTGCCCCTCCCCCGTTCATGCTCTGTCTCTCTCTGTCCCAAAAATAAATAAACATTGAAAAAAATAAAAAAATAAAAAAAAAAATGGTTAAGATGGTAAATTTTAGGTTATGTGCTTTTTACTACAAGAAAACAAACAATGAAATAGCACTTTATGTATCCATATGGAAAATTTTCCAAAGTGTATATTTTAAATAAATGTGATAAAGAATAGAACATGCTGTTATTTGAATTAAAGATGGGAGAAAGACTATACATTGTTTTAATGTGTAAATATACATTTCAAAAAATCTCTGAAAGAATAAAAAATAATTTTCCTAGGTGTTAAATAAATTTCTACCTACTATTTTGATGCTAAAAGATTTCAATGATATTAGAATATAGCTCTCAAATACTGTGTCTGAGGAAGTGCAAAGTGCAAAGTCATTAAAATGCAAGCAAAGCTTTAGCTATGGTTTGTGTTGGGTAAAGGGAAACATAAATATTTTGATACATGCCGTAAAACTCTTTATGCACGAAAATAAGATAATATTTTTTCTTTTCCAGAGAAATTGATAAAAGTAAAATCTGGATCTGGAGATCACAGAGAATGAGACACTATCAATTATATGACTATAAAATAAAGAAGCATTGAAAATACAACTCTTGAGTTACTTTTATCTCTTTTAAACAGAGTTCTTCATTCATTTCACCTTTTAGTCACATTTCCTGATGTTATCTGTAACGCAGATGGCAGTCAGGACATTTTGAACAAAAGTATATGAAGGGGCACAAACATAGTAGGTAATCTTTTTTTTTTTTTCCTGTGAATGCATGTCTCAAATATTGCTTTAGATATAGGACTGAAAGCATCACAGAAAGAAATGGTTGGCAAAATATCTGGTTTCAGTTCTAGACAAAAATGGAAATATCCAGTGGTCATAAATCTGTGAATACAACTTATTGAATACATTTTTCAAGTCACTGCAGTGAGAAAGACTAAATTGAAATGAGTCTCTGTGTATGCCTGTTTTGTTCCACACTATGTGAAAAGGGCCCACCCCGGACTCGATCCAAATTGACAGAAGAGCTATAGAAGAATGAGAAATTTTAATACATCTGTTAGCTGATAATGATTAATGGCCATTCTCAAACTCTTTAAGAAGTTTGAGATTTAGTGTCTCACCACTTCTGAGTAAATTTATCAGAGACAGTTAACTGATGTTTCCACAAGGAAAATTACCAATATTAAAGAGACTCCTTGTTAGAAGTTGATTATCGATGTAACCAGTAGAGTAAGGATTTTGCACATTATCCAGACTGTATGCTTATGGCAAATACTAGTTTACGTGAAATATAATTTTATTTAGCCTCATGACCTATTTACTGAAATGAATTCAATTTGATTGACACAGTCATTAAAATTGTGGGATTCAGGTTTCTTTTATCTATCAGAGTGATTACAAAAGTATTTCTTTTTGAAAGTCATCATTATAAGAAAGCTTTACATTAACCCAATTTTCTCCAAAGTAATGGTATATCTGTAGACCAAAATCTCCAACAGGAAATAAAAGTCTATATACTAATGTTGCCTCCATAGAATAATTGCCATCATATTTCAAGTTGCACACTTTTCTTCAAGTTATCTTTATAGTAGTTGGCAGCTGCTAAGTTTTTGTAAAAATAGTTTATGAATACACAAAGATTCATTTGTATTCTACTTGAAATATTAGTGAATATAAAGTAACTTTAAAAATGTAAGCAATATTTAATCTACAATTTTATATGCCCATAGGTAATTGCATTAGGCTCACCTGAGTGTGAGAATTTTTCTACTCACTAGTTATGATCTTGATCAGTATTTTAATCTCAGAAACACTTGCTAAGTACATTTCACTGATCACAATTATGTTAATTTTTTTACTTGAAAATGTACTTAAAATAAGCTAGAGTTTTTTTTTTTTTTTTGCTGAGGATTTTATAGCAAACATAATGACAAATAAGGCTGTGTGAAAGAGAAAAAAAAAGTCTTAATTCTAATGAAATCCATTATTCTGAACTTAACTGAAAATCATCAAGTATTACCTCAGCCCATATAATACTAATATCCCCAGCATTTTTGGACATGTTCAGTTTACCTTCAAAGTAAAAGTATTGACAGTCATATGAAAATATTTAGCAGCGTATTTATGTTAATGCAATAGATGGAAAATATTTCTCTCCCTTTGGTTTACTAAAGACCATGGGGGAGGGGAAGGGGAAAGAAAAGTTAGAGAGGGGGAGAACCAAACCATAAGAGACTCTTAAAAACTGAGAATAAACTGAGGGTTGATGGGAAGTAGGAGGGAGGAGAGGGTGTGTGATGGGCATTGAGGAGGGCACCTGTTGGGAGGAGCACTGGGTATTGTATGGAAACCAATTTGACAATAAATTTCATATTAAAATAAATAAATAAATAAATAAATAAATAAATAAATAAATAAAATAAGACACACACACACACACACACACACACACACACACACACAAGACCCTGTACTCTTATGGTTCTCTTCATTCCTCTCTCATCAATCTAGTTTCCTCTTTATTCTCTTACTTCCCAAAGCCTCAACTTTCTCATTTACTCTGGTGACTTTCTCCCTAAGAAGATCTCATTATCTTTCATTATCTTCTTTGTCCTAATGAATTCAAAGCTAATATTTCTTGTCAAGATTGATAGTTTTTTACCGGTGCAGGAAAAATATTTACAAAATTTCAGGGAGGTTGTTTTTTTTTTTTTAGAATACTAAATATTGTTAAAAGTTTCAATGACCATCTACCATGAATGTGTATGTATTGAGGCAGTAAGTCAGATTTAACAATGGTATGCAAACAGATGCCATATTATATTAGGTCTGCCCTTGTAGGATTGTTTCTAATTTGGTACAACATTGTGAAGACACTTTCATTGTTATGAACATCCTCAATGCAGAATATTGGTGTTTGTGAAAAAGTAGATTTCAAGTAATTTTAGGAAAGAAATGGCATTTGGTTATTGTTGAAATCTTAGTATGGGTGTCTTAAGATGCAGTTCAACTTTGAGAACTGCTATTATCATAATGATAGATCTAACAATACAAAATTGAATTTTAAACTTTCTCTGCATGTTTGCAATTATCAAACTCTTTTAGAAGAGATCAACAACAACAAAAAAACCAGTGAAGCAAATTGAAGTTGCGAATAATTTGAAGCAATAGTGCTCAAAGCATAATCAAAATTTCTTACTTTGTTCAAATGTTTGCCTATTTCTATTTGTAACTGAAAATGATGTATTAGTCACAACATGAACATGCTTAATTTACCCCATGCATAGAAAGTAAAGTAAAATAAAGTCTTGATCGTTCTTATGCTGAGAGAATCATGAATTTAAAACTCGTAATCTTTAAGGTAGAAGAGAAGTGATTATTGTGTTTACTTATATGAATACAAGTATGTAATATAAATTTATGTAAACTAGAGCAGTGATATTGGAAGTACTACATGTTACAGAATGTTGGGTATATAAAAAGAAGAAAGAAGGTCCTAGAAAGTTCTAAAAAAACAAGTTGTATGTTTGATATTAAAAATAGAAACAACCTTTCATCTTATTCATTTATAAATTCAAAACTTAATTGCAAGAATTTAAAGAAAAATACTACTTTTTGACATTTATGAATAATATATAGCAAATTACAAACTAACATGTGAAAGGAAAAATAATGTTTGCTACTTGGGGTGTGTGTGTGTGTGTGTGTGTGTGTGTGTGTGTGTGTGTGTGATAGCCAAATAACTGATAAGTGTGCAAAATACCTAACCCCCAAAATTCAGTTCTGTTCTATGGTTATCAGGGAAAGAAAAAGGATAGAAAATTGATCTGCACCTATAACTTAAAAATTCAAATAAAACATTACATAAAAGCCAGAGATCTTAGGTTAGCAATTAGTTTTCATGTTCATTCATACCAAATCATCTACAAATTTCAAATTCACCTATTGCATAGTGTTCTAGTTCCCTTTCTACATTTCAGGATAAGGTGCTAACGAACTATGAAATGAATAGTTCATACTAGAGACAAAGAAAGCTCATGAAATATTCCAAACTAGAATAATCAGCTATAAAAATTACTGAGATTTTATATAAAAAAGAGGCAGAATAACCCAATGTTAAGAACACAAGCTTTAGAAACAGAATAAAAAGGGTTCAAATCTTTGCTTTAAAATTATCATTATACATATAGATATTAATATTTACATTTAATAATATTTTGGTGACTTTTCTTTCTGCATTTTACAGAAGGAAAGTTGTGAAAGAGATACTATTGTAGGTTTCTTTTTAATCAAATGGAATAATCTATGCAATGTTCCTGGCATAGCTCTAGTATATAATAAGTATTCAAGAAAAGGAAACTCTTTTTTATTAGACATGCATTATTGTTACTTTCATAGTTCAGAATCACTAAGCTTTTTATAATACAGTATCATTTTACCACTAGATAAAATCCCAGTACTTATTTTGTCTTTCTAGTGTTTTCTTTATCTTATTTTATTGTCTTTCATCTAAAAGTATCTTATTGAGGAAGAAGAATCAATAGTGGAGGGAGGATGAGTCATATTACCAAAATAATTTACTTTCCATTGGATATTCTGATCTAGTGGATATTACACTGTTATTAATCATTACAGGATTTCATAAGACTCAAAGACTGATAGACTTAGCTTAGATCTCATAAAGTTTGTCATTAAATTTTGAAATTTACATTATTAAATCAGATCAATGAAGACTATCACCTCACAATAGCTCTATATAGAATTTTTTTTAAGTCTACTGTTTAAGGGAAACCATTCAGGGAACATCAAAATCTTTACTTTCACTTTACTTTTAGTAAAATATATATATATATATATATATATATATATTTAGTAATATATATATATATATATTTAGTAATATATATATATATATATATATATATACACACACATACACACACATACACAAGTATATTTAAAAATATATGCCAGGAACATTGATTATTGTCATTAAAACTGAATGTTGTTACTTATTTTTAGATTGGCATCATTTGTCTCAGAGTTGTAACTGAATTTTAAACACAATCATGAAGATAATTTAACCATAAAATGCACACATAGTATCCCCAAATTTGTATAAAAACTCCCTACTACTATGAGTTTCCTAGAAAAAAAAAATGTTAAAGTCCAAAAGAAATAAGTTCCAACCAACATCTTCTAAATCTATAAAGTTACACACACACACACACACACACACACACACACACACACACAAAGCGTGGAATTTATCCTCCTCACACTTTACTGTTTGCTAGTTGTTGGAATATCTTGATGACTCTGAAATAGGTCTAGTCAGTAAAATAAATAAATTGACTTCAGGGGCACTCTGTAGTTTTCCAGTCTCGATAGATTTCCCATCAGTCTGCACCAAACATACATAAAAGAAAGCCACAATCCCTTGGTGGAATATTTTTCCCATTTGATTAAAGATCATCATACACTATTTGTGGGGCTTTTTTTCCCTTTCCAGTATATTGTAAGATGTGCCGTTTATTTGAAAGTAAATGCACTTGTTTTTGAATCCCACAATCTGTCACTTTATTTACTCTAGGGCTAGCATAACAAAGTACCATACTGGGTGGCTAAGAACAACAGAAATTTGTTGCCCCACAATTCTGGAGTCCAGATGTATGAAATCACTGTGTCAGCAGGGCCAGGGTCCCTCTGAGATCTCTAGGGAATGATCTGTTTCATGCTTCTCTCCTAGCTGCTGTAGCCCAGGTGCTTTCTAGCTTGTAGAGGGGTCCATTCTTTTATCTTCTCTTAGTATTCTTCCTGTGTGCCTTCACACGGTCTTCCCCCATATGTGTCTGCCTCTGTAACCCAATTTTTCCTTTTATAAGGATGTCAGTCATGACTGACATTAGGGCCCACCCGAATGACCTCATTTTAACTTGATTATCTCTGTAAAGACCCCATTTCCAAATAGGGTCACCTTCTGAGGTACTGAGGTAAAGATTTCTGTATCTCTTTTTTGAGGGGATACAATTCAATTCCTAACACTCACCCAATCACAAGTAATACTGAGATATTACATGTAAAACTTGAACTAGAGAGAATAAAACCAAGTACATATACCATGTGGTAGGTTACTTCCTAAAAAAAAGGTAAGAATCAGGGATACACCCCACCTCCCTGTGGAACGGTGAGGATTAATGCAAGATGCCAAAAACGTTTATTTAAATACAACTTTAGACAGAAACATTATCCATTAATATCCTTATTTCTATTTGAAATTGTATTTACTTCATTAATTTTATGTCCTTCTAACCCACAAAATGACTGCATGTTGGTTATCTGGTGTTGCTGCACTTCCAGTTTTTAGCATAAAACATATACTCAATAAATATTTGTTAGTTATTAGATGAATATGTTTGTCTCAATGAGGAGGTATTGACTGCTTTAAAAAATATTTTACATATGTTAGTATTTTTTTATAGTTTCTTTTCACCGAAGACATAACACATGGTTAAATTACGGACTTCTGCATTTGGAAAGATGTTTGCAAAATATTAAGCCATTAAGCCCTACCATTTGACACTTATTACTCAAATTTTAACAAAGTCCATCCATGCAATTGTGGCTTCGTTATAAATGTAGTCTCAAATAAGAGTATTTCAGGATACTCTTTGGGTTCCCAAAGTAATCACAACTATCAAATGCAAGGACAAATTTGCTACTATCACAATTTTTAGCAAGATGGTGTCAAAGTGTTCAGGTAATGGCATCAGTTTTGAAGTTACAACGTGTGTATCTATTATGTACTAGTTTTATAAAGTTAAAGAAACCATTCAAATCTTACTAATGTTGTGTTTATAAAAACAGTGATGGCAAGGGGCGCCTGGGTGGCTCAGTCGGTTGAATGTCCGACTTCAGCTCAGGTCATGATCTTGCGGTATGTGAGTTCAAGCCCCAAGTCAGGCTCTGTGCTGACTGCTCAGAGCCTGGAGCCTGTTTCGGATTCTGTGTCTCCCTCTCTCTCTGACCCTCCCCAATTCATGCTCTGTCTCTCCCTGTCTCAAAAATAAATAAACGTTAAAAAAAATTAAAAAAAAAACAGTGATGGCAAGAGTAATAGACACATCACAGTTTTGCTAAGGGGATCAAATAATATAACTTACACAAAAGAATTTCTTTGGCACTATACAAGTAGCAGTTACTATGTATTTTATCAGAGCTCTTTGTGAGGGTTGTTGAAATTCATGCATTTTTAGAAAATCTATAATCTTGACAATTAATATTTCTGGAAACTGGACTTTGTAAAATATATCTCATTAATGGAAATATATAATACTTTTGCCACAAAGAGGTAAAAAATATTTTTTTGTAAAATGTTAGGCTCTAACCTCAAAACATTCAATATCCTAAATAACTCAAAACATAAAATATCCTAAATACAAAAAAAATTACAAAAGATTTCCCATTATTTTGGGAAAGATCTTAAGAGAAACCTAAAGTCAATCACCTTGATCTATCACACAAAATAACTCACATGAATTCTAAAATTTTATACATATGCAGAATTAGAAGTTTTTGACCCCAAATTACAAAATTTCTACTAGAGTATATTTAAATTATGCAATTTTATTTATCTCATAAAAATGACTGAGTGTAGGTAGTCCAGAGTTGTTACAATGGTCCAACAGAATATCTTTCTGTTCTACCATAGGCTTTCAATCTCACTCTTGCAAACACATTAAAATCTAATGCTGCAGGTCTAGACACAAAGAGGAAGAAAAAAGGACAAATATAAAAAGGCAAAGAGGTAAAAGGACATCCTTTTTAATGAATCTTTGCATTTTTATGAGAAAGGAACATATACCCATGAATTTTGAAATGTTATTTTAAATTAGGAATAGTGTCACATATGCACTCCATGCACACTTGTGGCAAAGGATTTTGGGTCACTTTTGTCTAGAAGCAGTTAAAGGAAAGTATTAGGGAGAGAGATTGGGTCAACCATCACAGAGTGTCAGCAACATGTTAAAAATTAATGGTCCACCATAGAATTGTTCTCAAAGCAGTTACATTTCTGTTAGAATACCAATTTTGCCAAATAAAAGTAAAATTAAATCTTGACCTCAAGACTTAAAGAGTAAAGTCACATATACCAAAGACAGCAAGATATTTTGAATTAGCCAAAGATAAAAAGTATATCATTTTGAAAAGATCATCCATTATTCAACACCTCACTTCTCGGTAACTTCTCAATAGCAACAACAGAAACCTGAAGATGGGGGGAAACATCCTCAAAGTAGCGACAAAAACATAGTGTGTCCTATAAATTAGACACAATGAGAAACTATGTCAAGAATCAGAGTAATATAAGAAATCTTTCAGAAAAACAAGGCAGAATTTATAACTAATAAATCCTCTCTAAGAAAATGCTAGGAGGGAAGAAAAACTATCCCAGATGGAAGTTCAGTGGTACTGAAGAGGAAATGATGAAAGCAGTACATATGAGAAAATAGTGGAGGGGAAGGAATAAAATGGAAAAAAAATTCTATTAAAAAAATAATAAAAGAGAGAGCAAAGAGTAGGATAAACGTAACCAAACAAGGCCTTAAAATTAATCCAAGTATACCAGTAGTACTGATAAGTAGAAATGATGTGTATGCTCCAAAGAAAATGTTACACCGGATGAAATATCAAATCTAGCTTGATGCTGTGTGTAAGAAATGAAATGGAAATGCAAAGAAACAGCAGTGAAAGTGAAAGAATGGGAAAATTTAAAGTAAATTATAATTGAAAGAATGCTAGAATCGTTACACTAATTTCAGAAAAAAAATGTTATAAAACATTACAAGAGATAAAGAATGTAGTTCCCTAATGATAATGGCTTACTTCATAAGATGTAGGAATTCCTATGATGTACATTCTCAGTAGCAAATGTTACACACACAAACACACACCCCCTACAACTATGAGAGAGAAAGAAAGGGAAAGAGAAAGAGAGAGAGAAAGAGAGAGGCAGAAGCTGTGATGTCTTTTATGACTTAGCCTCAGCATTATTTCTGCCACATACTACTGATCATCAAAGAAGGTACAAAGACTCCTCAGATTGAAGATTGAACATAGACCCACCTTTGATAGAGGAATGTTAATATTCTATGATTAAGTTCATGTGGTGTATATTGGGGTGTTTGGCTGGTTGATAGCAATAAATAAAATAAAAAAGCTAGTAAAACTACATATGTTTAGATGTTAAGTAAAACTTTCAAATATATCTTTCTGGCTTAAAGAAGTAATCATTTGATGTAAGAAAATTTATAGACTTGATTGATAATAAAATATTACCTCATGGTATAACCACTGTAATAACTACAGACCTATTCTCCTTAGACATACCTCTTTTCATATCACTTTCAAAATCTTTATGGTCCCCATGCTTAGAAAGAGTAAAATACTTATTTCTCATCAAAATCAAGAGTCTTTCATAATTTTGACCTCAACTTTTTAAAAATAAGGTTTCTCTTCTAATCCTCTGTTCTCTATGTATCTTATTTTTACAGACTTTACAGAGATTCACAAACACAAGCCATACTTTCTTGTCTTTTTATTATTAATCACACATTTCTCTGTATGGAATATTACTCTCCACCATTAGCATCTACTAAATTCTACCAAACTTATAAGATCTATTTCAAATTTTATCTCCTCAATGAAATGCTCTCTGGTTCCTCCAACTCCAGGTAAAATTAGTCTTCCTGTTTCTGTTACATGCCCAAGATTACATATTTTGAAAAACCTGCAATAGCATGTATCCCTTGTTATTTCGTTTTACTGTGTTTGTCTTTGACGTCAATGTTTCAAGATCGGAGAATATGTGTTATACAACTGATATTTTCTATAACATACAGCATCTATTGGAAGTTCAGTAACTTTGAATATGTAATGTATGTATGGCAGGATCAATTAATCTCTGTTAAATTTATTTCACCTTTATATTCAGTATGTACTTTCAACACTTAGAAATAAAATCAATCTTTTTCACAAGGTACAATTCTAACTTCCCCACATCAGAGTATACGGAGATTTCTTTAGTTTGAAGTTTTTATTATTCTCCCCTTCCTCCTTTTTCCTCCATTATAAAATAACTTGAAAATTGGCATTTTCACTTTTTTGTCCTTTCATCGGTCACAAAAAATCTGGTGTAACACCATGAGAGGAATGAACAGCATACTCTAAATATGTTTAACCTGATTACTAGAGAAGAGAAATATCCAGTCAATCCTTTAGGGGAAATGGCTGTTTTTGATGTATGAAACATATAAGAATAGTAAAACTGAAAGTCATCAGCTTGACCAGCTTAATTTCTAACTGACATCTAAATGACCCACACTTGCACACCTTTTCAAACTCTTTACCTGTTACTGCTAGATTACTCCAAAGGTATGTAAAACTACACAGAATAAGTGACAAAGATTGTTCAACAATGCAAAAATTCCAGTTATATTTTTTTGTAAAATGTCCTTTAATGTTCAAAAGCTCTATTTAATCTACACAGCTCTCACAGTGTTTTTGCTCTTTGCCCAGTTTGGTCTTTCTTTCTCAGCAGACAGAAAAAAAATGTGCATTGTCTAGTAGGGGGTGTTAATTTCAGAAGTTTTCAGTAGATTTACCACAGTAACTGGAAGAAGGAAATTCACTCGTGTTTTACAGTCCTGGTCTAATCCCAGAGCTGTGTGATGGGAAGCATCAGAGGGGAGTAGACTGGGCTGATGGACTTCAGCACCAATATCTTTCCATACAAATGCAGAGAACAATTATTCCCTCAGGTTATAAACTTTTTTTTTTATTTTCACCTTCACTGATTCACCATTAGTTGCACACATCAACAGCAGAATATTTGCTGCCTGTTTTTGAAGCTATGCATCCTGTTTTGAAAAGTTATTTTCTAGAGAACTATCTTTAAGAAGGTGCAAAAAATTTAGCTTAATACTCCATACTGGCAATGAGCCACACTTAGTGCATTTATGTTTTCTCAGCTGAATGTGATAGATTCCATTATTATTATTATTATTCATTCACAAGGTAAAATAGATTGCATAAATAATAGCCACACATATATTTTTAATAACAATTATTTAGTAACTATTAAATGGGACATAGGGAAGAAATGGTGGCTGTGTCTGCAACTTAGATGACAGAAATCTTCCATATTTCTTTGGACTATACCTTTTGCTCGAAGCAACTATAAGTTTGTCAATAAGTATGCAAACGTAAATTGTGTATGTAAGTTGAAATGCAAAGGCTAACCTAAAACGTGTTTTACCAACTCCCCATTCTAAGCAACTTATACATATTATTTCTTTAATAGAAACATTAGAATGTAGAGGTTATCACCAACCAATTCACCATCATCATTTACAGACAAGGAAATGAAACTACAGAATTGTTAAATAATTTGCGCCAAATACATGTCATCAGTGGTAGTACCTGAGTTATACACTCAGTCTGTCTCCAGAATTTGTACTCTTTGACCACTACACTCTCACTGAGTCCTTGTCTCTCCTTCCCATGTTGCCATTTAGCTATGTAGTTAGGTGAACCCTTTTCTATCCCGAGTGATGCCTTCATATGAAAAATCATAAAGTGATCAGTTTTACTGGCTTATAGACAGGAATTCTATAACTTGACTACATGGAGCAAAAAACCTGTTAGAGTAGGAATCTATTGTATCTTTAAATGTATATACTTTTGTAAATATTGAAATTTTAGGGGCGCCTGATGGCTCAGTCAGTTAAGCATCTGACTCTCGATATCAGCTCCGGTCATGATCTCAGGGTTCATGAGATCTAGCCCTGTGTCAGGCTCTGGTAGCATAAGCCTAGTTGGGATTCTCCCTCCCTCCCACTTTCTTTGCTCCTCCCCCCCATTCCGTCCCTCTCTTTCTCTCAAATAAACTTTTAAAAAAATATTGAAATTTTACAGGCTGAGATATAAGAGAAAACCAATTTATTTATTTTCCAGTCATAAAAATAAAAAACAAAAGTTTTGTGGTAGATAGTAATGTGCATATCTTAATATATGAATCTGATATTGGATCTATTTTTCCTTTATCTACTTGGAAAGGAGATTCTGCTATTATTCACAATTACCATAAGATATATTCATATATATTTTTATGTTATATCTTTGTTTGACAACGTTTACATTGAAATACATTTCCTTCCATAGGTTCTTAACTAATAATACACTATCAGGTGGGGTAAGGAGTAGAAATGATAAGCTCAACAATTAGGGTCCATCTCCACTGATTGCCTTTATTTTAACTGTTGTTAGGAAGAACTTAGGAAATTACTGTGCAAGAGGAGGCTCGCCTCTTGGTTGCCTGGAAACAGTCATTTGTGATTATTTCAAGGCATTGCCACCTGGAGTAGAAAACGCTTCTCTATGCCAAGGTGCCAGATTAGACAGATCATATCGCTTCAAGTCCAAACATCTGCTGAGACAAGGTTGAGTATGCTGTGAAGTCCTATTGGCTACATTTTTTAGAACATGTGTTTCAAAATTTCATGTGCCAATTAGTCCATAAAATATTTATTGAGTCTCTAATATATTCAGAACTTTGCAATAGTCACTGTGGGCAAACAAAAGGTAGTAGATAGTTTAAAATCTACTTCTCTAAAGATTTATTTATAATCTGAAGCTAGAAATAGTTTCAAACGTAAAACAGATGTGACCTTGTCCCTGAGGAACTTACAGGATAGGCACTTCTGAATCAGACTCAAAGACATCCTGCCCAATGTAGTTTTTCCTTCTGCAGTATATCATCATCTAAACCCTGGTTGAATAAAACCAATAAGATCTATATCCTTCTGTCTATCTAAGATGAAACCATCTTATTTTGGGGGAGAGCTCTAACCATTAAGAAGTCTTTACACCATTTGTCCCTTGGTGGACAAATGGCCTTGGTCTACCCATAGCAAAAAAAGAAGAGAGAACATCTTTGCAAACATGTGAAGATCACCCCTTCCTAAAAATATGTCACTTCTCTATTCTCTAAGTCCAGCTCTCTAATTCCATCATGCAATCTTCTGAGGTAACTTTTCAATACAGTATTATTTTCTTTTTATTTAACTCTCTTCAATCCTTGATCCAACATGTATTATGTCTATTTTCAAACAATTACCTCTCTGGCATTCTCATTTTTAGTGAGGCAAAATGCAAGATTCATGAATCAACTAAGCTCCACTTGGAGTTAATTTTTTTAAATTATTTTTTGTTTAGTTACCCTTGGGTGGGGGAGGGGCAGAGTGAGAAGGAGACACAGAATCCAAAGCAGGCTACAGGCTCTGAGCTGTCAGCACAGAACCCAACAGGGAGTTCAAACCCATGAACCATGAGATCGTGACCTGATCTGAAGTTGGACTCCTAACTGACTGAGTCACCCAGGTGCCCCTTGGAGGGATTTTCCATGAGATACATTTTCTGGATGAGGATAATTTATACAAAAAACCTGGAGGTACACACAAAGGTTTTGCTCCATTCTCACAAAGGACAATGAGAGCCACTAAGGCTTAAAATACTTCGAAATCAAATAACCCTTAACATAAACGAGAGGGATGGAGTAGAGTTGAGCTTGAAAGAAAAGCAGAACATGATGATCAAGTTTTTGATGGTTTTGGCAGTAGCACTTGCAGCTTGAGGTGCTGTTTTATAGGAGCGACAGAGGCTAGCAGGTGCTGGGTGGGATGTGGTGAAGTTATAACGAAAATAATTCAGCTAATGTAATTCAGGCTACCTCTTGCACCTTCTCTCACACTAGACCAGAGTGAGGTAGGACAGGATAACCACTGCAATGCTAACTATAGTAACAGTCTCAAAGAATTAGACGGTTTGCCTAACTAGAGTAAGAGATTGTACTTATTTATTTCAAGTTAGAGGAACAAATAACTCCATGTGTCCTTACAAGTCATTGTCCCAAAGACTAATTGCTTTCTGATGCAGTTTGCCATTGCTCTGTGAAGACATTGTATGCCAAGAGAGAATATATATATATGTATATGTATGTATATATATATATGTGTGTGTGTGTGTGTGTGTAGCTTAGACCTGTAACTTCCATTTTTCTCTGATGAAATGTTTAACATCTATTAATATAATTTTTACAGACCTATAAATTCAACACATTTTCAAAAGATTTCATTTTACTTTATTGAATCCCACAGCTTTTTCCTTTAATATTTAAATGTTATCTTTTAAGTTCTAAGTTTCCAAAATACCGTTTCTAAAAATCACCACTTCATCAGGAAGTCCTAATTTCAAACAATCATTTTGGTAAATTTTGTCATATGGTTTTACACTTTTCAAAACAATGTTTTATCATCATAAAAATTCATGGAATTTCTTATAGTTTCATTCTATAGACAAAAACTCAGGATATAGAAAACAAAGAATATAGTGTTTTGATCTGAATCCAAACCTGGAAGTCTAACACTATTCTTTTTATTCTCTCTGAATAGGTTTTCTTCTTGACAAAAGAGACTGACAAGTCTGTTTAATCTTTCATATTGGCCACAGTGATAACTTCCTATTAAATATTTCATACTGTTGTACTGATAAAGAACACAAGACATTATGCAAAACTTGGCACAAACATGATTCAGGAGAGCATCTGCTGAAAAATAGAACACTTGAGAGCCTGGAACCCAGCGCACAGCAGTGCTCCCTAAAAGACAAGCCAGACAACTCATGTATTCGGTGACGTTACTGTGGCTTCTCTAATGACATTCTGCTCTTATCCTTACAGTAAACCTCTGTGTCCCAGCTTCTGGGCAACGTTAAAGTGATAGGACAAATCTCCCACAAATCTGTCCTAAGGATATCACCTCATCTATAGCTGTTTAATAAATAAAGTACCTCTTAGTCTGAGATCATCAAATTAAAGTTAGCTTTTAAATGTTTATCGAGCACACTCATTAACAGCTCTAACACATCATATTTATATTGCCGTGGACAGAACTTCGCGGGGAAAAAATGATATTGCTGTAAAAATGATTTTCACCAAAACTAGAGTTTTTGAAATAAGTTAGATATCGATAAGAGCATCACTTCTACCGAGAGTCCCAACCACTGTTTGATGATGTGTCTTCATCATTTGGAAAGAGCAAAGGTTAATGATTCGAGTATTTGTTTTAAAAGTTAAAAATTAGGGGCGCCTGGGTGGCTCAGTTGGTTAAGCGTCGGACTTCAGCTCAGGTCGTGATCTCCCGGTCCGTGAGTTTGAGCCCCGCGTCGGGCTCTGTGCTCACAGCTCAGAACCTGGAGCCTGCTTCAGATTCTGTGTCTCCCTCCCTCTCTGACCCTCCCCCCATTCATGCTCTGTCTCTCTTAGTCTCAAAGATAAATAAACGTTAAAAAAAAAAATAAATAAATAAATAAATACACCTTAAAAATTATATTTTGAATCTCCCTTAGTGAACTGTGATTATTGTCTTCTGATAATTCATACCTAGACCCTTTCACTGGTTCTCTTTTCTGAAGAAAAAATTATATAAGAGATCATTCACTACAATTAAGGGGAGTTCACCCTTCTGGAGCACTACCCTTCTATCTACAAAGACATGGTAATAAATATACATTTTTCCTTGGAGATACTGGGATAGGGAGGGTAAAAACATTTATTCTGGTCAGCCTTTCTAATGAAATTACAAAGTCTTATAATAAAAACTACAAAAAAATCGAACACAGGAATATGGTAGAAAAAAAGTGTGTTGCATACAAAAAAAATACATTAAGAATGGAAAAAAAAATCCATTACCAGAATTGGAAAATTAAAAAAATGGTGTATTAAAATTTAAAATAAAGAATGTGGATGGAATCAATTCGATTCTTCTTAAAGTTGAAATAGATTTACAGAGGAAATGTCCACAAAAGAAGACTATTCTTACTCACAGATATGTTCAAAATTATGGGTAAGAAAAAGCTTCAAACCTGCAAAGATCCATTTACATGCAGATCACACACACACACACACACACACACACACACACACACACACACAAGTTAAAGGTGCAATTTGGCTAATTTCTTAAAAAATAATGATCATTTAATAAGGGAGTATGTTTTTTATATTCAATAAACCTTAGACTTTAGGGCATTGAATACATTGTCACCTTCTGCAATGAATCCAAAATTACCTCACAGA
The DNA here is from genome assembly GCF_022079265.1 of Lynx rufus. Classification (NCBI taxonomy): domain Eukaryota; kingdom Metazoa; phylum Chordata; class Mammalia; order Carnivora; family Felidae; genus Lynx; species Lynx rufus. Next base: position 51,222,221 of record NW_025814845.1, read on the forward strand.
GCATGTGCTGTGCAATCAGAGTCAGATTCAAATTCAACTTCTGCCTCTTGCTAAGAACACAATTTCACCTATTGGAAATTCAACTGTTTCACCTGCAAAATGAGGAAAAATATATATAGAGAGAATAATATACTTGACAGACTTCATTTTCTCCAAAGTGTACTATTTGGTGCAGAAGTAGGTGGCTATAAATGATAATAATTAAGTGACCATGAACTTTACAGTATTTTACATATTTTAACATGTTCTTCTGGCTATCAGCTTAGTCTCATATATATATATATATATATATATATGTATATATATATATGTATATATATATATGATAGAATTATATGATATACACATTCAGCATTATTTCTGTGCATTTTTACTTAAATATGTAAAAATGCAATATATTTTTCCACAATAAGCAAAAGTTGAAATTATCATTCATGGTAATAGTATTTAAGCAGAATTTAAAAACTTATTAACTCCTATTATTAACAGACTTTCACAAAATGCCTTTCCCAGCCTAAATTTCTTTAAATGGGTAAAATTGTATTTAATAATAAGAAAAGATATATACAATATGATCAGTGTTTTTCCTCTACTGAATAGGTGAATGAAATTAGAAACCTCAAGACTGACTAAACCTCAAGACTGACTAAACCAACTAAACTCAGTGTTAGTCTTTCATGAATATTGGGCTGAGTAAAGCTTGTCTTTAGTAATCTTAGAATTTAAAGAAGCCTGTATACATAAATTTATTCATCAGTAGATCTCTATTTCAATGCATCTTGAATTTATTATACATTTTAATAAAGGTTATCAATTCAACCATCCAAATTGTAGCTTAACTCCAAAACTGTGGTTAATTTTATCTATAAATAGGTAAAGAGGACTAAGGTTTCATTATGTAAAGGACTAATTATCTTGTTTAAATTGAGTACTCAGTGAAGTTATTATGAATCCAGAGGCTAACAAAGGAATTAATGAGGCTCCTGCCTATAGTACTCTGTTCTAGGAATTGGTTTGTGTAAATAATCAAGGATAAGTTCACAGACAAAGAAATGGCTATGGTCAAAAAATTAGAATGGAAAAGGAAAAGGATAACAGAATTGCATGCTGATGATGCTGAAGGACCATGAGGCCTGGCCTAGTAGACGTGAAAGATAAATGGAGACAGATAAATGGGCCCACTGATCTTCTAAATGGGACCAGGGAATGGGAAAATATTTTAGTTGTTTCTGGCTCAGGCAGTAGAACTAGAGCTAAACTACATCGAAGAGGAGCAAAAAACAGAGGTCTCAGAAACAAAGCAAAAGGAATTTCGAGGGAAAAAATCCATACAGAAAAAAGTATGAGCCTTCATCTTAAAATTACAGTCAGGCAGTCAGTAGGAAATATTTTGGAACCACTGTCTAAAGCCTAGGATAGCTATATTTCATCAATGCATAGTTCAGTTTGAAGAGAATGGGGTGAGGAAGACTGTTTAGGGGAGCATAGGTTAATTCAAGCATTAGCACAACCATGAAATAGTTACAGGTAATTGTCTATGAAGTAAAGATGTCTGTGCCATGCGATACTGTGAAACTATATTACAAGGGAATTCTCAGTGAGACTCATTGCAAAGTTCTAGATGGGAAAACCATATACAGCTGAAGTTCGAGGAAATGGAAGTATTGGGCTCATCAAACGTTACATTCTAGGTGACTGTACCCAACACTGGGTGAGCTAGAATGACAATTGCTTGTCTGCAGACAAAAAAGAATTGGCTCTATAGCACTCCCTATGAGGCACCCTATAAGACAGTATCGGAACCAGATGGTGGAAAGTAAAATATCTTGTCCAAAAAGCAAAGAGAATGGGAAAAAATGAAAAAATGTTAGCTCTCTGAAATTTCGAATAGTGGTAGCCCAGGACAACACCATGACAGGAAAGGAGTTAACACCCACCCAAAGCAGCTTACTTTTTTTTTTTTTAAACTTGCCTAAACTTGTCTGAAAAGAGTAACGACAAAAAAAGAAAAAGAAAAAAAAAGAAACAACCCACTAAAGAAAAACAGAGCAAAAAAAAATTCTGCTGTCATTAAAGAAATACAAGTACCTCAAGGGTTGGGACATTCAGATTTCTGGAAAGGGAAGAATGGGGTGGTGGGGAAGCCCATACTGTGGAGGTGCCGTGGAGATACCAGGCTTTGTAGGCATCATAGCAGCTTCACCAGTCAGAAAACTGCTAGCAATGAATCTCCAACTGAGATAAATTTAGGACCAAAAATAGCAAATCATCCTTCCACTGGATGGAGAGTTTTAATTTTTTTTTTATTTTAATGTTTATTTATTTTTTGAGAGAGAGACAGACAGACAGACAGAGTATGAGCAGGGGAGGGGCAGAGAGAGAGAGGGAGACACAGAATTGGAAGCAGGCTCCAGGCTCTGAGCTGTCAGCACAGGGCCCCATGTGGGGCACGAACCCACAAGCTGTGAGATCATGACCTGAGCCGAAGTCAGATGTTTAACTGACTGAGACACCCAGGTGTCCCTAGATGGAGAATTTTAGCGCAAAAAGATACAGTCCCTGTCTTTGTGGTGCAGTGCTAACATACCAGAAGATTTTACTGAAAACTGGAAAATTCATAAATAATTAGCAAAGGGGGGGCAGAGGGAAATGTGAATGAATACATTTCATTTGAGGGGTACCTGCTCTAATTGAAGGTGGTTGTTATCAGAAACTCATGTTTTTATCATCATTTAGGAAGAAAATGAACACACACACAAATATCAAAAGATGGATACTAAAGGAAGAAAGCCTCCAGAAAGCACTATGCCTGCAACACCAGAATAATTATCTACTTATGTGTTTATTCAGTTTTACTCTTTCTGGAAGACCCATCCCTGCCCTTTCTGAGAAGGCAGTATGATGAGAGGATGCACCTTTCTTTCACTGCTTCCACTTCAATATGGTATGTGGGGTATCATCCTAAACTCTTATTCAGAGATTTCTCCCAATTCAGGTTAAGTGTATAGGTTGTAGACTCTGGAAAACTATTTCAGACTGATTGGCATCCTGGTGAGATTGACAGCATTGACTTAGTTGAGGAATATTTGCTGATGTCTTTTAACTACTTATTCATTCAGTATATGAGCACTGAGTGGCTCTTTTTTGCCAGCTCTGCCAGGGCATTCATGATTCAACTGTGAGCAAGACAGTATTCAACTTCATAAAACACACATTGGAGTCCGTGAGATAATATTTTTTTCCTTTTTTGTGAGCAGTTGAGAAAGGACACAGACAAAATCTTTGTAGGAGAGGACCTGGTCACCAAATTGAGACGATAGGCTACTAGCTAAATCAGCCATATAAATATTGAAAATGAAAAAAACTGGGTCATGGGCAGTATTAGAGTCAGTGACAGTAATCCAGATGCTAAAATTGTCGCGGAATGAGGGAGAGTTCTCCAAGTGTTAAGAGATGTCTGCAGCAAGGAGAGGTGATAGGTAGTAGAGTTTGATGACATGATATTCAGTCAATGCTTTTATAGTGAAGGAACGGAGATTAATCAAAATGCAGCATTGGAAAGCAAGGGGGTATCATATTCCAAGTTCAGGCCCAGTGTTTTTGAAGGATGGGGAGAGAAAACAACCATCTCTTGAAGAGCTGAAAGGGGTGCCTGGGTTGCTGAGTAGGTTGAGTGTTCAACTTTGGCTCAGTTCATAATCTGGTGGTTCATGAGTTGGAGCCCCTCATCAGTCTCCCTGCTGTCAGCGCTGAGCCCACTTCTTATCTTCTGTCTCCCTCTTTCTCTGCCCCTCCCCAGCTCACTCGCATCCTCTTTCTCTCTCTCAAAAATAAACATTAAAAAGAGAGAGAGAGAGAGAGAGAGAGAGAGAGATAAGGCTAATCAATTGACATCTTACCAACCCCACATCCCAATTCAAGTGTCATACTATATTTTATATTTAGAGATTCAGAAATAGTAGATTGTATAACTTAAAAACTGAATGTCTTTTTATTTCAAACCCATTGTGCTTTCCACTATATTATTGTACTTTTAGCAGTGACAAATGAATCAGTTACATAACTATATACGGCTTTAAGTGACTGTCACATTCTTCAGGGTTATCAGTGAATCATCTCAGAAGTATTGTAAATATGGAAGTAGAGAGACAACCTATTAGGTTTCTCATTATTGTGTATCTTGTCTTCCATTCCCATGAAAAGGCACATTGTTCTCAAGATATTTAAGTTTAACTGTTCTAGTGACCACTTTTCTGCAGGCCCGGTTACTCACATGAGATAAAATCTGATAATATAAATTACTTGAAAGACTTTTAGTTGTACCCCTGCCAGGATTCATTTCTCTTCATATGAAATAGCAAAGAAATTTATTTGCATCTTATTGATTAACAGCAGACTCTGGAACCAAACTGGATTCAAATCCCAGACTGAGCAAGAGTTAGTTGGATAATCGTGGGCAAATTACTTTACCTCTCTCTCAGTTTTTTAATGTAAAAAAAAAAAGGAATAATGATATTATTTATCTCAGAGGATTATTGTGCGGAGTGAATGCTGAATATCTGTAAAATGTTTAGAGGACCATTTTACGTACAAAAAAATAGTATGGAAGTACATGGGTTTGAACTATGTAGGTCCACTTACAGCAGCTTTTTGATAAATACGGTATAATATTATCAATATATTTTCCTTATGATTTTCTGAATAAAACTTTCTTTTCTCTAGCTCACTCTCTTGTAAGAATATAGTATGTAGTACATGTAACACACAAAATGTGAGATAATAGATTATGTTATCAGTAAGGGTTCCAGTCAGTAGTAGGCTATATGAGTAGTTACATTTTAGGAGAGTCCAAATTATAAGGGGATTTTCAACTGTGTGGGGGTCAGTGCTCCTAATAGTTCAAATTCTTTAGATATCTACACATTGGATTTCTCTTACCAGTTTACACAAAGGACCTTTGCTATAATGATCATTCTGAACTTGGGTTTTCTTGAAATTCTATCATTTAACAAAAATCTACTTTGTTAAATTCTCTCCTTGTCCTCTGATCCTTTCTTTGGCTCCAAAATTGTCACTGGTCAGCGAACACATGTTGAATGAACAAATAGTTATTTTGCTTGTCTTATTAGCATTGTGGAGCCTACATTGAAAATAGCAATTAGCTTGATTCACAGTGTTACAATGAATCTAACTAAACCAATTTTCTCCATTACAATTATAGGTCCCAGAGTACACAGGACACTCCTCAGGCACTTACCATATTCTGAAGAGTAAACAGTATTCACTTTTTCTTTGCTGCTCTAGCAGTGATACACAATTATGAGTGAGAGAGAAAAACAAAGCCAAACAAAGCTACAGCAACACTTGTCTGGAATTGCCATTGTGTGATAAGCACAGAGGAATTGTCTTAGGTTGCAATATTTGCCACATTTACAATATATAATAAAATACTAAAGCTACATGCTTAAGTAGCAATACACTACTTAGTTTAATATAACTAGGATTATATTTAAAGCTATAATGCATACATCATATCTTTTCCTAGAAAATCCCACTGACATTCTAAAGAATTTTTGAAAATCTTTGAGAAAACATCAAGGGAAAGAGGAACTCTGAATACAAAATTACTAATGTTAAGTTCAGTAAGGGCTGCTGGTTTAGGAACTGCAGTTGGAGAAATCTATGAAACAGGTGTAAAAACCAAGAGCTAATTCAGCCATGTGGGGCCTGATCTGGGGGATGTTCCTTAGACTTCGTGAGTTCAATGAAGATTATCTTTTTCAGTTTTGACTCAAAATGGACAATGATTGCCAAACCCCACTACCATCCAAAAATTCAGAGACAAAAGAGCCATTCAGCAACCATAACCCAAGTCAGAAAGAGACCAAGAAATGGCAAAAATTGAGCAGCAGAGAGAAGTTAGTGTCATATAAAGACTGTGGTCATTCAAGGGGCGCCTGAGTGGCTCAGTCGGTTAAGCCGCTGACTTCACCTCAGGTCACGATCTCGCGGTCCATGAGTTCGAGCCCCGTGTCCGACTCTGTGCTGACAGCTCAGAGCCTGGAGCCTGTTTCCGATTCTGTGTCTCCCTCTCTCTGACCCTCCCCCGTTCATGCTCTGTCTCTCTCTGTCTCAAAAATAAATTAACGTTAAAAAAATTAAAAAAAAAAAGACTGTGGTCATTCTGGAGAAACATCACTGGAAAACAAAACAAAACAAACACTTTTTGGAAATACCACTGATGAAGGGAGAATTTACAATGTGAACCTCAATCGGTTGGTTGTAAACTGACTGAACATTCCCCAAACTTTATGTAAAAGCCCAAAGACAAGGTGATCCTGATATGGCAATTTTGGGTACTCACTGAAAAAGAATGGAAATGGCTATGGGCATGATAATAAGGAATTTGATTTAAGGAATGTTTGTATATTTCAATTATTTATGCCATGGCTACCATCACAATTAAAAATGAGAGTTTATAAATACATGTATTTTTACAAGCACATCTGTTAATAATACAAATTCTTTATTTGTTTTAATGTTTATTTTTAGTGAGACAGAGCCCGAGTGGGGGAGGTGCAGAGAGAGGGGAAGTCAGAAAATCCCAAGGCTCCATGCTGTCAGCAAAGAGCAGACATGGGACTTGAACCCACAAACCGGGAGATCAGGACCTGAGCAGAAATCAAGAGTTGGACGCTTAACCGACCGAACCACTCAGGCCCCCCTACAAATTCTTTGTTTTATAATTTTCTACAAACAATGCTTTTAAAGACTTCAACAACTCTAAAAGGAACTGACCTTTTTTCATTTCCAAATGAATACTAACTTTTGTTTTATTTTTCTATTTGTTAAAGAAACCATAAACCCTTTGCATTTAGTTTCTAATTACTTTGTTATTCAAAACATGTGTAGAAGTTAGCCATCATAGAATAGTTAATGAAAAGGGCCTTTATCAATGGAATTTTAATAGGAATTAATTAGCATTGCTATATACACTTTAGCTAGTTAGTAGCTTACTAGATATTTACTCTTTTATGCCTTTACTATGCCAAGGTCTACTCCTAGGGATATGGCTGAAGAAAAGAGATCCACAGAAAGAAGTAGAATTCATTTTATATACTCAATATGTGATTTTGTAAATCTTACAGTGCATACAAACCACTCTCATGGATGTATGCTTAGAATTTATTCAAAGATGCCAGTTACACATAATTCTAAACATTTTCCTGAGAATTCCTTTCATAACCAGAATTTTTTCTCTGTAAGTTGAACATCCTTCACTCATAAAATACATCATTTATTTTTATTATTTGCTGAAGTGGATTGAAATACTGATCTCTAGGGTACCTGAGTGGCCAGTTGGTTGAGTGCCAGACTCTTGATTTCTGCTCAGGTTGAGTGTCAGACTCTTGATTTCTGCTCGGGTTGAGTGTCAGACTTTGATTTTGACTCAGGTCAGGATCTCATAGTTTGTGAGATTGATCTCCACATAGGACTCTGCTGACGGTACAGAGCCTGCTTGGGATTCCCTGTCTCTCTCTCTTTGCCCTTCCCCTGCACACACACTCCCCCCCCATCTCTCTCTCTCTCTCTCTCTCTCTCTCTCCTTTCTCTCTCAGAATACATAAACTTAAAAAGAAAAAGAAATACTGATCTCAATTTTTATTCCTCATACCAGGTCATGTATTCATCATTGGAAAGGTATACTTCCCTACCCCTTGACTTTGGGCGTGGCCATATGACCTGGTACAATCAATAGGATGTTATTGGGCGTGATATGAAGAGAGGCTGGAATTGAGATCATGTGGTAAAGCTTGACATATGAACTCTAGAAATTCTGTCTGTGTACCACAGAAGCAGAGAGAGAGTTACAAGGAATGGAGTACAGCCCCTCCCCACCCCACCCCCTCAAAGAAAACAAACAAACAAACAAACAACCAAAAACCTCAAGAAACTTTTGTTGAGCCAAGTTTCCAGATAATGACTGCCTGAGTCAGTCACCAGCACAGCAGGCTAAGCTATGCAAATTCATTTTGAGCAAATTCATAATCTCTCAAGATCACTCACAACCTTACTTCCGGAGCAGTTTGAGTCTGCAACCACTCTGGTATTGCATACTCCTGCTTCTAACCGGAAGTTCTTTTTTAAATGACAGTTTTACAGTGATTATAAAGATGTAGAAACAGGGGCTCCTGGATGGCTCAGTTGGTTAAGTGTCTGACTTTGGCTCAGGTCATGATCTCATGGTTTGTGGGTTAGAGCCCTGTGTCAGGCTCTCTGCTGACAGCTTGGAGACTGGAGCCTGCTTTAGATTCTGTGCCTTCCTGTCTCTCTGCCCCTATCTCGCTCATACTCTGTCTCTAAAATAAATAAACATTAAAAAAAAATTTTTAAGATGTAGAAACAGAACTTCTACTCTATGTCTGCCGTTGTGAGTAGCCATGTGGAGTTTGTATTTGTGTTAAACAAAGAACACGAAAAGAGTAAATTTTAACAGGTAAATGTTTCTGCTTTGTGAATGCAAATTTTAGTTTTAATATAAGGTGTATCGAATTTGAGTATTATCCAGTTTAATTTACACAATAGAATATTGATTATTACTGATTAACACATGCTTATCTTGTGGTTATTACTAAAAATTATTTTGTAATTTATAGAGAATCCTTTTGGGATGTCAAACCTGGTAGCTAAGTTTCTAAAGAAAGCCATCCCCCACATAGAGCTCCTTTAGCCTGGGCCCTAGAGCGAGGCACCTGTAGAACTGACCCAGCCTACCTGGAGCCAACCTGGACCAAACCACAGCCTGCAGCTGAAGGACAGTCAATTCACATACCAGTATGTGTGAGAATAGAGGCTTATCTTTTATAAACCCTGAGTGTTGTTGCGGTGTGTAATTTAGGATTATTGTGGCATTTGTGTACCGAGTCAGGTACAGGCTTTTCAGACTTTTTATTTACTGCTCAAATTGTTTTATCCACCATTTCACTTTACACAATGTTTCCATCACAGAAAGGTCTCAGGGCTTATCTGCCGATTGACTGATAACTCAGCTTTAGACAGTTGGAATTTACAACCCCACTGAAGAGAAAAGGAGGCCACGTGAAAAGTTATAACAATGTAGGATGCTATGCGATTGTACACGTGGTATGCACATGATGAACACTTAGGGTTAAAAGGAGGAAAGAAATAAGTGTTATCGGTGACTTCTGTAGGATAAAATACAGAGGAATCTGTGAAGTTTGCTGAAGAAACAAGTTTTAGACTCTATTTAAAGAATTATTAGCATGCTTAGAGAAGGAGGGAGGTCTGCAGAAAATGAGGTGTATACCTAGGGCATGACTGAGCACAGCATTCTCAGGGGTAAGTACCTAGTGGAGAGGTATCTTTGGGAACATGCTGTACTGAGGTTCAAGCTTTGCCTCTTACCCACTTAAGTTGTTGGAGCAAAATTAGTTAACATTTCCAGACCCTTTATTTCTCTTGTCTGTAAGTGAGCTAAATAATACTTCCTTTTGGGACTATTTTGAGGATCAAGTGATGTAGATTACAAACCGGCAGGCATATTGGATTCATCAGAGACTATTAGTTCCCATTGCTCTGTTGATTTTTCCCTCATGTCCCCATATATCTATGTTTTGCTGCTCTGTTGTCTAATTTTCATTTCTAAGCTAAAAACATAGTTACATTTCTAATGTTCAGTTTAAGTTTGGGGAGTATGAAAGTAAGAGAAGTAGAGCCATGAACTGGGAGATGGGTAACAGAATGAGACTCTGGTATTCTTTTATTAAATTTTACAGGGTAGCCAATAACCGTCATCTAAACAGTAATACCAAGAGAGCCAGTCTATGACTTTCTGTGTTTTCTCAGGTGTGAATGAATCAGGGTGGGTAATCACTGGTGAGAAATGGAAAAGCCCTTTGTGTTTCAAAGTGTTTCTTTTCAAGTAGCTCAGTAAGCTAGAATAGGAGGTGGCAACAGCAGTGGCACAGAGTTAACAGACACGCACATGCTCGTGCACCCTCATACTCACATACTGTATCTTATCACAGCATTTTCTGAGGTTTAAAGGACTGGTGCTGAGACATGTTCAAGGTTGCACTGAAAACAATTCTGTTGCACAGAACGTGTCCTTAGAGACAAACATACACTGAAGGATTTCTAGGTCAAGAACAAACGCTTTGAAAGAAGATGCTTTCTGCTTTCATAGTTTTATTTGCTATATTGTTGTTCTTGTTGTTTTGCATCTCTATAAAACATTATACTTATAAAGTCGTTTAAAAAAATAATTTTCGAAAGAGTAAAGTTCTTACTTAACCTGTGTCTGACAGAAGCATTCATTTTCTTTGGCCGACTCTCAATTTAGAATTTTTTTTAATGAACATAATTCAAAATATAAAAGCACGTATACATGAATAATGTATTGGAGAAACATAAAAAAATACCTCATAAAATCCCTTAATTGAGATTATGCTTCACATTTTTTAGGTAGATGGTAGTAGAATGGGAGAAGCTCAGTTCTGAGCCCTAAGGGGGTTAAAAAGGCCATTAACGCCAATGGAGATAGAAAAGAAGACAGAGAACAGGATTTGGGGAGAGCACTAAGCTGTAGAATGTCCTCCCTCAGTTATAACAACCATCAGTGAACTCTAAGGTTATAAGGGAAATAGAATTTTAATTAAACTAGTCTTAGGAGCAAGAGGGCTCAGAGAAATTATTGGGTGGGACAGGGCAGCATACCAAAAGCAGATATCAAGAAACAGTCAAAGTTACACACAAAATTATTATATTTTCAGGATATGAAATAATATTCAATTTCTACTGAGCAGCTGGAATGAATTAGGCAAGGTGTAAGCATTTGGTTGGATGGGGGCATTCGAAGACTTTTTAGTCAAGATTTTTTTGTACTGGAAAGATTATGTGAAGTAATTTGGGGAGGGCCAAAGTTGATTGGGTTTTTGGTGGGGATCAAAGCTGTTCTCCCAACCTTCACATCAGAATCACCTCTGTGAAGCCAGTCACATAATCTAAGATTGAAGTCACAGTTTCAGTTCCAGCAAGGGTAGTTTTAAAGAGAAAAAACATTTAATGAACATAGTGAGGACTAGAAGAAGCCTAAAGCATAAGGCATACATACCACCAGGGCTCGCCTCAGGGACACTAGATCCTTCAGCAGTAGGAAAATTCCAAGCTGCGTATATTCAAAAGATGGGGGGAGAGGGGGCTTATAATCTACAATAGGGTGGTTTCTGTATTGGTCCAAATTGAGCATACAGGGGCACCTGGGTGGCTCAGTCAGTTAAGCAACCAACTCTTGGTTTTTGGCTCAGGTCACAATCTCGCGGTTTGTGGGATTGAGCCCTGTGTTGGGCTCTGAGCTGACAGCACAGAGCCTGTGTGGGATTCTCTCTATCTCTCCCTCTTTCTGCCCTTCCCCTGTGCCTGCACGTACATGCCCACTTTCTCTCTCTAAATAAACTTTAATTTTTTTTTAAATGATGCAAACAGATGAAAGGAGGAGCAAAGCTGTACAAAGGATATGTTGGAGAAACACCGAGTATAACTACTTCTATATGATTTGGGGTGCATCTGAAAAATTAAGATAAAAGTACAATAAAATTAAATCAAGATAAAACAATATAAGCAGAAGTTAACATATTTGTTATATTTTACTTCTGTTAAATTTACTGAGGGAGAAAAACATTTTACCAATGTTAAAGTTTTTTTTTTTTTTTAATTTAGGCTTTGCTTATTTTATTTAAGAAATTTATACATAGACATTTAAATCTTGCCTCAAGGACTCCTCTATTATATAGATAAGGTACATCCTCATCTGGGGGGGCCTGGGTGGCTAAGTCAGTTAAGCATCCGACTTTTGATTTTGGCACAGGTCATGAATTCAAGGTTTGAGACTGAACCCCATGTCGGGTTCTGTTGGGGATTCTGTCACTCCCTTTCTCTCTGCCCCTTCCCTGCATGTATACATGCTCATGTGCTTGCTCCCTCTCAAAATAAATAAATACACTTAAAAAAAGATACATCCTCAACTGAACCCATTTGGTGCCCCTCAAAGTTCTCTCTGCATCTATTGGTGAGGTCAGAGACACATGACAACTCTCTAATGATGCGTCCTAGCTCTGCCTCCTACCCTATGGCCAAAATTCAATTTTTTTTCTGTTTTAGTGTCTCTAATTTCTCCCTTACTGCTTTATTTCCATTTTTTTCTCCTCAGATGTGATTTTCCTTAGACTGTTTGCTAGGCTCTTGATTTGTGTGACATCATCTTTGGGTTTTTCTCAATGGCATGAAAACTGAAGACTTGTGAAACCCTGCCCCGATGCCAGACCCATTGTCTTCAATTCCCTGCGTCTCTATCCAGATCACTGGCCTCCAGGTACCCACTTATCCAGGAGGGCCATTTCAACACAAAAACTACTGTATTAGAAAGGTCATAATTTTTAAAGATACACATTGATTTCATTCTCTCTCAAGCATTCTAAAATCAATTGTTGAAATTACCGTAAAAACTTTTTTAAGTCACTACCCAGGATGGAAAGCTTTTTAAAGGCAGAGAATGTTTTTTCACTAGCAATGGATACAAAGACCAACACATAGGTAGGAACACAGAGCCAGAGTTTAGCAAGTATATGACCAACTTGATATAACGAATGAATAGAACCAAATACCTTCCAGGGCATCTTAACAACATATATGAAACACTGAGATCAGAGTGAGTAGGGGTCACAGAAGTTTAGTGCCAGCAGTATAGAAGCCATTAAACTTCTCCAGGGAAGGCTTGTGAAATCACACTCTGACTAATGAACTTTGACTACAGTTTATCCTGATTTTCTGATACAGACCTTTCTTTTGACAATCAACCTTCTCTGGTATCTGAAAATAACTGAAAACAGATACTAATCTATATCTTCTGATTTTACCAAAATTTTAGCTTTGCATTTCTCATAGAAGTTTCGCTTCTGAACCTTGGCACTCTGAAAACTGGTTTCTAATACTGTAGTGCTGAGTTTTCCAATCTGTTTCCCTCCCCGAAATTCTAACCATGGCATAAGCAACCTCAATTTATCACTGACATCATCATTTATTACAACCCTTCATCCTAACCACCCACTGCCTTTTAGTGTCCTTTCTTTTTACTTATTTATTTTGATGGCCTGCCTAGCTCCGAGTTTGCCTTGCATTCCCGATTTGCCTTTCAGCCAAGTGGCTGGTGCAGACTAAGGGGCTATCATCATCCATCACCATCAGCAGGCTGCACATTACTCACGGCATTTCAAATGGATGGTGCACTTCAGTTTTTTACATCCCCGATGCCTTTGGTCTCTCTGCCAATAATTCTTCCACTTTAATACTTAAGAGGCACCCAAAAGTTTGGATGTGTGCATATCTGCTTCACAAGGAAGCATGGTGCAGCAGAAGAAAATACCCTAACTTCACGTCTCTTCTTCCTCTTTTTGGTGGATGAGTGCAGACATGTGCTAGAAATTCTCTGTCCTTTGGTGGTGAAGGACCACCCCTGTACGTACTGATGTTAATCTTCTTAGTGTGGGAGATAGTATTTATACAAAGATACAAAGTGTTAATCTTTCAGGTGAAAGGAGGTTCCAAGTCTAGTTAACTACTTTGTTCATTTATATACTACAACCTTCAAAGAGCTGAAGTGCAAGTTATTCTCACAACATGATCGTATTTTGTACCTGGAATAGAGTTCTGATTGTGAAATAAGCATTAATTATGCTAAACATAGAGTGCGTTGTGTTCTATTTTTATTTTTGCCACAAAGACGTGAATCTGTGTTCACTGCTGCAGTCCCAGTTGACACAGATAAATTCAAAGAAAGGAAAGCACTAATTTCTGTATTTGATAACCTAGAATGCTTATAAACAAAAGTGTCTTAATCCTGAGAGGATGGGCATTAACTATTGGGAGATATAACTGTAATTGACAGAGATTACCATGTAATCTGTACTTCCTAATAGTTTCATAAGACTAAATATTAGGTCTCAACGAAAAAATTATTTGCAACTACATTTTTAGATTTCATTGTATATGTCCTCAATAAATAGGGTAATTGAATAATTTATTCTACAAACTCTTTCTATAGTGGAGAGTGCCAAAATAGTAAAAATTGCATTTTTTCTACATATTTTTTCACTTGGTTGAATGATTCTGTTGGTGATCTATGAAATAGTTTATTCAAAATCTAATTTCAAAACTAAAATTTCTTCTAACATTCATGTACATTAAAGGAAAAAAATTGAGCCTTGAAATAATTGTTAGAACATGAAAAATAATTTAGACCACCATTTGCAATGACATGGATTGAGTTAGAGAGTAATATGCTAAATGAAAGAAGCTAATCAGAGAAAGACAAATACCACATGATTCCACCCATATGTGGAATTTAAGAAAGAAAACAAGAGAACAAAGGGAAAAAAGAGAGAGAGGCAAATTAGAAAACAGACCTTTTTAAAAGTTTATTTATTTATTTTAGTAATCTCTACACCTAGTGTGGGGCTCATGACCCCGAGATCAAGAGTTGCATGCTCTTCCAACGGAGTCAGCCAGGTGCCCCCAGAAAACAGACTCTTTTTTTTTTAAATGTTTATATTTATTTTTGAGAGAGAGAGAAATAGAGCATGAGTGGGGGAGGGGTAGAGAGAGAAAGGGAGACACAAAATCCGAAGCAGGCTCCAGGCTCTAAGCTGTCAGCACAGGGGGCTTGAACCTGTGAACCACGAGGTTTTGAACCTGAGCTGAAGTCGGACGCTCAACCAACTAAGCCACCCAGGAGCCTCAACAGACTCTTAGTTATAGAGAACAAGCTGATGGTTACTGGAGGTGATGGGGATTAAGGAGACACTTGTGATGAGCATCTGGTATTCTATGGAAGTGTTGAATCACTATATTGTACACCTGAAACTAATAGTACACTGTAAACTAACTAGAATTTAAATAAACACTTCAAAAGATAATCTAGACCAAAAATAATCTAGTATATTCACATACTTTAATCAATTTCTCTGTCAGAGCTGTTTCCCCAATACTGTGTCAGTTTTAGAAAAACGTTTCTGAAAAATGCACCTTTTTTTTTGGATAAATGGATTTTTATGTCTTTCCCCTCCTCCCACCAAATCGTGTCTACTATCTTCTTCAAAGTTGCATTTAATGGGTAATGACAAGTGCACATCTTCAATTAACACTTCTCTGTAGATCACCACATTGTTAATTGAAAAAAAATATATTGTTTAGCTAGGAGCTAAGATGTCTGATAAGCTCATAGCAATTTAACCTAAATGGAGAACTTCCCTAAAGTCTAATTTATTTCAAAGAAAAATATTTAAATATTCTATCTAAAATATTTGTGCAAGTATTGTATTCGATCTCTATTCCTTTGATAAATAATTTTACTGACAAGGGGACCTGAGTGCCCTGGGTGGCTCAGTCAGTTGAGCATCTGACTTTGGCTCAGGTCATGATCTCACAGCTCGTGAGTTTGAGCCCCGCGTCGGGCTCTGTGCTGACAGCTCAGAGCCAGGAGCCTGCTTCCGGTTCTGTGTCTCCCTGTCTCTGCCCCTCCCCTGCTCACATTCTGTCTCTCCCTGTTAAAAATAAACATTAAAAAATTGTTTTAAATAATAATTTTACTGACAGAAGTCTCCAAAACATTATCTTTTTTTGGATGAAGCATTAAGTGTATTATAATTTAGGTGCTGCCAAATCATAGGTCTTTTTAATTCATTACATTTTGGTTTAGTAAAAACTATTTAACTGTTCTTCTGCAAAAAGTGTGTTTTTATATTACTGGGTAGAGAAAGACTCTGTTTATATTGTAAGATGACTTCTTAATTTCACATATACTTATGCTAAGTGAAGTAATAACTGTTAATTATTGACCCCATTAGGAGATAAGAAACTTCACAAAGTTTTAAATGATACCAGTTTTACTGGTTCATCAGACGCCTGAAATAGAAATTTAGTCATTATCAGTACTTGTTTGATTTTTTTCTCCATTCAATTTAAGAACTCAAAATAAAAGTTCTGGAAATGTATTCCCCTTGCCTTTTTGTATCACCAAAGGAAACATTTCTGATGGTTATGTCCCAGAAACATAAGCCCACTAAAACTGAGATTTAATCATACAAATATAGAATGTTATCTCTTGTCTATCTATACTTTACCACAAACCAATAAGATCCCATTATAACAGCAGCACATTACAGCTGACAGATTTTGCAAGACAGAGATGCTCCCTGAGGAGGAGGTATTTAAGCTTAAATATTAAGCTATTTAAATAGCTACACAGCTATTCAAGAAAGTTATATCTATTTTTTAAAATTGAATCAATAATTGGTAACTTAAGAAAAAAAAATAAAGCATCAAGCCCAAATGGTTTCACTGGTGATTTCTACTAAACTTAAGAAGAAATGATACCATTCTCCATAGTCTTTTCTAGAAATAGAAGGAGAGGAAACACTTTCTAACTCTTCTATGAGGTTAGTATTATCCTAAACCCAAAATCAGATAAATATATTACAGAAAGGGATAACTATAGACCAGTATTCCTCATAAATATAGACACAAAAATACTAAACACAGTATTAGCAAAGCAACCCAACAATGTGTAAAAGGAATTTTATACCATACCAAGTGCCAACTGGGATTTAATCCTGGTTCAATATTCAGAAACCAATCAATGCAAAACAATTTTGCCAACAGGGCAAAGAATAAACAAATAAAAATGTGATCAGATCAACTGATAGATAAAAAGCATTTAATAAGACCTAACATTTATTATAAAAATTCACATTAGAAATTAAAGGATACTTTTTCAACTTGCTAAAGGACATTTGCAAAAAACTACAGCTAATATTATATGTATTAAGAGACTCACATTTTTTTTTTTCTCCAAGACTGGGAACAAGGCGATGATGTCCTCTTACACCACTCTTGTTCAACATCATATCAGAAGTCCTTTCTTACTGCAGCAAGATAAGAAAATAAATTTTCTACAAATTGGAAATGAAAAAATAATACTGCCTTTATTTGTAAATAACATGATTATCTATGTCACCCTTACAAATCTACAAAAGAACTTGCTAAACTAATAAGGATGTATAACATGTTTGTAGGATGGAAAGTCAATAGAGAAAAGTCAAAAAATATAGAAAAGCCATTTGATTTACTATATACCAGCAATAAACAACAAGAATTGGAAATAAAAAAAAATAACATATATGAGCACCAAAAAAACTGAAGTACTTGGACATAAATCTGACAAAGTATCTATAGAATCTTTAGAAAATTATAAAACACTCACAAAAAATCAAAAAGTCAGATAAAAGTGGAGATATTCTTGTTTATGGATTGGAAAACTTGATATTGTTAAGATGTCAATTCTTCCCAACTTGATCAACAGATTTGATCAAAACCCCTACAAGCTATTTTATATCAACAAACTGATTCTAAAATTTATATGGAAGGAAAAACATCTAAAATAGCTAACACCATATTAAATAAGAATAAAGTTCATACCACCTGATTTCAAGACTTACTATTAAGTTAAAGTAATCGAGACTGCATGGTATTAGCAAGAGAACTAACATATACCAATGGAACAGAATAAAGCCAAAGGGAGACACACAAACACAGCCCACTTATTTTGACAAAGGGGCAAAAACAATTCAATGTAATAAAGATAATCTTTTCACCCAATGATGATGGAATAATTGTAGGTCTATAAAACAACAACAAAAATGAACCCAGAGATTTTATACTTTTTACAAAAATTAACTAAAAATAGATCATGGATATAAAGGCAAACTACAAAACCATAAAACTTTGAGAAGAAAATGTAAGAAGAAAATCAAAGTGATCTTGGGTTTGGTGATGACTTTTTAGATATGACACCAAAAACATGATCCATGAAAAAGAAGAATCAGTACGTTGGACTTTATCAAAATTAAATATTCTGTTCAGCCTAAGATACTGTGAGAGTATGAAAAGACAAGCCATAGATTGGGAGAATATATTTGCAAAACACATATCTAATAAAAGAATTATATTCAAAATATGCAAAGAACTCTTCAAATTCAACAATAAAAAAACAATCCAATTAAAAATGAGCTAATAATCTGAATAGACAC
The DNA here is from genome assembly GCF_022079265.1 of Lynx rufus. Taxonomy (NCBI): domain Eukaryota; kingdom Metazoa; phylum Chordata; class Mammalia; order Carnivora; family Felidae; genus Lynx; species Lynx rufus. Next base: position 51,240,382 of record NW_025814845.1, read on the forward strand.
ATCAACACAAAGATACACAGATGGCAAATAAGCATATAAAAACCTGCTCAATAGCATTTATCTTTAAGGAAATGCAAATTAAAACAATGAGATACCACAACACACCTATTAGAATGACTAACATTCAGAAACTTGACAATTTCAATTGTTAGGATGCAGGGCAATAGAAAATCCTCATTCATTGCTGATGGGACTGCAAAAGTTATACACTTGGAAGACAGTTTGGCAGTTTCTTACGAAGTAAAACATTGTCTTACCATATGATCTAGCAATCACGTGCCCACTTATTTATCCAATTGGTTTTAAAATTTATGTCTATATGACAAATACATGTGAATGCTTATAGCAGCTTTATTCATAATCTCCAAAAAGTGAAAACAACCAAGATTTTCTTCAATAGATGAATGGAAAAATACACTGTTGTTCCTCCATGCAATGGAAGACTATTCGGTGATAAAAAGGAATTGAGCTATCAAGCCATACAAAGATGTGGATGCATCTTAAATGCATGCTAAGTGAAAGAAGCCAATTTGGAAAGGCTGCATGCTAACAAAGGCAAAACCATAGAGACAATAAACAGATGAGTGGTTGCCAGATGGTGGGGAGTGGGGAATGGGTTGAGCTGGTAAAGCACAGGGGATACTTTAGGAAAATGAAACTATTCTGTGATATTTTAATGGTGGATACATGACATGTGTTAAAACCCATAGCACTTTACAACAGAAAAATGAACCTAATGCATATAAATTTAAAAAGTCTTTTAGAAGGTCAGAGTATCCAATGATTGAATATAGATTGTGATGAAAGAACCTGTATCACAAATGTATGAAAGATCCTTACCAAAGGGATAAGGAGCAAAGGTGCTGAGCCAAGTAACTTTGGAAATGCATGGAGTCTGTAAAACTAAAAGCAAAAGGAGTTGAACATAAGAAATGTACTGTGGTTGGAAAAGTATTTCCATGGAAGTGTGAGCTAATACTTCAAAAGCTACTATATTTGTATATTGGAATTTTTTATTTTTTAAATTTTTTTTAAATGTTTATTTATTTTTGAGACAGAGAGAGACAGAGCATGAACGGGGGAGGGTCAGAGAGAGGGAGACACAGAATCTGAAACAGGCTCCAGGCTCTGAGCTGTCAGCACAGAGCCCGACACGGGGCTCGAACTCATGGACCGTGAGATCATGACCTGAGCCGAAGTCGGCCGCTTAACCGACTGAGCCACCCAGGTGCCCCATATATTGGAATTAAAAATTAAGTAAATAGAGGTGAATGGTGGGAGCCAGATTTTGTACTGCTGAAGTAGAAAGTTAAAATCAAGAATAATGATGTATATGGTTATGCAATAGAATTGAACACAGCAGTATGAACTCATGTTTAGCTTAATGTAGATACAGATGGATACACATACACACATACATGATTTATAAATATTATAAATATTTTATACATATATGTAAATATAAGTTAGTATACACATATATGTTCTTGCTCTGTCCTCTGAGACTTGCTAGAAGCAATGATGCTGCAGAAGCAATAAACACACCTAACACCTAAATCTTGGTTTTTAATTACATTTTCCAACATAAGGAATCAAAGCTCTTTGGAGAAATGTCTGATTCTAATATTGAGCTAGGAAATATAAAGGCTGTGCCATGAGGATCTGTAGTGGCACAAAGTAAGGAAACAGTGAAAAACAGTAATGGTGGTGTGCCATAAAGAAAAAGGAGCTCCCAATAGCCAAAGATAGAAGAATTTGAGTAACTAAGTAAATAGTGTTGGATTACAATCCAACATATTAAGCAAATATGCAGGAGCCCATGTTGATATAAATAAGTGCTTAAATGCACAAATATAGGAGAACAGACAAGTATCGCATGCAGAAGACACTCTGTCCTCAAGGTGATAAAACATAACATTTCACTCCTTAAGTGACCTCCTTCCAAAGAAATCAATGTGGAAAGAGATAAAGAAGAGAAACTTTATAGTGGAAAAGCCTAACATAAGCTATCTCATAATCATGATTAACATTAATAGACAGAAGTCAATAATACTATAATAACTTTGTCTAGTGACAGATGGTAACTATACTTATGATGAGCACAGGTAATGTGTATAATTGTTGAATAACTGTGTTGTACATCTGAAAATAATACAACATTGTATGTCAACTACACTTCGATAAAAAAATTTAGAGAGAAGTCATGTTGATAGTAGGTACTCTTGATAGGATATTATTAAAATGGCATTGTATGGTCTTCCTGTCACAAACCTATACATCCAATCTACTCATGAGAAAAAAAAAGACATCAGGCAAATCCTAAGTAAGAAACATTCTACCCAATCTCAGTACTCCTGAAAAATTGCCAAAGACATCCCAAGAGAATGAGTCTGAGAAACTTTCACAACCAGGAGAAGACTAAGGAGACATGATGAGTAAGTGGATAATGGTATCACAAATGGAATCCTGGAATGGACAAAGGGCATTATTTAACAACCAAGGAAATCTGAAAGTATGGTTGTTAGTTAAAAAATAATGTGTCAATATCAGTTGATTACTTGTGACAAATGTCTCAAACTAATATAAGATGCTGCTGGTAGGGGAAGCTGGGTGTGGGGTATCTGCAAATTTTCTGTACCACCTTTACAACTTTTCTGTAAGCCTAAATCTACCCTAGAATAAATGTTTATTTTAAAAAGTAAAATAAAACAAAATAAAAAAAAAACACTCTGGGGTCACCAAACAAGGAAATGAACAGCAGTGAGATTTTCACCTTGCAAAAACTGGTAAAAGCATTCAGGCCATACATTCAAAGGCAAGACTACTTAACTTACATTTTTCCCACATATTTTACTCATGCCTAATATACTTGTTTAGGTTTCCAGTGACTCTGTCAAAAACTAGTCTGATATGGCCATGTGTCTTGCTGGTCTTGGCACATAGCACAGCTGGCTTGTGCTTCAAATGGTTGACAGGGGCTGTCCTGTCTTATTACTAGCCAAGACTGGTCACATGAATCAGAATGCACTTATTTTTCAGGTGACCACCTGTACTGCTGATCTTAAAGGAGAGGTTTCGATTACCTTACCTCTTGGACTCTTGGGAAGTGACAGGCTATTTTTGATCTTCTTTAATATTTATTCACGTGGTAAAAGCAAAAATTCTGTCCAGAGCATAGACATCACACACACTACTAGAGGAGATCTTGGTAGGAGCTGTAATGACAATCTACCATACCCATTCTGACTTCTATAATTATTATTAACAGTACTTCATTATATTAAAACAAACTCAAACAAAATGCTAACCTAGATGGGACACGAGGACAGAGTCATAAATGAGGACTATCTGTAAAACGCCAGGATAGATGATTATTTAATTCAATAAATTTCCCCAGAATTAGTTGCAAGAGTTTTTGTTGCTCTAGTTTTGTTTACATATTAAGAGTTTAAAATTCAAGTCCTTTTCTTTGCCTTTATTCATAACTAAAATTGTCAAACCAAGATGGGGCAAGACTTTGACAAATGATTTCATACATCATCTTAATTTTACCAAAGACACACAAACTGAGGCAGTATAAGCAACTTGGAGAGATTCACCAAGATCAATCATGTTGGAGCTATAATTACAAACTAAATTTTCTGCCCCTGGGCTTGGTCTTCCACTATATTACCCTGGTTTATGCTGAAATTTTCTCTCTCCTTATCTTAATACTGAGGTCTCTCTGGCACTTTGTTTCAGAGCAGCCAGAATGGCATTGATGAAACTAAAAGTGTTTATGTAATGATTTTTAAAACTTTTTTTCCATAACATTTAAGGTATGCTCTTATAGAGCTAACAAACTGAATATGAAATCAAAGGTACTATTCAATCTGGTCAACGTCCTTACTTATGAGAGGATTCCAGTGATTCAATCGACCTCTCTTTGGGGAGCAACTGCAATTTCTAAGCCACTGGGCTATGTACCAGAATGAGGGGATGGGAATGGGGCAGAACATAAATGTCTAATCAGCATGAAAGACTGACAAGGAGGTGTAATTCGAGGCATCATAAACCATGTAATGATACAGTGTAAGTTTACGGGAAAACCAACTGGAGTAATGTTAACTCTGATGTGGATATCAGGTAAAGAATCATGAAGAATGTGACATTTGAGCTTTAAAGTTGAAATAATGAATAACAGAGAAAAGGAAAGATCATAGATGCTAATGGTGATTGCAGAATGACAACTGTCCTTATTTGTCATTTGTTTCTTGAAGGGAATTTGTGAGGGTTGTTTTTTATTTAATGTTTGTTTATTATTCAGACAGAGAAAGCACAAACAGGGGCAGGGTAGATAGAGAGAGAGGGGCACAGAGGATCTGAAGTGGGTTCTGCGCTGACAGTCTGCAGAGAGCCTGAGAGGGGCTCAAACTCACAAACCCTGAGATTACGACCTAAGATCATGACAAAGTCAGACATTTAACTGACTGAGCCACCCAGGTGCCCCTGTGAGGGTATTTATAGAAAAGTACATTGGGACCAGATGATACAGTTCCTTTAAGGTCATCTGGCAGGGGATATATATGTATTGAATGCCATTTAACTACTCTGTAACAAATATTACGTTGTTGCAGAAATACCATCTTAGAAATGAGAAATATTTATTAACTTTTACCATGATGCTCTGTATCAAAATTTCATGGGTCAGTACTATGAAAGCCTAAAATGAAATAAACATCAGCATTATCACTAAAGGTTAAAAGTAAAAGCAAGCAACGGTGAGCATTGGAACGTTTCCACCTGCTGGAATAGCAAAGGCAGGCAACAGTAAGCACAACCTAGGGAGCTGCAAAAAGGTTTTCGTATCAGTGGTGGCACTTCTCTGATCTTGCTTAGTTTTGCCACTTAGGTCTTTGCTGACATTGTGAGGGCCTACCTCTCTGAGGCCAACGAACTGTATCTAATAGAGGCGTTTGATTAAGCTGACACACTTAGTATATACGGAAAGTAATATGTTTCCTACAAACTGCAATTTACTGCAATACCTGTATCATATATGAGAACTTTATTCCAAGGACAACAACTTGTTATATTACAAATATGCAGTAGAGCATTAGGGCTTAGGTGACAGGAAGGAAGATTACAAAATCATTTATATATGATTCCTGCAAAGCTTTGGTCATTATATACTGTCTTATTTTTATATATGATTGGTAATACCAATCCACACATAGATTTTTAAGCCTTGCTAATTTTCTAGAAATTGCAAGAAATATTGAGTTTATTCATTTGGCTATGCTATTCAACATATTGTTTTAAGGAGAAAAATTGCACAGAAGATAATTTCATTTCTTTTAAATGCAAATAATCAATAATGCACAATTTTATTATCCATTTATAGTAGTAAATTTTCAGAGCAAATCAGCCAAAGAAAATTGGAATTTAAAAGTAATTATAAGGCATGTAAACTTAATATAATCATTTATAATGTAGAAAAAATATGCTAAACACTTGATTTCCATAACTTAAACTTTCATAAATATTATTTACCTTAAAATTATTAAATCTACCCACACAATATGAGATAATACATATATTAAAATAAGAACTATATAAAACTAATATTAAATGTATTATTATAAAACATATAACTTATATAACTGGAGCATTCCACTTGCATCAATTTTGGGAGAATATGTGACAAAATATGAATTCTATTTTATTAATCTTAGAGAATGTAATGAGTGACGGGGGAAAATTGTATTTGCAACTAGATCTTTACTGCAAGTTTTAGGAATGTTTTAATAAAAGATATTTTCAGGGGCGCCTGGGTGGCTCAGTCAGTTGGGCGTCGGACTTCGGCTGGGGTCATGATCTCGCGGTCCGTGAGTTCAAGCCCGGCATCGGGCTCTGGGCTGACAGCTCAGAGCCTGGAGCCTGTTTTGGATTCTGTCTCCCTCTCTCTCTGACCCTCCCCTGCTCATGCTCTGTCTCTCTCTGTCTCGAAAATAAATAAATGTTAAAAAAAATTAAATAAAAAAAAGATATTTTCAGGCATGACACAAGAGTTAAAAGCAAAGTTCAGACACATATGAAGTTTTTGAAATTTTAGATATTTGTAGATTGAAAGTGACATAAACTGCAGGGAATACTTTTTAAAAACTTATACTTTTATCCCCAGGGCTGACATTGCTCCTAATTATGTCTATGGTTCATTGATTATGGATCAGATGAAAATTTGTCTAAATATATATATTTAGAAATATATATTTGTCTCTTAACATTGCCATGGCTTAACAAAAAATTAAAGCCATGCGTGGGTGGCTCAGTTGGTTAAGCGACTGACTTCAGCTTAGGTCAGGATCTCCCAGTTTATGTGCTCCAGCCCTGGGTTAGGCTCTGTGCTGACAACCCAGAGCCTGGAGCCTGCTTCGAATTCTATGTCTCTCTCTTTCTCTCTCTCTCTCTCTCTCTCTCTCTCTCTGTCTCTTTCTCTTTGCCCCTCCCTTGCTTGCACTCTGCCTTTTTTTCTCTCAAAAATAAATAAATGATAAAAATTTAAAAATAAATAGAAAAATTAAAAAAGTGAAAAGAGACTGTATAAAGAAAAGGAAAGAAAATGAACTGTATAAAGTATTTGTATATTCAAATATGCCAAGGAAAAAAAAAATGACCACAATGGAGATTTCCATGATAACAAAGCTATCACTCTCATAGTGAAAGAGCCCCAGTCTCACCTCACCAACAGTACACACACGTACCAGCTCATGCACACGTACCGGACACACAGACCCCACAGCAAAATCTCAGCTCTCCACAACACTCCCTGCTTGAAAACTTAAGAGTAGAGCTCCTCTGGACTGATTATTGTACCACTAAGGAAATAACCAGTCTACTCTGGAAATAAATCTAGTAGCAAAGGCTTTATTGCTCTGAAATTGCAGAAAGGAGTCAATCAGCCGGTAAAATCTGCCAACAGGTGCTCTGCCTGCAGTTTTCTCCTTGCTTAGTTCAGAAATTAGTTAACATTATAATTATTTTGCAACAAAGATGTGTTTCTATAGTTAAGTAAAAACAACCTTTTTTTTTTTAAGCTTTCCAGCTGACTTGCATGTTAGCTACATTTCTAAAGATTTCCACCCCCTACCCCTTTCTCCTAATAAGAATTATATTTCTGGGATGCCTGGGTGGCTCAGACAGTTAAGCATCCAACTTCAGCTCAGGTCATGATCTCACAATTCGTGGGTTCAAGCCCTGCATTGGACTCTGTGCTGACAGCTCAGAGCGTGGAGCCTGCTTCAGATTCTGTGTCTCCCTCTCTGCTCCTCCCCCATTCACACACTCTCTCTCTCTCTCTCTGTCTCTCAAAAAGAAATAAACATTTAAAAAATTTAAAAAAATAATTACATTTCTTTCTGAAGTGGCTTATATTTTTGAAGTGGATAAATCTAGAAAATAAAGTTCTTCATTTTGCTTTTTTTTTCCCTCCAAAAAAGCATTTTTTAAAAAAGTGTAATGATTTTTTTTAAATTCACATGCTTGTTTTGGGGAGAGTGAGTCTCCTAAGTAATCTTATATCTTTTATTTTTTTTTAGCTTTGTTAAGTTTTTTATTTTAATTCCAGTGTCTATTTCCCTTATATGTATGTGTGTGTTTTCTACTATAATTAGCCAAAGGCATAGTGTAGAATCAGGATAGTCATAAATATGGGACCAGAAGCTTCTCTTGTCAGAAATATAGATATTTTTTCTGTTTCCATGAAGAGATTCCCTTTTCTGTTAATTTCCTGCTGTTACTTGACTTGTTGGTTGAGTTATGCATCTCTCTTTCCTCCACTATTTAGTCTAATTTATTTCCGAAAGTCTAAAAGTTTCTTAAATTTACTGGTACTAGATGTGTATTTCTCAGCCAGCAGAAGGTCACCTGTATCTTTCTATGGACAGTTAGAAAAAATTATTTCTAGGAGATGTATAAATTGTAAGCCCTAAGTATTTGCTCCTGTCAGTTAAATTTTCCTGGATTCTCTTTTTAACAGCTAAAGTCAATATAAAAATTAAAAATATACACACACATATACATAGTATCTGCTATGCATATTTCTATCTATTTCAACTATAATTTTTTTAAATGTTTATTTATTTTTGACAGAGAGAGAGAGAGAGAGAGACAGAGCATGAGTGGGGAGGGGCAGTGAGAGAGAGGGAGAAACAGAATTGGAAGCAGGCTCCAGGCTCTGAGCTGTCAGCACAGAGCCCGACGTGGGGCTCAAACTCACAGAGTGTGAGATCATGACCTGAGCCAAAGTCGGACGCTCAACCGACTGAGCCACCCAGGCACCCCTATTTCAACTGTAATTGTAAGTACAGTAAAACCTTGGTTTGCCAGCATAATTGATTGTGGAAACATGCTTGTAATGCAAAGCACTTGCATATCAAAGCAAATTTCCCCATAAGTAATAATGGAAACTCAGATGATTCATTCCACCACCGAAAAATATATTCATATAAATAGGATTGTAATAACAAATAAAATACAAAATATAAAGAAAAATAAATTAATCAACACTTACCTTTGAAAACCTTCGTGTCTGGTGTGAGAGAGACAAGAGAGAGGAGGGTTATTGTGTAGGACGATTTTCACTATCACTAATGGAATCATTGTTATCTATTGGCTCAATGGAATCTTTTTCTCCATTGGGGCCATTGTATGAGCTCACACAAATGTTGACTACAGTACAGTATTAATAAATTCTTGCCATATATCATATTTAACCTAACTGACAATAAGACAGCAGAGGAAAGGGTCTCTATCTGCAGACAGCCTGACCTAGAATGAAGCAGAGCATTCCTAAGCTTCCCCTTGTATGGAAAAGGAAAGGACTGTCCATAGGTGCTTCCAAGTGACAACAAATACACCAGTTCCAGTTGTGGGCACCTTCCAAAATTCTCAAAAATCACTGATTTCTGCCAAACACTAAAGCCTGAGACTGAGCATCCGAGCATGGGAAACAATCACCCACAATTCCTCAGTGTGTGTGTGTGTGTGTGTGTGTGTGTGTGTGTGTGTGTGAGAGAGAGAGAGAGAGAGAGAGAGAGAGAGAGAGAACCATTGGTTCAGTTGTGATCATATGACATTGGGTATCACATACTACTCGTATTACAAGACATTGCTCATTTATCAAATTAAATTTTTTAGAAACGTTTGCTTGTCTTGTGGAACACAAAATGAACAAGTTACTTGCAATTCAAGGTTTTACTGTACTAGTATTTGTCAGATATATAATCTCATTTAACAAACAATAACAATGTGAAAAAGATTTGCAAATTCTTATTTTAATAAACTGCAAAGTGGTATATAAATGTAAAGCTCTATTTTAATGATAAAAAGATCATAAAGAGAAAACAATTTGAGCAATGTTAGAATACAGTCATTTTATTTCTATTTGCCATTAATAAAGCAAAATAATAAAAGATTTAAGCCATCCTCATGTTGCTGTGTTTTTTACTTACTAAAATCCCTTTTTATAATGTTTATTTATTTTGAGAGAGAAAGAGAGCTTGTGTGTGTGAGCAGGGGAAGGACAGAGAGACAGGGAAAGGGAGAATCTCAAGCTGTCAGCACAGAACCGGAAGCAGGGCTCGATCCCACAAACTTTGAGATCATGACCTGAGCCAAAATTAAGAGTTGGTTGCTTAGCCAACTGAGCCATCATGTGACCCCTAAAAACTTTTAAAAGTAAATCTTTCTTCAACAATGTTTTCTTTTTTATTTATGGTGGTAAACTGGAGTTTGATTTACAGTAATTGGCTGAATGTGAAATTTTTAAATTTTTAAAGCAGAGAATTATTACTATAATGGTTTGAATTCTAGTTTTAACTCTAGTGCTATCTATCAAAAATGGGAATTTTCTGTCACAGATATGCTAAAAATTACCTCTAAACTCCCTTCTAGTTCTGAGACATAATTGTATTATAATCATATTTTATTTACAAACTGAATTTAAAGAAATGTATAGATCTCAATATAATAAAATGTGCAAAAAAGCACATAACACTGGAACTTTCTTGACTACTATCAGACTCTTTCCACTTGAATTTACTTTCTGTAATATTTTTTATTCCTGCATTTTATGTAGTTTATATGTATAAAAACACCAAAATGAATTTTATAGTTAATATTCAAATTTTAATTTACTTCATGACAAAGATAAAACTATGCATTTAGATACTTGAAAGAAGATTTTAAACATCAAAACAGAAGGGTGGTATTCACATTTTGTTGAACACCTATAGAAGCTTGGGGAAACATCAAATGCCTCCACAATTAATATACTTTGTACTCACTTTATCCTTAGGCCTGGGCTCTGGCAGTTTCTCTAGGACTTGGCCTCTCAGAGAAGGTTACCTTGTTGTTATAGTTGATAAGGTCACAGTTGGTGCCATCCAACACATTATAATTTTTTTTCACTTTGTTAATTTCTGAGAGTTATGTGATGGATATAATTTTAAACAATCTCCTCAAACCCATATGCCATACATAATCTAAATACAGAAATGTCCCTTTAACCTGGGAGTCACTCAAAGATATTGTTAAGCCAAAAGCTGACACTTGAAACACATTTTTAAAAAATCAGGTGGTCTCCCTTCTCTGCATAAACTCTGCAGTTAGGATGTTGGTATGTCTCAAGGATTAACTAAGGTCAGGTGATAACCTGCATCTCAGAAATGTTTATATGAGCAAAGATTTCCAGTGAATCCAAAGAACAGAAAGTCTTTTATTTCCCTATCTGGACAGTACTTCCATCTAAGAGACCCTAATAAATGCAGTAGAAAATTATATAAAAATTTTAATTCAGTACTTTACCTAGTTGACCAGGGCCGGAGTAAGGAGGCGATCTATATATATATGTATATATATGTATATATATATATATATATATATCTCCAGATCAAGCTAAAGATATAAAGAGGAGTAGTTCAAATTAATCTACCTAGGATCAGTGAATTTAGTCAGTTTTTCTGACTTTTTTTTAAGCAGGCCACAGTAGTTTCTATCCACTTTTCATGAACTTAAAAGGTATTGAAAATCAATTTCAGTGAGATGTGCAATCTAATATTTAAGGGGCTATGGTAAGATCATTTTTTATATCTTTGCATGTTGTTATGTGTTAAGTGGGTTTAAAATGCAATATTCTAGTATGAAAAGATGCTTTGATTATGCCTCTAAGCTCATATGAGGGCTAGATTACACCAACTAATCAGCAAACTAATTCTGCTTTTGTGGGAAAGAAAACTAGCGTTCAGATGGGGGGGAGGTAGGCAACTTTTCGTGGGAAACAATTCAGTGAATTTATTTTTCTGACGAAAAGAGTCAATACACGTCGACATTCACTCTATCTTCATGGTTCAAAAAATCAGAACCTTGATTACAGAGCTCACTGAAAAGATAGAGGCTGGGAGCATTAAGCGAATGGGCTGGTGAGGGAAACCAACAAAATAAACTGGAGAGAGACAAAAATGGACGACGTGGTAAGAGGGAGAAAAAGAAGTGAGAAAAGAGAGACAAGAAGGGAGGAAGACACCTCAGAAAACAAAAAGTCTGTATCTGGAGGATGACTGCTGCAGGGCTTTACTAGTTAAAGAGCAGAAAATCATGCACAAAATTTCTTTAACATCAAAGAAGAATGACTTAAGTTTGATAAGTGTTGTTCACGTTTGGGAACAATATGAGTTTGTTCACTTTTTCATTAATTTATTCATCCATTTAAAAATATTTATTCAGAATCTTCTATGTGTTAACTTGTTTGATAGGCCCTAGGGATATTTTGGACAAGATAGAAACGGATTCTACTCTCATGGAATCATATAGTTTGTCAGGGTTAGTAATCCAGGAATTGATTAATCCTCAAACAGTAATAGTCAATGTTTCAAGGATAAGGTTTTCCATGTATTTAAATATGTTTAATAAGGGCAACTAGTGGAACTGCAAAATATGTTAAGTTTCATATATCATAACCTGAAATCTAAAGTTTAGGTTAACCAAGTTCTTTAGATACTAATGTGTTATGTTCTTCCAAAGTGCTTTCTAAAATATAAATCTCTTAGGAAGGTATATATTAAGAATGATATTTCTTGGTTGAAGGAGTGACTTAAACAAAATTGATGATGAATATGCCACATAATGGTAAATCTGGAGACAGATAACCCTGGGCCAGTGGGGTCTCCATGATTCCAGAAACACCGAAACTCCTTTGGTTTTTCTGCTCTTCCATCCTCAGGGAAAATCCTAGCAATCACACTCTGACAGCTAGGAGTGTGGCAGCTGTCTTCCCAACAGAAGGAAGCAGAACTATGAGTGGCCAATAGTCAACATTGGTCAGCTATATTCTCTTTTAAAGTGCTTCCCCAGAAGCCCCAGGAAACAGCTTGGTATATACAACACTTTGGTGAAGACAGTGTCAAATAGTAATCTTAACTACATAGGAGGATAGCAGATATATTCCATTTTTGGGGCCAATTTCCTCTTTCCAACAATATCTGATTTCTCTTAGCAATGAAAGGATAATAAAGAATGGGTAAGGAGTTATCAGTCTCTGCATCACATAGAAGAGTAGATCTTAAATGAATATACCTGAGTGTTGATAGTTGGAGGAGGGCAAGAAAATCATTTGCTGAAATATGGGAACCTAAAAGTTCATTATCCTCTCAGTTTTCTCTGGCACTCTGTAGGGACCCACACACACACACACACACACACACACACACACACACACACACGGCTGATGTATCCATTTACTATGCACTATAGAGTTACCTCTCTCCCAAGCAGTCTGTAAAAAGTGTTATAGTGAATACAATAGGTGTTCCATTAATATCTTGATAGCATAAAGGAAAAAGAGTGAAGTATTTCCAAACCAGTAGGACTTAGGCTTTAAGCTATATTTAGCTGGGTTTTGTTATCAAATCAGGTGTCAAGGAGCAAAATGATCAAGAGGTAAAAGGATGAAAAGAAATAGAGTGTGATTACTATCTGACATAGTTGGAAATGATGAAGATTCATCGAAGCTAATGCCTTGAGCATCTTTACTGAGCAGATTCCTCATAAATAATCAAGCACTTAGTGTAATATTGGTTACCATCATTTTAGTTAAAAGATGCTAAATGCTTATTAAATAACAGTCTATTTCTTGGGTTGTGCAGGCTAGAGTCCCTAGAGACAACATATAACACTTGATCTCAGCCAAAAGGCCAACAGGAAATAGTCATGATCCATTTGGAAACATTACCGACCTACAGTACATATTCAATTACTACCAAGAAAGAGGAAAACAAAAAAAAACCCTTAAATGTATACTACTACAATTTATTTTAATGTTTGTAGGAGAATACCATTAAGCTTATACTTCATTTTTGAACTTTTTTGTATGTATTCTTCAGTGATCTTATTGTTTACTACATAATATATTCAATAAATAAGATCTATTTTCTCTCACACTATATTATCATCTTAAAGGGTAAACTTAGATGTTCCTACTCAGATCTGATTTTTATGTTGTCATTAGTCTAAGTTTTAAATAACTGCAATTTTCAAAAGTTTTACAGTTGGGAACACTGTGTTATGTTTTTTTTTTCTTTCTTTCTAGAAACCAATGTCCATGAATTTCAAAAATATAGGTGGCAAAACTTTGAGGAAGATATACTTTGTGGATACAACAAAAGTTGGTTTTAGTCATTATTATATTTTAAGCTACAATTCGTATTTTCCAAATCTTCTGGAGTTTTAGCTGTGATTTGCAAGTGATTTCTTTGTCACTTTTAAAAGTATGTGTCCACCCCTTTATTTCATGAAGACAACTGTGCCATTTAACCATGCTACTCTTGAGTAGTTAGTAGAACAGAGATATCATCAGAGCACGAGCTAAATGTCTCAGGAGGAACACAATGCCCTCTTTAACATCTACACGCAGTGGGCATTTGTTTCGATTTGATTCATTAGACATGTGCCTAAGTTCCTAAGTATATGTTTTCCCTTTCACTCTTATAATTCCATCTAAAGGAGAAAATGTTATTCCTACTCCTTATACAAGTTGGCATGCATGCTTAACAACATTTGGTTTCTGTTGATAAGCAGTAAAAACAATTGTAATAATAGAGAGATTAAGGAACACTTCTTATGTGGCAGGTATTGTTCTAAGCTCTTTTCATCTATTCTCTCATTTAAATCCTCCATTAAGTCTACAAGTTAGGTATATTATTGTATAATTATTATCATCACGACACAGATGGGAAACTGAGGCACCAAGGTGTTAAGTGACTTATCTTTAGTAATACAAGAGATATGATAAAGTGAGATAAGCTCTGAAAGCTGGAAATGTGACTACAGGGCCTGGGTTCTTAGCTAATGTATGTACTGCTTCCTGAAAAATCAAATCCAGTCCAATTTAGTAAATATTCAGCGTAAGTTTCTATTGTGCAAAGTATGGCTGTACAGCCTGCTGCAGCCTCGATACTGAGGTAGAGAAAGCAATCCCGATAGAAACTCAAAGACAGACAAATAGCAGACAAATCTTGGAATGTGGCACAAAAACAGTATTTGAGTGTTATCTTGCTTTATACTTCAGATTCAACATGGAAACTCAAAGGTTTAAGAAGATGCACAATGATAAGCTAAAAAGTAAAAGAAGCTATGAGGTAAGATCCATTGATAAAGCATGTGGCAGCCGTATTTGGGAGAAACATCATCAAGGATGATGACGTGACCTGAATTTACTAGAAGCAGATTTTGAGTAATGGTATCAGTTCTTGACAAGAACTCATACGACAGGACTTCAAATCCCACCTCTGTCATCCATTTGTGATCTTAGCAATATCATTATTCATCTGTGAATCTCAGTTTCTCATGGGATTTAGAAACTAAGGGTAAAAAATTTCAGGTGGCATAATAAGGATTGAAAATTTAGTGCATGAACAGTTTATGCTGGGGAAAGCTTATTAAAATATATTAAAAGTATTTTATTTCAGGAATTTTTCATCCATTATCTCATTTCCCACAGTAATGGGTGAATTAAGTATATTTATCTTATATATGAAATGTTGAATCTGAAAGAAGTATTAAGCAAGACAACCCTCAAACAAATATTGTTTTGATGTCAAGTTTCAAGATTTGTCCACTACTTGGAAAAGTCACAATAAACATTTGCTATATCACTATTTTCATATTTAAAAATTCTATTTTGAAGAAGATAATTTTTCTACATAGCTATAATAAACTATTTTTCCATCTATACTTATCTCAATAAAATGGCCATTCCAAATCACATATAAACTGATTTATTTTCCTTCCCTTTTTCAATATGGTTTATTCACTAAAATACTATGCCTTTGAGAATACTAAAGTTTGGTTCTGCTATTATTTTTATGAATACTTCCTTTATAAATGACAGCACAAGAGCTTTTGTGAATCAAAGATCAAAATCTTGCCTATAAACAAAATCATAACATCCCATCAATTACAAAATTTTGGAGTGTGGAATAATCAGATTAGACAGCCACAGTTCATAGTTCATCCAAGTTTTCTACCACTGCTATATAAAGCAACTTGATTGAACTCCCATAAACACTGAATCATCCCTGTTCTCACTGGGGAAGTCAGGTCTTACACTTCTCCAATGATGAGACTGGAAAGGCATTGCAGAGAGGCCTAAACATTTTTTTTTTCTAAAAATGGGAAAAAAATGTCAGGATCATCGGTTCACTAAGCAGCCTCAAAACATCAGAGATGCCCTAGCACTTTTAAAAAATAGTAATTAAGTCTCTGATCGTGATAGACGAGTGATCTTCCTTAACGTGGATTTGCCAATCTGATTATATCCGCAGTCATGCCAGTCTAATTGCCTCAAATAACAAATATGCATTTTTCTATTTGATTTACACATTCACACCTCATCATGACTAACAATCTTCCAATTCTTACAAAATCTAAAAGAAAAGCAGCATATATTTTCCAATTTGGTAAGAAAAGACACAACCCAAAATTTATCTCATATTGTTGGCCCTCAGTCTGACAACCAGAAATAAATCCCCTCTTTTAGCTAAATTTCAGGTTAATTATCTGATAATACATAATGGGTTTGGGTTGGGGGTTTGGGATTTGAAAGCATCTAAGAATGGGCTTGATTGATTTAAAAATGGAGAGAGTAATGAGCTAATTGGAGAAGAAAGGTGAGATCTGGCAGAGACTGAGCCTGACTGCAGGGTTATAGAGAAGGGACAGGAAACAATGCCACAATGTCACCAGTGCAGCTTGGAACAGAAAAATGGATAAGAAATACACTTTAAAAGTATTGCTCTGTGAGGTGCCTGGATGGCTCAGTTAGTTAAGCATCAGACTCTTGATTTCTGCTCAGGTCATGATCCCAGGGTCCTGAGATCAGGCTCCCACTGGGTGTGGAACCTGCTTAAGATTCTCTCTTTCTCCCTCTCCTGCTCCTCCCTGCCTCGCACGCTCTCTCTCTTTCTCTAGAAATAAATAAATAAAGTATTACAGCGCTGTGTGTTATGAATGGCAATGTCTCTTTCAAGTTTTTAAGATGTGTCAGTTAATACTGATATCATTTTTCAGGTCATTGAAGGCATATTTTGGTAGGCAAGGCAATGAGATACATTGCCTCAGCATGCCTAAATAAAAGGCCCCTGAGTGTAACTTTTTACAAAACAAACAAACAAAAAAAAGGATTAAGAAAAGCTTTTAGTAAATATCGATGCAGTATTCTCAAAATGACAAGAACCTATTTATATCAGGACTCAATACTTAGAAATTTCTAACAAATGTTTCTTTCTTTTTCTCCCTTCCTTTTCCACATTATATTCTACAAATACATTTAATGCTAAGTGTTTTTTATAGATACCCAAATTATAATCTCACTTCTATTTTGAAGAAAGATATGATGTTTCTTCAGTTCATTTGGATTAAATTATGTCCCTATAGTAGGTCTCTTAATTACTGTCTGTATATTCAGTGCTCCCAAGAACCTCTGAGTGTTCAGAAATATTAGCATCTTGTGCCTATCCCTCAGGGAAAAGGTGCATGGTGATCCAAATTTGTCTTTTGTTTTTCTTTATTCCTCATACTGTATGCTTCCCATAAGTAATCCCTCTTCTACATTCATAGGTGCATAGCCTACATGTTCTCTTTCCTCAAACCCAGGTTAATCCCATCTGTAGCTTTTTCATTCCCATAGGTTACAAAACCCATTTTACTGACACATATTAAAAATATGTCCAGGGCATCTGGGTGGCTCAGTCAATTAGGCATCAGACTTCAGCTGAGGTCATCATCTCATGTTTCATGAGTTCGAGCCCCACGTTGAGTTCTCTGCTGACAGCACAGAGCCTGCTTCGGATTCTCTGTCTCCCTCTCTCTCTGCCCCTCCCCTGCTTGCGCTCTCTCATTTTCATAAATAAAAACATGAAATAAAGGGGCCCCTGGGTGGTTTTCTTGGTTGAATGCCTGACTTCAGCTCAGGTCATGGTCTTGCAGTTCGTGAGTTTGAGCCCTGCATTGGGCTCGCTGCTGTCAGCACAGAGCCCACTTTGGATCCTCTGTCCCCCTCTCCCTGCCCCTTCCCTGCTCATGCTCTCTCTCAAAAATAAATAGGACATTAAAAAATGAAATAAAATAAAAGCATATTCTGGCTCACCAATATGCAATAACTCCATTCCTTCCAGTCATAATTACCCCAGACATAACAGAACAAACAAGCACAGGTAAATTCTAAAAGGTGGAAAGAAGTGGGCAGACTGCCTAGAGACAGGGCATGAGGCACATGTAGCAGTGAGTCCCCTGGGTCTCCTTCTTACTCCCTATACCCCAGATGAGGACTGCAGGAACTGCCAAACTGGACACACACAGATCAATAAAGCTCCAAGAAAAGCCCGTTTTCTCTAACAAAAGACCAGATCAAGATAGCCTAACAGCAGAAACATCTTTCTGTCAATACCTGCACTATTCCAGTGAAACACCAACAGAAAAACCATGTTACAGTTTTAGAAGAGGTTACCATCGGGGGAGACTAGGTAAACTGGACTTGGGATCTTTCTATATTCTTTCTTAGAACTGCACGGGACTCTACAATCTCCATACAAAATTTTAATTAATATATTCTGTTTCTAGCTTTGTTTGTCCTACCTTCAGATTAACATATCTAAATGTCTTTATATTTCAACAGATGTCTAGGTGTTAGAATAAAAGCTTAAAGAGCACATTGAACTTCTACCATCAACCAGTAGATCAGGGAAGGAAGGCCCTTTTTACACAGCGCCAAGTTACCTGTGAAGTCCTATGATTTGTTCATTCCATGAAGTTTTTATGAGTTAGTTTCATGTGCGAGTCTCCAGGAGCACAGAGGCAACTATGCGATGGTTCTTATCTATTAAGCATTCATAAGTACGTGTTGAATACACACATAAACCAAAATTAGATTTATGTAGTGATAAATTCAAGTGCATGCGAGGAGAATATAACTATGAGAAAAGAGCACAGGGAAGGAAAGACTGTGGGTGGCAGCCAATTCCACATATAATTGATTCCAATTTGGTCAGAAAGTATGTATAGGAACAAGAGTTGATTCTATGGCTTTTGCACAGTTCTTCTGCTAAGCTTACACCGCACCATTCAATCAATTACTCAGTATCCATTCAACACAACTATGTTGGTGCCTCATGGCATTTTTAAATAGTGTGGATATTCCTGATGGCATGTGTTAGCTTACAGCCATGTTCCTGCTCCATCTTAAAAATGTTTTGACAAAGTATGCCGGGAAGTCTTTGAACTAAAAGCTGTTAATAGTCTTATCTTTTGTGAATAAGTCTGACGGTCTTATTTATTGTGAAAACGATTTGGAGGATACTAACATTGAAGGTAATTATGAGAAAAACTAAAGTCTATTTTGCAAACAAATAAAATACCTATAAGCTTAAGATCTAAAAAATATTTGAGTCCTATGGGTTTTTTTTTAAATTTACTATTACTTGTTTATATGAATGATAAAGATAAAGAGCCAGATGAAGACATAAAGTGTGTAAGGTCTGGGAGTCTCTCAAGCATAGCAGCTTCGATCCCCTTGGAGTTTGGGATATGTCAGTTTCCTCATATGTGTATATGTTCACCAACCTAGAAACTCTCCGAACTGCAGAATTTAGGGTTTAAGCATGATTGCCTAAATCACTGGCCATTAGTGATTAAATCAGTTGCTAGCATTTTTCGGTCTTCTGTGGAGTGTGTTAATGTGTGTTGGGGTGGGGTGTGGAGCCAAAAGTTCCAATCCACTGGTGATTACATGGCTGGTTCCTCTGGTGACCAGCCCCCGTCCTAAAGTTGTCTATAGACCTCTCAGCTAAGAATCTTCTCAGTAACATATTAAAGAGCCTTCTAGCACTCAGGAGATTTCAAGGGTCTTAAAAGCTCTGTGCCAGGAAACAGGACAAAGACCAAATGAATATTCTTTTATTATATCACAACTCTAGTCTTATATTAAGACATTTTAAAATTTATCTTTTAAGTTTCCTATAATCTCTAGATTCCTCCTCCATCCCTTTTGTTTACTTACAGCTTGTGGGTTAAGGGATCTTGCCTTGTACAATTCCCCACGGTCTGATCTTTGCTAATTGCAAACTTATGGTAAAGTTTATTATGTTCCTTTGTCCCTGTATTTCCTGAAAATTTGAAGTTCGATCCATAGACTGGTTCAGACTCAGGTTAGGTCCCTTTGGCCAGACTATAGGAAACATTGTTGTCTTCCTTCTTTGTAATATTAGTAGGCTTTGATTCTTAATGCTTCTATCTCTTAAGTTTTTGGAGATTGTTAAGTGGTGATTTTTCCCTCAACTTATTTAACTAAAAAGAAGAAAAAAGTTTACCCATTGCTCCCCACCCTACCTCCCACATTAAGGTAGAGAAACCTATATAAATAGCACTCTAACTTTTGTAGCATTCAGGTATTTTCAGTTTTCATCAACTTCATGCAGCCAGCATGTTCAATCAAGTTTTCCTCACTTCATTAACCTTTAGCTATTTTACATATTTTGTCCATAGTATTCTGCTTTTTATATCGCTAGCAATTTTTACTGAATGCTAGCTATTGTGAATGATATATTGTGGAGTATCTAGATTTAGCTGTCTATATAAAGCAGGAATTTTCTAGGTCTCAACTGACTGCCCTGAATATTCAGTGAGGTCTCCCCACTCTGGCTCAAGAAGTCTAACATCGCCCTGTTCTGTTTGAGTTCTGTAGGTTTTTGAGATTACATTTCCCCAGTATTTGATGTTTTTCTGTACTTGTATATTATATACATATACAGCCAAAGACTCCAGGTACTCTTCCGCAGATATATGGAGAATTTTTCCTAAATGGCTTTCTCTTATCCAGTACATCTTACTGATAATTTCAGCTTCCTCAGCCTCCCCAATAGCCTATCTTTGTTTTCACATCTCAGTAAGACTCATATGTTCTGCTTGTATTTTCTGTTGCCATATTGTATAGAAATCCCTTCTAGGCCAACATCCTGAGCAAACATAAGTCTCATACATTTTTCTTTTTCAATAAGGGATACATTCCTATAATTCCTATTTTCTGATATCTGAAAATAGTTATGTCATATTTTGTTCACTTTTCCAATGCTTTACATACTGGTATAGGACTAGACCACCTTATCTCAGTCATTGTCAGAAGCAGGGGTCTGGATTCATTTTGAAGGGAGAGCTAACACGATCTGCTCATGGATTATATGTGAGAGATAAAGAAAAGTCAAGAATGACTCTAAGACTTTTACCTGTTCACTTAGAATGATGAAGTTGGAATTCCATGAAGGGGATAGGAATCACCATGGGAGGGGCACACTGTTTGTTTCTATTGTGGGGAGAGGTATGAATACCAAAAACTGAACTTTCAGACATGCAGACTTGAGGTATCTGTTAGAATCCATATAGATACACTAGGTAGGTAGTTAGATATTTAAATGTAAATGTCAGGGAAAAATGTAGACTAATGACTTAATTGAGGAGTTCTCAATGTGTAGACAAGTCTTGGGCTAGAAAACATTTCCCTACAAATCAACTGTAGATAGAAAAACAGATGACAAGTAGACCTCAGACTTTAGACCTGCTTGGGTCCTCTTTAATGGAAAATGAGTTATTAGTTGAATCACTTTTAATGGAAAATTATTTTACTCTACTTTTTCTTTTCTACATAGGCAGTACACACCGGTGGAACTTTTTTTGTTGTCTTTGAACTTGGTGTTCAAAGGGACACCAAGAGTGCAGTAATGGGGAGAAAGAAATTAAGAAATGAAAGACTAAAGCACACTGAATTCACTGTATAAAAGGAAGAGGAGGAAAAGATGGAAGAGAAAGAACTGTGTATAAGACAAGCTACACATGTGTTTGGAATAGTACATAGGGGGCGCTCAACAACATTTACTCATTAACTGTAGAAATGAATAGTTCACCCTTCTATTTCTATCCAAAATAAGAGCTTATAAGGGGAGACTTCCTGGAAAAGTCTCAGGTGGGACTAGTTTAGTTTTGAATTTGGTAAAATATAACTCTTGGAACCCATCAAGAAAAATAAAGTTATTCAATTTCATTACATTTGGCTCCATATTGGTTTCAAGTTACTTCATACTGTGGATAATGTTACTTTTAAGCCATGGACACAAATGATTTTCTGTTTGGTTCCATCCCAAACTAATGTTAGCATTTTAATAATTGAATTTGAAATGGCTTTCTTTTGTTTACTGAAGCAGTGGTGGTTATATCACAAGACTGTAAATCACTTAGGCAGTAATAAAGATGCTTCTACAGTATTACACAAGACCTAAAGTATTGTCTGTGCATTTTGTGAGAACAAAGGCCGTTGAATTTTTTTTTCAGTTTGTGCAGGATTTTACCTAATTTTAAGGCAAATAGTTATTTTTATTATATACTACACACACTTGAGGGTCTAAGAAATATATTTTTTCTTGACTGAACAAAATTATTCACTGCAAAATACTTAAATACACCTAAGAATATTCCCACAATGACTGTAACGTGAATAGAAAGCAGTGTTCAAATTATCAAATGAAAGTGTAGAGAAAGCAGGACGAAAGGTGACTGAGATCCAGCTGTCATTGGGTCACTCAGTTCTTGTCCCAGATGTACCAAAGAATTGGAGACCCCAGATCAGAACGGGGAGATAGAGTTGATCAAGTAGGTAAGTAGAATACACTTGCAAGAGTAAAAGCAGACCACTGCCAGAAGAAGAAGGATGGCAATGGCTCCAAGAAGCTCTACCTACAACCTTTTAAGCTTGTTTTGTGTACATGTGAATTTGGCTTTATTGATATTTTTGATTGACACCTGGTGGTTATATGACATTATGGCTTCTCAGCATGCACCTACCCATGATGCATTCTATTTGCATTTATTTATGTATTGTGTATTTATGAGTGTCTTAAGAGCTTTTGTTGTGACCTTAAAAGTACTTAAGGGCAAGGTGCACATTTTGAGCACATGCTCATCTCTTATAAGTCCCCTTGTGGCTTTTGAGCCAGCTCTGTGGCAAGGCCTTTCCTGTTCTGTTAGCCCTTAGAGGTAGCTCTGAAAGTGTGACTGTTAACTTTCAGGGTGGCTCCAAAGGTGTGGCCAGCACCTGCTTTATCCTTCCTTGCTCATGTCTAACTAACACAGTGTTTTGCGACTTGACAAGGTCATCCAATTAGCAGGTTACAGAGTTATGGATGGGACCCAGGATTTTCTTATCTAAAATTGCTGCAGGTTAGCATAGTCAAGAAGAAGAGGAAGAATGGGGCACTTGGGTCACTTAGTGGGTTAAACGTCTGACTTCAGCTCAGGTCATGATCTCGCGGTTTGTGAGTTCAAGCTCTGCATCCGGCTCTGTGCTGACAGCTCAGAGCCTGGAGCCTGCTTCGGATTCTGTGTCTCCCTCGCTCTTTGCCCCTCCCCTTCTCACACTCTCTCTCACTCTCTCAAAAATAAACATTAAAAAAAAAGAAGGCGAAGAAAATAATTAGAGTTGAGATCATTTTATACCACAAAACAATTGCAGAAGCTAACTTAATTTTTCAAAACTAAACTAGGTGTGTATATGGTCCACTGGTATCCAGCTTTATAACTCCTGTTTGTTCGGGCAAGTATCCTGTTCCCGCCACAACCGTGGCTTCAGCTGTCTTGCTGTTAGCAACTAATTCCTTTTCACACAGAGTCACAAATTGCGGATAAAGTTTTAACCCTTCTGCTTTTCCAGAGTTAGAGTGATACTGCATGTTTCTGCCTTTTATTCTCCCACCAAGGGTGGCTTGAGGGATGATAAGAATGTTGCCAAGGAGCTCTAATACAGACACGTGCTTGCCATTTTCTGTTTCACTTAATCATATTAACCATTTTGTGAAGAAGTTTTTTATTAGGTGCCTTGCAAAAACACACATAGATCACTAATGCTCCCTGAACCTCCTGGGTCTCGGTGACCCCCTTGGGTGGGTGTATTTACAGCCAGCCCCGCAGGCACTGATCCAGAACTCCCCGGGCCTGAGGTATCCGGCCACCCTCAGCCTGGGCTCAAACCCTGGCAATCTAACATGTCCAGGTCCTGGGCTTGAGGCCATTTACATTTTTAGCCATAGTAACTAATATGTAATCTTTGGAAGAATTATATTTTGAGTACATCTTCTGGTAGTTAATGACTGAGTGTGTTTCCCGAAAATTCACATGGTGAAGTCTTAACTCCCAATGTGATAGTATTTGGAGGTGGGACCTTTGGAAGGTAATAAGGTTTAGATGAGGTCATGAGGATACAGTCCTCAGGATGAGATTAGTGCCCTAATAAGAATAGACCAGATAACCTGCTTTCTTTCTTCTCTCTTCTATTTCCTCACCATTTGAGGATACACCAAGAAAGCAGTCATCTGCAAGACAGATGACTTCACCATAATTTAATGATGTTGGCATTCTGATCTCAGGTCAGACTTACATCCAGAACTGTAAGAAACAAATGTCTGCAATTTAGGACACCTAGCCCATGGCATTTTGTTATAGCAGCCTGTGCTAAGACACTGTATTGGATTTCGATTCTTCTCTCTATGACTTGTAAATAGAGATTTCCAAAGGTCTGCTGTTTTAGTGAATCAAATTTTTAAATTTTTATTAATAAAGTAAATTTGAGAGAGAGACAAAGAGAGACGAGAGAGTGAGTGGGGGAGGGGCAGAGAGTGAGGGAGACACAGAATCTGAAAGAGGCTCCTGGCTGTGAGCTCTCAGCACAGAGCCCAATGTGGGGCTCGAACTTACAAGCCATGAACTGACCTGAGCCAACTATCATATGTTCAAGCAATTCTACTTTTGGGTATTTATCTGAAGAAAACAAAAATGTCAATTCAAAGATATATATATTTATATATATATATATATATATATATATATATATATAGCAGCATTATTTACAATAGCTAAGACATAAAAGTAACCTAAGTGTCCATTGATAAGTGAATAAAGATGATGGATGTATGTATGTGTATATGCATTCCTTCACTGGACATACTTCATTTTATTGTACTCACTTTACTGCACTTTGTAGATACTGCCTTCTCTACGAATTGAAGATTTATGGCAACTCTCGAGCAAGTCTATCAGTCCCATTTTGCTCTCAGCATTTGCTCACTCCATGTCTGTCATATTTTGATAATTCTTGTAATATTTCAAACTTTTTCATTGTTATTATATTTGTAATGGTGATCTATGATCAATGATTATGATTTGCTGAAAGTTCAGATGATGGTTAGCATTTTTTAGCAATAAAGTATTTTTTCATTAAGGTACGTACTCTTTTTTGACATAATGATATTGCACACTTACTAGTCTACAGTAGAAACAGAACTTTCATATATGTATTGGGAACCAGAAAAATTATTTGTTGTAAAGATCACTTTATTGCTGTGGTCTGGAACTGAACTTGTAGCATCTTCAAGGGACTCCTGTGCCTCAGAATATTACTCAGCATTAAAGAAGAAAGAAATGTTGCCATTTGTGACATCATGGATGGGCTTACAGAGTATTATGCTAAGTGAAATAAATCTGAAAAGGACAAATACTTATATGTGGAATCTAAACAAGACAAACAAACAAAATAAAGCAAACTTATAGAGAACAAAGTGTTGGTTGGTGACCAGCTGGGAGATGCTGAAGGTGATCAAAATATGTGAAGGGCACTAAGAGGTACAAACTTCTAGAAGAGAGAGAGAGAGAGAGAGAGAGAGAGAGAGAGAGGATGGGACCAATACTGTATGCTCTCACTTCTGTGTTAGAAATTTAAAAATAAATAAATAAACAGATAACACAAATTCATAGAAAACATCAGATCTGTGATTACCAGAAATAGGGGTGGGGAAGGGGGAAATGGAGGAAGGTGGTCAAATTTTCAGTTACAAGTACTAGGGATGTAATGTACAACATGATGACTATAGTTAACACTGCTGTTTGGCATACGTAAAAGTTGTTTGGCATATATAAAAGTTGTTAAGAGTAAATCCTCAACGTTCTCATCACCAGGAAAAATAAATGTATTTTCTTTTTTTTTCGCTGTATCTATATGAGGTGATCAGAGTTAACTTACTGTAGTAATCATTTCATGGTATGTGAAATGGTAAGTGAAATCATTAAGCTGTACACTTTACTTATGTGGTGATATGTCAATTACATCTCAATATAACTGAGGATAAGACACTTGAAAAATATTATTGATGGATTTGAGTACTGAAAACATATAGCTTTTAAAGTTCTAAAACATAGAAAAGCAGTAAGTTAATAAACAAGAAGTAAAGATCAAACTAGGAAAATATTTAAAAATAACATTATTAATGGTTACTATCCGCGATATATATGAAGTTTCCATAAGTAAGAAACATTAGATTCTACATAAAATAAGAAGATGCATAAGGAGACAATGTGTAGAGCAAACAAAATTGGCCAATTCACTTAGAAATATATCATGCTTAAAAGTGAAACTAATGTGCAGTTTTAAAGTGTTTTGTCTATCACATTTGCAAAGTTATAAATAAATCCTGGAATATATCATAGTTTTCAAGCATAAATTATGTTTAAGCATAAACTAGTACTATCTTTATGAGACATATTTAGGCATAATTTTAACTTTTTTGGTTTGTTTGCCATATTTTGACCCAGAATTTGCATTTTTGGGGATCTAGCTTAAAACCTCCACACTGTGGAATAATTAATGTTCCATACATTTATTTCATCATTAATCACAGTAATCCAAAATTAACATTAAAAATCTCAGAGAGATACTTTTCTTTAGTGGTTACTGATCCCAATACCCACTCTCCTTTTCTTTTTTTTTTTAATACTAGAACATTGATAATTTTAGCTGGATGCATGACCATCTACTTAAAGACCACATTAGCAAGACTCTGGTAAGTTCAAAATTGCCATATCTTGTCCAGTAAGATAGCAGCAGATGGTGAATGTCACTGTCTAATAATTCCTGAAAAGAAAATGCTACCCATTCAAGTATGTTTTCTGACATTCAGTCTTATTTAGATGAGGCATGGTGACAGAAACAACCTAGGGGATGGTAGCCTAACAGTATAGAAGATACCTCTTTCCCTCCAACTCATCTGGCATTTCAGAATTTTTAGAAAAGACGAGCATGATTATTACATTGTTTAAGACACCACTATCAGCTCTCAAAGAGCATTGACCACGTCTTAACTAATAGTTTTCTGTACTTTCCCAATAATCTACAATGAATATCTACACAGATAACACAAGTCAACATTTAAAAGAAGAAAGTGGGGCGCCTGGGTGGCGCAGTCGGTTAAGCGTCCGACTTCAGCTCAGGTCACGATCTCGCGGTCCGTGAGTTCGAGCCCCGCATCAGGCTCTGGGCTGATGGCTCAGAGCCTGGAGCCTGTTTCCCATTCTGTGTCTCCCTCTCTCTCTGCCCCTCCCCCGTTCATGCTCTGTCTCTCTCTGTCCCAAAAATAAATAAACGTTGAAAAAAAAATTTAAAAAAATTAAAATAAAAGAAGAAAGTAACCAAAAATAAAACTGGACAGAATTCACTCAACTGGTGTTTTACTGCTAAAAGCTGGTGGTCTTAACTCTAAGCTATTTGGGTGCTTAAGAATTTCTTAGGACTTATCACTAGAAAATATTCTATATGTAAGTAATAGATGTAATATACTGACTTTAAACGAATGCTTTTATGTGTATATTCATATATACATGAATATAACAGAATTGGGGGAAAGGTAATATATAACAGCCTTGTTGAATTAGCAGAAGGTCCTCTATACTTAGAAAAAAAAACAACAGAATAATGTTAGCACTATGCTTCTTAGAGAAACCTTGCATTTTAGCATTGTCAAATAGACTTAGAAATAGTTATTCTGTATAATGATAACCATTAATTTGGGTTAACTTTTTAGTCATAATTAAGTGACTATAATACAACAACCTAGCTCATCGAGTTAGATGAGGATTAAAAAATAACTTATCACTGTAGCTAGCACGCACACATGGAGTTCCATAAAGATTAGTTTTTGTGATTATGATAAGCAAATTTAGAGATGAGATACTAAGATTAAGTGACAAACAGAAAACGTATACCTGGGTACCTCTCAATGGACGTTAAGGTTAGAAAGTTAATGTGGATTAATTGAAAAGGACTACGTGGTAGTTAATAATTTTTCACTTATTCAGTTAGTAATTCAAAGCTGGAGATGTGCCTTGGAATAAAGATATAACAAAACACATATTTTAAGATATTGAACCGTGTCAAATTATACTTAACATGTGTATTTAAAATTTATTGTGCTATGACCTTTTTACTGGCACACATGACTAATATCCTCCAATGATGCTATAGAGGCAAAGTGTTTTCATAGATGAAATATTTTTATAGGCAGAATGTAGCCTCAATAGAGAATAATTATTTTATTTCTAGTATCATTCAGTATCAAAAGACTGCTTAATATCATCATTAATAAACTTAAATGTAAAAAAAAAAGAAAAAAAATTAAAAAAAATAAACTTAAATGTAATATCTGTCTGGGTGTCATTGCTCACTTTTATAGAATGTCATCTAGAGTAAGAAGATGCAGGAGATTATGTTTGAGTTCTATACTACTCCACGTAAATTATGTAATGTGTTTTTTAGGTAGGTGAAGGAGTAGAAGTGGGATAAAGTAGGCTGAGTAAATTCATTAGGGATACATGTAAGCTGTGTTTTAATTATACATTATCCCAAGGTAATATATACCTAATAAACTATATACATAACTATATATAACTATATGAGAAACTACGTATATAACAGTTTATGTTACTGAAAACCATAGATTTGTAAAAATATATCCATTTTCTTTCTTCTAAGCCTGGCTTTCATGTCTTCTGATATTAATTACTCCATCATTATTTTCCCTTAATTTTTATTACCAATCTTATTAGAATGTAAGCTTCTCAGCAGAAGAATATAGGTCTGTTTTATTCAACAGTTCATCATCATCATCAAACTGCCTTGCAATAAAACTGCCATATAGTCTCTTACACATATAAATAAAATGTTTAATAAATACATATTTTTAACTAAAGAGAATCAGCAACATTAGTAAAGGAAAGAAACTTGGAGATCATCAAGTTTTCGTAAATAAGAAAACTGAGGCCAAGAGAGGACAGACAAAAAAGCTCAAGATCACAGAACAAGTCTATGGGAGAGATTATATGGTCATGCAAATAGTGGTAATTTTGGATTTTTTCCTTTAAACATTATTGCAATATCCATTCTCTCTTTCTTCTTTTTAGTAAGAAAATATTTCTCATTATTATTTTCAATCACTTTCCCTTTTAACGATAAAGGATAGTCTCTTTAATAAAAATGAGTTGTTGGGAAAATGAATGAACATAGCGTTAAGGGTAGTTTCTCTGGTCACCATGCATGATGTTTCTGAAGTATGCAGTGGATAAAACATTAAGATTAACTTAATGTATATGGATAACATTTCTACAAACTAGTTTCAGTCATAAAAAATATAGCACAGAAAATGTCATTTCCAAAGTACAAAGAGTTTCATGGTTGTGCTAGGATTCAAACTGAGGACTTTCTAGTTCAAGTGTAGAATTTTCTATGAAATAAACGTATATATATGTTAAATTAGCACGGTTTCAGAATAAATAATAGATAAATGTAGTGCACACTAGTAACCAATTTTAAGTTTCTATTCTCTTTTCCTCCTTCAGAAGCTCTACCTGGTGACTGTATTTTACAACCTCTCTTTCAGTTTGATATGGTCATATGACTGTGTCCACACTAATGGCATATGAACAGAGGTGGTATGTGCAACTTTTGATGTATCATTGCATTGCACTATTTCCCCTGGAAAAAAATGTTAGAACACAGACTTTGTCTTGGACCGTGCAGATCAGGACAATACCTTGGAGTATGGGCAGATTTATAAAGGATCTTGGTTACTGAATATTTTTTAAAATGTTTATTTATTTTTGAGAGAGAGAGAAAGAGAGCACACATGCATGCAAGCAGGGAAGGGACAGTGAGAGAGGGGGAAAAGGATCCAAAGTGGGTTCATTTGGCTCTGTGCTAACATCAGAGAGCCTAAAGTAGGGCTTGAACTCATGAGCTGCGAGATCATAACCTGAGCCAAAGTCAGAAGCTTAACTGAGTCACCCAGGATGTCTAGGTCTCATTTTTACTACATCCTTAGCCATATGTATGTAGCCTATACACTTACTAATATAAAGTAAATAAGAAATCAAGAGAGACAGAAGGGATGTAACTCTAACTTAAGCAAGAGATCAGAACTCAGATCCTGGAAGCCAAGAGTAGGTGGAAAATAGAAGACCAAGAATTGGACAGGGTAATTAATGACAACTACAGACTGGGAAACATATACTGCTTATGGACACAAAGAACTCATGCTGGATATGCTTAAGAGTAATAAATAGATAAAAGGAGAAGGTCTGTTCCTTTTCAGGTTATCTCAGAGAAATTAGAGTGGAAATAAAGTAAAAAAAAAGTAATGAGGATGAAGGTCTTCTCAGGGAGATAAGCAAATAGATGAGAAGCAAGAGAGTTAAATGAACAGTATGGTGAGAATTAATGTGTATCTAAATATGAAGAATTATTTACAAATACACTCATTGAGGGGCTTTTTAAAGGGTTCATTAAGTAGTAGGGACTGAGCTTATATTCTCTTGGCTGAATTAAGTAATGGTTCTGAACCTCAGCTTTATCACCTGAAAAATAGTGGTTTTAAGAATTTGATAAAAACACGATGGAAAGAAAATGGCACATAAAAGTCTAATCATTCTTGTTTATATCATTGTTAGAGAAAATGAGGCAACTAATTCTCTGTAGGATCTGACATCATCAAAGTAGAATATAATAATTTATCTGTGCTCTTGAAAAATAAGTAGACATCTTTTAGGCAGAGAGCAAGATAGGGTTTTTCTTTTCTTTTTTTTTTTTTTTTTTAACGTTTATTTATTTTTGGGACAGAGAGAGACAGAGCATGAACGGGGGAGGGGCAGAGAGAGAGGGAGACACAGAATCGGAAACAGGCTCCAGGCTCCGAGCCATCAGCCCAGAGCCCGACGCGGGGCTCGAACTCACGGACCGCGAGATCGTGACCTGGCTGAAGTCGGACGCTTAACCGACTGCGCCACCCAGGCGCCCCAAGATAGGGTTTTTCAAACAGAAGAAAGTATAGACTTAAAGGCAAAGAATCAGGTAAGATCATCATATATAGAGGAAATTAATAGAGATTTACAAAGCTTGGAACACAGGTTACAAAATAGAAAATAACTGAACAAGTAGATAGGGACAAAATCTGAAAGATTTAACTTCCAATTTAAAGATATTAGACATAATCCTATGTGTTAAAAAGCATACTTTTTTTTTAACCAAAGAGTGATATGAAAGGTATATTTTATACAAAGAAATCCAAGCTTCATTATGGTGTATGGAAGAACAAAACAGGCCACTACAGGGAGATTGGACAAAAGATTTGGAAAGAGAATTGATAAGTCAGGGGAAACAGGCATACATAAAGAAAACAAAAAAATGATTGAAGAGATAATCTGAAAATAGAATCAGTATCACTTGGTAAATAACTGGATGTGGGATACTCTGTAACTTGAGAAACTCATGATTCTAATAAGCAAAATTTCAAAAACTGGGAAAGAAATAGATTTTTAGAAAAGAAATGAGTAAGTTTTATGAAATTGTGATTGTTGCCAAAAGTATAGGGATATGGGTATGCCTCAGGTATATATACTTAAGGTAAAATGATGCATATAAGAGTAACATAAAAATCATATTTTTGCTATATTGTTCATCTCCTATATCTTCATACTTCTTCATAAGGAGTTTGTATATTTAATATCAGCTGCTTACTCCCAAGAAAGTATTTGAATTTCAGTGTGAAGGAGCTCGTTGTATGACAAAAGGAACAGAATGAGGAAGACATTAAACATGGCCCCTGCATTTATAAAGCAGAGTCTAGAGTGAGGAAGCAGATGAATTGTGATGGTTAATTTTATGTGTCAACTTTGACAAGGGAAATGGATGTCCAGATTAAACGATATTCTTGGTTGTGACTTTGAGTATTTCTGAGCAAGATTACCATTTGAATGAGTAGACTCATTAAAATAGATAGTCTTCCCCAATGTGGGTGAGTATCATCCAATCTGTGAGGGCTCCAATAGAACAAAAAGGTTTATGAAGGAGGAATTCACCCCTTTTTGTTTCCTTCATGCCTTCCTGGGCCAGGATATCAGTCTCCTGCCCTTGAACTGAGATTTGCACCATCAGCTCCCCTGGTTTTTAGGCCTTGGGAATAGGACTGGGATTATACCAACGGCTTTGTGGGGTTTCCATCTTGCAGATAACAGATCATGGGACTTCTCAGGCTCCATAAAAGCATGAGCTAAATTATTACAATCTCTTTATATAAATCCACTATGGCTTTATTTCTCTGGAGGACTCTAATACACAAACTAAGAGAAATTTGTTGATCAAGGTACCATCATGACCAATGGTGAGGAGAATAGCAAGGTGAAGTCTAGCTTGTGGGGTTATACTCACATGGTAAATGGAATCACACAGCTATTCTTAGTCATGTTTCCTGTTGAAAGGATTTCTGTCCCTAATAGAAATGAAGTGAACACCTTCCAGTAGCAACAGCTAATATATATAAGAAGAATAGAAGCAAAAAACCACTCATCTAATCTAGAAAGGCCTGATGGACAAGCAGGGAGAGGAGAAAAAAAGAAAAACACTGGCCTATATGAAACCATTTCATCTGAAAACTTTCAACTTCAGTAAAAGGGGTTTGTTTAGTCCTAACAATTTCTTCACCAACTCAGGCTAATATTAAATTTAGTCCTCTGTAAAATCCCAAGAAAAACATAAGTAAATTGAAACTAAGAGATAAAGAAAAAACTTTCACTGAACTTGTAATTTAACAAAAATTGTTATCTATAGATAAGAAAAGGAACAGGGTGAAGAGGCAATGATGGAAGGGTGCCTTTTCGAAACACACCCTGTTACTGTAGTTTTGGTTTAGAAAATATATAAATATTTTACATATTCACAAAGAAAATTTTAATTTACAAAAGCCCCCTTCACCAAAAAAAAAATTGAAAAAAGTAAGTAAAGAAACTCAACTTTATATCAAGGTGGAGAGATAGCCACATACAGAAGTAAATTACTTTAAATGACTTTGAAATAAATTAGAAGCACAAAGAAATAGTAAATATTATTTAGCAGTTTAAATTTGGGGTGTAATCAATATTTCGAATTTAAACTTATTGTGTAGAATAACACAACTGTGTTTTACCTTAATGTTATAAACCAAATACTTCAGTAAAAAAGAATGAGACCAAGATCCAACCAGTTTAAATTTTATAATGTTAAAATTGAGTCTGAAATATGATAAACCTATAATTTTTCTTAGGAAAACTACATTTTTCTATCTAAAGAAAGGTTTGTATCTTCAAAAACAGCCATGTCGTGAATGACAAGAAAGATAAGAAACTCCAGATGAACAATCAAGAGAAATAACAAAAGAATTCTTTGAAATTCAGAGTATTCAATATTCAATACTTAGAAATACTGAAGTGATTTTAAAGTTTAATGTAAAAATTTCAAAAACACTGTCATAAAATAATTTTTCTGCAATATAAACCAGTAAAATATTGCTGAAATCATTGACTGAACAAACGCTTTTAGGTCAAATTAGATTTTTGTAAACAAAGAATCCTGTGACTAGCTTCAAAGTTAGTTCTGTTAAATTAAGAAAAAATCCCATTTACAATTGTACCAAAAATAAGATACACAGAATAAACCTAACCAAAGAGGTGAAACAGGTATACTCTGAAAACTAGAAAACATTGATGAAAGAAATTAAAGACACAAAAAAGTAGAAAAACATTCCATGCTCATGGACTGGGAGAACAATTATTGTCAAAACGTTTATACTACCCAAAGCAACCTACACATGTACTGCAATCCCTAACAAAATATGAACATCCTTTTTCACAGAACTAGAACAAAGAATCCTAAAATTTGTATGGGACCACAAAAGACCCCGAATAGCCAAAGCAATCTTGAAAATGAAATCAAAGCTGGAGACATCACAATTCCAGACTTCAAGTTATATTACAAAGCTATAGTCATGAAGAGAGTATGGAACTTGCACAAAAACAATAGAACAGAAGAGAAGACTCAGAAATGAACCCAAATCTATATGGTCAATTATTCTTTGGCAAAGCAGGAAAGAATACCTAACCGGAAAAAAGACAGTCTCTTCAATAAATGGTGATTGGAAAACTGGACAGCAGCCTAAAAAGAGAAAGAAACTGGGACACTTTCTTATACCATATGCAAAAGTACACTCAAAATGGATGAAAGACCTAAATGTGAGACCTGAAACCATAAATAAATAAACCATAAAATCTTAGAATGAGAACACAGGCAGTAATTTCTTTGACATCAGCCAAAGTAA
The DNA here is from genome assembly GCF_022079265.1 of Lynx rufus. Taxonomy (NCBI): domain Eukaryota; kingdom Metazoa; phylum Chordata; class Mammalia; order Carnivora; family Felidae; genus Lynx; species Lynx rufus. Next base: position 51,274,455 of record NW_025814845.1, read on the forward strand.
CTCTTTTGTAGATAGGTCTCCTGAGGCCAGGGAAACAAAAGCAAATATAAGCTCTTGGGACTATATCAGGAAAAAAAAGGAAAACAAACAAACAAACAAAAACACCTTTTGCATAGCAAAGGAAACAACCAACAAAACTAAAGGGCAATCTATGGAATGGGAGAAGATATTTGCAAATGACATATCCAATAAAGAGTTAGTATCCAAAATATATAAAAAATTTATACAACTCAACACCCCAAAACCAAATAATCCAATTAAAAATGGGCAGAGGATATGAACAGACATTTCTCCAAAGAAAACATACAGATGACCAAAAGAAACATGAAAAGATGTTCATCATCACTAGCCATCAGGAAAATGTAAATCAAAACTACAATGAGATATCACCTCATACCTGTCAAAATGGGTAAAATCAACAACACAAGCAACGACAAGTATTGGAGAGGACGTGGAGAAAGGGAAACCCTCTTGCACTGTTAGTGGAAATACAAGTTGATGCAGCCACTCTGGAAAACAGTATGGAGGTTTCTCAAAAAGTTAAAAATAGAACTACCTATGATCCAGTAATCACACTACTGGGTATTTTCCTAAAATTTGCAAAAACACTAATTCAAAGGGATACATTCACCCCTATATTTATAGCAGATTGTATACAGTAGCCAAGATATGGAAGCAGCCCCAGTATACATCAGCTGATGAATGGATAAGGAAGGAGTGAGTGTGTGTGTGTGTGTATGTGTGTGTGTGTGTATGTGTGTGTGTGTGTGTGTATGTGTATAATTAGGTATGTATACACACACACACACACACACACACACACACACACACACACACACAGAATATTATTTGGCCATATAGAAGAATGAAGCCTTGCCATTTGCAATGACATGGATGGAGCTAGAGAGTATAATGCTAAGCGAAATAAATTAGAGAAAGAAAAATACCATGGGCTTTCACTCATATGTGGAATTTAAGAAACAAAACAAATGAGCAAAGGGAAAAAAGAGAGAGAAAGAAACAAATCAAAAACAGAGTTGTAACCTCTAAAGAACACTTTGGTGGTTACTAGAGGGAAGTTAGGTGGGCAGATGGGATAAAGCGTAATAGGGATTAAGGAGGGCACTTATCGTGATGAACACTGAGTAATGTATGGAATCATTGGATCACTATATTGTACACCTGAAACTAACATAACACTGTAAGTTAACTAAATAGAACGAAAATAAAAACTAAAGAAACTACTTCTTTTAAAATTCTCAGGAAAGGGTCCCCTGGGTGACTCAGTCGGTTAAGTGTCTGACTGCCTCAGGCCATGATCTCACAGTTCGTGAGTTTGAGCCCCACTTCTGTCTCTATGCTGATAGCTCGGAGCCTGGAGCCTGCTTTGGATTCTGTGCCTGCGCTCCTCTCTCTGTCTGTCTCTCTCTCTTCTCACTCTCAAAAATAAACATTTACAAAAATAAAATTCTTAGGCAAGTGTTACTCAACATTTTCAGATTTGGATGAGCAAAAGGTAATTCATAAAGGTAATCCGTAAGCAATGGATGTAATTATTTATGATTTATTCGGGATTTCTTTTTAAGTTCCAGTTTAGTTGGTCGTTGTTTTTAGTTTTTTTTTAAGAAATACATTATGTTAATCTTTCTTTTCTGGGAAGTAAGAAACATGGGCTTTCAAAAACCTATCTATTTGCATGGCATTATTTTGTATGTTATTATTATACACAGAACACCATGGCCATGGTTTATTTAGATTAGATTTATTTATCTTAATTTAGAAAAAACCTGTGGTATTTACTACTAAAACATTATCTTTAAGATTTTTTTTAAATGTAAGATTTCAGGCACAAAAATTGAATGGTTAAAGAAATGTCTTTCTATTAATGTGCTGCTTATATAATAACTGAGCACCTCAGAAATAGAGAGTGATATTTAAACTCAGTGGGAAGATCATGAATATCAGAGTTCCACTTAACAAACATTCTTGACAGGTTTTTATTTATTTTTAATATGCTAGCAAAAACATTTAACAGAACTCAGGGTGATTTTCAGTATGCTCTCACACAATCTTAGTACTTCATGTGAACTTCAGGCATCTGTGAAGTGATCATTTACTTTCACTTCTTTCCCAATTCACTTTGTCTAAAATGACTTGACACAACATAAATTTACTTTATTTCACTTACAAATATAAAAAGAGAAGTCTTTTTGTTTTATGAATTAGTTTCCCTTTGTCCATATATCTTTCCCAGCTGACAAAAATAATGTATATTAGAGTCTGTGTTAATCTCAAATTCCTCTAGACTTTTAGTCAGGTAAACATGAAAATCTGCATATTATAATTACTATAAACCTGGAAAGGTTAATTTGGACATAATTTTTAATGTATCATCTGCTAGACTTGGAAAACAATGATAATTTTACTTCGTCTCATGCTTTCTCTCGAACCTCCTTTCAAAACTTTTCCAACTTCGGCCTTCCAGAAACTAGGGAATTTCAAACTATAAAAATATACTTAATATATACGTTTCAAACTAATCAATTTTACATAACAAAATAGTTTTAGTCTCAATATTGTTACATGAGTTTGATTTGGTCTGTGTATGATCTTTTGGGATTTCTGTTTTGTCTCCTGATATCATTTTCTTGAATGTACCATGTGGCAATACTACCTACTATTTTTCTTGTTTTCTAAAAATTGCTTGTAAAACCTCCCAGAGTATTTAACGAAAATGTTAAATTATTTGAAAAATAGTTATTTTATTTTTTTTTAATTTTTTTTTCAAAGTTTATTTATTTTTGGGACAGAGAGAGACAGAGCATGAACGGGGGAGGAGCAGAGAGAGGGAGACACAGAATCGGAAACAGGCTCCAGGCTCTGAGCCATCAGCCCAGAGCCTGACGTGGGGCTCGAACTCACGGACCGCGAGATCGTGACCTGGCTGAAGTCGGACGCTTAACCGACTGCGCCACCCAGGCGCCCCGAAAAATAGTTATTTTAGCTATATTTATTACTATGAAATTTTTTATAAGCTGTGATGCTGTATTTTTAATCTATTGATGCAGCTGTGTTCTTTTCGTTAAAATATTTTAAACCGTTTGTATTCATATAGCTCTAATTTCTAATAAATCCATGAATCTCAATGTTTATAATGGGTAAACTTTTCTTAAATATTTACTTGATGAATTTTTCATATTCTAGAATTTTCCCTTAACCATGTTTACTTTTGTGAATATGTCAATTTGTATGTTGAGGTCTGAAACAGGTTTCTGACAATTATGTTGAGATAATAAACAATAATCTAGTTGATCTTTCTCTTTACAGTTCAAAGAAAACAATCATGAGATAATTAAAATAAGACAAAACTGAATGCTAAGACCCTGAGTTTTTAACTCAGTGCCAGAAATTAATATCACAAAAGTCATACTTTTCCAATGTGAGTAGAATAAAACAAATAAATAATAAAAAGATTTCCTAAATAATTTCTAAGTTCTTTGGAGTTTAAAAATTCTAGAAAATTATACTTTTGTTGATATGACCTATATATATAGTTATATATATTTATATTATTTTATGTATATATTATATATACAATGCTGAATGAATATTAAAATTGGACATCTTAATTTCTTTTTAGCTTCAAGTTTTTATGTAAATTCCAGTTAGTTAACCTACAGTGTAATATTAATTTCAGGTGTGCAATATAGCAATTCAACACTTCCATACATCACCCTGTGCTCATCATGACAGGTGAATTCCTTAATCCCCATCTCCCATTTAATCCATGCCCCCACCCACCTCCTCTCTGATAATAATCCCTGTGCTCTCTGTAGTTCAGTGTCTGTTTTCTGGTTTGCCCCCACCTTTTTACTCTTTTTCCCTTATGTCTGTTTTGTTTCTTAAATTCTACATGAGTGAAATCATATGGTATTTGCCTTTCTCTGACAGATTTATTTCACTTAGCTGTACACTCTCTAGCCCCACACGTGTCATTGCAAATGGCAAGATTTAATTCTTTTTGATGGTTGAGTAATATTCCATTCTATATAAATATCACATCTTCTTTATCCATTCATCAGTCAGTGGACATTTGGGCTCTTTCCATGATTTGGCTATTATTAAAAATACTGCTGTAAACATCAGGGTGCATGTGACCCTTCAAATCAGAATTTTTGTAACATTTGGGTAAATACCTAGAGGCGCAATTGCTGAGTCAGGGTAGTTCTATTTTTAACTTTTTGAGGGACTTTCATACTGTTTTTCAGAGTGGCTGTACCAGTTTGCATTCCCACCAACAGTGTAAGAGGGTTCCCCTTTCTCTGCATTCTCCCCAACACCTGTTTCCTGTGCTGTTAATTTTAGCCATTCTGACAGGTGGGAAGTGATAGTGCATTGTAGCCTTGAATTGTATTTCCCTGATAGTGATGTTGAGCATCATTTCATGTGTCTGTCATCTAACTTCATGTTTTTGAAAAATTGTTTATTCATGTCTTCTGTTCATTTTTTAATTGGATGGCTTGTTTTTTGAGGTGTTGACTTTTATAAGTTCTTTATATATTTTGAATACTAGTCTTTTACCACATATGTCATTTGCAAGTATTTTCTCCCATTCCATAAGTTGCCTTTTAGTTTTGTTGATTATTTCCTTCCCTTTACAGAAGGTTTTTATCTTGATGAAGTCCCAATAGTTTATTTTTTTTCTTTTGTTTCCCTTACTAAAGGAGACATTTCTAATAAGAAGTTGCTATGGCTGATGTCAAGGAAGTTACTGCCTGTGTTCTCCTCTAGGATTTTGATGATTTCCTATCTCACATTAAGGTTTTTCATCCATTTTGAGTTTCTTTTGTATGTAAGAAATTGGTCCAGTTTTATTCTTTTGTAGGCTGCTGTCCAGTTTTTCCAACACCATTTGTTAAAAAGACTTTTCCATTGTGTATTCTTTCCTTTTTTGTCAAAGATTAGTTAACCATATAGTTGTGGATCCATTTCTGGGTTTTCTCTTCTGTTCCATTGATCTATGTGTTTGTTTTTGTGCCAGTGCCCTATTGTCTTGATCACTACTTATTTGTTGTTTTTTTCTTTCATAAATGTCATAGCAGGTTTATTAGTAAGAGCCATAAATGGAAGCGGTCAAAATATCTATCAACAGGTGAATGGATAAATAAGCAACCATATGGAACAATCTAAAAATCATTATTCTACTTGAAAATAAGCCAGATTACGGGGAGGGGGGGAGGGGGGGAGGGAGGGAGGGAGGGAGACAGAGAGAAAACACTGAGTGATTCTACACATAAGATTCTAAGAATACAAACTCATCTATATTTGTAATATAACTTGAAGTCTGTGATGCGTCCAGCTTTGTTTTTCTTTTTCAAGATTGCTTTAGCTATTTGGGGTCTTTTATGGTTCCATACAAATTCTGGGATTTTTTGTTCTAGTTACGTAAAAACGATGTTGGTATTTTGATAGTGATTGCATTAAATGTGGAGATTGCTTTGGGTAATATAGACATTTTAACAATATTTGCTTTTCCATCCATGAGCATGGAATGTTTTTCCATTTCTTTGTGTCATCTTCAATTTCTTTCAAAATTGTTTTATAGTTTTCAGAGTACAGATCTTTTACTTTGGTTAGGTTTATTCCTAGGTATCTTATGGATTTTGGTACAATTGTAAATGAGATTGATCCCTTGATTTCTCTTTATCCTTCTTCATTGTTGGTGTATAGAAGTACATATCTACATATATTATCATGTCATTGGCAAATAGTGAAAGTTTGATTTCTTCCTTGCCAATTTGGATGCCCTTTGTTTCTTTTTGTTTTCTGATTGCTGAGATTAGGATTTCCAGGACTATGTTAAATAAAAATGGTGAGACTTGGGGCTCCCGAGTGGCTCAGTCAGTTAAGCTTCTGACTTCAGCTCAGGTCATGATCTCACAGCTTATGAGTTTGAGCCCCACGTGGGGCTCTGTGCTGACAACTCAGAGCCTGGAGTTTGCTTCGGATTCTGTGTCTCCCTCTCTCTCTGTCCCTCCCCCACTCACACTCTGTCTCTCTCAAAAATAAATAAATATTAAAACAAGTTTTTAAAAATAAAAATGGGAAGACTTGACATCCCTGTTTTGTTCCAGACTGTAGATGAAAAGTTCAGTTTTTCCCCATTGATGATGATAATATTAACTGTGGATTTTTTGTATATGACCTTTACAATGTTGAGATATGTTCCCTCTATCCCTACTTATTGATGTTTTTTCAGACTTTTGTAGTGGTTACTCCACAAAGGACTTGAAACCAAATGCTTCTGTTTTTTTGACTTAGGTATCAAAATATTGGGATAGTTTTTTTTGGGTTATTTCTTTTTAGAATATTAGTTATTACTGCCCTCATTTTTGTCTGAAAGTAGTGTTGGAGAATATGGATAGGACAGATCTAGAATTGCTGATCATTAGGGAAATGTTAAACTATTAATAGCATTTAGAGAGAAAATAGAAAAATATAATACTTTTGTAACAGTATTTTCTTTCTAGTATTAAAGTTATTTATGTGCATTCTTTTATATACTGTAAGAAAAAGGCAGTATATCTGATTCATATCTCACTCATGACATGCATGAATGTATGCTTAATAAATGATGTAATTATTTCTATTGCTTGCTTCTCTTGCAGGGTAAGTTTTTTTTTTTTATTTTTTGTTTTTTAATGTTTACTTTTGAAAGAGCATGAGTGGGAGAGGGGCAGAGAGAGAAGAAGACAGAGAATCCGAAGCAGGCTCCACGCTGTCAGCACAAAGCCCGTCGTGAGGCTCAAACCCACCAACTGTGATATCATGACCTGAACCAAAGTCAGACACTCAACCAACTGAGCCCCCCAGGTGCCCCAGGGTCAGTTTCAAGGATAAGAAAAAAGAGAAAAGAATCTCATATATCTTTAAACTCTTTTTTTATTTCCTGAAGTTTAATTCTTTCTGAATTAGGAAAACCAAGCAAACAAAAATATACCCTCACTCTCAGTGTTGGTCTCCATTCTGGCTCCTTCTCAGTCTCCTCTCTATATGGCACTAACTCTGGTCTTGCCAAGGCCCCAGATTTACAGAGCAAGGAAGCCAAGGTTCAGGAGTCCTCACCGGTGTGTTCTTCCCCAGTGGTTTGTATCGTAGGGAGACCAACCAGACTGCTTTATCAAATGTAGAAGATATGTGCCAGCATGCATGCCATCACCCTTCTCTTTATTGTAGTTCTCTCTCAAGGGCTTGAATTTAAATTTTAGTTCTATCATCCTTCTGGGGAGGATAACTAAAGATTAAGAAAAATAATGTTCTCTAACAGAACTCTACTTCAGTGGTTCTCCACCCTGGTTTACATGGGAATCCCCTAGAAAACTTTAAACATCATGACCAAGCTGCCAAAGAGAAAAAAACTAATAAAGTTGATGTGGGAAGGGACATCAGAATTCTCACATACAGTCAATTTGACAATCAGTGACTTGGAAGCTACCTGGATCACCTGCTCAAAAAATGACAAAATGATCTGAAGATAACAAAAAGAAACATAACTAAAGCTCATTATCTCCAGCCTTGCCTTATTTGAGAATTATGGGTATGATTTATCTTTTCTTAATGACCCATTAAAAAGGTTTTATAATGGGGATGCCTGTGTGACTCAGTCAAATGGCTCTTGATTTTGGCTCTGGTCATAGTCTTATGGTTCATGGAATCGAGCCCCATATCACACCCACACTACGTGTAGAACCTGCTTGGGATTCTCTCTTTCCCTCTCTCTCTGCCCTTCCACCACTTGCACTTTGTCTCTCTCAAAATAAATAAACATTTAAAAAAAAGTGTTTGCAATCGCTCTCTATGTGATATTGAAAATTACAAATTTAAGCAGCGACAACTCCCTGAACTGCCTCAAGATGAATGTGACTGAGGGATGCTACACATGGTTATATGCGTACACTCTCACATGCACGTTTTATCCAAGGGAATCTATTTTCACCTCAGATTCCTTTCATCAAAGAGAACCTAATCTATTGTTTCCCATTATGACTGTGCAATCAAGAAAGAAGAATATAAGACATGGAGAATGCATTGTCCGTGATTGAAAAAAACACATTAATCTAGTAAATACACAGAAATAGCCTTTCAGTTCTTCCAGTATATGCTTTAAGTGCATACACCTACATAGTTTTACCTTGTAGCCCCTCCCACTCCTAGTTAACATAAGATCTGTTCTTCACCTGAAGATTTCCAACCACTGGTGTTTTCAAGATTATAGTCGATTATAGTCCTGTAAGAGCAGAGTGGCTACGCTTATACATAATTCAAATGGGAAATATAAGTTTTTTTCAAATTTATGTTTGGCTATTTTTCCAAATTTGAGTTCATTATTAGCCATAATTGCTAAGGGGAAAACATATCCTTTCTTAAATATGAGACACAAATATTTTATTTAGAAAAATAGAACCTGTGGGGCTCCTGGGTGGCTCCGTGGGTTAAGTGTCCAACTTAGGGTCAGGTCATGATCTCACAGTACTGACAGCTCAGAGCCTGGAGCCTGCTTTTGATTCTGTGTCTCCCTCTCTCTCTCTCTGTCCCTCCCCTACTTGTGTTCCATCTCTCTCAAAAGTAAATAAACATTTAAAAAATTTAAAACATAGAACCTGATATTTCTCTGTACAGCATCCACTTGAGAAGCTTTCTTGTTTATATTCCCATGACTTTTTAAAAGAAATCTTTCAACTTTATTGACTATATTTTCTGTTTGCTTATGTTAATTTATATGATCTATCACTATGGTTTTATTGGTAAAATTTCCTTCTCAAAAAGTTGGAACAAAATGTTATATATAAACAGATTAATCACTGAATTCTAATAAAAGAACTCAAATTTACCTTCCAAGTTCACTGAGTTTGTGCATTAAGTCAATCAATCAGTCAGTCAGTTAGTCAATAAATGTTAATTGAGAACCGGTCTCTGCATATGATTAGGTTTGGGGCCAGAAAAACTAACACTAACACACATTCAAAGAAGGCAGTAAAGTAGTGAAATTTCTACACTTACTGTAATTGTAAACTCTGAAGCTTAAGGACTTAATTAACACTTTAAATTAGTAAGTAATTCAAGCTCTAACTTCTATTACTGAAAATCAGGTAAACAAACCCCATATTTCTCCATTGTCTTACATTTAACAATATTTGGTTATGACTATACATTTGTTGTGTTACGTATATCCCACTTTGATTTATGTAGACAAATGAGAGATCAGTTGTTCTCATGCAGATAATAGTCAAAATCAGATTTAGTATGAAAGTCTCCCCAAATTATTTCCTATTACTGAATGTATGTTCTATAAACCACATACGACCAACTCTAATAATGTCAAAACACAAACACAAAGAAGTATATAAAAAATGTTCCAAAACACAAGATTGATCATATTCAGAAGCCAAAGGAATAAGAAAATAATGCTTCAACATGTTCAGGAACTCAAAGGAATCCCACAATGCTGAGATCACTGTGGTGAAAAGTTCCTCCCTTCTAAAAATAAAGGGCCTAAATCCTGAGCATGAGGGATTTTATTTCTCAAATAAGTTTTTTATAAATTCATTTTGGCTAAGGACAAAAGGAAGGTTGGTAGATTGTGCAGGGCTTTTACATTTAGACTCCTATTCTGTTTTAATACAAGGAGACACAATTGAAAGCATTGGACTCAGACTAGAGTGACCATCTAATTTATCATCCAAACCAGGCAATTTTGTGAACAAAAGAGGAACTACTGATCATTAGGCTGGACAATACACAAAATCTTGAACTCTCCTGTGCTTTCCACGACATAGGGTCATGTCTATTGCACACAGACCTGAAGTTCTAACCCTATTTTTTTTTTTTTACCTAACTAGGTATAAAAATTTGTGGAAATTTTATAATACATCTTGTATCTCAATGCATAGAATTAAACCCGAAAATATGCACCAGGTGTCTGTGACACATTAATCATTCAAAATATGGTAGTTATTCCAGGAGATCTATTTTTTCTTTTGGCATCTTTGATCTAAATTCTGTCAGACATAAGATATTTCAAATTTTTCTATTGCCAAATTTTCTCTATATGTTCGTGAAGATATTCCAGGATATCTTTACGAAATATAGTCGTGCCTGTCATCACTGCCATGAGAGGAACGTGCCCGTTCTACGAGGAGAGAGACATGTGGAGGAGAGCCATCTCAGGCAAGCTCAAGCTAAGTCAGCTGATGTATATATATATTTTTTTTTAGCTCAGGGGCCAAGGAACTTTCTTCCATAGAGGAAAAGGCAGTAAATATCTTCAGCTTCGGGGCCATATGGTCTCAATACCAACTATCAACTCCGCTGTTGTACAACATAGTCTTAGATAACATAAACCAACAGTCATAGCTAAATTCTAATAAAATTTTACTCCTAGAGACTGAATTTGAATTTTATATTATTTTCATGTGTTACACAATATTTTCCCTTGTTTTTTTCAACCATTTAAAAATGTAAAACCCATTCTTAGTTTTAATGAAATATACAAAAATAGTTTTCAAGCCTTATTTGGCCATTAGGCAGTAGTTTGCGAACCCCTGTGTTACTTTGTTGTTTATTCATTTACTATTGAAATAAATATACTTGAGCTTATTGTTTACTTTTACATGTCACTGAAGTTGGTAAATTTTTGTAATTTAGAGTTATTTTACTAACAGCGAATTGATACAACTTCAGTACAGAATAGCCGAAGATTGTCAGTGTATAAACATTCATATCAATATGTGTACACGATTTTGGCAACTTATCACCTTTGCATGTAGTAGCACAATGTCAGTTGTGGTTGATTTGAAAACTGTGCTAAGAAAGAACCATAAAGTCAGGTAGTATTTTGAAATTTTTCACCTGTCTTCTGGAAATTGAAAACAAGCAAACCAGCTATTTTGTTGGTTGAAAGTGAACACAGCATCTATTTATTACCTTTGGACTGAGAATTGCCAGAGCTCACTTTCCTCCTTTCCTTCTGAAACTGTAATGACCAGCTTTTAAGATCAATCAGCCTGGGTCCTTAAGTGACCGTGTTTGAGATGCCCCGTTTCTGTCTGCTAATGGACATCCAGCATGAATGAGAATTGTTAACTTAATTAAACAAAGAGGCCATTAGACTGAGGCGGCTTTAATGCCTCTGTAGCCTACATAAGCAAACCAAAATCTAAGCCAGTATATCCTGCAAGGTTAAGAAATCAAAACCTGAGGACAACCAATCTCAAATAGCCAGCTAAGTTTTTCCATATAAGGCAAATGCTTAAACTACAGCCAATCATAATTTCCTGGTTCTGCTTCCATCACTTTTCTATAAAGGTCTCTCAGAGCTCCTGCCAGTAGTGAGCTCCTAACCATTTCTAGTTCAGCACTGCCAGATCATGATTTTTGCTCAGATAAACTCATAGTTTTTTAGTACAGGAATTAAACAGAATGAAAACCGTTTAGTCGCATAGATTTGGGACTATTTGCTGTCACCATGTAACCTGGTATGATGTGTGCATACATAAACAGTAAAAATTTAGGCTGTATTTTAAGTGCTGTATTTTAAAGATAAATATACATATTGCAAAATAAAATAGAATACTTTTAAAAGTTGTTGTTGTGGTCTTCCTATTTAAAAGGCAAATATTGTTTACTTTTCAAGACCATATCACTGAGCTACAAATTTTACAGGTCCCAAAATTTTCTCCACGGGAGATTAAATACAGAACTCCAGAAAATAAATATAAATGTCAAATAGGATATTTAGGCAGATATGTTTGGCTGTCACCATCAAATTTTAAAACTGCTAATGTGGACCAAAGCAGTTCCTTTACATACAGTAAGCTTCTATCATCAGAAAGTCTAAAGCAAGTCTATTACGGTCCATAAAGAAATACCATAAATTGTTCTTCCATACAAACAAAAAGCAAATAAATGACACGTTGGATGAATTTTTCTTATCTACAAGTAATTCTTATATTGCTCAAAAGGAGTTGAGGTCTGGTGACTTGAAATAATGCAACTGTTAACCTAGGAGTGGTTGTGTCTTTTCTGTGCCCTAAGTTGTTGCTCAAAGCACATTAATATAAATTTTGCATTTCAAGTATCCTCTCTTGATTTAAGGAATGAAAGGGCAAACAAGGAACCACCACACACTTTTCTTGCCTTTTACCACACAATCAATTGCATTCAATCTGTTGCTAGAAATCCTCTAGTGCTGCTTGGCCCTAAATCACCGGTATTCAAAGGTTTATTGCACATTCACACTCGCTTGTCATTTGCAGGAAGTCTAATTGAGAGAATTTACAGTTGGTTGAGTGTTTCATTTAGATTGTACATGTTTAATAAAAGCTTTTTAAGTTACTAATCTCAGCTCAGGAAACAACAAAAGTGCTCGAGGGTTAAAGAATAAAACATAGCAGGTAAATGTTATTGTGTGACATTTCCTTATAATGTTTCCAAGGAACTGCATTTACTGGCTTTGAATTGTTTTTACACATCTAACTCGCTTTGCTGGAAAAATTGAGCCTATTAGTTATACCACGTGACAGAAATGTGATGGTAGAATTACTTCTCAGTCAAAATGCTGTGGTTAGCTGAAAATAGTGTCAATAATTATTGCACTCGAGAAGAAAACTTAATATCTCCAGTGAAATAATCTTGAGCATCTTTTCATAAAAATAAATCTAATTAAATGTTAGGAACTGATTTTAGCCTATGTTCCTGTGCCATCATCTTAAAATGGGACCCTGATTTTCACCTTGCATTATTGAACCATATGCATTGTTTATGGATGGTACTGCGCAGAGGGGACTCATTTCATGCAAATAATCCTTGTTGCTATTTAGCCTTATATTTCAAAGAAAATGTGAAACTATGTAGTAAAAAAGACCACAATGTTAAGGTTCAAAAATGTGACATGATAAACTTCCCAGATATATCAACATCTGAATTCTTCTCTCTGTTTTGATGTGGCTAAAATTGTTTAGCCACATAACAATACAAAAAATTAGACAGTGCTAATAAACAATGCTATAGGACAAAAAATGAAATATGTAGACTAGCTCTTTTAGTAGAAAGTTGGGAACTTGCCTGCCTTCTCATTACTCAGTAAACATTAGTCCCTTGCTATTTTCCTTAGTTTGGTGCACTAAATGCTAATCCTACTGCTTGACACGGAGTAGCTCTTTAAACTCCATTGTTTCTAAATAAACTCTTCTCTTAAATAAAAGTGTGGATCCACCATTACCACCTAGCTCAATTGGATTAGAATTTGCATTTAAAAAACACATAATTTGCAAATGGTGTTGATGATAACACGAGGCATGAAACACATTAGTGTATTAGGATAGAACCATTTGTCCTTAGAATTAAATTTACAGTGGACAAAATAAAGAAAAGCATTCTCTAAACAGATGGCTAAAATTACTAATACCAAAAAAAAATAATGAAAACATTTTCACTAATTAGACTGTTGGACAACATTTCTCTAGAAATATTTTAATGAGTTTTAATTTTAATTGATTTTGATCCAGATTCACTTATTTTCATTTTGGAAAGCTTCAAGCAGAATGATGCAGGGAAGTACTTTGACAACATGGAGGAGAGTATTTCAAAGTGAAATCGAGAGTTTAGATTTCTCTTTCATCCACTCAATCATTGAGCAAATTATATAATTGTCTACATGCTAGATATAGAGCAGTGCACCAATATGCTTCCCGTGTTCCTGAAGCAGACATTCAAATGGAAGAAAGAGATAAACAAGTAAATGTTTTCTTCATGAGTTCCATGGAGAAAAATAAAGTTATAAAGAGAGGTCAGAAGTGGGGTACAGACGGTACGCTTCTTTAGAGTATCAGAGCAGGTCTCACTCATGATGTGATATTTGAACAGAGACCAAGGGCAAGTGAGGGAGTTAACCACATGGATCACCAGGGAGAAAAACTATCAACATTGGTAATCTAGTTCTGTATTAAGCCAAAATCAGCTATGACTACATAAACAGCAATGTGCACTAGAATTGTTTCTTGAGTCATCAATTCGCTGAAAGCTTTATTCAACACAGCACCACATCTGCCATCCGTATCTTCATTCCCTTCCCTTTTCTTTCTGAGCCAGCTTCAACTCTCACCGTGGCTTTCCTCACACGAGGCCCTGTGCACAATCTGCTTAACTACTATTAGGACACATCAAATAGCTTCAACTACTGCATCCTTTTTCCTGCCTGATTTTGTCTGTGTAACCATGGTAGGCTTGAAAGAGAGAAGAAATTCACCTACTTTCTCTGAAAGTTGGTTTTAATGTTTTCCATCTTATCGTGTATTAGCTTCCTCGATATTTGTATGTCATCTGTTAATGCCTTTGTTTCATCACTTCGTGTGTATTCAAATCAGTCAATAAAGACATCCTTGCTTCCCAACAACTGCACACTTGCCATTACTTCTTCTTAGCAAATAAGTACATGTTAGTTTTCTACTGCAATTGTAACAAATTACTATAAACTTGGTGGCTTACAACAACAGCTATTTATTATCTCACATTCTGTGTGGGTCAGAAGTCCAGGAGAAGCACAGCTCAGCTGTGCATAGAGTCTCACAAGGCTGAAATCAACATGTCAGTAAGGCTGCCTTCTTATCCCAAGACTGTAGGGATGAATTTGCTTCCAAGCTCATTTAAGTTGTTGGCTAAATTCACTTCTTTGCAGCTAGGGGAGAGAGGTCCCTGTTTCATCCCTGTCAGCCCCAGGGCCTGACTTTCCTGTTAGAGGCTGCCCACATTCCTCGTTATGTTTTACATGTGGCCCTTCCTGCAACAGCAAGGCTGGTCCACACATTCGGAATGGCTAACCTCTTCTGCACTATTATCTCTCTTCTGCCACCCCACCCAAAAATGTAGTCTTTCTCTGAGTCCAGCCAGAGAAACTTCTCTACTTTAAAGGACCTAGGTGTTTACATTGGGTCTACCTGGATAATCAAGTATAATCTCCCTATTTTAAGGTCAATTAATAATTTTTTTTAATGTCCACTTACTGATTTTGAGAGAAAGAGAGAGAGTGCAGGGCAGGGGCAGGGAGAGAAATAGGGATAGAGAGAACCCTAAGCAGGCTCCAAGCTCAACTCAGAGCCCAACGCAGGGCTCAATCTAACAACTAGGAGATCAGGACCTGAGTCAATATCAAGAGTCATATGTTTAACTGCCTGAGCCACCCAGGTGCCCCAGTTGATTAGCAATTTTGATTCCATCTGCAAAGTCCCTTCACAACAGAAACTAAATTAGTGTTTAAGAACGGAAATCTTGGGGGAACACCTTCAGAATTTAATCTACCATAACGTGCTAGCACCTTATGTTAGTATGTGTTGTCATAAAAAGAGCAGCTGTTAAAGCTGGTAACTATTAATATCTTTACGCTATAGGTGGAGAAAGTGAATGCAATTTAAGTAACTTCCCCAATGTTCTTTACCCAGTGAGACCTGGAACAGGAATTAAATCTATGTCTGTATGATTCCAGAGCACATGTTCTTCCTCAAAGAATGGCATGCTCTTCTTCAAACAATGAATGGCGATGTCAGATACACCTTGATGAGCAGGAATCAAGGCAATGGTTCTAAGTTAAGCTTGATTAAGCAACTACTTTGAGGTCAGATTATGGATTAGGTACCTGAAAGACTTCTCTGTAGCACAGTAAATAGTAATCTTCTACCTGGAAATGCATTGCATTTGAAACTACTGATGGTCCTTTTAAAAGTACAGTATTCTTTTTGTTTGTTTGTTTCTTTAGATAATTTTGTTCACATTATTTTAACTCATGAGTTAAAACAATCACCTCTCCATTTAAAAGAATAATTTTATATTTAAATATAAAGGAAATAGATTAAAGCATTAATTAGAAGAATACAAAATATGTATATCCCAATACTAGAATTATGTCATGATTCTTTAAAAGGCATATGTTATTTTAATAATAAAGTTACAATTAAAAAGATAACCACTTTAATGTTGTGAAAATAGTAATGAGATTTTTAACATCAGTTCTAGATCACTGATATATATATACAGCAGCGTTTCATATTTATAAGTTTCAGTCATGAACTTCAGCTTCTACATATCATTTGTTTATTCTAGAAATTTTGACTAAATGTAAGTAAATCAAAACACAGTTAGAAATCATAGATAAGGATTTCCAAGCGCAAATTAAAAAAAAAAAAAAAGAGGTGAGTTTGGCAATACTCATTTAATTTATAGTCAGACTAAAAAAATTGTAAAAATACTTGCATTTGTAGCCAAACTAGATAATTTGAGGGCAGAATATTTTAAAAGCACTAATAGTAACTATTTTTTCCATTATTCAATGAATAGATTAATATACTAGATATTGAAGAAAGCATTCCCTGACTTACATTATGGATTACGGTTGTATAGCCTTTAGAATAGTGTGAGTTCCAAGATTGCAACATTTTTCAGATAAAATAAAGTGAACATAAAGTAAACATACTGTTTAAATTTTAAATTCAATGCTATGTTTTTCACAAAAGTCTTTTATTGTATTGTAATTTCAAGAAAAAAAGAAATGATGCACTTGGGTCATTTTCTCAACTCATATTACCTAGTTAATTAGATTAATATACAGAATCAATTGATCAGCAAATTGTCATTACTTGTAATATAGAATCTGTAACCTTGCTCTTTTAAACTATAGGTCTTCTCAAATTTAAGAAAAAAATTGCAATCAAAGTAAATATTTTTAAAAGATGAATGCTTATACCAATAGGGATTAAACACAGTAAGGATTCTCCTCTTAATTATTGACAATTTTTAAAATTTTTTTCTTTTTGAAATTTTTTTTAATGTTTATTTATTTTTGACAGAAAGAGAGAGAGAGAGAGAGAGAGCGAGCACGCATGAGTGGGGGAGGAGCAGAGAGAGAGGGAGACACAGAATCTGAAGCAGGCTCCAGGCTCGGAGCTGTTAGCAGAACGGGGCTCTAACTCACCAGCCATGAGATCATGACCTGAGCCAAAGTCAGACACTTAACCAACTGAGCCACCCAGGCTCCCCGCAAATTTTTTTAATTTCTATTAGCCGACAAGAAAGATAATCTTTGCATTCACTGATATATTGGTTACAGAGAATAAAATAAAATTTGAGGATTTGTCTAGCACATTGGAAACTTAAAAATCTTAGCTTTTAACAGCTTTATAACTTTAAGGATTTGCTATTTTCTATACCCAATACACATGCACACACATATACACACACGCGCACGTACACACATCCACCACAAAAAACTTAGCTGGAGACAAGTTAAATCTCTGTAGGGACCAGAACCTCTCTACACTAGCCGACTGTGATTTTTAACTTATTTCCAGGCCACCCGTCTAGTTTTCTGGGTAGTCAGATTTCTTTCCACTAGCTACTGCCAGAGGATGTGTTCAAAGACCTTAGTTCTGGGATTCCGCTTGGCATGCACAGGGTTACTCAGAGGAGCGACTCTGCAGTGTTTTCATAGTATAGTATAGAAATGGAGGTTTGCGTGTATCAAATCCTTGACAAATGTTCCAGCAGTTAAGTAAAACTTTGTTTATATTGCGTGCCTCTCAACAGAAATTAAGAGCTGTGGAAACAATTCACGCAAGTGGTTGGCAATCTTCTCTCGTTCTCTCTTAGTGAATATGACAAGCTCACCTGCTGTGGGAGGCTGAAAATAAAGGACAATCTCACCACATTAATAAAACATGAGCCACAACTGAATCTGAGGCCAACTAAACCACCAGAGACCTAGTGTGACGCTTAATTTTGTCGATGATGGAAGTACTTTAGCCTGAGGTAACTTTCGTGGAGGCCATATTTGCGTGCAAACCTTCACTTAAAGCACTACAGCTGGGCAGAGTTAATGTTCATAGGAGTGTAAACTTACAGTAAAAGGCAGGAACCACATGAGATGTTACATCGCTCAAGCCAGTCAACTTTGGTAGTGGCCTAATGTTTTATTGAAGCTCATTCCTCCTCACAAGAGATCTGAAAACCCACTTAGTGCCCTCAGAAAATTGTCTGTTTTGGCTGCATGGACTGGTTCCTAATCACAGAAAGATAAAAACATCAAAATAAGCTAATAGGGTTTTGCCATGAAATACGGTCCCGGGAGAGCAAGAAGTAAAAGGGGAAGGTTTCTGGGGGATCTATTAAGTTCAAGGGTTTGGTGAGGTTAAGGGAACATGCTCCCATACAATGAAAGGAGGAGACAGAAAAGGCATACAAGTAAAAGGGGAAGTTAAGAAGAAAAAATAAAAAACATATTTTTTAGGAAATGAAAAAAAGATCCAGTAAATTAAGTAAAACCATCCTTAAATTATGTATCAGTCAGTGTTTGAAAATGATGCTGAGGCATTGAAACAGAATTATGGTGATGGCTCATATGAAAAATGTTCCTTGGAAAACAGTTTAAATAAGAAATCATGATACAATGCCACCAGAGAAAAGACATTTTGTGAAAGAAAATTTTGCCTTCTGTCAATTAGATATTCCAGGCAAAGATTTCAAAATTATGTTTTCACTTATTTCCATGTTCGTTCCTTGAGAATGAGAAAATAGGATTTCTTTAAATTATATTCTTAACCAAACAGTGTTTAAAAATGGAAATATGGAAGAGAAAACATATAAAATGATTGATTATTGGAGAACCTTGGGATTTCTTGTTGATCTCATCTCCAGCTACTTAGGAGATTTCAAACAAGGGCTTATGGAAAGAAGTCTATAAAGAAAATAGTGCAACTTACAGAGTTAATACTTCTGAGTCTCCGTATGCTTCAATTTGTCGTGAGTTGACTATCCCCATGGTTTAGAAAGTAAATGTTTTATCACCTTTTGTGCAACAGCAAAGTTTTATATCTAATAACTCCCAGAAATTCTTTCTGGGAGGCAATGGCACCCACTAATGGATTCATAAATTTGTTACATAGGGCGCTGATGGTTTTGGTAAAGGTATTAGAGCACAAATTTAGAATCATATATTCTCACATTTGCAAACGTATCCATGTCATTGTCTGCACTTTCTTAGTTCCATAGCAAAGAAGGGTTTTAAGGAAAGAATAAATTATATAAATGTGCACTACCTTGACAGTTCTTGTCTTATATTGTATTTATTGTGAACCTGAGCCAAATTCAGATTTTTAGAAATGATCACTGAGGTAAAAATTCTTACTGTTCTTTCAAAACCGAATAAAACATTACTTCAGGGAGCACTGCAAATCGCTTCCCCCTCTAGCTGAATTCAACCAGCATAGGCATTTTGTGTGGCTCAGACTTTTTTTTTCTCCAATTTTTAATAGCTTGATCCAACTGTTAAAAATTGAGATGCTTTGGAGAGCCTCGGTGGCTCAGTTGGTGAAGCATCTGACTCTTGGTTTCTGTTCAGGTCATGATCTCACGGACCGTGAATTCGAGCCCTGCATCGGGCTCTGTTCTGTCAGTGAGGAGCCTGCTTGGGATTCTCTTTCTCCCCTGGAACTCCTCCGCTTGTTCTCTCTCTGTCTCTCTCTCTCATTCTCTCTCAAGATAAATACACTATAAAAAATTAAAAAATTGAGATGTTTTATATTCCAAGTCTGAATTCCAGCTTCCCTTGGAAGTCAGAAGATCAGCTTCTACCAGCTACTACTACCCACCCACCATATCAGTTGTGATCTATCAGGTGGAACACTGCCAAGACTGAGCCCTATGGCCAGCCTTTTCCAACCCAGTACTTCTCCATCTTCCCTGTGGTCTTAACTTACAATGAGACAAAACCTCTTTGCCATCTATTGTCACTCTTGCCCTATTTTTTAAAATTATTTTTTCTGGTTGTTTTTTTGTTTTTAAATTGTTTTACTCTACATCCTTATCTGTATCGAACATTGAAAAATGTGTATAAGAGTCTTCCAGTTCAAAAGCATAGCAGAGCATACTTCCTTGTGCATATGAAGAATGCGTCTAAAAAAAGAAAAGAATGCATCTAAGTAACATAATATATGCACCTCTATCTTCCACATAGAGTACTCTTTCACCTCCCTGTCCCACAAGGCATTCATATTTCAATGCTTTTAAATCCTTGTTAGAATGTTAATCTCTTTCCTGTGAACCTCTAAGGTATTTCTCATGAAACCTACGTTGTACTTCACCATGGATATGCCTCTTTCCTCTTAACAGACTCAGGGATCTTTGAAGACAAGCCTCATGCCATACTTCTATTTCGTAGCCCCCAAAACACTTGGTTTAACACTGTTAAATAACTTTAACAATTTTTTTATTAGAACTAATGTGTGAAAATGAAACTAGTTAAGAAATACCACATTTATTTTTTTTTTAATTTTTTTTTTTAAGAAATACCACATTTAAATGGCAAGGTACATTAAAGGATTACTATCCAAAAAAGTTCTAGCATCTAGATGAGATGAGTTTGCCCACTACTGGATTTAATAATTACATCTCTCCTTTCTTTAAATACAATTAATAAAGCAGTGTTATGTACAGACCTTCTTTACTGTAGTTTTGTCCACCAGGACTTTTGCTCAAGATTCTTCTTGATTTGGGGCACCTGGGTGGCTTGTCAGTTAAGTGCCTGACCTGACTTTGGCTCAGGTTATGATCTCACAGTTTCTGAGTTTGAGTATCACATCAGGCTCCATACTGAGAGTAAGGAGCCTGCGTGGGATTCTCTCTTTCCCTCTCTCTCTGTCCCTACCTGTTCACAGGTGTGTGCATGCTCTCTCCTAAAATAAATCAATACACTTGAAAAAAAAAAAAGACTCTCTGATTTGCCAAATATAGGTCATAATTTGAAAGTGGAGTAAGATATAGAATGACATTTTTAAAATTCTCTTTCACCCTGGATGAGACATTTTATGACTGCATCGTATTTTTTTTAGAAGTAACTTTACCTCTGCCTATAGTTGAAATAGAGACTTATGTGTTAATTGACCCAGAAATATTTGGTACATTCATTTAATATTTAATGGGTTATATGCAAGAATTATTTTCTATTAGTTAACTTCAATAATTACTATGATAAATAAAAAAAATAATAAAAAATAAAAATAAAAAAATAATTACTATTAAATATCTAGGATTACCCCAAAATTAAAGAGAAACTTGAATAGTTCAAGCAAACTATGGTTATTGCTATAGCACGCCCTAGATAACTCTCTAGAGAATACTTTTTATGCTATCATTCACAATGTGTTAATATTCTAAAATCATTTCCCATTGGGTTCTCTCACATGCTATAAAGTTTACATTATTAAAATTAATTAGATATGGGGCTACGTAATAATAATACGAGCTATAAAAATAACTTATGAATTATTTTCCATATGCCAGGCATGATGACAGATTTGAGATGTATAAATATAATGCTCACAACAACCCTCATTTTGTTGATGAGGAAACTGAGACACCTAGAGATTAAGTAACATGTTCCAGGTCACCCCACTAATAAGGAGCAGAGCCTGCTTTCCACTCAGTCTGGTTAGCTTCCAAGCCTATGCTCATAAATACCATATAAAACAGGCTTTATTTATGGCAATATCATATGAAGTAATTGTGAGTTTCAATAGTTAATTTTTCCCAATTTTAAAGATATATCCTGGATATAATATTTCACGAAGAGAACATAGCTTTGTTAAATTCTGAGACAAATGTGACTATAGTGATTATTTTTAATGTGCAAAAAGATGGTCTAGTGATTCTTTATTCTTCTCTTAATAGGTACCAAATTGGTTAGTCTATGAAGTACAAGTTTAAACCAGTAATAAAATACACTTATGCATTATCATTTATAAAAAATCAGGCATATATTTTAGCACATTTATCAGGGCCAGAGCTGTTGGCTCTGTGTAAATGGTGAATCTATTCCTCCTCTTCCTTGCAAAGTTGGCCGTTTTTTTTTCAAATTTTAGGCCCTGGCATAGATATTGCCTCTCTTGATGTCCCTTTGCACATACTTTGCACACATTTGACTATCACTCCATTAATTTCTTTCAGAGAATTCCTCTAAACTCATGTTTACATAAAAGTTTGTATATATGTATATTGTTTCTTTCCCAGATTAGAGGATAAATTTACAGAATGTGGAAACCATGTGTATTACATTCACTGAGGCATATAATATCATAGGGATTGGCATGAAGAAATGTGTTGCATAAAAGATTTTCAATTAGCTGTAAGTAGTTTGATACTAAAATATAGAGAGTTGGCAGTTGTGAATTGGTGAGAACCCAATAAGAGATCAATTGCAGAGAAAGCCAAAATGTATTCCATACAGTCTATCATACTGTAGATAGTTTCAGTAATACTCTTTAGTGTTTCCAAACCATTTTCTTACATATTTCAATCAATGCAACTTTTGAGCAAACCTTTAAACATAAAAATTGTCAAAATATAATTTCATCTCCACTGCTACAACCTTGGTCCAAGCCACCATCATCTCTCACTTAGACTCCAGCAATAGTGTCCTAATTGGCCTTCCTACTTCTACCCTTACTCCCCTACAGTCTCATCTTGGCACTTAAGTCAGAGCGAATCAGATCATGTAACTCCTCTGATCAAATCCTGCCATGGTTCCTCAACTCAGTAGAAGCCAAAGCCCTCACAACAACCTACATAGCTCTAAAGATCTGGCTTCCACTTAAATCTCTAATTCCTATCCTACTTCATTCTACCTCCCTTTCTTTACTCCAATCATTCTATGTACTTTTTGTTTTTTGAAATGGTATACAAATACACACCTTAGGACTATGCATAGGGTGATCCCTGTGTCTAGATTGCTATTCTTTGAGGTATCCACATAGAGAACTCCCTCACCTTCCTCAGATCTATGTTTAAATGCCATCTCAGTGAGGACTATTCAGACAACATGATTTAAATTGCAACTTAATCCCTCAAAGCCTTCAATACCATTTCCCCTGCTCAATTTTTTTTAACCATACAATTTAGCATCTTCTAACACATTTCAATGGATTACTTTCTTGTCAAGTATCTTAAGGCAAAATATCCTTCTCTGACCATCTGACCTAACATGGGCAATGGGGTGTAAATAGATGTGATGTAAACAGAAGCTTTGCACAAGTCTGAGGTTCGATTTGTCCCTAGGACTCCCAAATTCTGGGAGGAGGACATGTCTGAGCAGTTGCTGGTCAAAAGAGAATGAGGAAACCTGTGGGACAGAATCCAATCTGCAGCCTCAAGTCAAGCCCAGGCTACACGAACCCTGAAGAAAAATCATCTGAATCCACTGACAGACCAAACATCAAGAAAAACAATTATTTATTGTTATAAGCTACCAGGTCTTATGGCAACTCATAAATTATTATTGTGGGAATAGCTGACAAATATATGTGGAATATATTTATCTGTTTTATTTCCTATCTCTCTCCCTCTCTGTTTCTTCCATAAACACAGGTTTACATTATTTTGTATTCCCAATGCATAGCACAGGAAATGGTATGTTGTAGGCACTTAACAATAGTTAAATGAATAAATGAATGTATGATAGCTAATTCTAATGTCACAGTATACAATTAGAATGAATCCTCCTTCATACACATAGGATGCACATTTGTATTTTGAAGAATATCAAAACCCCAAGAGTAATTATAATTTTTAAAATTATTTGAAGATGTGAAAATTATTCTAAAATGTCTTATGCAGAATAACACATACGAATAGCTAGATACAAGGAAAAAAAACTGAAAAAATCCCACAAACATGTAGAAGCTAAACAACATACTACTAAACACATTTGAAGAAATAAAAAGGAAATATAAAAATACATGAAGGAAAATGAAAACACAATGGTCTAAAATCTGTGAGAAATAGCCAAAGCAGTTCTAAGAGGGAAGTTTATAGTAATACACACCAGTGTCAAAAAACAAGAAAGATCTCCAAATAAACAACCTAACCCTACACCTAAAGGTGCTAGAAAAACAACAAAGCCCAAAGGAAGTAGAGGGAAGGAAATGGTAAAGATTAGAGCAGAAATAAATGAAACAAAGACTCAAAAAGACAACAACAACAAAAAATCAATGAAGCAAAGAGCTGGTTCTTTGAAGAGATAAACTCGATAAATCTTTAGCTGCCTCATCAAGAAGAAAAGAGAAAAAAAGGAGAGGACACAAAATCAGAAATCAAGGAGAAATAACAACTGACACCACAGAAATACAAGGAACTATAAAAGAATATTAACAAGAATTATATGCTAACAGATTAGACAACCTAGAAGAAATTGACAAATTCCTGGAAACATGTAATCTTCCATAACTGAATCATAAATAGAAAATTTGAACAGAGCAATTACAAGTAATGAAATCGAATTGGTAATCAAAAACTCCCAACAAACAAAAGTCCAGGAATAGACAGCTTTGAAGGTGAATTATTCCAAACATTTGAAGAGATCATACTTATTCTTCTTAAACTATTCCAGAAAACAGAAGAGGGAGGAAGACTTTCAAATTCATTCTACAAGGCCAGAATTAGCCGGATACCAAAATCAAAGACACTAAAAAGAAAGACAAGAAAGGAAAAAACAGAAAAAAAACCCCCAAAACTATAGGCTGATATCTCTGATGAACATAGATGCAAAAATCCTCAACAAAATGTTAGTAGACCACTTCAATAATGCATTAAAAAAATAATTCACCATGATCTAATGGGATTCATTCCAAGGATGCAAGTGTGGTTCAACACTTGCAAATCAATATGATACATCATGTTAACAAGAGAAAGGATAAAAACCATATGTTCATCTCAAAGATACAGAAAAAGCCCCGACAAAATAAAACATCCCTTCATGATAAAAACTTTCAACAAAATGGTTTTAAAGGGAACATACTTCAACATAATAAAGGCCATACATGTAAACCTAGGGCCAACATCATACCCTGTGGTGAAATACAGAAAGTATTTTCCTCTAAGATCAGGAACAAGACAAAGATGCCTATTCTTGCCATTTTTATTCAACATGGTGCTGCATGTCCTAGCCATAGTAATCAGAAAAGAAAAAGATATAAAAGGCATCTAAATTGGTAAAGAAGATGTAAAACTGTCACTATTTGCAGATGACCTACTATACATAGGAAACCCTAAAGACTCTACCAAAAATCTACTACAATAAATAAATTAGATAAAGTTTCAGGATAACAAAATTAACACATGGAAATTGGTTGTGTTTCTATACACTAACAACAATTAGCAGAAAGAAATTAAGAGAATAATCCATTTACAATTGCACCAAAAAGTATAAAATATCTAGGAAATAAACTTAAAGAAGTTAAAGAACTAACTCTGAAAACTATAAAACACTGATGAGAGAAACTGAAGCCAACACAAACAAATGGATATTCCATGTTCATGGATTGGAACAAGTAATATTAAAAAAATCTATGCTTCCCATAACAATCTACAGATTCAATGCAATCATTATCAAAAAAAAAACAAACAGCATTCTTCACAGAATTAGAACAAATAATACTAAAATTTCTGTGGAATCACAAAAGGCTCCAATTAACCACAAAAATGGTATGGTACTGCCATAAAAATAGACACACAGATCAATAAAACAGGATAGAGAGCCCAGAAATAAACCCACACCTATATGGTCAATTCATCTATAATGAAGGAGGCAAAAATATCCAACAGGGAAAATATAGTATTTTTAATAAATGGTGTTGGGAAAAACTGGACATCTACATGCAAAAGAATGAAACTGGACCACTTTCCTATACCATACACAAAAATAAACTCAAAATGGATTAAAGACCTGAAGCCATAAACCTCCTAAAAGAAAAGACAGGTAGTAATCTTTTGGAATGATGATCAGGGTCATTTATTTTAGTAAATATTAAAGTATGTGATAAAGCTACTATATTTGAGCAACTTGCACATCACCAGATGGTGAATTAGGAAACCCCAGCCTCTGTTACTCCCACCCAAAGATAAAAATTTAAGATAGCTTTCTATAAACAAAAACAGCTCTGGGAGAGCAAAGGTGTCCACTTAAGAGTAAAAAACAGGGGCACCTGGGTGGCTCAGTTGGTTAAGCATCCAACTCCAGATCAGGTCATGATCTCATGGTTTGTGGGTACGAGTCCCAAGTTGGAATTTGGGGCCTTATACTGACAGCTTGAAGCCTAGAGCCTACTTTGGATTGTGTCTTTCTCTCTCTCTCTCTCTCTCTCTCTCTCTCTCTCTCTGCCCTTCCCCCACTCACATTCTGCTTCTCTCTCAAAAATAAACATCAAAAAAATTTTAAAAAAAGGAATGACAGAACAAAAAACCTGATAATAATTACACAAAAAAGGCAGAACAGCTTCATTTTGCTTGCATCATCACATCGCCTAGACTCACACTGCTTAGCACCAAGAAGGAACAAGCCAGCTAGAAAGATTCCCTCCCACCACTGGAAAAGTGAATGCAGGGTGAATGACTAGCTTCTGTAGCCATTCAGGGCACTATAGGAAAAACCCATTTAGTTTTCACCCCACCCAGAGACCAGCAACTATCAGATATACAGAGATAGCTGGAAATAAGGAAGAACAGGGGCTACCAGTAACAACCATGCAGTGGGAGTAACCACAATTTCCAGTGACCTGCTCTTCAGAGGACCCCAGGGTCTTTTGCCACTGAAGAAACCAATAGCCAGCACAGCCTCTACAGAGCCCCTACAGATTCCACCAGTTTTAGGCTCACAGGTATACATGTTTGCAGACACTACCATCTAAATCTTTCCCAGTCCCTCCCCCAACCCCTCCCAAAACCTGGGATCCAAACAGGCAGGCAGATAGCCCAGGCTTCTGCCACTGCACAAGTGCTAAATGCCAGTCTAGACCCCAAATGTGGACCCCTACCATCATGTGCACACTTTTGGCACTAGTCCTCCAGCCATAGCTCGGTATGCCACTGGCCTGAATTCTGTCACTGGCCTCCACCACTTGTATGCACATTCATGGTTACATCCTGCAGCCTTAGAAGTGCACATAGACAGAAAAACCCTCACAACTGTTTGTGGGCCTGAATTCAGCCCTATCTCCAGTTAGTGGCCTGCACCACTGGATTCACACATGTTAGCCATTCCATCTTTACACCTGCATGAACCTTTATAAAGCTATCAGTTTCTCAGCAAAGACTTTGCAGGCCAGGTGAGTACAATGATATATTCAAAGTGCTAAAAGACAAAAAAAAAAGAAAGAAAAAAAACTGCCAACCAAGAATACTCTACTCAGCAAAGTTGTTTTTCAGAAATGAAGGCAATATAAAGACATCCTTAAACACACAACAGTTAAAGGATTTCACACCACTAGACTTTCCTTACAAGAAATGCTGAAGAGAGTTCTTCAAGCTGAAACAAAAGGACAGTAATTAGTACCATAAAAATGTGTAAAATATACAACACACTGGTAAAGCCAAGTATATAGTTAGATTCAGAATACTTTAATGGTGAAATATGGTGGTGTGTTACCCACATACCTCGAGTATAAAAATTAAAAAACAAAGGTATTTAAAAGAACAATAACTATAAGGACACCTGGGTGGCCCAGTTGGTTAAGCATCTGATTTCAGCTCAGGTAATGATCTCAAGATTTGTGATTTCAAGCCCTACGTCAGGCACTCTGCTATCAGCATTGAGTCTGCTTCAGATCTTCTGTCCCCCCTCTCTCTCTGCCCCACCCACGATCATGCTCCCTCTTTCAAAAAATAAACATTAAAAATTAAAAGAGAAATAACTATAAAAATATTAATAAATACACAATATAAAATATGTAATTTTTGACAACATATGTAGGGGGGAGTAAAAGGGTAGAGTTTTTATGTGTGATCAAAGTTAAGTTGTCATCAGCTGAAAGTAAACTTTTATATCTCTATCAGGTTTCAAGTAAGCCTTGGGATAACCAAAAGAAGAGATAGGAATCAAAGTATACCACACTAAAGAAAATCATCAATTCACAAAGGAAGACAGCAAGAAGCAAGAAACAAAGGAACCACATATCAGGTAGAAAACAATGAACAAGATGGCAAGAGAGAGAAAGTTCTTACAAAAGGCATAGTATGTTGAATGGATTAAAACAAACAAAAAACACAAACCAACCAACCAACCAACCAACCAACAACAACAACAAAAAAAAACACAAGACCCAACTATAAAAGACTCACTTCAGCTGTGAGGACACACATACACACACACACACACACATACCCAACACAGAAGCACCTAAATATAGTAAGCAAGTACTAACAGATGTGAAGGGAGTAGTAGATAGCAATACAATAACAGTAAGACACTTCAATTCCCCACTCCTGACAATGGGTAAATCAACAAAGGAAATGTTTTTGTTTTTTTTGTTTTTTTTTTTTAATTTTTTTTTTCAACATTTTTATTTATTTTGGGGACAGAGAGAGACAGAGCATGAATGGGGGAGGGGCAGAGAGACAGGGAGACACAGAATCGGAAACAGGCTCCAGGCTCTGAGCCATCAGCCCAGAGCCTGACGCGGGGCTCGAACTCCCGGACCGCGAGATCGTGACCTGGCTGAAGTCGGACGCTTAACCGACTGCGCCACCCAGGCGCCACAAAGGAAATGTTTTAATTGAACCATATTTTAGACCAAGTAGACCTAACAGATATATACAAAAGTTTGCATCTAACAGAAGCAGAATATATACTCTTCTTAAGTGCACATAAAACATTTTCAAAGAGAGATTATATGTTAGGTAACAAAACAAATCTTAACAAATTTAACAAATCATACAAAGTTCTCTTTTCTGACCAAAATGGTGTGAAACTGGAAATTAATAACAAAAAGAGCTCTGGAAAATCTACAATATGTGAAAATTGCACACACTCCTGAACAAACCAATGGGTCAAAGAAAAAATCAAAAGGGAAACCAAAAAATATCTTGCAACAAAAAATGAAAGCAAAACATAACAAAAGTTATGAGATGCACCAGATACAGTGTTAACAAGGACTTTCACACCAATAAATGACTACATTAAAAAAAGAGAAAGATCTCAAATAACCTAGATTTAAACCTCAAGCAACTAAGAAAATAAATAAATAACTAAACCCAAAGTTAGCAAAAGGAATAAGATCAGAGAATAGAGAAAAATATATAAAAGATGATAAGAGGTGTTTTTTTGAAAAGATAAACAAAAATTGACAAACCTTCAGTTGGACTTACCAAGAAAAAATAAAAGGAGTACTTCCATATGTAAAATCAGAAATGAAAGATGCTACAACTGATAAAAGAAATGCAAAAAATCCTAACAACCTACTATGAATAATTATGACAACAAATGTTATTACTTAGAATAAATTGATAAATTTCTAGAAACAACTTTCCACATTTGAATCATGCAACTTACCACATCTGAATAATGAAAAAGAATATAAATTTGAACATATCAATAAACAAGAAATTGAATCAGCAATCAAAAATTTCCCAACAAAGAAAAGCTCAGAACCAAGTGGCTTCACTGGTGAATTCTAAACATTTAAGGAATTAACGCTAATCCTTCTCAAAATCTTCCAAAAATTTAAAGAGGGAACACTTTCAAAATCATTTATGAGGTTAGCATTACCCTAATACCAAAGCCAGGTAAGGGCACTACAAGAAAATAAAGCTATGGACCAATATCCCTGATAAATATAGATGTAAAATTCTCAACAAAATAGTAGCAAACCAAATTCAACAGCACATGAAAAAGGTCATGTCATGATCAAAGGGGACTTATCCCTGTGATGCAAGAATAGTTTCACATATGCAAATCAATAAATGTGATATACCACATTAATAGAATGAAAGACAAAAATCATAAGATCATCTAGGTAGATACACTAAAAGATAACTTTCAACATCCTATCTTGATAAAAACTCTCAAGGGGCGCCTGGGTGGCGCAGTCGGTTGAGCGTCCGACTTCAGCCAGGTCACGATCTCGCGGTCCGTGAGTTCGAGCCCCGCGTCGGGCTCTGGGCTGATGGCTCAGAGCCTGGAGCCTGTTTCCGATTCTGTGTCTCCCTCTCTCTCTGCCCCTCCCCCGTTCATGCTCTGTCTCTCTCTGTCCCAAAGATAAATAAACGTTGAAAAAAAAAAAAAAACTCTCAAAAAAAATTGGGTATAGAATAAACATACCTCAACATATTGAAAACCACACATAACAAGTCCACAACTAATATACTCAATGATGGTAGGTTGTAGGCTTTCCGTCTGAGATTAGGAACAAGACAAGGATGCCCACTCTTGCCACTTTTATTCAACATAGTACCATAAGTCCTAACCAGAATGATTAGGCAAGAAAAATAAATAAAAGACATCCAAATTAAAAAGAAAAAAGTTACCTTGTATGTTTGTTGATGACATAATCTTTGATGTAGATAATACTAAAAATGCCACCAGAAAAACTGATAGAATAATAAACTCAGTATAGTTTTAGGATACAAAATCAACAGACAAAAAACACGTATCTATACAACAACGTCTGAAAAAAATATCTGCTATCTATTATCTATCAAATCCCATTTACCAAAGCATCAAAAATAATGAAATATTTAGGAATACATTTACCCTATGAGGAGAAAGATCTCAACTCTGAAAAATATAAGATGATGAAAGAAATAGAAGAAAACACAAATAGATATTTTGTGTTCATGGATCAGAAGTGTTAATATTATTTTTAAAAAAAATACTACCCCAGTCTATAGATTTAATGCAATCTCTATCAAAATCCCAATGAATTTTTCACAGAAATTCAAATGGTACCAGCAAAGACCTTGAAATGTAAAGCAATATTAAGTATAAAGTTGTAGACATCACACTTCTTGGTTTCAAATTATTCTACAATAATTACTATAGTAATCAAAACAGTATGGTATAGGAATAAAAACAGACACATAGACTCTATGGAACAGAATGAAAAGCCCAAGAGTAATTATGGGCAATTAATAGTGGACAGGGGAGCCAAGAATACTCAGTGGGGAAAGGATAGTATCTTCATTAAATGGTATTAGGATGGGGCGCCTGGGTGGCGCAGTCGGTTAAGCGTCCGACTTCAGCCAGGTCACGATCTCACGGTCTGTGGGTTCGAGCCCCGTGTCAGGCTCTGGGCTGATGGCTCAGAGCCTGGAGCCTGTTTCCGATTCTGTGTCTCCCTCTCTCTCTCTGCCCCTCCCCCGTTCATGCTCTGTCTCTCTCTGTCCCAAAAATAAATAAACGTTGAAAAAAAATTAAATAAATGGTATTAGGAAAACTGGAATTTCACATGCAAAATAAATAAATAAATAAATAAATAAATAAATAAATCCTACAATCCAGTGCAGATATCAGATACAAACTTCAAAGACAAATTTATTTTCAAAGGCTTATTCCAGTTTCATGGGGCTAGCATGAGGTGTATACGTTTCGGCAAATGTATACTTCAGAATTCACTCATGTAGCAAATGCTACACATGTCCTCCGTTTAGAAGCATTTGTGATGGATGATGGAGAGGCCAGACCCATCACAATCCTGCTTGCTGATCTGCATCTGCTGGAAGATAGACAGCAGAATGTAGCCCCCTATCCACACAGAGTACTTAAGTACAGGAGTAGAGATTATCTTGCTTTTCATCAGGCTGGGCTGTGATCTCCTTCTGCATCCTGTTGGCATTGCCCGGGTATATGATGGTCCCACCAGTCAGCACCATGTTAGCATAGCAGTCCTTTCAGATATCAACGTCACACTTCAAGATAGAGTTGAAGGTGGTCTTCTGGATACCACAGGACTCCATACACAGAAAGGAGAGCTGGAGGAGCACTCAGGACAGCAGAACCACTCACTGCCAATGGTAATCACCTGCACATAGGCAGCTCATAGATTTTCTCCAGGAAGGATGAAGGGGTGGCAGTGGCCATCTCCTGCTCGAAATCCAGGGCAACATAACAGAGCTTCTCCTTGATGTCACTCACAATTTCCCATTCTGCGATGGTGGTGGTGAAACTGTAGTCAAGCTACCCAAGAATCCTCATGAGGTGGTTCCATCAGGTAGCAGTCAGCCAGGTCCAGATGCAGGATGGCTTGGGGCAGGGTGTACCCGTCATAGATGGGCACGGTGTGGGCGACCCCATCCCCAGAGCCCATGACAATACCAGTGGCGTGGCCAGAAGCATACGAAGAGGGAACAGACTGGATGGCCATGTACATGGCTAAGGTATTGAAGGTCTGGAACATGATCTGAGTCATCTTTTCATGGCTAGCCTTTGGGTTCAAGGGGGCCTTGGTCAGCAGCATGAGGTGCTCCTCAGGAGCCACACACAGCTCATTGTACAAGGTATGGTGCCATCTTCTCCATGTCATCCCAGTTGGTAACAATGCCATGTTCAGGGGGGTACTTGAGGGTCAGGATGCCCGGTTTGATTTGGGCCTCATCACCTATGTGGCAGTCCTTCTGGTCCCTGCTCATGATAATGCCCTGTTGCCGGGGCACTCAACCATGGGCGGGAAAATGGCCAGGGGATATCATCCCCAGCAAAGCCTGCCTTGAGCTTGTCAGAGCCATTGTCAATGACGAGCCCAGCAATCTCCTCTACTATTGCCGTTGGTGGAGGTGGAGGTGGCGGCAGTGGATACAGAGACCAGGCAGTGGGAGAAGGCAGAATCCAGGCTGGCTACAGTGAGTGAGACTTCCAGGTTTCTTTTAATTGGAATCATGGATACTTAGTCTACTGTCCTGTTGGTAAGAATATCAGTGAGAAAAAAAAAAAAAAACAGGCTGGCATCCTACTTTAAATATTTTCATACTTGATGCATCTTCTTTTATCACCCAAAATCCTTCAACTTCATGCTTTTCCCAAATTTGAGATCATACCATCTTTGTCCCGTTAAGAGTGTCCTTTGTGTACAAATGATACTGCTCCTTTAAAAGTCATTAGTGAGATGTAGACTCCCCTAAGAGACTCCATGATATGCTGTTTGTGCAGTTGGTTCTCTGAGAGTTCTTCTTCTGTTTTATTCTTGTCCTTCATCTTCAAGATGACATGGTGCCTTCACAAGTATCTCCTTATAATCTATGTAAATTATTTACTATGTTGGTTTTCTACTGCCATACTAACACATTACCAGAAATTTAGCAGCTGAAACAACACAAATTTGTTATTTTACATTTCTGAAGGTCAAAAGTCCCACACAGATTTTGGGATGTCAAGATGGCTGTGTTTCCCCCCTCCCAAGAATGCTCTAGGGGAAACCTGTTTCCATGCCTTTTCTAGCTTCCAGAGATCTATACATCCCTTAGCTTGGGCTCTCCTTCCCTAATCTGCAAAGGCAGCACTATTTCAGTTCTTGGACCCTTCTTCATGGTCACATCTGTCTCTAAGCTCTGCCAAGAAAGTATCATGCTTTTAAGGACTCATGTGATTAGATTTGGTCAATTGGATAATCCAGGATAATTTCCCATCTCAGAATACATATCCCTATTCATTTCTGCAAAGGCCCTTTGACTCTTTGCCATGTAAAGTAACAATATACACATCCCAGGGATTGTGTT
This sequence comes from Lynx rufus, assembly GCF_022079265.1. Taxonomy (NCBI): domain Eukaryota; kingdom Metazoa; phylum Chordata; class Mammalia; order Carnivora; family Felidae; genus Lynx; species Lynx rufus. Next base: position 51,308,028 of record NW_025814845.1, read on the forward strand.
TAGCACATTTTTAAGGGTTTATTATTCTGCCCACCACTTTCACCATGACATCTTCCAAATATGGGGATGTACTGTGTAATATTTCAATATAAAAGCAGATGCAGGGGTGCCTGGGTGGCTCAGTCGGTTAAGTGTCCGACTTCGGCTCAGGTCATGATCTCGCGGGTTCATGAGTTCAAGCCCCGCGTCGGGCTGACAGCTCAGAGCCTGGAGCCTGTTTCAGATTCTGTGTCTCCCTCTCTCTCTGACCCTCTCCCATTCATGCTCTGTCTCTCTCTGTCTCAAAAATAAATAAATGTTAAAAAAAATTAAAAAAAAAAAGCAGATGCAGAATTCCACACATACCTCCAAGAAAAAGTGAATCACATTCAACTTATGTATTTATTAATAACCTCAAAAATTTCTATGTACCAGGATGACAAATTTCTTTCTGATCAAATGTACTCAATATAACTTAGTATTTGATTTAAAATAAAACATTAACATTTTATAAGAAAGGCAGAGATTGTTAAACTAGGGTTCTAAAGATGGATTACTTGGAAACAAACACATTTATATCCCATCTTAAAAATGATTAGGATGAATGAAGATGTAAATTATAATAAAATGATCAAAGAGAAGGCTGGCTGCATCTGGCTCTCTGCCTTAGAAGCTCAGGGATGCCCTTCTTTCTATTTTCAGGGATAATCAGTCCCTCAGGGACTGTCTTATGCTAACTAAAGAGTGGAGACTGCAGGGAAAAAAACAGATTGCACTTTTATTAATTAAAGTGAGAAATAAAGTTGTCACAAGCCCCCAAATTCAGAACTTATGTCAGATCAAGCAGCAGATCTTCAGGCTGTAGCTTTGCTACATGGAAGTCATCATCAGTAGCCACTTCATTGAAGTGACTCAAGAAATAATTTTCCCAGTGACATAATGCTCATGTACAATATAAGCAACTCATCATAATTTTAGTGTAGGATATCCACCTGGGATTCCCAACACCAACATAGGTGAGTTTAAAATGAGAAGAAGAGGCTTGAAAATAATTAAAATCATTGGCTTCAAAGTGTCATATATTCCTTCGCTTCAAATGTCATTAAGAGAGAAATATTCAAATGGTCTCACCTATATGTAAGGAGCGGTGAGAAAATTAGTCCTTGTCTGGGCACAGCATGTTAGAGCCAGCATGGGCAAGGAGAAACATGGAAAGAAAGATGTGTAAATTAATGAAATCTGAGTATCTCTCTCATCATGCTTGTAACTTATAGTCTTTCCTTCCTTTTTAATCACCTGCCTCGTTGTCAGTTACATTGAGGAGTTTAAAACCTCTTTGTCATAACATATCCCGCAGAAACATTTCATGAGGTTTGTACCTTTCGGTGCACAATATCTGAAGATACATGGTTAAGATGAGATTTTAATTTTTCTTTCATCTTCTGATTTTTTTTCTTAAGAACAGACTTACACACACATGTCCGTAAGGAAATGCAAATGAGTTAGCTTCAGCTACTTCTGTTTAGACTACTGCTTATTGGTCTAGTAAGAAAACTAAGAAATGTTTTTTATTTCCAAGAACCACAAGTATCTTCGGTTGTCATGGTATGCAGTTCTTCTAAGCCGCTAAATCTCAATGGTTTCTTTTTCCCTGAGGGATTTTAGTCTGTCTTTGAAGGCATTTCTCTGCTCTTCCCCACTTTGGATTACTGGTAGTTGAATCAGTGTTAACTTCCTAGACTTTGAGTCTATCTTTGTAAAAGATCTTACATTTAACCCTTAAAATGATAGAAATAGAATTTCTAAGGCTAATAATGGGTTTTCCCCCTCTTCTAGACTTTCAAACTTTGCAGGAATCAATTTTCAAAATATATATGCTCAAATCAAAGCAGTTGGAAGTAACAAAGTATATGATGCTACTATAGGCAAAGTTTTTTTTAAATTTTTTTTAAATGTTTATCTATTATTGAGAGAGAGAGAGAGAGAGAAAGAGATAGAGAGCTTGCACAAGCAGGGGAGGGGCAGAGAGACAGGGAGACACAGAATCGAAAGCAGGCTCCAGGATCCAGGCTCTGAGCTGTCAGCACAGAACCTGACCCGGGGCTCAAATTCATGAACTGTGAGATCATGATCTGAGCCAAAGTTGGACTCTTAGCAGACTGAGCCATCCAGGCGCCCCTTAGCAAAGCTGTTAATGCAGGTCGAAGCAGGCTTTTAATTGTTGCAAAGTACTGTGCTCATCTGAGATAACAAAAAATTCCCAGGATTTTTTAATAAATGCATTTTTCTTAATTAGTTTGTGCACTCTTTTGGAATAAGATCTGGAAATGAGTGAGGCACTGGGGAAATTTATTGTTTATACCTCAGAGAAACTAGAATAGTGTAAGACACAGAAATGTTTGCATACAATTGTTTTTAATCTTACTTTGGGGAAAATGAGCACACACTTGAGAAACTCAATAGAAGAGTTAAATGTTTCAGATGACGGTGGGCTTTTCTATTTATCATGATTGCTTGGGGGAATAGGTTACTTTGAAGCACAGGAAGGCATTGTTATATCTAATCCTGGATACCTTCTAAAAATAAAGGACCATTATTTGTGGTTCAAATGCTCATTCCTAAGCAATAAAACTGGATTTGAAAACTTCTATAGTGTTGAAATAAATGAGCAAAATTTTTGAGCTTTTCTTTATTGTCCTCTTCTCCATGACCAAGAGTCTTTCTTTTGGAATCTCAGTTGATTCTCATTATCCTCCCAGAAATAATCTTCTCTTTGTTTCTAGTTTTCTATATATTCTAGTTTTTTTTTTTCAGTGTTACCTAAGGTCTGTTTTAGAAACGAGGTAGAAAGGTTGAAGAAGCATGAATCAAACAATAAAAGTTATGGTGTCAGAGGAAATGAGATGATTTTGCACTTCCTGAAATCTGAAAGCAGTTTATGGCTTTTTCTATTGTAGCAGCCTGAATTTGATCACTTAATTACAATGCAATGTTCTTATAAAAGGCCCATTAACCAAAAAGAGAAGACCAAAAGAGTTTGAGTAGTGTTTATTCAAAACTTTAGAAAGATAATTAAAATGAATGAATCACCATAAATCATTCTGACCCTGAATTTGCTCACACCCTTGTCTTGACAAATTAACAGAGTGGTACAAAAAAATAGCCTGTTTCCAAAGAGATTTTTTCCTCTTCTCTTCAGGTTCTCTATTTACATTCTCACATTTAACTTGTCTAACCAAATGGATTAGAATTAAATTGTAAATGCAACTTATTTCCCGCCTTAAAAAGACGAACACCGTTTAAAACATGTTCACTGCCTTAACACATTTTGTAATAAATTTGGTTTAAAAATTAAATTGATGCATATTCTCTAAATACATTTTTTAGACCAGGAAAAAATATTCTCTTCTTCCCCTAATAATTTTTTTTAATTTTTCAATACACTTCAAGCTACATTCTTCAACTTAGTTTGTTCAATGAAGAATGGAGCTGCACATATTCAGAAAACATCTATAGTAATTTATAATTTTCTTTGGAGGCAGAGATCTAATGCAGTAGGAAATTAAATATTGATATATCATCTGCTCCACACTGTTTGGTAGCACAACCATTTCTGGGATTTTTATTGACACTTTTCATAAAAATATTTAGTTTGTTTATGATGAACTCAGAAAACTAGACTGATATTCCAAAGAGTTAAACATTTCTGTCCTACAGCTGAACAGTAACAGAAACTTTTGCACCTGCCACTTCCTTGAAGTAGTTTAAAGTATTTTATAGTTGACATGACTAGGAAATATGGAGAATATTTCACGTTTTCTTTTAAAATTATATATAAGGGTTGTCTACTCAAAGACTGAAAATGATAGGAATGATTGTCACTCCACATCTATTGCAGTAAACTGTAAAAGGAGACATTCTTTTAGCTTACAAAAAGTGTACCAGAACAGATACTAACATTTTAGTACTCAATGGTACCTTACTAAACTAGCATCTTCATCATTAAGATAATAACACAATGGCCCAGAGAATTTAATGATTTTACCAAAATCATAAAACTTTATTACATCTCAAGTCTCATGCTTCTTACCAAGGATGAGAGCATTCAGCTGCTCGGCTCTAATACCCACTGGGATACTGGAAACAGCATTTTTATCCCCTGTATTAACGTTTTCTCATACCTCCTACAAGTAAGGCAAACTGTACATTGGTATTCAACCATTTCTCACCGATGGTTTATAAACAGCATTATCACCTGTGAAGTAATATCAGCGATGTGTGCTACCTCTTCTATAACCTGAGGGATAAAAAAGCTGCTGACCATAGAAAAGACCAAAAAGAAAAAAAAATTGGCAAAGCCATAATCTTAAAAATCGTCATGCTCATCTTTCCCACTGCAAAGAACGCCTTCACAGAGTTAAAAGTCCATGTCTATCAAAGTAACATTATTTCAGGGAAAAAATATTCTAACCCCTGGTAAATACCTGTCTTTCCTACTTAAATAGTATCTAATAAACTAAGAAGTCTGGACAGACCCTCAGCATTTGGTATAAGAAGATTTAATTAGGGCTTATCTCTTGGAGTGCCTGGGTGGCTCAGTCGGTTGAGCATCTGGCTTCAGCTCAGGTCATGATCTTGTGGTTTGTGAGTTCGAGCCCCATGTCGGGCTCTGTGCTGACAGCTCAGAGTCTGGAGCCTGCTTCAGATTCTGTGTCCCCCTCTCTCTCCGCCCCACCCCTGCTTGTGCTCTGTCTCTGTCTTTCAAAAATGAATAAACATAAAAAAAAATTAGAGCTTATCTCTTTAATCAAAACAAAAAAAATAGCATGTTATCTGTATTCTACCATATATTCAGTGCTTACTAAGTGCTAATAGACATTCTTCCAAGAATTTTCTTTGTATCAGCTTATTACATCTTCCTAAACAACCTCAATAAATAGAACTATTATTGTCTCTATTTTGTAAATGAAAGGAAAGAAACTAAGACACAATTAACCAAATCCCATGTACCACACAGTAGCAACTCTCTTGGACACAGCTTAAACTCCCTAAATCTTTGGTGAACAAATAAATTAATTCTATAACCTGACACTAATTACACAGATCTAGCCATCATTAATAATGCTCAAAAATGTTAATAAGCATGCTATAAATGCTTATTGATTGCTATTGCTTGGGGAATGACACATATTTTCCTTCTTAATTCAATACTAGAGAAAAGAAAGGCTGTATCCAGCCTCGCCAGTTCTTTTTAGGACATTTCAACTTTCGAAGAAGGCCTGTAGAAATACAGTTATCTATATTTATACAGATTGATATTTTCATATATATGTATCTGTGTATATAAATATATGTATATGGAGAGCGAGAGGAAGAAAGATTTCAAATAGTTAATCTGCACTAAAAGTATATCACTGCATTAGGAATAATATACAATGCTGTGCTCTCTTTCCCTCTATGTCTGAATCATCTTTCATTATTGGATAAAAGATTGATTTGGCTGGAGTTAGACAAACCCAGGTGGCTCCCTGATGCTTATCGTGTGCACATATTGTCTAGCACCTGCTGAATATTACTTCATTCTGTTCTTTTCTGTAATAGCCCTTTAACCACAAAATTAATAGTGTACTCAGAGGTGTACAAATGGAAACTAAGCACACATTATTTCAAATTGTTATTATTTCTTTCAGATTGGCTTGAAGGCATTTCACCATTTTGGGACCCAAAACTGGTACATTTGTCTGGTACCACATGGTCAAGCAGAGTCATAATTTTCTCTCCAATATCTGGTGCAGTTATGGTTTCCTTATAAAATATGCATGTCTTTGAGGGAAGAGATTCTAAATGGTAAATATAAATGACTGACTTTTTGTGTGATTTACTCTTTCTTGTTATGACTCTATTTTAAAGTGCTCCATTAATATAGATTTATTTATATGGCATGGGTTGGGTGCACAGAAATGAGACTTGATTGCACTTCAGAATGAAAAGAAAAAGGTTATAAAATGTAATCAGTGTTTATAGTATGTGCTTGTATGTGTGATTCACTGAAAATCCACAGATACAGGATTTACAAGAGATTCTGTATGAGGAATAAAGATGTGTTTGGATACCCTCAGGCAATTGAGTTCAACACATAGAAAGTTAACCTACTAAAAATTCAATTTATATAATCTGTTACTAATTATAAATTGCAATAATATAAAAATTATACATTGAAGTAAGTGATCTATAATTAACATTGTAATCTGTTATTAATTTACCTTAAATACTTAATGAGTTTCTCTTATAATTATTCTGATACTAGATTTTCTTGGCAAACATGAAAGATGAAGTTCCTCAAAGAGATCTTCATCTGTGGAAGGTGGGAGGGTATAAACAGATAAAAAAGAAAATATAAACGGAGATAATCTGATTAGAAAATTCTAAGAAGTTCCTAGAATTCTGATACTCTAGTGTAAGCAAGATTATAATTTAGATTATTTGGTCTATCAAAAAAAATCATCAAGGAACTGATAATATTCAGACAAAGCTAACCCTGCAATATAACAACCCCTTAACCACATCATCACAAGTTTAGGAAATAATGATCTCTTAGATTTACTTTTGGTTGCTTTTTGTGAGACAGATTTTTGTATCTTTGTTTCCCCATGTGCTATTTCTGCTCATTTTAAGTGAAATTTCTAAAAAAGCACAAAAAACAAAAAACACACAAAGAAACAAGCATAGCACTTTCGTGGGTTAATACAAACTCTATTAGTAAATGTTTGCATGCTCCTCCAGTGTTATATCATGTTAATATTCCTAAACCCTGAATACCAAGTTATTCAAGTAATAATCAGTCATCCAGCATGATCCTAATTAGTTTGTGAACTTCCCTACAACTGAGATATAACACTTGAGAAGGAAGCACCTGCTGAACCCTGTGATGAGGAGGGATCTGTGTTTTGGCGAATCTCCAATATTTAATTAACCTGTCATCTTTTATTATGTCTCTGCAAAGCATCTAAATCTTGTACAACTTAAACACGCTAAAAATATTTCGAAACCCAACCTGGCATTGATTTAAGGTTAGTCCCCTATGGGCATCGTATTATTTTTTATAAATTACAATGTTTTTCGGCTTGTGAAAGTGTTTTGTCCTTTTTATGGTTAACATTTGGGCAAGTCCAACTCACAGAAATGTTAAATAGATTAAGCAAAGCAAACTCAGAAGAACGTGATTCTACCTCATTTACACATTGCATTTGTAATTATTCTTTTCAGTTAGGTTCAAAACTCAGAAGTTAAATACCTTGAGCAATGTTTTGAGTTAATGAGCCCAAACTACAACACAATGGTCAGAATGATGACACAGCATACTTTAATTATATAACGCAAGGTAGGTCCTGTACACAAGAATTCTATTTCACTAGAATATCACTATTGTGTGTGTGTGTGTGTGTGTGTGTGTGTGTGTGTGTGTGTGTCTGTGTGTGTGTGTATAATTACCAGTTAAAATAAGTAGTCTATTTCAGGAGTTGCTCATGAGTATAGAATCCTAAATTAAGGTCGGATTCAGGGTCCTCTACGTGACGTGGTACTTAACTCAGATAGGACCCTTTTAACTAAAGTAAATTTGCAAAGCATATCTTTAGTAATTTTTATTAACCTCTCTAAATTTGTCTACTTGTTTATGAACGTCCTTTTGATAAAGCATAATATTTAGAATAATTAATATTTCCCTAGCCACAATATTTTCTTTTTAATTTTTTAATGTTTATTTATTTTTGACAGAGGGAGACAGAGAGACAGAGCATGAGCAGGGGAGGGGCAGAGAGAGAGGGAGACACAGAATCCAAAGCAGGCTCTAGGCTCTGAACTGTCAGCACAGAGCCTGACATGGGGCCCAAACTCACAAACTGTGAGATCATGATATGAACCAAAGTCGGATGCTTAACACACTGAGCCACTCAGGTGCCCCTAGCCACGATATTTTCTCAGCCAAGGGTTCTTTTCACTCATTGAAATTTCTATCAGTTATTCTAAGGTAATAATCCATTGAAAAGAATTAATTTCCATTTGGTATTTCAGACCCAGGGATGACAAGGAGAGAAAACTGGTTGCAGCCTTTTCTGAAAGAGACAGGTAGTCTCCGTATTTCATAGGAGACTTGTGCATAACCCATGAATGTGCAAATTTGTCCACTGCAGAATACACTTGTGTTAAACAGAGCATTTGTAGATATTTGTGGCAGGTGAAAACTCACAAAGTCTTTCAAAATGTAAAAGATAACCTATTATGATCTGAGTTTTTGAACATAAATTGTCTGCTCTTTCTTTCTTAAAGCTAGAGTAATGACTGCTATAGAATTAAAAATACACCTAAATGTATGGTATCACCTAAATCAACGTTACATACAAAAAGAAAAAAAAAAAAAGAGGATGAGTAAATCCATTACCTGTATAAATTGTACAAGAACATAAAATTTCCTAAGTTCTATAACTGCCAGTGCAAACACATTGAAAATGTAACACACAAATATATTTCTGACTTAGGAGTCGGGCTTTTCCAATTATAAGATGTGACTCAGTAGGACTGTTACTCCCAGAAGTGACACTTCAATATTCAAGCAGTGAACTACTAGATTACTGCTCCAAAATGCCTGAAAAACTATGTAACTGCTCCAACTTCACCTTAACACTAGAGTGAACAGTCTGAGGCTTCAATAGTTTTGACTTGTGGCAAAACTTTAAACTGCAAATGTACTACCATTTTCCTGGAATTGTTCACCTTTTTAGAATACCTTTGGCCTAAAACAGTATGAATGAGATGCCACCACAAATTAATATAATGCTTTGCTCACCAGTGTTTCCAGTGTAGATGATTTTTACAAACCAAATACATGATACAATAGGTGGCTAAACAATAGAAATTATTTGACACTAAATACTTAAGTATATGTAATTCAATTTATTAAATTTCTATATTTTCTGGACATTAGAAATAGCTAATTTGGATATTCTATAAAGTGAATCTATTAATCATCAGTTCCACTGACCTTTCTGAGATATATAATTTTTCAGTAGACTTCCAAATACTCCAACAGATTAAGGCCAAATGTGACGTGCATAATAGGTGAATAATAAATATTTTTGAGTGAATAAATGTAAGAATCATAAGTGGATATTCAGGATTTATCCTCACTTCAATAAAACCCATAGCAGGTTTATTTCATTACAAATGATGGAATCTGCTTTATTATATTGGGATAGAATTCTCAATTGGCTATAGGAGTACAGGAAGAGAAAGTAATATTGTACAAATCAAAGTTATGCCTCAAAATGTGGTCATATAATAAGATTTCCTCAATAACAATAGATCTCAAAATAGACACAAGTGGTGATAGATTTTATCTAAACAGAGTGCAATCAAAACAACAATTTTGATTGAAAGTTATAATAAAATTTTAATTCTCACAATAAGGTTTATAAAAGTTCTAAGAATAAATTTATGGTTTACTTATCCCGATTTTGTTTTTTTGTGTTTTCTTTTTTAACAAAACATATTAGAGAGCATGCGAGCAGGGGAGAGGAGTAGGAGGAGAGAGAGAGAGAATCTCAAGCAGGCTTCCCACTCAGTGCAGAGCCCAACATGGAGCTGAATCCCAAGACCCTGGGATCATGACCTGAGCCAAAATCAAGAGTCAGATGCTCAAGGACTAAGACATGCAGGCACCCCATGTATCCTGTTATAATACTAAGTAGTTTCCCCAATTTTGATTCCAAGTAAACATTTCTCAGATAGAAAACAATGATTCCTGTTACCTACACATATTATAGCTCAATATAATTAGTATTGAGATATAAGTAATATTTGATATTTTCTTATATTCCTTTGTTTCAGGCCAGAGAAGAATAAGAAAATGCATTTATAACACTTAGTTGATCTAGATAATCTGTGAGGATAAAACACTTATAATTAAAAAAAATTCACCTATTCTGCACACGATGCAACATTATTTGGTTATTGGCTATAACCTGAATTTGGGAATTACTTTCAAAATGCCAGTATTTATTTCATAAGATTATCTCCACATTTTTATCTATCCTTATCTGTATACTTACATACAAATGATTGAAACTAATTATTTGAATACCTTAAACTATTTGTCTTAAAAGACTTTAATGGTTAAAAACAAAATGGCACTTCTTTACACAGAAAGCTATGTCATAGCAATTAGGAAAATGAAAGGCCAGCAAATTTTCGTGACTGACTCTAGTCAGTAGTCAGTTGAATACTTTGGTTCATCACCCATACAACCTGCCTTTGGGAAGAAGGCATTCTTGCCTGCACTGCTAGAATACCTTGGAAGGTGAAAGTGACCTCACCCAAGGTTATATGCTTCCCTCGGACTGGCAGTCATCCAATGAGCCATCAGAAGGGACAGTAAATCATCCCAGGCTCATGCCTCAATTTGAGACATTTCTGATGGTCACCCTAACTCCAGAGTTCCATGCAGGAATAATGCTAAGGCCATTATTCCAATGGCATTATTCCAACCACACTGTAATTTTCTTCTTTCCCTACATTCCTGCTTCCTTCCTTTACTCCCAACAGATGTTATTCCTGAGAGTATCCCTCATAAGCTTTGTGCATGCAAATCTCTGTTCAGAGTCTGTTCCCAGAAAATCTAAGATACCTTCTGTGTTGGAAGAGGAAAATAGCAGCAGACATTGGGGGAGGGGCAGGCAGTGATTTTCAGACAGTTTTCCTTACTGGAGAATTGGGTATGAGGGCAAATGCTTACATTTTGTCCTTGAGCAGAACAGTTAAGTTAGAGCTAGCCGTGGAGACAATAGGTAGAATTACTTCACTTCAATCCCCAACAGCAAGAATTTAAGTCAGCATTCTGGAGAGAGGAAAATAGGAGAAAATGAAGAGACTGAGGAAGTGTCAAATTAAAAGCTCAGTGCAGATATTCTCAGTGTTCATGTGGCTGAGCATCTGGAAGTCAAAGCATTCTTTGGTGAACACTAGGAAATATTGCCATTGGATTTTAGGATTCAAAATATAAATCATTTTTTACCAGCGGAAAGGGCCAATATTACATAAAGGCAAATGGAAATCACACTTGGTCTAACAAAATGCTTTATAGTTCTAAACATGCCTTCAGTTTTTCTGTTAGCATTTGTTACCCTAACCTTCACTATGTAGCTGCAAGCTCTTATAGCAGATGACAAAGGGTTAAGAAATAACACTTAATTTAGAAAATGCTATTTCTTATTTTCTTCTCCATGAATTTGGAAAATACTCCTTGTGTAAATTTTAATAACAGAACATCTATATGCAGCAGAAGCATAGCTTTAGAGTCCCTAGCTTCGTGTATGCAAGCTTCCAGACAACGGAAAGAAATGAGAAGAATTAGAATAGCTTGGATATATGGTTTATGGATTGTGAGCAAAGAGCCTTCACCTTCATGGAGTCCGTACCAGTAACTGACAGGGTGCATGACACAGCTATATACCCACACACACACACGCACTCGCCACACACACACACACACACACACACACACTCAAATCTGTCAACTTGATTACTCAACATTGTGAAAAACAATTTCACAGACACCTAAATATATGAATATTTGTACTGTTCAATTGTATAATCAATCTTTATAATTTGAAAAAAGGGCTATTTGCAAAACAAGTTATTAGCCATAGCAAGAAATGTCTCCATATAAAATGCTGTTGAGAAACCAAACAAGAAGGGAACATAATTCAGAAAAATGATCAAATTATTCTCACGTTTAGCAGAAAGCCCTAAAACCTATTGTTGCCATTAAATGTTTTGTCTTTATTATTTTATAAAGACTTAAATATATTTAGAATGAAGATAATGCTTCTCTGCATTACATTATTACATATCAGGTGAACACAATGGCAATTTAAAGTTTGTAATTTTAATGGTAATAGCAGAAACCTTTTGCAAGGCTTAAACCAGACTTTTAAAAAAGGGTTTTCAAGGGCTCTTGGGTGGCTCAGTTGGTTAAGTGGCTAACTCTTGGTTTCTTCTCAGGTCATGATCTTAGGTCATGATCTCATGGTTCATGAAATTGAGCCCAGTCCCTCATGGGACTCTCTGAGCCTGCTTAGGATTCTCTCTCTCTCTCTCTCTCTCTCTCTCTCTCTCTGCCCCTCCCCCACTTACACTTGCGTGCACGCTCTCCCTCTCTCTCACTCTCAAAATAAAGTTAAAAAAAGTGTTTTCAGTATATAATGCTGTTATTCCTTAAATATTTCTTTTAAAGACTACAGATTCTTTGGAAATAAACATGTTAGCTGGCCCCTTCTAATGAATTATTTTTACTATTGAAACCACCAATATATTTGGTGGATGTGCTACTATTATTTACTTCTTTTTTTTTTCTTTTTCAACGTTTATTTATTTTTGGGACAGAGAGAGACAGAGCATGAACGGGGGAGGGGCAGAGAGAGAGGGAGACACAGAATCGGAAACAGGCTCCAGGCTCTGAGCCATCAGCCCAGAGCCCGACGCGGGGCTCGAACTCACAGACCGCGAGATCGTGACCTGGCTGAAGTCGGACGCTTAACCGACTGCGCCACCCAGGCGCCCCTTATTTACTTCTTAATAAGAATATAATCATAGTTATTTCTATTTTATTTTTGTCCAAATCCATGTTACTCTTAGAGGTTATTTTTTATCTGATTTTTTTAACCCAATGTTTTTGTTTTTAATATCAATGAGTGTGACGACTGATTACCTAGACCACAAAAGCAATAACCTTAGAATTAAATCAGAGAAGTCTTTGTGAATTTTAACATTATGATCTATTAATTATAACATGGTCTTACATCAGTATAAGGATTATAACACAAACTTTTCTTAAAAGAAAAATTCTTAATTTTTCTTCCAAGCAAGTGAAAACATTCAAGAAGAATTTAAGTGGAGAATATTTGCACATGAGTTACAAACTAGTAAAAAATCACTCTAAATACCACATTTTCAGAGATAAACAGAGACTCTGTTTAGCCTGCATATTGGAGACTTATAATTTAGCAAAAAGAAGGAAAACCATGAATATATTTAACAAATCTCACAGCAGCAAATATTCTTCTATACCCACACACTAAATACTAAAGTACTTTGGTTTACTATTGGCTTCTATCTTTCTTCCACTTATCCTCATTTTAGAATATATCATGGCCATTTACTTGAATAAGACATGCTACATCACCAAAATAACACACAGATGGAGTTTTAGGATTCATTTTATGATGCATTAATGTGTTTTATAGGCAGATTCACACACACTGGAGAAAAAAGAGATTATTTTCAAAAGTCTGTTAAGACCTATGAGCTATATATTTTCTATGAAATCATATCATAAATGCACAGGACCATAATAAGTTAGGGAGTTGCAAGGGGCATAGATCTCCTAAGTTAGAATGTGCTGTGAAAGTCCTACAGAAACATTTCTTAAATTGAGGATGATGATATGTAGGAGATGGAGTACTGAAGGGCATATGAAGGGTAAACTAGGGATGCAAAAAGTAACCAATTGCTGTGGCTAGAGAGAATGACAAATCCTATGAAGGTGGGAGTGATCCTTTGCCCCCTATCTGAACGTGTTCTCTTCCTGAAAAGAGACATTGAAAGTTTCATAGGGATCACCATGATGTTAAAAGACCACATAAGGCATAGTTACATTATTCTTTGGCAGTTACTTAAAAAAATTATATACAATTAATTTGCTTCAGCTACTTTGTTTTATGCTAATTAAAGCCTAGATATTTGCTCTTGTATGAGATTAGACTATCAGCATTAGTTCAACTTGATTCTGGAAGCCTGCAATACTGTGTTTATTACTTATGTAAATTTGGTTAATTACACACCAACTCGGTTATTTATTGCATTTCAATTAGTATCCTTTTAATAGTTACTAACTCTTTAATTAACTCACAAGAATAAGAGGTGTCTTGTTAAATGTAAATTAAATAGATTTAAATAGACAATAGATTGCAAATGGTAGATTTACTGCTAATGCTATAGAAAACTGTTGTTGAAGAACTAAATGTACTCAATACCATCTGCCTTCATCTCTAGGCAAGAAGAGAATTGTAGTTTCTTTAGAATCCTTTTTAGGCCAAAGACCAGACCAAGACAAAACCAAAGTATGGCAAGTTTTTGTTTTGTTGTTTTTGCAAGAGTGTGTTAAATGTAATTTTGAGTTTTGGCTTATTACTGATGAAAAATTCAAACAAAGAGAAAGAAATGTAAAATCTCTCTTGAGTGTGGCATTACTTCTAAAATGAATGTTATAAGGCTTAAAAATAATCCATGATCACTGATTTATCTGTCCAGTGTACAAGGGAGCAAACTACTACAGCTCTTCCTTAAGTGCTCCCTTATGACCTAACAAGAAAATTAATTACCAGGGCACCACTATATGGCAACAACCATGACTATGAGGAAGACTGAATGTCAATGGGCTGACACTGTAACCCAGTTTTGTGAACATAAATGTTTCTTTTTTAGCTAGTTTATTTCTCAGAGGTGAAATAAAGACTTGGCTAAGATTTAGAGAGAATCTAATTTCATTTAATAGCAAGTTTTACTCCTCGCAAAGGGAGTTCAAGAGCATTTCTGGATCCTGTTATTTATGTCTTGTGACTGACAGAGTCTGTCACTGTAAACACCCACAATAGGTGGAATGGGGATTTGTACATATTCCTCTGCTATGTCCTCCACACTTTGGATGTAAAAAGGTTTAACATGGAGGAAAAATATTTTAAGATCTGTTGGGCCAAGGTTTGGTATACCTACTGTAACAGAATAATACAAGATATAGTTATGCTGACATAAGTTCCTGAAATTTAAACAAAGTATTTAGTTTTTTCTTCAAGATTATAATATCTCAAAATGATGAAATCAAACAGTTAAGGCAATAATATCATCAAATGTAAAATTAATGGAAAAATTATTAAAAAACACCATCATGTCTTCGGCAGTACTCAAATTACATTTAACTTTTATAATCACTGTCAATATGACAGCCTCAGATAGTCCCCTTTTCCTCCTTTCTTTTACAGCTTCCAAGATATTCTGTTTTTCTCCAGGAATTAGTGAACTGGAATAGTATCCATCATAGAAGATTCTGATTGCAGGCAATGTTATACTGTGAATATTACATGAGACTACTTACTGCATTCTACATTTTCCTTTCTATCATTACTTTATATCATTTCAAAATGATAAAGTTTTCTACTAAATATTCATTTAAACTTTTTAAAAATAAAAAGTTCCGTCGTCAAATTCCTTTGCAGAACTCAAGTGCGTAAAAAAGGTCTACAAATTTCTTGAGGTAATTAATCTTGGGAATATTCTCTAAAGAATATGCATCTTGCTCTTCCCATGAAATTCTTTCTAAAGAAGCATCCTGAGGATCTATTCTTAGCAAAACTTTTCTAACCAGAATACTAAATGGTATAGCATTTACATTCTGGAGCGATAGGTCTGAGTTTGGGTCATGCCTCCAACAATCAGCATCTAAATGACATGGGTAAATTTCTTAAGCTCTCCAAACTCAAATATTTAATTTTCAATGAGGATAATAATTATTAACATCTTAAGTTTTACATGAGGATTTATTGATATATTACGTGAGAATTATTTGCCAGATGTTTAATGCAGTGTTTGGTATTTAGTAATTGCTAAATAAGTGGTATTGTGCCTATTCAAATATTAAAGGGTTCTGTGAGATTTAGGGACAGAAACATGGTGCTATATGCAAATAAGAAAATATATGCTATTATACTTTGTAAATGAATAATTATTTCCCAGGTTTAAACTATAATTATTTGAAAAAAATTTTTTTTCTTAAATTATGTAGCCACAAAACAAAATAAAAATATTAATGGCTTATAGGGACTCTACCTACAAGTTATGCAAAGACCTTTTTATAAGCTATTCTTTCATTAGAGAAGACAACTTTGATAACTACTTTATGCAGTTCAGTTCCACCAACTTAAATGTTATTATACTTCCTTGATATCATTACTATTTATATATATTTATTTGAGCAAACCATGTCACCGTACTACCCTGAGCCCAATTTTCCAGAATTGTCCTACCTCTGGAATCCTAAAATCTATTCCCCACATATTGCAGGACTTCACCACTCTTCCTAATGTACCTACCAAGCCACTGCCACTTTTCAACAGTGAAGTTTTTATCTGGTTTGGGAGAGACCACTGCATGTACAAGGCTTAGAGGTACTCAGCTCCCCGAGTCCACAGCTCCAAATGTTTGTATAGCTCCTCATCCTGACATTTTTTTTTTTTAGTTTCAAAGAATGGGAAATGTATTAAACTGTTCATGTATAATTTGATCAATGAAACCAAGGGATTTTTTAAACTAAATTCTACATCCAATGTGGGGCTCAAACTCAAAACCTCAAGATCAAGAGTTGCATGCTCTACTAACTGAGCCAGCCAAGCACCCCAAAATCTTGTTCTTTGCAAAGATAAATAAAATTGATACAACTTTAGCTAGACCTATGAGATAAAAGCAGAAAGGACCCCAAAGGGAAGTAACAACTGACACCACAGAAATACAAAGGATTGTTAAGAGTATACTATAAAAAACTATATGCCAGCAAACTGAACAACCTAGAATAAATGGATAAATGTCTAGAAACATACAACCTTCCCAAACTGAATTAGAAAGAAATAGAAAATCTCAACAGACCAATTATTAGTAACAAAAGTGAATTGGTAATCAAAAACCTCCCAACAAACAAAAGTCCAGAACCAGATGGATTCATATGTGAATTCTACCACTTATCATTACCCTGATACGAAAACCAGATAAAGACATATAAAAAAGGAAAACTACAGGCCAAGATTCCTGATGAATGTAGATGCAAAAATCCACAACAAAATATCAGTACACTATATTTAACAATACATTAAAAATAACATTACCACTATCATTCAGGATTAATTCCCAAGATGGAAGGATGGCTTAATATTTGTAAATCAATCAATATGATAGACCACATCAACAAAATAAAAAATAAAAATCATATGATCAGGGTGCCTGGGGGGCTCAGTTGGTTAAGCATCCAAGTCTTGATTTCAGCTCAGGTCATGATCTCATAGTTTGTGAGTTTGAGCCCTGTGTTGTGCTCTGCACTGACAGCACAGAGCCTACTTGAAATTCTCTCCATTTCCCTCCCTGTCTCTGTCCCACCCCCCACTCACGCTGTCTCTCTCAAAATAAATAAATAATACTTAAAAAATCATATGACAATTTAAATAGTTGAAGAAAACACATGACATAATTGAACATCCATTCACCACAAAAATTCTCAACAAAGTGGGTTTAAAGGGAACATAACATAATAAAGACCATAAATGAAAAACCCACAGCTAACATTATAGTCAATGGTGAAATAGTGAAAATGTTTCCTCTGAGATCAAGGATAAGACAAAGATGTCCATTCTTGCCACTTTATTCAACATGGTACTGCATGTCCTAACCACAGTTATCAAACAAGGAAGGAAAAGATATAAAAGTAACCAAATACTGGTAAGGAAGACATAAAACTGTCACTATTTGCAGATGACCTACTATACATAGAAAACCCTAAAGACTCTACCAAAAATCTATTAGAACTAATAAATGAATAAAGTTTCAGGGTAAAAAATTAATACATGGAAATTGATTGTATTTCTATACACTAATAACAATTAGCAGAAAAATTAAGAAAGCAGTCCTATTTACAATTGCACCAGAAAGAATAAAGTATCTAGGAATAAACTTAACCCAGGGGTAAAATAACTAACTCTGAAAACTATAAAATATTGATGAAAGAAATTGAAGATGTCATGAATGGAAAGATATTTCATGCTAATGGGTTGAAAGAAGTATACTGTTAAAAAGTCTATACTACCCAAAGCAATCTATAGATTAAAGCAATCACAAAGCATTCTCCACAGAACTAGAACAAATAATACTAAAATTCCTGTGGAACTACAAAAGACCCTGAATAGCCAAAGCAATCTTGAGAAAGAGGAATAAAGCTAGAGGTATCACAATACCAGATTTCAAGATATACTGCAAAGCTATAGTAATCAAAACAGTATGGTATTAGCACAGAATAGATACATAGATCAATGAACAGAAGAGTCCAGAAATAGACCCACACTTAGTCAATTAATATAAGCCAAAAAAAGGCAAGAATATACAATAGTAAAAAAAGATGGTCTCTTTAATAAATGGTGTTAAGAAAACTGGACAGCTACATGCAAAAGAATGAAACCGAACCATTTTCCTATACCATACACAAAAATAAACTCAAAACAGATTAAAGACCTAAAAGTGAAACCTGAAACCATTAAACTCCTAGAATACAGGCAGTAATCTCATTGACATCAACCATAGCAATAGTTTTCTTGATATGTCTCCTTGGAAAAGACAACAAAAACAAAAATAAACTATCAGGACTACACCAAAATAAAAAGCTTTTGCACAGCAAAGCAAACCAACAACAGAATGGAAAGGCAACCTACTGAATGGAAATATATATTTGCCTATTGTATATCTGATAATGGGTTAACATCCAAAATATATAAAGAACTTATATAACTTTAAATGGGCAGAGCACATGAATAGTTATTTTTCCAAAGAAGACATACAAATGGCCAACATACATGAAAAGATGCTCAACATCATTAATCACCAGGGAAATGTAAATCAAACCCACAAAGACGTATCTTAGACCTCTCAGAATAGCAAAAATAAAAAAAAATAAATACATAAAACACAAGAAATAACAAGTGTCAGTGAGGATGTGGAGAACTAAAGGAACCCTATGCACTATTGATGGGAATGTAATTTGGTACAGCTGCTATAGAAAACAGTATGGAGATTCCTGAAAAAATAAAAATAGAAATACCATAAGATCCAATAATTCCACTACTGGGTATTTAGCTAAAAAAAAATGAAAATTAATTCTAAAAGATATATGCACCCCTGTGTTTATTGCAGCACTATTTACAATAACCAAGATATGGAAGCAACCCAAATGTCCGTCTATAGATGAATGGATAAAGAAGGTGTGTGTGCGTGTGTACAATGAAATATTACTCAGCCATAAGGAAGAATGAGATCTTGCCATTTGAGACAACATGGATGGACCTAGAAGGTATTACGTTAAGTGAAATCAGACAGGGAAAAACAAATACTATATGATTTCATTTATACATGGAATCCATAAAAGCAGAAACCCATAAACACAGAGAATGTTATGGATGCCAGAGGAGAGAGGGATGGGGGGATAGACATAATGAATGGGTTATGGGGATTGGGAGATACAAGCTTCCAGTTATGGAATGAGTAAGTCATGAGGATAGAAAGGTACAGCAAAGGGGATGTAGTCAATGGTATTGTTACAGGTAAGCATAGCATAAAATATAAATTTGTTCAATCACTATGTTATAAATGTATAAGCTTATTGAACAACTATGTTGTACACTTGAAGCTAATGTAACATTGTGTGACAACTCCAATGGAAAAAAATATTTATACCTCACTGTGGGACAAGGAAATATACTATGTAATGCTGGATGTTAAAAAATGTTTGTAACCATAATAAAAATTCACTACTTCCCAGTAAATGTTATTTTAGTGAAAGAATGTGTTTTCCACATACATGGCTTTTAATGCACTTTGTGAAGTCACTAGTATAAAACATGTAAGAATGCTAATTGTGTATGTAAATAAAAACAATGTGGGTGCGCCTGGGTAGCTCAGTTGGTTGAGTATCTGTCTGACTTCTGCTCAGGTCATCATCTTGTGGTTCGGTTCCTGAGTTTGAGCCCTGCACTGGGCTTGCTGCTGTGGGTGCAGTCCCTCCCCCACTTACTCTCTCTCTTCCAAAAACAAAAGCAAAACAAACAAAAACAATGTTTCTTCACGAAAACAAAACAAAACAAAACAAAACTGACCAGAGGAATATGCTTCAACAGCATTTTAATAACTGTTAAAGGTGGTGGGTTTTATTTAACGATGTAAATTTTAATTCTAATGTCTCAAGCAAAATATTGAAATGGAAATTTTGGCTTATACTCCTGATAGGGCTCTCTTTCATAGACTTAGGAACACTCAAAGAACTTTAGTACAGAATCATCGAGTAGGTGGTTAGAATGATTTTTGTCCTTAATCTCTGTGCTCAAAGTGCCTTTTAGAATATATTAAAACTAGTAATAATTACATTGAAGTGTAATTATTCCAAGTGTTATTTTTTCCCTATTCAGAATGAACCACTTATTTTAAAGAGGATTGTCTAATGAAATAGAGATGTATGACTAGAGACAAATTTTACCTAATAATTCATCTTTTGATTGTTTTTACTGTAATTTTTTAGAACACAATTGCAATAATGGTCCTTGAAAGTTTTATCATTTATATCTTGCTATACTAAGCAGATTTTTTAGAGAAAATGTTCATGATAGTTTACTTTTCTTATTTTTTGACCTGGACTGCATCTCTGAATGTTGAATACCATGACTGCCAGGATAATGGAAGACTGACTCCTTAATTTATACATTCACAACTCCTGCTAAAAGAAGAGAAAGTAAGTTGCATTGCTTTGCTCAGCTCAGTGTGGGATGAGGAAGACGAGCTGAGTGAAGAAGAAAAATGAATGGACACAGTCAATATTTGACACTTGTTACACGATCCTTTTAAGAAAAGAGAGAACAAATTTATTCTATATTTTGCCTAATTATATAGTTATTGTTCATCTTTGCAGGGTCTGAGAAAACAAAATAGCATGCAAAATTAGAAAACTGCAGAAATCCTTAATGCTGATGCATATACATATACAAATTGAGGTGGCTTAGCTGAAGAAGTGTTAAGTGACAAACACTTTAAACACTTGCTAAGTGTTTTCTGTTTCTCAGCTTTTGAAAGCTAATTGGTCAAATGACAATGAGAGAGTGGATTTAATAAAAATTTAATAAACCACATTTCGTTTCTATTTCCTCTAGTAGAAACCCCTTATTTTTTTGAGGGCACCTGCTCATATTTTCCTGCTTTAGTAATCCTGAGAATAGGAATAACAGAAAAATCAGGCTGAGTATCTGACATTTATGGATTGCCACCTGCTTTAGTGAGTAGGTGGACTTTTTCTCCCTTCAAATGGATTCCTGATAAAGCTGGGGTCTTCACATTGTAATGGTGATAAACTTTTGTGATCAAAGAAGAGGATGCTATATACACATATGTGATGGAGATTATTACACATCTGGTGGAAAACACATAAAACACATCTGGTGGGAAATAATTTTGTTAAAACACTTTACAAACATAATTGATACATTTATTCCCAGTATTCAGAGTTGTAAAACCAATAGACAGGTCACTATAGAAGATTCAAAATATTTATTTTCTTAGTTTGCTATCTGATTCTACATATATCCAAAAGACCTGATGTGGGCCTCAATTTTTCTAACTATAAAGTAGATAATTACCAATCATATAAGTAAAAGGTTAGAAAAAAATTTTTTTGATATATTTTATCATGGTTGCCCTTTTCTGTCCACAATATTTATCAATGTTTATTTAGCTAGTACACATGATTCATTTTTCTGTTAGTCTCCATGGAGACAACAAGGGACAAAGGTCATGGCTCCACAAAGCATTTCCTCAGGTAATTGCTCAATTTTCATAGCTCTCAAGCTGTTACTAGTGAATAGATAGTCTAAGGGGACATAACATATCAGAGATGTTTGCTAACTCATCCATTTGAAAATGACCTTAGAGAGGTTTTAGAAATTGGAAGCTACTGAAAACTTCTGTAGTTTCACTGGTTCAAATGTGAGTGAAATAGAACAAGGGAATTCTTTTTACAAATATTGTTTATATGGAAATTGAAACAGTCTTAATGACAAGACTCATTTATTATTTCTTTCAGCAAAGAGTTAACAGGTGAAATTGATAACTAACACAGGATAGGACAGATCACTAACACGTATTTCCACTAACACAGGATAGGACAGATCCACTAACACAGGATAGGACAGATCACACACGTATTTCTTTTAGTGTGAGATGAGTCATGAAGTTAGTTTTGGCAAAGAAAGGGTGCTAGGTCCAAAATAGCTACTTCTCATCTCTGCAAGTGAGTATTGTGACACATTCACATGGTGCTCTTAATTTCCTATTCTCATGTACAGGTCAAAATTCCTAATACACCTCCATGGCATAAAATGTCCTAGACTTAAAATATTGGTTTATATAAAATAAATCATGAAAGCTTTCTGCTCAGCCTGGTACATCTTTATCCTAATGTGCAACTAAAATGAGAAATATTCAGGGGTTACTTTGTAAAATCAGAAAAGACTTTCATTGGTGGTTGAATCAATTTTGATTGACTATTTTCATTAGGAAGTGACTTAATTAAGGTCAACAAAAAAATTATAGACCGACCGCTCTTGTTTGAAGATAAGCTTCTGTTTGAAATATTTTTTATTATGAAGGAATTGATACATTTCCTTTACACCCTGAAACTCACTCCAGAATGACTGGCCATGGGTATGAGCCCTAGTGGTTAATGATTATTTTTGTGCATACCAGTGTTTACACTTAAAATTACCAAGGATGGGGCGCCTGGGTGGCGCAGTCGGTTAAGCGTCCGACATCAGCCAGGTCACGATCTTGCGGTCCGTGAGTTCGAGCCCCGCGTCAGGCTCTGGGCTGATGGCTCAGAGCCTGGAGCCTGTTTCCGATTCTGTGTCTCCCTCTCTCTCTGCCCCTCCCCCGTTCATGCTCTGTCTCTGTCCCAAAAATAAATAAAAAACGTTGAAAAAAAAAATTTAAAATTACCAAGGATAAGGAAACCGTCATTTTTAAGTGAGAAAGGTAAAAGACATACTCTTTAATGTTACATCAATCAAATTCCTGACACCTGACGAATGTTTTTGATTATTTTCTGTCAAAATTCTATTAACGTAATAAAATGTGCCAGAAGTTCAGTGTATACATAAAATGTATTTTTAACATTTGGATGAAGTGGTTTTCACTATTAAGTTTTGATACACTTTGATACAATCAGTGTCGCTAAATAATTGGACCAGTAAATCAGATATTATTAGTGAGCTAAATATTCATTTGCATTCCTTTTCTCCCGGTAATTTTTTTTAACTAGAGGTTTATCTTACAATTTCGTGGCATTTTTCTTTGAATTTAGTGATGTAAATCATTTATCTGTAAATAAACTTGGTGAATTAAAACAACAATTAAAAAAAATCTTAAAATGACATCAGGAGTACATTTATCCCAGAAAGGAAAATCTTACTATATTGATTTCTATTATTTATTCCTAAAATTTCAAGTAAAACTTTCAGGATGCCTGTACTGTTACAGTGTTTTTTGTCAATTCAAAAAACCCATTCTAAATTCTCTAAATACTCTAAATTCTCTCGTCCAACTTTAAGGTGAAAAAAAAGGGTTTCTTTCTTCACAGTTGATTAATTATTAGAAATTATATTGGTAAATCTACATGACACAAAAAAAGGTCGTAATAGCATTAATTTTCCTTTGATAAGGAAGTCTGTCAGGAACTATTCCCCTTCAATGTCAGTAACCCTGGCAAGAGAAAATCACCTACTTTCAAATTAAATTTAACCTTTGGAACATTAATTATTTACTCAACAATTTCCTTTCTGAGTATTCAAGTACAGTATTACTCACATGCTTTGACTTTCATGATGATGAATATTTACAAAATGGGGAATGAAGGGATTGAATCCGCTTGGTTGAATTGGTTTTAAGGAGTTTCTATTTTAGCTCTTTTAACTACATGGTACTAAAAAATAGTCATGCTTTCAGCATTAAAAATTTTTAATCAAATGTGTTTTTTGCATGAGAATTATAATACAAAATAAAAATCTGTATGTAACACATTTTTACAGAGTAATCAAATTAAAACTTTTAAAACTTAACTGTAAAGTTCAAATATGAAGAAGAGTATGATAGTTTTTATAAAGTACACAGTGGTTTATTTTGTTTGTTTTTTGTTTTCTGTTTGAGTCCTCATAGTTTGCTCAATTTACTGAGGCTAATTTTCATATTGTCCCAGCATGGAACCACTCCAGTGAAAAAGAATGAGACATGGTAATTTGCTGTTTAAATTACAAAATCCTGGATCTCAACTAATCCCCATTCTGGGGCTGTATCCCCACAGATTCTGAATAGATGAGTTTGGGGAGGGAATCACATTGGTATGCAGAAGCTCCCAGGTGATTCTAATGAGCATATAGTTCTTTAAATTCCTTTAAAGCAAGGTCCTCAGCCTTGTTGCACTTTGCAAGGATCTGGAGACTTAAAAAAAAAAAAAATAAGGATGTTTGGGTCCTATGTCCAGCCATTCTAATTTAATTGTTCTGAGCCATGGCCAGAGTGTCATGTTTTTTTTTTAATTTCCCTAAATGATTCCATTGACTGAAACAATTACTTGCATCAGTCACCAGAAAATTCTAGCAGTCTTTATGTTCTTCTTGGTCCAGTTGTGAGCCAATGTTTTCAATCCACTGTTGCTACTGCATCTGAACCTTGATACTCAATCTCTTTTGGGCATCACCTCATGCTCTCTGCGTTATCTTCACATTTTCATTTTGGCATCTCTCAAATGTGATTCATGTTCTCCACTTGAAATCTTAGGAAATATCCTGTCCTTCTCACTTTATATGAGGCACCCATTCATGTCATCCTTGCCTCCCCGATGGCTACATAGAGTACTCCAATCAGATTCTGCAGGTTCCCACCAAACACAAAAGGACAAAATAAAGTCTGGTTCTCAGTCATGAAAACTGCGTGTGACAGTCGTGGAACGGGCTGGAGAACTCCTGTGTCAACTCAGTTCCCCAAGAATCCCTCAAATGATATGAACTCCTGAACCAATGTCTTCCATTAATTCTTCAGCAAAATTTGAATTATATACCCATACATCCCTGTAGACACAATCCTTCACTTCCAAGTTCTATAGCCTCCACTGCCCCTTGGAAAAAAATTTACTTTTAATTTGCTCTTGTGTTGTCCAATCTCTCCAGGTGTTTCCTTCTACTCTTCCTTGATTTTCTCTGATCATCCCAGAACTTATAGTTGACATTCTGTTACTTCTATGCACAGATATATATTTCACCAACTGTTTAGAATAACGTGTTTTGAATTGTACTTATTACTATGTTGTTTTAGTTTTTGTTTTTGACTTTTTCTCCTGTTACATTCTGTTGCTGTGGTTGACAATACTGAAATTTACTTTCATTAAACCTTTGAAACCTAATTTCCGAAATATACTATAGAATAGCATATTCACAATCCAACTGCAAAGGCATTGTTCAAAAACTGAAATACTCATCACACAAGCTTTGTAAATTCATGCTGAATATTAAATTCTTTGAAATGCTAAATTATACAGCTCTAGATTATAGTCTGTCTCCTTCAATTTCTTTCAATGAATGTAAAATTGACTCCACCTAGAATTCTAACAAATTGAGGAAGTAATTCAGTCTTTATAGTGAAAAACTATTACTGAGGTGATTTCTGCTGTTTTGTGAAAAATGAAGACTAAAACCTTGTTTCTTGATTGTAAAAAAGTTGGGTTTTTCTGTTTCTGTTTTTGTTTTTACAGAGGATCATATACTAAACAGTTCACTTATAGGCTATTTATATCTTTATTTAATCATTAATGAGTAACATGGAAAAGGACAGATGGTGTTTGATAATTCTAAAAAAAAAAGTCTAACTAAAAGGGCTCCCTTTCTACACACAATTGACAAATATATTGAAAGTTATATCAAAATTAATAATATGATCTTTTCCATAAACTACAATGGGTGTAATAGTGTATTAACAGTGTAATGATCAAGTTCTTTCTGTGTATAAATTTTGCTAATATTTTAGTTCCAAATTCTTTACTTCTTCAAGTAACTTCAATTGAAAAGGAATTAAACTCCTATAAAGCCAATTTTGTAAATTATTTTGTGAGTAGCACAAAAATGATACATAATACAACTACATATTAAGTATTTGTATAGTACTTATTTTATTATTATTACTATTTTTTTTAGAGAGAAAAAGCACAGGTGGGGGAGAGGGACAGAGAGAGAGACAGGGAGAGGGAGGGAGGGAGGCAGGGAGAGGGAGAGAGAGAGAGAGAGAGAGAATGAATGAATGAATGAATATCTCAAGCAGGCTCTATATTAAGCACCAACCCCAACACAAGGCTCAATCCCATGACCCTAGTATCATGACCTGAGCTGAAATCGAGAGTCAGAGACTCAACCGCCTAAGCCACCCAAGCTCCCCTGTATAGTATATTATTGTATTAGTGCATAATTATGAATACAATTAGGTATCTCTGAAGTAGTTTTAACAGAGGTAAAGGCACATAACTTTAAGCAGTGGTGTTCTGGTAAATGATAGCCCTGGTCCTCCCCAAAATATATACATATATGCAAATGCATTTGTTTATTATAAATTTTTCAGATAAAATGTTGTACAGCATACAATATACAAATAATAAAATTTACAGTACTCTGTATTCTAAATTTCATATAGCCAACTGATTCTCCTAGTATGTTTTTTGTTGATTTTTGCTAACTTCATAGGCACTATGATTTCCAGTGTTTAATATCATTCTGACCAATGTTGGTGGATATTTTTATTTACTTTAATAAGCCAGATGAAGTAAAAGATGGCATGCATTGGAGCTTCACTCTTAACATTAGGGACTTTTTTGCTGAATTGGATAATAATTTTTTGAATAGTTTTTTTTTGTATTATTCACAATGTGATGACCAAAGTCACAACACACTTTTAAATTCAACTACATAATTAACATTTTTTTTCCTTTGCTTTCTGAAGTCCAGGGTTTTGCAAACTTCTTCTCAAAGGGCAGATGGTATACAATGCAAGCTTGCTGGCCAGACAGTATTTGTTTCAACTACCCAACTCTACCATTAAAATACAAAAGCAGCCAGCCGTGACTAGGTTCCAAAAACACTTTAGCTATAAAAGCAGGCTGCTGACCCACAGGTGGTAGTTTACTGACCCCTGGCTTAGAAAATGAATGAAACTGGGGCGCCTGGGTGGCGCAGTCGGTTAAGCGTCCGACATCAGCCAGGTCACGATCTCACGGTCCGTGAGTTCGAGCCCCGCGTCAGGCTCTGGGCTGATGGCTCAGAGCCTGGAGCCTGTTTCCGATTCTGTGTCTCCCTCTCTCTCTGCCCCTCCCCCGTTCATGCTGTGTCTCTCTCTGTCCCAAAAATAAATAAACGTTGAAAAAAAAAATTAAAAAAAAAAAAAAGAAAATGAATGAAACAACAAATCAAGTCCTGATTTGTAGAATTTGCTGATTCTAGTGGCAGATTCCCACCACGGCTGATTTAAGCTATCAAAGTGACCACTGGAAGAGGAGTTGCGAAGAGATAATCAGTAGAAGGTCTTCTAGTATTTCAAACATGCAGATGCAAAAGGTATGGAGAAAAGTATAGTAACTTAATTAGGAAACAAATTTTGAGTACTTACTACCCTTAACTTTAATAAAATGTATTTTAATATGCATGATCTCTTACATGTATTATTACTAACTACCAGTTTGTATTTGTAAAATTCCTGAAAATTTAATAACCTGCTCTGTGAACCAAAATAAGCCAGCTCTAGAAGCCTTTGGTTTTATGCTTCATAATATGTAATTTAAAAACTAGCGTTTAAGTAGTCCCATCTCTATAAATAATTGTAAATATTCCATACACATTGTTCTTGAAATTCTTGACAAAGCATTTGTTCATTAGCTGACCTTTAACAGCTTTTATGTGAAAAACTAGTATGTGTTCATTACATTAATAAGATCAGATATAGAGATAATTCTGAAGACAAAAAAAATGGATACAAGCAAATACAAACATTGAACTTCATGTATAGATTATGATCTTTATGTCCTTCCAAATTGAAAGACAATTGTAGAGAAAAAAACATTGATCATAAGTAAATATTCACATGAATTCTATTTTTAGTTTGACAGTGGATGAAATAGAAGGAGTCCTTTCTCACCTTTTGACACCTCCCCCATTTATAAGGTAAAGATTATGAGCTTTCTCATCTGCCTTCCTCATAAGGATACCATAGGTTAAAGAATATCCAAAAAATATGCTTATTTCGTGGAAAAGCACTTTGCTAAAAACAGAGACTTTTAAACTCTATGCACAGTAAAACCTAGCGTTATAGTTAAACTGTGGCATTAAATAGGCTCGTTGGTTTACTGTGTGTACACAACAGGTATGTCAGATCCGTGCTGGCAATTCTGACTCAAGCCCAGTCTCTTAATGCCATTGCTTTGAACACAACCTTATGGTGACAGTAAGTATGGTTTGATGGAGGGTCCAGCAGGGAAGTTGTGTGGTCTCTGACTCTTATTCACTATATGCCTTAGATAATTCTTCATGAACTGACCTTTTAAATTAACTGTTTTGACTTTGACTTTACAGTGCAAATATAAATGTACCAATAATAGTCTGAGGTAGGATAACATTCAGTCTACATGATTGGGGAAATGAAAGGATAAATACAAAGCCCTATGTTTGCTAGCTGAGGAAGAAAACCTATAGTCCAATATGGGTATTTATAAAAGGATCTCCAGCTTATTTGAAAATGAATATGTGAAAATGTATAAAGTGAGGTATATTCAATTTTCAGAATTGGTTGCTAGAGAAGACTTTGCTAAGAAAAAAGGCTGAAACATTTAGCTTCTAAATAATTTTGAATCAGTTTCTGTGTTTATTGATTTATAGAACAATTCCCTCAATTCCCAACTCCAGTAGGTTTCCCAGGAGGAAATGAAAAGTGCAAAGCAGAGACCCTAGAAGGAATTAAGAGAACTCCAAGAAGGAAATGTGCATGGAATCACCTGTTTTTAAGATTTTGTTTCTTGGGGGGCCTGGGCGGCTCAGTAGGTTAAACGTCGATTCGGTTCAGGTCATGATTTCACAGTTCATGAGTTTGAGCCCTGTGTGAGGCTCTGTGCTAACAGCTCAGAGCCTGAAGCCTGCTTTGGATTCTGTGTCTACCTCTTCTCTCCACCCCTCCCCAGCTCACACTGTCTCTGTCTCTGTCTCTCTCTGTCTCAAAAATAAACAAACTGTCTCCATCTCTGTCTCTGTCTCTGTCTCAAAATTAAACATTAAAAAAAAAAAGATTTTGTTTCCTGCTTTAGTCTTAAGGCCCCTGCTAGAAAAGTCTGACATGCAATCTGCTTTACAATGAATTTTCTATACCAGCATTGTCAACTCAATAAGTACATTGTTTAAAGGAGTGTTATTAATAGCATCAAGTCTTTTTTATTTAAAAAAATAATAATACACTGAGGGATGGAGGGAAATGCTTTCAAAAAGTCCTCTTTTTGAAGCTTGCATAAATTCAGTCTACTATGATGCGCATGATATCCTGAAATAGGTTTTTACCTTTTTCATACCTTTCCAAGACAGCAAATTCTGAGAACTTTTAAGGATCATGCCAATTGTCAAATATCTATAAGTAAAGAATCACTGTCAACATTTAGTTGTTGTGAAAGCAGCAACAGCTATGTTAATCAAACATTCCCTTTTAATGAAGGTCTAGAATAATGAGTGAGCTATCTGTCATGTGAAAAAGGGAGTCCTGGTATAAATGAATGACAAATGCCATCAGGCATTGAATTGAAGACACTTAACAATTTATGTCACCACTTTATCATTGATAACAAAACAAAATTGCTTAATTTCATGTTATTGTATGAAATAATAAAGTTCTGATCTTTCATAGATTTTCCACAAGACTTGAATATAATTTTTATTGCTGTTTTGTCAGTCTGTCTGGGACACTACAACAAAATGCTACAGAAAAGGTAGCTTACAAACAACAACTAATTTATTTATCACATTTCTGGAGGCTAAGAAGCCCAAGATCAGGGTGCTAGGATGGTCACATTTTGGTGAGGCCTTCTTGCTGGTTTACAGGCAGAGATTTTTCACTGTGTCCTCACACAGTACAAAGGTCTAGGGATCTCTCTTTTAAAGGCACTAAACCCATTAATGAGTGTTTCATCTTCATGATTTAAGCACTTCTACAAGACCCTTTCTACCAATACCATCACCTTCGTGTTAAGCTTTGAACATATGAGTTGTGGAGGGACATAAACCTCTTGACAATAGCATGTTCTATAAAATAAAGTATACAGCACTTCATTCTTGATTCTTCAAACTGACAATGTTTTTAACTCTGGATGGATGCCCTTTTTATGTTTTCATCAAGGTTCCTGTTGTATAGGTAACTAAATACTGCATAGAGAAACCTGGTTACCTGGCCTCCCTCCACCTTGGATCTGTTTTCCAAAAGTTCCACCAGTCAACTTGGTTCGTGAGGCAGAAAGGGCTAACTTTCCAACAAATATGTGTGTCCAATTCTATATTGCAAAATGTTTACTGGTAAATGGCTGCTCAGCCAGGAACTAGAATTCCTACCTTCTTTCTTTCTCTCACAACCTTAAAATTAGAAGGGGCCACATGACTAGAATATGTGATAAGAAAAGGGTGTGCTTTCTGTACTTCTTTCCTCACTTGTATCCAGATGCAGAGGTCTTGGATGACTGAGGCCTCATGAAATGAAGGAATGTGGATCCCTAAATTACCATGAAGGAGACAGTCACCCACAGAATAGGAGTCATTTGGATTTTAATTGACTAAATAATGAAGTCATCAAATCAAAAAGAAAGAGGACAGAAGGAAAAAGGAATTAAAAATCAGAAAACAATTTAAAATGCCATAAATACTTATCAAAAATTACTTTAAATATAAATGGCTAACTTCTCTAATCAAAAGACATACGGTGCCAAATGGATTACAAAACAAGACACAACTATGTGGTGCCTACAAAAAGACTTCCTTCAAGTTTAATAACACAAATAGACTAAAAGTGAAGAAGTGGAAAAAGATTTTCCAATGTGCATGGAAATAAAAAAAAAAGATGAGCTCTATATGTTTTAAACAAAATAGACAGACAAAGCCTGTATTAAGTTATAAAAAAATAGGCCATTATATATAATAAAGGGGTCAATCCAATAAGAGGATATAACATTTATAAATATGAAGTGCCCAATGTAGTAGCATCTCAAAATATAAAGTAAATATTAAAGACCTAACACAGGAAATACACAGAGAGCTAATAGTAAGGGCATTCATAACCTGCTTTCATTAGTTGATACAATATCTACACAGAAAATCAATATGGAAACATTGGGATTCAGTGACACATTAGACCAGATGGAATTAACAGACATTTACAGAACATCCCATTCAAAAGCCAAATACACATTCTTAAGAAAACATGGAAATTCTCCAAGATATATATGTAGGTCCACAAAACAAGTCTTAAGAAGACTGAAATAATATGAAGCATATTTTTTCTGACCACAATGTTGTGAAACCAGAAATTTTAACGAAAACATGAAAAATGTACAAATAGGTTAAGATTGAACAACATGCTATCAAACAATAAATGTATCAAAGAAGAGAAAAATCTTCAGACAAATGAAAATGGAAACACAACATACCAAGACTTACAGGATGCAGCAAAAACAGTTCTAAGAGGGAAGTTCATAGCGATGAGTGTTTACATCAAAAAATAAGAAAAATCTCAAATAAACACCCTACCTTTAGATCTCAAAATACCAGGAAAAGAAGAACAAAGGAAACCCAAAGTCATTTAGGATCTTTGTTAGTAAAATAAAGAAAAAAAAATGATCAGAGTGGAAAATAATAAAATAGTGTCTAAAAGGTCTATAGAAAAGATCAATAAAACTAAGGGCTATTTCTTTGAAAAGATATGAAATTGATAAAACTTTAGCTAAACTCAACAAGAAAAAAAGAGAATGCTCAAATAAAATCAGAAACGAAAAAAAAATATAGTCGATACCACAGAAATAAAAAAGATCTTGAGACTATTATGACAACTATACATCAACAAACTAAACAACCTAAAAGAAACTGACAAATTCCTAAAAATATACAATCTACTAAGATAGAATCACGAATAGAAAATCTGAACAGAACAATTAATAGTATGGAGATTGAATCAGCAATCAAAATGCTCCCAACAAACAAAAGCCAAAAACAAGATAGGTGGCTTCACTGGTAAATTCTACCAAACATTTAAAGAAAAATTAACACCAATCTTTCTCAAAGTCTTCCAAAAACTAGAACAGAAGTGAAAACTTCCAAACTCATTTACAAGGCCACCAATATGCCAATACCGAAATCTGACCAACACTCCAGAATGGGAAATTGCAGGCCAATACTCCTGAAGAACATAGATGCAAAAATCCTCAAGAAAATAATAATAATAAAAAAATCCAACAATTCATTAGTAGAATCATATCCATGATGAAGTGGGATTTATTTAAAGGAGGCGAGGATAGTTCAACATCCACAAATCAATGTGATACAGCATGTTGACAAAATAAATGACAAAAATCATATAGTCATCTCAATAGATGCAGAAAAACCATTTGCCAAAATTTAACATCCATTCATGGTAACTCCATAAAGTGGGTATAGAGAGAAGGAACCTCAACATTATCATTCAAAGCCATAAATAGCAATCCCAAAACTATTATCACACTCAGTGGTGAAAAACTGAAAGCTTTTCCTCTATGATCAAGACAAGGATGCCCACTTTAACCACTTTTATTCAACATAGTACTTAGAAGCCCAATCTGGTGCAAGAAAGAAAGCATGCAAATTTGAAGGAAAAAGTAAAACTATCTCCACTTGCAGATGGAAGGTTATTATATATAGAAAACCTTAAAGTCTACACCAAAAAACTATTAAAACTAATAATTAAATTTTAAAAAGTTGCAGGATATAAAATCAATATACAAAAGTCAGCTCTATTTCTACATACTAACAAGGAACTCTCAGAAAGAAAAAAATCAAGAAAATAATCCCATTTACAACTGCATTAAAATGAAGAGAATTTCTAGGAATAAATTTAACCAAGGGAGTAGAAAATTAGTACTCTGAAAACTACAGAACATTGTTGAAGGGAACTGAAAAAGACACAAATAAATGGAAAGATATCCTTGCTTATGTATTAGAAGAATTAATGTTCTTTAAATGTCCATACCACCCAAAACAACCTACAGATTCAATGCAATCCCTATCAAAATTCCAATGGCATTTTTCATAAAATAAAACTACACTAAAATTTATATGAGGCCACAAAAGACCCAAAATAGCCAAAGCAATCTTTAGCAAGAAGAACAAAGCTGGAGGCATTACACTATCTAATTTAAAGTTATATTACAAAGCTACAGTAATAGAACATAAAAACAGACATATAGGTCAATGAAACTGAGAACCCAGAAATAAACCCACACATAAATGGGCAATTAATTTACAACAAAGGAGCCAACAATATACAATGGGGGAAAGAATAGTCTTTTCAATAGGTGGAACTGGGACAAATGGAATGTCACATGCAAAATAATGTAACAGCACCACAATTTTACAACTCACACAAAGAGTAACTCAAAATTCCAGGCAGGAATTTTTAAGCAATTTACACATATTGTCATATTTAATCATTTCAACAGCAATTGGCAACTGGTGCATATGAAAACAAAATATGATTCAATCCGTTCATTTAACAGCATTAGAAGTGTATACATTTGAAGCTACTATAACCATATCCTCAACTCATATTTCTTTATTTTCTATTACTTTTCTCCTAGAGTCAAAGATGATATCAGAAAATCTGAATTTTAATTTCTTTTATATTTATTCTTAGTTGAATTTCAAATCTGAATTTTAATTTCTTTTATATTTATTCTTAGTTGAATAACCGAAGTCAAGTGAAAGAACCTCTCTGAGGTTTCTTTTTCTCACCTATAAGCCAGTGTAAGACATACCTAAAGAGCCTGTTGAAATGATTAGATGTGACAATATGTATAAAATGCTTAAAAATGCCTGACACAGAGTAATGTTAAGCAGTAGATACTATTTAAGCATTATTCCCGTGTCAAAGAGCAGAAGATACTTCACTTTTTCTAGTCATTTTTTGTATTCAAGAATTTTGACTAAGGCTAAAACATTTATGTAGCTATTATTGTAAAAAAAAATCTAGGTGAATAAAAAAAGCATTTTTCATTCTTGATGATTTTTCATAAAGTTTTCATACTTGTCTTTGAATTAAAGGCTAACATTGAGTCATTTTGTTCATATGTTTCCTCCAAACAGAAGCCAATTAAATACTAGCAGCAGAGTAAAATATATAATACATATAGTCCATCAGTTAACAAAATAACCACAAATAAGGTTTATTATTTAACAGTGTCTACTGTGAAAAAGTATTATATTTATTTCTCATTTAAATCCCACATGCTGCAATTTAAACTTATTTATTCTTTGTATATTCTCAGTGGAGTGACTAAACAGGGGCTCTTACAGTCATAGAGGAAAAACCAAAAATATCGCTTGGATAAAACAATAAATGGTTTATATTATGGTGACCTTAATTTTGTATATAAAGAGTTGAATAACATTAGTGGGAAGAAAATAGCTATGTGCCCATTATATTTAAATTTTTAAAAGGCTTTTATTAATTGACTTCATAAAAAGTCTAAAGTCGCTAAACAAACACCAATAAAAATAGGTTCATATAAGTGGAAAGAGTAGATACAATCATTCCTAATAGAGTAAGAGAGTCAGCAATCTTTGAAAACTTATTCATCCTCTTGGACCCAGGGGATGTTCAGGTAATTGAAAAAGAACACAATAATACTGAGTTTCTAATGGCTCAGCAATGCTGCATACATGAAAACATTGAAACTGTAGTTAAATAATTATGGTATACTGCTTAGTGAGCATAAATATAATGGCAGTGCTTCACAGCTTCTAAAGATTTTTTGTCATGCCTTTACACAAAATGAAGGAGAATATTATATATTGTTTAGGATAATTCACCATTTAATTTCTATATTTGCCTACTGTCATGAAGTCAAGGTAATCAATTTAGCTTCTGACAATATAATCTATTTTCCATATTCGTACATCTTTTTTTTCCAGAATTTATTTTAATGTCTGAGTTACATTAATTGAAATCTACCCAATTATTCACAAGTGATCCCAGAACACTTGCTAGCTTTCATGACATTGTCCAGCAAAACAGCAAGCTCATTCTTGGGTGGTTGTTTCTAATCACTATGTGTATTTTTATCCCAGATGCTTTGTAATGGAATTACTAGCAAAAAAAAAAAAAAAAAAAAAATCACTAGTGTCTAATTAAAGATGAGACCAAAATCGGAGTTTTTTTTTTAGAGTGACACCTACACAAAAAAATACAGAATCAGGAACAGAAAGAGAGATAAACCCTTGAAAAGGCAAGATGCAAAAATGTGGAAGCACAAAAGAAATGACAAAATATCTAGGAAAAGTATGGGCCTCTAGGCTACAAAGCAGTAGCATTAAAGAAAATGAATGAAGACAGAAACTTACAGAGATGTTAAACTGAGTACTGCTCCACGAGTTGTCTTCCGCGAATGAGCGTAGTTATGATGTACAGAATTTAGAGAGGGTTAGAATGGAGCAGAGCACACAGAACGGAATGTGAGTAAATTATTGCTGAGCTTTTTGAAAAGGCTTTGGGTAAATGAGAACAGGATATATGTCAGTGAAGTTCATAGAAAAAAAAATTAATGCTGTTGGAAGAGTTCTACAGGTAACAACCATAAACGTGGAGGCTCCTAAGGAAAGTTGAAGGCTGTGGTGGTGACAAGGGTAGAGAAGCACTGGAAAAGCAGAATTCACCCAGACGAGCAACAACAGGGAAAGCTGCTTATCTGCTTATCACAGAGCTTTTGTCCTTTGACACTCAGTGGTCAAAGTAACATTTTTGCAACACATGTCACTGCAAAAAGTATATCTTAATATATAAATACTTTATTCTGAGTATAAAAAGTCTGGGGCATCTGAGCGGCTCTGTTGGTTGGGCGACTGGCAATTTTGGCTCAGGTCATGATCTCACGATTGTGAGACAGAGCCCTGCGGCGGGCTCTGTGCTGACACCATGGAGCCTGCTTGGAATTCTCTCTTTCCCTCTCTCTCTGTCCTTCCCCTGCTCTGTCACTCTCTCTCAAAATATATGAATAAACACTAATTTTTTTAAAAGTGGATCTTCTTAGATCTGTCTATTAGAAGTCTTGTTTGAAATGTGATAGGAATAACAGAATGCATGGGGCTAAGTTAATGGTGCCCACACATACACAGAAATATGCAAATACATATACATGTATGTATAATATACCTATATTCTCCTTTGAACCATCTTCAGTTTTGCCTGTTGAAATGTTTAACTCTTGTTTCAAGAGTGGCAAACTGATCTGAGACATTAGGTCTGGTTATTTCCATTTAATTATGTAACCTTAATTTATTTAACTAAAGAACCTCTAGATTTCTACTTGTGAAAAGTCAATTAGTAAAATAATTTTTAAGATCCATTTTATGTATCATATTGTATTCTGTTCTCTGAGTTTCACTTTAAAAAAAATCTCAAAAAATTAAGATCTACATTCAAAGTTGCCTTTGTACTTGAAAGCAGGATCAGGATATATGAATGTTTTTAAACTTATAGTAACCTTTCTTAATCATCCATTTGAAGGAAGCCTTCAAAGGTGGTGACAGATCATACTGCCTTTTATATTTATTGGATATAAAGTTAGAGCCTACAGTAAATGCACTTAATGACATTAATGCATGCATAGCATTTTTTTCAATGTGTCACATATAATTTTTGTGCAGTGCATGATATATGTAGCAACTAAAAGTATAAACCACCTGTTGTTCAGATTTTCACTGTTGAGAGTACTGCATTGTTTAGCTTTTTCTACAGTGTGCTGTGTGTCAATATTGATTTCAGAAAAAGTAATAAAGGATCCTGTCAAAATAAAATTAAAACCTAAGGCAATTTACTTTGCTGAAGGGGGTCAGCTTTAATAACCATCACCATCTTACCAGAACCGCTGTGAAATTTCATTAACACTGTACTCCACTCGCATATCAGCTAGGTTTACAATTACTACTTGATTATATGTCTGTATAGATCGTTAGGCACAAGTCTCCTTTTTGTGCCCTATATCGTTTGGTACATGGGGTTTCTTTTCAATTCAGTGGAAGCTCTATTCGAAGAAAGAAAATGATAATAAAGAAAAGGTTGGTATCGGAACTGTTCCTTGACTCTGCACAAAATTACTCAACATGTTAAAATATCAAGACATTTGACATTTTAATCGATTCACCCTTAAGTTGGATACCTACTTGAGATCACTACAGGGTGGCTGTATATGGAAAAGTAAAGAAAAAAAAAAACATGCAAGAGTTTGGGAGGAGCTAGGCTGTGTATCAGGAAGAACATGCAACTGCCTTTTTCCCCAGCTTTGAGATGAGGTACATTCTCAGATCCTTCTATTACCTATCAATACATGTTGACCCTTCCAATGCATTAGAGAACAAAACTGAACAGCCCAGAACTACGAAACTGCAAGGGCACTGAAATGGCAAGAGATATAAACATGTGGACCCTCTCATTCAGTAGGTTGATGTTCCTATGTAATCCTTTTCAACTATAGGCTGGAATATTTTTTTGATATTTTTTAATGTTTATTCATCTTTGAGAGACAGAGGGTAAGCAGGGGTGGGGCAGAGAGAGAGAGAGGGAGAGAGAGACACAGAATCAGAAGCAGGCTCCAGGCTCTGAGCTGCTAGCATGGAGCCTGATGCAGGGCTTGAACTCATGAACCTGTGAAATCATGACCTGAGCTTAAGTCAGATGCTTAACCAACTGAGTCACCCAGGTGCCCCTAGGCTAGAACATTTTTATCTTAAACTTTGAGTGAAGTCATTTTGCAAGTTTTGGTTTTACGCTTCAGTAAATAATATTGTCTTGCACGGTATCCAAAACAGATCAACTCTACAAGGAATGCTTCTCAGTAACAAATAATGGCATGAGGTCCCAACATACTTACATGCGTATGTATTTGAGAGGCAAGCTATAAATTATCTTATAAACCATGTAATCCATAGGTCTGGCCACACCAACGTTGCAAGATAAATTTTAAAATAAGGGTAGATATCTGTCAATCACTTAGGCTTATCAACCACAGGGTTTGGATACAGCCCACTGTTGAGGCAATCCTGATCAAGTGGGAAGTGTTTTAGAAGACCATATTCACCAATGGGTAATTTCTAAGTAATCATGTAGCATTAAGCCCAATGCCTAGTGTCCATCAGACCTCACAAAATTTCTGAGGAACAATGCTTTTCATCAATCCAGTCTTGAATCATTCAGGTGTAGGTTAAGACCTGGTCCTAATTAAGCTCTTTTGCTTCAGTTGGAGGTCAGTTACAAGCAGTTGAATCACCTTCCTTTTGTCCTAGAATCATTAGGTCACATCTGCCCTGTAATTACTGTCATTGCTACCCAAAGATTATCTAAATATATTGATTAAACATTCTAGATTTGAAGGAGAGGGGAAAATGGGTGATGGGCACTGAGGAAGGCACTTGTTGGGATGAGCAGTGGGTATTGTATGTAAGCTAATTTGACAATAAATTGTATTAAAAAGAAAGAAATCTCAAAGAAAAAAAAGCTCTAGATTTGAAGTAAAACAGAACTTCTTTCAAACCTAGGCCCTGTCTTCTATTAACTACATGAAGTATTATTTCCCTCTCAGTTTTCTTACCAAAGTAAAAAGATAATGATAATTTCTACATTACAGGATTTACAATAATTTGAACAGACAATATTTTTAAATAGAATGAATATCATACTGTGTAGTAAATAATAAATAACAAATATTAACTATGTTCCCTTATCTTACGAGAAACATAGATCATTAGGACTATTTCAGACTAATATGGAAGTTGGATCCTGCCTTGGATATTGTAAAGTAAATGAACAAACTTTTATAGTGCCAGTCTCATAGCTGGACTCAATTGTCTTTCCTTATCTGTTAGAGCTGACAGTAACAAGAGTGATAATACATCCCTTTCACCCAAGAGTTTTGCTGCCTCAAACACCTTTTGGTGGCGTCAATGGGAAAATGCCTGTTCCATGACTTAATACCTGCAATCAGCAAGAGTTGCCTCTGTCACTGTTACCATTTCAATATGGAGACATAGATGAAGGAGACATAAGTACAGACCTTTTATTTTACCCAGCCACCAGTATTATGTAAAACAGAGCTCAAGATGAGCACAGATATCCCAGATATCGAAATTAATGGACTAAGCTTCCTAAGGAGTGAATTTATCCTTTCAGTTTTGGGATTAGTCTCTTCTCAACAAACAGCATACTAGGCAGTGGGTTGGAATATATATATATATATATATATATATATATATATATATACACACACACACACATATATATATATATAATACACACACATACATACATATATACACACATATATATACACACATACGTGTATATATACACACACATATGTATGTATATATGTATATATATGTATATACACACATACGTATGTATGTATATATGTATATACATGTATATACACACATACGTATGTATGTATATATGTATATATATGTATATACACACATATGTATGTATATATATGTATATATATACACACATATATATGTATATATGTATATATGTATATACACACGTGTATATATACGTATGTGCATATGTATATGCATACGCATATGTACATACATGTGTGTATATATGTGCATATACATACATACATGTGTATACATATGTATACTCATACATATATATACACACATACATATATATATGTATAACTTTTTATTTAAATTCTTTTTTTTTTATTTTTTATTTTTATTATTTTTTTTATATATGAAATTTATTGACAAATTGGTTTCCATACAACACCCAGTGCTCATCCCAAAAGGTGCCCTCCTCAATACCCATCACCCACCCTCCCCTCCCTCCCACCCCCCATCAACCCTCAGTTTGTTCTCAGTTTTTAACAGTCTCTTATGCTTTGGCTCTCTCCCACTCTAACCTCTTTTTTTTTTTTTCCTTCCCCTCCCCCATGGGTTTCTGTTAAGTTTCTCAGGATCCACATAAGAGTGAAAACATATGGTATCTGTCTTTCTCTGTATGGCTTATTTCACTTAGCATCACACTCTCCAGTTCCATCCACGTTGCTACAAAAGGCCATATTTCATTTTTTCTCATTGCCACGTACTATTCCATTGTGTATATATACCACAATTTCTTTATCCATTCATCAGTTGATGGACATTTAGGCTCTTTCCATAATTTGGCTATTGTTGAGAGTGCTGCTATGAACATTGGGGTACAAGTGCCCCTATGCATCAGTACTCCTGTATCCCTTGGATAAATTCCTAGCAGTGCTATTGCTGGGTCATAGGGTAGGTCTATTTTTAATTTTCTGACGAACCTCCACACTGCTTTCCAGAGCGGCTGCACCAGTTTGCATTCCCACCAACAGTGCAAGAGGGTTCCCGTTTCTCCACATCCTCTCCAGCATCTATAGTCTCCTGATTTGTTCATTTTGGCCACTCTGACTGGCACTTTGATTTGTATTTCCCTGATAAGGAGCGACGCTGAACATCTTTTCATGTGCCTGTTGGCCATCTGGATGTCTTCTTTAGAGAAGTGTCTATTCATGTTTTCTGCCCATTTCTTCACTGGGTTATTTGTTTTTCGGGTGTGGAGTTTGGTGAGCTCTTTATAGATTTGAGATACTAGCCCTTTGTCCGATATGTCATTTGCAAATATCTTTTCCCATTCCGTTGGTTGCCTTTTAGTTTTGTTGGTTGTTTCCTTTGCTGTGCA
Source organism: Lynx rufus (assembly GCF_022079265.1). Taxonomy (NCBI): domain Eukaryota; kingdom Metazoa; phylum Chordata; class Mammalia; order Carnivora; family Felidae; genus Lynx; species Lynx rufus. Next base: position 51,348,963 of record NW_025814845.1, read on the forward strand.
GAAGCTTTTTATCTTCACAAGGTCCCAGTAATTCACTTTTGCTTTTAATTCCCTTGCCTTTGGGGATGTGTCGAGTAAGAGATTGCTACGGCTGAGGTCAGAGAGGTCTTTTCCTGCTTTCTCCTCTAAGGTTCTGATGGTTTCCTGTCTCACATTTAGGTCCTTTATCCATTTTGAGTTTATTTTTGTAAATGGTGTGAGAAAGTGGTCTAGTTTCAACCTTCTGCATGTTGCTGTCCAGTTCTCCCAGCACCATTTGTTAAAGAGGCTGTCTTTTTTCCATTGGATGTTCTTTCCTGCTTTGTCAAAGATGAGTTGGCCATACGTTTGTGGGTCTAGTTCTGGGGTTTCTATTCTATTCCATTGGTCTGTGTGTCTGTTTTTGTGCCAATACCATGCTGTCTTGATGATGACAGCTTTGTAGTAGAGGCTGAAGTCTGGGATTGTGATGCCTCCTGCTTTGGTCTTCTTCTTCAAAATTCCTTTGACTATTCGGGGCCTTTTGTGGTTCCATATGAATTTTAGGATTGCTTGTTCTAGTTTTGAGAAGAATGCTGGTGCAATTTTGATTGGGATTGCATTGAATGTGTAGATAGCTTTGGGTAGTATTGACATTTTGACAATATTTATTTTTCCAATCCATGAGCAGGGAATGTCTTTCCATTTCTTTAAATCTTCTTCAATGACCTTCATAAGCTTTCTATAGTTTTCAGCATACAGATCCTTTACATCTTTGGTTAGATTTATTCCTAGGTATTTTATGCTTCTTGGTGCAATTGTGAATGGGATCAGTTTCTTTATTTGTCTTTCTGTTGCTTCATTGTTAGTGTATAAGAATGCAACTGATTTCTGTACATTGATTTTGTATCCTGCAACTTTGCTGAATTCATGTATCAGTTCTAGCAGACTTTTGGTGGAGTCTATCGGATTTTCCATGTATAATATCATGTCATCTGCAAAAAGCGAAAGCTTGACTTCATTTTTGCCAATTTTGATGCCTTTGATTTCCTTTTGTTGTCTGATTGCTGATGCTAGAACTTCCAGCACTATGTTAAACAACAGCGGTGAGAGTGGGCATCCCTGTCGTGTTCCTGATCTCAGGGAAAAAGCTCTCAGTTTTTCCCCGTTGAGGATGATGTTAGCTGTGGGCTTTTCATAAATGGCTTTTATGATCTTTAAGTATGTTCCTTCTATCCCGACTTTCTCAAGGGTTTTTATTAAGAAAGGGTGCTGGACTTTGTCAAAGGCCTTTTCTGCATCGATTGACAGGATCATATGGTTCTTCTCTTTTTTTTTGTTAATGTGATGTATCACGTTGATTGATTTGCGAATGTTGAACCAGCCCTGCATCCCAGGAATGAATCCCACTTGATCATGGTGAATAATTCTTTTTATATGCTGTTGAATTCGATTTGCTAGTATCTTATTGAGAATTTTGGCATCCATATTCATCAGGGATATTGGCCTGTAGTTCTCTTTTTTTACTGGGTCTCTGTCTGGTTTAGGAATCAAAGTAATACTGGCTTCATAGAATGAGTCTGGAAGTTTTCCTTCCCTTTCTATTTCTTGGAATAGCTTGAGAAGGATAGGTATTATCTCTGCTTTCAACGTCTGGTAGAACTCCCCTGGGAAGCCATCTGGTCCTGGACTCTTATTTGTTGGGAGATTTTTGATAACCGATTCAATTTCTTCGCTGGTTATGGGTCTGTTCAAGCTTTCTATTTCCTCCTGATTGAGTTTTGGAAGAGTGTGGGTGTTCAGGAATTTGTCCATTTCTTCCAGGTTGTCCAATTTCTTGGCATATAATTTTTCATAGTATTCCCTGATAATTGTTTGTATCTCTGAGGGATTGGTTGTAATAATTCCATTTTCATTCATGATTTTATCTATTTGGGTCATCTCCCTTTTCTTTTTGAGAAGCCTGGCTAGAGGTTTGTCAATTTTGTTTATTTTTTCAAAAAACCAACTCTTGGTTTCGTTGATCTGCTCTACAGTTTTTTTAGATTCTATATTGTTTATTTCTGCTCTGATCTTTATTATTTCTCTTCTTCTGCTGGGTTTAGGCTGCCTTTGCTGTTCTGCTTCTATTTCCTTTAGGTGTGCTGTTAGATTTTGTATTTGGGAAATTTTCTTGTTTCTTGAGATAGGCCTGGATTGCAATATATTTTCCTCTCAGGACTGCCTTCGCTGCGTCCCAAAGCGTTTGGATTGTTGTATTTTCATTTTCGTTTGTTTCCATATATTTTTTGATTTCTTCTCTAATTGCCTGGTTGACCCACTCATTCGTTAGTAGGGTGTTCTTTAACCTCCATGCTTTTGGAGGTTTTCCAGACTTTTTCCTGTGGTTGATTTCAAGCTTCATAGCATTGTGGTCTGAAAGTATGCATGGTATAATTTCAATTCTGGTAAACTTATGAAGGGCTGTTTTGTGACCCAGTATATGATCTATCTTGGAGAATGTTCCATGTGCACTCGAGAAGAAAGTATATTCTGTTGCTTTGGGATGCAGAGTTCTAAATAGATCTGTCAAGTCCATCTGATCCAATGTCTCATTCAGGGCCCTTGTTTCTTTATTGACCATGTGTCTAGATGATCTATCCATTTCTGTAAGTGGGGTGTTAAAGTCCCCAGCAATTATCACATTCTTATCAATAAGGTTGCTTATGTTTATGAGTAATTGTTTTATATATTTGGGGGCTCCGGTATTCGGCGCATAGACATTTATAATTGTTAGCTCTTCCTGATGGATAGACCCTGTAACTATTATATAATGTCCTTCTTCATCTCTTGTTACAGCCTTTAATTTAAATTTTTTTTTTCAATGTTTATTTATTTTTGGGACAGAGAGAGACAGAGCATGAACGGGGGAGGGGCAGAGAGAGAGGGAGACACAGAATCGGAAACAGGCTCCAGGCTCCGAGCCATCAGCCCAGAGCCTGACGCGGGGCTCGAACTCCCGGACCGCGAGATCGTGACCTGGCTGAAGTCGGACGCTTAACCTACTGCGCCACCCAGGCGCCCCCTACAGCCTTTAATTTAAAGTCTAGTTTGTCTGATATATATATGTGCATATACATACATACATGTGTATACATATGTATACTCATACATATATATACACACATACATATATATATGTATAACTTTTTATTTAAATTCTAGTTAGTTAACAGTGTAATATTGGTTTCACGAGTAGAATTTAGTGATTCATCACTTACATATAGCACTTAGTGCTAGATTGTATTTGAATAGTACTATTTGGGTGTCATATATACAGGCCTTCTCTCCCTGATAAGAGGCAGTCAGTACCCAAATCAGAATCTGGGTACTTCTGAAGTCTAGTGGATCCCCCATGTAATAGATCCAGCAGATCCTTTTGAAAAACAGGGTTCATGGTGGTCCATCCCTAGTATTACAGAAATTATAAGTTGGGCACAGATTTAGGAATGCCATAGACTTTCATAACATTTAAACTTCAGGAATGAAATCTTTCTATTTTCTTCTTCCGCATATGCACACTACCTGATTCTCTTTCCATTCTGCCTCAGAATAAGTGATGTTCCTTTTTCTTTTCAAGAAATTAAGAGTATGCAAATAGATTCTTCTTGATAAAACCCAGAATCTATCATTTATTAGGTCAATGAGGGTGAGCTCTTTAGCTCCTCTGAGGCTTCATCATTGAATCATCAAATAGTGATCAAAGGTTTTGACGATTACATGATATAATGTAATAAGTTACTTGGCCTAGGGCCCAAAATATAGTAAGTAACTAATAAATATAAGCTGGTTTTGTCACTCTCATGATTAATATTACTCTTACCACCTATGTTTCATTTAGGATACATCCTAGGCGACTCGATTCATTGCTAAGCAAAATCTTGCACTGGAACCCCACACCCTAGACTTTTTTTCATTTATGAGAAAAGAATAAGAGTAAGAGTTACTGACATCTATCTTCAATTTCTTATTTCCTATCCGCTTTAAGACAATCTCATCTTCCACTTTCAAATTATTCTGAATTACCAAATGAAATAATTCATTTAGTCCTCATTCCATTTGAGATTCCTGTATTCTATATAGACTGTAACATTTATCATTAGTTTGATATTCCAATAACCAGAATTTCAAATCTTTAATTTACCATTGAGCAGGGCATTGGCTTTTTTTTAATATATCATAATCAATTTGCCTTATTATAAATGTAACTATTATTTTGAAACCACATGACTCACAGGATAAAACCTAACACCTACTAGTATTTTATCCTGATTGTAACCTTCATATGACTTTTGTGTCCTGCTTCTTCACCATCCTTTTGGTTGAATCAAGGATGGGCCCGACAACTTATGGTCATTTTCAGGTACTAAAAGACCTCAGGTCCCGTTAATCCCCCAACAGATCAGTAGCAACATGTTTACTCTTAAAACAATTTTTTTTTAAATCTTCCAAATTTTACTTGAAATTAAACTTCTTCCTTCCTCCACTTTTGGAAGCCTGAAGCCAGAAAAGAGTATGGGTTTTATTAGTTCTATTCTTTATACCATTAGCACTTACATATCTTCTGACTAGTGGTACCACTAACACCTCCAGAATTTAAAAAAGGGGGAAGTAGCAGTGTTATGGGCATGAAAAGTATCTTTCTTGACATGTACCTTCATGAGCTGGCTACAGAGATCCGTAGGCTGGACAGCTGTCAAAAGTAGGCTCTTGTTCCTATGTTTATTTTGATGAACCCTTTGGAGACTCATTTCAAAATAAGTCACTCATTCACAGTTCCTTTGATTCGGGAGAATGCATCACTCCTGGATACTCTTCATTTCTTACTTAGCACCTGGGTATTTGGGAGTACTACTGGATCCTTTTCTGCTGATTGCTCCAAAACCCTGATGGGGTCCTCTGGGACAGAGCTTTGCAACTTCTACTTCCAGCACTCGTTCCATACACAATACACAGAAAAGTATCCTTGACTCACCATTTGTGGGAATTAATCAATAACCAAATGCAGACTTTTTCTGTTTTGTTGCCTGGTAGGGTGTTCCAGGCACGGGCTGTTTTCTTTAAAATTTTCAGTTACGAATTTGCATCCTCGCAAGGATAAGTGTTAAAGATCCGAAGGTGACACTATCAGCATACCTAAAGTTGTCTCAGAAAAAATCTATTTCTCTAATTGCCTACTGAATTCTTTACCACTGTATGTTTTTGAGTGATTGAGCCCCATTACTGGATGGGTGCTCAGCACTCATTTTCAAATGTAAGACTGGTTGATCCATCTGATTTTAAGACTATGAAAACATTAAAAAGATAGTTCCCCTTTTTAACATCTTGTTAACCTAGCCAGAGTTTTGTCAAAATTCTCTACAAATTCTAGTGTTCTACAATCTGGTTGGACTCTATAAAAAAAACTACTGAATCCTTTAAGAACAATTGCAAAGCCTGGCTTAGCAATCTGTTCCTTGCCTTAGACACAGGCCTCCAACTGACTTTAAAAAAAAAAAAAAAAAAAAGTGGCTCAGTCCAAAGCATCCAATTCTTGGTTTTGGCTCAGGTCAAGATCCAGTTTGTGAGACTGAGCCCCGGGTGGGGCCCTGTGTTGGCCCCAGGTCAGGCTCTGCACTGACAGCATGTAGTCTGCTGAGGATTCTCTTTCTCTCTCCACCTCTCCCCCACTTAATGTACACACACACACACACACACACACACACACACTCTCTCTCTCTCTCTCTCTCTCTCTCTCAAAATAAACAAACATTAATAAATAAAAACAAAGGTGACTTCTATGCATTTTAGGACACCAGATTTTAAGAAATAAGAGGTGGAAGGAATACCCAAATAATTAATTGACTTGGCAAGAAAGCACAGCCTGTTCATTCCAGCTATCCTATACCAAGCCACTCTGCTAATACAATGAGAACTCTCATTTATCTCCATCTTTGATTACAGAGCTCTTTGGGAACTTCTCTTGCTATTTGGACTCTGGAGAAACCAGACATTCTTCAGGACTCACTCAGGAAAAATTATCTTTTACTTTTCTGAAACACACACACACACACACAAAATTTTTCTTTAACATGGATCCAGTAATATTTTCTGCATTTATCACATTTTACTCTGCATTATAGTTATTAAAATAATCTTTCCTTTACACATTCTTGAGGTTGCAGGTCATGTATAATACCTGTTTGCTTTCCCATTTCCCATCACATTGTCTAGCAGGTTACAAATGTTTCTTGGGAAATTTGGACATTTAAGTCATTTGAATTCTTGCAAACATATACAACGATATTGTGTGGTTTGCTGTGTTTCACTCTGAAATGTAATGATAGTTTCATATAGTGAAATGAGTACTCAAAAATAACTTGGATATAATTAGGTTTATTATATTTGAAATAGGCTCTTTTGACTTTTACTAGTCTTCTCAGTCCCACAGAGGAGTACATGTAGGCCATACATGCTCACTTGGAGCAAGTCAAAGTTTATTAGGAAAAAAGAAATTGCCCACTGTTTTTGTCTTTGCACTAGAGAAGGCAGTTCTTTTCCTAAAGTAGATTGACAATGGCTGAGGCACAATATCAATATTGGCAGTTCACTATGCTCTGGAGACCTTGAGTCAGCAGACAAATATTCCCAAATGCACTCACTCTTATTACGCAAGAAATAAGCTGTAGGGAACTTTTGATTGCAAATGGTTCTAGTTTACTAAGGAAAGACTGTGGTCATTAGTGAGCATGTTTTATTGAAAACAGCCATTATGCTGAATGAGCATATTTAAGAAAGTTCAAGTGAGATGTCAGTGTTTGGTAAAAACTTTTAAAGTCAAATCAAAAGATTTGACTAGGAAATCTAGGAAAAAAATAACATTTCTGCTTATAGTTTATAAACCTATGTATTTCTGAAGGACCACAAAAAATTAGGTTACTATTCAGCCGCAGATGGCTTCTGAAACAATCTTGTCGTCCCCAAATTCTTTATATCAGATTCAACCCCTTCAGTAAAGTAGTATTTATTACAACTACCAAATGAAAAACAAATTTGCAATGCATTGTGGGGGCAGTAAGGTGAAGTATAAAATAAATCTTTGCTATTGAGAATTCTTGAGGTGAAAAAATATGGGAATACATAAAATAATTAAAGTAAAATGAAATAGGTGATTAAGTGCTGTATAAATGGGATAATTATAGGAATAAAGAGATTCAATATGGAGTAATAAAGGAAGAGTTCCATTAGAGAGGGCAAGTTTAACTAGAAACTGAAAGATAATTTAAATAAAAGAATAGGGAAAGATGACAGATACCTTGTACATAACCACAAAACAATATTTTAATCACTGAATGTATAGAGTGTGTTTTTTTTAAAGCTTATTTATTTTGACAGAGACAGAGACAGCACTTGCAGAGGGAGGGGAATACAAAGAATGCCAAGCACACTCCACACTGTTAGCTTGGAGCCCGATGTGGGGCTCCAACTCATAAAGCCATGAGATCATAACCTGAGCTGAAACTGAGAATTGGACGCTTAACTGACTGAGACACCCGGGCGCCCCAGAATATACTTTTAAAGGAAAATTAACTTATCTTGCCACTAGGGAAGTAGAATATGATATAGGTAACTAATAGAATTTTAACTCTTGGCCATATAAAATTTAAGTAAATTTTTTTTAAATAAATCTCACATGATCTACAGATCATAGAAATCTTCCATGGCTTTAATTGTCAGAATTCTAGCATCGTTCATTGGCTTGTTATAACAATAATCCCTCCTAAAGAAAACTGTGCCTCCCACAGTCTTGCTGCAGGATTCAACCTTAAGCAGCTAAACCCTGAAAATCCACTGCGTCATCAACTCTCTGACCTTCTCCCTAGTTACCATTCATGTAAGCAAGGAAGGACATATGATTCAAGGGCAGCTAATATAAATTTAGGACTTATATTGCTATAAAAAGCTGCAACTAGGGTTTTGGTTATACTGAAACCATCATGCTTCTTCTCTTGAAAGACTTGTAAGAATTATACCGTATAAACAAATAAGGTAACTAAACAGAGAAGACTAGGGAATGTAGTTGAATTTTTACAGAGCATCTGAGTGAATCTTCATGTATATTTCTGCAACTACTGGGTCTCTGAACCTGACTTTGGTTGTCAATGATGCTTCCTTTCCCACAATGAAGTCTTCCTATATGAAGATTCCCATGTTTGTATTTCCATAAAGTTGTACTTTATTTACTTCCCTTTGTATATATCTCCTGACCTCTTAAGTTGTCTTGATAATGTCTGTTCATCACATTCCAAGAGTTTAAAAAAGCATGTTCTAGGACCGTCTGGGTTGCTCAATTGGTTAAGCATCCAACTTCGGCCCAGGTCATGATCCCGCGCTTCCTGGGTTTGAGCCCCACGTCAGACTCTGTGCTGACAGCTCAGAGCCTGGACCCTGCTTCAGATTCTGTGTCTCCCTCTCTCTATGACCCTCCCCTGCTTGTACTCTGTCTCCCAAAAATAAATAAATATGTTAAAAACTAAAAAAAAAAAAAGCATGCTCTAGATGCCCTTGTAATTTTCTCTCTGCCTGAAATACTTTCCATTCGCCTAATCTTACCTTCAGTTAGCTTATATATATGAATTTAAGGGTTTGTTCAGATGTACATTCCTGGGGAATTCAAAGATTCTTAATGTGCTTTCTTCTAGACTTCTATGTCACTTAAGGTCATGCCCATTTCATCACATTTACTACATTCTATTATGTGGCTCAGTAAATATCTTTTTCCACCAAACGGTAGGATTTGAGAACAAGTTCACTACTGGACTAATTTGAATAGTTCTGGGACTTACAGAATAGTACCTGGGTCATTATAGAGACTCAAAAATTACCAGGTGAATAAAAATGGTAATGCCTGTAAGTATTTAAATATTTGGAAGCTAAGAAATTTTAAGACATGACAAATGTTTTTTATGAGTCCAGAGGAAAGAATTACTTACTTTGATGTAGAGGAGTTTGACAATGAAAAGAATTAATACCAACATAAATATAAACATTAACACAATTCATATCATGGAGGTTATAAGAATGAAGTTAAAGTGGGGTATTACATGAATGTTGCAATAACTAGAATAAATTCAGTGATACAGAGTTAATGTGGAGATAATATATGTTGAAAAAGTTATTTTCAGTTGTGTTAATTTAGTGCCAAGTTATTACTACAAATTTACATTCTGTATGAATTTATAAAAATGTAAACTAGATTTATAACAGGAAAAGAATAGATAACAAATTCACTAGATTTTCTCAAATGATGTAGATATTTTTTGCCTATTTCTAAATGGTTCTAAAAATAGCATGTTGCTGAATTACAATCTTATTCTAAGAATTTTATGAAAATATCAATGGGATTTAAGCTATTTCTGTGGCTAAAGTATCTATATTATACAGTGAAATAAACTTAACATTTTAGTAAAAAAATGTATTTAATGCCAAATTTATTCTTTATGACTATACATAAAGAATTTTGTGGGCTTTTTTCCTACAGTTTAGGAAAACAAAAAGCTGAATAGTGAAGTTAACATGTGACTAAAATTCCTTAACTGTTCAGTCTCTACAAACACTCTCAAAAGCCTTCTTCATCTAACCCTGTCTCATATTTCATTGCAATGCTTGCCAATCAGTTACAGTCTTTGGCCCCATGTCACTTTCATCCCATTGGATGACTGTCATGGGAGCTGCCCAATGGTGCGCTGCTAATGAGGCAGCTTAAAGAGCAGCTGGGGAAGTGCAATTGCTGGATTAGGGTCAAGGCCAAGAGAGAAAATGGATGAGAGAGATCGAGTCTGAATGACTGCCAATAAGCAGGGGTTCTATTATCCTGCTAAAACAGGACATTCATTACCATCTATTGTAACATAATTTGGGTTCAGTCAAGCTGTCTCTCCCTCTCTTTGGATTTACAATTCATAAACCACAAATGGTCCAAAGGGTGCATTGTCCCTTGTGGCCCTGTAACCCTGGGTGAGGGGGAAGCATGGCAGAAATGAATGAGCTATAAAGTCCCTAGTGTGAGCACCATCAGGGCTGACACCTTGTTCCCTGAAGCTGTGACATAAGTTGTAGGCACAATGCCGAAAAAGTTTTGCATGTCTTTGGAGCCAGTTTGCTCATTAAGCAAAGATAAAATAAAAAGTCCTTGTTTATCCTTTGCAAAAATCAAATCCTGATGCTAACAGCCAGTATCTCCATGCTAATTTCCTCTTGTTACTGGTAAATTTACTGCACAGGAACAGAAGAGGCTTGTTTTTCCATAAGGAACAAACTCTTGGGTTTTTAGACCAAGTTCTTCTAAGTCTCAGAGAATAATCTATTTTTCCAGTAGTTTTGTGTTGTTTCTACATATGAAAAATGACATGTATAAAATTGCCTCATTATGTCTTTTTCTTCTTTAATCACAAAGCTTCCTTTAAAAAGGATAAATGTCCCTTCCCTTCTTCCTCTTCCCCTCTTTTTGTGCCCCTACTGGTCTTTTCCAATTGTACTACTTATTACCATTTGGATTCAGTTCTAAGGCCCACCTGCCATCTGAACTAATGGAACCATAGTGTTATTGTCTATGTGCTGTACTCGGTTAGGAAGGCAAATGAGCTTGGTGAAAAGAGAGCAAGTACAATAATTCAGAGCAAATTAACCAAGGCACAGTGAAAATAATTAATCACTGTAGTAACGAAAACATATGCATCATCTTTGTTCTAGCCTGATTGATAATGGAACACTGTTTACTTCTGGCTGTGGGGCAGGTAGACCTCACAGAGCATCCTCTACCAAAGGGTTGCTTCCATAAGTCACAGATGAAAGGACTGGAGGACAACTGGTAGTTCTTATACATCTTTTTAAATATGCCTTTAACATAGGTAACTTTTAGCTTGTTCTTGCATTTTCTGGATGTGTAAGAACCCAATCCATGTTGCCTTTCTTTCCTCAGGTGTTCAAGTTTCATCTCCTATGTATGACTGTTTCACACACCATTGCCTGGTGCAAATTTGCCATAATTTATCTCCTAATTATGTTTTCATATGCTTTATAAAAAGATTATCTTATGTTAAAATTTTGGCGTTTTGATTTTAAAGGCTTAACAGTGTAGGTATTTCAAACTGCCCAAACCATAGTAAACGATCGTTAGCAAAATCTGTCAATGATTCTTCTAAAGTCACTATAAATGTATTTACAAATTTCAAAATATACACTGCCTTATTTAATTCTTAGAATTGTCTTGTAATGGATTTGGGACATTTAATATTATGTTTTAATGTATTATCATAACAACTCTGATACCTAACTGTAAAATGCCATATTCTGATCAACAATATCAACAATATCTGTAAGATCAAAGATGATCTTAATAGATCATCTTTATTGAAGGCATTTAGTGCTCAACACTGAGTTTGTGTGTGTGTGTGTGTGTGTGTGTGTGTGTGTGTGTGTAAATGTATTAATGTTCCTGAAAGCTTAAAATAGTTGATTAATTATAGCTATTTCCTTTTACAAAAGATAATGAGTTTCATCTGTGGATCATTGATCTAATAAGATATATATTTTTGATGCTAATACAACCCAGATGAATGAATGTAAAAGTAAATTTTTTGAGGATGTGGATGCTAGGTATTCAAATCTATGAAATTTAATCTTATATTGAATGATGCACATGGCCAGGCGTAATAATTAGCCTGTGTTTTACAAATAGTTATGTGTCAGATTATACACATTGCTTTACTGAGGTAGTTTCCATTCTGAATTTGTTTATGAAATACATTCCTACCCTGACTCATTTAATTGTTCCTTTAACAAATATGGAGTCTATGAATTAAAGGTTGGAGACATGACATTCAAAGGAAGTGTTTGCCTCAAATAATTGAATAGAAATTGAAATAAATACTAGGGACAGAGAGAGAGAAGGGGAGGGAGGGTGAGAAATAGGGTGGGAGAAATACTTTTTTTAAAACATTTATTCACTTTTGAGAGACAGAGAGACAGAGCGTGAGCAGGGGTGGAGCAGAGAGAGAGACACACAGAATCCGAAGCAGGCTCCAGTCTCCAAGCTGGGCAGTGCAGAGCCTGACGTGGGGTTTGAACTCACTGACCATGAGATCATGACCTGAGCCAGAGTGGGTCACTCAACCGACTGAGCCACCCAGGAGCCCTGAGAAAGATTTTTTTATATAGCCATCAGTACATTCTAAAGGAATCTGCCATTGGAAGGTTTTTTTTGTTGGGAGATGAAATGACTGGTAAAAAGAAAATTTAAAGGTAGAAACAGGATCTAGTCTTAATTACTCAGTATAATGACAATAGTGAGGAGATTCTGGTTCTCTGGGTTAACTTTAAAGAAAAGGACAGTTGCCAATGATGGGGGTTATATAAACCCTTCCTGGAGAAAAACTTAAAATATGGGCTTGGATAAGAATCAAGTAGAATTTTTAAATAGGATTTCTCCACAGGACCTTTAAAATTGTCAATAAAATTACCAAAACCATGAGAGCTTAGTAAATTTGTAAACTTTGAATAAAGGGGCTGAATTTAGCAATGGGCAACACCAAAAATCAGCTTCTAGATGAGAAGACAAATGGGTCACAATCATAATTCTCAGTCCAGTAACATGTTTGTAGACATCACGTGCCTTTTAAATGTCACCAAGACAGTTAATACTTGGTTAGCTGCTGCTCATGGGGTTGCTGAATGCCATTACATTTTGGAAATAATAAGGGCTCCCATTCATTTAGTTTTTACTCTGAGACAGGTACTGTGCTCAGTGCTTTACTCCTCACCATATACCTCTTCTATAAGGAAAGTATTTTCCCATTTTTTCCCCAAAGAGAAGATGAATGCTTAGAGAGAGTTTAAGTAATTTGCTTTAAATCACCCAGCTATTAAATTGTAAAGTTGAAATTCAAATCTAAGCAGTCTGGCTCCACAGCCTATGCTCTTAACCACTGAACTAGACTAGTAGGGAAGGAAATGCTAATGTGTTCCCCTAAGCATTGCATTTCTGCCAGGGAATGACTTTAATACCAACAGAGAATTGGTCTTTTGGAATGAAGCCCTAAGGGATAAAGAAAAAATAGCAACTTTAAAATAAAAAGAATAATGACCACAAATAGAAGCATATTTTAACATTATATTTCTTTCATTAAATATATTTATCCACTCAGCTTCTTGGAGAGTTAAGAACTAGTCTATAAACTTTTTTGAAAATATGTTTATTAATTTAGTATATGTTTAAACAGATCTAATATCCCATTTTCCAACCTTCCCTTATTTCTAGTGGACAGTCAAGGAATAAATACATAGGCAAAATATTTTCCTTAACAGCTTAGAATCGTTGTCTAGAAGTTATTGATAAGGTTTATCCAGCCTCTAAATGACTATTTATCAAACACCTTCTCATTTGAAACTTACTAATATATAAATATACCTATGAATCAAATATTTGTCCTTAAAATTTTAATTTAATGTTATGATTTAGGGTATACTTAATAGTCCGGGAAAGTGTGGATGTAAATACACACACCTTTATCTCTACCATCATTCCACACACACACCCATGCATAAAACAATCACATTTTGTAGGTAAAAGCAAAAGTTCGTATCCTTAAGATAGTTATATGAATAGAACAGCTATTATCCCCAACAGCTTAAAAAATATGCCTGTTAATTGTGTCAGTGAAAAAGCATTTTGTTATCTTAATAACTATTTTCTCCCTTAGCTTATTAAAATATATTCCTGGAGGCTTCCAGAACCCATTTCATATCTGCAAGTCTCCAAAAAAAACCTCACAAATGGTGACATTAGTGGCACTGGTAATCGGAGCAGAGGTAAAGAATGTAAATGAGAAGTGCTGTGTAAATCAGCCTCGATATTGTTTCTGCTGCTTTTATCTGTCCACTGTGGGTTGGGTTCATTGCTACAGGAGCTCATCCTGGCTGATAAAAACCACAATCAAGTTGCAGACCAAGACAAATAGCTCTCAAAGGAATGCTGACAGAAATGGGAATTATAGAAATTTCCACATTACCTGCTTCCGTAAGTCCATAATTTACAGTCACATCCTTGATGCCATGTGCATTTTTATTTTGGTAAATGCTAGATCTACACTGCAGTACAGTGTTCTCTTGAAGTAACCTGCACTTGACAATTTAATGGGAACACTCTCTGGTTGGCTGGATTCCCCTACGATCTACTTGCTCTTACGTTTTTGGCTATAGCGGCCAATCTTCTCTGTTCCCTTCTGGCAAGTTTCTCAGAAGTAAAAATGTGGAAAGATTATCAGAATCATGAGCAGAAAAGCCTTGCGAAATATCAAATGAAAAATACATAAAATATAAGTTATCTGAAAGAGTATCCCATATTAGAAAGACCATTTTGCTTTTGAGTTTAGTAAACCAATGAGGGGGTGTTTTGTTTGTTTTAATTTTAAAGTAATGGTACGAACATGTTTTTTAGGGATTAATCTTTTTTTGGAGAATGTATAACATATATAGGCAAAAAAGAAAATATATATATGTTATGCCAATTTTTCTCCGTCACCAATTTTAACTTGGGGGAAAAGAATTTAATGTTTCTGGGGAGGAGGGGCCAACATTGTGAAGTAAGGGGATCCGAAGTTCCCTCGTCTTGCAAACACAGCAGTGTTGAGGCCAAAGGACTTTGAACTCCAAGCATCTGGGTGGCAAAGTGACAGAGATGCCTCTAAGGATCCACGGGGACAACCCGGTGGGCCATAAGTACCTGGATCCCGAACTGGGAGAGATAAAACAAACGAGTGGCAGAGGAATGGAGAGGGGAGGGGAGGGATCCCCTTCTGCCAAGAGACAAAGGGAAGAGAAAGAGGCTGGGGAAGTGTAGGACGGTATCTGGAGGAGAGAAAAACCACAAAGTTGGATGGAGAAAGATCCAATCTCTAACTGCGGGGCTTTCTCCAGACTGGGGCCAGCTGCCCAGATCCCACACCTGGGAGGAGGGGAGCCAGTCGCGGGCTCAGAAACTAGTTCAGAGGCACAGTCCACAGTGGGAGAAAGCGATCCACTCTCTGGAGTGCTGTGGGTATATACCCACTCAAAGGGCAAAGGCTGCCTGTGCCCACCAGCCAGAGGCCATATATCAGCGGCACAGGGTGGCACTTCCCCAAACTGGGGCAGAGTAGGAACCTTAAAGACCTCAGCGTTTAAGTCCCAGCCGAGCACCAGAGAAGCATGGGAATTGGCAGAGTGGGACAAACTGCACACATGGCACTGAGGCGGCGGGGCATCTCTTCCCCAGAGCCAGGATTCAGGAAGTGGGAATCTTTAAGACATCGGGGTTTAAATCCCAGCCAAGCGCCAGTGAAGGCTGGGGAGTAGGCAGAGCAGGACAAATCACTTCGTTTGCACCGTTAGCACAGTGAGGACGGCTTGAACAGAGTGGTTTGGGACACCTGGTCCGTGAAGAAGAGACTGGGCTGTCGCCATTTTTCTCCCCATCACCAACAAAATGGGGCTTCAGGGAAGGGACAGTGGGACCACAGGGGAGGCAGGACCCGCCTACACCAAACCACTCCCCTCTGCTGGGTAGCTGCTTATCTACTGCAGCCGGATTGACACTGACAAACCAGACAGCCCATCCCCCAGACCAGCACTGTTGCATTGCCCAATTTAATTCTCAGACAATCCTCTCTCTCTCTCTCTAAACACACACACACACACACACACACACACACACACACACAGAAATATATATATAGAGAGAAATATACACATACACGTACTTCCTTTTCTCCATATCTCTTCCCTCCTCTAGTATGGTTACTCTGGTTGTTGGTTTAAGCAGACATATTCAATCTATTCTCTTTATACATGTTCTACACCTTCTTTCCTTTCCTTTCTCTCTCTCTCTGGATTAAGCTGAATAGTTTCTCTGTCTGGTCAATTTTTCTTTTCTTTTCTTTTTCCCAGCCCCTGTCATTTCTGTCTTTGTATGGGATAAGGACTCTTACATCAGCACCTCCTCTACCCTATTCTATACTTGTTGCTGTATTTCTGTTTTTTTTTTTTGCTTTTTCCCCCTGTATGTGTGGTTCTGTTTTCTGTTTTTCTTGTTTGTTTTCCTTTCCAGGGCTACTTCAAGGAACAAATTGAAGCACACCTGGTGGCAGGTCCAAAACATGACTATGAGTAGGGAGATAAAGTAACCAAAGTCACAACAACAGAGAGCAACTAACACTCTCCAAAAAAACACCTCCTTGAAGGGCCAGACCCTCGACAGTGTATGACCCCTCTTTAATATAGTAGGGCCTGCAGGTGCAGGGCACATAACAAGTGTTTAGAACACATAAAGGACAGAAAACTAGCCAAAATGATGAAACGGAAGAATTTTCCTCAAAAGTAGTTCCAGGGAGAAATGACAGCTAAAGAATTGCTCAAAAAAGATATAAACAGGGGTGCCTGGGTGGCTCAGTGGGTTGAGCATCTGGCTTTGGCTCAGGTCATGATCCCACAGTTTGTGAGTTCTGAGTCCCACATCCGGTTCTGTGATGACAGCTTGGAGCCTGGAGCCTATTTCGGATTCTGTGTCTCCCTCTCTCTCTGCTCCTCCCCTGCTTGTGCTCGCTGTCTCTCTCTCTCTCTCTCTCTCTCTTTCTCTCTCTCTCTCTCTCTCAAAAATAAATAAATATTAAAAAAAGATATAAACAATATAACTGAGCAAGAATTTAGAATAATAGTCCTAAGATTAATTGCTGGGCTTGACAAAAGCATAGAAGACAGCAGAGAATCTGTTGCTGGGAGATCAAGGAACAAAAAATAGTCATTATGAATTAAAAAATGGTGTCAATGAGCTGCAAAGTAAACTGGGGGTGGTGTCAGTGAGGATTGAAGAGGCAGAGGAGAGATTAAGTGAAATATAAGATAAAATTATGGAAAAAGATGAAGCTGAGAAAAAGATTAAAAAATTCTGGACCATGAGGGAGAATTAGAGAATAAGTGATTCAATGAAACAGAACAATATCCATATCATAGGAGTTTCAGAAGAAGAAGAAAGAGAAAGGGGCCAAAGGTATACTTGAACAAATCATAGCTGAGAACTTCCCCAATCTGGGGATGGAAATAGACATTGAAATCCAGGAGGCACAGCAAACTCCCTTCAGACGTAACAGGAATCGATCTTCTACATGATATATCATAGTGAAATTGGCAAAATACAAAGATAAAGAGAGAATTCTGAAAGCACCTAGGTACAAACTAGCCTTAACTTAGAAGGGTAGACACATAAGAATAGTAGCAGACCTATCTACTGAAACCTGGCACACCAGAAAGGAGTGGCAGTAAATTTTCAATGTGCTGAATAGGAAAAATATGCAACCAAGAATCCTTTGATCAGCAAGCCTGTCATTCAGAATAGGAGGAGATATAAAAGGTTTTCCCGAACAAAAACTGAAGGAATTCATCACCACTAAACCAGCCCTACAAGAGATCCTGAGGGGGACTCTGTGACTGGAACACTGCAAAAGCTACAAAGAACCATAGACATCACTACAACCATGGAACCTACAGATAACACAATGACTCTAAATCTATATCTTTCAATGATAATACTGAATGTAAATGGACTTCAATCAAAAGACATAGGATATTAGAATGGATTAAAAAAAAAGCACCATCTATTTGCTCTCTACAAGAGACTTATTTTAGACCTGAGGACACCTTCAGATTGAAAGTGAGGGGTGGAGAACCAGCTATCATGCTACTGGAAGTCAAAAGAAAGCTGGGGTAGCCATACTTATATCAGACAAACTAGATTTTAAACTAAAAGCTGTAACAAGAGATGAAGAAGTACATTATATCATAATTAGGGTCTATCCACCAAGAAGAGCTAACAATTATAAATGTTTATGCACTGAATTTGGAAGCACCCAAATATATAAAAAATGAATCACAAACATAAGCAATCTCATTGGTAAGAATGTAGTAACTGCAGGGGACTTTAATACTCCACTTACAACAATGGATAGATCATCCAGACAGAAAATCATTAAAGAAACAATGGCCTTGAATGATACACTGGACCAGATGGACTTCACAGATACATTTAGAACTTTTCATCCCAAAGCAGAATACACATTCTTCTCAAGTGCACATTGAACATTCTCCAAGATAGATCACATACTGGGTCACAAAACAGCCCTCAATAAATATAAAAGAATTCAAATGATACCATTCACACTTTTAGGTCACAATGCTAAGAAACTTGAAATCAACCACAGGAAAAGTTTGGAAAATCTCCAAATACATGGAGGTTAAAGAACATCCTACTAAAGAATTAATGGGCTAACCAGGCATTTAAAGAAGAAATTTAAAAATATATGGAAACAAATGAAAACAAAAACACAACAACCCAAACTCCTTGGGACTTAGCAAAGGCAGTCTTAAAAGGAAAATACATTGCAATCCAGGCCTATCTCAAGAAAAAAGAAAAATCCCAAATACAAAATCTAACAGCACATCTAAAGGAATAATCCAGAAACTCCAAAGTGAGCAGAAAAGAGAAGTAAACAATATAGAATCCAAAAAACCCAGTAGAATAGATGAAACTAAGAGTTGTTTTTTTGAAAAAATAAACAAGATTAATAACCCCCTAGCCAGACTTCTCAAGAGAGAGGACCCAAATAGATAAGATCATGAATGAAAATGGATTTATCACAACCAATACCTCAGAAATACAAGCAATTATCAGATAATATTATGAAAAATTATATGCCAACTAACTGGACAACCTGGAAGAAACAAATTCCTAGACACACACACACTACCAAAACTCAAAAAGGAAGACATAGAAATTTGAACAAACCCATAACTAGTGAATAAATTGAGTCAGTTACCAAAAGTCTCCCAACAAATAAGAATCCTGGTCCAGATGGCTTTCCAGGGGAATTCTATCAGACATTTAAATCAGAGTGAATACGTATCCCTTCTCAAACTGTTCCAAAAATAGAAATGGGAGGAAGACTTCCAGACTCATTCTATGAAGCCAGCATTACCTTGATTCCCAAACCAGAGACCCCACAGAAAAGGAGAATTACAAGCCAATATCCCTGATGAACACAGATGCAAAAATTCTCAATAACATACTAGCAAATCGAATTCAACAGCATATAAAAAGAATTATTCACCATGATCAAGTGGGATTCATTCCTGGGCTGCAGGGCTGGTTCAATATTCACAAATCAATCAACATGATACATCACATTAATAAAAGAAAGGATAAGAAACTTATGATCCTGTCAATAGATGCAGAAAAAGCATCTGACAAAATACAGCACCCTTTATTAATAAAAACCCTCAAGAAAGTGGGGATAGAAGGAACATACCTAAACATCATAAAAGCCATATATCAAAAGCCCACAGCTAATATCATCCTCAATGAGGAAAAACTGAGAGCTTTCTCCCTGAGATCAGGAACACGACAGGGATGTCCACTCTCACCACTGTTGTTTAACATATTGTTGGAAGTTCTAGCATCAGCAATCAGACAACAAAAGGAAATAAAAGGCATCAAAATTCACAGACATGATATTCTACATGGAAAACCTGAAAATCTCCACCAAAAGACTGCTAGAACTGATACATGAATTCAGCAAAGTCACAGGTACAAAACCAATGTACTGAAATCAGTTGCATTTTTATACACCAAAAATGAAGCAACAGGAAGAGAAATCAAGAAACTTATCCCATTTACAATTGCACCAAGAACCATAAAATACCTAGGAATAAACCTAATCAAAGATGTAAAGGATCTGTATGCTGAAAACTATAGAAAGCTTATGAAGGAAATTGAAGAAGATACAAAGAAATGGAAAAACATTTCACGTTTGGAAGAATAAGTATTATTAAAATGTCACTACTACCCAAAGCAATCTACACATTCAGTGAAATCCCAATCATATTTGCACTGGCATTCTCCTCAAAGTGGGAAGTAACTATCCTAAAATTTGTATGGGACCACAAAAGACCCCGAATAGGCAAAGTAATATCAAAGAAGAAAACCAAAGTGGGAGGCATCACAATCTGAAACTTGAGCCTCTACCACAAAGCTGTAATCATCAAGACAGTATGGTATTGGCACAAAAACAGACACTAGACCAAGGGAATAGAATAGAGAACCCAGAATTGGACCCACAAATGCATGGCCAACTAATCTTTGACAAAACAGGAAAGAGTATCCAATGTAAAAAAAATGTTTAGCAAATGGTGCTGGGAGAACTGGACAACAACATGCAGAAAAATGAAAGTAGGCCACTTCCTTACACCATACACAAAAATAAACTCAGAATGGATGAAAGACCTAAATGTGAGACAGGAAACCATCAAAACCCTAGAGGAGACAGCAGGCAACAACCTCTTTGATCTCAGCTGCAAAAATTTCTTGCTTGACACATCTCTAAAGGCAAGGGAATTGAAAGTAAAAATGAAGTATTGGGACCTCATCAAGATAAAAAGCTTCTGCACTGCAAAGTAAATAATCAACAAAACTAAAAGGCAACTGATGGAATAGGAAAAGGTATTTGCAAATGACATATCAGGTAAAGGGTTAGTATCTAAAATCTATAAAGAACTTATGAAACTCAACACCTGAAAAACAAATAATTCAGTATAGAAATGGGCAGAAGTCATGAATAGACACTTTTCTAAAGAAGACATCCATATGGCCAACAGATACATGAAAAGATGCTCAACATCACTTACTAGGGAAATACAAATCAAAACTACACTGAGATACCACCTCATACTGGTCAGAGTGGCTAAAATTAACAACTCGGGAAATAACAGATGCTGGCGAGGATGTGGAGAAATGGGAACCTTCTTGTGCTGTTTGTGGGAATGCAAACTGGTGCAACCACTCTGGACAACAATGTGGAGGTTCCTCAAAAAGTTAAAACTAGAACTACCCTAGGATGCAGCAATAGGACTAGTAGGAATTTATCCAAGGGATACAGGAGTGCTGATTCCTAGTATCACATGTGCCCCAATGTTTCTAGCAGCGCTTTTAACAATAACCAAATTATGGAAAGAGCCCAAATGTCCATAAGCTGATGAAGGGATAAAGAAGATGTGGTTTATATATATAATGGAATACTACTTGGCAATGAGAAAGAATGAAATCATGTCATTTGCAGTAATGTAGATGGAACTGGAAGGTATGCTGAGTGAAATAAGTCAGTCAGAGAAAGACAGATATCATATGCTTTTCAGTCATATGTGGACTCTGAGAAACTTAACAGAAGACGATGGGGGAAGGGAAGGGGAAAGTTAAAACAGAGGAAGGGAAGCAAACCACAAGAGACTCTTAAATACAGAGAACAAACTGAAGGTGGATGGGGGTGGGGTGGGGAAAAAGGGGTGGGGGAGAGAGGAAAATGGGTGATGGGCATTGAGGAGGATACTTGTTGGGATGAGCACTGGGTGCTGTATGTAAGCGATGAACAATGGGAATCTACCCCAAAAACCAAAACCCAGAGCACACTTTACACACTGTATGTTAGCTAATTTGACAAATTATATTTAAAAATAAAAATGTTTCTGACTTCGTCTATAATACCATTTTATTTCTATATGTTATATCTTGACACAATAGCTTACTGATTTTTATCTGTAATTCTTTGAACGTTGAGGAAGATTAAAATAGTCCTGGAAAGGGGCGCCTGGGTGGCGCAGTCGGTTAAGCGTCCGACTTCAGCCAGGTCACGATCTCGCGGTCCGTGAGTTCGAGCCCCGCGTCAGGCTCTGGGCTGATGGCTCGGAGCCTGGAGCCTGTTTCTGATTCTGTGTCTCCCTCGCTCTCTGCCCCTCCCCCGTTCATCCTCTGTCTCTCTCTGTCCCAAAAATAAAATAAAAACGTTGAAAAAAAAAAATTTAAAAAAAATAAAAAAAATAAAAATAAAAATAAAATAGTCCTGGAAAAAAAGGTACTAATGTCCCTATTTTTTTATATTGGTTTAAAAGGTTAGAAAAACTGCCCAGTGATTTTGGATCTCTCTGAATCTATAGCTGTGCTCTTCCTCATCATGCTCAAGTGACACAGAACCTGTAACAAGCTTCTCACACAGGAAGACGAGACACTTAGGCTCTTCTTCCCAAGAAGCAGCTTTATTTTTGCAGGTGCGGACTCAGCAGGCTAAGAGACCAAAAAGTCTGAGCCCTGAGTGCAACAGGGTGTAGCCTTTTATGCAACTTCCACTTCTTTGTATCCTATATTTGGTGACACATATAGTCTGGTTGGACACAGTGCAAGTTACAGAGTCATGTCAGAGTTATGCATACATATATAGAAGTTGATTGGGCCATGCTGCATGTTGCCTGCCTCTGTTCTGAGAAGCCCTCCACCACACTCCTTGGGGAGGGGCTCCACCACAAATTTACAAAGGGCATTTCATTCAAATTAGGTCAGGAAAACACTGAGTAAAAAAAGAGCAATTACATTGGTTATTTTCCTTAATGCTTACATAAAATTAACCAACAAATTAAGACCTACAGGTCAGTCTTCTAGCTCCATGTAATAGCAAAGCAAATTATTGCTTCTTTCAAAATTCATTTAGACTAAGAATGAAACTCCAGGCAAAATAAAACAAAACTGAGAATAAACCAACATTTAGAATACATACACAATTTCCTTGGCCATTTTGGATCTTAGTCATTGCTGGAGATGTTTTATTAATGCAAAATGGAGGAATTATTCTGAACCAATCTATTAAAAAATTTTGAACACCTTTTGTGTGGTTAGCACTAAATGCAAATATAGTGATACTAAGATTGAAGATTTACAAACACATCAACCGTTAAATAAAGGGCTTGAAGGGGGGCGGTGAAAAACAGTTGGAAGAACTTTGATATTTTAAGGTAGAAAATGTAGGTACAGGCTAGTCAAATTGGATTCTGTATTTATTGTCAAATATTATCAAAATATGACAGGTAAACTCAGGAGAAAGGTGGCAGCGTGGTAGCCATAATGCCATTGCAGTAATTTGGGTCAAATTACTCCCAAATTAGTAATTTGGGTCAATTTGGGGAGATAGTAAGGGCTTGGATTACCATAGTAACATCATGCTATTCTTGCTTGTCTCTATTCTATTTTGTTTGGTTTATTGTGCATTTTAAACATGTTAGACCTTTCACCACTTCCACTCTTACTTTGTTATTTAATACAGTCATAGTGGAAAGTAGAACTGGACATGTGATTGTAAATTACCCAAGCTAATTCTAACTAAAGATTTGGTACTAACTTCTGTGACTTTGGTAAAAAGACTATGTTCTATGAGTCAGGCTTGTTAGCTTTCCAATGTAGATGAGTGCAGGGTTTTTTTTTACTATGCTGCAAGATTCAAGTCACAAAATTGAATAAAATTATGCAGTGCCTCCTGGTTTTTACCATCCTGCTCTTCCAACATTGCCAAGTAAACATCTCTACTTCTTATTTACTTCTTAATAATTTTCATTTACATTGTTTAGTTTGCATGGTAATTCACAAAATGCTCTCACATACATTTCTCTATGCAACACTCACAAGCACACTATGGTGAAGGTATCCGTTTCCTCCATTTTCTAGATGGATCTTAATTTTCTCACTTGTCAGCATTTGCTGCTCTCACTAGTTTCGAAGAATGTGGATTCAATGTGTCCTATACCTGACACACCCACTCCAGAATTCCAAGTCTCATACAGACTTACAAAGCAGTTAATGAGAAAAAGACATGATGCAGTGTTTAGGAATAGATCAAACCATGGAAAAGAAAATACTAGATATATACGTACATTTAATACCAGAATGCTTACATAACAGCACAAGAATATTTACCTTTGGTTTCTTCTGGTTTTTTTTCACTGCACAAACCTAAGGAACTACTTTTTCCTGTGTATTATCCCTCTAAATGTCTTTTACACCTACCTACATATCCTTTCAGGCCATTTCCACATACACACCTCAAGTTAAAACCTGAACATTATTGTGATAATCCTATTATTTATCTGTTCTTAAATTGCAATGTTGTTCTCTTAACTAGAGAAGAACATAGACTCTATGCCTCCACACGTGCATAGCCTCTCCTATCATCAACCCCCTCCATCAGAGTGGTGTATTTGTTAAAACTAATGAACCTACACTAACATCTCAGAATCAGCCAAAGACCATAATCTACCTAAAGGTTCAGTCTCAGCACTGTACATTCTATTGGTTTGGACAAGTGTATAATAAGTATCTATCTCACTACAGTATCATACAGAGTAGTTTCACTGCCTTAAAAATCCTCTGCTTTACCTATTTATCCCTTCACCCCAACTCTGAGCCATAGATCATTTCACAATTTCTAGTTTTTGCCTTTTCCAGAATGTCATATAGTTGAACTCATACAGTATGCAGCCTTTTCATATTTTTTTCTCACTTAGTAATATTCATGTAAGTTTCCTCCATGTTTTTTTCATGATTTGGTGGCTCCTATCTTTTTAGCACTAAATAATATTCCATTGTTTAGATGTGCCAGTTTATGCATTCACCTACTGCAAGAAACAAGCCTTACATTTTCACGGCTGAAAAATAATTCCACTCTTCTCTGTATGGTCATAAAATTTTGTTTATATATTCTTTATAATACTTAAAAATAATAATGCTAAGTAAGAGGTTACCATTACTACTCTACTTTAGATTTTATGAGGGCAAAGTTTACATCTTGTTCATGTTTTGTCCATATTTCCTTCCATAATGTGTGGGAAATGAAAGAGGCTTAGTAAATAAATGTTAAATAAATGGATAAATAACAATGAATATTTCACTGCCTGTTTCCACAGTTCTTCCTTTTTTTTCCCCCACTAAATCTGGTAACTTGTCTCTAAGAGTTACTGAGAAGGTCTTTGAAAAATGAAAAATCCGTCCCATGTATTGTCACTTCGTGATCGACTAGGAGTAAACTCAATGGCAAATGGGTCATAGGTCTGAGCTTGAATGACACTTAGGATGGCAATAAATTGAGGACAAAAATACTAAAATTACTATTGAATTTCAGATATTTTTCTAAAGAAAATAATGCAGACCAACATGGTTTTTATAACGCATACCCTTAAAGGTCAATGGGAGAGAAAACAGCACTTGGAAAAACAGGTTCTGTAGAAATGTTCACTTAAATGTTACCTTGAGGGAAAGGGGGGATGTATTTGTATGACAAAATTTTTTTCTTAACAGTATACTGGGCCTCACCTTCTTGGTTTGAAAGAATAGCTGAGGATTCCCAACACTATTTTTGTTTTGTTTGCCACTGGGATAAACGTAGACAACTTCATAAAATAATGAAAAAGTCTGGTACTCCCCTCAATGCTTGAATATGTCTGTTCATATTTAAGAAGCTGCTGGACTCAGCTAAAATTCAATAATTTTCAAGTTAAAAAATATAAACCCTTATCTACTTTTTTATGAATTAGGATTTTTGTAACTTCCAACAACTTAATTTCCTTAAAAAAATCTATTAACATGTTTAATCAGGGGCCAACTGATTTACTGGGCAAAGGAGCAGGTGTTGCTGACTTCCCATTTGGAAGCAGCTGGCTCTTTTTCTTAAAATGAACTTGGTTAGCTCCAATGTTAAGCAGTGTGCCAGAAGTGCAGTGGTCAAGGCTTTGATCTCTCCCTGCTTTGTCCTGTTCCCTGACCACACATTACCCTTAACCCTCGTAAGCTATGTGCATTACACGGTCTTTCTGACAAAGGAAATGAGCTAAGCTGGATTAGCACAAAACCACCCACAAAACTGGAAAAAAAAAAAAGTAATCTGAAATGTACATACATCACTAATCATACTCTTTAACACCATTCTTGCGTAGGAAGGGCAGTAGTATTATTAACACTTAAGATTTTCCATAATTAAAATTAATAGACTAAAAAACTCATGTGGGTTGCTTTCATGCCAAGGGAAGAATAGACTTTTAAATTTAGGCTAAGAGTGTTGTTATTTGGTTGATGTAATTACAGAGGGCAAAACCACTTCTAGAGGTCTGCCCTTTTCTTTCTTTTTTTCCTGCAAGAATAGTCTCCTTAGTATCATCACAGATTATAGGCGTCAGCAGATGTTAGCTCCATGTGGTAGCTCCGTTTACCATTCTGGGTAAAAATCACTTTCCTACAACAATACAGAGCAGAGAGCAATCTGTAGAACTGCATACAGAGAGAGTAGCCAAAGTAATTCACATTCTGTATTCTGTTACATAGTTCAATGCTGATAATTTCAAATGGAGTATTTAACTCAAATATAAATATATTTAAGAGATTATATATATATATATATATATATATAATATGTAATAGGAAGTAACAATACTGTAAGTTGAGCAAGCATCAATACTTTCAGTAGAATATGTCCTCAACGTAATTTTAACAATGTTGAAATCAGTAGTAGCAGTGGCTAAATGTTTCTGAAGAGCTTTCATGGCAGATATTATCTGATACATACTTCTTTATCTTACTTGCCATTAGAATTCCTACATCAGAGGGGCACCTGGATGGCTCAGTCGGTTGAGAGTCCGACTTTGGCCCAGGTCATGATCTCACAGTTTGTGAGTTCCAGCCCCGCGTCTGGCTCTGTGCTGACAGCTTGGAGCCTGGAGCCTGCTTCAGATTCTGTGATGCCCTCTCTGCCCCTTCCCCACTCATGCTCTGTCTCTGTCTCTCAAAAATTAATAAACGTTAAAAAAATAAAAAAAAAAAGAATTCCTACATCAGAAATACATAGTATTCTTCCTCAATTATGTAATTGAGGAAACCATGGCTCAGAGAGACTTAGTACTTTTCTCAAAATCCCACAACTAACAACTAGAGTCACCAAAACTTAAGCCCAGGATTTTCTGCCACCAAGTCTTTATTTCTTGCCCCCTACACTAAATTAAATGTGGTAAAATATTAAGATATATAAAAATTAAAATCAAAACAGATATATAAAAATTATAAACACACCTACATATTTATGCATTGTAGGCATTCACTGTTTTCATTTTATATTCAGACATTTGAAGATTATTTCAATCAGCATTTTTCCAAAATGTGCTCCATTAAATAAAATTATGCAGATTAATAAATTTTACATGAAACCTTAAAACCTAGTTAAATGAGTCTACGTTAGACAAGTTTAAGTAGAGCTATCTTACTGTAGGGTTCAGTTTTCAGATCACAATATGCATTTTGATTTTCCAAAAAGGGGAATGAAATAAATGTTTGCCAATTGTCATTACTTATTTATCAGGTTTCAGACATAAGCATTACTACACTTAATTCTATCAGGCTTATGTGTTCAGTTTATCATCATCATTTAACAGATGAGGAAGCTGAGACTTATAAATGTCAAATAAGTAGTCCACAGTCCCAAAACTAGACTGAAACCACAGAACCTAACTCTCTTAACTACTAGGGTATGCTACATTGCTGTCTTTTATATTGAGAGCCCCTTAAAATTTTTCTGATCTGGAATCTTGGAATCACCAATTAAGGCCTAGTTAAGACATAGTCTTGTGACTACTGAAATGCCGTGTATTATTTTCTTTTGTCAATATCTTCTCCCTTTACCTTTGGTATAATGAGCTCCTAGAAAACAGGAACTGTTTGTGAGTACAAGTATGATGGATATAAGAGTGCCTGAACCATAGGCACTCAGATATTCAATAGTTACACGGTGAATTAATATTTTCTGTAAATTGACTGACTTTACTCTTCTTGGTTGCCAAATCTACATTGGCAATGTTATTGCTAATCCCAAGTCAACCCTTAGTGCTGGAAGTGAAAGCAGATAAAAGTAAAAGGAAATCACAGTTCTATCCTACCTAGAATCTTGAGAATGAAAACATATTTAACAAAATTATCAGTCATTAGAACACATATAATCAGGAACTGGGCTACAGAATGTAAAATATGCATTATAATTCCCACAAATAACTTATTTCAAAGTTATACTTATGGTAAAAGTAAATGAATGAACATTTACAATTAAAAAAATGTGAAATTGTGAGAAGGCCATGGTAAGCACAGGATTAAGTACAACATAGGCTGGAATTCTTTCACTTTTTCTTCTTTGACCAAGTAAGCACACAGTGTTGAACCTCACTTTTCTTATTTCTGAATAGTTCAATTGTCTTTCTTATATAATGTTGTAAAAATTGAGATAAACCACCTAGAGTAGTGTCTGGAACATAACAGTCACCAAAGAAACACTAAAAAATACTTTTACTCCAGCGTGACTTTAAATCAGTTCAGAATGCTGATTTTTTAAGAATCCATTTACTCATAAGGGAATTGGACCCATGCAACTAGCCTGTTCATAATCTGCTATACTGAGTTTACTTCTGATTCTATCCATTTCTAAGAGGTTCATTTCTCATTTTTACAATGTGCTGATGGTAGGGGAAAAAAATGGATGCATTTTGAGACAGTGCTATGACACCCTGACCATTCATCAGGATAACTCAGCAACTTCATGAACAATCTTAAAATTGATTTCAGAGGATTCCTTCATCTAGATATAAACTGTAGCATGTTGAGACCTTAGATGGTCAGATATGGGACTAAATAGGCTAGCAATCTGCATAAACTAGATAAATGTTGGAATAAATCTGCTGTTATTTCTAATAGAGGATAGGCCTTTCTGACATGTCACTGCTGAATGTTGTACTTTATAAGATTGAAATTGTCCAAAGTGATGCACTACTCTAAACAGGGTCAATACTAAAAGGGATTTACTAGTCAGCTCAGTGTATAAATCTATGATTAAAGCTAGTTCTAGAGGATATAGTATTAACGCTGGAAATCTTCCTTTTCTAGTTCACAGGAAATAATCAAATACATTCATTTTGAGGATGATAAAGAAGCAATTTGTTTTTTTTATCATGATTATCAATGTTATTCAATTAATTCATTAGTTCATTTCTCACATGTGATTTCTCAGATATGATGTGCACTTTGTTAGCTAGAAGGTTATATTACACATAGATCCTTCCCTTGAGGAGCTTACGATCTACCAGATTGTTAATTACAAACCTAAATAAATTAATTTCCATGTTGAAACAGGCAAATGTCACAAGTACATTAAGAGAATTTTAGAGAGGGAGAATACACCTGGTTTGGAAATCATAAAAGGATTTTTACAAGTTTTATGCACTATAGTTGGGACTTAAAAGATGAATAAATTTGGATAAAGTGGAAACTGCATATTTTTAACTTTTCACAATAGATTTTTTAAGCTTTTACAATAGAATAAATGATAATCATCAAGTACAGACAGTAAATCATTTAACTAGACATTTCTAACAAAGCACAATTTGAATGTCACATATAAAAGATTGGTATGTATTTCCCAAACATCTCAATCACTTCCAAGTTTAAATATTTTGAGAGAGGAGTTGATCCTTCTGCTCTGCATGGAAACATTTATGTGTCTTCTGTCAAATAGTAATAGTATACCCAGGAGATTACAATATTGTAGCTGTTTTATACTTAAATTTATCTCTTCTGCTTATTTAGTATAAATGGATAATAAGATTCTGACAACTTCTATGTGACATCTGGCTACAGCATGAAAACAATTATTTGAAAGAACATAGGCAATATTTATGTATTTAGAAACAAACATAAACAACAGTCAGGAAATGTATATTTAATGCATTTAAAAGATTTCCCATTTGTAAATGGTGTCTATGATGAAAACTTTGAGAATTAATTCCACTTTGGTATATTAACATTGGCTTTGTGTTCTGGAAAACTTTACTTCTGGAGGTTATTAAGCCAGCCCCCAAGGCATAGATGGTCAAATAAATATGTCAAATAAGTTTGGATTAAAACAAAGTTAACCAAGCTTCCTCATTGCAGGGATTAGCTCTTAAAGCCTTACATATCTTAAAGAGCGGTGGTAATTTCCCACATGGTACCTAGAATTTAATATTTTACAAACTATAGGATAATGAAACACTCTTTTAAAACCCATCTTAGTGAATTATTATTCACCCATTTTTAATCTAAAATCTGAAATAGATTAGTTCATTCAACTAAGGATGAAAGCAAGGGATATTAGATATATTGGTTTGTATAGTTTAGTTGGAAAACAAAAGACAAAAACAGAAAACAACATGTATTGAGTGCCTAGGAAATAGGCATAACACTGATGCCAGAGATGCATCACAACATAGTGTTGAAGAAAATATGGTCTGGAGTCCAACTGTTTGGGTGTATATTCTAGGCCAGTTACTTATAATCAGACTATTTATTCTTTTTGTGTCTTAGTTTCCTCATCAGTAATGGAGATGATAATGTAATAATAACTGAATAAATGTGAAGTTCTTTTTGTTTTGTTTTGTTTTTTAATGTTTATTTATTTTTGAGAGAGACAGACAGACAGAGTCTGAGCGGGAGAGGAACAGAGAGAAAGGGAGACACAGAATCTGAATCAGGCTCCAGGCTCTGAGGGGTCGGCACAGAGCCTGATGTGGGACTCGAAGCCACAAGCCATGAGATCATGACCTGAGCTAAAGTCAGACACTTAACCAACTGAGCCACTCGCGGCACCCCAGTGTGAAGTTCTTAAAATGTTTCAGCCACATAGTAATATATCTGAATTCACTCACTAATTTAATGTCACCATAATATAATGAAAACATTATCTTTAGCTTATTAACTCATAATTTATTAAACATTCCTATACAAAATTGTAGCCATGGTTTATTTGCAAGTTGCGATTCTTTGAGACAGTTATTTCTTTGAGATTTAGTTTTGTCATCTAGTGTGTGTGTGTGTGTGTGTGTGTGTGTTGGGGTGAGTGGTGATAATGACTTCATCATGCTGGTTACTCTACCTCCACTTTCCCCTCTCATTCCTTAAAGACAGAAGCAGTTGTTCCTATAAAACTAGAACTTTGGTCCTCCCTATATACTCAGCCTTCAGTACAATTTATGCCTGCCTTATCAGACAAAAATATAAGATTACTTCATCTTCAGTCTCAGAATCAAGATCTTATAGCACAACAGAACAACCAACATTTTCAGAACTTTTCCTGTGTGTGTGTGTGTGTGTGTGTGTGTGTGTGTGTGTGTGTTTAATAGGACAAATTAAAAATTTGCCAACCAAACCATTTTTTATAACAGCTTTACTGAGCTACAATTCATATAATTCACACTTTTTAAATGTAGAATTTGGTGGGTTTTGGTACACTCGCAGGGTTGTGCAACAACCACTACTCTCTAATTTAAGGACGTTTCAACACTCCTAAAAGAAATCCTATACTTATCACCAATCTCTAGTTCTACTCCACCTCATTTCCTAGAAACCATGATTTGTCCCACGGATTTGCCTATTCTGGACATATATATAAATGTATACATACATTTTTTTTTTTGCGACTGGCTCCTTTCACTTAATACGTTTTCAAGTCTCAACCATGGTGTAGCGTATATTAATACTTCACTCCATTTATTGTCAAATAGTATTCCATGGTATGTATATACCACATTTTATTTATTTGTCATTTGATGGGCATTTGTGTTGTTTTTACTTCATGGCTATTATGAATAATGCTGCTGTGAACATCTATTAACAGATTTTTGTGTTGATATATGTTTTCAATTCTCGTAGGTATGTACCTAGAATTGGAATTGTACTGGGTCATAGGATAAGTACATTTAACATTTTGAGTAAATGCTAAAGTATTTTTCAATGTGGCTGCAGCATTTTACAATCTCACCAGCAATGTATGAAAGTTCCAGTGTTTGTTTTCTAACACTTGTTGTCTAACTTTATTTTAGTCATCCTAGTGGGTGTGAAGTGGTTATCTTATATTGTGGTTTGCGACCATATACATTTTTTGGAGAAAATATAAGTTTTGGAGAAAGTGTAAAATTTTTAGAGGATATCATCAAATAATGCAGCTATGATACAGAATGAAAAAACAAAGGAATTAAAATTTTGTAAATTCCTGGCCATTAACACATTGCCTTTCTGATGAATAATCAAAAACATTTGAGTTTTGAAGAAGGCGGTGGCAGAGTAGGGGCACCTAAGCTCACCTCATCCCATGAATACAACTAGGTAACTATCAAATCACCTAAATACCCTAGAAATTAACCCAAAGACTGGCAGAACAAAGTTCACAACTAAAAGTAGAAAAAAGGCCACATCCAAGAGGGTAGGAAGGGCAGAGGCATGTTTGGGAGAGAAATGGATTGTGGTCACTGAGAAGGGCAAGAGACAGACTAGACAAAGGGGAACACATGGGGAAAACAAATCCCCACAGCAATTGGCTTGGAAAGCAAGAGGGGCCAAATTTCAAACACCCAGTAGGGCTTAAAGTCTGGAGAGTTAAAGGCCAGAGGGCTTGGCTGGGTTAGAGCGTTGAGGGCATTGTGTTGTTCTCAGAGAGAAAGCAGGGCAAACAGCCCAGGATCATACAGCATGGGAACAGTTATCTGAAGAGAAGTAGCCTCAACAGAGACCCCTCTGGGAACAATGGAACTGACAGGCACCATTTCCCTCCCCCATGCCTCAGCATAAATACAAGTCTACCTGCAGGAAACAGCCCAACACCTATACTTGCCACCTAACTTACTTACACCAGGCCCCGTCCTTGCACTATCCCTTGGAACCAATCCTCCCAGTAATACTTGCCTCAGTACTAACAGACCAGGCCCCTTCCCCTAGAATATCATCCAAATCCCTGCTCAGAGTCTCCTGACAACTGAGTTTTGTGGCAAGTAAGTTCTGGCTGCACTGGCAACAGGGCTCATTTCACAAGCAAATCCAAGCACGTCTAGTTAAAATGCACCACATTCAGGCCAGGGGCCAAACCTTGCCCACAGTAGGCAAGGAGAGCCTCTGTAGCCGATTGGCCTAAAGGATAAAGCAGCCAGGACAAAACAGCAGAGCACACACAGCACATATTAGAGACACCTCCAGGTCTTAGGGAACAGGGGAAACCACATGGCAGGGGACTATAGGACCTCTACCTCATGGGGCCATTATTCTCAAGAGTAGGAGACATAGCGAACCTTCCTAAGTCATAGAAACAAGTACAGAGACATAGGCAAAATGAAGAGACAGAAGAATGGGTTTCAGATTAAAGAATAAGACAAGACCATAGCTAGAGATCTAAGCAATACAGATATAAGGAACATGCCTGATAGAGAATTTCATGAAAATAAGGCAGGATACTCACTGGACTTGATAAAAGAGTGGAAGGCATGAATGAAACCCTTAATACATAGATAAGGAAAAACATAGAAATAAAGGGCTTAATAAATAAAATAAGAAATACACTTGATGGAATGAACAGCAAGATGGAAGATGCAGAAGAACAAATTAGTGACCTAGAAGACAGACTAATGGAAAGTAATGAAGCTAAACAAAAGAGAAAAAAGAATTAGGCAAAACGAGAAAAGACTTAAGGAACTCCGTGACACAAAACACAATAGCATTCTTACTCTGGGACTCCTATAATACAAGAGGGAAAAGAGGGCAGAAAATTCATTTAAAGAAATAATGGCTGGAAATGTCCCTGATCTGGTCAAGGAAACATATCCAAATCCAAGAGGCATCCAAAACTCCCATCAAAATCAATGAAAACAGATTCGCACCAAGACATATTGTAATTTAATTGGTAAAATATAGTGATAAAAATTTTTTTAAAGCAGCAAGACAAAATAAGACAGTAACTTACAAGAGAAAATCCATTAGGCTAGAAGACTTTTCAGCAGAAACTGTTCAAGCCAGAAGGGAGTGGCATGCTATATTCAAGTGCTGAATGGGAAAAATCTGAAGCCAGGAAGACTCTATCCCAGCAAGGCTAATATTCAGAATAGAAAGAGTTTCCCAGACAAACACAAACCAAAGGAGTTCATGACCACTAAAACCAGTCCTACAAGAAATATTAAAGGGTAATCTGAGTGAAACAGAGAGACCAAAAGTGACAGTATGAAGGTAGAAAACACAAAAGCAATGAAAATGAGTATTTCTGTAAAAGAAAAAAAAGCAATCAGTCAAGGAACTAAAAAAGTAAAAAGATGTAAAATATAACAACATATCCCTAAAATATGGGGAGGAGGAGTAAAAATGTGTTCAAACTTAAATGACAATCAACTTAATATAGACTGCTATATGCGGAAGAGGTTATATACAAAACTTAATGGTAACTAGATATAAAAAAAATACTAATAAACATGCAAAGAATAAAGAGAAGGAAATTCAAGTAATGAAAGTCAGCAAGCCACGAGAGAAAAATGAGAAAGGATCAAAGAAAATCTTCACAAACAGCTACAGAATAATAAAATGACAATAAATACATACCTACCAATAATTACTTTCAATGTAAATGGACTAAATGCTCCAATCAAAAGACATAGGTTGACAAAAGAGATTTTAAAAGATCCATTTATTTTTTTTTTATTTTTTTTTCAACGTTTATTTATTTTTGGGACAGAGAGAGACAGAGCATGAACGGGGGAGGGGCAGAGAGAGAGGGAGACACAGAATCGGAAACAGGCTCCAGGCTCTGAGCCATCAGCCCAGAGCCTGACGCGGGGCTCGAACTCCCGGACCGCGAGATCGTGACCTGGCTGAAGTCGGACGCTTAACCGACTGCGCCACCCAGGCGCCCCTAAAAGATCCATTTATATGCTGCCTATAAGAGACTCATTTTAGCCTTAATGATTCCTGTAGATTAAAATTGAGGTAATAGAGAAATATCATGCAAATGGATGTCAAAAGAAATCTGGAGTAGAAATACTTATCTCAGACAAAATAGACTTTAAAACAGACTGTAACAAGAGACAAAGGAAGACAATATATAACAATAAAGGGGAAAATCCAACAAGAAGATATAACAACTGTAAATATTTAAGCATCCAAAATGGGAGTACCTAAATACATAAATCTGTTAATAGCAAACATAAAGGAACTGGTAATAACACAATGACAGTAGAGAACTTTAACAGCCCACTTACATCAGTGGACAGATCTAAATAGAAAATAAACAAGGAAACAATAGCTTTGAATGACACACGGGACCAGATGGATTTAAGTTATATTCAGAACGTTCCGTCCTAAAACAGAACACATATTCCTTTCTATGGTACAGGGAACATTCTCCAGAATAGATCACGTTAGACCACAAAACAAGCCTTAACAAAGTTGAGAAAAAAGTCGTAACATGCATCTTTTCTGACCACATTGTTATGTGACTTAAAGTCAACCACAAAAAGAAAGCTGGAAAAACTGCAAATATATGGAGGTTAAATAACAGGTTACTAATCAACTGAAGGATAAAAGAAATTAAGAGGAAGTAAAAAATAAATAAATGGAGAGTAATGAAAATGGGAACATAATATTTCAAAATCTTTGGGACACAGTAGAGGCAATTATTAGAGGGAAGTTTGTAGTGATACAGGCCTACCTCTGGAAACTAGAAAAATCCCCCAAAATAGAACTTTATTTCTAAAGGAACTAGAAAAACAATTAAAAAAAATAAAGATCAATGAAAACAAGAGCTGGTTCTTTACAAACAAAATGGATAAACCTTTAGCCAGACTCATTAAGTAAAAAGAAAATGCAAATAAAATCAGAAATGAAACAACTAAGAAATTATTAGAAAATTTATAAGCCAATTAATCGGGAGGTCTAGAGGTAATAAATTTCTAGGAATAATCTTCTAAAATTAAATCACAAAAAAAATAGAAAATCTGAACAGACCAAGTACTAGTAACAAAATTGAACTGTTAAAACAAAACAAAAACTCCCAACCAACAAAAGTCCAGGACCAGGTGGCTTTACTGGTGAATGCTACCAAAAATTTAAAGAAGAGTTCATACCTATCCTTCTCAAACTACTGCAAAAAACAGAAGAGGAAAAAAATTCTTCAAATTCATTCTTAGAGGCCAGCCATTACCAAAAGCAGACAAAGGCTATAAAAAATTATGGTGCTATATCCTTGATGAACACTGATGCAAAAATTTTCAACAAAATATTAGCAAACTGAATTCAACAATACATTAAAAGTATCACTCAACATGATCAAATGGGATTTATTCCAGAGAGGCAAGGGTGGTGCAATATCCACAAATCAATGTAATACATCACATGTACAAAATGCAGGATAAGAATCATATGATCGTTTCAACAGATGCAGAAAAAGCATTTGACAAAATTCAATACTCATTCATGATAAAAACCGTTAACAAAGTGGGTTTAGAGGGAACACACCTCAACACAGTAAAGGCCACATATAAAAAATCCATAGTTAACATTATACTCAATAGTGAAAGTTGAAAAGCTTTTCCTCTGAGATCAAGAAAAAGACAAGAATGTCCGGTCTTGACACTTTTGTTCAAGGTATTACCAGAAGTACTAGGTGCAACAATCAAAAAAGAAATAAAAGACATCCAAACTACTAGGAAAGAAGTAAAACTGTCAATATTTACAGATGACATAATACTGTATGTAGAAAACCCTAAAGATTCCCTTCAAAAAACTGTTAAAGTTAATAAATGAATTCAGTAAGTTTATAGGATATAAAACTGATATACAGAAATGTTACATCCTATACACTAATCACAAAGTAGAAGAGAAATTAACAATCCTATTTACAATTGCAGCTAAAAGGAGAAAATACACAAGAAATTTAACCAAGGAGTGAAATATTTATACTTTGAAAATGGTAGGACATTCCTGAAAGAAATTGAAGATGATACAAATGGACAGTGTATCTGAGCAAGCACTTTTAACCACCATTTGAACACTATGTAGCATATACAGAATTTTATTTATCCTTATTTGCATTAGTTTCCAATGGCTGCTAAAAGCAATTATTAAACTTGGGGGCTTAAAACGCAATTTACTCTCCTACAGTTCTGAAGCCCAGAGTCTAAAATTAGTTTCACTGGATGGAAATCAAGGGGTCATCAGGGCTACATAATCACCAAAGCCTCTAGGGTATAATCTGTTCCTTACCTCACCCATCACTGGGTGCCTGCCAGCATACTTTGCCTTGTGGCTACATCACTATCCTCTCTGCTTCTGTAGTCACATATAGCTATTTACATGGATGTAGTTAAGATTACTATTTTATACTTAGAGATAAAAAAAATTTTGTGTTTTAAATTTTGCTTAAACAGTAGTGATAGATCATGTTACATTT
This sequence comes from Lynx rufus, assembly GCF_022079265.1. Classification (NCBI taxonomy): domain Eukaryota; kingdom Metazoa; phylum Chordata; class Mammalia; order Carnivora; family Felidae; genus Lynx; species Lynx rufus. The sequence goes on from NW_025814845.1 coordinate 51,386,153, forward strand.
CTGTGACCTGGTTTTATTGGTCTCAACAGGCTTCCTACTAGATCTCATGTAAATTATTTTCTATGGAAATTACTGTAAAACCTTCATGGAAAAGTGAGACAAAATTATAGTAATCACAGTATTTTAAGAAACCTTTATTGTATACATATCCTATGTCAAATGAAGTCAGTGCTGATAACATTAAACGTCACTAGTGAATTAGTGTCCAATGAAATGACAGACGTGAAAACAGGTATACAGGTTATAATGTAAGGAGGAACATCTGGGTGAAGTTGAAAGAGGTTACATAAGCTTAACAAAGTGGTAGCAGCTGGTACCAAGCCTGACACATTGTAGACAATAAATATACTGGGCCAGTGAATGGATAATTCACGCAAGATTACTTTTCAAAGAAGTGTAATTTTACATACTGATAAGTTGATAATAGAATTCTTAGAAAAAGAAAAAAACATTGGCAAAGTCAAAAAATAGTTTGTTGATTCAAATAGGTGAAAGAAGATATATCCCTATCAATTAAATTGTTTGACTATAATGAGGATACCTAAAGACCCTTAAAATATTCAGAACCAAGAAGAGCTTTTGTTGTGGGTTATAGTTATTAGCATTTATTCTATTATTTTCAAATTAATAACTCTAAAAACATTTACTCATTTTAAACAAAAACAAATCCATTGCATATTAACATAAATAACATTTTCTAAAAAAGAATGTTCTCCTAAGCAATTTAGTGAGAAAACTAAATCTCTTTAAATTACAGCTTAAGATAGTTGACCCCTTATATCTGCTTCAGCATTTCATTTGCTGAATTTGTTTCCTTAAAGTATGTGCAGATTCATGTACATATTCAGTTGGAAAATAGTTATAAACTATTATTTCAGATAGCTGTGAAAGTATTTGGTAGTACACCAAAACACACAAGTGAGAATTTCTTAAAGATGAGTTGCCAGGCTAGTGACTAGGTAAGCTTGCAAATTGAACGATGGCCCAAGTGCTTTTCTTTCAGGCAAACCTTGTACTTTGCTATTCAGCAAAAGGCTTGTGTTCTTCCCATTTCATAATGTAAAATATTAGAAATAGAAATATTAATCAGGGTTGAGATTTAGTAACATTTTTAGTACTTCATTAAGAATTTTGTTAGATGAACTGGCTTCCCCCGCCCCCCCACAAGTATGTGACAGTGAAGGATACAATAGCTATTAGTATAGTTTGATGCTACCGAAATGGTTTTGGAGGTCCCCTAGGATTACTGAGACAACCATTGGATTAGCACATGAGTTTGTTGACTGAATTATCAAATTTTAACAGTTTAAGAGAACATAAAAACATCTCTTTTATGTAAAGAGTCCTTCTGTGACTACTCTTTCTATCAAGATACAAACACTGTGTCTTCTCATCCCCCAAATTGATGTTTAGCAAAGTAAACCCTTTGCTCAGAGCAGTCCTCAGATCCTTCAACCCATTTTAGGCAGTGAACCAGATCTTCCACATATTAATAAGTCAATAAATATATTCAACAATGTATGAAAAAATTATCCAACAAAATGTAAAATTAGAACAGAAAGATGAGCTGCTAGAAGAAAAGGAAACTGACAAAATTGTGAAATAATTTTGATAAATTTTACAATCAGGATAGAAAAAAATCAAGACAATATTGAGAACTTCAAAAGTATAGTTGGTAATCTATTAGGTTTAGTAGTAGCTAATAACTTTTGAGAATGAGATTATTATAACAGAAGAATCTTTAGTCTTTTATTTATTTTACTTTTAAATTTATTTCTATCAGCCCCAAAACTAGAAACAACCCAAAACAAATGTCAATCAACTGATAAATTGATAAATACATTTTGTATGTTCACACAATGTAATACTACCAGAATAAAAAAAAATACACTACATATTAACTATAAACAAACTCTACAACATGATACTATGCAAAAGCAGCCAGGTAAAAAGAGTACATATTACACATTTATAGAGACTTTAGAACACAAAAATAAATCTGTAAAGAAATCAGATCTGTGTTTGAAAATATAAATAGAAAAGATTTTAAAGAAATGAACACTATTTGGGTGACAAACATTCTATATCACATGGTACAACTCTGGACTCATCAAAAATACTAAGTATTGATTGTACTAAAAATAATTGTATTTGGTATCTTTGAAATTAAAGGAAATATAAAGATTAGTGATGAAATAAATGGATTTAATGACTATAAAAACTTATTTGCAGGATTGTAAATAACTGAATCATACTTTGAAATCTCATCTCTCAATCTTTTCTTTCCGTACATAGCATGTAACTCTAAGAAATTTTTTTTGAAAACTGAATATTTAGCTGTCATTGCTATTTCACTTCTCCAAGAAAGTTTTAAGAAAAAATCTTCAGAAGTTACTGTTTTTCTTGGTATGTATTTAAATATATGGAGCAGAGAACTGAATATTTGCAGGAGAAGGAAATTAGACTACTTCTCAGCTCTTTATTATGTAGAGCTGTTTCAGGACTTTAAAATGAATTATAAATACATATTAAAATGTAAATTACAAAAACATGTTTATAACCTATTATAAATGCTTTATGATCACCTATCATTCAAAATGCCTATGTGCTTTCTCAAGTCAATTTAATAAAAATAGGTGAAAGCTGATGTTAGATTAAGAATCTGAGAGATATAAAAACAGGTCAATAAAATTACCTACCACTGAAAGTCAAAATTAGAGACCAGATTGAATTTCAAAACTCCCAAAACCCAGATCTAAGTGCAAATGATCAAACAACAAAAAGTGTTTCCATTTGGTTTAGATCTCAATGGCCTCTTTTATACTATCTTAATTGAATCTACCTTCTCTCAGTTATCATTAGATTTTTATATATCCTCCTTCAATTCTACAAGAAAAACTTATTAAAATGCCCCGTAATTGTCAATATAATTTAAATTTAAACATAAGGCAAACTGTTAAGAATTAGTAAGATTTAGGATATTGATAAAAACCATGTTGAAATTTCCAATTTAATGTCCTTATAATAGCTCAAATACCCAAAATATTACAAACTTAGTGATTTTACAATTATTTAATATTGTGGAAACAGTCCTATAAATAGGATCAGTTGGAAAGACTGAAAATATAAGATGTTTGAACCTATAAAAAGAACATTTTTGTTTTTTGATAGAAGACTTCTCCAAGTATGGTACACCAGAAAATAGAAAACAAGGGTTGATTGCCGAATGTACCTCTGAATGTTTTCTATATTTCACATTTCTATATATCTCCTCCCAGTGAAATTTAATTGGCTGAATGGTTTCCATAAGTATTTCTTTTTTTTTTTTAATTTTTTTTTCAACGTTTATTTATTTTTGGGACAGAGAGAGACAGAGCATGAACGGGGGAGGGGCAGGGAGAGAGGGAGACACAGAATCGCAAACAGGCTCCAGGCTCTCAGCCATCAGCCCAGAGCCCGACACGGGGTTCGAACTCACGGACCGCGAGATCGTGACCTGAGCTGGAGTCGGACGCTTAACCGACTGTGCCACCCAGGCGCCCCCATAAGTATTTCTTAAAAACTGCACTTTTGCCATTATAAATCTTGACCTCTTATAATGTACAAACAATAACATATCATTTTCAATGTGATGTACATTGAATCTTTTGTACGTTGAGGACTAGTAGGATCAGATATTCCCAAGACTGATCATTTCTATATCCCAAGTTAACATTGAAATTTAGCCTCACATAGCCTGTCCCTATGGAAAACCTGCCAAACATTCTTCTCAAGAAATATTGAGGTCAAGGCTTGATTTTCCTTGAGCCACATCAGCAGTGATGTGGGAAGTATGTAGTTACAGTGTCTCATCAGCAAAACTTGTTCAACAATCTTCTACACAATTTTTCACAGACAGCAATTTGTAGAGTATTAGTAAAAACACTCAAGGTGACTTTTCTTCTTTTTAAAGCTTATTTTATTTAGAGAGGGATAGAGAGACAGCAGGGGAGGGGCACAGAGAGAGGGAAAGAGAATACCAAGCAGGCTCCGCACAATCAGCCTGGAGCTCCACACGGGGATCAAACTCAAGAACCATGAAATCATGACCTGAGCCGAAATCAAGAGAGTCAGATGTTTAACCGGCTATGCCACCCAGGTGCCCCTCAAGGTGACTTTCCCTGAAGATCTTTTTGGAATATGAGAAGTGGCATAAAGAATCTCAGCAAGAATGTTACAACCCGAAGTATTTAATTCCTTGAAGCACATTAGAAAATGCAGATAGAAATTTCATTGTGGCAGTTGCTTTTCCACTCCTTCCTTTCTGTGACTAAAATGTCATGCTAGGGCCTATTCTGACTCTTGAACATAATTGTCATCTATATCATATAAAAGTATGTTCTGTAGCCAGCAAGAGCCCAATAAAAGCATATTTTGAGACCAGTTTAAAGTACAGTAAAACCTTGGTTTGTAAGTATAATTCAATCCGGAAACAGGCTTATAATCTAAAGCACTTCTATATCAAAGTGAATTTCCCCATAAGAAATAATGGAGGGGCGCCTGGGTGGCTCAATTGGTTAAGCGTCTGATTTCAGTTCAGGTCATGATCTTGCAGTTCATGGGTTCGAGGCCTGTGTCAGGCTCTGTGCTGACAGCTCAGAGACTGGAACCTGCTTCAGATTCTGTGTCTCCCTCTCTCTCTCTGCGCCTCCCCTGCTCACACACTCTCTCTCAAAAATAAATAAATATTAAAAAAATTAAAAGAGAAATGGAAATTCAGATGATTTGTTCCACAACCCAAAAACATTCATGTAATAGTGATTATACTATAACACAAAATAATAAATGAAATATAAATATAAAGAAATATAAACAAATTAACCTGCCTTTTACCTTTGAAAATTTTCATGGGTGGTGTGAGGGAGACAAGAGAGAGGAGGGTTTTTGTGTTGGACAACTTTCACTATCACTAACAGAATCACTGCTATCTATTGTCTCAATGGAATGTATTTAATGTAACTGGCAATAAGGCTGCAGAGGAAAGGGTCTTTATCTGCAGGCAGCCTGACCTAGAGTGAAGCAAAGCATTCCTAAGCTTACTCTTGTGTGGAAAAGCAAAGGACTGTCCATAGGTGCTTAGATGTGACAAAAAATACACTAGCGCTAAGTTGTGGGCACCTTCCAACATTCTGAAAAGTTACTGATTTCTGCCAAACCTCACAGGCTGAGACTGAACATCTGAGTATGAGACTGATCACTCACAATACCACAGCGAGAGAGAAAGAGAGAGAGAGAGAGAGAGAGAGAGAGAGAGAGAGAGGGAGGGAGAGGGAACCATTGGCTCAGTTATGATCATGTGACATTTGGCATCACATACTACTTGTATTGCAAGACTTCGCTCACTTATCAAGTTAAAATTTATTAGAAATGTTTCCTCGTCTTATGGAACACTCCCAGAACAAGTTACTTGCAATCCAGGTTTTACTGTACTTCAATATTAAGAATCCTAAAGTTAAGGACCAGATTTGTTTTTATTCTGAAACACTATTATTAATGATACTTAGCACCCATTAAGAGCTTAAAAGGACCATTGATATGGACATTTCTGGAAGATAAAGCCTATTTAATCCCTAACATAGACAATTATAAAAGTAAAAGATGATCACCATCTTAAAAAAAAACAAAAAAAACCAAAAAACAAAAAAACCTCTGAGGCTTAGAATTTAAACTCCATGTACAAGTTCTCATAAGAAAATATGTTAGTGCCTAAGAATCTACACTGAACTAGTACATTCTGTAATGGATCAATATGAATTTAATAATTAGGTTCCATCATAAAGTGATAAAGGTAAGGATACATTTTAGAAGTGATAATTCAACTTTCTATTCTATAGTGTTAAACAAGTTACAGTAATCACCTACTAGAGAATAAAGCTATTGTTATAGGTTGGAATATATTAATAGAAAATATTGGGGCACATAGGTGGCTCACTCAGTTAAGCATCTGACTCTTGGTTTTGGCTCAGGTCATGATCTCACCATTTCTTAGTTCGAGCCTGGCATCAAGCTCTGTGCAGACAGTGTGGAGTCTGCTTGGGATTCTCTGTCTCCCTCTCTTTCTGCCCTTTCCCCATTTATGCTGTCTCTGTCTCTGTCAAAATAAATCAACTTTAAAATATATATACATATAGTTGCTGTGCCAGGCAAAGTGTTATTGCTGAGAATACACTACTAAGCAAAATCAGATCTTAGCATTTGTGGAATTTACTATCCAGAGAAGTTCTCAATATGATATACACCATGATAAAATAATTTAAAAACAAGGGGTCTGTGGATGAGTGGAAGAGGCAAGTTTACATTGTCTCATTAGCTAGTTTCCTGAAACCATGTACATTTGTATCCATGGCCGTTATTGATCACTAACTGCCCAAGTTTCAGTGAATTCTCTGGGATTATAGGGCCAATTTTCCAATTCATATATCATGACAATTGATTTACTCTTCACTTTGCAATTACTCGTCTTCAAGCCATTTCCTGATAATGTTTATCTACAACAAAAATGAAAGTGAAGGTCAATCAACCAAATGTCTTTTTTTGACAGTTCTGGTGAAACATTGATGAAAAAAGAAATTAAAATATTGTTTTAAAGGGTTTGAAAATTCTCAACGTTTTTGTAGATTGTAATTATTCATGTTATCCTCCTTTCTCTTGCCACTATTAAGAAAGTAGTAGAGGGACGCCTGGGTGGCTCAGTAGGTTAAGCGTCTAACTTCGGCTCAGGTCATGATCTCACGGTTCATGGGTTTGAGCCCTGCGTCAGGCTCTGTGCTGACAGCTCAGAGCCTGGACCCTGCTTTGGATTCTGTGTCTTCCTCTCTCTCTGCTCCTTCTCCACTCACTCAAAAATCTGTCTCTCTCTCTCAAAAATAAATAAGCATTAATTTTTTTTTAAATAGTAGATAAAGAGAAAAGTATTCCCTATCCAAGATAAAAGATAGTGTGCCCAATTCTGTGTTACTCAATAAATCCAAAGAAGATTAGCATCTAATTTCTGACTGTATAAACTATTTGGATAAAAAAAGGTGAGTGCAAAAGAATGTCAGCTAGTATAAACAGACCAATCTTTAATCACCAGACAATACTTTGTATTCATTCAGCAAAATTCTGGTCATAGGGACTAATAGGTATTTAATAGGTACCCAGTAAGCTGGGGGCGAAAGGGATAGAAATTTTTGCTTAAGACATTAAAGTTATGGTTATGACTTTCAAGTGAAAGAAATATCAAATGAGACACAGGTTTAACTGTTTCTATGACTTTTGCTGATAGTGTCTTGTTGGATGGGTAGTTCTCACCAACACAGTGCTAAGCAACATAGTTCACACACTTCCCTGTATTTAACTTGCAATTTCTTCTGTAATAGCTATAATTTTGAATACATTGAGTGCTATTCAACTGACAAGGGGATTGTGAGTAGTGGAAGCATTGCACTTTTCTGAGACGATGCCAGTTTTTTTTTTTTAACCTTTACAGTTTTCAAGTGTTCAGGAGCACATAGTGTTTATAAACCTATTAAAATAAGTTAAATACCTTAATTGCTCCTGAAAACATTCCTGATCTGAAGCACCAAACACATCTGTTACTATTCTTCCCACTACAGGTTCCTAAGCACAACAAAAAGTCTTACAAATTCTTAAGGATCAAAATGTGACACCATTTTGAGAAGAGTCCGAAACCAATAAGGTCTGAAAATTCTACAATTTTATAGAAGGGGAAGGGTCAAAGACAAAAACATAGGAAGATCCTGAACTTACTTCCTCCATAGACACACCAAATCTACACCCGTAAATCGAGGAATTCCTCTTGAAGAAGGACAGAGGGCTACCTGAACAACTTCTGCACAACCAGAGAGATCATACAGAGAAAGGCAGGAGAGATGGAGACACAGAATCTACAGGAGTCCCACCCTTGATGCTGCAAATTTCAGTGGAGAGGGATAGTACTGAGGGATTGGGAGCAGACTCACTAACCCTGAGGCAAAAGGAAAACATACGCGCGCGCACGCGCGCGCGCGCACACACACACACACACACACACACACACACACACAGTTTAAAAGGGCAACTAAAATTTAAAAGAAACAGCCTTGGAGCACCTGTCAACGGCAGGGAAGCTACAAGAATGTGCTCTATGCTTTCAACTTGATAGCATAGATGAGAGCAGAGTATGGGCCAGCCACTTGCCTCAGTGAACCCCTGGGGTCCCAAACTGTGCCAGCCCCAGCCATCCCTTCAAGGCAGGCTCCAGCACCCACATTCACTCAAGCTCCAGAGATCCTAACAAAACTAGCCCTACAACAGTGTATAGCAGGAAACCCTGGACAGCACCCACTACAGGTCCAGCCATCTCACCAAAGCAACACAGACACAAATCACTCTGGGACACACTAGGTCTGCATCTGCTTCAGCTCCAGATGACTCACCAGAGATCCTAGCCTGCACCTGCTGAAGCTCCAGACATCCTGGTAGGGTGTCCCCTGTGGGGAGCATAACTGGGCCATCTAGCCTCTGCCCACTTCAGCCTTCAGCTCTAGCCAACCCAATAGGGTGGCCCCAGTAAAGAATTCCCCAGGAACCCCAGTGTGCACCCACAACAATTCCAGCCAGATAGTCAATGCTGCCAGGTACATGCAGTTTACACAGGGGACATTCCTTCATAAGGCCATTCCTTCAACACTAGGAAAAGTAGCTCTCCCATCTGATTATAGAAACAAACACTGTGCCTAACAAAATGAAGAGACAGGAATATGCTCCAAACAAAAGAACAAGATCAAACTAAAAAAACAAGCAAGGAAACAAAAACAAAGATAAACAATCTGATAAAAAGTTTAAAGTAATGGTCATAAAGATGTTCACTGCACCTGAGAAGAGAAGATAGGCTCCGTGAGCAGAATTCCAGAAGAGAAAATATGAAAAAGAACCAGAGTTCAAGAATACAATAACTTAAATGAAAAATACACAGAAGGATTCAACAGATTAGAGGCAGATGAATAAATCCAAGATCTGCAAGGTAGGTGCTAGAAAGCATCCAAACTGAAAAGCAGAAAGAAAAAAGAATTTTAAAAAATGAGGATAAGTTAAGGGAGCTCTGAGACAATATCAACTGTACTAATATTTAATTGCATGGGTTCCAGAGGAAGAGAGAAAAGGACAAAACTTATTGAAAGAAATAGCTAAAAACCTACCTAACATGGGGAAGCAATCAGATATCCCTATCAAGAAAGCACACAAAACTCCAATAAAGTAAATCCAAGGAGGTCCACACAAATACACATAATCAAAATGTCCAAAATTAAAGATAAAGAATATTAAAAGCAGCAAGAGAGAAGCAAAGATTCACATTTAAGGGAAACCTCATAAAACTATAAGCTGATTTTTTAGCAGAAACTTGGCAGAAGGAGTAGCATGATATGGTCAATGTGATGAGAAGAAAAATACAACCAAGAATGGTCTATGCAGTGAGATTATCAATTTTAATTGACAGGAAGATAAAGAACATACTAGACAAAAATTAAGGGAATTTATCACCACTAAATCTTACAAGGAATGTTAAAAAGACTTGTTTAAGTGGAAAAGAAATGGTCATCATCACATTTAAGAAAATTATAAAGTGAAAAACTTTATAAGTAAAAGAAAATATACAATAAAGATAATGCCAGTGACTTATAAAGCTAGTATGAAGGCTAAAAGACAAAAATAGTGAAGTCAGTTTTATCTAAAAATTAGTTGAGACTCACAAGTTAAAAAGATGAAAAATATATCATATACATAAAACATGGAATAAGGAATAAAAATGTAAAGCTTTTAGAAAGTGTTTGAATTTAGGCAACCCTCACTAGATTGCTTAACATAGATTGCCATACAATTAGGATGTTATATATAAACTTCATGGAAAAACAAACCAAAAAACTTGTAATAGATACCCAAAAAAAATAAAGGAATCCAACTGTAACACTAAAGTCACAAGGAAGATAGCAAGAGAAAAACGAAGAACAACCAGAAAACAACAAAATGGCAATAAGTACGTACTAATCAATAAATAAACTTGGAAAAATAATTATTTTGAGAGAGACAGAAATAGTGCAAATGGAGGAGAGGCACTGAGAGAGGGGGGCAGAGAATCCCAAGCAGGCTCCACACTGTCAGCATGGAGCCTGATGCGGGGCTTGAACTCAAGAAACCATGAGATCATGACCTGAGTTGATACCAAGAGTCAGATACTCAGGCACCCCTATAATTACTTTAAATGTACATGGTCGAAATTCTCCAATCAAAAAACATAGGGTGACTGAATGGTTAAAAAAAACCCAAACACATCCATACACTGCCTACAAGAGATTTACATCAGACCTAAAGAGACCTACAGGTTAAAAGTCAAGGGATGTGATATTCCACACATATGGAAGGAGGAAAAAAAAATGCCAAAGTGGCAATACTTCTATCAGACAAAACAAACTTTAAAAAAATGATTATAAGAGGAGGAGTTAAGACGGTGGAGTAGTAAGGGGATTCTGGGCTTGTTTTATCCTTGGAACACAGCTAGATCAACATCTGACCATTTTGAATACCTAGGAAATCGATCTGAGGATTAACAGAACAATCTACATAATTTGAGGGAGAGAACGCAGCAGGCACATGGTGCAGAGAGGTGAGTTAGGGGAGAGAGGTACTGTGGTGCCACAGAAGAGAGGCAGCCATTTTCAGAGAGAGGAGAAAGGGAGAAAGAGCAGCTCGTTGGGTTTACACAAGACAGCGCTCCCCAAAGAGCAGCTAGAGAGAAAGAGTGAAGACACACACAAGGGACTGTACAAGAAAACTGTCTCCCAAAACCACTGACAGGGAGAAAAAACAGAGGGTTTGTATACCTTTTTTTTTTTTTTTTTTATAAGTTGTGGAGAACCAAGTCTGAAGTTACAGAGGTCAGCCTCTGGTGGTGTTCCAGGAATGAAGAAGGGCAGATGCCCGGGAGAGGGCAGTGTGGTCTGAGGATCCCCTGGGTTGCACAGGGAGAAGCAGTTCACCTGCTCAGAGTGCATTTGGTATAGGTGATAAGGCCTATCCCCAGGCAAAAGACCCAGCAGGCACGATAAAATTACCAGGTTCACCCACGTATAGAAACAGAGTCTGGCTGAGGGCAGCAAACCCTGGTTTCTGCTGTGTGTTGCAATTTACCATAAACTCTGAGCCACTGCCATCGTGTGGTGGCATGACCATTTACTGGGAAAAACCAACCCCAGCATGTTGAGACCCTCTCCCAGAAAACCACTGTGGGTCCGAAATGTGGATGTCTCTGAAGTGTGGGGTTTTGAAACACAGCTATGTCTGAGATGAAACTTTGGGGAGAGTCATGGCCTGGGAGGCAAACAGCTTGGACACAGACACAGGGAAGGTGGGGAGCTGATGGAAGCTGGGGATACACGAGGGTTGACTGTGCATGTATGAGAACATCAACTTTCTGCTCTGGAGACTAGAAAGCAGGTGAAGCCCTTTTCACCATTAGCCCACAAACACTGATTGACCCCAGTGAGCTCAACAGTGCCACCAAGTAAAGAATGGAGGCCCTGTGTTTCCCAGGCTGTCTGAGAATCAGAGCAGCAGGCTCCTCCCCCCAGAAGACCAGCAAAAATTCCTTCCAAAGAGATTAGTTTACCCGCCATAGAATGTTGCAAAGTTTAAATTCTAGGGGAAACTGGGTCTACCTTCATTGAGGGTTTTTTGTTGGTTTGTTCAGGTTATTTTTGTTGTTGTTGTTTCTGTTTTTGTTATGTTTCTCTTGTTTTATGGATACCAGAAAGAGCACGATGTTTTTTTAATTTTATCATTTTTTAATTAAATTTTTTTTTCTCTCCTCTTTTCTATCAAGCTTTTCTCAACAAGCAGACCAAAACAAACGTAGGGCCTAGCTTCCTTTATTGTTTTAATTTATTTTTATTTTTATTTCATTCTGTTTATTATTATTATTATTATTACTATTATTATTTTCTTCATCCAAAATGACAAGACAGAGAAATTCCCCTCAAAATAAAGAACAGGAAGAAATGACTACCAGGGATTTAGTCAATGAAGATATAAGTAAGATGTCTGAACTAGAATTTAAAACAACTGTAAGATACTAATTGAGCTTGAAAAACAGCATAGAAGACACCAGAAAATTCCTTTCTGCACAGGTAAAAACTAAAATATAGTCATGCAAAAATAAAAACGCTGTAACTGAGATACAAGCACAAATAGAGGCCATAGAAATGATGATGAATGAGGTAGAGGACTGAAATAGTGATAGAGATGATAAAATTATGGAAAATAAGGAAGCTGAAAAGAAGAGGGAAACAAAGGGATCATGAAGGCAGACTTAATGAACTCAATGATTTATTAAAATACAATATAGTTTATATAATAGAAGTTCCAGATGATGAAGAGAGAGAGAAAAAGGGGCAGGAGGTTTATGTGAGCAATTTATAGCTGAAAACTTCCCTAATATGAGGAAGGACACAGACATCAAAATCCAAGAAGCACAGAGAACTCCTGTTAAATTCAACAAAAGCCAGCCATCACCAGCCATCGCCAAGATGTATCATAATAAAATTCACAATATACCCAGACAAGGAAAGAATCCTGAAAGCAGCAAGGGGAAAAAAAGTCCTTAACATACTAGGTAAGACAGATCAGGTTCGTAGCATATCTGTCCAGAGAAACTTGACAGGTCAGAAAGAAGTGGCAAGATATATTCAATATGCTAAATGGAAAAAAAAAAAAAAAAAACAAAACAGCCGAGAATATTCTATCTAGTAATGCTGTCATTGAAAGTAAAACAAAGGTTTTCCCAGAAAAACAAAAACTAAAAGGAGTTTGTAACTCCTAAACAAGCCCTAAAGGAAATTTTAAGTGGGACTCTCAGAGTGGAGTTAAAAAAAAAAAAAAAAAAAAAAAAAAAAAAAAAAAAAAAGACCAAAAGCAACAAAGACTAGAAAGAACCAGAGAGCATCACCAGAAACATGAAATCTACAGCTAACACAATGGCCCTAAATTCATATCTTTCAATAATCACTCTGAATGTAAATGGACTAAATGCTCCAATTGAAAGACACAGGGTATCAGAGGGGATAAAAAAAAAAAATACAAGATCTATGTGATGCCTACAAGAGACTCACTTTAGACCTAAAGACACCTCCAGATGGAAAGTGAGGGGATAGAGAACCATCTATCATGCTAATGAACATCAAAATAAAGCCAGTACCCATACTTATATAAGAAACTAGACTTTAAAACAAAGACTGTAAGAGATGAAGAAGGGCATTATGTCTTAATTAAGGGATCTATCCATCAAGAAGTTCTTACAATTTTAAATATTTATGCCCCCAATTTGAAGGGCCCAAACATATAAATCAATTGCTAACACAATTAAGAAACTAATTGACAATAATACAATCCTATTAGAGGACTTTAACACCCCACTTACAACAATGGACAGATCACCTATGCAGAAAATTAACGAGGAAACAATGGATATGAATGACACAGTGGACTGGATGGGCTTAACAGATATGTTCAGAAAATTCATCCTAAAGCAGAATATACATTCTTTCCGAGTGCACATAAACATTCTCCAGAATAGATCACATACTGGGACACAAATTAGCCCTCAACAAGTACAAAAAGATCAAGATCATACCATGCATATATTCAGATCACAATGCTATAAAACTTGAGTCAACCACAAGAAAATATTTGGAAAGCCCTCAAATACATGAGGGTTAAGGGATATCCTACTAAATAATGAATGGGTTAACCAGAAAATTAAAGAAGAAATAATTTAAAAAATACATGGAAGTCAATGATTATGAAAACACCACAGTCCAAAACCTTTGGGATTCAGCAAAAGCAGTCCTTAGAAGGAAGTATATTGCAGTTCAGGCCTATCTCAAGAAGCAAGAGGAGTCCCAAATACACATCCCAACTTTATACCTAGGGGAGCTAGGAAAGGAATGGCAAATAAAGCCTAAAGCCAGCAGAAGAAGGGAAATAATAAAGATTAGAACAGAAAGAAATTATAAAGAAACAACAACAACAACAAAACAGTAGAGTAGATCAATGAAATTAAGAGCTGGTTCTTTTAAAGAATTAGCAAAATTGATAAACTTATCAAAACGAAAAGAGAAGGACCTAAATAGATAAAATGAAAGAAGGGAGATCACAACCAACATCACAGAAATACGAACTATTAGAAGAGAATACTATGAAAAATTATAAACCAACAAACTGGGCAATCTGGAAGAAATGGACAAATCACAAACTACCAAAACTGAAACAGGAAGAAAATTTTAACAGACCCATAACAGCAAAGACATTGAATCTGTAATTTAAAATCTCCCAAGGAACAAGAGTCCTGGGCCAGATGGTTTCCTAGGGAAATTCTACCAGACATTTAAAGAAGAGTTAATATCTGTTCTTCTCAAAGTGTTAAAGAAAGAAAGAAAGAAAGAAAGAAAGAAAGAAAGAACAAAGAAATAAAAGAAAACCTCCAAACCTCTTCTATGAAGACAGCATCATCTTGATTCCAATACAAAACAAACAGCCCACTAAAAGGGAGAATTACAGTCCAATATCCCTGATGAACATGGATGTAAAAATTCTCAACAAGATATTAGCAAATTGAATTCAACAGTACATTAAAAGAATTATTCACCATGATCAAATAGGATTTATTCTTGCGCTGCAGAGCTGGTGCAATACTCACAAATCAATCAATGTCATTCACTACATTAATAAAAGAAAGGTTAAGAACCATATGATCCTTTCAATAGATGAAGAAAAAGCATTTGACAAAATACAGCATCCATTCTTGATAAAAACTCTCACTACTGTAGGGATAGAGGGAACATACCTACATACCTCATCATCATAAAGCCATATGAAAGGCCAACAGCTAATATCATCCTCAATGGGAAAATATGTGAGCCTTTCCACTACAGTCAGGAACAAGACAAACATGTCCACTCTTACCATTAGTATTTAACTAGTAATGGAAGTCTAAGCCTCAGTAATCAGACAAAAAAGAAATACAAGGCATACAAATTGGCCAGGAAAAAGTCAAACTTCTACTATTTGCAGATGACATCATATATATGTAGAAAACCCAAAAGACTCCACTAAAAAATTGCTAGAATACATGAGTTCAGCAAAGTCACAGGATATAAAATGAAAGTGCAGAAATCTGTCGAGTTTCTATACAAAAATAATGAAGCAGCAGAAAAAGAAATCAAGGAATAGATAACATTTGCAATTGCACCAAAATGGTAAGACACCTAGGAATAAACCTAACTGAAGAGGTAAAAGATCTATACTCTGAAAACTGTTGAACACTTATGAGAGAAATTTAAGATGACACAAAGAAGTGGAAAAGCATTGCATGCTCATGGATTATAAGAACAAACATTGTTAAAAAGTCTATACCACCAAAGCAATCTACACATTTAATGCAATCTTTATCAAAATACTACAAGCATTTTTCACAAAGCCAGAGCAAACAATCCTAAAATTTGTATGGAACCACGAAAGACCCCAAATAGAGAAAACAATGTTGAAAAAGAAAATAAAAACTGAAGGCGTAGTGATTCCAGATTTCAAGCTACATTACAAAGCTGTAGTCATTAAGACAATATGGTACTGGTACAAAAACAGACACACAGATCAATAGAATGGAATAGAGAACTCAGACCCACAACTAAACAGTCAACTTATCTTCAACAAAGCAGGAAAGAATATCCAATGGAAAAAAGACAGTCTTTTCAACAAATGGTGTTGGGAAAACTGGACAGCAACATGCAGAAGACTAAAATTGGACCACTTTCTTGTACCATACAAAAATGAATTCAAAATAAATGAAAGACCTAAAGGTGAGACAGGAAACCATCAAAATCCTAGAAGAAAATACAGGCAGCAACCTCTTCAACTTCAGCTTATTACTAGACATGTCGCCAAAGGCAAAGGAAACAAAAGCAAACATGAACTATAAAAATAGTTCTTGTACTTTAATCAAGATAAAAAGCTCTGCACAGTGCAGGAAACAATCAACAAAATTAAAAGGCAACCTATAGAATGGGAGAAGATATTTGCAAATGACATATCAGAAAAATGGTTAGTATTCAAAATCTATAAAGAACTTATCAAACTCAGCACCCAAAAAACAAACAACTCAGTTAAGAAATGGGCAGAAGACATGAATAGACACTTTTCCAGGAACACATTCAGGTGGCTGACAGACCAATGAAAAGATGCTTAACATCATTCACCATCAGGGAAATACAAATCAAAACCACAATGACATACCACTTCACACCTGTCAGAGTGGCTAAAATTAACAACACAAGAAACAAAAGATGTTAGTGAGGATGCAGAGAAACGGGAACCCTGTTGCACCATTGATGGGAATGCAGACTGGAAAACAGCATGGAGATTGCTCAAGAAACTAAAAATAGAACTACTCTACAGTCTAGCAATTGCACTACTACTATTTACCCAAAGGACACAAAAATACAGATTTGACGGGGTATGTGCACCCCAATATTTATGGTAGTATTATCAACAAGACCCCAACTATGGACAGAGCCCAAACATCCACTGACTGATGAATGGATAAAAAGATATGGTGTACACACACACACACACACACACACACACACACACACACACACATAATATTACTCATCCATCCAAACAAATGAAATCTTGCCATTTGCAATGACATGGATGGAGCTAGAATGTATTATGCTAAGATAA
This sequence comes from Lynx rufus, assembly GCF_022079265.1. NCBI lineage: Eukaryota > Metazoa > Chordata > Mammalia > Carnivora > Felidae > Lynx > Lynx rufus. The sequence goes on from NW_025814845.1 coordinate 51,402,965, forward strand.
TTCAACCAGAGAAGGACAAATACCATATGCTTTCACTCATATTTGGAATTTAAGAAACAAAGCAGATGAACATATGAGAAGGTCGGGGAAGAGAAGAAAGAGAAACCAACCACAAGAGACTCTTAATGATAGAGAACTATCAACTATGGGTTGACAGAGGGAAGAGAGTGGGAGATGGGCTAGATGGGTGATAGGTTCTAAGGTAGGGCACTTATGATGAGCACTGGATGTTGTATGTAAGTGATGAATCACTGAATTCTACTCCTGAAACCAATATTGCCCTGGGTGTTATTAAAATTTAAAAAAAAATAAGGAGGAGTGCCTGGGTAGCTCAATCAGTTAAACATCTGACTCTTGATTGCAGCTCAGGTCATGATCTCACAGTTTGTGAGTTCTAGCCCCACATCAGGCTCTGCACCGACAGTGTGAAACCTGCTTGGGATTCTCTCTTTCCCCCACCCTCTCTCTGGCCCTCCCTCACTCACACACATGTGCACTCTCTCTCTCTCTCTCTCTCAAAATAAATAACATTTAAAAAGGAAAACAGAAAAGTAAAATTAAAAATTAATTAAACAATGACTGTAAGTGGTAGGATCAGTCCTTAAACCCAGGTGGTCTAATATCAGAGCCTCCACTTTGAAATTTTTTACAAAAGTGCTCCAATTCTGATTACACTGTTAATTCTTTAATGAACTGCTATAATTTTAGAGATCATTAAAAAAAAATCATTAATGTCCATGGATATATGTGGATAAATTTTATTTCAAACAGTGTATGAGTTTTTACATTTATTGTTTTTACTTCTGTTTAACCAACTTCTTCACTCATTAACCATCTAAATGAAACAACTTATCTTCTAACAAAATATTAAGTATCTTGCTTGATGTATATATTTGACCTCAAATTATGAGTTTTAATATTACTTGATTATACTCTGAATATTCACTACACTCTAATTCCAAAATTACAGAATAAAAATATTTATGTATTTTATTTCAAAACTTTGTGTTATATCAGTTTTACACAACATGAATATCAAAAATGTACACAAAAATCAATTTCAATAAAGCTTATAGAAGTATAAGCACTGATATTGAAATTGCCTTTGTAGATAAGTATAAAATATATTTATAGGCATGGTATCTTAGCAGAGTTGTTTTTTCTGGAAAAGACTGGAGTCTACTGTTCATAACTGATCTCGCCAAAAAATTACAGGTAGATGATTAAAACCTGAACACCCTGAATAACATGAGTAAATTTCCCTATCTTATATTTATTTACCTCACAGGTTTAGAAGATCTTTCGGGAAATTTACTGGCAGCTTTTCTATGACAGACTTCTCTGGGCTGTTCTATTCTGGGCAATAAAATAATTGAAGATAAAAATTAGCTGTGCAAAGCTGAGGTGTGGACAGGACCATGCAGAGGACAATAGACTACACTACAATAGCCTTTTGAAGTGTTTGCAGTTTCTGAATGCAATAAAATCAATAATCATTTTCCTTCATTTAATTACAGCTCCACAATTCACTATGTTGGCTCTTTAAATAAAAATGTTAATGACGTTGAATTAATTTCTTTAAGAGTAAATCTATGACTTCTATCAACCCAATTTTTATCCTTGACCAGTGAGGGATTGGCTTGGCAGCCAGTGGTTAAAAAGCAAAGCACGAGGTTAAAAGCAAAACGTATTTCATGGAAATCTCTCTCTACTCGTCATACAAGAGTAACTTTGTTTTTGCCAATAACTAAAATCAATTCTCTACCTTGTGTGCCACCAATAAAGATGAAGTTGCTACATTCATTTAGCCCTTCAAATTCTTGTCTCACAGGAGTGCTGGAAGAAATGCTTTTGTTCAAGAGAAAACAAGAAATGAAACCACAGCCGGTACTGAAATTTGAAAGCTTTAAATCCTAAATCTAGCCCTAAGCAGAGCTGATACGGAAACTACTGATTTTCAGGTATTTCTCATTGACTTAATTATTGATACTTAAGTCTTTCTGGATGTTTTGAAGGTCTAGCTACTCCTGCAGTTAAGGTGAATCAAATTTCACTGAGCAACATTTTCCCCAAAAAATCCATGATATATATATTACTTAATATTAGATCACCTCAATAATCACTTTGCTTTATTAATTCAATGCTTAATCAAATAGAAAAAAAATTAAAAATTCCATTCCTTTCTTTTGTTTTTTCAATATATAATGCTATTCAAATTAACATTAATATGATATATTCTATCTAACGGACTGGTTTTAAATAAAAGGCAAGAACAGAGTTAACCTCTTTCACTCTGTTCTTTGCACATAGGTTCATGTTGTCTTTTGTAAGTGGACTGAGATTTTAGTTCTAAAAAGGCATACCCCAGAGAACTCTCACCAGTATTGCTTTATTTCATTCATGTCTTAGTAGCCTTACCATCAGCAAAAATCCAATTATAATAGAGAAGAAAGAGGAATTCACTGGAAAGCTCATGAAGGATAGAAACTAGGAAGAGAAATTACTGGAAATCTTGGTAAACTTGATTTCCATAATTCTTATCAGTTTATGTGCCATATGGTCTTTTTGCTTATTTTTCTCTATTTTTTTTATTTTTTTCTTTTCTAAATGCAGCTTCAGCTTACCCATAATTTACCCCAAAATGTTGTTCTTAGCATGTAGGTTTCTACCATGTTAACAGTTTAGTTACCACGTGTAACCAAATTTATGTTCTATTTGAAAACTTTCAGAAATGAGAATTTGATGGCTTCAGTCAAAACAATGGATCCATCAAGAGTGACCAAATGATAAATAAAAATAATAATATACTAAAAAATAACAATATACTAAAAATACTCAATTATCTCTCATCCCATTAGCTTGGCCATTTTGTGGACTTGGGCTATCAAAAGGGTGCATTAGAAACTTCAATCCAGATAAATATTGAATACCCCATATGGCACTGTGCAATGTGTTATAGAAGATGTAAAACATAAAATATGACTCTATTCAATAAGACTCTTATTTCAACCAGGACATAGGTATTACATATAAAAAGTGGAATTTATAACACTTATGACAGGATTTTGTCCATATTCCATTTTATATTAAGAAATGATTGGTTATGAACTTTAAAATTATCTTTGTAGGGAGAAGGTGAAACAAATAATGGAAGAATTTTTATTAGAAACCTAAGATTGCACTTCATGATGTCAACTTTTTTTTTTGTTAAGTGGCTTTTTGACATGGGACAGACATTGACTTTCTCTAAAATTCCAAGTCTACTACCTTCCTAAGAGGCAGGACACTTACCAAAATTTAGTGACTGCTGATATCTATATTTACATGGAAATATTATGTGTATAAATGTGACCTCCAAAATGATTTAACTCAAATCAAATCAACATTTTTTACTATAGGTAAGTATAATAGCTACAGCAAATACATTACAATGTAAAGGTTTACTAACAAGGTTTATTAACAAAGTGTATTTTTAAAATCCTTCACAAGGATCAATAATTTGGCTTCAAACATATTGTAACCAATAAAAAGGCAGATAGAGTTTCTTGATTTAGACTGCTTACAAATATAAATATGCTAGCTACTCAAGGGAAGCAGGACTATTCCCCAGTCCCAGGTACTAAGAAATTACTCCTTTGCATTCTCAAAAAACAGCATATAGTTCAATATAATGAATATCCACAAAAAGATCTTCACAGTGCCTACAGTAAGGAGTGACATGGGGCTGCTTCTTCTTCTATCCTACCTCAGTGTAGGCTGATGCAGTATACTGTAGTGCAATTTATTAAAAGCAATCATATTCTGGGGGAGAACAGAGGAGGAGTAAAGGTCCCAAGAACAAAAGATTATAATTAACTTCTGCAGCTATGTGACGGTCAGAATAAATCCACGGGTGCATTATAGAGCATTGAAGAGCTGTGTGCATAATTCCTAGACAGTATGCTGTAACTCAGTTACTATACCTTTAACATTTAAGTGGGATGCATAAGTAAATTGGAGGTTCTATTCAGAACGGTGTAGCTATTGAGTAGGTATTTTGTATTATTTGTCAAATACAGGGCCACATGCTTCTACCGTCAGGTCAGGAAGGAATAGGTTTTATATCTTCTATTGAAAGAGCAGGAACCTGATGGAGATACATGCCTTGAGAGACTACTACCCACAAAGGTATTGGCCCAGGTTAAAAAAAAAAAAGTTTCTGCTTTAAAGTAACTAAATAGTGCATTGATCGGCTACCTACTTTTCCCAAGAAAAAATACATTTCTGTGATTTGCCCTCTAGAGTACCTTAAATACTTATATATAGGATTTTCATGTTCACTATTGTTTAATATTCTATGTTTCATCTGCTTTCTGTCAATATGAAAATTCAAGTTATCTGTTTATTCAATCAACATGTATTGAGGGCAAATAATATACAAGGATGTGTGTTAGTCACAAAGTATGCTTATGTTACAATAGAAGATATAGAGTATAATTGATAAATAGGATATAAGGTAATAACTGCCACTATGAAAGAATCTAATTAGTGTTATAGGAATATAAACAAGGATAGCTGATAACAGCTATCATTTACTGAGTGCCTGCCAGGTGTCAGGAGCTATTATAAGTTGTTTTTGTTTTTGTTTTTTTAATAGATACTGTCTCACATAATGTTCCCATTTTACAAATGCAGATACCAAGGCATTGATGTGCTACATAATTTGCCTAAGGATTCTGTTATGCCTCGGGGATCTTAGATAAAACTTCAAAAGAGGTAGTGCATTAGAAATGACACTGATGCTGAAGATTTCTAAGGTAAGGCAGAAGGTATATCTAGGCAGAGGGAATAACATGAGCAGAGTGCTGGGGGATGAATTTCCATGATTTGTTTACCCAACAGAATAGCCCCATGTTGATGGAACATGAGATAATTGGCAGTAACATATACAAATCCAGCCTTGGTCCAAAGATGAAAGGTCATGCAAGTTCAAGAGATGAAATCTATCTTGTAAGTGAAGGGTTAAAAAAAAAAAATCAAAGAACTTTAGCTTGGGAAGTACCATGAGACCCAATATATAAATATCATGCATATTTTTAATTTTAAGTTATAAAATACTTGCTCCCAAAAATAGTATACAAAATATAAACATTCAATTGTTTTTTTTACATATAAACTGTATATTTGACTACATGGTTCACAAAAGTAGGATAACTTTTTTATATTTCTGTAACTTCTTAAACTTCTCCACCCACTTAAGAATAGGTTTTAGAATTTTCAAAATGTCAATGTTCATAGATTTACTCTTATGTTTTACAATTGTTTCCTGGTGGGCCTCCTGGGTGGCTGAGTTGGTTAAGTGTCTGACTCTTGATTTCAGCTCAGGTCATGAACTTGCAGGTTCATGAGTGCAAGCCCTGTGTTGGGCTCTGCACTGATAGTGTGGAGTCTGCTAGGGATTCTCTCTCTCTGCCCTTCCCTTGCTTGCATGTCTGCGCTCTCTCTTTGGCAGGGAGGAGTGGGGGAACACTTAAAAAAGATGCTTCTTGGTATGGCTTAACCCTCCCTTCTTCACAGGCAACTGGACACTCTGAAATAATATACTCATTAAGAAAGATTTCTGCAGGGGCGCCTGGGTGGCTCCATCGGTTAAGCCTCCGACTTCGGCTCAGGTCATGATCTCCCGGTTTGTGAGTTCGAACCCCATGTCGGGCTCTGTGCTGACAGCTTGGAGTCTGGAGCCTTCTTTGGATTCTGTGTCTCCCTCTCTCTCAGGCCCTCCCCCGTTTGTGCTCTGTCTCTGTCTTTCAAAAATGAATAAATGTTAAAAAAAAGTTAAAAAAAAGATTTCTGCAAATAATATCGTTGGGTTAAAAATTGGAAATGTTATGTGTTGGTAGATATTGTTAATCCACACTTCAAAAAATAGTTTGTGTTCCACTGTAAGCAATTTTCCTATTTCCATGGACCTCACCAACATAATTATACTTTAAGATTATGATAAATATGTAATAAACAGTTACCTAATATCTTTCCCCATGTTTTTTCCCTTATTAATAGTGTCACCATACAAAAGTTTCAGCTTTAACATCATACCTCAAGATTATAAAGTATCTACTGCTATACCTTATAGGAGTTCACTCATAATTTTAGATCTTGTATTTGGAGATGGAGCATAATCTGAAATGTATTATGATTAATTTAAGATAGGATTTTGTTGTATTTTCAATAGGATACCAAACTGCATTAAAGCAATTTATCGAATAATTATATATTTCTCCAGCTTTGAAACAGCTTTATCATAGAACATTTAATCTGTTTATTTCCAGACCAGATACCACCCCATTTTAGTCATTGTAGTTTGAGAGTATAATTTCTTATGTAGTATAACAAATGCTTTCTAAACTTTTATTAGCTATTTTACTACATTTAACCATGTGAGACATATAATTAAACTGTTACATATTTCCATAATATCAGAATACTAATCAAAATTTTCAGCTGAAAAACACACTGTATTTCTCCTTTCTTAGGAGTCTTGTTTTGTACTCAGTGACATTCTATAACTATTTTATATAGAGTTTGTCATTTCCTTTTAGGTGTTTTATGGTTTTATTGCTATTGTGGATAACTATTTGTACTTTGTTATTACTTGGCTATTGTATGGGGACCAATCACTGCCTTTTTATTAGTTTTGGTTCTATTCCCATTATTTCTTAAATTTTAAAGAGTTGCCTTGAAGTAATATTATTTTTTCCTACATTTCCAGTATCATTTCCTTTTATTTTTCTTGATTTATCACACGAGTTTGGAACATCAGGACAATGCCGGATAACAACATGTAAAAGCTTTGCATCTAGCTTGGTAATGTTTGTTTTGTTTTGTTTTGTTTTTTTTATTTTTTTTTAACGTTTATTTTTGAGACAGAGAGAGACAGAGCATGAATGGGAGAGGGTCAGAGAGAGGGAGACACAGAATCTGAAACAGGCTCCAGGCTCTGAGCTGTCAGCACAGAGCCCGACGTGGGGCTCAAACTCACGGACCGCGAAATCATGACCTGAGCCGAAGTCGGCCGCTTAACCGACTGAGCCACCCAGGTGCCCCGGTAATGTTTGAAGTATATTTTTTTATGTTTATTTTTGAGAGAGAAAGTGAGCAGGGGAGCGGGGGACGGGAGGGAGGCATAGGTGGGGGAGAGGGGGAGAGAGTATCCCAAGCAGGCTCTGGGCTGACAGCATAGAGCCCCACAAGGGGCTCAATCTCATGAACCGTAAGATCATGCCCTGAGCCGAGATCAAGAGTTGGATGCTTAACCAACTGAGCCACCCAGGTGCTCCATAATGCTTGTAGTATTTTATGCTTAATATGTTTAATGATGTTTTCTAATATATTTAATTAGTTAAGGAAGTTAAAAGTTATTGTTATTTTAAGTTTACTTTTATTTATTTTGCGAGAGATAGAGAGCAAGCAGGGGAGGAACAGAGAGAAAGGGAGACGAATCCCAAGGAGGCTCTGTGCCTTCAGCTCAGAGCCCAATGCAGGGCTCAAACTCATGAACTGTGAAATTATGACCCAAGCTGAAATCAAGAATCAGACACTTAATCAACTGAGCCACCCAGGCACCCCTATTTAGTTTCAAAACAGATTTCGAATTTTTTTAGGTCTCCATAATAAAACTGTCATATGTCTTTGTGGACAACAGGTCTACCATGTTCTGTTTATTCTATAGTTTATGGTATATGTTGCTACATAGGTCCATAATTACAATTCTCACTAATTTGTAACTTCATTTAAGATTTTAAAGTATCACTAGATAATATTACATAACTTATAATGAAAATATCATAATGCAGTTTTAAGAACTAAAACTCCTGAGACTTACTCTATATGAACTCCTCTTTTTATTATTTTATCCAACCTCCTACCTGCGTCTTGTGCAGCAAACACCGCAACCATCAGGCTTCATTTGCTCAGAATAAAGGCAATTTTTTATTCAAACACTGCTTTTATTGAAGTGCCAACTAATATCCTTTCACACTAGCAAATAAAAGCTCTCTTCTTGACCAGTCACTAGAATTAAAGCTCCAGCATCAATTTTGAGATTTTTTATTTCTTGCTTTTCCTAATGGTCCATTTATATCAAAAATATTTTTACAGCAAATCGAAGCAGAGCTATATAGAAGAGTCATCAGTCAGTGGAGGATGGGTACAGCCTCTGAGGAGGATGAGAAGATTACAATCCACAGAGTGTAATGAGAATGCAGTAGGTAATGTTCATACCAATTCTCATTACAATCTTTGTCACCGCAACGGATTCACGGTGTATCATTTTCCATCCTTGTTATATTCTTTGTCAGAAAAATGAGACATCATTCATGCCATCTGCCTTTCTTCCTCACACCCCTCCCTGGCGCTTTATTGTATTTTTCCACAGATTGCATTAGAGGAATAAATTACGTAGCTCATACAAAGTCCACAGAAGAGTCTTGATAAATACCAGAGCACAGTCCCAAATCATGAATCCACAGGCCATATAATGGAATTGTAAAACAAAATATGATAATTATAAATAAGTGCACTACTCTGAAATAAAAATACATGCAAATGTAGCTCTCGTGCACAGGCTCAAAGTGAACAAAGCTTCTATAAGCCATGGAAGTAAGGAGAATATTGCGAACACAATTTAAAAAAATTAAAATCAGCTTCTATGCTTCCTCACCTCCCCCTTTACCAATGACCCACATTTACAAGTGGGCTGATAAAGAAATATATTTCTAATCAAAGTAAAGACATGAAGATTCTGAATAACTTAGTCTCCCCTACAATCTTGATACACATTAAAAAAAAGATTTTTTTTTTAATTCAGGGAAAAGCACTTAAAAGACAAAGATGATATTACTATGTTTTGAGTTTGTTCTAAAGTTTCATTTTGAACTTTATGTCCCAAAGAAAGATCTACATATGCAAGGACAGATCCATTTTTTAATTTTTTATTGTTTATTTTGAGCGAGTGAGCGTGACCGCATGCAAGCGAGCAAGCAAGCACAGGGGAGGGGCAAAGGGAGGAGAGAATCCCAAGCTGACTTCTCCCAAGAGAATCTGTGCTGACAGTGCAGAGCCCAATGCAGGGATTGACCCACAACCTGGGGATCACGACCTGAGCTGAAATCAAGAGTCAGATGTTCAACCAACTGAGCCATGTAGGAGCCCCCCTCATTTTTTATTATCCTGATGTGGTTCTAAACACTTCTCTTCCCGCTCTTATAAATTCCTTGTTAAAGAGTCAATTATATGGTCACACTATGCAGCCTCATGAGGCTGTATATCTACTCTCGTCTCAAACACCTTTCACATTCATATTACCTTTTTCCCCCCTTAGGCTAAATACATGGTTTCTAAATGCTTATAATTTTTGCATCGGCCTCATCTTTATAGCTAGAGAACAGAAATCTAGCACTTCAGGTTTTTTTGTTTGTTTGTTTTGGACAGCCAAGGTATCCTAACCTTAAAAGTACTAGTTTACAAGGAAAGGGATAGCTGAACAAGTTATTTTGAGTATTCTAATTACTGCGTTCATTTTAACTGTTTGAACATCGCAAGTAGGTATTCACACCTATTGCAATCGCCTGACGTTTTGCAATTATGTTCATGTTACTACCTCTCCACACCAGCCTTCAAATTGGGAAGCTAACAAATAAATCTAGATACTGGCATGTTATGCGACTCTGAGGCCAACGTTTTTGTTGACCAAATAAAGTCAGTGTTCCTTGAGTTTTTTTTTCAAATTTTTTTTATTAAAGTATTATTTACATGCAATTAAATAGATCCATTTTAAGTATACTAGTATATAAATCTTGACAAATGTATAACCGCTCCTTATAACCACTACACCAGTCAAGGTATACAGCACTTTTCTCACCCCAAAAAGTTCCCTCACGCCCATTTAAAGTCATTCACTTGCACCCTGACCCGAGGTAACCATTGATATACTTTCTATAATTATAGACTAGTTTTTACTTTTCCAGAATTTCATGTAAATGGATTAATGAAAATATATATTCCTTTTATCTCATGTCTTTCCATAGCATAATGATTTTGAGAGTTATCCATATTTTTTTTTCAATATCGGTTCTCTCCTACCTATTATTGAATAGTATTCTATATCAATATGCCACTATTAGTTTATATCCACCCACTTGATTTAGTTTGTTAAAAATTTTTGGATATTATTTAAAGGCTGCTATGAACATTTGCATACAAGTACTTGGGTGGACATATGTTTACATTTCTCTTGATTTAATACGTAGGAGTAGAGTTCCTGGATCTTAGTACTTGTTTGAGTTTGTTTATTTTTAATGTATTTTAATTTACATCCAAATTAGTTAGCATATAGTGCAACAATGATTTCAGGAGTAGATCCCTTAATACCCCTTATCCATTTAGCCCATCCCCCTCCCACACCCCCTCCAGTAACCCTCAGTTTGTTCTCCATATTTATGAGTCTCTTCTGTTTTGTCCCCCTCCCTGTTTTTTTTCAATATATGAAGTTTATTGTCAAATTGGTTTCCATACAACACCCAGTGCTCATCCCAAAAGGTGCCCTCCTCAATACCCATCACCCACCCGCCCCTCCCTCCCACCTCCCATCAACCCTCAGTTTGTTCTCAGTTTTTAACAGACTCTTATGCTTTGGCTCTCTCCCACTCTAACCTCTTTTTTTTTTTTCCTTCTCCTCCCCCATGGGTTTCTGTTAAGTTTCTCAGGATCCACATAAGAGTGAAACCATATGGTATCTGTCTTTCTCTGTATGGCTTATTTCACTTAGCATCACACTCTCCAGTTCCATCCACGTTGCTACAAAGGGCCATATTTCATTCTTTCTCATTGCCACGTAGTACTCCATTGTGTATATAAACCACAATTTCTTTATCCATTCATCAGTTGATGGACATTTAGGCTCTTTCCATAATTTGGCTATTGTTGAGAGTGCTACTATAAACATTGGGGTACAAGTGCCCCTATGCATCAGTACTCCTGTATCCCTTGGGTAAATTCCTAGCAGTGCTATTGCTGGGTCATAGGGTAGGTCTATTTTTAATTTTCTGAGGCACCTCCACACTGCTTTCCAGAGTGGCTGCACCAATTTGCATTCCCACCAACAGTGCAAGAGGGTTCCCGTTTCTCCACATCCTCTCCAGCATCTACAGTCTCCTGATTTGTTCATTTTGGCCACTCTGACTGGCGTGAGGTGATATCTGAGTGTGGTTTTGATTTGTATTTCCCTGATGAGGAGCGACGTTGAGCATCTTTTCATGTGCCTGTTGGCCATCCGGATGTCTTCTTTAGAGAAGTGTCTATGCATGTTTTCTGCCCATTTCTTCACTGGGTTATGTGTTCTTCGGGTGTGGAGTTTGGTGAGCTCTTTCTAGATTTTGGATACTAGCCCTTTGTCCGATATGTCATTTGCAAATATTTTTCCCATTGCGTTGGTTGCCTTTTAGTTTTGTTGGTTGTTTCCTTTGCTGTGCAGAAGCTTTTTATCTTCATAAGGTCACAGTAGTTCATTTTTGCTTTTAATTCCCTTGCCTTTGGGGATGTGTCAAGTAAGAAATTGCTATCGCTGAGGTCAGAGAGGTCTTTTCCTGCTTTCTCCTCAAGGGTTTTGATGGTTTCCTGTCTCACATTCAGGTCCTTTATCCATTTTGAGTTTATTTTTGTGAATGGTGTGAGAAAGTGGTCTAGTTTCAATCTTCTGCATGTTGCTGTCCAGTTCTCCCAGCACCATTTGTTAAAGAGACTGTCTTTTTTCCATTGGATGTTCTTTCCTGATTTGTCAAAGATGAATTGGCCATACGTTTGTGGGTCTAGTTCTGGGGTTTCTATTCTATTCCATTGGTCTGTGTGTCTGTTTTTGTGCCAAAACCATGCTATCTTGACGACAGCTTTGTAGTAGACGCTAAAGTCTGGGATTGTGATGCCTCCTGCTTTGGTCTTCTTCAAAATTACTTTGGCTATTCGGGGCCTTTTGTGGTTCCATATGAATTTTAGGATTGCTTGTTCTAGTTTCAAGAAGAATGCTGGTGCAATTTTGATTGGGACTGCATTGAATGTGTAGATAGCTTTGGGTACTATTGACATTTTGACAATATTTGTTCTTCCAATCCATGAGCAGGGAATGTCTTTCCATTTCTTTATATCTTCTTCAATTACCTTCATAAGCTTTCTATAGTTTTCAGCATACAGATCTTATACACCTTGGTTAGATTTATTCCTTGGTATTTTATGCTTCTTTTATGTGAATGGGATCAGCTTCTTTATTTGTCTTTCTGTTGCTTCATTATTAGTGTATAAGAATGCAACTGATTTCTGTACATTGATTTTGTATCCTGCAACTTTGCTGAATTCATGTATCAGTTCTAGCAGACTTTTGGTGGAGTCTATTGGATTTTCCATGTATAATATCATGTCATCTGCAAAAAGTGAAAGCTTGACTTCATCTTTGCCAATTTTGATGCCTTTGATTTCCTTTTGTTGTCTGATTGCTGATGCGAGAACTTCCAACACTATGTTAAACAACAGCGGTGAGAGTGGACATCCATGTCGTGTTCCTGATCTCAGGGAAAAAGCTCTCAGTTTTTCCTCATTGAGGATGATGTTAGCTGTGGGCTTTTCATAAATGGCTTTTATGATCTTTAAGTATGTTCCTTCTATCCTGACTTTCTCGAGGGTTTTTATTAAGAAAGGGTGCTGGATTTTGTCAAAGCCTTTTCTGCATCAATTGACAGGATCATATGGTTCTTATCTTTTCTTTTATTAATGTGATGTATCATGTTGATTGATTTATGAATGTTGAACCAGCCCTGAATCCCAGGAATGAATACCACTTGATCATGGTGAATAATTCTTTTTATATGCTGTTGAATTCGATTTGCTAGTATCTTATTGAGAATTTTGGCATCCATATTCATCAGGGATATTGGCCTGTAGTTCTCTTTTTTTACTGGGTCTCTGTCTGGTTTAGGAATCAAAGTAATACTGGCTTCATAGAATGAGTCTGGAAGTTTTATTTCCCTTTCTATTTCTTGGAATAGCTTGAGAAGGATAGGTATTATCTCTGCTTTAAACGTCTGGTAGAACTCCCCTGGGAAGCCATCTGGTCCTGGACTCTTATTTGTTGGGAGATTTTTGATAACCGATTCAATTTCTTCGCTGGTTATGGGTCTGTTCAAGCTTTCTATTTCCTCCTGATTGAGTTTTGGAAGCGTGTGAGTGTTTAGGAATTTGTCCATTTCTTCCAGGTTGTCCAGTTTGTTGGCATATAATTTTTCATAGTATTCCCTGATAATTGCTTATATCTCTGAGGGATTGGTTGTAATAATTCCATTTTCATTCATGATTTTATCTATTTGGGTCATCTCCCTTTTCTTTTTGAGAAGCCTGGCTAGAGGTTTGTCAATTTTATTTTTTCATAAAACCAACTCTTGGTTTCATTGATCTGCTCTACAGTTTTTTTTTAGATTCCATATTGTTTATTTCTGCTCTGATCTTTATTATTTCTCTTCTTCTGCTGGGTTTAGGCTGCCTTTGCTGTTCTGCTTCTATTTCCTTTAGGTGTGCTGTTAGATTTTGTATTTGGGATTTTTCTTCTTTCTTGATATAGGCCTGGATTGCAATGTATTTTCCTCTCAGGACTGCCTTCGCTGCATCCCAAAACATTTGGATTGTTGTATTTTCATTTTCGTTTGTTTCCATACATTTTTTAATTTCTTTTCCAATTGCCTGGTTTTATCCACTCATTCTTTAGTAGGGTGGTCTTTAACCTCCATGCTTTTGGAGGTTTTCCAGACTTTTTCCTGTGGTTGATTTCAAGCTTCATAGCATTGTGGTCTGAAAGTATGCATGGTATGATTTTAATTCTTATATACTTATGAAGGGCTGTTTTGTGACCCAGTATGTGATCTATCATGGGGAATGTTCCATGTGCACTCGAGAAGAAAGTATATTCTGTTGCTTTGGGATGCAGAGTTCTAAATATATCTGTCAAGTCCATCTGATCCAATGTATCATTCAGGGCCCTTGTTTCTTTATTGACCGTGTGTCTAGATGATCTATCCATTTCTGTATGTGGAGTGTTAAAGTCCCCTGCAATTACCACATTCTTATCAATAAGGTTGCTTATGTTTGTGATTAATTGTTTTATATATTTGGGGTCTCCTTTATTCGGCGCATAGACATTTATAATTGTTAGCTCTTCCTGATGGATAGACCCTGTGATTATTATATAATGCCCTTCTTTATCTCTTGTTACAGCCTTTAATTTAAAGTCTAGTTTGTCTGATATAAGTATGGCTACTCCAGCTTTCTTTTGACTTCCAGTGGCATGATAAATAGTTCTCCATCCCCTCACTCTCATTCTGAAGGTGTCCTCAGGTCTAAAATGATTCTCTTGTAGACAGCAAATAGATGGGTCTTGTTTTTTTATCCATTCTGATACTCTATGTCTTTTGGTTGGCGCATTGAGTCCATTTACATTCAGTGTTATTATAGAAAGATATGGGTTTAGAGGCATTGTGATATCCATAGGTTTCATGCTTGTAGCAATGTCTCTGGTACTTTGTCTCATTGGATCCCCCTTAGGATCTCTTGTAGGGCTGGTTCAGTGATGACGAATTCCTTCAGTTTTTGTTTGGGAAGACCTTTATCTCTCCTTCTATTCTAAATGACAGACTTGCTGGAGAAAGGATTCTCAGCTGCATATTTTTTCTGTTCCTCACATTGAAGATCTCCTGCCACTCCTTTCTGGCCTCCCAAGTTTCAGTAGAGAGATCGGTCATGAGTCTATAGGTCTCCCTTTATATGTTAGAGCACGTTTATCTCTAGCTGCTTTCAGAATTTTCTCTTTATCCTTGTATTTAGCCAGTTTCACTATGATATGTCATGCAGAAGATCGATTCAAGTTACGTCTGAAGGGAATTCTCTGTGTCTCTTGGATTTCAATGCCTTTTTCCTTCCTCAGATCCGGGAAGTTCTCAGCTATTATTTCTTCAAGTACACCTTCAGCACCTTTCCCCCTCTCTTCCTCCTCTGGAATACCAATTATGTGTATATTATTTCTCCTTAGTGCATCACTTAGTTCTCTAATTTTCCCCTCTTAGCCCTGGATATTTTTATCTCTCTTTTTCTCAGCTTCCTCTTTTTCCATAATTTTATCTTCTAGAGCACCTATTCTCTTCTCTGCCTCTTCAATCCGAGCCGTGGTTGCCTCCATTTTATTTTGCAGCTCATTGATAGCCTTTTTTAGCTCCTCCTGGCTGTTCCTTAGTCCCTTGATCTCTGTAGCAAGAGATTCTCTGCTGCCCTTTATACTGTTTTCAAGCCCAGCAATTAATTTTATGATTATTCTAAATTCACTTTCTGTTATATTGTTTAAATCATTTTTGATCAGTTCGTTAGCTGTTGTTATTTCCTGGATGTTGTTTTGAGGGGAATTCTTCCGTTTCATCATTTTGGATAGTCCCTGGAGTGGTGCAGAACTGCGGGGCACTTCCCCTGTGCTGTCTTGAATAACTTGCATTGGTGGGCGGGGCTGCAGTCAGACCTGATGTCTGCCCCCAGCCCACCACTGGAGCCACAGTCAGACTGGTGTGTGCCTTCTCTTCCCCTCTCCTAGGGGTGGGATTCACTGTGGGGTGGTGTGGCCTGTCTGGGCTACTTGCACACTGCCAGGCTTGTGGTGCTGGGCATCTGGCATATTAGCTGGGGTGGATCAGCAAGGTGCACAGGGCAGGCTCAGCTCGCTTCTCCTTCGGAGATCCGCTTCGGGAGGGGCCTTGCGGCACCAGGAGGGAGTCAGACCCGCCGGAGGGATGGATTCGCAGAAGCACAGCGTTGGGTGTTTGGGCAGTGCAAGCAAGTTCCCTGGCAGGAACTGGTTCCCTTTGGGATTTTGGCTGGGGGATGGGCGAGGGAGATGGCGCTAGCGTGTGCCTGTGTTCCCCACCAAGCTGAGCTCTGTCTTCAGGGGCTCAACAACTCTCCCTCCCGTTGTCCTCCAGCCCTCCCGTTCTCTGAGCAGAGCTGTTAGCTTATAACCTTCCAGATGTCAAGTCCCGCTCGCTCTCCGAACACACTCCGTCCGGCCCCTCTGCTTTTGCCAGCCAGACTTGGTGGCTCTGCTTGGCCGGCGGGCCGCCCCTCTCCTCCGGCTCCCTCCCACCAATCCATGTAGTGCGCACTGCCTCACTGCCCTTCCTACCTTCTTCCGTGGGTCTCTCGTCTGCGCTTGGCTCCGGTGACTCCGTTCTGCTAATCCTCTGGCGGTTTTCTGAGTTATTTAGGCAGGTGTAGGTGGAATCTAAGTGATCAGCAGGACACGGGGTGAGCCCAGAGTCCTCCTATGCCGCTATCTTCCCAGGATTCCCCCCCCGTTTTTATATTATTTTTGTTTCCCTTATGTCCATCTCTTTTGTCTCTTAAAGTCCTCATGTGAGTGAAGTCATATGATTTGTCTTTCTCTGATTCCTTTCACTTAGCATAATACCCTCCAGTTCCATCCATGTAGTTGCAAATGGCAAGATTTCATTATTTTTGATTGCTAAGTAATACTCCACTGTATACATATACCACATCTTCATCCATTCATCCATCAATGGACATTTGGGCTCTTTCCATACTTTGGCTTTTGTTGATAGTGCTGCTATAAACATGTCCCTTCGACACAGCACACCTGTATCCCATGGATAAATACCTAGTAGTGCAATTGCTGGGTCTAGGGTAGTTCTATTATTAGGTTTTTGAGGAAACTCTATACTGTTTTCCAGAGTGGCTGCACCACCTTGCATTCCCATTTCTTTGAGTTTTAGAAGGAGAATTAAAGTAGTAGAGTGTAGGAGCACCTGGATGGCTCAGTCGGTTGAGTGTCTGGCTTCAGCTCAGGTCATGATGTCACTGTTCGTGATTTTGAGCCCCGTGTTGGGCTCTGTGCTGAACAGCTCAGAGCCTAGCCTGCTTCAGATTCTGTCCCCCCCTCTGTCTCCACCCCACCCCTGCTTGTGCTCTGTCTCTGTCTTTCAGAAATGAATAAACATAAGAAAATTTTTTTTAAAAAACATAGTAGAGTATAAGTGAAGTCCTATAATCTAGAAACCTGCTTAATTTTGGTTAGTCCAGTATTTCTCAAAGTTATTTTATTATGTAACACTAGGTTATGTAACACAAGTTATCCACACACAGAGGTAGGCCTTTGAATCATACTTTGAAAATATTGACCTTAAAAAAAAGCGGTGGGGGGCCTGGGTGACTTGGTCCTTTGAGTGTCTGACTCTTGATTTCAGCTCAAATCATGATTTCATGGTTCGTGGGTTCCAGCTTTGCACTGGGCTCTGCACTGACAGTGTGGAGCCTGCTTGGGATTCTCTCCCTCTCTCTCTCTCTCTCTCTCTCTCTGCCCCTCCCCTGCTGGCTCTCTTCTCTTACTATCTCTCAAACTTTAAGAAAAAAAAATGCTGAGCTAACCATTTTATGGTACTTCTCTAATACTTAATGAAAAACAAGTTGAGGCTGCTTTTTAAAAAATTAATGTGTTTAAACAAATAAAAAAAGTTCACCCATTTCTCCCACTTTCCACCTGCTGCCTCTGGAAATCACTAATCTGTTTTCTGTATCTATTGAGTTTTTTTTTTTTAATATGTATATTTTTGGATTCCACATATACGAGATCACATGATCTGTTTTACTGTATTTCACTTAGCATAATGCCTCCAAACTCCATCTAGATGGTTAAAAATGATAAAACTTTATTTTCATGGCTGAATAATATTCATTATATATATTTTTTGTGTATGTGTGTGCGTGCATCTTCATCCATTCATCTACTGATAGACACTTCAGTTATCTCCACATTTTGGCATGTAAACAATGGTGCAATAAACATAGGGGTTCATATATCCTTTAAAATCAGACAAACACTAATTTGAAGTAAAATTACTAGTTTATGTGGTAGTTATATATTTTTTTGAGACGTCTCCATACTGTTTTCCTTATTGGATACACCAATTTACATTCCCACCAAAGGTACACAAGGGTTCTCTTTGCTCCATATCCTTGCCAACATTAGTTATTTCCAATATTTTGATTATCACCTCATACATATGAAAATGGCTACCTCGTGTTTTTGATGTGCATTTCCTTATCATTAGGGATGTTGAGCTCATTTTCATGGACCTGTAAGCTTTCTGTTATTCTTTCTATTCAGGTTCTCTGATCCCTTTTTAATTTGGTTTGTCTGGTTTCTTTCTTGCTATTGATTTGTAAGAGTTCTTTATGTATTTCAGATATCAATTCCTTACCAGATATAGGATTTGTAAATATTTTCTCCCATTCAGTAGGTTGTCTTTTTATGGGTTCCTTTGTTGTGCATAAGTTTCAATTTGATGTAGTTTCACTTCCTTATTTTTGTTCTTGCCATTCTTGCTCTCAGTGTCAGGTTTTTTTTAAAACAATCCTCAACAAGACCTCTGTCAAGGAGCTTACTACCTATATTTTCTTAGCATCTATGTTTGTTTTAAATTCCTTTTGAGTTAACATCTGTGTATCGTATAAGCTAGTGGTACAGTTTTCTCAATATCATTATTGAAGAGATGGTCATTTCCTCATTATGTATTCTTAGTTTGTAAATTAATGAGCATGAATACATGGATCTATTTCTAGGACTGTCTATTCTGTTCCATTGATCTATGTGTCTGTAGTACCATATGCTTTAATTACTCTATCTTCGTAATAGAAGTCAAGAAGTACAATGCCAAGAAGCACAATGGCTCCAGCTTTGTTCTTTTTCAAGATTGCTTTGGCTATTTGGGGTCTTTTATGGTTCTATTTTTAAGGATTCTATATTTAAGTATTGTTTGTTCTATTTCTCTAAAAAATTCTGTTGGGATTGTGGTATAGATTGCATTGAATCTGTAGATTAATTTGGGTAGAATGAACATTTTAACAATTCTTTCAATCCATGAGCATGGCATATATGTCCATGTATTTGTATCTTTAATTTCTTTCATCAATGTCCTATAGTTTTTAAAATACAGGTTTTTCATTTCCTTGGTTACATGTATCCCTAAGTATTTTATTTTTTTGAAACAGTTATAAATGAGTTTTCTTAATGTTCCTTTCTGATATTATCAGCATATAGAAATATAACAGATTTTTGTTTATTGATTCTTCAACTTTATTGAATTTGTTGATTGAGGTGTTTTCTATATAATATTTCGTCTGCAAATAATGACAGTTTTACTTTTTCCTTTCCAATTGGATGCTTTTTCTTGCCTATTTGTCCTGGCTAGGACTTCCAATACTGTGTTTAACATAAGTGGGAAGATTGCGCCCTTGTCTTATTCCTGATCTTAAAGGAAAAGCTTTCAGCTTCTCACCATTGAGTAAAATGTTAGGTATGGGCTTGTCATATATGATCTTTATTATGTTGAGATACATTTCCTTTATATCCACTTTATTGAGAGTTTATTATAGCTAGATGTTGAATTTTGTGAAATGCTTTCTCTCCACCTCTTGAAATTATAGAAATTTCTATAAAAAGAAATAAAGTTCATGTATTAAAACATCCCTATAGTTTCCCTTAGGTGTATATTCCTTGTTGAATCAAAGGAAGGAAGTTAAGAAAAAAAAAGGGAAAAAAAGGATGAAAAAAGAGGAAAAATAAAAGAAGGAAAAAAAGACAAAGAAAAAGGAAAAACCATAAGTACCCTAAACTCTGAGGTCAAAGAGATCATGTTTACAAATTTAATTTGAGTCGGGTTCATTTTTTCAATATTCTTTAAAACTTATGTCAGTTGCAGAGCTCTTCCAAACAGTTGAGTCTAGCACAGAAAGGTCCTGAATAGAAAGGATCTGTGAGTCAGTAAGATGGCAGAAAAGGAAACTCCAGACAAAACACATAAACAGCTACATATGCATCAATTCCCTCAGAGAAATCCAGAAACTAGTTGAGAGACTTTTATATGAGAAGGAACTGAGCAAATACCCACATTAAATCAAGTAGGAAAAGCTGATACACATTAAAACCATATCCCCATCCCCTTGCCCATAGCACAGTGCCAGATAATCGGAAGGGAACTTTCAACGCCTACCTTCTCTCTTGTTTTGAGGAGCAACAAATAGAAGAGGGAACACTAAGCTCAGTTCATGAGGTCAGCAACACCTTGACACCAAAGGCAGACAAAGCTATCACAAGAAAACTAGAGACTACCAAATCTAACATAGATACAAATGTCTCCCATAAAACACTAGCAAACACAACAGTACATTAGAAGAATTATACACCATGACCAAGCAGGATTTATCCCTCTGATACAAGGATGGTTCAGCATAGACAAAAATGTGACCTACCACATTAACAGGTAAAACAGATAAAAAATATTAAGAATAAGAAAAAATGTACAATCATCTGAACAGAAAAATGCATTTGACAAAATTTAGCATCTTTTCATGAGGAAAAAAAATATGAAACGAATGTACCTCACCCCAGTAAAGGCCAATGAATGTGAAGATATTCTCTGTTCCTCTTTTAAAAGAATATTGTTAAATCTGTGCTATAAAAAACTATTTACAGACTCAATGTTATCCCTATCAAAATTCCAATGGCATTTTTCACAGTAACAAACAAACAAACAAACAATCCTAAATTTCTTAAGGAAGAATGGAAGACCTCAAAAACCTAAAGGATCTTGACCAAGAACAAAGCTGGAAGTATCACAGTTGTTGACTTCAAACTCTAGGAAAAGCTAGGGTAATAAAAAAATAGTACTGTAGTCCATAAAAATAGATTTATAGACCAATGGAACAGAATACAGAGGCCATAAATAAAATCTTACATTTACAGTCAATTGATCTTTGGGTGCCAAGAACATACTATGGAGGAAAAGATTATCTCTTCAACAAGTGCTGAGAAAACTGGATATCTACATATCGAAGAAAATAGACCCTTATCTCACACCATATACAAAATTCAACTCAAAAAAATGGATTAGAGACAAATAGAAGACCTAAAGCAATAAAATTCTTAGAAAGAAACCTAAGGAGAAAAGCTTCTTGACATTGGTCGTGGCAATACTTTTGAATGACATTAAGTGCACAGGCAACAAAAGCAAACCGAGATTGTATCAAAACCAAAGCTTCTGCAAAGGGAACAATTGACAGACTGAAAAAGCAAACTACAGAATGAAGAAAATATCTGCAAACCATTTGTCTTAGAAAGAGTTAGCATCTGAAATATAAGCAATTCCTACAACTCAATTAAAAAACCTGATTTAAAGGGGCACCTGGAGGCTCAGTTGTTTAAGCATCCAACTTCGGCTTAGGTCATGATCTCATGGTTTGTGAATTTGAACCCATCAGGCTCTCTGCTGTCAGCACAGACCCTGCTTCAGATCCTCCTCCCTCTCCTGATACTTCTCTGCTTCCTCATGTGCTCTCTCTCTCAAAAATAAAAACATTCAAAAAAATCTGATTTAAAAATGGGCAAAAGACTTGAATAAACATTTCTTAAAAGATACCACTAACCAATAGGTAGGCAAATGAAGAGGTACAAAGACTGACAATATCCATAAGATATTTAAAGCATCATTGCTTATTTTTTAGCGAACCTAACTTTGGTACTCCACCTAAAAGTATGATTTAGAGCTATAGAAATACACTACTTTTATGTCAGGTGGCATACACAAATATAAATTCAAAATGGATGAAAGACCTGAGTGTGAGACAGGAAACCATCAAAACCCTAGAGAAGAAAGCAGGCAACAACCTCTTTGACCTCAGTCACAGCAATTTCTTACTTGACACATCTCCAAAGGCAAGGGAATTAAAAGCAAAAATTAACTATGGGAACCTTATCAAGATAAAAACCTTCTGCACTATAAAGCAAATAATCAACAAAACCAAAAGGAAACTGACAGAATGGGAAACGACATTTGCAAATGACATATCGGATAAAGGGCTGGTATCCAAAATCTATAAAGAATTCACCAAACTCCACACCTGAAAAACAAATACTCCAGTGAAGAAATGGGCAGAAGACGTAAATAGACACTCTTCCAGAGAAGACATCCAGATGGCCAACAGACACATGAAACAATGCTCAACATCACTCATCATCAGAAAAATACAAATACAAAATCAAAGCCACACTGAGGTATGACCTCACGCCGGTCAGAATGGCTAAAATAAAAAAATCCAGAGACTATAGATGCTGGTGAGCATGTGGAGAAACGGAAACCCTCTTGCACTGTTGGTGGGAATGCCGACTGGTGCAGCCATTCTGGAAAACTGTGGAGGTTCCTCAAAAAATTAAAAATAGATGTACCCTGTGACCCAGCAATAGCACTGGTAGGAATTTACCCAAGGGATACAGGAGTACTGATGCATAGGGGCACTTGTACCCCAATGTTTATAGCAGCACTCTCAACAATAGCCAAATTATGGAAAGAGCCTAAATGTCCATCAACTGATGAATAAATAGAGAAGATGTGAATAAAGAAGATACAATGGAATACTACTTGGCAAAGAGAAAGAATGAAATCTTGCCATTTTCAGCAACGTGGATGGAACTGAAAGGTATTATGCTAAGTGAAATAAGTCAGTCAGAGAAAGACAAATACCACATGTTTCACTCATATGTGGAACTGGAGAAACTTAACAGAAGACCATGGGGGAGAGGGAGGGGAAAAAAGTTACAGAGAGGGAGGGAAGCAAACCATACGAGACTCTTAAATACTGAGAACAAACTGAGGGTTGATGGCAGGTGGGGGAGAGGGGAAAGTGGGTGATGGGCATTGAGGAGGGCACCTGTTGGGAGGAGCGCTGGATGTTGTATGGAAGCCAGTTTGATAATAAATTACATTTTAAAAAATAAAAATAAATAAATAAATCTCAGGTAGCAAGAAGTAGCACTGACTGACTGCCCCACTGCACCCACCATGTGTTTTCTCATATGCCTCACTTCTCCCTAGGTTCCTCCTAGTCAGTAATTGAATACAGCTGGGCATATTAGTGTAGGCTCATTCCTACAGTAAGAGTGAATTGTACAGTGGGCAGCCTTGGTTCAAGGACTCCCAGTGGAATTACCAAAACTGTCCTTGAAACAGGACTACAGTCTAACTCCCTATCCAACTAATCTTCCTTTCCACACTTTCTTCTCACATGTCAGGCACAAAATATGCTCTGAAGATTATCCTTGTGCATTTATCTTTCACAGAGGTTTCCTCCAACAGATCTTTTACATAACTATTGCTCTCTTAGCTCTGCTACTTGGAGTGCCCAGAATGGCACAATGTTAAGTTGTATTAAATTATTTCAGATCAAAAATAAAAGTTTTACCTCCTGTATTATGAAAAAACTAACATTAGTAAATACCACTTAGTTACTATGCACTCAGCAGGCATTGCCTCATACAATTCTCATAATTCTAAGATTATTAGCAACTTTTTTAGAGATATGAGAACAACTGTAGAACAGGTTATACTCCTCGCATGCTTAAAACAGGCAATCAAAGAGAGTTTAACAAAAGGAAAATACACAAATGTGTTGGCAGTTTAAAGAAAAACACCCCTTTCACCCCTCCAAAAAAGGTGAGACATCCTAGAGCTAGAAACTATAAAAGACTCAGCAGCCCCCAGATCCAGACAGTGTCAGGGGAGGGGAAATACCTACATACCATGAGAGTTGTAACTGAGTGCAAAAAGGAAAAGGCCCCTGTGCAATAAGTGTTTATCCTTAGGTGGGAGGACACACAGTCATCAGGGAGAGAAATGGGATAACGAAAGAGAACTCTCTCCCTGACCCTCCTACCATTTCCTCTGTTAGTTGGCCCTAACCAGAAACTGGAGGTCTACAGTCCATTTGATGTAGCCCATGTAGGGCAGCCTCCTGAGACACAGAGCAAGGGAAGAAGAGTAAGAAACGACGTCTGGATGAGGATAAAATATATATATATATATTCAGGTTAGGAAGTTAGAGATTTATGGGACATACTGGCAATGTTACTTTACGAGTCAATATGAGAGGGGCACCTGGGTGGCTCCGTCGGTTAAGCAACTGACTTCAGCTCAGGTCATGATCTCGCGGTTTGTGAGTTCAAGCCCCGTGTTGGGCTCTGTGCTGACAGCTCAGAGCCTGAAACCTGCTTCAGATTCTGTGTCTCCCTCTCTCTCTGCCCTTTCCCTACTCATGTTCTGTCTCTCCTTCCTTCAAAAATAAATAAACAAAAAAAAAGTGTCAATATTAGAAACTGAGCTCAGATTTGTCTGCTCCAAAGGTTGGTTTTTAGCATGTATTCTTCAGAGAAACTGAAGATTTTATCATACACACACACCCCTGTCTATCAATAGTTTTATCTCTATCAATAGCCCTATCTCCATCAACAGTTCCATGTAGAGATATATGTACACACACACACACATATGTGTGTATACATACACACATATATATACATTCTCTCATAAAAGGAACACATTTATAGTATAAGGAATTATAATATATATAGTATAAGGAATTACATAAGGAATATATATATGGAATTATATAAGGGATATATATATGTGTGTGTGTATACACACACACACACACGGTCTGAGGAATTATAAGGAATATATATGTATAGTATAAGGAATATATATAATTTTAAGGGATTGGCTCATATACTTATGGAAGCTACAAAGTCCCATGATCCACTGTCTTTACATTGGAGACCCAGGAGAGTTGGTGGTATAGTTTGAAGGTCTGAGAACCAGAAGCGTGGAAGGCAGGAAAAGATCAAGGTCTCAGCTCAGTAGACAGGCAGAGATAATTCAGTCTTCTTCTTTCATTTCATTCTATCCAGGCGCTGAAGGATTACATGGTGCACATCCACAGTGGGGAGGGCCATGTGTTTTATTCAATCCACCAATTCAAATGCTAATCTCTTCCAGAAACACCCTCACAGATGCACTGAGAAATTACGTTTAACTAGCTGTCTGGACATACTATGGCCCACTATCAAGTTGGCACATAAAATTAATGATCACAAAGCACCATGCAATCATATCTTCCTCAAAGGGAGATGGTGTTATGATATAGTGTTCCATTGATTATTTATGAAGAAATGAAGCCACTATTAAAGAGAAAATGAAAACATTCCATTGTTTTAGTCTGGTCAATGTTGATGAAATTGTGATTTCAGTAATAATTTCTAAGGCACACATCTGTTACACCCATTGGGTAAAGATCATCTTGGAGACCCTTTCCTGATGTGGATTGCAGAGGATATGGTACTATGTTATTCACCCACAAAATTGACCATATTAAGGTATTTAGTTGGAGTTGTGAATATTAGCTGCCTTATCCCTTTTCACATAGTACAAGTACGAGAGCCATTCAATAGCTTGAGCAAAGTAAGATGAAAGCAGGAAATAACTCCTTGCTTTCAACTGATTGCAGAAAAGAGAAAAGGTCAGGATTGGCAAAGGACTGAGAAGAGACCAACTCGAGTCGCAGAGAGTAAAACACAGTGCTGAAAACTTCGACATCTCCGACACCAGTCACTGAAAATATTTTAGCAGCGCAAGGTCATCTTTAACTGGCAATGACATAACTGAAATTGATCCCTTAGCTAAGGGAAGCAATGATGCCACTAATATGACCCTCAGCACTCATTTTCAGGTCTCAAAGGAAAAAGCACTAGGAAGCTAGAATTCAGATTTATTTCACAATAAAATTAAATTTTGTTTCCTAATATGCCTTTTTATTCTAATTTAACCAGTTGAAATTCTTCTTTGAGATACTCAATTAGTAAAAGTTTTAAGATAAGAAATTCAAGTAGGAAGGGGTGCCTGGGTGGCTCAGTCGGTTAAATATCTGGCTCTTGGTTTTGGCTCGGGTCATGATCTCACAGTTTTGTGAGTTCCAGCCCCACATCAGGCTCTGCGTAGCAGGTGCAGAGCCTGCTTGGGATTCTCTCTCCCTCCTTCCCTCTTTCTCTCTGCCTCCCCCCTACTTGCAGTGTCTCTCTCTCAAAATAAATAAATAAAACTTAAAAAATATTTCAAGTGGGAAATCTACATTCATCAAAAATATGGAACCCAGGTATTTCTCCACATAGGGTCTTCCCCCAGAATAAAGTCAGGACTGTCTCTATATTTATTTTTAATCTACAAGTTGAGAGAAGGAAGTACACTAGAAATAGGCAAGATTTAACTTGACTCTGAGACAGTTACAATTCTAATAAGGAGACTCGCAAAGACTTAACTGTACCACTTCTGAAAAGGAAAAAATATCAGAGGTTTGGAATATTCTTGTAGCAAGCTCACAGCCCCACGTGTCCTCTTTAGTTATATGTCAAGCACCCGCATATTATTCTGAGGAAACACACATTAGTAGTGCAGATTGTGTGTTTAGGCTTACTGAGTGAAGATAAGCATTACTTCCTCAGACAAGTCTGTCTGCATTCAAACTCTTATGTAGGAACTTAGCAATCATCTAGGTAAAAGGAGACTGAGACTTGGATCCTGGTCTTTAAAGTTCCAGACATGTCAGGTGGACTAGGGAGGCCCACGGTTCTGATACCTGAGAAGAAGAATCAGACTTTGAGAAGGAAGAAGACAGAGGTCTGGGGAAAACTGAACATGCATGTGAATGTAAACTGTAGTGTTAGACTGTTTTGCAGTAAATGCTGATCTTGACATGGAGCAAAACTATGCCATCAGAAACCAAGGCATTAGGACCAACAGAATAAGTGACCCAGTAAGGACCCAAGGAATTCAGCATGGCTCTCAGGGTCATCACAACTTCTGCACGCATCACAAGGAAGCCTTACTATCAACACTGAAACACTGGGGCCACGGGAAGACTCAGCCTTAAGGAATGACGTGCCAGGGCTCCATCTTGCTTCACAGTGAACAAATGAGCCTAATAAACAACCAAGTCATGAAAAAAAAATGTTAATCCCCTGAAATTAAGAAGAAATATTGAAGAAAATAAAGACAGCCAGAAGGTGGAAAGTTATAGAAGGAATTTTGAAGTACAAATGTGGGAGGAATTTCTCTAAGACACTCTTGTCTGAAGTCGGTTTACGTTTGTCCCCTTCTTCTGTCATGTATGGTTTATTTCATGATTAATATTACCTTGATGGAAATTATGAACATTTAAGTGTCATCCATTCACCCACACTTTAATCTAAACATGCTACTGCTCATTTTACTGATTTGCCATTTCTTTCATTCATCCACCCTTATTACCATGGCAAGGATTCCCTATCATAACAAACCAAATCAAGGTTTATGAAGTCAGATTTTTCATAGCTTCTAGCACACGCTTTGCAAACATGGGCATGTAGATACCTGCTGGGTTGTAAATTCCTTATTTAGTAGTTCCAACATTAGATTTTACATTGAGAGCTCTAGAATTTGGAATATTGGTAATTTTGATAGTCTATGTTCAGTGTCTCAATGTCTCAACCCCTAAAATGAAAGAAATATTTCCCATTTCCATTTTCCATCCTCATGAGTATGTTTTTAGAACTAATGAGATAATATTTATAATCCTAGGGAGTAGATAGCTTTCTTTCTCAAGACATTAGTGTGCAATTTAGTGCTTATGAAGAAGCAATTTACTGAATGGCACCCTAGTGGTATAAGAAATATTTCAAGGACTATTCTATTTTAAGTGAAAAATTGGTAGATTCTGTATAGCAGAACTTGACAATACTTATAGTTTAAAAAGTTTTAAGTGAGGAAAAAAGCTAATCAGTATGCCTTCTCTGAAATATATTTCTTGAATTTATACTTTGTTTTCTTCTCTTTTAAAGATAAGTATTTTCTTATACTTCATTTATAACATCTCCTTTACTTTATATATTTTATTATTATCTGGTGAAAAATGTTAACTTTTAAGTTTATATTTAACTCATTCTTACTGTTTTACTATCTTATTGCTTCAATCTCATCCATTTACCATTTCTTTCAGATACCCGCCATTACAATAAAATGTAAACATGTGCTTAATCATTTAAAAAAAAAATCAATGTGGGGGAAAAAAGTAAATATTTTAAATATAGAAGCAGGACTTGAACTCCCCCTATGTATTGGTAATGTCTGAAAACCAGGAACAGTTCACTTCTCAGTGAGCATAATAATTTTCATATGCCTATGCCACAGGTACCCTGGGACACTTAATGTTTATATCGTGATTGTTTTATTATAGGCAATCTCCTTAAAACTGGTTTTACTTTAAAGTTCTTTATGTACATACCCAGTTAGTTTTCAGATTCAACTTTAAGAAAAAATAGCAAAAGAAAAATATCTAGGTATTTTTATAAACTGAATTGTAACAAGAAAAAGAACTCTACCAGTCTCATTGAATGGTGACAAGTGAATAGGTTTTTGTCCATGGTTTATAAAACTCTGAAGTCAGGGGCGCCTGGGGAATTCAGGTGGTTAAGTGTCTGACTCTTGATTTGGGCTCAGATCATGATCTCACATTTCATGGATTTGAGCCCCATATCCAGCTCGCGCTGACAGTGCAGAGCCTGCTTGGGATTCTCTCTCTCTCCCTCTCTCTCTGCCCCTCCCACACATGTACACTCTCTCTCTCAAAATAAGTGAACTTTAAAAAGTAAAAAAGAATTTTTAAAAACCTCCGAAGTCCTTTTTAATGAACAAAATATACCATAAGAGTTACTGGAAGAGTAACTATTACATGGAATTTGGGAACAAGAAAGCAAAGGTCTTTTATGAAAACAATGAAATAAAAAATGGAATGTATATAGTATTTCTTTAAAAAAAGTCATTAGCAATGCCAAACTACCTATTAGTATGGTGAAAACAAATTTCTCTTAGTAGACATATGTACACAATTAAATTTGAAAGTTATTTAAATAGAGAAGTTGAGAGACCACCAAGTTATCTTGAACCATCACACAAAAGCACTATAGATCTGCCTTAAAGTTGTTAAGTTTTTGGACCTGTAAACTTTACCTGTATTTACTAAAGACACACACACACACTCACATCAGTCTGTCACACTGGGATAAGAACTTCTATTTTCAAAGTTAATCTGGACAGACAAAAAGAATTTCTGTTATTTTCTTTTTCTTCTAAGCTTAATTTGAAAAGATCCTCTAGGGGCTCCTGGGTGGTTCAGCCGGTGGAGCTTCCAACTTTGGCTCAGGTCATGATCTTGCAGGTGGTGAGTTCGACATCACATTGGGCTCTGTACTGACAGCTCAGAGTCTGAAGCCTGCTTCTGATTCTGTCTCCCTCTCTCTCTCTGCCCCTCCCCTGCTCACCCTCTGTCTCTGTCTCTGACTCTCTCTCAAAAAATAAACAAACATTTTTTTTTAACTTAAAACAACATACATCTAAGGTATCAATGGCTTAAATTTTACCCTTAAAATATTCCCATGTTGTCAAAAGTTTTAACTCTGTTTTTGCAAACTATGTGTACAATTTAAGTATCTTATTTGGGTAAAAAGGAAAGGTTTGTTGTTGTTGTTGTTGTTAGAGGAATATGGTTGTCACTACTGTCATTCACATGACTTGTTTTTTCTTCATTCTAGAAATACATTGGATTGCTCTTTTCAAGAGAGTTCCCATGTAAGTTAAGCAGGGCTACGTAATTCTAGGCAATGCATTATAAACTACCTGCAGTCCAAAATATATAATGCTGAGGTGAGAGGCTTCAGAGTTCTCTTCTCCCTTTGCCAAGTTCAATGGTCAAGAAGGTAGGTCCTGGGGTAGGCTGCTTCAAGAGTGAGGATGATGTCTGTCTGGAGGCAGAGCTCTCATTTGATCCACACAGGAATAATAGCGTAAGTAAAAAAAATAAAGCTTTAGCTTTAAGCTATTGATTGGGGATTATCTGTTACTATAGCATGCGCCTGCTTCGGATTCTCTCTCTGCCCCTCCCCAGATTGTGTCGGTCTCTGTCATGGTGTGTCTCTGGCAGAATCTCAGAGATTCACGGTGTTCACTTGTTTGCGAATTTTTCTCTTTCATATAGTTTCACTGACCAGTGGCTTAATTCAACAGCAAAATGAAATTCTAGGATATCAAGTCAGAGATAAAGCAGAAACTATTCAATTTCTTTAAGGCTGACATGCCTTATTTTTCCTCTAGCATCCACAAATGCCTTCTAAAAGTAGTATTCAAAAAGTATTTAAAAAGTATTAAATGAATGGATGAAAGCATAATTCTTCCTTCAAGGCTCCCGCTGTTTCCCTAAAATCACAAAAATGGATGGATTTGAACAAATATTCTCTAACTCTGAATAGTGCTAATTAATATGCCTAGATTAAAAATAGTAAACATGGGCTCAATTTCAAGTAAGCCAAATTAACTTTATACAAAGTATTTCAATACTTCATATATTGTACGAGCAATATGGGCCTGGATGATGTTTCCATGTAGATTTTTAGGTATACTGTATTTTAGGAATACTGTAGTCTTCTCCTATCGAGATAACCTCTATCCATAGAAGGAGAAAAGCAGAGTGGTTAAGACTTCAGGGTCTGAACTCATTGCTCACATGTTTCCGCTCTTCCGGTAAATTAACCTGCCAAACATCAGTTTTCCCATGCATAAGATGTATATGGTGGTAGCTCTGGTCCCATAAATTTCTTGAGAAGATAAAGTAATATAAAGTATTTTGTCTCACCCACATGAAGTCTGGAAAACTTAACTGGTAGCTATCCATCTGCTGTATTTAAAACAGCAGAATTAGGGGCGCCTGGGTGGCTCAGTCGGTTAAGCGTCCGACTTCAGCCCGGGTCACGATCTCGCGGTCCGTGAGTTCGAGCCCCGCGTCGGGCTCTGGGCTGATGGCTCAGAGCCTGGAGCCTGCTTCCGATTCTGTGTCTCCCTCTCTCTGCCCCTCCCCCGTTCATACTCTGTCTCTCTCTGTCTCAAAAATAAATAAAAAACGTTAAAAAAAATTTTAAAACAGCAGAATTAGATTATACATCTCTTAATAATTAAAAGATGGGCTTTGCTTCTTTTAGAACATAACGTTCCAGTTTAAGACATGTAGTTCTTTTTCACTCAGTTCAGTTTCCCTACTTCCGTATCTGTAGTTTTCCCCATCTCTGTTCTCTAAGCATTTCCCCTCTTTTTCTCAATCTTTCAGGGTCAGAACATTTCATCAATGTGTATTTTTATTCATTCATTTATTCTTCTAACCAACTTTCCTCCAAAATGGTTTTATAACATTTAATCGTTAAAACACAATAAAATAATTGCCTGGATATAAACTTATGAGAAATACTTGAAATGTGCAAATCAGAGCTATGATTTTTAAGATGATTTTTTTTTCTCTTTGATTCTGGTAAAAGGAAGTCAGTTACTGGCTCTTTCCTCATTGGAAGTTTCTTTCCTTTTTAAAAAAATCTAAGCAAGGCGGAAGTGAGCCCAAATAATACAATATAAAGAATAAAACTAGGGCACACTCTGTACAGACAGGACACTCCATAAAGAGAAAAGGGATTCTTCTAGAACTAATGCATATTTGAAAGAAAAGGACTCCATTTTTCAGGACTCTGTTTTATATTCTACATGAATGTGTACATGGCTTTTAGAGGACAAGGACTGTGTCTACTTGATTTTTTCCCCAAATTAGGAAGAAACCCTTAATTCATTCAGTAGGTAAATAACTGCTACTGATGGCCTCATGCAGTTAGCTAAATTATCTGAGGAGTTTCTCAGTAATTCTAGTTGCAGCTTTTATCTTTCTCACTTCTGCTAGTTCAGGCTCTGCATTCATGCTCTGTAACTACAAACAATTCTGTGATAAGTGATCTTAAAGGTATAGTAGATGTTGCCCTCTAGTGATTCATATGAACATTGGAAAAGTCACATAGACTTTCTCAGCTATTCCGGACTGTGTAGAAACTTCTTTGATCATGTGGAAGCTATCTACTACTATTTTCTAAGTCCTTTATAGCTTCAGTTTTTACACTTTATTACATAAGTCCAAATTCAATTCAATTCTCTATTCTTCATTTTTAAAAGAAAAATAAATATTTCTTTCACTTACTTTTTTTTAATGTTTATTTTTGAGAGAAAGAGAGAGAGAGAGAGAGAGAGCAAATGGGTGAGGGGTAGAGAAAGAGGGAGACACAGAACCTGAAGCAGGCTCCAGGCTCTGAGTTGTCAGCACAGAGCCTGACGCAGGGCTCGAACTCATGAACCATGAGATCATGACCTGAGCTGAAGTCCGGTGCTTAATCAACTAAGCCACCCAGGTGCCCCTCACTTACTTCTACCTACACTTATGTGGCATGCTTTTAACTAGAGACCTCTTTAACCTAAATTCATAATCCATTGGAATTTAATCACTTCTCTCACTTCAGTATTTCCTAAGAATAAGGATAAATATAATTGAGTATGTCATGAAAAAGTCTAAAGCAATGTATATAGATATATATGTACTAACTCTGTTGCAAAATTACATGGGATGCTTGTTTAGAATAGATTTTTTCACCTAAAATACAGATGATTTATCCCCAAATCTGAATCAGAATATCAGAGAATGGTGCCAAGGAAGCTGCATTTTTGATTTCCAAGTGATTCTTAATCCATTTGAAATACTGCTATGATCTGAACCCTTGAGATCCCATCCCCGAAATTTCAAGTTTCCTTTTGCCAGATTAATCTTTCCTATCATAGTTTCCCCTTTATGGTTATTAAGCAAAACTACTTGTAACATTTTATCTCCTTTCATGATTTTTCTTAGGCAACATTGCCTCTTATGATTTTATCTTAACTTGGTTTTAAGTAACACTTTTGGCTCAAGAGAGAGAGAGAGAGACAGACCGAGAGAGAGAGAGAGAGAGAGAGAGACAGACCGAGAGAGAGAGAGAGAGAGAGAGACAGACCGAGAGAGAGAGAGAGAGACAGACCGAGAGAGGGAGAGAGAGAGACAGACCGAGAGAGAGACAGACTGAGAGAGACAGACCGAGAGAGAGACCCCGACAGAGAGAGAGAGAGAGACACCCCGAGACAGACAGAGAGAGAGAGAGACCCCGAGACAGACCGAGAGAGAGAGAGAGACCCCGAGACAGACCGAGAGACAGAGAGAGACCCCGAGACAGACCGAGAGAGAGAGAGAGACCCCGAGACAGACCGAGAGAGAGAGAGAGACCCCGAGACAGACCGAGAGAGAGAGACCCCGAGACAGACCGAGAGAGAGAGAGAGACCCCGAGACAGACCGAGAGAGAGAGAGAGACCCCGAGACCGAGACAGAGACCGAGACCGAGACCCTGAGACCCCGAGACAGAGACCGAGACCGAGACCCTGAGACCCCGAGACAGAGACCGAGACCGAGACCCTGAGACCCCGAGACAGAGACCGAGACCGAGACCCTGAGACCCCGAGACAGAGACCGAGACCCTGAGACCCCGAGACAGAGACCGAGACCCTGAGACCCCGAGACAGAGACCGAGACCGAGACCCTGAGACCCCAAGACAGAGAGAGAGACCGAGACCCCGAGACAGAGAGAGAGAGACCGAGACCCCGAGACAGAGAGAGAGACCGAGACCCCGAGACAGAGAGAGAGACCGAGACCCCGAGACAGAGAGAGAGACCGAGACCGAGACCCCGAGACAGAGAGAGAGACCGAGACCGAGACCCCGAGACAGAGAGAGAGACCGAGACCGAGACCCCGAGACAGAGAGAGAGACTGAGACCGAGACCCCAAGACAGACCGAGAGAGACCCCGAGGCCGAGACCCCAAGACAGACCGAGAGAGACCCCGAGGCCGAGAGACCCTGAGGCCGAGCCAGAGACCGAGACCCCGAGACAGAGCGAGGCCGAGCCAGAGCCAGAGCCAGAGCCAGAGCGAGGCCGAGCCCCAGAGACCCCCCCGAGAGGCCGAGCCCCAGAGACCCCCCCGAGAGGCCGAGCCCCAGAGACCCCCCCCGAGAGGCCGAGCCCCAGAGACCCCCCCGAGAGGCCGAGCCCCAGAGACCCCCCCCGAGAGGCCGAGCCCCAGAGACCCCCCCCGAGAGGCCGAGCCCCAGAGACCCCCCCGAGAGGCCGAGCCCCAGAGACCCCCCCGAGAGGCCGAGCCCCAGAGACCCCCCCGAGAGGCCGAGCCCCAGAGACTCTCTTCACACTGAGCTTGGAGCCTGACACATGGCTCAATCCCCTGACCCTGGGATCAGGACCTGAACTGAAATCAAGAGTCCCATGCTCAACCAACTGAGCCACCCTGGTGCCCTGAGAGTAGTTTGACTTCTGAAGAAATGGGAAGGCTTCCTAATTTACAGTAATGTTATAGCTACTAATATTTACCTTTACAAATATTAAGTAGTGAACATGTTTCAATTTACAATTTATTTAAGGCATTTAGTGCATGTTTACAATTATTTTCACACTGGCTTCTTTAACTGCTCCAACAGTGTTGTTAGATACCATCTCTCTTCCTAGTTATAGAAGAAGAACCAACACAGTAAAGTTCAGGTGATTTGACTCAGCAACTGAGTGAATATAAAAGGAGAACTAGAATTCAAATGTTCTTTCTACTACACTGTACTAAGGCAATATTTGAAAAGAAAAAAGTAAAATTGTGACTATTCCTTGGGTTGGCACTGAAGTAAAGAACGATGTGAAATATTTCAGAGTAGATTTTCACTTTTAATAATCTAATTATTTCACCATCTTATTTTTTATTGTTAAATTGTGTTTAAAACATTGATAAAATTGCTTACCTAGAAAAATCAGAGATCAAAAGACCAGCCTGCCACTTAAAATTACAAATAAAATCTCTTAAATAGCTAAGAGCTTGACTGAAACTGGAGCCAGGATCAAATACTGTATTTTCAAGTTGTTAAACTAAAAAGAAAGTCTACTTCCCATGGCATTTTTATCACTGTTCTTCTCTGTTTTAAAAATATCTTCTATTTTAGAATAACTTTTCAAATCCCGGATCTCCACATACTAAGAAGAAACATTTTAAAAGTGAATCTAAAATTTAACTTGAAATTCCCATCCTGTCCATGGGGACTTGGAAACTATTTAAGAAACATTGTGAGTGAATGACCTGGCATTTCATCTCAAAAAGGAGGACTCCATCTACTGATGCTTCCAAAACAAGCCATTTAGCCCATTCTAAAGCAATCAAATTCAATTCCATGAAATCCAAATTATTTAATTGGCTAATTTCAGTAAAGTGTTTTTTTTTTTAATTTTTTATGTTTATTTATTTTTGAAAGAGAGAAAGAGACAGAGTGCAAGGGGGGAGGGGCAGAGAGAGAGAGAGACACAGAATCCAAAGCAGGCTCCAGGCTCCACGCTATCAGCACAGAGCCCTACACGGGGCTGGAACTCAAGAACCACAAGATCATGCCATGAGCCAAAGTTGGGTACTTAACCAACTGAGCCACCCAGGCAACCCTAAAGTTTTGTGTTTTTTTTATACTTTGCTCATGTTAAAAAAAGTCAACACAACTAGCAAAAACCCTCATTACAGACACCAGCAAACTTCTCTTCCCCACCTCCACACTCCCTATAAGGTTAGGCCCTTTTCTCCAGCTCTCTTTCACTCACATTGCAATCATCACTTATTTAGTACCCGCTGGGCATGAGACAAATTCACATCACTTCGTAGCAAATATTATGGTAATAACTCCTACTGGTCTCACGTCCTCCAAAAGCTTTCAACCTAGAATAAGAAATTACAAAGTAAAGAGGGAGAAGAAGGGAGGGACCAAGAGACAGAGAAAAGGAGAAAACAAAAAACAGAAAATGTCTTCATTTATTCTAGGAGGCCAGCATTACCCTGATAACCAAACCAGATAAGCACTCCACTAAAAAAGAATAGAAGCCAACATCCCTGATGAACATGAATGCAAAAGTTCTCAAAAAACTAGCAAACCTAATCCAACAGTGCATTAGAAAAATCATTCACCATCATCACGTGGGACTTCTTCCTGGATTACAAGGGTGGTTCAATTTTCCCAAATCAATTAATGTGACACACCATGTTAACAAAGGGTAAAAACCATAGGATCCTTTCAATAAGGACAGAAAAGCCATTTGATAAAAGACAACATCCACTCATGACAAAAACCCTTAACAAAGTAGGTTTAGAGGGAACATACGTCAACCTAATAAAGGCCATCCATGAAAACCCCACAGCTAATATCATCCTCAATGGGGAACAACTGAGAGATTTTCCTCTATGGCCAGCAACAAGAGTGGGATGTCTACTCTCACCACTGCTATCTAACATAGTACTAGAAGTGGTAGCCAAAACAACCAGACAAGAAAAAGAAACAAAAGTCATCCAAATCAGGAAGAAATTAAACTTACATTATTTGCTGACAACATGATATTCTGTGTAGAAAACACGAAAGACCACCAAACAATCCTGATACATGAGTTCAGTAAAGTGGCAGGATCTAAAAAATCAATGTACAGCAAGCTGTTGCATTTCTATACACCAATAATGAAACAGCAGAGAGAGTAATTATGGAATCAATTCCATTTATAGTTGCACCAAAAACAGTCAGATACCTGGGAATAAACCTCACCAAAGAGGTGAAAGAACTGTACTCTGAGAACTATAAAACACTAATGAAAGAAATTGAAGACACAAAGAAATGGAAAGATATTCCATGCTTATGGATTGGAAGAAAAAAATATTGCTAAAATGTCTACACTACCCAAAGCAATCTACACCTTTAATGTAATCCCTTTTAAAATACCACCAGCATTTTCCACAGAGCTAGAACAAACCATCCTAAATTTGTATGCAACCATAGAAGAATCCAAATAGTCAAAACAATCTTGTAAAAGGAAAAGCAAAGCTGGAAGCATCACAATTCCAGACTTCAAGGTGTATTACAAAGCTGTGGTGATCAAAACGGTATAGTACTGGAACAAAAATAGACACATAGAACAGAACAGAATAGACAACCCAGAAATGATTTCACAACCCTATGGTCAACTAATCTTTGAAAAAGAGAGAAATTATCCAATAGGAAAAAGACAGTCTCTTTAATAAATGGTGTTGAGAAAAATGGACAGCAACATGCAAAAGAATGAACCTGGACCACTTTCTTACACCACACAGAAAAATAAATTCAAAATGGAGGAAATATCTAAATGAGGAGGAGGAAAGAGGAAAGATCTAAACAGGAAACCATTGAAATCCTAGAGAACATAGGCAGCAAACTCTTTGACCTCAGGTGTAGCAACTTCTTAGTAGACATGTCTCCAGAGGCAAGAGAAATAAAAGAAAAATGAACTATTGGGACTTCGTCAAGATAAAAAGCTTCTGCACAGTGAAAGAAAAAGAAAAGTCAACAAAACTATGAAACAGGAGAATATGTTTGCAAATGACATATCTGATAAGGGATTAGTATCCAAAATGTATGAAGAACTTATAAAATTCAACATCCCAAAACTGAATAATTGAACATGAGAAGACAGGAATAGACCTCTTTCCATAGAATATGTACAGATGGCCAACAGACATGAAAAGATGCTCAGCATCACTGATCAGGGAATAAAAAAAAAAAAAAAAAAAAAAAAAACTACAATGAGCTATCACCTTATACCTGTTAGAATAGTTAAAACCAGCAATATAAGAAACAACAGGTGTTGGCAAGGATGTATAGAAAGGAGAACCTTCTTGCACTTGTTGGTTAGGAATGAAAACTGGTGCAGCCACTCTAGAAAACAGTATGGAGGTTCCTAAAAAAGTTAAAAATAGAAGTACCCCAAGATCTACCAATTATACTACTAGGTATTTACCCAAAGAATACAGAAATACTAATTCAAAGGGATACATGCACCCTGATGTTTATAGCAGCATTATCTACAATGGCCAAATTATTATCCATCAGTTGATGGACTGATGAATTGATAAGGAAGATTACTCAGCCATAAAAAGGATGAAATGTTGTCATTCACAACAACATAGATGGAGCTAGAGAGTATCATGCTAAGCGAAATAAGTCAGCCAGAGAAAGACAAATACCATATGATTTCACTCATATGTGGAATTTAAGAAACAAAACAAATTTGCAAAAGAGCAGCAAACCAAGAAACAGACACTTAACTATAGAGAACAAACTGATGGTCACCAAAGGGGAGTTGGGTGGGAGAATGGGTTAAATAGGTGATGGGGATTAAGGAGTGTGCACTTGTGATGAGGACTGGGTGTTGTATGAAGTATTAAATCACTATGTTGTACACCTGAAACTAATATTACACTGTATTGTTAACTGGAATTTAAATTAAAATTTTTTTTAATTAAAAAAACTTTTTTTAAGTTTCCAGGAGAGTAAATCCTAAAAATTCTCAACACAAGGAAAAATGACATTTTATATCTATAGGAGATTATGGATGTTAACTCAAATTATATGTGTGTGTGTATATCCTTATGTTGTACACCTTAAACTTCTAATCAACATACAGCACTATATAGCTCAATAAAACTGGAGGAAAAAAAAAAAAAAGCTACCTTACCCAAAGTCCTGCCCCTCTTTGAGTAATCCCACATCTAGTAACTGTTAAATAAAGTTCTATCCCCTTCGTTGTGTCCATGAAGGACAATTCTGAAGAACCACCCCAGATCCAGAGCTTTCCTGAGATGGGTTAAGGTCTATTTTGGAAATGTGCCTCAGTTCAACTCCTCCACTTGCATAATTTAACTCCCCCCCCCCAGTACATGTTGATCCTGAGGGCATTCCTCAATAACACTTCTGTATACAAACCTTCATCTCAGAGACCATTTTGGAGGTAATCTGGTATTTCACAGCATCACCTATAGTAGATCCCCTCTATTCGAATGACAGAGGCTTTTCAAAGTCAAGATACTCAAAATTAAGCTCACTATCCACCAGCCCCCCCAAAACATTTATGTTTCGAGAATATTCTATACTATACTTTCCAGTGATACCCTCCTCATCTATACCCTTCTAAACTTAAAGGGTTTACTTTATCCACAGTCTGAAAGGAATAAGCCAACATACTGCAGGCCAATATACCAACTCAACCAGGAGTGCTAGGACACAGGACAGACACATAGTCCATCCTTTGTCTCCAGAGTCATACTAGGGCCAGATTTTATTTCATGCCAAACCCAAATCAAGCACAATCTGAGGTGATAAAATGGGAAAAATAAAACACCATTAACCTTGCTGAAGAAGCCACATTATAGATGGAATAATCAATTTGTAGAAGGAAACATAAATGAGAACTCCTTTGACTGAAGAAACTCCTTTAGCGTAGATGGATGGAAAGTATATCTGATTATTTACTAGTTCCTTTGTACTCAATCTACTACTTTTTGAAACTTGCTTTTGTAAGATTTCTCTGAAACCTTTCAAGAAGTATTATATTTACCACCAAACAAAACATCAAAGCCATCTCCTACTATGGTCAACACCAAAACATACCCTTTTGGAGTCCTTCCCTTATCCGCCAGACCTGATGAGCTAAAAAATTCTTCCATTTTTGTTTCACTGTTCTGACTTTCTCTTTAACCTCTTTCAACTACCTACGCTCAGTACTTCCCTCTTCCGTGTCTGTCATTGTTCATGGTCCAGGGTCTGGTCTCGACCTTCCCTAAATCAATCTTTCATAGTTATTTATGAGTGTTATCACAGACATACTAATCTGATAGTATTTTTTACTAAAAATTCTTCAGTGACCTCACATCCATATCTATGGGATAAAACAAACTGCTGTGATAGTACACCATGTATGCCCTTCTATGGCCCTATCCCACAGGTCTAGCTATACCATCTGCCACAAGCACCGCTTGATTTTTATGATCCACTATTAGCTTTCTCATCGTTTCATAAAGTTGCCGCATTTTCCTAAGTTTCTTCTCTTTTGTACATTCTTCCCACTGCTTAGAACATTCTCTTTAAGGGGTGCCTAGGTGGCTTAGTTGGTGGAGCATCCAACTCTTGAGCTCAGGTCTTGATCTCAGGGTCGTGAGTTCAAGCCCCATGTTGGGTGTGGAGCCTACTTAATAAATAAAATTAACTTTAAGTTTATTAGCTTAAAATTCCCTGTTTTTGGGGCGCCTGGGTGGCGCAGTCGGTTAAGCGTCCGACTTCAGCCAGGTCACGATCTCGCGGTCCGTGAGTTCGAGCCCCGCATCAGGCTCTGGGCTGATGGCTCAGAGCCTGGAGCCTGTTTCCGATTCTGTGTCTCCCTCTCTCTCTGCCCCTCCCCCGTTCATGCTCTGTCTCTCTGTCCCAAAAATAAATAAAAACGTTGAAAAAAAAGAAAAAAAAATTAAAAAAAAAAAAAAAGAAAATTCCCTGTTTTTAACCAACTAGCTAATAAACATCATGACAACAATCATGCTTACCTTCATCACTGCTGCTTCCTCAGATAGCACAGTATCTTACATGTAGTAGGTCTGTGTCCTGTGTTATGAATTAACTGAAGCCTTTCTTCAGTTAGGAACATTTAGGCATGTATTTTGCCTTCCAGCATTTTGCACATAATTCCATCACTACAATTAATTTATTGTATTATAATTTTTTGCGTGCATAACCCTCTCTTCACAAGAATCAAAGTGTTGAGGGAATATTCCATAAATTTCCATGTTGTCAAACGTTGCCCAGAAACTAGCAAAGTACTTGGCATATTGTACCACACGATATTTGCTATGCGAATGAGCGAATACTCCTAGGCTGTAGATATGGACAAAGCTTTCAGCTTTCAGTAGGAAGGCAAAAACCTCCGAGGGATAAAACCTAGCAAATTCCTTGTTTAGAACAACAGAAACAATGTGCATGGACTGAGGAGGAGAATTTCCCCTGAAACCAGATTGTTGAAGAGTGAGGACCACCACAAACAAGTAATATTTACAGAAAGCAGTCTGTTGATTCAGGAGGCAGGAGCGAGAGAGACTCTGCATTATCAGCAGCTGTGCAATGCTGACTCACGGGGGCTGGGAGTAAGAAAATAGGACGAGAATGTACTCTCACATACAACCCTGTGCCGTAGGAGAGTCCCACAAGCTGGTAGGAGAGTTCTGGCTCTTCCCTGCCACGGACTTGCCCCCACATGTAGCCACACGCAAACATCTCCAACAGACGGCAGGCCCAGGAGGAAATGAAATGTGGGCAAGGATTTAAAGAGATGCGGCAAGGAAGTTATGCAGAAGCATTTCAAGGAACAATGTGTAGAAGGAACAGGACAAAGAAGAGGCAGGTGAAGAGGACTTACGAGAAAAAAGGATGTTTAAGGATAATCGGGACGAGTTCAATAAATTTAATGAAAGAATCAAGTCTGCAAAATAGTTCAAAATGGAAAGATAAAGGCTCAGAGATGGCATGGGGAGAGAAATGGAAGGAGAGAAAACAGGAGCTGGAAGAAATGAGGAAAAGTAGGGAGAAAAAAAAGTCTCCACAGAAATGCAAACTATATTAGATAGTATTTTGACCTGTATCTTTCCTTCCTACTGTAAGTCAGGTAGCAAACTCAGAAACAAATAGTTAAGAAAATTCCGTTTAAAAATACAGGTTTGCAGGGTGCCTGGTTGGCTCCGTCGGGTAAGCGACTGACTTGGGTTCAGGTCATGATCTCATGATTCGTGAGTTCAAGCCCCACGTCGGGCTCTGTGCTGACAGCTCAGAGCCCGGAGCCTGTGGCAGATTCTGTGTCTCTCTCTCTCTCTCTCTCTCTCTGCCCCTCCCCCCCTTGCATGCTCACATGTGCGAGTGCGCTCTCTCTATCTCCCTCAAAAATAAATATTTTAAAAAATTGGTAAAAAAGAGTAAAGCTAACTAAAGACACTAAAGACCTTTTCATAGAAAAGTTTTTGCAAGACAACTAAATACATGGAGAGCCAGAGATAACTAATATGTCTCATTAACAAAGTAAACTTTCCTAAAATGACAAACCTACCTTATACATTCAGATTAAAATAAAAGGGGTTTTTCAGAAATTCCATCAACATTACCCTCAAATATGTATGAAAGACCAAAAGACTAGAAATAGCCAAACCAATAATAAACACTAAAAAGGACTTAACAAAACGTCTTGACTTATTATGAATTTATATTAGTTAGGACAGTGTGGTATTGTCATGGAAACAATTAAGATGTTATAACTTCCACATATGGCTCTTAGTATATGTAAGACACCTAATAACCTTATGATAAAGATACTCTAATTATTTTATAAATGAGAAGTTAGAGATTCAAGGAAGTTAAGCAACTTGCTCAAGGCCACAAGTCGCAGATTCAGTTTTTTAACCCATGCTCTATATTCTGAATTTTAAATTGCCAGGCTTTTAACAAAAACAAAACAAAAACAATAAGACAGAGAAGAGGAATGGAATGGACCTATGCGTATGTGGAAATCATATATGGTAGAGATGCTATTGTAGAAACTAGGAAAAAGTGACTAGTAAATAATGCTAGCAGGATGCCTGGGTGGCTCATTTGGTTAAGTAGCAGGCTCTTGGTTTCAGCTTAGGTCATGAGCTCATAGTTTGTGAGTTTGAGCCCCACATCGGGCTTCATGCACTGGCAGCATGGAGCCTGCTTGGGATTCTCTGTCTCCCTGTCTCTCTGTCCCCCCCACCCCCCCGGCTCAAGCTCTCATTCCCTCTCAAAATAAGTAAATAAACATTAAAACAAATGCTAGCATAAAAAATGGTAAAGGAAATTGGATCTACATATATGAATTTCAGATGGATACTAATATAAAAAGCTAATGTTATAGAATATAGAGGTGATCTTTTTT
Source organism: Lynx rufus (assembly GCF_022079265.1). Classification (NCBI taxonomy): domain Eukaryota; kingdom Metazoa; phylum Chordata; class Mammalia; order Carnivora; family Felidae; genus Lynx; species Lynx rufus. The sequence goes on from NW_025814845.1 coordinate 51,445,698, forward strand.
TTTTTTAGTATTTTTTTATTTTGTAAGACAGAGAGAGAGAGAGTCAGCAGGGGAGGAGCAGAAAGAGAAGGAGAGAGAGAATGCCAAACAGGCTCCACACTGTCAGTGCAGAGTCTGATGTGAGGCTTGAATCCACAAACCAGGAGATCATGACCTGAACTGAAACTAAGAGTCAGATACTTAACCTCTAGGGGCACCTGGGTGGCTCAGCCAGTTATCTTTTAGCCTTGAGATGGGGATAGTTGTCTTTCACAAGGTCCAAGGAAAGCACAGACCATAATAAAAGATCAGTCGATCATTAAAAATGATCCTGCTTCTCAAGACACCATAAAAAAGAAATTACCAGTCAAATTGAAGTCATTTGAACACAAATAGAAAAAGAAACCCCACAAATTAATACTAAAAAAAAAAAGAAAAGAAGAAAAAAAAGGAAAAGAAGAAAAAGAAAAAGAATCAAATGGGCGGGGGAGGGGAGAGAGAGAGAGACATGAACAGAACACCAAAAAAATAAGGAAACAGAAATGGCCAGAATCTGCTCAGAATTTAGAGATCAAACAAGTGCCCGTTAAATGAGAAATTGCACCACTTCCAGCAAAGTAGCACATTTCAAAGTTCTGCCACTATCAAGCCTGAGGATCATGTGCAGCATTAACACTATGGTGGGACTCCCAATTATTACAAACACTTTTGGAAATAATATGCCATTATGTGGTAAAGCAAAAAACGCTCAGACTATAACCTGGTAGTTTCACTGTGGAAATGCTGATTACGTGGAGCTACATTCCAGAACGTTCTAAGAAGTTTCCTCAAACCCTTTTACAAATAAGTTTTTGACGAGTCCATCCCATGCATTTACCACATGCAGCTTGACTCTCAAATGTGACATAGTTTACGTTGACTCTGGGATCCCAGCTGCCCTGTAATAGCCCCTGCTTGCTTTGGTAGCACACAAAAATTTCTTAACGTGTAATAGTTTTTCTTTCACTAAAGCCAACTTATGTTCATCTCTTAACTTCAATCCAACAGACCACTCTTCATTTATATTCCTTAATGTTCTGGCACACCAGAGACCTCTGGCCCCACAACTTTCCATTTTGTCATTTAATATATACCTCAAGGCTCAGCATCATCTAAAGTTAGAGAATGATTTGGCTGCAGTACGAAAGTAGAGTGGTCAACACACAGGTGACTCTGAGATCAGTTTGGCTGACTTCAGTCTCCATTCACACAAAATTATTTTCTGAGCATCCATATATAAAATGCTAACTACATAGAAGTTACCAGTCTGAATACACCTTGGCCTATACAGGTCACAGCATGGGAAAGCAAGCTTTGACAAAGAAAATAAACACTTGATGTAGGGTATAAAGGGTGGAAATACTGGATTCTAGGAGATTTTATACGGTCTAGGTGTTTAGGAGAATATTTCCCTAAAGGCATAGTATTTATGGATCTGACACATGAGCCACATGAAAAGATACATATGAGACACCTCATGGAAGAGAAAAAGCATCTGTAGGACCTGGATAACCAAGTTCATAATCCAAAAGAAGGGGGAAATGAAAAGAGATTAGTATGATAGAAGTGTAAAGAAATGAGAGCCCAAGCATGGGACCAGAGAGATAGGTAAACATAAATCATGTAAGGTTTGCGTGCCACAGAAAGGGTGTGGAATTGCATTTCAAAGGCAGAGTGAAATTATTAATGGGTGTTTAATCATTACCATATCGTTATTAGTAGAGATGTTTAACATACCATCATAGCTGCTTTGTGGAGAATTGATGGACATTGATCAAAGGAAGAAGGGAGTAACAGGCTAATCCTACTAGAAAACTGGCAATGTAAAGAAAGATTTTGATGGGTCCAAGAGATATTTAGGCGACAGAAGTAGAACTTGTTGCTAATTGAATATAGCAGGTGAAAGGAGAACTCCAGGATGGCTTTCAGATCCCCACTTGAGTAAAAGGAGACTGGTATGATAAACATGGAAGGAAGAAAATTGAAGGGCATAGTACATTTGAGATGCCTGGAATAGATCTAATGTGTGGGTCTGGCTGCAGGTCTTAACTCCTCTTACTGTGTCCCATCAGAATAATAGTTACAACAGCTAATATTTAAACAGTACCCCCACGTCCCACTCACAGTGCTCTATCTGCGTTAATTTTAATTATTTCTTTGAGAGATAAGCCATTATTCTCATTTTGTAAATGTTACACTGAGGCTCTAGAAGCTCTAGTAATTCACCTACCTCCTCACACCCAGAGACTAGGGTCACTGAAATCGGAATCCAGGCAATCGGACTCCAGAACCAGGGCTTTGAAAGAGTACTACTATACTGCAACTGTTATTTAGGTAAACTTTCCCTCGGGGCCGTGCCATAACAAATACTAAATATACTAGAAATGGTGTTCCTTTGTTTATTCCATAAGGAAGATGTGAGCAATCAGAAATGCATAGGGATAGGAATAGGTATGGGCTTACACAAAGGAAATCTAAAGAGACTACATAGGTTGATAACAATGAGGAGGAAGCAAATATATAAGCACCAAAGCAGCAGCAAAGCTGACAATACGGTGGGTCCCATTAGTAAAGATTTTTCAGAAAGCTATTTTTACTCTTTTTTAAAGTTTATTTATTTTGAGAGGAGGTGGGGGAAAAGCAGAGAGGGGGAGAGAGAGAAAATCCCAAGCAGGCTCCACACTGTCAGCGCGGAGCCCGAACTGGGGCTCAAACTCACAAACCAGGAGACCATGACCTGAGCTGAAATCAAGAGGCAGACACTTAACTGGCTGAGCCACCCAGGCACCCCCAGAAAGCCATTTAAAAAAAATGAAATGAGCAAACTATGTTTTGTAGATCTGATTATAAAGTAAACAAATTGTGTTTCTAGGAAATCTCATCTCTTAATGAAACTGTTAATTGCAAATGACTTGTAGGCTGGGATGCCACAAAGTGCTGTTTTATTCATTCTGAGGGGTATGTAGCACAGTTTTTTCCTTAGGATTCTCAAGAGTGATAAAGAGATTCTAATATTCAGTTACTTATAGTCTTGGAGGGGGTGGGAATAAAAGCCAACCGTCTTATCCTACACAGCTATGAGAATGTATTGTTACAATACTCATGCACTGAGCCTTGCCAAGTGCCTGGCGTCATGTCAACAATAAATGTTACCTTCGAACTGTACTGAGGAAGTGTTAGTTTTGCTAATATACACATTAGTTAATTGAACATGAGTTTATATAAATGTCCGTCTGTACATTTATACATATGCATAGAGAATAGTGGTGAGTGGCCATGATTGTCAACAGAATCACTCTGGGTAAGTTAAGCAGGAAAAAAAAAAATTTAGTGATTTAGCCAACTTACAGAATCACCAAAGCATGGAGAACTATCTTGAGGCAAGCCCTTCCACAGAGATAGCCACATCCCAGAATCCATGTGGTAAACTGTCGTCACTGCAGCTGCAATGACCAAGAACCAAAGTGCCAAAAATTCAACTTTTCTGTTACGCCATCAATGGGTCCACATCTGCACAAAAAACTTAGCTCCCCGCACTCATGGTCAGTCCAAAGAAGGAAGCCTCATCTAAATTTAGACTTACAGGGTTACACTTGCATCTTTACCAAAAAACCAGTTGTAGTATTAAAGTTAAATTCTGTATTAGAGAGGTAAATCTTATAATGTGGGAAATTCCCCAGTTGAAGGAAGATAATGTTGAAAAAAAAAAAATAAACCAGACAAAAATAGCCAGTTGACAAATATCCACCATATGCATGCAGATACACTCACAGAGTTCTGAGGGTTACAATATATCTTATAGGTAAAGTATTTTAGAAGCATTCTTGACACTGAAGTACTATGTAAATGTTTGCTATTCTTTTCTCTCTTCCCTTTTCCCTTTTCTTTTTTACTTATACAAATAATGCAAATGAGTAAATGTCAATGGGGTTATTCAGTATTTAATGAGGATTCTAATGGAGATGTTCTAACCTGTACCATATTCTATATCATTTTCAGTCTTCTGTTTATTTTGATATTGGAATCTTTTTTTTTTAATTTTTTTTCAACGTTTATTTATTTTTGGGACAGAGAGAGACAGAGCATGAACGGGGGAGGGGCAGAGAGAGAGGGAGACACAGAATCGGAAACAGGCTCCAGTCTCTGAGCCATCAGCCCAGAGCCCGACGCGGGGCTCGAACTCACGGAGCACGAGATCGTGACCTGGCTGAAGTCGGATGCTTAACCGACTGCGCCACCCAGGCGCCCCGATATTGGAATCTTTTTAAAAACAATGACGTAAATTCCAACAACCAACTAAAAGTTTTCTTGAGGATGATATTGGAATCCTAAAACCTTGTAGAAAATAAAATAATTACGCAATATATGCAGAGTGGTTGACTTTTAACCTTACCCATCAGCTGCATAAAACGGTACTGGTTTCATGTGCTATTGTTATGATTGCTAGCTTACACTATCCACAATTTGCTTCCTGGTGTTTGTTGAAATGGTCTCAGATGTTACTGCAGAGAAACATCCTACCACAGAAAAGTCAGATGTTTAGGGAAATGTTCACCTGAGTGCTCACAGATAAGGATTCAACAGCATACTGCCTTGCTGGGGAGCAATGGCAAATTGCAAATTCATACAACTGGGAGGGACCTTTATCCCCTAGTTGAACAATCTTTCCACTTTTCACAGATAAGAATACATAACATGAAAGGTTTATGCAAATACAGGTTTTGGACTAAGTCTGAGACTCTTGGTTTTTCATAATAGTGCTATTTCCATTCTCACACTTTAGCTTTTCATTATAAACTGGGGAGGATCTTACATACAAACTGGTTTTTTCCCTAATTTATGTATTCTTTATTTATGCACACATTTATTCTCGAGCTTTACTGAAATCTTACTATGTACCTGGAGATAAAAGGAAACAGAGTGGTGTTATTCTCAAGCTCACCATCTAAATTAATTTAACATAGCTGAAGAAAAACCATACAAATAAAGTTTCGAACACTTTCTATACTGAAAGAGATATAACTTTTTATCATTTTCCTTAAAAATGCCAGTAATTTTAAATTTTTGCAAAGAAGGATGGTATACAAAATGCAGGTTATTAACTAGTATTAAATGTTGTAAATTTATTTACAGTAAATCTATTTTTGAAGTAGGTTTTGTATTTAAAACATTTTAACTTGGGGCACCTGGGTGGCTCAGTCGGTTAAGCGTCTGACTTCAGCTCAGGTCACCATCTCGCGGTCCGTGAGTTCGAGCCCCGCATAGGGCTCTGGGCTGATGGCTCAGAGCCTGAAGCCTGCTTCTGATTCTGTGTCTCCCTCTCTCTCTGCCCCTCCCCCATTCATGCTCTGTCTCACTCTGTCTCAAAAATAAAAATGTTTAAAAAAAAACATTTTAACTCAAAACATTTTATTCTTGCTCATACATTTCCCTATTGTGAAGTTGTATAATATATTAATTATGCTACTTCTTGCCTTCATTTAGCTAATGTGTATGGTAGAAGCACACTTGCTTTAGAGGTTTATTTCATAATAGCTTTATTTTCAATGACTAGTGTCAATGAAGCACTCTGGTGGAAAAGAAAAATTAGAAATGTATATACAAAAAATAGATCATTTCCCTTTTCTTTAAGGCACAGATATGCCTGGGAATGTTTATTTCTGAACTTTTAAAGTTTGAGTTAAAAAAAAAAAGGAAAATTAGCTAAATATTTAATCTAACAAAAAATTAAATTTAATAAAAATACATAGTATATGTCACTATTAAAATGAAAAAATAAGTCAGTTAACGTATTAATGTACAACAGTGTTAGGACCAGTAGGAATCCTTTTACAGTTTCTGGGAGAAGTTATTTATTGCTTACATTATGTAACATGCGAAGAATTTTGGTATAAAATTGATATTATAGTTATAACTACCTAAATATCTTTTGATTTCTGGCTATGTTGTATGTAACAATTAGGCATCTAGTGTGTATTAAGTATCGAGAATACTAAGCTACCATTGACTAAATTTATGGCTACCCATTTCATTTTCATGTCGGGGAAAAAGGTTTTATGTGCATTTTTTAAAGTTCATTTTCAGAGAAAGAACAGGTGAATGAGGTAGGGGCAGAGAAAGAGAGGGAGAGAGCAAAAGAATCCCAAGCAGTCTCCATGCTATCAGCACAGAGCCTGACTGAGGTTTGATCTCACAACTGCAGGATCATAACCTGAGCAGACACTAACCTAGGTTAGACACTTAACCAACTGATGTACCTAGCACCCATTATGTGTGTTTTAATGAGAAAACCTATTTTCATTTATTCAAAAGGAAAGCCATGATAATTGGATGTTGATATCAAGGGCACGTCCATCAGAAGTTCCAAAGTTAACTTCCAAATTGCAAAAGCCAGTAGACATTTTGTTGCTTTTAAATTTGATATCTACAGTGTTTAAGCTGTTGACTTCTTCCTTCTTCAAAACTCTTTCCTTTCTTGGATCCTCTGAAATTCCTTTCTGGTTTGTGTTCTCTCTTTCTCTCCCTCTTATTTCCTTCACAGACCCATTTTGAGATTGTCTCTCTACATCTTAAAATTTGGCCTCCAAATTTCTTTTCCTTGTTCTTATTTTTTACTGATTTATTTACTCAAAACAAAAACTCATACATTCCTGTATACCAGCACCAGAAATGTGCTAGAATCTCAGAACGAGATGGTTAATAAAAGAAGTTAAGAACTCAGCAGTTTCATAGTTTAATGTCTTTGGGGTATACAGACAATAGGCATCATTAAACTGTGATATGGTTGAAAAAGTATTGTGTGCTATGGGAGCACATAGCAGGGTTCCTTAACTCAAATAAGTGTGTATGTGGGGGACAAAGGGGTTGTCAAGTAATACATGCCAGATGAAGTGACATCTAAATGGAGCTCTGAAGGATGAGTGTGTGTTAGTCAGTTAAGGAAGGAAAAGAATAAGATCTAGAAGAGATGAAAGACTACGTAGGAAAGCTCAAAGGTGAGAGAGAACATAGTATATTGCATTAAAAAAGAAAATATTTCAGAAGTGCTAATGAGTGTTGCTGGAATATTAGGGAGATTGAAACCATTAATAAACAGGGTCAGATGACTGTAGGATCCTAGAAGACATATTAAGGGATACAAGTTTTATTATAAGAACAATGAGCATCCATTTTGCTCTTTTAAATTCAGGAGCCACAGAATGATGAGATTCATGTGTACACCCCTCGTTACATTCCTCCAACCATTATCTCCTTCTCAAAATTCTCCTTGGTTTAGTATAGTCTGCTACCCTTCTCTTCCTGTCTGTGTCTTAATCATCTTCTTTGATTAAAATCAGGTCACCATAGGTAAGCAGCCTACCATAAACCTGCATCGCAGACCAAGTAGAACAGGGAGCACTCCATAGGGTCCTATCACAGTACTTACCACATCGTAACCATGGGTTTCTGTTATGTACGCTGGATACCCAGCAGGGCTAGTGACATAGAACAGATCTTTTATAAATTCTCATGAAAGAAGAAGGATGGAAGGAAGGAGGGAAGGATAGACCACAGCTTTTATCATGTTAGTAATTCATTATTTTACGTTGTTTCTGCTGAACATCTACCAGGTGTCCCTAGTCCCAAATAATACTTGAACTATGATAACTTAGTGATTTAGGCTCCTATATCAAATTTAGTTTAAGTAATCATATTGAGAAATTCTGTTAACATGTACATATGTAACTTATTTTTCATGTTGTCATTCTGGCTTAATTCCCTGAATGAACCTTGTTCTTACTTCTAATTGTTTTTTTTTTTTTAAAGTTGTTTGACTTATTTTTTTATTTTTAAAATTTTACATCGAAATTAGTTAGCATATAGTGCAACAATAATTTCAGGAGTAGATTCCCTAGTGCCTGTTACCCATTTAGCCATCCGCCCTCCGGCAACCTCTCCAGTAACCCTCTGTCCGTTCTCCATATTTATGAGTCTCTTCTGTTTTGTCCCCCTCCCTGTTTTTATATTATTTTTGTTTCCCTTACCTTACATTCATCTGTTTTGTATCTTAAAGTCCTCATGTGAGTGAAGTCATATTGTTTTTGTCTTTCTCTGACTAATTTCACTTAGCATAATATCTTCCAGTTCCAACCACAAAGTTGCAAGTGTCAAGATTTCATTCTTTTTATTGCCAAGTAATACTCTATCGTGTATATATATATATATATATATATATACACACACACACATCACATCTTCTTTATCCATCCATCCATTGATGGACATATGGGCTCTTTCCATACGTTGGCTATTGTTGATAGTGCTGCTATAAACCTGGGGGTGCATGTGTCCCTTCAAAACAGCACACCTGTATCCCGTGGATAAATGCCTAGTAGTGCATTTGCTGGGTCGTAGGATAGTTCTATTTTTTTTTTTCAACGTTTATTTATTTTTGGGACAGAGAGAGACAGAGCATGAACGGGGGAGGGGCAGAGAGAGAGGGAGACACAGAATCAGAAACAGGCTCCAGGCTCTGAGCCATCAGCCCAGAGCCCGACGCGGGGCTCGAACTCACGGACCGTGAGATCGTGACCTGGCTGAAGTCGGACGCTCAACCGACTGCGCCACCCAGGCGCCCCTATTTTTTGTTTTTTGAGAAACCTCGATACTGTTTTCCAGAGTGGCTGCACCAGCTTGCATTCCCACCAACAGTACAAAAGAGATCCTCTTTCTCTGCATCCTTGCCAACATCTGTTGTTGCCTGAGTTGTTAATGTTAGCCATTCTGACAGGTGTAAGGTGGTATCTCATTGTGATTACTTTTAATTGTATAGATACTTCACTTTCTGTGTATTTTTGTATACACAGCCTCACACATCCATTACACCTCTCTCTCTCTCTCTCTCTCTCTCTCTCTCTCTCTCACACACACACACACACACACACACACACACACCATCCAGAGAAGTAATCCTCTAAATTTCAGTTGAGTCTTTGCTATGTAAGCATCTTGTACTTTCCTTATCACCTCAGCTATTATAGTGCCTGACTTTGCCTCAAGTCACTGGTTAAAAAAAGAAACAAACAAACAAAACATGTTCCTTCCTCTTTCATCATAGTAAGAAATCTAGTATGTGTCTTTGTTTGTTTTTTGGTAGAGTTTACAATCAGTCATGGGAGAGTTGCTAAAGAGCTATTCCATGCTGAAAAGTAAGTTGCCTCAGTATTTTAAAGTACATTTCTGGTTTTCATAAAGTTGAAGTTCTAGTAACAACTACCTTCTCCACAGAGAGCACTTAGTACTTTCACTGCTTCAATCAAGAGTACATAATTGTGTAGTCCATTTAACTAAACCAACGGTCTGTGCTTAAATAGATTCAACATTTCTAGAATAAATTTTCAAAACCATCCTTTCTTCTTAGCTACTGAGTAGGTAAGTTATTCACATCTCACCTCAGTGTGTTTAACATATCCCTCCAACACACAGAGGGAAGTCGTGAAATATAATTTTCCAACTAATTATATATATTTACTTGCCTATATTCTAGATTTCAGGCTTTATGAAAATATATTTTTATTGTAACTATATTCTCATTGTTTAACAGAATAATCTACTCAGAAAGTGCTCAGTACATATTGATTTAGTGAATGAGTTAGGAGTAAGCTCTTATTTAGAATTCATTATAGTATTCATATTATTTCTTGGTTGAGGTAGCTTATGGGGAGGTGAAAGAATAAAGGAAATTTTTCCTTTGATAGCTTCAGGTCTTGCCTACCTTAGGCAAAACTATTTTTCTCAGAACACCTAAACCTAGAGAAAAAAAGTTTCCTTGGTGATAATTCAGTCAACTGACTCCACAAGAGCTATTTCCCAGTTAAACACAAAGGAAATAAGCAAACAAAACCAAATCAACAGTACATTACATATAGGAAGGGAAGCAAATAATGTGTACACTCCCAAGAGTAAAGCTTAGAATAGGTTCAGCATATTATAAGGATTAATACTCACTAGCTCACAAATTACTAACACCCTCTGCTTCTTTTAACATTACTTTAAGGGATTGTGTATTAGTTTTCTATTAGTGCCATTATCTGATGGCACATTATCTGAGGAATTTCACTCGTTATTGAATATCAACTAGGTAGAAATAAAGTCAAATATCTTATGAAAATTTTGATGCCCACTGGTTGAACTCTTACAATGTACTTTGGTGTGACATAATAAAATAAAAATAAAAATTGTCTTATTTTTTTTAATGTTACTTATTTGAGAGAGAGAGAGAGAGAGAGAGAGAGAGAGAGAGAGAGAGAAGGCAAGCAGCGAGGCGCAGAGAGAAAGAGACAAAGAATCTGAAACAGGCTCCAGGCTCTGAGCTGTCAGCACAGAGCCTGATGTGGGGCTCGAACCCACAAAGGCAAGATGACCTGAGCTGAAGTCAGATGCTTAACTGATTGAGCCACCCAGATGCCCCAACATAAAACAATTTTTAGTATTTTAGGTTTGATGGGTAGATTTCTATATACTTAGTTTTTGGGTCTAGAATTAAACATAGAATAATTTTACCCATAATCAAGTTTGATATTCACAAAAATTTTTAAAAATAAATTACATAAATCCTTTGGGAGGGCATTTTAGCTCCACAAAAACCCTTCTACTGGCAGGATACTGAGCTAAGGATCATTATTCAAATTCTAAGTAAAGTTCTTAAATGCAAGAATGGGAGTTGAGGAAAAAGATTTCTCACCCCAGTACTGCTCACAGCCTCCAATACCTTTATTGCCTATACCCATAAAATTGAGGAGGTTACACTACATGAACCCTTCTTCAAATTTCCTAGGACTACAATTGCTTTCATGTCCTTTTTTTAGTGACTGTTTAGGTCCAAGTTAAATGAAGAGATAAACACATTAACAAATTGTTCCTAGTACAAGGGAAAAAATTATACAGAAAAGCTCATAAACTTAATTGAGAAAATTTGATTTGATGTTAATGTTATTTATAATACAGTTAATACCTAGAGACCAACTCTAAATCATACACTGCAGAGACTTCTCAGTTTTATAGTTTGTCTGGATTCATTTGATCCTTGCTCTTACCTTTCTTCTATTATTTTTTCCACATGGGCTACTTTATTGATAAATCAAAAGAAAAGGGATCAAATAGACAAAGCAACAAAGCAGTAAAGTGCTCACTTCAGGGTTGTAGCCAATCTAATTAATTTTTCATTTGGTTCTCATGTATTAGAGACCAATCAATTTGGGATTATGTTTACAGAGTTATAAAAGGAGAGGAGACCAGGCCCTCAATTTGTTGTCTAGTATGTCCAAATTAGTCAGTTAAATGATCCCTGGGGATACCATAAAGTATATAAATAGGTTCTTGTAAATACCTTTTCTTTTAATTACAGATCAAATTGTCAACACTCTTTGCAGACCTTGACTTTCGTAGAAGGGCAAATTTCTGAAATCAAATAATGGGGCTTTATTCTCAGATTGTTTTTTCCTCTGACATATTTTAGTTAAAATGTCTTTAGAAATCCATTTTAGCATGTGGAGGTTTGGAGTGCATGAGTAGACAGTCACTCAGTGAAAGGAGTTTCCAGTCAGATAAGAAGTGTTATTATGATTAATGGACTTTATCCTGAAAGAACTTGTCACTCTTACAGATATAAATAATTGCTCCAGAAAATGGAACTGTATGAAGGAGAAGGAAGAGACAATATTTCATGGAAATAAAGAACCTAGGAAAACAGTGTCTTCTAAAATGGAGTTCCAGAACATTGAGGTGGAAAAAGGAAAAATTTATGTGTTGATTACAGTTTGGTGATATACCTGTACAAAGTTTGAGATATATCAATATGCTCTAAAACCAGTGTTTTAACAAAAATAGGACCTAGCAGTTTAAGATAATTGACTTGAGAATATCTAGTAACCTTAGAATCATCCCTAAATTCTAGCACTGCCTTGTTATATATTCAATTACTCACCAAATTGTTAAATTCTACCTCCCCAAACTCCATTTTCACGAACACTGCATCATTGCTCACCTGGCCCAATGCGATGCATCCCAATTACTCTACTTAACTCCAGTCAGGACTATTGAAACACCCCCTGGACTATGTGAACACATCCTTTACACAGCTGTAAAAATTACTTTAAAATGTAATCATACTCTTATCCATGTTGATATTTTTATACCTCAGGATTAAAAAATTCACGGTCTCTGTGAAAGTCTTTGGGAACTTCATTTATGGCATGATACTCAAGGAATCAGAAAAGGTTATAGTCACTTCATACCATAGGGAGACAGTAGATATCAACAGGAAACACTCTGATTTCCTTGTTTAGATCATCAGTCTCTGGCTCAGATCAATGTCACAGGCTAGAGGGCAATGCTTCATTGGACTACCATGTGGATTTTTTTTTTTTGGGTGGGGGGAGGATATACAGTAAAAGATACTGGAAGAGAGAAGAGGTAAAATGAATATTTTTAAATATATCAGTCTGTTTTGTGCAAAGCTTTAGGTTTTTTAACAAAAACGAAAGCCACTAAACAGTATTCCTAACTCTATAGAATACAAAATAATTTTAAAGTAATTAAAAAAAATCAGTATACTATTTTACTAGAGAGAAGAGTCTTCTTCCTTTATATAACTTTGTTAATTGATGGAATTCTTAGGAAATGAACAAATACTACAAGACCATAGGAATTCACAGAAGGAAAAGATGAATTCTCAAGTTCCTTTACAACATTCTGGAATTTTGCTCATTTTCGGCAAGACTTGCTGGGGCAGGATACTTTTTATCCCTATGCACACAATGACCTGAAATTCATGGCTCTCTTAGAATACAGTTTGAAAATTGGACCAGAATTGAGACCTTTTAGAGCCTCAAGAGAATTTGTTATGCAATTTTCATTGAGGTTTTATGGATTAATTAGTGTGTATGTGGTTAGGGGGCAAGTGAAAGAACTTGGTTTCTAGTTCTTACCCCTAGATTCATTAGCTCAATGGGTCCTAAATTGTATGAGATGATTGTAGTTGATTTCAAAGTACATGGCAGTTTCTTGGAAGAGCTGCGGGGAGGGGATGGGTAAAATCGGTGATGGAGATTAAGAAGTTCACTTGTGATGAGCACAGGTGCTGTATGGAAGTGTTGATTCTCTATATTTTACACCTGAAACTGATTACATTGTATGTAAACCAACTGGAATTTAAATAAAAAGACCCTTAAAAAACAAACCATAAAGTTATACGTAAGTACTAGGGATGTAATGTACAACCTGATGACTATAGAGGACATCTCTGCATGATTTATAGTAAAGTTGTTAAAGAAATAAATCCTAAGTTCCCATCCCAAGAAGAATTTTTTTCCCCTCTCTCCTTTTTATTGTATTAAGAGATGATGAATGTTAGCTAAACCTATCATGGTAATCATTTCACAAAAAAAAAATGTAAATCAAATCATCATGCTATAGGCCTTAAGCTTATACAGTGATATATGTCAATTTTTCAGTAAAACTGATAAGATTTTTACAAAGTACATTTCACTTTTAATGGATTTGTGGAAGACTCGGTAAAATACAGTTAGACTTTTTTTTAAGCCAGGTTTACTAACATGTAACATATATAGTAAAACTTATCCTCTTTAAAGTCCATGAGTTTTGACAAGTATATACTATAACTCCCACAATATTTAGACTATTTTAATCATAGTACAAAGACCTTTCACAACCATCTGCAATCAATCCCCTCCCTCAACCCCCAGCCTCTTCAATTTTGATCTGATTTGTCTTTTTTCAGTTTTGTCTTTTTCAGAATTAGTAGAAACATACCCTATATTTTGCTTTTTGTGTCTAATTCCTTTCATGATTTAGAGATTCACACACGTCACTGCATTTGTTAGTTTCAGGTTTTTGAATTTTACATTCTTTCTCAGAAGTATTCCATTGCATGGGTGTATTATAGTTGGTTTATTTAGCGGATAATTGACATTTATGCTGCCACATGCTAAACCACTTCCAAAGCAACTGTTTTATTTTGCATCTGTCAGGAACCTACTCTAGTACTTATTAAGCTAAAATTTTTGAGGTAGATCTACATGAAAGAGCATTTTAAAATAAAAACCAAGTTGATGCATATGCACATAAAAGAGGATTCCTACCTACAAGGGTGATATTATTTCTCTTAACTGTAACTACAATAATTATCAACAAATATTTACTCAATCATTGAGTTTACCCATTACCTACACAAACATAATAGTTATATGGCCAAAATATACTACACATTATTTGCTTTTACCACTGTGAAAACTTACTGCAAACTCGATAGCTTAACAACACAAAGTTCCATAGATTAGAAGTCTAAAATAGTTTTTACCTTGCTAAAATCAAGAAGTGATCAGAGTTATACTCCTTCCTGGATGACCTAGGAGAAAGTTCTTTTTTTTTTTTCTTACCTTTTCCAGCTTCTAAATGTTTTCCACATTCCTTTGGTTCATGGCTCTGCTCCCCAACTATAAAGCCAGCAATCTTGTTTCTCCCTGACTATTCTTCCATAGTCGAGTTTCCCTCTGACTCCAGCTGAGACAGGTTCTCCACTTTTAAGAACTCAGGATTAGATGGGACCCACCTGGCTAATTCAGGCTACTACCCCTCCACCAAGGTTCTTAATTCAATCCACTGCAAAATCCATTCCGCCATGTAAAGTAACTTCCAAGGATCAGAATGTGGACATCTTTGGGAGCCCTTATTGTGCCTACTACAGACCATAAGTTTCTCAGGAAATTATTAGATAACATGGATGTATAGAAAACAGTTTTCCGTCTTGTTGAAAGTCTGAACTTTTGTTGGAGAAGGTCATCGAGAAGACGACTGTCCATTGACTTGTGAGCTGGACTCAGGGAACCAGAAGCTCCTCACCCCTCCCCCTGTCCTTGGTTTGTGGGTTCCACTTGCTGTTCTTGCTCGCAGAAACTGCTCCAAACACATAACCTTTAGATGACGTGGTGTTGAGAACACGTGCACAGTTTATGTGACTGAAAACAGTTGAGGCCTCTTTTTTTTTTAAGGCTTATTACTTTGTCTCGAGAGAGACAGAGAGAGAGCACACATGTGAGCACATGGGTGGGGAGAGGCAGAAAGAGAGAGGGAGAGAGAAAATCCCAAGAAGGCTCTGTGCACTCAGCAGGGAGCCCAACAAGGGGCTTAATCCCATGAACAATGAAATCATGACCTGAGCTGAAATCAAGAGCCAGAAGGTTAACAGACTGAGCCACCTGTGTGTCCCAGTTAATGCCTCTTTATAAAGTTTTAAGACTTGGTGGGCAGTATGGGGATCCATTTGTCTTGCCCTCCAAGACAAGCCTAGTATGTAAGTTCCCTTTGCTTATTAAAACTGCCATCTACCAACCTGGAGTGGGCTGCCTCTTTCTTCTTTCCCTGCCCCTCTGAATCCAGGGGCCAGTTTCAGGTTACAGAAGGGAGGCTTCTGGGAGGATTGCAAACAAACAACTCTGTTTCCATTTCACTGATTTAATAAAATTTTGAAGTAAATTGTCTAATCTCTTGAAATATCTATTTTTTTTCTATCGACAATAGGAGGCATATACAAATAAATGTTTAAAATCTAAAAAAGAATTAAGCATAGAATAATCTCAAGAACTTTGTTCATAACACCCTGCTTTGTTGGGTGTTTGCAAACATTAGAAATAGCAATGTTTGCATGATTATTGCCATCAGTGTTTTTTTGTTTTCTTGTTTTTTTGTTTTTCTTGTGGATCACTGTCAGTAAGGAGACAGCACAGTCTACTAATCAGGCTTGGAACCATGCAGTGAAGCGATAGCATGCCTGCATCTGGTCCCATTAGTTAAATGCAAATTGGCACTTATTTTAAGACAAAATACACTCAAAGTTAAGAAATACATATATGTTTTGCCACATTTCTCAAAGCAATTAGGCCATTAGTGTATACTACCTAAACAGTTTGTTAGATACAAGAAAGTATTTAAAAAGATGACTTTGAATGTGAAATCCCAAAATTACTTAATTTATATTTATATGCATTTAGAAGTTAGAATAAAGAGGAAAAGCTGACATTTGAATTTAGAAAATTCAGTTTCAAACCTGGGTCTATAAGGTACTGATATATAGCAAGACTTGAGATAGTTATATAACCTCTCTACCTCAGTTTTCTCATGTATAAAATATAAATAATAATACCTTATTTCAGGAGTCTAATGTATGTCAAATGAGAAAAAAATTAAAACACATGTATTGTCAAAACTAAAGTCATCGTCATTATCATCAATATTTTTTTATAGTGTCTACCTCACAGCATTTTTGGATCATAAAACGATTTGTTATACGTGCCTTTCAGGACTAGAACCTGAAAATACAAATTGTCAATAAATGCATCATCATTATCATTTCCAACATATTCAAAAAGCGACTTTCCCCTCCCATTCCAAACATTGGTCAATTAATAGATGAATTAATAGATGAATAGACATGTTATATACAACGCACAAAATAGCAATTCCACTTTTAGATGTAAATCCCAAAGAAACTAAAATATCTATATGAGAGGAAATATAAGAATATCCATAGAAGAATGATTACCAATTGCAAAATTTAAAAAACCTCTTTTATGTCCACCAGAAGAATGTGTAAATAATATGGGGAATAGCCACTCAGTGGAATACTATATGGCATTGAAAATAAATCAACTAGAGTGGCATGAATAAAATGTACTATTCCAACATATGTTATTGGGCCAATAAAAAGATTGCAAAGATATACCTATAATAAGACATGTACTAGGATAAGATATCATTCATGTAAACTTTTAAATCATTGCATACCTAGTGGTAGTATAAAAAAAATGTGTGTAAAGTTGGGAGTATGTTTGCCAGATAAAGTAGAAGATGCCCAGTGAAATCTGAATTTCAGATAAATAACCAATAATGATTTCAGTACAAGTGGATCCCATACAATATTCAGAACAACTAAACAGTTTTTGGTTGTTTTTCCAAAACTCAAATTTTACTGGTGGCTTGTATTTTTATTTGCTAAACCTGGCAACCCAATGAAGGGGAAAGATGCAGAGGGGCTTCAGTTGTACTGATATTTTAGTTCTTAAGTTGGGTGATGGGTGAATGAGTATTTGTTGCAGTTTTCTTTGTGCCATTTTCAAAGCCTTAAATGTTTCATAGTATGTTAAAATATTAATAGGCAAAAATGAATCATGTACCAGAAGAAAATCTCCAGCTAAAAGATACAACTAAGAGCCAAGTCAAAGATAGTATCAGGAAGGGGGACAAAAAAGAAAGAAATAACAAAAGCACATGAAATAAAGAGACATATGAAAATAAGGGCAACGAAGTGGTATCATACTATATTTTTGTGTTATCAATATATTTCATTAGTATGGCGTTTTCTCCCCAAGTCACAAACCTGAGATGGAATGCTTAATTAGTTACAGAATTCAACCTAAAAACAAAAACTTGGGTAATAGGTGTTTTCCAAGACTCTTTAATAATTTCAGTTATATTTCAATCAATAAAAATATGTTTGGCTACAAGTGAGTATTGTAATAAATGGGATGTTTAAATCTATAAAAGAAGACGCAAAGAGTTGGCCATCGCTTAATTATTTTAAGCCCAGAAGGGAAAAAAAGAATAGATGAAACAGAATAATGAGATGCACATTTACTTCTCTCATTAAAATTAGAAAACAGTGGCTCTCAATCAAGGATGGGGATCACATTAAAGTCACCTGGAGAGTTTTAAAAATACCAATGCTTGGGACTCAACACCGGCAAATCTGATTTAATTGGTATGCAGGATTGATATGGTATTGGTATTGGTATTTAATTGGTATGCTATCACTGGTAGTTGTTAAAGCTCCCTGGGTGATTCTAATACACAGTCGGGGTTGAGACCCATTGCTCTAAAGCTTGAAAAGCCCATAAGCTGTGTGAGATGGTGAAAAAAAAAAAAAATGCTTGCCCTGTGGATGTAAGAGCTGGTTCCTTAGAGAACAGATTCAAATATCATGTGAGTCCATTGACTTCCTACCAAGGGCTTACTACAAGTGATAGGAAAACAGGTATTCTGGAAGTACAATACCTCACATAGTGCTGAATAAACACATCTTCACCGAAATAGTTGAAGTGTGTAAATACCCTAAAGGATAATGATACTTGTAGCTTACACAGTAAGCCTTGAAGGACTATCAGTGAAAAAAACTTGAGAAGGGTCTAATTTTTAAAAATATGGAGAATGAACTCTTACTTTTTATCTTAGAATGAAAATACTTCAATATCTCCCAGCAACCCTCTGCCTTTACCACAATGAGATGGATTTAAGACAGCCAGTTTTTATTTCTACTTGAGTAACATGAGCTTTGGTTTATGGCCCTTTTTCCCCCAGCCTCATAATTAAATGACTAAATCCCATCCACAGCATTACCTACAGAACATGATTGGAGAAAGATTAGCCATTAAAGAGAGAGGGGATTGCTATTATGGCTTTGGAGACCTATAACCACCCACTCTCTTAGGAATCCTATTATGGCTGAGCATTTGTGTTATTGGTATTGCAACTCAATTCACATATATCAAGCTGTAAACTCCATTTACAGTCAATCCATATTTCTAGGTCTCTTCTAATAACTTATTTGTGTGTTTCACTTTGGAAGAAGTTATATGCTTCAAAATATCTTTATCTATTGCCAGTGACTGTGGAGATTCCTTTTGTGGTACAATAAAGCATCTTACCGCTATTAACTAAAATCCAAACATCTGCTGTTTTACCGTTGGTTTTAGAGCTTCATAAAAACTGATGGTGATTCATGTGATTTCAGATCTACTTTCCATTCAAAAGAGCAGTAATAATATAAACAATCATTCCCCCCAGTGACAAATGCTGATCAGAGTCAATTTCATAAATCAGGGTAAACAGATACCATGTCCAAAAGAATTTCATATATATCCCCTTCTATAATTGCAAACAATTATATCAATAACATGCCTTAATGTCTTCGAATTCAACTCTTTAGAAACAAAGGTCCAGCCCAAGTTAAGCAGGTGACTATCCATTATCCTCCAACTGCAGTGCTCGATTAACCATAAACTGCATTTCTTTGACAAAATGGCTTAAAATGTTTGGTGAGCCTTCATTTTCTTCCCCTCCATTATGTTTACCTAAGTGCAGGATTTCTCCTTTTTCCACGTTTAAATTAATTTCATTGACAACAGACATTGCAAACTCCTCAATGATTTCTCTGTGCCAAATGAATTCCTGTCAAAAGGCTCAGATGAAATCTGTCTACTCTTGGTGACCAGATTGATCCAGCTGCAGAACAAGAGAAACAAATCATTCATCTAAGTTTGGCCGTGCCAAAGCCTGCTCCCTCCTGCATATCCACAGTTGCCGAAAAAGGAGCAAATAACTTTATCTTACAACCGGAGCTTAGGGTGGTTGAATGTTTTCATTACCTGTGGACATCAATGGCTTTGGGACATAATTAATCATGCTGAAATCACTTCATTATTTTAATGAGGTTTTTCTCTTTGCTCTATGATAAAAAGTACAGGGGAGAGAAATTTTTCTCATTATTTCTGAAACTAAAGGGGAGTGAAGGAAGCGGAATAGAAACACACAGAAAACCTGCAAAAGAGAAGCAGTAGCAGAAGAAAGTTGCAGAAGATCTGCTACTGATCTCTCCTTCTGCCTCAACAAAGACAAAAGGGAATGGGATGAGGAGAAGCTTTTGTGGACACCAAGTTCAAAGGCACCATAGACGCTGGGGCTGTGGTATGTGAAACAAAGTGATTTCATCTCAAAATCTTCAGAAGTCTTGTTTACCCTAAATATTTGAGAGCAAATTTTTGAAAAAAAAAGAGAAAAAGAGAGAATACATGTACCTGTGCTAACTGTAGGTAAAAATAAATGACCTCCCTAATTTTCAAACCAGATAACTTTGCTAGTCTTCCCTTAAAAAAGGTGCAGAGGGGCGCCTGGGTGGCGCAGTCGGTTAAGCATCCGACTTCAGCCAGGTCACGATCTCGCGGTCCGTGAGTTCGAGCCCCGCGTCGGGCTCTGGGCTGATGGCTCAGAGCCTGGAGCCTGTTTCCGATTCTGTGTCTCCCTCTCTCTCTGCCCCTCCCCCATTCGTGCTCTGTCTCTCTCTGTCCCAAAAATAAATAAAAAAAGTTGAAAAAAAAATTAAAAAAAAAAAGGTGCAGAATCACTGTTATGTTTAGGAAGTGGAAGAATATATGATGTTGTTTTTGAGCATCTGAACACTTATAGGTAATATAAGGTGACATACTGACATAGCTTCTCTTTTAGGAGAAAGCGCTTCATTGAGATTAATTCCGAACAGCTGATAAACAGGTCATCGTGTAGATGATTCTCAAACTTCATTATGAATCATAATCACCTGGATCATGGATCACTGGACTCCACACACACAATTTCCAGTTCAGAAGATCTGGGGTGGGGCCTGAAAACTGTCATTTCTAACAAGTTCCCTACTGATGCTAATGCAATGTTGATGCTAACCCCAATCCAGGGACCGTACTTTGAGAATCACCATCTGAAAACCACCATGTGGTGCCATGTTTACATGTTATTTTGTAGCAGTAGACAAGGCATGTTTCTCTGAGCATCCTAAGTGCTCAGAGGCCCTTCACTGTGAAGGGATTCCTCAGAGGAAGGTAGTGACTTTTAATAAGTCTGAACTGTTAGACTGATATTTTACTGTCTTATTTTCCATTATCCAAAACTAATCACTTGTCATTACACAGGTGAATGAAGCCATTGAGTGGATATCTTTCAAGGACCTCATACTCTTTTGCATTCACTCTTACTATATTCACAATGTTAGAGAAGAATGCATGTCCTCTTATCATTTACAATGGCACTTTTGTATTGCTGAAAAGTAAGATTTCATGTAAGTCAAAACTTCAGGTCTTGACAATATCTCAGCTTCTTGCGACATGCAGATTAGACCTAAAAGACAAGTTACACATTAAGTAGTTCATCCAACTCAATTCTTCCTTTACAATGACAGACACTGGAACTCAGACAGTAAAAGTATATTTCCAAGGTCACACAGCTACACAGCCAAAGTCAAAGGCAGAATTAGAACCAAAATCTCTTTCTACCTAATGTCCTTTTTTATTCAGATATTCACACACTTATCCATAGATTCTTTTATTCATTAAGCTATGGTATTACACATACAAAATATATGTCAGACACTGCTAGGCACTGACCATGCAAAAGAAGAAAAGAAAGAACCAGCATCTTCATGGAGACGGCTCTGTGCTAAGCACTATGCCAAGGGAGGGTACCTATTAAGGCTTCCAATTTAATCATCATAGCTACTTTGAGAAGTATCCCCATCCCTTCTTCACTGGTGAAAAAACCTATACTTCTTGAATCCAAGTATTTTGATCCCAAATTTAGTGACTTAATATTGTAAGATATGATCTATGTCTAAGAGAAAATCAAAACAGACTTGAGAAAATAATTTCATTTACATTTTTTATTTCATTGATTTTCATTCATTTTTTAAGTTCATTTGTTTAGTTTTTAGAGAGAAAGTGGGAGGCAGAGAGAAGAAAGAGAGAATCCCAAGCATACTCAGCACTGTCAGTGTGGAGCCCCGTGCGGGGCTGAACTCACAAACTGTGAGATCATGACCTGAGCTAAAGAGTTAGATGCTTAACCGACTGAGCCACCCAGGTGCCTCTGAAAAAGTAATTGGAATGAGATGTTATAAGAACCATAAAAGAGACGCAAATGAAGGAAGGAGCAGCAAACACTGCTTATGAAAAAGTATTAGCTAAATTGACAGTCATTGGTTGTATCCTAGGAAATTAACTTCCACTAGTCTGGTTTGATTCTTTCAACCACTCTGTGCAAAAGGTACTACCATCCCTATTGTACAAATGCAGAATATGAATAGGAAGAAATGTGCCCAAAGCCACAAAGCAGATGTGTGTTTTAAGGCGTATGTGCCCACCTCCAAAGCCCATACCTTCCCCATATGTTCTTCTTCACATCATGTAGGGTACACCAAGGTCTACTTCCCGTTTTCTCATCTGGAAGTGAACAAACCTCTCTGGTCTGTGGATGGCTCTGCCTTTTACCTCATATTGTCAATAAACCTTCACTCTTCCCTCGAAGCAAATCCTCTGTTTCCAAAAAAGTTGCTTCAGAGCACACTGAAAAAGTGCCTGAACAGTAACACTACTAAAGGTTTTACTGAAAAATTTTCACTTTTCCTAGATGATGCTTCAGTCCATAATATCTTCCTTAGATGCTTCAGTCCGCAGTATCATAGGATGTATTTCTTTCCTTTTGACAATCGTATCATTATGAACTTCATTCTTAAATGGAGCAGAATAGGCAGAGAGATAGAAAGCTCACTCCTTGGAGAGCTACAAACAAAACAGCATTCCAGGAGCATTATTTTCATAAAGAAATTTATTCACTCAGAAGATGAATAGAGTTGATAAGCTTGGTGTCTCTGAAGACTTTCTCAAACTTGTACTTTGAAAAAATTAATAATACAAAGGAGAGTGCTTTAGAAAAGGAGCGGGACAGGAACCACATTCTGTTTTATTAGAGAAAGAGAGTCTTCCCTCCCAGGGTAACAAGGTTTTTCACAGCTATCGGACCTCCAGACTGATTAGATACAGTTAAACTCATCATGACCACGCAGTGTCTGTTGATTCCTGGGCAGATCCTGGGACTCTGGAGGCAAACAGTCCTGTGCTCCGGGGAAAGCATTATCCAGGGTGGCTGAATGATGCCTGACTGCTGCCTGCTTCTGCGTCGCTTTGCTATTCTGACAAGGCCAGGAGGGACTCTGAGCTTTAAGAACCTCCAGAGACTAATAATGCAAGTGCTAATCGTTAGCATCTCCCAGAATTCTTGTAGTTCTCATCTCCAGATTCTCTGGCTGCTGTTTGTGTAATTGAAGAAAACAACACAGCCAAAGGGAGGCAATTTATCTTGTGAGCCTCCCCATAGCAGAGCAACCTAGCAGGGTTGCATAACAAAAATCCAGGCGAAGGAAATAATTGATTTGGGGGCTGGGGGGGGGGGCGCTGGGGGTCTGGTTTCTCCTCTTAAAGTAAATCTGAATTGAAAGAAAAAAAAGTAGTTTTAAGAGAAATTAAAAATCTTTAGGCTTTAAAGTGATCTTGAAGAAACATCTCCCCACTGGAAAAAGCAACCTCAGCAGAGAGATATGCAGAAAGAGCGGCATTTATTATTCAAAGCCAATAAATACTAGGGAATGACATCTTAGGCTAAATAGGTCTATCTTGTGCTCACTGGCTCTGAATCACCAAGCTGAAAGGGTCCTGAAAGATTATTAGTCTAACATAACCAGTTAGATGCAGAGTATAAAATATAATACAAGCATCCTGACACAATCTCAATATTGATTCTCCTATTATTATGTGGTCTATGACAATAAACTTATAATAAAATACTCTAAAGAACAAAAGTCATGCAACTGCTGGACTGAAGGACACTACAAATTTATATACCGCTGCTCTTTTAGAAAACTCTCTAAGAATATAGATGTAAATGCAGGTGATCCAGGAATGTTTCTAGGTTTTGCGGCTTATCTGATAGCTCAGGAGACACTAGTAGATATATGCAAGCAGCAAGAAAAGACAGGAACTGACATCCACTTAGCAATTCGCACTTTCAACCTCACCTGGAAAGTTGTTGGAAGTGCTGAACCTTGGACGTACCCAGACCTACTGAATCAGAATCTACATTGTAAACGAACCCTGTAAGCTATCTGGGGATTTTGCTAATAATCTTCTAATTGCTTAGCCTCTCATTTTTGTCAGCTGCACCAAAATATTTTCATGCTGAAAAGAAAAAAAGAGTAAGGCATACAAATGGAAATTAAGGACAACTGGTCTATGAAACATTATAGTAGGACATTAGAAAATCCCTTTATTCATTTTAAGGGCTTGCCTTCAAGTTTTCTGATTTGTTTATGTTAATATCTTATTCCAGGCTTTTTATCTTTCATCTTTGCCCTCTGCATCTGAATTGAGTTCTGGCAACATCATCCCAATTTACCCCTTCTTGTATGAGGGATGTGACACGTGTCCCCCCGCCTGGGATACGCTCTCTTCATGTTTATAAGCTTCTACCGACGGAGTTATACTTCACCACAAACCACTTCTTATGTAGGCCTGTCTTAGCCAAATCTCCCTTCATCTGGTATTACTTCACCTTTCTTATTGGTACTTCCTTCCCCATTGTTTTATTAGGTCTGCTACTCGAGCAAGGGGATCCCCCAGGATGCTGCTACGTCAGTGTGATTAAGGTAATCATGCTGGACTGATTAAATGCAGAGGAAGCTAAACAAAAGTGGACTCTTAATATGGGCCTGTAAAAGCAAACATGTTACCAAGGCCATAAAAGTGCTAACTATATTATCTCCATCTCCAATATACCTTGTTCAGAGGAAAAGATTGAAAATGGTAGGAAATCTCAAAGGCTCCTTTCTGCTAATTGGCATTAACATCCTTATTCATGCACAATCATAAAAATACCAAATAAAAGCCCAAAGTTAAGGTACTAAAGAATTCTTACACTGTCCTTCATGGTAGTTGTTTCCTTGTGAATTTTCAAAGACAATAATAATAGGAAAACATTAATGAGCCAGAAAAAAATATAATTATATACTTGGTCCCCCTAATCCATATTTCAGTGGGCTGAACAAATGGTTATGGAAACAAGGTGGGAAAGAGGCAGAATAACAAGGATGAGGGCTCTTCTTGTGGAATCAGTTTGCTGGTCTCGGAAAAAAACAAATTTCCTGGCAAAACGGAAAGAAATCAGAAATTGGTAGATTTTTGCCTGTGTTTCTGTTTGTAATCTCAATCCATTAGTGTATGCATTTCTGTTCATACCCGGAACTTACTGTATTGCAGAGTGTTTGAGTCAGTATTTTGTTTACTTACTTATTTTTAGGTGAGGTGTAACTAACATAGTATTAGTTTCAGGTATACAAAAAGATGATTCAATATATGTATTCAAATCAACATCTGAAGTCAGCAAATGCATACTGAGTGCTGCTGTAGTCTCCATAGGCTTTCGAAATTGCAGATGAACGGCTACAATGGCCAGTTAAAAAATTTGATGATGAATTTGAGCTGTGAATGCAGTGGGATCTGTATCTGGAGTTGCAACTCTAAGTTTTAGGCATAAGATTCATTTAGAACACTCTCATTTCCCAGAGATTTGGAAACACAACACAGGAACCTCTTAATCATACCAAATTAGCTGGGGATTTGTTCAGATTTTGTGTTGTTTTTGGTTTGGGTTTTGGCTTCGGTTTTTTGATTTTAGCTAATTTTCAATAATTTACTCAACTCATTCATCAAAAAGTGAAAGATTCTTAGATTAAAAAAAAATAGTCAGAGTTCTTTGGCCTTCTCAAGTCTTATCTTTTCTTCTATTTTAACTCTCAATAAGCAGGATCACTTCCTGGGCTACTTCCTCAATGGGAAAAAAAAAAAAACTCAACCCTAATATTAAGTCTCCCTCTTGATCATGACCTTCTGTTGTTTTTTTCATTCCTTGTTCACTATCATTTCAACCCCTTCTAGCTTCATCAGGACCTCTAGCTCCTTGACTTCTCTAATACCCCCAGTTAGGAATTTCACTGGCTCCCCTTTGTACTTTGGAGCTCCTATCAACCATCCACACATCCCTGAATTCTTTCAGAGGATCGTCCAGTGCCAAACCTCACTCCCGCATAAGTCCTAGCACCTCCTTGATTGATTGAAGCAGTGAGATCTCTCAACAGTGCGTAGAATTTAGTGAGATATCAATAATTGCTGGTCTGTTTGTTTCTCATCTTCCTTATCTACTCATTTACTCTTATTCCAGACCTGAAAAAAAATAACTAAAAGACTCATAAAAATACTCTAGATTGAATCACTACCATCCATGTTTGTCTCCTTTCAGCCATATCCTCAGAATTCTTAGAAATCACTTGGAGCGCCTGGGTGCCTCAGTCGGTTGAGTGACCCATTTCGGCTCAGGTCCTGATCTCACAGTTCGTGAGTTCAGGCCCGGTGTTGGGCTCTGTGCTGACAGCTGAGAGCCTGGAGCCTGCTTCCGATTCTGTGTCTTCCTCTCTCTCTGCCCCTCCCCCATACGTGCTCTGTCTCTCTCTCTCAAAAATAAAGAAAACTAATTAAAAAAATTTAAAAAAAAAGAAATTACTGCATTTCCCTCACATTGGCTTCTCTCACATCTGACAGGAGCTATCCCTATTTGTTTATTCCTTAAATCCCTACCTTCTTATTTCCCTGTTCTCCACAGTTTACCCTCTTCTTTTCTGAGAAAATTGCATGTGTTTTACATGAACTCCTTTGACCTCCTCCACGGTTTTTCTAAAAACTCCCGTGTCTTCAGGAACCCTCCATTACTCTCATTGGCAAAGCTAATCCCTCTGCCTCTTGATTCTCTGGGACCCTCTTCTTTTCATTATTCTCATTCTTTTTTTAATGTCTGTTTGTTTGTTTGCTTACTTATTTAGAAAGAGAGAGCCAGAGAGAGAAAGACAGAAAGAGAATGAACAGGGGAGGGGCAGAGAGGAAGAGAGAGAGAATCCCAAGCAGTCTCTGTGCTGTCGGCACATAGCCCAATATAGGGCTTGATCCTATGAACCCTGAGATCATGACCTGAGCCGAAATCAAGAGTCAGATGCTTAACCCAGGTGCCCCTCATTATTCTCATTCTTATAACTTCAAGTGTTCCTTTGCATTGGTCTCAGCTCAATCCTACCCTGAAAGGATTAGTTCATTCTCCTGCCACCTCCAAACAGCACAAATTCATTTTGCATCTGTATCACATACCTGTTTTTCTCAAAAGAATAACATATACTTGCCTGCATGTATAAATTTTTTCGTGTATGCCATTGGTTCAAAGGAATTTGGGGGATTTTAAAATGTAAGCTACACATCTGAGTTTTTAAAATTTAGGTTGTATTCAGCAGCAATGAAGGAAGTGATGGGACTCACCATAACTTGGACATATCTCTGAAAAAAGTCAGCATGCTGGCAGAAAAACAATGGTGTCCAGCTGCCCTGAGAAAAAAAGAAAAAAACTACAAGGGTCCAGACCAAGAGGATACAGAGAAATCCAAGAACTGGGGGTCAAGATGAGCCTGGAAGTGCTAGTTACCCAATTTCTGAGTGCTTAATTTATAACAGGATTTAATTGAAAAGTACTATATATACACATACACACACACATATTTACGGAGGTTTCCTTTTATGAAATGTCTTACTTTTGACTAGAGAAGTTTAAGCTAAATGGAAACTTGATATGTAATTATATTTAATATTACATTTAATACATAAAATACCTTAAATCTTCACATTAACTTCCAAAACTAAAAATTAGACAGCCATCAGCTCATTATCAACAATCGTAGGCAGGGAACCAAGATGATAAAGTATTCTACTTAGTTTTCTATTTGTATAGTTTCTTTTAACAAAGTAAACCAACTAAATAAATGTTGATTAAAATACAATTGGGCTTTTTAATTCCAAAAATGATTTTCATCAGCACAGTAAGAAAATTCTTCTGGCTTATGTTGCTCATTGAAAGAAGTATCAGAAAATCAAAATCAGAAATTTAAAAATAAAATAAACAATCTGTGAGAAGGCCTCTCTTTGTTTAGACTCCCTATTTCTGACCAGTGATAACATATGTTAGGAAGTTTCCACGTTGTAAGACAACAGATTACTCTGACACCTTACAAAACAACCAATCTCTCCTGTTTGGCTTAAGCAAAATATGGATAGAGAGCATGTCTATCAGCCTTCTATTCTTTGAGCAACATGCACAGCGCCCTCACACACTTTTTTTCTCCTATCATTCAACACCATCCCAATCAGTGAGCCTCTTCGTTTTTGCTACCTGCAGTAATTCTAGTTTCAGGCACACACAACAGATAGAAGGATATTTGCTACTCTGAAAGACAGAGTGATGTGGGTGCTCAGGTGTTTATTCTTCATTTCAAGGAAGACCACAGAACTAGCTCTTAAACATTCTTCAATATGAAAATTTCACAAAACTAAGGCAGGGACCCATGCTTTTTCTCACATTGTTTTTTTCCTTATCCATCTGCCACCCTTCAGAAGACTTCCAAAAAATATACCTCTCCTATACAGTTTGGCTGTATAGATATACTCTAAAATATTTTAAGCTCCAGGTTATCTTTGAGGCAAATGTATAAATCTTTTACCTTCAAAAATAAGATGCTAATTTTAAATAAGAATGGCTATCGTGAACCCAGCCGAAATGAATTTTCACATCCTAGGTTCCAGTGCCCCACGCGTATACGTGAAGTAAGGTGTGGACTTTGAGACTGGACAGAATGACTATTCCTGCTTCAAGAAAACACAGAGGTCCCTTTTATTGCAAACCTTTCCCACATAAACACAAAAGTATTTCTCCTCATTTCAGTGGGCTTCTGAGTTGATGAGCTGCTTAAAGCAGCAATACTGGCTGCACATATGTTAAAATCACTGCCAGATGATGGCTGTTCCAAGGATAACACAGGACACCCCCATAGTGTGTAGGAGAAGGGTAGGAGAGAGAGGGGGGACTGATGCAGAACTGACAGTCCTGATAGGAGCAGATGGTGGTGAATTCTCACAAAGCTTTTTAATACACACCACTCCTTGTTCCAAGCTATTGTATGGGGACTTCCTGCATGCCAGAGTTTTCAAAGCTAATTGCCTTTGTATCTGCTGCCATAACTGTGTTTGTCCAAGGGAAAGCTGGGGGTGAGGGGACAGAAGAGAATGTAGTGTGGACTTTCTGGCACTCTACTACTTACTTCTTCAACTGTCTATTAATTATGTAATTTCATCAGTCATAGATTTCAGAAGGTGGAGCCAGGAATAGATCCGATGCCCTTTGGGGTTAGAGAGTGGCAAAGAGAGAAGAAATAGGGGAGGGCAGGGGTTGGAAAAGGCTGTGTTTAACTTCATGGAAAGGCATAAAAATCAAACTC
Organism: Lynx rufus; assembly: GCF_022079265.1. Lineage (NCBI taxonomy): Eukaryota > Metazoa > Chordata > Mammalia > Carnivora > Felidae > Lynx > Lynx rufus. The sequence goes on from NW_025814845.1 coordinate 51,474,784, forward strand.
AGCGTTGAAAAAAATCACCTTGATAAAAAAAAAGTCTCAGAGTGTTTCCAAAAACAGTTAAGAGAGATTGGGGGCTTCTCCTGAACCAGGGCAAGTGTTCCTGGGGAGATGAGCATCCTGTATGCGTGTCCTCGGTGGGAGACACTTTGTTTCCATGCCTCCTCTTAAAGCACTTGCTGCCCATCATTTTTCCTTGCTGAGCACCCACTGTGTGCTGTTGAGAGCTATGAAGGATGGAAAAGATAGGGTTCCCCAGAGAAACAAAACCAATAATGCGTGTAGATAGATAAATACATAGAGATGCACTTTAATCATCTAATTCATGTAATTATATCATGTAAGTTTGGAGGCTAGGAAATCCAAAATCTGCAGGGTAAGCCAACAGGATGGAGATTCAGAGAACAGTCAATGTTGCAGCTCAAGTGTGAAGGCGGTCTGGCAGCAGAATCTCCCTTTCATGTGGGATGTCTTTTTTTTTTTTTCCTCTTAAGACCTTTACTAACTGGATGGGGCCCACCCACATTAGGGAGGGTAATCTGCTTTACTCAGGCTGCTGATTTAAATGTTAATCTCATCTAAAAAATACCTTTACACTAACATCCAGGCTGGTGTTTGACTAAATATCTGAGTACCCTGGCCTAACCAAGTTAACACATAAAATTAATCAGCACATATAATCACCCGCCTCATTTAACTTAAAAGGGAATGAACCTCCATAGGAAACTTCTTAACGACCCACCTCTTTTCCACTGTGTGAAAGTACTTGCCTTCTGTGAAAGTCTGTTCAAAATAAATTTTATAAACTCTCTTTCCCAGGTATAGCCTTTATATAGTGTTTCATTTTTAAAAACTCTGAAATACCAAAATATTCACCAGTTTTCTTCTCTTAATATTCAAAATTACCTTGTCCAACAAACTTCTCAGTTGTAGGGAATTGACTTGAATGAAAGCAATTACTTTCACTCCTCTCTAAACCTGGGGACCTTGCTAATCTGAGATTTAATATTTTAGTCCTGGTTATTTAAAAAGTCAATATGATTGGTATAGTGTGTGGGGGAAGGGTGGGGAGAGGTAGAAGAAGATACAAAAAGGAGGCAGGTGGGGCACCTGGGTGGCGCAGTCGGTTAAGCGTCCGACTTCAGCCAGGTCACGATCTCGCGGTCCGTGAGTTCGGGCGGTCCGTGAGTTCGGGCGGTCCGTGAGTTCGGGCGGTCCGTGAGTTCGGGCGGTCCGTGAGTTCGAGCCCCGCGTCGGGCTCTGGGCTGATGGCTCAGAGCCTGGAGCCTGTTTCCGATTCTGTGTCTCCCTCTCTCTCTGCCCCTCCCCCGTTCATGCTCTGTCTCTCTCTGTCCCAAAAATAAATAAACGTTGAAAAAAAAAATTAAAAAAAAAACAAAAAACAAAAAGGAGGCAGGTGAATTTCTTGAACATTTCATTCCATGAAACTGAAATTGTCATTGGGTATAATACACTAAGATTTTCTTTTCTATTTTTGGAGATTCTGAGTGAGAAAGAATTGCAGCTATGTTCCTTTAACTTAAAAGTGTGAATAATAAATATAAAATTACAATTTATTTTTTACAAAACATGTCATCTAGTTATGATTTGTTCATTTGGCCTGACTAAACAGTCCTAAACCATGCCGGGAAGCTACTGTCAGACCCATACTTCAGAATTGGCAAATGAGATTGAAAGCGATTATGAAAACAGCTTTTGGCTACTTGATTGGGAAGTAGGAAAAACAGGATTTAAACCATGTCCATCTGCTTCTAAATCTAAGGAGCTTAAGGGCGGGGAAGCTATACATTAGGCTTCAGGTATGTGCTTCAATTCATTTACCAGATGGGAATAAAATGACGCTTCTCAGAATTGTTTTCAGGATCACATAAGGGGTGCAGAAAAAGTGGCAAGCACAGTGGTTAGCATAGGGGAAATCCTCAATTCTTGCTAGCCTTTAGAATTACTTATTAGCAACATCCACAACTCTGTCTAAGAGGGCTATGGAATGAGCCCTCAGTCCCAGCACCTAGAAAAGGGACCTCTTGGTTCACACTGCAGCGTTGTTCAGCTTTTTAGGGGTTCCCAACTGTATAATATATAATGCATTCAAAGATAAAGTACCCCTTGTAATTGAGCAATGTCTCTGCGTATAATTGGCAGGATAGAAGTAGCTGCCACTTCACTGTCAGTGGTCTAAATGTTAGCAGGGGTGAAAATAATAGCCTTGGGGGAAAAAATACAGAGAAAGAGGTAACCAATTGGAGCAGTACCCAGCTGGGCCAAGCACCTTAGGTATCTTATGTCTAACAGCAAGGAGAGCTACTTCGTAAAACTCCCTGCGCCACCAGACCCTAGGGATACAATGTCATCCATATAGTTAGTTTCTTTCTCTCTTATCAGAATTTTAGGGATGGAAATTCAAGGCAAAATTAAAATTTTCACAAGTTAAACTGTTGGTTGGTTAAGTAGATCATATTGGACATTATTCTCTGAAAAATCATCTCATGAATCTTTTAATCACATATTGATACTATAAAATGGGGGGTAGTGTTCTCCACTTGGCATATAGAGGAACTGAGAGATATAGAACTTAATTAGATGGTACTTGGACTTATAAATCAGTGAAAAACCCAGAATTGAATCCAAGTGGTGTTTCTATTCATATTGTCTATTCAGAGAACCAAATGGCATCCTTTACATTTCAGAAAGAACAATAAATCAAACTCAGTTTCCTTCACAATCTCTGGGTAGTATAAATTCAGTATTCCGAAATGAAAAGAGCACCTTAGATTAAAATATCAATATAACTGTCTTCTGAAGAATCAAATAAAATATTAAATCTAAAATAAGTTTGTTTATACTGACAAGCTCAGTGAAAAATATCAAAGTCAGTTTGTCTAAGCAATAAACCTATGAAAATCAAGTTGCCAGACATAAATGCTTATGGGTGACATTGTCTATTACTATAGTGCCAAACAAATATTGATGAAAACTAGACAATACATTTAGACCATGAAATGTAATGATTCAGCGTGCTAACTTTCTCTACCACCTTTTAAACATTTTTTTTCTTTTAACAGTGAAGCCCAATGAAGACAGACTCCTGGGAAAGACACCAGTCTTGATTTACAATTTACCTATTCACTGAAGGGCTAACAATTCTTGCTATTCTTTCATTGTTGCCCTGCAAGATCTCAAGTGTGCTCAGCTTTGAGAACAGTTTGTGCAAAGAAAAGATAATCATGTCTGGTGTCTGGCTTATACTGGGTTCTCCCAGAAGCTCTACTGTGAGATTAGGATTTATGTGCAAGTAGTTTATTGAGGTGAACATCTCAGGAGAGTAGCGAAGTGAGGCAAAGAAGGGAAGAAAGCCAATATAGGGTGTTTCATAAGCAGGTGAACACTGTGGACAACTAGGACTCAGTCTGGCTTTGTACTTTTGGCAGAGGATGAGAAAGATGTCCTAGAGTTTTACAATGGGAGGAAAGAGAGAGCTGGAGTACTTATATACCAATTCCCATTTGTAATTCATGGGCAGCTGGGGGCGGACTGGGGGTAGTCATTAGTAGTTAACTCCCTAGTGCTTCTGGCTTGCCTTGACTCAGACCTGTGGAGTCAGAAAAAACCTTTAGAATAAAACCTGAAGGCATTTGCATTAACAAGGCTGTGAATGCCAGAGGGATAGAGCTGGGAAACCTACAGTATCTTCTAGTAGTTCTTAACCTCAGATGTAGACTAGACTACTAAGTACAGCATGGTCATCAGTCTTTATCACTATACTTCCTAGACCCTTTTGTGTGCAATCCCTTTGATATTTACATAGGGCAGGGATTCTCAATGACCCTACTGGCACCATATGTCATGGCCAATTGTAAGATGTGTAGCACTAATGTATTACTAGTAAGAGTTCAGTTACCAAAATTTGAAAATAATTAACCTTTTTAATGAATTTAAATAACTCCCAGGTTATTCTTTTTGATCCATCCATCTACATCCCTGGATTGGTACGTTTCTTAAGAAAAAGAGTGAAGAATGGAGTGAGCATTTGTACTCTGAAATGCTTATAACCAAGAGTCTACCTCATGTACCCCACAAACTGTAGTGCCTCGCTCATATAGACAAATCTTTACTCTGTATTTTATGGATTAAAACAGCTCAGAATCTGGTATAGGCAGCAATCCATCTCATATATATTCCTTCTGAGTAAAGGACTTGCACAGGACATGCCAAACACAAATCCTCAAAGAGTTTGAGGCATATTCTCTCTCTTTTTGTGGAAAAGTTTAACTTCCATGAGAAATTTAGTTAGATGTCTGATCAAGTACTTTCCAAATGGCATGCAATAATCCAGATTGCAAATAGCATTCAAAATTAGAAAAGATTGGCATGTTACCACATCCGGGTTTAAAGTCAGTCATGAAGAAGTAAAGTGCTTTATAATTTTAGCCACCCAGAAGAACAAAGAGAGAGTATGTATGGTCTAGAACATCAAATAAAATGTTCTCAAAGCAGAATTTGTTAAATTTTTTAGCATGTCTGAGAGTTGCTATAAGAATGCAAGTATGTGTGTTTCAGTGCATTTTATAAAGTGGAATCAGAGAAGAATCTGTCCGAGAGAACATCATTAGGAAAGATATTAATTATTGATTCAACACTTTGAATGTTGAGTACTGTGCTAATAAAAAAAAAAAAAACCTCTTGCCATTACAGATCTTAATTCATACATTCAGAATATGCATACCAAATTTTAAATACTAGAAAAGGCATCAGAAAACTGTATATAATTATTTTGAAATGACAGGTTGAGAAATAAGTGCCAAAAGTTCATAAGAGGACCTCATCATTATTGATGACTTGGTTGAGACGACAGACATTGAACTCAACCTGAAAGATAGGTAAAGTTTGGATAGGATCAAACAACCATCAGGTTAAGGACAGAAGACAGAAGCAGTGAGTAGAGAGACCTGAGACTACTTAGAACAGTTTCTCACATAATGATTATTGATGTAGTAGACATTCAATGAATAATTCAGTATTCAATAGTTCACTATTGAGAACTCAGTAAATCACTATTATTTTTAAGCATTTATAACAACCATCAAAAGGACAGAGCTATGAATTTGAGATTCATTGCATCTCTGCATTCTGTTTAATGTTTGTATCAATTTTTCCCAAGCATCAGACAGTAGGTCACCAATTAAAGGATTTAATGATACTAAATGTTGAAAATTGTTTCTTAAAGACCATTAGGAGGAAAGAAAATGTCTTTGTAAAAAACTACTGTGAATAATCCTTTTCTATATTATTAAAGGCTTAATTTTCAAGTCAATCCAGATTTGAGTTTTTCTGAATAGTAAAGAAAAGACCTAGACAATAGTCAAAATCTTGTCTCTTCTATCATTCTATCCATTCAATAAGAAGACATCAGAAAAAAATGCTATGTTTAAGGGCATTATGAGACCACCCACACAAAATAATTTGGGCAAAATTGTCTCCAAAGGAATTGTTTCAAAAGGTCATTTATTCATAACTTTGCAGAAATACTTCACTGAGGTCCTTGTAAACTTCCCTGATAATGTGAGTTTCTTGAGACCACAATTATAGATAAAATTTAATGGGTTTTAAAAAATGTTATATAACAAACATGTTTATGAGCTTTATGTATATCCCCATATATTCCTTACAATAACCCTTGGAGGTAAGGGATATTATTATCCCCATTTTACAAATGAGGAAGACTAAACTACAAAACGGTTAAGAAATTTGTCCAAGGTTTCAAAGATATTAAGATTTGAACCCAAGATGTTTAAGGAGCATTCCTACATTTAATATTAAGAGTTATAATAACTTTTAATATCCCTGTCTATTAATTATAATATCAATGTCATTTCTGGATCTGTTGGGGTTTTTTTGACTAATTTTCTTCCTCATTATGGATCATATTTTTCTGCTTCTTTACATGACTGATAATCTTTTATTGGATATCATACAATATGAATTTTGCCTTGATAGACATTTTTATATTCCTTTAACTCTTAAGTTTCATTCTGGGATTCTATTACATTTTTTGTAAATAGTTTCAGCCTTTTGAGGCTTACTTTTACGTGTTGTTAGACAGGACCAGAGTAGCCTTTAGTCTAGAGCTAATTTTACCCTACCAATGATGCAATGCCCTATGAGTACTCTAACCCCAGGCCATTTATAATGAAAATTTTTCCAGTTTGACTGGTGACAATATGAATAGCTCTGATCCTGTGTGAGGACTGACAGCTCTTCTGTTCATTCGTTTCTCTGGGTGGTTCTTTACCCTCCCTTACATCATATTCTCACATTCCTTCACCAATTAGTATTCCTTTAAAGACTTAGGGAATCCTTCGCATCTCTGTAGAACTCACTCTGCATAGCTCTTTCCGACCACTGTTCTGCCTTGAAAACTCTAAACCATTTAGGCCTTCCTCAATTCCTAGCACTGTCTCATCAACTCCAGGGCACCACTGGCTCTGGTTGGGTTTCCTTTGCTTCTGCTGCCACCTGGAAACTTTAAAAACGAAAGGAGAGGGGTTCCTGGTGGCTCGGTGGGTTGGGCTACCAATTTCAGCTCAGAGTATGATTCCGTGGTTTGTCAGTTCTCTATGCTGATAGCTTGGGGCCTGGACCCTGCTTCGGATTCTGTGTGTCTCTCACTCTGCCCCTCCTGGCTTGCATTCTCTCTCTCAAAAGTAAATAAACATGTTTAAAAAATGAAAAAAATAAAAATGAGGGGCGCCTGGGTGGCGCAGTCGGTTAAGCGTCCGACTTCAGCCAGGTCACGATCTCGCGGTCCGTGAGTTCGAGCCCCGCGTCAGGCTCTGGGCTGATGGCTCGGAGCCTGGAGCCTGTTTCCGATTCTGTGTCTCCCTCTCTCTCTGCCCCTCCCCCGTTCATGCTCTGTCTCTCTCTGTCCCAACAATAAATAAAAACGTTGAAAAAAAAAATTTAAAAATAAATAAATAAATAAATAAATAAATAAATAAATAAATAAAAATGAAAGGAGAGACATTTTAGAGCTCACTTTGTTTGAATCCCTTTTCTCAGGAATCATTTTTCTTTGTTGCTTTCAAATTCTGCAAACCTTTTTTCCCCTCTCTTTTCTCTTTTCCATTCTTTCTTTCATTCTCTTTGCTTTTTTTTTTTTTTTTTTAGTTGTTTCATACAAGACAGTAAACCCAGCCCCTACTACTCCATCTTAAGCACAAGTGGAAAGGTTTTGCTAGAGGAACTCATTTCCTAAGGTCTAATCCCATACATCGTTCAACTAGCGACAAGCATCTAAGTCATCTGATATGAAATGTGATAAAAGTAAGTAGTAGGATTCATAATTGTTGCCATCCTTCACGTAAGTCAGGTTATGAGTGGGAAACAGATGGTATGCTCACATTGGATGATTTAAGGAGAAGTTAATAAGGGGGGAATTTAGCAAAGTATGGGCATTATTTAGGAAAAACAACAGGGATGGTGCAGTATCTTAAGATTACTAACAGAAGGGGAGCTGTTGCCACCCTAGACCTGAAAGTGGAAGAAAGATTACTTATAGAACAATGAAAAATAATTATCCTTGAGAGAAGCTGTAGAAGTCAATACAGAAATGCAGCCAACCTAAATTATCTAACAAAAAAGGTTTAGGTCAATATAAACCCTGACCTCACAGTAATACTACCTTCAAGATCTCCTGCCAAAGACTTCTATTGATCCCAAGCAGAAGTTGGAGGTCAAAGGAGTCATTTGATCTTCTATATGGGTCAGTTTCAAGAATGATTGGTGCAGAATAGAGAATTCATGAAGAGATTTAATCTGGAAAGACACCGGAAGATTTCTAGGACATTCCACCATAGTAAACATAGTAAACTAGGACATTCCACCATAGCACACATAGGAAAAGATGATGTGTACATTGTTATCAACTCTAAGAGCTGATGAACATGAGTAAAAGGAAATAAAATGGTCATGTCACATTCACATTGAATAACACCACAATAAAATATGGTGACTATGTTAGCATGTCTATATAGATGATATCTTTACAAATATCCACAGTAGTCAGATAATTATACACACAGGAAATCTGAATAAGATCAGTAAGCATCACAATCAATTTAACCACTTAATCATTATTTTAATAGTGGTTTAGTAAGTAGTTGTTAACCTATCATTCATCAAGTATTTCTACATGCTCAGCATTATACCAAGAAATAGGAGCATATGAGAAAGCAAAATATGTGGTTGTTATGGTCAAGGGCTTTACAATATACTTTGGAAAACAAAACATGCATGCAACTAAGTAATCAATTAAACACACACACAAACATACACACCAGGTTTTGTTATCTAGAGATAAATGATATAAAGATGTTCATATGATGGTCATGTAAGGAAACAGCAATTACAATGACAAAAAAGGACAGGTAACTTAATAAGGGCTGTTACCCTTCCCTGCTACAACAGCAGAGAGGCAAGCATGGCAAACTCTAAAAAGAATCCTGTCATGATTCCATCATAGCCCAAGTTTTATAGCAAGAAGCTTAGCACTACTAATAAACTGGTAATGATGGTGAGATGAAGAGGGCTTTGCCTCCAATACAAAATTAAAATATTATCTGTACTAAACTGTTTTAATAACTGAAAATACCAGAAAAGAGGTGGGACGGCTCTAAATTATTGTGAACAAAGCTCACTGTGCCAACATAAAAGAAAATTCTCGAAGCACCATTGGTATCAATTATTGAAAACAAATTTTTAAAGTTTTGCATTTATACTTCAATAAATTGAGATTCCTCAACCACAGAATTTCAGAATCACAATATAAAAGGACCATCATAGAATGAAATATATGTAGATACTTAATTTGCAATTTAGAGGAATTTATAAATCTATATACTGCTTTCTTATAAAATTTTGATGATGTAGAATTTCTTATTGGTTTTGCTCTTTGTTGTTGGAGCCCTGTTACTAATGACCTTCGATTTCCTGATATCTCCTCCACTCAATAAAAATGTCCTATTACTTAGCTTTTACAAATATATATATGTTATATATATATAATAAATAATAATAATATATATTAATATATAATATATATAACAAATAATATTAAATAAAATAAATAATAGTAATAATGCATAATAAATAAATATATAATATATATAATAATAAATAATGAATACTGATGAGTGGTGTTCACACAAATAGGTGCAAAAAAACAAACTGTAGCACAAAGAGAAAAATGCCAAAGCATATTAGACTATTCATCAGTTGTTTTTTTTTTAATGTTTTTATTTATTTTTCAGACAGAGAGAGACAGAGCATGAGCAGGGGAGGGGCAGAGACAGAGGGAGACACAGAATCGGAAGCAGGCTCCAGGCTCTGAGCTGTCAGCGCAGAACCCAACGCGGTGCTGCAACTCATGGACTGTGAGATCATGACCTGAGCCGAAGTCTGACGCTTAACCGACTGAGCCACCCAGGCGCCCCAAGGTTATTCATCAGTTTTTAACATGCCTTTGACAAAAAAATAAATAAAACTGATAACATAAATTAGGAAAAGTATCTTAGTTTTAGAAATCAGGAGCAAAATATCTTAAATTGAATTAAAAATCATATTTCAAATTTGCCTTTCCATTAAAGGGTCCCCAAAGGCCAAATTGATAAGGCGTAGAACAATTCCTCTGTCAAAGAGCTATTCTGACTTACTTGGCATTGATTAGAAACCTGATCCCCACATAGGTATTTCAGAACCATGCAAGCATCAAATAAATGTGGTGATGTAATTTACATAATCAGGAGACAAATGGTTAGTTTTTACCTAGGAGAACTGCCTTCTGACTTGCCTCTGTTTCTTTTGTCTTTCAGAGTTTAGTTCATATCTATTGCTTCTGGTCTACAGTTTTAATTAATAATTGAAGTGACACTTTAAGGAACGTCATGAGTTCTTTGGATCTACCCAGAGCTATTAAATAGTCATTCTGCTTTCTCTTTATTTGTTGATGTGAAGCCATTGGAAACCATTGTAATTCTTTCTCAATCAAGCACAGGTACATCAGGGACTATGTAAAAAATGAAAGACCATTTTAGAAATGTTCAGTTAGTACCAATTCAGAAATTCTGACCTAATCCATTACATTGTGAAATTTGGATGAGGAGATACTATCATTAAAGTCCCAAATTTTCTGCGTGACTCACAGATACATTGAAATGAAAAACTCAGGGGCTCCTGGGTGGCTCAGTCGGTTAAGCGTCCGACTTCAGCCAGGTCAAGATCTCGCGGTCCGTGAGTTCAAGCCCCGCGTCGGGCTCTGGGCTGATGGCTCAGAGCCTGGAGCCTGTTTCCGATTCTGTGTCTCCCTCTCTCTCTGCCCTCCCCCGTTCATGCTCTGTCTCTCTCTGTCCCAAAAAAAATAAATAAACGTTGAAAAAAAATAAAAAAAAAATGAAAAAAAAAATGAAAAACTCAGTTTTAAATAGCTTACAACATGACCTTCACAGATATTTGACTTAAGAAAGGATTAAGCAATTTGTGAAATCTTTCTGTTCTGTAGAATTAAAAACAAAAACAAAACATGAGAAATCTCCCTTGAACCAAATAATTTTGCTTTCCAAGTGCACAGAATATAAGTTGCTTGCTCAAAGACATAAAGGATGCCATTAAAAAAATCAAGAAAAAAATCCTGTTAACTATTCCAAATTGATTTCTATTGTTTTCTTAAATAGAGAATGGATAAAATCTCTCTTTATATATAACATTATGTGGAAATCTTAAAAACAACAAAAACTGAATGACAAAGAAAGAAGAGAGAAATATGCTACTCTAATTCTTTAAGGTTTTACCTGATATTTCCTAATAACCTGAAATAATTAAGCTCTCTTAACTGAGAAATTATTAAAAATAAAATTTGCAGATCTTAAGCATTTTAATGGAATTAGACATAAACATTTTATCTTTTTTTAATGTTTATTTTTAAGAGAGAGAGAGAGAGAAAACATGAGTGGAGTAGGGGCAGAGAGAGAGGGAGGCAGAGAATCCAAAGCAGGCTCCATGCTGTCAGCACAGAGCCCCCTGTGGGGCTTGAGCTCTTGAGCTGTGAGATCACGACCCAAACCGAAACCAAGAGTCAGACACTTAACTGGCTGAGCCACCCAGGCGCCCCAAACATAAGCATCTTCTAAAGGAAGTTGGTTCTTTACAAGATACCAGTGGTTCATTGGATCTGACTCAAGTTGATCAAAGCTTTTCCCTAAATATATTTTCTGTTTATCTTTTAAAACTGGTTAAAGAGGACTTCCGTGATGGCAATCCAAGTTTTCTCTTCCACCCATATTTTTGCCTATGTAAAAAGTGTATTAGAAAGTCTTAGAAAAGATTTAAGATTAGGGGTAATAAACATACTTAACCTGTTTTCAATTACTGCCACCCTCTTAAAAGGGTAATTATTGAAAGTGGGACTACATTAATTTTTTTTAAAGAAATCACTTTATTTCATTTTATGTAAAGCTTTAACTTTCACCAGAAACTGAAAGCCATCCATTCCATAAGATTAAAAGCAAGTGGTGTTTTCTAAGTCACTATAAATGATCTCCTTAAGGGGGAAAAAGACGATAAAGAAGAAGGAAAAAATACTACCAAGCAATGAGCTAGAATAATGGACTCTCAGAACAGGGAACATCAGACACTTGTTAAAACTATAAATTGAGATGCTGCATTATTCACTTTCTATGCAACCACACATATATTTGAACTGCTATTTGTAAGTGGGTGGTTCCATAGTGAGACCGTATAATGTGTAAAGATATTTAAGCAATTTATCAGTGATATTAAGAAGTATTATTTAATGTGCTGCAGAATACTATAAATTGCACATGGTAACACTCTCATAAATTGGACTTAGAATAATAATCTGTATACTAATGGAGCAATGACTTTCTAAGAAAAAGAAAGTTCTTTGAAAATCTTCATTGTTCTTAAAACCATGCTATATCTCAGCCTCCACAGAAAATTAAACAGCCACTGCTTTTAAAGTTATGTATATCACCTTGAGGGGCGCCTGGGTGGCGCAGTCGGCTAAGCGTCCGACTTCAGCCAGGTCACGATCTCGCGGTCCGTGAGTTCGAGCCCCGCGTCGGGCTCTGGGCTGATGGCTCAGAGCCTGGAGCCTGTTTCCGATTCTGTGTCTCCCTCTCTCTCTGCCCCTCCCCCGTTCATGCTCTGTCTCTCTCTGTCCCCAAAATAAATAAACGTTGAAAAAAAAAATTTAAAGTTATGTATATCACCTTGAAACAATAGTAAGCAAACAGGAAACAAAAGTAGCAAATGTGAACTTAGTTTGAAATCTATACTATAGAAAAACAAAACAGACCTCGTTTGTCAAAATTTGGAGGTGTGGAATGTTCAGCATATTTCTCAATGATAAGCCCAGCAAACAGGACACACAATCAAAACTACCTCTTTTTCCTTTGAAAAGGTCCTCCAGCCCATGTCTTGAATAGCTTCTTTATTCCCCAAACCTAATGTGCTTAAAATCTATCCCACCTATACAGTGTTTAAGAGTTTTACGTTGTTTCAGTAATTATTTTCACAGTGGCATCTCCCCAGTGAGTTGCTAACAAAAAATCCACAGAGAAAGTTCTGCTTAGAAGGAATGAAATTCCACAGTACAACATGCCATTGAATGAACAGGCACTCCGAATAGATTTTATGCAGATAATGTACTCGCTGCACTTTTTCTTCCATTTAATCCACATTTGTCTGAAAAGTCAGCTCTATTAGGGGGCAGGTGTTTCTTTGCTTTCATCCCTTGTTTCTTAAAGAAAAAAAGATGTAGTTTATAAGCTGTCTAGTTGTTACCCCTTTGGGTTCTTCCAGAATAATTCCAAAAGGATATAAACTATAATATCTACATATAACTAGAATATCTATCTTTCAATCAATTATATCTATCTATCATCTATCTACCTATCTATCATCTAAGACATGAAATGAAGCACAGAAAGCATAGCTACTGAGGAAAGCATGGCCTCTGAGGGAAATCAATTTAATAGTGAATAGAATAAAACAGAGCTGAATAGTGGTATTAGATGATCTCCTTCCTAACTTTCATTTCTATAAGTTGCTCAGCTAAAACTCGAACTCCCTAGACATTGAAACTCTGGTGTTTTAAGTTTCATACTTTGGTAAACCACTTAAATGCATAAACTGATGATATAATTTTCCAAAGCTACTAAGAAAATAATATTTGAGCAAATTATGACTAAGGTAGAATTTTATATGAAATTGCTAAGAGAATGTTCCAGTTATAAGGAACAGTTAGGTTAATGTTTTGGCTTTGATGACTGGACCTGAGAACGCCATGTTTTGAAGGCAAGGATCAGGAACCAAAGCTCATCTACAGCCTAGACAGTAAAATTTGGCCTAATTCAACAGATTTTACTGCTCCCCATTTACATTACAAATTGAATGAGATAAATACTGTTAGAGTGAACCTCCTTTCTCCTGACTTTATTTCAGCTTAGAGAAACATCGATTACTTTAACTCTCTTATCATTTCTCTACCCCATAATACAATCCTTCAACAGGGAGAAATATATTTCATTTGGGTAAATTTGGGAATGGACTCTGGGAATTCCAAGTTTAATCAGTTTCTTCTTTCTCTCTCTTCCTTCCTTCCTTCTTTCTTTCCTTCCTTCCTTCCTCCTTCCTTTATTCCTTTCTTCTTTCTTTTTTTTTTTTTTTTATCTTTTCCCTATATGCCTGCCCACGGACATTTTCTTTGGTCCTCCAAGCTACAGGAAATGTTCAATGAAAAAGGCTTTGCCCTTGCCTGAAAGGCCTTGGATTTGTCCAGCACTGCTTTGGATCAGTCTGTATACATGGTTTAACATTAGTAAGCACATTTTGGTCACACATATGTCCAGTTCTTCAATATTTCTAGAACAATAAAAGTGACATTCCCTCTACCACCACCATCTATTTGTCTTTTTTTGGTCTATTAGTAGAACTCATGTGAAAGATAAAGGAACTCATGTGAAAGATGCTAAGAACCCATGTGAAAGATAAAGGAATATTTTTGTATTGACCTTCTCAAGTGCCAATAAATATGCTATCTTAAAACTAATTTATTTTTTTAAATGTTTTGTTGTTTTTCTTTAACTTTTTAACTTTATTTGTTTATTTTGAGAGAGACAGAGAGAGAGAGAGAGAGAGAGCATGAATGGGGGAGGGACAGAAAGAGGTAGAGAGAGAATCCCAAGGAGGCTCCATGCTGTCAGCATAGACCCTATGTGGGGCTAGGACCCATGAACTGTGAGATCAAGACTTGAGCTGAAATCAAGAGTAAGTCATTTAACCAATTGAGCCACCCCTTAAAACTAATTTAAATAATGAAATAGATGTAGGCTTTGTTATATTAATTTGCTTACTTCTCAAAATAATCCTATGAGCCCATTTACAGATACATAAAGAAACTGAGGCATAAACTATGGTTAGGTAACTAGTTTTTTGCCCAAGTCCCAAAAGCTGGTAAGTGGCACAGTTAAGATATGAACATGTATGATCTGGCCCCAGTGCCCATATTCTTAATCACTACAGGGTGCAAGACATTAATTAGTATTTCACTTAAGTAACCTCCAATAGTGTTCCATTCAACATAGTTCTACACCTCCTCAAATAAGCAAAAAACAATACTATCCCTAGTCATAAATAATGTAATAGAAAAAAACACTGTCTATAATAGTAATAAAGTTGAAAGATATATAAGAAGAAACCTAGCAAGAAACATACAAAAATGTAGAAAACTATAAATTGTTAATGAAAAATATGAAAAATGGGTTGAATTAGTAGATATGCTATGTTTATAGACAAAGTATAATAAACTCAGTATTTTGAAATGCCAATTTTCCAACAGTAAATCTGTAATTTCCATATAATGTCAGTGAAAATCCTAGAATATTTTTAACAGAATTTGAAAGACTGATTCTGAAATTCATATATTTGAGTAATGCCACCAGAAACTATGAACACAATTCTAAAGAATAAAAATAAGGTGGAACAAATTGCCTTACAAGTTATCAAAACTTATTAATTAAGGTGGTATACTGACACAGAAAGAGACAAATAGATCAATGAAAAAAAAAACAACAAAGCAAATACATTCTAATGCTAATATGGAAATTTGAAATATGGTATGACATTAAAATTATTCAATAAATGTTTTTGTTACAAGTGAATTGTCACAAAGAAAAAAATATATACTGATACCTGAATATACTATAAACAAAAAAAAATTGCTAAGGGAGTAAATATTTAAAAGCAAAATTATTAAAATATAAGGTAAACCGACATGATCTTTGTTCCAGGTGGTTATTTCTTTAAAAAGATACAAAAAAACATAGCCTTGGAGTAAATCATTATTAAATTTGATTAATTCAATTGTATTTAATTTATATAAATTTTTGAACAAATGAAGGAATTATACATAAAATTGAAATATTTGAATAGACTTACAGAAAAAGTTACTACATAAACATTGAAGAATTGGTTTTCAGAAACTTAAAAAAAACATACACAAATCAAAATTACAGGACCCCATAGAAATTATTGCCTGGAATTAAGCCCAGTCAGTTCACACACGCACACACACAGACAACACCACAATAAAAAATAACATGGTAAAATATCTTTCTGTAACTCTAGCATCCAGAGCTCAAAAACTTCTTTCACCCCCTTTACAATCTTTCTAGAACAAGGCACCATTATTTTTTGTCAGGCTCATAGCTATAGCCTCTCAACTCATCTACCAGTACCTATGCTTCTCCTCTTCTGTCTACTCTCAATGTAACAAAGAGGTCTCATGAAATTAAGGGTTAGATTAAAACAATTCTGAACAAAACCTGTGCTTTCTTCATCTCAATTTGAGTTAAAGCCTTTCAACATAGGGCAATTATAAATCCCATTTTGCCCAACGGAGTCCTGTTTTACATTTGTTGTCCCAACCCAGTCACTAATAGGACTCCCTCATTCTTAAAAGTGTCCTGTTGGATGACCAATATATAGTAATTTGGTAAAATCCAATCCCTGTGACATCTCTTTTCTCATCTTGTGCCACTCTCCCCCCAAAACTATTCAGCATTACTGTCAATCCCTGCAAGTTCCTGTCTCAGGGCTTTTTGATTTACATCTTTTAACTTTATTTATTTGCTTGTTTGTTTGTTTATTTATTTATATTTGAGAGAGAGAGAGAGCGCACGCGCAGGGGAGTGGGCCAGAGAGGAAGAGACTATCTTAAGCAGGTTCCGCCCTCAGCACAGAGCTCCATATGAAGCTCCATCCTATGACTGCGGGGTCATGACCTGAGCCAAAAATCAAGAGTCAGACAGTCAACCAACTGAACCATCAGGCTCCTCTGCATCTTTTATTTCCTCAGCCTGGAACCCAAACATCCCTTGTCTGCATCTATTTCCTCAAAGTATTTGATAAAATTTCAACTTATCAGTTAAGAGTTATTTTATTCATATTTTATTTATAATAGCAATACTACTCCCCCACTTTCACAAGGTATATTCCATTCTTTAACTATGCTTTATTTTCCACCATAACTTTTACCAACATTTGACATATGTTCAATTTTTTTTCTCTTCCTCCATCCATCTAGAATGTAAGCACATTGAGATCAAAACTTTGTACCTGATCAGCCAAGCACTGTTACTTGAACCTAACATGTACTTAACAGATATTTGTTTAATGAGAAAAAGAAAGACTAACTGTATTGCAGAATATAATGTACAATGCTGATGCTATTTACGCAAAATGGCAAAATGTTAAGACATATAAGGAAATATTCTCTGTATTTTACCATCCCACATATACCAAAATCTTTAGTTGTTTGAGGGAAGAAGAGAGAGGAAAGATGATTTGGGAATGGTGCCTTTGGTCATTTCAACCTTTTCTAAAATACTTTCAGACATATATTAGCAAAAGATGAAGTAAATGTGGAAACTTAATAGTTTTAAATTCATAACGGTGGAAAAACTGATATGTTCATATTTTTCATAATTTTCTGTATTTTTTGTTTCTTTAAAATATTATATGTATCAATTATTATCCCTTGTTGGATAGCAGACAACCGTGATTTTATCATTCACTAGCTAATTCTTTATAAAGTCTTCCATAAAATGCAAATTGATTCAAAGAACACGTTTCTTAAACCAATATGCCTCTATGAATATTGTGTTTAATTAAAAACATTGACGCTGATGTAAACTAGAAGCAAACAAATGACGTTCCAGGGTATTATTTCTTCTATAACATAATTGAAAAAGTATTCTTTATTTCAAATTACTTTAGCCATTTTTATTGTTATATGCTAGAGTTTTCTTCCTGTTGTGGTCTCTCACTAGATCTCCAGTTTTGCCCCATGTCTCTCTAATCCCTACTCAGTAAGCCCCTTCTTTCTTTCGCGGAGCATACTAGGAAACTAACATTTACTGAAGTCACTCAACTCCTAGTCTTTTCCTCATCTATGTGCAATGTAACACCCTACTCCACTAATATCACAAAACCAACTGACATCTTGTTTGTGGAAAGTATCTGGTGAACTCTCTACAACACATTTCTCCAAAGATTCAGTGATGAGTTTGGTAGAGAAAAAGATATGGAAGAAAATTAAAGATAGATGTAGGTGTTAAGAGAGAGAGGTTTTTCCATGTGCCTTAAATTACTAGTGAAAAAAGTAACAGGAAATTCTCAGCTGAAGATCTGCTCCCACACTATGACAAAAGCTTCACTGTTCTTCAATTTCTTTGTCAGTAATATATGGAAAATATGTTTCATTTGACTCAGGGAAGATAATATATTTTAAATGATTGTTTGCAATAACAATAATAGCATATCAAAAGGTTATATTGATGAGAACTTTTTTTGGCAACAATGAACATAGAGTCACAACTGGATACCATGACACTGCTGATAAAAATAATTTCAGCAAACCCAGAAAAGGCAAGCAGTTGTTTGGGATTCTTCAGTATCTTTTTTGATACTGAAGAATCTATAAAAATCAATTGAGCAGCTCAAAAGAAATGAAAACTTTAAAGAAATTGTTTTTTGAGTATACTCACAGAAATAATGGAAGATACCAAAATTACATAGAAACAAGTACAATGTAATCAGAAACATTTCAATTAGAGGCTACATTTTCCACAAATTACATTCCATGGAAAAGGCTAAAATTATCTCTAGACATGGTGATAATATCATTCTACCCAAAAGATAAAGTAGAATCTTCTCTGTGAATGAATATTTTTTCTTTTCTTTATGTTTCTTTCTTTTTTTTTTTATTGATTTAGTTCTTTCTAGGACAAAAAAATAGTTTTTATAGAATGAAGTAGTTATATGAAACAGAATAGATAACACACTGACAGATGATTTCCTATACATGAAAAGAACAGTGGCCTATGTATTATTTTCTTCTTCATTTAAAATCAGTTCAAACCCAGATATATGAATAGAATACCTACCACGTTCAAGACACATCATCAAGAATAAAAGGTTTCCTTGTCTTCAAGGTATCTTGTGACTAAAACCTTCCAAAATTAGAATCTATTGTCAATATGCAATGATAAGCTGTGAATTCATATTTCTATGAATTTTTTTCCAACTGAAGCTTTGAATATGTCTAATTGAGCTTCATTTCCACCCAGTTTATGTCTTCAGTTTATAAAATGATTTATTTTTCTGATACCATCAGCAAAAACTATTCATTCTATCTTGTTTCTGTTACCTCCTGAATGCAAGGCATCTATTACAAGGGGCTTAGAATGTAGAAGTTTGTTAGTATGTCATTAAATCCAAGGTACCCATGACACTGCCAGTTAATGAAAAGATTCAAAAAGATACACTGAGTGAATGAATGAATAAATGAACAGAATAAATTGTAAACTTTTATTGAAGTATTTAACACATTGATAAATGGAAAGAGAATACTTTCCAAATCAATCTAGAGATTTAATCGAATTCTAATCAACTTTCCAATGGGGATTGTTTTTATAACTTGCAAGGTAAAGTGATTCTGAACATTGTATTAAAGGAAAACAGTGAGTAATGTCTAAGATAGCAAAGAGATTTTTTAGAAAGATTATTAGGAGATGTTTTCTTATATATTAAAACATAAGCTAAATCTGTAATTATAAAATGTGTGCTAGATATTAGATTAATAGCATAGAACAGGTAGCCTAATATATTAGGAATTTTGTTTATAATAATAAAGCAGCATCAATAATAAGAGTAAACAAATTGATTTTTTAATATTGGAACAATTGGTCAATCACTTAGAAAATAATTAAATTTTTTCTTCATATCTTATCTCCAAATAAATTCTAAGTGGATAAAATATGTGTAATAAATATAAACATTAAAACCTGCGGGTGAAAATTCACATACTTGTTGAAAACTCAGAATGGGCAAGAACTTTCTGCGAATGAAACAATAAATTAAATCATAAAGCAAATTAAATCATAAAGGAAAGAGTCATAAAGGAAAAAGTTGATTTGACAACATAAAATTTAACACACATATATTTAAAACTAATACATATTTTTGAAATCAAATGACAAAGATGAAGAAAGTTACTGCAACAAATATGAAAATTAAGAGATAACACTTTTAAAAAACAGTGACCTATACAAATTAATTAGAGAAGTAATTTATCCATACCCAGTGGATCATTATCAAATCACTCTCAAATCAGACTTAAGGTATGAAGAAACTGGAAAATATCCAACATCCCTAATGAAAAAATGGAAAATTAAATAACCAGATAACATTTTCCACCTATCAAATTTACAAAAAGTTTTGCAAAATGATAACATTCCATTGTTTCATGAAATCAGCCCCAACGGCATTCTTACCAAAGGCTGGTAAAGAGGATACATTGAACTAACCTTTGGAGAAAGCAATTTCGACAGGTAATAAGAGGACAGTGATTTTTCCTTATAGATGTATAAAGCTTGTGAAGCCATGACCCTTATAGTCCAGCTTTAGAATAATGTCACAGCCAAAAAAGCACCAAGTCTGCAAAGTCAAAACAAAACAATCTCTTTTATTTTTGTAACATTTTTATTGAGTTGCTTATCTTAGACCAGATTAGCAACTCTTAACAAATCCCCTCTTGTTCTATTTACTCCCTCACTCTGTGAAGCTGCCCTTTTTCAACACTCCATGAAAAAAATTCCTCCCAATAGACAAGTCTGAATGTATCTGCATTACCTCCATGGCTCCTCAATGCTTACCAGCAAAATGAAAAAGAATGGATGGCAAACCATGGATATGGCAGGGAGGGAGGTAGATAAAGAGAAACAAATAAATAAATTGAGGGAACATGGCTGAAGTTTCCTTTCATGAGCAGGGTTGATGAAAAACTTAGGAATGCTCCTAAATTAATATTTTGTTCTGTCACACAAGAAAATAATATATTGTCAAAGACTGTTGTTTAAAGAAAGATTCACATGCAGCACTTAAATAATAACAAGATAGTTGGATTTAATTTATGCCCATTTATAGGTAAGAGATTAAGAAAGTCAATCATTTCATATAGGGAATTTTATGCAATGCTTCAAAACCATGTATTTGAAGGAGACTGATATGAGGAAATTCTAAGTGGGGGAAAAAAGTAGAGTAGAAAATGTATTTCCAATATGACAATATTTTTACAAGAAGAAAACTAAAGGACGTGCACCAAAAATGTTGCTATTGATATTCTAGTCATTTTCTTCTCCTTCTTTGTATTATGTTTTCCAAAGCTCTGGCAATGAGCATGTTTTATTTTAATGATTTTTTAAATGGGAAAATGACCCTTTAGAATATTTGGTTTTATTTTAATCCCTGTATTTATACTGATATGAAAGAGGTGGCTAATTGCCAGTCAATCTCAGTTACTAAGAAGTTAAAGCAGTAAATTTTCTTCCATTAGATATGGCTAAGGCTAATCATTAACATTCCTGTTGTCTTTCTCTCCACTATTATTACAGAAGCTGGAGGAAATGGCATAATCATGAATCTAAACTCAGAATGGTAACTGACAGTGTGTTGGTAAAAGAAACTCATTTTACCTAGCACAAGTCTAAAGAGAGACCACAGAACCAATTTATCTTCTGATAGTCCCAATTCTAAATGAGAGGAGAAATGGCAATGCATTAGTCTATGTCTCTCATGTCACATTTCTAATTTAACACATTACTGAGAAGATAAATCTTTGAATATGTCCTGCATAAATAACACGTTGTTATGACTCTGTTAATAAAGCATGAACAATTTAGCCTAAGGACTTTGAGCACTCTTAAAAAAATATTCTTTTTAAATATTAAGTACATACAAATATTTGTAGAGTTTAAATATACGTATATTTAAAGTATAAAAAATAATGCATGAAAATCAACTAAACAATCTCTCAGTTTAAATAAGAACACTATCCTGACATTTAGGCCTCTATGTAAACTTCTCTGCTTAGCTGTAACTACTGTTTTGAGTCTTGTGATTACTATAGTCTTATTTTTCTTTCATAGATTTAGTAGATGTTTGTATCTCTAAAATTATATTGCTTAGTTCTGCATGTTTTTCTTAAACTTTATATAATGATATTATGCTCTATCTACCCTTCCATAACTGCTTTTTGACTCAACTTTATGTTCCAGAGAATCATCTTTATTTACATGTTGATAAAATTAACAAAATTGTTCTTTTTATGAGCTGTATTTTATTTCATCATAAGACTATAGCGCACATAATGTATTGGGGAGTTTGATTGGATTTGGGTGATTTACTTTTTTTTTTTTTTTTGGTACTACAATGTTGCTCTAACAGCTTTTCATGTTTCATGGCACCAAAGTACAGTGGGTTTTAGCAGACACATTGAGGAGTGGAGTTGTTGAACCACAGGATAATTGGGTTCAACAATACTACATCATGTCAAATTATTTCTAAAGAATGTTTTCTAGAGGATTTATTTTTTCTAAACAATATTTTATACATTTTATACAATGCTGAATTTTATTTGTGAACACTGTTTTGAATTTTTGATACTAGATTCATGTCTGAGATTAGCCTATATTTTATATGCCTATATTGTTCCTGTTTGGTTCTGGTAATCAAGGTCATGTTGATATTATAAAATTGAGCTTTTTCTTTCCCTAAGAAACAGCACTTAAGATTATCATTATTTGTTCTTGAATATTTGATAGACATTTCCAATGAAACCAAGTGGGACATGAGATTTTAGTTTTAAGATCTTATATTAATGGTTAATATGTTCAACAAGATTTAATTGTATTGGATTATTTAATTAATACAGGATTATTATTTATTGTTATATGATTTTTATGTTTCTTAAAAACTTTACATTTTTAATTTACTGCAATTTATCTTTAATAACATATTTTTATTATTTTTTTTTAATGTTTATTTTGAGAGGGAGAGCACAAGCGAGCCTGAGCAGGGAAGGGGCAGAGAGAGAAGGAGAGAGAGAGACTCCCAAGCAGGGCTGTCTGCTATCAATGCACAGCGCTAGGCATGATATCAAATATCATGAACTCTGAGATCAAAACCTGAGCCAAAATCAAGTGTCAGTCGCTTAACTGACTTGAGTCACACAGGCGCCCCAATAACTTATATTTTTAAATAAACTATTGTGCTTCTAGTTACACATTTTCATTATGAATGTTTTTGTATCATCTTTGTTTTTCTTGTCAAACTTTTCAAAGTATAGTATCTTTTAAAAACTAATACTTTTATTGGTATACTCCACTGTATTTGTTTTGCATTTTATTATATCTCTGCTTCAGTTTTTCCTTTCTTCAACAATTTTTGGGTTTACAGTTAATTCTTTTTTTAACTTTTTAATTGATGCCTACTTTATTTTCACCTTACATTTCTTCCTAATACATTAACTTAATACTTTCAATTTCCTCCAAAGTGCTGTTCAAGTGAATTACACAAATTTGGTACTATGCTATTTTGATGTTATTTTATAGTGCAAAACATCTTAATATGCATTTTAGGATTTTTTTCTTTAACCCATGAATTATCTGTTTCCTGACATATGACATTTCACAAATATCTCTTTGTTACAGACCTCTAATTTAAATGGATTATGGTAGAAGAATGTTCTTTACAATAAATTCTTTGACAAATTTTTAAGATCTGTTTTATTTTCCAGGGTGAGATCAGCCTTCTTAAACATGTTATATGTCCTTGAATAGAATATGTATTCTGTAGTTGTTGATTCAGTGTTGTATGTATATCTATTAAACCAAGTGTATTAATTTGCATTGATCAAATCTTTCTTGTTCTTAAAACATATTACCTGATTTATCTATTAACTGTTTATATAATCATATTAAGAATCATCAAAATAATGGTAGTTTTGCAAACTTATCTTTAAAATTCTGCCAATATTTGTTTTAAACTATCTTATTTTGTAAGATATATTTTAAAACTATCTTATTTGTTAAAACTATCTTATTTTGTAGATAAGACATATTTTTTCGATTGAATTGAACATTTTATCATTATCTGGAGACAACTTTATGCTTTTAATGCTTAGTGGGTTTTGCTTAAAAGTATGTTTTTCCTAATACATGTTTATACCAGCTTTCCTCTGTTTAGTATTTACTTTGTATATTTACTTATTTACTTTCTATGTCTTTTACTACTCTTTTACTTTCAGTCTTTCTGTGGTCTTGTTGTTTAGATATAAACAGTACTTTCAAAATATTTTGACAGTCTTTATCTTTTTTAATAAATAATTTACTTATTTTACACTTAATACGATAGCTAATCATCTATAGTAGTTATAGGAATATATTCTATCATCTTATTTTGTGATTTCAATATCTTCCAACTTTTCTATATATTTTTCCCTTTCTTTCATTTAGATTGATTTTTCTTCTGTCATTTATATTTATCTACTCTATTAATGTTATGCAATCTGTTTTTAGTTTTTAATGATTAACTTGAATAAGTTACTGTAAATAAAGTCAAAAGCTCTAAGTGCAGAATATAAAGAACAACAATAAACATATATACACTCCCAAATAAATAATAATAATGTCAAGTTTTAAGGTACATCAGTGGAACTAAAATACAGAAAAACAATAGCATACAAGTTGGGAAAAGGGGATTATATGGATTCGGGTATTCTAACTTTAACACCTATATTATGAATTATATATTATTTAAATATAAATTATTTAACAGTATGACTTACAAGTCAAGACCTGCCTAGGTACCACTTGCCCAGAGTCAGTCAAACTCAAAATTACGGGCACAGTTGTCCAAAAGATTGCCCTCACTTCAAACACCAGCCACAAGGTTGGGGGTCCACAAGGCCATACTTAATTCTGACTGGCTGGCTACAAATTTGGGGTATCCCACACCATTCGCACGTTTAATTAGTCATTAGAATAATTCATAGAACTCAAAAAGCACTATATTTACAATTAGAGCTTTATAACAGCAAAAGGAATCAAATTACAATATCAAAAAGAATAAAATCAAAATTAGCAAACTATCCAAAGAAGACATACATAGACAGAAGTCTGGAAGGGTTCCCATATGTTCTAAATACTCATATGGAAAGACAAAAATAAGGGCACCTGGGTGGCTCAGTGGGTTGAGCATCTGACTTCAGCTCAGGTCATGATCTCACAGCTTGTGAGTTCAAGCCCCGTGTCTGGCTCTGTGCTCACAGCTCAGAACCTGGAGCCTGCTTCGGATTCTGCGTCTCCCTCTCTCTCTGCCCCTAACCCACTCGCATCCTGTCTCTGTCTCTCTCAAAAATAAATAAGCATTAAAAAAAATTAAAAACTAAGAAAAAAGAAAGACAAAAATGACAAGATTGAACTTAAAAGAAAATTTATGCTGCATATAGGAGAGAAATCTAAAATTTAAGAATACAAGAAGAAGGAAAGTAAAAGGATAAAAAGACTATACCAAGCAAATGCTAACAAATTTAGTTATCCCTCTAGTTTTGAACTACATATTCATGTGAATTTAGATTTTTCCCCCTACTTCGTCCAAAAACAACATAGCCCAACAGGACTAATGCAGATGCAGATATGAGAATTATTTTTCATCATTAAGCCAGACATTAAAAAGAGCTGCAAAAATGTAAAACAATGCCCTCTTTTCTCTAAGTTGCTTTATTTTGGAAAGTAGAGACATTTTTCACAAAATGTGTTATATGCACTCATGTATAATAGTTTACCATTCTTATTTTAAATGATATAATACATTTTTGAGTTTTAATTTATAATAACATAGGTATCAATAGATAAAGCTCACCTAAATAAAAGTTCTTTGGGTCCTCAATAATTTTTAAGAGTTTAAAGAGACCTGGGACATCCTGGGTGGCTCAGTCAGTTAAATATCTGACTCTTAGTTTTAGCTCAGGTCATGATCTCATGGTTTTGTGAGTTCAAGTCCTGTGTCAGGTTCTGCACTGGCAGTGCAGAGGCTGCTTGGGATTCTCTGTCTCTTTCTCTGCCCCTCTCCCACTCACGCTGTTTCTGTCTCTCTCAAATAATAAATAAATACACTTTAAAAAGAAGAGTTTAAAGAGATCCAAAATGTTTGAGAACTTCTGTTGTAAAACAATTTAGCAAATAGCTAATAAGGCTGCTAAATGGAATAATATAGAACCATGTACCTAACAACTACAGACTGTAATTCGTTAAAGTTCATACTTTTATAAAAATTCATGATATTCTAGATCATGAAGGAATTCTCAACCAATTTCAAGGGACCAAAGCATATAGAGTGTTCTCTGACCACAGGGAAATTATGGTAAAAATCCATTATACAATAACCATCAGATGTTTATAAATTAAGAAATACACTCTTAACCTGTTATAGGAAAACCACAATGTTGATTAGAAATTACTTAGAGCTTGGGGCGCCTGGGTGGCTCAGTCGGTTAAGTGTCTGACTTCAGCTCGGGTCACGATCTCACGGTCCGTGAGTTCGAGCCCCGCGTCAGGCTCTGGGCTGATGGCTCGGAGCCTGGAGCCTGCTTCCGATTCTGTGTCTCCCTCTCTCTCTGCCCCTCCCCCGTTCATGCTCTGTCTCTCTCTGTCTCAAAAATAAATAAAACCTTAAAAAAATTAAAAAAAAAAGAAATTACTTAGAGCCTAATGACATTGAAAATAGGTATATCAAATGTTATGAGATGCAGGTAAAGCCATACTGAGGGGGGGAATTATAGCCTTAATGCATATATTAGACAAGATGAAAGGCTCAAAACCAATGACTTAAACATCAGTCTCAAGTAAGATTAAAAAATTAAAACAAATCAAAACCCCTAACATTTTAGAATGGAATAATTAATAATTAAGACAATAATAGAAATTATAGAGAAACAAAATTAATATGTAAAAACTTGAACCAAGAAGGACAAAAGTAGTGTTTTAAGGGTGAAGTCTATTGGGGCAAAATTTATATATAGTAAAAATCACTCTTTTCTAAAAGTAAATTCTGACTAATGCATATCTATGTAGCTATCATCTCATTTCCTTCAATCCCAAAATTCCCCTCATGCCCCTTTGTAGTCAATTCCCTCCCCTTAACTAGCTCTTGGCAACCACTGATTTTTTTTTTGTCTGCATAATTTTACCTTTTCCAGAATGACATATAAATGGAATCATACAATATGTAGACATTAGTCTGGATCTTTTTATTTAGCATAATGAATTTTAGATTCATTCATGACGCTACATTTTTAAGTAGCTTATTTATTTTCATTGTTGAGTAGTATTTCATTGCACATAATGTACTCCAGGTTGTTCATCCATTCACCAGCTGACAGACATCTGGGTAGTTATGACATTTTATTGATTATGAATAAAATCAGGACTGACATCATAGGCATGTGACCTATGCAGTTACAGACTAGATGATCAGACTAGATGAACAGGAAACGGAAAGTATGTTGGAAATCATATAATAAGACCTATGTTATCTAGAGAATGGAAGATAAACCAAAGAAGATTCAGAGTTTTGCCACATTGATGAAGGGTTTTAGGAGTCCAGTAGTAAGAGGCATGCTAGGACATGCTTGATGAAGTAAAGGACAAATCATTCATCTTGTACCTTCTACTGTTAAGAAAGAAACATACTGCCTGGTCAAAGTCTTTGGGTTTTGGAGGCACTGTAATCCACACATGGGAATATTACTTTGATCCATTCACCTGGTGACATAGAAGGCAGCAGGTTTGAGTGGGACCAGAGTAGAAAAGGACTTTGAAGCACATCTAGGCTATGGTGAAAACCATTCTGCTACTCAGACCAAAGAACCCAGCAGGGTCTATGATACTAGTGGTATCTATGGTTGCAAAAGACACCCAGTGGAGTTTATAGCACCTTGATAAGGGAATCACAATGTAAATTCTAGGTTTTTAGAGCAAGGTTACGTCTTCTCCAGTGGAGAACTACATATCACTCAAATAACAGCTCCTACATGCTACTGGGCTCTGGAAGAAATGAAATATCTAGTTATGGGATATCACATGACTCTGTCCAGAGCTATCCATCATGTAATGTGTTCTGTCAGATCTACCATGAAATCATAAAGTTGGGAAGGCTCAACAGCAATCCACTGTAAGATGGAAGAGATGTTGAGGATCAAAAAGAAGCAAAAAACATAATTAAGCTACATCATGAGGTGGTCCATCCTCCAAATCATCCACCTCTATATTACCAATGCCTAGTCCTCAGCTCAATCTATAGCCACATAAGTGATTTCTAAAGAGTTTCTGTTTTGACTTGGCTTCTAAAAAGCCTCTACTTCCCTGTCAACTTCTCAATGTATTTTATATTTTATGCATTATTACAATCATTCTTATTGGGATGTTAAGTAAGGGAATTATCTGCAACACTACTAAAAATGGAGTACTAGTATCTATAGATCATAATTTCAGTGAAGGTTATTGTTTATACATGTTCTATAATGCTAAACATATATCATAATTATCTTAGACAAATCTAACATGGTTGACAAACTAGAATTTTTTTTTTACTGATTTATTCATTTTCTTCTCAATTTAGCCCCTGTGGTCTATAGTACCAACAATTTTGAAAGCTAAATTAAAAGACCTAAAAAAAACAGGTAATGATATATAAGGCAAAAGAGAGGGAGAATACCTAGAAAATATTAGTCGATTCTCATTTCAGAGTTCAATAATCCAACAAAACAATCCATCAGCTTTGGGAGAACAAAATTTTTCAAATTAATTTTTGTAGACATAGTTGAAATGTGCTATTAAAACATATTAGGTCTTTTGCTTTTATTTCTCCATGAAATATGGCAAAAGTATGGTAAGTTTTAATAAAAATGGAATGGCCATTTCATGTTTTGGACCCCTATCTGGAAATAATAATGAATTGTTGGGTATATAAAAATGTGTATATATGTACATATTTTCCATATTGTGATACATTTTATAACAGAAATGTGAGAATCCACCTGCTTATTTTGAAATTCCTGAGAAAAGGTATGTGACAGAAAGTCCAAAGTTAAGCTTAAAACATCTTTTTCCTGATTTTAATAGCATTTACAACCGATCTACATTTTATGCTATGAAATAAAATTATTGTATGAAGCAAGTACTTTCACTTAATAGTTTCTAAGTGCTTTGCAATTATTTTTATTCTGGTAATTTATATAAGTAATGGAATAACTTAATAAGAATTATCAAATACTGCGTTAAAAATTAATGAGAGGGCAAAGAAGTAACTAAAATTCTGATTCACTAAATGTGCTTTGTATATTATTCTGACGCTAGATTTAACAAATGAATGTCTTTTTAAAAGTGTAATTAAGAAAAGAACTGAAATCAAGTCTATGGAAGCAGGAGTGATGCAATCAGATTTCTTCACGCTTCATAAAACAATTGTGAACATTTATTACAGACAGAACATATAGAAGTGGACCAACTGAGACTGTGACTGCGTGAAAATGTCCATTTTGAAATACTGATAATTTAAATAAGCCAAATTTGCATATATACAGTCAATTCTCATAATTGTGGATTCTATTGTAAATTTGTCAACTTCCTAAAATTTATTAGGAAACCTAAAATCAACATTCCTAGTACTTTCAGGTTATTCCCAACCATGCTCAGAACTGAAAAATTTGAGTTGCCTGATGCGCATGTTCTCAGCTGAGGTCCAATAAGGCAACCTCTGTCTTGTTCCAGCTTTCATACAGATAGGATCAGAGGATAGAGAGGGTAGGGGCAGTATAGTGGAGTGCAAGAAACTCTGGCTCTGGGCCATTTGTAAGGGTGTGATTCTCAACTCTGGCAACTGTTAGTGGGGTAGTCCTACTTACAGGTAAATAAGCCACTTGAAATTCTGAACCTCACTTTCTCCTTTGTAAAATCAAGAAAACTGAATCTACCAGGATGAGTTATTTTAGGACTTGACATCATAATCTACATGAGCTAACACACACACATACTTCCCTAAGAGCAATGGTTTAGTACTTAATAATTTAGTGTTCACAGCAACTTTATAGAACATATCTACCACAAATAATGAGTTCAACTGATTTCATATATGTACATATGAATATATATGCATTTTTACACATACATAAATATATATACATTATATATATAAATTTATAAAATTTGACTCTGAATTATACTTAGAAACATGGCCTGAAATATTCTTAAATTGCATTTCATCAGCAATAGTCATAAAAATATGCTCTTATGTGTGTAGAGCTAGAAATGATTATATTATTTAGTGTTTGGAAAGAATAAAAATCATCCACTGATGATAAAATAAATCACAGACTTGTGGTTAATAACATTCTGCTGAAATAAAAATGTAAAAACAAACAACAAAATTAAGTACCTCCTAAAATGTGGAAAGAATACTAGAGAAATATATTGCCTATCACACAATTTACAAATGATGGCTTTAAACAAGTTGCCAAATAATTACTTTTTTAAAAACTAAAATTTTATGAGGCAAAGGGAAAAGATTAATCTCTAATTAATTTAGTTTCTAATTTGACAAAAATTATAGTTTCCAATTTTTATTTCCACATAACCAGAATAAGTGATGTCTTTATCATGTATTTATATATGCAATTTTTCCACTGTTTATAATTGACATTACTGATAATAGATACGATAGACAATGGAACTAAGGTTACAGTGAATCAGTTTATGTTTTATGCTCTACCTTCATTGGCAGTATACGTCACCTATGGTCTGCTGCTGATTTTTAAAAAGAGAGAAAATAAAATTTTCTGTTTCCCTTAGAGTATACCTATATAAAATCCATAGTTTTGGCTAAGAATAGAAGATAAGATTTCTAAAACCAGGGGGGGAAAAGCTATTCTGTAAAATTATTACCAAAATCTGTTTCCTAAAATGATTTAATCTTGAAATTACCTTTGCAATGGTGTCCTTTTTGTTCTGGAAAATCACCTAGGCTGTGTCTTATAGTTATGCTAATACAGATCAAGGACCTATCTATCACTCCTTGGAAACCTTTGAATACAGATTTTCAAACATAAAAAGTTGAGCAATGGCTTTTTTGTACCATTATTCAAGACTTAGAATAATTAAGAGAATGTACTGAGCATCCTTTCACCAGAGGGCTGGGCATCTTTTTGTGGACTCTATAGGGGTATTACCTGATTCTGAAAGGAGTACACCATTGATTGAATTTTTGTTGACTAGATTATTATTCTGTCTATAACAATCCAAATGAGTTTTATTATTGCCAATGCAAATAAATGTAATTTAGTAGAGAATATAAGTATCTATACTAAAATTCTAATATGAACAGGTTTTAACATCTAAGTGGTTACCCTATTAATTAGTAAGTTGGATAAAATCTTTGGCACACATTAACTTTGTATTTCATGAGAGTTTTTATAAGAGTACAAAATTTATAAAATAAATTTATAAAAACATTATGAGTCATGATTTTATATTTTTGAAAGGTATAACTTAAGACTATAAATAGGATTTTTAATGTAGGCATATGCAACAATAGTTTTGCTGTTTTTTTTTTCTAAATAGAAATAGACTTTTCCATGCTTAAAATATATTGCTGGTTCTCATGGGGTTCTGTGTGCAGGACACCTTGAAATATAACAAAAAGGAGAGAAATAAGAACATACAAATGTGATCCTTCTCTTCAGGTAATATTGGAGAAGAATCTGAAAAAACTAAACTTGGCTATCCCATTTTTCTGTCAATAGCCAATTTAAGTTTGCAACTAATTAATTTTAAAACGGTGGTAGGGAATCATCGTAAGATAGTAAAAAGCAAACAAAGTGACTGAAACAGAGTGCATACATTTAAAAAATGGGGGATTAGGTTGAAAAGTAGATGGAAAAGACTTGGAAAAGTTCTACTCTGATGGTAACTGCTGAATTCATATTTTGCAAAGGAGCATTTCACAGGCAATGTCTCATTTCCATCAAAGGCACTGGGCATGAGAGGTTTGGACTAAAAGAAGCAGAATTAGTATCAAACAAAAAAACTGAGGTCAAATCTCAACTCCATCCTTTGTTGCTATTACGTTGAGGAAGCTAATATCTCTGAGCAATTACGTCCTTCATTTCTGTCTTTTGGGATTATTGTTAGGATTAAATGAGATAGAATATAGAAAAGCATTTTGTGAACACTTTAGCACCATGCAAATGTTAATTATGTATGATCATAAAAACCATGAGAATAGAATTTTTAATTAAAAAAATGATGGCTTTTTGAGATTTTCATCACCCCCTTAAACATAGGCTAAAATTATAGAATGCATTTATGCATTTCTATTCTTTTCATAAATTTTTAAAACTTTTTTCAATATTATTGTTTCTTTTTTCTGTTATCTTGAAGAATAACATATTCTAAGAGTACTTTCTTTCTTACCACATAAAATCCAGCTAATAATTTCAGTTCCATATAATCTAACTACCTATGGCTACACTGTACCTTCTAACTTTAGTCATACCTTTCTTTTTCTTAGTTTACTCAATCATCCTGATTTTTGGCATGAAATAGAAACAGTCTTTTATATTTCACATATTGATTTTCATATTTAGAAAGAAAACACTTAAACATGAAAGACTGATGTATATATACAGCCAACTCATTTTTATTTTTTCCTGAGTGGACTGAAATAACTAATGCCTGCTTTAAAAACATTAGATGTACATACAAAAGATTATTGGAGAACATGACAAATGTCTATTCTTTGGCCCAAACTCCAGTTCTATCCCTTCCTCACAATAAGGCTTTCCTCTGCCCTGAACCAATTGGCAACAGTTGGGATTTGAATGGCTATTAATAGTTGGATGTGATTCTCTGCTTTTGTCTTTAATGATTGCAATCCCTAGATATTCTCAAAGATGTCATTTTCTCTGAATATTCACTGTATCATTACAGTTTCTCAGAAAAATGTTAACTGAAATATATTATTTTTTTAAAGAACAGGACTACAATTATATGGCTTATTTCTTATCCACAGTTAGGTTTCTGTCACATAATGGTCATTTGGTCAACTTTCCATTCTTCCTTAAAACACATTTTCTAAGTGTAGCACGACAAAAACACTTTTTGAACTAGTTAAATCTTTCTCAGTTTTCTTTGGTAGTGATTTTATTACTGCTTCTTAAGACATGCTATTCATTTTTTTTAAGAAATACATCATTGAAAACTATTATTGAATTTAAACATCTCCATCTGTTTTCCTCCTGAATTTCTCATCTCCTTTTAACTAACTGTAGTCATTAGTGATTAAAGCATTATTATATTCTTGTCCAAAAGTTCCACTCTGATGGTAACTTCTGAATTCATATTTTGCAAAGGAGCATTTCACAGGCAATGTCTCATTTCCATCTCCTGAGAAGTGCAGTCTATGAAAAGCAGATGACAAGGAGATAGCCAGCTGTGTATTCACAAAAACTTCCTTAGTAAGCAAGCCATTCCAAGCTTAGAGACTCAACCATTGATGCTATGGTTCTCGGATGCTTACTTTTCAATTTAGCACATGTGGGAAATCTTGATAAAATTGTTTATCTTTAGTTCAAAAAATATTCTTTATAGAGTCTTGGGTTCAGGACTCCTTTCTTAAGCAACTCTTTGGGCAAAATTTTAAATTTGAATTCTAACTCCATTACTCCATTATGCTTGTGATTTTGAGTGAGTTACTTAAATTCTCTATGTATCTTAATTTAGAAAGGAAGGACTGTAATAATGGCTGCATTGTGGAGTTGTTGAGAAGTGTTGATGAGATGTTGTATATGAAAGCTTTATAAATTACCTAATTTACATGACAACGTGCTCATTCCTTTATTATTTCTAGTCATAAGACACTCATACTCAGGTTTGGGTAGCATGGCATCAAACAAGAGGATAAAGACTGACAAAGGTAATTATTTCAAATTTCCTAATAAATATGCTCCAGATAAATAAAATTAAATAAAAATATTTTATAAACATAATATGCTAGTGAATAAAATATTAACTTTATTTGATGTCAAAAAAAGTGAATCGAGGGGCACCTGGGTGGCTCAGTTGGTTAAGCATCCAACTTTGACTCAGGTCATGATCTCACAGTTTATGAGTTCCCATGTCGGGCTCTGTGCTGACAGCTCAGAGCCTGGAGCCTGCTTTGAATTCTGTTTCTCATTCTCTCTATGCCCCTACCCCACTTGTGCTCTGTCTCTCTCTGTCTCTCAAAAATAAAATGTAAAAAAAAAAATTAAAAAAGTGAATCGATATTTTCTTGCCACTTTTCAGTTCATAAATGTTTAGTTTTCTACTACTATTGTATTATACTATTATATCAATCTTTTAGAAAGAAGTTAAAAAAAAACATTAAATGCAATGTGACCTTTTCATCAAATAAGTCTTGGATTTACTTATATTGGTATTGGTTGCTCTCCTATCCCATTCATTCCACTCTTCCTGCTTGCAAGATTTATGATGAAAATCAAAATTCTTATCCTTGTTCCTCTGTAGGTAAGGTGTTTTTCCCCTTCTGTTTTCTTCCAGATTTTCTCTTTATCTTTGATTTTATGTAGCTTGAATATGATATGCCTAGGTGCTTTTTATTTTTAATTGTTTGCTTTGTTTTCTTGGTGTTTAATGTTCTCCTCCTCCTCCTCCTCTTTTCCTTCTTCTTCCTCTTCTTCTTCTTCTGTGGTCTCTCAGCATCTTGAATCCATGTTTCAGTGTCTGTTGTTTTTGTTTTCCTTTCTTACCATTTGCTCCTTTCCCTACGTCCTGTTGACTATTTTTGTTTCTCCTCACTCCTTAGGTATGATAGAAAGATTAGAGGAAATCAGGTAGAATAATGTTTCAGCATTGCCCTATGGGAAGATTTTCTCTCTGGTGAGGAAGCCTTTGTTATGGAGAAGAATCTGGGAGAGTTACACATTGGCAATTGTTCCTTTCCCTCTCCAGGGTCTTGAGGGCACTTTTCTTGGATCTTCATTATAAGAACCTGATGGGGTTCCTGATGAAAAAGTCTGAGAAAACATGGAGACCCCCATGATTTTAGCCCCCACTTTTTCACCCTTGGTGTTCATGCTCAGCCTCCAGAGGCAATTTAATAAAATTACCAGTGAATTGGTCTTACCTCCATGGCTTACAGTGGCTTTTGTTCTACCTAAACAGATGTCAGGTACATTATCTCCCTGGATGTACCTGTCTCTTTAGATTTTTGTTGTGGAAGTTTTCCTTGTGAACTCAGTCTTTTAGGAGCTCAAAAAATCATAGATCTTCATTTTGTTTAGTTTTTATTTGTTGGACCCCTTCTGTTTATACCACTGGATTTACCACTGTTATATGATTTGATATGTAAATTTGATTTGATATGAGTAAATTGCCTTTCACTGATGGAATCATCACTTGCAATTTAATTCTTTGAGTAATTATAAAACTTTACTTTTGCAACAAACAAACCACTAACAGGTCACTGAATAAAGAGAAACTCTTAATTTGTGTTTATTTCTTTTTATCCCAATTTTTCTTTCCTCACATCATTCAATATTAAAGACAGAAAGAGAGAGAGAGACAGAGACAGAGAGAGAGATATGCCAGTCAATTCCTGTTACTCCTGAATCTTTCAGTTGCTAAAATTGTTTCTTATTGAGATGAGTGAATACAAAATTAGTTTTGAAACTGATGTCTGGCCAACACAATCATTGGAAATGCAAAGGCATTAATATGATACATGACTGGTGCAGTAAGCTCATTGAAAGTAGCATATTCTAGGAGATGGGTCAGAGAAGAAGAACTATTCTAGTGAACTCTGTCATCACAATTCATTATGTTGTCCTGGACAATTAAAGGATAGTTCTGTTATTTTGTGCTTCTTGCATTAAGATCCAAGTCAACTAGTCTATTTCCCTGGAGTGCTTTCTTTTTTTTTCAACATTTATTTTATTTTTGGGACAGAGAGAGACAGAGCATGAACGGGGGAGGGGCAGAGAGAGAGAGGGAGACACAGCATCGGAAACAGGCTCCAGGCTCTGAGCCATCAGCCCAGAGCCCGAGGCGGGGCTCGAACTCACAGACCGCGAGATCGTGACCTGGCTGAAGTCGGACGCTTAACCGACTGCGCCACCCAGGCGCCCCCCTGGAGTGCTTTCTGATAAATCTTTCCCAGTGGTTTCAATCTACTTGTCTTTGCTAAGCCACACAAATATAAACAATCCAGAAAGGTTGAGAAGTTGATAAGATAGTGGGCAAAATGGTCCACGGATGATACTTTTCAGTACATATTTAATTGGAATTAATTTCACTCTCTGTGGTTTCGTAATGCTTGGAGTTAATAGATGTGATAAGTTTGGAATAATTAGCAAAGAAGTAAACTGGTAGGTGAGTCACATAACCCCCACTTCAGTGAGAGATTTAAGTTAACTAAAAAGTCACTTAGTGATTCCTAAGAGATAGTCCCAGTATAGCTAGAAACGATTTTCAGAATGTCTGCAACTTTCCGATTTGATGGTTGACAATCATATCTTCTGTTTGTTTTCTGTTGGGTAAATGGAGCATATTCATTATATTTGCATTGCTCTCCGGCTTTCAGTGGTCTTCCCATTTGAGCCAATGTACTCTCCTTCTAGAAAACCAAATGATGATAGAGGCATATGATTTCAGATACAAATAAAAGTTATAAAGTAATTGTATATGTGAAGAAAAATATTCTTGATTTATAATCCACCCAGTTTATTCATGAGTATCCAT
Source organism: Lynx rufus (assembly GCF_022079265.1). NCBI lineage: Eukaryota > Metazoa > Chordata > Mammalia > Carnivora > Felidae > Lynx > Lynx rufus. The sequence goes on from NW_025814845.1 coordinate 51,511,068, forward strand.
AGAAAGCCCCACCTGGTAAGCCCATGGTTAAAGGATATGTGTTACCAAATCATAAGGCAAGTCTGGCGATTATCTAGTGAACTTAATTTAGAGAAATAGCACATTTAGATATTTACAATGCTAAATATAGCCATTTTTTAGATTATCAAATTAAGGTGCAAGCTTAAATGTTAAACTTCATAGCAAGATTCTTATGTAAAATAATTCTTTAGAACAAATTCTACTTTAGATAATTATATCTTTCATTTCTATTAACTGCCTCTAATGTAATTTCCTCCTAAAACAATTGCCTTCTCTCTGACACCCAAAATCACTCCAAACTTCTTTCCCACATGGTGATGTCCATAGGCTAAGTTTGTAAAAATAAATTTTATTACTCTACTTGACCTACAATGTACTAGTACATAGTACATTATTTAGTTCTTCTAGGCTCTACCACCCATTAGCTTATTGATGAAGAAAGTAAGAAACAAATATTGGGTGACTTGAATCTGGCTCGCACCTAGTAAACACCTTATCTAAGATTGAAAATTGAGTTATTCTGCCATACCTTGGTACTTTCATGCAAACTTCCTGAGCTATCCTGTTTTATGGATGGATGCTCAAGATACAGAAAGTCATAAACTAAGAAGGAAATAGGTAGATTTTTAATATACAGTAACTAAGTTTCTATGTAACTTCTTATTCCATGTAGAGAGTTATAAGAAATCCAGTTTGGAAAAAGCGTACCAATGCATTCTTTCATGGTGCAGGTAGGAAGTTTTGTTCTGTGTTGTTAGGAAATTGTACGTTTGTTTAAAAATGTACAAACAAACCAAAAATGTGTATAGTCTTAATTGAGTGGCGCTGCCATGACAACCCCATAATCCTTGCAAGGCTTTTCTAGAAGCCTTTATAAATTGCACATCATGGCAGAAATGACCAAGGCAAAATAAATTATTTCTCTTACAACAGAAATGTATGATACCAAGTACCCTTTTTTACTTTGAGATTTTAAAGTAAGCATATAGATAGCATTAAGATATGAATAAACATGAGTGATAGATTGAGTTGTCTAACAGCCAGCCTCAAGCAGAAAAACCAACTGACTTGAACAAAGGATCTCAGGAGAGGGAGATTTATGTTATTCAGCTGAATTACATTCCTTTATAGACTGCTGCGGATGGGTTGCAGGAAAAGCAGCCATCCATCCGATTTAAATAGACTGCGTGCTAGTACTATGAGATATACCATTAATTCATTGTCGGGGGCTGCTGTAGGCATAGAACTGGCTTTGTTCTCTGACAGTCTCCCCCGGATTAAATAGAAATGCCATTTACCACAGTGTCAAATAAGTTGGGCCCACATAACACTATAATCAAGTTGCAGTGACATTACATATTTTAGCCTCAATGTTGAAAATGGTTAAGTCAGCGGACTTACTATCTGCAGAACTCTGCTGACCCTTGAGAGCCACATGTAATTTATCAGGTAGTTACTGTCTTCTGTTTGTCAATAATAATACTGGTATCTTTAATTTGTGCTGCATAATGTCGTTACAATGTTGATATTCTTGTCTTTAGACTCTCTAGTTCTTTTTTTATAAGTTTGTGAAATACATACTATTATCTTAGATTTAGGGATAACAGCACTGAATATGAGAAGTTAAATGAGTTTCTCAAGTTTGTAGAACCATAAAGTGATAAACCCAGAATTCAAATACAGATATCCTGACCCTAATGTCAATATTCTTTCCATAGCACTGTGTTAGGTATTCTGAAATGGAGTTAGGATAAACGAAGTATATTATGGAGTATATTATGTTCTAAGTTGTGAGTAAAGTATGCATACAAACAACTGTAGGAGGAAAAATGACTATAGGCCTCAAGTATCACTACTTTCTTGTAGCATATCTAGCGTCTCTGTTATTCATCAAGTCTTAGCAGAGATTCTGCTGTCTTAAAATAACCCATGAGCAGATTTCCCTCAATAGCTTGAAATAACTAGAAACCAGATCTTAATTCTGAATACTAATGGAGATTGCTGTGTTCAATCCCTTGTTACTAAATACATACTAAGTTGCTTACAGGTAGGACACACAATCTATGTGAGAGATTTTAGATCTCTTCCATACATTAAGGTCTGAGAGGATTGGGAACATGTTTAGCTAATGTACTCAGACATTTCAGTTACTAATTTGGAATGCTTCTATTTTTCAGACTAAAAAAACCAAATCAACAAAACAAAACAGTTTTTATGTTAGATGGGATACAGAGTTGACTAAAATGTTTTCATAGAGCAAGCATGAGAGTCTGATACCCATAAAAGCGTCCATTTCCTAAAATTAAACAGATCAGATGCTTTACACTCTAAAACCATTAATGATTCAGTATGTGCATTTCCAATTCAATTGGCAGCACACTGTCTTCACTCCACTCTCCCATTACGGGGAGACTATCTGTCAACATTTAATGCCACACACAGACACCACTCCACCTGCAATTTCAGTCTCAAATGACTCCATATTAATGAGGAAGGATCAACACTTGAATGCAAAACCTCGTTTAGGATTCAGGGTGACCGGAATGATGAAATAATTCTTTTGTAGATAATCAGTGGATTGTATAGAAAAAAAAAATACTTGTTCTGCCCAGTTAAGCCATATCTCAAGATAACCAGATGCTTAGGGTATCAATAGACATTCTAGTGCCTAATAAAAACGTATAGCTTGGTTAGAATTTCACGAGAATGACTTCATTTTCAAAAGAGGCAATTGGAACAAGTTTCAAAATAGGTTCATCAGGGGGCAGAAACCATTCCGTTTTCCTTTTTTTTTTTTTAAATCCCACAGCATTCTTATATAATACATAACTGTGATATTCCTTTTCTTATCAACAAGACATAATCAAGTGTAATATGTTAAATAAAACATTAACCTATTATATAAACTAAATATATCTCTCAAAAATGTAAAAGAAAATTGCAGAATTTCTATTAGGAAGAAGCCAAATATACATATCCCATTCATTTTCATTTTAACTGCCCTCCAAAATCTCTTTACCTCTTCTAATTATGCCTAAGGGCAGACCCAAATAATTTGCTTATGTGTTCTATAATTTCGAATTCAACAAGTATTTATCAAACATTCTTATAGACTTAACACTGTTCCAGTTTTCTGAGAATTAAAAAAGAAATAGGACTTTTTCTGGGCTTTCAAGAAGCTCACAAGATTATTTTAAGAAGACATATGTCCATCATGTAGCACTAGGAAAAAATGTGGTCACATTGCAATTTTGTGAGAAAAAAGAGTAAGTGCAATGAAAATTACTCAGGGGGAAGAGATGGAGAACAGTGAAATCTGATTTTATTTCCAAATGGACTTCTCTTTACTATGTCCTATTTTCTATGCAAACTTTCTATGCTTTGCTACCCATATTATGCATTCAAGGAAAGTAAAGGATTTAAAGCTTTTTTGATAAGTTATAAAAAGTTAACAGATTAGTTTGTCTACACACAACACACATCATACTACAATCATATATGTATGACTGAGTGATCTTTTGTGTAGTATATTAAATCCATGCAAATCAATGCCTGTATTTACCAAAGATAACACAAGTTTCCTAAATAGTGTGTATGAGAGATAATTTTTAATTATAATGAAATGTAGGCTGAAAATTATTTCATGGTGTCTCTGTGTGTGTACGTGCACACACACACACACATAATACACCATTTTATATATGCAATATGTATAAAACTAATTTTATTTATATTCATATGCATATACATATCTGGGTATATGGATATGTGTGGGTATGTTAGTTTATTCTGAGATAATAATTCTTCACTTAACTTTAGAGACCAAAACATTATCTAGAAACCTTGATGATGCTTAAAACAAAAAGCATAACAACTTAGTAGTAAATTAATAATGGGTATATTAATATTTTGTAACAATTAGTTTGGTTTTTTTTTTAACATTTATTTTTGAGACAGAGAGAGACAGAGCATGAACTGGGGAAGGTCGGAGAGAGGGAGACACAGAAACTGAAACAGGCTCCAGGCCCTGAGCTGTCAGCACAGGGCCTGACACGGGGCTCGAACTCAAAGACCATGAGATCATGACCTGAGCCGAAGTCGGTCACTCAACCGACTGAGCCACCCAGGTGCCCCTGTAACAGTTTTTTAATTAACATAACTATTCCAACTATCAGGGCCATCTTGCCATGTCATCTTCGTTGAAATAAACCTCAGAAATTAAAAAAAAAGTTCTCTTTTTGTTCTCTGGTGTAAGCAACTTTACAGAAGTGAATTAAGTAAACATGAGCCTTGTGTATTTGATAAATATGTATGTCTTATTTCTCCTTTCCCACTGCTTTTCATCCAGCTGCAGCTGGGAACCAGGCAATAAATACTATTTATTTATTTTAATAGTATGCTTAGTGGAAGTATTACCAATATTTCCTAAGCTTAAAAACATCCCAAATGCATTTTACTGTGAGGCTCAGCATTTTCATAGTAATTTACAACTTAAAAAGGGTAAACTCTATTACTCTATGTCAAACCAACAACTGGGTAAGTGCAGAATGTTACCCTATGAAGTATGACCAAATTTATTGCTGCAGTCATTAGTACATATTGATTCTGCTTATAACAACCCAAAGGGAATAGTAAACCTATTATGCTAGTGCTTGGTCTCTTTCCCTGAGAGGAACCAGGCTGGCACTGGCAGGTTCCAAGCCATGTCCAATTAGTTCAGCGATCAATGCCGCTCCCTTTCTTTTGGTTATTATTAATACGACTAGTCGGTGGCATGAACTTCACGAACTGTATCTTACAATCAAATCGGAGCAACATTAGTGCTCTCCTACAAAGGCACCTTCACTCAATCTCCTTTGGAAGTCAGACATTTTCTGGGTAAAACCATTTATTTCTGTTTGTCTTCCGGAAGACATAGCATTCAAATTCACGATACTGCCTGCGCTACGTAGTCTCTTACAAGCTTCAACATTTTACACTCGTAATAACTTGGATAAGGTCCCATTGTATCCTGGTAAATATATTTAGTAGTCGATTTTCAGGACTTAGGTTTTCTCTTTATAATAGGAAATCACTGCACATCTCAAATATATATAAATGTATCAATTATACCTCAATAATACCTCAAAAAGTCTGAAACAAACAAACAAAACAAAAGAGAGACCAGATGGCTAGCATTTCAGACCTCTGCCATCAGGGGGCATTTTACCCTAATTCGAGATGTCATGAGCTGAACTGTGTCCCCTCAAAATTTGTATGTTGAAGTCTCAAATCCTAGAACCTCAGAATGTGACTGTATTTAGAGATAATGGTCTTTAAAGAGGTAATTCGGTTAAAATGAGTCCTATAGGGTAGGGCCCTATTCCAATATATTTGACAACAGGGGCATGTGTGCACACTGAGGGATGACCATGTGAAGAGACAGGAAGAGGGCCGCCATCTGCAACCAGAGAAAGAGCTTTCAGAGGAAACCAGGCCTGTTGGCGCCTTCATCTTGGACTTTAGACTTCAAAACTGAGGAATGAGAAAATATATTTCTGTTATTTAAGCTAAATAAATAAATGAATAAACAAACAAACAAACAAACAAACTGTAGGCTTTTGAAGAGAGGATAGCTCTTGCTACCCCTTCTGCACCAAGAAAGTTAGTCTTTCTTCTCCCAGTCTTATTCGTTCTTGCCAGAAGGGAGAAGAATACTGTTCTGGTTGGTAATATTTTTTTAAAAATGTTTTTAACGTTCATTTTTAAGAGAGAGAGACAGAGCATGAGTGGGTGAGGGGCAGGGAGAGGGAGACACAGAATCTGAAATGGGCTCCAGGCTCTGAGCTGTCAGCACAGAGCCTGACACAGGGCTCAAACCCACGAGCCGTGAGATCATGACCTGAGCTGAAGTCGGTCGCTTAACTGACTGAGCCACCCAGGTGCCCCTGGTTGGTAATATTAAAGAACACTGGTCCACCTTTACTAGCAGATAGGTTCACAGAGCTGGGTCTGCTTAGTTGTACCTAAACCTGATAATTCCTTTCACTTTCATTTATCATATGGCTGGTGAGAAGATAAACAGACTTGGACGTAAGGGGGTGCAGAGTCACTCTTCTCCCTTTGGGCTGTGACATGTGCATCAAATCCAGGTTCATAAAGCTCTGCCCAGAAGTAATTAACGACACCCTTGCTTCCTAGCTGGTACTATTCCTTGTGTATAATGAACCCACAGATTCATGTAACAAATAAGTGACTAGACCAAGGAAGAAATCATAGTAGTCCCTCATCATAAAATTCATTAGACATCATATAATTAAAATCTAACTTATACTCTACCAAACAAAACAAAATCTAAAACCCATAATTGACATACAATTTGAATGTAAGTAATGCAGTATCTTTTATCCAGGGGCATTACAGTTATTCAAATTAGTATCACTTAGATCAACCAGGGGTAGGCAAACTATGTCCTGCAAGACAAATCCTGCCCACCCCTGTTTTTGTAAAAGAAAGTTTTATTTGAACACACACACTCATTTGTTCATGACTATTTTTGCACTACAAGGGTCCAACTGACTAGTTGACACAGAGACCATATATCCTACAAAGGCAAAACATTTGCCATCTGGCTCTTAACAGTTAAGTTTGCTCGTAGGCCAGCCTCTAATACATAGTAGGTACTCACTACTGTTTACCGCATTGAATTCTGAATCTACTATAAATTCTTCATTTGTATTAGGAAGCTCTGACTTAGAGATGGACCTAGATTTTTCTTTTCTCCCCTCCCTCCCTTCCTCCCTTCTTCCTTCCTTCCTTCCTTCCTTCCTTCCTTCCTTCCTTCCTTCCTTCCTTCCTTTTCTCCACTTTCTTCTCCTTAGGTATAAAAGAAGAAAAAATACTGGCAGTGACTATCCTCTTTGAAACATGAAGAAATAGCTGCTATCACCGGCAGTGACCACCTTCCTCAAACATGTCAGCAAACCAGTCTCACTACGAATGCTTGAGGGAGCTAATGTTGGATAGATTCCCCCCATATACTCTATATACCACTCAGGACACGCTCTTATATACCCTCCTCTGTTGTCACCAGCTAGACCCCAAGACCTGAACTTTATTGCCCACCTTCTTGTACTCACTGACCTCTGTCCCACATTTTTTCTTAAGCTCTTCTTTCCAGCTTACCTCTTAACTCAGGCAAATGGAAGGCGAAACCACCCTTCAAGTGATAGCGACTGCCCTCAGAAGACCTCCAGCTGGCCCACACCAGTTTAAACATAACATTTGACATGTGCCTGTGCAGGTGGACCATGGACTGACCTCTAGAATGACTGACAATTATCTTTCCCTCATTATAAGACTAAAGTTTCCCCCCAAGGAGGAGCACAAGCCTCATTTACATAATATGCAATGGACATATAGGCATGTTTCCCTAAGGCACATGTGTAGCCTTACGTCCACCTCGATATACAGTGACAAGGCTTCCCTATCTAAATATTCATCCCAACCCTAAATAAAAGGAACCCATTCACTTTTGCTCGAGAAGTCACGACTTTGGAAGTTATTCTTCATGATCTCCTTATTTTCTGCAAATAAAGTTTACTTTGTGTATCAAGTATACCTGGTGTATCTGTGACTCAGCAAGGAGTGAACTAACATTGGTTTGGTTACATTATTATTCCTGAGTCACTCTATCACTAGGGCTATAAGATGCCTAAACCAAAGCTGGTTTAAGAGGAGTCACTGACGGTGTCATTTGGACTCATGCGATGGCCAATTTACACATTTAAATGTTACATAGGTGATTATACTGAATCTCAACCCTGGTTCATGTTTGATTTATCATTTCATGTTACACAAACTTAGTATTTTTCACAGGAGAAGGAATAAAAGGTAAAGAGAGCTAGGAGGACATGAGGAGGATGAAAGATGGGAAGAATAAGATTAGTAAGAAAGCTAGAGCTATAGTTGTTTTTTTTAAAAAAACTGTCTGCAAATATAGAAGAAATAATTACTTCTTCCCAAGATGTGGCATCCATTTTTTTTTTCAAAATAAATTAAGTCATAAGCAATTTGTCTTTTCTCTGCTGTATCATTTAGAAGTTTATTTTCCTACATGGTTATATTAAGTTCCTGAATCATTTAATTTTGAATAAACCCATTATGTCAGTTTTCATTACAGTGGTGTATACGCATAACAAATTGAACTAAAAATTAAACTAAAGAATCAAAAGAGACAAACACAGACAAGATGCCAAATAATAGCCTTAACCGAGCTGATTGGAAGTTTTGTCATAAACATTTTCAATGTAAAAAAGCAGGGAAGTTGTTAATCACAAACTTCATAAATTCACAGTCAAATCTTGTATATTTAACAGGATTCTTTCTGTACTTACTTAGGCTTGATTTTTACAACATGGAATGAAAAATTTTCAATGTGTAAAAGTTGTCTCTAGAGTACCCTTATTTATTATAAGCTGTTATAAGTGGTAGTAATTGGTTCAGTAACTTCTAAACAACAGGAACAAATCCAATTCTTAAGTTTTTAAAGTTGTATGAGAAGTGTTTAGTTGCTTATTATTTATTTACTTTATTATTCTTATTATGTTTATGTTTAATATGTTAAAGATTTTATTTTTAAGTAATCTCTACACCCAATGTGGTGTTCAAACTTACTACCTGGGCAACTGAGCCAGCCAGGCATCCCCTGGATGAGAAGTGTTTACATGTTACCTTCAACAATTCTTTGAAAATTGATGCATAGATATTATAATTTGCAGCATTCTCTACTGTACTATCCAAACATGCCTATATGACCATGTTCATCATTCAAATCACAAAAGGTACATGCCATTTACATTGCATTAACTCACAGGCTTCCAAAGGGACTGGGGAAGGAGAGAGGAGGAAAGAAATTATTTAATTGACCATGACTAACTTTAATTAATATGGAAAATATTAGAGTCAACTTATCCCACTGTGTATCTGGACACCATATTCCTTTTGATAAATATACTTTCAATTAAAAAAGTAGATGGGCATCTTAAAATATAATCTATCTGAATTCTTTTCCAAACTTTTCCCGATTATACCTCTATACCTCTACTATATACTGTGTGGGAAAATAAGAAATAAAAATAACATTTATTAATGTCATGTTGCTCATTACACTTATTTCCAAAAGAAATACAAATTTACAAAAAAAAGTATTGGTATGACAAATGTAAAAACTCTAAAAAGTTCCCAAATGTAATATTTTAGAAGTCACTTCTTTGAGCCTCTTAAATACATCTTATCCATCTGTTGGTTCAGTATGGCATCCTCTAGGACTCTTGCATAACATTTACACCATTTCAATTTTATGTCTAAATATGTTGATGGTGCTCATAAAAAAAATACCAGTATACAATGTAACTGGCACCACATGTCAGGAATCCAGGCAGCTCTCCTATCGTCCCATTTCCAGATGCTCCAAATCTCTTTTAGCTCTTAAAGCACTCTTAAAGTTGACATGCCATACTGAGCCAGAAACCTGTACCATGATAACCCATTTATGTTCTCCCTTTCTTGAAACAAATAGGTTTCTGCTAAACCTGAATATATAAACATATATATACTCCTCCACTCAGACATATATAAGGTCTATATTATAAGTGAACAAAAGTATCAGACTTTCTTCTCAGTTGTCCAATGCCAAAACAGACATGTTTTTTTCTAAATCACTGAATCTGTTCCTACTCAATTCTACAAGTAATTCTGAAGAGTAATTATTCCTAAAAATATAATCAATTTTGTTCTTCACTTTCTTCTGTCAGGGGTAATTGAGGTATAGCAGGTAAAATATAGATGACCACCAGATGTAAATTCTTCAGATATTATCTAATATGATTACAAGACCACCATTATTAATTTAACTATTACTAGAGCACAATATAGAGTAGGCAGAGACGAGGTGTTCACTGGTTGACAAATAAAACCTAAATATGCCTCAAGTAGTCCAAGGGAATTGAGGAAAACCAGCAAATAAACAAAATCCAATATTAAATTAAACCCCCAAACTTCCTAAAATGCATGAAAGAAAGAACAGGAGATATTATCAGACTCTGCCTTCAATTTCCAAAAACGCTTTTCATGACTCCCAAACCAGTCACTTGGGACACTTTAGTTGTCACTTAGTTGACAGCATTAACTAACTCCATACTTTAATCTACAGAGAATACAAAAAGCTACCACGACCTTGAGTCTGTATCAGAATCATAGTATAGTAGTCCTTGCCAATATTTTCATTGTAATTGTTACATACATAAATATTTGATGGATTAAATATACCTAATGTTTGAGAAGAATGAGCTTCTTCCCACAAGAGGAGTAGTAGTACAACGCAAAAAGGCAATTGTGAGGAATTTAAATTCTCATTTTATCCTAAAAGTTCATTTTTTTTTTCATTTTGGTCTGTTTAACATGTGTGCTCAACTTTGAGTATATTTTAACACTGACTATTGGGTAAAATTAGTGGTTTGGGAAGTGTCATCAAATACCCCTGACATGTCAAATAAATCCATCTACACTACTATATACCCTTAAGTGCTCAACTACACCAATTTGAAAAGTACAACTATATAACATTCTTATAGGTGACATACTGTGAGGTCTTTCACCAGTTGTTATAGACTGAATGTTTGTGTGACTTAAAATTCATATGTGAAAACCAATCTCCAAGGGAAAGGTATTTGGAAGTGGGGCCTTTGGGAGGTGCTTAGATTAAGAAAGTGGTACCCTCTTTATTGCTTTTATAAGAGACCTTAGAGGGTTCCCTTGCCCCTTCTGTCACGTGAATTTACAGTGAGAAAAGAAAAAAACTTTGTGAACCAAGAAGTAGGCTCTCACAAGACACCGAATCTTCTGGCACTTTGAACTTGGACCTCCAGTTTCCCAAACTGTGAGAAATAAAATGTCTGCTGTTTATAAGCCACCCAATCTATGGTATCCTGTTACAGTAGGCCCAACAAGGAAGGTGCCTTTTTTTTATGAATTCCTATCTTGCTTCATTCAAAATATATTTATTTTTTCTGCTTAGACTTAAATCCCCTAGAAAATCTATGACCTTTGATTACCAAGACCTTTGATGACTTACTTCTTTTATTTATTCGTTCGTCTCATCACATGGCAAATGTTTATGGAGAATCTACTTCATTACAGTGTTGTAAACACTGGGAATAGATTTGAGTAAAACTAATCATCTCATGAGGTAGAGATGTCATCATCATCATCATCATCATGCAAAGAGCTAAGGAGAGAGTTAGACATGCAAAGAACAATGGCAGCACCATCACTGAAGAAAGGGATGAACTATGTGTGAACTACTTTTTTATTCTGTTCATTTTAATGCCAGTTTCCCAAATCTGTCTCTAGTAAAAGCACCCTCTTGACACTGCTAAGTAGCCTATTGCAATTTATTTCCTTAAATCTCCAAACGTATTGAATTTTATATAAGATGAATGCCCAATAAAGATTCACAGTTACTTATGTTCATTTAAATGACTTATTTACACATGGTTGATGAATAAAGAAATGTGTCAGAATAAGAAACAGGCAATACCTGAAAAACTTGTTCAGGCCTTTCTGCTTTCCTAGACTCAGTCATTGCCTTCCTGGTGCATAATACATATCAGATTGTTCCTGCCTAACTAGCCTCTCCTTCCTAGTTCTGCCTTCCTTTGGCCAGATTTGCTCTGCTGGTGTGTTTCAGTTCTTTTCCAGTTTCCCAGCAAATTACTGGCATCCTTAAAATCCTAAATTGAAACTCTGTGTGTCTGCAAATTGGAAGCTAAGACTTCTGAAAGATGTGTAAGTAAATCCAATGTATGCCCTGTTTCTTAGAACTCCCAACAATTTCAAATTAACTTCTTACTTGGCAGGTCTGTAATTGCAGGGGAAAGTAAGCTTTCAAAGAATTGTTCTTAAAAATATACATCCAACCACTTAAGTAATGACTTGCCTCCAGAAAGTACAAAGTGCTGAGCTGTCCCTGAACCACATTCACAATCTCTCTCAGCAATGACCTGAAGACAACAATGTGCACTCTGCAAGGGGATTGCCACAATTTTTAATCTGCCTGGCTTTCCGATCAGGCAAAATATAAATCACTTAATCAGCTCCCAACTGAGCATCAGGTACAACTAGTATAAATTTTCCTTCATAAAAGTTTCATCAAAGCTGGGATGGCTGCATTGCCTTATCTTTTGCTAGAGAAATTACAGCCTGTGAAGATTGGCTGGTAGTCATATGTGATTGATAGGCTTGGGGTGGATGGCCTTCACGCAGAGGAGTTCAAGTCTAAATGGTCTTTGCAGTCACTTCCATCTCCCCTTTAAAATAAGCTTTGCTTCATTTACTGAAAAGGAAAAGCCAACTAATAATTGTATTGTTTTGTTTTGTTTTGTTTTTGGTGTGTGTGTGTGTGTGTGTGTGTGAGTGTTCTTTTGAGAACACTCTTCCATCAATTTACAGCTAGAAAAAGAATTGGCGTATACAATTTTCAATATGGTAATTGTTTTTTTAATAAGTCAACACATCTGTAGGAATAGCTAGAAGACTGAAGACATAAAGCTCGGCATAGTTTCAAACTGATATTTATAGAATGAATGTTATTAAATTATGTGTTGTTATATAACATCAAGGGACTATAAGGTAGAATATACCTCCAATTAAATGAGGAAAATGTGGATTCAAAAACTTCCTTAATAAGATCACTAAGTCACTTGCCTCTTTTGCTTTTGTGATATTAAAATTCATACCATTCAGGTGGAAAAAATCACCTAAGGTATCATAAACACTACTCAGAATGAGAGGGGATGGTGTGAAACTCCTGACAGAATGACTAAAGAGTTCTAATTATGAAATATTATTAAGACAAGTGATATTATATCTCTCTAGTACTGGCCTCATCAAAAACTAAGACATAAATCAGTTCTAACAAGTAAACAGGTAAGTTAATTTTAAGGAATGTAATTTGCAATAGACTTACATCACTCATAATGTATTTCAATTTAAAAGGCCCATCATTTCATATTTTCAGATCAATAACTATATGAATTGCTTTACATTCCAATCCCATGTAGTCTAATTTAATGTGTTTTGTTGATTTATGATAAAGCTCAAAGCGGGGCAAAAAGATACAGGTATTTGATTCAAATATTAAACATTCAGTTGAAAAGACTGGGGATAGGGTAAATGTTAACAATGTATGCCCCAGAATCTAAGATTTATATACTTGGAAAACTATCAACATGCAATCAATGAAAATTCCTTAACACAAATGAATTGTCTCAAGTATTACTAGTCACAGATGAACCTGGAATAATCATTCTAACTGATAACAGGTAAATTTTCTCCTCAAGCAGAGAAGTGCAATACCAGGTTGGTACACATGTGACAAAGTAATAAAAGGAAACTACTATTATAATGTTAAACAGATGGGGCCATCAAGTAAAAAAAAATCTCTTAAAAACAAGAAGAGGGCAAGTTCTAATCCAAGGATTCTAAGAAAGTCAATCATAATCAACTTCTCAATCAAGAAATCCAATCAGTTGTAGAGTAGCTGCTGCTTTCACATCTGTGCACCACAACTCAATCCATGAAATGTCATAACAAAAAACAGAATTCTGAAGGCTTCCAAAGGCAACTTCATCTCCAAGTTTCTGGGGTGAGTAGCCATCTCACTGAGGATTTCATAATCCACAAAACCTAGATTCCAACATTTCTCCAAAGGTTCTTTCAGTTTTCTCCAACTTTAGTGTGCAGAGTATTTTCCTGAGGGTTGATTTAGATGTCTTCCTAGATTTGAGTGACTCTTTTTCCAGAGATATGAATCAGTTGGCCTGGTCTGGGACCTGACTTGCCCCATTGTCACACAACTCTTCAGGGACACTTGATGGGGATTTACTGTAAGTCTACATAAACACAATACTGGAAAAAATGAAAGATCCTCACGTAACATAATATATTATAAATGCTAATTCTTGTTGACTAAGTAAATAAAGTCAGTAAAAAACTGATTTGAAGGAGAAAACTTATAATTTCTGATCCTTGGCGTGTTTGGCCACAGAGAATGGGGAAAAACGGAAATCCAGGACTATTAAAAACAATGGATGTCAAAACCACTGAACTTGATTTATGTATCTATTTCAGGAGGATAAAACAACACTTTTCAGTGAGAGTGATGTTATTGGCCTGTTAGTCTCATTTAGCCTGAAGTTTACCATTCATCATCTTTATTCTTCCTTATAGAGTTGTAGGCCCACGTGTGACAGCCCAGGGAAGTTCTAGGCCTTTGCTCATCAGTGCTTGCCCCTTCTCAAGTGAAATGTTTCACCATCCAGCTAGTCGCATAGTCCAGAAATCTCTAAGTGCAATTTCTTAAATTCTTAAATGTTTCTTAAATGCATGGATTAATGAAAGAAAGTCTATTTATAGTCTTATCATCCTTCCCCACATCTTATCCATAAACAAGCTACATCAATTTTACTCCCAAATCATGAAACCAAAAGACAACTTGGTGACCCCCTTCTTGATTTAAACTTTTTTTTCTTCTCTTAGGATTAAGGGAAAAACTCCTTAACATTTGTATGTAACCTTTTATAGTTTGTTCTATACAATCCTCTTTACTTGAATCTGTTATCCTGGTTCCATCCACTCTACTATACCTATGTTTGTGCCAGATTTATCTTCCAGGTCTTTCTTATCCATTCTGCTTCTTCATGCTTCCTCCTTCCATAGGACTTTCACATATTCTAATTTATCCTTCTGTGGTCCTCTTTGCACTCAGCATCCTATAGATGCTTATGCATCCTTTATATTTCAGCTCAAATGAAGGTTTCCTGTCCTTCCCCCTAAGGTAAAATCAGAATATTATAGGAAAACATAACCCATGTAGCTTTCTTTTGTATCTTGCCACAGATGAATCATACTTTCTAAACACTTACTTGATTAAAAATCATTTCCTATATAACAAAATTTATTTATTTAATTTAATTTAGTATCTTCAGCTTTCAGCACAGTATTCCTTGAATGCATGAATTAATGAGAGAAAATCGGTTTGTATCTGGAGAAACAAAATTATATGATTCTAAAAGAAACTGAGGTAAACCCAAACTGGTAATTGAAATGTAGAGGAAAAATAAAATTATAGTAACATAATTCTCAGACTTTTCAATCTCAGGAAGCTTTTACACTCTTAAATGCTATTGAGAGCCCAAAAGGGCTTATGTTTATGTGGGTTATATTCATGAATATTTACCATGTGAGACATTAAAACTGAGAATGGGGGCTCAGTCAGTTAAGTGTCCAACTTCACCTCAGGTCATGATCTCACAGCCTGTGGGTTCGAGACCCGCATCGGGCTCTGTGCTGACAGCTCAGAGCCTAGAGCCTGCTTCCGATTCTGTGCCTCCCTCTCTCTCCCCCTCCCCCACTCATGCTCTGTCTCTCTGTGTCTCTAAAAAATGAGTAAATGTTTAAAAAATGTTTAAAAACTGAGAATGAAAATATATGTCAAAAATAATACAAGTAAAATAAACCTAGGACATGTTACCATAAATAATATACTTTACTAAAAAAAAAGTTATCTTCCCAAACACAACAACTAGTGAGAGAAATGACATTGTTTTATGTTCATGTAATCTCTTTAATATTTGGCTTAAAAAAGACAGCTGAATTCTCAGATCTGTTTCTGCATTTAATCTGCTGCAATATCACACATCGTGTAGTCTCTGGAAAACTCCACTTGTAAGAAAATGAAAGCGAAAAAGTAAAAGAATTTTATAGTATATTATGAAAATAATTTTGATCTTGTTGACCCCATGAATGCATCTTAGATAAACTTCCAAGGATCCCAGGCAACACTCTGAGAGCCACTTGCATAATTCAGCCTCCAAACTGGCACACTTCAGAAAATAAAAGAATGTATGGGGCGCCTGGGTGGCGCAGTCGGTTAAGCGTCCGACTTCAGCCAGGTCACGATCTCGCGGTCCGTGAGTTCGAGCCCCGCGTCGGGCTCTGGGCTGATGGCTCGGAGCCTGGAGCCTGTTTCCGATTCTGTGTCTCCCTCTCTCTCTGCCCCTCCCCCGTTCATGCTCTGTCTCTCTCTGTCCCAAAAATAAATAAACATTAAAAAAAATAAAATAAAATAAAATAAAAGAATGTACTATAAGTGTTTATGCTAGACTATGAAGCATAAATAGGGATTATCATTAATATATGTTAACGAATGGCAATAGATATAAACTCATTAAAATCTTAGAATTCAAAACAAATATAGACTATATGGCATAGAATTCTTTACTACCTACCTGTAAGCTTTTTTAAAAGTTGGATACATTTTTCTATACTCATGAGAGTTAACATAGTACCTTATACAAAATATGCTTTCAAAGAATAATGAACAAACAAATTATTGTGTAACAGAAGAGCTAAATGACAACTCTTGATTGTATGTTTCCTAGGCATTATAGTCTGTTTTGAAAGAATAGATGACAGGGGATTTATTTATTTATGGCAGTGATTCCATCATAATATATCCTACTTCTCCAAGTCACTCAACTTTTCAGGTTATTACAAACCTGTAAAGCTAGAATCTGTGAAGCAGAATACAAAGTCTCCTAGATGGTATGATTGGAGAGGCACAGAGCCCTTCATACTAAAAAAATTATTACTAAGTCTAGCTATACTTGAAATATATTGACCATAGTTGCTAAGAATTATCTTTGTCCCTGTCCATGACAATTTTTAAATGGAAGTATTCTTGAGAGAAACATTCCATCCCTCATAAATAGAGTGAAGTATCCACTTAACCTTAGCATTATATTCAAGTCCAAATACACACACACACACACACACACACACACACACAGCACATACCACTTAGGAAAGGATATTTAATCCTTTATTTAATCAAGATAGAAAACTTCCTGAGTGTGAGATGGCCTTAGATATTTTCTCTTCTACAGAGATAACCTTAAACATGAAAGCATTCTTGGGTGCAATAGAGATTGAGGATAATATGAAATGTTGAGGACAGAGGTAAGTGATTTAGTAAGTTGATAAAAACTTACTAAAATAATACTAAAAAACTTACTAAAAATATATATATAAAGTTTTTTCTACTAAAAAGGAGATTAAAGATTTAAAATTAATGAAAAAGGCTTTAATATTTTATAAAATATTTTTTCATAGATCTTAAAAAAAAACTCTAATCCCTATAGCCAAAAGTCAATGGAAAGAAAAAGTAATTGTCTCTTCTTTTTATTATTGTCTCTTCTTTTAATTTATTACTAGCTTTTGTTATATCATGTAAATTGATTAGAATCATTTTTGATTGTCCATAAGTCATATGTAAATGAAAATAGTAGAACTTAAAACTGATATAAAAATAATTTGTTAAATGATTCACTTACCTTATTTTATACTGGCGAAAATGGCTTATTCATTTTCTTTCTAAATATTAATTGGACATATTAATATCCCTTTTACTACAAGGGATTCAAATATACAAAAACAATCTAGATTTGAATGTACGTTATAGGAGATATGCATGCAAATAACTATAATCAAGATAGTTGAAAGTAAGGAGGAGCTACAAAGGTACTCAGTTTTTAGAGTTATTCATGATTATAATGTGGGTGGTAACCACATTAGGTTCAAAAGGTAGCTAGAATTTCAGCTAAGAATGTAAGATGTAAAAATGTAGCATAGGGAAAGTTCTATCTTAGTCATGTTTATAGCTCTGGCACCTACAGTACTTTTAGGACCTTAGCATGAGCTTGAAAGATGATATTGACTGAGGACTGAGTATACAGTGTATAGTCCTCAGCTCATACTAGATAGCAGTGGATGTAAACCTGTAAAAGACAATTTGGAGATAGACTATAGGGATCTTGACTATACAGACAGATTAGATTTTACTAGATTTCAATATAGCATCATAAAACATTTTTGAAACATGAGTCACATTTTAAAGAAATACTTCAGAAAGGTATCTTCAATAGCTACATTCAGGACAGATTGCATTCAGGACAGATTGGAGTACGAGTTTTTAAGCCATAGCTGTCATTTCTATCAGGGAAAACCACTCATCTGAGGGGGAAAAAAAAACAGAAGAGAAGGACTAGAAAACTGAAATTTACTTTTTTTTTTTTATGTCAGGCACTACATTACACACATTGGGAACACTTTCTGATTTCCTTCTCTTTCTCAAAAATGTTTTCATCCACATTTCTACATGAGAGTTCTGAGGTTCAGACATGTTGAATAATTAAAGTTACGTAGAGAGCAAGAAGAAGCAAATGTTAAAAAATAAAAGTCAGTTGATTAAATTTGACAATCCAACTGCCTTTATTAAACAATCCATGAATCATTTAGCATTCCATCTAGCAAGTAGAGGGGAGCTCCCAGGAGTTGTACAAAATGGAAGGTTTTCATAGGAACAAGGGCGAAGCAAGAAAGTTATTAGCAGAAGAAAGGGATTGTTCCAGACAAGGTTGCTTTCTCTTAGGGGGAAAGCAGGAGGTCTTATCCTGCAGATTACCTCATCTTCTTTTGGAAAATGGTGAGGGCCCTGGTGGCTGATTACTTCATTGGCATTGACCAGAACATTCCTGACTGACTAACGAAGACTACACTTCTGGGGGAGGCTGAAACTGCAGTTAGATTCGGTAGTCAGCCTTGGCCTAAATGACATCATTTGGGGCCTGTGGTTTTCTTTTTTAGACAGGATTTAACTCCCACTTTAAAGAACATACTATTTCTTCTACAACAAGTTACATTCTGGAAGCACCTACTTCAAAGAAGCTAATTAGAAGGCTTTATGGGAGAGTAAGTTTGAGTATCAATGTTGTACATTGAGAGTGTCATGAGTTCTTGGCCACACTCCCCACAGAGATGTGGAGCCTACTTTTACCTCCCCTGGAATCCGTACTGGGTCCGTGACTCCTTTGGGCCAATGGTATGTGACAGAAATGACATTGCATATCCTCCAAGGGTAGGTCATAAGCCTTGGGGCTTCTGCCAAGTCTCTTGGAACACTCACTCTGGGGAGAAGTGAGCCACCATATAAAAAACTTGACTTTCCTGAGACCACCATGTTTCAAGATCCCCAAGTCACTTAGAGGATCCTGCAGAACAAGATGCATGTGTAGAGAGACGAAGTCCACATGGTAGCAAGGGTCCAGACATGTGTGTGTGTGTGTGTGTGTGTGAAGAAACATTCTGCAAGTGAATTTTCCAGCCCCAGCCACCCCAACTGATGCCAGGAACATCAGGCATACAGTGCCTGGCTGAGTCCTTCCCCAATTCCTGACTCCCAAAATTATAATCAAAATCAATAGTTGTTTTGAGTTTCTGTGTTTTAGGGTAAATTGTTGAGTAGTAATATGTAATTGGAACACCCAAGAATAGCAAAAGTCACATACTGTTATTGGCCATTTTTAAAATGACATGTCAAATGGTGTTGAAGATACTAGTGAACACTGAGTCTCACATGGATATCTAATGATTAATGACATTTTAAACCAAATGCTTCCAATAACACACACACACACACACACACACACACACACACAGCAAGCTTTAAAAGAAAAGGCAGTTGAAAATGAAATGTGAGGAGAGAGGAAAATTCTCCTACTCAGCACTGATTTGTCAAATGGAGCTCATTCTGATATTTGTAGTGCTTTATCTCAAAGGGTCATTTTAAAAAATCCTCCTCACCTCTGTGGGAATCCTTTAGCCCCAGTGACCTATCTTCAGTGACCAACCCCGCAGCTAGGTCAGTTAAAATCAATTCTCAGTTAAAAATCAACCAACAAGGAAAGACTTAAGAAAAGGAGAGAAAGATTTGACAAGGGTTTTATTGAAACCTCTCTGCACTTTACACATTTAGGGCCTAGAAATGTAATAAGCATTTGCTAGTTATCCTGGGAAAAGCTATTTTCTCTCCTCTCAGCTAGACCAAAAAAAAAAAAAAAAAAAAAAAAAAGAGGCCAAAATGCTTTGTCTAAAAATCTCCTTTTTCAAAGAAACTAATATTAGACTGTAAACTAAGAAAGGTGCTGTGCTTTCAGAAAGTATTCCACTCAACTCATTGATTGTTTCCTGCCCATAGATAATCCTGAGTAAGTATGCTCATTGATTTATGTCAGTTCTAAAAGCCCCAATTCTCCTGAATTATTCTAGTGCATTTCAAGCCAACCAATTCTAACTCATATCTTTAATCTATGGACTGCATAAGAAATTTTAAGTTATTTCAATAGAATTTTTCAAATGTGTAAAACACATTTTGAAATGCTCATATCTTCTCTAAATATTTCATTTTTCAAACTGGTCTGTTGACAGGCACCATGGTACTTTAAGTGGAGTTAAATATATGTGTGCTTAGCTCATATACAGCGATCTGTCAAAGACCTTTAGTGTCTCTGACAGCACTTAACGATTTGATCTGGGCATTTGTTTCTACGTTGTCTTCAATGATGACACTCAATCAGTATAAGATTCTAGTAGCTGTTTGACTTTAGATAATAACAGATGTAAATCACTATTGTTGCCTAGGCTGGGAAATAAGGTGTTCTTTAAGTTGGTACGATTGCTCTTATTTTCCTTTCTTAAAGTTTATCATAAATACCAGCAATTGACAGGTCTTGCTTTTTCATAGATTTTCTATAGTAAATATTGAAATATGATCACCCATAAAACATTTCTATAGGTGATATAGCACAATAATTCAAATAGAGCAACTTTCACATTCTTCAAATCTGCCTACCTCTATATGTTACATGTAAATGAATTTATCATGTTGAAACCTTTCAAATCCATGGGCTCAGGCTGCTGGGAAAAGAAATGACTTCTGTATGCCAAACCCCCCAAAAAATCAATCAAAGATAAGACAAAATCTTGGGCTGATTTGTACCCATATATCCTCTGCACTTTAATGGTATCTGGCACATAGTAGGTACCCATAAATAGTTGCTGAATTGATTAAGAAACAAGCAGACATTTTAATTTTTCACAAATGATTATTACAAGACAGATTTCAATAATTATCCAGAATGCACCCTCCATCCCTCAGTAAATAGTCAAGAAAGTTTAACTCTTGCTTTTCATTCCCGGAATAATTAGGATCCTTAACTGGGGTAGATGATCTGTTTGGTCACAGATGAAAGACATATAGTTGACAATTACACATTATTTATTAAGCTCATTTATATTAAAATTATAGCACTCTAGAGTTGGAAAAATCCTCAAGGTTCATCTAGTTCCTTTATTTTAAAAGAAAAAGGCTGCAAAATACAGCCTTGGAGCTTTAAATACAAATACAAGACCGAGTAGAAAACGTGTCCCAAATTCCCCATCCAGCATTCTCACCATCCAGACTGCTAAACTCTCTTCTTTCCTGGATAGGTTTCTCCTCCACTCCCTTAACAAAACACTTCTTTGCTTTGTGTTCAAAGGGGTTGGATGGTTAGTAAAGTAAAAGCTGATTTTCCTCCCTTTTTAACATGGAATTCATTTTCTCTTCTAGTCTGTACACAACCTCTAGTGTAGCTTCAGGTGGTATTGGTCGTTTTATTGAAAAAGCAAGAGAAGCTTCTTCTAAAGCTTGAGATCAGACTTTTCTGAAAGAAAAGTACTGCCTTTTAAAAATAAATAGCTAATTTTCTTAGGAGTAAGCAGGTCACCAAACAAATAATCTTTTGTATTGGTCTTTTCAGTTGCAGGATTCAGATGCTGTGCCAGTTAGACTCTCTGTGTTTTAAAGGATTGTCCTCAACCATATCTGGCAATGTTTGGCATAAATGACCTGCCCTAAAAAAAAAAAAAAAAATCAATGTAGCTGAAGCTTTTGGCTCTTTTCCCCCTATCTATGTTTTCACCCTCATAATCCTCTCTTTCTCTGCCCCACTCATAGTAAGCCCTCCTTGGCTTAAACTAATAGCTAACTAATCCCAGCTATAGTGATAATTGATAACTTACCTTCTAGGAATATTCCTACTAGCACATAAAATTCTTGGGGTGAGGAGCTGCTTTGAACCAAATAAAAGCCTACTGTGACTGCTTTTAAAAATCACAACACATCCTCTCAGCACATTTTACCTTGCTCTATCTTCCTTCCTGCAGACCACATTTTTCCTAGTCTACCATAACTATATTTATATGTTATATTAATATTCTATTGTCTTCCTACTAGAATGTAAACTCGAATGGGAAGGATTCATTGATGTATTTCAAATGTCTAGAACAGCACCTGGCATTATAGGTACTTAATACAAATGTGTTGAAAATATAACAGATGCCTATCTATATACCTCTATTTATAGGTATAGATATATAGATACATATGAATATCATCACTGTGTTTCCTTTAAAATAGGAATGGGAGTGTGTTTTCTGTGTACTATAATTTTGAAATCCTTAATTATATATTATGTCTGAGTCTGTTCTGAAAGATTCTTGCCAGGCCATATGAAGTCAGATTTCTCCAAGGTCATGAAACTGACTTGTAATAATTTTTTTTTTCTTAAAGATTCACGTAATAAACTTTTGTATTTTTTTTAAAAATGTACTGAATTTTAACAATAAAACAATATTTATAATCTATATAAATTACAAAGATGTATAAAGTTTAAAGAATAAAAATTAAACATCCATAACTCACCACCAGCTTAAGAAGTAGATCATTAGAAAAACATTTGAAGTTTCATATGTGCTCCTCCAAAATTCCCTCCTCTTTTCCTTCTGTGGCCCAGAGGACATCATATCTAGATCTGCTATTATATTTATAGTTGTGCCACATATATTTGTATCTCTCTTGAAAAGATGGCTTTGTTTTGCCTGCTTTTAACCTTTATATAATCGAAATTGTAAAGTCTATATATTTTTTGGAGTATTTACTTCAAATGTTCTCCATTGTGTTGTTACATTCATCATTATCATTCATCGCCACTGCTCTGTGGTACTCCATTGTATGAACACAACACAATTTATATATCCCACCCCCTGCTCATGGCATTTGCATTGTTTCAAGGTTTTTTTGTTTGCTTGTTTTCTTAAATTACAAACAATTCTGTTAGAAATTCCCTTTTATCTGTTTCTGTTTCCTTGTGTGATAGTTTCTCAGGGGTATAGGTGCAAATGTTTTTCAAAGGTATATTTCTGGGAGCTGAATTGTTGGTTATACATTGTACATATTTTCACCTTCTCCTGATAATGACTTAATGTTTTCCATGGTGATTATACAAATATGTGTTCTTAAAACTATTGTGTAAAAGTTCCATCTGCTCTCCTCCTCACCAACATTTGATATTCCGATAATATTTCAAGTAAAATACACTTTCTTTTAAGATGTCGAACTAGTTTTGAGGAATTAAAAAACAAACTAAGATATCAGCTTTTTATATGTAGAAAAGCAAAAAAATATAGCCAATTTATAAAAAAATCTACACGGTTTTCATGAATGATCAAATGCAGTTATTTTCAATACATATATAGTCAAATGTCATTAATAGCCAAACACTTAATACATTCATTCAGAATGTAAGCTAACTTATTTTTTAGGACATCATTACACAGATCAATTTTCTTATCAATGTGCAGTAGTAAAATAAATAATTCTAAACTCCTCAACTATACTATATAGTTATTTCTAAGATAGACCTGGCAAGGATTTCATATTCCAGCCCTATTCTGTTAGATATTTTGTGATACATTACATTAGGAAAAGATTTTGTGTTCCAATGAGACTGGGAAACAATAAGTTTGGCTTTGTTCCAATGTATTTATTTACTATAGATGATTTAGTCTTTATTAAATTATTGTACATTTTGAATCTCCAAAAGGAACATCTAATAGTTAGTGATTTCCAAACTTTTGGACCACAAAACCCTTTTGTCTATCATCTCATGGAACAGTTATGGAATTGTGGTCACATAATATTTATATAAAATTCTTAACAAAAGCCCCACGGTGCTAAACTGTGCCTTACATTCTACCTTTGCATGAAGTATATATCCCAGTCTTTGATCAGATGAAAAAAGAAAAAAAAGGAAATCACACATTACTGCAGGGAGTATAAATTTATATAGCTTTTCCAAAAGGCAAAATAATGATATATATAAAAAGCTTTAAGTATTTTACTTTGCATTATATTTTTTGACTTTTGTACTTTTGGACAATGTATTATACCTTATATTTCTCAGCACTTAAAATTATCTGTACTAAAGAATAACAGATTCATTCAAATATATGCCCGAAGATGGTAAAACAAAATATTAGGAATAACCTACATTTATTGTAATAAAAAAATCTTAATTATACTAGTGCATACTAATAGGATAGAAAACATGCAAGCAGTAAAAATTCTATCCAAAAAATCCAGAATTATTTAATAATACCAGGAAATATTCATGAAAGATTGAGTTAACATATGTGAATATTTTAAAGGATACACATGCATATATTAAAATGGAAATAAAGGTAGAAAGAAAACACATCAATATCTTAATTTAGTGGTAGTCACTGAATGGCAGAATTATTATTAATTATATTTTATTTATGAAATTTTGAATTTTTCCCAAGTCAAATACACTTAAGTATTGTTTTAACAGTAAAAAGAGGTAATAAAATATTACTTAATTTATAAATGGGCTTTGAAATTTGCTGTGAAACTCAATGAACAATAAAAAAGAAATGCTCTCAGCAATGGAAAAAAATGAGACTTTCTCTAAATGTATTTCTGAAGAAACAATTCAAAGCATAAGGTAGCTTCAAAGGTAGCTTTGGAAAGACCATCTGTTTCCAAATCACTTGACCTGCCTGATAAAAATGGAGATTCTTCGGCCCCACCACAGAGTCTTATTCTGAAAGTCTAGAGAACCTCCCTTTCCTTAAGCAGAGTTAGAAGACCTGGTTTCCTTCTGAAATCTACGGTTTGTTTTATAGTACTGATTTACCACTGAAGTGCTCTCAGGTTCTCTTTTCTCATCTTTCTGTAGTGGAACAGTTTGGTTGGACTAAAACCTGGTACCCATTATTCCACTGGTGACTAGCAACCATCAGGCATCCAGTCCCCAGATCCTATGCTCTATACACAAGTTTTTTTGCCTTTGGAGCCGTATTCTGTTGCCCTGGGTACTTGCTGTATCCCAAGCTCTTTAGGTCAATTTTCTTTTGCAAAGTTACAGAAGGATACAGAAACTTCCTAGATAAACAAACAAAAAACCCAAGCCCTGATCCCTCATATTGAGAAAAGAGAATATAAAAATAGTGTCTGAATATTTCCAGACAACTCTGTGTTATGCAGAGGTATATGCAGAGGGCTGGATGGGAAGCAAAGCTGCTGGATCCATGGACTCTGCAGGGAACAGATGCTCCACTGAGTCCTCATACCTCAGTGTGCCACATAACCACTGCTAGTTGCTAAATGTGCCAAGATGTGAAACAGATCAGAAAATTCTGGATTATAGAAAAAACACAGAGACTCAGATAGGGAGTTTACTGTATGGAATATTTAATGTTTGTTCTAAAGGAGAAGACAGGTCTATACCCTCTTCCTGAGAAGTAGAATCAACTTTAAAGTATCAGACATAAGAGGTATGTGCCATTCCCAGTACAGCTTGCAGTAAATCCTGAATGCTATATTGGACCAGCCACACAAATGTCACAAGAGTCCCTAAAAAATGTAGCTAGATATGTGCAATGGTGGACTATTGTAGGTTGAAATTTGTCCCCCCAAAAGATATACTGAAGATCTAACCCATAGCACCCATATTCATAGAAATTTGGAAGTAGGGTCTTTGAAGATGTAGTCAAGTTAAGAGGAAGTTACACTGGATTAGGGTGGGTCTGAACCCAATAATTTATAAGAATAAGGAAATTTGTAGAGATACACAGAGGGAAGAAAGCCAGATGAGAACAGAGGCAGAGATTGGAGTGATAGAGCTAAAAACCAAATAGGGTTTTCTGGAAATCATCAGAAACTACAGAACAGAATATTCTTAGGAGCTTCCAGAAGAACTACCCTACTGATACCATGAGTTAATACTCCAAGAGTTCAGACAATAACTTTCTGTTGTTTAAAGCTACACAGTTCATGCTACTTTGTTATGCAGTTCTAGAAAACAGGTGAACCAACAATCCAAAAACCACTGAAGACCTGTTGTCAGTTGTACCTTGGGCCATTGGCTGAATTATCATTACAGGCTCTCAGTTTAGCACTGAGAGACATGGGGATTGGTCCTCTCTGGAAGCAGTAACAAGGGGAAAATGTTTGCAGTACCTTGTGCTCTTTGAATCACAAGCCTAGACACATCAAGACACATCAAGATGGGAAGTATTAGAACTACAGAGGAGAATGTCAAGATTTTTGAAGAATCTTTGAGACCTCTTTTATAATATTCAAGCAGAAACTGAGCTTATATTCTTTAGTATACCTTACTCATTATACACTATATATTATATAGTACACATTTTGTGCTATGTATTTTATACAATACGTATATACCATATACTAATATACTGTGGTTATTAGCAGGCCCCCCCAGGCATTTTACCTGGCCCAGCACTGGAATGGCCTTGTCCCTGTACATGAGCAGTAGAAACCTTCCAGAATAGCAATCGCATATTCTCTGCTTCCTTATCATTTTCCAATGTGTACATGTTAATTCACACTAATTTTTAAAATTTTTTAATGTTTATTTATTTTTGAGACAGAGAGAGACAGAGCACAAGCAGGGGAGGGGCAGAGAGAGAAGGAGACACAAAATCCCAAGCAGGCTCCATGCTCCAAGCTGTCAGTACAGAGCCTGACATGGGGCTCGAACCCATGAACCGTGAGATCATGACCTGAGCTGAAGTCAGATGCTTAACCAACTGAGCCACCACCCAGGTGCCCCAAATTCATCCTAATTTTTTTGAAGTGGGGAAAGACAGAAATTGGGAGAGCTTTTTCTACATTAGAAAAAGGACATGGGAAAAACAGTGAGAGAGGACAGAAAAATGTATTTAAATGTTTATAAATGTTTTATTATGCTCTATTTACATTTTTTCTGGGATTACTTTTCAGTTTTCAGTTAGTAGAAGCCAGAAGGCAGAAGGCAGAATGAGAGGATTTATGACTATTGTGTTGTATTTGAACTTGTGAATATTTGTTTACCCATGAAAAGAAACTCTTCACTCCTGCTATTTAAACTCATTTTCCTTTCTATCTTTTGTGGGTTGAAAGTTTTCTCTGTACCTAGTGACAAAAGGGCAGTGAAGAAAAGGGGTACAGCTTTACAAGATTTTTCAAATTCTGAAAAAACAGCACAATAATTGCTATTAAGTGTGCGATTACCATAATCAGTGTAGTACTGTATGTAACTCATGAGTTTTTCCCATCTGGATTCAAGTTCAGATAATAAGGCATTGAAAACCTTGTAAAAAAAAAAAAAAGTAAGATAAGTAAGTGAATCTGTGACATTTCCCCATGTATATGCATGCCTTTCTCAGCCAAAGTGTCTTGAAATAGACACTTTTATGTAATACCTAGAAGAACTAAATGATGTCTTGGTTTCCCACATGCTTGATACCAAGAAGCAAAAGGTACCCCACAAAATCTTTGTTTTCAGATTCTCAGAAATTCACCACATTAGGATACCTTTCCATAGTCTCAAGAGGCAGCACAACATCTTTAAGGACGAATTTATGGCTGAGTTTGAAATTCTTTCAAGTCCCTCTAAAAGATAATATGGTTGAGCAGAAAAAAGAAAAAATTCTGACATTCTCAATGTATAGCAAGGAAGATAAAAAGATGTAGAGATAGGTAGATAGAAAAATAATAGATGGACAGACAGATAATATGTATGCATGTTATATGAGTGATCTGTGTGATATATGACATATTTATTTATTATATTCCTCACATAAGAACTAGAAACCTAACAATTGTTAAGCTGGAGATCTTTGATGAAATGTTAAGCCCAGATAGAGACTTAGAATTTTTTTTTACCTTTATAATTCATAGCAATTCCCAACTATTTCTCAGACTATAGAAGAATGACAGTTTTTAACTTTTTTTTAAGGTCTGCATTTTTCCTTCCACTTGTGAAAAGTTATCCAGTGAAATAACAAAATGTGATTAAATATAATAATCAATGCTTGGTTAGATTTATGTGTGTATGTATGCATGTGTGTATGTATTTTTCACAGGTGAAACAGCCAGTGATGGATCAGACTTTTATCACAAGGAAAATAATTTATAGCACTCCTGGTTACATATAATTTCAGATATTCAGTCTAATGGCTTTTGTAAATAAGACCAAGATAACTTTTATTCAATCCACACTTCTGTGTTAATTTGAAAATCATACATTTTCATATTGATGTATATTTTAAAAATCATCTACTACTACAACATGGATATAAAAATCATTTGCCGTTAGTCAACTGAAGATTCCTTCTTTTAAATATATTGATTACCCTAGGATAATCAATTGACATTTGGCACAGTCTTATTTACAATAATTCAACCCAACAGCAATATAATTTAGAAACTGGCCACTAGGCATGTGCTGGTAATGAACAGAATTCATGTTTAATTCAAACTTATAAGCAAAATCATTATATTTAGGTAACATCCTTATTGTGACACCATGACAAAGACCAAATAATTCAATGTTAAAACTACCTTTCTTTCTTTAACTCAGATATTTTGCTACAGAAGTAAAAGAAAATAAGTAAGCATTTTGAGTTACATACAGATTTTAGAATAAGAAAGAGAAGCAGATGGTATTAGAGGGTTCTTTCAAATTGTTTTGTTTTGTTTTGTTTTTTGTTACATATTTATAGAATAGGGCCTAGAGTAGGCCAAATTTTTGCCGAAATATGAAATGGCTTCATTGAATTCCATGCTAGCAGCCTTAGACATTTTCCAGTGGGAGAATCTCCCCCAATATCTCTGAAAGAAATGTTTTTATTTTGAAAAAACACACAATTTTTATTACATGTCTTAAACAGTAGTTATAAAAGGTAGAAACTCAAGTCACAACAGCAAGTCAAAATGTTGTATTGCTCTTTCCTCTGATAAGGGTTCCTAAAGGCAGCAGGTTAGAGAAAGCATGAACATTCCTATGCTAAATGTGTGGTTGAAAAAAAATTAAAAATCTAAACTAAAAATTCTCATTAGAATAAACTATTTAGATGAACAACTGAAAAGCTGGAGACAAAAACAGATAAAAGATATTTGGATTCTGGTCTCAACTTTCACAGTGACTAGTTGTGTGATCTGAGGAAGTAATTTCAAGTATTGTATTTGGTCCATTAAATGAGGAAGAAGGGCTCTAAGGACATTTCCAGTTCTAAAATACTATGAATTTATATTTTGAAAAGTGGCTTATGTGTATAAATTGAGGCTTAGTTTATCTGAATTTTTTTCTTATCTACCTATCACACAAATATATTGCTAAGAACATTAAGAACAAAGTCATTTTGAAATGTAACATCATGTTGCCCTTTATATAGAAATAGCCTAAATCTCACCAATAGGAGCATATATGTCTGGCCTTTATGTAAGCAATAATAGTTGTTGCTATTCCCCTACCTCTTATTTTCTCTTCTGTCAACCTCAGGGAGAGATTCAGGTGTTCTAGAACATAGGAAGTTATATAGCTTCCAAAACAAACCTCTATAACTTTACCTCTGCTGCCAAATAAGCTTCCTTCCATGCTTCCGTCGGGACAAGGAGGATGCATATCTATGTTCAAACCTGGTCAGTTATTTTAAGTGACAGGTAGAGACATGTGGACAATGGTTAAATGTGTTTGTGGAAAGTCTGGAGAGCAAATTTCAAGACTCTCCTTAATTAGCAACGCAATGCTAATTAATGAGACTATTTCCCAGTTTTCTAGATCTAAAACAGACATTTTCAAATTGATGGAAAACAGCTGGCTGAAATTCAATCTGACTTCCACTAAAGTGATGTTTTTGTAATGTTACACTAAAATCTTCCATAGAGAATGCAATACACTGAACAGAGTCCATTCCCTTAATCTTTATATGTGTATGTGTTATAATTATAACTTTTCAAAACAGCAAAATGGAAAAATAAAAAAATTAACTGATATTATGTTATTAGTGAGACAACTGTCAGAATATCTTATTATTCCAGATCAATTTATAACATATACCCTATATTCTTCTATTACTTCCTACAAGGTACCAAAACTCAGAAAATAATACTGGAAGTCATTCTTGATTTCGTACTAAAAAGAGAAATTGATATTTGAGTATCTCATCAATTTAATAAGACTTTACCATTCAGCAGCATACTGTGCTATTCACCTGACAGAGGATGTACTATACCATTCTGCTGAATTACACTCACTTTACATTGACATCACAGACTCTGAGAACAAAAATCATCACTGTACAAGACTGTATCTGCTGCCTTTGAATCTGTTAACTTAAATTGTTGTCTTTCTGTTTTGAATAACAAGGAGCACTAACAAACAAGTATACCATTCTTCATAGGGATTAAAGAGCAAAGCAGCTAATTGTATCTGTCACGTAGAAGGTGAAAGAACCAGAAAATCATAGTTTGGGGCGCCTGGGTGGCTCAGTCAGTTAGGTGTCCGACTTCAGCTCAGGTCATGATCCTGCAGTTTGTGAGTTTGAGACCCTCATCTGGCTCTGTGCTGACAGCTCAGAGCCTGGAACCTGCTTTGGATTCTGTGTCTCCCTCTCTGCCCCAAACCCACTTACATTCTGTCTCTGTCTCTCCTAAAATAAATAAACATTAAACAAATCATAGTTTAACATGAATAATCATTTCACATAATAAAACAATGAATTAGAATTGAAATTAGAATTTTATGGAATTGTGTGATGTGGCTGCTCCAGAATGGCTGGAACTTTTGCCAATAAAGTGGTGTACAGTATTTTTAACAGGTCCACTCCCAAAGATTTTTGAGACTTTTTCCTCTCGCTTTATACAAATCTAAAGATCATATGTATTCCAACAAGGATTACTTTTTCTATTTATAATAAAGCTCCTAATTAAATTATAAAATAAAGTGATCACTCATTGTGAAAATATCTTTATGTTATACTGTTGTAAAATTAGGGTGTACATATAACGCCTCAATCACAGTAAGAGTTTATTTTCTAATGATGCAAAGCCAACAGCATTTCCTCCTGTTTGATGGGTAGTTCTCTTCAAAATGGTAAGTCTGGGATCTGGGCTCCTTCCAATATTATATGTCAGCTGTGTTTAACTCCTGACCTGAATGGTCACCATGATTTTCTGCCTTAAGCCAGTGGAAAGGGAAAGAGCACGTGGAGAAAAAAAATATACAGTTTTAGACCACTTCATTTCATTGCATTAGTGAGAACTAATCATATGTTCCCACAAAGATGAATAGAATACTGGGAAGTCCTTGTTATCCTTGACTGGACAGTGCCTTCTCAGCTAAGCTCTGGATTACATAAAGGGCATAGGGGCTGGGGGAGAGCACACGCATGCACAATGTCTCACAAAAAAAAAAAAAAAAAAAAAGCAAAGGTTAAAAGTTTTTATTCTGTTGCTAAATATTATATATCCAACCCAGTGAAACAAAACGTTGTTTTTGTCCCTTATATCATCAGGAAAGTATCCTGTCATAACACAAAATATAGAAGTTTTGAAGTATAATAAGTTTTGAAGTATAAAATTTATACCTGTGAAATTTTTCACAAATTTTCTCCCACATTATTTTTTTTTAATTTTTTTTTTTCAACGTTTATTTATTTTTGCGACAGAGAGAGACAGAGCATGAACGGGGGAGGGGCAGAGAGAGAGGGAGACACAGAATCGGAAACAGGCTCCAGGCTCTGAGCCATCAGCCCAGAGCCTGACGCGGGGCTCGAACTCACGGACCGCGAGATCGTGACCTGGCTGAAGTCGGACGCTTAACCGACTGCGCCACCCAGGCGCCCCATCTCCCACATTATTAAAGCCATGGATTCCTCCCTCTTTTCATCATTCTGAGAAATCTCTAAAATATAGAGTACACATATAGATATATGAAGATATTTAATTATTAGAAACATACTGCGTAACACATAGAGCCAGTGTTACAAGAGGTCACTAGTAATACAAACTGAATCTCTGAACAATCTCAGTCTGGAAGACCTACTTCCACAGCCACTGACATTTATTCCTATCCCAAAATTCCACACAAGATTAGAAGGAATGCGACTGATCTGGCGTTCTTTCAAAAACAACTTTACTCTCTGTGCTGAGCATAGGGAATTTATTGAGTTGAATAGTTTCCCCTCTCCCAAGCTTATGTCCACCTGGAACCTCAGAATGTGACCTTATTTGGAAATAGGGTCTTTGCAGATATAATTAGCTAATTTAAGATGAGATCACAGTGGATTAGGGTGAACCCTAAATCCAATGATTGGTGTCCTTATTAAGATGAGAGGACACACAGGCCAACACAGAGAAGGTCATGTGAAGATGCACAGAGGGAAGAAAGTCATGTGACAAGGGAGGTAGAGATTAGAATGGCAGACCTACAAGGCAAGGGATGCCAAAATTCCTGCAACCACCAGAAGCTGGGAAAGGCAAGGAGCAGAGCCTTCAGAAAGAACCAACTCTATCAACACCCTGATTTTCGACTCTGGCCTCCACAACGGCAAAAGTACACATTTCTATTATTTTAAATCATCCAGTTTGTGGTGGTTTGTTACAGCAGCACTAGGAAATGAATACAGGAAATTTCTCAAAATTACATCTCAGGGTTATGTCAGTTGAACACTCCTGACCCTTCTCATGGGCATCGGATCCCGTCTGTGGCCACCTGTAGTATTTCCACTTCTTACCTTCAGGAGGCTACAGAATGGGAGTAGCATACAAATCAAGAAAAGTGTTCCCCTTTGACACAAAGAAAATGAAATAATTCTTTCTCAGCATTTACCCTCACACTCCTTAACTTCTCTCTCTCACTTCACTTGATTTGGCAAGAGAGCTATTTTCTCTCTCTATTGTATAATACGAATGTCTTTTTCATTCCACTCAGTCATCCAACCTCACTTATTTTTATGTGATACACTTTCCATGAGAAGTTCATTACCGGGATAAGTGATACACTTTCCATGAGAAGTTCATTACCGGGGAAGGTGTCTTAGAATCCTCCAGGGGGATTTAACAACACAGTAACTACAATTCCTTCAATGTTTCTTACATTCTGGGCTCTGTGTTACTCGTATAAATTCCAGTTGTATCAAACTTTAGCTGTTCATTCATGGATCAGGGCACCTTCTGGGGAACACAACTTCTACTTTCAATTGCCCTTGATTATATCAATAAATAAATAATCCTCTCTACAGCACAATAACTCTCAGATAGTACCTGGTATTGACAGCATGGATTTATTTGACAGTGTAACAGAATAACTTTGTTTTTAACATTGCTTTTTCAAAATAATATTGCAATAAGGACCTAAGTTCTCAAGGTTGAAAGTCATTTTAGAAGTGGAACGTATGTGAACCAAGGAATTTTAGAGATCAATGGAACTTTAGAAATCATTTTCATTTAATACATTTTTTCCACCACTAATCATTTGCTCCTCTTTTGATAAAATTAGCCAGACACTCAATGGCACTCTAAATGTAAGATAGATATTGAAATTCTCTATATTAAAAGAGTTTAGCAGTGACATAAGTTATAGTAATACATCTTACTTGTTCTCTGAAAATGTATTTGTGGTTCTACTTGAAGTTCCTTATTCCTAATCTCCCTGGCCACAAATAGCCAATGCTCAATGAATTATGGAAAAAGTGCTGACCAGTTGTGAAAACTCTATTACAACAAAGAATTCTGCCTATGGGTGTGATATTTCCACCACCACTATTCCAAATCCCTGAATCTTTAAATAACACCACCTAAGGGAAATGTCCCTAAAAGAGCAAAATCACTTTTTCACATTGACTAATCCAGATACCTGTCTTAAACCTTTCAATCTTTTAAAGTTTGCCACAAGTATGATTTTGGAAGATATCCCAATTCCTATCATGAACCCTGCCTTACCTATGACTTGAGATACCTTGTGATTTTATCTTTGCAGTTAAAGTGTTGGAAACTCTTCTTTATAAAACACTTTTTATTTATTACCAACTACAAAAACAACATGCTTTATTATACAATCACAGAAGCTTAGTCCTTTGAAGTGGAATTTCAGTTACTCAGAGTATATTGTAAAAATCCCATTCAGACCACGATTACTTGTATTTAATAATGTATACTATTGGAAGGATAATACCTTACAGGGAAGTCTAGGCTTTATACCTACAATTAACTTACTCATAATTAATTTTGCAGTAATTATTATAAATTATTGAAATGCACTCTCAGGAGCAGAATACACTTCAGATTATTAGAAAAAAAGTGATTGATCTCTCACTGATAGAGAAAAAAATGGAAAAAAACATATGAAAAATATGTAAATTGTTTTTACTTAGAAAAGAGAACTAAGATGATAAATTTTATTAATTTCTGTGATTCTATGTGAAAAAAATAGCTACATGTTTAAGCTCTAAAAATTATTTTTAGGCAATGTATAAAGATATTTAATAAGAAATCTAGTGAACATTTTGAAATAAATAATGAGTCAATGTCTAATAAAAAAGAGTCTTGAGAAATATTAGTTGCCATAAGAACAAAAAATCTTATATTTGAATGCTGCATTCTGTTTTATTCTTTCTTCTTTTAAGAGGGAAATTATCATGTTGGATTTATTTTCTTAAAGCTTTTTTATTTTTTATTTGAGAGAGAGTGTGTATATGTGTGCAAGCAGGGGACAGGCAGAGAGAGAGGGAAAAGAGAATCCCAAGAAGGCCCCACACTCTCAGTGCAGAGCCTGACTGGGGGCTTGATCTCACCTGAGACAAAATCAAGAGTTGGATGCTTAACTGACTGAGCCAGTCAGGCACCCGAGATTTATTTTCTATGGACCATGTTAATGTCATAGTCAAGTAATATCAGGAAAAATAGTTGGAATTACAGGCTAAAACCAGGTGAGATTCCTTGAAATGATCAATAAATAGTTTACAGATCAAATAAATTATACTGGCATGTATTATTTCTATAAATGGATTAGATAGTAAATTTCTACATTATTTTTAATAATAAAAACACATTTTCATAAACTTCTAAGATAATAAAAATTTATTGTGATGGGAAACCTTGGGAAACCTTACTACTTCACCAAAGTCCACATGATTCCATGCAGCAAAATAATTTAAGTGGAATGCTTTTCTAGGATATTTTTGTAAAATTTTATATTGTCTTTTGCTAGTTCTGTATTCTTCTGCAACTCACTTAATTTTTCTGAGTCTTGGGTCTTTATTTCCTGATGAAGTTAATAATAATATCTACTGCAGAGGGAGGAGGGTCAAATTATGTAATGTTTAGCTCACAAAAGTTACTCGTTGTATTTATAAAAGGAAGAACGGGAAGGGAGAAGGAAGGGAGGGAGGAAGTTTTCTTAATTATGTACAACTAGGGGAAAGGAAATGTTATATAAAACAATAGCAAACTGTATTCAAAATAAAGAAATGGAAAAAACCCAGAGGAGTTTGTGTATTTGAGGAGAGGAAGAAATGGTTTAATAAAGGGGAGCTTTGGAGAAAAAGAAGTTGAGTATAATGAACATGTAGGCTTGCTGTTGAGATGCTGAACTTTTGGATTCTTCAGTCCTAGTTCCTTTATCAATTAACTGAGTATTGTTGTTATAATGTTTATTATGTGGTAATGTATGTAGTAATGCAATAAATGTAATAAGTATCGGGGCGCCTGGGTGGCGCAGTCGGTTAAGCGTCCGACTTCAGCCAGGTCACGATCTCGCGGTCCGTGAGTTCGAGCCCCGCGTCAGGCTCTGGGCTGATGGCTCGGAGCCTGGAGCCTGTTTCCGATTCTGTGTCTCCCTCTCTCTCTGACCCTCCCCCTCCCCCGTTCATGCTCTGTCTCTCTCTGTCCCAAAAATAAATAAACGTTGAAAAAAAAATTTAAATGTAATAAGTATGTAATGGCCTGGGAGGCTCTGGCAATAGATGTACATTGAGCAATGACAGGAAAAGGGAAATGGAAATGTGTTGCCAAGCAAAATGGATCACACTTCCTGTGGATTATTCCTGGCTATATCCCCAGCACCTTACACAATGCCTAACATATAATAGATGTTCAATAAATATATGATGAATGCAAATTTAAATGAATGACAGAATGTAATCATTGAGTCTATGTATTTGGCTGAAAATCAAGTTATTAAATTCTAAATGATTTCCTGTACTTGCTCAGGGCTCCAATAACTGGTTGTACAATTTATTTGGAATACATGTATCTCTTTAAATATCTTCCATCTACCACATCTCATAAAAGTTTGTTGGCATATTTTTCACCAAACAGATATATCTATAGTGATAACAAATCTTGCCACGAGGAAACTGTTCTATTTCAAGTCATGTAAAATAAAAGTTGAAATAAATATATGAGAATTTTTTAAAGTTAAAAGTAACCATACAAACAGACTATTCAAAAAGGAAGTGATCCTATGTGGTAAATAAGAGAAAATGTTAGTTAGCCCTTTGAAATTTCTCTGTTAATACTGAACCTGAATTTCTTCAGGCTGTTGAAAACAATTATTGCAAAGGAATCAGTAAGGTAAGGAGGGTCAGACTAGTACAAGGATTCATGAATCAAGAGAATTTGAATCCATGTAAGAGGCTCTTATTCTTAATAGGAATAACCAAACTAAAATCCACAGAAAATAAATATAATATTGTAGCCATATGGTGTGTCAAAATGAGTCCTAAAATATGATAAACTTGGTGCCATAATAAGGAATAATTTAAAAATAAAACACTGGCAATATGAAACCCAGTAACATCAAAACACATGAATCCTGTAATCATTTTGAAATCCCTTCTATGTTTTTCATGGTATTCACAGCCCATATGTTTTAACATCAATTTGTGTTTATTGAACAGCCACATGTCACATGACACTAAAATAGGTGTTTGAGGCAGAGAATATTTCATGGTGGTGATGTTTTGCTTGGGAATGGTGAATGTAAAATCAAGTATTTGAAGTCGGCCTTTGCCTCTGGTCCCAGGGTGAATTATATATCAGTTGACATCTTCCTGCTCCAAGGATTATCTCTAAAATGCTAGGCTTCTGAGCAACACATCTTAGAAAAAAATCTTTCAGAAGGCTTTGATCCATGGGCTAGGAGGCACTCATGTAAAAGTTTCAGTTTCTTTGCTCTCTCCATGAAATATGACAGTTTTATTAAGAAAAAATTATTTTAGGAGTTATACTGTGACCTTATAATATATTCTCAATATGTTACAGGATTGCAGAGTGAATCTGGTAACTGTCTCAGAAATATCAGAAAATAATATTTACTAAATTATCATAAAGTGTCATACACACTTTTGTTATAAACAGTCTTGCAAGTTATTATTATCTATAAAAATTCATTTCTTCCAATTCATCCAATGAAATGATGTCTTTAAGTCACTCTATATATTCAACTGTTGTCACTGCACATAGTAAGTTCTAAAAACTGTACCAGAAAAATGCTAGAAGTAGAAAATAGTTTGTAATTGTGGGATTTGTATATTTTTGATTTTTTAAATGTTTATTTATTTTTGAGAGGGAGAGCATGATCAGGGGAGGGGCAGAAAGAGAGGGGGACAGAGGATCAGAAGTGAGCTCTATGCTAACAGCAGAGAGCCTGACGTGGAGCTCAATCTCACAAACCATAGATCATGACCTGAGCTTAAGTTGGATGCTTAACTGACTCAGTCACCCAGGCACCCCCCACCTTTTTTAATGTTTATTCTGATTTTGTTTTTAAAAATTAATATGACTTTTGGCAATTTGTGAAATGTGACCAATAAAAATTTAAATTGGGTATCATAACTGGACTAAATTGATTTAAGATTATTTTGTAGTGACTTTGGTACAGATTGGTATGCTTCATGGTGGTATTTAATTAACTGCAGAGAAACCTGAGTGAAAAATGAAGGCCCAGCCCAGGGCACTATTATATTACAGCTGAATATATTTCTTAATTTTGAGCTGCTGACAATAAAATTGCTTCCAAGTCCATTTAATAACTTCTGTAATTCAACCCGTGCACCATTTAAAGTCAAACTTGAGAAATAAAAATTTTCCATAGGTTGAAGACTCTCATTATTAATAGCTGAATGCTAATTAAAATGTGCAGTAAATAATCATTATCATTATACTTATTTTCTATGACATACTTGGTATTGTAGTTCATTTTAGAATTATCTATTTCTTTTAGAAAAGTTTGTCTTCAGTGCTCAGTTGTTTATTTAAATGAAAACCCTCTGTTTACCAGCATTTTTTTTCTTTTAAGGCAGATATAAACATTGGCAGAAAAACTTGAATTTAAATAGACCTTCTATTCAGATTCTGCCTTACTGCTTCCTCTCTACATCTGCAGAGTGTAGGCAAAGTGTGATAGAAATATCAAAAGCGCTAGTCTGATAGACATGGATTTAAGTCCTGACTCTACTATGTCTTTGCTAGGCAAGCATGGAAAAGTAAAAATCTTAGTGCCCATTTCTGCCCCTTAACTCCCATTTCAATAAAGGAGAATTTTCTCTAAGCAAACCTTTGCCTTCTGTGAGCATTGTCCTTCTCTCTGGATAATTTGCACCCATAACTCAGCCCTTTCTTTCTCTTGAAATGAAACTGCCTGCAGGGACCACAACTGTTGCTTTTCTTCCAGGCTAGGCATGTGATGAGTCTCCTTGGCCTGTTCCATGACTAGATGATTAATTCTTCCTAATTCTAGGGTTCAGTACTCACAAATCCACTTGGAGACTAGACCTAAAGGCATGTGCTTCAACCAATAAAAAAGGTTGTGTACATTGGCTTTCATCTTTACTTTTTGCTTTACTTCTCCACTTAGAAGCCCAAGAATGAAAGAGGAGTCCTATTCATTGGAGGTCTTCCTGAATATCAGCTTAGCCATTTTTTATTTGTTGATCACCCAATACTCACCTGCCATTATCAGGGATGTGTTTCAGAGATTCATTTCATTCTCCCATTGACACTAGCAGGAAGGCACATTTAGCTTCATTTTAAAAATGTAGAAATGAGGTTTATCGGAGTTAACTCATCTGTCCAAGGTAATAAAGTGAATAACTGGCAGAAGTAGATTTAACCTGGGCTTAACTTCAAAGCCCACTTTGGCTTTCTTGCCTCACTGTATTTTACAACATACGGATGGCCCTGTGTAATGCTTGGTATTAAAGAGTGGTCAATAAATTTTAGGGCTCCATATTTACTTGCTATTGCTGTGTAACAAATTACCACAAAATCAGTAATTTAAAACAACATTCATTTATTAGCTCACAGTTTTGTAGGTCAGAAGTCTGCGTAGATTCAGCCAAGTTCTTCGCTCCAAGTATCACAAGGTGTCACTTGGGATAAGCTCTTAACTAGAGGCTCTGGGAAAGAATTTGCTTCCAAGTTCACAGAGTTGTGCCAAATTCAGTTCCCTGGAGCTCTAGGATTCAAGTCCCATTTCTTTGCTGGCTGTCAGCTAGGGACTGTCCTCAGATTCTACAGGTGACCCAAATTTCTTCTCATATGACCTACCTCTATTTTCTTTTTTTCTTAAGTTTATTTATTTTGAGAAAGAGCATGAGCAGAGGAGGGGCAGAGAGAGAGGAGGAAAGACAATCCCAAACGGACTTCACGCTATCAGCATAGAGCCCAATGTAGAGCAGGAACCACGAACCACAAGATCTTGACCTGAGTCAAAACCAAGAGTCAGACACTTAACCTACTGATTCACCCAGGTGCTCCTAACCTAATCAGCAACAGGTAGTCAAGTTCTTCTCTTGTTTCCAATCTCTCTGACTTCCTCTTCTACCACTGGAAAGAAAAAGCTCTCTGCATTTAAAGACCTAGGATGATTAGATTAGGTCCATCTGGATAATCCGATATAATCTCCCTATTCTTTAAGGTCAACTGATTAGTAACATTAATCACTTCACCCCTTTGCTATGAACACTAACATATTCAAAGACACGATGATTCATCATATGTAGTGTTCCAGGGATCAGGGAGGGAACTTTTTCGATGGGGACATCATTCTTAGAATTCTTTCTGCTACAAATTTTCTGCCATGAGAAATGATGTGCTGTTAGTTTTCCATCACTGCCACAACAAATTACCACAAGTTTAGTGTCTTACAACAGCACAAATTTATTATCTTGGAGTTCTGTAGACCAGAAGTCTGACATGTGTCTTTCTGGGCTAATATCACAGTGTTTGCAGTGTTACCACCTCTCCGGGAGCCTCTAGGGGAGCATCCATTCCCTTGCCTTTTCCAGATTCTCAAGACCATCCCCTCCATTCCTTGGCTCTGGCCTTCTTCCTCCATCTTCAAAGCCAGCGACTTTGCATTTCACTGGTCATTCTTTTTTAGTCACATCATCTTCTCTTTCTGAACACAAGTGGGAAAGGTTCTCTGATTTTAAGGATCCATGGCATCAGAATCAGCCCAACCCATTGATCCAGGGGCCCTTCATCTCAAGGCCCTTAACTTAAGCACATTGAAAATTCCA
This sequence comes from Lynx rufus, assembly GCF_022079265.1. Taxonomy (NCBI): domain Eukaryota; kingdom Metazoa; phylum Chordata; class Mammalia; order Carnivora; family Felidae; genus Lynx; species Lynx rufus. Next base: position 51,551,739 of record NW_025814845.1, read on the forward strand.
TTGTGTAATGTCATTAACACACTCACAGATTCCAGGGATTGGGATGCAGATTTTTTTGAGGGGAAGCAGGGTGGGTGTTGCTCTACCTACCAAAAATGATGTTGTATCCCAAGATCTTGAGTCATAAGTGAAATTGCATTATGTTTATTACCAAATTGTTTGATTCATTACCAACACAAAAGTATTCATATTTTAGAAAGATTTTAAATCTTATTAAGCATTAATAAATTTCTAAGTTAATAAGAATACCTAGAGTACCCATTCTTCAAGCATCATTGCTTATATGTTCATATCGTCCCTCCAAAGATTCTTCTATTTAAACTTAGAATCTGACAGTTTCTTTATTTTAAAAGTTTATTTATTTATTTTGAGAAGGAGGTAGAGAGAATGAGTGGGGGAGGGGAAGAGAGGGATAAAGAGAGAATCCCAAGCAGGCTCTGTGCTGTCAGTGTAGATCCTGATACAGGACTCAATCCCACAAAGTGTGGGATCATGACCTGAGCCGAGATCAAGAGTGGACTGAGCCACCGAGGTATCCGAAAATCAGACAGTTTCAAATCATTCCTTTCACTGCAGTTTTAAGATCTATCATCACCGAGACCTAAAATTTGAATTAGTCATTCAAGATGTCTTTATCTCCTTTCTGATTGCCTTTTATACTATTCATAATACTTATTAAAATTTCCCTTTCTGTTTGTCTCAATAGTGCATTTAAGAATCAAGTGGTAATCTAATAGAGAGAATGCTGGGACCAGAAATTATTTTTTGACACTGAAACCAGACTCCCTCACAAACGTTTCTATCAAGCTCAAATGCAGGGGACGGGGAACTCATGACCAGTCAAAAATGAAATAAAACATTGCACATGTCACATTTTCCTTAGCTGTGGAAATTTACGCATGGTTGAAAGTTAAAGTCAATTTCGCTGTTACCAGCTTTCAGCTCACACTTCCTCTAAATTCACTGAGAACACTCTCTCCTCTGAATTCCTCTAAATATCCTGCCCTTTTCATTTATTCAGTTCTTATTCTTCACTGCCTCAATTTTAGCTACTCTTTCCATTGATGTCTTCTACTTTACTGTACACTTCCCCTTCTATTATGATGTCCCTGCTAGTAAACCCCATGTTGTTCATTTCTGTAGTGAGTGTTCAATGGATTTTTGACTAATTGAAAGCCCATGCATGTGAAAGCTACTGATAATTCATACAATTCAAACCATTGAGATCCTAATTTGTAATAATGGCAGTATGTCCTAATGACAAAATGTAAGGATTTAATAGACATCATTGAGAAATTTCTTTCTAGCTTTGATTACATGAGGCATTTTAGCCTATAGGTATTGTTAGTCCTAGCAGAACATTATTTCATAGGAAAGCAGCTTAACAACATTTGTATGTGCTTCTTGTATTAAATAAGGGAGTGATAATCAGGCTTAAAAAATAATGACTTGTTTTGCTCATTAGCTGAATGAATGTGGAAAATGACTCATCAGTTCATAAATTTGTCATAATGCTTGTCTTTAGCGTCAGCCAGCAGTCAGGCCCAGATTAGCAGAGTCCTAGCTGGAGGCCCAAAAGATTATAGAAAATTGCTGTTAAAAATGACTTGAAAACATTTTAAGTTTGTTATTTTTTCAACAAAACAGTGTCGTCAGCCAATTGCTGAATTCTCTGCACGCTGTTAGCCTCTTTTTGAAATATATTCAGTTTGTGGAAACATGATGCGTTTTTGTTCTACACGGACAGGACAGAAGGTTTACCAGCTTGAACTGGTTTTTCTGTGAAAAACTGTCCGGCACCCCACTGATGCTAAATGTGTCATTAACCTTCTACCTGGGTGTTTATTACCTTAACTTAGACAATATTCACAAATGCCCTTATCAACATAATGAGGTCAAGGCAGCAATCAATGTCTGCTGTGCTGTCTCTTATTTCTTGAAAGTACAACTTCTTAAGTCAAAATCTATCATCTAGGTTAAAAAGAGACAGAGAGTCTCTTTGTACCAAAGAGAGCTTCATTGTACCAAAAGACCAGTATACATCTATCTCAAAAAGGGGGAACAAAAGTTGGGTGACCAAATAATTTATCATCCAAGGGCACTTTTTAGAGTAAAAGGGAATACCCCTAACAGTTACGTTGGAGTAACTATGTGCAAACAGGGGCTCTGACAAATTGAGATATATGGTGTTACCCTTTGCTAAACAAATTTAAAAGATAGTATTCTCTTCTTTGCAGTTCGACAACCATTAGATGTTTCGGATTGGTCTTTCAGTTAAAACTTTGAACTTAATGGACCTCCTGAAACTTGTCCAAGGAAACCACATTGGAACATACTGCTTTTAGTAATTTTAGAAGTTTCAATCCAATCACACCCAAAAACAATCAAAGCAAATAACTTAGAAAGATGAACTTAATTTTATGGGGGTTTCCCCTTTCTTTTTCTTCTTCTTTTTTTAAACTTACCATCAATGCATCAATTTTTATTTTAAAAAAGTTGTTTTATTTGGATTTGCAAGAAGTATACCAAAGATAGGAACATTTGTAAATCAAAGTTCAAGTCAACCAACTGGATAAGATACCAACTTTTACCACTGAGAACTCTCCATAAGAAGCAAAATATCTGACCCACAGGTATGTTTAAAAGGAAATAGTTTTTTTTTTAATTTTTTTTTAACGTTTATTTATTTTTGAGACAGAGAGAGACAGAGCATGAACAGGGGAGGATCAGAGAGAGAGGGATACACAGAATCTGAAACAGGTTCCAGGTTCTGAGCGGTCAGCACAGAGCTCGACGCGGGGCTCGAACTCGCGGACCGTGAGATCATGACCCGAGCCGAAGTCGGACACTTAACCGACTGAGCCACCCAGGTGCCCCGGAAATAGTTTTTATATAAGTTGAAAAAGTCATTTGACTTTTTCTAAATCTTAATTGGTGTGTTGGCTGCATGGATATAATAAATATAAATAAAATAAATATAAATATAAACATAAATAAAATTTACCAATCTTTCAAACTATAAAATTAAGATTGTCACTTTGACTGTCTACAATTATGCCTCATTAAAAAACTTCTGCTACCCTGCATAGACTTACATCAGTTAATTGCTAACAAATGTTTTCGGATCTGTATATGTTTTGATCTCTGTACCAGAATTTATTCTCGGCACTGGGGATACAGTAGAGACTTGGGAGTCAAAGGCCTTGCATCAAAGAACTTATATTCTAATGAGATAAAAAAGAAAATAAACACAAAGGAAATAAATAATAAGATAATATCATATAGTAATTATTTCTATGGAGAATATCCCTGAAGAGGTGACATTTGAGTAAAGAGCTTAATAAAGAGCAGTAGAGAGGAGCATTCCAAACCTTGAAAGAGTAGACCACGTGGATACAGTGACACATGTAGTATTTCTAAGGAATAAAAAGTATACTGATTAGGACAAAAGGGATGGAAGAAAATGAGGTTGGAGATATGAGAAGGTGTCAAATAATGTAGGGCTGGATATGGGTTTATAATTTAGTGAATTATAACCAGGAGTCTACACGTTAGTGAGTTTTAAGTATAGTTTTTATGCCTTCTGCCCTCATATTTATAAATGGACAAATTTCTATCTCATGATTCCTGGAAATATATTATAAATTCTTTCCCCAAAGAAATGTATACTGACATAAAACTAGTAACCTTTTTATTTTTAAAAAAGTTTATTTTATTTATTTTGAGAGGGAAAGAGAAAGAGAGAGTGAGAAAGAACACTCACATGTGTGAGCAGGGGAGGGACAGAGAGAGAAGGAAAGAAAGAATCCCAATCAGACTCTGTACTGTCAGCACTGAGCCCAATGTGGTGCTCAATCCCAAGAAATATGAGATCCTGACCTGAGGCAAAATCAAGAGTTGGCTGCTCAACTGACCGAGCCACCCAGTCGCCACTAGTAATCTTTTGCTAATACGAATTTCAAGTCCGAGAAAAAGGGCAGGACAGAGAAATGGTTATTGTGGCTTGTTGCCTTATTTCCATATTTTTAAACTTCTCATTTGAAGCTTATAGTATCATTTTATGGACCAGTCTCCTTCCCAAACCCTAAGGAATCATAGATTCATGAGGTACATGTGAAACCAAGATGCTTTTATTTTGTAAAACCACTTTATTGCATTAGACTTTCCATGATAATTAAACATGTATCCTTCAGGATTATAAAATGCATTAATTTCTAAAAAGAGAGAGCAAAACATAACTTGCTGGTGACTTATGTTTCCTACATGGTTATTTGAGAAAATAAATATTATATCAAAGTTTTATAGCATTTTAAGAATTTTAATAAGCATCTATTTAATTTTTAGTACATTTTAAGAACAAAAATTAATAATATATGGGACTGAATTTTGTTATTTTTGTTTTATTCTGATTGTCAATGTGTCATCATCTTCCAGTCTAATTTTCAAATAAAGATTTAAGAAGCGGGTACAAGCTCATTTTAGGAACAATATAAAACACCAACATTTCAATGCCATTACATTTTACAGATGTTCAATTGGAAATGTCAGTATGTTATTAGCTTGCTAAAGGCATCTACATAGATGCAATATGACAATATTTGTTGAATAATTAAATGAATGGAGATGGCAAGAGAAAATGTGTGTATCTGGAAGGGCTTGTACTTTGGGCGGGTTTGTTTACCAATGTGGGTAAAAATGGCTCTCTGCACGTGAATGTACAGCAAATTGTTTTGCCGGATTATCCTTCTTGACAGTGATAATAAATAATTTTCAATGCAAATGCTCCGCAAAGGAGGCTAATGGTGTTCTATTTCCTGTTTAGATTTCACCATTTTGGACTGCCAAAACTATTTAAAGCCTCACAGGATCCTGTTTGTGATAGGCCAATGCAAATTTGATGATCCATCCAAATATATAGAGATGTCGCTTTAATGGTGCTATCATTATTAGAGCTGTCCTCTACACAGAAATTCTTAGCCACTAGTAGTAAATGACAGATGTGTTAATTAAGAGACTGAGGCAAAGCCAAGGTTGATGTTCTAATAAACAGGTCATTAACTTTGGTAATGACCAATTTGAGAAGATGATTGTTATTACAAACTCTATTCCATGAGTTATGAGAGCAACAGTATAACTCTGGAGTACATCCAATGGTCATATTATAATGAGGAGTCTTCTAAAACAATGGACATTTCTAATATGTCACCTTGTCTATTTATAACTTCACACATTTATAAAATGTGGTGACTTTATATAAAGCAAATCTTATTCAATACTTAATTGATTAAAATCAGATAAATAATTGGCCTTTCCTTTGAATCAAATGAAAATCCTTGTTAATGGTAATTTTAAGAATCTAACATAAACTTTCTACTATGTAAGAATAGCAACTCTTCCCAGAGACCACAAATGATATTTAAATAGGGTGAAGAGATGTAATGGACACTAGAATCATATCATAAATATGTTGGAAAGACATTTGGGAGTAAATTTGTCTCTCCTTGAGCTAATATAAGAATTCCCCTCTTAAATGTGTATTGTGGATTACTCCTAAAACATTTTCTGTTTGAACTTCAAACATCAGAGTTTTCTTCCTTATAAAAGAATCCATTCCATGTGGAATAGCTCTTCTTATAAAGTTTTTTTTTCTGATAGAGAACTGATTTCTACAGAAAGTATAGATGATCTTTATTTCATAAAACACACTGAAAATATTTTTATGTCTTCTCTAAATCTTCCCTTTCTGGTTAAATATACTAGGCACTTGTAACCATTTGTGACATGACTTGCACATCCCTCACTGTAGCAACTCCTTTTTGTTAGCTACAGCAACCCATCCCAACACTGTTTTCCTTGTCTGCTTCTACTATGGAAACTAGAAAATCTAAATATCCATTTTCCCACTCAATTTTACGATTAAATGTGAACATTCTCAGCCACACTGGGCAATGAGATATAAGCAAAAGTCTACTAAGAACTTCTGGGAAATATGTGCTTCCTTACAATAGGCTCAATGTTAATGTCACTCTCATTCTTTCCTTCCTGAATATGCATAAGATACTGTATCTGAATGAGCTATGTTGCAACCTTGAAGTGCTTGCTTAAGGACAGAGCATCAATATGTTAAGCATGACATATTGGAAAGATAGAAAGGTCTTAGGACCTTGAAAATATCATGGAGTGGATGAGCCCATGTAAACAACCTCAGAATTTTATATGTGAAAAAGAAATCCATGCATACTAAAGACACTATTCATTGAACTTCAGGTCAATTTCATGAAGGTTAAGGGAGTTAGTAGTTTTTCTTGGTACTTCCTCATGGTTTCTCTCCAAGCTTTGCTCACCCACAGGAGGAAAAGTTATCCATAGGTCACAAAGCATTCCATCAAGCCTTAGGTATATTGGCCCTTCCATGTAGTTATCACTTCCTGCCTATATCTCCCCTTCCATCCTTTTAAATCTCATAATCTTAAATTCTATCCCACTTCTATACTACTGCGAATACTGGGGCTGTTTGTAGGCTCTCTTAAATCTTTACATTCCCAAGACCACTATGGGGAACATTTGGCACCAGAGGACTCAGAAAGACATAGAAAAGAAACAAAGCATGCCAACATGGCAGTCCTGGATTTTCCTCTCCAAAGGGCATCTTTATGGCAGTCTAACCACCGGTTCTGAGTGCCATAAGACAAGATCCTCCCTATATGGGTGCTATCCTAGCCTAAAAGCTTCTCCTATAGACCTTTTCTAGAAACAGAGATGGGTAAAAATGTGAAAAGTTGAACTTGCTTGAAAAGTTGCCTGGGGACCATAGGCAATCTATACTTTTTCACACAAGAAAAATAAGGTTTAAAAAGATTAAATGACTTTCTCAAAAATACAAAGTTACTTAACAGCAAATGCTGGACTAGGACACAGGCCTCCTAACGCCCAACCTCATTTTCCAACTAACCATGTTTCTTAAGATTTAGTAGATAATTTTGTTGTTATTTACATTTGTTTGGTCATTTTTTCTTTCCCCTCCAAAGTAAAATTCAAAAAATAAACACATTAAATTGACTTCTAATTTATTAAAAGTAACTGATACTTTTATATTATAATTCTAATACTTCAGAGTAAATAAAAACAATGTGTAGATGTCATTAACTATTTCTCTAAAAGTAAAGAAAATGAAGTCACATATCTGGTTACAGTCAAATATTGATTTTAAGAAGCCCTTAAACATATTTTGTTTTCTATTTATTGAAAAAGTTATAACAGTTCAGATATTCAAATGGTAAAGCTCCACCCAGTGTTGTAATTATTGCAAAATTTACCTTTGATTGTATCATGGTTCAAGATAAAAAATAATGTGTGCCCAATTTTGATTATAGACAAAGACTAAAGAGAATAATAACTGATATGAATAAGAGTAGCCAAAACAACCAAAGAGTACCATTATTAAAAGGCATAGTTATATTTATTATTGCTTAATGAATGCTTACTATATTCCAAGAACCATTTGAAAAGCTTTACATGCCTGAAACAATCCTTACAAATAGTTAAAATTATGACCCTCACTTTATGGATGAAGAAAGGCTCAAAAGAAAATAGATACCTGAACCAATGGCACACAATGGATAATTGATAGAGATAAAATTTAAATAAAAAGATAATTTGAATGTAAAAATGAAGGAAAAAAAGAATCCTTAAAATTTCTATAACATAAAGTGCCACTGTTGACTCACAAAAATAAATGCATTTTAATGAAAATCATTTCTAATTAGACAATTTCACTGCTGTCATTAGAGCTGTGTTTCTGACATGTTTCATATCCATTAAAATGACAGATGATAATAGATACTGATAACAAATGGGATACCAGAATGTTGGCAACAAAATTAGAATTATGCTTCCAAGATACTTAAAAATGTGGTCTTGGTTTTATTTTCAAACAGTATTAAATATAATCCAATAAAAGTGGCCTGTTTTCTTGAAGTCACTATTACATGTATAAAACATGATAGCAGCAAAAATTCTGAATTTAACAGGTTATAGCCTTTATTTTCCTTATAATTTCCATCTCTTTATAGTGTCAAATCAGTGCTAAGAGTGACACCATTCCATCAATTTACCACTTGCTTTTTTTTGACATGATTCCAAAATATTAGCATGTATGACAATTTAGTTAAATTGTCCAGTTTAATTAAATTGGCTGAATGTTTTGTTTTATGGAATTTGTGTGTCTGTGTGGAACTTGTCAGTATCACTAGAAAATATTAGTGAATTTATTCCAAGTGTTATGGATGCTCTTTTGAATGAAATGAAAATCAAGTAGAAATCACTTCTTCAACTTTAGACTAATATTATATATAGGAGAAAAATCTGCCTGAATATCCACAGTAATATAGAATATCACAATTTCTGGAAGAGTGGTGGTAAATGGTAAAGAAATTCAAAGGAAGTAAAGATTAATTCTGATTTGTTTAGGGAATTGGATTTTAACTTTTTGTTTATGAAAAATGCATTATTGAAAATTTTTGGGGGTGCCCTTGAATAACAATGGAGCCTGTTATAGAAAGACACAGAGGGAAAACATGATGTTAGGAATGTGGAATGAAAAGAAATAAGGAGTCTGCACAAAAGTATGAGTGAAGCAGAGTAGTGAAGATAAAGTGGAAAAATATATCAGTAAAAACCAAGAAAGTTTTATCTATAAGAGAGTAAAATCATTGGAATTATGTCTTATTCATAGAACTATGTGTATTTGTTCATGCAGGCACTTACTAAGTCAACTGAAAACTGAGGCTACTGCTGCAAATAATCCAGGTGGAAGGTGGCCAGGGATGACACATTGTGATTTCAGAAGAAATGAAAGATTAGGATGATAGGTATGTGTGTTTGTCTGAGTGGTCATAAAAGTGTGGGTATCACAACTTCCTACAAAGGAAGAATCAACGTGACTTATTATTTGTTAGGTATTATGGGAGAGAGTATTAGATACATAAGGAAAAGTTAACAATAATTTTGATAGGTTAGTTCCTGGTAAATGGTGAGTTTTATTTACTTATTTATTTTTTTACAGATTTACTGCATTCTAGTAGAGATGCCATATTACCAATATAAAACTTAAATCTAGATTTCTGTAATGCAGTTAAGGCTAAGAACATGTACTTGGAGCTATTCTCACTGAGAAGAAATGAAATTATGTTAGTGGATGAAACAGCAAAGACCTCATATTGAGAGAAAAAAAGAACTTTGCATAGCATTTCCACTAGGAAATGGAGAGGAAAAATATGTGTTTTCTGTAAAGAAAAAAATCATTTCACAATGTAAGGAGCATAAAGAAATTTCTGAAGAAATTATTGGCATAAAACACACTACTCCATCCCAGTTCACTAAAGCCAAGCAGAGTCTCAGGCCCTACCTAACCTAAGGAGACTTGATTCTAGAGCAAAAATCTAATCCCTCTGATAAACCAAATTTGGTTGAGAGATTGTTATAGAAAGTTCAAGCAAAAAGTAAACATGGAATAGAGTGGCAATAAGATATAGTCAAATGAATTGTTGAGCAGCAGTAGCAGTAGAGACTCCATCTAGGGTTAAATGCTGTTGTATAATTATTACCATATACTAAGAATTGGGCTTGATAAAGCCAATTTTTTTTTAGGTTTAAAGTAAATAAGTTATGTCATAAAGTCAAGAAATGTAGGCATTCTGGGAACATAAAAGAATCAGGAAAGATCAGAAAGGGGAAAATCAACTGACAGTGCATCAGTCATGCAACGTAGATCATGATAGAGGAATAACTAAATACAAGTAGGTAGTGGAGGAGACAGAGGAACATGAGACTGTGATTAAAGAGAAAGGATATAAAGTATAAGATACACAGTGATCCCAAGTGACAGTGAGATCCACTTGAGGTGGCCATGTTTGTAGGTGGCTGATATAGAGGAGAAATGGGTACTCAAATGTTGAGGATAGTACAGGATGTCAGATTGGTAGGGTTTTTAACATGGACAACAAAATCACTTAGGATAACAGAAGAGAATTAAAGGAGGGTAGAAATAGTTGACTCTTGGCTTCAGAATTCATTGAGTTGTGTAACTTGGAAGTTTAAAATAAGCTTTGTTATAATTAAAAAATTTGCTTACACTAGCAAAGAGGAGAAACTGCAAACACTGGAAGGACCATTCTCAATTCATGGAAACTTCATACTAGCACATGTCAGAACATGACAGTGCACTCTGACTTGGCACCATCAAAGTATTTTATACACTTTCAATTCCTTCTTCCTTGCAGAAAAGAAATTAAAATTGTTTTTCCAGATATGTGTTTTGAAAACATCTATTAACTTAACCTCTTTTTTTCTCTTCTCCACTTTTCAATTCTCATTCCTTAAATATTATTCAGAATAAAGACTGTGGACCAGGTAATAAGTTATGGAAATCTGTTAGTCTAGAGTTAAAAATAATTATGTTAAGGAAGAGGAAAGAATAATACTCAAGAGAGAAGGTTTTTAGTGATGATGATGAATGAATATATAATCATGAGGTAGCAGTAGAATTCAATCACTTTATCAGACCCCTTCCTGAATATATGAGTTGAGAGAACTTGGGGAAAGGATGGTTCTTTTGGAAGGGAAAGGAGGTTTTCTTCTAATAATATAAGAGAAGTTGAAGTGATAGAAGGATATGAAGAAATGATTCAGCATAAAATGGGACATTCAAAGAGCAGAAAACAGTGGCATTTATTCTATAACTTAGTTCTCTATTATATTCAAAAACTGAGAAAGATATCAAAATAGACAGTAATACAATAGTTGTAGTTGACTTTAACACTTCACTTAAATCAGTAGATAGATCATCCAGACAGAAAATCAAAAAGGAGAGAGTGGTTTTCAATAAGACATAGACCAGATAGACCCAACAGATAAATTTAGAACATTCCATTCAAAAACAGCAGAAAGCACATTATTTTCAAGTGCATATGAAACGTTCTCCAGAATAGATCACAAAACAAGTTGCAATAAATTTAAAAATATTGAAATCATATTATAATTTTTTCTGATCATAATGGTATGAAACTAGACATTAATCACAAGAAAAAAAATCTGAAGGAACAGAAATACATGGAGGCCGGGTGCCTAGGTGGCTCAGTGGGTTAGATGTCTGACTCTTGATTACAGCTCAGGTCATGATCTCACAATTTGTGAGCTCGAGTCCTGCATCAGGCTCCATGATGACAATGTGGAACCTGCTTGGATTCTCTCTCTCCCTCTCTGTCTGCCTGTCTCTCTCTCTCTCTCTCTCTCTCTCTCTCTCTCTCTCTCTTCCTCTCTCTCAAAATAAATATTCTTTAGAAAGAAAGAAATATTTCTTTAAAAAAAAGAAATACATGGAGGCTAAGTAACATGTTGCTAAACAATGATGGGCCAACTAAGAAATCAAAAGGCAAATTAAAAAATAATACATAGAGACAAATAAAAGAAAACACAATAGTTCAAAATATTTGGCATGCAGCAAAAGCTGTTCTAAAAGAGATTATAACAAGACAGGTCTACCTCAAGGAAGAAGAAAAATCTCAAACCTAACCTTACACCTAAAGAAGCTACAAAAAGAACAAACAGCTTATACAAGCACACACATACAAGATTGGCAAAAATAAAAAACTGACAACACTATCAGTGAGTACATGGAGCAGTGAGGAACTTCATACCCCACTAGTGGGAATGGAAATTTTTCCAACTATTGCATAAAAGTTTGGTATTATTAAATTAGATATTCAAAAATTTTAGCCCAATAGTTCCCTCACTAAGTATATACCCCAGAGAAACTTGCAAAGTTACAGTACACCAAGAGTAAAACAGGCAAATAAATGGTGGTATATTTCCACACAAAAAAAATAAAATACAACAACAATAAATAAAACACCATGAATGACCCTCAAAACATAATATCGAGGAAAAGAAGTAAGACAGGAGTATTTTAGGACAATTTTACATACGTATATAAGACTTGAGAACAGAGAAACTATATTGTTGAGGGATTCATATTTAGAAAGTAAAGCAGAAAAGAAAACTATCACAAAAATATAGATAGCCATTATTTCTGGGAAAGGGAGGAGGTTATGATCAGGAAAAAACAAGAGAATCTAGAATCTAGAGAATCTAGGGTGCTAGTAATGTTATATTTCTTGGCTTGGATGGTGACTTCACTACTGATTTCTTTTAAATTATTCTTCAGGGGTACATGGGTGGCTCAGTCAGTTAATCATCTGACTTCAGTTCGAGTCTTGATCTCACTGTTCATGGTTTCCTGCCCCACATCAGGCTCTTTGCTGTAAGTGCAGAACTGCTTTGGATCCTCTGTCCCCTCACTCTCTGCCCCTCCCCTACTCACGCTCTCTCTTAAAAATAAACACTAAAAAATAAAACAAAAATTAAATTATTCTTCATACTGTACATTTATTATTACAGTTTATCAAAAATAAAAAGGAGAGGAGAAGGGAGAATGAAGAAGAGGAAAGAAAGGAAAAGAAGGAGTGAAAAGGAGAGGGAAGGAAAGAAAAAAAAAAAATAAAAGCAGTTGTCATTCAGATCTGGATAAAGCAGACAATGCCTTGCCCAAAACATCCTGAGGTTCTGTAGCCACAGTAGAGAAACAGAATCACTGTAAACACAAGACAGGATAGTAGGCAGGAAGCTAGGGTACTCCTCTAATTGATGAAGCAAATGAGGTCAAAAAAATGACAGCAAGTAGTCTTGCAAGTTAGGTGGTACCCATGAAATTTGAATGCTTTATAGTACCCACTGAGGTTAAGGGTACAAATCAGAACCTCAGCTATGGATTTATATAATATACAAATTAAGTTCATGATGATTCAAAAAATAGTCTTTTTAAAAACAAATGCATTGAATGCTTCTGTAGAGCATTTATCACAATGAAATTTAAGATGAATATGTCAATATTTATATCCCTCACACTCTCAAGAAAGTTAAACATTCTGAACAATAAAATACCATTGGAAAAATAATGAACAGAGGTTATAATAGAAAATATTCCAAAATGCATTTCAGACAAATTTGATACACTTGATTTTAAATGCTAGGCAAAGGAGGGATGCCTGGGTGGCTCAGTTGGTTAAGTGTCTGACTCTTGATTTCGGCTCAGGTCATGATCTCATCATTCATGAAATCAAGCTCTGTGCAAGCTCTGTGCAATGACAGCACAGAGCCTGCTTTGGATTCTCTCCCTCTCTCTCTCTGCCCCTCCCCAACTCAGGCACATGCTCTTTCTCTCTCTCTCTCAAAATAAATAAACATATTTTTTAATGAAAATAAATAAATAAATGATAGACAAAGGTAAACAGGCATATTGAAAGTAATAACTGGATAGGAGGAATAGAAAAGTTTTTAGATCTTTTTAAATTTTTTAATGTTTATTTATTTTTAAGAGAGAGGGGGGGGAGAGAGAGAGAGAGAGAGCATGAGCGGGGAAGAGGCAGAGAGAGAGGTAGACACAGAATCTGAAGCAAGCTCCAGGCTCCAAGCTGTTGGCACAGAGCCCAATGTGGGGCTCCAACTCACAAATCATAAGATCATGACCTGAGCCGAAGCCAGACGCTTAACCGACCAAGCCATCCAGGCAGTCCTCTTTTTAGATATTTTTAACAAACACATATTTAAATGGCAAATTATCATTTTAAGAATATGATGGCAGGAACGATAATTTTTCAGTTAATGGAGGTCTCTTGGGGAAGATGGTGAAATAAGAGGACCCTAAGAATTCAGCTAAATAACACATCAGCATAAATAACCCCCCAAATGACTCAAAGACTGGCATAACAAAGTCTACACCTAAAGGTAGAGAAGTGGCTACATCAAAGATGGTAGGAAGAGTGGGGGCACAATGGGGAGCAAAATGTACCACGGCCATGGGTGGGGGAGCCAAGAATGGAGAAGAGCAAGAAACAAACTATCACACTAGGGAGCCAGCACAGGAAAGATAAATCCCCATAACATTTGACTTTCAAAGCAAGAGGGGCCAAATTTCACAAGTTCTTCAACCAGGGATTTAAAGCGTAGACTTTTAAAAATCAGTGGGCTCTGTTCTGGGAGCCCAGCTGAATCCACACCCTCAGAGAGAGAGCACCACAGAGATACAGTATAGACACAGCAGTTTGAAAAACACCTGTGACATACAGGAAGGAGAGCTATTTACTCATCTCAGAGCATGTCCTGGGGTGGGGCTAGGGATGCCAGAAGATCCCTCAGGGAACAAAGTAGCTGGGAGTCACCATTACCCTTCACTGCTCCTCAGCACAAATACAAGGTCATCTACAGAAACCACCTCAGTGCCTACATTCACTACTTAACTTGCTTACACCAAGTGCCCTGTTCTCCCCCATGTACACTTTGACAAATCCACCCTTTTTAGGTATGTTGGCCTCAGCCCCAGTGCTGCAGATCCCCTCTTCCAAAAGACTGTGCAAAACTTGCCAACACCACATCTCCCAAACTATGCATTTTGCATGATCTCTGACCTGGTGGAGGTAACAGAAGCAGTAGTATAGGAGGCCCTACATGAGCCCAAGGCTCATCTTGTTAAAATTGTGTGTCCCACTCATGCAGCCCTGGTCCCAGTGGTGGCAGATGCAGGTCTTATTTCACAAATAGACCCGTGAACATCTTGTTGAAACTGTGCACCCCACCCTGCTAGACAAAGCTCCCAACAAGCAAAGACTCTGTAAACAACTAGACAAGGAAAAAAGCAGCCAAGACACAATAGCAATGCACACACAACACACATAGAAGACACCCCCTGAAATGCCATGTTCTGGTAAATAGGGGATACTACACTGCAGGACACTATAGGAACTCTTCTTCATAAGGCCATTACTTTCAAGAGCAGGAGATGTAGCTGACTTTCCTAACATAGAGAAGCACACACAGAGAGTTAGACACAAAGAGACAGAGGAATAAATCCCAAAAGAAAGAACAGGAAAAAAAAGAAAGAAAGAAAAACAAGAGACCCAAGTAAAACAGATGTAAGTAATATGACTGATAGAGAATTTAAAGTAATTATCACAAAGATACTCTTGGACTTGAGAAAAAGAGTAGAGAATGTCAGTGAGAACTTTAACAAAGAGACTAAAAAGAAGCAATCAGAGATGAAGAACACAATAAATGAAATTAAAAAATACACTAAATGTAAGAGATAGTAGGCTAGTGAAATGAGAGGAAGAGTTAGTGATCTGGAAGACAAAGTAATGGAAAGTAATAAAGCCGAGCAGGTGAGAGAAAAAAACATGCAAAATGAGAATAGACTTGGAGAACTCAGTGACTCCATCAAGCGTAATTACATTTGCATTATAGGAATCCCAGAAGAAGAAGAGAAAGAAATGGGGGAAGCATATGTATTTGAAGAGGGGTGTCCTGGTGGCTCAGTTGGTTAAGCATCTCTTGGTTTTGGCTTAGGTCATGATCTCATGGTTTATGGGCTTGAGCCCTGCATCAGGTTCCATGCTGCCAGCACAAAACCTGCTTGGGATTCTCTCTCCCTCTCTCTCTGTCCCTCCCCTGCTATGTGTGCTCTTTCTCTCTCTCTCAAAATAAATAAATAGACTTAAAAAAAAAGAAAACGTATTTGAAGAAATGATAGTTGAAAAATTCCCAAATTTGGGGAAGTAAACACATACCCAGATCCAGGAGGCACAGAGATCTTCCAAAAAGTCAATGAAAGGTGGTCCATACCAAGACAAACAGTAGCTAAAATGGCAAGAAGTAGTGATAAAGAAAGAATTATAAAAGTAGTAAAAGAAGACAATTACATAAAAGGGAAGCCTCGTAAGGCTATCAGCTGATTTTTCAGTGGAAATTTTGCAGGCCAGAAAGGAATGTCATAACAAATTCAAAGATGTGAAAGAAAATACACAGCAAGGAATACCCTTTGCAGCAAGGTTATCATTCAGAATAGAAGGAGAGATAAAGAGGTTTTCAGACAAACAAAAGCTGAAGGAGTTCATGACCACTAAACCAGCCCTATAAGAAATGTTAAAGGCAACATTTGAGTGGAAAGGAAAGACCATAAGTAAGAGTATGAAAAGTAGGAAACACAAAATCAGTAAAAACAAGTATATCTGTGAAAGTCAGTCAAGGAATTCACAAAACAAAAGGATGTAAAAGATTACACCATATACCTAAAACATGGTCAGGGAAGAGGAGTAAAGAATAGGTTCAAACTAAAATGATCATCAACTGTAAATAGCAGTCTATATAATAATACAATAACATGATTGTTATATATAGAAGATGTTATACACATATCTAATGGTAACCACAAATCAAAACCAGTAATATATATGCAAGAAATAAAGAGAAAGGAGTCCACGTATATCACTACAAAAGCCAGAAAAACATGAAAGATAGCAAACCACAAACAAGTAAGAAAATTGCAGTGAATACATATCTGTCAATAATTACTTTGAATGTAACTAGATTCAAATCTTCATCAAAACACATAGGTGATGGAATGGATTAAAAAACAACAAAAACATAATACCCATGTATATGCTACCAAAAGAGAATCATTTCAGACCTAAAGGCACATGTAGATTGAAAGTAAGGGGCAGAGAAACATTTATCATTCAAAGGAATGACAAAAGAAAGCCAGAGTAGCAGTACTTATATTGAACAAAATAGACTTTAAAACAAGGACTGTAACGAAAGACAAAGAAGGACACTACTATAATAAAGAGGACAATCCAACAAGAAGATATAACAATTAAAAATATCTATACACTCAACATGGGAGCAGTCAAATACATAAAACAGTTAATAGCAAACATAAAAAAATTAACAGTAATACAATAATAGTAAAGGACTTAACATTCCACTTATGTCAGTAAACAGATCATCCAAACAGAAAATCAACAAGGAAACAGTGGCTTTGAATGACTCACTGGGCCAGATAGATTTAACAGAGGCGAAAAGAATATGCAATCGGAAAAAGTCTCTTCAAAAAAGTATGCTGGGAAAACCAGAGGGCTATCTGCAAAATAATGAACTGGATCATTTTCTTACACCATACACAAAAATAAACTCAAAATGAACTAAAGACCTAAATCTAAGACCTGAAACCATAAAAATTCTAGAAGAGAACACAGGCAGTAATTTCACTAACTCTGGTGATTGCAATATCTTTCTAGATAAGTCTCCTGAGGCAAGAGAAATAAAAATGAAAATAAACTATTGGGACTGTATCACAATAAAAATCTGCACAGCAAAGGAAACAACCAGTAAGATTAAAAGACAACCTACTGAATGGGAGAAGGTATTTGCAAATGACATCTGATAATGAGTTAATATCCAAAATATATGAAGAATTTCTATAACTCAACACCAAAAAACCCCAAATAACCCAATTAAAAATGGCAGAAGAAATGGTCATTTCTCCTAAGAAGATATACAGATGGCCAACAGACACATGAACAGATGCTCAACATCACTCATCATCAGGGAAATGCAAATCAAAACCACAATAAGATATCACTTTACACATGTCAGAATGGCTAAATCAAAAACACAGGAAACAACAAGTATTGGTGAGGATGTGGAGAAAAAGGAACCCTCATGCATTGTGGCTGTGAATGCAAAATGGTGCAGCCACTGTGGAAGACAGTATGGAGGTTTCTCAAAAATTAAAACTAGAACTACCATATGATCCAGGAATCATACTACTGGGTATTTATTTATCACCAAAATACGTAACACTAATTTGAAGAGATATATGCACCCCTGTGTTTATTGCAGCGTTAATAACCAAACTATGGAAGCAGCTCAAGTGTCTACTGATACATAAATAAATGAAGAAGATGTGAGATTATATATAGTTACATAGATATATACATATATTTATATGTATATAAAGTGATATATCATATATACATACATCCACACATGCAATGGAATGTTACTCAGCCATTAAAAGAACAAATTCTTGCTGTTTGCAACAACATGGATGGATCAAGAGAGTATAATGCTAAGTGAAGTAAGCCATCCAGAGAAAGACAAATACCATATGATTTCACTCATATGTGAATTTAAGAAACAAAACAAACAAAAAAGAAAAAAAAAAGAGAGAAACAACAAAACAGACTCTTAACTATAGAGAACAAACTGATGATTACCAGAGGGGAAGTGGGTAGGGGGAATGGATGTGAGAGGTGAAGGCCATTAAGAGTACACTAATCATGATGGGCACTGAGTAATCACTCAGTTGAATCACTGTATTGTACACCTGAGGCTAATATAACATTATGTTGACTACTCTGAATTTAAATTTTTTTAAATGTTAGTGGAGATAAAATACATAAAACAAAATAATCAGATGTCATTGGATCTATCAATTGTACATCTTACATTGCTTTTTGCCATGTTTGATATTGATTCTTATTTTGCAAGAACTCAACTTACAGCCTAAATTCTATTGAGACTTCTAAGTCTCAATAAATGTAATAAGAAAATAATAAGGTTTAATTAAGCATTTACCATGTGACAGAAATTTGCTGTGTTCCACATCCTTCTTTCATCAGAGTCAACAAATCTTTTCTTTTTTTTTTTTTTTTAATTTTTTTTTCAACGTTTATTTTATTTTTTGGGGGACAGAGAGAGACAGAGCATGAACGGGGGAGGGGCAGAGAGAGAGGGAGACACAGAATCGGAAACAGGCTCCAGGCTCCGAGCCATCAGCCCAGAGCCTGACGCGGGGCTCGAACTCACGGACCGCGAGATCGTGACCTGGCTGAAGTCGGACGCTTAACCGACTGCGCCACCCAGGCGCCCCTAGAAATCTTTTCGAGATAGACATTATCACTAGTTCTTTTAGATCAGAAGACTCAGAGGAAGGTTAAAGAAATTTCGCAGTTCATATTGGAAAAAAATTGTGGGGCAAGATTTCAGGCCAAGGAAGACCAGCAGAAGACCAACATTCTTTCCTACTAATTTGCTTAAATATTATAATATGCTGCTTCTCAGCAAGGATTTTTAAAAAGAGAATCCCAAGTTTTATGTTTTTAGAAAATTCAAAAATTCAACATATTAATACTATAAAGAATATAATAATATTAATTCAGAACTTTTTTATTTTTTCCTCATCTACAGAATTGGTCAAGAAAAAAACCCACTGATAGCCATTAGATTATGTAAGGACAAATACTCCTTAGTTTAAAAAAATGGATTTTACTTTTTATTTTCCTTTTTACCACTGATATTTACAATAAGAATAAAATTGATACAAACACTATGAAATCTAGGGAATAAACAATATATGACTCATTTTACATAATTTTGTATATGGAATTAAAGTAATGTACAAATAGCAGTATTTATTGTTAAAGAGCAGAAAGTGATGATTAAACTTTATCTGGATAAGCACAATGAGCCATACCACAGCAGAGCCGATGTGGTTATTTCTGCTTTCTCAACAGCTGAATCACTTTCAAGAAATGACCATTTTGATCAATTGCTAGACAATGGTATATAATGCAATCACAAATTTCCAATCAACTATAACAAAGTCAATCAATATGTCTTCCCTTTGGCAGCTTTCATTCCTCAGCGTTTTGACTGATTACATATGCACACTAAACTGAGATGTGAATTCTCATGTATTCACATAACAATTCCATCTTGTTGTTTATGGAGTTTTAAACTCTAATGCTTATACTTAAGCAAAGTCATTACAGATTCTTGCTCTCCTCCAAATTCAACAAATACTCTAAGTCCACAATGTTTATTTTAATTTTGTCAACTACATTGATCTCTATATCTCCCTGGCTTTATTCTTCCAAGGAGATCATACTTCTGGCACTGGTGAGGATATACATGATTCTCTGTTTATGCTATTGCTTTACTATAAATGTAATAATTAAACTGTAGGTGTGAAAATACATTTCAGTAAAAACATATTGATTCCAAGGAAAAGAATGGAAAGAAAATAAGAAGTGTTAATTAAAAAGAAATGTCTTTTTAAACAAATGGATTTCAGATTCTGTGTAAGAGAACAATATGAAACATAAAATTCTTCCTACATTCTTTTTTGCAGAGATCAAAGTTCCTAAGGTTGTTTTTTTTTCCTCCTTTACTAAACCATCTCAGTTTTACTATAGGGTGAATCAGCCCACTAATTTTTCTCACCTAACTCCAAGACTGTTATTGAAATAGGAGGGTGCAAATGGGAATTTTTTAGATTCACACCAGAATTGAGAGAAAGGTACAGACTTACCATATACCTGATGTCCCAACATATGCACAGAATCCTCCATTATCAACATCTCCCATAAGAGTGGAACACCTGTTTCAATTGATCCTACACTGACACTTCGTAATCACCCAAACTCTATAGTTTACATTAGGTTCATTTTTAGTGTTGAACATCCTATGGATTTGGACAAAGGAATAATGACATGTATCCATCATTATAGTAATTATATAGAGTATTGTCAGTAGCCTAAAAATCCTCTGTGCTCCCCCCCCCCTCCCCCCACATCTCCTGGTCACCACTGATCTTTTTACTATCTCCATAGTTTGGGCTTTTCCAGAATGTCATATAATTGGATTCACCCTTTTTCAGATTAATTTCTTTCACTTAGTAATATGCATTTAGGTTTTGTATCTTTTCTTGGCTGATAGCTCATTTCCTTTTAGTGATGAATAATATTCCACTGTCTGGATTTACCACAGTTATTTACCTATTCACCTACTGAAGGGCATCTTAATTGCTTCCAAGTTTTGGCAATCATGAATGAAGCTACTTTAAACATCTGTGTGCAGATTTATGTATGCACATAAATTTTCAACTTTTGGCAGGGGGTGGGGGTGGTAAATGCCAAGGAATGCAATTGCTAGATCATATGGTATGAGTTTGTTTAGTAAGTAACTGCCAAACTTTCTTCCAAAGTGGCCATAGTATTTTGCATTCCCACCAGCAATGAATGTGAATTCCTGTTGTTCCACATCCTCATGTGCATATTTCACTGCTGTTTTATTTTGCATTTCCTTGATGACATATGATGTGGAGCATCTTTTTATGTTTTTATTTTCTATTTGTATATCTTCTTTGGTGAATTATGATGTGTTAAAGTCTTTGGCCCATTTTTTAATAAGGTTGTTCATTTTCTTATTGTTAAGTTTTACTAGTCCTTTGTATATTTTAGAAAACAGACCTTTATCAGATGTGTCTTTCTAAATATTTTCTTCCAGTCTGTCACTTATCTTCTCATTCTCTTGACATTGTCCCTCACAGAGCAAAAGTTTTTAATTTTAATGAAGTCCATCTTATCATTATTTCTTTCATGGGATACTGCCACTGATGTATCTAAAAGAAGGCATCACCATATTCCAGGTCATTATGTTTTCGCTTATGTTGTCTTCCAGGAGTGTTATAATTTTGCATTCTTCATTTAGGTTTATGATCCATTTTGAGTTAATTTTTGTGAAGGATGGGAGGACTGTGTCTAGATTCATTTCTTTGCATGTGAAAGTACAGTTGTTCCAGCACCACTTGTTGAAAAGACACTCTTTGCTCCATTTTATTGTCTTTGTTCCTTTGTCAATGATCACTTGACTATATTTACATGGGTCTATTTCTGTGGTATTATGTTCCATTGATCTATTTGTCTGTTCTTTCACCAATATCACACTGTCCTGATTTCTATAGCTTTAAAGAAAGTCTTGAAGTTGGTATTGTCAGTCTTACAACTTTGTTCTTTTCCTTCAATAATCTGTTGGCTATTATGAATCTTTTGCCTCTTTATATAAAGTTTAGATTCATTTTGTCTATACCCAAAAATAATTTTCTGGGATTTTTATTGGGATTGCATTGACTCTATAGGTCAAGGTGAGAAGAATAAACATAACAATAATGAGTGTTTCTATCTATGATCATAGAATATTTCTCTAGATTTTTTTTTGCTTCTTTCATCAGAATTTTATAGTTTTCCTCATATCGGTCTTGTAATATTTTGTTAGATTTACACCTAAGTATTTCACTTGGAGGGTACTAATATAAATGGTATTGTGCTTTTAATTTCATTGCTGGTACTTAGGAAAATGATTAACTATTGTATGTTAACCTTTTACCCTGAAATCTTGCTATAAGCACTTGCTAGTTCCAGAATATTTTTCTTTTATTCTTTCTGGTTTCTACATAGATTAATCATATCATGTGTGAACAAAGATAGTTTTATTTCTTCCTTCTCTATCTGTATACATTTTATTTCCTTATCTTGTCTTATTGCATTACCTAGGACTTCCAGTAGGATCTTGAAAAGGAGGGGTAAGATGGACTATTCTTGCCTTGTTCCTGATCTTAGTGAGAAAGCTTTGAGTTTCACACCATTAAGTATGATGTTAGCTGTAGCTTTTTTATAGGTCTTCTTTCTCAAGTTGAGGAAATTTCCCACTATTCCTAGCTTAATGAGAGTTTCATCATAAATGAGTATATTACACTGTGTCAAATTCTTTTTCTGCATCTGTTGATATAATCATGTGATTTAAGGTTTTAGTCTGTTGATTTGATGGGTTACCTTAATTGATTTTTTATTGTGAGCCAGGCTTTCATACTTAGGATAAATCACTCTTGGTTGTGGTATACAATTCTCTTTATCCATTGTTGAATTCAATTTGCTAATATTTTGTTGCATTTTTTACATCTCTGTTCATAAGAGATATTAGTCGGTGGTTTTCTTTTCTTGTAATGTCTTTGTACAGTTTTGGTGTTAGGGTAATGCTTGCCTCATGGAATGAGTTAGGAAACAGTCCCTCTGCTTCTTTCCTCTGGAAGAGATTATAGAGAATTGGCATAATTTCGTCCTTAAATATTTGGTAGAATTCACCAGTGAATCTGTCTGGTCCTGGTGTTTTCAGTTTTGGGAGGTTATTAGTTATAGATTCAATTACTTTAGTAGATATAGGTATATTCAGATTGTCTTATTTCCTCTTATGTTACTTTTAACATGTTTGATCTTTCAAAGAATTGCTCCACTTCATCTAAGTTATCGAATCTGTGGGCACAGAGTTGTTCATAGTATTGCTTTACTATCCTTTTAATGTCCATAAGATATGTGGAGATGTCCCCTTTTTTATTTCTGACTAGTAATCGTATTCTCTTTCTCTTTTTTCTTGGTTAGCCTGGCTAGAGGCTTGCCAATTTTATTGATCCTTTCAAAGAACAAGCTTTGTTTTCATTGATTCTTCTCTATTGTTTTCCTGTTTTCAATTTAATGATTTCTATGGTAATTTTTATTATTTCTCTTCTATTGCTTCTGGACTTAATTTACTCTTGTAGTTTCCTAATGTAAAAATTTAGATTATTGATTTTAGGTCTTTCTACACTTCTAATACATGCATTCAATGCTATAAATTTCCTTCTAAGCATTTGTTTCACTTTATACCAGAATTTCTAATAAGGTGTGTAATCATTTTCATTTATTTCATTCAAAATACTTTAACTTTTTTATTAAGATTTCTTCTTTTATTTATGTATTATGTAAAAGTGTGCTGTTTAATCTCCATGTATTTGAGATTTTTCCAGTTTTTTTCCTGTTATCTATTTCTAATTTAATCCCATTGTGATGTGAGCATATATCATATGATTTCTATTCTTTTATATTTATTAAGGTTTATTTTATGGCCCAGAATGGGGTCTATCTTGGTGAATAAAATTGACTTTTTATATTTCACCAATTTTTAAAAATATTTTATTAAGAGTCAATGGTAATCTTCTAATATAAAAATTTTTAAAGAAATTAAGTTCCCACAAATACTTTCTATAATCATAAATAAATATTAAAATATTTAGTAGAGTTTTTCAAACATGATTTTCAATCATTTTGTATATTCACATGAGAATTGTCTGATGGTGACTCTAGAAAATTATACTTTTAAATGTTCTTTTCATTGACAAATAGGCTTTCTTTATCCTGTGTTCTTCCAGTAAGACCTTGGAAACCAAACATTAATACTGTATCTCTTTCTCTTGGCTGACTCCTAGCCTCAATTTAAGTTACCACTGTAAATCAAATTTAAAAATGCAATTTTATAGAGCCAATAAGAAAAAATATAGTATGATAAAGCCACATGGTTCCACACATTTATGGTACCATGTGGATTAATCATGCTAAGATAAGATTTTTACTGAGATGTATAATTATAATAGTTAATATTGAGTAATAACTATATTACAGGCACTGTCCCAAGTATTTTACATTGAATCTTTTTTAACCTACAATGCATATTGCGATTCCCTTTTTATAAGATGAAGAAACTGAGACTCAATCTGGTAAACTTGTCTAATCCCTATGACTAGAAACTAGCAAGCTTTTGTTCTAATCAGACTGTATGGTTGCAGCACCCACACTCTAGACACTAGGGTATACTATTTAAAATGGATAAACCAAAGAAGATTCCAATATAAAAATAAAATATAGGTATACTATTATTTCTTTTTGAAATTTTTATGCCACAATTTTATAACTCTGGATAAATCAACTCTAACACCATCCTTTCAAAATTAGCATAAACAGCTGTCCCCAAAAATGTGATAAATAGGTGAAAGACAGTGTAATTTCTTGAAAATGTCTCCTCTTTCAATCTCTGCCAGACGATTCCTTTCTAATGTTCTCTATATCTGTCTCAGTAGAGAGTCTCTTATTACATGCTCTTATTTTTGTGTTGTTCTTCATGTTATTACTGTATTGGATTCTGCCTCTATCTATCTTGTCTTCTCTGAATACATCTCTAAAAAGTTTTATGCACACCCATAACTTCAACGTTGCTACTTTCTGAATCTATAGCTACAACTTGATTTATTATTTTTTCTAAGCTCCTGACTTATACCATGATAACAAATGCCTACTAACTGTACATTAGCCCATACTCCTCTCAACTATTCCTAAACTGAAATTACCCCTCACTAAGCTACAGCCTCAACCTGAAAAACCTGTTAACTTCCTGTTTCCCCTGTCTCGGTTACATGTCATACACCTAGTTGCTTAAGCCATAAGATGGACTCTGAGACCTCTGCCTTTCTTTTACCCCACATGCAATTAGTTGCTAGATTAATTTCTCCTACTGACCTTTGAAGTCAAGGTTTCTCTCTTTTCTCTCTTCTTTAATATCACTCCAGGAGGCCCTCTGATATTTCTTACTTAGAACTGTGACAACAGTCAGCTGGTCCCTTTACTTTCAGCTTATTTATTCATTTGCATCCCCACCTTGTCCATCCATTCCTTGTGTTACTCTCGGATACATCATTCTAAAACTCATATCTCATCTTGTTTATTCTCTGGTTAAAATCCTTCAGTGACTCTTAAAAATGAAATCCAAAGAGCCCCTTCATTATCTGGCCCTTGCCTACCTCAGACTATTTTACTATGGATACCTACTTGTCTAGAGTTGCCCAGAGCAGTCTTGTCTTCTGTGTTCTCTTCTCCCTATGTGAATCAGTACTAGCCTTATCAGCCTATGGAATGATTAAGCATCCTTTAAGGCCCAATTAAAATGTCATCTCTTTCAGAAAGCTTTTTTTGAAAAGACCAAACAGGTTAAGCGTTTTCTCATTTTTCTTCCCATGGCCCTGTAGCACATGTTTGGTTTTTGGGGGTTGGTTTTTTTTTTTTGTTTTGTTTTTTTTGTTTTTGTATTTCCACCACTGTGCTATAAACCTGCTTTATTGTTTTTGTTTGCAAAATACCCAGGGAATTGCCTATAATGGCCTTTGATATTTGCCAAATATACCGGTGAATGGGTATAGGAGTAGAAATGGAAGGGAAAAAAACATTTAAACCTTTGTCTGTGGACTGAATTGCATCTTGTACTGGAAGTACAGTTTAGTAGTAAACACAATAACCTCTAAATCCAGATGCATTTGTTATCTATTGCTGCATCACAAAGTGCCACAAACTTAGTGGCTTTAAACAGTATACATTTATTGTTATCCACTTACTGTAGGTCAGGACTTCATCATGACTTAATTGTAACCTCTGCTTCAGATACTCTCAATAGACTATAGTTAATGTGTTGCCCCGAGACGGAGCTGAAGGTTTATCTGGGGAATGATCCATTTCCAAATTTATGATTTGTTGGCAAGACTTAATTCCACGTAGGATTTTGGACTAAGTGCATCAATTCTTTGTTGGCTAAAGACCACAGGCCACCTTTAGTTCCTTGACACTTTGTCCTCTTAAGCATGGCAGCTGGATTCATCAAAGCCAGCCAAAGTCTGTTAATAAGACGAAAGTCACAATCTTATGTAATATTATCATGGAAGTGGCATCCTATAACATGTGCTGTATTGGTCACGTGAGTCACTAGGCCACCCATCCTTAAAGAGAGGAGATTATACAAGGGTTTGTATAGTCAACAAAATTTTAAAAATCTCCCTGTTTGATTCTCATGCTCTAATCATTCAGTCAAACACTAATCTAGGGTACAATAATGCTGATTCAAACAGGCACATGCACCCCAATGTTTATAGAAGCACTATCAACAAAAGCCAAATTATGGAAAGGGCCCAAATGTCCATTGACTGACAAATGGATTAAGAAGATATATATATACAACCCCATCTTCTATATGTATGTATATGCATATATAATGGAATTTTACTCAGCAATCAAAAAGAATGAAATCTTGCCATTTGCAACAAGGTGGTTGAAAGTAGAATGTATTATGCTAAGTGAAATAAGTCAGTCAGTGAAAAATAAATATCCTATGATTCCAATCATATGTGGAATTTAAAAAGTAAAACAGATGAACATAGGAGAAGAGAAGGAAAAATAAGATAAAAAGAGAAAGGGAAGCAAATCATAAGAGACTCTTAAATACAGAAAACAAACTGAGGGTTGCTGGAGGGGTATTGGGTGGGGGGACAGGCTAAATGTGTGAGGGGCATTAAGGAGGGTACTTGTTGAGATTAGCACTGGGTGTTAAATGTAAGTGATGAATCACTAAATTCTACTCTTGAATTCATGTTACACTATATGTTAACAAACTTGGATTTAAATAAAATTTTAAAAATTAAAAAGAAATTAAAAAGAAAAAGGAAATTAAAAAAAAGTAAATGGAATGATAG
Source organism: Lynx rufus (assembly GCF_022079265.1). NCBI lineage: Eukaryota > Metazoa > Chordata > Mammalia > Carnivora > Felidae > Lynx > Lynx rufus. Next base: position 51,578,851 of record NW_025814845.1, read on the forward strand.
TTGCTAATTAACTGACTTAATTAGAAAGATTACACATTGGTTATCTAGATGGGCCCGAGCTAATTACATGAGCCCTTAAAAGACAAGAATTTTTTTCTGGCTTTTAGCAGAGACATGAGGTGGAAGGGGAAAGCAGAAAAGAAGTGAGGCAGAAGACTAGATATTTAGGACTCTGCCTGCTCTTGTTGACTTTGATGATTGAGAAAGTGAGCCACATGCCGAGGGATGGCAGATAATTCAAAATGATCCCTGACTTACAGCCAACAAGAAAATGAGAATCTCAGTACTATAACCATAGGAAATAACTTTGCCCACAAACTTCATAGTCTAGAAATGTTCTCTCCTGGGGCCTCCAAAAGAATACAACCCTACAGATAATGACTTCAACCTTGTAAGGCTCACTGTGTCCAGACTTTTAATCCAAAGAAATTATAACACAATAAATTTGTACTTTTAAGCTGCTAAAATTGTGGTAATTTGTTAAGGCATCAATATAAAACGAAGATACATGTATACCAGGAAGTGGGGACCATTAAGAACCATCTTAGAATCTGCTGCCAGACCAAATTCCTTGGGTTTGAGACTTACTAGCTATGTGCTCAAGCAAGCTACTACTTTGTACCTCAGTTTTCTTGTCTGTAACATGAAGACAATGACTCTATTGTCTAACTCTTAGAGTTGATGTAAAGCATATGTAAATTTATATATGGAGAGAAGAGTGATAGGCAGATTTTAAGTGTTTATCTGTTGGGTATCAGTATGATTTCTAGACAATAATTATTTCCATTTTTATTAAAACCTCAAGGTATAGTTATTTTAGAAATAAAAGAATTAAAGGTATAATCATAGTCCAATATTTCATTTTCTTTGCCCAAAATAGTACGGAAGCCACAGAAAGTTACAATATAGAAAACTTTCCTTATGTGAATAAGTCAGGCAATAGGCATGCCGTTCTTACTAACAGCGATCAGCTGGTGACATTGATTAGGGCAAATCAGCATAAATACAACCGGATATTTCATTCATTTCTACTAGAGTTGATTCAGTTCAACCAACAGATTCTTTTAGATGAAAAGCTAAATATTGAACTAATTGTGTATACTTTGCATATATTTAACTTTCAAATGGTTTTGATAATTATTCTACAGGAAAAGTATAATATGTCTCACCATCTCCAAGCATTCTCTGATTATACTGAGTTCCCTTAACCTACACCTGGCATTTGGTCTTTTATATTAGAGTTTTGAATTTTTTTTTCATTAATTTATGCTATCGGCGTTTCATAAATTAATCATTTTCCTCTTTTTCTTCCTGAATCTAATTCTTTTTTGGATATTATATTTCATTTTTAAGGTACTTAAAATTAGAAAGCAATTTGTGTGTAATTTAAATGTATTCTTCTAGGTGAACTTGTTTTACCTCATTTGAAACTGATTCCCAGGGTTGTAAATTTCTGTAAGTTGTAAATTGAGTAAGTTACATATTATTTTAAGTTGTCTTATTATTTCAAGTCAGTAGATCATGCCCTGAAGTCTGCACCTTGGGAGAAATTTTCTGTTTTTGTAATTTTCAGGTATTGACCATCCTCCCTTGAAAACTTTTCATTCACTGATTTTTCTGATTATAGAAATTATTTTTACACAACTTATAATCAAAATAAAGTTTCTGCCATTTTTCCTTTTGAGATACTTAGATCTAGTTTTATGTAAATATGACATATTCCTATGATTTCTAAATTTAAAGAATCCTTTTGCATTATCATCATTACATTATTATTTTACTGCCCCTCTCTCGGGGATACAAATAGTCATGGCTGATGATTTGATCATTTCACTAATTCTACATTAATCCCACCTATGTGTTTACCTTTCCCAAATTCTAACTTCATTAAAAATAATAAACAAATAAGTCTTTAAACCACCTAGGCAGTTTGATATGAGATGGAAATCTATGAACAAATATATTCTTATTTTCTGAATATCTGTACTAAAATTGACATTTGTGTGTGTGAAATTCCTCTACTTTCAGATCAGGCAAATCTAAGTGAACACCTCACTTCTATTGAAAAAAAAGGAAAGGATTACAATGCCAATTGGTGACTGGGAACATAGCAATGGAGCCGTAGGTGGTTACACAATTTGAATTTCTTTTGGTACCAAAACATCATGGGTGGTCTTTTCCTGCTTCACACTTGCTTCTAATTCACCTCTATAGTCAGGAGTCTAAAGAGAACTCATGAAGCCCTACTATCCTGGGGAGCATAATTTTGTCATCAAGGTATAAGTCAGTATGAGCACATGAAATAATACCTCTATGAATTCTGTGATTACATTGAATATCTCTATGAATTCAAGTGAATACTTGATGTATCCAGTAGTAATCTCAAAGTAAATTGTCTAAATATCATTAGAAGAGAATTTAAAATTTGGTTCAATTATTCTAATAAACAAGTAAAATCACCATAAAGGTCATGAACTTCTCTAATGATGGGGCCATCCATCTCTTTATCGTCCTGTAATTTATTATTGCTTTATAAATACAGTATTTTTATAAGAAATATTTATTACTAGTGTTGTGCTTCAAACTTAATTTTGCTATCATACTGAAATGAAGAATAGAATTCAACATTAATCTTGAAATTTAAACTAGGTCTCAGAGGGGTGAAAACTATTCATTCTAGTATGTTTTCATTTATACAAATGGCTGGAAAAATATAAACACATTAAAGAAATAAATTAACATAAAGTAAGCAGTCAGAACAATCCAAAAGGGTTCTGAGAGGTTTTGTAAATACAGTTCTATGCTAATAAAGTATGGTCTTGAGAGATGTGTAATACACTATTTGGCCTACAAAAGAGATCCGTGGCCGTTAAAAAAAAATAGATAGTATCAGAGAGAATTACAGTAATAAAAAAAAAGGAATGAATCCTAAAGTTGCTAATAGCTTTGCAGACTTTAGAATGTATTATAACACGTTTTGTTTAATGTATAACACATATACTTTTGTTCTAAGTATTCTCCTTTATTTTTACTTGTAATAATCAGCGGTGATCTTACAGTTAATAATGAGTATAACCCAGGCAGACACATAGGAAGAGTTTTACAGGCCCTGTTATGCTGGTAAATCCTTTAGTTCTTGAATTATGAAGTCCAGCAGGGTGGAGGGGAGGTTCTATGGCAGCAGGGATAAAGAAGGATTCTCAGAGAGACAGAGTGGAGTTTTGGTATCCAGCATGGAAGTAGTTAGGATAACTGTCAGTGTATACCAGCTAAATAACAGCCTGAGTGATAATAGTTAAAGACTACTTTGGGTACATGTGCATTTCTTCTAAAACTGCCAAAACACGATCTATTTATTGACAATGGTCACTAAATAGAATTGATTTTTAAACATAATGTTTTTTAGCACTTTGTAACTAAAAGAAAAGACAAGGAGTTGGCATTAATTTCATTTAAATCCTTAAATTTGGGGGATGGGTTAATCAAAATAATTGTTGAATGAAATCTTTATGTGTATGTCTACTAGACATATATATGCATGTGTATATATAGGCGTGTGTGTCACACACACACACACACACACACACATACACACACACACACACACACACACATATATATATATATATATATATATATAGCTGCTTTAAATCAAAATTATAATCCCCACATTGCTTTCTGTCACAGCTACCTAACTTTTAAAAAGAAAATATTCACATTTTCCTATTTTCATTTCTAATAATTTCTCATTTAAAACTAGTCAGAACCTGTTGGGAGAAAAAAAATAAATCAGAATGCATTTATTAGCATGTTTTATAGCAAAGATGTGCAGTGAACATGACTTTAAAATTTCTCAAATATAAAACATGTTGATGGAATTTTATCGCTGATAGAATAATACTGTGAAAACTTAAGAGGGGAAAAAAAACCAAGATTTTGTCTAAGCAAGAAAAGGCAAGACATAGCAAAAATTATATTTGCTTAACAACATTCTTAGTAATCTGAGTAGCAAAACAAGTGAAACATTCATGAGAAGTTTTTTTTTCTAGATAAACAAAGTTCTATTTTATATTTTTAAATGTATAACATTATTTTTAAAGAATTACGAATGACTAGAAAATTCTGTGTCCTGTTATACAGTAGTAACATAGATCTTGGGTCACATAATGTATTTTGTCCCTGTGTCTCAAAGCCCCAGATAGCCTTGTTAAGTCCATCAAAATGACTAAAGTGAATTAGTTTATACTTAATCTGTGGAATTCAGGAAAATATTTCCCTGTTATTTCTTATTTTCCTTAATTTTCAATCAGTGCCTATCTTCTATGCTGGTCTAAGTTTTTCAAATATTGGAATAACTAGTGTTTTGAACATACAGCATATACAATGTGATTAGATGCACCTGCATTTTTACCTTCCACTCCCTCCTTTACCTGAAAGGAAACTAGGGTCAATGTCATGGCTTTTATTCCTAGGTTTAGGATTGCAACTTTCTAGGCAATTTAATCCATTAATTCTAATATTAGCTGTTAATCTATGATTCCAGTTTCATTCAAAGGTGAGACTTTTCTTAACTCCATCCATTGTGTCCTATAGATGACTATCGCCTGCAGTGGGGGAAGAGATGTGGTGGGTTTCAGCTCTTACCCTGCTAACTCTTTTCCCCATTCACTTGATGATATTTAGATCCCATCACAGTCAAATCAGGGAGGAGTAAAAGTATGGATAGATTAACTTAGACGGGTGCTTTTGAACTTTCTGGGCCTGGAAGATAGTTAAAGCTGACTCTATCTGGGAAACTTTTGGGGATCATTTAGAGCCTTTCACTGAAGTCTTTCATTAGCTATCTCATGTCACAGGCCAAGTACTGAGTTACCAACCTGGCCATGCCTGCTTTGTTGCTCTGTCCCTGGTTCAATGGCTGTACCATCTAATAGTTAGACCATGAATTTTTATGTTAAACTTGGTCTTAAATATTGCTTCTATTACTTGCCAACTAGAACCTAGAATCTATTACTTGCCAACTAGAACCTTAAATATTGCTTCTATTACTTGCCAACTAGAATCTAGGCAGATTATTTAATTTACTAAACTTACATCTGTGTATGCGTGTGTGTGTGTGTGCGTGTGTAGTATTTTCCATCAAGACTGAACACTAATTTCTTTCCTCAGAGACTGGAAGCCTAAAAAATGCATTTTCTAGAATTACTTGTCATCTGAGGTCAGGTTCACATTCCAAACAATGAGAAAATTTGTACAAGAATTGGAAAATAGAAGAGTAAGAGAGACCACTATTCCGTTATAGTGGTGACAGTATGTGGAGGGGCAGAAGGTATCATGAAAATTTTAGTAGCTTCAGGAGAGCTCCTGAAAAATCACCTGCATTGGTGTTGTAGGCAATAGAGATTGGCAGCATTTCCCTGTCATTTTAGCAACTCCTAAATTCCTGACATCTGGTAGTGTTTTTCTAGAGATTTTAAACCCCAGCCCTACCAAAGTTTTGTAAGTATATGACCTATCAAATCCGTTACTTCTAAAATACCTAGTTTCCATTTTCTAACTTGACTAATATGTGTGTAATTGGTAAGGAAATTTTAAAAATAATATTATATATTTCATTGGATTGTAGTGGGAAATACATGAGACAAAGCACTTAGCATAGTTCCTGTGCTGTTTTTGTAACCACTGCTGTTTCACCATCAATTGAATGTCCCTCCTGACCCCAACCTCCTTGACTAGACACAGATCACAATCAGCCACTGTGCCTAAGAAAAAGAAGCTGCCTCTCAGACTCAAAATTTCCAAAATTGGTATCATCATCTGCAACTGAAACCACCTTGACATAGCACCATTAAGAACTTTGGACCTGAAGCTTCAGTATTACCCTTGACTGGAAAGTTTCTATACCCTATCACAGTCAATTATGTTCATTCTCTCTCTGCAGCATCCCTCTCACATATTTGTCTCCATTTCTAAGGGTACAACCATAATACAGAAATAATGAAATGTAAATGATATGACGTATTTAATCATCCAGGATGCCCAGTAGAGTGCTGGTCCATAGTAGGCTTTCAATTCTTTTTTTTTTTAGTAGGCTTTCAATTCTAATTATGGTCTCTTTCCCATAGAGATTTTAATGTTATTGTAAGTACTACATATCTCTAAGCAGTTTCCCTGTAAGAATGTCTACTTGGTATATTTGCCTCTGGTATCTCCCAATTCTCATCTATATTGCATTCTATTGCCAAGTTAGTCTTCCTAAAGGAGCCTTCCAAGCATGGCATTCCAATTGTCAGAAAACTTTAAATACCAACAGAACAAATGTTTGCCTTTCTCCCCAGGAATTCAAGGTTCTCCACACTCTGTGTCTAACTGATGTTGCCTCTCACTGCTTCTCTCTTTATAACTAATTTTCCTAGTAAAACTGGACTGGTTCATGTTCATTGGTAAATGCTATACTTTTAATTTCTTTTACTGCTTGCCCTTCTGTCTAAAATGCCTTTCTCCCATCTTTATTTATTATAATTTTACCCATCTCCCAAGGTTGTTCAAATCTCATGTCAGTAATGAAGCCATAACCAAAGTGAAGCCTCTATCCTTCTAGCCTTTCTTATGGTTGAATTAACTATAGTCTGCCTTATGTTATAGTAATTTGTACATTTTCATGTATTCTAACTAATTATCTTGCCTTTTCTACCATGAGGCAGAGGTGAGAACTACATGTAAATTCTGCTATGAGAAGATGAAGACAATGAAAAATGGTTAAAACCTTTAGCTAAAAATTCAGATCTGGGTTTAAATTTTATCTCCTCTACTTTCTAGCAGCATAACTACATAGCATAGGTTTGTCTAAGCCTCCATTTTTATATTTAAAAAAACAGATAACATAATAGTATACTCTTAAAGCCCCATATACTACTGATTGATCAATAAATGGTTCATTTTTCTTAGCTATTAGATTAAAAAAAACCCTTGATATCAGAAAAATATATCTGTTTTCATTAGGAGTTCACTTTATAACCTACAAGATGATTAGCTACTGTAGACTCTTAATGTTTGTTGCATGAATATATATAAATTGCAATCCCTATAATAAATTTACAATGAGTATCACAAAAGCTTAACCACTTAGAGAAGAATGATTTCTTTCTTTAGTTTTTATAAAATTTGAGGATTTCCTCTGTCTCCAGATGGCTTTATTTATGTATTTATTTTTAACATTGGCATCTGGTTATTTCCATTTTCCAGTCAAAATCTTTCTTTTAGACATCATGGGTCAACAAACTCACTTCTCCCTCTTCATATTCCCTATGGCTTGGATTATCATGCTGTTCACCTTCCTACATACAAAGTAGTGATCTCAACAGTCTAGCTGATGAAAGGATCACCTTGGTACATGTTTACCAAACAGAACATTAAACATGGCTTCGAAAAGGAAAGTACATCATCCCCCTAAAGGGAAGAGATGCATTCAATCACACATGAGCAACCCGGATTTTGCTTGGTTAGGGATTTTCTGTCCATAGCAACCTGAAAGGGCAAAGTATTTCTCATGCCAAATTTTATAGGACACAACTGACCAATTAAAAGAACAAAGGAGTCAGCATTTGTGTGTCCCTTCAGGAGGCATCATGTCAGCAACTTATTCTTCACTGCAGAGTTTTAACACACCATTAGGCAGCATCCGTGGCCAAACTGATGTTGCTGTGACTTTTCTCTGCTGCTCCCAGCACCTCTGAACCCTAGATCAGCAAAAGAACACCCAATGCCCTTGTAATCATAGAAAGCAACAGAGTTCATTTGAACCTGGAATTCAATTAATTATTCAATTTTTCAACATTATTAATCAATTACTGTATGATAGCTGTTGGGAAAATTCCAATTCAGGAATGTATAACAGATAGTAATAACTCAGAGGGAAGGAAGAGACAGACATGAAACAAGTAATAACAACTGAGTGCAGAAAGTGAGATATGACAAAATACTACAAATTGCCCAGATGTCAGAGTCATCTATTCTCTATTCTCTAGCTGACTTGTTTCTGAAGTTTTTCTACTCACTTAACCATTATGATTCTAGACCTTATCTGCTAGATGACCACTAAATAGAGGTCCTTCTTTATGTCTGTTCATCTTATACAATACAAAACTAAAGTCTTTACCATCGCTTTGAAATTTTATCTTTATTTTATTACAATACTAGCATGATAAAGCTATTACAGTAGCTCTTTGGGAACAAATTTTAACTAACAGAATTATTATCTGGAGTTATTTTTTAAATAAGTCGTGTGTGTGTGTGTGTGTGTGTGTATGAAACACAAAGTTTTACCATAAATCATAATTGGACCACATTTTATATCCACTTCAGACTCGAAGCACAAAATCTTCTTTAAAAATTCCATAATTGGTCCAAAAGAAGCAAGTTTTTATTATTCCTGGTAAAGATCACTACAGACTAATCACTATAAAAAATAAAGAGAATAGTGATATTCAAATAGAAGAACTGGCAAAATACATTAAATATAAATTCTCAAAATAAGTGAGAGGATAATAATTATATATTTCTTTAATCCTACTGGTGATCAAAATAAAGTAAATAAAAGGAAATGACAGTTTTGATTTGCAATGTTAGCAAAGATTCTTCAAGAATAACTTCCACTATTAGTGAAATTCTAGAAGCATTGCTATATTTCTAGGAGCATTGCTATATTTCTAGGGAAACTTCATCTACCAAAATTCCAATTTTAGAACTTTATCAAAAGCAAAAATCACAGATGCAGAATTTTATACAAGAATGTTCTTTTAAAATAATATTATAATAGTGACAGAAGACATCTAATGGAAACATCTGGGACTGTACTATGTACTTATTTATGTTATCTAATTATAACAACAACAAAAAAAAATCCTGAAAACCAAGTGTAGGTAACAAAATGTAAGCATGAAAGGAGCGAACTACATGTGGAAAAGTTTAAAACAACTTAAAAACCTATTAATTTTTTTTTACCACAGCACTGTCAATTCTAAATGTCACTGATAAAATGCTTGTCCACAAAAGTGTTTTATTAGTTTGTGTTCTAAACAATTGCTGTGATTATGTTGAAATTTTATCTTTATTTTATGTTCTAAATAAATTCTGTGAAAATTTATATAGAAACTACTTAATGATTTCAAATCATTGAGCTCAATTCAGGTGTAGGTTGTATCTCCAACTCTTATGATACTACCCATGTCTATGTCGTGAGCTGCATTTGAAATAAACAGTGACATCACAATGGTTGTAAAGAGGAAAACACAGACATTAGTTACTTTGAGTCAGTCATTTTATGTCTATTGAAAGGTTCTCATAAGGCAGGTTTCATTTTGAGGTCTTCCCCTGACTTGTAGACAGCTACCATCTTGCTGTATGCTCATATAACTGAGATAGAATTAGTATCCCTCCCTCATGACTTCATCTAACCCTAATTATCTCCCAAATGACCTATCTTCGAATACTATTACATTGAGGGTCAGGGCTTCAATATATAAACGGGAGGGGTGGTGGACATAAACATTTAGTCAACACAAACCAATTCAGGAGAAACAGATTTATAATCTGCTTGTTTTGTAGTCAAAAGTATATTTTCAGCTTCAGTGAAGGAAATTAATATGTAGTCCATTGTTTGTTGCATAGATCATTGCTGATTAAAAGAGTATGCGTATCTTTTTCTCAGACGAACAGTTTCCTAAAATCATAATGTCTGTACCACATTGCCTCTTTTCACTTTGTTGTCTGAGGGTATTGATTACACATGACATGCTTAGTGATTATATTGAGTTTGAATGAAACTGTGTTCAAAAACAACATAGCACATTACATACTCTTTTACATGTGGTCAAGTATATTTGAGAATTCATTCGTCACAGGTAATGCCCAAAGACTTTGACAAAAGGGAATTGACTCACTGATGTTTTCCTCATTGTGGCTTGAATTGCAAATCAAGCCAGTGAAGAAGACCACATTAGTCATGAAGAGCTTCCTAGGTCAGACTATATCAAAAGAGATATGTGACATGTGTATATTACTGAAGATATTTAGAGTATCTATCACAGCATGACATTTAAATGATAATATAGGAATCAGAGCTTTTAGCAAAGGAGATACTCTGTGACATCACTTTTGGGTGACTCATTTTGACAGTTCAAAACTTTCTGAAACCAAACACAGCTGATCATGGAAAAAGCCCAAAGGCTTTTGAATCAAATGAAATTAAGCCTCCACACTGCTGGGAAGTAGATGCATCTTAATCTTTTAGATTAGAAAAGAATAAAATGGAGGCTGAAACATGTTAAATGAATTGCTCAAGGCCACTCATTAAAAGCATCACTGGCCTTTCTGAAGTATTTTATCAGATGAAAGCCAGACAAATTCCATGATTTTATTATATCCATTGTGCTTAGCTAGTTAGTAGATACTTTCATTTCTCAGGAAAAAGTATAGATTTATTACTCTTTTGTTTGCAATCTCGAGGGGATGGAGAGTAATAAAGGGCACAAGTTTTTGTCTTGCAGTATTTAAAATGTCTAGAAGCCACAGATCTTATCTGGCTTTTCCCCATACCAATAACATGTTTTCCAAATTAATGTACTCATGATTATTGAAAATAAAATTCTACTACATCAACCAGAAAAATTTAGTGTGTCCTATTACTTTGTTGTTTTCCTTCATCCTTATACTTTGAAGAGAAGTTAGCTCTTTTCCCATAAGTCATGGAATCTTTTCATTACTTTAACGTATTAACAGGGACTCAGGCCTAGTTAAATCTCCATGTTTCTGTAAAAGAGTACATTTAAATATGCCTGTAGATAGCTTTAATGTGATTCCTATGAAGTATATTTTATAGCTTAACAGAGATGAAGTATTGGGGTTAATTCATTATGGCTTATTATAAAAGGGACTTCAGTGGCATACCCTACATAGGCATCCCAGAATAAACTGTCACTCACAACACTAGATCAAATGCTATGACATCCATTAGGAAACAATTTTCCATTAAGTTTTGAAAAATTTCTCTTATTTAAGTAAAAACAATAATCAGAGCTCTTACAACATTTTTTAAGACTTTGAAAGTCTTCCTAATAAGATGTTTCTAATAATTTGGATCATTATATTTTTATATTTATAGCACCTGAATATACTTTTCAGTTTTCCCAATCCCAAAGTTCAAACTTATTCAATCATCATTGCCTTACTATAAGTAATCATGTGTGTCTGAAATAAATCCTAAGTAAATTTTAGAAAATTCCAGTGAAACATCAAGTATTTGGACTGATATACCATATTCATAGCAATATTATCATGAAATGGACAGAAAGTTATCTTTTTGCAACAGCATGGTGGCAGTAAATCTCAATTCCCACCAAGCAAACCTACCATTTTAGCCTACATCTCAGAGTAGAGATACACTAATCATTTCTCCCATACAGCAATGGAGGCTCAAAGGTATTGACAGAATCCCAATCAGAAATTTTGCCATGATTTACAACAGTCAATGAAATCTATGTATAACATTTTTTGATATCTTTGTCTCTGTAACATACTATTCATAGGGCGTATACCAGTCAAGTAGAACCATATATAACCCATTTGTAATTAGTTAAAGGTCACATAATTCTATCTGCATGCCCAAATTACCCTTGAAAGCACCTTAGGAGCATAATTTGCATGTGAAAATGTAATATACCCATGTTTTTACTCATAATAAATCAGATTTAATACCTCATCAGATTCCACTTTCAGTTTGTATTATTGCAGATATTATTCTACTTTAAGAAATAAACTGCATTTAAAATTCTAAAAGTCACATCAACTAGTCATCTCCATCTAGCAACAGTCTATTTACATCAAAGAAAATAGAAAGCCTTCTTCAAGCAGCCCTTATAGGGAAAATAATAGTTTTTATGGAACTACAACAAATAGTTTGAATTAATAAAATATTTGAACTTAAAAAATTGTTAGTTGTATTTTCTGTGTTTTAGAATTATATGGTATTGAAATATCATGATATATATATTGAATATATCATGATGATAATAAAGTATTGCTTTATGCACAAAATGAGAAGCATTATGAGATGGATAGAAAATTATCTTCAAGTGTACATCATTTAAAAATTGGTAATCCAAGTGATATGTAAACCATATTATAACTTTAGCAAGATTAAGCAGAAGTAATCTCATCATTTGTCAGTATCCTGTGAACCATGTTTTGGTTATTTGTTCTAGTTATGTTCTATAAAGTCACCACAAACACTGAATCAACAAATACTAGAATCATTGCCCACAGAGGATACACAGAGTTAGGTTCCTTGTGAGCCTTTGGTGTCAACATTTTATCAACAGAGCAATACATAACCCTGTTTTATGTGTGTTTTTGTGTGATTACACCTTATTTAATATATATTGTTGATTAATTAACTTTGAATTCATGGCCAACAGCACTATAACTCATGCCTGAATAAAACTTACCCAACACAAGTATGTTTTTCACAAGACACATCACAGCCTTCTAATGCTTAGGAACACTAAAAGCACTGCAGAACTATGCTTGGGCACCATTCTAAAGTCACTAACAAAAAGCACAAGTCACTAACATAAAGCACAAAATGGGAAAAACATGGTGCTAAATAGACTGCAAATGGACAGTTGTTTACAGTATGATAGCTGAAACCAGAAGGCAGAGCATCACATCATTGAACCTTGGCTAGAATGTGTGCCATCAAATGACTGGATTTTTGTCACTCTGCATATGCACATGTCTACGACTGATGGGGAAAGCCCTACCCTTACAAGTATTGATTTTAGGGTTGCAAATAATGTAGCCAGCAGAAGAATTCTAAATATAGAATCACTGAATAATAAGAATCAATAGTATACACACTTGTGCAAGTGATTTTAGTGACTTTTGTGCTTTTTTTAACAGTCATTTATATGATAATTGAAAGTATTTTACATCCTATTATGATGTAATTCAAGCACTTATGAAATGCTCTTGCTAATGCTAGTGCTAATGCTAAAAAAAAAAAAAAAAAAAAAAAAAAAACCTACCCAAACTTTGGAGTAGATGTTAAATGTGACAAAACACAAGGTAAGAACAATCCTGCTGCTCACATAGGAGAAAGCACTTTATAAAATGCTAGAGATAATTATGAGAACATTTCAAAGGTATTTAAGTAAACTTGCTATCATAGTTGTATACTTATGTGTTTTGAGACTCTATCAACCCAGGTTTATATTAATCTCCACTTGAAAACTAATTTTGAATTATTCATTCTTCAAACTATGGAAGGTCTCTGGAAGTGCACACCTAACATGTAATGGTCTTGTGTGTGTGTAAACAAATCATTTCTACACTATGGTGTATATATTTGGTCATTTCTCCATTTATTCATTCAATAAACTTTGATGATACCATGACACATAAGACACCATACCTGTCTTTTTGAAGCACACGATCTAGTGACAAAGTCAAAAAGATAAAATATAATGAAAAGATAATATTGGCTTACATGCATAAGGATCAATAAAGACATATCTATTTCAGACTTGGTAAGGGGGCAGGTAGAGTGGGAAGCACAGAGACAGAGGTCATGTAAATGTTTCCAGAAGAACGGATATCTGAGCTGAGCTCTGAGAGAGAGTGATAGAGGCAATGATTAGATAGTAGAATATTAAGGAATCACAGATGTGGTAAGCCAGGCACCCTGTATTAACAAGAATGAAATAAGAGCACGAGTGGAAAACATGGAAGGAGAAAGAAATGAAGCTGCAGAAGTAAACTGTATAAAGAACATGACAAATTATGCTTCTGTGATTGGTCAAAATACTTAAAAGAAATAATATAGGGAGACATTGCCAAATCTGAAACAGAGACGTAACGTGTTGATTGTGACTGTTTTAAAACGTGGCCACAAATTCTTTGACCCTAGTCGCATTGAGTGCAAACCCTGTGACTGTGACCATAAAATGCAACAGAAATGAGGATGTGCCAGTTGCCTTTGTAGCCAACACCTACTTCCTGTGTCTGGGGACAGATACGCCTAGAAACAAGCCAGGATCTTGAAGGAACTCCAAGCCGCCCAGAAAGGTGCATGAAGAGAACTAAAGTCCCTGGCCCTCAGCTGAGCTTCCAACCACAACCAGCTGGGCCCGCTGTGTGAATTAGCCATCTGCAAGTTCTTCTCCAGCTTTTAATTGAGTGCTCCGCCAGCACTGCTTGAAGCAGAGATGGGTCTTTTCCTCTCATCCCTGACCACCTTGCAGATTTATAAGCTACATAAATTATTATTGATTTTAAGCCCCTGAATTTTGAGATGGCTTGTGATATAGCAATGGATAACTGGAACAATAAGACTTGCTTTTGCAACGTGGTTCTGAAGTATTTGCAGTATGGAAATAAGACTGGGTAAGGCAAAACTAGAGACAGGAAAGTCACCTAAAAGACTACTCAAAGATCCAGATAAGAAATGATGATAACCAAACTAGGTAAAAGAGTGAGGGTGACTTACAATAGTGAAATGACATTTACCATGAGTGAATTTTATGCAGGAGACTAATAAAGTTTTTGTTTTGTTTTGTTTTGTTTTGTTTTTAACAATGAAATACAGTGCTCAGGTTGATTATTTAGGCACTTAGGTGGATAATGTTGATTTCCCTGTGGAAATTATATAAAGAAATGTCATCCTTTCCTGAACTTTTGTTTATTTCTGTGCCAATGGAAATGATTTTCTTGCAAGTAAAACTTTGGCCCGGCTCATTATTTTACAACCAATATGATATACACTATTCTGGCCCTCAAAATTAAAAGAATGTTTTATAAAAGCAATATATTATGTAAAGTGTAATTTGTATTGTGTTTGGGTAACAAACTGTTAATAAATGAAAATAAAAGAAACATTCAAAATGTGCAGCTTTTAATTTAAATAGAAAGTTTAATATTGTTGATACCTCCTGATACAGGTCTATATGACAAATGGGAATCATACATTTTATTTGAATTCTTTTCTACTTGAAACGAAGTTTAAAGAAATGATTCAGGAATCAATGATTCACTCAGAACTATTGAAGGTCTACTTTGTACCAGATACTAAGCTAAGAGCAGTATGATTACATATTATACATTTAAAATAAGAAATAATCTTTTCAAGTAGAAAAACATATTAACAACCCATTTCTACAGATGAGAAAAAATTATGTTCAGAAAACTTGAGATTTGATTTTTTTTCCCCAAAATCACACAACAGAGATGGATTTCCATCATCTTAATGAGTAGTTAGTTGATCCCACAGGGTTCCATGAACATTTAAAAGCTACATTTTAAAAAACCTTCTTGGTAATTAGAGCTTGATCAAAATTGTTAATATAAACTGTCTCCTTTTTATGAGAATGATATATGTATGAAGGCTGACCAACCATTTACTATTTCACTTAGGACAGGCTGGGTCAAAACTATGATGATTGATAGCTATAGGGTGAGTCTGCATACCTAATGGAAATGTTAAACACAAAGCAACTTCTGTCAACATAAATGATTGGCTCTTTAAATGGCAGAACAGTTTAAGAATGACATCCTGAATCAATCCTTAACTAATTGGAAAATTAATTAGTGCCTGTCATTTTAACCCTGAGTATTTTTAAGCTTGAAAATGATTACAGTTAACTAGCTGCCTGCAAGAAGCCAGTTTGTAAATTCGATGAAACTGTTCCCTGAATTTTTCACAAGATATCATCCTTTATAATCTTGGTATATATTAATGCTTAAAAATCCATCAACCCACTAATGTCCATCAATGATTGGCAAATTAGTAAATTGTGTCATGTTTAATATATCTCTTTCATTGTATGCCTTTTAAATTTGGCCATTGCTGCTCTCTTCATTAGGCTCTACTGACACATTAAAATGATGCTTATCCTAGAAAAGTAATAAAATGTGTTTATGTTTACTCTTTCCCCTAAGGCTAAATGTTGAGTGTTTTAATACTTTGAAGATATGTAAGGACCAAAAATCCATCACATAGGTAAATAAGCATAAGAATAGTGAATTTCTTAGTATTTACAGTCAAAACATCAGTTGGCTATTATTATAGCTCCTTTAGTACTCATGCAAGTAAAGTCCAAGAGCAATTTTATCAGAGAAAAGGAGTTAATATTTACTGCACATGTGCTAGTTGCTGTGCTGGGCATTTAAATGTTATGTTCTTAACCCTCAACATAGCCTTATAAAGTGTATATCATTACTTCCATCCTTCTGATAAGGGATGGAGAATCAAAAAGCTAAGTTATTTGTTACAGACCACATACACGTAGTTAATGGTGTATTAAATTACACACAAGCTTTCTAAGCCTTCGTTCATTCCACAGCACTATATTCCATCCCATCTATGGATGGATTATGAAAATAGATAATTCACAAATATGGAAACTAGTATATGAACATAGGAGAAAACTTCTACTCATAAGAATAACTGAAATGTAAATCTAAGTAATCATTATGCATTATGCTTATTTGAGAAAGAAGTGTTGACTTAAAATATTAATACCTTAATACCTAAAGTTGGTAAATATGGTAGTATGTGTCTACTTCTACTTTGCTTGAGAAACAGTAAGGTGGTACTATATTTTAGAAAAGTATTGGGAATGATATATCACAAGTCAAAACATGTTCATTTAATTTAATTCAATGATCTAATATAAAATAGGGCAATATATTTTTTTTATTTTTTTAACGTTTATTTATTTTTGAGACAGAGAGAGACAGAGCATGAACAGAGGAGGGGCAGTGAGAGAGGGAGACATAGAATCTGAAACAGGCTCCAGGCTCCGAGCCTCCAGCACAGAGCCCGACGCGGGGCTCGAACTCACAGACCGTGAGATCATGACCTGAGCCGAAGTCGGACGCTTAACCGACCAAGCCACCCAGGCGCCCCATGGGCAATATATTTTTATATAAAGATATTTATCATTACATGTAGAAACAGTTATATAAATAATTACACATCTATTAAATAGAATATTATGCAGATCTTATAGTTACTATGAAAAGTATCTTGTTATTATGAAAAATATCTTAATACAAAGCAAAAGTAAACAGATGGAATTTATATAAACATTGTTATCACAATTTTATAAATATAGAGAAAGGGGAAAAAGACTGCATGAAAGTTCACAAAAGTTTTAGCAGGGCTGATGCTACCATGAGTTGTATGTTTCTTGTATCTACTGTATACTTTACAAAGCCAATACTAAAGGAAAGAATACCACAAGTCTATAACATCATCTGCAAATTGAGGCAAAGAATAATAACTGGGTATAACTGATTCCTTAAAAATCAACAATAAGAGAATATCAATTATTTTGGAGAATGTGTGTGTTTGACATGATAAGCAGCAATTACCCTTTCTTCTTATGATGAAGTTTGACATGATTAATCTAGAAGGAATATTTCCACCAATTAGTAGGTCATGTTTGTCAGTAATTGTCTGTTAAATCCGATCATGTATAGGAAAGTGCTTGATACGTATTGGCATGGTACATATGCTATTATTCCTATTATGTAGAGAAAATATATAGAATATATATAACTTTTACTTTCTAAGTAATGAGATCAGTTTAGATACTCTTCATCTTTTAAAGGTAATTTCAGGATCCATACAACTTAAGCTTATAATCAACACTCCTACCTTTAGACTTTTTTTTAACTTTATTTTTTATTTTTTTTAATTTACATCCAAATTATGTTGCATATAGTGCAACAATGATTTCAGCAGTAGATTCCTTAGTGTCCCTTACCCATTTAGCCCACCCCCCCTCCACAACCCCTCTAGTAACCCTCAGTTTGTTCTCCATATTTATGAGTCTCTTTTGTCCCCCTCCCTGTTTTTATATGATTTTTGTTACCCTTCCCTTATGTTCATCTGTCTTGTCTCTTAAGGTCCTCATATGAGGGAAGTCATATGATTTGTGTCTTTCTCTGCCTAATTTCACTTAGCATAATACCCTCCAGTTCCATCCACGTAGTTGCACATCGCAAGATTTCATTCTTTTTGATTGCTGAGTAATACTCCATTATGTAAATATACCACTTTTTCTTTATCCATTCATCCATCAAGAGACATTGGGCTCTTTCCATACTTTGACCATTGTTGACAGTGCTGCTATAAACATGGGGGTGCATGTGTACCTTTGAAACAGCACACCTGTATCCCGTGGATAAATGCCTAGTAGTGCAATTACTGGGTAGTAGGGTAGTTCTATTTTTAGTTTTTTGAGGGACCTCCATACTGTTTTCCAGAATGGCTACACCAGCTTGCATTCCCACCAATAATGCAAAAGAGATCCTCTTTCTCCGCATCCTCGCCAACATCTCTTGCTGCCTGAGTTGTAAATGTTAGCCATTCTGACAGGTATAAGGTGGTATCTCATTGTGGTTTTGATTTGTATTTCCCTGATGATGAGTGATGTTGAGCATGTTTTCATGTGTCGGTTGGCCATCTGGATGTCTTCTTTCGAGAAGTGTCTATTCATGTCTTTTGCCCATTTCTTCACTGGATTATTTGTTTTTTCGGTGTTGAGTTTGAGAAGTTCTTTGTAGATTTTGGATACTAACCCTTTATCTGGTATGTCATTTGCAAACATCTTCTCCCATTCTGTCAGTTGCCTTTTAGTTTTGCTGATTGTTTCCTTTGCTGTGTGGAAGCTTTTTATTTTGAGGAGGTCCCAGTAGTTCATTTTTGCTTTTGTTTCCCTTGCCTCCACAGACGTGCTGAGGAAGAAGTTGCTGTGGGCAAGATCAAAGAAGTTTTTGCTTACTTTCTCCTCGAGGATTTTGATGGCTTCCTTTCTTACATTGAGGTCTTTCATCCATTTTGAGTTTATTTTTGTGTATGGTGTAAGAAAGTGGTCCAGGTTCATTGTTCTGCATGTCGCTGTCCAGTTTTCCCAGCACCACTTGCTGAAGAGACTGTCTTTATTCCATTGGTTATTCTTTCCTAATTTGTCAAAAATTAGTTGGTCATACGTTTTGGGTCCATTTCTGGGTTCTCTATTCTGTTCCATTGATCTGAGTGTCTGTTCTTGTGCCAGTACCGTACTGTCTTGATGATTACAGCTTTGTAGTATAGCTTGAAGTCTGGGATTGTGATGCCTCCTGCTTTGGTTTTCTTTTTCAAGATTGCTTTGGCTATTCGGGGTCTTTTCTGGTTCCACACAAATTTTAGGATTGTTTATTCTAGCTCTGTGAAGAATGCTGGTGTTACTTTGATAGGGATTGCACTGAATATGTAGATTGCTTGGGGTAGTATCGACATTTTAACAATATTTGTTCTTCCTATCCAAGAGCATGGGATCTTTTTCCATTTTTTGTGTGTGTGTCTTCTTCAATTTCTTTCATAGGCTTTCTATAGTTTTCAGTGTATAGATTTTTCACCTCTTTGGTTAGATTTATTCCTAGGTATTTTATGTTTTTTTTTGTGCAACTGTAAATGGGATCAATTCCTTGATTTCTCTTTCTGTTGCTTCATTGTTGGTGTATAAGAATGCAACTGATTTCTGTGCATTGATTTTATATCCTGCAACTTTGCTGAATTCATGAATCAGTTCTAGCAGTTTTTTGGTGGAAACTTTTGGGTTTTCCATATTGAGTATCATGTCATCTGTGGAGTGAAAGTTGGACCACTTCCTGGCCAATTTGGATGCCTTTTATTTCTTTGTGTTGTCTGATTGCAGAGGCTAAGACTTCCATTATTATGTTGAATAACAGTGGTGAAAGAGGGAAAGCTCTCAGTTATTCCCCATTGAGGATGATATTAGTGTTGGGTCGTTCGTACATGGCTTTTATGATCTCGAGGTATGATCCTTCTATCCCTACATTCTTGAGGGTTTTTATCAAGAAAGGATGCTGTATTTTGTCAAATGCTTTCTCTGCATCTATTGAGAGGATCATATGGTTCCTGTTCTTTCTTTTATTGATGTGATTAATCACGGTAATTGTTTTGGGTATATTGAACCAAACTTGCATCCCAGGTATAAATCCCACTTGGTTGTGGTGAATAATTTTTTTAACATATTGCTGGATCCGGCTGGCTAATATCTTGTTGAGGATTTTTGCATCCATATTCATCAGGGAAATTGGTCTATAGTTCCCCTTTTTAGTGGGGTCTCTGTCTGGTTTTGCATCCTTTAGACTTTTTCATTTCTAATTCCCTTCAGGGAATACATGCCCTTCTTAATGTTTATACCAAATATCTTTTCCTTCATTATACATTGTGCTTGAAATAATCAAACCAAGGAACAAGGAAATACATTACTGTGGAACTTCCAATATTATGGGTAGTGAGCATAGGCAAGAAATTGTACAAGATTAGAAAGTAGATTAATAAAGATTAATAATATAAAGAATTAAGTACTAAACATTTTCACGGGACATTCATACAGAAATAAGTTCAAATCTGAAGTCATATCTGTACTTTAAATATTATGTTAAATTGAAATTAAGAAATTTTAAATTACTATACAAAATGTTTCTCATATCGCTACTATTTACTTTTATATCTGTCCATGGTTTCAGAATGGATATAGGTGAAACATTATCAATCTTTAAACATAAAAAATGATTTTTCAAATATCCTTTTAGATTCAGGAAACTGGCAAATTTTAATGAACAGAAAGCAGTAGAAAAAATAGCACATTACTCCAACAAAATACAAAATGGGAGATATTGCCCATAGCATTTATTGTGCATCTCACAATGATTTCAACTTTTCCCAATTGTTTTCCAGTCAAATTTATTCAAACCTTTCATATGAGTTAATTTTCTCCTTCAGACCCAGAACCACTTCTAATATCTCTAGACAGCCTACTGTCTTTCCCCACACTAGCCGCCCTATATACAGGAATCAGTAGACTTCTTGGAGACACTTTGTAGGTAAAATAGGTTTAACTGAAATTGCAGGGAGAGTGGGAAAAGATAGTTTTATTTGGTATATGTTGGTTTTGAAGTAATTTCAAGGCAGAAAACAGAAGGAAATCTCGCACTTTCAGAAAAGGCAAAGGAGAAAGATTTCTGTAAATATGTGTACCTCTTCATGTACTTTTGAGTTTTCCTATTTTGTATACTTTACAAGGCTCTTAAATTTATACATGATTTTCTTTTTATGACTTTTGTTGCAGCCCAAAATAGCATTCATTTTTAACTCAGTATATAACATCCTTGATAATTCTTTAGAGATGCATTGACTCAGTAGGAACCAGTTACCATTGGACACTAATAAGCACGTAGCAGTCTTAAGCAAGGAATATTAACACAGCAGCTTGGGAACTGTAAGGCGGCCGTGACTCATAATATATCTGATTCAAGCTATTGATGCATAATGGGCATGAAAATGAAATCTGTGCCCTTGACTATTAAGAACAGACCCTGGAAAACTGCTTTCAAACAGGCAATAGATACGGAACAAAGACGTGCTGTTGCTTTTTCTCCCACATATATGAAGAGTGGGAAGATAGTTAAGAGGCTAAAAAAGTAATGCTTGAAAATTATACATAGGACTATATGTCCTAACTGTCAATTTATTTGTGAAAGGTAAGAAAGGAGTTGTAGGTAAACGAAGCCCATGTGTGGATAAACTAGGCAAGGATCCTGGAATATCATTGCCTCCTTTCCTATCATGTTCCTCCTCTGCTATGCATGTCAAGCATGCAGAACAATTCTTGGCACACAGCAAGCATTTAATAGATATCTGTTACACTGCTGTTGTTGCTGCTGCAGCTGTTTCTCTTACTACCACTATTGCTATTACCACTGCTTCTAGCTAAGAACTTTGTAAACTTTTTGGAGGAGAATACAGAATTTTCTCCAACAGGACAAAAGAACAAAATAATCCACCTTTGAAACCAGGATATCTGAATTAGACTTCTACCTTACCATTTACTTGTGTGTTCCCGGGAGAGTCAAATAACATCTGCCATCTGCAACCTTTCTTTCTTTGCCCTTAAAATAAAGGTATTGACAGTAATATTTCACAGAATTATTATAAGGATGTTATGAAATTAAATGTAATGTATACATATTATCAGTTATTAACAGTCTTCCTAGAATGTTGCAGATGTAGAATAAAAATGGCTTTTCCTGTCTTCTATTTGGGCTCATTTTGATGTGATAGTTTCTAAATGATTAATATAATGAACATAAGTCACAGGGTACAATACAGTTACTCTCTCAGACATTTACGTGAGACAGAGGATGTATCAAAAAAAAGTCCTCTCCCACAAAAAAATTAAAAATAAATAAAAACAAACAAAAATCTGTGCTACCGTTCTCAAAATGTACTCATTGCTTTTTACACCTTGGTTCAGGACAAGGATGTGTTAGCAACATCATATTTGGTTAAAATCCTTTCCAGAGGATTCTCAGAGAATGTACTAATGAATCTTTATGGAAGTAGAATTGATACAGAAACATAATTAGCAACTATAACCTTTCCTTTATCCTCTCCTCGTAGATTCTGTTTGGACATCTTTGGCTTGCACTCAGTAATTCCATCAGTCAATTCCTTAGGCAATATCCATTCACTGCACACCTCCTATATGTTCAAACAGTTTTTTAGAAACTGTGAATATGAAAGTAAAATGCCCCACTTTTGAGGATCTTACAACTCCATTAGTAAAGCAAAGTATACATTCACAAAACAACCCAAAACTTAAAATGAATGTTATTAATTGCATAGAGCACAGGATGCCGAGGTTGTCTAAACCAAAGGCAATTGTACGAGGGGATGGAGGAATGCAGATGAAGCAGAATAAATCAGAAGTGTTGTGAAAGTGAGAAATATTCAAAGATCTAAGTCTAAATTTAGAGCCTAAAGCACTATTTTGAAAAGTCTATTTTCTTTTCCTCATGTCCTCTTGTTCTTCTTGACCACTTTACTTAAAGGACATCGCCACTAGACAACTGCTAGAATTGGATAAGTAAATATAGTTGTATTGACTATGTGGCCCTAAAATGCTTTTCCCTACTTCTTGGATAATGTAATTTATGTTGAGTGATCTTTCCATGATGCCTGGCATGTGATATCCATGTGGGACTCCCTCAGAGCTTACACTCTGAGAACCAACATTAATATTCTCATTCTAGAAAGTGTACAGATAAATGTATTCACCGAAATATAGATGATTCTATATAGACTCTTTATACGTGATCCTATAGCTAAACATCATGTTATTATTAATAGTTGGTTATCTTTCCTTATGACTTCCCCTCTTTGAGGATTTCCTTTTTTGTGTTTTTGTTTTTGTTTTTGTCTTTGTTTTTTTGTATCTCATAAGATTCCCTTAGGATTTGTTGTCAGTAAACCGTGATGTTCAAATACACTGAGTGGGAAATTATTTATTCATTGGAGATTATTTACTCTCTGGTGGTCAAGCAGCTCATAGATAGAATGCAAGGGAGACTCTTTCTTTTCCCTACTGTTCTTTCTATACCATTGTGATTTTGTACTTCTTCCAGAAATCATCTTTTAAGATGAGTGTCACCTTAGCTCACCCTTTCTGCAATACTTGAAATTATCTACCAACTTTGAGATTACACTTCCATATTCAGTGAACAGTCACACTCTTTCACTACCACTCCTAATTTCAAAATCTAGCTCAATAGTTTCTTGTGTCCTTTTGCCTAAATTCTTAACCTCTACTCCTCTTCAGCACATTCTTCTACTGCCCTACAATATTGTCCTCATCCATAGCTACTTAACAGACTTCTAAAACTATCAAAATGAAAAAAAATTCATTTCATGCCATCTTGTTAACAACTCTCTCATAAACTTTCCTATTATTTTACCTCCCTAGAATATCCATTAGCCCTAAATCTCTTCTTTGACTAGTGAAGACCTCCAGTCCTTTGATCTAGTCCTTCATAAGACCCCTTGGGATTTAAGTAATGCCAACTTAAACTAGCTCAAGCATAAAAGGAAAATTTAATATAAAATGCAGGCATATCTCACAGAGTCAAATGACTAGTATGAATGAATAAAGCCAAACTTCAAAAGGTATTAGAATCAGAAACTGCAGAGACATCAGGGTCCCAACTAGTATTTTCTTTATTTGTTCACCTTTGCTCTCTCTGTGTGTTTCTTTCCTTATTGGACATCACTGTTCTCTGTTTTGCCATGTAGTAGTAGCAGAATCTGACTTTAAATCTCCTTTATTTGCATTACTTTACCTCAAGCCAGCCTAACCCAGATTTAATGACTTTCTGAATTTTAATTCATGGAAGAAAAAAACTTATTTCTCAACATCTGCTCTTGATTCCCAGGCCAATGAAAACCACCAAGTGTTGACCTCTGGGCTAATTAAGTGTGGCCAGATAAATAGGACTACAAAGTACCGGAGAAATAGGGTTTTGTTAGGAAGATGGGCACAATATAAAAGTACAGACCTCTCCTACTTTTCCTGTCTTAATAACATCCCTTGTAGATTCATTTTTCTCATTTTACACTCAACATCCTGATCTCTCTTTAATGATATTCTAGGTTGCTCTATTATATTCACATCCTCTATTCCCTGATAGTGTTTAACACTGGCTCGTTCAAAGTAATGGCTTTATCTACTTGCGCTTACTGGCTATTGAGCACTATGGAAGAAAATGTACTCATATAAGTCTGTATTATTTAAAGGTATGTTTTTAATGACAGCCTGTTACTGATACATTCCAACAGTCCTTTCACTGATCCCTAATAAAACTATTTCTAATTTCATGCTTTGGTTATTCCAAATTTATACCCACTGCTTAAACTATTCTAGCCCACCATTACTACCCATCACACCCTCTCCCCTTACACACACAGACAGTTTCAGTATCAGACAGTGTCTCCAAATTTTCAGTAGAAACAGAGGTCATCATGGAGAAACTCCTCTGTTCCATCAATTTCCAAACTCATCTATGACTTTATCTCTGCTCTAGTCTTAGGCTAGATTTTAATGATCATCTATACACTAATTATGCCTAACTCCATATTTTAGCCTCCTTTTTCTCCTGAATTCAATAATTCCTCTTCCCTATTCATCTATTCTAATCAACTCTAGAACTCTAAACTATCAATTATCACACCCACTTCTTGTATTTAATGTGCCCCTCCCCATAACATGTAAATATGATTAATTGTCTCCCATCCGCTGACTAAAAATCATTTCTTAATCTCTCTCCAATATAGATTCCTTCCTTCTGTCCTCTTTACTAGAAGTTTTATTTTGTTTTGTTTTGTTTTGGTTTGTTTTGGTTTGGTTTGGTTTTAAGGAAAGCAGCTTCTATATCTATTTCCTCACCAGCCATCTGCTTATTAGCACACTGAGTTTTGGCTCCTAATAGTAAACTCTACTGAAATTTTCAGAGTAAAAGTCAGCAGTGACTTCCTATTTGTCAAATCCACCACTGGCATCTGGTTTTCTCCCTATTTGTGCATCTACTTCAACATTACCTCCTCTTCCTCTCAGTCCTTAAATGTTAATTTTACCTAAGAAGAGTCAACCACCAATGGTTGCTAATTAAACATCCATTTTCTACCCTCTTTCCCTCACTGGCAAATTTCATAGCCTATAATAAAGGCTGAAAATAAATGTTATTCCCTTTCCCTAACCTAGTAGGAAAACTTTGGTATCAGTATAGTAAGTTGTCTCCAATGAAACAAATGAAACAGAGAAGACTCCTAGAAAGGAGTCTTCCCAGAAAGTTGTGTCTTACAAATAAAAGAATAAAACTCTCAGCCTTTCTCTTGTTCCTTGCTACATGTGGACTGGTTGTATAAGTGGATGATACTTGCAGTTCTAAGAGTCATTTTTTCACAATAAAAGCATAAGCTAAAGATAAAAGATAGGAAGATCTTTAGTCCTGACAACAGCGTAAAAGCTCCTAAATCGACCCTGGCATTGCTGATGTGTTGATTCATTGATCTGTGGGAATAACCTGTCTTGTGCTTAAGACTCTTTTAGTTTTCTATTACCAGTCATTTTCTCTTCTTCCTCATCTAACTGTCAAACCCGTTTAATTCTTTGGCTCCAACATTAATATACTACGTGGCACATAACAAGTACATGGTAGCCTGGAACACAGTAGATGAGCCATCAATATTCATTAAAATTTGATTAAACCATGTTGATTGTATCTATAAACTGGGATATCTTCTTATTTCCTTCGGAAAAAATTCCAAACTCTTCGGCATCATAGAAAGACAGTTTCTCAAATTGACTCTGTAGTTATTCAAACTTTGTCTATCTTTGCTGATGATGCTAATGCCTTTAAGTTGTTTTTCCTGTCCCTTCTTTTTCAGCTTTGTGAAGTCTTGTTACAAGGCATGTACCAGCTACTCTGATAACCCTTGCTTTCTGCTGGAGGCACTTAAATACACCCTCCTCTATGTTCATGGCATCTGTTCATACATTTATTATAGCATTTATCAACTTATATGGCAATGATTTGTTTACCTGTCTCTCCCCACACTGTGAGTGCCATGAGAGAAAGAACTGTTTCTTATCTAAGTGAGCCCAGAGCCCAGCTCACTGTCTGGCACAGAGTGGAAACCCAATTAATTATTCGGTTATGAGTAATGACTCTTGCTCATTAGTGTCTCAGGAACAAAAGTCAGATAATAGCCTGATTTTTATTTCCTTTGTAAATTCTAAAAAGATGACTGTCCTAAAAAGTCATATGTTGTGAGATGAGATAACAACAACAATAACCCTGGCTGAAATTGGGCCACACATGTATTAGCAAACACTACATTTTGCCAATGTTTCAATACATCATCTTAATTAATTACAACACCCGCAGGTTTACAAGGCCAGTATGGGAGATTGCTCACACTTTACTACCTCACTGCAAATATATAAGCAAGGCAGACATCTATCAAAGGATGATTTCAATTTTATCATTGACTTTCTGGATTAATATAGTTTTTCCTCTAGGAATTCATATTTTTGGCAGAATCCCTAACTTTTCTCTGACCAAACTAGCGAGCAACGCCTTCCCTGTGATATTACTTTGTTTCAGATCCCTTGTAATATGCCACTGGCAGGAAGAAGTGGTCATCATTTCTTTCTTTCCTGGCCAGCCATAAGGTATACCCATCATATGTGTGCCCCTCCCACTTTTCCCTTGGAATGTTTCCTCTAATTTGGAAAAGAAATCAGGATGAAAGGACAGATGCTCACTCAGCTCTAGCATCAGGTTTTGTGAGCAAAGCTAAGGTCAGAGCCAGGCATTACGGTTCACATGAGAGAGGCTTCTTATGCTTATCTTGCAGACCCCTAGCAAAACTTCACAGTTTTCATTTGTTTCTATGAACTAACCCCTGTTTTGAGGTAAATTTTTGTACATATCCAAAAAATCAGGTTGTTTCTCATAAAGCCGACTAGTGATCTTTCTCAAATTCATTGTCTAAAATAAAAAAGATACTGATCCTCATCATAATTGTCACTCCTCTGGGGCACCTGGGTGGCTCAGTTGGTTAAGCATCCAACTCTGGATTTCGGCACAGGTCATGATCTCCTGGTTGGTGAGTTCGAGCCCCACATTGGGCTCTGCACTGGCGGCATGGAGCCTCCTTGCGATTCTCTGTCTCCCTCTCTCTCTGCCCCTCCCCAGCTCATGCTCTGTCTCTGTCTCAGAATAAATAAACATGAAAAAAATAATAATAATTGTCACTCCTCAGCACCATCCACTGAGTAATGTGAAATGCTTCCTAAGCTCTGGCTAACCTGTATCTGCTCTAATCACATTTCCAGAAACAGCAGCTAGTAAGAGCAGTTTTTCCCCTTTTTCCATAAAGATGAAAATGGATTAAATAGCTGGTGATAGATCACACTGAAATTTCACTGCAGAATACAGATGTAGAACCAAGCACCATAACTATCAGCTCAAATAGTCACAAAAAAACAAAAACAAAACGAAACAAAACAAAAATACACTCTAGGTAAAAATAAATATCTCCATAAACAAAACTTGAAGAATTTTGTGACAAACCTAAAATATACACGATCAATAAGTGTTTCCTGAATGGGTGAATAAATGAATACATTGTGTTGGTTTTAACCTTTGGCAAATTCTTTGTTAAACCTATAGAGTAAATGGTTTCATCCCAGACCTGCTGAATCTTAAGGAATGTTCAATTTGAGTATCAAAAAAAAAAAATGCATCCAGGATTATACTAACAATCTGCATATCAGGTTAAATACCTGACACTATTATTTCCGTGAGTTTATTTTTCATTAATAACATCAGCCTGAGAAAAATCCAGGTGCACCACATCTCTTATTTCTCGCGTAAAATTCTCAGTTACTTGTGCCTAATAGTACTACAAAATGAAAATCCCTCCCTGGCCCCCAAATGTCTGCATGGAATTGCAGAGAAAAATCAATAACAGGCTTTTTCTTATTTCTTGCATCCACATTTGCATAGGCATCTCAAAGAGTACTACGTAAATAAGTAACTACATCAATAAAATTCAAAGTCTGTTTTCCCTTTCCAACGGAATCCAAATTCATTTAGAGGAGCAATGAATTAAGTACTCAGGATGAGGAGTACTTACTTGGTGGCACATAGGAGCATTTCTCTGTTCACTGTGCTTGTGTTAGCAAATAAAGACACATAGCAGACTGAGACAAAATTCCCGTAAGCTTTTATAATTAATATAATGACGAATTTTTTTTCTATTGCTTATTATTTAAAAAAAAGAAAGAATTAGAAAGTCAGATTTACATTGGAAATCTGTCCATAGTATGCAAAACCTAGCCACCGAGGAGGGGGGACAATCTCTTAAAGGAGCAGGAATTCACTTAAGCATTTCCTTTTAAGAAAAAATGCATATAGGTAGTTTATCAGAAAAGGCAGGAAAAAAGAAATATTCCAATTGCACGAACATTTAGAGTTCTTTTTTTTGTCATCTCACCATAGCAACTTGACAAAAAAAAAAAAAAAAAACACTACCTTGTTTGAATCATGATTCATTGCTCTGTGAAAGTGAGGTAAGAGGGCTTTAGCAAATCATGTGGAGATAGCTTTTTATCTGCAGGGATTGGGATGAAAGACCACCATAACAGCTCATTTTTATGAGTATACACGGTCTTTCAAGCAAGTACACGTTTTCATTTCCTTGCCTTCCAATTTGGATCATTTCACAGTGCTCTACGAGTTATCTGTGAAAGCCTTCCCTTGTCTAGAAATGGCTGCCACTAATACCATGAATAGGCCAATAGTCGCCTATAGCCTACAACAAACACCCTACCTCTAAGAATTGCCTCCAAGTAAGTGCAATGCTTTCCTTTTTATTCTTTTTCATATTTCCATCATCTGAGTAAAACTGTCCTTTAAAACACTTCAAACTTGATCCTTTGAAGGGAAACCTGAGCATTCAATCAGTCGAGATAAAGTTTTTTCCCCACAAAATTGTTTCTGCCAGGGAGTCTTATGACTCTGAAAGCTGTATCAGTATTAAAAAAAAAAGGAATTTGCTGCTTACTCTGAGGTAAAATTCATATCAAATTATTTCAAGATGAACCTGGGTCTCATAGAACAATACTACCTATAAAAGACCATGAACAGTTTCAGGTTAAGGGACAGTAATTTTTGGCTTTAATATATTAACATATATGTATATATTATGTAACTCTATAAATATAAAAAATAATTTACTGAGGATAGTCAATAGCTGCCATGCAATTAAAGGCACATATTGAAAATCTACATAGGAGGGAGGATTCTGGGAAAATGGCAGAAGTGGCTATGTAGTCTTTTAATCCCACCAAATCCCCATATAAAAACAGAGTACTTTGATAGCAAAACTGGTAAATCAGGGCAGCATTTAAAATAAAACCAGGCTAATAGTTATCCCCATAAGCTCCAAAACACATGGGGTAGAGGGAAACCACCTAAACCCTTAAAACTTCATGATACCTGCATCTCTGAAGAAGGAAGAGGAAGAAAGCAACAGAGCAGTATCTTTGGAGTCTGGGAACCAGATGCTAAGATTGCCCACAGATATTCACTGGGAAGCAGGGACCAATGTGGGAACAGCTGCTGAAACTACATGGAGTTTGTGAATGTAAGCCCTCCCCTTTCAGGAAAGACTGAACAATGCGGAACAGAGAACACTCATTAACTCTCAGAACTGGCCCACCAGAATTGCCTTTTCCATGACAGGAACCCACACTGAAAAGAAATTGCTGGAAGGGGAATCAAAACTGAACAGAATGAAAACAACAAAGAAAAGGCAGGGAGGGGAGTCCAGATCAAATCATAGAAAGCACATTACCATATTTTTAAAGAACGTAAAAACAACAGAAGAGGGATCTCTGTAAAGTTATATAAATTTTCCTAAACACTGCCTTAGAAAAAATTATTTCATATAAACATGAGCAATGTAAGTATCAAGGTCATATCTCACAGAAATTTATCATAAGAAAAAGAGTAAAAAAGCAAAATCGTGTACTAGTAGCAGACAATAAAAGCCTGCTAAAAACATGCCCACAAAACAGAACAAAACTGTAACCTACTATTTCAAAACTAGCTAAGAAACATTAAGAAAATGCTACAAAACATGAACGAAAACAACATAAATCAGAACTAGAAAAGCTCAGAAACAATGTTCCATAACTTTGGATATAATTAGAAATAAGAAAAGAAAGGATTCCAAAAATGCAGGAAAAAAAGAGAAGTCACATAATAGGAAAAAAAAATGCAACAGATGATAGCCTAGGCAAAATAAAAAGTGAGAGAGAAAAACTTTAGAACTCAGCAAGTAATGAAGGAAAAGAAAAGAAAGAATCAAAAGAAAGTTAAAAATATTGAAGACAGGCAAAAAATTTTGAGCATATGGATAGTAGGAGAAGAAAGGAGATGAAACCAAAAGTAAGAAAACAGAACAAATACTAAATCCAGTAATTGCAGAGCAGTTTCCTAAAATAAAACATGTAAAACTGCATAAT
This sequence comes from Lynx rufus, assembly GCF_022079265.1. Taxonomy (NCBI): domain Eukaryota; kingdom Metazoa; phylum Chordata; class Mammalia; order Carnivora; family Felidae; genus Lynx; species Lynx rufus. The sequence goes on from NW_025814845.1 coordinate 51,609,852, forward strand.
GAAAGTGTACATAGCATCACTGAGAAAATGAGCCATAACAACAAAGACATATTCCTGTAAAATTAAGTGACTTTAAAAAGAAAGGAAGGAAAGGAGGGAGGGGAAAAAACTCTTTTAGGTACCTACAAAATTAAGGGAAAAGAGTACATGACTTATTTGGAAAAGAAAATGCAGTAACATATTTAAGATATTCAAGAAAAAGAGAAGTGGGAGCCAAGAGTTATTTTTATCCAACAGAACAGATTTTGAAGTTCAAAGGGTTTAGGTAAATTCTTACCAATGTGCAATAATTCCAGGAATATTGTTCCCTTGAGTCCTTACTATGGAATCTACTGGAGAACAACCTTCAGACAAGCAAAATGACTAGAGGCATACTAATATAAGGACTAGTAGGGGACAAATGCATTGTCACCTGTGGCCTAAGACTAAATGAGGGACAGGGGCAGAGAATATGGTATGGAATAGCTATATTCTCAGACAATATAGGTATTGAACAACTATAAAAAATGGGAAATGACAGAAAAGAAAAGCAAAACAATGCTAATAGTTCAGCCATCGTTGATGGTAGTATTAGTTTTGTTACTCTAAGACTATTGTATGTGCAGCATTAGATAGAAAAAAAAAATGAACCATTATGAGATTCCCTATTATCCCCCATGCCCTTAAAGACCACTGTTCTCAGTGATAAAGATACAGACACATTTTTAAAAGAAGTTAAGCAAAAGCCCTGAAGTCTAGAATTTGAGTTGGAAGTATCACTCTGAACTTAAGTTAGGTGGTCATTAGTACAAGAGAGAAAAATAAAACAAATTCAAGGCGGAGAATAGAGGAATCCTACTATGAATAGGAAGGTACAAGAGGGTGACTTTTGAAAAGATATGGAATGATGTAAGTGTATGAACCTTGTCACATCTGGGGACAGAGCAATCTCAGGCAGAGAGAGCCCCGGGTAAAACCATCCAGAAGCTCAACGTTGGGCACATTTCCTTCTCTATCATTCCCATTCTCCATCAGCATACTAGAAAATTGTTTCAAAAGTTTTAAAAACTGGGCTGTATTCATAAATCAAGACCTCAAATGTGAAAATATGAAAGTTTAGAAATCGATATCGTTATATAAAACAGATTCACCATTAGAATGTGGTTTGTGAGATATGTAGAAAATCCTGTCCAGAGAGTCATGGAAATTCTCCCTTACCATTCTTTCTTTCTACTTCATAAGGAAAGTACTAACAAGGGGCCCCAGTCTTTGTCTCTTCTCTGGATAGTCAGTGGATATTAAGGGAGACCATTTTAGGTAAGTATAGTTTACTCTAGGCCCCAAGTAGCTAAATTAGGGCCCCAACTGTGTCTCCCATTATTTTTTTATAACCCTGGACTGTATGTCTCAGGTAACTCTATCTCAACTGCCTCATGTATGCACTAGATAATAGCATTTACTTTATAGAGCTCTCATAAGGACTATATGAAATGCCACATGCAGAGAACTTAGAACCTATTATCAGAGTTGATGGATCACCACCAGATAGAGAATCTTCTATCCCAATGTGATGTGAGTCAGAATATGTGAGATCACATCCCAGCTCCAAAATGTACCAGTCCTTTCCCTCAGTTGAGTTTCTTAACCTTGAGGAAGTGTCTTCTTTTACTTATAAAATATGGATTATAACTACATACTAAAACTAATTTGAAGATTCAGTACACTTTAGTCGGATCTCATTATCTATCGATATATTTTCTTAAATGCTTCCCAAACAAATATTAAAGATACATGCAGAGTCCATCATAAAATAAATACTAACATTTCCGTCCCCTGTGTTCTGAAGAACATTAGATGGCAATTTTCTGCCAAAAATTAAAATTCTGAGAGTTCTTGACTTGGCAGAATACCTTGGAACAAAAATTGGAACAACTCAGTGAAGATTAGCATGGCTTTGCACAAGAATGACATGCAAATTCATCAAGTGTTCCTAGTTTTTAAAACTCATTGAACTGTATACTTACAATGGGGAAATTTTATGTTGTGCAAATTATATCTCAGCAAACCTGTTTTAAAAAAATGTTTTAAGTTACTAGAACCTGAGGGAAACTTTCCTTTTTGTTGATTTGCCAGATGAAGGATTTTTCCCTAGGCCTGTTACCTACATTCCCAAATTTCCCCAATTTCTCAAGGATGCTGTGCATGTAATTATGGGCATATTTTCTTCTTTAAGAGTCCACTCTGGGCAGGTTCGCATAGTGAAAGTCTGTGTTTTGTCCAACATGCGGTCCTCTGCTATATATACCAGTACACTATAGATGCGATCTTTAGTGACTGTTTGGCTGACCATACACAGGGGGAAATGGAAATAAGTCTTCCTTCCTGAGCTGCACATAAAGAAGGAAGGCAGATTCTATCTACTATTCTTCTTACTAGTGCAAGGAAGTTAAAATAATATATGCTTTAAGATTTACCAAATTAAAATTATTTCCTACATTTTAAAGCTTACTGTCATCAATTGAGAAAAAACGAACAGCTGAACGCATTTTTATGAAGAAAAAATTTCAGCACAGAATCCTCAGATACATTTGTTAAAGCTTAGTAAAAGTAGGCCTCATTTTGCACAGTATTTCAGTTATTCTGGTTTAATTAAATAACACCAGTTCCCAGAAAACACTGTTCAAATTTCAGCTACCAGCCTATATTCACTGAGAGTGACTGCATAAAAAACAGTCCGCTGCTATCTCTTCAATGCACAAGTCAGGACATAAATAACAAATGCAAAACACGGCCAGTGACAAATCATGTCATTTCTTTCAACGTCTGGTGCTGATTGGTCCCTGTATACCTGCTACTCAGGCACAGACAACAAAACATGTACTTGTGTCACCTCCTTATCTTCCAGGGGTAGAGAGATGCAAAAGACAAAATACCCTGTAACATTTAAAGCGCTAATACCAATACTGGTGGACAACACTGCAGTTCACTCTAATTTTCTAGGCTACTTGCATGAAAATGGGAAAATTGCCTTTATACACGACTTGATTAACCCAGCTTCTGGTCCAAGGAGGTATTTCGACTTTTAAAGGTTTTTTTTTTCTTTTTTTTTTTTTTAATCTTAGATGGACTTTTGGACAGACTACTGAAGCTACAATTGGAGATCGTGTCATTTCTTTAGCTGAGTTCGGGAAGATACATGACCTACAGCAGGGCAGCTGAGAGTACTCAAGCATCATGGCAGGAAGTAAAATGCGTGCAAAATGGTACAAACTTCTACCTCGCTGTGAAAATAACTTTGCTAGATTTGAATTCTGTGTAAATGAAGTTTTAGATGAAAGAGCTGACCGTGGAAATGTTGACAGTGCCGCTAACATACATAACTATGCATATCAAACCAGAGGAACTCAGCAAAGCGTCTGACTCTTGATTTCTGCTCAAGTCATGATCCCAGGGTCATGGGATGGAGTCCTGCACCAGGCTCCATGCTGAGTATGGAGCCTGCTTAAGATTCTTCCTCTCTCCCTCTGTCCCCTCCCCTGCTCATGTGCTCTCTCTCTAAAACAACAACAATAATAATAAATATACTTCACACTAAAGAAACTCTCAAAGATGTTTCACAACATAGAAAACTCAAACAATATTGTGTTGAAAGCTGATCCAAACTTAGAAAAGAATCTAATAATTGTCAAGCCATTAAAAAAGAATCTAACTTATACAACAAAAAGAAGGCAAGTGCTGTTCAGACTGTTCTTGATAAGGTTTTTACAAAAAGAAACCTTTCTGTTTCTAATTTTTACATAACAGTATACTAAATAAACACTAGTTTTAATATTTTATTTATTTCTCTATAGATTTATAACCTTAAATAAGAGAGTTTTTAATTCCTTTGCACCAAAAAATTTTAAAGATCATGAAACAATCGTAATTTTCTCCATTGTTTTAGAATCACTTTCCCATTTCCAGCTTGTACAGTCATTTTTTTTAATGTTTATTTATTTATTTTGAGAGAAAGAGAAAGAATGGGGGAGGGACAGAGACAAGAAGTGAGAGACTCCCAAGTAGGCTCCTCTCTGTGCAGTAGGATTGAACCCCAACCTGAGGTTCGATCCCACAAACTGTGAGACCATGACCTGAGCCAAAATCAAGAGTCAGATGCTGAACCCACTGAGCCGCCCAGGTGAGCCTGCATAATCATTTTTTGTGGTTCAGCACTGCTGTGCAACGTGTGGACCACCCGCATATGTTTCACATACACAACAGTCAGAAGCAGATATTTGTATTCAAAATTAATATAATCTACTCAAAGCTAACTGATGTGCCTTCAAGATGTTGGAGCATCTTGCTCAATTTGGGATGCCTGAAAAGTAATTATTGTTACAAAAAGTTGTTATTATTATTAAAACTGTTATTAACTCACATGGAAATAGGTTTCTCTGCTGAAGGAACCATGGTCTTTGCTCTAAATTTTACCGAAGACAGTTAATTAAATAAGCTTGCCCAGATCTCACCTTTGATATGAACTTTGTGCTTACTGCCACACAGTTAACTTGATAAGGCCTCACATTTTTTCCTTCTCACCCAGAGGTTCTAAATTACCTACCAAATGGGTTAGTGCAAAGTAATTCTGTTCCTAAAGACTATTTACCGGGCAAGTTTATTCCTGTTCTGTTTATTGAGATCAACCTTCTCCAGGAACATTCCATATTTTCTATGATATTTAAATTCTAAAATGTCCTTCTGATAAAAGTGGTGACTAGATACACTCCTACTGCACAGGAACATAAAAAAGTTGAGGTTAGCAGGCTTTAAACTAAATCAGGAGGCTTTTTAAATAGACTCCAGGAAGCATTTGAAAACAGTAGCATTCTAAACGCTGGGGAAATTTACGAAAGATCTCAGGAAATATGTAAAGAAACATTTCCCAAATATTTTTGAATTTGTTGATCAATGGGTTTGTAAGTAGCAACTCAGCATCAAAAGTCATGCCTAGAAATTTCTAATATGAAGGTCTGTGAAAAGGTAAACTGAGGTACCTTAAAATTTTCCAGTGTTTATTTGATGATGCACACATCACAACTAGGCGGCACCAAACCAAAAGTGGTTAGGGACACTCCCAGACAGGAGCTGGGGGACAGGTTTTTATAGAAAAGATGCAGAAGCAGAGCAAGGAAACCGACTGGCTATGGCTTCAGCAGCTGCCATCCTGTGGGAAAGTCTACTTGTCTGTGATTGGTTGTTCTTAAATTTGATATTCTCATAAGGAAGAGCATTGATTCCAGCTGAGGTTTTGGTTGACTCGGGTAGGCTGCCACAGAGGCCTCGGCGCTACCTTGGTATTCAGGGCCTCTTGTTTGGTTACTTCAACAGCACTCACTCCTAAAAACTAATAAATCAATAGTTCAAATGCAATGCATTTAAGGTAGCACTAGCAATAAGATTTTAAATTTTTAATCACTGTTTACAATGCAAGCATTCTGGGTTTATTTCCTTACATTAACTAAAAATAGTTTGCTCATCTCCATAGTTAAAGGTGGAGAGCACCAAAATTAGCAAGAATATATTCCCATGGGATCAAAGTGGGCCCAGGGAGATCACTTCTTAAGCCACTTAAAATTGTGTTAAGGGGCACCTGGCTGGCTCAGTCCGTTGAGCATCCTACTTGGGCTCAGGTCATGACCTCATGGTTTGTGAGTTCGCCCTGCTTCGGGCTCTGTGCGGTCTGCTGGGAGCCTGGAAACTGCTTGGGATTCTGTGTCTCCCTCTCTCTGCCCATCTCTCACTAGTACTCCGTCTCTGTCTCTCTCTCTCTCAAAAATAAATAAAAACATTAAAAAATAAATAAAAATTAAAAAAAAACTGTGTCAAAAGAGCAATGTCTTTCAAGCTTGACTTGGAAGAGGGGCTTGACTGTTCAGAAACCATAAGTGGACAACTGTTACTAACACAAATCAGTTAGAATAATAATCAAAAGTGAAAAATATTTCTTACCAGTGAGTGTGTGTTGTTTGGGGAGTATGGTTTCAAACAGTTAATTATATAACCGAATTACTCAGTGTTTGTGCCATTGTGTTGATCCTTGTTGTTGCTCTATTTTATGAAGTGTCAGAGAATAGGTTGAAAATTATTTTCTTAGTGATGTTGGAAGAAGTGGATGAAAAGTAAAAACCCAGAAATATGTGGCCTGGCTCCACAACAGAAAATGAAAATAACGCATATGTTCTGAAACAAATGACATGTGACCTGACTTGATTTAATTTATTGGTTCTTTTATCTCCCAACTAGTGTTTACATAGTGATTCTTCACATGGAATCTACAGGTAGAGAAAAATTATTTTTATTGTGTGTCTATTTGTACCCTGCCAGTATCCAAAAGGAACTGAGACAACTGTTTTTCAAATTAATCTCTATACCAAGGTATTACTACATTGTAAACCAATGTCCAAATGAACCTATCTGAACCAACTCAAATTAAGTTCTAATAAATACTTGCCATTAACGAGGTAGTAAGTAATAACATATCTTTCACTATCAATTAAATTTAAAAAGCAAACTCCTGACTCAGATTTTGTGTACATCAGAATCACTAGTGACACAACAGGCATATGAAATGAGGATCTCTAGAAATAGGGCTGGGCATATGTATCTCACCAAAACTTCACAGAGCTAACTGAGCCATATGCATTCCGAAAGAACCACACAAGATAAAAATGAAGTAAACAACATAGGCTCAACCTCAAGAAGTTTAGAATTTTTTTGGAGAAAGAGATTTAAAAATATATATTTTTTACATTTATTCATTTTGGAGAGAAGGGGGAGGGTGAGAGAGAGGAGGACAGAGGATTGGAAGCAAGCTCTGTGCTGACAGCAGCGAGCCCGACACAGGACTTGAACTCACGAAACAGGAGATCGCGACCTGAGCCAAAGTCAGATGCTTAACCGACTGAGCCACCCAGGTGCCCAAAAAATATTTTTAAAAATTAAATAGGACCATATAAATATACCATATAAATATACTCACTCACTAGAGGTAAATTTTAAAGCTATTTAAAAATACAATTTTTTGTTATGCTTGTTCATTTATGATAGCTCTTTCCTAATTATTAAAAAAAGTGCTCTTATTGAGATGTGTAAATAAAATAAAATAAATCAATGAACAGGTAAAAATAGCACTGGAGATAAGGACTGCTAATGCACTGTCCTTCAGTTCAGTATTTCTATAAACACATATGCAATGGGTTGGTTTGCTTGGAAGATTTTTCTCCCTTATGTTACCATATCAAGAAAATTTCCTTTGGTATAAAACATTAATTTATACTCTTATCTTTGTTGTAGCATTATTTACAATAGCTAAAATATGGAAGCAATCTAAGTGCCCATCAATAAATGAATGGATAAAGAAGATGTAGTGTGTGTGTGTGTGTGTGTGTGTGTGTATACACACAATGAAATATTACTAAGCCATAAAAAAGAATGAGATCTTGCCATTTATAATAACATAGTTGGACCTAGCGTGTATCATGCTGAGTAAAATAAGTCAGGCAGAGAAAGACAAATGCCATGTGATGGTACTTATATATGAAATTTTAAAAAACAAAATGAGTACATAAATAAAAAGAAAGAGACTCATAAATACAGAGAATGAACTAAGAGTTACAGGACAGGGAAATAGGTAAAATTGGTGAAGAAGATTCAGAGGCAAAAACTTTCAGGTATAAAAATAAGTAAGTCATGGGGATGAAAAGCACAACATAAGGAAAATAGTTAATAATACTGTAATAATTTAGTATGGAGACAGACAATAATGTCACTCACCAGGGTAAACATTTTGCAATGTGTACAACTGTTAAATCGCCATGCTGTACACCTGAAACTAATGTTACATGTCAACTCTACTTCAGATAAAAATTTTAAACTTAAAAATAAATAAAATGTAAAATAAAAAGAAAATTTCCTTTGGCATCAGTCTTCAAAACCATTGTAAACAAAGCATTTGTCTCTCACATGGAAGAACTGATGTATTGAACGGTTTTCGCATTATGACTCATTTAAATTTCTAAGTTCTGCTGTTTTAAATAACACTATGATAAAAAAATAACACGATGATAAATATTTTTAATGACTATTTGTACATATCTGGTTATTGCCTGTTACACTTTTTGAATGAAACTGAAACAACAAAATGAAAATATCAAGGCACTCACTATATGCTGCCAAATTATGTTTTAAATATTTTGCCAATTTGCACTCACATTAGCGGTGTTTGAGAATGCCAACACTGATTATTATCTTTTCATATCAGTGACAATTTGAAAAAAGGGAATGGTATTTGATTGATGTTTTAGTTTGCATTTCTTTCCTTACCAATGAGTATTTTTCCTTTTCTCAAGGATTCTTTGGCTAAAAATATTCTGATATTCATGAGCAAGAGTACATTTAAAGGAAAACGTTAAGGGAAATCTATCAGGGTTATAAAGAGTATTCCAGTTTGGCCAAGTTTAGAACGTAGCTGATATGCATAGATTTGTTGTTGTTCTGAAGCAAAACCAGACAGAACATAAAATTTTAGGTCATATGTTCGGCATTTGGCAGGTTAAAAGAAATGTATACATTAATTCTCATAAAACATTAGAAGTCTCCTCAATTGGTTAAAGAGACATTTCAGACTTTTAAAATTTATGCGGCACCTACAACAGAATATTTTAATTAGTCAAGCCTAAGTGACACAGAAACATATGGAACTGGCAGTAATCCGGTTGCAGAATGATTGAGCAGTTGTGGGTGAAACAAGTTAAAGAGGGATAATCAACATTAATGTTAATTTTTTTTAAGCATTAATGGCTCCTTAGTTCAAAGCTTCACAGCTTCCAGGTGTCCATCCAGATGCCACACATTAAAATGGTCCTTAGGTGCACACTGAGTCACTCATGCAGGGCACAGAATAGCAACCAGCATGGAAAATTATTCTCAGAATGAAGGCACTGATGGGACTTGCTTCAATTTCCACATCTTTGACACTCATAAGGATTAGCCCCTGTTCTAACTTCAGAATTTTAAAAAATTTCAAAACCCATTACATATGATAAAATCTTTTGTTTGAGGAAAAACACTTTTGTACTTGTATTCCACCATTTTTGCCAAACCCACAGACTGATCCTACAAATACTGCAACGATAATGTAGCATGTTATCACACACATGTGTGCACAGGTGTGCACACACATACACACACACACACACCATAAAGCAAATCATACCTCCTCATCACTGAAAACTGTATACATAAAACACCTTACACCAAGCTGATTGGGTTTTAGTACTGCCCTAAAAAGACCATTATTGAAAGTAGGATTCAAATGCAGGTCAGAATGGAAGAATTTGAGCAGATTGGCCTGAACAGCCTCACTGTACAAACATTAGGGTCCTTCCATTATCATCAAACACAGTGACTATTCCAATGCATGTTCAACATTATGTGAAATAACTGTAAACGTAAGAAGGAATTTTCAAAATCAGCAGCTACGGTAAGCAGAATTGAGGTTTGGGGCTTGAAGATGTCAACTAATAGAGTATAATATTGTCTACATTTTTTAGAAGTGGCCATTTCTGACCAACTTGTAAAGTGAGTGATGACTAACAAATGGGAACTACAGGAGAAAAACTTTTAAAAAAATGCCATACAAGAGAAATTGAGACTAAAAATATAAGTGCATTAAGAAGCTTTTCAGACAAGAAAGAAATCTTGGCCAGGATGTGGAGTAAAGGGAACCCCGTGCACTGTTGCTGAGAATGTAAGTTGGCACAGCCACTAGAGAAAATAGTATGGAAGTTTCTCAAAAAATTAAAAATAGAACTACCATATGATCCAACAATTCCACTTTCGGGTATTTATTCAAAGGAAACAAAAATACTAACTTAAAACATCTGCACCTCCATGTTCATTGCAGCATTATTTACAATACCCAAGACAAGGAAACAACCTAAGTGTCTACCGATGAATAAATAAAGAAAATGTGGTACACATACACAATGGAATATTATTCATCCACAAAAAGAATGAAATCTTGCCATTTTCAACAACATGGGTGAATTTTGAGAGCATTATGCTGAGTGAAGTAAGTCAGACAGAAAGACAAACATTGTATGATCTCATTTCTATGTAGAATCTAAAAAAAAAAAAGCTCAGAGATATTGATTGGTGGGTTGTCAGAAGTGAAGGATTGTGGGCGATAACAGGTGGGAGAAATGGGTGAAAAGGTCCAAAGGTACAAACTTTCAGTTATAAAATAAACAAGTGTTGGAGATACAATATAGCATGGTGAAGAGTTAATAACACTACATTCATATACGAAAGCTGCAAACTTGGAAGTTCTCATCACAAGAAAAGAATTTTGTAATTATGCATGGCATAACAATGTTAACTAGACTTACTGTGATGATTGTTTTGCAATATATGCAAATATCAAATCATTGTGTTGTACACCTGAAACTAACATAATATTGTATATTAATTATACCTCAATCATAATAGAAGAATTCATGGAAGAGAAGAAAAAGGGTTAAATGCTTGTGCAGGGAAAACTGGAACCTGACACTGTCTCCCAGGTATAGAGCTTGAGGAGAAAGAAGGGTAAGAGAAAATTGCAGTGCTCCAGATGTACCACATCAACCTAGCACTCCAGTATCAGGACTGGAATATTTAGGAGCACAGTGCCCATGTTATAGGATAGTTCTTCTTATATTATTGAACCACATATCTATTATTCTTTTTTTTTAATGTTTATTTCTGAGACAGAGAGAGACAGAGCATGAGTGGGGGTGGGGCAGAGAGAGGTAGACACAGAATCCAAAGCAGGCTCCAGGCTCTGAGCTGTCAGCACAGAGCCCGACGCGGGGCTCAAACTCACAAATCGTGAGATCATGACCTGAGCTGGAGTCGGTCGCTCAACTGACTGAGCCACCCAGGAGCCCATTATTCTAAATCATAAAAAGAATCAAAATAACTTTGAAGCCAATATTGAGTTTACTTTTTTTGAGTGAATTTATTTTCTTTTTAGATTACTCCCTATTATTGTGTAAAGAATTTCTTAGATTAGTTATCTATGCCATAATATTTTTACCTAAAGGTAATATAGGACAAAATAAGTGCATTCAAATATGAGTGCATGCATTTTTATCTCAAAGACAGCAGCTATTCACACCCAGGTTAAGTCTCTTGGGTTAAATTAACCAAACTTGCAGCGACTAGAACTTTAGACAGAGTTGTAGTAGAAAATAGCTAGCATCCAATAAGTTCTTTTGTTAATTCACCTTACTTAAAAGGATGGCCAAAGGCTCATCTGTTATTGCATTTGTCCTCATAGTAATATATATCTCTGCTGCCCCTATTAAACCTCAAGGGACACTGATAATAGAGAGTTAAATGGCCCTCCTCGGATTACACTGTTATTGGAGTGACTAGTCACCAGTGATGGTGAACTAGAAGCTGGCGCCCTGCCTCTTAAACTGATGGTTTTTGGACATGCCTATGCTTTGTGGATTGATTATCAGTACGCTTCATTTACTGCTGCAAATGCATTGTTTTTGTTAAAATTACATTTCATCGTAGGGAAAAAATACATTTAAAGGAAATTTTTACAAGATCTTTCTGCTTATGATTTACTTGTTCTCGTGAGAAAAAAAATGTTTTTTTTTTAATTTAATGTGCATTTATCTTTGACAGAGAGTGAGACAGAGTGTGAGTGGGGGATGGGCAGAGAGAGAGGGAGACACAGAATCCAAAACAGGGTCCAGGCTCTAAGCTGTCAGCACAGACCCTGATGAGGGGCTCTAACTCATAGACCATGAGATCATGACCTGAGCTGAAGTCGGACGCTTAACTGACTGAGCCATCCAGGGGCCCTGGAAAATGTGCTTCTTAAAACCAAAACGTTAAAAACATTAAAGTTGAGATTGGCATTGGTCACAATGTATATAATCCTAAATAATTTTCCATCTCTTACATTTGACCATCAGAGCAAAATGTACTTTAAATTCAAACTCTATTTCTTTTTTTAAAGGCATATATAGATACAATTAATATAGGGTAACTGTATACAACATTTTTAGTTTGATTCAATTTAACATTTGTATACACCTGTGAATGCATCACCATAATCACAGAAATGAATGTATCCACCACCTCCAAAAGTTTTCTGAACTTTTTTTTAATGCCCCCATTCCTGATTCTATCCCCATTTCCAGCCAACCACTGACCTACTTTATGCTATTACAGATTAGTTTGTATTTTATAGAATTTTATATAAATGAAATAATATGGCATGTACTCTTTTGCCTGGCTTTATTTTGCATAATTATGTTGAGACTTATCCATATACTTATATGTATCATAATTGATATATATTTTTTAGTATTGAGTGTATTCCATTGTACAGAAATACCACAACTTATTCAAGCATTCATTTGTTGATAAACATTTGAGTTGTTTCCAGATTTTTGGCTATTACCAGTACAGTTTCTGTAAACATTCTTGTATATGTCTTTGAACGGATGGATATATGCCTTCATTTATCCTGAGTAAATATCTAGGAATGACATGACTGGATCACGTTTAAGCTTTTAGAAAAAGTGCCAACTTATATTTCAGAGTGTCTGTACCATTTTACATTCCCACCAGCAGTGTTATGAGAGTTATTAATCCTCCACATCCTTTCAAATATTTGATATATCTTTTTAATTTTAGCCATTCTAGTAATTTTTGAGCAGTATCTTATTGTGATTTTAATTTGCATTTCTCTATTGACTAATTATATTAAACATCTTTTTATGTGATTGTTCACTATCTATATACATTTTTTTTAAAGTGTGTGTTCACACCTTTAGCCCATTTTTTATTGGGTTGCTGTTATCTTATTGAGTTTGGGAACTCCTTACACAGTCTGGACACAGGCCTTTGTCAGATGCATAAATTGCAAATATTTTCTCTGAGTCTATGGATTGCCTTTTCATTCTCCTAGCAGTGCCTTTCAAAGAACAGACATTTTCAGTTTGGGTGAAGTTCAATTTATCAATTTTGGATGCTATATATTATATATGATATCTAAGAAATCTTAGATTAAACAAAGGTCATAAAGATTTTTCTCCTAGAACTTTTTAGTTTTAGGATCTACATTAAGGTGTATAATCCAATTCTGGTCAATTTTTATCCATAGTGTGAGATATAAAGTGTGTTTCTTTGTTTTACCTATAGATAGGCAAGCATTTCAGCATCACTTGTTGGAAACAACATCACACCACAGAATTGCTTTTTTATATTTGTCAATAATTAGTTGTCCGTAGACATAAAAGTATATTTCTGGAATCTCTTCTTTGTTCTATTGATCTATTTGCCTGTCTTCATGCCAATCTCACACTGTCTTGATTAATGTAGCTTTATAATGAGTCTTGAAATCGAAGAGTGTTATTCCTTGAGCTTCAAGATCTGTTTTCAAAGTTGTTTTGGCATGCCACATGCTTTGCATTCTGATACAATTTTAAAATCAACTTCTCAATTTTTACCCCCAAAATAATGAGTTCTGGTATTTTTATTGAGATTGATTTAAATCTAAAGATCAATTTAACCTATGAACAGGGTATGTGTCTCTTTTTATACAGGTCTTTATTGATTTTTCTCAGCAATAGCTTCTAGTTTTCAATGCACATGTATTCTACATCTTTTGTTGGATTGATCAATAAATACTTCTTATTTTTGATGCTATGATAAATGGCATTATTTTATAATTTAAATTCTAATTTTTAATTGCTAGAGTAAAATTTAACTTAGAGTAAAAGTTATATATATATATATATATATATACAGTTGATTTTTGTATATTGATCTCATATCCTGCAACCTTGCTAAAATCAATTATCAGTTCTAGCCTCCTTGTATATCCCATTTTTTTATATACACAATCAAGTCATCTGCAGATAAAACAGTTTTTATTTATTTCTTTCCAATCTAGGTGTTTTTTTTATTCTTTTACTTGAATAACTATACAATGTTGAATAGAAGTGGTGAGATCAGAAATACCTGTCTTTCTTAATTTTAGGGGGAAAACACTCAGTCTTTTACCATTAAGTATGATTTTAGCTGTAGGTTTTTCATTGCTGCCTTTTATTACATATAAGAGGTTTCCTTCTATTCCTGGTTGACTAAGTGTTTTTGTCAAGAATGGATGATTTTATATATATCTGTATATACATATATACACGTGTGTACATGTATATATGTATATATAGATATATTATTTTGAGAGAGAGAGAGAGAGAGAGAGAAGAGAAAGCAGGAGCAGGGAGGAAGGTGGTAGAGAGAGAGGGAAAGAGAGAACCCCAAGCAGGCTCCATACTTCTGACATGGGACTCAATCCCACGAGATGTGAGATCATGACCTGAGCTGAAATCAAGACTTGGGCACTTAACTAATTGTACCACCCAGGTGCCCCAGGAATAGATGTTGTATGTTGTCAAATATTATTCTGTATCTACTGAGGTGATAATATGCTTTTATTTTTTATTGATCTGTTAAGTTATATTGATTGGTTATTTTAAATATTAAAATGGCCTTACATTCCAGGGAAAAACTTTATTTGGTCATCAGTTAATACTTTTCACATATTATTGGATGTTATTTCCTAAAATTTTGTTTAGAATATTTGCATATGTGTGTTGAGGTTCACTGGTCCATAATTACCTTTTTTTGTAATGTCTTATTATGATTTGGGTATCAGAACTTCAAGAACACCACTGGAGCTAAGCTCACATACTTAGTGGTGGCCTCATAATTAGATCTAGGTTCTGAACTCCAGATTGTTATAACTGTGTCCTCAGCATCTCCAGTTGATATTGAAAAGGATTCTCAATCATAACAGTGTAAGCCATTATAAAAATGTTAACTTTTACTCTAAGAAAGATGAGAGGAAAAGCACATGATCTGTCATGGGTTTTAAAATATTCATTCTACAGCTCTTGGGAGGATATACTATCCAGGAGGTGATATATATGAACAGGTAAGTAGAGAGGTTGTTATAATAATCTAGGTGAGAGATTATGGTGCTTAGACTCAGATGGTAACAATGGATGAGTGAGACATAGATTCTGGTTACGTGTTCAAAGGAGAACTGACAATATTGTTTTGTGGAGAGGATGTAGGGTGTAAGAAAAATAGAGACAAATGTGGCACTCATTATTTGTAACCTGAGTGGTTTAAATAGAGTAGCTACCATTAAGTGTATGGGAAAGTATGCAGAAGGAGCAGATTGTGACATTATGATTGAGATCCCTTTTTAATATCAATTGGAGATGCTGAGTACACAGTTATAAAAACCTGCAGTTTGGGCGCCTGGGTGGCTTAGTCAGTTAAGCATCCAACTCTTGATGTTGGCTCAGGTCATTATCTCATGGTTCAAGATGTGTTGGTGCAGAGCCTGCTTGGTATTCTCTCTCTTTCCCTCTCTCTCTGCCTCTACCTTGCTCACTCTCAGTCTCTCTCTCTCTCAAAAATAAATAAATAAAATTAAAAATATAAAAGAATCTGGAGTTCAGGTCCTAGATCTAATCCAAGCCATATATTTGAGTTTAACCTGAACATGGTATTTAAAACAATAACACAGTATGAGATCACTCCGGGTGTGAGTATAGATAGAGCAAAGAGGAGTTCTGAAAATCTGTCCCTGATGTTTACAAGAGTCCAACCACGCTGTGAGAGTTTTGCATATGTTATATTGTAACCATAACAGTATTTTAATATATTTTAATATAGCTTGAGATTGCATTAACACCACATAAAAGCTGACTCAGAAGATACAAAAGAAACAAATTGACAGTAACATTTTAGATATCTATTTTTTCATCAGGAATTATTCTTTTTTGCAGCTTCACTGTGTGTGTGTGTGTGTCATGAACTACATTTAGGTTTTGGACACTCGGCAGTGTTGTTGGCTGAATACACAGAGTGGAAACTTTTGTTAACTTGTGAGTCACCAAGATATTCCTGATTAAATGTGATCGTTTAAAGAGGAGCTCTTTCCTTTCTGCTAGTCATGATGGTGATTGTGAAATCCACGTTCTTATTACCAGTAACATGACAGGTCACTGAACAAGATAAATCAATCTGTCAGATAAAATGAAAATGGAAGTAACATTCAATTCAAATAAATATTCTCTAAATTATATACAAGTACAATAACAATACCTACTGTGGTGAGCAAGTCTCCTTACATTGTAATGATATCTAGATAACAGATTGTTCAAGTTTCAGGCAGTCTTCTTGTTGCTCAGTCAATTGCTCAGACAAGTAAAGTCCACCACTGTCATTTTGTCTTAAACATGCCCAGCTGGGGAAAGTCTTCCTTTTTTTTTTTTTTTTTTTTTTTTTTTTTTGCATTCACTTGACCTGAATTCTACCATTCACCAAAACGTTGCATAATTTCAAAAGAGCGACACTTACACTATTGTCTGAATAAATGGGGACGCTGGGAGAGTTATTTAGAAATAGGTAAGTTAATATATTTTTTTAGTGTTTACTTTTGTTTTTGAGAGAGATAGAGACAGCCCCAGCGCGGGAGGGGCAGAGAGAGAGAATGACAGAGAATCTGAAGTAGGCTTGCTGCTCTCAGCATGAAGCATGTGGGGCTTGAACTCGTGAACCTGACCCGAGCTGAAGTCAGACACTCAACTAACTGAGCCACCCAGGTGCCCTGACAAGTTAATAGTTTATAGTACATGGTATTAATTTTCAAAATATAAAGTGACAATATTTATTAGTCAAAGATAACTATAGAAAAAAATATTGACAGCCACAAAGCTCTACTTCACAATAGTTGCATTATCTTTCTAGGTCAGTGGCTTTCAAAGTGTTACCTCTTCACTTGACAAGAATGGCGACTTCTCAGAAGTAGACAGTCTCAATCCTACCTCACAACTACTGAATCAGTAACTCTGGGGCATGGCCCAGCAATCTGTTTTCATAAGTCCTTTAAGTGATTTAGATTTACATTAAAGTTTGAGAACCATTGATCTAGATCAAGCACATAAGAAGAAGATTGAGAAGGAGAAAAAGAATGTCACCCAGTATTAATGAAGACCGAGGGGTACTAGATAGTGCATTACACACTTCACACATATTTCTGATTTTACAATCACTTCCCGAGGTAGTGATCATTAGTCCGATTTTACAATGAGGAAATTAAGTCTCACAGAGGTTAAAATAAAAAGTTTTTAAGTGTTTCACTATTCAAAACATGGTGATTGTTTTCTAAAAAACTTTTTTCTAAAAAAGAAAATGGCGATTTTTTTTTTCTAAAGTTCTTTAACTCTCAGGGGGAGAAATGGATAGATGAGCTTTAAATCTCCAAAAGATAGTAAAACACAGCATTTTCTGATGCTAATAAGTTCTCAGAAGAACTTTTCTGGGCTGTTAAATTTTTGTAATCCAGTGTCAACTCAATGATATACCATTGTGAAGGATTGTACAGAAATTAAGAACCAAACTTATACATTTGATTTTTTTTTTTTTTTTTGCTTAACACTATCATCTTCATTCTTAGTGAAAGGTAAAAAAAAAAAAAAAAGGAAGTGAGACTACACAACAAATCTGTTAGATAAAAGAAAAAATTCAAAGACTTTTTAAGCATTTTTTAAATCAGACATGGTAGGTGCAGATTAACTCTTCCTTTAAAACAGTGTATAAAGAAAACACATAATAAGACTACACACTATGAAGAACACTCACCTGAAATAGAAACAAAGAAAATGGGGGTACAGAATATTCATTGCATCTAAAAATGCCACAAACATTAAAAAATCATTTTGCTCCAATCTATCATGTCACTTTTTTTTGACCCTCAGTAAAAATTAGGATGTAATCCCTTTCAAAAACATAATGCTTTAATAATTTTCTGCCCATGTTTCCTGATATTCCACAGCCAATTCATCCATGGGTGAAGCAGATTTCCAAGTGTGCTAATAATGAAACTACAATGCCAGGATGGTCTTTGAAAACAAGAATTTATTTGAGTCATGTCTTATAGCAGTACATATTTTTCTTTTCTGAATGATTTTCAAATAATAATAATAATAACAGAAAACATCATGAGGGGCTTCCTTGCTCACCAACTGCTACTAAGCAAATCACAGGAAGACCTTACACATAATACAGTTCATGACTTGAAGTAGAATGCAGAAATAAAAATCAGACGGAATGATGCAAAGGGTGTACATCTAAGGAAAAGGAACATTTTGGCAGAAAAGCCATAATCGATTGTGCCAGAAATATTTGGAAACATTCTCTGCAGTTTTCTGACTTACATATGTTGGCTTGGAGAAATAACTTGAATCAAATATTATCAAAAACATAAAAATGAACTGAGGAAACCAACACTTCATTACAGGTTAAACATATGTTTTCCCTCTTAGGTCTTTGTTTTTGTGCTCTCAACTTGGAAGAAATCCGCAAGACCATGAAATAAATCTATGGAAGGGGAATAGGTGAATAAATCCCTGTAAGCGTCTCTTCATCAGTTTCTGTCTTCTGAAAAGTAACTGAAGGGGGCAGGGAGGAATGAAGAGAGCACAGGGAACTATAACTACTCAGTGCATTACTAAAAGGATGGTATGTCATTATACATTTGTCTAAACCCAAGTACAACTCCAAGAGTGAACCCCATGTAAACTATGGAATTTACATAATAATAATGATGTGCCTATAAAGATACATCAATTGTTGCAAATATACCACCATGGTGTAGGATGGCCATAGCAGCAGGGGTTGTGTTGTGTGGAGAGAGGGGGTATATGAGAATCCTCTGTACTTTCTAATCAATTTTTCTGTGACCCTCAAACTGCTCTAAAAAGTAAAGTTCATTAATTTAAAAGAAAAAATTAGAGTAAAAGGTACGTATTTGAAAACAAAAATATGGAGATAAAATATTCTTATTAAATATTTGTTTTGAAAATATCAACATTTCCTAAACTGCATTTTCTAATTTTATTTAAAAATGTATACGCATGTAAATTCAGTAATCCTAAATAACTTGTTTAAAAGAAAAAAATATTTGGGGGGGGGCACCTGGGTGGCTCAGTCTGTTAAGCATCCAACTTCAGCTCAGGTCATGATCTCACAGTCCGTGAGTTCGAGCCCCATGTCAGGTTCTGTGCTGACAGCTCAGAGCCTGGAGCCTGCTTTGGATTCTGTGTCTCCCTCTCTCTCTGTCCCTCCCCTGCTCATGCTCTCTCTCTCTCTCTGTCTCAAAAATAAATAACATTAAAACAATTTTTTAAAGAAAGAAATATTTGATATATAGTCTACACCAAATACGAAGTAAGGAAACACACAAGGTATTAAAGATGCATTGGTGAATTAGGTGTGGCCACAGCTACTATGAAGCAAATATATTTGTAAGTACATCAACCAGAGAAATAATAAGTGGATAAACAGTGACTGCACTAGCTTTTGGGTTGCTTCTCTAGTTTTGTTTTAAACATATTTAAGGCAAGCTTCTTGGACATATTAGCCACGTAAAGATAAGAGACATTCTCTTTCACAGATTTATCTTTCCCTATGTTGTCCCTTCAATTTTAGTGTTTGACAGGTTTTCATCCTAGACCCTCTTCTCTGAATGAGCTCACTATACTGTATTAGCTCTAATTATCTTTTACATGTGATGGCTTTCAGAACCACCTTTCCAGACCAGATCTACCTTACATTGAGGAGAACCTGTGGGTGCCTCCAACAGCTGAATACCCTTAGAATTGCTTTTTACTACCAGGATCTGTGACTCCATCCAAGGGCACACTTGCAGGAGTGTGCTAGAGTCCTGCAGGCGGGATAGGCCACAAGTGTGGAGAGCTAGCTCTCAGGAAGCAGCCTCTAGCAGAGACAGACCAGAATTAATGAATGAGTAATCCAGCAGCCTCACCTTTCAGGTGGAACTACTCTGGGGTATATTCTACACAGTCCATCACAGGACACCAGTGGGACAAAATCTCAGTTGTGCCACGCAGGTAACTTGCTAATAGCGCAGTCTGTATTAACTTACTTCCCTTTCATTTCTTTTTTATTTTTTTAAATTTTTTAACATTTATTCATTTTTGAGAGAGCATGAGTGGAGAAGGGGCAGAGAGAGGAGAGAGAGAGACAGACAGACAGACAGACAGACAGAATCTGAAACAGGCTCCAGGCTCTGAGCTGTCAGCACAGAGCCCGACGCTGGGCTCGAACTCACGGACCCCGAGATCGTGACCTGAGCCGAAGTCGGATGCTTAACCGACCGAGCCACCCAGGTACCCCTCCCACCTTTCATTTCTTACTTCTCCACCTCTCTACCAGTGCTTCCTGAGATTAATTCCCAAATAAACTATTTGAACTCAAATCCACGTCTCAATTTAATATCTATCTATTGGACCTCTATATCTGGATGTTCCATAGGCAACTAAAATTCAAAATGTACCAAAAACCAAACTCACCTTCTCTAGATATCTAGCTTTAATATTCCTGATATCAAAAAGCAGTGCTGGCATTCACACTGGGAAACAAAATCTCAGATATCATTTTAGATTTTACTCTTTCCTTTACCCTCCATATCCTGTCACTAAAATCTCTCAATTCTCTGTTTAACATCTTCCAAATCTTCTCATTTTCTGCATTACCATGACCTATGCCTTATTTTGGGTTCTAATTCTTATTGCATGAATTGCAGAAATTGATCTTCTGTAAAGACTTACCTCCTTCAATCTTATACAGCCCTAATATACATACCCTAGCATGGCACTGATCATAAAAAGAAAGAAACAGACATACAGATGGTGGAAGCAAGGAAGAAAGGAAGGAACGAAGGAACGAAGGAAAGAAGGGAGGGAGGGAGGGAGATGGACTGATTATCACCAATCTGCCTAAAACCAAACAATGATTGTACATTGCTTTCAAGATAAAATTCAAGTTCTATTAGCATGGCATACAAGCTGTCTGCAATCTTTCTTCAACAAATATTTCAAGTTTCATCTATTCATTTGACACCACAGTCATTTTGGATGCTATGCAATTCACAGAATACGTCAATGCTGTCCTTTACAACAACGGTTTCAAATAGTTTGTCCTAAATACATAAAATATCGTCCCACACTCTTTCTTTGAATTAACTCATTAACTAAGAGTCAGTTCTAGAGTGGCCTACTCCAGGACATCTTTTCTGATCCACTTAAAATCCGAAGTCTGGCTTAGGTACACTTTTTTTTAGTTTTTTATTTTTTTTATTTGAGTATAGTTGACACAATTCCACTACTTAGATGCATTTCCTATCTTTCCCCATATTGTGCCATGTGGAGACACTGAGCAAAATGCTGGGGAATTTATGAAGAACAAAATATAGTTCCTGATTCCACAGAACTCACAGTCTAACATACAGTCTAGAATACTAGTTTAAGAAATTTATTTGAAATGAGTACAGATAAAAAGAAAAGTATAAGACACCATGATTTCCCACAACAGAAATCCAGAGATTTCAAAGCCGGCCAAAGAAGAAAAACTGATTTTGAAATGATAACTTCATATTTAAGCACCCTCAGTAATTACTCATGTAAAATATAACTCATTATTTTCTAACATCTCTCTAGAAATAAAGAAAGAGAGTGACATTTAGGAAATTAAATAATGTCAACTGAACAATATTATTTTAAGTTCTAAATTATTGAATATTGAGGAATGCTGGCAATATAGATAGGAACAACTATATGAATTACTTTAGGGAGAGGAATTTACTTCTTGTTTTACATTTATTTAATATTTTAAAAGAGAAAATAATAGACCATTAAGCATACATATTACTGGGTTAAATTAATTTAGAGAATGTAAAAAAATACAAAGTTAATCTTTCAAACTTTAGTAGAAGGAATGATTAGTAAAGGAAAATTTGTATATGTGAGGTACTCTGGAGAAATCAATTGACAGAAGTAAAATCATAATTTCTCATGTTTCCAAATATCAAATAGGAGTTGACCTTGGTGCCCTTAATCATGTCTGTCCCTATCTTTCCATTTGAGTTAATGAAAATCTGTGTAAATTTGCCAACATGAGCTGCAGCCCGAAGCCCTGGTGTAATGAGTTGATGTGTTAATTTGCCAACTAGATGTGAATGGAGCCTTACTACCATGGATTATCATGCCAAACCCTAGCAGTAAAAGCCCTAAAGGAGATAAAGAATATAGGCCAGTTCCAGTTGCAAACTGCTCACTGAAATGTTAACACTCAAACAATTTTGGGTGAGGAGAGCAAGCCACTGTTCTCTGCAGAAAAGCAAGTATCCAGCAGCATAAACACATATTCTTGAAGGTTTAGAAGTCTGCAACACCATTACTATCACAGAAACAAAAGAAAAAAATGCTAATAATAAAACTATCCCACAATAATTTAACTCAAATATTCAATGTGGTGCCAACTGATGTATTATTAAAATTCCATTTAGCTAAATGTTAAATCTACAAAGGGAGAATATGTGAACTGCTTCATTTGATTCATGTATTTTCTTAATGTTTGTATCTTCCTATAATGAAATTACGATTTCATGTAGATCAGAAAAAACAAATATTGTCATTAATATTAAAAACCATACTTTAGTTAGATAAATGCAAGTCATCAATAACCTCACTGTAAATAAAAAATTGAATTAACAATCACAAACACAATTTGGAAATACCTTTAGGAGTCAACTTTGTGGGAAAACAGATGAGAAATTCATTAATCTGTTCTTTTTTCTTCTTTCTCTTTCACTGACGTGTCTTTGGTACTTCACTTTAATTTTTTTTTGTTATGATAAAGGCACGAATATGGCACACACAGCCATGGCAATATGGCACTGAACAGACCATGGTGCCTCAGACATAGTAGGAACTTAATAAATATTTATGGAAAGAATATTTAGATGAATGAACACAAAGCTCCAGAACTGCCCATGAGAAGGTAATGCAATGATACAATTCTATAATAAATACAGATATGTGATCCCATGAATAGGTTGTTTGGTGTGACTGCCAAGAAAAGAATTAATACTTTATTTCCAGCCATGTAATTAATATACATATTTCGGAAGCACAAAGTAAAATTTGCAAGACTGGCATGACAAAACCCAACAGAACAGCATTCTTCCCTCTTCACTCCAAACTGCCAACCCAATATGAAAAAACAAAGCAGTTATGAAAAGAAACAATTGAATATTTTTCTAGTCAAAGTTTAACCAATGATTTGAGAATCTACTGATATAGACACACAAAATATCTGTAATAATCAGCTTCACCAAACTTGTTGACTTTTTTTTTTGTGTGTGTGTTGGATTAAATTGTTTCTGATTGAGAATACTTCGTGGGACCCAATATAATTCCCTAATTCCCAATGGATTCTAATCTCTTTATTTAAGATAAACAAACAATTTTTAAAATTTTTTTTAGTGTTTTATTTACTTTTAAGACAGAGAGAAAAAGAGCAATGAGTGGGGGATGGGACAGAGAGAGAGGGAGACACAGAATCTGAAGCAGGCTCCAGGCTCTGAGCTGTGAGTGAGCACAGAGCCCAACGTGGGGCTTTTAATCAGGAACTGTGAGATTATGACCTGAGTTGGAGGCTTAACCAACTGAGCCACACAGGCGCCCTGATAAACAAACAATTTGGTTTGCAAATGCTGACTTAATTTACAAAGGAATAGGGTATCTAGAAAAGGTGTAACACTTAAATAACCTGGAACCATGTTAGGTAAATGAAATTCTAAACTGCAGTTTGCCAAGTGAAGGATTCCAAACCAACCCATGATTTTGGTTCATTCCCTACACCTAACTTTCTTATGGTTCCATTTCTCTTAAAGTCTGCATCTCCAAATTGTTTACCTAGTGCTAACCTAGGTACAAGTCTTAATCTTGTCATATACAGACACGACCCCTTAACATCAAAATTTTCAGGAATTTCATGTTTTATTAATGATTTAAGGGTATATGGCAAAAGGTGGCATAGGACATCGCACAGGTCTTCCCTATCACATTACCTTTATTCCCCTTTTTCTTTCCTTCCATTTTTCTACCATCACCAAGTGTAGCAAATAATTCTCTACCTTATCTCATACATAAATTGTATTGATTTTCTTTTATTGTTTTCCCAAGCCACAAGCAGTCAAAGGCAGAACTATCCCCTTTCTCTTACCAAAAAAATATGAGTAAAATAGGAGTAAACCAGTGTTCCAGTTATTCTCAATTTGCTGTCCCCCAACCCCAAATTCTTTTTCAAAAGTTTCTTCTTTTCCTTTCTCTGTTTTTCTTTGCCTTCTCATACTCCCATTTTGTGTATGTTACACCTTTCAGAGTTGTCTTACAGTTCTTAGATATTCCACTTTACTTTTTTTTTCAATCTTTTTTCCTTTACTGTTCAGTTTTGGTAGTTTCTATTGACATATCCTCAAGTTCAGAGATCCTTTCCTCAGTCATCTCCAGTGTACTAATTAGTCCATCAAAGGCATCCTTCATTTCTGTTACAGTATTTTTTTAATCTTTCTTTTTAGTTCTTTCTTAGAATTTCCATCTCTCTCTTTACATTACCCATCTGTTTTTGCATGCTGCCTACTTTTTCCATTAGAGCTGTTAGCATATAAATCATAGTTGTTTTAAATCCCTGGTCTAGTCATTCTAACATTCCTTTCATATTGGAGTCTGGTTCAGATGCTTTCTCTGCCTCTTCAAAGTATGGTTTTTGCCTTATAATATGCCTTGTAATTTATTTTTGAAAACTGGACATGATGTACTGAGTGAAAGGCATTGTGGTAAACAGGACTTTAGCAATGTGGGGGTGAGCTGTGGGGTGGGGAAGGATTCTAGTCTTTGATTAGGACTTTTAATGAGTCTGTATCTTTGGACTGGACTTCATAATTTCTTCTCAGTTTTTACCCACTCCTTAACATGGAATAGGATGGCCAGAGGAGGTTAGAGTTGAATATTCCCCTTCCCTTAGATGAGTTAGGCTCTGATTAAATCCCAATAGGTTAGGCTCTGGTAAAATTGTTGAATGCAGGCTTTAAGAAAAGATGCCTCTGACATATTTTAGATGTTCATTCTTCCCTACCCTCTGCTGGAAGCCCAAGAAGATTTTTCACCAATCTTCATGGTTATAACCTGACAGACATCCTGGAAGTAAAACTCACAAAAGTGTAGGTGTTCCCTCCTAAGACTTCCCTTCCTGGAAGTTTTAATTCTCCCATTTGTCCACTCTGAGCTTCCAGCAATTTGTCAGTTACAATTTAGGCTTTCCCATCCCAGCAGAGGCTCCCACAGAGGTTTCTCCTCATGGGACTCTGTTCTTGTAACATTATTCTCCATATCTGTCAGTCCATCTTTCCAGATTTTGGAGCAATGATTTGCCCTGTAACCTCAATTCTCTGATGGATCTAAGAAGAGTTGTTAACTTTCATTTTGTTCTGGTTTTTATTTATTGTTAGGATGAGGTGATGACTTCCACAGAATTTACATGCTGACCAGAAACTGGAAAACATCCACATTCTTTTCTTTCTATTTTTTTCTCTTTTGAGATGAATTCTTCACAGACCATATCACCATGGTACTTTGTCTCTGCTTAGTTTTGGTCAATGAGAGGACACAGGTGGGAGATCAGAGGATGAAATGAGAATCAGAAGGGGCTATTTCTTTCCTGGCTCCCCCTTCTTTTCACTGCAATGTCCCTAGCAATAATTCAGTATTCCAGGACTGTTGTTTCCACTAACTGTCTTCATCCACAATAACTGCTCTCTGGGTGCCAATAACACCCTTTCCTCTTCTTGTCCATGAGCTCTAGGGGTAGCATAGTTTTCCATCATGGTAGGTCTTTGTGTGTCTCATTACTAATATATGTTTCCTGCAAATAATTTGCTCATTGAAGCTATCTTCATTTGAATCATTTAGGATAGATTTTACTTCTCATTGCAACTGAGTAAATAGATTTATGACACAAACAATAACCCAACCAAGCATAGGCTATTTCTTGACTCTTTGCCATCCCTTTATCCAACAGAGGGATCAACATGATATTAGTAACAATCTCAAATATTTTAGAAAATAAGTTAGGGAAAGGCCTGTGCATTTAGTGCAATTGAGTTAAAATCTCATAAACTGCTTCCATCCAACTTTCTGAAATCAAATTTAAATAAAGTAAATTCTATTTTTCTTTCGCACAAATCTGTAGCTCCCCATGGCAATTCCATATGCTCACTTGAGGTTACTATTTACTATTATTTTTAGTAAGGAGATGACTAAAGCTGACTTGGTGGAATGGAAAAAAATATGGCACCAAAACAGCTCTTGTCAAAGTCACTTTCATGCAGCCAGATATTCTTCATTTTTTTTGTTCAGTCTGAAGCCTTCTCATCAGAGATGGGTACCACTTCCATCTTGGAATAGTCTCTTCTCTTGGCTTTTATGACACCACTCTCTCCAAGGGTTCTTCTCCTCCATTGCCTACTGTAGTTCAGCCTCATTTGCCATCTCCTGCTCCTTTTCACAGTCTTAAATGATGGAAAGTCCCTGATCCTAGATTTTCTTATCTTCTCCTGTTATAGTCTTCCTCAAGCAAATGCATTCATTCACATGACTTTGAGACAAACCTTCCTTGACTTTCTATTCAAGGGTTTCATATATCCCAAACTAGCATCCCCCAAATAAATTTTTTTTAATTCTTCTCTTCTTAAAAGCTGCCCCCCAATATTTTCTCAATTTAGAAATTCACATCAAACTTCAAGTTGACAAGTATGAAGTTTAAATCATGCTTTGTTCCACTTTTTGACGTCACCTCCTTTGCATCACACCCAGCACATCGATGATCCCTGTTTATGATTCTGATTCTCAATTTCATTCTCTTCTCTTTATTTCTAGTCCAGATTACAAAAATCTCTGGCCAAGTTTCAGCAGATCACTCTGAATTAAATCCAGAGTTCCATTCTTATTCCCCTCAAACTTGTTTTCCAAAGAACAAAGAGAATGTTCTTAAAACTAATATTGAATAATATTACTTCCCTTCAAACCTTTTTCTTTGCACCTAGAAAAAAAAAAACCCACAGCATCCTCTATGGCCTGTAGGACCCATCTCTTCTAACTACTAACTTGTCCTCAGTCTTCAAACTCCTAGAATGTCACATTTCTATTACAGCCACGTGCTTCTTCTTCCTATTGCTGAAACACACCAAGCTCTTTCCAGGCTTGGAGTCTTTGAACAGGATGTTCCTTCTGCTGAAAACACTTTCCTCTTCTCTTTGCATATCTAGTTCCATTTCACCAGTCAATATTTGAATAGTCACCATCAAAAATCTATCTTCCTGACTCTTGTTAAAGTGAAGGTCAGGTTTTAAGAAAGGAAGAATTAAAAAATGCTCCCCATTATCATCCACCTCAGTACCATGTTTTTTTTTTCTAAATAGTGCTTGATTACAATTTGCAATTCATTAAAATATTTTTTGTTTTCTTATTTTATCGTATGTTTCTCTCACTAGAATGTGACAAGAACCAGAGATCATGTCTATTTTGTTCATTTTTGAGCCACAGCAGAATAGTGAGCTTTAAGTGGTCATCATTAAATATTTTTACATCAATTTTCAATATTTAGAAACCTATTCTCTCCCTTTGTTTGAATGCTTTTATGCATTAATCTGCCATCTTAGATTTTCCTTGCTGAATAATTATTTTCTCTTCTCCCTCAGAAAAACCTACACAGCACTGGCACCAATGTAACAATTTTCTACCCCTCTACTCACTTGGTATGAATGATAAATGACATATTTGGTAAAAAAAAAAAAAAAAAAAGTTCAAGGCAATTGGCTTTGAGAAGTTTAAAATAGCTACTTTGAACCATTTTTTCTTCCCCCAATAAACTTAGTTCATTGAAATAAAATATGCACAAACTATTCTCAAATATAAAGTTTGGTTCTAATAGCTGATCAATAATTTTTTTATGTTGTGCTTTTCAAATAATCCACTTAAAATACCTTAAGACTTTGTAATAATCAGGACCATATTCTTTAGTGCATTCTTTTTATAGAAAGAAATAATGAAATTAGTTTTCTTTCTTAAATAAAATAAAATCTATGTCATTGAGTTTTTACTAAAAAGCTGGAAACCTGATGGAATCCTAACATAATAATGTATGTGTTTTAGCTAGATGATTAGCAAGAAAAAAAGGGAGAAGGGGAAAGTAAGGTCATAAAGTATCTTATAATCAAATATCAATGACTTTTTTGCTAGGAATTAGTTACCCATAAAAAGACCATGTATGCTACATCAGAGGTGTAAAAGGGAGGTTTATCAAAACAAAATCAATACAAGTAGACATCCTTGATCATTTTTAGGAATTTTTTTTTAATTTTAAATAAAAAAGAAGAGGAGCCTGTATTTCCAAGGAAATGATGGATTCCTACTTTTTGCAACAGATACTTCCTCTAGGCAAGTTCCAATGTCATTTGTAACATCTCCAACAATTTTAGTCATCTGAAGAATCCAAAACCCCATACGGTCCATAAGAGAAGCTTCATCATCTTTTCCTATTTCAGTTTCTATCTGTAACTCAGATAGTCAACAATTAAAAAATTCATCAGCTTCAGATAGCCTTGCTCTAAAAGACCATAGATAGAAACAGAGAGGGAGGGAGGCAAAACACAAGAGACTCTTAAATACAGAGAACAAACTGAGGGTGGATGGAGGGGTGAGGGACAGGGGAAATGGGTGATGGGCACTGAGGAGGGCACTTGTTGCGACGAGCACTGGGTGTTGTATGTAAGCTAATTTGACAATAAATTATATTTAAAAAAAAAGACTACCAGGGAAATATAAGATCACCCATCTATTTTGAAGAGAATTACTTGAAAGTAGGCTCATAGTGTTAGTTAGTTTAATTCACTATTTGATAGTCTCTACACATTATGCAGGTCACTCCTCTAGGTACCCCAAGGCTCTTAGAAAATCACAATACATATTTGATGCTAAAAAAATATTTGTTAAATTCAGAATTAATGGAGTCTCTATCTCTAAGGAGTAGCTGAACTTTGGATATACTGTATCATGTAGATTCATTTTTTTTAAATCCCAATCCAAATTTTCTTATAACTTAAATAATAATCATTATAAGCACACTAACTCTACCCTTGGATATGATAGTGCTGCAACCTCATCTCCGTAAGATCAGATAGAACAAACTAGATGAGTTTTACCTCAAGTACAGGTCACCCCAAAACTGTAAATTAATGATTCTAACACATGATTGAAATCATAATGACCAAAATACTACCCTCCCACGAGTATCTTTAGGTTGAACCAAGTCTGACAAAAACCAATTGAGCATCATCTGTACTGAATTATTGGCAAATCCTGGCATTAAGATATCTTAACTATGAGCTCACCTGGGTGGCTCAGTCGGTTAAGGACCCGACTTTGGCTCAGGTCATGGTCTCCCGGTTCACAGGTTTGAGCCCCGTGTTGGGCTCTGTGCTGACAGCTCAGAACCTGGAGCC
The DNA here is from genome assembly GCF_022079265.1 of Lynx rufus. NCBI lineage: Eukaryota > Metazoa > Chordata > Mammalia > Carnivora > Felidae > Lynx > Lynx rufus. Next base: position 51,639,379 of record NW_025814845.1, read on the forward strand.
TGCTTCAGATTCTGTGTCTGCTTCTCTCTCTGCCCCTCCCCCGTTCATGCTCTGTCTCTCTGTCTCAAAAATAAATAAAACATTTAAAAAAAGATATCTGATCTGTGCACAGGTAAGCATCCTTTGTTTAATAGTTCATTATTTACCTAAAAGCATTATTCTAAATAAAGGTAATAGAAGTGATGCTTTTTTTAGAACAGAATTTTACCTAACTCACATAAAAGGTCATCTGGAACTTTGCATTCATTATTTTAACAAATACATTTCAGTGTTTTGAGGCATGCCTTATCCTATAAAAAATACTATTTTATTATTTTATATTTTGTGAAACTTCTTTCTGACAAAATGAAATTTTAGTCTCTGTGTCTCCCTTTAATATATGAGAAAAAAATTATTGCAAAATCACCATTTGCACATTAATAAGTTTCACCAGGTAAAGGAAAAAATGAACTTTAAAAGTACACAGAATGACAATCAGGAAAAGTTATGGGCATTTTCTAAGACATTCAATTGCCCTGATTATGAATTGTTTTAGTTATGTCAAGATTTCATTTTATCAGAACTAGTGTCTTACAAAAAATAAATAAATAAATAAGAGAGAGGAACTTTCCTTATGTGGAATCTGTAAGGAGTAAGAATTTTCAACAGTCTTTCCTGTTTTAAGTCATTCCTCCAATTTTAGATGCACCTGCTGCTTCTATTCCTAGGTATTTCAAGGTGTTCTCAGAAGGAAATAACTCACTTCACCGCACTGTAATCCTCCATTGCAGGCAGTCGGATTTCCCTTTGCTCTGATCTGTTAAGCCAGTTCCCATTTGCCTTCTCCCTTCCATAATTTTATTGACACATTTTCTTTGCTGCCATCTTCTCTCATTCATTTTGCCCATGTGGATTTATTTTCTTTTCTATAACTCTCAGGGAGCATAGATAAATGGATATGTTTAGTCAGAAGTGTATAGACATTTTTTAAAGTATAGGAATATAGATAACATCATTTTTAATCTATCCACCCATATAAAATTTATGTTTAATATGTTCTTCAATATATTTTTTTAAATAGTATATAAAGAGAAAAATAGAGGTTATGGGAATGTACCATATGTCTATAGTGGTTGTACTGATACAGTTGTTCATATTCTTCATTTTTATTTCTTTTTAAGTTTTTGAGATTATGCGTGTTTCTTTTTATATTGGAATATAATTTATACTTTGTTCTCTTACAGCACAATTAGATTAGAATATCTTATACTTGTACTATTCATCCTGAAAGTAGATACTCTCTCATGTTTTCATGTTGGAAAGAAACATGAAAAAGAAGGCAAAAGAAATAGAGAGTAAGGTGGTCTGGCATTTTTTACTTAGTTTGAACTGTTTTGGTTGGTTTGGCTGCAAATGGTTCCCTTGTACATTAGTTTCCCTGGGCTTCCAAAACAAAGTAGCACAACTGGGTAGTTTAAACACCAAATGTATTATCTCCCAATTTTGGAAGCTAAAAATCCAAGATCAAGTGACAGTAAAGCATTCTCCTTCTGAAGGTGGTAGAGAAGGATGTGTTTTGTTAGTTCCTTGATTTCTGGCAGCATAATTGTAATCTTCACATGGTGTCTGGTCATACACTGATGACCTCATCTCAACTTGACCATTGGCAAAGATCTTTTTATAAATAAGGTCACATTCACAGATATTGGGGGTCAGAACTTCAATACCTTTTTCGGGGACCCAACTCAACACAAAATACCTCGTTCATGTCAAAAGATCCTTGGGAATCCTAAAATTCTATTCACTGCATCCACACGGACTTCATGTTGATGCTCCAAACCGACTTCTTCTAAAAAACAACTGTCCTCGAGCAGTGGATCCCATCCATAGCAGATCATTAGAATCACTAAGAAGTGTTCACAAAATAAATATACCAGTACTTTCCAGTCTTAGAGGTTCCAATTGACTAGGTATGGGTAAGGGGATAGGCAATGTAAATTAAAAAATCTCTGCAACTCTTTTAATGGTCACTCAGATACGGGAGTCACTCATCTCCAAAGTATGCACCCCTGGGTATGCAGAATATAATCTACTAGAGTGCAAGAAAAAAATTAGCAGAGCTTCTATTTCTGTTCATTGAGACTTTTTAAATGTCTTTTTATATGTATTTTTCACAATGTACCTTATGTTACAGTAGAAATCATACATATAAAGGTATATGTGTGGGTATATATAGATATATAATTTATAAATTAGAATATATAAAGGAGGCATACTTTTTAAAATTTAATTTATAGTTAGTTAACATATAGTATATTAGTTTCAGGTGTACCATTTAGTGATTCAACAGTATAGTATCTGTCTTTCTCTGACTGACTTATTTTACTTAGCATCATACTCTCTAGCCCCACCCACATTATCGCCAAAGCAAAATTTCATTCTTTCTGATGGAGGAATAATATTCCGTTGTATATATACCACATCTTCTTTGTCCATTTATCAACAGATGGATACTTGGGTTGTTTCCACAATTTGGCTATTATTGATAATGCTGCTATAAATATCAGCATGTATCCTTTTGAATGAGTATTTTTTTTATTCTTTTGGTAAATACCTACTACTATGATTGGTGGATCCTAGGGTGCTCTATTTTTAACTTTTTGAGGAACCTCCATACTGTTTTCCCGAGTGGCTGCACCACTCTGCATTCCTACCAACAGGGTAAAAGGGTTGCCCTTGATCCACATCCTCACCAACACCTGTTGTTTCCTGTGTTGTTAACTTTAGCCATTCTGACTGGTAGGAGGCATATTTTCAAAACTTTAACTGAGGGGAGACTGCAAGCCAAGGCTTTTGGAGAACACTGCCTTAAAGGGTACTGAGATGGATTATTATCTGGTCTTCTGTATCATGCAGGTACTCACTGAAGATAAACACAGTCATGAGGATGACAATGACGGGCAGGACTCCCACTGGACTTGCAATAAAAATATGTTTATGGGACATTATAATAGATAAGTTTGTACATACTATGGGGCACTTAATTTGTATCACTAAAATGTTCCAAACACCATCCTCATTATATACTATGGGTATTTTTTGCTAAACAATGAACAAACTGTATGTATATATACGCTTAATGCATAAATCAATGTTTCACTGGTACATTTTAAAGCAAACGCAACACATTGAGATGAGAGGATTTTACTTTAATTTTAAACTTGAAAAATAAGTGAAAAGATAGACCCAAAATTTAAAGAACAATAGGTGTAGGGAATTCATTTACATGGTAGATTGTTATATAGCTTGAAGGAGGAGAGAGAGAAAAAAGAAAATAGGAAAGGGACAAAGAAAGATTTTTTTTTTAATGGAAGGAACATAGAAAGATTCCAGGTATTAAATTAGAGGGAAAATACCTTCCTTATAAACAATAGAGTCCTGCCAATTGTGCTGAGAGAGAATGAGGTGGAATTGATTGTGCCAGAATTAGATAAAGCACTAGCTAAACAAAGAGCTTCTGGCATTCTGAGGAAGGAGCCAGAAAGTACAAAAAAAGATCAGCTCAGTGGCAGTCAGCCATTAGATACCAATGAAGCTAATCCACACCACAAACTTGTGAACGAAGTAGATTTTCCTCCTTGTCTGTTCTCACAAATAATCATTAATTTTAAGCACAGCTCGGGCAGGTGCGCGGAGAGTCCCTGCTGTTTTGACATTGTGTTGGAGCCTTTCCAAGCAGCAAGCTGGTACAGTCCTCAAGTCCCTTCCACTTCGCTGCTCCTCAAATTCACTTACATCTCTAGACAGCCCGTCTCCTACCTGTGACATGCAGGGGCAGACCAGCAATTCTGGCATCCAGAGAGGTTCGTTTTCAAAAATTTGGAGCCAAAACATCCATAAACCTATGCTGTGAGTGGCAGCAGGAGCATCCAGTCACTGATATAAACTGTCTAGGATGAGTCTACTTGGTTAATATGCTTATTGATCATCAGCCTATTAGATCAGCTACTGTGGACTGGATTTCTGACATCTTCATGCTCAAGGAGATGTGCTATGTACTCTGACTCACTGCACTTAAGATCAGCGCAAGTAATACAGGAATTTATACCGGATTCAATGTAAAGAAGGCATTCAAAAGAAAAAGGCTAAGTTCTTACAGTTCTAAACCTTCACCATTTTAGTTTCCATGGTATATTCGACAATGCTCAAGACTGAATGTCCGTTTACTTTGCTCATCCATTTTGCCTTCACCCTTGGGGAGGGGGAGGCAAATAAGAAATGAAAGAGGAAAAGGCTAGAAGCTGTTTTATCTGTCTCTTTTCTCCCCTTCTTAAGGCCTAGAAATTCTTCCGAGAAAGAGCATTAGTAGGTATATCAATGGTTACAGTTCATTAAATAACAGATGTCACAGAGGGATTGCAAGCTCCAGGGAAAATGTGCCCCAGTTGTGCACACAGCACTCCCCTGTCCCCAAAGATTTATAGACAGTGCCACATGTCTTGGTGAAAGATCCACTGTGTCCACTGAGAGCTTTCCTGGTGGTGAACAGAGTGAGGCCACATGAGGAACCATTTGTAACATAAAGACATCTGCCACGTTGCCAACTCTTCCCCCAAGATTTGGTGAGGACCACTGATGTATGTAAAGATAACTTCAAGTTCCTTAGAAAGAAAGACCTGTGAAATAAGTGCATTAATTTTCCTTCGAAGTTAGCAGGAAGCTAACGACCCTACCCATAATATGTGGGTACAGCTGTTGACACATAGATTAGATGGACTGCCCACTAACATGGAAGAATAAATGACAAAGTTAGAAGATAAAAATATGAAACACTATTGTCTCCTAATATCCTAGGAACCAATGCTCTGTTCACTGAAGGAAAGATTTATGTGGATGCTATCAAGACACAGAGAATGTGAGTTCCCTAAGTTTCACATACTAGGAAATAACTTTTATAAAATACACTATACAAAGATCATCTGTAAGTGGATAATATATTTTTTAAGAAAGGGAACTTGACAAATTAAAAACCAGTGAAGAGTGCAACAACATCTCACTTTTAAGACATCTAAGAAAAAATAAAATAATAAGCCAAAAATTGATAAAGAAAAATCATTCCAATTTTTTGGCTTGAACCCAGGCTACATTCTTTTATAAAGTTTAAGACTATCATGCTTAAAGATAAAGTTACATTTTTCAAAATGGAAACTTGAGGAATTGTGAATACAGTTGGCCCTCTGAGTTAAAAAGATATTCATGTCTTGAATTTTAATTCCAATTATACAGCTTGCGAGCTAATGCCGAACGGACTTGTTTTCCTCTCTGTTTAGAAAAGGGAGGAGAGAAGGGAAAACTACACATGGCATTATTGGAAAGAAGCCAAGTGGCAGAGTGCTGGGGAAGAAATTGGCAGCCACACTATCTGAGATCAAACTGGCGACAACTTTCAATGCATTTCAAAAATAAGATGTAGCATAGTATAACAAGTATAAACTTTTAACAAAAGCGGTGAAAACTCTTGCATTCCCTCCCCCCCCCTTTTTTTTTTTTTGCAATTATCATTCTAGCTTTCTAAGTGTTCCCACTTGATTTCAGCTACATTGCTATTTTGGTATAAATGTCAAGAAAATCTTAAAGACTATATTTTTCTAATCTTGAAAGATGCCTCAACTTTTTTTTGGAGAAAACAAGGCTCTGACAAACAAAAGAAATTTGGAGGCAACTTCTGCCTGATTAAAAATGGAAAATATCAGAAGGAATCCTTGCTAAAGAAAAACAAGCTAGCTATTAAAATTGTTCGCATTCTACAAGACCCATAATCTAGTCCATGATACCTGAACATAATGGCCCCTTTTATGTGAGGCTCTTGGAGCATCTCCAAGGCAGTTATCTTCTTTAATCTCCAAACTATTGCTGCAAGAGAGAGAAGTGCTGTCCATCAAAGCCCCATTTTCCAGATAGTAAATTCTCAAGTGCAAGAAATTTAAGTCTTACTTAATGATCCAGAAAAAAAAGTGGGGGGGGACAGTTAGGAGAGATTTGCCAGGTCTAAAGTGAGTCGTGTTCATCCAGATTGATAGGTATAGTTTTATCCCCTTATATCTCACAATCTCATGGAGGGAGGAATTTACACTTCCCTCCCCATGAGGGAATGATACTGGAGGAAATATATCTGGTAACTCTGTCCACCCGTATCCTCTTATTCACTCTTTCCCTAGAGAAGAGGAATGGCTCATTTTAGGGATGAGATTGAGAAAAAGGTTCTGAGCAGGTGTAGCTCAAACTCCTCTTGGTGCACTCTCCCATCTAGTTTTCTGCTGAATACACTCTGCTCTACATAGGTGACAAGTCTATCAGACCAGGCTCTGCCTACAAAGGATGATTTAAGTTGCAGGTTTAAGTAGGGTCCTCCAACCCAGCTTTTTAGTTATGTTGTTTTGGTCATTTTCTATGGCTATCCTTCAACTGGTTCAGAATATAGAAGAAGTATGAGGGACACTTTCAAACTTTCTCAAGTGCCCTATTAAGTAGTTTAAATCAATCAAAAAAGAGGTCTAGTTCATAAGATTTAGCCTAGTGATAATGATGACCATAATGACAATGGTGGTAATAATGGAAATAACCAGCATGCTTTGTCACCTACCATGTGCCAAACACCATGCTGCCTATAACAGATTTACATGTATTAACTCACCAAATGGTCATATAAGTCTATGAGGCAGAGACTGCAATTACAGTGTCACATGAAAAATTGAGGCAATCAAGGCTTAATAACCTTCCCAAGAGCAGAATTTGCTCTATTCACCACTGTTCTTATTGTCACTAATAACTTCAGGTGTTAAGTTTCTCAGGATCCACATAAGAGTGAAAACAGAAGACCACGGGGGAGGAGAAGGAAAAAAAAAAAGTTAGAGAGGGAGGGAGCCAAACCATAAGAGACTCTTAAAAACTGAGAATAACTGAGGGTTCATGGGGGGTGGGAGGGAGGGAAAAGTGGATGATGGGCATTGAGGAGGGCACCTACTGGGAGGAGCACTGGGTGTTGTATGGAAACCGATTTGACAATAAATTTTGTATTAAAAATAAATAAATAAAATCATGTTATCTGCAAAAAAAATAACTTCAGGTGTTATCTAACCCTCCTCTTATCAGTCATTTTGTAATGAATAGTGTTTATTATTTTTTAAGACTTTTTTTTTATTTTTAGAGAGAGAGCAGGGGAGAGGGGCAGAGGGAGAGGAAGAAAGAGAATCTCAAGTAGGCTCTGTACTGTCAGCATGGAGTCCGATACAGGACTCTATCCCATGACCTGAGCTGAAATCAAGAGTCAGACGCTCAACCTACTGAGCCACCCAGGATGCCCCTATAATGAATAGTGTTTATTATTTTCTAATCTGTTAACCTTGGCATGATGTGCTTATGTATCTATGATTGTTTTTTATGGTAATTTTCAAAAAAAGGTAAGAATAATAACAATAGGGACACTACCTAATGTGTCAAGAACTACATGAAGCAATTATATTGTCTGATAAAATATTCAAAAAAATTGAATGAGGTAATGGTGTTATTATCCCCATTTTACAGATGTGGTTTAGAAACCTGGAGTATCTTTGTTAAGGTTAGTGAGTGTTAAGCAGTTATCAATGCATATGTGTCAGACTCTGACATCCATGATCTCAACTCTATGTCATATAGATGGAATTTGAAATCAAAACATCTTTAATCATTGATCTGTCTGTAACACCCCAGAAGGTTAACTCATATAAAACTTTAAGAAAACATATCCCAATAATAGATTACTTACATATATTATTTTCTTTATATCTCAAATAATTATTATGATGTGCTTTTTGTATATTTAAGTCATAAGTCTCACCATAACTGTCTAGACTTACCATAATTTGGAAAGATTTAAAATGCAAGGGTATTAAAGTGCTTTATAGCACCATATGCACTGTGCTCATCCTGTGAAGCCCCCTGGAAGTATAGGAAAACTTATAGTTCACTTCTCTACCATAATACTTTTGATAATTTGGACTCTCATCAAAAACTCTTCTGCTTTTTCCAGAAAAAAATAATCTGCTATTTAATTATTTTCTATGATTTTCATATATCTCTTCTAGATGAACCATTCTGTTTTTGAACAGTTCATTAGCAACATCTAAAAGTTCCACTTATCATTAAATGGTGAGTTAGAATTACCAAAAAGGAAGCTGTGGAATGCAGCCGGTCCAGCCTACATTGAAACTTAATACAATATGGCCACCTTTCTGTGTTTTGCACTTAATTGGAGCGCAATAAATACCGACTGCTTTGTTGATGTACTGAGTTGAATCAGTGGGAGGATAGATGTGCACAGGATATTCAAGCAGCTTATGGATAAGGAGCATAGTAGGGTACCTACAAACGGAGATTAGAAGCAAAATAGTTTTAAAGATACCCTGCAGCATAACTTCAAACAGTCATGGCTATAGATCACTGGGAAACCCTTGCAGCAGATGGCTCGAGCTAATGCTCAGCTAAAATAAAATGGCTGCTTTCACAAAAATGCCAGCCAATCTCCAAGAGAAGGAGATGAGTTTTCAAATGTAGGACAGTCTGTATGTGTATACAGTGGAGAAAGAGCTGTAACATATAGAACATTTTCAGCTTACATGTCTTAAGAAGCAAGTTCGCTCAATATCTCTCCCCCCTCTCTCTCTCTCTCTTTCTCTCTCATTAACTGCATTCACTTGTTTATATAAATGTTGTTTCACCATTCAAGTCATCAACAACACCACAGAGCACAAACACATAATAGTTTCGGTGACATGAGAAGAAAAAAAGTTGAAAAGCATATTATTCCAGAATTCTATGTTAAATAGGCTCATGGATCTTTCCAGCATACTTGATTTGAAAAAAAGAGAAATATGTGTATGTATATATATGTATATGTATATATACATACATATATATATATATATATATAGTTATCTGCTTCAATGAGCTATATTAAGTATGCACATTTTTATATTAAGCCATTTTGTTCACAGTTGTGGACTGCCCATTATTCATAACAATTGATAGAATGAAGCATATTCATGTTGTACTTATCATAGCACTTCTTAATTTTTACCATGGGCTTCTCATCTATCTGGATTTCAAATAAAAATAATTTAATGTCATAAAAATTGGCTCTGAGGCAAAATAATTAAGTAGGAATTCTCAGCAGAATCTCTCATCTCATCTTTCAGTTTCTTTCCCATTTTTCCTGTCAGTGCCTTTTTCTTGTTAGAAATTCTATCTATCTCCAGTGAACTCATGTTCTCTCTGCCCTCTGATTACCAAAGCTTTTCTTAGCTGTTAAATAAAACCAGATGAGAAGATCTCCCCCACCCATATGAATGGCACCATGGCAGGAGAGGAATCAGGAAAACTGAATGCAGCAGGATGGAAGGCGATCCATGGAACAAAAACAAGAACATTGTTTTAGAACCAGGCAGAGAATTGTGTGTGGTTCCTGGTGCAGATATACTACAGAGGATGCAGTGTGTTTGCTGGGCATCATCAGGAACCACACTTGAAAGGAAGTGATAAAATAATTGACACCATTGTACGACTGAGTTATAATAACTTCATGTTTCACTCCTGCAAGGGTTATATAAAGTTCAAAGAAGATAATGTAGTTAGGGTTGAAGTTGAGGGATTTATTTGATACCCTTTTGTTTTCCATAAGAAGGGATCTTATCTAAAGACTCCTGACTTCTTGCTTGTCCCCTACTCCTCTCTATGGGGGTAGAATGTGATACTCGGTGGATGGGATTGAGCTAATCCATCACAAACCCTAAATAAGAGGGATCTCAAGTACCTCCTGCCTTATTATCCTTAGGTGAGTAGAAGGGCAATGTATCCTTGGGTAAAAGTGTCTGTTCCTCAAAGATCTGGAATGGGAAGACCAGGTAGGACCAGATCCATCTAGCTCATATGGGGCTGCAATTACATCTGTAAGACCTAATCTGTTTTCTCTCTCTCTAACTCATATCTATTTTTCAGTTGGCTCTAAAGACAGAGAATAGAGATGTCACTTAAGAGACCTGATAATAATTTTTAATCTCTACCTAGAATTTGAGTTGTCCTTGATGGGAAGACAAGAACTATTCTGACAATCTTCAAACTATATTCCCCACACAGTAACTGACATCAAATGCCCATAAATCAACTGTGAATTTAATTATATAGATCTTCCTTGACTTACGATAGGGTTATGTCCCGATAAACTCACTGTAAGTTGAAAATATCATAAGTCAAAAATGCATTTAATACAGCTAATCTACCAAGCCTCATAACTTAGCCTAGCCTAATTTAAACATGCTCAGGAAACTTGTATTAGCCCACAGTTGGGCTAAAATCATCTAACACAAAGCCTATTTTAAATTAGGTGCTGAATATCTTATGTAATTCATTGAATACTATACTGAAAGTGAAAAAACAGAATGGCTGTATGGGTGTAGAATGGTTGTAATTGTATTGCTTGTTGACCTTCACGATCATGTGGTTAAGTCGCACCTACAGCTGCTACTGCCCAGAATTACAAGAGAGCATCATAATGCTTATCACTAACCCAGGAATAGGTCAAAATTTGAAATTTGAAGTACAGTTTCTACTGAATGTGTGTTACTTCCTTACCATAGCAAGTCAAATAAATCAAGTCAAACCATTTAAGTAGGGGGCCATCCCTATTTTCAAACCTGATACGTCACTTATTTGTCTGAATTGTGGTATTTTCTGTAGCAATTAGAGATGTCTTTATGTTTTTTTTATATTCAGAATACAATTCTATACCACCTATTATTATCCAGTTCACCACTTAAGCCCCAGCTAAGGTCCCATGACTTTCCTTACCTAAACTCCCAGTTATTTGCCCATTGTACTTTCCCATTTGACTCATTTTGAGTGCCACAGCATTTTTTCTTTTTCCTTTTGTGTTATCTAAATGTCAGCTGTAGTTTTCTTCCCAACTTGAGCCCAGATAATATTTTACCTTCCATGAACTACAGAAAGTACAATACCTTCCATAAGATCTCTGTCAATGTATGGGGTTCATGAATCTCTGGTGACTTCTGGTTCCCTTCCCTTGCCCCTGACTTCCTTTTTGTGCTGGATTTTTGGCCTCTACTCTTTTACTCTCCTCAATCTCTATCCCACTGTGGATCCAAACTTGGAATACTACTCTTTTATTGTGCTTCCATAAAAATAGATCAAAAAAAGTGCATGTGCCTAGCACATATTTAAAGGTATTAGCAGATGAAAGTCTGGGGCACCTGAGTGGCTCAGTTGGTTAAGCATCTGACTCTTGATCTCAGCTCAGTTCATGATCTCATGGTTGGTGAGACTGAACTCCACCTTGGGCTCCACTGGTTGCGCAGAACCTGCTTGGGATCTCGCTCTCCTCTCGCTGCCCCTCCCATGCTCACTCTCTCCCTCACAAAATAAACAAACATTTTTTTTTAAAACAAGAGAGAGATGAAAGACACTTACATAGAAGAAATGAAAAATCATAATTAAAATTCAATATTAAATAGTGTTGTACTTAAAAGTTCACTTTGTCATTATTCAATATCGCTTGGCCATCCCCTATTTTTCTCCTCCCATTTCTTTTTTTTTTTCTGCCCTGTGCTCCGCTAGGAAATAAAAAAATAAGAATAAAGGAAAGTAAATATTTCTTACAGCCCCTTTTCTCAAACGCCGGTCAAGACTCTTCATATTCAACAACTCAGCAGAAGCTTTGAAAGTACCACCTATGAGTAGGGTGGACAGAATTCAGGGTATCACATAATGAAGGTTTCATCCTTCTGGCCACATTTCTAATACTTACTTTATTGGAATTTCATGATAACAAGTCTTCACTCTCCAACTCACTGAATGAGTCTCCTAGTCAAGGAAAATATTTGTATTTCACACCTTCACAGTATCCAGCATAGTGTAAGGTACACAATGTTTTCTTAGGGCAGTAAAAGGAGTGCTACCTAAGGAATTGCTCAGCTAACTTAAGCCCAGATCAGGCTAGGGAATAAATAAACCAAGTCCTTAAGATCTCCAACTCCTTCTACTTTCATAGGCAGTTAGCTTTATCTGAATTATCAAGTGATTCCACTCTTCTTTTTTGTCTTTGATCCTTTCCAACTACTACTTCAGCTTCAGAGTCGGTCCCTGATTTCCACGATCCTTAGTTTGAAGCATAAACTCTACACAGATCAACTGCTTAGTTCCTTAGTGGGAAGGGACAAAACTGTTCTCTTGAAAAACTAAGAGGAAGTGAAACATCCTGTGGGGAAAAAAAATCTGTTTCATTTAATTGTTATTTCAACTTTGTTGCTATTTACTACTAAACTAAAATCACGTCCATGACACAGAGAAAGACTAGAAAGAAGTGTCAGATATTGCAGCCAAGTTCTAACAACCTTGTAGGCAGCACCACAGAAAATTCCCTTAAATTAGGAACAGGTAAGATTATTTATGTCACTGGAAATATTATATCCTAGTATCTGAAAAACAAATTTCTAAGCACATTTCATTCTAGACCATCTGCTTAATTTCTTAACTCATGCAGTATAATTTTGAAATATTAAAATCTTAGTTCACCAAAACAATTTAAAATACCATTTGCCTTTTTCTTTATTTCTCTGAAATCAAGGATTACTTATTCATTAAATATTTATTAAGGACATGGTATATACTAAGCACATTGCAAGGTGCTAAAATGCAAACATGTATAGTCTTTTGAGGAAAACTACTATTACTACTATTACTATTACTCCTCCTAATAGATTTTGAAAATCATCAATTTTTTTTTTGCTAGGAATAGTATTTCATACCTCTGCTTTAGTACAAAAAAAAAAGCAAATTTTCACAACAATTTAAATTAATACTGCCAAGCAACTAATGTCAAAATTTAGAAACGACCATTGTGTCACTTTGTTTTGTTTAAGCATGTATATCTGATAAAAGAAATCCTTCCACCATTCATGGAACACCATAATTTCCTAAGTGAAACAGACCATCTGAGGGAGAGTAGAAAAATATTCCTTACTTGTCTCCACATCTTTCCATTGACCATGAAACCCAAGCTCTGCATAACCATAAAACTTGGCATTTATTCTCTATATCTAAGAAGAGCATTTAGAAGACCTTGAAGAAAGACAGACATATCCTTGGAAGTAGCTCCATACACAGGAAGAAAATTCTTCAAACTAATTTCTAATTTTGAAAATGTAAATACTATACATCACTGGGAAAATCATGAGAAAAGAACTTGCTCGGTTGGAAAGGCAATAATATGAAAGGAAAATGGAAGTGGATGACATTTCAAAAAAGCATTAGAAGGAAGTCAAAAAATGCAATAACAAAATATAAACCAGCTATACTGGAAGAAAAAATAACAAGCATAAACTGGTGCTGAAGAAAATAAAATCCCTGACAAGGACCCATATTACAGGCCATACTCTGACTGCAAAGTGATATTCATATTAGATGAATAGTTTTTTTAAAGGCTAGGCAATTAGTAAATTTTTCATATTCTTTGGTAAAGAGAAAATGAAACCACAACTATAGGCTCCTTAGAAATTAGGAACAGAATGATTATATATCAAACTAAATTTATAGCCACAGTTAATGCTGCATGCTTTATATTAAAGAAAAAAGGAATAAAAACAATTGAACTGGGCACTCAGTTCAATATGCTAAAAAAAAAGAAAAATGAAATAATCATATGAAAAGTAAAGGGAAATTATTTATTAAAGAATAGAAATTAACAAATTGAGAAACATGTCTCCAGAGCTAATTATCTGAACACATCATTAAAACAGACTGATGGTGTTATTAAGAAATAGGGGAAGGAAGGGAATGAGGGAGAGAGGAAAGAGAGAGTGGGAGAGAGGAAAATAAAAGACTTTCTGGAATGAGAAAATTGGAAAAGGTATACCATTCATCATGAAATGTAAATGCTTGGGAATAGTTAATACAAAATCTTTGAAAGTAAAAGTAATGTAAGAAGCCTTATCATATGATATATTAAAACCTAAATAAATAAATGGATGAATAAATAGATAATAAATACATGAAATAAGCAGATGTATAAAATAATTCCTTATGCCAGTGAAGAAAGATAAATTTAAAGAAACAAAGATTATTGAGAACATTGAAAGATGTAGTGGTACCTTACACATATCAGAATGGCTAAAATCAACAACACAAGAAAAACGGGTATTGGTGAGTATATGGAGACAAAGGAAAACTTGTGCACTATTGGTGGGAATGCAACACTGGTGCAGCCTCTGGAGAAAACAGTATGAATTTGCTCAAAAAGTTAAAAATAGGATCCAGTAAACACACTGTTAGGTATTTACCAAAAGACTACAAAAATACTCAAAGGGGTACATGCATCCCAATGTTTATAGCAGTATTATCTACAATAGCCAAATTATGCAAATAGCCCAAGTATCCATCAACTGATGAATGGGTAAGGAATATGTGCTATTTACACACAATGGAATATTATTCAGCCACGAATCATGAAAATGAATGAAATCTTGCCTTTTGCAACAACATGGATGAAAATAGAGACTTTAATGCTAAGCAAAATAAGTCAGTCAGAGAAAGACAAAGACCATATGAGTTTACCCATATGTAGAATTTAAGAATCAAAACAAATGAGCAAAGGGAAAAAAGAGAGAAGGAGAGAAATCAAGAAACAGACTCTTAACTCTAGAGAACAAATTGATGATGACCAGAGGGAAGGTGGGTAGGGGGAATGGGTTAAATAGGTGATGAAGATTAAGAAATGCACTTGCTGTGATGAGCACCAGGTGATGTACAGAATTGTTGAATTACTATATTGTACATCTGAAACTAATATAACACTGTATGTTAACTGGAATTAAAATAAAAACTTCAAAAGCAAAAAAAAAAAAAATATATATATATATATATATATAGGTATATTCTCATATCACAATTTTTTTCCAAAATGAATTCAAAATGGATTAAATATTTCAATAATAAAAAGAAAACATAAATGTATCAGAATGAGAAATTACTTTTAATTACCTATTTCAAAGAATAAAATACATAAACTTTGACAGTTTGAATACACAAAAACTAAAAACACAATAAAGGAAAAATATCATTAATGAAGTGAAAAGACAAAGACCAAACTTTGAAAGAAAACCCACAGCCTACACAGCAATAAAATGTTCAGTATCTTCAATACAAATAGAACTTCTACAAATCAGTATTCAAAGTATGAATAATCCATTAGAAAAAAAGGCCAAATTTCATGAATATGCTATTTATATAAGAAACACAAATGAGCAATAAACTACATTTTAAAAAACCCAACCTAACTGAAGAAATTCTGATTAAAACAGCAATAAAGGAAGTTCTAGACTTACCTAATGAGTAAAACTTATGTAAACTATAATATTCATTGTTGGTGAGCAATTATCATAAGGACAGTTAATACACAGATAAGTAGTAACTTCTGGGAAGATTATTTATTTATATGAAAGTAATAAAACATTAAATGAAATTTTTCCTAATATCTGAAGAAGTGAGCTCTGGGACACAAAATCAATAGAAATAAATATCAAAAAAAGCTGATGAGTCAGGTACTTTTTTAGTACTTTTTAAAAAAATGTTTTTTAATTTTTATTTATTTTTGAGAAAGAGAGAGACAGAGTGCAAGCAGGGGAGGGGTAGAGAGAGAGGGAGACACAGAATCAGAAGCAGGATCCAGGCTCTGAACTGTCAGCATAGAGCCTGACACAGGGCTTGAACTCACAAACCACGAGATCATGACCTGAATCGAAGTTGGATGCTTAACCAACTGAGCCACCCAGGTGCCCCTTAGTACTTATTAAGAAGAACACAAATGATTATGCTTTATACGAACCTCACTTTCTTCCTGTTTGATAAACATAGCTGAACAGGGAAACAGAAGGTATTTCAAATAGTCTAAGAGAGAGCTATGTCTTGCTCTTCCCCTAAAGCCAAATAATGAAGCTCTGAGAGAATTAATTAAAGAGACTCACATCTCATTCATTAGTTGGGGATCTTCTCATTCAGTGGATTGAATTATCTGCACATAGGAATATTTGAGCAGAGGTGAAAACAGGAAGTAGAGAGAAAGTAGAACAGAAGAGGAGTAGAGTGGTGTAGCCTGTACTCCTACCATTTTGTCTTGGGGAAAGCAGACATTACAGAAAGCAACAAAACTTAAAACACCCTGTTCTTCTGAAAGTCACAAAGGCAGACAAGGAAGCAAGAGGAACCCAGAAACAAAAGGCTGTGTTGTAAACCAAAAAGAGGACCTGAGGTGTGTTGGCCAGAGATCTCAATGGAGCAGACATTGCATGTCAAACAACTGAGCAATGAAGAGATCCCTTCCTAGAATCATACAAACATCCCAAGACAGCCACCAAATGAATGCTTGCCACAGGATACATGGCAGTCAACAGATCCAAGACATGACCTAACCAGGCAAAAAAACTTACTTTCTTTCTTTCTTTCTCTCTCTCTCTCTCTCTCTCTCTCTCTCTCTCTCTCTCTCTCTCTATTTTTATCATACCTCCCATCCTACTAGCTGGAAAAGAAAAAAGCATAAAAGGGAAAATAGAGATCGAATCAATATCTTAGGAACAGACTGTTTCATTTGTACCCCAAGTCCCTCAAGCCTAGCTGTCACTAGGAGAAGAGATATACAATAAATTGGATATGCAATTGGACCTTTATTTTATTTATTTAAAAAAAATTTTTAATGTGTACTTATTTTTGAGAGGGAGAGAGTGAGAGAGAGAGAGCACATGAGCATGAGCAGGGGAGGAGGAGAGAGGATCTGAAATAGGCTCTGTGCCGACACAGAGAGCTTGATGGGGCTCAAACTCACCAACAGAGAGATCATGACCTGAGCCGAAGTTGGATGCTTAACCAAATGAGCCACCCAGGTGCCCCTGCAATTGGACTTTTAAACTGGACTTGAATTGACTAGACTTTCTTATAAATACCTGAATGTAACAAGAAGGCTGAGGGAACTGTCCAAAATGTCCAGAAAGAATGGAAAAGGAAATCTGAGAGAGCACAGAAAAAGGTAATTTGACCATTCAGACTGTTCAATAGACCTGCTATATGTCCCACAGTTCCTAAAATAATGCATCCCCCTTCACCCAGAAATGCCACTTCTGGAATTTATCTGTGGTGACACAAAGATCATATTGTCAAATCAAACTATGTAAATCTTAGATTTTACACAATATCAAACTTCACTAATGATTTAACTGATACAGGGGAAAAACTTCTCGTTGGAGGAATCTGAGACCGTCAGATACAGCTTCCAATAAAAAAGGACTTTCTTCTCTCACAACAGGATATTGTTTGGCTCCAGATTAACAGATGAAGTGTTTGAGCAATGTATGTATACACATCGCTCATGCAGGGGAAGCCATTTGGGCTATCTTACATTAATTACAGCTTCTGTGGCCTTCCTCAGCTAGCCATCCCCCCATAAATTTATAAATTGCAGGGTTATTTACAATAAGCAGTTTCAACAGAATAGTTTTTCCCTGCTAAAGATCTTTTCATAGATAAGAATTTGCCATTATCCTTCTGCTAGTAAATATCATGAGTGGATTTATCAGGTCATTTGTATGTTTACCAGGAGGTCATTAGTATGTTTGCCAGATTTAATGCAGTCATTCTTTGGTCCTGGACATCTCTAGGAGAAAGTAATTGGAACAGGACTGCTGCAAATTCTTTTCTTCCCAAGCCCCTAGTGAGAGCATCAGGTAAAAGTGTAGTTTTCAGGTACAGGATGTTTAATTCAAACAACTGTAACTACCTAAATATATGACAAATGAATAAGTTAATTGCTCATGCATTCATATTATGAAATAGTCTATAGTCATTATGAATAATAATAGGCAGACACCTATGTTTTGTCATGAAATTACGTTTATGAGAAATAGCTTAGTGGACAGGAAGTTTACAGAATATCGCTTCCTGGCGTTCTGAGGTCAAGGAAGTTTACAGAACAACACATACCATATGATACAGCATGACATGAATTTCATAACACATACACACACATTTAGAAAAAAAGATTAGAATGCTTCCGAAAAAAATATATATTAACAAGATCCCTGTTTATCACTTTTCCTGTCAAACAGATTTATTCTAATCTTGAGTTTTTTAGCAGTTTCTCCAGGTTCATAAAGACACATCACACCAAAAATAGTCTAATTCCCTTAGACGTACCTTACAAAAGAAATTTTCTTAACCTTGATTTACTGCAAAAAAAAAAAAAATCTGGAAATCATTATAACCCTCCTCATTCACCCATTAGATATAGCTCCTTTCTTCTCCAATATTTCCCTGTTTACACATATATAACAACATGTCACAGGTATGTGCACTTTTGTTTGTCTCTTCTACTAAGTTGTGAAATTCCCTCAGGCAGGAGCTACCTCTACTTTCTTTCTATCCCTATTAAAATACCCGACATGCAGGATCTATTATCAGCAGCGTTCTTTTTCTAATCTGGACAGGAAGAAAAAAGAGAAAAGAATAAAGTACTATAAGGCATTGTACCATGTGTCACAGGAAATAAAAACAAAGATACAGTGATTATTTGCATTCTTAAGAATTTAGTTTGTAAAAATAAGATATGATCGCAACTTGTTTGCAAATTGTGGGCCAAAGTTTCTATAGGAGCAGAGTAACTTCTACCAAACTCTACTTCCGTCCCTTTCCTACTTTGCTCCACCCTCTGTAGGGTAGGAGGATTATATCTCTCAGGAGTTTGTTCTCCAGGTAACAGAAAATCCAACAAATAGTAGTTTAAACCAATACAGATTCATTATTCATATATCGCTAGAAGTCTAGAGGCTAACAGTGGCTGGCCCTGGTTCCTCTTTTCAATAAGAAACCAAAAGCTTTCTTCTTTTCTGCTTTTCCATCCTCACTTACCCCATTGGTGTGGGGCCTCATAATCTCAAGATGACTGCTCAACTTCAGATACTACGTCTACATTTCAGAGAGGAGGAGGTGAAGGGCTCAGAGGCAAAGAGGCATGCCTGGTAAATATGTCATATTTCATCAGGAATTTAAAAGCATTCCAAAGAGCTCCACTTAGCTGACAGCGCTCACAGTTCATTGGACAGAAAAAGAGTCCTAAAGTCATGACTAGATAGAAACTAGTTAAAGAAGAACAACGTACTGGCCAGAAAAACGACAGCCACATTTGTTAAGCTAGTTAGTTATTGCCTGGGATGTTTCTTGGACTACAAACATTTGTGAGGAGTGTTACCACGTTTTCAAGTCACAAACCCATATGAAGCTTTTTCTGTTTAAATTATTGACTCACATTCGTGTGATAAGAAGACTTGGCCAAGACTAGCCTCCTCTATTTATGCCCAGCCATGCCTCTTTTTCCTACCTCTTTATTTAATGTAGTTATGTGGACAAGCAAACTGAAGACCTGCCCCTTAACAAGTCCTGCCAATTATACTCTTTGCCTTGTTTCTTCTATGTAGACAGTCAAAGAAGACCAGTTTTAAGAATTCCATTAAAGAGGCTGAGGGATATGAGCAGAACTTACTTAAGCTTGAGCATCGTTCTTTTTCTCCAAGCTATTACTAACATTTTCACTGGGGGCCATATGTACTAAGTCATTTATATAGAAAGTGGTATTTCCATTTTCATTTTTATGATTTTTGGGAAACCCTGTAAGCAGCGAGGGGAACTGGAATGTTTAAATTATTTTACCATGTTCTCTCCGTAACACTAGCTATGTCTCCATATCCCATTTTCTAACAGACCCATGACAGGCATGTAGCAATTGGCTCCATGAGTGCATACATATTTGGATTTTCTCAACCAACAGACAGTAAAAATGTAACTACTACAGCATGATGTGTATTAAGTACACTGATGCTATAAAAGGGTTTCTGTGTACAGAAAAGTTGAAAACCCTGCCCCAAATTGAGGTAAAGCAGATTTTTTTTTAAATCAAAGAAATAAGCATGTTTTCATGGTCTGGCATTTTAAAATGTTAGAAGAATTAGGGGACACATAAGACCAAGAAACCAACATGAAAACAAAATTATACTGGCAAGGTAAAATGAAGAAACACATCTATCTGAAGAAACAGATGTAGCAATACATGAAAACATTCAAACTTAGATTTTTAAGAGCAATATACAAAATATGCATGGTTAATGCATCTAAATGATATGTCACATCAGAAATAAAGAAAAATTCCCCAAAGTTGAGATTTTTGAAATGTGTTATGGCAAAACAAGTATTTTTCAGTTTACATGCTATTATATAACAAAAATACTTACTGAAGTTGGTGAATAGCTTTCTATGAATGAACATCAGAAAGAAAATTAGTCACATATCTTATTTTGTTGTCTTTTTTTATTTTCAAGGAGAACATTTGTTGGAATAGGAAGTATGAGAAAAACAATGGTAAGAGGGAATTAAAACCAAAAGACATCATCAAAAGAGAATTTAGGCTCCTTAGGCTCTTACTTAGTGGTTTCCAAATGCTATCCCATAAACTGGCTAACAGAAGGAACACTGAAGGAAATGTTTAAGTATACATCTCTGGACCTACCTTTGAAAGCAATGATTCAGGATGTCTCAGGTAGAGCCTAGAATTCTGTACTTTAGAAAAAGTTATGTGAATGATTTTGATGTGGGGGAGCCCATGAAAAAATTCTAGTCTCATGACCTCAGTAACTGCATTCCCTAGATACTGAAAGTACCTATCCTTGCTGTGATCTCTGAAGAATCTAGAAAATACTGAAGGCATTAAAAGAAGACGAAATGTACAGGAGGCAGAAAAAACATTCAAAAGTCCAGAGGATAAAAGGGGTTTGCTAGGATCAAAGCACAGCAAGAAGGCCACAGGGGCTAGAAGCGTGTAAGCAAGGGTGAATGTAGCAGAAAATAAGGGAGGGAAAGTGGATGGGGACCAGCACATGTAGGAGGAAATATGTGGGGTATAATAAGGACACTGCCTTTATTCTCAGTACATTGAGAAGCAATTTAAGAATTATGAGCAAAAAAATTTGTTTTACTTACGTTTTTAAATTTTTTTTTACATTTATTTATTTTTGAGACATAGAATGAGACAGGGCACATGTTGGGGAGGGGCAGAGAGAAGAGACACAGAATCTGAAGCAGGCTCCAGGCTCTGAGCTGTCAGCACAGAGCCCGAAGTGGGGCTCGAACCCACAGACTGTGAGATCATGAGCTGAGCTGAAGTCGTACACTCAACTGACTGAGCCACCCAGGCGCCCCTAATTATGTTTTTTAAAAGATAACTTTTTTATTGGAAGGAAAGAAATGGGAAAGACAAAATTTCTTGTCCACCCCAATAAATTACTGTCAGTTAACATGTATTTGTTAAGATGGTAGCAGCACACATAGTGAGGATTTCTGGGTACATAGTGAGAAAAGTCTGGGTACATTTTTGAAATGCAACTATAAGGATTTGGGGTGAGTAGTCTAATGAGGATGAGGATAAAAGGGAACTGAAAGACAATTCCTAGATGTTTGCACAACCCCTGGGTAAATGAAGGTGCCATTTTCTAAAATAAGAAAATCTGAGAAATGAGCATATTTGGGGGTGGGGCAAAGGTGGGGATGGTGATAGAATTTTGCCTATTTGAGGACCAAGTGGAGATGTCAAGGAGGTAAGCAGACATATTTGTCCAGTGTGCACAGAGATTTTAAGAATGGAACTGAAATTTGGGAGGTCATCACTAAGAGATATAATTTAAAGCCAGGGGACTGGAAGAGATTATCTAGGGCACAGGGTGTAGATGAGAACTAGATGAGGGCTGAGGAATAAATCTTAGTGCACTCCAACTTCAATAGATCAGGGAAGCAAAGGAGAGGAATGAGAATCACCAGAAAAGTGGGAATAAAACTCAGAGACAGTGGGGCTTGGGAAATCATACAAGAAAGGTATTCCAATAGTAGGGCATAATAAATTGCATCAAATACTGTGAAATCATGAAGTTAAATGAGAATTAACCATTGGACTCAAAAAATGAATGACTTTGTCAAGAGTATTTTAGTGGAGGGGTAGAAATGAAATCCATTAAAAGGAACAAATGAGAGGATGAGACATGGAAAACTCTTCTGAAAAATTTGCAACAAAAGAGTAAATGTGTACAGGTTGGGAGCATAGAGATATAGGGGGATTTTATTTTTCTTTTTAATGAATGTTTTTAACAGTACATTTGAATGTCGATGGTAATACTTCAGTAGCAAAGAAAATATTCACTAACCTATGAGGCAGATTCATTTTCCAAAAATGACTACTGCAATATTTCCTCTCCCACATGCTATCGTGCAATGGGACCTTAACATTCCTCTTATCAAGAGGGAGAGTTATGCGTCCCTTCTTCCCAGATCTGTACAGTTTGTGACTGCCTTCGCAGAAGATAGGATCAGCAGATAGACGCTGTGTGAAGCATATTGTTCTGAGGCTACCACCAAAAAGACAATGAAATGTACTCCTTGGTTACTGGACACTCCGACTGCAGCCTGAAACTGCTATGTAAGTGTTTTCGTTGCCCTAAAGCTACTGGACTATGAGGAAACCCAAAGCAACCTAGGCAGAGATTATCAGAGAGGAGTTTTGAGACGATATGAAGTGAAAGAAGCACTCGATCAATCCCCAGCTGCTCCTGACATTCTACTCCATCTGTGCTAGTTCCAGCCATGATCTGACTACAAGCACATGAGGGATCCTTGACCAGAACCACCCAGCTGATCACTTCCTAAATGCCTGGTCCACAGAACCTATGAGAGATAATCAAATGCTTGCTTTAAGACTAAGTTTCAGAGTGATCTGTTATGCAGCAATAGTATTTTAAACAACAACAACAAAAAACAAAGGAAAGGAGAAAGTTGTGGGGTTAATTTTAGTAAGTCAGAAGGACTGGAATCCAATGCACAAATGTAGTGTTCACCCATGGTAAAAAAAAAAAAAAAAAGTATATAGGCAATAATTATATGCCCAGATGCATGGAATAGCCAGATTTCATGTGAGAAAATGCGAGTATTTATCTTGTGATTATTTCTAGTTTCTTAGTGCTGTAAGAGAGTCATCAACTCAGAGTGAGAAGGTGAAAGGGATTTTGACATCCTAAGGAAAGGGGAAAAGATGTGCAATAATCTTTTGAAAGAATGAGAAGGTGAATTGATTTTTAAAATGGAGCAGGATAGCTTGGCAGTCCTGAGGAAACACACAAAGCTTGTGATTATGATTTTAAAATGAAACCAGTGAGTGCACCTGTGTGTTTTTCCTGCAGCTGCTTTTGGTTGCAATGGTGCACATGTGCCTGAAAGGAAAACATACCCAGCGTCTGTGCCTTACCAGGCAACGTACGAAAAGAGACAGACAACAGAGTCGAATGGAATTCAAAGGAGTATCATAGTGATAACAAGTAATAGTGCAATGTAATCCAGGTAAAAAGAGACATGAAGATTTGTGAAGTCATACTGGTTGATTAAAAAGGCAGCATGCCTCAGAGGTACTTGCAGGGTAAAAGAACTGTAGAAGTCATAATGAAATAAGTGAGCCAGAAATATTTGCAGTCAGAGAGTAGAATCCCTGAAATAAAGATTTTGTGGAAACTGCAGTTTCTCATGAATGATGAGCTCAGAGTATGCCCAAGGGATGGGTGGCTAAGCATAAGTAGAGGATAAAATCATTGGAGATAAAGCAGCCAAGACATAGAGGCTCCAGGGTGTTGGATGTCATGAAATCAATTAATAAAGTCTCCAGAGAATGAGAAGGCATAACTGGGAGTTTTGAGGATGAATGTTTAAGAAGTGTAGAGGAAGCCATAGTCATGTGTTTCAAACTGGGGGTTTTGACAAAAAAAAAGGACAGACAGGGATTTGAAAGAGACCATGAGTAACTTGGAGGACATCCAGTCTACCTCTGATCCTGGTAACATATGGAAGAAAAAGATGTCACCATTCAAAGAGCTATTTCCTAAGAGGATATCTGACTTCATTTAGAGTAAAAGGTGAAGAACTACTTAAAGCGAAAGATGTAGGGAAATTTATAGACAGCACAATGGAAGAGGCTGGACAAAGAAGAAAAAGGAAGAGAGACTGATTCAGATTAGGGAACATACTGAGCCATGTGAAACTAAAATCATGATAGATGCCCCAGGAGTTTGTGCTCAAAGTAGGACATGATGAAATTCATCCTGATGGTTTCTCAGGGAATGTGAGGAATCAACTTGATTCTTGGGACTGGTCTCATCAACACTGTGTAACACTAAGAGAAATGTGGCTAATGATGGGTATACAGAGTGACAGTCTTATTAAAAGCACATGGAGCATGGAGCTCTGGGGCTTCCTGAAATCCTGCTTTGGCCAGTGTCAAAGCTGTAGAATCACAGTCTTTCCAGAAGCATGGAGACTTACTTCTTTGGAATGCCTATATCCTGCTACAAGGGCTGCTGTGACAATATGAGGGGAGACCTTATCACAGCCAAGGGGAGGTTTGGGGACTATACGAGATTAGAGATAATAGAGTCAAGACCATGGGTGGAGAACATTAGCCTCAAATAGGAAAGTTATATCTATGTCTAAAGCCGGAGGAAAATATGTAAAGAATAAAGATACATAGGAATTTTGATGTAAGAACTGAGAATTCTGAGAGTCAGAAAATCTCCAAAAAGTAGGTGATAATGCCTGCCATGATGTGAGAATTGAATATAAATTTAAGAAGTGAAATAATTGCTTGGAAATTGTTGTGTGGTATTGCAAGGGAAAGATAAAGGAAAGGTATGTATGTATTGCCAAGTAGCCTGGAGAGTTAGGAGAGTTAAGCATGAATGTTCAGATGGCAGGGATTGTGGTTTCTCTGATCCTCCAAAATGGATCCAGCCAAATCTATGGCATGAAGTCACCTAAGAAACTATATTTAAAAAAGAACAGTGATCATCAATATTTTATCTTTATACCTTTCATCTCACTCTAAATGTGATCTTGCCTCCTAGCTCTGGGGCTTACCCAAGTTGTAAGATATTTAATATATATTTTTACTCAGATTTGTCCTTTGATATTCTAGAATTTAAGCTCTCTGAGGCCAGGAAAGTATATCTTACTCATCTTTGTAACACTGGATATGATTGCGGTATCTGATACCTGATAGGCATGCACCAATGTTGAATAGAAATACAACTATACATATGTATTTGAGACACCTTCTAGGAGAATGTACGTCTATAATTTAATAAAAATAGACTAAGAAAAGCTTTTCTGTTTTTATGTTGTGAAGATTCTAGTACATCCCTACTTGTTACACATGTATATTATATATAATCTAATATATATTAGTGAAAAATCTCATCTAACTGCCAACCTAAGACCAGTGCTAGTAATTATTGCAGGCATGCTCATCCATCAAAATGGCAAGAAACTAATGTGAAGAGAACATAGTATTGCTGGTGTTCTTTAAAAATAAAAACCTATTGTATTCCAAGATTTCAATGCCCAGGTGTTACCTAATGTGCTGTAAATATGTACAGCAGACAATGTCAGAACAAGCTATTTCATTTCCATGGAAACGTCAGGGCCACAATGGAGGGCGCTGGTTAAAAATGGATTCTTTTCATTAGGACCACACAACAGGAGGGGACAATTAACAAACTGAATAGAAGCCCTAATGAATTTAGAAAAAATATAATAAAACTGTCTCCCTATTTTTATTATAAACATTTAGGAAGCAAAACTACAAATAAAAATGCTTTGTTTGATACATTCCAACCTATTTCAAGAGACAATTCTACAACTCTCGGGTTTCAAATGTTGCATTGAATATTTTATGAATTCCTGACTAGACTATTCTGAATAGGAAAAAGAGGAACAGACAAAACCAATTTTTGTTTTGATTGTTAGAGATCACTTAAATTCCATCTAGTAAACAGAATTGTGAAACTTAGTCACTGTTCAGTGGAGAAAACTAGAAAGTTCAAAAGGACCAATTAAAATTTAAATAAGCACGATATAAGTCAGGCCATAAAATATAAATTTTGCCCACTCAACCGGGGCAGCTATTGGTCAAGATTGAAACGATTCTTTTTAAAGTCATGCATTCGTCTGCTTGATACTCTGCCACTGTGTAGCACCAAAGAATGTAATTCAAAGTGAAAATTGTATCAGTCATTCAGAGGTTCTGCCTACACAATGCTAAACATCTGCATATTTGGATGAATGCCTGGCTTTCTAATTCACTAGCTGGGAGGAGATGCACCATTAGTTGTTATCCTAAGTATCAAGAATATTAGTTCAGTGTGCATATCGAACATCACTGCACTTCTTGTTTGGGCTACACCTTATCATCTAAATTTAAGTTGATTTTATTTAGATTACACTCACAAAAAAAAGATAATTATACTGCTGTGTGACAGGAAAGAATCTACTGTTAGAGAAATCTGCTAAAATGCAATCCACCCCTTGGATGACCTTCAGGGTACAGGGAAAAGAGTATAGGCACAAGAACAAAAGGCTTCTAGCAAACCTCTCTCACTAAACAGCAACACTAGTTTTGTCAGGTCAACTTAAGATTCTATACCTCAGTCTTCTCCTGTAGAATACAGGCTTGAGAAAATTTTTGATTTACATATCTCCAGATAACAATGATAAGATTAGTGATTAGTGATAGATTGGTGATTAAGAGTTCAAGCTCTGTAAACCTGGTTTGAATTCCAATTATCAATAACTTGTTACAAATTTAGGCAAGCTGCAGTTTCCTCACCAGCAAATTATTGACAATCACAGCATCTGAGCACATCTTAGCAAAGTGCCTAGAACACTGGAAAAAAATGTGCATTTGGGAGAATCAAAGAGAAAACATGTTCAAAGCAGCTTGGCCATATGAAAAAAAAGGCCATAGAGGGGCACCTGGGTGGCTCAGTCAGTTAAGCATATGACTTTGGCTCAGGTCAGGTCATGATCTCACAGTTGGGGAGTTCAAGCCCCACATTGGGCTCTCTCCTCTCAATGCACAGCCTGCTTCAGTCCTCTGTCTCCCTGTTTCTCTGCCCCTCCCCAGTTCTTGTGTGCTGTCTCTCTGTCAAAGATAAATAAACATTAAAAAAAAAAAAAAAGAAACAGGCCATAGAGTCCACCATTCTTCAAATTTCAGATGCCAAAACATGTAAATCACATCTCATTTTCTAAAACCCGAAAGGTGAAAATAAACAAACTATCATTAGTAATGTCATGAGTCACACAGAAAATTCAATTAAACAAAAGGTATATGTATGTTCCTTCCCACCCCCATTCATTTTGTTAACATCTGCCAGGAATACCCAGAAGTCCTCAGAAATCAACCCACTTTCCGACACCAAAGGGATCAAACTGGAGGTCAAATCTGACCTACAGATATGCTTTGTCTAAGGTCACACTATTTAAAAAGATTACTCAAAAACTGAAAATTTGGAGTTTTCAAGTAAAATCAAGATTCCTGGCTTAATTTAAAAATTAGAAAACCTGGTAGCCCTCAACACATATAACCATATGGTACAAATCTGTTGAAATATAAAAGCAGATGTCCTCTGTAGAAAGACAACTCTCTAGTTCTTACGGTCCTTGCCACACTTTATTATTTCTCTTAATACCAACACCTAGTACCAGTCACCATTTACTGTCACAATGTACCAAATAATTTTTTTTCTTTTGGCAAAGAAACAACTCTTGGTACTCATGCCTCTTTCAAAGGCTAGAATAAGAATAACCTTCAGGCTACAAGTTTCCAAAAAAAAAAAAAAGACAAATATTTTTGTGGATTTGAAGATTTGTTGGGACATATTTTTTAAACTTTATATTGAAGTAAAACATTTATACATAAAAGGACACAAATCATAAGTATACAGCTCAATAAATATTCATAAATTGAATTCATTTATGCAACCAGCACCCAGATCAAGAAAGAGAACATTATCAGCACCCAAAAGCCCCTTTGTTCCTTTTTCCATTCACTATCCCTACAAGGGAACTGCTGTCCTAACTTCTAATGCCACTGACTTGCTTTGTCTGTTTGAACTTTATGAAAATGGAATCATTCAGAATATATTCTTCTATCTCTGCCTTCTTTTGCATAACACCTTGTTTGTGAGATTCATTTATATGGTTGAAGTTATAATTCTATTGCTGCATTTCTAATGTGCAAACAAAGCTCACCCATAACTCACTTAACTTATTTTACCTGTCTGGCCCCTACTGGCAACTGAGTTCAGCACCCTAATCTGGATACAAATCTTTAAGAAATCTTTCCCTTACAATTCTCTTAAAACCTCAAAATCCATTGGCCTTTCTGCAACTATTTAACTCCCTGGCTAGTGATTTAAATTTTCAAATGGCCCTCTTTGCTCATGCGCAGAGAAAGTTGCAAAGATCACTTTCCGATTTGATCCTTTTACCTAACACTGAACTCATTCCCCTCTATTACAACGATGTCTGAAACATCTTGAATTGCCAGAGAAAAGTAGGATTATCTGTTACCTGCCTGCTGTGCTGCTGTTTTCTGTGCTCTTGATGAAGAGGAAGCAGTGTTCAGATTTCAGTTTCTTTGTAAAACAGCCTAATACCAGTGTTTAGTGAGCAAAGGGTTAGATGTATTAAAATAACCCTTTTGGTCAATTCTAAATGATAAAATATTTTGCACCAAAGATGCATCCATCTTTAGTTACTGATACCGCTTCATTTATTACTTAAGACTTTTCAGAAGGCGAATAAAACCAGTAATTCCTGAACATAAATTTATAATCTGTCCAGAAATTTAATGGTTAACAAAAAATCTTGTGTTAAGATACCCACGTATGGTATAAGAGTAACTTTAAGTGCTGTTTTGGAAAAATTAATGTGTTATGATTCAAAATATCATTTGGACAACAAAGAGAAAAAAAATTGCATTTGCTATCAACTAAGAATAATTTCACCGGGAATCCTCTATTTCGTATTTTCTCTTGAGATTTTCAGTAGGCTTTTAAAGCAGATGCTGAGCTGGAAACTAATCCAAGAAATAAAGAAAGCCAAGGGGAAAAAACAATAATAATGGACAGTTGTACTTGATTGTTTCCATGGTCAGGGCATCCTCTTGAGTGGCAGATAATTCATCTTCTGTCAGTTTCCATTGCCTAGAGATCATTCTGAGCATTGTTATCAGCAAAACCTCCACAAAGTGAAGGATTTTCAAACAGGAAACCAGATGTGATGGGGTCAGGCCCTGCATGTGATGGGGATATTTGGGTTAATGATGATTGATGCCATATCACATTTCATAAAGTATATACTTGCCAAATCAGGTATTTCTGCCATCACAGGAGAGCAGTTTCTGAATGCCTTTACAGCAAAGCACCAAGGTCAAAGAGGAAAGAGTGGATGCAAAAAAGCCCACTGCCCTTACAGAAGTGGCATAATAAAATTGGGACAACCACATTGCATGCTGCATAGTATTTGCATTACAATCCTTTCTAAACGTCTGCTATTTATCTGGAGAATCTAAAATTCCAAATTTTCCATACCTATAACATGCATATTATTATTTTGTTCGGGGGAGGTATATATTTTACTTGTTTCTCTAACTTACTATATTAAATAAACTCGTAGCACCATTACTTTATCAAAATCTATGATTAAAATGTGAAATACTAATTTTTACATTAACACATTTGGTGACTTGGGACAAAAACGTCACATAAAATATAAATGTGTGCCCAACGAGTACTCTCTTCTATTTCCTGGTACACATAAAGTTAGTGATTTTATTACTATTCCTGCTTTAGCAAAAAATAAGTTTTGATTTGTACATTTCAATATGAGCACATATTTACATGCTATAAAAGAATAATATATGAACATGCTCAAAGGGAGAAGGGCCCTCATCTTTAATCTTAGAAATAAATCTTTGCAAAACCATTATGCTGTTGTTTTAGAGTTGGATGTTTTCCAAGAAAGGATAATGAATGTTAGAACTGTCTTAAAACAGTCCTGGAAAAGCTCAATAGTTATTATTAAGTTGATGTATTTACAAGACTCTAAAGCATTCTTTGTTTTCTATAGCTATTGGTATAATATCAACTTTTCCCAGATAGGCATATTTTAAAGAAGTTTACAGTCAGGACTGGTATAGAAGTCTACACAGTTGACTTTACAATTCTTTTTCTATAATCAAGGCCAGCCTTGTGGGAAGAAATTGAGAGAAGAAACAGTTGTCAATGATTAGGTGCTAAATAAAAAATATAACTTCATTGTCAATGATAGGGATTTATTTGATCTAATAAAATGTATAATTGCTATGATTAACTTTATGTGTAAATTTTATAGGCCATGGAGTACCCAGATATTTAATTAAATATTACCTGGTATATCTGTAAAGGTGTTTCTGGATAAGATTAGCAGGTGTATCTGAAGACTGAATAAAGCAGAGTACCCTCTCCAGTGTGGGTAGGTAGGCCTCATCTCATCTGCTGAAGACCTCAACAGAACAAAAAAACAGAGGAAGAGAGAATTCTCTGCTACTATGTCTCTGCCTCTGTGCCTCTGTCTGTCTGTCTCTCTTGCATGACTACTTGTGCTGGGATATCAATCTTCTCCTGCCCTTGGACTAGGACTTAAAGCATCTGCTCTCCTGGTTGTCAGTCTTCAGCACTCAGAATGGAATTATATCACCAGTTCTCCTGGTTCTTAGGCCTTCGGATTCAGACTGGAATGATACTACTGACTCCTGGGTCTCCAATTTGCCACCTATATATCATGGGACTTCTCAGTCTCCATAATCCCAATGATGAGCCAATTCCTTATAGATGATATTTTATTTGTTGTATATGTAGGCCATAAATATATATATATATATATATATATATATATATATATATATATATATACACATATGTATGTATACACTCTGTTTCTTTCAGGAACTCTCACTAATACAGATTTTGGAACCAAGAATGGAACGTTTCTGTAACAAATAGATAAACATGTAGAAGCAGCGTTGGAACTGGGTAATGGGTAGAGGCTAAGAGAGTTTTGAAGTGCGCTCAAGAAATATGGATGTTAACAGTGATTCTGGTAAAGTCTCAGATAGAAATGAGGAACAGGTTATTGGAAAGTGCAGGAAAGGTGATTTTTGTTATAAAGTAGCAAAGAACTTGACTTAACTGTATTCTAGTGTTCTGTGGATAGAATATGTGTACAATGAAACCGGATATTTAGCTGAAGACAGAATTATTGTCCTTATAACATAAGAAAGCTTAGTGTCCTTAAGATGTGTGGGCTCTCCCTTCGTCTCTCTCTCTCCCTCCCCTTCTCTGTCTCCTTCCATCCCCCTCTCCCTCCCATGTGAGGACACAGTAAGAAGATAGCAGCAGTCTATGAACCAGGAAGAAGGTTCTCATCACACACAGAATCTGCTGGTGCCTTGATCCTGAACTTCCCTGCCTCCAGAACTGTGAGAAATTTCTGTTATTTATAAGCCTGTGGCATTTTGTTATAGAGGCCTGAATGGACGAAGACACAGCCCAAGCTGACTCAGACAAAAGGAAAAATCCCACACAAAATCTTGATGACAAATAGGGACTGTTTACCACTTTTCTAGGTGATTAGAATACATAAGAACTAACATCATGGAAGACTCACCAAGATCACAAAGATTAATTGTCAAAGCTCTTTGAGGCATCAGCCTTGGGTCCTTTCTTACCCCTTAAGAAGAATATGCTAAACATTTAATGTATTTGGATCCTTCAAGCTAAGAATTCCAGGTAAATCCAGAGAGAGAGATTGCAATGAGGACAAGTAAAACAGGTAAGAACACAGAGGATTACTGCTCACATTTTCTTGTGAGAATTCTATCAAAATTCTGTGAATTCCGCTCTCAGAGACCTTATTTTTGGGATATACTGGTTAAGAGAAGCAGACATAGATATCATGGCCTGGGGTCAGGGAACTGCCTAACTAACTAACCTGCTTAATACAACATAAACAGAACTCATTCCCTCTTTTTGGGTAGTGATAGTCAAATTAGATCTTAATTATATACTGCACAAGGATATTTTGGTGACATGTTTAAGGGCACATTTGCACACCTACTACTGGGACTAGAAACACAGAAAACTCTTTAAAATTGGCTCTCAAAAATGTCTGATAGAAATCCAAAGCACAAAAACAGCAAAGAAGAGTGTTCATAGTCTTCTGCCAGAGGCGCATGGGGGGAAAAATGAGATTTTTACTTTCTCATTGCTCAGGGTTAAAGTGCTCCAACCTGAAGGGAACATGAGAAATGGAGAGAAGGGTTAGCATAGAACAGTAACCCTGAACATCATTCCCTCATGAAGGCTTCTCTTTTTCACAGTGACATCTTGGCACATCTTGGCACAGTGGCAAGCCTGATAGACACCACCACAAGTCACATTTGCTGAAGATGAGATTTTTTCCTTCTTTCAAATGAATTCTAAGATACCAGCCATTCTAAACAAAGAAGAGCTCTGCAGAACTGCGTACAAAATCTAATAGTCTGGTACTTATGGTCTCAATCTAACCTAAGCCATATATTTGTTCATCATTTCCCAGGCAGGGCACATGATACGCTGTATGAAAGGCAAACTTTCAGCATTTTCAATCATAAATCAATAAATAATTGAATAAAAGGGCATTAGAGATGATGAGCTTCACAATTCAGATGGATGAAGATTAAGAACAGTAAGATATTCTATTTCTCTAGCTTTCATGCCATTCACGCATGCATAGTAAACCTTCAAACAATATTCCAAAGGACAGCATGTATATGGATTAAAAACCAGAAATATCAAATAGCTTATATGTATTATGCAAATATACAAGTTTTGTATAACTTTTGATTTTGTTCTTAAAACTAAAATTCTTTTTTATTAAACTATTATAGTAGACACATGGATAAAAATCAAAAGAAGTAGAAAAACTTATGATTAGAATTACTGGTTTTCTCCTTCCCTTCCACATCCTATGTTTAATTTTACTGCTCAGAATACACTGCTTTTAACAATTTTTGTTTTTATTTTTTTTGTTTTCTGTCTGATACATTTTGATGAATAATACAATCATGCAACTGTTTTGTTTTTAATTTATCAGATTTAGACCTTATTTATTGCTTTTTTACTGAGCTATATGATAACATAACTCACTCGTGCTATCACCCATTACCTCTCACCTTCCTCTCCCCAATACAGTAATATTATTAGTTCTTCTATTTAGTTAACTTTATAATTAAATAATATACTTATAACCTTATTCTGTATTTTGAAAAATATTGACAATTGTTCTTGTAAAACAAGACTATGCATATCTCTCTTTTCCCCATGACTTATCCTTCCCTACCTTTTAGCTTCTAATTTTCACCATCTCTACTTTCGTATTTCTCTAATTCTAATTCTCTAATTACTTTTGTAATTCTCTAATTATACCCAATTCTTAATCTTTGTAGCTATGGATTGATTCTAAATGCTGCAAATCAATAAAGAGTAGTTATTGATAGATGTTTTATTCTCTGTACTTGACTCTGATGAGATTTTTCTCTTGCACAGCTTTTTTTAATGATTCTGCTTTTTCCTAGAGTTACCAGCTACTTAACTGTGTATGTACTCATTAAGCGTATCACCTTCTTAAGTTGTTCCAGATATTCAAGAGTAGTGTCAAATCTCTGGAATCCCATTTTTTTTTATCATCTACCTCCCCCCAGATTATTACTTTAAGTGACATTCTAATTAAAAGTATAGAGAGGTTTACTTTCTGAGTCCTTCAATGCTAAACATAAAATTTTTCTGGTATAAAATTCTAGGTTTAAAATCATTTTCCATTGGATCTTTGAAGCATTTTCTGTTGCCAGTTTCATTCCCATTTCTTTTTTATCTATTTGTTCTTTATCTACAGAAGCTTTTAAGATCGAATCTTTACCCTTAGTATTCTAAAATACCAGTGTCTATGGTTCTTTTTTTTTACTCACCTGACTATACTTAACATGCCATCCTATTCTTATTTTATAGACTGCAGTATTTTCTGAAAGCTTTGCAACTCAAGATATTTTTGTTTCTCTTTTGTTCCCTAAATTATCTGTTTCCTTTCATCATTTTTCTTGGTTTTTTTTTAAGCGTATTTACTTTGAGGGGGACTTGGGGAGGGGCAGAGGGAGAGGGAGAGAGAAAATCCCAAGCAGGCTCTGCACTGTCAGCTCAGAACGCCACATGGGGCTTGATCTCAGGAACCTGAGCCGAAATCAAGAGTCTGATGCTCAACCAACTGAGCCACAAAGTGCCCCTCATTATTTTCTTTTTTAAAAATATTTTTATATTGGTGTCTTGGATATCCAAGAATCTTAGCTGTTTTATTTTATTTTATGCAAGAAATAGAGGGTACCTCTTTAATTTCAACTTACTTAAAAATACATTTTTTTTCAAATGTGTAACATGACATTAATTACTATCTGTACACAAATAATGACCCTCCAATTCATATCTTCAGTCAGGATCCCTCCTCTCATCTCCAGAATCAGAGTAAAATTGCTCACTCAAATCACTACTTGATTTCTAATTGATGTCTCATTTTTTTCAATTTTTTTTAATGTTTTTATTTATTTTTGAGACAGAGAGAGACAGAGCATGAGCAGGGGAGGGGCAGAGAGAGAGGGAGACACAGAATCTAAAGCAGGCTCCAGGCTCTGAGCTGTCAGCACGCGGGGCTCGAACTCATGGACCACGAGATCATAAACTGAGCCAAAGTCGGATGCTTAACCGACTGAGCCACCCAGGTGCCCCACTGATGTCTCATTAACCTGCCCCAAAAAAATTTCTGACCATGTATCCCTATATCACCAAATTTTCTTCTCCCATATGTTCCCATCCTTCAGAGCTTAATCCAAAAGCTCTGGAATCTTCCTTAACACTTTCACAACCACCACCCAATCCATAAAAGAGTTATCTCAGTTCTGAATATTTCTAAATATTTCCAGAATCCAGCTATAAGCCTCTCCAGTGCTGCCCTCCTGACCCAGGTCCTTATCATAACAATTTCAGATTATCTTTGCAGCCCCTTATTTGGTCTCCTTGCTTCCACCAATATTTCCTATGGCCTGTGCTCTGCAGAGTACTAGGAGTGACTATTTTAATAAGTCAGATCATGTCATGCTTCTGCTAAAAATTCTACAAATATGCAAAAGTCCAAAAAATTGTTCCTTATCTGATGGCCTTCACATATACAGACTATGTGCTCTCTTATGCCCATCGACTTTTTTACTCACTCACTCTGCTTTACCACAGTGGCCTCCTTGCTGTTACATAAACATTTCAAGACCTTTCCCACCTCAGGGCATTTCTACTTGCTGTTCCCTTTGCTCTTTTTCCAGGTATCCTGATAGCTTTCTCTGTCACTTTTTCTGAGTGTCTGCTTAAATATAATCTTATCAGAGAAACTTAATCATTCCACCCTATAAATAGAAACCTCCCCTACCCCAGCATTTCCTACACCTGTAGCCAGGCTTACTGTTTTCCTACAGGTGTTTACCAACACCCGACACAATCTGTAATATTTTTTTTTTTATTCCTCACCACCCCACCACTAGAATGTAAGATCTTTAATAGCAGCTCTTTTGGTTATTGTTGTTGTTTTTCATTTTGCTAACTGCTCTCATCTCTAGCACTTAACAAAAATACGTAGCACACAGTGAGAACTTATTCAACATGTGTTGAATCACTGAATGAAGGGCTATATGAATGAATAATGAGACAATATTAAATATGGTCATATATTAATGAAGAGATTTAGGAAAGCTTGACATGTTTTGATCTCAAAGAAGTTTAGAGAGGCTGACCCAATAAGCAAGGAGAAAGAGGCCTTGGGATGACAGTGATGAGTCAAGTGCAGGCTGATTGCTCTAGGATTTGTATTGCAGGTTGAAGAATTTTTAATTTTATTTTAAGGGAAATATTAAGCCATTAAAAGGTTTAAGCAAAAGACTAACATGCTCTCATTTTTACCAAAATTTTTATTTTGTCTTCTAAGTAAAATAGAGAATAGAATGGAGCCAAGAGAAGAAGAGAGACCATCAGTAAGGCCATTGCCATAGTTTGAATGAGACAGGATGCCTTCTGGGACAAGAGTGGTGGCAGTTGGAGATGGAGAGTAAAGATAAATCTGGAATATATTTTGTAAGAATGAACAATAGGAATTACTAATCATTTGCATGTAGTGAGGGGAGGAATTTTGGCTTGGGTAATTGGGTATGTAGTGCTAGGGAACAAAATCAGAAAAACTAGAGGAAGAAAGGTTTGGGGCAGAAATCAAGCATTTGATCTAGACATAGTGACTTTGAGATGCTTTTGATGGCTTACATATTCTCTCCATACATGAGAACTTGCTTCACCACTGTCCCCTATTAAAGTGGCCAGTGCCTCAGGGACCTGATTCTCTACCAAGCACCTCCCAACTAATAAAGTACAAGATCTCTCTAAGTTTTAGAATACTCCAGGCTACCTTTATTTGAAGGTTCTAGAACTCAACATGACAGGAAGTTAATACAGTCTGGCATAGATTTTGTAACTGAACTCAAAAGTGAGGCAATTCTATATGACTTAGCTCCTACTCTTCCTTTGACAGATGTCTCAGCAGGAAATTGGGCCTGAAAACAAAAGGTTGTTAGGAAGTTTATATTTTTTTTAAAGAAGAAGGTTAATTTTTTTAAGTTTATTTATTTATTTTGAAAGAGAGAGAGAGAGAGAGAGGGCACACAAGCAGGAGAGAGGGTAAGAGAGAATCCCAAGCAGGCTCCACACTGTCAGCACAGAGCCTGACGTGGGGCTCAATCCCACGAACTGTGAGATCATGACCTGAGTTGAAATCAAGAGTCAGGCTCTTAACTGACTGAGCCACCCAGGTGCCCCACAAGTCCATATTTAATTGCCTCCTCTGTTATGTCAGATAACCCTAAATTGATACCAAGAAATTAAATATTCCTTTTTATATGGTAAGGAAATAATGCAAGTATATAGGACAGCCAGCCACCATTAGGCAGATGAAGATCTGTCCATTGCCCACCAAATGGAAAGTCCTCCACCTTGAGTCTTTTCTGTCTTAACCCTCTAGGTTAAAACTGCCAAACTGTCTGGGGTCCAAAAAGTAGTTTGGGCAAGAGAAATAAATTTGAAAATTATGAGTTCAAAGGGAGCACTTAAACCTATGGGAAAAAGTAAATTATTTAGGGAGGATATATAAAAAGGTAAAGGAAAAAGACACGGAAGAGAGCTCTGGGCTTCACAGGGAGCCCTGTAAAGGAGACTGAACAGAAGTTGAAGAAAAAGGATGAGAACAGAAGAGTGTGCTAGAAACTAAGAGGAACCAATGCTTTTGATAAAGAGGAAATGGGCTTTTGTATCAATTCTGCTGAGAGGTTAGATAAAAGGATAGAAACAGTACGCAATATTGGTGATCGTGAAAAGAACAGATTCAGTGACATTATGAGGGAGGAAACAAAAATTACAATGGTTTAATGAGTGATTGGGGCAATAAGAGAGGGAAGATACCTTACATAGAAAATGCCTGCCAAAAAAATCGGATGTTAAAATGAACAGAGAAATGCAGCCGTAGCCGGGAGAATGTGAAAGTGAATGAAATAACTATTAGCGAACCAAGAGGTCAGCAGAGAATGGACAGCATTGCGCAGCAAGCTGAACAGACCCTATCAGACAGTGTTGGCCAAGCCAATACTAAGCACACTGTGGAGCCATGGCCAGAGGAGACCATGAGATAAATCTGCTGGCAGAGTCCAGCATCAGGGGCTTCAAGGCTCTGGGCTCAGAAAATGTGCTCTAATAACCTAAGGTAACTTCCAGTCTTATTCTTCGGGGCAGTTAAATATCATGTGAAACATTACAGGACTCTGAGAGATCAGAGAACTATGTGTATGACCTTTAGTTACTCCAGTATTTTTGCCACTGGTATTTGCTGATGTTCCTTTTTATTATTTTATTATTAAACCTCTTTGTGTGATACTATTTATATAGTCTTGTCATGTGCCTGGCACTGTCCCAAGTGCTTTACAAATATTAACTCATTATATCCTCATTACAGCCTTATGAGGTGTGTGCTAGTATTATCTTTATTTTACAAACTGAGGCACAGAGAACTCGGTAAGGAAAGTAGTCTTTTCTTCAGAGGCCAGGATTTCAAGCTCTGCAGTAAGTTGGTCCCGTTTCATTTAAGTGCTTGTTTGCAAATGAGCATTGTTACAGTGTCAAGATGGAAAGCGCTTCATGCAACTTCTGGGTGAGTGATTCAAGCCAAGCGAAGAACACCCATTCCATTAATTAAATTCAGCCCTCTTGGGGACTTGTGGCATTGCTCACATGAAAGGTGTATGGGCAGGCTGTGCTGGCAATGCATCTCCATTATTCATTTCCCTTAACGTACATTAAAAGCAAGCACCTGGTTTAAAGGCTTAATTTTTATAATTAATAGGTATGGCTAATGAAGAACTGATTACTGTTTTCATTTTGTTTCAACTTAGGGGACGAGATTTCTATCTGGTACCCTGACTCCTTTACATAGTTCTCCTCTAAGATGTCTCAAAAGAAGCATCTGTGAGAATTGTTGCACCTCTGAAACCAGAAACTCATCATCCCCTCTCTGACAAGCTGATTCTTTTTCTCATGCCCACTGTACATGTTCCTTGACCTTAAAGTATCTTGATTCCTTTGTCCCTTAGTTTTTGCCCTATCGCACTGTTTCTAACCTTATCTCCTTACCTGTCCATCCTAAATCTGTGTATCGATTTACCCAACCTCTTGCCAGCACCCCCAATTTCTTTACCCTAATATGTTTTCAGTTCAGCATCCTGAAAAATTATCATTTAAATAAATCCAAACATCTTCATTCTCTCCTCTACCACCAGACTTCTGAAAACCCAGCCATGTATATATGATCATGATATGGACTGATGATGCTACAAGTCCCTGGCCATCACGCATGGAGGCTTTTATGGTTCAGGGCAGCTCCCTTCCTCCTGCTCTCCTCTCATTAATACATAGGCTGGACTCTACCTGACTTAACTGTAAATTCACATTACAATGAGGAATAAAGTACTTCATCCGCCTCCTCACCATCACCATCACCTTCATCTCCACGTCAGAGGAAAAAGCACTGCTTCTCTTTCCCAAGGCACTTCTTTCATAAATGCTTTCTCTCTTGTCTTTTCCGGCTGCCTCTAGAGTCTTACTCCAACCATTATTCAATTGTCCTGTACGGGCAACCTTTCTCATTCCATTAGCTCCTTCCTGTACATGGAATCCAAAATATAGTCAAATAAGGGACAAAACCAAAAATAAATGGAAAACCTCCTCCATCTCCCTGATCCCTTTCATCTGGTCTTTAACTGTACACATCACATATACCTTACGTATGAAAAGCTTTTAGAGGACTCACCGGTGTCAAGCACAGTTCTAAGAATTTTACATACATTAACTCTATCCATACAACAACGCTGCCAGGGAAGCATTTTATTATTCTCATTTTGCAGGAGAAAAACTGAATCATAGCAAGTTTAAACACATTTTCCAGGGTCACACAGGAGCCTTTCCCATTGTCTGACTTATTAATAAATTTTACAATAAATTATAATAAATAAATGGGCAGTCACCTGCTAACTTTAATTGTTTCCAGGTTTTAAAAATTTAAGCAGACCACTTCTTTGAGGATTTTTTTTTAATTTTCTTTTAGATATTTAGCATTTCTGCTTTCTTAGATTTTTCTGAGTACTATTTTTATATTTTATATTTCTACCATAATCTCAACTTTACTCATTCCTAATGACTTAAATTGTTAAAAAATAAACTGCAATTACATTTAAAAAACACAAATCTGAATATATTTTCACTCTTAATGAACTGAATATTAAAAAAATGCTATTTTTCATATGTTATCCTGATAATTACTTTTAAATAATTTCAAAAGAACAATTAGGAAGTAGTTAGGAATATCAGCTTTAAATAAGAAATATTTAAATAAGCCCTAAATTTTTAATTTTAAAAAAGTTGATTAAATCTTACTAAATATCTTATAAAAATACAATTCATCACAATTTTGAATTTAATTTCAGTCTAGTTGCCAACGGAAAGCAACAATCACTATTGTGTTTCATGAAAGTTATATCTAAACCTAGGTAAATACAAATTTAAGAGAAATATGAATATAAATTTAAGAGAAATACAAATATTATAACCCTGTAAAATACTATAAGCCTTGCAACATATTCTGAATACCTGCTTTTTGTGAGTGTCTTCAGAAACACAATTAGAATGTGTAAAGTAACAAGAAAATAAATGCTCAGCACTACTGAGAAATGATACTATATTTTGCATTTGATAGATCAATTAATTTATCTTCTCTCTTACCCCTTCCCTGCTCTGATCCTCCCTTTAATCTGAAGCAATTCCTATTTCCAATAACATCTGTGGCATAGCCTGCAACTTTTACAACATTTGGACACAGTCGCCTTTGCAAGTAATGAAGAAAAGTATTACCCTGGGGCAGGAGTAATACTAGTCCAGAGAGCAGACATTTGGGATAATAGGGTTATAAGTGTTGAGTGCTAAATTCAAAGTGAAGAAAAAAACCTAGGTGTTTCTTTTTTTTAATTGATGTGGACCTGTATTTAAGACATTTAAGGTCTTCCAAAGTACAGGGCCCTGGGCAAGGGCCACTTTTGCCTAGATCTAAGGGAGCCTTGCTCAAGACAGAAACTAAGTTAAGTTGTAGAAAACCAATGATACATTTATTGCATACCAGGTCCTGGCTTGAAAATATATCCAGTACATACCGCTGTAAATTGCTCATACTTCATAAACCTTTATTGACAAATTTTACTAAAGATTCTTTCTTACTAAACTGGAAGCTTACTCAAAACTAGAATTGGGTTTCAACTGATTACTGTAGTCCTTCCTAATAAAGAGCCCATCTTCTGGCACACACCAGGAAATACTGCTGTAAATGGGGCATTGTTTCTAAGAAGGTTAAACTGGGATCAAGCACATGTATACGATGAAAATGCTGAGGGCAAAAATACCCCCAAGTGATTTAAATGAGAGTATTTCAAAAGATAATTAGATAGCGAATCCGAAGATTGCTACTAATGTAGTAAGTATATTTTTCCTTCTCTTCTCACGTTTTTCTTTTTGAATGAGCAATTTCCAATAGTAAATGTAGAAAACCAAGAGCTCTTTGACCATTAAATTTTTCTGATAGCTATTACTTGTATACAGTTGATATACAAGGAAAAATGTTGCTATTAAACTAAATTTTAAGTAAAAGCACATTATAGTAGAAATAAGACCCTCCAGAGTATAATTTTATGAGACCATTATTGCACGGTAGCTTGGGCAGTTGAACTCACATGAAACAAATGGGCTCCATAAAACAAGTCCCAAAGTGGCCTATTGCTTAATTAAATTCATATACAAAG
The DNA here is from genome assembly GCF_022079265.1 of Lynx rufus. Taxonomy (NCBI): domain Eukaryota; kingdom Metazoa; phylum Chordata; class Mammalia; order Carnivora; family Felidae; genus Lynx; species Lynx rufus. The sequence continues at coordinate 51,680,909 of NW_025814845.1, forward strand.
CATCCCTCTGCCTTGACATGTGTACATACATATATTAGATATATTTTAAAATTCAGTCTGAAAAATATGACCTCATAAAGATGCAAAGGTTTAGACACCACTTCAAAGCCAAAGAACTTCTTGAAGCAATATTTTACATGGAACTGTGACTTTTAAAATAATTGCTTTTTTTTCTTAGCATAGTGAGGACACTTTGATGTATACAATATGTGTAAGCTTTCTGTCTATAAAGATATGCCATAATCTATATGAAATGCCTATACTGAATGCAAGTACTGCTAATTCTTTCTTCTATTTCATCAAAATGAAGGTATTTCTAGAGAAGTCTGGGGGTGCATAGGAAGAAACACATTTACAAGATCCATGGCGTAATCCTTCAACTGAAATGTGTCTACCTAGAAGAATGTTAATTTAATGAATGCAAATAAATTAAGACATGTTTTTTTGCCTTGAATATAAAATTGTTTTACCACAATGTATTACTCTACTCTTCTGTTTCATGAACCACCTACATGTGGGTAACAGCCCTCCAGGAGCAGAATGCCGTCCAGTCTGTTCAATAGCCTAAAAACATCCTAAAGCCATCTGGTAGTAAATGTGTTCAGGGAAGATGGAAACAAGGGAGTAAAATGAAGAGACATTATTCAAAACATGTTACTAATTGATTATAAGATTTTATGTCCACAAATGTTCTATAAGTTTCAAAATTTCACAATAAATAATCTGGAATGAATAATTTTACTCTCTCAGTTTTTACCTACTCTTTTGGGAAATTCCTTAACAATGGCTATCTAACTAGTACCCCAAAGAAGAAGGGAAAACAATGCATAAAATCTAGACAAGTACATGCAGGTGATTCTCAAAAATAGAAAATAAATCAGATCGGTTTTAAATGCATAGGCAAGATATTCTATATTTGGGTGAAATTCTTTGGACTTACAAACAGAAAAATGAGGAGAGTTTTATACTGGTGTGAATAATTATTGTGCCTAGACACTGAAAATGTCCTGCTTAAGAACAACAACAATCATAAGAATCACTACTTCTTTAGTACTCATGGGACGCCAGGCACTATGTGAAGCATTTTACACTGGTTACCTTACTCTAATCCTCATAACACCTCTATGGAAGTATTGTTAAAGATAAAGAAACTAAGGCACAAAGACATTAGGCAATTTGCATAAAATCACAGTTAGTAAATGGCAGGGTTGAAATTCCCTTTTTCTGCTGACATGAAATCTCATCCTTTTAACTCTAACCACCATGCTGCCAACTTTAAGAGGAAGTCATGATCTGGCCACAGGGAGAACTTGACGGTGCACTTTCAGAACCTCTTAGAAACAACTTTACAGGGGCGCCTGGGTGGCGCAGTCGGTTAAGCGTCCGACTTCAGCCAGGTCACGATCTCGCGCTCCGTGAGTTCGAGCCCCGCGTCGGGCTCTGGGCTGATGGCTCAGAGCCTGGAGCCTGTTTCCGATTCTGTGTCTCCCTCTCTCTCTGACCCTTCCCCATTCATGCTCTGTCTCTCTCTGTCTCAAAAATAAATAAACGTTAAAAAAAAAAAATTAAAAAAAAAAAAAAAAAGAAACAACTTTACATTCAGGCCACTGACAAGGAAAACAACAGGTTAGAGATACATCCCAAACAGTCACCTCACCAAAGGTAACTGCATGAGGCAACCATGTGTCCAACCCTACAGTTGTAAAGAAAGATTTATGTTAAAGAAGAGGTTTATGTTTAGAAACAGTGGGTGTCTTCCTGAGTCATTTATATTCATGGAGGATAAGCACACAATCTTTTCTCTGGGCCAATCCTCTCAAGGTGTGTGACAACTAAGGAGAGGGGTCACAGAACATGTACTTTGTGCTATCCAGCAAATAAGCCTGAACAGATGGTGTGAGACTCCAACAGCAGAAAGGCTGAGTGAGCTCCCTGTCTGAATAAAGAGCATGTGTGAGCTGTCATGGCCCTACTTATCACTTCCACCTCAGTCACCCTCTTGACAAATGCCATAGCTAAAGAGTATGGGGCAGACCTTGAGTGTAAGAGCAGATATTACTATTGTCTTGGAAAAGAAATGCACCCCATACTCAAAATAAAGCATAGAGAATAGTGGATAATGTTTACCAAGCATGCACAAGACTCTAGGTACTTGACAAGGAAATGTAATGTTTACTTTGTCAGGATACATAATCGTAAATGAGGCCAGAGGGTTGATTTGTTGCACCTACTTCAAAACATCACACTTCACCAAATACAGAGGTGTTACATGTTATCCACATAGTTATGAATGACCCTAATGAGATTAAAAGAGTCTTCAGCCCTCTTTGCAATTACTTCCATGGAAGATTTGGTTGAGGGGGGGAGGGGGTGGGGAACAGGGAACACAGGGATCTGTTTTCCAGTTTGCAACTGAAAAATGTTATTCAAAATATTTATAACAAGGGTAACAAGAGGATACCTAAATTCTGTGTCATCATAGTTTTGTCTCTGGTACTATTTTGTCATTTTTAGCAAGAAAAGAAACCATGTAACTTAGTGTCATCAGCTAGACTCCACGACCTGACCTTTACTGCCCATCTGCTTGTATTCACCCTTGGTCCCACATTTTTCCTTAAGCTCCTCTTTCCAGCTTATCTCTTAACTCAGGCAAATGGAAAGCTAAACCACTCCTCGAGCTTAAGGGCTGTCTTGACAAGGACCTCCAGCTAGCCCAGACCACTCAGATCAGTTTGAGCAGAACACTTGACTCACATCTGTGTAGATGGATCATAGAGTGACTTCTAGAATGACCAACAACTAACTTTATGTCACTATAATATTAAAATCTCCGCCCAAGGAAGCTCAGCCTCATTTACATAACATGTGATGGATGTATATGTATGTTTTCCTAAGGAACTTGTGTAGCCTTCTCCCCACCTCCACATATGATGACAAGGCTTCCCTATCCAGTCATCATAACCCTAAATAAAAGGAACCCATCCAGGGTTCCTGGGGAGTCACAGCTTTGGAAGTTATTCCCTGTGATTTCCTTATTCCCTCCAGATAAACCTTTCTTTGTGCGACAACTCAACCTGGTACAGTTTCTGACTTACCAAGGAGCTAACTCGTGTTGGTTTAGTTACCATAGTAGGGTTACTTATGCACCTTAGGAGTTTAAATTAATCTTTCAGGAAGGATAGAATCTTTTACGAACTCAGTGAAGGGATGTGGCACTGATGCTTTCAACTATTTTTGCTGGCATGGTTCCATAATTTTGAGATTTTTGACGATGTTTTAAATATTTTCAAATAAAAGGCTCTTTTGATGTGTAAAACTCTTGAATTTTACCCCTTGAGTTTTTTTTCAAGGGGACTCATTTTTTAAGGTTTTTTTGTTTTGTTTTATTTTGTTTTGTTTTGGTTTTGTTTTTGCAATCTCTATACCCAATTTAGGGCTCTCAAACTGACAGCCCTGAGATCAAGTGTCCCATGCTCTTCCGACTAAGCCAGCCAGGCACCGCTCAAGGGACCTGATTTTAAGATCTACATTTTCAGCAAATATTTATCAAATGCCACAAAACACAAGGTATTTTTCTGTGGAGTCTCAGAAGACATAAATATATATAAGACACAGATATTCTTGACTTCAAAGAGAACTTATTGTCAACTAACAAAGGTAAAAAAATAACCAAAGCTATAAGGCTAAACAGCCCAAGGGAAGTGCTATTTGAATGATAGAAACTAAATGCCTAAGAGAACTTCAGAGTTTCAATTTGGCTTCAGAACTTTGGAATGACCTTATGAATTGTGACTGTGGCCAAATTCAAAGTACTTGAGATAAGGAAGACTCTTTGTTTTAAAGGTCCTAGAATGTAAATTTCTTGGTGTTCTAGTGCTACCAGGATCCTCCCTGGCTCAATCCACCTGATAATAAAAGAAACCAGCCAGTAAACTGTTTACTATTAAATAACTTTGACTCAGTTATATTGTAATGTTATCATTGTCTTTTGCCAAAACACCAAATACTCACTCAATATTAAGAGAATGTCTCTCTTCATATGTTTGAGTATTTTTGTGAATTCAAGGCGTAAAGAATATTTAAGTTGCAAGAAAATTCAGAAAGAAAAACGCTAATTCTATAGATGAAATGAGGAAACCCAGGCAAGTGAAGTGAACCATAAACAGAAAGATTAGGACTTGGGTTTCCTAATTTCTTAATCCAGTGTTATTTCTATCATATTGTTCTGATTAATTATTAAATTTTCAAATTCATTCAGTCCTTGCAAATGCTGTCTATAGGTATTTTTGCTCTGATCATCTTTGACTTTTTTTTAACATAGTTTTACAAGTTATGTGTCTATATCTAAGATAGAAAAACTTGAGTGCAGAATTCTTAAAGGAATTAAAGGATAAAGCAACTTGACAAAAAACAATAAATGCTTTTGAGTCACATTTTATGAAGCACACAAATCAATATGAGACTTGATGTCTTACCATTTTTAGATTTTGAAAGATGAATGCCATAGAATCACAGGGACTGAATCTGACTGTATTGTTGATGCTAATTTGGAGATCCTCAACAGTCCACCTTACCTTTGAAACACCCCTGAAGCTTCCATTTCATTTACAAATGAAAATCATCTGTCAAGTTGACTCCCTCAATCTGTTCTTACTCAATTGAAAGCCAAACTATGCTAATCTCTCTCATGACATTCTGTGGCATGCTATTCTTTTCATTCATGAAAATTTCTCATGGCAATATGATGATTTGAAGTCTTATATATGTATCTAGGTATGTATGTGTTCATTAGTTTAATATCTTCATCTGACACACTGTAAGCCACGTGAAATTAGTCAAATGTGCATCAATTTCCTACTGCCACCAGTGGTTATTCAGCAAATATCTTTTGAATGACCAAAGGATAAATGATTGGGTAACCTTCTGAATTTGAAAATTGATAGATATTCTTAAATTTTAGCTAGACAATTAATAAAGGGGGAGTAGTACTGTATTACACACAATAAATATTATTTTAAGTCTATTACTACTTGGATTAGGCAGGGTCATTTGAGGTCCAAATGATAAAACCCTACCCAAATTCATTTAAGTAAAATTGAGAGTTTATTAACAAAACTGGAAGACCCAGGGTTGCCATTGATGTAAGGTAAGATTTGATCCTGTCTCTAATGTGTGGCACTAGAATGAATACTCAAAAAAAATCAGGGATATGTGTTTGTTCAATGATGTATCCCAAGTTCCTATGTCAGTCCTTGTCACAAATTATATTCTCAATAAATACTAGTTGAATAAATGAATGATCAATCTCTGTCTCTTAGACAAACTTTCCTATCTGACAGTGTGGAAGGCAGAATAATCACCCCCAAAGATAACCAGACCCTATTCATGAGGACCTGTGAATATGTTACCTGACACAGCAGAATGAACTTTATAGATATGCTTCACGTTAGAACCTTATTTGATGGGCCCAATCTAATCACATATATTCTTAAAGATCAAAGGACCTTTCCCAATAATAGAGAGAAATATGACCATTGAAAAGGAGGCAGAGAGATGTGTTTTGAAGACATGATCTGCTGTTGCTGGCTTTGTAGACTCATGCTTGGGGGACATTGGGGCCATGTGGTTGGTTGCAAGGCCATGAGACAGAAGAGGAATAGTTTGTAAAGGAAGCAGTAGGTTATGTTACCAGAAGTAAGGAAGGGAAAACTTCAAGGTTCTTGACATGTTATAGGGAAGGCAGAATTTCTACATGAAATAGGACAGAATGCAAACAAAGGCCAAAATACTTGTTACACATAATAACAACTATATAATCCTAAGAAGAAAAGAAATGTCATTAGCCCAAAATGTTACCGAAGCACACAGAGTAAGAAAACCTAAAATGTCTTTTAAAGATGATGGGAGAACAAAATGGAATCATAGCGTGGAGAGGATCTTCTAATTAGAGATTGTAATAAAAGTGTGGCTATCATGGAAAATGTGAAGAGACGAGGCAATTTTGAATGGAATGGGGACTTTTTATGGCAAAAGACTTCAAAATGTTAAGAAGGATAAATGAGAAACAGAATGAAGGTATCAAGGTATTAAAGTTTTAAAAATTGTCCATAAATGTGAAAGAGATTATTTTTATAAGAGTATGTTATAAAGTAAAAACATATTTTACTCTATGACTTCACTACATACTGAAGCCAGAAAATGTTTGTTTTCTAATTTTGGATATCTCTTAAAAATTTTTACTGAAACGCTATTATCCAAAAAATATGAATGTTCCAAACTGCAGCAATATATGCTTCCTTGTGTGGATCCAATATTATGATCATAGAAATTCAAAGAAGCAACCTTTCCTATTGAGGCAGGATTAGAAAATCCACTGTAGAAAGGTCTGAAAGACTTAAGGGAATCAATGTAATTAAAGAGAAATGTTGATATTAAGCCTATAAAACATATGAATCATCCTTTTGCTTCCTAGGATGATTCTTCACGTCATCTGATATTTAATCCTTCTTTTCTTTTCTTCTTCGGGGAGAAAAATGTAGCTGGAGTGACAGCTTCCAATTTGCCACCAACAAAATTATCAGCATGTTCCATCAACTATGCACCATCAATCCCTCTCTCTCTATGAGGTATTTCCCCCAAGCATTTAAAAGGTACTCTGCTCTCTAATTTTACTTAAGAACATGACTAAGTTAAATCTTCTTGAAGTCTCCCTCCACCTACTGTCTAGTTCTCCTTTCCATCTCAGGCAAACACCTTTATAAACGAATCCTCATTTCCTGTTTAGCCCTCAATTTGCTGCACTGTGCCTTTGCTTCCAACCTTCCAAAAAAAACTGTTCATGATGAAGGTACAAAGATCTCCATTCCTCCTGTTAGTTTGCATTTATTTCATCTCATCCACGTATCTGCTTGAAATAACCTCCTCACAGAATTCTTCAGTGCTTCTTCTTGATCTTTGCCCCATCTTTCCCATCCTAATGCAAAGAGATCTTTTTCTTAACAGCTCCCATATGGTTTGGGCTTCAGTTTCCTTCATTACCCACTCTTTTAACCTTCTTCCCATGTGGTCTTTATTTGCTTCCATAACTTCAGTTACTATGTGTTCCCTGATGACTTTAAAATGTATCCTTCTACCTGAAACTCCTGTCTTGAGTTCCAAGCAAATGTCTCAGGTATTCTACTGATGCCTCCCCATGGAGACATCTGAAACTAAATGATATATCTTCTCTCTTCTAGGTATGCCCCGTGCCTTTGATTTATATTTACTAATTCCTCATTCATGTCACCACCCACTTCTTTAGTCCTGCTTGACCCTCAGGCATCATGCCTTTTCAGTCTACCTCCTCAAGAGCTCCGAACTGCAGCCATTTTTCTCTGCTCCTGCTAACAATGGTTATTCCTTAGGCTTTCATTATTTCCCACCTGGATTTTTGCCACAGACTTCTCACTGGTGTCCTTGCCTGTCATCTTGTCCACACCCCTCATAAACTTGCCATAAACACTTATTAGATTGACAACTTAAAAATTCAAGATAACATAATATAAAAGGCCCATCATGGTACTTTCCTTATGCTTCACCCCCACTGCTGTTGAGCACATGCCCTGTGCCTTCATTAATCTCTGTGCCTTCTGCAGACTGCTTCCACTCTCTCTCATGTCATCCTCCATCATTTCCTCTTGGGCTGGCTAACCCTTATTTGTCTTTCACACCCCAACTGAAATCTTGCTTCCTGCAAGTTTCCTTTTCTGACTCCTCCCTGCCCCCAACACCCAAAGCTACATTAGGTGGCACCCCAGTGTATTCCCACAGCTTCCTCCCCTTCTTGTCATAGGCTTCTTGTACTCAAATTAAACACAATATTAAAATTATTATTTACTTGCTATCACCCAGTATCAGTAAGGTTATTCTAGTTGCCAAGTAAACCAGCCCAAAATGTCAGCATGTTAACAATAAATGTTTATTTCTCATTCTTAAACTTCCTGTCAAGGAAAAAACTCGGTCTGGGACAAAAGTAACAGAAGCTATTTATTTATAAACGTGGGCAAGAGAACCCATGTGCCATCACTTTTATTTCATCAGAGGATCAAAGGTGTCAGAAAGGAAAGTAAATTTTAAAGACTATATAGAAGAATACAAGTGTTCTATTAAAATGATATCTTTGAAAGTGGGGAGACTCTCTAATTGGTCTCCAGATATAGTTGGCAGACAGGTTGGGTGGAGGGGACAAGTGAATAATTTCTGGGCATTTCAAAAGAGGAAATGTTGCTCAGTATTAAGCCCAAAGGGTGTGTGTGTGTGTGTGTGTGTGTGTGTGTGTGTGTGTATGTCTGGCCATTTCTTCTTTAAAATTTTTTAAATCTTTGGGGCGCCTGGGTGGCGCAGTCGGTTAAGCGTCCGACTTCAGCCAGGTCACGATCTCGCGGTCCGTGAGTTCGAGCCCCGCGTCGGGCTCTGGGCTGATGGCTCAGAGCCTGGAGCCTGTTTCCGACTCTGTGACTCCTTCTCTCTCTGCCCCTCCCCCGTTCATGCTCGGTCTCTCTCTGTCCCAAAAATAAATAAACGTTGAAAAAAAAAAATTTAAAAAAAAAAAATAAAATTTTTTAAATCTTTATTTATTTTTTACAGAGAGAGAGAGAGAGAGAGCACGAAGGAACAGAGAGAGGGAAGACACAGAATCTGAAGCAGGCTCCAGACTCTGAGCTTTTAACTCAGAGTCCAACATGGGACTCAAACTCACAAACCACGAGTTCATGACCTGAGCCAAAGTCAGACACTTAACCAACTGAGCCACACAGGCACCCCCTGGCCATTTCTTCTAACAAGTGGATGTTGATGGGTTGCCTTCTTGTGGCCATACTCTCATCATGGCCTTTAGTGGGGTGGTTGCCATGGCAGGAAGGTTCTAAGACCCAGCACAATTTTCCTGGTAATTGGGTGGCTTTCTCCCATGTAGTGATTGGTATTCTGGGCTTCTTCTTTTTATGGCCCTGCCATCCTCAAGGTTTATATGAGCAGATAAAAAAAAATGAAACTTGGGGCGCCTGGGTGGCGCAGTCGGTTAAGCGTCCGACTTCAGCCAGGTCACGATCTCGTGGTCCGTGAGTTCGAGCCCCGCGTCAGGCTCTGGGCTGATGGCTCAGAGCCTGGAGCCTGTTTCCGATTCTGTGTCTCCCTCTCTCTCTGCCCCTCCCCCGTTCATGCTCTGTCTCTCTCTGTCCCAAAAATAAATAAACATTGAAAAAAAAAAAATGAAAGTATACTTCTCACAAATTCCAAACAGGAACTGACAAACACCACTTTTGTTCACATTCCATAGGCAAAATCTTGTCCTGTGGCCATGCCTGGACACTAAAGGGCCTGGGAAATGTAGCCCTCATTGGGCAGCTCCCTCCCAGGGACTTCTTCATACGATGAAGGCAGAACAGAAACTCCAGATAAAAGCCCCTAGCTACCATCTCTACTACACATCCCCACTAGATTTTGAATTGTAAAAAGAAAAAAACAAAAACAAAACAAAACACTATTTCCATTGCTTTGCAAAGGCAGAATGCCACATATTTGTTGCTCAAAAACAAAATGGTTGAATGTTTAAATCAATAAATGTTGGAATGGCTGTCATCTGAAAACTCTGAATCACTAAAATTGCTTCCTTCTATTCCTAAAGATTTACTCAAACAAGTTATGGTTAATAATGAAAAAAAAAAACATATAATCTATAAATATAAAGCATCATTCTGAAAGCTAATATTGACTATCTCTGTACTTGCAAAAAATGAAAATGAACCTAAGAAGCACTATAGATGTAATACATAGCAAATAAACTAATAACAGTATTTTAAACAGTAAAAATCAATATTACAAATAAGTTACAAGAGAAAAGTCCTAAAAACCCTTTCCAAGGAAATCTTCCTAATATTTTGAGAAGGGAAGTCAGAAAGGTCACAGATTTGATTTTAATTATTAACTAAAAGTAGGTTTTTATATAGTATTTGGATATAATCTTTGAGGCACAAGATCATTCTTAACAATCTGTTCTATTTGTCACTTGAAGATATTTCTAAAATAAAATTTTCAAAAATAAAGTATGAAATAATTATCAGCACATCACCTAGTGAAAAATAGAATAAACAACTTTCCAATTAGTTTTAGAGGTATTCAGGAATGAATTATCCTCTGCTTTCAGGTTTTCATGAATAATTCAAATTATGCCGTCAGTAGACCTAATTAGCAATTATCCAAACTATTTCTAAATTATCTGGTTTGAAGCTACCTGTGTTGCAACTAGATTTATTTCTGATATAATTATTAACCCCATCTGTGTTGGTCTTATCTCTCTTTCTGTTTCTGGTAATGGAACAGGCATCTCCAGATAGCAAAAACCCTACAGTTTATTAATGTACCATTACCAATTAGCCCCTCTAGTACTAAGAAACATGACATCATATACCATACAGAGAGAGATTTTTAAGACCTTTATAAATGCTATGTTGTACTGATTTAACTGCCTAACCAGAGGGAGAGAAAGCTGACTTTAAAAGGAACAAATAAACTCTAGAATAGGTATGATGGAAGGATAGTGAGGCAAAAAGGACTTATTCAGGGATGGAGTGAAATATACTGAAATGGTTTTAGAGCCGCCCTGCCCATGTGAACTCCTTGCCATGTGAACCTTGAAAGTAATTCAACACATTCAGAAGTAACAAGTACAAAAAGGAAAATTCATTAGTTTAATGCCACATCATAATGTTAGAGATTATGTTTGTTTTCTTTTTATTTTAAATCGCAGTACATCTCATGGTGTATATTCCTTAGCAACACTATTTGAACTTATAAATATATCACCTGCCACCTCCCCCACCCAAAAACAAAAAACCAAAGCTTACAAAATAAATTTTTACATTCTTACCCCAAAATAAAATCTGCAACCTAAAAATTTCTAAGTTTTGGGATAAAACAAAACCTAAGAGAAAATTATAATTGTGATGCAGAACATATTTCAATAATGGTTGCAAGTGCATCATATATTCTGGGATGAAGATTCTAATTAATCATAGACATATTCCCTGATTCATTCTAATTATTTCTAGATTTAGATGAGACTATATCACCTTTTTATTCGTCTTAATTTTTTTTTACTGAAAGCTTTTAGAGATTATAACACTCTATGCAATTCTTTCAAAATAATCAGAAGCATTTAGTTTTAACTTGAAGGAGTACGTTATAAAATTTTATTTCACAATTGCTATTTTTCCCCAATAATTGCTTTTGCTATTACTGTCATTAATAACTTTTGTCATCTCCATACCCATGCAAATTAATTTAAAAGAAAAAAACTCTATTTCCTTCTTTAGTCTTTTTTCTTTAAATCTAGATTTTGCCAACAACTGAGAAGAATAAAAGATGTGATAGGCTTGTGGTCATTTCTTGGGTCTTTGCCTGCTTAACATTTTTACTTCACAGTGTTTTTCTCTCTGTTTTGTTCTTTCTCTTGGAAGTATTTATAGAAACTCTTCTTATTTCCTTTGAGACCCTTAGCTACATTATTTCATTTTGCTTTCTTGACTCTCTTATTGTGTGCCTGTATTTCTTGATGGCTAGCTTATATCTATTCTTTTCAATCTTCCCTCTTTTCCATTTCCTGTAAAGTTCTATTTTGTATTTCAGCGCTTAGAGAAACCCACCCTCACCCACAGATATTTTTTAATCTTCTCTGTATTTTTAACCTATATTGGAATAGCTGTTGAGCTTTCCATGCTGAGCTCATCTTAAAACTCATTTCTTCTCCTTTTTCCCTCACCCTAGCAGTCAGCCACTGACTTCATTTGAACCGATTATGTTGCTCTATATTGTCATAAAAAACTCTTCAACTTTAGCCACTATTCATTATATTAGGGACACTGAACAGTTATTTAACAATTTTAAGGGGTTTATTGATCTGAAAACAAAATGGGACATTTTATACTTGTCTCCATGGTATTGAACAAATAAGTAAATGGGTAATACAGTATCATTTTATAGTAAGTCCTCCTGGGTCATTGAGATAGGACTGGCCTCCCCGAGCTAAAACAACAGGAAGTTCAGATGACCTCTTTGTAGACTACTGCTGATTAGTTGATGGATATAATGGACAAACTATGACAGTAGGCACCACTACCATGGCCAACCCCAAGTTCACTTATCCTAAAGTTATTCTGTATTAAAATCCTCCTGGGACTCAAAAAAATTATTACAGTAACCTTAGCACCAAAGTATATTTTTGAATTCTCAAATGGTACGTTGTATTTTTAAATATAGCCACAGATCCCTAGAAGATGATGTCATATGGACAGCTAACCTAAACATCAGAATTTCAAGTTAAAAAATCCTTTTGTTAAACCTACAGACATATATTTTCAGACAAAAATCTATTGAATGTCTGTGACTAGTTTTGAAAATCTAAGAAATAACCTGAACTCTGGCAAGTTTTATTAACCAAAATCCACCTTCAGATGTTAAGACCTGTTCCTGCCCAGACTTTTAAGGATGTTGTCCCAGTAATCCATTGTGTGCTCTTAAATAAATGAGCTAAATTCAATGAAATTAAACTAAAACCTCTATCTTCCAAATGCAAAAGAAATATAGAGACAATATAAAAGACATTGTAACTGTAGATTGCTTATGAACCATCAGGTTGGCACATTTATAAACAAGGGCAAATATTACCTCAGTTCATTTGACCGGCACCAGTTGAAGAAGGAACAGAAATTAAATCTTAGTTTCAGTGTGGCTATTTAGAAACATCAATTTGAATCAGTCTATATATAGCCTATATAGACCTTTTGTATTTTTGTATCAGATGTGTTCAAACATCTGAATAGCTAAAAAGCAAATAAGTGATCAAGTATAAAGTCAAGCAGTCTCTCAGAGGAGGTAGAGGAAGAAAAATCACCTTTCAGAACCTGGAAACAAGACTGCCTGCTAAAGGATCACTCTGTCCCCTCCCTGCCCAAGTAGAAAGGAGGGGGCATTCTCCATATGCATCTGTAAATAAATGACATATAAACTTAGTCATGAATAAAAGAAAAAGGACAACTTTTTGTACCATGAAGAAAGGGTGAAAGTAAAATATCATCAACATTAAGTGGATTTTTTTCTTTTTTTTATAGATTTTACATTTTAAACACATATGTCATGACATTTTAATGTAGCAGTCTGAAATGGAGAAATAGCACATTGATTTTGTGCCCCAGAGAAAAATAAACAATAGCACTTTCAAAAAAGGTTTTGGCCTGAGATTCTCTTGAACCATATAAAGGACATTTATCCCCAAACTGAATGACATTAGTAATGGTTGCACTTCCTTGACTACCCTTTCCATCTAAATATTCTAGTTTGATCTGTCAGTGAGGTGACCATAGTGCCCAAGCTGTAATATAATGCCCTGATGAAAAATTACTATAAATTCAAATTGATGTTAAGAATACCACCATATCCAGAATACCATGCATCAATACAGAATTAATAAAGAAAGATTGACTTATGTCTTTCATGTGTTTAGCTATAAAATCAGCAATTTTCAGAGAAAGTTTTAATGAGAGTCATAAAAATATGTATATCCAAGTAGTATATATGTTGAATTTTTTTCCTACCTGAAATTCTTTTCCTTTTTGTTTTCAGTTTGTCGAAGACAGACTCTGTGTGATGATTCTCAGTAGTCCTAAAGTTAAATGAAAGACAATGCTTTTGTCAGTATCAAACTAAACGTTAAAGAGGTATAAAACATGTATATTCTACTTTTGACATAGGTAAAATCTATTCATGGTGATATGAGTTGCATTTGGCCACAGAGGAATTATTTAACTTTTCCTCTGTTTAAATGCTGTCATCTGAAGATTCTGTTTGTTGACACATGGTATGTGAGGTCCACTGGGCATAGAGGAAGTAAAATAATTATTTGTATACTTTTCTTTTTTTTAATTTTTTTAACGTTTTATTTATTTTTGAGACAGAGAGAGACAAAGCATGAATGGGGGAGGGTCAGAGAGAGGGAGACACAGAATCTGAAACAGGCTCCAGTCTCTGAGCTGTCAGCACAGAGCCCGACATGGGGCTCGAACTCACCGCAAGATCATGACCTGAGCCGAAGTCGGCCGCTTAACCGACTGAGCCACCCAGGCGCCCCTGTATACTTTTCTTTTATGAAACACACAACTTCACCAGAAGATATATATTGGCATCTCATTAAAATACTCAAATTGAGATGTATGATGCAAGACTGATCTTTAGACGAAATTGTAATAAGCTAATATTCTTCTGAAGTCAGATTTGCAGAATCGAGTGTAATATAAGCCTCGAGCATATATAAACAAGTTGTTTGACTTAGAAAATATCAACTCAAATGCCATTTTGACAATGAGAAACTCCCATTCACCATTTTTTTAATTACAAATGAATGAAAGCTTCTTTACTCACTTCTATTTTTTCTTGAGTCACAGTAGAAACCTCAAGTGTGGTAAGCCTTATAGATAAAACCCAGGATGGAACATCCTCTTTGCCTCTGGAAAACATAGGGAAGTCTACATGGCCAGTTCCCACCTGACATAGGAAGAGAAGGGCCAAATAAAGGGAAGAGAACTCCTTTCAAAGATATGAAGAAGGTGTTTTTGGTCCTTTGCATACAGTGCTTTAAAAGATGGAAGCAAATTTGATAGGCATGCCTACAATGACCAATGCCATTATTTGCTCTGGACTCCACCCATTTTTACTGAGTAAACTGTCCATATGGACAGTCATTTCTAACTGAGTACTATCCCATACTCTGATGCCACAGAGGCCTTCAAAACAATTGTGTATTTTTATTTCTATTTTTATAAGACTTCTTGGGGAAGCCTAAGTGGTAATTTGAAATTTCTTATTACACGATGCTTCAGAGTTTAAGATTCAAGATGATGACAACTTACATCAGCTGGCATTAGAGCTATCCAAAATTAGTTTTTTTATAATTTTTTTTAATATTTATTTATTTTTGAGAGGGACAGAGACAGAATGAGAGTAGGTTGGGGCAGAGAGAGAGGGAGGCACAGAATCTGAAGCAGGCTCCAGGTTCCGAGCTGTCAGCACAGACAGAGCCTGACGCGGGGCTCAAACTCACCAGCTGTGAGATCATGACCTGAGCAGAAGTCGGACCCTCAACTGACTGAGACACCCAGGTGCCCCTCCAAAATTATTTTTAATCTATAGATTTTTTGCAAACAAACTAATAGGATGAAATTTGTTAGCCTTACACCCCTACTGAAGCTCATTTTATATTTCACATTCAAGAATCTGAACATCTCAGAAATGACAGTACAAATCACACATTCAGCAGTAATCAAATTCATTTTCAGTATAGGCAAGACTTTTCCAAAGACCAAGTAATTTGATGTAAATACCCTGCCTTTCAAATTGGAGACAGACTAAACTTTGGCATTTTTCAGTAAAATATTTATTTACATTAATAAAATAGCTTGATATTTTTTCCCCTTTTCATGATTTAGACAGTCAAAAAAGTAAGAAAAAGCCCTGAGTTAATTACATTTATCAACACTTTGTCATTAGCACACATGTTCTATTGGAATTGAACATGTGAAGTTTTCTAGATAAAAACTGAAGAAGGATGTGTGGTAAATATTGTAGATTAGGTGCATGCATCGCTCTCTGCTCTCTCTTGTAAGCCACTAAAATTACAGGAAGAAGGAGAAGGAGGAGGAGGGGGAGGAGGAAGGGAGAGGGGAAGGGGTAGGGGGTGGGGGAGGGGGGGAAGGAATAACTCCAAAAAGACTAAGGAACAGAAGCAGATGTAAAATGGCCAAAAGATGTCAACAAGTTTTTTTTGGAACATGAAAAACAAGTGGATGAGTGATAAATAGTTCTTAAAACAGGAGAAATTTAAAACCTAAAAAAGAAAGTTGAAGCCCATGCAGGAAAGAATGCCAACATGAAGCAGCCATTTATGTAGCAGAATCCCAGAAAGACTTAGGAATTGAAAGCACCAGGTATTTCAGGATGGGGAAATCATGGCAAGACTAATAGAGGGAGTATTTGAAAATCAGTGTAAAGGAGCAGTTAGACCTTCTAATTTCCTTTCTAACCCTAGCCATTCACAAGACTTTTCTCAACTTTGGTTTATTTGGAGGACTTAAAAGAATTAGACTGTTGATAAAAGGATTGAGGCATCAGTAGTAGCTGAGAATAGGACCACAATTTAATACTGAAAACAGAAGACTACTTATCACACATATAAATTTATGATTTTTCCTACAGGACTCTGGCACCCTGGTTATATTGCCCAGGCTGTAACCAGAGAATGTTCCTTGGAGAAACATCTAGCCCCAAAGAAAAGGTATACAGATAGTGAAATTTGGACATCCCCAATAAATTGGTGATTCTGCCCCAATCACCCATGGAGAAGTCCAACAGCCAATAAATTCTGTCTAAATACCAGATTCCCTGATTTTTAATGTTTCAACCTTAAAGATAAATAGATGGTCAAAGATCACACAACACTTAAAGAGAAACTTCAACATAAATGTTAGAAACAAATAACAACAACCAAATACAAAACCAAACTAATGCAAAGAAATAGATACAACACAGGAAATGGAAGTCAGCTTTGAAAGGTATACATGTAATTAGTATTCTTGATACTGCTCTGTGAAAAATAGAATAGAGTGCTATTTTTTAAAGGACAGTTACAGAAAAAGATAGAGATCTTTTGGATATATAAATATGACAATTAAACCTCCAGGTGAGGGACACCTTGGTGGCTCAGTCAGTTGAGCGTCCGACTTTGGCTTAGGTCATAATCTCACAGTTTGTCCAACAGCTCAGAGCCTGGAGCCTGCTTTGGATTCTGTGTCTCCCTCTCTACCACTCTCCCACTTGTGCTGTCTCTCTGTCTCTGTCTCTCTCTCTCTCAAAAATAAATAAACATTAAAAAATTTTTTAACTTCTAGCTGAAGTTTTGGAAGACAAAACTGAGAAATCTTTCAAAAGGCAGTATGAAAGAAAAAATAAAGTAAAACAATTATAGGAAGTCCAATTGCTGACCAACGAAAGTTCTAAAAACACAAGTACAAAGAAAATAGAGAGGACAAATTTCTTACAAAAAATGAAATAACATTTCTCTAAACTGTAAGACATACAATAATTATCACCATAACTAATGAAAAGTGACATCTTCTAGGGCACATAAACATGAAGTTTCTGAGCTCTGGTGATAAAGATATCCTAAAAGTTTCTGGTGATAATGATGATGATGACTAGCAGAGGTGGGGAATAAATGAAGTTACAAGCAAAAATACAGGAATACAGGGTGTTGATTTTTATTTTCTAGAAGGGCTCCATCCTAAAATTTCCTTGAAAGTCTTAGTTAAGTCGTAAGGTAGAATAAAGACATTTTTTGACAAATGCTCAAAAATTTTAACTCTCTTGTACTATACCTAAGACAGCTACTCTAAATATGGTGGTTGGAGACGTATAGAAAAAGGACCCGGGAAGCAGTAAATAATGGTTCTAATAGAGAGGTAAAGAGAATTCCCAAGACGATGGAAGGAGGGAAATGCCATGTTGATGACTGAACAACAGGTCAACACAGCTAGCCATCTCCATGGGACCAGGCACATGAAGAGCACCAGAAAAATGTCTCAAATGAAAGAAAAAAGCCACTGATAGATTACATAATATGTTTGTCCTTTAGTGAGACGTATTCTTTTCTTTAAATTAACTTTATGTTTGGGAATAATTTTAGATTTAGAGAATAGCTTCCGAAGATAGTCCCTATATTTCCTATATATTTTTCACTTAGCTTCCCCATGGTTAACATCTTGAATAACGGTGGTATATTTGCCAAAATTAAGAAACTGACATTAATACTTTGCAAATAAATGAAATCCAGATTTTTATTAGATTTTATCTGTTTTTCTTTTAATATTCTTTTCTTCTTCTAGCATTCAATCCATGCTACTACATTGCATTGAGTTGTTATGTCTCCATAGTCTCCTCTTATCTCTTGATAGTTTCTCAATCTTTCCTTGTATTTCATGTGACAGTCTTAAGGAGTACTAGCCAGATATCTGAGTCTCTCTGATATTTTTCTTATGATTAGCTAGTGGTTAACCTTTATCTCTTAAAGAGGGGGCAGAAGTATCTTCGTACATCATTTGAATTTTTCTATAAATAGTGTCTCTTTTCCCTCATTTCTTTACTTATTTATTTATATCAGAATATAAACTCATTTACATTTATTTTTTACTTCATTTAATAATCCAATACCAGTAAAAACTGTTCAGCTTTGGCAATTAGATCTTTTGGGTTATCTCTAGTGCCCTTTGATACGACCCTACCCTTTTACTTTTAGAGTTCTTCACTACTTTCTAGTATTAAAAGGTGTCCCAAGCTAATCTCCCATTTACCCTGTTCCAGCCCTGGAGTTGGTTATTTCTCCAAGGAACACTTATTTCTTCTATTAGAAAATGGTATTTAGAAAACAAGACCTGACTGTGCTGGGTATGCCCATTGCTAGAAGCACATCATTCCTTCTGGACAGTAAGAAGTATTTTATAGCGTGTCAGAGTGTTGGTGAAGGGTCAGTAATGGGTACATAGAGAAGAAAAAACAAAGGAGGCAATTTTTTAATTCTAGATTTAAGAAGTTTCAAAAGATAGCAAATATAATTATAATATGGTATTTTTACATTTTGTTCAGATGTAACAATATTCACGTATTCATAATGATGTAAATCCTTAACACCATTTCATTTACTCAACATGTCATAATTGTATGTTCAGAATGGGCATACCAGAAGTAGTTGTAGGTTTAATTGAAAGCAAAAGGTTTCTGAACAAGATCCTCATCTACCATAAAAGAAAAATCAATAAATAATATCAAAAATTCAAAAATCAAAAAATAGCATATGTATTTTGTTTAGAAATATGAGTGTAAATGCCAGAGATATAGCTGAAATGTGGAAAGTTCTGACCTTTGAGAAGGGGTGTCTTATGGGTGGAGCATGTTACTACTTTTAATTATTATACCATTGTATTTTAAACTAAGTATAGCCTACAATAGAAAAACAATTTTTAATCAGTTAGCCAGGGCTATCTTTGCATAAATTATGAATGCTCCTACTTCTTTACTGTAGTTACCAAACTTTCCAAAATACATATGAAATTTCATCAATGATTAAAAAAATTCTCACAATTAAAAAAATGGAACAAGCATACCTAGCAGCAGTTAGTATTTTGTAATAGAGTCGGATCAAACTGAATTTTTTTAAAGTATGATCAGCAATGCTACAAATAGAAATTTGCCTTGGGGGAAAAAAGAAAAATTAGGCTTGGGAAAAAATGCTTTGTTACAGAATATCAAGGTAAGGAGGAGGCGAGGGAAAACTGAAAATCATGTTTTAGGTTGTGACTTTAAAGCACAAAAAGAGTTAACACAAGGAGAAAAAAAAAAGATTTAAAATATTCAATATCTGTATCTATGTGTGTCAACCAATTTGGCTACTTCTGTATGTTTTGGTTGGAAAATGACCATAGATACTAGACCTTCTGCAAATCTGAAAGAATGTTGTTACCTTCCTTTCTCCCATTTCACAGGTTGGGGAAATTCTCAATCAGGAAGAAACAGAATAGTTCATGAAAGTCACAGTGTACTCATCCTCAAATGTCTTATGCTCCCATGAAGTTCTCCACCATGATAATAGAAAGGACTTTTGAAGATATATAAGGCAAGTGAGGAAATAGAATAAAATAGGCCTATCTACCAGAATACTCAAATAGAAACTATCCCCTAAAGATGGTAACAGCATATGCCTGGGACACATGCCTTAGTTCTCTAAAAACCTCCATTTCCTCAGCAATAAAATATGCATAATAATGGCTCCTACCTCATAAAGATGTGGTAAAGATTAAGCAAGGTATTAAGTCCAAAATACTTGAAATTCAGTCCAGAAAATACAGATCCATAAACTGTGGCTAGTATTTGTATTTATATTCATGTACATATTGGTATTATTTAACCCATAAATATCACTGCTCTGTAAATGAAGGGAATTAGTATAAATATTAGATGCCAAAAAGCAAAGCCACAGTAGGTACCTGAGCTATACATTATCTAGGCCACAGAAAGAGTGAGAACCAGGTAGGCCCAGATCCTCCAGTTGTTTCCTTTATCCTTCTTCCAGTCTTTACACTACGTCACCTGTCTGAATATAGCAGATTCAGAAACACAAAGATGAATCATGATGAAACTTATATGATAGTTTTTAAATATTGATAAGACCAAAAGATAATAGAGAACTGGACACCTTAAAATACTTTAAGAATAAGATAAAAAAAAGAATAAGATCTATTTCATAACTTATAGTTTAGTTAAACTAAGTTCAAAGACTCTTCTTTCCTGTGGCCTGGGGATACTTTGGTTGTCTGAAGCCCGATTATTTTGCATTTCACATTAACTATGGGAAGTGTTCCCTTGAAAACATTCTCCAGGGAATGATCATTTTTGGTACTTGACTTGGGTACCTTCCATGTATAGGAAACAGATAACTGTACAATCAGTAATACTTCCAAGGAGTTGAAGTCAATTAAATCCATAAGCTAAATTAAGAGCACTAACATCAATATCTCCAACAGGTTAGACACTGAATTTGTGTTCTAGAAAATTATGTTAAAACAAATATTCTACTGCTGTCAGAATTAAAAGTGTTATCTCATGAAACAGATGTGTGCATTGTGATGCTGATATTGAAGCAGTATGGAGAGTGTTTAAGACATACTTTGAGTTGGGCTTCATTTCTGATCTTGAGAAGTTGTGTAACCCCATGAGTCCTGTATGTTGTATGTTATATAGCTATAATAAAAAAAATGTTTTTAAAGCATTTAACGTGGCTCCTGCCTTAAAGTAAATGCTTAATAGATTATTAATAACTATCAATTACATCATTATTTTAAAGGTAAAGTATCAATAAGGGTATTTTTCCCAAAGGCACATAGTTATTAAGAAAATAAGTTAATAAATTATGAGTTTACTAAATACATTAGCTTTCCTAAGCCCCAAAATGTTGTGTTTTTTTCTATTGACAACTTAAGTGGCAGAACTGAGACTTGATCCCAGCAATTCCACTTGTTCTATAAAATCCGAGTTTCATCTGTCCCAGTCATAAATTGCTAAAGTATTATTTGTTGAAATATAAATTTATCCCTCTCCCCCCTTCACCTCCTTCCTACTTTCCTTTCCTCTTTCCTTCCTTCTTTCCTTCCTTTCCTTTCCTCTCTTTCCTTTCCCTTCCCTTCCCTTCCCTTCCCTTCCCTTCCCTTCTCTTCCCTTCCCTTCCCTTGTCTTGGTTGTCAATGAACAGTGCTTATAGCTAGGGGAATGAAAAGAAAAATGTTTATTGAGTTACAGAACTGGTTCAAACATTCAGCACATGCCCACATTAAAAGATTCTCTTTTTTTCAGTCACTAATGGGAAAACCACAATAGGAACCTATCACTTGCTCTAGGGCAACAATATTTTAGAGCCTGTCAATTGATTGAAGCCCCAAGCTTGCCTCAAATTTGAATAGAGAAAAGAAAGAGAAGACGGGATTTTATGACAGGTCAAGGGAAAAGGATTCATGTAATGGCCTGAAGCTAGGCCAAGGGCACATCCTCAACAGAGGAAGAAATTATTCCAACAATCTCAAAAATGTTAGAATTTAATACAGTTTTGATTATTTTATACTATATTCAAATATCTTTCAAAGAATGTATAACCTTTTCAGAAGTCATACAAGTGTTTTGTAACAAATCAATCTTTAGTATAAAATAGAACTTATTATAGTTTATAAAAGATTTATAGGTTGTTAGAACCAGAAGATAACTCAACTTCCCTAACTTGATTAGATCAGAGAATTGTTTCTGGGGTACATTTCTCCCAAGTAAGACCATCTATGACTGATCAAAATAAGCTAAGGAATCATTTGGTTAAATAAAGTTCAACAACGTTTTTTTTTTCCTTCTCTTTATTTTTTAAATTCCAGAACTTCTCAAAGCTTTTAATATGCTAAAGTATGTTTGTGAATTTCAAAGAAGAGATACAGACTGCTTTATTTTCCAAGATTTTGTGACCAGAGATCTTTTTCCTAATAGTACACTTGTCAAATGCACTGTTACACAATGTTTAGAAGAAAATGCTCATGTAACCTAGAAGATTAAACATAGAACAAGACAGGAGCCCAAAGAATGAAATTGTTTTTCTTAAGAACAACCAAATAATTGGTAATATTATAATAACATTAAATTGGAGGTGAACTTTGGTCTCCTGATTCCTAGTCCAGGATATTTTCCATTCTACCATTGTAAATGTTAAAGACCTCTCCTGAGACAGAAATGTAGTTTGCAGCTAGAGAAATATTGTGCTTTTACATTAGGCTAAATCAAATTATGTGTCAAAAATCTAATGCTTGATGATAGGAATGGAGATATCCTAGGTGAGCAGTTGGGGACTCTTTATAATAGTCTTAATACCTATTAACTCAAGTGTCTTCATTTCTCTCTTGGGAAAATGGAAACCGTCTTTCATCACCACATCATAAAATTATTATGAAGATAAAGTAAAATAGTAGTCTTTAAAACAGAGTCATAAAATGATACACAAAGAAAATGCATTGTTACTGGTAATAAACATCATTTCTGTTATCTTAGTTTTCAGAATTTACTTTGGGCATCTACTCTAATTTATTTCCTCTTCTAATATATTGTCTTAGATGTCTAGCAAACAGCTGCTACTAGTCTTAGGGTGCCTGGATGGCTCAATCAACTGAACGTTCAACTCTTGATTTTGGCTCAGGTCATGATTCCAAGGTCGTTGGATTGAGCCCCATGTCAGGCTCCACACTGAGCATGGAGCCTGCTTAGGATTCTATCTCTCCCTTTCTCTCTCTCTCTCTCCCTCTGCCTCTCTCCTCCACTTGTGCTCTCTCTCTCTAAAATAAATAAATAAGTAAGTAAATAAATAAATAAATAAATAAATACTAGTCTTCAAAAAAATGAAATTATCAATCATGTTGTACCGTGTAATCCCATAGCAAGAAAAAAATTCTTGAAAATCTAATAGATAATTGGTCAAGGAATTACTGGAATATAAGGCATTTAAATTATAAAATGATTATTTTCATACATTGTAATATTCTAGTAGAATACACAAAAATGAGACTGTATATACTTAAGAACTTACTGATGAAATTTCCTGGTAGAATAAAATAAGTTTCAGTCTAAGCCCAGGTTTTTATATATTTAGCATATAAATGTAAAAGGGACATTTTGGAAATGAGCAACAGAGGATTAATTCTGTTATTTCATTCATTCATTTATTCAACAAGTATCTATTGGCTATTCAGAATGTGTCAACAATAATTTTACCTCTGTGGATACACTGGTAAACAAAACAACAAAGACTGTTGTTCTCATGAAGTTACATTCATATGAGTAAAATGAACAATAAACAAGCAAAAAATAGATCATTTCAACAAAGCATTCTGAAGGTAATAAAGACACGCTAATAAGATAGAGAAAGCAGTGAAGAGAGAGGTATCTCCAGACGGGGAAAACAATAATTGTATATGATGGCAGGGAAGGCCTGTTCGAGAAAGTGCCACGTGACTGACACTCAAGTGATGAGAATACACTTAACATCTGTGTAAAAATCTGGGAGAAAGAGCTATCCTTGCATGGGAGTTGTCTTCCCAATGGAATCATAAGAACAAGATTAAAATTTTCATAGGGGAAAATGGAAGATCATGTGAAAAGCAAAAATAAATGAGAAATGGAGAAGTAAAATAATCAAAGAGATTGTAATCCTAACACCACAGTCGGAGTAGTGAGTATAACCAAGGAGATACCAATGGTGAAAAGCTATCATTCCATAGGCATAGTGGCCTCTCCGAAAATAAAGAGAAAACAATCCTGTGATCACTCTTTAAGGTGCATTTAATAGAAGATAACTCACAGATTACAAATGAAGTAATAGGACAGCAACACCACACACACGCGCGCGCGCGCACGCACACACACACGGAATACCAGTTGGTTCAGCACATCCATGAGTTAAGTTACAGGAAAACAAAGCCCGAGAAAAATGAGTATAGTCTTCCATATGTGAACAATGGCAGCTGTATGATGGATAAAAAATACCTCCTGCTCAACATTATGATACAAATGGAAAAGATAGAAATGGATGAACAAATATATTAAAGCAGTAGAAGGAAATTTTCTAAATTAACGGAAATAGTTCCTAAATAAGATTTAGGAGTATGATGAAAAGACCCTGAGGTAGCTAAGGGATTAGAAAGTTCCTAGGGACATTCAATCCAAGTGTCATCCCAAAGAAAGACATTTAAGAATCCAAAGAGATGCCAATCCCAAAAGAAGGATCCAGACTAAGACTAAAATTTTGCCTCTTATTTCTAAGTGTCTAAAGAGTTAAGCTTATTCCTTATTTAGAAAAGGTGTACTAAATCAGATTCACATTCAATATCCATGTTGCATTCTGCATCTTTTTGTTCATCTCTACCTGCCCTCCAGCTCACGTGGAGCACAGTAACCCATGTCTGACATAAGAGTCGATGCCAAATAAATACTGGCATGTTTTTAGTGTAAAGTGTGAGGACTTTGGAAATGGATCTGGTACCTTAATTACTTGGGCCTATAATAAAAGGATACTGGCCTCTCTTGGAAAAGAAATTTGAAATAAAAGATATTTTCCCCTTTCCTCACTCACCCCCTTACTGTTCCTCAAGCACGTATCAAATCCATGTACTTTACCTCACCATCAAGGACATGTTGCTATCAATTTATTCAAGTTTGAGAATATTGTTCAGGCCAAATTTACTCGGAGATAGAAGTTTGTAGGAGGGTGTATTTTGTTATGGCTCAACCTGATATAACAAAATACCAAAGACTGGCTGGTTCAAACAACAGAAATTTATTTCCTCACAGTTCTGGAGGCTAAACTTGTTGTTAGGGTTGGTTTCTAGTGAGGCCTCTCTTCCTGGTTTATAGATGGACACCTTTTTGGTGTGTTCTCATATGGTGTGTGTGTGTGTATGTGTGTGTGTGTGTGTGTGTGTGTGTGTGTGTGTGTGTGGAAAGAGAGAGATCACTGATGTTTCTTCCTCTTCTCAGGACACCAGAATTAGGGCCCCATCCTTATGACCTCATTTAATTACTTCTCTATAGTTTCTTCCTCCAGACAGTCACACCGATGGGCTAGTGCTACAACAAGGGAATTTTAGGGGAACACAATTCAGTCTATAACAGAGGTTTAAAAGAAAGAACCTACTAGGTAAATAGATTCTCTACCTCTTATATCTTCTTCTGCTTACCATTATATGTATCCATTAGATACTGCCACAAAAATCCTGTATAGCCAATGTACTTTAAACATAGTAGCTTAAAACAATAATTCTTTATTCCCACATATCTATGAGTAGACTGATGCTGATGCAGGCTGAGTCCACTTGGGTTATTGTACCAGGTATCCTGAATGCTGCTCTAGCCTGGCTGTGACGGGTCAGCTCTGCTCCGTGGAATCTTCCTCCTGGGTCCAGCAAGTGGGCCTAGTCTTGTTCATAGCAGAAATTCAAGAGAGCATGTCTAATCACATTCAAGGCCCTAGCTTGTGCCAAGTCTGCCAACACGTCATTGGCCAAACAAGTTATTTGGCTACACCCAGAATCAATTTGGAGAATTACACTATATCCATGGAAATGGGGACAAATTCTTGGAAATTAATTTAAGATAGCATTGTATATACAACTTTTGGCACATTCATGTTGAGATCCAAGACTGGTATAAATTTTGAGGTAGAAATAGGCTGGACAGAACATTAGGCATACCAGTGATTTGAAGCAATGATTTGGTTCTAGAGCTTAAGAATGGGGTCTCAATACATTACAGCTTAAGTAATTAAAATTCTGCACTGAGATTTGGGGGGCCCCACAAGTGTTAACTTGCCTTGCTTAATTAATTATGCACGCATACCCTTCAAACCCTCTCCCAATCCATACTAACCTTTCTTTAAAATGGTATTAAGAATCTAGTGAGATAATATGTGACAGCATGAAACACAAAGTCTGACACAAAGCAGGTGCTTGTGAAAGTTTTCTTCTACACTTTGTGTCTGCCTGTTATACAAATGTAATTCAAATTGGCCCATGCACAGCATTGTTTCTTTTTCTTAATGCCTTAGCTTCCAACATTTCAAGTTGCAAAACCACTTTAAGACTTTAAAAGAGAAACACCTAAATACAGTTGAATTGAACTGACGATTTAATCTCAGTTTTAGCGCCTAGGCAGGACAATAATCCTAACTGAGTTTGCCGACCATTGATCTCCCCGAAATTTATTATAAAACCATCATCGGGATTATCCTCTATAGGGAGAGGCCAAACTGCAGTCTGTCTAACCTAACATATGCCAAAAGCTTGTAACATTCACAAGAAATATGTCAAAAGACCTTTGCAAATTCCCATATGCATAAATGTCATTACAGTATATAATTTCTCACATCAATCTGTTGAATGTAATGATGCATTTATATAACCCCTCAGACCTCTAATGAGGGCTTCTGCATACCTGAAGACAAGCTAAGAACAACAGAACCATGCTGATATTGAGACAGAGTGCTGGTTGAGGCTCACTCATAGCCTCGATTTTCTTCCCACAGGCTGGCCTCAAGGACACACGATTTAATCAAGAGCTTCGCACACTTAACAAGTTATGAACTTTCCAATTTTCCTGTGACTCATCAAAACCACAAATGTTAAATTTGTGAAAGGCAAGAGTCCACTCAATCACGAGGGGAATTCAGGAGAATATTAAGAGGTAAAAGACACTCGCTAGAATAGAAAATGAAATAAAGCACATAATGCCCCTGCGGTGGCACAAACGAGAGATTGCATACATTCAACTCAGCCTTTATGTGATCAGGTAAGATGTGCAACAACTAACAACTGAGTACAAACAGGAACCAATAACCTGCGTTACAAGCTCTGCCAGAAGATATACATATCCCCATGCTCCCATTACACAATGAACATCCATTAGCATATAACCTTCCACTTACAAGTACACATGGGAATCCTGCCAATAGGACACTATATGCTGAAGATGATTAAATCAGCATTGCAGAGAGAAGAGCACAGAGACCTTCTAAACAATTTAATTACTAGTGCCACATTTACTGGAAGACAGAGTTTGAAATCTCTTATCACTAGCTATTTGTAAGATGGAATTTCAGACTAGTGGGAGAAAGACAATACCAGATGCTCTTTATTACTAACCAATTCTGTTTTTCTGTTATAAATGCCCTTTTACTGTAATATTGGGGTGTTCACATAAATACTAAATTCTGTTAAATGGCAGTGATGACAGGGATGATGATGACGGTAGTGACTGGTATTTATTGAATCCTTTCTACCTACCAGGCTCTGTCCTATGTGCTAAACATGAATTATGACATTTAAACACAAAAACAATTTTAAAAGATAAATATGATTATTTTTCCCATTTTATAAGAAAAGAAAATGATGCATAGAACTAGGAAGCATAAGCAGTAGAGACAGAACTCAAAATAACACGATTTGAAAGAGTCTGAGCTCTTTAGCAAAACAGTTTACTGACTGCAGTGCTGAGGAGTGATTAATAATATTGACTAGAATTCGATTCTCACCTCTTTGGCTTGTTATGCAAACTTGGGCAACTGACATAAAAACTCTAAAAATAATTTTTTCATCTGTAAAATGAATATGAATAAATAAATCTAACATCTATTAAGTTTCTTGTAAGGTTTACATGAATTTAAGCATGTAACATGTGGAGGAAAGATTTCAAAAATGCTAGCTCTTATTAAGATCTCTATTAGCTCTTACTTTATTAAAAGAAAATTTGATTCATTATATGCTACTCTCATTCCTAAGCAATGACTCATTGATTCTAATATACAGCTTATTAAAATACATCATAAGCTGAATACTTCTATAAAAATATAAATTGTATGGTCACAAAGTAATTCTTGTTAAAAAGCATAATTTCATGCATTTTAAAATGAAAACTTGGAAATTTGGATGTGTTGTTATAGTTAGCACAATCACCATACAATGTAACTATAGCTAGCCTTTTGTTACCCAAACTTAACACACATTTTTACATTTCTTTTTTCTTAAACTCAACTAAAAGTTAAAATTCTAGGGGCACCTGGGTGGCTCAATCAGTTAAGCATCCAACTTTGTCGCAGGTCATGATCTCATGTTTCATGGGTCCAAGCCCCACATCAGGCTTTGTGCTAACAGCACGGGGCCTGCTTCAGGTTCTCTGTCTCCCTCTCTCTCTGTCCCTCTCCGACTTGCACTCTCTCACTCTCAAAAATAAATACATTTTTTTAAAAAGTTGAAATTCTAGGGGCACCTGGGTGGCTCAGTCAGTTAAGCATCTGACTCTTTATTTCGGCCCAGGTCATGATTTCACAGTCGTGAGATAGAGCCTATGTTGAGGTCCATGCTGGATGTGGAACCTGCTTAAGATTCTTTCCCTCCCTCTTTCTCTGTCCTTTTTTCTCCCTCTCTCAATAAAAAAGTTAAAACTCCAGATTAGTTCACCTCATATAATGACAGGGAATTTGAAGAAAAATTGTCCAACAGCAGTAAGGATAATCTTTAAGAAAACTTTGAAAATAATAGCTTGGAGTTGTGAAATTACTATATCAATTAGCTATTGATACAAAGCAAATGAGCGTACCATTTCGCTGACAAGCCACAATATGCTCTGATTCTCACTAATTTGTAGGTTGGTCAGCCAGGACAGCTCTTCTTCAGGCTTTGATAGCTGAGGAGGCTCAGCTTCCTATGAAGATCTGAGGTTGGCTGGGTTGACTCTGCACAGCATATGTTCCCTCTGGGTCTCAGTGTGGAAGGGCAACACCATCTAGAGAAGCCTCTTCTCAAGGCCGTGCCAGAGATAGCTCAAGCAGAACACACAAAGCATCTGAAGGTCTAGGGTTAGAGCTGATAATGTGTCACTTCCATCTTATTATTACATTAGCCAAAAATAAGTCACATGACCAAGCTCGAGGCTGAGATGCAAGAAATACACATTTTCCAGGATGAGGCTCCAGCAAACCTTTCCTCTTTCTGATGGAAGAAGTGTGAGAAATCGGGACCAATAATTTGGTCTATCAAAAGTACCAGAATCTCATTTGGGAAAAGAAAAGCTGATAAACGGCGACTTGTTTGAGCAAGATGATTCTTCCCAGACCCTGGTCTCCTGGTTTCTTGATTTCTTCACTGGCAGTAATCTTTTGCTGCACCCTATCTCCTCTATCAGCTACCATCTTCACATCTTTTATTTCAAGCAACCAGCTTTCACGTTACCACCTCCCATCCTTCCAACTCACCTAGTCAGGTAATATAATTTTATTATTGTTAGTGAAATATTATGAAATATTTAATATTACTATTACATAAATAATAAATTCACTATATATCATTACTCACTATGTGTTAGACACTGAATTAAATACTATATGTATGTCAACTTATATAACCCTCATAACAACACGATAAGATTGGGACTATTTTTATCCCATTATATAAAAGAGATAATTGAGGCACAGAGACATTAAATACCTTGTGCAGGTATTTAATACATACACATACATGGTTGAGTCTCAATTCAAACCAAAATAATCTGGCTCCAGCACCTGTTATAAGTCTAGATGTTGCCATTCTATTTTTACATTTCTTTGACAAAATTTAGACCTCTAAAATATAGACCCTAGTTCTTTTTCACTATCGATCATGCATTCAGGTCTTCTTCATCCTCTACCTGTTGACGGTTATACAGGTTACCATAACATAACTCCCCTCCTGCAAATCCCCTTAGCTCACTCACCCCTTCCCAATATGGATTAAACCCAGCTATCATCCTACAACTGTTCTTGAACATCTTAACATTTCCAGAGAAAGAAACACAAGAAAGAAATACATTAATACTGGGTGTCTTACATTAAATTTCTGACCTTACATCACAACTGACCCATAACACTCCCTCATGATCCAGTGATATTCCTCTAGTTTGTTTTGTTTTGTTTTGTTTTGTTTTGTTTTTGTTCTTGTTTTTGAGGGTGGAATGGTGGATAGGAATAGCAATATTGGGAAAGCAGAGAGGAGTATGTGTCTTTTCGCTATTGTCACTATTGTGCCCTATCAGTCACTGGGCATCCTCTGTGACAAAGACTGTTTTGGGTTTTTTGTGGGGTTTTTTGTTTGTTTGTTTTTTTAGCTCTGAAGAGGGGGAAAGGAAGCAGAAAACACTGTTGGTTAGCTTTCCATATAAGGGACAAACGTCATACACATGCTCTTATTTCACAAGAAAAAAGAGTTTCACAAAAGACAACATAAGTAAAATAAATGCTTTAAACACAAATTACACCTGTGTGGAGACAATTCAGGGCAATGGAAGAAAACGAAGTTATAAGAGACACTTTATTGACATTTCCATTAACAGTCCCCATTTAGAGTCCAATCCTTTTATAGAGTCCTTTCCCTCAGTGCTGCTGGAGAAACTTGGCTGGTGGAAGTGGCTTACAACACCCTCTGGAACTCAAGAAAGCATAGCTGGGGCAAAAGCTGGAGAGTAAATTGGCAGAGTAGGGTGGAGATCAGGGGGAGAAAAAGAAGTCAACAAGACTCTCTCCCTTTGGTCATATCTTCCTCAGAGCAAAGAGATTGGCACCACCAATTAAATTTTCTCATGTATACCCACAGCAGCACAATCCACCACTACTGTCATTGTGTTTCCAGTTATTACAGCTTGGTCTCCATCCTTATGGTGGCTGAGAGGAGTCTTCTTTGCAAAAAGCTTAAGCAGTCTAGATCTGACCCAATTCCCTTTTAAGTCTGTTTAGGTTTTGGCAGTAAAGTCATTCAGGAAATAGAGACACAGAGTCAACTTTGGGTACTTCACAGAAAGATTATGATTTCAAAGTTGTTACCTTACCTTTGGGGGATGGCCAGGGAAGAAGGGACAGAACTTTGGGAAATTGTGTATGGAAAGCAGAAGTGCACATAAACATTCTATGGCATTCCAAGTCAAATCTGCCTTTCAAGGCCTCTTTCTCCATAATTCCTTCTGGAGCTAGCTCAACTTCACAGACCTGCTAGTAGACAAGCACGTTGCGTTGTGAATTCATTTGGCCCATTTCCCATCCAATACAGGCCCATTGTTACAAGATCCTTGACAGATAGTCACCAGTTCCCTCAAGGCAGCTTGGTACTCTGATCTCTTTACCCCAAACTGATGTACTCCTTTGATTTTTTTAACTGAGATATGATTAACATATAATATTATATTACCTTTAGGTGTACAACATAATGATTCAGTATATACCTCTAGCACTTTTGCTTTCCCACTATCCAGAATGACTATTTCACCGATTTCTTAGTGCAATTCAACTGCCATAATTTTGTCAATTTTAAGGCTTCATTTTTTCAAATTTAAAAATCTCTGAACAATTGCTGCCAGCTATATGATGCATTATGCCATTACTTATTTATATTTGTAACACAAAGTGTCACTTTCAAAATCTGCAGAATTTTGACATATCTTGAAAGAATATCTTGAAAGAAAGTGTCAGAGTCAATAGTAATGCATTCTTTTCACTCTAAGTCAAACCATTGTGGGGTTGGGTGAAGCAAGTGATCACTCAGAGGTATTTAACAACTTGCCCAAAATACTAGCTCTACAAAATTTCAAAGAGCACAGGTTTTAGTTCTTTCATTGATTTTTTTGGTTCATTTGTTTTATCTTATTTCAGATTTTTTCAATTGTGTATCACCAACACTCTAGATTGCACAGAAAACAGTGCTGATAAAAAAAAAAAAAACACAAACATCAACAAACATGAGTCAGAAATGATTTAGAAGAATGAGATTCTAAATGTGAAATTTTAAGACTATCTTAACTCATTTATCTCATTAACACTTTTTTATTTATATGTGAGTGATATATGATAAAATATGTCTAAATCTAAAAGAAACTTTCATACATATAAAATAAAATTAGTCGGAAAATATTATATCAATTTAATTAGCAGTGCTCTTTCTTTTTATGGCACTATCAATGATATACCTCACATATGGGCTTTAAAAAAGAAAAACCTTCATTACTGAAGAATTCTCATAGCTTTTAATATATTATGATGGCATAAAAATGCGTGGTAAACAGAATAATGGCCTCCAATGATGTCTGTGTTCTAATCTCTGGAACCTATGAATATATTACCTTCTGTGGAAAAGGGGACTTTGCCGATGTGATTAAGAAAGCTGAGACAGAAAATTTATCCTGGATTATTTATTTGAGTGGGTCCAAATGCTAAACTACTAGCTTTGAAAATAGAGGAAGAGCCCAAGAACCAAGGCATGCAGGAGGCCTCTAGAAGCTGGTAGAAGAAAGAGGGAAGATTTTCCCCTACAGCCTACAGAAGAAATGCAGCCCCATTGATCAACAGAACTGCGAGAAAATTAATTTGTAAGTTTAATTCACTAAATTGAAGTCAATTTGTGATGGCAGCAATAGGAAATCATTGCAAAGTGTACATGGTCTAAAATATTTGCCAAACTAGTTTGGATATAGCAGTTTTTACCACAGTGTCTCATGATACAATATTCTAAAGAACCATTTCTGGAAAATGCTTCTTTAGCATAACCCAGATGCAGCAGAGCTAGTGGTTAAGAGCCTTAGACTCTGGAGCCAGACTAACTGGATTTAAATGCCAGCTCTCCTACTTACTAGCTGGTTCTCTTAACCTCTCCTGGATGCCTCAGATTCCTTGTCTGTAAAATGGGAATGATGATAGTACTTCCTCAAAGGGTTGTTATATGAAGATGAAGAGAGTTAATGTGTATTAAGAGTTTAGAACAGGGGCTCTCCTACAGTGTAAAGACTGTTGTTTACAAAAGATAGTGACACCACGTGAAGTTACTGAGAGATTAGGTAAAAAAGGAAATTACATCTAGCTGTACTATCAATATTAGATAAACATATGTCAAAGACTCTGCTTTTGTGTTAATAATGGGCTCATAGGGTGACAGGGTTTTAGGGACAAACAGTTCCATATTAATTAGACACAATAAAACAAAGAATGATTTTAAGTCTTTCATCTGAAAAAAAAATTTTTGTTCTGACCTCATCAATTCACATTACCCACAGATCCCAAAAGCAAACTCATTTTAAAAAGTAGCCCACTTTTGCCTGCTTACATTATTAGTTTAAATCTAAACCTCATATAACGACTCCCGTCTTCTTTATCATTTCAATTAATTAGAAATTGCTTTCTCCCAATTAATATTATTACTTCATCTGCTCTGTTATGTTCTCATATTGAGGCTATTTTAATATAATGCCACTTCATTCATTCAAATTCAATAAATATTTAAAACTTTTGAGGCGCCTGGGTGGCGCAGTCGGTTAAGCATCCGACTTCAGCCAGGTCACGATCTCGGGGTCCGTGAGTTCGAGCCCCGCGTCGGGCTCTGGGCTGATGACTCAGAGCCTGGAGCCTACTTCCGATTCTGTGTCTCCCTCTCTCTCTGCCCCTCCCCCGTTCATACTCTGTCTCTCTCTGTCCCAAAAATAAATAAACGTTGAAAAAAAAATTAAAAAAAATAAAATAAAATAAAACTTTAATGGACATCAAGCACATTAGTATATGCTTGGAATAAAAAATGAATACACTTGGTCTTTGGCCTTTTTTAGATTTTTAAACTAGATTGCAAAGACTTTACTGAAAGAAAAATCAAGAGGAGTTTGTCTTAAATTGTTCTGGAAATTAAAAATGCTCTAATATGTATCAAATACTGGAACATTTGGATCGAGAAAAATCTATCCTAAAATAATGATATTACTGACTTTAACATATAGGCTTTCCACTTTCTCTTTTTTATTTTTTATACCAAAAATATTTAATGAAAGAAAGAACAAAGCCACTAGCACAGCTATTGGAAAATAGTAATTCTTTTCTTGATCTTCCTTTTTCTGTTCTTATTCATTTTCTTTTCACTCCCTCTTTTCCATTTTCTCTCCTAGTTACTATAATTATTAATTCCACTTTTGATCATTGTTATCATCGTTATCTTCACCACCATCATAATTATAATCCTCATTATCAGTCAACATCACCCCTATAAGCACAGGCAATTGCTAACAGTCGGGATCTGGATGGAAAACCAGCAGAAAAAACTACAGGGACCTTGGGAAAGCAATTCAGAAGACTTTAAGGGAGGGACATCTAGGACCTTCCTTGGTCATTTCACTTTTTTCCTCCCAATGTTTTCATGGTGGTAAAATACATATAACATAAATTTTACTATCTTTACCATTTTTAAATTTACAGTTTAGAGGTATTAAGTACATTCACATTGTTGTGTAACCATCACTAACATCCATCTTCAGAACACTTTTCATCTTACAAAACTGAAACTTTGTACCATTAAATGATCACTCCCCATGACCCCCTCCCTCCCTGTCAACCACTACTCCGCTTTCTATTTTTCTTTTATCTACATTTTTCCACATGTCCCAACCTCTAGGAATGACCATTCTATTCTCTGTTATTATGAGTTAAGTTTTGTAGGTCCTTTTCTTCCTTTTCAGATTCTATATTTAAATAAGCTCATACATTTGTCTTTCTATGTTTGAGCTATTTCACATACCATAATGTCCTTCAGATTCATCCATATTGTCCCAAATATGTGTGTGTGTATCTTAAGTATATACATATACATCCATACACATATATACACACAACACACATATGCATGGCTCTACAACTAAATCTAACAATTAATTTCCAAAAAAATATGACTTTAGCTAATTTGTATCTATTGGATAGTGGAATATGTGTGCTTTAACATTTCTCCTGGAATTGAGATATCTGCTTAACCTACAAGTAAACACTACTATTTGATTTGAGAATTTCTGGGTACAAGGCAGTAGGGAAAAATCAATAGTTTCTTACTAAAAGATTAAAACACACACACACACACAACACACACACACACCACAGAATTCTGCTATGAATAAAAACTGAATCTGATGATTAAGATCAAATCCCTGGGGCGCCTGGGTGGCGCAGTCGGCTAGGCGTCCGACTTCAGCCAGGTCACGATCTCGCGGTCCGTGAGTTCGAGCCCCGCGTCAGGCTCTGGGCTGATGGCTCGGAGCCTGGAGCCTGTTTCCGATTCTGTGTCTCCCTCTCTCTCTGCCCCTCCCCCGTTCATGCTCTGTCTCTCTCTGTCCCAAAAATAAATAAACGTTGAAAAAAAAAAAATTAAGATCAAATCCCTGTTAAATTCTGTGCCAAAATAAAAGATAAGATACCTTCCAGAAGACCAAGTATCATATCAACATGGACAATGGATCTTATGGTTATAAAGGCAATGTAGATTAGTGCATCCTAAGTTTTTACACTTTTCTCTTTAAAAAAGGTACACCTGTTCACACAGTTTTCTCAGCTGGATCAAACTAATGATGAAGAACAAGTCTGAATTTCCAAGAAACTCTCTCCCTGAAATCCCTGTTGTTGACTTCTTTTTTTGAAGACTTACTTTGTCAACTACATCAAATTTTTCCTGTATTCAGTGATATTGGAACCTAGAAAATTAACCTTTTTACTAGAGGTTTTGGATCCTTTTAAAGGAAACAAGGAGGGGAAAAGTAATTCAAGCAGAATGATATATGAAAAAACATAGTATGACAAAACATAAGTATAAGAAAGGAGAATTTAAGTAAGATCCACAATTTAAAAATGAAAAATAATATATGGTTTATTTCCAACATTGGATTTAAGTCATTTGTTTCTTGTAGACAAAAGAAAATCTAATGCTTTCAATTTGTTTCTCATTTCTTAGTTTAAGAGTTCTGCAAAATGTGACTATGAAAGCATAGAGAAAATAAGGATACATTTTTTTTTTCCTGAGAAAGATATGCTTCCATGATCCTGGGTGTAGACTATTAATTTTACAATGAATTTTGTTCGATTTATATATGAATAAAATGAATTCACCAAATTCTTGACCTATAATGTTAGGTCTACTTAACAAATATTGAATACATTTTCCAAAATGTTACTTGTAAAATTAATTTTTTCAAAATTTTTAATGTTTGTTTATTTTTGAGAGAGAGAGCATGAGCAGGGGAGGGGCAGAGAGAGAGAGGGAGACAGAATCCGAAGCAGCCAGGCTCTGAGCTGTCAGCGCAGAGCCCCACATGGTGCTGAAACTCAAAAGCTGTGAGATCATGACCTGAGCCGAAGTCGAATGCTTAACCAGCTGAGTCACCTAGGTGCCCCTAAAATTAATTTTTAATAGCCCAGGTCACAAATATGAAACAGTCTAAAAGAAAAAAGGAAAACTGAAAATCCATTAACACTTCAAGTTAGAGAAGTACGTAAATGAAGCATGTCATGGACAATGTCTTCAGTCATTATTACAGTAACCCTCAATAAATTGTGTAGAGTCTGGCAGTGAAAATATTATATATAATATATACTTATACCTATATAAATAAATATATAAATACAAGACTTTATACTTATATAAAGACGTATATTCTATATTTATATAAATATATTATATATTACAAATAATTATAGTTATATAAATATATAAAAATTATATTTGTATTGTTAAATTAATTAAACATGATGCCATTAGACAAGGTAGCTCTAATGTCATGGCAGCCTACACAAGCAAAACTAAATCTAAGTCTGTGAATGCATCAAAATTATGTAACTGAAACCTAAGGATAACCAATCACAATCAACTAGGCTTTAAGCTATAGCCAATCATCAATTTCCTTACTTTGTGTCTGTCTTTTCACTCCAAAAGTCTCTTCCCAAGCTCCTGTCCTTGGAGTGCTCCTGACCATTCATGGTTTGGCACTGCCCAATTTGAACTGATTTTTGCTCAAACTCTCAACATTTTTAATACACCACAGTTTATCTTTTAGCAGCTCTTGCAGAAACATTATATATAATATATATACACATACACACAAATGATGTGTGTATGTGTATACATGTACAATTGCCAACATGGGATAAATATGAAACAGAGCATTTCTGTATTGTAAAGCAAACTTTGTAGTTTTATTTCTTCTCTCTCTTTTGCTCTTTCTCTTCCTTTTCTTTTTACTTCACCCCTTTGGAAACGCATGTTGTTGAGCTAGTCAGCATATCTAAGCACCAATAGTAATAAATTCAGTATTTTGCAATCTTCTTTTAAAATCTAATTTCTGAATTTTCTTGTTATAATTATCTTAAATTTTTCATAGTGTAAATATATACTAAAATTATCATCAATTTTTCCTAAACATTTGCAAAATTTTGATGGTTGAGATGTCACCTGGATTAAGAAAAAATGATTGCTTATCAAAAGTGTTCATATTAAACAAAAAGAGAAAAAGAAAATAACCCAAGATTTAGGCATGAATGTAGCTATAAAGGAAATGGATGGTCAGGAGAGAACAATGCTACTTCTTTGATTTTTTTTATCCATATCTTTAGCTCCATAAAAATGGAATAAAGGAAATATCAATAAATTTCTTTATTCAAAAATCTATTGCTCACTAACAACTGTGAAGTGAAACAACCTAAATGTCCATTAACCAATTAATGGATAAACAAAATGTGATTAAACACACACACACACACACACACACACACAGAACGGAATTTCATTTGGCCTTAAAAAAATAAGGAAATCTTGTCATATGTGACAACATGGATGAGACTTGAGGACATTGCACCAAGTGAAATAAGCCAGTCACAGGACATATACTACATGATTCCACTTACATGAAATATCTAAAGTAGTCAGAGTCAGTAGTCAGAATGGTGATTACTAGGGACTGGGGGGTGGTGGGAAGGAAAGTTACGATTCAATGAGTATAGAGTTTGAGTCATACAGGACAAAAAATGTTCTTAAGATCTATTGTATAACAATGTGCATATAGGAAACAGCTGTAGACTTAAATTTTTCTTAAGAGAGATTTCATCTTACATGTTTTTTACCACAATAAAAAAATTACAAGGGTGAGATGAAAGGAAAGATAGATGATAGTAGAATTCACAAGAAGGAAAGATTACTATGAGTCAAGGTTATCAAAGAAAGCTTCAAGGAAGAGATGGACTAAGTCACAGGCCTTGGAAGATAGATAGAATTTGAACATTTGGAGATTATTTTCAAGACTGTTCCTGGACAAAGGAAGAACTCAAGCAAGAATATGAAGGAAGGGTGCTTAGAGCATTCCAGAAATAGTAGTTCATCTGTCCTTGAGCAGAGTGTTTGAGAAAGAGAATAGTGGAAGAAATAGAAAGTAAGGTTAGAATAACCAGGTTCTGATTATGGAATACCTTGGAAAGTAGGCTAAGCAGAGCAGATTTCACATTTCTATATAATATGAAGAACTGAACATTCTGAACCTTTAATGAATATGAAATGACAGTAACGAAATTTAAAACTTTAGTGTATTATATTTGCAGTTTATAAAAACATTGGCAATAGGGGGCCTTTACAAGGCAAAAAAATATACAATCCATAACATTTTTATTTTCTTTTGTTTCCTATATATTCATTATATTAATAATTAATAATTATATTAATAATTATAAATATCAAATGTTTACTGTACTTATAGGTATACTAGGTGATAGGAAAATATTAAAGGAACATAGGAACATAAAATAATGCTTTTACTATTTTATCTAATTAAGAAACAAATGTAAGTCACTCGAAGCAATTGGAATGTGGCCAAATAATTTGTGTAAGGGTCAAATTAATGTGTAGTTTCAGTGAAGGGAAAAATTAGGGAGGGAGGTCAGTCTGTATCAAGGGAGACTGGTCAGAGTGTCAGTATAGGATCAGTGGTTAAGGAATTATACTCTGGAATTAAAATGAATTGTGTTCAAATCCCTGCTATGTAACTAACTGAGTGATCTTGGGTAAGTAACTTAACTGCTTGTGATGTTTCCTACTTTACACAGTTGAGAGGATGCTAGGAAATCGTACACAAAACCCTAAAATTGCACCTGACACACAACATAAAGTAGTTTCTTTCCTTTATCTCATTTTCCCTAAGAATAAATCAGAAAAGTCAGAAAAAAAATAATTGGAAAATATACAATTTTTGGCCATAAATAATAAATAAATTTTAATAATTTTTCAAATACAGAAAACCAAAATAATGGAAAAGATCACCTATAATTCTACCTCACAAAATAAGTACACTTAGATTTTGTTCTGAGAGAGAGAAAGAGAATCTTACCTTTTCACCTAATACTATAAGAACTGCTTTTCCCCATATTAAAACCCATTTTATAGTTGTATTATCTTTAATGATTATCCAATCTTCCATAACAAAGATTCAGCATATACCTATTAAGTATTTATTGAATGTCTCCTGTGTGCTGGGAATTGTTCTACTGTTTTAAGCACTCAAAATAGAGCAGTGGACAAAACAGACAAAATCCTTGCTAATGGTTTTTAATAGTTTGAAATCATGATAGTTTATAATTTTTCATTACTGTAAATCACACAGCAACAAATGCTGTTGTGCATAAAGTTTTATAAACATCACTGTTTCCTTAAGAAAAAGTTCCGGAAATAGAAATAAAAATATTTGAAACATGATTTCTAGACAAGCTGTGCCAATTTTGTGTTGACCAATAATATATGAGAGTGCCCAGTTAATTATACTCCTGCTAGAGTATTTTTTTCTCCACTATGAATATATATATATATATATATATATATATATATATATATATATTCATTCCATCATTAACATCATCATTTTCAACAAAAAATATCTAGGGCCTATATAATTACATGCTGTCAACCAGGTCAATGCCCTGACATCAAAGGTCATGTCAACTACATATAACCCAACAGTATATTCCAGCAGATGGGACCTGAGATGGGTATCTGATAATCTGGCCAGAAGTTCTATGGGGTGACTTGGCATAAAGGAACTTAGTCCAAAGTTTAGCCATTCTTCAGAATTTGACATTAAAAATATAAAAAGAATTCATTAATTTTCATGATTGAAATTAAAGAGATATATAAAAAGAGATCATGAGGCTATGAAAAGGTCATACAGTAAATAAGCTTATTTAGAAAATTAAACCTTTGAGCTAGCAGAAGTTAGTAAATAAATAAATAAATAAATAAATAAATAAGCAAGCAAGCAAGCAAGCAAGCATGTACAGAGAGCACCAGTACAAAAGCAAGAATTGGATATGAGAAGAAAATTAAACAGATTTGCAAGGTAAACTAGAAATCCTGTGAAAGAACAGGTGTCCAATCAGAGACACCAAAGAGAGCCAGAAACTATCATACTGATGGCAGGGCTAGGCTGCCTCCTTCTCCCTGTTCGCTGGCCCACCAGATAGAGATAGCTTCAGTCAGAGTGGCAGAGGAAAACAGAAGGCACAGAGGCAGTGTTAGGATGTCTAGGCAGTGACAGCACTAGAAACATAATGCACTGAAAGGCGGAGAGAGAAAGACTGCAGAGACAAACAAATAGAAGCATTTAGCTCAGCCCTGGGGCAGCACTGCAAGTCTGTGCCATTTCCATAACCTCATTCTTTGAAGTCACCCGAACATCTCTACTCCTTGCATTGTGAACCAAAACAATACTGCTTTGCCATTTATTAAATATTTTATCCTAGAGTGTCTCATCTAAATTCCAAAAAAAACCCTCATGAAATGTTCTGAGCAATCATTGCTCTCTCACTTATTTTTGTTTTGCTTGACAGAGAGGACTCAGAAAGATTAAACAATTCATTCCATCAGGTCTTCTAATTCTAAATCATCTCCATTCAGAAAAATGTGTCCAAAAACAATAAAAGTAGCATTAGTCATATTAGCCAATGGAAACACACACACACGCGCGCACACACACACACACACACACACACACACACACACTAAATACAAAGATACAATTCCTGCCATCAACAAGACCACAGTATAATAAGAGAGACAAAGAAACCACAAGTTATGGGACAGTTAATTACATCAATACTTATGTGCACAGGATTTTAATTACAGAGAACAGGACTTGAATCCAAATTTCAATGGATAGCAGGGAATAGCCAGTGCTATTCAATGCATAGTCAGAAACAATGGGGATGGAAGCCAAAAAAAACAAAAAACAAAAAAAAGAGCAACTAGATAGGGAAGGCTTCATGAAGGAGAGTGATAACTACCTGGTACAGCAAAGTTGGTCAATCAATTTCAATTGAGTGAAAAAATAAGTAAATAATAACCCTAGAACTTATTACTGAAGCATGAGTGGGTATCAGCTGAGTAGATAAAAAGACAGAAGGTCATTTTTAGGGAGATAAAGTGATTATGGAATCTTTGGGGAAGCTTAAGTTATTTGACATGGTTGGAGGGGTGGGAGCATGTATTAGAATTTGAAGATTGAACAGCAGTCAGGCATCAAATCGTGCAGGGTTGGTATTTTTTAATGCCACTTTAAGAAATTTGGTCTTCATCCTGAGGTCCCTGAAGAGTAAGAAGAGTACTTATTCAATCACATTTGTATTTTAGAAATATGTGACTGGTGGCTTCATGAAGGATGGATTGGAGGAACACAAAAATAAAGTAGGTGGGTAAGAAAAGAGGTTCTCATAGCAGCCGAGGAATAAGTCATGCGGAGAGTCAACTGAATAAGAGGGCACAAATCAAAAAAGGAATTTAATGATTTATTAGCTCAAGAGTCAAACACCAATTGGATGCATAGACCGATAGGAAAAGGAATACTAAATTGACTTTCAGGTTATTCTTGGCACATTCAGGTGCCATTGACCAACTATTAAATACAAAAAATAGAACATATTAAGAAGAAGCTGACAAGTAGAAGGAAAACCAGGAGACAGGAGTGTCAGGGGCTGAGAGAATTTAAAGAAAAAGGGAATGAACACAATGTCAAATGGCAAAGTAATGTCAAATAAAGTAAGGACAAACATGTGTCTATGAGA
This sequence comes from Lynx rufus, assembly GCF_022079265.1. NCBI lineage: Eukaryota > Metazoa > Chordata > Mammalia > Carnivora > Felidae > Lynx > Lynx rufus. The sequence continues at coordinate 51,723,015 of NW_025814845.1, forward strand.
TTTGGCAATTAGAGCATTAGTGGTCTATGCAACAGCTGTTTCAATAGAATAGTGCAGACAGATGGCAGAGAGCAGCTGGCAGAAGGAGTAGGAATGGGAAACAAGGGGAGGAAACCAAAAGCCTAGAGACTTGTTCCCTACACCTTGTTAGTGATATCTTGCAAAAAGTTATCCATACTGGGAAAATATTAGGGCATTCAAGATTCAGCTAGTCATTCAAGGGTCATTTAATTACAATGAGAGCAAAAACATGCAGCACATACTTGGAATCTTTCACCAGATAAAGTGCATTACATTTTCAGTGTCAATCATGCTTGCTAGACTATAAATTCCAAAACTTCAGGAATTGTGCCTATCTTGTTCCCCCCTGTGCCAATGCCTGGTAATTGTGTGTCTGCACTAGATAACAACCTTCTTGTCTCTATTTGTGCTCCCTTATCAAGCCCATAGAAAATCCACCCATTCTTCAAGATTCAGAGAACAAATTGCCACCCCCCGCATGAAGTATTTTCCAATCTCTGGGTGTCTCCCTTGTCTCCCTCTCCCTACTTCTCCCTGCTTCTCTCTCTCTCTTGCTTCCAATGTGATAGAATATACATACTATCTTAAAGTTATTTTTATACACATGTATCTTTCCAACTAGAATATTTATCAGTCATGTTCCCTCAGAGTAGCAGAACCTCTATGGGTATTATAACGGTTTATTTAGAGATTTATTTACTTCAGATCCATCTGTTATGCCTACATATAGTGCTAGGCCTGAAGTACACTGCACCAGCAGTCAGGAAAGGGAAGATAAATACAAACCAGCAGAGAACAAGGACAACTTGGAATCTGTGAGAATGAGCTTTAACCTGTAAGGAGAAACCAACCTGCATCTGTTTCTCACCAGAACCTGCCTTGTCCATGTACATCCTTCAAGCCTCTTGCTTCCCCCTTCAGCGGTGCAGATTTCTTGTAGACCTGATGCACTCCCAGTGTTTGGCGAAGCTAAAGGAGGAGCTCTAGCAAGACCTAGAGGTGAGCCTGCAGATCCACAATGATGTATATGTGGTGCAGCTATGCCTGGGCCTATACCAGGCTCCTGAGTGTACACGTGGCAGCTTCTTCTCTTACCCCTTTCATATCTCACACATTCTGATTGGTCAACCCCAACCCAGAATTCTGGAGGAAAAGGAAGTCTGGAAAAGCAGTCCCAGAGTAGTTAAGTATACACATTACAAAGTCACCACAGTCTGCCCTCTATTAACTTGGCATCGTATACATATCTTTTAACCATATTTAACTCTCCAATAAAAACAACAGCAAAACTTAAAAAGTAAATAAAACGATAGAGCAAAATCACATATTCACTTCAAATGAAACAACTATCCCTTGTACAACCAAAAATATGCAAACCCTATCCCCAAGAAAAGGTGCAAGACATTCTATCCATCTTCAGATAATGTTTATTTATCATCTAGCTAAGTCATGTTTCTACTTGATGCCCTATAACTTAAATGCCATAATATAAATATAGGTTAGCTATTATTACCATGTGTTATGTTAGATTATAGAGGAAGGGAAGAAGGAAAGTAAAAGTGGGTAAAATATACACAAACACATTTATATCAAAATAAGAAAGAAATATTTGTGATTATTGTAGTCCTTATTTTGGCAACTGGGTGCATGATAACAACTGGTACTCATAATGTCTTTCTTTTGCCACCCATTTCATGTATACTTTGCCCTCAGCAAGCACCCTTGCCTGTGAGGGGATCTAAATCTGCATTCCTGAAGGGTCAGAGCCATTAGTCATCCTTTCCGAGTAATATTTTTTCCATTGAATATAATAACAGAAAGTGAAAGTATTAAGGAGTATCCCAGAGGATCTCCTGCGCTCTGGAGAGATTCCTCCTTCACCTATCAGGCAGTAGGAAGCCAATTTCCCCATGATGGTCAGGATCAATCACCAAAGCCAGTACAGTAACCTTATTTGCCTGCTGATTTCCAAGTACAAGGAATCCCAAATATTATCCCTATCTCATCTTCCAATTTAATGAAACCATTTCTGTGTGCCCTACTAGAAACATTTCTCTCTTGGGAACTAGAATCAATATCTAGACCAGAAAAGCTGGTTAAGGAGACAGGAGAAATTTCATTAGCTGATCACTGAAAATAATAGAGTGAAAAGTCACTCGTATCTCCAACATCTTCATTCCTCTACTGACGAAACCTGCTATGGGAGGAAACCTACATATTTTGATGGCTGATTTAGAGCATAAAAAACATCCAGATGGCCATCATCCTAACTTGCAAGTTGTTGCCCAAAGTGGCACCAAAACTGAGTCTTCAAAACACCATTCTATGTATTATCAAGTAAGATACCTCAGGGTGATAAAGAACATGCAAAACCAGTTAGTTCCATAATTATAAGACCACTGTCACATTTTATTTGCTGTAAAATGAGTCTCTTAGCCAGAAAAAATACTGTGGAGGAAAGTCTGTGTGGCTTAGTCAGTTAAGCGACTGACTTCAGCTCAGGTCATGATCTCATGGTTGATGGATTAGATCCTGGCATCAGGCTCTGTGCTGACAACTCAGAGCCTGGAGTCCTCTTCAGATTCTGTTTCTGTTTCTCTCTGCCCCTTCCCCACTCACAATCTGTCTCTCTGTCTCAAAAATAAACATCTTAAAAAAGAAAAAGAAAAAAATACTGAGGGGAACACCATGATAGTGACTAAGTCTATCTGTAGGTCCATGTGAAGGAGGAACAATTTAGGACGTATGTCCAGGATATGTCCCAATCAGAACATACCCTGGCCCTTTCCATTAGGAAAATTATTCAGTATAACTAACCTGCCACAGTTGACTAGCTGATCACCACAAAGAATTGTGTCATACTGGGGACTGAATGTTGGTCTCTGCTCTTGACAGATTGGGCACTCAGCAGTAGCTAGAGCCATCTGTCCTTGGTAATAGGAAGTCTATGTATTTTATTTTAAGTTTATTTATTTTGAGAGAGAGAGGTGGGGAGGGGCAGAAATATAGAGGGAGGGTGGGGGAGGGAGGGAGGGAGTGAGAGAGAGAGAGAGAGAGAGAGAGACCCAAGCTAGCTCAGTACTGTCAGGACAGAGCCCAATAGGGCTTGAACTCACAAACCATGAGATCATGACCTGAGACGAAATCAAGGGTTGGACACTTAACCAAATGAGCCACTCAGATACCCCAGGAAGTCCATTTATTGAGTCCATGCTTAACCTCCATTCTCAATACCATGGAAAATCCGTAAGCCCATTGAGCAAGAAGAAGAATGGCTAGAGAGAGAATGTACTACCTTGTGTATCTTATTATTAAGCTCCTCTTCTGATGTTGCTCTGTGCACAACATTCACATGGTATTTGAGTGACTTCACAGACTGTGCCCTTTCAGAGAGATCAGCATACCTCTACCCCTTACCACTTTGTTAAATTTCCTAATTGTATTCTTTCTCAATCCCTGACCATCCAATCTAACCAACAGCCACTGATGCCAGTGTTCTAGCTATTTCTCCTCAAGGTTTAAAGTTCTGACTAGGAAGATTTCTTTTTATCACTGTCCTTCAGAGCCACCCCAGAGTGGAGTCGTAGTGGTAGCACATTGTTGAGAGTCAGATTTGATTTTTTTCAAATTCATTTAAGACTGATACCACAGCATCTGACACAGAACATGGTTTATAGAAATCACTTGACAAATAATTGTTAATACAAACATAAATTGCCTCTTTTTAACTAATAATTTTGACTGTCTCTGGAAAGAAAAAAAACCTAAGCATCTAGAGGAGATTAATGGGACAGAAATTTCTCCCCTTTAGTTCATTTGAATTTCAAGCCATTTGAATATGTTCCTTATTTTTAATTATTTTAAACTGGGGAAAACAAGCTCAACAACTGCTAATTCCCTTAAAAGAATTGTTCTACAGTTCATGATTAAAAAAAATTTAAATGTAATTTATTTGTATTTCAACTGTTTTGTATTAGAACTTTTATATTTAGTATTGATAGAATGGAGACTGACTTTCTTTTTTATTTCTTGAGAAAAATTTGCACAGCTTTAAAGTAAGCCATGCTTACATAATACATGCATTAACCTTTTTAAAAAATGTCATTATGCATGCATGTTCACATAGTGCCAGTGAATATCAGATGTTACTCAGATCTACTCTACCATTTCTAATCATGTCAAACAAACTTCTTCCGGTTTCTTTCACTCAACATTTAATTGTTTTATAGAAGCTCTCAATATCGCTTCAGAGAAAAGCCACATTGTTAAAGTTGGAAATAGTAGCCTCCTTTCTTCTAACTGAAGAAAATTCAGGAAATGTGCTGGGCAATTTTTCCACAGACTGTAGGGTGGGCTTAGGTTCACTCATGTCACCTTTTGCATCAAATTTCTCTGATGGTACAGGAACATGCATGAATATACATGTATTCTGAAATTGATTGGGAGTCCCATTTGCTTCCTGTTCTGTACATGTTTTCTTCAGATTTGATTTAGAGTTTCCATACCAGTACTTCTCAATTTTCTCAAATACATTCTTGGAATTAATGAAGGAATAAACAAATGGTGAGGTTCCATTTAAAAATTATGATCAAGTCTCAGATATCATCATCACTTATTAATGGCATTTGACATATTTGATTACTACCTCTTTGGAACACTTTTTTCTCTTGGCTCTTTTGGTACTCTATCTATATTACTGCCTACTTCTTCCCACTCTTTTGTTGAATTCTCCTCATGTCTACACTTTCTACTTTTTTCCTCATATCTATATATCTACTTTTATTCCTATATAATCTCTTGTGTCACAATTTTAAATATTTGTAATACATTAATACCAAAATTTATGTCATCCCAGAATTCTACCCTGAATTTCAGACTCATATTTAACTACTAACAACAAATTCCACTTAGATAGCTGATAGATTTCTGAAACTTAACGTGTCAAAACTCAACTCCTGATTCTCCTAAAATTCATTTATCCCACTGTCTTTCCGTTTTGATGAGTGACCACTCTATGCATCCATTTCATCAGGCACAAATCCTTGACACCTTCCTTTTGTACACATACTCATCCATCAGCTTCCCAGCAGCAAATTTTATCAACTACTCCTCTCTTGTCTCTCCCACAACCATCTTTGATTTAAACCATTATCACATCTCATCTGCACTATTACAAGAGCTAGTCTTTTGTTTTACATACTACCCCACACACAGCTTCTACAGTGATCTTTTATAATTATGTCAGATAGTGTCCTCAAAAATCGTCCAGTGGGACTAATGTTATTACTATACTGTTATCATCATTAAAATGACAAGATTCCTGCTTTAATAAATTCATAATGTAGTGTATAATGGGGTATGAGAGACTTTACATAAATTAACAATTACTATGCTAGTAAAAGAAGGAAAAAATATTCTGGGAGGGAGAGATGGGCAGGGAAGATGTTATAGAAGGATGATGCTCAGTCTAGATCTTGAATAATGGATAATAAAAGCCATTCAAAGCAAATCTAAAAAGGGAAAAGAGAAGGAAAGACCGTAAGAAAAAAGGCAAACTATTTGAGAAACTGTAAGATGTGCATTAGTGTTGGGCCTCTGGGTTCAAGGTAGAGAAGTAATAAAGACAAGAGTGCATAAATAAATAGATACCATAAGATGATATATCTTGTATGTCACACAGAAAACTCTGGAATGTAGCCTTCAAGTTACATAAACCCACTGAAATATTTTAAACTTGAGAGTGACATGGTCATAACAGCAATTTTTAAGGATGGTTCTGGAGATTAATTAGAGAGGGTAAAATTAGGAAGGAGCTGAAATAATAAAGATATAAATTCATAAGAAATTTGCCCAAAAAATGAATGAAAAGGTACAATACTGAGGTAAGAGATGGGAAAGTGATTGAACGAGCACAATGCTGAGGTTATTTTGAGCAAAAGGGAAAATGGGTAAATAGGATGATTCACAAGTTGTCAAGTGAAGAAATATTTTGATATTTTATAAACTAAAAGAATAAGTTTAAAATAAAGTTGAATATATTATTTCATTCTGAACATACTATATTTAAGATAAATGCCCAGTCTTAAACTGTTTAATAAGGTTGTGGGATATTCCCATGAAACATTCAATAAGGTGAAGCAGTTTAGAAGAAATCTGAGTTGCAGGTGGAAATCTGGAGATTATAAATACATGTGTGCCCGTTAAAACCATGACTATAAGTGGGCTCACCCATGAAATGTGGAAACCATCAGGATAAGAGTCCACAGCAACCATACTGCTAGGGAGAATAGATATCACAAGAAAGGAATATCACCAAGATCTAAAACACTCACATTTAAGGGTCAGATGGAGGAAAAGCAGACTAAGAAGAGTGAAAACAATAGCTAAGGAGTCAGGAGGAGAATCAGGAATGTGAAGTGCTAAGGAGGTGAAGAGAGAAAGTCGAAAAGTGGTTGCTCAAGAGTGTCGTATCCTGCAGAAAATCAGAGAGGTTGACAGGTAACGTGTAGTAGTTAAAAATTTGGTAGCTATCACATAACTGCTTAACATATTTCACCAATTAGTCGATATTGATCTTCACCAGATGCCAATGGGAAAACAATTTTCCTTCCATTTATTCAATATGCATTCCCATGTCTCTGTTATTTCATGACCTCATGAATTAAAAAAGATGCTATAAAACAAAGCCCTTTTCCCTCCTCACTGAAATTCTTTGGTCCCTAAGATCAGTTGAAGTTTTGCCCATTTCTCTTTATCAACAGTCATTCTACAACATAACAAATGTCAAATTTTCAAACATTAATTTTAGTAATCTTTAATTGGACATATATATATTACCCTTCAAACAGTCTTTCATCTCTTCTATAGAAATGGCAAGACCTTTATGTTTTACTTTGCAACCTTCATCAAAAGATTTAGACTTTGTAGAAGCTTCCATTGGCCACTGTCTGAGTCATGGCCTTTACCTCTCCTTGGGTGCAGCTTACTCATTTTATAAGCCAAAGAGAAAGCATGAGATGAAAGTGAGCAAGATAAAAGAGGATAATAAAAGAAGTAGAGCTGAAAAAAAGGTGGCTTCCAGCACTCCCCTGAACAATAAGAGGACTCCATTCATAATAAGGAGGCACTTTGCTGGAAGCATTCTTTCAAGAATGTAGTAAGGCGCATAACCTTGGAAAGATAAGGTGAAGTCAAACCACTATAGAGAACAGTTATTTTCTTCCAACCCCAGTATATAAGACAAACTTTTCTTCTTTTCTCGCAATACTCAGTGGTGAAGTGACAACATATTTTCTGAACTAATCCTGAGTTTTCATCATAAAAATAGGAAATGATGCGATCTGAATGAAAAAGAGGGAAACTAAGTAAGAACCTTGTAGATTAGCAGGATACTCAACTCCTTTTTAAAGGTGAGAACAGCTCAACAGCCTTCAGTTACACCTAAACAACATTGTCCTCACACAGAACATCTGGTAACTTTCAGCTGCAAATTCCCAAAGGATTTCACACTTATTAAATTCTTATTAAAATTAATAGCAGGGCTGCAAGGCATGACAATATTAGAACAGTCCTTTATCAGGAAAACAAAATCAACTGAGATAATAAAGCTACTTTCTACTGTAAGAAAATCAAGGCCAAATATTATATACAGAAAATTAGTTTAATTTATTCCTAAAGAATGTTATTCCTTTCCACACTGTATTCAAACACTGATTATTTACTTGTAATGCAATGTCATGGATATTAAAAATGAATACTTCTGTATGACTAAAACAGATATTCCCACAAGCCTCAAATTCCAATCATTTTCTTTCATATATTCTCTTATTCTATAACTAACTGGTTTAAGTGACTGAAATATCATTTTACATATTGTGTCATTGCCACAGTCTAATAAATGTCATCTTTAAAAAAGATCACTTTTATATAGCCTAAATCTCCTTTTGGGACACATCAATATTACCTAATTAAGTAATTTATTTACAAATTGAGGTTACTATTTACCTTGATTTCATTATATTTCAATATAATATTTTGCACCCACACTTCAACTCTGATTCCCATGCAGTCTCTTCCTCTCTTTTCTTTCTCTCTGTGTGTCTATGATTATGTCTCTGCCTTATTCTCTATGTAGCTCTCTGGATATGTTTGTGTAGTTAAGTTTTGTTTTTCTTCTGTGTGTGTGGTATGTGGCTACTGTATTTATGCTTTTTCTCTCCATGAGGTTTGTTGGGGGGGAGAGGAAGTGACTCATTTTTTATGAGAAAAAATACATGTAGCATAAAATTCACCATTTTAATTAGTTTAATTCAGTGTTTTTTAGTATATTCACAATGTTGGGCTACCATCACCACTAATTAAGTCCAGAACATTTTCGTTATTCCAAAAAGAAAGATGGTACCAATTAAGCAATCACTCCCCATTTCCCCCTTCCACTTGGTAACTTCTGATAACTTCCCTTGGTAACTACTGATCATTCTGCCTCTGTGGATTTACATATTCTGGGCATTTCATGTAAACTGAATCACAATCAGTGGCCTTTTTTGTTTGGCTTCTTTCATTTAACATATTTTCATGGTTCATCCATGTTCTAGCATATATGTACCTTGTTTCTTTTTTATTTTCAAATACTGGGCTACACTCAGTGTATGTATCCAAGTGTATGTATCTCCCTCTGTGGGTGTTTTTTCACTTTTTTATTTGTTGTTTTTGTTGTTGTTATCTCTCACTCTCCATACATGTTTGTGGTGTATATGTCTCTATTAAATAAATATTGGCTAGCCTCATCACCTCTGACTGTATTTGTGTGTCTGTATGTCTTGGATAGATACATGCACACAAACATACACTGCACTAGAGATTCAGATCATCTATCATCAACTTATTTTCAGGGAGATTGTTTTTAATACATACTGTTTTGTTGTTGTTGTTTAAGAACCTTGATTGACTATTGAGGATAACTGAAGATCCTCCAAAGTGGTCAGTCCTAGAAGAAGAGGAATCATGCCTCATATGCAGATTCCCTCTGACATGGACAGTCCCATGTAACTGGACACAAAGGGGCTGCCCATTAACGAGTACAAAATCACCTGGACAGGGAACTGAAACTTAAAATGACAGCTACAGGTCAGAAAAGATGGAATTAAAAAGATACATTTGCCAATGCCTAAATTAAAGTATCTTCTACATATTATATTAGGATTTCCTTACATACTATTCTGCAAAATCTCCAAAATCACAATTGTAAGTCACAGGTCACATCGTGTCGTCTTCACAATCTCTTTCCGTTCCCAATGAACTACCAAAAAATGGCCAACTCCTTACAATGGTATGGCTCACCAACAGATAAAAAACCATGGCTTGCAAGAAGATACATAATCTATCCACAGTTTATAACTTTAAGATTATCTACTTGAGGCGCCTGGGTGGCTCAGTTGGCTAAGCTTCCGACTTCAGCTCAGGTCATGATCTCAGTTTGTGAGTTTGAGCCCTGCATCAGGCTCTGTGCTGACAGCTTGGAGCTTGGAACCTGCTTCAGATTCTGGGTCTCCCTCTCTCTCTGCCCCTCCCTGGCCTGTGCTCTGTCTCTTTCTCTCAAAAATGAATAAACATCAAAAATTTTTTTTACATTATCTACTGCTTTCTTCCACCCCACCCAAACCTCTAGTTACTCACCTTGAATACATCGTGTCCCTGCTGGTGTTTCTCTCTTGGAGCATCTTTTGTTTTCTAGTCTCTATGATGTCCCTTAAATATTCAGATGAAATGTAACCACCATGCTCTGGTTTCTCCCTATACTCTCACCACCCAATGATATTAACTTCACTCATTGATATGTCCACATTTTTAAAAACAACTCTATTGTGGTATTGATCATATATTTATTATAGTTATATATATACTTTTCTATATCTATCCTTTCTAACTTATCAAATTCTGGGGTATTTTATTCAGTTGTTCATATCCAGTGCTTAACACAATGCCTGACACAACTAGGTTCTGAATACATTTTAGTGGAATAAGATAATTTTTAAATTTCTTTTACATAGTGTGAAGTTTATGCTGCTTTATGATAGCTGAAACCGAGAGAAAGAAAAAAGAGGATGAAGTGAAAGATAATCTAAATAAGAACATGATTTTAAACCTATCCATAGAGAAAGGAGGCCTGGACACTGGCCCATCTATCATTTTTCTAACTGGCAAGCCAAGCAAAGAGCTCCTGTGTGTTCAGTTGGTGAACGATGCTACATTAGTGATGACAGTGGATGGGCACTTGGGGAAACGTGTTGAGTAACATGGACCACTGAAGCAGCAATCCTTCTCAAATCAATTTCAGTTTCTCAAATGCTGAGTATGTAGTGATATTTCAAAGCAATCTCCAGAGATGCGTTCAAGCTGCAGCAGGAGATCCTAAGCTATTGTTCTATTTGCACAGATGATCTGGACCGAAATGTGAATACTGAAGCATCAGGTGTTGTTTTTATGATTTTTTTTTAAAAGAGAACAAGACACAGAAACTTCACAGAAGGTATATATTGGCACTTTTTGGTCAAGTACAATTATCCCCTTGTTCCTTGGGAAGCCCCACTCCCACTATTTATCACCCCAATACTCAATTCTGAATACCCAATGAATTTAACTCACTAAGTGTGCCTGATTATGAGACATTTGGTGGTTATTATATTTCTGTGCATATGGGTTAAATAACTATACTGTTTTCATAAACAAGGACTATGTCCTTCCCCCCAGCTGAGATGAGAGAATCTGACATTAGGCAATAATCATACATGTTGCCTTGTATCCTTAATCTTTTCTAATGTGAAAGAACTCAGGTATCTATGTAAGCTGGGGAAAGAAAAAATTCTGTCACATGCAGTGAAATCCAGAAACTAAACACCTGCAGTCTTCTTAAGTAAGCAATGAGAAGCAAGACTAAAGTAGCAGCCATAGTGGTGGTGGTATAAGGAGGTGCTGGTGATGGTAGTGGTGGAGGAGGTGGGAGGGCTAGGAGGACGACGAGGAGGGGGATCAGAGGCAGGAAGAGAAGCAGCAGCAGCAGCTAAGTTGAGCCCAGTGAGAATAGCAAAAATATAATTGAAAAAAGGAATATAAAAGAGCCTATTAATAATTTTATATTGACCACATGTTGAAATGATTATATTTTGAATATATTGCTAAATAAAATAGATCATTAAAATCATTTTCACCTGTTTCTTTTTTGTTCCATGTATTACTAGAAAATTTTATATTACATATGTGACTGGCATTCCATTTCAACTGGACATGTTAAATAAAAACAAATCCAGATTTGAGTAAGAAGAGAATTTGAAAGAATTATTATACTAAAAGGAAAGGAAATCGCAATAGGACAAGGGGGACTAGTGCAATAAGAAGACAGCTCTGACCACAGACCTCTGCAGGAATCTCAAAGATTAGGCAGAAAGGACTTTTTTTTCCAGAGAGGGGTGAAAACAAGGCTAGAAAGAACTGGGTAGCGGGGAGTTGATGGCAAGTCAGGACAGTTGATCAAGGAATGTATTTCTTTGTGGTCAGCTGTGTCTCAGGAAAAATAGGTAAGGAAGGGTTGTATATTGGTTCAGGTTGAGGGTGAGTCAAAGATCATGGGCTCAGGAGAAGGAAAGAAGTTGAACTAAAATTGGTAAGTAAATTAATAAGCACTTTGTTCCAACTGATAAGTTGGGACAAACAGTTCAGCTAATCTTTTCTGAGGCAAATAAATGGGAATTTGGAGGGTATGTGTCCAGTTTTGGCATAGGTAAATAAGGGGGGCATCCATGAGTCGTATCTAAGTCATATGAAGAAAGGTGGCTCTTTGTGGTAAGCTAATATCTTGGAAACAAAGGGTCGGGAATTTTTTTAACTACCTCTATTTTCCAGTATCACAAGACTCCAGTCAAGTTCAACTTTATTGGATAGTACTTTTCCAGAACACCAAATTAGCACTATTTCCAAAAGGGTTAGTGGTTAAAATAAGCTATAGATTCAGATAAACTGGTTTCAGATCTTAGCTCTGTCATTACCACTCTGTAAACTTGAACAGTGTACATAATCTCTGCTTGGCTCAATGTTTTCATTTGTCATAAGTACTTGTTCATAGAGTTGTTATGATTGCATAGATAAACAAAGACCATGCAAATGAGGATAAACAGGCTATCTGTTCAGAGCTTGCTAGAGTAAAGGAATCAGCCACCATCACTTACATTTGGCAGAGACACAAAGATAGAGACACAAGGGAGTAAAAAGTCTTCATAGTGAAAAGAAGGGAAGGCTTCAGGTAGGCTCTAATCACAGGTTGTTGGCATGGGGAAGCTGGGGACAGGACAACTAGAAGCAGATCATCTTATGTCATTTGTTTGAGGAACATATTTGCTTTCTTTTGTTATTCCTCAGTTGGAATTTGGGGGGGAAGGAAGGAGGTTGTGAAGTTGTGGAATAGGGAAACTGGCTGTTACAGATCAAGTTCTGGTCCTTCTGAGCTGATTACTGCTGAGACTGAGATTTGGTTTCCCAGGTTGGTTGTTCGAGGATGTGGGTCACAGTTCTACTGCTATGTAAAGTCTGGCTATGTCTATTGTATATTCAGTCTCTCATAATAATAAAATGAAATAGTACATATAAAGTGTTCAGCATATGACTTGACCCATAGTGAGGCTGAGCTTTAATTTTGCCACATCTTCTTTTCCTAGTAAATACAGGAAAACCTAGGTTTGTGAGCATAATTCATTCTGGAAACATAGTTGTAATCCAAAGTACTTGTATATCAAAGCGAATTTCAAGAACCATTGGCTCAGTCGTAAGGTTCGGCATCAAATGCAAGACACTGCTCATTTATCAAGTTAAAATTTATTAGAAATGTTTGCTCATCTTGTGGAACACTCACAGACCAAGTTACTCGCAATCGAAGGTTTTACTGTAATATACAACTTCACTCTTAGGCCAACTTTCATAAGTGTTTCAAAGGAGGAAAGTGCAGTCAGAATTTATTTAGTTTGGCTTAAGGTGAGTCTTTCAATTCAGGGACATGATTGGGATTAGGTAGAAATATAACCATCCAGGCTTGGTGGAAATAGCAAGGCAAGGATTTTGAGGGACTCAAAGAATCTCTGGACATAAACTGTCTGTTGATATTGTCCACTGAAGAGTAGATGAGTCCTTTGAGAAGTTCCTGTAATGAACAATCATACCATTTGTGAAGCAGAACAGCCCTGGAAGAACAAAGAAATGGTAATGAATTGAAAAATCATATTAATGTAGAAAGTAAGTTATTATTTCTGTTTTGCATGTCCAGGCTGAGTGAGGGTGAAGAAGGTTCTGGTTATCACATAGATGGTGACTATTTATGCCTACAAATTCTTAAAAGATAGTTACAAAGATCTTGATTTAGTTGAGAAAATTTTAATTTCCCATGGAGATGCTTTTTTTCCAAATGATTCTCTAAATTTTTTTAATGTATTTTTCCAAAGAATTTGTATTTCTTCAATATATGAAAAAGAATTACAGAAAAAGGTAATATGGTTGAAAAAGATTGACAAGTTCTTCTACATCTTCCTCTTGTTGATACATAGTGCACTTGAACGATAAAATATGAGAAGTGCAGCATTCAAGACACCTCTTTAACTTTGTTTAACTCAGCAGCAGCTTTGAGTGTAAGTGGTTTATTTGGCAGGTCAGAAATTGATCCTAAGAAGCACCATGGGAGTGGTGGGGAAGTGAGAAAGGGAAGAAAAAGAGTCAATATAGGTGCATTAATGAGCAAGCTACTACTGCAGACAACTGGGGTTCAATCCTGCTAGAAACTCTAAGAGACAGTGTGAAAAGAGCGTCAGAGTTATCCCATTGTAGGTAGTTATAATCTATGGGCATTTATGCTCCAATTCCCCTTCCTCATTGGGTGAGAACTGTTCTTAAGAGATATTGACTCCCCCACCACTTGTGATTTGCCCTGGGCAAGGGCTAATAGAAAGCCCTCAGGCAGAGAGCCAAAAGATTTTAAAAACGGATCATCATCAATGTGTTCTTGTACCAAAACAATGAGTGCTATTGCAACAGTGAATATTAAAGGGTATATTCTTGGGGCATCAATAGCATCTGCTATAGTGTGCCACTTGTGATGAACAGATTCACTCATCTCCCAGGATAAGTTCAATTTGTCCCATCACTGCTTCTGCAAGTTGATGGTCCATAACAATTCCTAAAAAACAAATAAGACTTGCAGTGAGAAGGTTAATGGGGATTTAAAACAGGAAATATAATGGAGTAAGCTACAGTCCTCACTAAAGCAGTTGACACTGAGGCTCTAATTGACATTATACAGCTCTTGCTATTGCTCACTCTACTCCCTTTAAGTACCTTAGCAAGTACCTCCTGCTTGTTCCTGAGAAGTTCAAGCCCTGATTATATCTTTGTGTTGTTTTACTCACTTTAAGTACCTTAGCAAGTACTTCTGCTTGTCCCTGATAAGTTCAAGCCCTGATTATATCTTTGTGTTGTTTTAAAAGCCTCAAACAAAAGACTATAATAAGAGACAAAGAAGGATATTACATAATGATAAAGGGACCAATCCAACAAGAGGATATGACAATCTTTGTTTTAAAAGTCTGTTAATGACTCAAAAAGAATCTCCAAAAATTTGTGGATTTCAAACAAACTCCTCCCTGTCTTTATGACATAGCAGCAACCTCATCGCCCTGTTTTAATGTGGGTTAATTACATATCAGCACAGTAACTCCTTTGCCTGTTAATCTAATAGCACAAACAGCTCCAAATGATCTGATGGCAACTATTTAGTGAGACCATTACTGTGTCCCCTGGTAGAAATACCCATCTCTTCCCCAGAAATCAGGACCTTTAATCCAGCAGAGAGCAAAATCTCTCCAATTAGGTCATTGGGAATAATGAAAAAGGTATCTTCAACCTTCACCCCTGTTCCAAGACTCATGTATTCTTCATAAATACAGCATCACATAGTAGCCATTGGTCAGAGGTTATACCACATCTTGAAGCATACTACCCCAGTTCTGCAGGGCTGTAGTTCACTATGCTTTTAGAAGGCTATTCCAAAATTCCATTAGGTCAGCCACTTCAAGGATAAGAGAGATAAATGATAGAACCAGTAAATTTCATGATCATATGCCTCCTTCATCAAAAAACTGGTTTCCTTTATCCAAAGCAATATGATATGCCATATAACACGATGCCATATCTGTGAGTTCTCATATAATGGTGCCAATCAAGAATGTGGCAAAGAACAGAAACTCACACCAAGAATACATATAAATTCCAGTGAGGAAAAATCACTGTCTTCTCTAGGGTTCAGTGCCACCTCCTAAGTTTTGCCTTATCTGTTTTACGGAGCAATTTCAAGAAGCAAGGGGAGAGATGATATAACACAAGAAGCAAAGTGTGTGTTAATAAGCAAGATATCACTGTGGACAACAGGGGCTTAATCCTGCTAAGGATCTCTGGGAGACAGTGTGGAATATACCTTAGAGTTGCCTAATCGAAGGGACAAGAACACTGCAGTATTTCTATTCCAATTTTCATTCATTATTAACTAAGAATCTCCTGGTGGCATTAATTTTCCAGAACCTACTGTCTGCCTTGTGCAAAGACTGAATGAAAGCCCTCAGGCAGAAAGACAGTAAGACATCGGGGCATGTAATGAAATACTGAATACAGAGGAGACATAGAGCAGCCATGGGGTTGCTTATACTCAGCATTTGATAAGATAATCTTAGTTTAAGAGCAGAGCTGATCTTCAGCTGGTTTGGTCTGCCCAGCTGTTCCAGTTGTTTACAGCTGGTCTCTCTTGTGATTGGTCAGGTTATGAATATGATGCCCCTAAATGTATGTGGTAGCTTCATAATTACTAGTAGGAGAGAGACTAGAAGTATAGGATGAGCTATAGTTCAAAATCCAGAGGTATGAAGAGCTGTAAACACTGGAAAAGCACAGAAAGTTATCAGCCACCAGAACACTTGGCAAAACCATTCATTTATATGGCCAACTGGTCTTGGTGAGGAAAAACTAATTGCTCATGGTGATTTCAAGCAGAAATCTTAGGTTTTTTAAACAGAATGAGACCAAATGTGAGTCTGGGCCCTTGAAGTAGAGATAATTCTTACATTCACAGTGACAAGGTATCTAGAGAGTAGACAGAAATCCTGAATTTGTTCACAGTTCAACTAAGTGGGCTTGTTAGCAATCCCATGTCAAGGTATATAGTTTGTTCATCTTTTGTGGAGGAAAACTGTGAAATGAATATCTACAAAAAGATCAAGTTAGTTCTATCTCCCAGTAGGCAACATCCTTTAAATGTAAGTAGCCCACCCAAGATCATGCAATAAATATATAAATAAAGCCCATCTCTGTACTTTTAGTCTAGGGCTCCCCTCAATAAATTGCCTTGCCTCTTACTTAAAACTTCTCAATGGTAAGAAATTATTTTTCAGCCCTTTTCAAAAGGGCAAACCTAGTATGAAACTCAAGCCAATACCATATGGAACAGAGAATAAAATGAATTAGCATATTATTAATTGCATACCATTAATTTTCAAGGACAATTGCAAATTAGACCAACTCATTTATTTCTAAAGTGTAGCTTATGCACGGGGAATATCTCCATGTCTCAGACAGGTTACCCATTTATTAAGATTAAAATATTTCCTTTCAATCTCAGTTCTCTGAAGGGTGCCATAATAGGGGACAGATGTTGAATGGGAAGTGTGAGAGTTTGTGAGCCATAAGCCTAGCACTATAAATCAGAAAGGAAAATAGCAAAAAAGAAGCAGAAAGGACTAAGGAAGCCCCTCTTTCTATAGGCCAAACACTCAGTCCACAGACATATAGAAAAGAAAAAACAATTTTAATGATATCAGCCAAGAAAAACTAAGAACATTATAGCAAGAATCTATTTTTGTCTCTTTGCTATCACCTTCATTATTCAGCTGGTGTCAGTAAGGTAAGATTCTGCAAAATTTTACTCCTGAATCATTTGCAACACACTGACAACGTGCTCTGCTCTGTGTTGACTTAGAAGACGACTCGGTCTCTGCCCGGGGCTGTTACAATCTGGTTGAAGTAGTCACAGCAATTCAAACATAAAAATGCCAGCTGAGAAGGGGATTAAATCTCAAGAGGTGCAAGAGTGCATGTAACATTATTAGCCATAACACCACATAGATGGTAATTAAGCAGGGAGCACTTCCATTTTGCTACCCTCAGCAGCCTATATCAAAAGGCCACTATTTAAATGAAGTTGACCTATGACCTGGATGTAACATGATTTGCCAAACTCATAATACTGAACATCAGTAATTCAAAAAAAAATTTAATAATCAGAATTGTATGCTGCAGATTTCCAAGATTTTTTGATATTTTAGACCCAAAACACAGGGTAATTTTTAGACTGTGAAACCATCTATCAAGTCACCCTGACACAGGAATATAACAGAGTAGAAAGTAAATTGGGTTTTGATACACTCATCTGACATGCCCATCGGCTAAGTCTCACCCCTGTGGGTAAATTTATTAAGACTGGTTGAGCAAATCAACAATATATTCATGATATTATGCAACTATGGCAGACTCAATCTATACTTACACATCAGTGGGGATGGTTCTACTCTGCACAAGTCAAATAAGATCAGTGTTCATTATTATTTAACTGAACCTATATTCCACATAATATAGTATTATGATTAGTCAAGTGGTCAGAATGATTCCTTAATTCATAATGTCCTCAAGCAGTCTCCATTATTCGGCATATGTGTATTATGCTAAGGTATTATTTCAGTTCCATGAAGCTGGTAAATCTTAAGGTGATACAAGGCTGACTCATATCCAAAATGTTATCTTCTCAACCTTTTCTTAACTATCTGTAATATACATGAAAATTAGGATATTTAAGCTCATAAGTTGGAAGAATTAATGTTGTTGACATGGCCATACTACTCAAAGGAATCTACAGACTTCATGCAATCCCTATAAGAATACCAATAGCATGTTTAAGAGAACTAGAACAAATAATCCTCCATTTTTTATGGAACCACAAAAGACTGCAAATAGAGCAATCAGAGAAAGAACAAAGCTAGAAGTATAACAACCCCATTGTTCAAGATATGTTACAAAACTATAATAATCAAAACAGTATGATACTGGCACAAAAATAGACACACAGATCAATAGAACAGAATAGAGAGCTCAGAAATAAACATATACTTATATGGTCAATTAACATATGATGAAAGAGGTAAGAATATACAATAATGAAAAGACAGTCTCTTCAGTAAATAGTACTGGGGAAACTGGACAGCAGCAAGCAAAAGAATAAAATTGGATGACTCTCTTACACCATGTACAAAAATAAATTCAAAATGGATTAAAAGTCTAAATGTGAACCTGAAACCATAAAACTCCCAGAAAAAAACATAGACAATAATCTCTTTGACATTGGTCTTAGCAACATTTTTTCTAGATGTATCTCCTCAGGCAAGGGAAACAAAAGCAAAAATAAATTATTGGGACTATATCAAAATAAAAAGCTTTTGCACAGTGAAAGAAATCATTGACAAATGAAAAAGCAACCTACTGAAAGGAAGAAGATATTTGCAAAGGATATATCTGATAAGGGATTAATATCCAAAATATATTTAAAAATAACAATAATCCAATTAAAAAATGAATAGCAGATCTAAACAGGCATTTTTCCAAAGAGGATATACAGATGGCTAACAGATGAAAAGATGCTCTACATCTCTCATCATCAGGGAAATACAAATCAAAACCACAATGAGATATCACCTTACACTTGTCAGAATGGTGAGAATAAAAAGACAAGAAAAACAAGTGTTGGCAAGGATGTGGAGAAAGAGGAACCATTGTGCACTGCTTGTGGGAATATAAATTGGTACCAACACTGTGAAAAACAATATGGCATTTTCTCAAAAAATTAAAATAGAAATAGCAAACAATCCAGTAATTCCACTATTGGGCATTTACCCAAAGAAAATGAAAACACTAATTCGAAAAGATATATGCACCCCTATGTGTCTTGCAGCACTATTCACAATAGCTAAGAAAAGGAAGCAACCTAAGTATCCACTGATAGATGAATGGATAAAAAAGCTGTGGCATATTTACACAACAGAATATTACTCCAACAGAAAAGAAAGAATGAGATCTTGTCATCTGTGAGAACAGGGATAGACCTAGAGGATGTTATGCTAAGTGATAGTGCTAAGTGATATATAGTCCAACAAAGACAAATACTGTATGATTTCACTTATATGTGGAATTTAAAATACAAAACAAACAAAAACCAGAAATAGACCCATAAATACAAAGAACAGGCTGTTGGTTGCCAGAGAGGAGAAAAGGTGAAGGAATGGGCAAAATGGGCGAAAGAGAGTCATCCATTTATACAACAAATAAGTCACGGGGATGAAAGAAAGGTACAGCACAGGGAACAGAGTCAATGGTATTGCAATAGCACTGCATGGAGACAAATGGGAGCTACTCCTGTGAGCATAGCATTGAGTTGCATAGCATTGAGAGCATAGTATTGAGTTGTTGCATCACTATTTTGTACACTTAAAACTAATGTACCATTGAGTGTCAACTATACTTCAATAAAAAAGTACACATTTCCAATATAATTTTAGTTATATTGAAAAGAAAAAGGAAATTAAGGTATTAATTTTCAGGATTCTGCCAAGAAACACATGGCAATCCTGATTGCTTCTTGAACAAAGGGACTATTTACAGGGATTTAAGTAGATTCAAGAGAATCTTAAGCAAGCCACAGTGAAGCACCCAAGAACTAACAAGAAGTCATTGCAGTCCCTGGAAGTTGAGGAATGTAGGGAAGGAATGATTATTAGTGAAGCCGAGAGAGGTGTTGGGTTGTACAAGTGGAACCACATGACAGAAGCCCTAACTGTAGAACCAGCCACTGACAGAATCACAGAAAGGCAGGGAAGAGAAAGGAGAATGGGGATAAGTATCCTAACCTCTCTTGTGTCCTGTCATGTGATCTCTTGCTTGTGTGTGCCTTCCACTGGCTGATATCAATAAGAAAAAAAGAAAATCAAGGTAATACAAACTGTAGTTGACAGCCTCCTGGGACACAAGCCAGGGCAAGAGTGGGGGCACAGAAAAGAGTGAAGAATATACAACATAATGATTAGATGTAGTAGATATAGTTAGATAGATATTCTATGTTGCATACCCTCAGGAAATATGTTTATTAAACATATAATCTGTGGCCTCCTCTAATAAAAGTATGAAATTTCTTTCTAAAGTCTGTTTCTTTTCTTGAAATAATTCATTTCTATTTCAAGAGTAAATTATTTGGTAGCAGATTTTAAACTATAATTAAGTATCTCCACGAGTGTTACTTATCCAAAAGAAGACTTTATTTATAGAACATTGGATGTGCTTTAAAATTCACTTCTATATCTACTAAAGACAAGTTTCACCATAACATTGCTCTAGGATTCCAATACTGATAAGCACCAATAAGACACTTAAAAATGACCTTACAAACCATATGATATATTGACCAAGAGTTCCTTTTTATTTAGTCCCATGAATTCTCTTCTGAAAATGTTATTTACAATCCAAAAACTTCACTCAGATTGACAGGGATGTAATTAATAACTTTATTCTTAAAAGTTAATGCTTTCATTATGTAGCAATGAATGTGTGATCCAATATGTACTATTTACAAAAACTACATACTCAAATGAAATATTCTCACATTTAAAAGGGGGCTTAGCCATTGCCGAAACAAAACAAATAACAAAACAAAACAAAACAGAACAACAACTAATTATATCTTTGACTAAGTGAAACAATCCAAGCAGGATGCTGAGTGTGGAAAGAGTGAGTCAGCCCAGCCTGATGTGTGTAGATTAATATGAGCAAAGAGAGATAAGGAGATTGTAGACAGTGGAGGGGTGGTGAATTCTAGACCTCAGAGGTGGGGCGTGCCTTCTAAAGACTAAATTCATATTGGTGTTTTGTAGAGGTAGAATGGAAATGGACTCTAGTGATCAAGGAAGTAGAGGAACTATTCAATTAAGAGATTTAATGAACCATCAACAAGAATAAAAATGGGAGTGAGTTACAAAGGGAAAGATATAATACATGCTTGTAGCCTCCTCTGCTACTTTTTTCTCAATTAATGTCGAAATGTTGACCTGATATATTTATCAAGATCCATTTTTTTTCTATTTTTAATACATGCTTCCCAAATGTATTCAGGCATGTTAATTAGTCCATATAGGTAACTCCACCAAACTATAATTGTAAATGTTTCTGTATCTGACCAACTAATCAAGCCCAAGCATGATAAAATTTTTCATAATTTTTCAAAATTATTAGAATGTTCAATCTACTTGACTAAGCACAAAAACATAGCTCTGCTCAAGTGGAAATAAGCCATATTTACTCTTATTTAACCTCTTTTTAAACAAAATTGGACTCCAGAGCTCATGTTATTTCTGACACTACTATGTATCTCTTTATGAAGATGAGTCCTATTTCCCAAACTAAGGGAAACACTATGCTAGAAACACTAGACTGGTGATTCCTAGCAGCATAGAGCTCACAGCACAGAGCAAATTGCTAAAACAACAAAGTTTTGATGAAATGAAGTTAATTTATTTTCCTACTATCAATTTTCACAACTGAAAGCCTCATGTCTTTTTTTTCCCTCTAATGTTACAACCAATCCCCTGAAGCAGAGTGCATTCTAAATTCATGCTGCCTATTTATTCTGTCATACAATTTCTGAAGTCACTCACTCAAACCTAAATTGTATTTAATCCACATATAAGCATCTCAATGAAGGGTAAATATAAACTGGAATTTTCATATAACTATGAAAATAAAATCTAACAAATGACAAACTGTTGTGAATTATTTTGATGACTATTCTTTGGGCTTTAAAGGCTTTCAAATAGGCTTTAAACTACTTCTAAATCCATAATTTGATTTTGTATTGGCTTTATGAACATAATATGGATTTATCCTCATTTTTGTTTCTTTAAATATAATAAAACTCCACCACAGGCATACTTCATGTTATTATGCTTCACTTTATTGTGCTTCACAGATAATGCATTTTTTACAAATTGAAGGTTTGGGGCAAACCTGCATCTTTATCAACACCATTTTTCCAACAGCATTTGCTCACTCTGTGTCTGTGTCATGTTTTTGTAATTCTTGTAATATTTCAAACTTTTTCATTATTATTATATTTGTTAGGGTGATCTGTGATCAGCAATCTTTGATGTTACCATTGTAATTGTTTGGGGCACCACAAACCATGCCCATATAAATACAGCAAACTTAATTAACAAATGCTGTCTGTGTCCTGACTGCTCTGCCTACTGGCTATTCTAGCTCACTCTCTCTCTCTCTCCCTCTCTCTCCACCCCCCCCTCCATGGTTTCCCTTTTCCCTGAGATGCAACAATAATGAACTTAGGAGAATTAGTAACCCTTCATAACAGTCCTAAGTGTTTAGGTGAAAAGAAGAGCTACATGTTTCTCACTTTAAATCAAAAACTAGAAATGATTAAGCTTAGTGAGGAAAGCATGTTGAAAGCCAGCATAGACCAAAGGCGAGGTCTCTTGTACCAAGCAGTCAAGTTGTGAATGTAAAGGAAAAGGTTTTGAAGGAAATGAAAGGTGCTACCCCTGTGAACACTCAAATAATAAGAAAGTAAAACAGCCTTATTAATAATACGGAGAGGGTTTTAGTGGTCTACATAAAAGATCAAAGCAGCCACACTATTTCCTTAAGCCCAAGATGAACCCAGAGTAGGACCCTAACTCTCTTCACTATTTGAAGGCTGAGACAGGTAAGGAAACTGCAGAAGAAAAGTTTGAAGCTAGCAGGGGTTAGTTCATGAGGTTTAAGGAAAGAAGCCATTCTCCATAAAAATAAAAGTGCCAGATGAGGCCTCAAGTGCTGATGTAGAATCTGCATCAAGTTATCTAAATGATTTAGCTAAGATAATTAATGAAGGTGGCTACATAAACAACAGATATTCAGTGTAGATCAAACAGCCTACTGTTGGAAGAAAATGCCATCTAGGACTCTCCTAGCTGAAGAGGAGAAGTCAATACCTGGCCTCAAAGCTTCAAAGTACAAGCTGACTCTCCTGTTAGAAGCTAATGCAGCTGGTGACTAAGTAAAAGCCAATAGTCATTTACCATTCCAAAAATCCTAGGGCCCTTAAGAATTATGCTAAATCTACTCTGTCTGTGCTATAGAAATAGAACAACACAGCCTGGATGACAGCATCTGTTTACAACATGCTTTACAGAATATTTTAAGCCCACTATTGAGAACTACTGCTAAGAAAAAAATCCTGTCAAAATATTACTGCTCATTGACAATGCACCTGGTCACCCAAGAGCTCTGATGGAGATATACAGAGATTAATGTTGTTTCCATGCCCACTAACAAAACATCCATTCTGCAGCCCGTGAATCAAGAAGTGATTTCAACTTTCAAGTCTTATTATTTAAGAAATACATTTTGGAAGGCTGTAGCTGCCAAAGACAGTGATTCTTCTGATGAATCTGGGCAAAGTAAATTGAAAACCTTCTGGAAAAGATTCATCATTCTAGATGCCATTAAGAACATTTATGACTCACAGGAAGAGGTCAAAGTGTCAACATCAACAGGAGTTTGGAACAAGTTGATTCCAACCCTCATGGTTGCCTTTGAGGGGCTCACGGCTTCAGTGGAGGAAGTCACTGAAGATGTGGTAGAAATAGCAACAGAACTAGAAGTGGAGGGAGTGTACAGATGTGACTGAATTGCTGCCATCTCATGATAAGACTTTGAAGGATGAGCAGTTGCTTCTTATGGATGAACAAAGAAAGTGGTTTTTTGATATGGAATCTACTCCTCGAGAAGATGTTTTGAAGGTTGTTGATATAACAACAAAGGATTTAGAATATTACATAAACTCAGCTAATAAAGCAACAGCAGAGTTTGAGAGGATGGACTCCAATTTTGAAAGAAGTTCTACCATAGGTAAAAGGCTGTTGAATAGCCTTGCATGACACATAGTAGTGATTTGTGAAAGGAAGTGTCGATTGGTACAGCAAATTCATTGTTGCCTTACTTTAAGAAATCACCACAGCTACCCCAACTTTCAGCAAATACTACCTTAATCACTAGAGTATTGTGTAAATATAACTTTTATATTCACTGGGAAACCAAAACTTCATTTGACTCACTTAATTGTGATATTCACAGTAAAGATTTATTGCAGTGACCTGAAGACAAACTCGAAATACTTCCAAAGTATGCCTGTATATGTTTTTCCATACCAGACCTATTCTTCATACGCATGTATGTTATAAAACAACACATTCTCCTTATACCATAATAGCCAACACTATAGATGATAACCTTCTTTGTTACATTTGTAATGGGGCTCTCCTAACTTAGACATTTCATTGATAAATTACCTATTTTTCTAAAGACAGCACAAATTCAAAGAATCAAATCTTGGGACCAAGTAAGACATTGAAGACGCTCAAATATATTCACCTTTGGTATCCCAACCTCCTCAGAATGGGCCAGAATTCAGTTATTCTAGATAACATCTGAGGATTTTATATACATTTTAAGTCCTCTAGAGAAAGATATTGGACAACCTTATAATGTACCTTTAGTACTTTTGCTGCTAGTTTATTATACAATCTGTCCTATAGCCTCCATAGGTATTACAGCTTCTGTATCTTAGCCCCTTTTCTTTTGTTTTGAAGTCCATGTAATGCAATCTGAAGAGCAGACCCTCGTGTGATGTTAGATCCTAATTTCAACTCCTTAAACTTAGACTAGGAAAGAGTCTTAACATCACCTAGATAAATGCCCTCCCAAATTTTCTTCTACTACTTCCTTGATATGTCTGCCCCTCCTTTGCTTGAACACTCCCAGCGACAGGGAGCTTAACACCTTGTGAAGATATCTCTATGTGCAGGTCTTTCCTGCACTAGGTTAATATCTCCTTCCTTCCACTATTTACCCTTTGGCCATAGTACCAGCCTTTCAACTATTTGAAGACAGTCATTATGCTTTATTTTCTTCTAAGAGAAATGTCTTATATTCCTTCAGGGAATGAAGTTAATGATATTTAGCCTGGAAAAGAGAGCACCCATGTCTAAGAACATATAAATCTGGGTACCACTTCCCCCAGACCTCAGGCATCCCACAGAGCATTCTGTCTCTGATAGCAAATCCAAAGGATTCACTGAAAGAAAGAATGGGTATATTCCCAAAAATCAACTTCAAAAATAAATGTAAATTTATGGCCTCAAACATTTCCTCAATTAATGATTATGTATTTATCATCACAAAATTTGGAAGGTCTTTTGAACCTGTATTTCAGTCTCAACTTTCTTCAGAAGTAACTATTATCCTAAGTCTATAGTTACACATAATAAAAAAAGATATTTATTTTATTAGTTTTAAACTTACTCCCATTAAGGTTTAAAGTAGCTCCCTAGTTTGAGTTTTCCAGAATATGGAAAACAAATCAGCATTAGACTATTATCCTGTCCTCATTTTCCAACATTGTTTACCCCTAATATTTCTCATCTGCTCTCACACAATACCTCTTTGCCACTTTTTCTCTACCCATTCCCTCCCCTAAAGTTTTCTAATAGCTGATCTGGAACATGTCCTGATTTTCTTTTTATCTTAGGGAATAGTGCTGGAGTGTCTCACAAGTTTTAATATATATACAGTATATGCTTTGGTTTGTGAGCCATTTGAGCTTTCTGAGAAGATTCAAAGTGTTATCAAGGAGTAACACCTGTGTAAGGAAAAAAGAGGAAGCAGGATTGGGTAGGGGAGCCATTAGCCTGAATTGCAGATTTGACAAAGTCTAAGATAACACCAGAGAAGCTCCAAAGGGAAGAATATCCGTTAAATAGTTCTAATGCATTGGGCAAAAATGTGTAGGCCTTTGTACCAGAATCTTTCTCTGTCATTGGCTAACCAGAAGAAGGTTACCTTCACTCAAAACTAGAAGTGGGCTAGGGGCGCCTGGGTGGCTCAGTCGGTTAAGCGGCCGACTTCGGCTCAGGTCATGATCTCGCGGTCCATGAGTTTGAGCCCCGCGTCGGGCTCTGTGCTGACAGTTCAGAGCCTGGAGCCTGTTTTGGATTCTGTGTCTCCCTCTCTCTGACCCTTCCCCATTCATGCTCTGTCTCTCTCTGTCTCAAAAATAAATAAACGTTAAAAAAAAAATTAAAAAAAAAAAACTAGCAGTGGGCCAAAAGAAGTTAATAGCTAGAGGCTGCTAGCTAAACACAGTTTGGAAAGCAGGGCCATGAGCTCTTTCTTGAGAGGCAATCTGAGAACTCTATCTCTGCCATAGTCCCCTCCTTGCACCATGTGGATCCACTTCTCCATATATGTGTGGGGAGCTTCAGGACTCTGATGGAACTTTCTTACAAAAGGAAAACTTAGAAAAGATGAGTTAGGGAAAAGAACTACATACAACCCCTGTCACTGCAGTTGGTTCCAAGACTGAAATCATCTGCTTCTTCCACTATTTAAATTTTCCCTGCATAAACTATTACCTTTGGTGGTCACAATGGCCTACTTGAGGGTATGATCTATATCCTCATTTCTTAAAGGTCTGTGCTGTAATATATCATTCTTATATACGGGTTGCTATATAATCTATAATCTTGTCTATAATCACAGTTGGTCAAGAAATCACCAATAGGCACTCAAATGAGTGCAGAGTTTCACATATATTATTCTTTGTTCCCATAGTAACAGTAGCCCTGCCTCCTCTTGATAATCAGGTCAATTATCCCTACCAATATCTTAATTCCTCTTATTGACTACTGGCCCCTGGACAAGGAGTCTGAAGTGCTCAGGCAGCAACTTTAGCTTGTAGTTCAAATAAATCCTTGCTGCATCCCCTAACAAGAGTAAAGTCCCTTTGAGAACCAGTGCCTCTAACTTTCAGAGTCCAAAGTTCCAGGGAAAGTAAATGTAATTCCCCAGTGGGTATTTGGAAATAGTGGTAAGTGGATGCATTCCTGTTTCCACCCCTTTGTTCCCAGACCAATTAACTGAGCTCATAATATCATATAGACTCTTTGACTCAGTGGGCATGCTATAACCTGTAGTATGCCCCCCACCATGTCTACAACTACTGCTTTTGAATAAGTGCTTCAGCTGTGCCTTCAGTAGCCCATTCCAGCAATCTATCAGGCTGGCTGCTTCTGGATTCTGCAGTATATAATTCAGATAATAGTGGCACTGGGGTGTCTCATTCGGTTAAGGGTCCAATTCTTGATTTCAGTTCAGGTCATGATCTCATGGTTTGTGAGATTGAGCCCTGCGTTGGCCTCTGTGCTGACATGACAGTTCAGAGCCTGCTTGGGATTCTCTCTCTTTCCCCCTCTCCTTGCCCCTTTCCTGCTTATACATGAACTCTCTTTCTCTCTCTCTCTCTCTCTCTCTCTCTCTCTCTCTCTCTCTCTCAATAACTAAACATTTCAAAAAAAGAATCTTTATAATTCAAACAATAGATCCTATGGGAATAGGCCCACCTCCTTATCTTTTTCACTAAGTCAGTCCCTTGGTCGGGTACTATATTATAGGGATTCACTACCTGGGAACCAAGTACTTCACAAGCTGTTGGACTGTGGTATTGATTGAAGCTCTTCAGGAAAGTAAGACAGCAGCCAGGGTAAGTGTTCAGTCTTATGAGAAGGAATTATTGGGGTCTCTAGGACACAAGAAGCCTAAGACAATTAACTTAATATCTAGTGGTTGTTTGATCTTCTTAAAGAATACTATCATTTCAAAGATTCATATTTGGTTTCTTATTGTCAGTCTGATTCCTCATCTTCTAGATGGCATGTGCCTCATGAAGGCCTTTAGCATTCTTGCTACCTCTTGATCACCCTGCTTGATCAGCATGGTATCGTTTATGTAATGGATCAATATGATGCCTCATGGGATACTATGTTATTATGACAGAAAGCAGAAGACTTAGCATAGCACTGGGGCAAATTTGTGAATGCATGATGTTCTCTGTTCCATATGAATACAAACTATGACCCTCCTTCTCTATTGGGAAAAAAAATTCATTCACCAACTTAATGGTCAGATACCATGTATATGAGGTCACACTAATATGCTCTAGGGATAGTACCATGTTTGGTATGGCAGTTGCAAATTGGGGCCATCACTTGGTTGAGACTGAAGTAG
This sequence comes from Lynx rufus, assembly GCF_022079265.1. NCBI lineage: Eukaryota > Metazoa > Chordata > Mammalia > Carnivora > Felidae > Lynx > Lynx rufus. Next base: position 51,751,323 of record NW_025814845.1, read on the forward strand.
GCTATAGTCATTCTCCAGGATACATCCGGCTTCCTCAGTGGCCATATTATAGAGGTTTATTAGGTCTTTAAAGGTGGTACTAATCTCGATTCTACCACCTTGGACATTGAGGGGCAGACTCAGGGGCTTCTGCTTGGCCTTCTTCACTACAGACCAGGAACCCAATGTGAGAGTTCCTCCATTCATCAAGAACGCTAATCCCAATTATACATTCAGGGTCCAAAGGAAATGAAGACTAGTTGGATTCACAGACCCAATGGATCCACTGTAATGTACATCTAGCTAAGACTGATTGTATTTATTGTATAGCTTCCATGTGCCTTCATGTAAATGGAGGCTATAACAATAATGATACATCACCCCTCTGGGTATCAAGGATAGCTGAAGCCTTGTTTGTCCATGTTCAAAATGTTTGAATAATCTTTTTTCCCAATATGTAGTCACCAGAGTAAGTGGCTATTGGTCCTTTGAGAAAGGACTGAGGAAATCGTTACAGAACATGTTTGTTATGCTATTATATCTTGCTTTCCCTCAAGGCCTTGCAACCTCATCAATCAGTGGGTTCCCAGACTGAAAATTGGCATAAGTGGGGAAACTGAGCAAATTTACTGAGGCTATGGTCTTCAGTTTCCCATTCTTCCATTCTTGCTTTCTTTTGATTATATATGTTAAGGAATATCCTTTTTAGCTGCCCACTTATTTTGCCTTTAGACATACTGCATTCCATTAACCATCTCCACAACTCTCTGTGGATGAAGCCCCCCCTGGGCTATCACTCTGACCTTTATAGTTGTTATAATAATTATGACTCCTGGTTTCTGGAATTTAACTGCTACTACATGGCCTATATTGTTTCTGAGCTATATCATCCCCATAGCTATCAAAAAGATAGTTGCAATTAGAACCTCTCTCCCATAAGCCCAGACTTTCAGAGGAGAGTCATTCCCAAACATTTTAGTGATGCAGGATTCCTTCTCACTAATTCATTCTTTTAAAAATTTTTAAAATATGTATGTATGTATGTATGTATGTATGTATATAATTCACTTTTTAAATTTAAGGGATGGTTTCCAGATAATTTTATGATACGTTGACTTATAGTTACAGAAAATATGATTTCTGGTTGGTCTGTAGTAACTCTGGTATTCAATAAGGATACTTTAATGTGGAAGAGATGCTTTTGGAATCTATGCCTAACTTATTTTTTTATTTTTTTTAAATCCAAGTTAGTTAACATATAGTGTAATAATGAATTCAGAAGTATAATTTAGTGGTTCATCACTTACATTGATACCCAGTGCTCATCCCAGCAAGTGCTCTCCTTAATGCCCATCACCTGTTTAGACTATCTCCCCACCCAACACCTCTCCAGCAACCCGCAGTTGTTCTCTGTATTTAAGAGTCTCTTATGGTTTGCCTCCCTCTATCTTTTTATATTATTTTTCCTTCCCTTCACCTATGTTCATTTGTTTTGTTGCTTAAATTCCACATATGAGTGAAATCATATGACATTTATCTTTCTCTGGCTATTTTGCTTAGCATAATACACTCTAGTTCCATCCATGTTGTTGCAAATGGCAAGATTTCATTCTCTTTGATCTCCAAGTAATATTCCATTATATACCTCTTCCTTCTCCCTATCCACCCCCCTCCACACCTTCCAGAAGGCCTCCATCTACTATGTTCATTCTATGGGTCTGAGTGGAGCTCCATGGACAAATCAATTGAGTCTCTTTTCTTCCCAACCCAACACTCTGGAATCTTTGGCAAGTCCTAACGGTTCTGCTTTAGTGACCATGATAATGATCATGCTGGGGGGTGACAGTGATGGCCAGGCTATGAGAAGACCAGGGAGGCTGGATGGTGGGGCATAAGGGTGTGGAAGGGATGGCCCTGGAAACCACAGTGGTGTTGGTGTAAGCTGCATTGGTGATAGTGGTGCAGAGTGAGAGTGGCCTCAGGGATGACCCTGTTACAGAAGAGTAGGTGTGAGTAGGGAAAATTATCACCGTGTTTTAAATGAGTCAACAGAGAGGAGGGATGCAGGCACTGTCTCTGCAGCATTCTTTATGGGTTTGGGGAATGGTATGTCTTCCCAGCTTTACAAGAGTCTTCTAAACTCATATAATATTTCCATTCTAGTATCAATTTCCAAGATTTTTAAATCTCTTCCTCTGCCATCTTTTATGGCATTTCAGACATTTCAACTTTATTCAAAAAGGGCTGCTGTATCTAAGCGTCACCTTTGCAGTAAGTCTGTTCCCTGACCTCAGTCCTTGGTAGGATATTAAGCAAGTATCCTGAGAGTATGTTCCAAGTCAATATGTTCTTCCTTATTGAAACTTGTATTTTAGCCTCTTTGATTTAATTCTGGCACCCTGAAAATCCAATCCCAAGTAAATTCCTGCAACTCTTTCTGGTTCATGCTGGTTAATTCTTGGAGATTCTTTTGTACAAAGTTCTTTTCTCCCACATCATGTTCCACATGCCTCCAGCTTAGTTGTCCTTCAACTTAATACTACTTATTGGCCTGAAAGCTAAGAGAGGAGTAGGGACTAATCCTGAGAGGGGTCCCTGCAGCCTTGCAAGGAAGAGGCCTCAGCAGTATCTTTCCACATGTAGATGTGCTAGCTCTTGATAAGGAAGCATGAGTCACCTCTGGGAGGCTCTGGGGAGTCAGAAGAATTTGTGGAGCCAAATGCTTTAGGCACATTCACCCAGATGTGTCAGGATACAGCTTTTCCCAAGCAGGATGATGACTTTGGACCAACAGTCCTGTCTTGGCTGAGCATTCAGTCATCTTTGAAGCTCGGTAGCTATTAAATCCTGAGTTTGGTCATCAGCATTTTGAGCTCCACTGACAGGTTTAGCCATCAAGCCACCACCACGTTATGCCAAGAATAGGGCCCTTGTGCCAGGGATACTGCCTGGTATAAGATCCTCATTGCCAACCAGATGGTGGGCCATCCAGACCCAAAATTCCATCTTACTGGCTGTTTTATTGGATCTGTTCTAGTACCACTGTGTCAGTTGAGTTCTGCAGGAAGCAGATCCTGAGGAAAAGTTAGGAATTCAAAAGCTTTATGGGCAAGCAACACCTATGAAAGGAAAAAAGAAAAAAATGAAACTGAGCAGGAAGGTCTGACAAAGTCTCTGGCAGTCAACAGGTCACACTGATATAAAAATTGCCTGTTAGAGCAGTCCCATATTGGGTGGAAGCAGCCTCCCCTTTATAGCACAATCTGGTTTAGTCACTGATTAAGGCCACTCTGAGAATATGATCTTAACTCAAAAGCTGAGGCAGAAGTGAAAGAGTTAAGAAGCAATGACTGTCTACTTACATACTAGTCCAATGGTCCCTATCATTGTCTGTCACAGTTATATTTCCCAGAGCTTGTCAAAAAGCACTCAAGATTTTGAATTTTGGACCCACTAGGACACTGGCAAGGCCTCTGAGTAATAAAATTACTAAAACTAACCTCTGTTGAAGGTCGAATCCTTAAGTTAGAATAAAAACTTAATTCCTAGCCAATCTAGTTGTCTAGTTCAGATAGAAGACAAGTGTGACCAGTATTTTTCTTCAGTAAAGTGTGCTTGCTGATTGTTCCTTAGAAACTTGCTTTCATGAAGGTGTTTGCAAATTGATTTTCTTATAGTTGTTCTTGATGCTTCTTTTGCTGCAAGTCTTATCTGAGTTAATCTATTACCTTATATATTGGTACGACCATAACTCAGATAAAACATAACACATTTTCATTTTGTCACTCCATTATTTTTGCAGTAAGTCAATATAATCTGAGGTGAAGCATGCCTTGCTCAGCATTTATCGATCTGTCGGTTTGTTCATTGTTTACATCAAAACCCCACTTGTCAGTTCTGGCTCTATTACAATTATCTTCTCATAGGGAAAATGACAGCTTCAAAGCCCAAATATGAGTCAATTTCCAAGGTGAGTTACTCTCAAAATGCTGGTCCCAAATGTGCACCTCCCTTCCTCCCTCTAGGCATGAATGATGGATGACTTTCATTTTCTAGCTAAAAAAGAGAAAAACATATATCTATCCTAACAAGATACCACTTTCTCCCATACAAAAGTATTTTAATTGCATCACAGCGCATGAGCACACAGTAGATGTTCAATAAATGAAAATCATTATTAATATTTGTTCAAACAACTATAAGCAGGTCTGATAATTAACAGGAATCAATTACGGTGAGGTGGGATGGGGAATGATGAGGTAAGGCGGGTTAGAAAAACTTTTCCAACGCCCACAGAAATTAAATTGGTCTTTCAATTACATCTCACTAAGCAGACAGTAAACAATGCTGAGCTTGACTCCTCAGGTTTCTAAGCTTCTTTTTGTTTATTTTAGAATTATTCCACAGCCACATTAACTCTCTAAAGTCATGGAAATATTAGTACTTTACTAACATTTTTACTCAATTAGAGTGCTTTTTCTAACTATTTATTTTACTGTCTATTCTTATTTCTAGAAAGCAATTTAACCTCTAATTCAGTCAGTCATCTTACCAACCCAAGTGTATGTTAATCACACCCCTAACTATAGAGAACTTTGCCACTAACAGCCCTTTTAATAAAATATCCTTTGCTTTGATATGAAAATTATATTAAACCATTCCTGGGGCTCAGCTCGAAATCTACCTTCTTCATGGAGTCTCATACATGAGGACTATCTACATAAATCTCTTATTTCCTATAACATTTTCTGATTGCTTCACATGTTTTGGCACTTGGAAGAGAATTTGTCTTTCATGTCACTGATGGTCAGTGGATCACTTTTAGAATGCAGTCCTGCAAACACACATGGCAGCCCATCAGGCTGACAGGATTTGTGTGAACTTGGGTGAGTCCCTGTGACTCTCTGAGCCTTTGTAACCTCTCAAGACCCTCCCAACTCTGCAATTTTATGAGTTTTGCTTTATTTCTTAGTCTGGTATGCTACACAACATTGAGTATCTTCTCAAAACTATCAAAGTAGTAAACTTAGTACATACAGAAGCATAATAAGTACGTGCTGAATCAATGAATGAATTAATTAATTGATTAATTTAAGGCTTCATTTAGAAAGTATAATTTGGGTCGAGAAATTTAGTTATAACTTTTACTATAGTTTATGTTATTGAAAGCCTTAGCCACCATTCCATTTAGGTTTTAAAGTGACTTTTTCTTTTCCAAAATAGTTTTTCTAGACAAGAGGATCACTGTTAGATGTACACACACACACCTGAACTTGTTTGAGTTGAGCAATCATTTTGATAATAATTTTTTAAATAAGTTGATCATTTGTATTTTTTCTTTTTAATATTCTTTTTTAATCAAATTGTTACAAAGGCAACTTCTAGTATGTTCAAAAACATTATAAAAGCTAAAGTAGCTCAAAATATGCATGCATGTATGCATATGTATATAAATTATTGAAAATAGCTGAAAAGGACAAAAGCAATGACCTAAATCTAAACCCAAATTTTTAAATAGTGTCCAAAATTTTCCACTCTTTGGAAGTTTACATATGAAAATAAAAGCACAATAAGGTTCATGATAGGGAGAATAGACTCTAAGCTTGATTAAAATCCAGCAGCATATGATGTCTGTTCTTATTCTGTGAGGATAGAAGTGCAATGTTTCTGGTATTCTCCTATTTACCTGATTGGTCAAGGAGAGCTCTCCCACTCTAAGTATTATAAAGATGACTAGCACATGATACATGACATTGGACACATGAGATTGAGAGAAGTTTGTCAGTTACATATACACACAGCTCAGGGGAAAAGGACACTGCATACCATGCAGGACAACATACAGGTTGCTCTCAGGAACAGAGTGAACCAAAAGTGGCCATGCGAGAGGCAGGCTTTGTTATACAAGAGGGTGAGGTGCCCCTTTGTTCCTGCTGTAGAATGTGATTGGCTTGTTTGAATAACTTATGGGCTAAAAGGGAAGTGAAATCCATTAGGTTGAGGACCAGGTGGAAGGCAGCTAGTCTGGTTGATGTGGAAACTAGCTGGATGGGGAGACTTTCCTCTAATGGGAAGTATTTATGACAAGAGCAGGGAAACTCATAGATAGGCCTCTGGAGCCCTGTGAGGCTCAAAAATGTCAAAGCAGCACTTAAAATTTTAGGTCCTGTAATACTTGAGCAGAAGCCAATATGAGGCTAAGATAAGTTTATATGAATAAAGAGATTGTTAGACATTTATAATTTTTTTTAAAGTATTAGCATGAATTAGTCTTCCATAAAACACATTGCATATGTACTTGGCCATTCATATATGTATGCAACAGGAGATAATATCCAAATGAGTGTAAATGACACCTGAAATTTACTGAATGTTTAGTATCAATAGAGGTATAATATGGCAGACTTTTTAAAGAAATTTTATTAATTTATGGAGCAATCTAGTTTGTAAGATTATTTATACTGGATATTTAATTTAGATAACATGTAAGTTGAAAAAGAATTAAAAGGAGGAGAGGAGTAAGAAGAGAAAAAAGGAAAAGGAATATGATGAAGAGGAGGTAGAAAAGGAAGAGAAGAAACAGGAAAGTTCTCTTACCCTCCCTGCCACTGAGCCCTCAAATATAAAGAGATCTCACCAGACCTATCTATGCGTTTCCCTGCTCTTTCAATACAGGAATGGTCAAAAAATTGTAGACAGTTGACCCTTGAACACCAGAGGTTTGAATTTCAGGAGTCCATTTATATATGTACTTATTTTGATAAATACAGTATACTACTGTAAATGTGTTTTCCTTGCAATTTTTAAATAACATGTTCTTTTCTAATACATAATACATGTAATAATACATATAACATACCAAATATGTGTTAATCAACTACTTATTGGCAAGGCTTCTAGTCAACCATAGGCTATTAGTAATTAAGCTTTTAAGGAATCAAAATTACACTCAGATTTTTGACTGTGCAAGAGGTCAATATCCCTAACCCCCATATTGTTCAAAGGTCAACTGTAAATGCAATTGGAATTAACAAAAGCTTGGGGTATTACAATTGGTATTGTGAAAATACAAATATTAAGAACGCACAAGATCTAGCTTGAATATATCCACCACACTGCCAGGGCCATAGAAATAAGCTTTTATTCTGACTTTCAACTACAAGCACTTCAGAGACTATGAGCATCAAGCTTTCCCCCAGGAATTACATTTGCCATTCAATAAGCTCTAGGGAAAATGTTCCAGACAGATAGTGGCTGTGTCCCTGTCAACATTAGACTGGGCCAGGGACAAATCCCAACAATTACACTGCATCTTATAAAGCATCCCTATATTCTTTTAGGAAATAAATCATTTCATGTTCATCCATTTTTATCATGACGTGTGCAATACTATTTATTCCCCAGAAAATAAATTATAGCCACACTTTCCCCCAAAACACTTATAATGTCTTCTCCATCAGTCCCCAAAGCAAAGAGTGCTGTAAGCTGTTAAGGAGATTCTGGAAACGCTTTTGGATGGAAAGATCAGGAGGCTCTGATGCTTAGGGGTATAGAGTAGGGCAGGGCATGCATAAATGAATATAATCAGTAAAACTGTGCTTAAAGGATCAATCACTTTGTCTGACTCACAAAGATGAGACATTTCCAGCACCTCCTAGATTTTGACCAGGGTATCTTAAAGGAAAAGAATTTTATAAATTCAAGTAGAATTACCCTATAAATCTGAATGAAGCAGATGGAAACCTAATGGGATTTTTTTAAACCAAATTTAGTTTTTTGGACTGAGAGTTTACATAAGAAACTGTATCAAATCCCCACATTCTAAAATGGAGCTATAAAAGTAAGTTGAAGATTAGTTCCTAAAATGTGAATATTTTTAAAAGACATTTGCCTTTGTTTAGAATTGCAAATTTTCCCAGCCCTGGATGTGCAACCCCATCTGTTCCTTCTTCCCTCCTGTTGAAGCACAGGTCCTATCAGATTCCAATCTACCCACTTTTTCTCTCCTTTCCTTTTCTTAGAGGCTATACTCCTACATCTTCAGTCCTCTCCTGCTCTACTGATTCATCCTTTTCAATGTCCTAATGCGCTTTAATTCCATCTGTACCTTAAAAAGATAAAACCTTGATCTCATATCCCCCATCATAAGTATCTACACTATTTCTCTGCTCCACTTCACAAATTCTTCAGAGTTTAGACTATCTCCAATTTCTCATTTCCCATCCACTCTTCACCTAATTGCAAACTGATACCTACTCCTACCATGCTTCTGATAATGCCCTCTCCAGCATCACTAAATATCTATGTTGCTATCAGCCAGGATACTCTTTTCTGCTTGATCTTACTTGGTTTATCATTCAAAATAGTCTAGCTTTCCTACAGTAACAAAGACCCAAACAACAAAAGCAACAGTGGTTTATTTTCACTCATGTTACATGTCCATCACAGATCAGCAATGGCTGTGTTCCACTTTGTCTTCACTTAGGAGCCAGGCTGGTAGAGCATCCTTTACCTGGATCATTGCTTGTGCCATGTCTAAAGGAAAAAGGATACATGAAGTATATGCTAGCTTGAAATGACTCATGTCATGTCTGGTCAAGGCAAGTCCATAGACATGCATGACTTTAACAGGGAGGGACAATGAACATTGGTGAAGAGTAAGATAGTCTAAGATGTGTGGCATCTCAAATATTTTCATAGTTGGATATACTCTCATTTGTGTGACATTCTCATCACTTGGCTTCCATGATACTATTCTTTCCAAGTAGTCCTTCTACCCCTCTGGCTGCTCTTTTTCAGCACTTTGGCTGAGTGCTTTTCTTACCCAACCCTTGAAGTTTGGAATTCCTCAGGGTTCAGTGTAAGGCCTTTCATGACTATAGACTCCCTCCCTATATGTTCCTTTCCACTCTCATGATTTAAAATATTGCCATACTTGGGGTGCCTGGGTGGCTCAGTCGGTTAAGCATCCGACTTTGGCTCAGGTCATGATCTTGCGATCTGTGAGGTCGAGCCCTGCATCAGGCTCTGTGCTGACAGCTCAGAGCCTGGAGCCTGCTTTGGATTCTGTGTCTCCCTCTCTCTCTGGCCCTTCCCCTCTCAAGCTCTGTCTCTCTCTCTCTCAAAAAATAAATAAACATTAAAAAAATTTTTAAATATTGCCATACAGAATACATCAAAATAAAAAGCTCGGCACAACAAAGGAACAATCAACAAAACAAAAAGACAACATACTAAATGGGATAAGATATTTACAAATGACATATCTGATAGAGGGTTAGTATCTAAAATATATAAAGAATTTATCAACTCAACACCAAAAAACAATAATACGATTAAAATGGGAAAAACACATGAATAAATATTTCACCAAAGAAGACATACAGATGTCCAACAGACACATGAAACATCACTAATCATCAAAGAAATGGCTAGAATAAAGAAGACAAGAAAAACAAGTGTTGGTGAGGATATAGATAAAAAGGAGCCCTTATGCATTGTTGGCAGAAGTATAAACTGGTGCAGACACTGCAGGAAACTATATGGAGGTTCCTCAAAAATTAAAACTAGAATTACCACATGACCCAGTAATTCTACAACTGGGTATTTGCCCAAATAATATAAAAAGACTAATTCAAAAAGATACATGCAACTCTGTTTATTGCAACATTATACTACACTAGCCAAATTATGGAAGCAGCCCAAGTGTCCATCAACAGATGAATGGATAAAGATGTTTTGTGTGTGTGTGTGTGTGTGTGTGTGTGTGTGTGTGTACATATAAATACAATGGAATATTACCTATCCACAAAAAAATGATGAAATCTTGTTATTTGCAACAACACAGATGGACCTAGAGGGTATAATGTATAACGCTAAGTGAAAGAAGTCAGAGAAAGACAAATACCATATAATTTCACTCATATGTGGAATTTAAGGAATAAACAAAGAAAAAAGGCAAACCAAAAAACAGACTCTTAAATATAGAGAACAATGTGGTGATTACCAGAGGGGAGGTGGTTGAGGGGATGAATGAAATAGGTGAAGGGGATGAAGAGTATACTTACCATGACGAGCACTGAGTAATGTATAGAATTGTTGAATCACTATATTGTATACATTAAACTAATATAACACTGTATGTTAACTATAATGGAATATAAATTAATTAATTAATTAATTAATTAAGTTTATACATAAGTTTATATACATGTTTATATATATATAATATATATATAATATATATATATAACACATACACTTACAATTCTTTTTTTAAATTCTTTTCTCTCTCAGAGAGAGCAAGTGGGGAAGGGGCAGAGAGGGAGAGAGGGAATCTCAAGCAGGTTCTGCACTGTTAGTGTGGAGTCTGATGCGAGGCTCAAATTCACAAGCCGTGAGATCATGACCTGAGCTGAAACCAAGAGTCAGGCACTTAATCAACTGAGCCATCCAGGTACCCCTACATTTACAATTCTTAAATGTAAACTCCAGGTTTATCTGTCCAACTATCTCTTAGACATACTCACTTAGATATCACACAAGCATCCTGCACTTAAAAGGTCCAAGATGCAACTTTTGATCCTCTCTTGCCAAAACTGTTTCTCCCTCAGTCTTCTCATGAGTGTAAATGGAATTTTCAGCCACTTAATTGTCCATGCCAGAAACCTGGAGTTGTTCTTAATACCTCCCTCTCCTTCACCCCCACATCCAATTCATTACCAGTTTCTGATTGGTCTACCTCCGAAAATGATCTCAAATAAGTCTGCCTCTCACTGACTCTCCACTATAGTTTAAGCCAGTGATGTCTGTCACTTAAATTACCACAGTAGTTACCCTCTTAATTTCTCCCAATCTCCTTTTCTGCCCATTCTCCTGTATCCCTATGATTTCTTCTTAGAGAAATACAGCAGATCAATTAAAAAACCACATTCAATGTGATGACATCAATCTCTTGCTCAAAACCATAAAATAGCTTTCCGTTGTCTTACAATAAAATTGAAACTCCTAATGTGTCCCTAAAAGGCATGCTCTGAATCAAATCACTTTCCAATCTCATCTCTTCCCTTCACTCTCCACTCTCCAGCAGGCTGCCTTCTCTCTGAGCCTAGAAATATGGCAAGATCTTTCCTTACTCAGAGACTCTGTAAATGCTGATCTCTCTGCCTGGTTACACCTTCTCTTCCTCATTGCCCTCATCTTCATCTTGCTAACTGCTAATCACCTCTCCATCTGAACTAGAGATTGTTTCATTAAGAGATCTTCCTTGGGAATCCAAACTAATATTATTTTAACTCTTCCAAAGCTCCATATTTTCTTGCATCACACCCTAAAAACTGAATATTGTGTCAGTTTCTAGAGCTGTTACAGCACCACAAACTGAGTGGCTCAGAACAAAAGAAATGTATTTTCTCTAAGATATCAAGACTAGGAGTCTGACATCAAAGTGTTGAAAAAGCCATGCTGTCACTGAAAGGTCTAGGGGAAGTGATTCTCTTGCTTCTTCTTTGCTTTTGGTAGTTACTGGTAGTCTTTGGCATTCCATAGCTTGTAGATAAATAACTTCAAGCTTTGCCTGTCTTCACATGGCTATCTTCCTTGTGTCTCACATTATCTCCCTTCTGTGCATGTCTCTGTGTTCAAATTTCCCTCTTCTTATAAAAATACCAGTCACTGGATTAGGGCCCACTGTAATCCAGTATGACCTCATCCTAACTTGATTACATCTGCAAAGAATTTATTTCCTCATAAGGTCATATTCACAAGTTCTGGGAGAGGGACATTATTCAACACTGTACTAGTATATATACATTTATTATTCTTGTTTCATATATAAGGCAGATTTTGTACCTTGTGGCACATTATATATATTCAATAAATATTTGTTGAATGAACCTGAGAATATCTGGATAGGTTAGAAAAAAATCAAAGGGCATTTTGAAGAGATAGGATCATAGCAATATACCATTATTTATTGAAAGTAGATTTATTTTAGATGATCTCCATGATTCTTTTTGTTTTAATTTTATCAATGTATAAATATACCAAGAAGTTGTGGCAAGTATAACCATTACCACAATTAAGATATTTCCAATATCACAAGCTAAAGAATGCCAAAGATTACCAGAGGGGAGAGGGAGGGGATGGGGATTAAAAAGTGTATTTGTGAAGAGCACTAAATGTTTTGTGGAAGTATTTAATCACTATATTGTACACCTGAAACTAATATTACACTGCGTGTTAACTAACTGGAACTTAAATAAATTTAAAAAAAAAAAAAGAAACATGTTTTTCCATCACTCCAAAATATTTCTTTTTACTGCTTTGCAATTAAGTCCCCTCCCTAGAACTACCCCCACCCCAGCCACAGGCAACCACTAAAGTGTTCTCTGTCACTGTAAATTAACTTTGCCTGTTCTAGAACTTCACAAGAATGGAATCATAAAGTACATATCCTTTTACACTGGTTTCATTTACACAGTATAGCATTTTAGGAATTCATCAATATTGCTGCTTGTATCAATAGCTGATTCCTTTTTATTGCTTATTAGTTTTCATTGCATAGATACACCACAATTTGTTTATCCATCCACTTATTGGTGGACATTGAGGTTATTTCTAGTTTTTTAGTTCTTAAAAATAAAGCTTCTATGAACATCTTATGCAATTTGTGTGTGTATACGATTTTTTTTACTGTTCTTGAGTAAAAACCTATGAGTAGAATTGCTGTATCATATAGAACTTATATGTTTAATATTATAAGAAACTGTCAAAAAGTTTCTTAAAGTGGTTGTAATATTTTAGTCTTCTCAACAATGTATGAGAGTTCCAGTTGATACACATCTTCACCAACATTTTGTCTTTTTTTAGTCTTTTTAATTTTAGCTATCTAGGAACTATGCAATAGGATCTCAATTCTGGTTTTATTTTCTATTTCCCTAATGATCAATGATATTGAGCATCGTTACACGTGCTTATCAGTGATTTATATAACTCCTTTTGTGAGCTATTCAAATTTTTTGCACCTTTTACATTGAACTATTTGAATTAATGAACTGTAAGGGTTTGTTTTATATTCTACATACCAATCCATTTTTTTCATATGTATTAATGCAAATATTTTCTCACAATCTGGACTTGCCTTTTCATTTGTGTAAGTCTTTTGAAGACTAGACTTGCTAATTTTGATGAAATCCAATGTATTAAATTTTGTCATTGATAATTTATGCTTTTTGTGACATATCTAAGAAAAGATCAAGATTTTATTCCATATTTTCTTCTATAATTACACGTTTTGCTTTTACCTAAGGGTGTAAGATGTGAAATAAGAGGACTGGCACACTTTTTTTCCATGTGGATATCTAGTTTTTCCAATACAATTTGTTTTAATGACTATCCTTTTGGGTTTCTTTGGCACACTAACTAAAGATTATTTGACCATATGTGTGTTTCTATATTTTTATGGGCACTCCATCTGGTTATTGATCTACATGTCTTTTCATATACCAATACCACAGTGTCTTGATTTCCGTGGTTTTTAGTAAGTCTTGAAATTAGGTGGTATACATTTTCCAAATTTCTTCGTTTTCAAAATTGTTTTAGCTTTTTATATCCTTTCAAATTATAAAAACTGCTTGCTAATTTCTATCATACACAAAACAATCCACTGATACTTTGAATAGAATTGCTTGTATATATATCTCAATGTGAGAGCAATTTACATCTTAAAATGGTAAGTCTTCTAATTCATGGACATAGCATATCTTTCCATTTACTTAGGTCTCTAATTTCTCTCAGTAATATATTGCAGTTTTCAGTGTATGGGATTTGCATATATTTTTTAAAGTTCACCCTTAATATTTTATGTTTTGACACTCTTGTAAATGGTATTTTTATTTATTTTCCATTTTTGTTGCATATGCATTATAATGAAATTGATTTTTATACGTTGACCTTGTATCCTGCAACCTGTCTGAATTCATATTAGCTCTGATAGCTTTTTTATTTATTCTTTTTTTTCCATTTTTTAAAATTTAAATTCTCGTTAGTTAACATACAGTGCAATATTGCTTTCTGGAATAGAATTCAGTGATTCATCACTTACATACAACACCCAGAGCTCATCATAACAAGTTCCCTCCTTAATCACCATCACCCATCTAGCCCATCTCCCACCCCCTCCCTCCATCAACCTTCAGTTTGCTCTCTATCTTTAAAAGTCTCTCATGGTTTGTTTTCTTCTCTCTTTATTCCCCCCTCCCATATATTCATCTGTTTTGTTTCTTAAATTCCATATATGAGTGAAATCATATGGTATTTTTCTTTCTCTGATTTATTTTGCTTAGCATAATACACTCTAGCTCCATTCACGTCATTGCAAATGGCAAGCTTTCATTCTTTTCGATGGCTGAGTAATATTCCATTGCATATATCTTTATTGTATATATCTTTATCAGTTCATCAGTCAGTGAATATTTGGGCTCTCTAAATAGCTTGACTATTGTCTATAATGATTCTGATAGCTTTTTTATAGATTCCTTAAGGTTTTCTACATATACAAACATGTTATCTATGAATAAAAATAGTTTTACTTCTTCCTATTAAATTTATTTATATTTTTTATTTTCCTTTCATTAGTACACTGACTAGGGCATCTACTAAAATGCTAAATAAAAGTGGTGAAAAAGCAGGCATCCTTATCTTGTTCCCAATTTTAGGGAAGAAGTATTCAGTCTTTCAACATTAATAATAACCTTCACTTTAGGTTTTTTATAGATATCATTTATTAGATTGAGGAAGTTTTCTTCTTTTCCTAGTTTGTTGAAAGTTTTTATTAATGATTATTTAATTTTGTTGAATGCTTTTTCTTAATTTCTTGAGATGATTATATTGTTAATTTCCTCTTTTCTAGTAACATAATGAATTCCATTCACTGATTTTCAAATGTTTAAATAACTTTGCATTTCTGGGAAAATCCCATTTTGTCATGATATATTTCCTTCTCATGTATTCTTTGATTTGATTTTGTTAAGAATTTTTTTTCCCATTTACATTCACAAGAGATAGCCTTCTGTAGTTATTTGTGTGTTTTTGTAATGTAATCAGTCCGGTTTTAGTATCAGTATAATTATGACTCCATAAAATGCCTTTATAAATGTCACTTCTCTATTTTCTGAAATATCTGTATAGAACTGTGTAGAGCTATTTCTTTTTCCATATATGCTTAATATAGAAATCACGAAAGATGACTGGAAAAGTTATTAATTATCAATTCAATTTCTTTAATATAGAGCTACTTAGATTTCCTATGACTTACTGTGCAAATTTTGAACTTTGTCTATTACATCTAATCTGTCAAATTTAATGTTTATTTACTTTTGAGAGAGAGACAGACAGT
The DNA here is from genome assembly GCF_022079265.1 of Lynx rufus. NCBI lineage: Eukaryota > Metazoa > Chordata > Mammalia > Carnivora > Felidae > Lynx > Lynx rufus. Next base: position 51,766,699 of record NW_025814845.1, read on the forward strand.
ATGAGTGGGGAAGGGGCAGAGGGAAAAGGAGACACAGAATGTGAAGCAGGCTCCAGGCTCTGAGCTGTCAGCACAGAGCCTGAGACAGGGCTCAAATCCCTGAACCGTGAAATCATGACCTGAGCTGAAGTCAGATGCTCAACCGACTGAGCCACACAGGTGCCCCTAATCTGTCAAATTCAGTGGCATGAAGTGTTCCTAATAATCCTTAATTATTATCTTAATTTCTGTAGGATTTGGACTGAAGTCTCCTTTTTAATTTCTGATGTTGGCACTTTGTGTGTTCTCTATTTTTGTCTGTCATAAATCTGGCCAGATTATCAAATTAAATGGTTTCAAAGGATAAGCTTTCATTGTTACAGATTTTTTTTATTTCATTGATTTCCTCTATTATTCTGCCTTTAGTGCATTAATTTTAGACATTTTTACTTTTTTAATATTAAACATTTAAAGTTTAAATTTCCCACTAAGCACTCCTTTCACTCCATGAAAAAAAAAATTTTTTGTTTTCGTTCTCATTCAATTCAAAATATTTCCCAAATTTCTTTGTAATTTGTTTTTCTATTTAGAAATTTTTATAAATATGTGAAGAAATTTTTGTATTATTAAATAATTTTAATTTATATCCTTTGCACTCAAAGAATATACTATTTATGACTTCAAATATTTTAGGTATCTTATGCTTAGTATATGGTGTATTTTGGTGAGTGTTCCACGTCCATTTCAAAAAAGCATGCATTCTGTTGTTGTTGTATACAAATTCCATATTTGTCAAAGTCTAGCTGACAATTGCTAGGTGTAGTTTCCTGATGGCATTGCTCACTTTATCTCTTTAGTGATTTTTCTGTCTTCCTAGTCTTGAATTTCCAAAGAACAGTGTTGAAACCTTCAACAATAATTGTGGATTTATTTAATTGAAGAATAATTGACATACTATATCCTATTAAGTTTCAGGTGTGCACCAGAGTGATTTGATATTTTTATATGTTATGAAATGACCCCCCCATGGCAAGTCTAGTTACCATCTGCTACCATAGAATTTATTACAATATATTGACTATATTCTCTATGTCAATCATTACACCTCCATGACTCATTTATTTTATAACTGGAAATTTGTACTTCTTCATCCCCTTCACATACTTTGCCATCAGCCCCTCCTAACTCTGGTAACCAATAGTTTGTTTCCTGTGTCTCTGAGTCTGTTCCTGGTTCTTCTGTTATTGTTCATTTGTTTTTTTTTTAGATTCTACATTAAGTGAAATCATACTGTGTGTATCCTCCTCTACCTTATTCCACTTAGCATAATCACCTCTAGTTCTATCCATGTCATCACAAGTAGCAGGATTTATCTATTTCTTATTTAACATATTTAGTTTTTGCTTCATGTTTTCAAAATTTGTCATGAACTGCATAAAATTTTTATGTCTTGATAAACTAATGCTTTCATTGCTAAAAATAATCATTGGAAATATGTTTGTGCTAAAGTCTATTTTATATGTTATTAATATAGATATTGTATTTTCTTTTTTTTTTTTTTCTTTCAACGTTTCTATTTTATTTTTGGGACAGAGAGAGACAGAGCATGAACGGGGGAGGTGCAGAGAGAGAGGGAGACACAGAATCGGAAACAGGCTCCAGGCTCTGAGCCATCAGCCCAGAGCCTGACGCGGGGCTCGAACTCACGGACCTTGAGATCGTGACACGGCCGAAGTCGGACGCTTAACCGACTGCACCACCCAGGCGCCCCAAGATATTGTATTTTCTTATGATGAGGGTTTATACATTGTAACTTTTTCATTATTTACTTTTGATTTATCTTTGCAATTATATGTGAATTTTTTTTGTTTTTTGTTTTATCACAAAAAGCATACAGTTAGTACTTGCTTTTTTTTTTTTAACGAAGTCTGGTCATCTCTGACTTTTACTTGGAGTGTTTAGACTATTCGTATTTAATGTAATTATTGATATACTTGCGTTTAAGTCCACCATCTTCCTGTGTTTCCTATTTGGGCCATTTTTCTTTATTTTTTTTGTCTTTTTCCTGCCTTCATTGTATTAAATGAGGGTTTTTTTAATTATTTCATTTATCTTCACTGTTTTATTATTTCTACTGTTTTATATTTTTAGTGTTTATCTGTGTTTATATTTGCATCTTTAACTTACCACAGTCTACTTTCAAATAATAGGATACTCTTTTGAATAATGTAAGAACTCTAGAACAATATACTTCCATTGCCCTCTTCTCCAGTCCTATATGCAATGGGTTATAAAATTTTACTTCTATGACTTTCCCTACATTTTCCTCCTTCACTACTTTTACATTCTCTACCAAGATTCACTTCTCTTTATGGGCACCTGGGTGGCTCAGTCAGTTAAGCATTCAACTCGTGACTTCAGCTTAGGTCATGATCTCATGGTTCGTGAGTTCGAGTCCCACATCAGTCTCTGTGGGGACAATGTGGAGCCTGCTTGGGATTCTTTCTCTCTCTCTCTTTCTTTCTCTCTCTCTCTCTCTCTCTCTGTCCCTCCATTACTTGTTCTCTATCTCTCTCTCAAAATTAAAATAAACATAAAACTGGGGTACCTGGGTGGCTCAGTCAGTTAAGCGTCCGACTTCAGCTCAGGTCATGATCTTGTGGTTTGTGAGTTTCAGCCCCGAGCCAGGCTCTGTGCTGACAGCTCAGAGCCAGGAGCCTGCTTCTGATTCTGTGTCTCCTTCTCTCTGCCCCTCCCCCACTTGTGCTCCATCTCTCTCTATCGGAAATAAATAAATGTATAAAAAAAATTTTTAAAATAAAATAAAATAAACTTAAAAAATGATTCATTTCCCTTTATCAATGTCTTTTCCAAATTTTGATTGTCCAGTAAGATCCCCTTAGAAGAACAACTGCCTCACTTTAGAGATTAGCATTCTAATGCTTGCCATGTGGGGGCTGTAGGAATAAAATAAGGTAATGTATTCAAAAACACCTTATAAAGTTTAAAAAGAATTATATATGACATCTTCATGTTTCCATAAGTATTTTCACAAGTAACATATGCAGCCCTCAATAGAAACATAGCAAGGCATCTATATAAGTTCAATACTTTGAAATGTGTGGTATATGAATGGACATGAGTGCAATTCAGGTTTTGAGCTAGAATTTACTTTTGTGCTTTCTGTAAAATGAAATTTGATAAGCAAAGAATATTGTAAACATGGAAAATACTTAGCATACTTAACTGTGAAGGACAGCAAACTATTTTAAAGTACCACAGTATCAGAATCTTTGCATTAAAAGAATTAATATGAGTAAAATCTGTTTGAAAGGCACAAATGGATACTTTAAAATAAATGCTCAGCTCCATCAGCCCCCTCAGTTAGGAGTTACTCAGTATAGCCCAAAGTAGTAAAGCTATATTTCTCTTGAAACATACTATAATTCAGATTTTACATCAAGTTGCAGTGACCTTCCTTTCAGTTAGTGTGAGTTAGTGAGGTTTTAAACTACTTTTTATCACATAAATACTGTAAATAGAAGTTGGGCCTACAGCTATCCCTCCACACTAGAGAATTGAGTGCTGGAGGGGTCTAGAGAAAGAACAAGAATTACTTTCATTGTATCATTTTTGCAGTGCTTAAATTTTTTACCATGAGTATAAATTACTTTTTCAATTAAAAAAAAGCTGGTTAACGAAACCATTAAGTGATATAATTTCATAATTTTATGGTGCATGGTCCATTATGGATTATAAACTGCCAGTAAGTATGCATACCTAGCTTTTATTAGCACTATATCTGAAAAGGTATTTGTTGTGCATAATTGACTACTGTTTATTACACTTTAATGATTATAAATGCACGGCATATACTAAATATAAATAATTAGTGGTGAATAAAAACATTTTTTCTTGACAGTGTTAAACAGCTAATAAAATATCAAAATTTCATTGATTCCCATTAAAATTAAAATTCAGTCAATGGGCTCACGCTTAAGGCCACCACATTGATGCTTCAAAGGATCTTTGGAAGTCAGATAAGGATTCAGTGAATTCTTTCAAATGCCATATGTCCCATACATTTTCTGCAGAACATTAAAAATGATAAACAGTGGTGTAATGAAGTGGAACCTCCCATTATTTCAGCATGGTTTATCATTATATCACTGAAACAAGGACACTGACTTGTAAAATCTACTAGCTCCCTCCAATTTACATTTAGAATTGCAGAAAATTAAATAAGAGATGTAATTAGGTTGTTCCTATGAGAAAATCCAAGGAGCACTGTTTTTTCAATGCCTCCTTTCACAAATGTTAATGCCTTATTCTTCAAATGTGTTGTCCCTGTCTAACACTGGATTGGGATCTGGGAGAATCTGACAAACTGGTACTAAAGTGGACATTTCTAGAATGGGATCAGTTCTGAGAACCTCACAAACTAAAGAGTAATGTCCATTTTCCTCTTCCCTATTTCTTTCCATTTAATTTTAGAGGCTATTCTAGAACACCAATTCTTATAGAATGACTAAGAAGGAAATTATTCGTATCCTATATAGATTTTTGTCATGCCTAAATAGCAGCTCTGTCTTCAGTAAGGATTTCGATAATTGGAGGATAGTTATGTGTCAGTTGATTATTGATATACAGATTTAAAGCAATTCCTATAAAAATACCAACAAGATTTTTTTTGTAGGTATAGACAGGTTATCCAAAAAAAATTATATGGAAAAGGAGAGAGACTCAAATAACTTTGAAAAGGAAGAATAAAGTGGAAGGCATCAATTTACTCTGTTTTGAGATTTATTCCACAGCTACAGTATTCTTAACTGTATACAACTGGTGGTGGGATAGTTACATAGATCACTAAAAAAAAAAAGAAAAAAAGGAAAAAAAGGAAGTGATTGATGAGCAGGTCAGTAACTGGAAGGAGAAAAAAGAGAAGAAGCCCCCCAGGGCATGTTGGAGGCTGACATCAAGGGCACCAAAGCAGAGAAGGTAGGGGCCAGCCCGAGGAGGAAGGTTGATTACTGGATGTTCTATCTATCCCATGGAGCCTCAATAGCCACTCTTGCCTCACACAAAGGCCTTATTTCCCAAGGTTTATGAAATAGTTCTCAAATATTGTCATTTCTGACTCCCACTTTGAAGAGGAAAAAGCTAGGACTCAGGAGAAGGATTTGCTTAGAGCCACAACCACTGGGAGAGAAAGAGTCAAGCCAAAATGGAGACTTGTATTTAACCACAAATTGTGGGACCCTCAGCCATGTGCAGCTTCTGCATTAGGGTAGGAGAAAAGGTAGGAAAAGCCCACTTGCTTTTCAGTTTATATGTGCATATGTGAGCACATTTTCGGTGTTCCAAACAAGAGTCCAAAAGCTAGACAACTCATAAAATGTTTCTTCATATAATTTCTCTTATATCCTCAGTGACAGAGAAAGTTCAAGTTTAGCTATCTCTTCCCTTTCAGGACGGTATGCTGGGTTTAGCACAACTGACTGGCTTCAACAGCATCAGAGGCTTCCATGGGTACAGTCTTCTCTAAGCATGTTCATTGGTAGGTTCTTTAGACTCCTCTGTTATACTGTCTGCTTCTCAGACAGCTCAAGTGACTCTACACTGGCTCTAAAATTCAAACAAACCCCTAGCCTCAAGTTTTGAGACACCACAACTGACACCACCAATTCTCACTTTGGATACAGATCCCTATACCTTTCTATCAAACCATATCCCTCCTCTCCCACCCTTTGGGATAGAATTCATCTATCCACTCCAAGTCGTATGCAATCTCTAGCCATTTTGTCACTTACCAGCATTGTCACTTACAACCTTTCAGAGCTGCCCATTAATCTTGGAATAAAATGGATAAAATCCTTTCTATGGCTGATAAGACCATATAAGGCTTCTAAGACCATAAAGGTTCTGGCTTTCACTTCCCTCTCTGATTTCAACCCCTAGTAATTTCTTCCTTGCTCCTGACACACCAGCTAGACAGGGTTTTGAGTTTTTGTTGTTGTTGTTGTTGTTGTTGTTTCCATTCCTTGAGCACACCAAGCTTCCTATTGTCTCTAGGTTTTCCCATTTGCTTTTAACTCTGTCTGAAAAGCATTACCCTGCTCTTGTCATTTAAACTTCATTTCCACAGAAAAGTCTTTCCTGATGCCTTTATCATAGGTCTAACAAACTGGGAAATAATACAAAGAACAGTAACAACAATGGCACCAACCACCACAATAGCCCTTAACATTTACTGGACATTCCTTTTGTAACAGTCTCTGTTCCAGATATTTTCTACATATTTATCAGTTTATCTTTAAAATAACCCTCAAGACTCACTTAGTTAAGCGCCCGACTTCAGCTCAGGTCATGATGTCAAGGTTTGCGAGTTTGAGCCCCATGTGGGGCTCCGCCTGTCAGTGCAGAGTGTGTTTGGAACTCTCCTCTCTCTGCCCCACTCCATGTGTGTGCACATTTTCTCTCTCGCACTCTCTCTCACTCTCTCCAAAATAAATAAACAAACTTTAAAGTGAAGTAAAATAACCCTCAAAAAATGGATACCATTATTGTCCCATTTTACAGACAAAGGAACTGAAGCCGGTGAAAAACTCACCCCAGGTCTCACTGTTAGGAATAGGGGAGCTATGTTCCAACCGTAGGCAGCCTGACTCCAGGTCCCGTACTCTTAACCAGTGGCATGCCACAATGCTTCATCTCTCTAAGGCTGAAAATGCAGCAATTCTTTTTATTTCAATGAGATAGAAATTCAGGATACCAAGAGATAAAGATTCATCAGATTTCACAGGCCCTTACCACTGCTAAGCAATATCAAGTCCAAATAGTATTTGCACTGCTTACAGCCTTCTATCTGTAAAGGGAATTTTCTATTACCCAGTTTTATGTTCCCAAAGTTGGCGTGATTCGCTGGCTCTTAAGGTGGGTTACAGAAGGGTTCTTAAGGTCCTAGGAAGGATAAGGAATACTTCCAGCAAAGAGCAAAGACCATATTATTACTTTCCCTGGAGCAGAAATTGTCGGCCAAAGTTGAAATCACATTATAAAAGGGTTTTGGCCCTATGTGAGATACGGAGGAACAAGTTTCTTTCCAATTACACATATCAAAAAAAGAAAGCGAGCAGGATTTTATACAAATGTTACACAAATTGGCTTTAAGCAGAGCAGGAAATAATACAGATGCTACTTTTTCTCTTTCCATGCAAATACTTCTAGGTTGCAACCATGCTCTCACATGTGATCTTATGACCACAGTAATTATACATTAGTCTCATTTAGTTTGCTAAAAAGGAACATATTTCCACAGTTGTGCATGTCACTTCAGACCCATTTAGGAAATTTTCTTAAGAAGGCACCATTGTCTCCTATGCTTTCTGAGGGCCCTTCCCCCAAATTCTCATTTGGCCCTCACTCCCTTTTCTTCAATGCTCTGCACTCTTCTCTTTCTTTATTTTCTTACTCACTAGCCCAGGAAAGCAGGGGTCATCTCAATCTAGTTCACACGTTGTGAATCGGCCCAGAAAATTCATTGACCGGCTACACTATGAATAGGTTGATTCAACAAGTATTTCATTTGTTCTTTCAGTGTATTCATTCAACAATATTCTCTAATGTCTAGAGAATGTAAAAAATGGATAAGATATAGGCATCAAGAATTTTTAGAGTCTAATGAGGGAGACAGACAAGTTCACAGGAGATTTCAGTACTTTTATGCTACAACAGGTTTGAGCACAGAGTGAGAACACCCTGGAGAAAGAACTACGGTCTCAAGGGACTGAAAGAGATGGCCCACAGGGAAGGACACACAGCTGGATCACTAAAAGCGGACTTGAAGCAAAGGAGGGAGAAGGTACTCCTGTGAAGACACATGGAAGTAAAAGTATGAGGATCCAGGGACCTGTGGATAGCACACCACAGGCTGGGAAAGATGAATCTCAGAGGGAGGCAGGGGCCAAACAATGGAGGGGCTGACCTTGTACGTTAGAAAGTTAGATTTTATTCTGAATATGATGGAGACAAAAGTGAAGGGTTTTAAGGGAAAAACAGTCTGATCGGCTGTGCATTCTAGAAAAGCCCCTCCAGCGGCAGCATGAAGAAGGTGGCGGGTAGGCTGCTTAGCTGCATATAGGAAGTTGGAGATTATTAAGTGAGGGAGGTTGGCACCCCAATCTAGGGGAACTTTGGGAAGAGTTGATACAAATAGAAATGAATTTAGAAAATACTGCAGGAACAGAATCAACAAAACTTGAGGACTCATTAGATGTGACTCCAAGGCTACGGTCACTGCTGTGTAGCCACGTATACAGAATTTGGATGCTATGTGTGCCTATGGACACAATCATTACTCCTGCCCTATTTCGAAATCCCTCTTGTTTAACTTTTCTATAATTAGTTTTTTAAATGTCCAAAGTCATATTTTTTTTCCTTTTGGAATTCCCACAGTGCCCAGTATCAAGATGTCTATCCAAAGATTCATTCAGTATAGAGTGCATCCTCCTTCCTTTTTTTTTTTAAGTTTATTTATTTATTTCGAGAGAGAGGGAGAAAGAGAGGGAGAGAGAGATAATCCCAAGCAGGCTCTGCACTGTCAGTGTGGAGCCCAATGTGAGGCTTGAACCCATGCACCATGAGATCATGACCTGAGTTGGAACCAAGAGTCGGTCGCTTAACTGACTAAGCCACCCAGGTGCTCACCCACCTTGCTTCCTCAGGTTTGCCCAGCAAGTTCCTACTAGAATCTTGGGCCTCCTCAATGAGTTCTCATCCTCAGGCAATCCTCCTTGGGAAGATTCATTTGGGTACTTTTTTAATGACACACTTACAAAGCTCTGATATGGCCTCTCTCCCATTCTTGCCTCCTGCATTTTAGTGACTTCCATTACCGCACCTTCACGTCTATGGAGATAGAAAGAATTACATCACTGGTCTGTATCACCTGGAAATATAGGTGAAATATGAAGAGAAGTCCTCTGAAATTAAACTGATTTCAAAAAATAATTATTTTTCCCTTTACTGTCAACATTTAATATTGCTTTCAGAAAGGGTTTCTGCTTACTTCCCTATTATTTTTGTATTCCACTATTTTTTGAAAATAATAGTCAGATGTTCCATATACTGGATGGCCACAGGGGGAATTTAAGCAGAGTTCAGACTTTCATGCATGAGCACCGAAGGAAGCATGAGGGGATTCAGCAGAGTGAAGGCCAGTGCTTTACAAATTTAGGGGCATAAATCAAGATTAGGTAAAGCATATTTCCACTACTCCCATGAATGGTACTGCCATGCCCTATAACATTCAGATAGCTGAATGCTGAAAGGAATAGAGTCTTAAATTATTACTAATGAGATGGCTATCAAAAGGAACTGCCTAGTGGGAATCTGTATTTTTGTTCCTGTCTCTTCATGTTCTGCATGACTTGCATTATGAGTCGAATGCAAGGCATGAAAGCCAAACCTGATGATGAAACAGCTTCTTCTGATTCCCCCACAACACCCTTTTCCCTGACTTCTCTGATAGGCAGTTGATTTTCACACAGAACTTCTGCAAGATGTTCTTTTTACAGAATAATGAATCTTATGCCATGCTTTCAGTAAGATAGTTTCACAGAAACCAATATGCCAATCATTATTTTCCTAACCATATTCTAGTTTCAACCACAATGATTGGCATCAGGACCCGTTGCTCCGTAGTGCTTTTAATTACAGCAGAGAGAATGACCTCCTACCAGTAAAGGCATTTCACAATCTCGCACTGCAATATCACCTTTGTGGTCCATAATGAAAGGGATTCCTGTTTTGACAGTACTGTGTCATGTTTTAAGGCATATGATAAAAGGTATATATTTGATGAATGATTTGGCAATACTCTACTCCTACATTATTAGACCATGTGTAAATACATTTAGCCCCATGTTTTCCAAAAGCCTCTTTATCTTAACTACAGCCAACAGAGTCTTCCAGAATGTAACACTTAAATACTTTGAGTATAGTTTAGTAGTCCAAGGAAATAATGGTATAAAATTAGTCTCAGCTTTTAAGAATTTGTGTTGATTTTTAGAATTGTTTTTATCTTAAATACTCTCTTTTATTGTACAGTCTTTTGTCTGTGGTCGGAAACATGTAAAATATCTTGTTACCACATAGACTATACATGGTAGGAGAAAAGCTGAAGTTCAGCCTACACGATAGTGCATGTGAAAGGGTTAAGTGAGCATATCATGCATATCTTCAAGCACAAGGGTACGTTGAACTGATACAGCCAAGAAAGTCAGATTAATGGTTTCATCTGGAAGTGTTATGCAGTCCATACTTCTCTGCAGGGAGTGGGAAGGTGCAAGAGTGACAATTTTTTCCATGAAAACCTCATTTAGGAACTTACTCATTCCCTCTAAGAGGTATTTTAAGTACCCTTCATTTTGCTGTACCGCAGCAGAGAACAAAGGAACTGAACACGTAGGCAATCAGCCAGGGAGCTTAAAGAACAGAGCTAAAGCTATAAAAAAAAAAAAAAAAAAAAAAAAAGATAGAAAAACTTAAAATAAAATGGTAAAACAGCAGTCATTTTGTGGGAAGCGATTCTCCTTATTAATATGATTAATAAACATTTTGCTTAAGGAAAACATTGAAGAAATATAACAATAAAGACCAAATTGTAATAATGGGTCTAATCTAAATTGTAACAAATCAGCAGAGGCCAGTTTTATATAAGAACTACCAAAAAAGAGTCAGTGGAATTTGTAAATGTTAAAAAAAAATAACTTTAAATATAAATAATCACAGAAGTGGAATTTATCATTTATTGAGTATTTAATATTTTCCAGACACCACGCTAAACACTTTATATGTATTGCATTATTGAATCTTCACAATGAACTGATAGAGTAAGTGCTTATTTTCATGTCCATTTTATAAATGTAGAATTGATGCTTAGTGTGAACAAAGAATTTACCAAGGATAAGTGTTAAAAATTGGATTCTGACCCCGTCAAAAAGACTGTTATGCTCTTTACCACCACTCTAAGGAGAAATAGTGTCCAGATAAAACAGATTTTCCTGATGGCTTTTACCAGCTCCTTAAAAAAATGAGTCAATTAAATTAATTAACAAGAATGAATAAGAATGATTCCAACTTACACTGGAATCACAGTAAACAACAATAGCAATTTTTGTATAACCTCATGTTTAACTACAAAAAAATGTCTCTACTTCTAGTTATAGAGTGACAGTTTAGACATTCTCAAAATTTCTTTCATACTTTTCTTGAAGTTTCTAATTAAAGATCTTGTGTGGAAGCAACATACCTTATAGAATGTTTTTACAAGACATAATTTAATCTGGGAGCATTCCATGTTACAGAAATACTGACCATAGCTATGACTGACATCATTTTTATTGTTGGCAAAGTTTCAAGAGCTTTATCAGGAAATTTTTACTAATAATTTATCTAAGTATTTGTGCCTTCCTTGCATATGACAATCATTTTTCCTCACCTGTTTTCTACAATAGATTTATTTGCCCATGCATGCATAAATGCATACGCTCACATTTGCAGCCTTCACATATATGTACACAAGCACACATAGTTACAGATTTTTTTTTAATAATTTCAAGGCTATTGTGGTTGAGCAGCTACTTTGATAGCTTAGCAGTTATATTCATGCGGTGTCAGCAACTGCCCCGGCTATGATGATATAAGGGTGCTAATGATATTATATTCACTGAGCTGCCATAATAAGTTTCCAGAGAAAGATAACTTAATTGGCAGCCTATTATCAGGGTATGTATATGGGTGCTCTGGCGTTTGGAATGTGCTCATTGAAGCCAAGGTAATTGAGGCATCAGGTGATTTGAGTAATGGTGATTAGAATCATCTGTGCGCAATGTGCAGTGAGTAAGAACATGTGTAGAAAAGGATCCTTTCTATGAGACATTTAACTGTTGAGAACCCTGAATAACCTTCCTATTCTTTTACCCTCCTCACTTCTAAATCTACTACTAATGCAACTTGAAGATATTTAGACATCCATTCCTGAGATCAATTTTTGTAACAGTTCCCAGATCTTAGAGTGAAAATATGAATTTATTTCTAAGGTAAATTTTACTTAATACATATTCCGATAAGCGCATATTCATGCTCCTTCAGTAGTCTATACCAAAGTTAAAGGAAGCACACAGGATTTCTAATGTGTTAAAGCGTAACATGATGATAGTTTCTGAGAGAACCCAAACAGAACTGCAGATATTGTTAATGTTGGGGGAAAAAAAACCCAAACATATCAATATAAAAGTCTGTGTAAATACATGGTAATTCCATGAATAACTGTAGGCATAACCCATAACAACTCACTACTTATTAATAAAAATAATCCTAATTATAAATATTAAAAACACATTTATTCTGGATTAGATTGTACAAATTTTAAGTTTTGTTCTAGCTTCCATTAGGCCTTGGGTACTTAATATTGGTGGTAAAATAAAATCATGATGTACAAGGAAAGCATAAATCCCAGGGTTTGCTGTATAAACTACTAGTAAAAATTACCCCAAACAGAGAAATCCAGGGATGAAAACTCTTTGATATCTTTTTTTTTTTCTCTCCACTAGGTGTTCACAGATATTTAGTGAATAAATAAATGTATATTCAGGGACCAGAGGTTGGTAACCTGATTATAGAATTATAGTAATTTCCTTTGGAATCATTTTCCAGTAGCAACTCAATCACAAATAACACCAAATAGCACTGAATTTGAAACAAACACCACATCAAGTCACTAAAAAACTTTAAATTATGTTACTCTGAATATTGATTGGTAAATTTTATTAAATGAGAGTTCATATGGTCATGACTATATTATCATTGAGTACTTGTGTAAAGAACTATTCCCCAAAATGGAGAAAACACTGGAAATTAGCATCATATACAAATGTAGGGTTAGTGAAGCCTTCGAAATAGCCATTACCATGTCTTATACAGACTATGGGGAAGCATCAGAACCAACTCTATGGCAGGTCACTAGATCCTGAAGATCCCCTTGTCTTTTTGGGTCCCACAGAATCCAGGTCATAACCCTGCCTGTGGCCTTTCTATACCACCTTTCTCTTTGAAAAATGAGCTATATGAGTGATGTGTAATCTTTTTTCAAAGACGCTTGGACAAAAGCAGCATTATCTACTCACTAATAAAAGACTTAAGCTTGAAGATAACCTTTCCTTTCCTTTAAGTCAGGTCTCTAGTTTTCCTATGTCATGGTTTATCATAAGCACTTTCTATTTAGCAGAAAAACTTTCATGCTGTTAGAGTCTAATTAGGTAGTGACATTATGGGTGAACTCTGAAGAACAGATGTTTGGAAAAGTAGAGCAAGAGGTCATGTCTGCTAAGCATATCCCAGTGCAATAAAACTCCTAATGTGTCCTAATAACAGGCATCAGAATAACCCGCCTAATAGGTTAATTAATGCTGCCAATAAAGAAAGAAAACAAAATCACTACCTAACATGACTTCTTTCAACTAATATTTTCTATAATAGGTCTGATAAAAAGAGGTTGGAAGTTACAAGGCAGCCACTGTTTTCACGAAAAAGACCTTCCTTGTCGATGAGCCGTCTACCTCACTAAAGAAAGGAATCATTAACAACCTATAAAGCTTTTATTAAATTTTAATGAAGAGGTGCAGTTGCTAGGATTTATCAGTCTCACAGCTAGCATGGAGTCCTTTAGAATTTTCTCAATGTTCACATTTATTTTTAATCCTCTTTCCTGAAAAATGAATTCATTTTCCTGATTCTCCTGTTACTGTCAATGCTACTATCATCCAACATTTCTAATTACTCAGAAAGAAAAGTCTAGCCATAATACCCATATCTGTTCAGTCATCAAATCCTATCATTGTTTCCCTTGGGATATTCTCCATATCCAGTTTCTTCCTCTGGATTTCTGTTGCAATCAACAATGATATGAATAGATCCAGGAATTCTTGGAACCCAGAGACTAGACACACACTGGTAAAAAAGATTTTTAAAAATGTAAGGAAATCTGTTGTTTTTTGGCCACTTTGTCTTTCTTTTAGTATTTACCCCTTCCACAGTTAATATAGTCTGGACGGCCTCAGAGTGTAACAAAATTCTATAGCATTTGATCTTGTTAAGGCAGGGAAGGCTTCCCCAAGGAATTTAATCTAAAGCTGAGCCAAGACATAAGGAGAAAAAAAAAAAAACAACTGAGCAATGAAGAGAAGGAAGGGTAATCCAGGCTGAAAGAATATTCTGTACAAAGGCTCTGTGATGGTAAATACAAGGGAGAAAAGAAGACGTACGTTGCTCCCACAGAGAGCATTAGGGAACACAGTCATATAAATAAGACTGGACTAGAAGGGAGGGACAAAAACATAGTCTTGAGAACTATGTTAAGTAATTTTATCTTTATACAAAAATCACTGGATATTCCATGAAGTGCTCAAATGCAGCATGTTGGGAGAGAAAAAAAAAAACTCTCTTCACCTTGAACTCTGATTACTCCCCCTTTACTTCCTGTCTTTTAGTGAAACATGTCATCCATCCACAGTCTAAAACAGAAAGTTGGAGGCTTCCAGATTCAATTGGTTACTAAAGTCAGTCTATTCTACCTCCTACCTATGCCTCAAATTTATGCCATTTCTATCACTGCTGTTTAATCCATACCTCATCATTTTTTCTTGATTGATATTAGAATTCTCCCCGTTATCCAGCTCAGAGTCCCTCTAATCTATCCTCCTCACTGCTCAAGTAACCTTTTAATATTATTAATATAATCACATTAATCCCCTGCTTAGAATCCTTCATAGTAACACTGACTTTTGGTTCAGATTTCTTAGTTTACTGTACAAGCCACTACCTAAATCTTTATTCTGTCTTACAACCTCTTTAAATATACCTTGATTTCAATATTGAGCTTCTTACAACATGAATGAGGCCTATTATTTCATTCCTACATGCTCTTGGGTATGATGTTCTGCTAACTTAGGTTCCTTTCTCCAGCCTTACCAAGATAACATCTCAACTTCAAGACTCAACTGAATTATTACCTCCTCAAGAAAGACTCAGTCACTTATCCCTCTCTGACTCCAACAACTTTTAATAGAGTACTTGAAATGTTTAGTAATGGTTGGTTTTAAGGTTCATTGCTTCAACCAGATTACAATCTAATTGAGTGCAGGAGCTATCATATTTATCATTATATCTCTAGCACTTAGAGCAATGCTTAAATCATCAAGAAACTTAATAATTCTTTGTCAAACTGGAGTTTACATGAAAATTCATTTAATTTTATAACCTTTTGCAGTAAACAATTTTAAAGTTATTAAATTTGAAATTATAACTCAGAGAAGGTATCTTGCTCAAGTAACAATTCATCAATTAATAGGGATCTCCCTTCCCCTGTACAATAAAAAGTCACTATTTATATTATGGATATCTCTTTAATTTCTGAGACAAGATTTAACCTCACTATTTACTGTCTTCTCATGGGCCATTATTAACATTAAACATAATGTCATGGATAAGCATAACTCCATTTGAGGACTTCACCATGAAGAGTCCACATGTAATATATGTGATATATTGTATCACAATTATAATATTCTAATACTAATTATAACTACAATAGTAATATATGAAATTCCCATAATTTCAGGCCAATATCATCTCTTTACATACATACACAGTGCTCCCAACATCAATGAGCAATTTTGTGAGTTTAAATCTCTGAACAGTGATGAATGATTTAAAAATGCAACCTTATTCAATCCCTTAGGTATAGCCAGTTTTCAGGGAAAACTCAGGAGTTTGCAACTTTGTATCAGTTGCTCAGGTAAGGCCTCACGGAAAGAGTGATATTTGAACTAACACCTGAAAAAGGAAAGCCCATTTAGCACCCTGAAAAAGAGCAATCAGACCAGAGATTGACATACCAAGAAAAATTGAGACTCACCCATAGGTCTAGAGAGAAGAGAGTTTGAAGAAGGAAGGAGAAAGAACAGCATAAATGCTACAAAGTAGTGATATAACATCAAGACTGAGGAACACCTATTAGTTTTAATGATTTTTTATAGCAGTTTCAGGGCAAGCAAAGGGGCAAAGAAAAATATAAAACAAAACAACGACCTCAAATTTAGCAAGTTGAGAGCAACAAAGAGGTGAGAAGAGAATTTTGCATATGTGAACAATTTTTTCAATAAAATGATACTGAATCCATCCAGACATCATGTTTCCATTCTCTTGGAAATGTGCCCACGTCTTACCTCTATTCATTCCCTTCAGTGCTATCCCTAATCTAAGCCACCACCATCTCCTCTAGATAGCCAATACACCCTTCTAATTGGCCATTCTGCTTACACTCTTGCCTCTTTCAAGTCTATTTGTCACACAAGAACAAGAATATTCTAGCTGAAATATCACTTCTCAAAACACACCAGCAGCTTCCCTTTCACTCAAAGTCTTTGCGACGATCACAATACCCTACACGATCTATCCCCTACCTGCCTTATTGACCTCAAATTCTACAACTGCCTACTTACCTCACTCAATTCCAGCCATAGTGGCCTTCTCATATTCCTCCAATAAGTCAAATGTGGTCTTGCCCAAGGGCCTTTGCGCATGCTGTTCCTGCTTCTTAAAATACTGTGCCTTTCAGGTATTTCTGTAATTTGTTTCTTCCTTTCCTTCACGTCTTTGCACAAATAGTACTACTTCAGGGAGGTCTTCCCTGAGCAATGAATATAAAAATGCAACCCCCCCCCAGGTATCTCTCTACATATTTTTCCTCCTCTTCTACTTTTCCCTGGTACTTACCATTATGTAAAGTTCTATGTATTTTATTTACTTCTCAGTTTATCATATGTCTCCACACTCTATAACATTAACTTCACCAAAGCTGGAATTTTTATCTGCTTTATTAACTGCTGTACCTGCAGAAATTAGAATATGCTAGTCATAATAATAGGCACTGAATTAGTATTTGTTGAATAAATGAAAGAGTGGCTGTCAAGAGAAACAAAAATATTAAATAGAGGAAGCAGAGGTTTATAGAAGGATTTTATAAATATAGGCAATACTAAAACATGTGTAAAGGTTAAATGTTGAAGATACAGGAAAACAAGAAAACTACTGACGGAACAAAGAATCCGAAGCAGCAAGAAAGCATGAATTTTAGCACAAAGATAAAGGTAAAAGTGTGCAGAATGGTGCCCAATCTATGTTTACTGGGATTCAGTGTTCACTGCGCTTAATTGTTCTCAGAAATTAACCTAAATGTGAAAATGAGATTAAAACAACTTGTGGTATGTCATAAATAAAGTATGTTTTCATTGTGTTTTCATGAAAAGAAATATTGTCATACAAAATGATATTATGCATTATTCCTAAGAATTGTACTAATTGGTTGGTATCATAGTAACTTGTTTAAATATGTATAAAATGGTTTCTATAAAAATACCATTTTTATTCATGGTTTTAAGGAGACCTAAAAAAGAATTCAGATCGACATCAAACCATACCCAAGCCATTAAGAAATCCTAACTGTTAGAAATGATGAACACTTTTAAAAAGATATTTGCTAGGTTAATGGGAGATTAAAGGAAACCCATTGTTATTCCATCTGGACCCAACACTGCACAAATTAACATAAAAGCTTAAATAAAAATGATTTCCTTCCTTACTATTTGTGAAACAAAATCAAAGAAATCAAACATCACATCAAACAAACTGTCCCCAAACCAATTTCACAAGCCTAGCGGGCCTGATTAGTTTTGACAGCCTGTAAAGAAGGGACTTATTGAGGGGTTCAAACACTTGGCATCAGATATAGCTCTTCTCCCTACCTTGTCTATTTCCATTTTCTAGCATACTTCCAAGAATTTTACATTCCTCCTCTGAAAGTATATCCTATCCTCTCTAATAGCATTTTCACTATTTCACTACATCAAGCCCTTGTCATCTCTCTCAGGGACCATTACGGCAGCCTCCTTATGCAACCCCTTGCTTTCTGGTTCTTCAGACCAAGTGGTTGCATACATATGGCAAAGTGCTTGCACTACAAATCTCATACAGTTACAGTATCTTCTGTGGAAGTTTTAATGACAATAGAACTCCATGTTGGTCAAACTCCAGAAGTGTCATTGCAGAATCACAAATTAACCTGAAGTTGGCTGTGGGTGGGAATGTCCTGTAGAGAAACCCTTAATTAAAACAACTTACAGGGCACCTGGGTGGCTCAGTCGGTTGGGCGTCTGACTTCGGCTCAGGTCATGATCTCTTGGTTCATGGGTTCGAGCCCCACTTTGGGCTCTGTGCTAACATCTCAGAGCCTGAAACCTGCTTCATATTCTGTGTCTCCTTCTCTCTGCCCCTCCCCCGCTCGCACTCTGCCTCTCTCTCTCTCTCGAGGATAGATGGACATTAAAATAAATAAATAAATAAATAAATAAATAAATAAATAAATAATTTATAAGCTATTAATTAAAGTCATTTGATCACATATTTCTATGAGAAAAAGTAACATTATTCCAGAAGGTATCATTTTTCTCTTGATATATACATACATATATACATATGTACATACATACATACATAGTTGTGCCATCTTTTACCCCAGAACCATTTTTGCTTTAGTACTTCCAGAGTATCACCACACATCTGATCGACTATTAAGGAATCGGAGTGTCATTATGTCACTCAACATGCTATTAGTTGAAAATAATAAAAATCCTGGCTAAGAATGACTTAGACAATAAAAAAATGTTTCTCACATAACACCTCTCCTTACCACTAGCCCCTCTATAGTTTTGGTGGAACTATCTTTCTTTGAATGTTGGCTTCATCCCCAGGGTGAAAGAAAGGTGGTGGTGACAGGTTCAGACATCACTTCCAGACATAACAACATCCTGAAAAGAAAAAGTGATGGTGTCTTCCTCCATCTCCTACTTAGGAATGAGAATTTTCCAAAAGACCTCCATAATGGGTTGAATTTTATCCCACAAAAAGATACATATGACTGGAACCTTATTTAGAAATAAGGTCTTTGCAAATATAATTAGTTAGGGTGATGCCATGTCAATCCATGAAGAAAAAAACATCAATGTTTTAATTAAAGATAAGCCCTTTATTGTCTTTAACTGAAGGCAGTGAGTCACCAAACTAGGATGACTAGTGTCTTCATAAGAACATCATGTGGAGGTACCTGGGTAGCTCAGTTGGTTAAGGGTCTAACTCTTGGTTTCAGCTCAGGATACGATCTCATGGTTTGTAGGTTCGAGCCCTGTGTGGTGCTCTGTACTGACAGCAAAAGCCTGCATGGGATTCTCTGTCTCCCTCTCTCTCTTTCTCTCTCTGCCCCTCTCTGCTCTCCCTCTCTCAAAAATAAATAAATAAATATTTTTTTTTTAATTTATAAAAGAACATCATGTGAACACTGAGGAACAGAGGAGGTACAAAAGAGAGAAGGTCAAGTGAAGACAGAGACAAAGATTGGAGGGATCCAGCTGCAAGCCAAGGAATGCCAAGGATGTGGGCAACCACAAGAAGCTGGGAGAGAGGAATGCAACAGATTTTCCCTCAGAGGTTCCACCCTGTGGACACCTTGAGTTCATACTTCTAGCCTCCGGAACGGTGATTAAATCAGTTTTGTTGTTTTAAGCTGCTCACGTTGTGGTAATTTGTTACAGCAGATTTAGGAAACTAATACCATTCCCAGGCCTATGTTCTTGTGGATCATGTTTGCCAAAATTGGGTCATAAATCCATTCCTAAACAAATCACTGGAAAGGAGAACAGATTATGACCATTGGTTTGGTCTAGTCATTTGTAGTGGAAAAAAACTGTAGGGACTCAACCATGAGGACTACTACAGTTAGTCACTGTTTACTTCTCCCTGTTCCTTACCACCCTCACACACAACCACTGGTTCCATAGAGTATGCTTTGTCAATATCTCTTTTGTATGTATGCCTTTCTTTTTATTTCGTATGTTACATTTTGACACTTAAAAGCATTCACATGTTTCAAAAATCAAAATATTACAAAACAAAATAAAAAACTATAAACATCCACCCAGAAGTTCCCTCCCACCTATGCCCCATTCATTCTGTTCAACTACTACTGCAAACTTGGTTAACCATGTTTATTAGTTTCTTATATATTTTTCCAGTATTTGCTTATGCAAATATTTTTAAAAGAATATAATTCCCTTACACAAAATGTAACACTTTGGTTTTTTTTAATGTTTATTTTTTGTTTTTGAGAGAGAGAGAGAGAGAGAGAGCAGGAAGGAGCAGAGAAAGAGGGGGACAGAGGAGCCCAAGCAGGTTCCACACTGACAGCAGCAAGCTGACTCAGGGTGCGAACTCCCAAACCAAGAGATCACGACCTGAGCCAAAGTCAGACACTCAACCACCACCCAGGCACCCCGGGTATTTATTTTTTTAATCTCAACTATATTCTGGAGATCTTTTCTCTCATTATCTTGAATAGCCTTCTACATTCTCCATTCCTTTGGCCACTCTCCCACATTTAGCCACAGTATTTCTCTCCTAGGAGAGTGCAACTGTCTCCAAATGATAATGTTGCATTCAGTGTTTGTTGGCCCACACCAAATAGTAGCAATAGTGATCTTTCTAAACTTTCATCTGTTCTTGTCACTTTACTTGAAAGACACTGATAGTAAAGTTTACCTAAGACCAGTTATATAATTTGCATGTCCCAGGACAAAGTGAGAATGTGGGCCCCCTTGTTCAAAAAGAATTTCGAGATGGTGATAACAGAGCATGAAAACAAGCATGGGATTCTTCTAAACAGAATCCTGTGTAACTGCACAGGTTTCATACCCATAAAGCCACTCTCGAGTCTACATATTATTTATAAATTAGTCTGGCCCTAAATACTTTCCTAATTCTATAGTCAAGTTCCTTTGACTTCTGCACCACAACCATACTAGACTATGTCAGCTTCTTATGCCCTAGATTTTTCTCTCATTTATCACCTCCATGTACTACTCTCTCCTCACCTTTCTTGCTTCTTCATATAAGTCTATGTATCTTCGAGGTCTTGACTAATATTTTACTTTTTCTGGGAGACCCTCTGTGAATCCTTAAAGCAGGTAAGAGCCCCTTTATTACCTGTCACAAACACCCTATAATCTGACTCATAACCCATATGTGAAGTAAGCAACCTATGTCTGTTTGACCTAATGTCAACATTTTCTAATATTTATTGAGTGCTTACTGTGTGCCGACCAGGCAGGGACTAGGGTGAAGTGAGTGAGGCTCTTGCTTTGGGCACAAAATTTAAGGGGTGCCAAAAAACTATATAAATAAGATTGATAATATTTTGATGTGATGCTTCAAAAAATCAGAAATGCAAAAGTCCCATGATGTACAAAAATTAACATTTTAATTAAAGACAAGCTCTTTAGTGTCCTTAATTAAAGACAGTTTAACTGATTTTTCTTTTTGCCTCAGGATGCAATATGGCTCTGTACTAGTGCCTAGCATTGTGCTAAACCCTCTACACACTTGAAACTAAATCAATCCTCAAAATAGTTTTGTTACACAGAAATTATCATTATCCTTCTCTTACAAATGAGACATCCTTAGTTATAAAGAGGCTAAGCAACTATGTCAGTGCCATGGCTAAGTAGTGGTGCTGAGATTTATACTCTGGTCAGCCTGCCTCCATGGTCTCTGCTCTTAATTACTACTAAATTACCTCCTGGTAGGTGGATAATTGAAAAGTTTGCCATGTACTTTCTATTTTAAATACATGTTTAGGCATAAATTACCTGACCCCAAAACACTTCTTTGGGGGGTGGAGGGGAGGAGAAGGGGGGGAAAGAAATGACATGAGAGAACATTTATAAAAATAAAAGCATAAAAACATTTGGTAACTTAGGTTAAAATGTAACAAAGACTGGTAATTCAGTCATTTGCTAAATTTCAAATTCCAGCTCCTTCACTCTTACAGCAATGTATTTTTAAAAATCTTAAAAATCTTCATGTAAAAAGTACTCAGTCAATAAAAACATGTCTGTATTTTAAAATATCCACTGCAGATAAAATATTAAATTATATCCATATGTTAATTTGCCTCTGGGGGCCAAAATTGTGTTGAATAAATTTTTCCCTGTACCGTATGGGTGATCATCTTTCAATTAGAATCAGTCACATAATTTAGTGAAAAGAGATAAACAAATGGACATTTCCTTACATTAAGGATAAACAGTGCCCCTAATTTTTTACAGCTTTGTCATATCACTCCTTGGACATCTTGTTTGTCAGGCAATTGCATTCTTTTCTTTATTTTTGTTGTTTTCTTAATATTACAAAATAAATGGAAAAATAATGGCGATTTTATTAATGGTGTACCCCATCCCTTGTGCTTGAAAAATGGTTCTTTTGGTGATTGTTTCATTCTTTCAAAGATCATTATGGAATAAGGAGAGAGCAAATGTTTCCATTTGCATTTTATACTTGAGGAAATAGATACGCAAATAGCTCAGTGACTTACCCCAGGTGACTCAAAATCAACATAGTATTTGGATCTTATGGCCAAATGTTCATATTGTAATCTAACTCTGAACCTTAGGTAGGTGAAGAGGAGGAAGGGGTTTCTGATTAAAAGAAGAGAGAATATGTGACAAACCAGGGGTGAGAGAAGACTATAAACCTGGGACGCTTAGAGGACTGTAAATTCTATAAATAAAG
This sequence comes from Lynx rufus, assembly GCF_022079265.1. Classification (NCBI taxonomy): domain Eukaryota; kingdom Metazoa; phylum Chordata; class Mammalia; order Carnivora; family Felidae; genus Lynx; species Lynx rufus. The sequence continues at coordinate 51,789,415 of NW_025814845.1, forward strand.
CTATTTGTACAGTGATGTTATACACAATGGATCCATAATATTCTACCACACATTTAAATAGGGGATATACACAGCAAAAAAAAAAAAAAAAAAAAAAACTGAAAATCAATGTCACATAATAAGAAAATGAGGGGCGCCTGGGTGGTTCAGTTGACTCAATTTTTGGCTCAGGTCATGGTCTCAGTTTGTGAGGTTCTGCGCTGACAGTGCAGAGCCTGCTTGGGAGTCCCTCTCTCCCTCTCTCTCTCTGGGTCTCCCCTACTCACGTGCTTTCCCTCTCTCCTTCTTTCAAAAAAATTAATAAACTTTAAAAATAATTAGAAAACTATGGAATTGGAATTCATATCCACGTCTTTGTCCCCAAGATTCTTTTCTTTTTAATAATATCATAAAACTGAAGAACTACTTGCAATATTTCTTAGTAAATGATGGGAGTCTCAATGTACTCAAAATCAATTTACCTAAATTTTTAAAAATTATTTAAATATTAATATGAAGTAAGAATGAAAACTTTTAAATTTATTAGAAATACAACTACTAAAATTTAGCTTTAGATATTTGAGTAATTTTATCTATTTGTAAGTTAGATAAGGTGTATATTACTAAGCAAATGTGTTTATCTACTCTAATTTTTGCTACTTTTTGACATCAAAATGCCTACAAATCAATAAAGTATAACCCATGGGGCATAATTCTGAGGAAAAGAGAGACTGAAAGCTAAAAGTTCTAAACATTTCTTAGCTCAAAAGTTACTAGAAAATAGAATTGAAGCAAGGATTAAGTAATAATAATTAATTATCTGGGGTGGGAGCAATCCAGGGCAGTGAGAGTGAGGTAAAGTGGAGTTAGGCATGAAGAATGGCAAGCAATGGAAAGTGATACATTATTGGGCCAGCCACTGCTTCCTGATGAGCCATGAATAGACACATCTGATCATTCAGCAGAAGCATCTGCACAACCATACAGAGTATCTCTGGAAGTTGTAAGAAAAAAAAAATGTGCCTTGGAACATTCCAGTAGAAGAGAAACAAAAGCAAGTATAAATCTTCACAGGTCCTGCCCATCTCTTGTTTTCCACTGTTTAAAGTTTCCCCATCAGAACCTAACCCCTTACATATTTGGGCTGCATTCTACTCTTTAGAAATTTCTTAAGAAGTATAACCCCTTGCCCCACAGAATGTCACTAAGGCTCCAGGCAACCCAACCACACATGTCACAAGGAATAAGCCAACCATGACAGTGGTGGCAGGGGAGCAAAAGAAGTCCCCTAAGCTTCCTTTGTTCTTTTTCACTCTTTTTTCTTTTTGTTCCTCTAATTGAATGGCTTCTACTGCCTTGTCTTTGGGTTCACTAATCCTTAATTCTACTTGATCTAGTCTGTTATTGAAACTTCTATTAATTTTTCAGGTCAATTACTGTATTCTTCAGCTCTAGGATTTCTGTTGTTTTTTTCTATCTTTGTTGAAGTTCTTAATTGGTTCATGCACTGCCTTCCTGACCTCTGTGAGCATCTTTATAGCCATTATTTTGAACTTTCTATTGGGTAAGTCTCTTATCTCAACTTCATTAAGATTGGTTTTGGGAGATTTATTTTATTCTTTTTTGGAACATATTTCTAGTTCTTCATTTTCCTTTATTCTTTGTGTGGATTTCTGTGCTTTAGATAAAATAGTCCCAATCTTGATAGATTGGTCTCATACAAGATATGAACTCTGTAAATAATCCTATTCTGAGCTACTGGTTACTTCTTAAACTTTTATGATTATTCAAGTCACCATCTTTGTTCTTCATGATTCCTAGTAGTTGAGAGGGTGCCAAGACCCATCAGTGTCCCAGAGTGGAGGATTATGGTCAGCACCTAGATGCTGGCTGATCAGAAATCAGACTCTTAGGCAGCAGTTTGTAAAATATATGGTATAATCTCTTCCAAAGAAAGACTGGGAGATGAGTGCTCCTGTCTGTTCCTTCAGTGCTGAGCCTTGGTAGGAATAGCCATGGTGAGTGCTAGTGCATCCACTAAGAACTACTTCTTTGTTTGTTTGTTTGTTTGTTTTCTGTGGTCCTGTGGGTCTTGCAGATATTGGCTTCATTGGCTTTCAGAGGTAGATGTTTTGGGGTCCCATTCTTTAGGTGGGAGCCTTAATAGTTGAGGTACCGAATGTGCAGGTCAAACTCTGTTTCTCAAAAAGAAGCTGGGAGTTGGAGATTCCCTCCCAATTATATGGCACTGTACCAGGGTGGGCTTTATGGTAGGAGTATGTCTCAGCACTTTCCTACTTGTTTCAATGTGGGTGCTTTCTCTTTCACCCAATGTGTAGGACTCAGCTAATTTCTAGATTTCAGAAGGGATGCCATGGGTAGCTGTATATTCAGTGTGTCCATGGGAAGAGGGAAATTCAAGAGCCTCCTATGTCATATCTTGGTCTAGAGTCTAACATTATTAATTTGAATTATCTTAGTTTTCTTATATAGTTGGCATTTAATTTTAAATTTATTTGGGTTTTATAATTGTCATAAGATCTATAATCATAAGGATTTATATTTGATTTACAGGTATACATATTTATGTAGTATTCAAAATAATGTGCACACTAGGGATCCAAGAGAACTGTAGTAGTTTATTTAAAAGTGTTCCATATATTATTTTAACTTGAGGTATGCTGTAATATACCATTGCCAGGTTAATTTTCCTAAAACATAGCTCCCAATTATGCCATTCTCTGATACAAAATCACTGTTTCTCATTGCCCATAAAATTAGGCTCAAATATGAATCTGGCATTCCCATAAATATGTTCTTTTTTACTGTTCTCTTTTACTGTGCCAGGACTCATCTTTGTTTTCTAAACTTCACCTCACCACACATACACATATACATAACATACTCACTCATCCTGTCTTCTTTTGTATTTTTTTGTCACGGTTGCCTCATGACTAATCCCATCTCATGCATTAAGATCCATGGCACCTTGCCTGATCCTTCAAGCACTTGGACCTAACACTCCATTAGATCCCATGAAGCATTTTGTGCATACCTTTCTTCTGACATTTAGCATATCTGCTTTATATTATGGTTGCTTGTGTACATACTTTAACAGGTCATCTTATCTTCATCTGGATATCCTTTAATGGGTCTAGATTGGTAATTTGTACAGGTTATCTATTCAATAAATACTTGTTAAGCTGACGTAAGACCCAAACAAAATTAGCTGCTTACACATTTGAAAATGCGTATGTACTGTGAAAGTAATCACCATGAAATTATTGATGGCTGAATAGGAGGCAAATAAGGAAAACTTCACAAGAGTGAATTTGTGTGTAATTTGTTGAATACCTAGCAAATAATGACATTCTAAATGCAGGATTTTTAAAAGGTAATGGCAAGCACTGGAATCTAGACCTGTGTGTTGGTATTGATTAAGATGACTGATGAAGGCGGGGGAAGAAAGCAAATAATGACTAAAATAGTTCTTTGTTGGATACCAATTAACTGCTAATCCGTTTGCTCTAATAGACCACTATTAGAGGAAATGATAAAATTAGCTATACACATAAGAAACATTTATTGCCTACATATTACTTTTGTCCTGAGACCAGTGCAATTCAGCAAGCTTGTACAACAAAATTGTTCACAAAACCGTTTAAAATAACACAAGCTTTTAACCAATTGTACTTGAAATAAGGTTTCTTAATACTAAAATCCTAGACATTTAAAGAAGTAAAAAAAAAAAAACCTGTTTCTTCAAATGATTTTAGAATACTCTGATTTTTTTAAACTTCTGAATTGCTTTCTGCATCTAGAATGCTATCTAAATCCCTGCTGATTTATCGTTACACTTTCAGCAGGATTTCTTTGCTTCTGGGCACCAGATAGTCTTAATAATGGCAAATCCTTTCAGTCCCTGGTTAGTGCAGGTGGGGCTTTGATTGACAAGGTAATAAAAGTGTTAATGAGACAGTGGCACAGTCAGAGATCAATAGTTGCCAATAAGAAAAACAATTCTGATACTTAATTTTGTAGAATTCCCTTAAATCAGTGAAAAACCTTTGCATCAAAATAGACTTTCCATTTTATAATAGACGATTTTTTTCAAGTCTCTGTCAAAGCTGTCATACACATAGCATTAATGATGCCTAGAATGGATATTGTTCATATAATCATTCCTGAATTCCTTTGCTTGCCATTCACAGATCTGGTGGTCTTCAGATAGTGTGTTGTCACAAAAGACTGCAGTCAAAATGAAACTTTTATCTCCTTTACTCAGCAGTTGGGAGACCTAGGGCAAGTTTCTAAACTTCCCTGAGCCTCAGATCCTGCATCAGTGAAAAGACTTTACAAACACCTCCCTTGCAAAGCGCTCACAAAGGCTAAATGATATGAAATATGTAAAGAAGTAAACAGAGTGACACATGGAAGACATTTCAGAAATGATAGGTATTATTACCTTTAAATGCATATAGCTATTTTCCCTCAGTTAAGACTGATTTAGAACTTAAAGACTGTTTTTTCTTTCCTTCATCTTGGGAATCTGATATAATGAATTAATAGGACCACCACTGGATTCAGGAGGTATACATGGATACTTACAATTGTTTTGTGGTATTTTGTTTTCACTTGGTCTTTGTTCTATTTTTATTTCATTTTCTATTTCTTTGTATCAATTGGCATTTGCTTCATAACAATCTATCTCCAAAATTAGTGACTTAAATAAAAAAACATTTATTATTGCTCACAATTCTATGGGTCAGCTGGGTGCACTTCTGTTCTAGTCCATCCTAGCTGGAAGAGGATGGTGTAGGATGACTATTTCATGCCTAGCCTCTGGTCTATTGTCAGAAAAGACCACAGAGATGATTCGGCCTCCTGTAGCTCATCACCTAGCAGGCTTGCCCAGGTTATATGCATGCTATAGTCACAGGGGTCCCAAGAGGAGCAAGAAAGGAAAAGCCCAGTGAGCTGTACTTTTGAAGTCAGTTTCTATCACAACTGATATCATCTTATTGATCAAAGAAAGTCACGTTGTCAAGTCCAGAGTAAGAGTGTGAAGGACTACTTCTGAGCACACATAGAGAGGTGAATTGTTGAGGCCATTTCTGCAAAAAACTATCATACTCTCACACACTATTTACTCGATGTCCTCAAGAAACATGTAAATTTTCCTCAAGAATAATAATTTCCTTCATATATAATATTGTCAGAATTAAATATATCAAAAGCTCTTAATATGCCCTTATGTTTTATATTCCCACTGAGTGGTCTGATTAGCTTTTAATTATACATAGTGCTGAGAAATCACATTTGCAAAAAATAGACTGCTTATACTATAGATTACATTTGTTGGAAGCTTTTTGACCTATGGAAAAAAATGCTAGTTTTATCTCTGCAGTTTAGAAAGCATGGCTTTTCCTTTTCTTTGACTCTTTTTTTTTTCTTACAGATATTACTCTGGGGTTAATTATATTTTTCAGTTTTGAAAAGGAACCAACTTATCTTGAGTTGTTCATATATCTGCATATTGTACCTTGTTTTTACTGGTCTGTTTTATTCTATATGATATGGCCCAGAACATAAAGTATCTCACCTTTAAAATGGCAAAAAGGAGAAGGGAACTGAATTAGTCTGCTCAGGCTGCCATAACAAAATACCAATACTGTGTGACTTAAACAACAGCAATTTATTTTCTCACAGTTCTAGACACTAGAAGTCCAGGTGCTGGCCAATTTTGTCCTGGGAAGAGTTCTCTTCCCAGCTTGCCTTCTTGTTGTGTCTTCATACAATGAGAAGAGAAAGAGCCTTCTGGTTTCTCTTGTCGTAAGGACACTAATCATATCATATCAGGACCCTACCATTATGACCTCATTTAACCTTTATCAACTCTTTATAGGCTTTATCTCCAAATACAGTCACATTGGGCATTATCAATCACTTCAACATATGAATGGGGGGGGGAGCAATTCAGTCCATATCAGGAATACTGAAAGACAGTAAAAACTAAAAGCTCAAGTTTTTATGATCTTCACCAATGTAATCAAGGTAAGTCTGATCTATATGTGGCATACACACAAACTTCTGCAATGCTCTGTGCAGCACTGACTAATTACAACATAGGTGCAAAAAAGCAAACAAACCTAAAATTTGATCAAGAAAGATTCACTTGAGCATATGTAACTGAAGGTAAAATTTGGCTGGCATGGCCTGATACAGCACCTAGGAAATCCTGTGGAAAACAGCTTGAAGAATAATGGACAACAAAAATTGTTTCTTCTTTCTTTGAATTAACAGATGTAAATAACTTTGTAGAACTATTTCTTATCATACTTTTTTCTCACGTATTCTTGATGTGTACCTGGTGTCATCAAGAATTGATTTAGCTGGTACAGCCACTGTGGAAAACAGTATGGAGCTTCCTCAAAAAGTTAAAAATGGAACTACCCTATTATGGGGAATAAGTTTAGGAATTCCCTGACCTTGCACCGATGGGTTAACAAGGCATAAAGAAATAGAAAGCCACAGGATGAACACATCTAAGATTAGGTAAACAGGGCAAAGGCCCCCAGTATAGGACAAAAGTATAGGAATAGGAAATCTCAGGATGGAAGCATCCAAAATTAGGTTAAACAAGATTAGATATTCAGAGAAGAAATGGCCCCTAACTTAGTACAATAGCAGAAAGCTGCTTTCACAGGAAGGAAGGGCCAAACTAAGTAAACAGGTAAATAGGGCTATAGACTACAGCAAGGCAAAGTTGCCCAGAGTAGAGCTAATTAATTAGCAAAAGAAAGATGCCTTGTTGACCCTGAGATAGCAACCTTCCCCAGCGCCAGGATTTTGTTTTGTATTAACCCAAACCCCTAACACCACCTACTTTCAAAATCCCCCTTCCATCATGCCCATGAGTTAATGTTCACAGTTTCATTGTCTCTTTGCACACATCCATCACCATGTTTGTAAGCCTTCTGATCCTAATAAAAATGGAGCAAGGACCCTTAATCGGGGCTCTTGTCTCCTCCTGGACATTAGCCTCTCTCTAGCATTCTAATTTTGCGTCCACTCTCTTGCTGGACAAGAGAGAACTCCAGACCCAGAGCCTACAATAGGCTATGACCCAGCAATTGCACTACTAGGCATTTACTCAAAGGATACAAAAATACTGATTCGAAGAGGCACATGCACCCAATGTTGATAGCAGCACTATCAACAATTGCCCAAATGGAAAGAGCCCAAATGTCCGTTGACTGATGAATGCACAAAGAAGATGTATCTATACACGCAAACACATGCACGTGGATGCATGCGCGCGCGCGCGCACACACACATACACACACACACACACACACACACACACACACACTGGAATATTACTCAGCCATCAAAAAGAATGAAATCTTGCCATTTGCAATGATGTAGATGAACCTAGAGTGTACTATGCTAAGCAAAATCAGTCAGTGAGAGAAAGATAAATATCATATGATTTCACTCCAATGTGGAGATTAAGAAACAAAACAGATGAAAGGGAAGGGGAAAAAAAGAGAGAAGCAAACCATAAGAGACTCTTAACTATAGAGAACAAACTCAGGGTTGATAGAGGGAGATGGGTGGGGGATGAACTAGATGGGTGATGGGAATTAAGGAGGGGATTTGTTGTGTGGGGCGCTGGGTGTTCTATGTAAGTGATGAATCACTAAATTCTACTGCTGAAACCAATATTACACTATATTTTAACTAACTAGAATTTAAGTAAAATTTGAAAAAAAGTTAAAATTTAAAAATATAACAAATTTAAAAAGGAACTGGAAATATTTAATGTGACTATAAGATTGTACTCATACAGTAAGTTTCTCCAAGAGTAGTAATTGTGTAAAAGTCTGAAAAGTATAAATTTTATTTGATAAGTAAATGATTGTTCTAAGAAACAGAATAAACTTAGGGAGTTAAAAATATTTAAAGCATTTTTAAATGTCTTTACACATGGTTAAATGCTTAGTAAAATTTTAGCCACAACATTCTCTAGGGTATTATATCACTGACTGTCTTTTTTTTTTTTTAATGTTTATTTATTTTGGGGACAGAGAGAGACAGAGCATGAATGGGGGAGGGGCAGAGAGAGAGGGAGACACAGAATCGGAAGCAGGCTCCAGGCTCTGAGCCATCAGCCCAGAGCCTGACGCGGGGCTGGAACTCACGGACCGCGAGATCGTGACCTGAGCTGAAGTCGGACACTTAACCGACTGAGCCACCCAGGTGCCCCTATCACTGACTGTCTTTATGAATCATAAAATTTTCTACCCCCATTATTTTTCTTATTCAATTTTCTATCACCACAGATGAGTCCACAATATGTTTGTTTTATAAGTAGAGTGGAGAACTCTGACTTGTGAGATGCTGCTAAATTATAAAAGAAGGCATTCTTTTTTTTTAAATCATCTCTATACCGAGTATGTAAACATGAAAACAAAATTTAGCATAAATTACTTGGAAATATATGCTAGATAGTATATTCTTACAAAATTTTCTTTGTTAATACATCCAGGGATTAAGACTTAGAAAGTTACCTTAGAAAGCTTTGGGCTACCGTAACAAAATACCACAGGCTGCATGGCTTAAACAAAAGAAACTTACTTCTCACAGTTCTGAAGGCTGACAAGTCCAAAATTTGGATGCCAGCTGACTAAGGTTCCTGGTGAGAACATTCTTCCTGGCCTGCAGATGACTGCCCTCTCCCTGTGCCCTCACACAGCAGAGAGAGAGAGAGAGAAAGAGAGGGGGAGAGCGCTTTCTGGTGTCTCTTCGCATAAGGACACTAATGATATCATCAGGGCACCACCACTATGACCTCATTTAATCTTCATCGCTTCTTCACAGGCTCTATCACCAAATACAGTCACACTGCGAGTTAGGGCTTTAACATATGAATTTGATGGTGAAGGAGGGACACAATTCAGTTCACGGAAGAAGACAACTGCTATGTCTGCAAGGCAGACTGAGAGGCTAATTCTTCATGTCAAATTTTCCTGTTGTGACTTGAAAACTGATGGTTCTTGCAATATTAGGTAGGTCACAGTTCTCCAAACTGTTAATTATGATATACCTATTAATTTTGAAGCTGTGTAGTATAGACTCTACTTTAAGGATCATCCCTGAGAGAGAAGATAAGAGAATTCTTCATTAGTGCTAGGAAGCTGGGGATCTGCAATCCAGCCATTTCTTCTGGCAGAAAAGGGAGTAAGGCTCAGTTGCCCTGACTCCTTCCCATCTTTTCCTTCTATACGCATATCCTCAGCATATTCTATAATATGAAACAAATTGTACAAATTCAAATTTTCCTATTGGCTTTGTACTTACTCATTTATTATTTTATTCAAATATCATCTATTGAGTGTTCACTAGTGTCAGATGTTGTGCTATAAACTAGAGGTACAAATAGCATTTATTTGTTATTTCCATAAATTTAACAAGCACCTAAAATGTACTAGACACAATTTTAGGCATCTGTGAATAAAACAGAAAAAGAATCCCTTCCCCCTGGAGTATATATTCTTTGGGAGGAAAAACAAACAAACAATAAACAATCAATTTTAAAAGTTTAATTTTACAGATATTAAAGTCGATAGGTGCCAATAATTATTACAACAGGATAAGAAGGTAGGAAGTGGAGGGAATGAAGTCAGTTACAAGAATAATTAATTTAGTATGCCTCATTGAGAATGTGAAATTTGAGCCAAAAAGACAAAAGAAGATGAGAATGTTAGATGAGCAGACATCTGGGGGTAGAACATTCCAAGCAGAGAGAACAACTAGAGAAAAACTTTAAATCTGGCACGTGTCTGGTGAGTTCCAGAAACAGCAAAGAGGCCAGTGGGGTTGGAGCAGAGTGAGCCGGGAAAGACAAAATCAAGGTTAACAGGTTACATCATGTAAGACCTGTAAGCCACCATAAAGTGTTGACATTAATGCTGTGTAACTTGGACAGACATCTCAGCATTCTGAAAAATAGAATGACGTGCTCTGACTCATTCTCAAAGCATTGTCTTTAGATTTACATACTATAAACAACATAACTGCATTTTTGTTTTTAATTCAGCCGTATCAGTCTTGAGGTGAAAAGTTTATCTCATTCATCTTGATTATAAATTTGGATTTATTATTACCATATTATTTTTTATTTTTCATTTGTCCTTTTTTTTCCTTTTTGCAGTTGCTTATTTTTCTTTCTTCTTTTAAATTAAGTTCACCTCCACGTATTTCTCTGATTTTGAAGTGAATTTCAATAATTTTATTCTTATAGTTATTTCCCCAGAAATTTTGGCATGCTTATTTAACTTCACCAGTCCTAGCTTGATTTCCCTTCTGGATAATACAATGACCTTAGAATGCTTGATTCCAATAACTACACTCTTTCCTTGCTTATATGAAATTAGTGAATAAGATTTAATTTCTGTCTTAAGATTTTTATCCTCACTAATTAGACAGTATTGTTATTGTTTTATATAGTCAGTCATTGTTCAGATTTTTCTACTTGGTTGCCATTGTTTTATCTACTGAATGTCATGAATTTAAGATTTTTCCACAATGATCATTTCCTTCTTCTTAAAGGAGATCTTTTAGAAATTCTTTTAGTTAAAATCTATTGTTAGTAAAGTCTCCATTTCCATTTGCCTGAAAAAGTATCTCACTCTTGTTCTGAAAAATAAGATTTTGTTCAGAATAGAATCCTAGATTAACAGATATTTTCTTTCCTATTTTGGCTATATCAGTCTACTATCATCTGACTTCCATTGCTAGTATTGAAAAGTCAGCTGTCATGTAAATTGTCATTCTTTCAGATATAATCAGATTGTCTCTTCTCTGGATGCTTTTAAGTAATTATCCTTGTAATAAATTACATTTTTAAATTTCATAATGAAATCACTGCATTGCTTGGAAGAGCCATATAGGCCATGATTCTAATAATACATTGTTTGATAACTATCATAATAATGTATGTAGGATTTTTGCTTCATATTAGGATTTTCACTTGCTTTACCCTTTGCATAGAATAATATGCAATTCCCATGTCTGGCTTCTTCTTGCCAATCAGATATTCTCTACTGGACTTTCTATTTCCAAGCAATTTAAAAAGACACCCTTTCACTCTCCCTAACATCACCCTGTTTAGACTTTTTAACTCTCATAACTAACATTATCCTGCCCATATTCTTGCTAAAGTATCTGCTTCTGCACCCCTCCACCATCCCTTTCTAAACCTGTGTGAGTACAGAAAATTCCCAGAAAATTATCTTTTTTCTTCATGGAATGGGCAAGATGGTCCAAGTTTCCTTTGTCCTGGCAGCTCAGATGAAATCAAGAGTCTTTTAGGTTGAGGTGCCTGGGTGCTCAGTCAGTCGAGCATCCAACTTTTGAGGTGACTCAGTTGGATAAGCGTCCAACTCTTGATTTCAGCTCAGGTCATGATCCTAGGGTCATGGGATCGAGACCAGCACTGGGCTCTGTGCTGACAGAGCGGAGCCTGCTTGGGATTCTCTCTCTCCCTCAAAATAATAAACACTTTTTAAAAAAGAGATTTTCAGGTCATAGGATTACCATTTTTATCATTTATTATAACTGGGTTTGGAGAAGATGAACATCAGTACATGTCACCAAACTGCCTGCGTCACAGTTCCTTACTTTGCCACCATTATGTTAAAATAAAATGCCATAATTAATGAAATGTATCTACACATATTGACTTAGAATAGCGTTCATTTTACATTGTTAAATAACAGAATAATTTAAATAATATCCTATTTTTCACAGAATAATAAGTATTTGCATGTTCAGATGTATATTTTTTACTCATATATACGTAAAAGTGCTTAGAGGTAGTAGTATAGGAGTGGATGGAGGGAATCTCAGTTTATTATAACTTCACCCTAAAAGTTTTAAGCAAATTTGTAATTTTAACTTCCTTTTTTGTTTTACTAAATTGAGAAAATAATACAAGCTAAAAAGAAAAGTCAGACACTCACCAAGGATTCCATTAACTTATATATTAGCTTAAAAATAAACAGAAAATCAGTTACCTAAAAATCTCTCCTTTCTTTCTTACTCTACTTTTGGAACCATATATTTAGCCTTCTGTTAATTATAGAAATAAGACACTGAACTTCCAGTTTTTATTAAACTTTTTCAAAATTCCATTCATTTCTCCAAAATACAACCTCATATCAGCACTTCAGTGTTTTATATAAACTTTTGCCACCTCATTAATTGGCAAGAACCAGAATCAAGGGTAGCCTTTATTCACACATGCAATTGAGGGAGTTAGCACCACTTTGCTTTCAAGACCTTCAAGCCATCATGCCCAGAAATGCGAGAAAGCACTGTTCCAGTATTCCATCAGTTTGATACCAAACGATGAAATGTATAGCACAAAAAGAACCTAGCTCTGCACGTTTGCTCTGAACAAGGCCATAAAGAAAGAGTATCCATAAAAAGAGGTCTATATAACTGAATTTCATGGGGGTACAAGAATACATTCTTTTTTTATGAGAAATTCTTATGCCTTGGAGCCCAATTGTAAGGGACTGCATTTCAACTCTTTCAACTCTTATTACTGGGGAAAAAATAAAAGATGGATTACTCTCTGATCTAACAAAACTCAAATGGCTAGCAGATTGAGCTCCGATACCTTTGCTCCATTTTTGAAATATTTGCAATGCAAATAACTGTTCAAGATTCCTTTGGCTACACTAACATTTATGTCTGTCATGCCAAATAAAATAGCTATTTATGTGTTTAAAGGAGAGCATTTCTTGTTCTGTATGTACACACCTGGGCTCACTTCCCTTGAGAAGATGCCTTAACAGCTCTAGTATAACAAGACAATAACAACAGAATAATAGAGATTTATAGTGATTGTCCAGGAGTCAACAGGGGATGGCTCACACAGTGAGCATAACCATAACAAGTGTCAGTTTTTTTCAAGCAGAAAACAAAAGTAGAGCTATTTGATGCAATCTAATGTTTCACCCACAAACCACACTGGACCTACAGCCTAATCACGGCATGCTCTTGTTCCCAGAATGAAAAAGAAAAATCATAAAATATTAAACTATAAACCCTATAAACCAAATTGCATGTAAAACTCTCATTTTGTAATGATAATTTTATGGATTTCCATTGCTAAAGATCTTTCCTAAAGGTCCAAACTAAGCCACAGATTGTTTTTGCTTGTTCTACACAGTAAGAAGAAAATCAGAACATTTCCAGGTTTAAAAGTCTAGATTTCCAGGTTCTTTGAATTATCAGAGGATTTAGCAAATTTGTAATGACATTCCTGCATGGTAACAATCAGATCAGCTGAGTAACAGCCGCTGCTTTTGTTAGCTATTTCTTTTCTAGTTGAGTACATACTCTACTACTCCCTATTGTCTTTCATCTCCTACACTTTTACTAATTCATAAACAGTCATTACTTGTCTGACACTTCTTGGCATTTGAGTTTGCATTTCCCAGTACAGATAAATCCTATTACTGCTCCAGAGTCAGGCTTTATCATCAAGGATTTTATATCTCAGGAAAAGCTCTGATATAGACATTATGATGTGAAGGAATTTATAAGGCATACTAGCTGAGGCTTAGAGCTTCTAAAATGACTTACACATGGAAATTAAAAAATATCTTTAGATGAAAACTCCAAAGAAGAGCATAAAGAATTTAATCTTCATAAGGAGTAAAATTTCCAACTTTTGAATCTTGGAAGAGAATACATGGTGGTATAATGGAAGAATCCAGACCCTGGTGCTAGCCTTGCCTCTACTTTAGGCAGATGATCTTCCCTATATAAGTCTCAATTTCCACATCTCTAAGGTAAAGGAATTGTGACCAATGATAATAAGGAGTGTACCTTCCAACTCCTGGTTTCTACATAAATTCCAAACTAAGGGGAAAGGACTTGTTCTTCAGACTTCCTGGCTCCAGGGGCGCCTGGGTGGCTCAGTCGGTTGAGCATCCGACTTCGGCTCAGGTCATGATCTCAAGGCTCGTGAGTTCAAGCCCCGCGTCGGGCTCTGTGCTGATAGCTCAGAGCCAGGAGCCTGCTTCCGATTCTGTCTCCCTCTCTCTCTGACCCTCCCCCATTCATGCTCTGTCTCTGTCTCAAAAATAAATATTCAAAAAAAAAAAAAAAAAGACTTCCTGGCTCCAGAGATCCAAGTGTAGAAGGAAGAAACATGTTTATATCTACCTTCTAGTTGTTTGGTAGCCTCTACAAAATGAAAAAATATATTTAATCAGTATTCTCCAATAAAATAATAATTTCTCCTTTGCTTTAATCATATTGAGTCTTCATCAGCTAGCACAAGGAAACATGCAATAAAACATGTTGAAGATATGAAAGACTGCCCCAAAGTATCTAGGTTTCTGCTGTTAAAGGAAATTTTTCCACAGATAATTTACTGATCTAATGGGCTTTTGTTCATGAATCACTAGTAGATAGGAGCTCAAAAGGGCTGCTTAAGGTGAGAGATTTTTATAGATCAAACTGAGCAAGAACCAGAAAGTTACACTGGGAATTTACTGATTGGGTTAAAGCAGGACTACTTTCCTTATATCAAGAAAAGGGAAGTCTTAGAGCTAGGTTACATAACTTGAGCTGAGCAAGGAAGTGCTAATTGGGTGGCCTAGGCCATCCTTTTCTGGGAGAGCCAAGAACAGAAATTCAGTTGTTTCCGTTTGCTTACATAAGTGACTCCAGCTTGGGTCTAGTCTAGACACTTTAACACTGGGATTACTCTGATGATTATAAATACTCTAGCCACTATTTTCTAAAACAATGATGATGGCTGTGGTTTATTGACTTTCTCCTAAAGCTTCTGGCAGGCCCTTATATGCAGTATCTTATTTAATTCAGATCACCATTTCATTAACGCAGGAACCACTCATTTCCAAGCATCTCTGTATGTTCCTTCTCAAATTACATTTTCAATGCCATATTATGGAGGTTCAATCAATGAGGTTCAGAAATGGGAAAATGTAAATCCAGAATGGGACAAAAAGCCTTCCTACTGCATTGAGTACCAACCATGAAAATGAAAACTTAGTAAGTGGTTATAGGACTTAAAAGTTGACATCTGCCCATTCCATCATTTTATTCTCTACATTCTTCAATTGCTTTTCTGTCAACATACATGCTTCTTTCTTTTAAAACTTTTTTTAATGTTTGTTTATTTTTGAGATGACAGAGAGAGCGCAAGTGGGGGAGGGGCAGAGAGAGATGGAGACACAGAATCCTAAGCAGGCTCCAGGCTCTGAGCTATCAGCACAGAGCCCGATGCGAGGCTGCTTCTTTCTTTTTGAATGCACACTGACACACATAACTTATCAGTCCTAAGATTTAACATTTAATAAGTAAACTCTGTTCTCACTTCCATTCCTCTCGATAGATAAATAGATAGATAGATAGATGGGATATATCTATATCTTCTCTCTATATATAGATATGAGTTTCTGTTATAAAATTGCTTGAAATATAAAAGAAATCAATTAAAAGAAATTATTACTTTAATTAACCTAATGTTTCTTAAAGAAATAATTTAAAAATATAGAGCCTCACTTTTATTATCTACAGCAGGAGTTGGCATACTTTTTCTGTAAAGGACCAGACAGTAGGGGCACCTGGGTGGCTCAGTCGGTTAAGTGTCCGACTTCGGCTCAGGTCATGATCTCGCGGTTCGTGAGTTCAAGCCCCGCGTCAGGCTCTGTGCTGATGGCTCAGAGCCTGGAGCCTGTTTCAGATTCTGTGTCTCCCTCTCTCTCTGACCCTCCCCTGTTCATGCTCTGTCTCTCTCTGTCTCAAAAATAAATAAACGTTAAAAAAAATTTAAAAAAAAAAGGACCAGACAGTAAATATTTGAACCTTATATACTATATGATCACTACTGCAACTATTCAACTTTTCCATTGCAGCATGAAAGCAGCCATAGACAACAGATAAATGAATGAATGTAGCTGTGTTCCAAAAAGACTTTGTGAAAATTTTAATTTTATATAATTTTCACGTTATGAAATATTATTGTTCTTTTGATTTTTTCCCCAACCATTTAAGAATGTAAAAAAATATTCTTAACTCACTGGATACAAAATCTGTCCATACAAAGGCTATATTTGGCCTATAAGGCAAATATGTGAGATCTGACCATATCAAGCTACAGTTTTCTGACCCCTTAAATACAGAATGGAAATCAAAAGAATTAGCTTAGAGGGACACCTGGGTGGCTCAGTTCGTTGAATGTCTGACTTCAGTTCAGGTCATGATCTCATGGCTCCTGGGTTTGAGCCCCACGTCAGGGTCTGTGCTTTCAGCACAGAGCCTGGAGCCTGCTTCAAATTCTGTCTCTCCCTCTCTCTCTGCCCCTCCCCTGCTCATTCTCATATTCTCTCTCTCTCTCAAAAATAAATAAACATTAAAAAAAATTTAAATAAGAATTAGCTTAGAAAGTTATCATGAAGTGCATATTAACCCATGTAACTACATGATGTCTATAACATAATAGACTCTCAATAGTTATCATTAGTAATTTTTATTATAAATAGGATTTTTTCCTTTAGTTTAATCCATACTCTTTCATAATAGGTTCTTAATCTTAATAGCTGATAAATACCAGGTTAGGATTTATAATTTCAACAGAATTATAAAAATAAAATCCAAGATGTTTCATTATTGCTTATTATAATAAAGACTGTGTTAGCTAGTGTTTTTTATAGTTCCAGCTTAGACATCTATGAACCTAATGTTTATATTTGTTCTATGCGATTTTTCCCCTAAGTATCTTCAGTATCATAGCACAACTTTCCTAAGTCATCACGAAATGTCACAGTGAAGAGAAAGAGAGCCTCAGAGTATCACAAATAGTTCAAATCTCAAAAGGAGTATCATAATCCATGGCTATGCAAGCAGCATATTTAAAAGGAGAGTTACAGCAAGCCAAATCCCATTATATTGTATCAATAATATATATTTCTGTACTCAGTGATTCGCCATATTGAACAATGTCTAAGATGGTTGTATACACCAGAGGGAGCTGAGATGCAGTGTTAATGTTCTCAATCCTTCACCTGATAAGCATAATCATCAGCTAATGGTAGAAGTTTCTCTATAAAGAACCATATCCAGCAAATCAATTTTATAATCATTAACATGAAAAAAGTCCATTGTTCTTACATTTGTGACAACACATACACCTCTGTTGTTTCTATGAAACTCATAGGTGACACAAAGCTAGTTAAAGAAGATATATATTAGACGGCACAACCACAATGACAGAATATCCATGCTGTCATTTGGGACTGAATATAGCAAGCAGAAATTTAAGAGATGCAACTAGCAGGGGAGAAAACATTGCCCTACTCTGCTCAAACCTGGTCATACCTTCCCAGGAGTTGTGTTCAATTCTCAGTGAAGTGCTCTAGGAAGAATCCAGAGACACTGGACCATAATCAGGTCGGCACAATGTAAAGCAGTTTTGATCACGAAAAGACATGGGAAGGATGGTTACAGGAAATGAGAATTTTTTTTAATGAGAAACATAGATGAAATAGGATAATAATCTTTAAAAAGTAGGACAACTCTCATGTCCAGTTGTTCTGTTCACTGTTTACTCTAAATATACCAAAAGAGAGGATGACGCCAGGCCAAATTCTGGATGCTACAAGCAAGCCAACATAAGGAAAAGTATTTAACAGGCAGAACCATTGAAAGATAGAATGAGCTCTTTTTGGAGATAGAGTCTGCCTTGCTGCAGGTGTACAACTTGGAATAGATGATCATTTGATGGGAATGTGGTAAGGGAGATTCAAATACCTCAGTGATGATTTGACCAAAATACTGATAAAGAATTATTATAACCTTGGCAGTCTGTTTCACAGGAGATGAATCTGTTCATGCTGATGGTTTATGAACAACTTATATTCCTTAGATAATTTTCTAACCTAGAAACAGGATCTTTCTAAGACCTAAGAAAATTAATTACAATATTTGAGCGGCATGAATAAAGGGTTATAGGTGACAGAATTCTTATAACAACAAGACAGTATGGTACTGGCACAAAAATAGACACATAGATCAATGGAACAGAATAGAGAGCCCAGAAATAAGCCCATGTTTATTGGGTTTATATGTTTATATGGTTTATATATATGTTTATATGGTCAATTAATCTAAAAAAAACAAAAAATAAAAGCGAGAATATACAATGAAGAAAAGACAGTCTCTTCAACAAATGGTGCTGGGAATGAATACTGGACAGTTACATACAAAAGAAAAAACTGGACCACATTCTTACACCATACATAAGAACAAACTCAAAATGGATTAAAGACCTGAATGTGAGATCTGAAACCATAAAGCTACTAGAAGAAAACATAGGCAGTAATTTCTTTGACACGGCTGCAAAAACATTTTTCTACACACATCTCCTCAGGAAAGAGAATCAAAAGCAAAAATAAACTATCGAGACAATACTAAAACTAAAAAATTTTAAATAGCGAAGGAAACTGTTAACAAAACAAAAAAGCAACCTGCTGAATGGTAGAAGATAATTGAAAATGATATATATGGTAAGGGGTTAATATCCAAAATATATAAACTCAACACCAAAAAATAAATAATCTGATTAAAAAAGGGAAAAGGACCCGAATAGACATTTTTTACAAAGAAACATACAAAAGGACAACAGACATAAGATGCTCAACATCATTAATCATCACAGAAATGCAAATCAAAGCCACAATGAGATATCACCTTATGCCTGTCATAATGGCTAAAATCAAAATGATAAAAAAAATAACTATTGGCAAAGATGTGGAGAAAAAGGAACGCTTATGTATTGTTGGTTGGAATATAAATTGGTGCAGCCACTGTGGGAAATAGTATGTAAATTCTTCATAAAATTAAAAATAGAATTACCATATGATCCAGTAATTCTACTACTGGATATCTACCCAAAGAAAATGAAAACACTAATTCAGAAAGACATATGCACCCCACGTTTCTTGCAGCATTTTTTACAACAACTAAGATATGGAAGCAACCCAAGTGTCTATCAATAGATAAACGGATAAAGAAGATGTGGTGTGTACATGCACACACACACACACACACACACGCGCGCACACAGGAATATTACTCAGTCATTAAAAAACGAATGAGATCTTGCCATTTGCAACAACATAGGTGGGCCTAGAGAATATAATGTTAAGTGAAATCAGTCAGACAAAATACCATATGAGTTCACTTATATGTGGAATTTAAGAAACAAATGAACAAAGACAAAAAGAGACAAAAGAAAAACAGACCCATCAATACAGAAAACAAACTGATGGTTGCCAGAAGGAAGGTGGGTGGAACAATGGGTGAAACAGGTAAAAGGGATTAAGAGTACCCTTATCATGATGAGCACTGGGCAATATATAGAATTGTAAAATCATTATACTATACACCTAAAACTAATATACCACTGTATGTTAACTATACTCTAATAAAAATTTTTCAGTGAAAGCAGCACAACAAAACTACATAAAATTTTAACCTATAGTCTTCCTTTTCAAAAGTAACCTCCACATCTTATAATTGACATGCTTTTATTCCTCTATAGAATCTACCCCAAATTATTTTAACCAGTTTTCTTTTCTGGAAAGTGTAGTATACACTTGGCCAGTAGGAGCTGTCCTCAGTGTTGAGGGGAGAAGTTCTTTGCTGTGGCACCGTTTACTGATAAATGTACTTTTTTGTCCAGGAGGATATGGGGTGAAGTGCAACCCATGTACAATTCAGCCACAAGAGGACCTCCAAACAGACACAATTCCTAATTAAGAAATAAATTCTTAACTTCATATGGGGAATAAATGTTGAACTGAGATCTCTGCATGGGGAAAAGCAAGTTCTTGTTAGGTGGAACAAGATGCTGACCTTCTGGGAACTCTAAACAATTAGTTCCTTTTTCTCCATTGAGTAATTCATAGGTCCTGTTTGTGGACATTGACTTGCGGAGCCAAGAAAGCAAGACAAGAGGCTGAATTTAAAACTGAATAAAGGGTGACAAAATCTATGTATAAGATGATTCAAGTTTTCCTAAATTTGGACACCATTAAGTATAAAATCTCTGACACAACAAGTCCAGGATATTTGCTTCCTTCCCCAATTTTTATAGCAAATATTACAATGACTACAGTGAATTTTCAAGAATGCTACTCAAATGGCCTTATACCTACAGTGTCTCCTTCCTGGACAGCACCTCACGACCTTCTTTAACTATTACCTACAACATTGTAACATTGTAACGTATACATCTGTCTTCCCACACTAGACTATAAATTCCTCCATGCCTCATTGATCTTGGAAAATGCACTGTGCATAGTAGGTGCTCAAAACTGTAATTTAGAATAAATCAATACATTTATAAACTCATAAATATGAAAACACAAGATCATGGATGGCAGAAACCATGCTACATATCTTTTCACACATTATATTCAAGCACAGTGCCTTGAAACTAGAAGATTCCTTTCTTGCACAGCTAATGTTAATAAAAATCTTTGTTTCTACAGGACAAGTGCTTTTGTAGGACCTTTCCTTTCTCAAATGAAATAAAATTCTTTTGAACCTTCTGGGGAAAAAAAAAGAAAATATTTACCTCTGTTTAGTACAGAGAACTATTTAGAAGAATGAGGTTTAAAAAACTTAAATTAAACTAAGGATTTCTTTCCTCATTGTGTTTGGAATCCATATCCTGGCAGACAGTATCTTCACCCTAGTTGTAACTCAGTGTTTTGTGCATGGTATCCCAGCACTTGTGAAGTATTTCTGATTATGCTGAAGTCATGGGACAGTCAAATCTCTAAATCTCCAGGTAAGGATTTAATTTTACATTGGATTTATGGTAAATACTTTCACTACTCTGCTTCTCAAAACAGTGTGATTAACTTTGATGGAAACAATGAATGTTCAACCCTGGAGCAATGTCCACTTTCTTCTACTCTTTCTATGAGAATATTGGGATGAAGGAAAAGAAATAGCCCAGGAGCCTTTTAAGCGTCCTTATTTTTCTCTGTCACATCATTAAAGGTTCAATGAATCTCCAATTAAGTCTCCCTGGCTGCTGTCACCAATTTGATTGATAGATGTCCTTGGCTCACCCTCCACAGGATATGCCAGTACACCAGGCCCCCACCTGCCACCATCAATTATCACTCTCTTGTCATCGGTACCCTCACTTGTCAATTTATTTGCCACAAATCCAGTGAAGACCTCTAATCAGGGAGAAAAAAAAACAAAAAGGTATTTTTCTTTACTTTTAATGGTGGGAAAGAAAAATTCTTAACAAGTGAGATAGTGTTTAATCTTAGAGGAAACTTTGCTTTATGCTCTTCCATGTGCTCACCATATCAAATTGACATAGAAGCTGGAGGTTATTGGGGCTGACTCATAAATATGTTAGGATTCAGTTAACCAAAGCTAAGGGGAAAATGGGGGAATTATTAAAATATATATATAATATAAATATAAATATAATTATATATATAATAAATAATAAAATCATATATATGATTATATATATATATTTATAAATATATATAAATAAAATTGATCCCATAGACTTTTGACACTTTGGGAATCCACCGAGCATTTGCAAGGAGAAAAAAAAAAATCATTCAATATCTTCAAAAAATTGATAGCAAAAAGCACAGATTAGAACTGATTTAAAAGGATAAAGCAGTTCTTTGGTTGTTGTTGGCAAACCTGGTAAACATGACAAATTTTCCTTGTCTCCTGCCCCACCTGTTTAATGTTTAAACGTGAACTGATTGTAGTGCTTGATAACTGATTACCTGTCTAGGACACTGCAATCTTCTGTCTATTGACAGAAAAATATAGCCTCCCCTGGAGTGCCGATATCCATTCCTGCCTTTGACCATGAACTGCTCTGTGCAACCCTCAAGAGGCTCAGGTGCGTCTGACAGGATCTATGAAGGAGAGATTGATTCCATTTGGATGCCTGTTAGATAATGACCTTTGACCCTTGTACCTAAAGTGACAACAAAAAAATGCCAACTCTTATTCATCTCATGTCCCAGGAAAGACAATTTATTTTTCTAAAAACAGTTCAGAAGATTTTGTGGGGGTTTTTTCTTCCTATTGGAGATGGAAATGGAAGGAGGAGAGAGGAAAAAGAGAGAGGATCATGGGATAAGGAAAGACGATGTCTCTTCATATGGGGAGTACAGGAAGTCATTTTCCTGGGCTAAAGACCTCCCAGGAATGACAGAGCCTCTCCCTAATCCACCTATTTTGCCACTTTGGGAGCACATTATTTACCTTATCATTAAATACACATTCTAAAAAGATGGTTTTATTCACTGAAGAAGGCATGTACTGAGCAGGGGAGAGAGATTCTCCTTATTCTCTATTCTACGTTTAAAATTGTCCCCTCCTGCTGTGATCAAATCATAAAATATGAATAAGCATCTATAATGTCGAAATATGTGCATTGTAGTGCAAAGTGTCTACATGAGTAAGTAGATAAAGAACCAGTATTTATAGGACTATAGACTGCCACTATTTGATGAATACTATACTTTGTAGTGTCATTACATCAATTCTTCTAAGGTAAATATTTTCTAAGAAGAAGGGACAGTGGCTTATTAAATAGCTTCTACTATTTTATGCATTTTTAAAAATGTCCATTTTGTTTTACCTATTAATGACCAGTCTAGGGACTTACTCCCCAATGTTTTAAAACATTTGTCATCTTAATAGCCTCTGTGAAAATGGCCTATCCTTAAGAAGAGGCATTCACTAAAAGGAAAAATTACCTGTAAATGAAACCAAATTGTAAACATCCTTAAATATTTATTGCTGCATTTTTCACAGTAGCCAATATTCTAACCCTATTTATTAAGTCATAAAATTAGGTCAAGGACAGATGACCCTGAAGTTGTGTGGGCTTAGTGATTACAAACCTGATTTATAAAGTCCATAGCTCACCCCTCACATAGACATTTCTGGCACATGGGAGGGCAAATTAACCAGTATTTCAGCTGAAGCCTTATCCAGATAATTTGACTACATGGTCACCAGTAACATTGCCCAATGTATGCAACATGAGTGGTTTGGACATGGAATAAAATTTCCATGTCAGGACACATTTCTTTCACCCCCAGATATCCAAAAGAACTGATTTTCCAGTTCATATTTAAATAATTCCAAGGAGTTCTCCTACTTCCCTTGAAGGACTCGGGCACTTCATTTGTTAAATCCTCTCTTTATTACGCCAGACAAAAAATAAGTTATAAAAATGTAGCTCTCCTTTACCAACATAAATACAGTGATTCCCATTATGCATTTACTCTATCCTCTTTACCAAGTTTTTAGCCGCACAAACGTTCCTGTCATCTGTGAGTTTTCCATATTTAATATGCATTATATTCTGTATAGTGCACACCAGAAAAGAAAGCTCTTTTAAAAATTAAAAAATAACAATTCAAACGACTGTCTCCATGATTCTATGGAACCATTGTCAGCTCTGCTCACACATTTACCTAATGTAGACAGCGAATGCTGCAGTCCTTAAACATCAAACATCTTAACATTCCAGGGTTCATTGTTTGCCCCTTAGTTATTGCAAGGACCATTCATTTCTGGTAAGTGTACTTTTTAATATTTTAACTATAATAGGAATCCTCCTGTGTAAACAAACAGTTCTGAGCCTATATTTAAGCTACACTTTCTAAAAACTACAAGGTTCTTCGAGCAATGCTTCAGAAACTTAACGTGCATATGAATCTCCTGGGCATCTTATTAAAATGCAGATTCTAATTCAGTAAATTAATAGTGGGACCTGAGAGTCTACATTTCTAACAAGCTCCGATATTGATACTACTAGTCCATGGACCACACTTTGAGTTGCAACCTGTTAGAAAATGCACACTAGACTTTTTTCACGACCAGCACCCTTTGTCCTATGTCATTGGTTTGATGAATTTTCTAGATTAACTTAAACATCGAGTACTCAGATCTCAGACTCCTTTTTAACTCCAAACAACAAATAGTAAAATTATTTTTAATGAGTATTAGGGTTTATATTTTTAAACTAAAATCTCTGAAAAGAATCCAGTAGCATTATAGTTGATAAATCTATGTTGACAAAATAAGTTATATCTTTTTTTCTAATCCCTAAAATTGTGGGTTTCAAATATTAGTATGCATAAGAACCTTCTGAGGAATTTATCAAAGGTGCACATTACAAAATCCTAAGATTTGGGACTGAAACATTGTGTTAAGTAAATACCCACTCAGTGGTGGTGAATCCTTTTGTTAGCATGGGTGAAATAAGCCAATAATGTGCATTTTACTATTGTGGGTGAGAAAATATAATGCTGTTTTTTAAAGACAGCAGGGATGCTTGATGCTAGAATAAATACTTCATTTGGCCTCATAACTAAATCTTAAAATTGTTAGTTATTCAACCTCAGATTTTATTACGATATTATAAATGAAGTTCACAAGAGCCATTGAGCTGAATGCATCAGAGGACTGTTCTGGAAGCCTTGTTTTAATTAGAAAATGCCAGTCAAATATTATGCTGGAGGATAAAGCATATGCAGACTGGTTGTTTTCAACTTGTAACTTCTTTCAATTTGATTTCAGGGGGGAAAAGACACATATAAAAGAGAACCCATATATGGAATATCTCAAATAATGTCAAGCAAAGTATAGGACATTCCTGTTTGTGAGATGAGTCTGGGAATAGGACAAATAAAGCCAATGACTATCTATTGTGCATGAGAATCTAATAAAGAGGCTACATTTGACCCCTGGGGGGAAATCACAGAAACAGAGTCAGGAAAATGTTGTGAAAATAACTTATATTAATAATTCATTCATCCATAGGTCATTTAACCTCACATTTCAAATATCCAAAGTGTAGCCAGGAACCCAGAAAAAGTAAGAAAGATACCTCTGAGAAGTCTAAATACCTGAAAAAGTCTACTTGGTATCATTTATACCTTGTATTTGAGAGTGAGAACCTTACATCTTCATCAAAATTTATTTATTCTTTAGGGACAATGTTAATAAGCTTATCAGGTTTTCTCAAGCTTGCAGATTAGAATTTTTCCATTGAAAATATGTTAATGTCTAAAAACTTACACAGCCTAATGTATGTCCCTTAAAATCCCTGATCAAGAAGAGAAAGGTGCTTAATTAATAAAGAGACATACATAAATAGGTATAAATGGTTACATGTATATAATATTAAATCTGAGATTCTCTAACACTTGCATCTTCTGAAGGGTTTTTTTGAGAATTAAACGTCTTAATTTTTTTTTAAGGGCTTGGAAGAGTGGCTGGATACTATTATTGTTCTCATCATTATTTGTACTATGTGATAATAAAGAGTTGAGCTTTGGTCATGATGTAACTGGGATCCTTTTCAGATTCCATGCGATACTAAATGCTTGACCTTCAGCGAGCTGTTTAACTGGCTCTAATTCTCAGTCTCCTCCTCTGCACAATCATAGTTTTCACTTCATAGGTTGTGAAAAAGTTTAAACATCATAATGCAAAGTTTTTAGCCCTGTGCCAGGCATGCACAGAGTCCTCAATAATAGTTCATTGTTACTGCTGTTAGATCTGCAGTATTAAAATTCCATGTTACAGATGAGAAAACCAAGACTCAAAGATGCTACATAACTACGCAAATGTATACAGATATCAACTGAATGAATCAAGGGTCAAAGGTAGGTCTATTAGAGGTCAAGATTTTCAGTTTTCTGTCTACTAAGCTGCCTGTCACCAGTTTTAACTGCATTTGAAAGCTGTAAATGCAGCAATCACCACAGTTCTGAAAGTATAAAATGAACTTGACAAATGTTAGTGGATGGGTCTATATCAGTAGAACCACACTTAGAAGTCAGCTATAGGAAGACAGGATTTCTGAGACCTCAAAAAACTCCTTCCTTCACAGATAAAATAAAAATTCACACTTCACCAAATAAGTTAGAGAAAGAGAAACATTGTACAAGTTTATTTATATGTGGAATCTAAAAACTGAAACAAATGAACAAAAACAAACAAACAAAACAAACTTAAGTACAGAGAGTAACCTGATGATTACCTGAGTCAAGCTGGTTATGGGAATGGGTGAAATAGATGAAGGAGGTGACTCAGTCGGTTCAGCAACTGACTCTTAATTTTGAAGTCAGGTCATGATCTCATGGATTGTGAGTTTGAGTCCCACAATGGGCTCCACACTGACAGTACAAAGCCTGCTTGGCATTCTCTCTCTCCCTCTCTCTTTGCTTCTCCCCAACTTGTGCACATGCTCTCTCTCTCAAAATAAAAAATAAACTTAAAAAAAAGGAGTTAGAAATTTCAAAATATAAAATAAGTCACGGAGATGAAAAAGTACAGCATAGTCAATCATATTGTAAAAATGTTGTAGAGTGATAGATGATGACTACACTTATTGTCGTGAGCACTGAGCACTGCATAGAAGTGTAGCATCACTATGCTCTCCACCTGAAAGTAATATAACATTGTGTGTCAACTATACTTTATTAATTTAAAAAAATCACCTTTTACCAACACATTATTACCACTATGACATTCCACAATTAGTGATTCTTTCCTTTGTTTCTGTAAAAATATAAATATCCTATATGAATCATTTGTACTTTAGTGTGTAATAAGTTTATTATATTTGGGTTGTTTGATTCTTTATTGTTATTATTGTTCTTGATTTGTGTTGAATCTGAAAACAGCTTTTGAGTAACATACTTAAGACTTAATAGAAAGTAGAGAAAGGAGTAATAAATTGAGACCAAACACTGGGATATGATCTGTAAGACTTTATATAACTTAGCTGCTACTAATTTCTAAAACTTCTTCTCTTGCTACTCCTTTCCTCTCACCCTGGCTTGGTAGAATATATATTATTATTCTCAATTAATCTTTGCCCTCTCTTTAAGAGGAATATAATATCACTGCCTATTGCCATGTGACTTATGGTGCAATGGGAAGAGGAATGCTTCCCTGCTCCATAAGGACTACCTTGGCCACATTCCTGCTTAACCGATGGAGTATGAGCCAATGGGATTGTAATTCAATCATTTCTAGCTCTTCCCTCTGTCATGAGAATGTCATGGCTGTTAGGAATTAATTGCTCCTCCAGCCTTGGTCCTAAAATGGAGACTCGGTGAGGAGCACCACAGCCCAATAGATCACCTGCAATATGTATGAGAAACAAGCCTTTGTTGTAATAATCAACTTGAGATGGTGGGTTGTTACTGCACCATGATAGTGAAAGCTGACTAACTCAACATTCCATCCACATTAAACTATTTTTAATTTCCTAACTGTGCCACACTTCTCACTTCTTGGCATTAGTACTGCCATTTCCTTTTGTGTAGATCACACTTGTTCTCCATTTTTAATTGTGAAACTCTTATTCAGCCCTTACACCTCAGCTTATAAACTGATCCCCCCAGGTGGTGTTAAGTGCCCTCCTATAAGCTCCCATAGCAATGATGCCTTTCCTGTCATAACAAGTAACCATGCTGAATCACAAATGCCATTTTATTGGTCTACAACCCTTGGGACACTGTTAGCTTCATGAGAGAAGGGGCCGTATCTTTATGTCTCTATTGTTTCCTCACTGTCAAGCCTAGTTCCTGGCTCACAATAAACTCATGGTACAATTTACTGAATGAGTTAATGAGTTAATGAACAAGTAAAAGAATGAGAGGCACTATGGTAAAAAGGTCAAGCATATACTCTTTAGATTATCTGGATTCAAATCCTGGTTCTCTCACTTCCCAGCAGGACTAGCTACATAATTTGTGCAACCCAAGCCAAAATGAAAATGTGGGACTCCTTGTCCAAAAATGATTAAGAATTTCAATATGGCAAAAGCAGACCATTAAATTAAACATCAGGTCCTTCTAAACATGGTGCCCTATACAACTGCATAGCCCCCATGCCCATGAAACCAATCCTGTTGCCTAGCTATGTAAACTTGGGCAACTAACCTCTCTATGTCTCTGTTTTCTTACGTGTAAAATGAAATTAAATAGGATTGCTGTGAGAATGAACTAAACTAATATACATAAAGTCACTGTAATGGTGAATCCTACATGAGAACTATCTTTACAGACAGGAAAAACTATGAATGTGAAAGCAAATTTTAATTATTTCAAATTTGCCTAAGATTTTCTACAAACTACAGAAGATTGGGGTTTCCAACTGGAGGTGATTTCCATGCCAGGGGACATTTACAGTATCTGGAGACATTTTTGGTTGTCACAACTAGAAGGTGCTTCTGGCATCTAGGGGACATAGACCAGGGATGCTGCTAAAATTCTACAGTACACAGCATAGCCCACACCACAAAGAATTAGCTGGACAAAATGGCAATAGCACCAAAGTGGAGAAACCCAGGCCTAAAGATTGATTTCTGAGCTTCCAAGGATAAAGTACTGAATTTTCCAGCCTCTCAGTTTCTCCATCCATAAAAGATGGCCAATAACACCTGAGCCTACCCACCTTAAAAGAATGTTGTAAGGATAAATTTAAGAGCAAAGAGCCCAGCTCTCAGAAGGGAAAGGGTACTATTACAGCCCGAGGTGTTATTATCAAGCTGTGCAGCCACTTTCACTCTCAGGAAGCCAAATGTTCTACTTGGAAATGATAATTTCCCTCCACTAAATGAACGTTTTACTTCCCAGAGGGAGTAATTTTATTCACCTTTTGCCATCATTGGATTGGACCCATTACAGCTGTTGTTCTTCCCTTATTTGAAATTTCATAACACACATAACCATAGAACCTCTCCTGGAGGAATGTACAGCCACTGCAGTAACACACCACACACATGTGCCCACGTGTAAACAATCTGCTAACCCATGGGCCGTGGGTATTTATCAATAATGTCTTCCTATCCAAATGTGTTTCAATGGGACTATTCGGTAGAGAAGAAAAAATAATGTTCTTATGAGTTGTAAGAGTTCACACCAGCCACTCTCCCAAATTCCAATGTGAGTTAACAGATAAATTTTAAAGCACAATTCTGATTTTCTGTTCATAAAGTGAATGCTTTGGAGACTAATTAGAATGGCAGGAGGTGGTGGGGAGGTAAAGGAACAAGAAAAAGTTCAAACAGGAAAAATAAAGAAGAGAATCCTAGGGAACCACAAATACGCTAGACCAATACTCTCAGATGCCTTAAATGTGTAATTAATCAATAGTTTATGCATGAAGATTGCACTGCTTGCATGAAATCAGAATGGAGCTACATTACAGCAATTAGAAGGAGCTAATGTCAGTGCATGAGCCCCCAGATGTTTAGATCAATCGCTTTCTAACAAAATCTGTGTTCACAAAATAATCCCAGGATAGGAAGTACTGACTGGGGAAAGATTTACCTAAAGCAAGTATTGTGTCAGTGTCCTGCTTTTTTCTCCCCCTTTGTCTGACAGCAGATTAGCAGTGCTGCCACAGGCATGCTGTGCAGGATGTTGAAGGTGAAAGCTGAGAAGAAGAGGGCTGCTGAGAACTATAGAACATGAAGCAACTTGCCAAGGTCTATCAGTGCCTGTACAGAGGAACTCATGGGTATGAGAACCTCTTTCTATGGCTTCCTCTGACCAGAAGAGGTAGAGTAGGCAGACAATGGTAATGATGACAGCAAGCACTATGGAAAGCATTGGGTGCTCTGGGGTCAAGGAAAAGGTCGCAGCTTTCCACTTTCCAGTGTTGGCACTGTATCTGTTTAGATGTTATGAGGACAGGCCACCATGATGCAATGGAAATGGAAGGGGACAGGGCTACAAGGGCCAATACCTGGACTCCAATTTCATCCTGCACCAGCTATCTGACCTAGACGTGATACCTGAGTCTCAATTTCCTCCTCTGTAAAATGAGGCTAATAATCCTTATAGGACAAGACTATGGCAAAGATTAAAAGAATTTATGAATAGAAAAGTTCATCATGCCTCACATACAGTTGTCACTCAGTGGATGCTTACTATTCATTTTTAAGAAAACCTTTATTTTTCCTATTCAGAATTGCCAATGGTCCTATGAAATCTTATTTCAAATGTACCCCTTTGCTAAAACTATTCTTCACTGGCCATGCAGCACTCAGAGCTCTCATCTACATTCTGTCATTTGCATGTGTTCCATCCCTGCCACAGCAATGCTGACATCCTGTTGACTGTAACTGCCCTTTACCTGTGTTGGAATTGTAACAGGAGGACCTAAACGAATTGCTGTCAATGGGTCAATTATTTTTTAATGTTTATTTATTTTTGAGAGAGAGAGACAGAGACAGAGCATGAGTGGGTGAGGGGCAGAGAGAGAAGAAGACACGGAATCTGAAGCACGCTTCACCCTCTGAGCTGTCAGCACAGAACAACACAGGGCTCAAACTCATGGACGGTGAGATCATGACCTGAGCCGAAGTCAGACCCTTAACCGACAAAGCCATCCAGGCACCCCTAGGGTCAACTTTAACATATAAAAGTTATACATTACATGGCTTGGTTCAGGAAAAAAATTAGACAGAACTGGTTCCATTGCATCATAGACCTCTCTCATGTGAGCTGAATAGAGAACTTAGGCCATGTTGGAGTAAGGTTAGAATGAGGAGAAAGTAAAGAAATTATAAGGATTCTGCCAACTTAGATTCCCCTCCCCCTGATCTATGAATAGCATGTGTTCCTACCATACCTCCTTCTCTCTTCCTTTTGTTGTAATTAGTGTTTTAAAAATCCACAGTGCCTTTCAGGTACATCACACTGAACACCGATTCAATTACAGTAAATTCACTAATTAATGGTGTTTAATTTTGCATCAACTCATGCACTTGATGTGCAAAGTCAAGTAAATAAATATACAATCCAAAAGAAAGGGAACATTTATTATTTTGCCAATTGAGTAAGACTTACTACTTCTGTCAAATAAATTAAGCTAAGTTACCCAGCAAATTCGAAACCTAACTTGCTGAACACATGATACTGAGTCCCTGATTTATCAGTGTAGCCATTTAACATCAGTCAGAATGAGCTGAGGAGCCTTTTTTTCCAGCCCCACTATCCTACCTTTTTTTATTTCATGTCATTAGTAATTAGACTCACTTTTTTATTCACTTTAGGAATAATATTTAAACATTCCACCCAGCAGTGACCGTACCACCATCTCCTAGATGTTGACAACTAAATGTTGTTGTTACTAACTGATTCCATTCTGTATCTGGACCAAAACCTTTAAAAAATATGTAAAATAACAGATTTTCAGTCTTACATGTGAGCTATGCTCAGCTGTTTTCGTGGAGTCTTAACTTTTTCTGGAGCTTCCCTGTGTCTTCTTCCTTCCCCTGTGTTTAGCTGTAGAACTATATAGAAATGAACCAAAAAGCAGCTGCATAATTAACAGCAATTAACCCTGAATGGAATTCAACAAAGGCAACACAATACTCAATTCTGCCCCCTATTCCCAACAATCCAATCAGAATTCTAATTCTGTAATGCCAAGAGATGGTAAAACAGGGACTATCTTCAGAACTGACATAGAGAATGTTAACAAAGCAAACTTAGATTTGATTCAAGGCTTAAGGCTGGTTGTTATTTTGAAAATTCTCGATCCATTGTTAATAAAAGCAATGCTTCAGTGACTTTCCTAGATCAGCTGTCCAGTAACAGGATTAAAAGTCAAGATTGTAAGGTTATAAAGAATAGTTTTTTGGGTTTTTTTAAATCTGTCCACCATGCCACATTGATCATAAATGACCAAGTCATCTGAGACTAATGCTGGACAATAGACAATCAGTGCCAGGCAGGCCCTGATAATATCAGGCAGCACTTAGAGCTCACCTGGCTGCCTCCCCCTGCCCCCCAAGATAACAGCAGTCATATGTTGTCCAGCTGCCCCTTCCAGTTTCTACTCTCACACTCACCACCAAAAGACTGAGTGAGGGTGTTAGAAAAGCTCCCATCCAATCAGCAGAGGCCAGACCAGATGGCCAGATGGCGAGTTTTGCTGCAGGGAAAGCTAATGGCCTCATGTGATAGTGAGATCATCCTCCAGCCTTTAGGGAAAGGAGACGGTGCTATTGAATTAACTTTGCAAAGGATCCTCCTTCAGCTTAATCAACATTTGTGGAAAAAGGAATTAGATTGTACTGTCTGTGGATGTGGCTAGCCACCTCTCACAGTCAGACATTGCTGGTCCTGATTACCATGGAAAGTGGACTTTATTTGTACAGCCAGCTCAGGTCTGAGAATATATCTATCAGCAATGATGATGGTTCACCTCCAACTCTTAGCATGTTTGCTTGGGGAAAGAAAAACAGGTAAACCCCCCCAAAAATTAAAATATGAAATTGCCTCCTAAGTGCAGATTCAGATTAACAGCTGCAAGACAAATAAAGTTGTTTTATTGTTGACCTTTAAATGCTTGGTTGTTGAAATCTGTGGAGTCTGTTGAAATTTTTGAAATGTGTTGAGTTTGCTTTTCTCCTCATCAAAGAACATCTTTTCAAAGCCTGAGATTGTTTAGCTTAGTTGGTTAGAACACAATATTAATATCAGTCCTATGGAGTAACTGCCTTTGTTCTATTCCAGGGCCATGAATTTCACCCCTGTATCTAGCCAGGAAAGTCCCATTGCTGTTCATACATAGTATGGATCAAACAGCTCAAACCTGTAGTTACCTCTAGGGAGGAAAAAAAAAAAAAGACAATGCTAAATAACTGCTCTGCCATAAACAGCAGCTTTGGGGTTTGTGTGGGTAAAGCATCTTAACCATACTAAATAAAAAGCACTGAATCCATTTGAGATTCAAAAAGATTGCTTTTAAATTGTCGTTAAGTGAATTCTGATTTTCAAGTGAAAATACCCACACACGGTAAGCATTTAATAAATAAGTATGTGCTGAATAAATGAGTAAAAGAATTTACCAACTTAGTTCAAAATCATGGGGAAAAAATAAAGAAGGCAGGTTTTGTTTAAATATACCTATCATATAAATATCACACAATTGAAGGATATGGTATTAAATCTAGGTATTTGAAACTATTTTAAGGGCATTTAGTCTTACAGAGAAGTATAATAGTCTTTTCTAAAACAGGATTTATCCCCTTGTAAAGCAGTATAATCAATTTTTGCTAACAGACATTTTTAAATCTGAATCAAAAACACATTTTTATTTTCTCTTTCCAGTAGTTCATCTTTACAAGTCACATCCAAGGAAGCAGAAGAGGCCATAACCCCATACCTCATGGGTACCCAATGAGCATCACTCAGCCCATCACCTCTACCATTATCCATCTTTCCTTCAGCTTCATCCTACTCTGCCTTCCTACGCCTTCTTTAAATAAATGCAGGCAAATGAACACTCATTCTTGACACAGGTTGAAAAAACTCAGAGAACTTACTAGAATGAAAATTTAGAAAACTCCAAATCCCAGAAAGTATGAATTGTGTTAAACAACAGCTAAATGCCTTTTAATAAGATGAGAGGGATTTTTTTTTCCTTCAGTAAAATTCAAGGTACCTAATTTCTTCCCAGTCTCTGCAGCTTACAATGATAAATATTAGCAAGATATATATAAGCAAATATGCAAGCAGGAAATTCACCAAGAATTCAAAACTAATACTGAAACACAGCTAACATTTTAGTTATCTATTAAAAATCAAATGGAAATAGAGAATACTTTTCTCATATATTTTTATTCAAAAGACAAAATTCTCAAAAGCCTACTATTCCTTCCTTAAAATCTAAATTAGTACAAATTATAAGACAAAGGCTAGTGTAAGTTATGATATTGTTGGCATCAAATTGTTCACTTCAGGATCTTATTTCAGATAAAAGCATATATACTGTAACATCTATCTAATTTCACTGAACAGATGTATTTCTGATAGTTTATATATACTCATTACTTAGTCATATTTACTTATTACCTTTCATTACAATTGAAGGTATATGGAAAACAGAAGTGTAGCCTCACATCATCATTGTCATCTTTGTCATCATAGGCATCACTTACTGTCATCATCATCATAAAAGCCAAAATTAATTGAACATTCTTTAGGCATCAAGTACTATACTTATAAAATTATTATGGTAACTGACCCAGAGTCACAGATCTTGCTAGGACAGAGCTGGAATTTAATTCAAGTCCATCATGCTCCAAACCCCACTTTATGCTGATAATCAAAACATACAGCATACTTTAAAACGCAAGAAAATATATTATGCAAGAAAGTATTAAAATGCAAAGAGAAATATATTCCTTACACAAGACAGTAATAAAATAACAAAGCCAACAATTCAACGGGAATGTAACTGGTTGTTCCAATTCATGTGTATACTAAAGTTGGACACACATAAAACTGAAAGCAATTTCTGTCATTTATTTCTAAATAAATAAAATCCATTCCCCATTAAGAGTTGATAATATTCAAATAGTGTTTGCTGGTCATCCTTTGAATTCAAAAATACTCAAAATAACTAATTGGGGCTCCTAATTGTTAGCGGTAGACCTGTTGGGTTACTACTTCTCTTCCCTAGTCCAATCCCTGGATATACCACATAGCTAAAAGAAAAGCACTGAAGATCTGAAAAAAAAATCAAAGATCCTGAGGTATCCCTGGGGAGACAGAAGGTTGTTGTGAAACCACATGGAGAGGAAAACAAAGTCTGCAGCAGATGGGGGCTGGATGTCACAGGAGAGGGTTAGATACAATGACAGAAAACAAACTGAGCAATCTAAACTGTAAATATAACACAAATATAAAAAACATAAAATGAGGATAAACGCATTATAAAAGATTTAAGGAAGAATAGGATCAGTCTGTAGTAGCAGGAAACAGTTATAAAAACAGAACAAAGTGGAATTACAGGTAGGAAAATAATTATCTATAGGAGAGGGAAGAAGTAGGTTGAAGTGACTGTGAATAGCAGGTGGACCTAAGTATACTTTGTTATACCCATTTGGTTTTGACATGATGTACACAATCATACAAAAAAAAAAAACTAACCAAAAAGCAATCTAAAAGTTTTAAGGCAAAATTACACAAAGAAATTTGATTTGACATCCTAAGAGCAATATATCATAAAGACAAAAAAGAACTGAAAAAAATTTTCAATAATCATATTTTAGGTGGTAGTATTGAGACTTGAATCTATAACCGTTGTAGTAGTATGTTATTTATATAGAGATACTGGAATTAGAAGCATGGGAAAAGGAGAAAATCAATGTAAATGGATGAGCTTAAGTAGAAACCCTTTAGTCTTGAATTCGAGTTAGAAATATCAATATGAATTCATAATGTATTTATTCTAAAAATATATGTATTATTTAGGTACAATAAAGACCAACCCAGAAACAACAAACTCCCTTGGTGCCCATTTGTGGTCTCTAACTACCATTTTTCACTAGAAGAAACTACAGCTTCTTAAAGAAATACATGATTTGAGACCTGAACTAGGAAATAAAGCTGAAATATTTTATTATATCAGTCACTAAACAAGGAAATTACCAAAGGCTTAAGAGAGTGAGCCAAAAGCACTTAGTAGCCAATCGAAAGGCTCCCACTGGCCAAATATGGAGCAATAAGAACTTCAAGAAAAACTGCAATGCATTTAAAGACATCAAATATATTTAAATGCATTTGCATATAATGCATAACATAATGATACCTAGAAAAAAAAAAGCAAAATGAAAATAACCTCACTCGTCACTTTGGGAAGATGCCAGGTTTTGAAATCATTACTTAGAAAATTGGTAAATGGGGGCGCCTGGGTGGCTCAGATGGTTAAACATCCAACTTTGGCTCAGGTCACCATCTCGCAGTTCTTGGGTTCGAGCCCTATGTCAGGCTCTGTGATGACAGCTCAGAGCCTGGAAGTCTGCTTCAGATTCTGTGTCTCCCTCTTTCTCTCTGCCTCTCCCCAACTTGTGTGCTCTTGCTTACTTGCTCTCTCTCTCTTTCTCTCAAAAATAAACATTAAAAATTAAAAAAAAAACTGGTAAATGATTGAAAAGAAATCAAGCAAATATTCTTCCTTTCCAATGTTAATTAACTTTAGGGTAAACTGAAGAATTGAGGGAAAGTTTCTCTTTGTAGACAGTTTCCTAGTGTTACCATAAAAAAAATTATGCAAACTGGGAAGCCTAAAAACATAAAAAACTTACTCTACGTAAGTTCTCGAGGCCAGAAAACCAAAGTCAAAATATTGGTAAGGCCATATTCCCTCCAGAGCCAATTTTCCTTTTCTTATAAAAACACCAGTCGTATCAGATTAAGGGCCAATCCTAATGAACTCTTTTTTTTTTTTTTTTTTTTTTTTTTTTTTTTAAAGAAAGAGAGCACAAGCAGGGGAGGGGCAGAGGGAGGAGAGAGAATCTTAGGCAGGCTCCATGCCCAGCACCAAGACAATGCAGGGCTTGATCTCATGACTGTGAGATCATGACCTGAGCCAAAATCAAGAGTGGGACACAAACAAATGAACCACCCAGGCACCCCATAATGAACTCATCTTGATTACATATGCAAAGATGCTACTTCCAAACAAGGTCACATTCACAGGTACAGGGATTGAGGTATACAACTCAATCCAGAACATACACTATTTCAGCTAATAAATGAGAATAAATGAGGAAATAAAATATCATCATTCTGCAACTCTTAATGAAACAATGAACCTAAACAATGACGATCAATGGCTGATATTATCCAACACCTAAAGAGGCCATTATGGTTCTGGTAGAAGGAGCCAGTCATTGAGAAGTTTTGTCCAAAATTCTAAACTAAATATGTTCAAACATCTATTTCTCACTACTAATTTTTAGCAAATTCAGGCATCATAGAAACAATTTTAAAGAACACCACAGGGATGCAACTAACAAAATTCAGACTGTGGGAAATTATACAAGAAAAAAAACTGATTTTTTTTCTGGTAAATAAATTAAGGGAGATCTATAGATTTAAAGAGATTACAGAGAAAACTCACACAATTGCATATATGCTCCATATTTCAAAACTAATTTTACCAAATAAACTATAAAATATAAAGGAATAAAATATTAAGAGATTATTAAATTATTAACTAAAGGATTAAACTATAAAAGATTAGAGAAATAACTAGATGTAAATACCAATTTTACATATTGACTGGATATTTAATAATGTTGAGGAATTAATGTCAATTTTTCAGAAAAGATTATGGTCTATGGTTATGCTTAGGAATAAATAATTCAGATCTCTGGTGACACATTCAAAAATATTTATAGATGAAATGTTATGAGGTTATTAGATTACTTCAAAATCATTTAAAGGGAAAGAGAAAAATTAGCAAGTATAAAAATAAGTTAGCCATAAAATGATAATTTTTTTAAGCCAGTGATACATTCATGGTGGTCTATTTTCCTATTCTGTCTACATTTGTGTATGTTTGATATGTCCCCAAATGAAATATTTTTCAAAAATATATATGTAATATATGAACTATAAATTCAATAATGAGGACAAAAAGCTAATCAATAAAGTCCAAAAACAAATTAATGGCTGAAAGATTAGATTGAGGAACTCTTCAGAAGATACTGGGAAGAAAGAAAGTGACACAAACAGAAATGTTGAGAGGTGCGAAGGATGAAAGAATTTTCAGCATTTATATAAGAGACGTCCCAAGAGTGAAGATAAAATGACTGATATTTGAATAAATAATGACTAAGAACTAAAGATGTGAAACACAAAATTTAAAAGAAAAATGGAATACCAGACAGGAGAGATTATTAACCAATTTTCAAATAATAAAAATATCCATATTAGACACATTATATGAAATGTAACAGTATCATAAAGGAAGAAAAAATTGAAAAGCATTTAAAGAAAGATCACTCATAAAAGATAATTATGGATTAAACTTTTTAATAATAACAGTCAATAAGACATCTGAGCAACATGTTAAAGTTTTGAAAGACAATAAATTTCAACATAAAACTTTATATTGCAGTTAAACTATTATTTAAATTTTGTGTCTATAGATTTATCTCAATGTAATCATATAGTATGTGATCTTCATATAAGTGACATTCTTCTTTCAATTAGCAAAATATTTTCAAGGTCCATCCATGCCTTAGTATAGTTCAGTATTTTATTTCTTTTTATGGGCAAATAATTCTACTGTATAGATTCACCACATTGTGTTTATCTGTTCATTGGTTGACGGACATTGGGTTGGTTCCACTTTTTGGTTATTATAAATAATAAATTTACACTTAATTACATATTTTGATGATGATGATGATGATGATGATGATGATGATAAATGCTGCTGTGGACACTTATGTTCAAGTTGTTGTATGGAAATATGCTTCCATTTGGCTTGGATAAATGCCACAGAGTTGAGTTTCTGGATCAAATGGTAACTCTATGTTTAACTTTTTTTTGAGAGAGAGAGAAAGAAAGAGACAGAGTGTGAGCTGAGGAGGAGCAGAGAGAGAGACAGAATCTAAAGCAGGCTCCTCTGAGCTGTTAGCACACAGCCCGACACAGGGCTCAAACTCATGAACATGACACGACCTGAACCAAAATCAAATGGTTAACCCACTGAGCCACCCAGGCACCCCACTATGTTTAACTTTTTGAGGAATTAACATGGTTTTCCAAAGTGACAGCACCATTTTACATTCCCACCAGTCAGGGTGTGAGGGTTTTAATTTCTCCACATCCTGACCATGTCTTTCATATTATCTCTTTTCCATTGTAGCCATCCTAGTGGGTTTGAAGTGTTATCTCACATAGGTTTTGATTTCCAAATCCCTGATGGTTAATGATATTAAGAATCTTTTCATTTATCTGTCATTTGTATATCTTCTTCAGAGAAATTTCTAAAACAAATGTTTTGCCTAAATTTTATGTCATTTGTTTTTTTGATTTTGAGTTCTAACAGTTCTTTAAATATTTCAGAGACAAGTCTCTTATAAGATACAAGATTTGCAAATATTGCCTCCCATTCTATAACTTATCTTTTCACTGTCTTGATGCTCTTTGATGCACATTAATGTTAATTTTAATAAACCTCGATTTATCTATTTTTGTGTCATATTGCTTGTAGTTTTGATGTTGTATCTAGAAGCCATTGCCAAATCTAAAGTCACAAAGATTTACACATATAATTTTCTCCTAAGAGTTTTATAATTTTAGTTCTCATGCTTAAGTCTGTAATCCAGTTTTAGTTAATTTTTGTATTCAGGATGAGGCAGGAGTCCAACTTCATTCTTTTGCATGTGGATAGCCATTAGTCCCAGGATGATTTGTTGAAAAGACTATTCTTTCTCCTTTGAATTGTTAAGGCACCTCTATTGAAAATCAATTGACCTTAAATGTAAAGGACTCTATATTCCACTGATCTTAATGTCTATCCTTATGCCACTACCACACTGTGTTGATTACTGTTGTTTTGCAGTAAGGTTTGAAATTAGTAATGTAAGTCCATCAAATTTGCTCCATTTTTCCAGATCATTTTGCCTCTTGGATCCTTGAATTTCAAAATGAATTTTAAGATCAGTGTGTCAATCTCTACAAAGAATAAAGTTGGGATACTAACTGAAATTGCATTGAATCTGTAGATCAATTTAGGGAGTATTTTCAGCTTAAAAGTATCAATCCTCTATAAACATGAGATGTATTTCCATTTACTTAGGTGTTCTTTCATTTATTTCAGCAATGTTTTATCACCTTCAGAGTATAAATTTAACATTTCCTCTTTTAAGTTTATCCATAAGTGTTTGTTTTAGATGCTATTTTATTTTTTTAATTTTCCTATTTGAGTGTAGTTGGCACAAAATGTTACATTAGCTTTGGGTGTACAACATAGTGATTCAACTTCTCCATATGTTATCTATGCTCACCACAAGTGTGGCTATCATCTGTCACCATACAATACTATTAACTAGCACTGACCATATTCCTTCTGCTGTAAATACCTATTCTCAAACAATTCCAAGAAGAAGAAGAAGAAGAAAGAGGAGGATGAGGAGGAGAGCTTCCAAATACCTTCTACAAGGCCAGCATTACCCTGACACCAAAACCAAAGACATCACAAAAACAAAACAAAACAAACAAACAAACAAAAAAAACCACTACAGGCCAAAATCTCTGATGAACATAGATGCAAAAGTCCTCGACAAAATATTATCAAGCTGCATTCAACAAAACACTAAAAGAATCATTCACCAAGATCAGGTGGGATTTATTCCAGGGATGCAAGATAGATCAATATTCACAAATCAATCAACGTGATATACTGCATCAACAAAATAAAGGATAAAAATCATATGATCATCTCAATACATGAAAAAAGAATTTAACAAAATTCAACATCCATTCATGATAAAAACTCTCAACAAAGTATGTTTAGAAGAAACATAATAAAGGCCATATATACAAAATCCACAGCTAACATCATATTCAATGGCGAAAAACTGAAAGGATTTCCTCTGAGATAAAGAACAAGGTAAGGGTAGGTGTTCATTCTCACAATTTCTATTTTACATAGTACTGGAAGTCCTACCCACAGCAGTCAAACAAGTAAAAGAAAAAAGAAGCATCCATACTGGTAAAGAAGAAGTTAAACTGTCACTATTTGCAGATGACATGATACTATAAATAAAAAACACTAAAGACTCCATCAAAAATATATCAGAATAAATGAATTCAGTAAAGTTTCACAATACAAAATTAATACCCAGAAGTTGTTAGTGTTTCTGGGGCACCTGGGTGGCTCAGTTGGTTAAGCATCTGAGTTTGGCCCAGGTCATGATCTCGCGGTTCATGAGTTTGAACCCCATGTCAGGCTCTAGATTAACAGCTCAGACAGAGCCTGGAGCCTGCTTCACATTCTGTGTCTCCCTCTCTTCTCTGCCCCTCACCACATGCTCTGTCTCTCTCTCAAAAGTAAACAAACATTAAAACAGATATTTTTAAAGAAAAAAATTATTAGTGTTTCTCTACACTAATAATGAAGTAGCAAAAAAGAAAAATTAAGAAATCCATTTACAATTATACTAAATAGAATAAAATACCTAGCAATAAACTTAACCAAGGAGCTAAAAGACCTGTACTCTGAAAATTATATGCTATTTTAAGTAAAATTATGTTCTCAATTTCACTTTTGGGATTGTTCATTGTTAGTGTATAGAAATACAGTTGACTTTTGTATATTGATCTTGAATCCTCTAAACTTGGGGGACTCATTTATTACTACTAAAAGTTTTAATGAATTCCTTATATTCAATATCATGCCATCTTTGATTAGAGAAAATTTTACTTCTTCTGTTCTAATTTGAGTGCCTGTCATTTCATTTTGTTGTCTAAAATTTCTCTGCTAAAATCTCTAGAACAATATTGCATAGAGGTGGCAGGAGCATACATCTTTGTCTTGCTTCTTATCTTAGGGGTAAGATATTCAGTCTTTTACCATTCTGTATGATCTTAGCTGTGGGTTTTTCACAGATAGCTTTTATCAGGTTAAGGAAATTCTCTTATATTCCTAGCTTGTTGAAATAGTGTTGGATTTTGAGAAATGCTTTTTCTGCATTTAATAAAATTATCAAGTTGTTGTTTTTTTATTCTTTATCTACTGATATGATGTATTACATTCAGATGCTAAACCAACTTTGCTTTCCTGGGATAAATCCCACCTGGTCTTGGTGTATAATTACTTTTCCTATATTCCCAGATTCTTTTGCTGGCATTTTGTTGAGCATTGTTTCATCTATATTCAAAAGAGATATGGATCTACAGTTTTCCTTTTTGTTGTTGCTTTTGACTGTTTTCTTATCAGAACAACTTATATTCTTAATACAAAACTTTAGATGCCTTCCCATTAAGATAAGGCAA
Source organism: Lynx rufus (assembly GCF_022079265.1). Lineage (NCBI taxonomy): Eukaryota > Metazoa > Chordata > Mammalia > Carnivora > Felidae > Lynx > Lynx rufus. The sequence goes on from NW_025814845.1 coordinate 51,831,354, forward strand.
ATACGATATGTCCTCAAATAGCATTACTATTTAACATAACATTCGAGGCTTAGGCAACTCTTTATTATAATAAAAGGGTGAAAGAATTTTATGAATTAAAAGAAAATAAATTTAACTTTTGTTGTTTGCAGATGTTATCATCATTTATGTAGACACTGAAGTATGCCAACTGTTAAAACTAATATGAATGCTCAATAATATTGCAAGCTGCAAATCCAACCTAAAAATGAATACTATTCCTATATACTAGTAATGGCTAACTGGAAAATCTTGTGCAATCTGAAATATCATCCAAAATAGCAACATAAAATTTAAATAATCTAATAATTATGTAACAGTCTTTTAAATCAATCAGGGGAGCCTGGGTGGCTCAGTCGGTTGAGCGTCCAGCTTTGGCTCAGGTCATGATCTCACAGTCTGTGAGTTCAAGCCCCATGTTGGGCTCTGTGCTGACAGCTCAGAGCCTGAAGCCTGCTTCGGATTCTGTGTCCCCCTCTCTCTCTGCCCCTCCCCCACTCATGCTCTGTCTCTCTCTGTCTCAGAAATAAACTTTTAAAAAAAATTTGTAATAAAGAAATAAATAAAAACTCTATTAAAACACATGAAATTAGCCTACACTTTGATTTAAAAAGCATATCATCTACAGATACATATCACATATATAGAGGGAATGACTTAACACTTTCTAGGTCAATTATCTCAGATTAGTTCACATATTCATTGCAATTTTGATCAGTATTATAGTCAGATCTTTGGAGGAATTTGGCAAACCTATTCTTAAATTTATATGGAAGGATAAATGCTATTAAATAACTAATTCAACTTAGAAAAAGAAAAATACAGAGATGAAACATTTTACCAAATATCAAGGCAGACAATAAATGCCATAATAATAAAAATAATTATCATGCTTACTCAGGAACAAACAAAACAAACAATGGTACAAAATAAAGTTTAGAAATACAATCATAAATTTTACTTCCACATTTAGATATTTTATTTTTAGTTATTTTATTTATTTATTTATTTATTTGAGAGACAGAGAGAGACAGAGTGAGACAGAGAGAAAGAGAGAGAGATGAGGGGGCAGAGGAAGACAGAGAAAGAATCTTAAGCGGGCTTCCTGCTAAGCGTGGAGACCATCATTGGGCTAGATTCCACAAGCCTGGGATCATGCCGAGTTGAAATCAGGAGTCAGACACTCAAGTTACTGAGCCACCAGTTGCCTCCTACATTTAAATCTGTAATCAAACTGGAAGACATTATTTAGGGTGCCAAGTAGGCATTTAGCTTTATTTCTCTGCATTTATTGAGAAGGTTTGCCCTACACCATCCATCAAACAATCTGTCTTTCTCCTATTGGCAACTGTGTCATATATCAGACTTTTACATACACATGGAATATTAACATATAATCAATTTGTAAACAGGAAAATATGGAAACATTTGTAAGGTAATGACAGCTTTCTGGGGTTTGATATTTTTACTTCAAGGGCTCTATCTCTGTAAAAAGTTTATTAAAATATTCAAGTATGTACAATATGAGTAGAGGAACTGAACAGACATTTTTCCAAAGAAGACAGGTATATAAAAGATGCAATATGCAATAGGCAACAGGTATATAAAAGATGGTCAACATCACTAAACATCAGGTAAGTGCAAACTAAAAACATAATGAGTTATCTCCTCACACTTATTAGAATGGTTATCACCAAAAAGACAAGAGGAAACAAGTGTTAGTGAGGATATAGAGAAAAGAGAATACTTGTGGACCATGAGAGGAACACAAATTAGGGCAGCCACTGTGGAAAACAGTATGGAGATTCCTCAAAAACATTAAAACCAGAACTACTATGTGATCCAGCAATTCCAGTTCCAGATATATATTTTAAAAATACTAAAATAAGAATTCAGAGATATATCTACATTCTCATATTCGCTGCATTATTTATAATAGACAAGATATAGAAACCACCTAAGTGTCTATCAATGGGTGAATGGAGAAAAAAGATGCAGTATATATATATATATATATATATATATATATATATATATATATAATGAAATACCTTTCAACAATGAGAAAGAAGGAAATCTTGCCATTTGTGACAATATGGATAGATCTTAGAGGCATTATGCTAAATGAAGTAAGCCAGACAGAGAAAGACAAACACTGCATGGCATCACTTACATGTGGAACCTTAAAAAAAAAAAAGTGTCAAACTCTTAGAAACAGTGGTTGCCAGGGACTGTGGGGTGGAGGGAGTAGAAAAGTTGGTTAAAGGGTACAAAATTTTAGCTATAAGATAAATATAATCTAGGAATCTAATATAAAACATGGTGACTATAATTGATAACACTGTATTATATAATCAAAATTTGCTAAGAAAGTAGAACTTAAATATTCTTAGCAAAAAAAAAAAAAAGATAAATGTGTGAGGTGATGGATAAGTTAATTAACTAGATGGTGGGACTCCTTTCACAATATATATATCTAGTTACCATATGTACACTTTAAATATCTTACAATTTTATTTGTCAATGATACCTCCATAGAGCTGGAAAAAAAATTTCAAGCAAGGATAGCATTGGGATCACACACACACACACACACACACACACACACACACACACAACCAGTAAAATGAGGTAAAATGATACCAGAAACTGAAAAGATAATATTGTTAGAAGTGGAGGAGAGACACTGAAGTATTCCCCAAACTGAGAAGCCATTTTGAGACCAGTTTTATTCAGGGTAACTAAGTGACAGGAGTGGGGGTTGGTATCAGCTGGAGGACAGTCCATGGCAGCTGCAGTTATTTTCCACAAAGCCCAGACCTTAGTCCACACATTTTATAAAGAGGACATGCATGGTAGTGAGGGCAAGGGTTTCCACCTGCACCTCAAAGGACTTGCATGCACCTAATAGATGGCTAATCTTTAATTAGATCCTGTGGCACCACCTGTGCATTAGGAAGGGGCAACACTACGTTATCTCTAACAGATTCATGGGAGGCCAGAGCAAGCCTTCTTTGTCCCATCCTCAGCAGGCATTTCTAAGGTACACATACTAATCTTCAAGGACCCTGGAACACGGAGCCCCAAGAGAGGTGGCCAAGCAAACATGAACAAGATTGAGGGCCAGAGATGGAGTCAGTATTGTTACAACCCTACGATTGTCAAGAGAGTACTTCCAATTCATTTATTCAAAGTTCTTGTTAAGGAAAACTATATATAAACCTTTTAGGATTTGATTTTTTAAAAAGATCTTGAATTAGATACAAGTGAAAGTAATGTCTTTTATTGAAACATCTAACCTCTAACATCTACCACAAGAGAAGAAAATCTGTTCTTGCATTCAGTAGCATGTATCAAGTATATTAGCTGAATCACTATATTCTATTCCTGAAACCATCATTATACTGTATGTTAACTAACTTGGCTTTAAATAAAATTTAAAAAATTAAAATTAAAAAAAGAAAAAAAAATGTCCTAGCTTTAATTGATTCAGCTCTAAAATACCAGAGTATCACATCACAAGATGGTGCAAGGAAAGGAAGTTACAGATGAATGGTGTCAATATAAAACAATCGATAAGCATGGAGGACTAGATTTCAGGAGAGATCCAAAATAGCATCCAAACTGTACGGTGAACTCAAATTCAATATCTGCAGGGGTCTATAATCCAATATAGTGGGTGGGAAGCAGAGGAAATTTTCAAGAAATGGCAACATTTAGAGCTGAGCAAGTGACAATAGGACCCAGAAACCACAGAAAATGAAGAAATGGTGACAAAGGAAGACTATACAGTGTCACAGCCTAACCTAGCGTAGTGACGTCCTGCCAGAAGTGAATGAAAAAATAACAAAATCAAAGCAGAAACCCAACCACATGAATTTGGAAAATACAATGGGGATTACAAAAGCCTTCCTATCAGACACTACAGGGTCCCAGGATTAACTTTATGCACTACAAACACCAGGCCTATTACAGCACGATGAATAACAGCCTCCACTTATGGCTGGCCATGGACTTCCTAAAGCACAGACTGCCATCGGAGGTGAAGAGAATTGGCAACACTAGGTCTGCAAGCCAAAAACAGCAAGGACTGCAAAGGCTAAGGAAGGTGGAATTCTATAACAAGGTAAACCATATCAACTGTATGTCAGTGAAAGGTTTATCTATCCAGATATTTTATTCTACCTGAACAAACACATAGAATAACCTTGAAATGTGCATTAGTTCAAGTCACATGTTTCTAAATATATATGACATAAAGGTGACCAATAGCCAAACGATAGATTGAACCTTCACTGTTGGTTATGGACATCTTGGTGCTATGGGAAAAGATAATTGTGACTGTCTTACACATACTGTGTTGTACTCAAATAATCTGTAAGTGCCTCCTCCAAATATAAAAAAACAGTCCACCTAGGAAAGAATAAAATTGGTGTACCATCTACTTTTGGAAATTCATTTTCAATTATTTTATAGTGTCTTCGTGCTGTAACATTTTTTATATTAATTCTGAATGAAATCAGAGTGAACAACAGGACTGTTTTAAAAAAATAAATGTACAACCTACCAAAGGTGATTCTCATGTAATTGACTTTGACTTTCTAGGGAGGAAATATTTTACTCATTTAAACATTCTGATTTGAGCTCCATTTCCAACTCAACGGGAAGATCACAATTTGGAAATGACAAGACCACCCATCAGAAAACCTCCCTTTGAATATTTGTTCCACAGGCTCCTGCTCATTGAGTTAGAAAAAGGAAGCCTAGGAGTACAATGACCTTAACTTCTAGAGAAGGGGGTTCTGAAGCCTTTGAGCACATACTAAGTTGTCAGTTCGTTGAATCATAAGTGAATCTATATCTCCGTATCTTTGCAATAGACTTATTTAATATTGTAAAAAGAGGACTCATGGAAAACATTTTGGGAATAAGATAGAAAGAAGGACTACTATCTGCCTGCTTTAAAAAGGGGGTTCTGGGGGCACCTGGGTGGCTCAGTCGGTTGAGCATCTGACTCCGGCTCAGGTCAGGATCTTGCAGTTTATGAGTTCGAGCTGTACGTCAGGCTTGCTGCTGTCAGCCTGTCAGTACAGAGTCTATTTCTGATCCTGTGTCCTCCTCTGTCTGCCCCTCCCCTGGTTGTGCTCTCCCCCAAAATAAATTTAAAAAATTTAAAAAGGGGGAGGTTTGATAAGAAGATCAATACAGATTTAGAAAACTATTAAAACTTCAGCTACAAAGGAAATGAAAACCGTGAATTGTCTGTATTCCTGCCATCTCCTCATCCATCCATCTTATAATAGCCTTATTGCAACTAGACATAGGGTGATGAATGCAGAAATGTCAGACAGAAAGGAACATATAAAGATAAAAGACTAAAGGGGGAGAAAAAAAACCCACACAACAAAGAAGTGACTGCATGTTGCTTTTGTCATCATTTTGTTTCCAAAAGCTGCCTGGGTACGAGTTAAAAGCCAGAATTCCATAAAGACAGAAGCAATCCACAAAAGAACCCTAATGTGTCTGAAAAAAAAATTATAATACAGAAAAAAAAATGGATAAAGCTACCACCAAAAGGTTCTCTCTCTGTCCCTTTAAAGTAAAGCTCTAAACTCACACACTGAAAGCTTTTATTTAAGGATCTCAAAGCACTTTACCAGCAAGTAATTATCCTAGCATTTCCTACTAACAGTCGAAAACTTGGAAATCTTGAGACTCAAGTTCAGTAGTGTCTTCAAGTCCTATAATGCAGAAATATAGAGTATAAGTTACTTACTTGAGCACCATAACCATCATTAAAAAACCTATTGTTGCTTTGCTTCCCTCTGCTTTAACCACTCTTTTCTTCCAAAAAATTGCTCATTGCAATCTGCCAGAGATGGGGGGGGGGGGGGGGACTCACCTCCTAAAGAGTCTTTTCTCTGCCAAGACATTAACCTTACACACCAAATATGTATCATCTGTTATACTATAGATTTTAGTTGAACCAAATTGCACAGAGAAGAATTTCTCACTGCTAAAAAAAAAAAAAAAAAAAAAAAAAAAAAAATCCTAAAGCTCATTAGCAATGTTTGTAAGGACTCTGCTCCTTCCAAATTTTCATTGATCCATAATACAAATATTTAAATAGATTTTCTTTTCCGATTTTACTCCCCCTAATTACACAAGAATTATCTTATGTAAAAATAAATTAATAATAATAATAATAATAATAATAACACTGTTCCATTTTTTCCCCAAGTGGTACAACATATCCTCTTAAAGGGAAATTTTTTTAGGAAAAATTCATCGATTTGTAATATTAATAGAGAGTCTTCCACAAGAGACTGAATATAATTAGTTGAAGTAAAAGTTCATGGGGCGCCTGGGTGGCGCAGTCGGTTAAGCGTCCAACTTCAGCCAGGTCACGATCTCGCGGTCCGGGAGTTCGAGCCCCGCGTCAGGCTCTGGGCTGATGGCTCAGAGCCTGGAGCCTGTTTCCCTCTGTGTCTCCCTCTCTCTCTCTGCCCCTCCCCCGTTCATGCTCTGTCTCTCTCTGTCCCAAAAATAAATAAACGTTGAAAAAAAAATTTTTTTTAAAAAAAGTTCAATAGTAAGGGGATACATCTCTGAACAACAGAAATAGAAGTCTCTGGAGCTTCTGGAGAATATCTAGGACTGAAGTGTAAGAAGGGAAAAGGGAGAGAAAAGAAGGGGAAAAGAAACCAAGCTGGGGACAACAGTCTGTGGATTATGAATTGTTACTCATTCCCAAAATCTCACTCCTCAAAATAACTTCACCAAAGTCAATTTGATTGTCCACTCTAGAAAGTAAATGAAGGCACTTGTCATTGATCCCCTCCACTGCACCAAACCCATCAGATGAAGAATCAGAATGAAGATGAAGCATGGTTGGGGCAGTGGGGAGAGAAGAATGGAATTAAAACTGAAACTGAATTGAGGTTGTTGCTTTTCATTGATAGGAAAAAATAAATACAACTATGGATCTTAATTATAGTGGTAATGAATAGACAAATAAAAAGAGAATGCACTCTTTCCACCCAAGGATCCAGGAAATAAAAACAAATCTGAACAAAGGAAATTTTATCTCCAATCAAAAGTGGGAAAGAAATAAAGCACGGTAAGTATGAATACAAAATAAAGTGTTAGAAATAAGTCCTGACTTACATTAATTATAATAAGTAGAGTTAAGCTCACTTTTTTTTCATTTTTTTAATGTTTACTTATTTTTGAGAGACAGAGAGAGAGAAACAAAGAAAGAAAGTGTGAGCAGGAAGGGTCAGAGAGAGTGAGGGAGACACAGAATCTGAAACAGGCTCCAGGCCCTGAGCTGTCAGCACAGAGCCCAATACATGGCTAGAACGCAGGAACTGTGAGATCATAACCTGAGTTGATGTTGGATGGTTAACCGACTGAGCTACCCAGGTGCCCTGAGTTAAACTCACTTTTTATGAAATAAAAACTTTCAAAATAAATTTTTTACAAATAAATCCAACAATGTTATTCTAGAAGTCTCAATAACAAAGAAATAGATGTAAAAAGATGCAAAACAAATGGATGAAAATATATGTTAAGCAACATGTACCAGCTAAAATATAATTTAAGGTAAAAAATTCCATAAAAGATAAAGATGAGCATTTCACCCTGGAAAAAGAAACAACATGCTAATAACTTAATAATCATAAATACAGACACTCAATAATAGGGCCTCAAAACATGCAAAGCAAAAACTTAAATACCAGGAATAAATTAATCTTTAGTTTTAGTAGAAATTCAAACACATTCATCTAGAAACTAACAGATTGGGATGCCTGGGTGGCTCACTCGGTTAAGTGTCCCGACTTCGGCTCAGGTCATGATCTCGAGGTCCGTGAGTTTGAGCCCCACGTCAGGCTCTGTGCTGACAGCTCAGAGCCTGGAGCCTGCTTCAGATTCTGTGTCTCTCTCTCTCTCTGACCCTCCCCCATTCATGCTCTGTATCTCTCTGTCTCAAAAATAAATAAACATTAAAAAGTTTTAAAAAAATAAAATAAAATAAAAACCAACAGATCAAGCAAAGAAAAAAAAAGATTAGAAGAATATCTTTATGATTTTTTATTGAAGTATAGTTGACACAATGTTACATTAGCTTTAGGTGTTAGAATTATATTTTCAACTTTGACCTAATGAATATATCAAAAAAAGTAGGTCCAGTAAACATAGAATGTACATTCTTTTCACATACACAGAATATACTCAAAAATCCATCATGAATCAGGTTAAAAAGTAATCTGATGAGGTAAGCATTACCTAATACTAAAACAAGACAGAAAAGAAATCTATAGACCAATATCTTTCATAAAGAGAGACGCAAAAATTACCAACAAAATATTAGCAAATTGAGTCCAAACATGTATAAAAAGAATCATGCATCATGATCAAGTGGGATTTGTCTCAGGTATACAAGGCTGGTCCAATATTCAAAATTTAATTACTATCATCCATTACATCAATAGGCTAAAAAAGAAATGTCACCATATAAATAGATGCAAAAAAAGCATTTGACAAAATCCAATACCCACTCATGATAAAAAGTTTCATGATATGAACTAGGAATAGAGGGGAAATCCTCAATTTGGTAAAGAAAATCTACAAAAACCTATAGCTAACATCATACTTACTGGTGAGAAAATCAGAGCTTTCCCGCTAGATAAAGAACAAGGCAAAAAATGTCCTCTCTCATCAATCCTTTACAACACCATACTGAAAGTTCTGACTAATGCAACAAAACAACAAAAGGAAATAAAAGATATACAACTTGGCAAAGAAGAAATAAAACCAGCATTGTTTTCTGCAACTATCACTACAGATGACATGATAATATATGTAGAAAATGTGAAGAGACCAACAAGAAACTATTGGAACTAATAAGTGATTATAGCAAGAAGTGAAGGATACAACATTAATATACAAAAGTCAATCACTTTCCTATTTGCCAGCAATGACCAATTGAATTTGAAATTAAAAACACAAGGGGCGCCTGAGTGGCTCAGGCAGTTAAGTGCCAACTTTGGCTCAGGTCATGATCTCAAGGTTCATGAGTTCAAGCCCCACATTAGACTCTGTGCTGACAGCTCAGAGCCTGGAGCCTGCTTCAGACCCTGTGTCTCCCTCTCTCTCTCTGCCCCTCCCCCATTCTCTCTCTCTCTCTCAAAAATAAAATAAACTTTAAAAAAAATTAAAAACACAATACCATTTACATTAGTACCCACAAAAATACTTAGGTATAAATCTAACCAAATATGTACAGTATCTGAGGGCAACTACAAAACTGATAAACAAAATCAAAGAATTAAATACATGGAGAGCTATTCCATGTTCACAAATAGGAAGACTCAATATTATCAAGACATCAGTTCTCTTCAACTTCATCTTGGGATTCAAAGAAATCCCAATCAAACTCTCAGCAAGTTATTTTGTGAATATTGACAAGCTGAGTCTAAAGTTTATACAGAGAGGCAAAAACCCAGAATAGTCAACACAGTGTTGAAGGAGAAAAAGAGGACTGAGGCTACCTGACATCAGCATTTACTATAAACCTACAGTAATTAAGAGAGTGTGGTTTTGGTGCAAGAACAGACAAACAGATCAGTGGAACAGAAAAGAATACTGAGAAATAGACACACATAAATTCAGTCAACTGATCTTTGACAAAGGAGCAAAAGAAATATAATGGGAAAAATATTGGCTTTTAAATAAATGATGCAGGAACAACTAGATATGAACATTAATAAAAAAATGAATCTAGACACAGACACTACACTCTTCGTAAAAATTAGTTCAAAAACAGATCACAGGCCTAAATGTAAAAATAAAAAAACTATAAAACTCTTAAAAGACAAATAGGAGAAACCTAGATGTCCATGCATAATCCGTGAAAGAAATCACTGATTGGCTGGACTTCATTAAAATTAAAAACTTCTGCTCTTTGAAAGACACTGTAAAAAGAATGAAAAGACAAGCCATGGACTGGCAGAAAATATTTGCAAAGAGCACATCTGACAAAGGACTGTTACCCAAAACATATAAAGACCTTGTAAAATTCAACAAGAAAACAAATAACCCAATTAAAAATGAGCCAAAGACCTTAACATATACCCCACCAAAGAAGATAGACAGATAACAATGAGTACGTGAAAAGGCCAACCACATCACATGTCAACAGGGAAACCCAAATCAAAACAAGAAACAGCCAAAATCTGGAATATTGACCAACCCTAAAAGTTGGTGAAGAAACAATATCAGACACTCTCATTCATTGCTGGTGGGAGTTACAAAATGGCACAATTTGGAGGACAGGTTGTTTCTAACAAAACTAAATAACTTTTACCATGATATGGCAGTTGTGTTACTTGCAGTCACTGAAAATTTTGAAAAGTTATATCCGCACAAAAACCTGCTCATTGATGGTTGCAGCCACTTATTCATAACTGCCAAAACTCAGAAGGAACCAAGATGTCCTTCAGTGAATGGATAAACTATGGTGCTTCCACGCAGTGGAATACTACTCAGCACTAAAGGGAAATGAGCTCTCCTTTGAAGAACACATGGAGGAATTAATAAGTGAAAAAACAATCTGAACAGGCTACATACTGTCTGAATCCAATTATATGACATTTCTGGAAAAGGCAAAACTATGGACACCGCAAAAAGGTTATTACCTGCCAGGAGTTAAGGGGTGAAGGGAAGACTAGGCACAGCATAATTTTCAAGGTAGTGAAACCATTCTCTATGATACTACATAGATACATGCCATGGCACATCTGTCCACACCCATGGAAGGTACAACACCAAGAGTATACCCTAATGTAAACTATGGACCTTAGTTGATAATAACGTGTCAATGTAGGTTCATCAGTTCTAACAAATGTTCCACTGCAGTGAATCCTAGAGGCCCAATCCTCCAAATGCCAATGTCCAAGGCTGCATGCAGAAATGTGATGTGCAATGCCATCCTGAAATCATCAGATAAGGTGTGTCAGGCCAGCAGAGGACCAGAATGGCAGCTTACCTGATAACACCCGGGGTCTGGAAGCTTCGGCCACCTTCCAAGGTCAGTCAGCATTCTCCTCTTTCTCGTCTTCGTGCAGCCCTGTGTATGGTCCCCTCCAAACCCCACTTGCTCTACATCCACACAAATCACAGGCAATGGAGGCAGGTTGGGCTGAGGTCTGGTCCCGGTGAGTGGAGCGTGAGGTTTCCCTGGGAGGCAAACAGGATGTAGTTGGAGCCGGCGGGGTCTGCATTGTGGCTCTGGGTGTGTGAGGGGCAGTAAGTGTGATTCCAGATGGAAGGGCAAGGAGAGGAAAAGCTGAAATGAGCAGAGCAACAGAGGCAGCTGAGAGAATGGCAGGAGAGGGCCCCAGCCACTGCTGCTGACACCACTCTTCCCAGAGGAAGCCTAATCTCACGGGATCTCAGAAGATCTGTGGGGACTGGATAAGAAACACCTGAGTGCCACAGGTGCCAGAGGTCTCTCATCACAGACTCATAGTTGAGGAGTCCGACACATGGCACCTATCAAGCAAACCCCAGTCCTCATGGACACCTCCCCAAATGCCCTAATCAGAGTCACGATGCGGTGGTGTTTCGCCCCATGGGCCCAGTCAAGCGTAAGGGACCAAGCTCTAGCCCAAAAGCAGTTCAGGGGCAGGACTACCAGAAATCGGAATGGGGGAGTGAACTGCTCATACTTGCAGCGCAAGCCTCTCACCTTCCAGAGACCAAAGGCACCGGGATGGTAACCCAGGCTGCTGGCACTGAACCCTGGGTCCCCAATCCCATGTCTGCGAAGGTCCAAGGTCACAGAAACCTGAATGCACAGTACCAATCTGAAATCGGGAACGTCAGGCCAGCAAAGGTCCTGAACGGGAGCTCATCTGGTAATACCCGGTACTGTCACGGCTTTGGCCGCCTACCTCCGTCTCCAAAGCTCCTCCTCCTTCTCCTCTTCCTGCAGACCTGAGAATAGTGCCTTCCAAACGGGACCTGCCCCTACCACAGACTGTGTCACCCTCGCCTGTTAAGGCCTCCAATAGCTACTACAGTTTAAAACAATTAGAAATCAAAAGGATAGCAAAAGAAAATGAAATACCATATAATTGAAAACCCATTATCCTACATCCCAAAATCAATGGGTCAGAGTAAATAGCTCATATTATGAAATACTTAAAGTACCATGAAAGGACTGCACACCATAATTTTGAAAGCAAAGTTACATATATGAAGTAAAATGTAGATGAAAACATCTAACAGGGAATAAAATGCCTAAAATTAGTTGAGCATTCAACTCAAAAGTTAGAAAATAAGCAATGGAAGATTTTTTGCAATAATACTTTTTAAAACTATGTAAGAAACCAATAATTAAGATAAGAGCAAAAATCAATGAAGTGGAAAAAGAAGAGAAGGATTAACAAAACTAAATCTATTTTTAAAAGGCAACTAATAAGGCAATTCTCTAGTAAGATTCATGAAGAAAAAAGAAAACACTGATAAATAAGCAAGATTCAGAATGAAAGAGGGAAACTCACTGCTTATAAAGCAGAGATTTTTATTATTATCATTATTATTATTATTATTATTATCAATCTTTTGATTGCCAAGATTGGCCAGGAAATATTTCCTAAGAAAAAGGACTAGACATGGTAAGTAACCATTAAAAGTAATAGGATGATTGGGGCACCTAGGTGGCTCAGTCGGTTAAGTGTCTGACTTTGGTTCAGGTCATGATCTCATGGTTTGTGAGTTCAAGCCCTCCATCATGCTCTGTGCTGACAGCTCAGAGCCTGGAGCCTTCTTCGGATTCTGTGTCTCTTTCTCTCTGTTCCTCTCCTGCTTGCACTCTGTCTCTCTCTCTCTCTCTCTCAAAAATAAATAAAGACTAAAAAAATTTGTTTTAAAAAAAGGTAATAGGATGATAGATGAAAACATCTCTTCGAAAGTCTCCACCCAGATAGTTTATCCAGACAGTTTTTACTAACCATTCAAGGAACACATAATAACCTACAGCTTCTATAATTTTTTTCTAGAGTACAGAAATAGAGACAAAGTGGCCTCTAATTTTTATAAGACCAGTATAACATATATGACAAAATTAGACACTTAAAAAATTAACGTTTTAAATCATTTCCATTTGTGAATATATTTACAAAACTTCTATGTAAGGATTACCTAAATGAGTCCAACAGTATTTTGTAGACACTATAAGTTCTATTGTTTTTATAAATTATACTAATTTTACAAATTTAAAGATGCTCCAAAATTAGGTAACTTATTAGTTACAGTAAATGATTAAAGGGGAATAATATGTCATTTCAAATAATGTAAAAATGAAAATATTCAATAAAATGTAACTTTTACTTATTTTTTAAAAACTCTTAGCAAAATAGACAAAGAGGAAATCTTTAACTGTGTTCAGGTGCCTAGAAAAACATACTGCAAACATCATGCATGCTTCATGGAGACCAATACAATCAAACAAGATAAAAAGAGACTTAAATATTCAAATAAAGGATCAAAATGTCATTTCAAAAAGATAGGATCATGAATATAGAAAAAAAGGAGAATCAATGGATAAACTTCTACAACTAACAACAATGTAGCAATAAGAAACTTAACGTCATACAAAAAAAAAGCAAAGTTACTCTATGCCAATAGTTACTATTTAGAGTAATATGCCAGTCATAATAACAATAAGATCTGTAAGGGTCGGATTTAACCTAACAAAAGCTTTTACAAAGCCATTCTGGAAAACAGGTAAATGGCGTTAAATGGCATTTAATATACATCCAGATAGACCAAAATAGGTGGAGAGATATCCCATACACATGAATCAATGAATGAATGAATGAATGAATAGAAATTCATTCAGCAATTATTTATTGAGTTCCTGCTGTGTCAGACTCTCATCTAGGTTGCAGCAGTGAAAAAGAAAATGAAGGAAAATTTGTATCCTCATAGATTATATATAAATATATAACTACATGAAGCCCATAATAAAATAAATATGTCTATTTCTGCCAAGTTAGCCTTCACATTCAGTGGCAAATGCAGTCAAAACATTTAAAGAGTTTAAAGGAATTTACCACAGGACCATATTGTCATAGTTTGTATTCCACATGAATGGTGACCCTTGGACTCACACGATGTAGCAGTCATAATTTGCAAATTTTAAAATAAAAAAGAAAGTTCTAAAAATAACTGTATAATTCTGAATAAGTAGAGAAAATAGCAGATCTTAAATCAACAAGATATTAAGATATTTCACAAGGCTTTAGTAATTAGGGCAGTGTTATAATAATAGGAAAGAAGCCAGATCTAGAAACAGATCCATGTGTGTGCAGAGATCCACCCATGTATAGTTATCATATCCACTTTACACCAATGTGACTCACAAATATGATAATTCAGACAACATGAAATGTTAGAAAGAACTGTGGGGTTATGAATTATTGGGATCATTTTGAGGTACATGAGTTTGATAGACTAGTGAAACCAAGTATATGCACACCCTGTGCCCTACTCCACTTTTGGCATCTTTTTTTTAAGTTTTTATTTAAATTCCAGTTAACACACAGTGTAATACCAGTTTCAGGTGTACAGTGTAGTGATTCAACACTTCCACACATCACTGGGTGCTCATCAGGACAAGGGCAGCACTCCTTAATCCCCATCACCTATTTCACCCATCCCCCCACCCACCTGTCCCCTGGTAACCATCAGTCTGTTCTCTATCACCAAGAGTCTGTTTCTTGGTTTGCCTCTCTCTCTCTTTTTCCCCTTTGCTTGTTTGTTTTGTTTCATAAATGGAAGCATCTTTAAATATCCAAGTTGAAAGATAAATAAAATGTTGTGTTAGGTATGATTGCTAAAATTACATATATCAACATAGATCTTAGAAACTAAAGTTTTGTGAAAAATATCAGATGTAGAATGAGAAGCACATCAAAATGCCACTGTGTGAATGTTTTAAACACATAACATATATATTAAACATATTACAAACATAAAGTATATTACATATTACCATACATTTTATGATATGCATTTGTATAAAAATAAGGACACAGAAGGTAGATTCGTATGGAAAGTAGATGTGAGTGGGAAATTTTATACAAAAATATTTTTTTTAATTTAACAGAGAAACACAAATAAAGTCTATTGTATTCATGAATACTTGCTCGAGTGATATTTTGGCACTGAAAAATCAATTAAAGAGCTAGATTTCACCTTGGAGCGATACACTGAAGAACAAAAACAAAGTAAGAAGAAAAAAAAACCTGAAGAGTTCCAGGCTACCTAAGTTTCTCATTGCCCTCTCTACACAAAGAATAAACAGACATACTGATAGAGGCTCTGAATTTCTACAGACCATAGAATCGGAGAATTGAAGTCACCATTCTCAGCTAAGTAACACAAGGCTATAGTAGCTCCCAACTGATGTCACACATTTATAACAATCAACCTTTTATTGAGGGCAAAGGCTGTGTCTTCATTTAGTTAATCTCATGAACTCACAGTATGTTTCTTATGCATAAGATATTGTGCTAGAAGTTGATAGAAAGAACAGAAATGATGTTTTTTTAATTGAATCTGTAGAACTTTAATTTGTAGAATGTTCAAAATTGCCTCACATGCTACGTATCGATCACACTCAGAGAAGTTAAACAATTCACCCAATATCCCACAGTTAATAAAGGGAATGAAAATGAGAAGTAGAAATGCCCAAAGTTCTGGGCAATTTACATAAATACTAAGGATAGGATCAGAAGAGTAAATTCATAGCAGTATTCTACTTAACAGCAAAAACAAAATACACAGTATTCATGGACATGAATATATTGAATGATGTGAAGACTATGGGAAAATATGATATTGGATGGGAACAAAAGATAGACACTGCAGAATTTTTTAAAAAAAGGAAAAAGACTATAAAGTATGGCAATGACATATCTACACTAGGTGACCTATTTTTCTCTATGTCTGATGTAAATAGTTTGATGTCACTGGGCTGCCTTGCTCATACTCAACCTGTCATCACTTGAGTGCTCTTTCAGCACAGGGCCTAAATCAGCATGGTCTTTTCTAAGTCAGAAAACACCACTGTTCTTTATCATGAATCACAGCTTTGAGGTTACTGTGGTGACTTTGGGCAGTAGTAATTACATTATCAGTGCCAGCAATAATTATTCAATTAATCATCTAATTGTCAAGGAACCCAAATTTGGGATCAATAGTAACATGAGGTGCTATTTTTCAACTTTCCACCAGGAGTTTGGAAACTATGGATTTATTGGTGAGGAGGTGAGCACCAATTGAGAATGAACAGTAGTCTCAGCTTTCATCATGAGCAGACTCTGGGGCAGCATTTCCATTCTTTGGATGGGAAATAGAAAATTTTATTCTCATTTCCAGCTCTGCCCAGGGCCACAGGCAGAAATGTGAAGATTATTGTTCTCCAAAAAAGAGACATGAATATAACCACAGGCCAACAACATCATTAGCCTCCCATTCAATACCCCGGTAATGATTGATGGGAAAAGGGAAGCTTTAGTCTCCTGGGATTGTCCAGAGTGGCTCATGACAGGAACAGCATTATTTCAACCAGCCATAAATCACCAATGTTACTACAGTTCTCTTGAAAACCTGTATAGCCATGGTCTCAAGAGTTTGCACAGTGAGTCTGCCTTGCATTTTAATATTGGCATTTTGATTCAATCCCTGAAAGAGGTCCTGGTACAATAGGAATTACTTTAACTTCCTTATTATCCATGAAAGTTTATTCAACTTGATGTCTTTAAAGTTTGATGTGTTTAAAGTTCTAAGCCAGGAGTTTTCATATTTACTTTAAGGGATCTTTATTTACTTCTTTTCCTGTATTTAACTTCTTATCATGGTGTTCTACAGCCCAAATTAGAAGTAAAGTTTACTTCTGAAGAATATATTTAGGATATATAGGACCTAAATTAGAGTATAGGGTACTTGTCTTAAATGAAGTAACTTTTTTTTAATTTCACAAAAAAGAAACAAATAACAAATTTTCTATAATGTCAGAGGTGAAAAGTATAATTTGTGAGTAGTAAACATATTTTTCCCCAATAAGATGCTACAAAAGTGATAGGAGAACTGATGGCCTCATGGATGGTAATTTTGTTTGTTCTGAGGAACAAGAAAAATATGATGGCTAGGTGGAGCCCCTAAAGTTGTTAACTGAATAAATGGGGGGAATCATGTAAGAAAGAAAGACATCTAGTACAAGAAGGTGGTAAGAGTAAATGTGTTTGCTTCCTTTCCTTCCCAAAATCCCACTGAAATGACAGAAAACATAACCAAAATTAATTCAAATGCTCTTTAAAATATAATTACCCAGGCAAGTAGTTATGAGAACTTTCTGGAAGAAAGAGACAGAGCTTCTGGCATTAGCTAGATGGAGAAATAAGAGCCCAGAAAAATGTAGGCCAAAGACATAAAAGATCTGAAAAAAATAAGAGCTATTCTTTCCAACAGACTTCTGGATTAACTTCTCACAGAGTCATCAAGTACAGAAGGTGAAAGCAAATTGTGGGTAATTAATAATTGTACCAATGGAAATTCTGAACTAGTAGTTCTACTTCTCATGTAGGGGAGATGGATGGAGATGTGAACCGCAGTTTCACCCTGGACAAATACAAAAGAAAAGGTCTATAAATAAGTAAAGCTGATGGATCAGTTATTTCCTAGCATGAATGTATATTAACACACACACACACACACACACACACACACACACACACACACACACACATACTCATATACTTATAAAAGAGGAGTTTGTCATTCTCTGTTTTATAAAATGGGACAATATTGTACAAAATTTTCTGAAGCATTGAAATAAAAAGTGGTTCTATTTTAGGATATAAGATGCCGGGCATGTGCCATAATTCAGAATATGTGAAAGAATTTCTAGTGAATAAAAGTTTTTATGTAATTAGTTCAAGTAAAATGAAGAACTACTATTCTAACCATTGCATCTATTTAACAGGACTCACTGGTTGATTTTTAAGAGAAGCTTTTTAACTAACTGTGACATGCCATTCAATTAAGAAAAAATTAAAACTGCAAGTTTTACCAAAGAATAAACCTTGAGATTACTAAATGTGAATATCATATAATTGTAAGCTTGTTATAATGCTCAAGATTGCAATTGTGAGCTAAGAAAAAACTCTGGGTCACCATGATGGCATAACTGCCAATGTCTCACTCTTCCATTGCAATGGCTGAAGAATATAGTTTGAAATTATACAGCTAAATCCATGATGTATATCACATAGCCTTCATTTAGGTGCAAATAACATAATCCCAGCTAATGGTAGGCAAAGTGATAAAGACATTTAACTATCTCACACAACAAGTCTTCAAGTAGACAATACAAGGGCTAATGCAGAACTCAATGACTTTAAATGACAATTTTTTGTACAAATGTATGCTACTAGAGAAATACATGATGACACTATTACATAAAAGTAACTGAAGCGATCATCAAATAAATAACTTCAACCATCACTAAGGTCTGCATCACCTTGGCTGTATTTATTTTTCTACCTTCTGTTTCACAATTTACGAGCTTTTGTTATTGATTAAGTTTTGTATGCCAATTTCTGTATTTTAAAATGTGAAAGAATTTGACCTTACATATAAAGAAGGAAAAACAAATGGATAAATACAGTACATTATATCTTAGTTCAAAATAATACTTTCAGATATTCAAGGACCCAGAAAGTTCACCATCCACATACTCCTCCTAAAAAGGTTTATTCCTGGACAAATTCCAGCAAAATGAAAACACAATCCACAAGACAAACATAGGATCCAAGAAATGGTGAAATCACCTAATGCATCAGTCAGCCTGGGCTGCCATACAAAATACTATAGACTGGGTGGCTTAAACAACAGAAATTTATTTTCTCACAGCTCTGGAGGCTGGAAATCTGAGATCAGGGTTGTCAGTTTCTAGTGAGAACTCTTCCTAGCTCACAGATGGCCACCATATCCCTGTAACTTCTTTGAACACTGTCGAAAGAATGAGCTTTCTATGGTCCCTTCTTATAAGGACACTAATCCTATCTGATAAGTAACCCACCTTGAAGACCTAATTTAACCTTACTTATCTCCTAAGGTTCTATATCCAAAAATAGTAACATTGGGAATCAGGGCTTCAACATTCGAATTGGTTGGGGGGTGGAGGGGCAGGGAAGGACACAATTCAGTCCATAGCACCTAAGATATGCAATTTAAAAAAGAAATCTCTGTAGGAACACTGTGTCAGTGCAAAAAATGGTTCCAACCAGAGCAGGAAGTCTGCGAACTTTGTGAAAACTGCCTTCAAAATTAGACTAGATACTACTATACAAATTTTTGAGGAAGAGTGTATAAATTATAACATGCCCTTAATGAGAAAGTATTTCTCTTCTTAATTCACAAAGAAAGTTTTTAATTATCAACAAATAAACATAAAAAGTTATGATCCAAAGTAATACATGGTATAATTTTGAGCAGCTAAGATTATGAGAACTTTCAGAAATAATGAAGCCACGTAGTCATGTAACTCAGAAGGACAAATAAGACCAAGCTGATACTCACAATGTATAGTTCTTTGTATGTTTCCTAAAAGTGATTTGTCATTTTACCATACATTTTGCTTACAGATCAGTCTTTTCATATTAATTTCTCTTAAAGAGTGATCCTAAAAGTAGTCTTAAATTTTAAACTTGTTTTTAAATTAGCGAAGGATTATCTGATTTTTATTAATAACTGATAGTACCTTAAGTTTTATTATCTGGAAACTTCAGTCTGTGCTAAAAAATGCGTAGTTCCAAGTCTCACTAATAACCACCACCACAACGGGGGTGCCTGGGCGGCTCAGTCAGTTAAGTGTCCAACTCTTGGTTTTGGCTTAGGTCGTGTTCTCACCAGTTCGTGAGTTCAAGCCCTGAGTCAGGCTCCACGCTGGTAGCAGGATTCATGCTAGTAGCGGGCTTCAAGCTGTTAGCATGTAGCTGGAAGCCTGCTTGCGATTCTCTCCCTCCCTCCCTCTCTGCCCCTCCCCCACTCATGCTCGCTCACATGTGTGTGCTCTCTCTCCCTCAAAATAAGTAAATAAACTTAAAAAAATTTAATAAACACCACCACAACAATAAAACTTTATCTAAAATCTTTTCATTTTTTTCTTAGTATTTTAGTTTAACTTTAGTGGAACTTCTAGCAACTGATAATACATATCTTTTCAAGTAATTAAAGGTTATTATCCCCTTCAGTTACATTGTAGTATCTTTTTCCTTCTGTCAAATCCAAGTAAAGTTAAACTTAGTGTTTTTAGTTTAAAACGTAAACTATTATTCTTTAGATAGACTATGAATGATTTCAATTTTATCCTTTTTCTTTTTTTATTTCCAAATTTCCCACCATAAACATATTACTCTTTAAATCAGAACAGTCTAAGGAATGCTATTCTATTTAAAGCATTAAAAAATACGGATATTAAAAATGAAATATCTGAGGGGGTATGATGTGGTCATCGATTTCAATCAACTCTGAACCAGAGACAAGAAGAGCAGAATTAAAAGAAATAAGAAAGAGAGATTACTGAACTAAATGTTTCCCACTGTTGGAAACAACCGAGTAGACTCGAATCCAACCTCCAAAATGTGTGAACATCGATCATTTTGGTAAGTAAAACATAACTGCCATAAATGCTTTTATACTTTGGAAGATATCTGGACCATTTCCTCATCAATTTTATCTTTTTTGCTTGTTTGTCTTCTCTGATATTTCCTAGAAGCAATTTGGATTATTTTTAGCAAAAAAATGTAAGTAGAGTGGCCAAGGTCAGTCCCTGAGGTTTATCCTAAGTAATAATAGTAACAATAGCAACTGACATTTGCTGAGCACTGACTATATGACAGGGACTATTCTAAGTATTTTATATTCTTTAGCTTATTTACTCCTCGCAGGTCTGCCCTGAGGTCAGTGTGACTACCCTCACCTTACAGATGAGAGAATGGACACATAAAAATTTGTCACTTCCCCAGGTCACTCAGATCAAGTGGGAGCTGGACTCTAATTCAGACAGTCTGACTCCTGAGGCTAGCTCTAAATGACTACGACCTCGCTAAACTGTCCCTTTCAGGACAAAGAAGACTGATCAATACTTGCTCCAAGGTGAATCGAGAGCCACATGAGAGTGAAAGGAAAGCTCGGTTTTCAATTTTCAATCTGGTTTATTAAAAAGACACAAAGCTTCTTTGTGTGAATAAACTTGCTACAAGGAAAATGAAATTGGTTAACACTGGAAAAGCATTTTACGCTTTACAAAGAAGTATTACATGCTAGAACTCACTTAATGGGCCTCAAGATTGGGGAGCATTAGTAGGATCATTATTTTGGAGCTGAGAAATATGAGCATCCAAAAGCCAAGATCATTCTACTGATTATAACAGAGTCAGAACAAAAGCGTGCTTTCTAACCTGGATCTTTGGCTCCTTCCATCATTATTTCCAAGATGAATGCCAATTTTTTTAAAAAAATGACACAATACTTCAAAGTCCATCTTTGTTTGAGAAGTGCCAGGAGGAAACATGGAATTCCTTTTATTTGTTTCTGTGATATATTTCCCCATTCATCTTTGCTCTCTACTCCTGTCCCCACCACCCACACTCCTGCCCCTCAGGCACCTGTTTACTGTGTTCAACATCTGTCCTTAACCTAGCATGTTTGCTTACAAAATCATGCATGGAAAAAACTCCCATATTTCTCTTCAACTACTCACAATACTTCTGGCCACCAAATGTGTGGGTTTTTGCCCCACCCCAACCAATTCTCTGACACCAGGTGGGTGCCCTCCAATTCAATTAAGTTCTGACACTGTCTAGCTAGAGAGAGTTAATGTCAGATCCCACAAGGATCGTACAAGAGCACTCCCACTTCAGATGCCAGTTGCAAGACACAGGTTGTCACCTGTACTTCTAAACAACTGGCTATAAATTAGAGTTCTCATGATGCCCTCTTCTAGTCTGATCATTTGTTAAGATGACTCCTAAAACTCAGGGGAATACATACTATGTTTACTAGTTTGTTCATAATAAAGGATGTCATAAAGGATACAGATGAACAGCCATATAAAGTGATACATGCTGTAACGGCCAGAAGGGTTCTGAGCATAGGAGCTTCTGTCCCTGGGGAGCTGGGGTACGACACCCTCCCAGCATGTGGATGTGTTCACCACCCTGGAAGCTCTCCAAACCCCGTGGTTCAGGGATTTCTAGAGAAGGTTCATCACATAGGCACAACTCATTCTTAACTCGATATCCAGCCTTTCTTTCCTCTCCAGAGGATGAGGGATGGGGCTTGAAGCTCCAAGCTTCTAAACATGACTTGGTCTTCCTGATGACCAGCCCCCATCCTGAAGTTCTCCAGGAGCCCACCAAGAGCAACCTTGCTAGAAAAAAGAGATGCTCCCAACACCTAGGAAATTACAAGAGATTTAGAAACTTTGTCTTGGGAACAGGGCCAATACCAAATATTAGAACAAAAGATACTCCCAGCACCTTTATCACTTAAGAAGTTACAAAGGTTTTAGGAGCTCTGGCCAGGAGCCAAAGACAAAGATTAAATATATATTTCTTTTTATAAATCACAATATCACAAATGGGTTTCTATGTCATGCATTAATTTTTTTTTAATTTTTATTTAAATTCCAATTAGTTAACATAGAGTATAATATTAGTTTCAGGTGTACAATTTAGTGATTCAGCACTCACCTACAACACCCAGGTGCTCACAAAAAGGCATGTATTAACTTATAAAAATGCACTTATTCTGTGACTCTTATTCTGCTTCCTTATCTTTGTTTTGTCCGTATCTTGTTCGAGATTTGCACGTACACCTAGTTCACCGTTTGCAGTTGTTATGAGATTTTCCTTACTGTGCAGCCACCAGATTACTCATTTATCTCCTAGTGATAGATGCCTACTCTACCTTTATTTCCCCACTACCACAAACAATAGCCTGGTAAAAACTCCTATACAAGCTTCCTTAGTGACCTGTGAAAAAATTTCCTGGCATTTATCCATGGGGGTGAAGTGGTCCTGAAACATGCATATTCTTAATCTTACTAAGGACCGGCACTCTGCTTCCAGGAAAAAAAAAAAAAAATGCACCATTTGCATTCTCAAGCATAGCACAATAAAAATTGTAGTCTCCTACATCCTCTCCAACCTTGGCAGCATACTTCCTTCTAATGATGACTAAACCAATGTATACGTAAAATTGTATCTCAGTGTGTTAATTTCCATTTCTTGGATTACTACTTTGTATACTCAGTGGCAAATCAGGCTTTCCCTTATGTAAATTGCTAGTTCTTATCCTTTGCCTATTTTTCCTGCCTTTTTAAAAGAATTTTGTTTTTTAGGGGTGCTTGGGTGGCTCAGTGGTTTGGCATCCCGCTCTCAGTTTGGGCTCAGGTCATGATCACAGATTTCATGAGTTCAAGTCCTGCGTCAGGCTCTGTGCTGATGGTGCAAAGCCTGCTTGGGATTCTCTGTCTTCTTCCTCTCTGTCTGCCCCTTCCCCACTCACTCTGTCTCTGTCTCTCTCTAAATAAATAAATAAATTTTAAAAAAGGAATTTTATTTTTTTAAAGAATTGTTTTCTAAAGAATTCACTTTATAGTCTAGAAATTGAGCCCTTCTTCATCTTACAAAATTCAGATGTTGTCTCCTGAGGAGCAATTTATCACTTTATTTGGTCAATGGCATCCTTTACTGAGCAAAAATATTTCACTTCAATGTAACTATATCTGACTATTTCCCATCTTAGAACTTGTGCTTTGAGAATCTCATTTAAAAATTTTTCCCTTCCCCTAAATTACAAAATATTTCCTATGTTTCCCTATAAGTGATACTTAGCCTTTCATAATAGTTTCAATCCATCAGATTTACTGTTGGATTGGTAAAACAGGGATCAGATTTATTTTTTCCCGATATGGGAAATCAGATTTTTCTAATGCCATTTGTAACTGTCCCTTCCCCTTGCTTTCTGGTCATTTTCATTATCCATCATATTCCCAAAATACACAGATTTCATAGTGGGGTAGGAGTTCATAATGGTAAAAGGTTTTCACCGAGCCACTAGCCCTAGCCCTAGCCTTGGCTATTGCATCGTATGTAAAGGAAATTAATTAGCCTACATTTCGTCTCCTCATTTGGGACTCCACCTTCACTTAAGCTATGGAAACTACATTTAATATGTGTTGTTTAATTAGTAGCTACCTGTTCCCCTCCTCAAATTCACTCATCTTTTCATATGTCCAAACTTCTTCCCTTGGACAACGCTTCTACTTCAGGGCTTCCTAAAACCCTATGGATTTTTTGCCACAGCTTGCCATTATATGCCCTGTCTATGCAAAACATTGGTCTTCCTTAGCTAAATTGTGAGACTTTCTTATTTAAGAAGAGCTGCATGAAGTGACAGTCAAAAACACTACACAGCATGCATAATAATAATATATGGGTAATCAAATCTCATGCTTCAAGAAATAAAGTAATTACTGTGGGATTTAGGAACCAGAGCCTACCACTTCCATAAATAGCTCTGTCCAAATCACTGGAGGCTTTGTGTATAAATGTGTGTGTGTTTAAATATGAGTGCTTATGTGTTTTTGTGTGAAGGAGAAAGACAAGCCATGTATATTAACAGAGGCCTTGGAGTGAAACTTTCCCCCTTTTTCCCCCTAAACTTCTGGTATTAGCCAGTAAAAGAAATCGGAGTCTAGAACACATAGAGTTATATTTTACCTGACTGTAATAAATCTCAGATTTTCACTGTTCATCTCTGCTGCATTGCTCACTAGAGAATACTCTCCCCTGAGGCTTTGCCCAGGTAAAAAATGCCAACCAGCATTCACAAAAGAGATTGCTTCTAGAATTCCTCTTGCAAAACAGTAGTTTCTCCCTCCTGTGGTTTGGGTACATTTGACAGACTGGGAGCAAATCTAATATTTTCAACTGTATCACCACTGCATGAAATACTGTAAAAAACAAACAAAAACTGCTTTTCCAGTGTTTTCCCCATAATGCAAACCTACTTCATCTAATGATAATTCATCACAGTGTGGCTAGTAACAACCCATTCAAAAACAGACATGAAGAGCTTTGACCTAATTTCAAAAATTTAATGAAAATCAAATTTATCTAATAAAAGGCTATAGAACATCTTAAAACTAATGAGTTTACTTTGGGACTACATTGTATGAACTCAGACTACATTGATGTATATCTTTCCCACTAGATTATAAACTCCTTGAAGGAAGGAATATGCTTTATTCACCTTTACATTCTCAGTGCTTGACATGTGACAAAAGCATAATAAATTAAACTGCTATTCAATCTGGTTATTAAGATTGATCAGAAGCTCTGCTTGGAAGTTTGCTATTTTATTAATGATAAAAATATGGGACTACAAATTAATTATTAGTTTATAAAGACAGTTTGTCTGATAGATAGAGTCCACAGAGGAGGATTTATTTTTTTTTTTAAGTTGGAAATCATGGAATTATACTAATCCCTGAATCACTCCAACTTTGGATTTCTCAAATGTGAGAGATGAATGTTGAATACCACAAGAACATAAAATGAATCTATGAATAAAACTATAATGAATGTGGGTCCTCAAATAGGTGGACTTATTTTCTTGGTAATTCATCCTTAATGTAGTTATGAGCATATGTGTAGAAACCGTGAAGTAAAAATACAATAAGAAAATAATATGCAACCTTGGGCAGAACTAATGGCACCCAGAAATACTTTACCAGGAATTAAATCTGCTTTCTACCACCACCAACTATGCTGCTAGACTTTTAAATTGCTATTAAAGAGGCAGAAATACTTAGGGAAATGTGAATGCACATGGCAGACCAGATGAGATAGAAACGACAAAAGAATATGCTAGGATCAATTTCATAAATAATTCAGGAGGGAATGGGGCATAGTATGTATAGAAAAATCACTCCATCTACTCCATCATGGAAGACAATATCAGATAGGAATCCAGGGTAATCTAATTAGCTAGTGCTCTCAGATGATAGATGATGATAGATGATAGATAGATGATAGATAGATAGACAGATACATAGATAATTATGTTCTTGAAGATATTATATTCTTGAATGTTTTTGCTTATTCCTGTTCCAAAGTTCTAGTTTAGTCAAGATTAAGAGAGTAGAATCCATGTGGGAAAAAAACAATATTCATTTGCCAATCTCAGTTTCCAGGTACTAAAAAATGTCAAAAGCAATAATCAAATAGCTAGAACATGATGATTTTGGAAGCATCCATCTTCACAAATTCTCAAAAAAAGGAATACAATCATTGTCATATATGGAAGCAAGTCAACAAATACTTAAGACATAAGATCAAAATTGGTGAAAGCTCTTAATCTGTTAGCAGAGTGTCCTCTTTTTACCTAGATTTCTAAAAATAACATACTGTCTGCCAAACAGAGAACAAAGTC
Source organism: Lynx rufus (assembly GCF_022079265.1). Classification (NCBI taxonomy): domain Eukaryota; kingdom Metazoa; phylum Chordata; class Mammalia; order Carnivora; family Felidae; genus Lynx; species Lynx rufus. Next base: position 51,857,952 of record NW_025814845.1, read on the forward strand.
AAGCAGGAGAGGATGGAGGTCCCTGTCCCCAAACCATCACTAGTTTCTACCCTTTCCTACCTTCTTTCAGCAAATTCCATTTAGAAAGAGTTTCCTCCAGGATCAGACTTTTTGATATTTGGACTTCGTCAGGTACATAATGGCATTTATGCTCCTTCAAGTTTTTCTTACTGGTTTTTTTAGGGAAAAAAAAAATCTTTGAGATGACTATGCTAAGACATGGGCCATTCAGCCCACATCTTGACCTCTTTATTCTAGGAAATCAGAACTGAATCTGTGGCTAAGAAAGGAAAGAGAGCCTACACTGAAGGCCTAATTGAAGATAGTGCTATACAAACTTTTTTTTTAAGTTTATTTACTTTTGAGAGAGAGAGAAAGTGCAAGTTGAGGAGGGGCAGAGAGGGAGAGAGAGAGAGAGAGAGAGAGAGAGCATTCCAAGCAGGCTCCACACTGTCAGCACAGAACCTGTTCAAGGACTCAAACCCACAACCTGTGAGATCATGACTTTAGCTGAAGTCGGACACTTAATCAACTGAGCAACCCAGACACCACCAAACTTATTATGTTGGTGGACACATACTTATTGGCTGAAGTAAAGCATTCACAGCCTACAAGTGGGTGGATCGACTTAAGTTTTCAAGCTCATGCCTTACACAGGGACAGAGACTATATTTTCCTTATAAATGGAATCAGAACACACCTGACTCAGGAATTTTGTACAGCTTCCTGATGGGATAGGCAGTATAGCAAATGTTATTTGGATGCTTAGGACATTTCAGTGATTTGTGAACCTGCAGGGAAAAATTGGGACAGTTTTTGAAAGTCTGGGATATATGATCTTTACAACTGTGGGAAATTGCAAAGCTAGAGACCATGGCAAGGAGAGGCATAAGGAAAAAAGAAAATTCAAGAGTCAGAGAACTGACTAGGAAAGTGATATTATTTTAATTCAAAAGCTTTGGAACATCAGTAGTTAGATACTGAAAGTCTTCTAATGTTCTGAAAATGTGTTACCTTGGGAAACCTGCAATTAACCAAATCAATTACTGAAATATCTCTTGTGCCACAAATGGGCAGAGGGATTTTTATCTAGGAACACTAACATGATTTTATGGATGAAGCATTTGTCTAACTAATCCACTAAAGCAAGGCTGTGTCACCTAGAGAAGAAAAGAAAATGGCTAATGACAGAAAATGTAAACTAGCTAAGACAAGGCTTAAAATGGAGTTTGCACATTCTCAAACCAAATACACCTTTTCTCATTGCCCTTTCTCTCTGAAAAAAAAAAAATGAAGAGAAAAAACAGATTCTTTAAGAAAGGCACCCTCACAAGCTCAATTGTGTGTGTGCAGCCAGAGAGCTATGGTCGTCAATGTCATTTCAGTCATGCCACCAATATATGCTTTCTCTGCCTCACACTGATTGGAAGGGCTTTCTAATTTCAGTCACCAGTTAGTCTGCTCATTCAGGCATCCTCCTTCCATACGCGAATTCTTTCTTATTACAAGGTCACTTTCACCTTCCATTTCTGCCTTCGTTTTGGATGTGAAATGTCCAGGTGTTCTGGATTATTAAAACATACACACTGCTTACCCTGCTTGAGAAAGATTATATTCATTTTCCATGGAGTTTTACATCTCATAATAAGCTACTTGTGTGATGATCCATTTTCATTTTTAATTAGGATGTCCTCTGAATTCCCTTTTGCTCCTGCAGACAAAAAAAAATCAATCAAGAAATATCTGGAAGCTCAGAAACAATTAAAATGCAATTCTTGTAGGGGTGTTATCAAATCAAGAGAATCTGGAATTAGTTGTTTGGTGTTATCATAATCAAAGCCAAACTTTCACTCTAAATGTAAAACATGTCTAGATAAGCCTTATTACATAGTTAGAACAGTGTAGTTAGAATAGTGTTTTTAAGAAAGAAAATAGATCCCTGAATCTGGTTATGGGTATCCACTATCAATTTAACAGGGTATCTATTACCAACGAGTGATTATGATAAGTGCGGTCTTGGAAGGGAGCAAATCCTGAAAAGTAATTGGATTTGCTAAATCCAGACTTGCTTTGGCTTTGGTTCTGGCACCTGCAACAAAAAAGGACAGCTGTTCTGGATACCCACCAAGTAAATACTATTAGGCTCATTAACACAAACCTTTTGGCTATGATCAAGTGAAGTATCAGTTTAAGCCATTATATGTCTTCTGTCAAGGGACTCACTCGGTCTTGCCCGGCTTGTTTGAGAGGTGGTGGGGTGGGATTTGGCAAGCCAACAAAACCTTTTCTGTCTTTATCAACCATGAGTTTTATTTATGATCAAAGTAGAATGGCATGATAATGATAATAATACCTCGGATGGATAAACACCTCAATCCTAAAGAGCTCAGAGGGCTCTGCTGATATTTATCTAATTAATCCTCACCACATGCTTGTGAGTAGGCATGTGGATTACCCTGGTTCACAAATAAGGAAAATGGGGTAAAAGTGACTAGCCTGGGATCACCAAGTAAACTACTTTGGAGAAAATAATATAGCCAAGACTTCCTATCACTCAATGCAATCCTGTGATTAAAAGAGCAATTGTTAGGGACACCTGGGTGGCTCAGTAGGTTAAGCATCCAACTTCAGCTCAGGTCAAGATCTCCCAGCTTGTGGGTTCGAGCCCCACATCGGGCTCTGTGGTGACAGCTCAGAGCCTAGAGCCTGCTTCTGATTCTGTGTCTGCCCCTCCTCTGCTCACGCTCTCTTTCAAAAATAAATAAATGTTAAAAAAAAATTTTAAAGAAAATAGCAATTGTTAAAATTTGAAGATTTGTGGTAATGCCTGTATATGAAACTGAGAAATATTCCTAGTTGGTAATTGCATGAGATTGTTCAGGGAGCAGTAATCAGTTGGAATCAACTAATAAACAAGATAATGGGGAAAGTGGATGTATCATATCTTCAGATGATCTATAAATTCCTTTTTATCCACTTGGTTGACCATTGTTTTTTGGACCAAATTCCAACTTTGAGTTCAAAGGGTAAAATGCAGTAATAACTTAGGAAGCCTTTTGAGAATTATTCCAAAAGATTTGAGAGACAACAAATAAACCAATACAGGTAACCCCAGCACTTTTCAAAAGTTCGCATTATGCCACTTCACTTTTTATGAAAGACCTAACATTTGTACCTGTTTTCTCTGACTGAAAGAAATCAGAAGAGGATTTCCACTTTTATGAAAAAAGGCAGAAAGTGAAATGGCATCCATCACTGGTTTTGGAGCAAGCTCCTCCAGAGGCAGTGCACATTCACTAGGCTCCTTTCCAGGACTATGCTCAGCATCTCAGCATCCAGCCATCATTGTTCTGAACTGTGTCTGTGAGTATCTGGGCTTTATCTTTATTTTTGTGTGTCCATTAGCAAGATGTGTCCTAAGGTATCACAAAAGCTTAAGAGAGGTTATTTTGGGGGGTTCTGAGAAGGCTCAAAATATTTGCCATATAATTAATGTGAATCGCTACTTCACTTTCTGCCATCTTGGCTTATGAGAGAGGTTTCGTATGAAAGCTCTGTGTTCAGAGAGCAGGGGAAACCTGTCCGTTCTATGACCTATTTTATATTTATTGTTTAAGCCTCAGGATTTTACCACTTTAAAACTATGTGAAGCAAAACAACAATTGTGTCTGCATTACTAAAACATTATCATAAATAAAACAATCTGGTACATGCCATGAGTCTAAGATTCTCTTAAGTCTCAAAGAAAAGCGACCATATAGACTGAGCGCTGAAAATCAGATACAGAAAGTTTCAGAGCCTCCATTCGAGGAATCAACTTTTCCTCATCCTTTTAGGGTCAACTGAGCATTCAGTAACAGCCACTGGAGCTAATCAACTGAACATTCACCATGACACTGACAGCCCTTTAAACCAATTGAAATTTGACCATTTGCAAAGTATAAGAAACCTATGCGTATCTTTAGGAAGCTATTTGTCCTTCGTTTTTGCAGCAATGAAGAGATTTCAGTTTTTACCCTCTTGCAGCCGGCACATCAAACAATACTATAAAATAAGCAGAAAGAGCAGAATTGGGTTGAAGTTCAGAAAGAGGATTTTCTTCACAATCCAGAAGCCAGATGGCCCACAATTTAACTTTGTTGGAGGCTTCTGTTTCTGAAGGAGATAGTGACTAAAGTATAGAATGAACAGAAAATAGACACATTTTTATAACAGAAGATGTAGTATCTCAGCAAAGGCCCAGTAGCTGATTCATCTGTTAGGGGAGTATTTTTAGTTTTGGTACTCAGAACTCCTAGAGTCCCTAAACTATCTACTCCAAGTTAACTTTCAATCAGAATAAGACTCTAAAAAATATAATTATTAGTTAAATGTTGGTCCTTTTTCGATGCTAATGCCATGAAAATATGTATCACTTTTCATCTGACAGGCATTACATTAGACATTTACACATTCCTGGGCCATTTAATCCCCACCACAAACTTAATCTTTTCATAGGTAAACATCCAACAAATGTTGATGGAATAAATAAATGAGACAGATGTTACTTTCATTTTACAGACAGAGGTCCATAATAATAAAGTGATTTGCCTAATGTTATACTGCTACTAAATGGCCAGCCCAGTGTGCAAATCCTGACTCTCTTACACTGAGTGCATAGTTACAAAATCTCATTTATGCAATTGTCTCCCCAAACAGGCAACTCATTTTTAAAAAATACTAAGGGAATTCTGGGACTATCAGAGATGCTACTTGAATTTCATTTCTGAGCCCTAACAATTATAAGTGGGAGACAGGTAACACGCAATCTCATAGAGTCATAACTACAGTCCCAGAAAAGGAGTTCAATTAATAGCTTAATTCCTGTCTCCTCTATTCCTTTCAAAATAGACATTTTGTTCAATAAGTGTGGTGTTAGGAGAACAAAGATAATGACATTTATCCCCAGATCCATCTCCATGGCCTTTGGAATACCACTGAGTCTCCTCATGCCTCCTCCTGTCCCTAGTAAGTATCCAGAAAATATAACTGTATCCTGCATCTGACCTCTGGCGGAGGCTGGCAAATTGGAGATCGCCCCCCCCAAAAAAAATGGTCACTACAATAAACAAATAGAAAAGAACTAAAAATGAAATAAGGAAAAAGAAAACCAGAGAAACCAATGAGCAATGTTGATGTTTTGTTTCATTTTAAACCACCATTAATGGGCAACCCTTTCAGAAATGGTCTTTGAAAAACCAAAGGCAAAATGTTTGAATGAAAAGACAATGGAAATGCCATATCTAATCGCAACACAAAAAAAGTTTCAAAATTCAGTATGTATGTTTGTTTTACTAATACATGAGTAATATAAGTAATATCAAATGCAAACTTCAAAACATTGTCCATTCTACTAATGAAATACTTGAAAAACACATGAATTTCACAATCACCTTGAACTTAAAAAGATAACATGTGTAGTATTTAATTAGAAATTGATGATCTGCTTGTGCATAATTCTAGAACAACTATACAGAAACACTAAATATTGCCATAATTCACACCGAAATATTAACAATTGAACAAATCCTGTGTTTACTCATCAAATTTATGCTCTCATATTGCAATGTCTTGGTCCTTTTTGGTAAGATTTAGAGCTGACATTATAGGATTTGGTGTGGTGCTAAAAATCTCCATGAATTAACTAATTGTGCAGCCGTGGAGCATAGTCAACCCTCCACAGCATGTCTAACGTAAGCCCCTCAGGCATAAAAAGGATTCAGTTTTAATAGACTCCTGAGTGCTGATAATGGACCCCACAGAAATATTAAAACTAAATTATTACAAGATTTTTTAATGTGACCTTGATATGGATTATCATCCTATGCATTCTTTAAACATCATCTAAACAGTATCCTAACAAAATACCATAGACTATGTGATTTAAACAACAAAAATTTAGTTTCCCATGGTTTGGAAGCTAGATATTCAAATAGGGCACCAGTGTGGTCAGCTTCTGGCACGTAGCTAGCTTCTGGATGTGCACCTTCTCACTGTGCCCTAATATGGTGAGGAGAGAGAAAGAGTAAGTGCATGAAAGCTCTCTGGTATTTCTTCTTATAAGGACACTAATCCTATCATAAGGGTCCACCTTTCATGACTTCACCTAAACATAATTATCTTCCAAAAGTCCCATCTCCATATACCACCACGCTGAGGATTAGAGCTTTAACATATGAATTTGGAAGAGATACAATTCAGTCCATAGCAGAGCCCTGAATGATAACAATGAGGCAAGCTCAGGTGGAGGAAATATTCCACTTGGCATAGAAAATGCCTATGTTATAAAGCAAAGCAAGGACCAGCTTAGAGTGTCTAAGTAACAAGAAGGCCAGTATAGCTAAAATAGAATGATCAAGTGAGAGAGTGGTAGAATGAGGCTGGAGAGACAGGAGCCAGATCATATAAGATATTATCAGAGCAATAAGAAATTTAGAGGTTATTCTGAATATAAAGATACAGAAGGGCTTTAAGAGAGAAACTTACTTGATCTAATTTATGTTTAAAAGAAAATCACTCCAGGGGCGCCTGGGTGGCGCAGTCGGTTAAGCATCCGACTTCAGCCAGGTCACGATCTCGCGGTCCGTGAGTTCGAGCCCCGCGTCGGGCTCTGGGCTGATGGCTCGGAGCCTGGAGCCTGTTTCCGATTCTGTGTCTCCCTCTCTCTCTGCCCCTCCCCCGTTCATGCTCTGTCTCTCTCTGTCCCAAAAATAAATAAACGTTGAAAAAAAAAATTTAAAAAAAAAAATAAAATAAAAAATAAAAGAAAATCACTGTCTTCTAAGTGGAGAAGGGACTGTGGGGATAAAAGTGGTATAGGGATACATGTAGGGATACATGAATGGTGGTACCATTTACTCAAAGTAATTCAACATGGAGAGGAGAAGTGATAAGGTGGAAATTAAGAGTTCAATTTAACACATAACATTCGAGATGCCTATTAGACATTCAAGCAGAGGTTGAATATAGAGCAAGCCAAAGGAAAAGCTAAAGATGGACATATAGTTCAGAAGTCACCAGCAGAGACATGAAATTTAAAGCTACCGAACTGAATGAGATGACCTAGGAGAGAGTCTAGGAAAAGAAGAGACCTATAGCTGAATTATGGCACTGCACATTTAGAGACTGTAACAGGAGGAGAATTACCAAAGAGGCTGATAAAAGGCTGGCAGAACCGTAGAGAGAAAATGTGGAGTGATTCTATACCTTCTATAGAAGAACTGTATTGGACCATGTCATAGTCTGCTGAGATCTTATGTAAGAAAAGGACAGCGAATGGGTCATTGGACTTGACAAGATGGCAGTCAATAGCTATGTCCAGTTTCACTGGACTTTTAGTGAAGACAAAATACTGACTGGAATGGGCTAGAGAGATGACTAGAAATTAGGAAGTGAAGAAAGTAAGTAGAGACAATTCCTTCAGGATTTTTGCTATAGAAGAGATCAGAGGCATGTGACAGTCACGGGAAGGACAATGGATCGAGGAAGCATTTCCTTAATGGAAGACGATAGCAAGTCTGTGTACTAATGAGAATTCTTCAGGAGAGGAGAAACTGATTAAGGGAGGAGACGGAAAGGGAGAAGAACTACCAGAGCAGAGGCCTTAAGTAGGCAAGAGTGACGAAATCCCATGACCAAGCAGAGACGCTGGTCACAGGCAATAACAAAGAGAATTCATTGAATCTGATATGAAGAAAGCCAGGGTGTGGGTTCATAAGCAGGTGTACTTTGGAAATTTCTTGGAGAAAATATGGGGTAGTTCTGAGGAAGGGAGAAAAGATTGAATTGGAGGTTTGAGGTAATTATCACAGTGAATGAGAAAGTAAAATTTTATTTTATGATACAATAAAAATGAGTTTCTCTTGGGACCAAGTTCTCATTTCAATATTGTTTGCATGGATAATTATTTCAAATAATGCCATTTATAATAAAGCCCAAAATTTCCAGGAAATATAACCCTGGTATTACTCAAGTAAGTGGAGTATTCCCTTCTCACAAAACTAATAATACTACGCTAATGAAATTTTGCTAACAAAGTCCACGTTGCTCATTATGACCTATTAAGAAAGACATTTTTACAACTAATACTCTCTCTTTTTATTAAGGAACTAAAGCTAACACCCTGTTAAACCATGGTAACTTTTTATTTTGGATGACAAAATTCTGATTTTTCAAGCAAGAGGCAATTCCTTGATAGAAAATAAGGTTGGTAATGAAAGATCTCAAATAGTTAAAAAAACAACTTCTCACCATATCCTAATATCACATGAAAGAGTGTGGATGGCAAGTGACAGGTGCCACCTTATTCTCTGAGGACAAACATTTAAAGATCAGCACAGGGCATCAACTACAAGTTCGAGGACGACCAGGCTAACACCTCTACTGCACCCCGTAAGAGTTACTAACCTGGTGATGTCTCTTGGAAACAGAGAACTCTGAGGATTATCAGGGTAGGACTCCTCTGTTCAGAATCTAGGAAATGTGACTCCAATAGTAATAATGATGGCAACAGTAATAGTAACAGTACTTATAGTAGCAGAGGCAGTAAAACCACTTACCAAGTAATAAACACTTTCTACGTGCCAGATATTGTGTTAGGAACCCTAGCTGGATTACAAAAAGTATGATAACTTCTAAGCATCCTGCTAATAAAGAGCAAAACCTAGATTTGGATATCCATCTATCTAACTGCAAAATATTCTTTTTGCTACGTAAATAAATGTCTAGAGAAAAGGTTACAATCTCACATACCTAAGAAAGTCACAGAAATAATGAGTGAAGGAGACTGCATACAATTTGTAATGCATAATATATTGGATGAGTAATAGAAGCCCAGATAGATCAGACAAAGGGGATAGTTAATATTCAATTCCATTCAAATGTTATCGTTTGGAAATGTGAGTTCAATGTGGCCAAACATGCCATTTTTTCAAGACAAACCAAAAATCCTTAGTATTTTGTGAATTTGTCAAATGTCTGTAGTGTTGGATTAATTTTTCAAATGCATAAATAATGCCTTGTGAGTCAAACAAAACATATCTGGAACAAGTTTCATCTACTTCTGAATCAAAAGAATTTGTTTTTTTTTTAATGTTTATTTATTTATCTATTTTTGAGAGAGAGAGAGACAGAGCATGAGTGGGGGAGGGACAGAGAGAGACACACACACAATCTAAAGCAGGCTCCAGTCTCCGAGCTGTCAGCAGAGAGCCTGATGTGGGGCTCAAATCCACGAACCGCTGGATCATGACCTGAGCCAAAGTCTGACACTTAACCAACTGAGCCACCGGGTGCCCTGGTGCCAATCTATTCTTGATTAGCTTGGTAGAATTATAACCCTAGAACAAGAATTTTGCACATCTATTTGTATGCACACCAATGGAATGAAGGCAAAAGGAAAAGAGGACTGACAAGAAGCATCAGTGTTAAACCTGGAGTAAAAGCAAAACCACTGATTAGACCGCAGTGGGTGGCAAACATTACTAGTCAACCAGCATCAACATCAATGAATTTAGCTTAAAAATGGACAATATCAGTTCGGCACCAATGAGGTTAGAGCATAGTGAACACTGGGGCAGGAATTTTTGGACTTGAAAGACTTTTCATATCTATCGTTAAAGGATATTGCCCATGAGAAGGAAAAAAGTTTCCAGAGTAGATCAGATCACATGAGGATTTGGCAGCTTTGAATATTGCCCTAGAAATTAGTAGTAGGAATTGACAGCTGGGTTGTTGCCTTTTGAGTTACAACAATCAGGCAGACAAGATCCCGGAGCAGCTGCCATTTGGAAATTTCATTAAGCAATCTAACATAGGGGGAAAGCCTGGGCTTTGAACCCAGATAAATACCAGCTGATCACAGCTAACTTGCCGGGTCGTTACAGGGTTAGAAACAAATGTGTGTAAAGCTTCTTGAATGGAGCTTGAACAGGCTAGCACTTGGCCAGAATTCAGCAAGCAGTGTAAGAGGGGGAACATGCAAGAAAGAAAGGAGGCCAGCCTGAGAAAGAAGAGAGGGGTAAAAGTATTTCTACTGACTCATACCCCAAGACTTGAAATGATAAAGTCCTGATCATAAACATAAACAAGTCTAAGCATTATCATAAAGGAAAAGCAACAAATTCACTGATTAAAATGTTATCAGAGGTTAATGTACATTGCCTGGTAACTACACTTGGCTACAAACTGTTGGGCACTTCCAGAAAAAATAAGAGACGGATACATTTTAAGTGGGCAAGATGATCAAGAAGCAAAGTTTTTGTCCCAGGAGCAGAAGATCTTAACCATTCTGGTTATACAATGAAGACACTAGGAATTTGGGCTTAGTGAAGGGTTAGAGGGAGGCTGAAAAACTGAAAGGAGAACACTAATGGCCAAATTTTCCTATTGATAATATTGTCTGACGATAGTCCAAATAATTGCTTTTAATAGATCAAAGAGTGCAGGAATTACCCAGGGATGTCACCTTTGTTAAGAAACTCTACCTCTAAAAGACATACTGATATATAATGGAGATAGCCCTAGACTGAATATGAGGATATCCAAATTCTAGTCCTTAGTGACCACTCACTAGTCTTGTGGCTTTGGACAATTAGCTTAACCACTTTATCTTGAGTATTTTTTTCATATAAAAATGGAGATAATTACACCTGCTTGTCTTTATGACACAATTATTAATGAGGGTTTTGATAAATTATAAATTCAATCACTCAGAAAACTTATGCAATCCTGTACCAACGTATATAACAGTTATGTTCCTTTAAAATCAATTTTCTTTGATCCTATCACTCATGCTTTGTAAATTCAAGGATTGTCCATTGTCTGGGGAAAAAAAAAAGCATCTTGAACACACCTATTCACATTTTTAGCTCCAACTATTTGCTTCTGAATTCTCCATACCAGCATACAAAGTACTTTCACCAGTGCTTTTGCTCAGTCTGACTTCAGAGAAAAAAATCCTCAGGCTTTGCCTGCCTTCTTAGATGAACCCAGTCTTAATCTCCTTACATGTGAACTCCAACATCCTTTACTATTGATACCATCAATTTAGTAATTAATAGTATTCTTGGTTTTTTAACCATGTTTCTAATGCTGTTGTGCATTTTTATCCCATATGGAATTAAAATCTTCCCTTGCTTATGTCTGATCTCCCCACCTATACTATCCATAAATGGAAGATAGCAGGGACTGTGGCTTTGGGGTGTTTGCATTTCCTTCATCACTGGGTGGTAGAAGGCTCTGTTAAACAACTGAATCGATCTCGCTGCTACTGCTGTGATCACCACACCGTTGTAAATCTGCTCTGCAGCAAGGCTCTCAGCTTCATGGTCACAACCCACTGCAGCTCAGCTTGGCCTCCCAAGTGCAAAAAAAGTTAATCACAATAACATTCTGACCTGGGCTTCTTCCAGGACTCACTTCGTTCTTCGTGGCCCTACCTGTGTTGTCGCCACAGTTAATATTACAGGGTTACCCATGATCACTGAGCTTGCTTGCGTCACTAATGTTCCTGCTTCCACCTTCCAAGGAGAGACTCTCAAGGCAGGAGATCTGGCCCAAACAACAAACGTTGCCATGAAATTCAACTTCTCTTTCCATCTTTTCCAATAGTTGGTCGACGCAGATGGTTGTCAAGGAGCAGCCACTTAATTCTTTCCTTTCTTTCTTTTTTCGTTTTCTGTTTTTTGTTGTTTTTTTTTTCTCCACGAGTAGGAAAAGTAGAGCAGAGACAAGTGAGTAGCTAAGGCTTTTAATGAAACTAAACAGGTGAATGCTGAGGTCCACAGGCTCTGGGCACCTACTTTCTAGCCCTGAGATGTCCAATACCATTACCTACCAGCCACATGTGGTTATTAGGCACTTGAAATGCAGCCAGTGCAACTAGAAACTGAACTTTTGATCTTGTTTAGGTTTAATTCATTTTAATTTATAAACTGAAGCAGAGCAAAATAGTTTTTCATTAAATACGACTTTACTGTTTTGCCAGGACTACTTTTTACTCTGTTGAAAATTTACCATTCAAATTGAGATGTGCTGTACGTATACAACACATATGGGATTGTGAAGACTTGGTAATAAGGGAGGGAAAAGTAAAATAGCTCTTTAATAATTTTCTTATCGATTACATGTTGAAATGATGTTTGGACATAGTGGAGTCCATAAAATGTATAATTAAAATTAATTTTATCTATTTCTTTTTTACTTTTTAATGCAGTTACTGGAAAATTTTAAATGTGTGCCTTGCATTATATTTCTACCAGACACAGCTGTTCTAGCCCATCACCTAATATGTTTTAAAGTGTTAATAGCTAAGAATATTATGTACATTATTTCATTTTGTGCTCAACACAGATTCTTGAGGTACCATCCCTATTTTACAGATGACAAAACTGAGGTATAGCAAGATTAAATTACTTGTCCAATAACCACAGCTAGCAAGTGATAGAGCTGAGATTCATACTTAGATAGGACGTGCACGAAAGCCCATATTGAATAATTGATTGGGATACTTACCACCCTTGAATTATAAAATTATTGATCAAATATGCTCAAAAATTTATTTTTTTAACATAGTCCAAGTCATCTAGCCAATTACAAACAATGAAAAACTTCAGGCAGAAGTTGAGCAAAATCTAGTCTCATTTGTTTCCGAAACAGAACCCAGACTGGGCCAGCCGAGTATGATAATGGCAAAACAGTGGGAAATAACCAGCAGGGTAACAGAGCAACCAAAATCTCAAATTAGCATAGGCTTGAATATTTCCCAAAGCACTGTGTCACAAACATGTACCAAAACAATGAATACAAATTACTCATTTCTCACAGTTTCTTCATTTCATTCCGGGAGGAATTTTTCCAAGCAATTCAAAGTCTTGGCCAATTGGCCTTTGTCAAAATAAAAGGGAGAGTACAGGAATACTTTTTGAAGGTGAAGAATTGCTCCACAGGAGGCTAATTATTTGAAACTTGAATTTACACTCACTGCACGTTAATTTCTGCACTTTACCAGGCTCGCAAATTGCCTTTAGAAAATAATAGTGACAGTGAAATCCAACCAGATTCCCTGATGCTGCTTTAGAGACCCATTAGCGTCTAGAAGTAGAATATGATTCTGTCACCCATTTTGTAAATCTGAACTGTTTTCTATAGCTATTCAAAGGTGAGAGTAAGACCAATACATGAGATTGGTGGATATTGATTGGTTGATAAATGAGATTGGTGGCTCATCATGTCATTGGAGGTGCTGACCCTCCAGGTTTACTTCCTGGGTAAATAATATAGTATGGTAATGTGGCAGTGTCTGAAACTCTGTATCTGGGCTCTGTGAGTTATTGGTCAGACTAACAAGCTCAAAGAAACCCCTGTGAACTTTTTCCCCAACTACACACACACACACACAAACTCATTTTCATGTATATCTTTGCATATATATGTACCTTTGCTTGTATAGGTTGCACTTTGCTCTAAGACAAAAATACTTCTATGGAATGAATCAGATGTACCATTTGAAATAAGGTTACAGGTCTCTTTCTATAGTGACAGCAGGTGAGACCAGATTCTTTTTGTCCATGCTAGCTGTATCCAGACTGTAAAATGGGAGTAGCTGCTCCTAACTCTTCTGAGTTGGATTGAAATCGACACTCCTCTTGAAATCTGAAGTACACCTACCCAGATATCCCATCTGTGTCCCTTTCCAAAATGGCCCTGCGCATAACTAGTTCTCAGCCAAACATACAGTTAAGTGCATTCCATCACAAGAGTTATTTACATTTTTTATAAGAAACTCTTGAAGTCTGAAGAGGTTTATGCCATTTGGGAATAAATATGTAACAGTGGAAGTTCCACAGGCAGGTATTGTGAAGAAAATGAAGAAAGAGTTTACTTCCTCAGATGTTGCCATTTTGCCTGCAACCTATTCACTACACCAGTCTTGGTCTCCTGAGTACTACTTAGCTGGAAATTTACACATAAGTTTTACCCTCCATCCAAACTTCCCTCCCATTTTCCTTCTTTCCTTCCTTCAGCAGATATTTATGGTGAATGCCAAGTATTTATTATCTATACCAGGCCCATGGAAACACATGCCTTTCAGGGGTGGGTTTAGGTGGTGTGTATAAGCATAAGGAATAGTCAGAGCCGGCAAACGGTAAGCCCATTAAAAATAGTGGCAGAGATAGAAAACTGGAGGCCCACGCCTTTCCTGTCGGAAAGGGAACATAAAGCTGGAATCTTTCAGCTCTCTTTGAAGCCACTGCTGCTTGTTTTGCTCCTATAGCTTTCTCCAGCTGCTGTCACATCTGTCTGAGATCACAGTAAGCTCGGCTGCTTTAATACCCTGGTATCTGTTAACTCCTGCTGGAACCTGGCACCTCAACTCTTCTATCAGCCCAGATCATCATCATTACCACCCAGGCTGACCTCAGGCCCAGCCAGCAGCTCTCATGCGACCCCCTGTCAGAGGCACACCTCAGGCAGCAGACAGTCACAGTCACAAACTACTCCCCATGGCTGTGGGAAGAGGTGACAAGCTGCTAAGCTCAGTCATATTTTATCAAAGCCTTTGATCTCCGGTTTGATCTTTGCCAAGATCTGTGACACAAACAGGTCTCTCCCCACATGGCAACCGGTGCTTACTAACTCAGTTCCTCTTTTCGTTTTGAGCACCCTACTGCCTATATATTAATGCTGCCTAACAGGAACCGGGTCAAAGTAAATAAAGTAAAAATAGGCACTTTGTAAGAGAGAACATTTTTCCATTCACCCTATTGGTTCATTTCAGAGCCCCACTTTGTGCAAGGCTTTTATTTGTACTTTCCTGAAAGGCATCATTAGGTCATTTTCTGTCAGGTCCTTTTTGGCTTGAACTAAGTAAGTTCTAAGAGGAGCCATGAGGTAAGATAATTCTAGCTGTGCTGCACATTAACTTTATTAGATAAAATTTAACACATTAAACACATATCGTAACAGATTATACTTCAGCAAGAAATGACAAAAATCATCTTGTTTTTCTTGTATTTCCAGTGGCTCTTTAAAAAAAAAATAGGCCTGATGAAAGGAAAATTCAAAATAATTGTGAACAAAAGAATTCTGAAAACCTAGGAAAAGTGAAAGAAGTCAGACATGTTGAATGGGACGAGAGAAAGGAAATCATTCAGAGCTCCAACACCTGACAGGGCAAAGACTGTGAACTTAATTCTTTAGGGAATGGGAAGCCGCTGTGGGATTTAAGAGTAAGAATGGAAATGCCAGAACCTCAGAAAGAATCATTTGAACACTGGCAGTAGGCAGGAATGGAACAGATGGACTGCTTACAAGCAAAGTGTTCAGTGAAGAGAATCATTCAGGTAGAGAGCTGGGCAGCAGTGGAGGGAGAGAAAAAAGCTACAAATATAAAGGGAAGCAGTGAGATTTGGCAATCAATGCAACAAGTAAAGGGCAAAGATATATAAAGCTATCGCTGAGGTTTGGGGTTTGGATGTCAGAAAGACTAAAACTCGAAGCTGCTGCCTCCTGTGAAATACTATTAAGAAGATAATTACAGTGGGAAGGACAGGAAGAAGGAAAAAAATCACATCTTACCCTGGTTCCAAACATCACCAGATTGACCATCACCAGGCCTTAATAGGCACATCAAAAATAGACCAGACGGCACTCCAAATTCAAGAAATCTAGTTTCAAATATGTGACAAAAATATGACCAAAGTCAACCAAAACAAAAACAAGCACATCAGGCATTAACACCGGGCAAGAGATTAAGTTTGATTTAGACACTGATTGCCTCAGCTTCTCACTTTTTATTTTGCAGTAAGATATTAGCCATAAATAAGAATTAGGAAAAGGGCAGCATGGCATTATAGACACGACTTGTCTAAAAGTTAGGTAACCTAGGATTTAATGCCTGCCTGTGGACTTCCTTGACATTACCTCCCCTGTTTTTCTTTCTACCTCAATGTCTGCTGTTCCTCAGCCTTTATTCCTGTCTATTCCCTCTTTCCAAAATCTGAATTTTGGAGGGGCCCAGGACTTAGCTTTCAGTCTTCTACTCCATCTGCTCTCCTTCCTTAAGAAACCCTATCTTGTCCCAGGGTTTCCGATACCCTCAGCATGCAGATGACTCCCAAATTTCTCTCTGCTGTGCTGACCTCATTCAGCTCCAGACTTACACTCTAACAGCCCAATAGCCTACTGAAAATCTCTATGGACATATCTCACAGGCATCTCATAGTTCATGTGTCCACAAGAGAATTCTCAGTGTCTTCCCCAATACATCCATTCTTTCCCCAGTGTACCTATCTCAGCTTACCAGCATCCCCATCAGCCTAGATAATCAAGCAAAAAACTAGGAGGTAACCTAATTTCTCTCTTTTGCCTCACCTTGATATTCAAAATATATGATAACCATGCTCTTCTCTCAAATCCACATCTCCCACTATCATTATCACCTTTCACTTAGCCATACAGTTGACCGACGCAGGGGTTAGGGGCACCAGTCCCCACACAGTTGAAAGTCCATGTATATAACTTTTGACTCCCCCAAAACTGAACTCCTAATAGCCTCCCTTTAACTGGAAGCCTTACTGAGAACATAAACGGTTGATTAGCGCATATTTAGTTTGTTATATGTGCTCTTACAGTAAACTAAGGTAAAGAAAGCCTTAAGAAAATCATAAGAAAAAATACATTTATAGTATTGTACTATATTTATCTGAAAATAAAAAATCTGTCTATAAAGGGACCCAGGCAGTTCAAACCCATGTTGTTCAAGGGTCAACCATAATAACCTACTAGGTTATCTTCCCTCTGCCAGAATGGTATTTCAGAAATATACAGTAGATTTTATTCTCACACCATGCATATGTGTCCATACACATGCTGTGTATACTAGGCAATAAATGTGAGTATAAATATAAACAAATTTCCACAATTAAAAATCAAACTACTCACTAATACCTGAAAGGCCTCAGCGATCTGGACCTTCCCACCTCTTCAATTTCTTCACACTCCAGAGACACAGGCCTTATTTCTGTTTCTCCTGCATGGCAAACTCTAGTCTCTACCCTTGTTGTCCCTCTGATTTAAGTGTTCTGCCTCATATCTTTGGAAGCATGACTTCTCCTCTTTCGGGTCTCAGTTTGTCACCTCCTCAGGGAGAATTCCTTAAACACTAACTCTCAAGTGGCCAATCCCCAAACAGTCACTTTATTTCCACTATTTCCTCTTTTTCTTGGCTGTCATCACTCTCTGAAATCTTGCCTTCTGTTTTTTCCTCTCTCTGCTCCTAAATATAGGCTCTGTGAGAGGACGGGTTCTTCCCGTGATTCATTAGTTCCCCACTCTACCCCTAGCACCTAAAAAAGTGCTTCGTCCATGGTAGATGCTCCAGAAATATTTGTTACTTAATCAATCTGGGCCTCAGTTTCTTCATTTGTAAAATAAAAGGACTTTATTAGATGACCTTCAAATTTCTTTCCACCTCCATCATTTCTTTTGAATAAAATGGAGTATGTAACGGGAAAACTTTAATAGATAGACTCCCAGGTTAACAATATATAGTTATTTAACAGGTGTTTGCTAAACAACTAAAATGATTTCCAAGCTGTTCCTTTATATGCGTGCAACGATGCAATCACCAGAGCCTCTGACATACTGCTCCTCTGTGTGCAAAAGGACAGTTTGATTTGCTTCCCATTAATCTAATCTTTTCTTATTCTCCTGAGTAAATGCCACCTCAAGGCAAAATCTAACAAACACCAGACAATGAGAGCTGACATCCAGCTGGTATGCACCAGAGCGCCATATTCGTATTATGGCTGGTCCTTCTCCATTCCATACGGCTATTGAATATATTGCCACTCACCCATCTCACTATTCTCCAGTCCAAGGCTTTTTTTTAAGCATGTAAATACCCAGCGCTTTCAAATAAGGGTCTTAGTTAAAGACTTTCAGTTAATATACTAGGAAACAATAGACACTAAGCCAATTTACTATTCTAAACCAAGGACCAGAAAGAGTGCGTACAGAATGTTGGTCATATTTGTTTATAGCATATTCAACAATAAAATCAACAAAGTCTTCCCCAAAGTTCTGATTTGATTCCTCATAGATTGTTTTTGAGTTTGTGGACTTTCTTTTTCTTTCTGTTTTGTTTTGCATTTTTCTGAATTGAATTTTGATGAGCCTGTTCTTCCTCCTAGAAATACCGTTCCCAGTTATTACACATCCAGTGGTGTAATGTGTACTCGTCGAAACCGCAGCTGAGAAGCACTTGAGAAAGTGATTTAAAGATGTTATTGCTGCCATTTGTTTATGAGTTTACTGAGGAAAGCCTGGGCATCATATGGATTTCTGCCATATCAAGAATTACTTTGTCTTTAAAAAGTTCAAATGCTGGAGGTGCATAATGGACCATTTTTTGTGATCTGTTCTCAGTCTCTCACAAAGATATTGGAAATAAATAAAATCTAATTAGAACAAAAAGACGGAGCAATATGTAGGCTCAGCTTTTTCAGTACAGCAATGAGTCAGCTTTATAATTATTTTAAAGTGTCAGAACAATTTGTCTTCATTTCATTATAATAACTTAACAATTAGTGCTCATTGGCCATTCTCCACCTCTCTAAATTTCATCATAAGTGAAAATTCTGTTTCATAATGAAATTTCTACTTAAATTTCTGGGTTTGTTAAAATAAAACAAAATGGATATTTAAGATATAAGAGAAGCTGTTCAATTTTTTAAACAAAGCTTAATGTGTTAAGGTCTCCATACTTACAATATTCAACCCCAGGAAAACACTGAAAGTATTTTCAAAATCACTCATAATTCACTGGGTTGTTTTTTATGTTATTTCCTGGTGAACACAAATGTAAGGTAACACTTCCCATTGTAATTATCTGTCCATATCTTATATATATAATAGATTGTGAGTTTTGGGGGGAAAAGGACTTGTGCTCTGTGTCCTCCAGAGTACATGGTAACTTGTATATGATGGGCACTCCATTTAAATTAAAGTATGAAATTTCACAATACTCTTCTTTTGCTTGGGCAAGCAAAAATCAATGAGACTGTTTTGATTAGTTTTTTCTAGCCATGACATTCAAGAGACATTGGCCAAACAAATCTACTTCCCTAACGGGTATTCATATTCATGTTGCAAGAATTGTTGCTGTTACAGGCAGCAACAATGTCAGAAACATCAGAAACAAATTATAGCAAGGCCAAAAACTCACCTGCAGCTTAGATTCACTGGGTCACAGTTTGGTCTGAAAAAAACTTTTCCTTAGTTTAAAAAAGTAACCTATTAGGAAGCCCCCAAATTGGCCAATCCCTAGGATCTTTTGTAGTTTGAGTTAGAATAAAACTAGACTTCTTGGACCTCTTCAGACAAGTGTTGACTCCCTGGCTCAATAACAGATCCAAAAGGGTCCTCCGTCAGGGAACATCAACAGAAGCTACCCAAAGTGCCCATTTTAAATTTCAAATTCAAAAAAAAAAAAAAAACCTACATATCTTTGATGATAATGAAGTTTTATTTGTTTTGCTTTGTTATAGTTTTGTTATTGCTTCCTGATATAAAGTCTGTTTGGAGCAAGTAAAAATGTACTTTGTTATCCTTGACCATTTTTATTAAGCCCACCAATCAAATAGGCATCTCTAAAGCACATAGAAAGAAATCTTTGATCTAATATTTAAATGTTATTAAGGTGATAATGATGGGAGATATTAATTGTCCCCAATAAGATGAGCTCTGGAACACTCTTTGTTCAATTTCAATCACCTCATTACTAGATATTTGCAGACTTCTATAAATAGCAGTCAGAAGGGCTGAAGGCTAACATGATTCATTCACATGAAAAGGTCAAAAGAACATCAGGGAAGGCATACAATTAATCCTCATTAATCTGGCCTCAGATTATTCAAAATCAGGGCTTTGCAGAAGTCAGAGAAAACCTAGACTTTTACATAGTTTAGGCATGAATGATTTTGTATTAAATGATGATCAAGGGTTACTGAGTATGGTTAAGATGGATAATTTGTAAAAGGCAAGATAGTCTATTCTGGATAATTTGGGGACAGAATAATAAATTAGTTGTGTCTTGGTACATTTATTCCTCAATTTCACACATACAAAACAAAAACAAAAACCTGTATTGTAATCATTTCACTCAGGGATGATTTGATGTCTAGAAAACCGGTTAATGCTAAGCGCGCTCAAAATTGGATAACATATAAAACATAATGCTAAGATTTACATTTTCACTAAGAAGATTTTCAAAAAAATTGAAATAGATCATACACACATATATAATAAGACGTCAACATTCAAAATATATAAAAAACTCATACAACTCAATTGCAAATAAAAAACACAAATAATCCAATTTAAAAATGGATAAAGGACCTGAATAGACAATTGACTGCAAACAGTCAATAGGTATATGAAAATGTGCTCAAAGTCACTAATCACCAGAGAAATGCAAATCAAAAGTCATAATGAGATATTACTCACACCTGTTATGATGACTATTCTCTAAAAACCACAGGTTAGCAAATGTTAGCAAGGATATGGAGAAAAAGAAACACTTGTATACTGTTGATCAGAATGTAAATCTGTGGAGCTACTATGGAAAAAAGTATGGAGGTTCCTCAAAAAGTTAAAAAGAGAATCACCATCTGATCCAGCAATCCCACTTCTGAGTATATATTCTGAATTGAAATCAGAATCTCAAATAAATACCTGCACACCCATGTTCATTGGAGAATTAGTCACAATAGGGAAGATATGGAAACAACCCAATGTCCGTGAATGAACACATGAAGAAAGAAAAGTGCTATGTACATACAATGAAATACTTCTCAGCCTTAAAAAAAAGGAGGAAATCCTACCACTGGCAACAACATGCATGGACATTATGCGCCAGTGAAATAAGTCAGACACAGAAAGCCAAATACTGCATGATCCCACTTACATGTGAAATCTAAAACAGCCAAACACATGGGACACCTGGGTGGCTCAGTCAATTAAGTGTCAGACTCTTGATTTCAGCTCAGGTCAGAATCTTCCAGCTGTGAGATCAAGCCCCACATTGGGCTCCACGCTGAGCATGGAGCCTGCTTAAGATTCTCTCTCTCTCCCTCTCCCTCTGCCTGTCCCTCACTTGCTCTCTCTCTCTCTCTCTCTCTCTCTCTCTCTCAAAAATAAAATAGTCAAACATATTGAAGCAGAAAGTAGAATGGTGGTTGTCAGTGGCTGGAAAGAGAGGGATGTGGGGAGGTGACAATCCAAGGGTATAAAATGTCAGTTATGCAAAATAAGTAAGTTCTGGAGTTCTATGGGACAACACAGGGCACATGATTAATAGCTATGAATTTGCCAAGAGGGTAGGTAGATCTTATGTTAAGTGCTCTTACCATGAAAGGAAACAAAAACCAAGGGGTGTGTGAGGAAACTGGACATGACAGATAGGTTTATGGCATTGATAGTGATGATAGTTTCATGGGTATATACTTATCTCTAAAAATATTGAGTAGTATACATTCAATATCTACAGCTTTTGGGTTTTTTTTCCTTTTTTTTTCCTTTTCTTTATATGAAATTTATTGTCAAATTGGTTTCCATACAACACCCAGTGCTCATCCCCACAGGTGCCCTCCTCAATGCCCATCACCAACCCTCCCCTCCCTCCTACCCCCCATCAACCCTCAGTTTATTCTCAGTTTTTATCTACAGATTTTTGTATGTCAGTCATATCTCATTAAAGTGGTTAAAAAATAAAATTACATAAATAAAATTAAGTAAATAAATAAAATAATAAAAAAACTGGATTCATAATCAGAGGACTGCTTGGTAAAACTATAGTTACAATACAGGCAAGACTGTGTTTCATTAAAGTAAGGATAATTTGACCTACATTGCAACAAAAGTCAGGTTACAATTAGTTCCATCCATTAGGCATTGATTCTTGTTAACATTAGTTAAGGCATTTTCTTACCTTGGCCCTAAATATTAAGATGCATAGTTTACTTGCAGGTCATATCATCACTTATTCAAATTACACATTGAGCAAAGGTACGTTTTAAGCAATAAAGTTCTCCATCTTCAAGCATGATCGATGATTTCAGTGGCATAACGTATTGTTTTCTACTATGTAGCTGTACATAGGCTTAAATAAGGCTTTAAAGTGGTAATTATTTAAGTTTTAAGAAGGAATAATAAGAATGGATGTATTTTCGTTTTCATGAAGTAATATCTTTGTTTTGCTTTGGTATTGAGTAATTAAATAATTTATTCTTTCAACTCTACTACTCATCAAGCACTGTGCTAGGGCTAGGCACTGGGAATTTTAGAGTGAACGTGTAGAAGTAGACTTTGCCTTCATAGATCATTCTGCACTTAATGGCGGAATAATATAGCTCACATTTTTGAAAACAGTGTTAAGTTTCCTCCACTTAGTGAATTTCTCTGAATACCTGGTATAACTCATGTGGTTAGTTAGACACGCAAGTCTCATAAAGTCAGTGAGAACTCCCAAGGAAGTGGAAATTGTATAATGTGTTTTAATATATGGGTGTTTAAAGAAAATGTAAATTAATTGTCTACTTGATTATTTTCTTGCTATAGGGGAGAATAATTGCCCACTGATTGTGGGCACTGATAATTGCCACTAGCAGAAAGTTATTTGAAACAGATATTTGTTGTTCTTCACCATGCCTTTGAGCCCAAATATATTGATGAGACTACTACTATGAAATTATAATAAAAGTCAATAGGAAAATAAAAATTTATATTGAATTTCTACTTTGCGAACCTCTCAAATATATATCTAACACAAAAACACATTACAAATATAGTTTTAATGATTAAAAAAGGGGAGAAGAGAAAGAAAGGGTAGCAAAAAACTAATTTAAAAAGCAACACATAAAATAATGGAAGAGACAAGAAAAGGCTAACATGATTATAAGTAGCTAGGACAAGGAGACGTGAATTCAATTCACTTTCACCAACATTTACTGAGCTCTCCTAGGTGCATGGCACTGTGCTAGTTTGGAAGGAAATATAAGAGAAGTAAGAAATAGCTGTGCTCCCCAGGGTTGCACAATTTTGTGGGGATTTATTTTCTTCTCGTTCTAATTTCTCTAACTCAGGATGCATAAAGAGTATCTGATTCTAAACGAATATCCGGCCCTCCCCCCATATTACTGGATTGTCTGAGAGTTAATGAGAGGTTTAAGAGGAGAAATTAAAACATTCACAAGAGTCCTCCTTTGGTCAGACCCCCTTGCACAGTGATTGAGCTTTTTTGATGCATTTTCATAGCAATACCTCTCTGGGTTGTTTGTGAGTTTGCCTCATCAGTAAGAAGAATCTCATTGTGCCACCCACCAAGCACGCACTTGCTAATCACTGTTAATTGCCTACAATTGAGATCAGCAGACTGTTCACTGAGTACAGTGATGGGCACTTAACTTATTGGCACTGAGGCTTCCTGTGTGCCCATTTCTACTAATGGATCATTTGTCCTCAAAATTGGAAGTCCCAGCATCAATCACATAAACAGGCTCAGTAGGCAGAAGTGCTTACCTTCCTCTTCACCTCCAGAAGGAGGGCAATACAGACAGGCGCATACATCTGGCCAGAAGATGCACAGCCTTTGTGGAGAGCCAAAGTCCTTTGCTCCACTGGTAAAGCTCAAAATAAGGAACTCCTAGAGAGGCAAAACATTCTGACACAGAGATGATGAGGATGATGAGAAGCAGAATCTTTCCCTGTCATCTCTTTGTTTTCAGACTCCCTGTCAACATGCCACAGCACTACAGGAAAAGTCAAAGAATGCCTCTGGAGATTACTGAAATGGCAGGCTTCACAACTGCCTCAAAAGTTGCTTCCTTTTAAGAGGCTACTATCATTGTACATATGGAGACAAAATCATGGTGATCAGAGACTACTGACAGCATATGCTTCTGATGCACAAGGAATGAGGAAACAGTGCTTTCCATCACCAGTCATGCCTAGATGTCTTCCTCCAGAGGTCAGAGGGGGTAGAACTACACCTGTGTTTGATGTGATTTATATTTCCTTATAGCTGTAGCATATATGGCTTAATACTGGCACCCTTTAAAGAGGGGCATTTGCCTGGAGTTTGTTAGATCCTTTGCATACAGTAAACAATAAAACCTTATCCTCTACATTCCCAAGACATCCTACCCTCCCTTCCCATGATTACTATTTACTATTAAATCTTCTTGTTTCAGGTAGTTAAAGAAAAAATTGCTCTGACACTTGTTAAAATGGCAAGGAAGCCTTTATTCAAGACTATTGTGATAGATGTCAAAACTCTCAAAATAGGGGAGAGAGATCAGGCTCAATTCTGAATACAGCAAAAAAGCTGGGGATTTATAGCCAGTGAGGGTGTCCATGGATGGAAAATTACTAAGAGGAGACAAGTAGGGTAGGGAGAATCCTACTAAACTGACCTAACAGGATAATTGCTGACGGCAGACCAGGGTAATCAGGGATCAAGGGTGAGCAGGTTCTCACTAAACTGACTTAATGGCATTCACCCTAAAAGTGGCCTCAGTAGACTGAAGGGAGGGCCCAAGGATGAGATCTAGTAAAAAAAAAAAAAAATGCTCTCAGAGGAGCATGCCAAATGTTTGGTCAAGGAAAAAGTCTTTGTCAAGGGGAGGCAGTGACCCTTATAATAGGCTACCCTCTGTTCAGAGGCTACAAAGTTTTAAAACATATTTCTTAGGCCAGTTATTGGCCTGATTGTCACTATCCCTTCTTGAATTCTGTTCCTTGTTCCTGTGTGAGCTAATGTGGAATTTTTCGAAACCCTCCATACACATATCCTTTCACCTAGATAAAGTCCACCAAGATCATCTGTAGGATGAGATTCTTCTATTTCCTTGATTCAAAACAGCTGTGAGCTTTGAAACCGTGGGTACTCTTGCATGGTCATGGAGGCTATGGAAAAGAAAAAGAACTCCTCTTTTGGGGGCTCAGTCGGTTGAGTGTCCAACTTAGGCTCAGGTCATGATCTCATGGTCTGTGAGTTTGAGCCCCGAGTCAGGCTCTGTGCTGACAGCTCAGAGCCTGGAGCCTGCTTTGGATTCCGTGTCTCCCTCTCTCTCTGCCTTCCACCCCCTCTCATGCTCTGTCTCTCTCTCCAATAAATAAACATTAAATAAAACATTTTTAAAAATTTTAAAAAAGAAAAAGAACTCCTCTTTAAAATGAGGGTCTAGAATCTGCAAAATTCTTGCAGAGAGTAGGCCCTATGAGAACTTTTGCACTCTTAGGATTATAAAATATCATTTGTGTCACGTTATTTTCAATAATCAATTAATGTTCTTTTTTTACGTTTTCATTTCTTTAATCTCCACAGCCACAATTTCCCATCTTATTCCTTTCCCCACTCCAAGAACCTGAACTTGAGAATTAAATTTACCGAAATGGTATTGTACTACACATCTATTATAATGTTAGCCATTCAAGTTTTCTCCCTGTGAATTATCCATTCGTACACTTTGTTCAATTTTTAAAAAAAAAATTTTATGTTTATTTATTTTTTGACAGAAAGAGACTAGAGTGTGAGTGGGGGAGGGACAGAGAGGGAGACAGAATCTGAAGCACGCTCCGGGCTCTGAGCTGTCAGCACAGAGCCCGACACAGGGCTCAAGCCCACAGACCTTGAGATCATGACCTGAACCAAAGTCAGATGCTTAACCGACTGAGCCACCCAGATGCCCCACTTTGTTCACTTTTATACTGGGTTGCCTGACAGTTTTCTTCTTGACTTGCAGGTTCTTTACACTTTACACTATTAATCCCCTTTCATTCACATATTTAAAAAAATATTCTCCAGTTGTTTTTTAATGTTTATATTTGCTTCCCATTGTTAAACAGAAGTCTTTAATATTACTATAACTAAATCTATTACTTTTCCTCTATTTGTGATCAATCCATTTGTTTCTTATTTAAAAAATATCTCCCAGGCCCAAGGTCATAATGAGATTCTGAATTTTGTTCTAATGGTTGTAAACATTTCCTTTTATGCACAGGTCTTTAATCAATGTTGACATTAATTTTTTTATAGGTGCAAGGATGAAGTCTATTTCCCAATAGTATTTGTTAAGTAATCATTTTTCTACTTACATCACTACTGTGGATGTGCCAATATACATACATATGAGTGTTTGATACATATATGTATATGTACGTGTATGTGTATATTTATACATATACACAATCTGATTATCTATCTGGAAAAATAATATTATTATTTGATCAGGTAAATCCTCTCTCTTTACTTTGGTGGCTATGAAGGGTCTTAACTATCAACTGACATTTGCTCCTCCATAAATTTTAGTGTTACTTTGTTTAATTCTCAAAACTATCACATTAGAATTTTAAGTAGAATTTCACTATGCTTATAGATTAGTTTTGGAAGAACTAACATCTTTACAATGTTAAGCTTTCTCATTCACAAACATGTTAATTTTTTCTTCAAATAGCAGAAATAGGAAACAATATCCCACATCTACCCCCAGAAATTTTTAGATAATGACAAAATGGTCTAATTAGGTTTTACATAGGTGCTGGATACTTGAGTAAAGATTAAAGATTTATTTGGAGGAAATTAAGACCTATTTCGCTTAGTTTTCTCATTTATAAAGCAAAAACTACTATCTCAGTGCTAGTCAAAATAGCTGGTCATGACTTGATTCCACTGATAAAGGGAGATGAGACACCTATACCAGAGTTCTTATTTCATCAAGGAAGACTTCTAAGAAGAAAAAACATCCACATAATTATTGGAAATGATTTCTAGATTCCCTTTTAACTGTTTCTATTAAAAAGCTATTTCTATTAATTTTTCAAATTTCTGAAAGTGCTTTGATTCTTTATGGGTTATTTTAACAATTTTGTTTTCCTCTAGTCTTTCACATATCAATACTTTCATTGATTATGAGTCATCTTTACAGAAGAGGAAAGAAGAAAGAAGATATAAGTTAGAGAAAATAAAGCACATTATCATTTCTGTGTCCCAGTGGCACAGGGAAGCCAGTTAAAAACAAACAGTAGTATTAGTTGATTAATTGAAGAACCCAGAAAATCAGCACAACTTTATTTTACTTAAGCAAGTTGTTCTAATAGGTGTTTTCTGGAGAAACACTTTATAGGGAAAAGTGGTCTGTCCTCAAGATACCTTCTTCATCCATAAGCTTCTGAATTCCTTTTTCCTTCCTCTTAGACAATTTCAGTAGTTGATATTTTTCTTCTCAATCCAAGCCTCTTTGTTTAAATGCCTGTATCATTATTGTCTTCTGTAGGGGAGAACTGGAATCAACACGTGATTAGACAATGTTTACCACCAAAGTGAGGGGGGCAAAAGGGATGAAATAGTTAATGGTGTTTGTATTTCAGAATTATGGCAAGAGTAAAGAAAGTATGAAACACTTTTTTAATGCTCCTTTGTATCCTTCTCCAGCCAACTCTGAATGACCTGCAAATTTACGTATGGAATTTCTTCAACATATAGAAATAATTCTATAGAAATAAGATATAGAATAATTCTGACTATACAATGTGGCTGGAGTGGAACACAGATGTGTATACCCGTTTTAAAACTCTACAGATGATAGTGACATGGAACTGTAATTATGGTTTGTGATGGGAGCTCATGTGCCTAATTATGTATCTAATTCTTAAATCAAATCAATAACACCCTATCAAGCTGTCCAGCATATTATTGAACCCCCTCAATGACAATGAACACATTTTCCAAAGCAACCTTATCCAACTTTAGACAGTTCAGGATCCAAGAAATTCCTCCAAAATCAGTCTCATGGCGACTTTCAGAAATTGGTCTGATGTCTTTCCATTGAAGCTATTGAAAATAAGTCCAATTCACTTCACCCAAGATGGCCTTTCAAATTTTTCAACTAGATTCACTTCTGACACACCCTTTTCCAGGCTCAACACCTTCATCTCTTTAAGCTTTTCCTATATTACAACATTTGCAATCCATCTCACCAGCTCTGTTCTTGCTATCTGAACACATTATGGTTTGTCTGTATCTGCTCTTAAAAGGCATCCTCAGAACAGATGAAATCCTTCAAATGAAATCTCAGAACCTGGGAGATCAAAACTAGTTTTCACTCAATTTAGATGCTATACTTAAATGACTGTATTTTAATATTTTATTTGTACTGCTCTTTGCGGCATCTATATCACACAAATAACTCACGTTTAACCTAGGTAACCTAAAATTCCTAAATGAACAACTCGTTTTCCACAAATTTATACTTGGTGCCAACTTTTGGCTCTTAGAAAAGGACATTGCATTTGTTACTAGAAATATCTATCAAATTAGAGTTGATCTACTGTTATTGCATTACCATTTTGGATTTTGCTTCTGTCATCATTTCTAGTCCTCTCTGCTTCTGTGCCTTCTCTATATTCATTCACGTCACTAATAAAAGCGCTCAAGAGAAGAAAGACTTGGATGGAGATCTGGCACTGACAGCAGGAATTGTCCTCCTGTTGAGCAGCCCTGATTGTATCCTTTGAGTATGTTTCTTTCAATAGCAATTAATTTATTTAGTTGTATTAGGTTCTGGTCCATATTTCCAAATGATTTCCAAACAGGCATAGCAAGAGCTTTCCAAACATTCTGGTCCAAACATTCTAAGCTTACCATACTATCCTTATAACCCTTACTGTAAAAAAAGCAAATGAGGGCTCAACTTCGGCCCACTGACAATTGACAGCTTTTACAAATGCTGCTTTTCTACTCACGGTGCACCAAACTATCCGTTTAATAATCTCGCCTAGAGTCATGCCCAAATTTGATGATAAAAACTTACCCCTGTCAACATCAGGCATACCTAGGCTCTCCCCATGTTTCTTACAGTTTCTTCTCACTATGTTATAATTATTCATGCATCTGTGATTGAAGGCAAGAGCTGTATCTAAGGACCATGCCTGACATATGAAGTATTTGTTGAATGAAAAAGTGAAAAACCCTCAGTCATTTATAGTAATTAAAAATGGAGGCATTGACAAGATTTTATATATTTTTTTAATATTTATTTATTTGGTGGGAGAGTGCACAACTGGGCAGGGGCAGAGAGAGGGAGACAGAGGATCTGAAGCAGGCTTTGTGTTGACAGGCTGACAGCAGCTAGCCCAATGTAGGGCTTGAAATCACGAATCGCAAGATCATGACCTGAGCTGAAGTCAGATGCTCAGTCGACTGAGCCACCCAGGTGCCCCAACAAGATTTTAGATAACAGGTGTAGTGGAAAGACTAGACTAAGGTGGCACCTATGATTCCTACCATCTGGTTTTTACACCATGATATAAGTGGAACCTGTGACTTATGTCTAACCAAGTGAATACAGCAAAGGTGTCAGGATATGTTTGTTTACAAGCATATAAATATATTACATAACACTGCAATGCCCATCTTGTGAGGAGACTCCCCCTTCATTGATGGTTTTGAGGAAGAAATCATTGGGGTAGAACTACATGGCAAGAAACTGAGGGCAGCTCCTAATCAACAGTCATCAAGAAATTGAGGTTCTCAAGCCAATAATACACACACACACACACACACACACACACACACACACACACACAAATGAATACTGCCAATATCATGTGAGCTTGGAAGCAAATCCTTCCCCAGTCAAACCTCAGATGAGATCTCACCAATTAGCCCCTTGACTTCAGTCTTAGAAGTGACTCTGCTAAGCTGTGCCTTGACTTCTAAGCCACAGAAACTGTATATCCAAATCATCCAGGAAGCTTTGTAATCATATACATGTTCCAACCTCAACTTTTAGAGTATTATGAAAAAGCCCCTTGGGAATTCTGATGTTTACCACTGTGATGAACCCCTGACCTAAACTAACCACCAATTTTATTATAAAAATTAAAAATAAAATTATGTAAGAGTAGTACCTTTCTTGTTGTCACAGTGCTAATGACTAGCAGTCAGGACTTACTTTTCCCCTTTCACACTAATACCTTCATACATACCCTATGTACTGACTACTCTGTCCTTAAACACACAAAGGATCCCACATTAACAACAACAAAAAAAAAAAGGTGGGAGAAGACTTTGTCACACCTTCCCTCTGTTTCCATTCCATTCATTCTTTTTAAAGGAAGTTCTAGGCCTGTTACTGCCATTTTACCACTCAC
Organism: Lynx rufus; assembly: GCF_022079265.1. Classification (NCBI taxonomy): domain Eukaryota; kingdom Metazoa; phylum Chordata; class Mammalia; order Carnivora; family Felidae; genus Lynx; species Lynx rufus. Next base: position 51,888,204 of record NW_025814845.1, read on the forward strand.
TCCCATGCTCTACAACTTTTGATCTTACTAAATCCACTCACCAAGATACCTGTAACCTCTTATAATCCACAGGATACCATGCTCACGCTGTTCTTTTTCTTCTATTATGGAGGCACAGCCCTAAGTGATAATAAATAAAGGACAGAAGCAAAGATCAAGAACAAAGATTACTGCCCTACATCTTCCTTGGGTTGGGCTGGTTTATGCCTTCTCAATTTCAGCAATAGCATGCCATTGAAGATGGCAGGAACTACCATCAATCCCAGGGTTTATTTAATAGTTGACTTCACCAACCAGCCCCCTTGCCTTCTAGTGATTAGAGAAAACTTTGTTTTACGTTCTCAGACTTACCAAAGAGTAAGTAAGCCAGAAGCTATTTAGGCATCAGTCTTCTAGTCCTAAGAAACTTTGAACACTATAAAAACAAGACTGTTCGAGGGACCAGCCCAGGGACAAATATTCTGGAATTCTCTTCCCCAGCAGGCCAGGCCCTTATTTTCCTGTCTTCAAGCATCCCTGTGGCCTGAGGCCTGCAGCAGTGAGAGGTGAAGGATGGTTCAGACACAGACGGCAGTCCGCTCAACCCATGTGAAGACAATAGTCCTATTGGTACAATTTCTTTCCTTGGCTACAAAGGTAATCTCCTCTTAAGCGGTTAGTGGTAGAAATTTTGGTTTGGTAATACTACATTAATTGGAAGGGAGGAGTAAATCAGATCTAAGAGTGTAACTTGATCCTTCCCACAGCCAGGCAGAAACCAAGAGAGAAGGTACTGCCTAATGAATAGGTGCTCTAAATGAATATAAAAGAGACAAGAGATTCTGATTCCAGCAATGTCCAAGCAGGGTATTCAAGGTAAGCTTTATTCTTCAGCAATTGTGCATTTAGTCTTTGCTTTTCCCTAAAGACTCTGCAAGTTGTGTTGAAGTGTGCCTATCAGTATTCCACTAACAGACACGTCTCCACATTTTTGCTATTTTGTTCATATTTATCATAAGAATCTTGGTCTCCTAGGCCCATCTGTGACCTCTTGGTCTTGATTCCAGAACCACCTTTCTTATCTGAGATTATAGATTTTGAGTGCATCTAGGTCATACCTGCTTATCGTATAATATCCTTGCCTCTGGCATGCATCTGCCTTTCTTGCAAAACAATCTTTTCTGGACTTTCCTTAGGTCTCTTTTACATGCCTCCATTTTTAAACAATTCATGCCATGCATGCTAACTTCATCTTACCACCTCAACTCATACTCTTCAATGCGCCCTCTGTAAAAGCCCCTTTCTTATCCTGAAGCAAGAGTCTCAGAAGTTACAGTGACAAAGTTTCTGGTACATCAGTGTCCATGGCTGCAGTGATGCATTCTTTACCTAATCTAGTTTATATCTGTCCTCTCAGCTCCTCTGAAAGAGATAAGCTATTCTATTAACAAACAGGGCAGACTGTGTCCTCCTGGCTATCCCCAGATTGAACTATAGTTCCACTAATGAAATTGTGCTCCCTCATTTGGAGAACCAGAGCTCGAACTTGAGAGGTTTCCTTTCAAACTTATAATCACTCTTTCCCTATAAATCTGCTCAGAACTGACCTCAAAACTATAATTTCCCTCTCGGGCCTCTGGATTCTTTCTTCCCTGAATCCATTTTGGTTGCGCTCTTTGTGTCAATATTTGTATACACCCCAAAGTTTTGACAGGACCCAAATTTGTCTCTAAATGGATCCCTCCAGTATAGCATCAACTTTCCCTAGATACATCTGATTTTTCCTTCATATAGTCATTTGGAAAGACGTCCAACTCTTCTCTGTCTCTCCATTTTTACTAGGAAAAGAAAACTACTTTATAATAATTTATTTAAACCATCATGTATAACCATTTGCAACAGATTTTTAGAACGGCATACCAGATTAAATATATATATTTTCTTCAGATTAAACATGTTAAAATATAATCTTCCCATAGGTAAAAAATAAATAACATGAGATTTCCATTTCAAATTAAGTCTTTTAACAAGCCAAAGGTTTCTAATCCAAGACCATGGATACCATAAAGAATCAACAACTTCATAATGAAGAGAGACCCTATGCCTACACAATAGTGATGAGCACTGTCCATTTACCCAGCATCTGCTGAAAAAACAGGTATGCAGTGAGAATGAGAGGGAACAAAAGAGTTTGCATCCCCTGATTCTCCTTCTCTACCCTTCAGGTGATCCCAGGAGTCATATCATTGATAGCATTTCCATCAGGATGAGACTCTCCTGTTTGGGAATGTGGCATACAAGGGAAAAGTTAGAGAGCTGCACCTAATAGCAAAACAAATCCAATTATGTACCAGCGATTTTAATGCCTTTCTGAGATTGAAGTGGCTCACTAAAGCTCAGACTGTAAAGATCCAGGGAGCATGTTTATTTATTTATACCATGACTCCCTCCAAATAGGATTTGAGGCAGCTCAGTGAGCATGTTAATAATGCTTATTCTCAAGACCCTATTTACCGCGTTGTGCTGCAGGAGATATCATTACCCCTGTTTGCTCTTAGAAAATCTGACTTTTTGGAGGGTTTTTTGTGGAACTTTCTGGAATTCAGAAGGGACCTTGAGGACTGCCTTCCTCTGATCCTGCAAGATTGTGAACATGGGAGGGAAAGAACCCAAATACTGGGGTGGAGCCATCACAGAAGGCAGGAATAAAATGAGCATGCAGGGTTTGAGGATGCCCAGGTAAGTCTTGGTGCACAGAAGTCAGTGCCCACACGAGGCCCCCATCTGGAAAGGGAACTTCAAGAATTAGTGAATGTGCTCCTGACACCAGAGGATGAGGCTTGTTATGGGTGTTAAAATTTTCTTCTTGATATATGTGACGAGAGCACTGTATAGTTTGGAAGCCTCTGCTGTCTAGAAATGAATGTTTCTCATATTTCTGGCTGGGAAAACAGGTCAAGAGAGAAAAAGTGCTGACTGAGAGCTCACTAGGTACCTGGTACTATGCTTGGTGTCTTCCATATGAAGTTTCAACTGAACTGTATAAGAAATCTGCCAGATTGGAGCTGTTGTTCCCCTTTGTGTAGTTGAGTTCCAGAGAAGGGGAGCTCCTTTGTCAAAGGAGAGGCAGCTGATAAGTGATGAGGCTGGAAGTCAGGCTTGAATCCATTTGTGACCCATAGATGTCTTATCTTTGTGCTAAGCTGACTGATACCCAACACTGTGCCTAGCATACAGCAGGCATAAGACATGTTTGCTTGCAGGAATGACACAAAAATATAAAAACTACTCATTCCACAGATATTGACGGAGTGCCTACTATGTGCCAGACACTATGAGTCAACATAGGATAAATTCAGCACTAAAATTGCAATTCAAATGTAAATCAGCTTTAATATGAAAATGAAATTAGGCCAGCAGGGAGGCCATAAATGAGCCTATTATAATACATCCCATAAGAGGAAGAGCAGCCAGGAAAAATGAGGTGAAGGGATGATGAGATAATGTAATTTTAAAATTGGCTTCTGTTCTCCTGAAATACTTTTAAGATTTTACTGCAAAATTACACAGTCATCAGGAATATGCCATTTTTAAAAGACTTTCTCACTTGGGTCAGTGCATAAATAATAATACATGTTTAAAAATGCATGACTATTCATTAAACCATTGACCACTTCCAGCCTATTGAGTACATAAGTATTTTAAAAATTACTTTAATACATATTTACCCAATAGACCAGAAAAGTTCCTTTGGTACATGATGTGCATTTAAAAAGCTGCCTGCGTAAGGAGTTATCGGATCTAAACCAGAGTTGGCTGCCGACTACATAATATGCATTTTAAAGAACAACCTAATTATGTGCTTACCCAAGAGAACAAAGTTAATACTGAGGGTCAATAATTATTACCTTCCTTTACTACCTTTTATTTTTTTCTGTCAAATAAAATAGAGAAAAAGAAGTTTATATCTGCCCTCTCGTATGTTTTATCTTGACAACTACTGCCTCAATGCCTCTCTCACCCCCACTTTCAAAAAACAAAAACAGAGCGGGGGGGCGGGGGGGAGGAGAAGAGACAGAGAGGGGAGGGGACAGAAGGGAAGAAGGGAGAAGTGGTTGTTGTTTTCTTTATTTAAGAAAACTATGTGTAATTAAAAGTAAGTAGCTTTATAGCAAATGCAGATGGTCAAAAATCCATCTTTTAATGTTTGCTATTTTCTTCCCTTCTGTACTAAAATATTATACTATTAACCACAATTTACTGGTGTTCCTGTGTACTTTTACAGAAACATGACTATCTTTCCCCTTTCTCTTTGGTAAGACACAATGATAGAGATTTCTTCTCACCTTACACAAACGCAAAAGTCCTCTGTTATTTAGTCATAGAATCTGTGTCTACCAGCACAATGTGGGAGAGTTCTCAGCACAAAATCTATTCCTGTTCACAAACATGTAAAAATTAAAAGGTGTATTTTCAACAAATATACTAATTCACTAGTTTCTCTGCTCACTGCTCTTATTGTACTACACTGATGTGAGGGGTATCACCCCACCAGTAAATGGTGCTGACAGACCAGATAGCAACCTTCACAACCTCATTCTAGAGACAACATTCCCCCTTAATTTCTAGTAATGTAGAATCACCCCGTTAGCTCTCAAGAGCACACCCAACATGCAACTACCACTTTGTATTTATTTTTTTTTATTTAACGTTATTTTTTATTTTTTAAAATTTACATCCAAATTAGTTAGTATATAGTGCAACAATGATTTCAGTAGATTCCTTAATCCCCCTTACCCATCCCCCCTCCTACAACCCCTCCAGCAACCCTGTTTGTTCTCCATATTTATGAGTCTCTTTTGTTTTGTCCCCCTCCCTGTTTTTATATTATTTTTGTTTCCTTTCCCTTATGTTCATCTGTTTTGTCTCTTAAATTCCTCATATGAGGGAAGTCATATGATTTTTATCTTTCTCTGACTGACTAATTTCGCTTAGCATAATACCCTCCAGTTCCATCCACATAGTTGCAAATGGCAAGATTTCATTCTTTTTGATTGCTGAGTAATACTCCATTGTATATATATATATACCACATCTTCTTTATCCATTCATCCATTCATGGACATTTGGGCTCTTTCCATACTTTGGCTATTGTTGATAGTGCTGCTATAAACACGGGGTTGCATGTGTCCCTTTGAAACAGCACACCTGTATCCTGTGGATAAATGCCTAGTAGTGTAATTGCTGGGTTGTAGGGTAGTTCTATTTTTAGTTTTTTGAGAAACCTCCATACTGTTTTCCAGAGTGGCTGCACCAGCTTGCATTCCCACCAACAATGCAAAAGAGATCCTCTTTCTCTGCATCCTCGCCAACATCTGTTGTTGCCAGAGTTGTTAATGTTAGCCATTCTGACAGGTGTGCAGTGATATCTCAATGTGGTTTTGATTTGTATTTCCCTGATGATGAGTGATGTTGAGCATTTTTTCATGTATTGGTTGGCCATCTGGATGTCTTCTTTGGAGAAGTGTCTATTCATGTCTCTTGCCCATTTCTTCACTGGACTCTTTGTTTTTTGGGTGTTGAGTTTGAGAAGTTCTTTGTAGATTTTGGATACTAACCCTTTATCTGATATGTCATTTGGAAATATCGTCTCCCATTCTGTCAGTTGTCTTTTAGTTTTGCTGATTGTTTCCTTCGCTGTGCAGAAGCTTTTTATTTTGATGAGGTCCCAGTAGTTCATTTTTGCTTTTGTTTCCCTTGCCTTTGGGGATGTGTCAAGTAAGAAATTGCTGTGGACAAGATCAAAGAGGTTTTTGCCTGCTTTCTCCTCGAGGATTTTGAAGGCTTCCTGTCTTACATTGAGGTCTTTCATCCACTTTGAGTTTATTTTTGTGTATGGTGTAAGAAAGTGGTCGAGGTTCATTCTTCTGCATGTCACTGTCCAGCTTTCCCAGCACCACTTGCTGAAGAGACTGTCCTTATTCCATTGGATATTCTTTCCTGCTTTGTCAAAGATTAGTTGGCCATATGTTTTTGGGTCCATTTCCGGGTTCTCTATTCTATTCCATTGATCTGAGTGTCTGTTCTTCTGCCACACTTTGTATTTAGGTATTAGATGTCAACTGGTTGTAGAACAGTGAGTCATACGTCTATGAGTACAGATGGTTCCTATACATACTATTCCTAAGTGTTATTCTTTATCCCTCAATGGTATTTTATTTCTAAAAATCTATTTCGAACAGGTTTACTTCCTCTCTTTACCACCATTCCCCCATTGCTAAATCAATTACATTCTATCTACAATAATTAACACAGAAATCTTTCATGAATTCTATTTGAGCCTTAAGAATTGTCTACCTTCTATTCTAGATGTGTTTATTTCAATAAGTCCAGAGAGATGAATTCAGGTTTGTTAAAGATGGATAAAAAGACTAAAGTCAGCTTATTTTTTAAAATTTATCCCAATAATTTATAATTTATTCTTCCTTCTTTTCATTTTTAAATCATTGTTTCATACCTGAAGAATACCCCAGAGATTTAAAAGCTGGTGTGAGTTTTTTAAATACACTTGGTAATTTTATAGAGGAGGGGAGAAGTCTTAGAAGAGACTAAGTGGACCATAATTAATGCAAAGTTTATTTTATATCAGCACAGTAATTAAAATATAATTAATATTTAAAGAAACAACTCTAATACTAAAAACATATATCTAAACTCCCAAGCAACTATACTAATGAGCTCAATGATTCAACTTCATGTACTCATGCTTCTTACTCTCCAGTTGACAAGAATAACAAGCATAATTGGAAACAGTTTGTAAATATAAAGTCATTATTTTTATTGTGGATATGGATATAGATGTATAACAAGGAACTAAATAAAATTTAAAAATAAGGTCAACATCATAAAGCTAAACCACCTCCTATTACTCAGATTGGCTTATTTTAGACACATCACTCTCTATGAGCAGTAAACTCTACTCAAGGGTCAGGTTCACTTTCTCCTTTTAAAACAGCTGTAAGAACAAACTGAGGGTTGATGGGGGGTGGGAGGGAGGGGCGGGTGGGTGATGGGTATTGAGGAGGGCACCTTTTGGGATGAGCACTGGGTGTTGTATGGAAACCAATTTGTCAATAAACTTCATATAAAAAAAAATAAAAAAAAATAAAACAGCTGTAAGATACATACTAAAAATTAGAACAAACTAGAAGACTTTAGAGTCTCTAGGCTGTTTGCCGTGTGTAGTATTTTTCTAAGCCTCTGAGAAATACATCAGTACCTGTTTGTTTGAGAGCATGCTCTCCTTCTGTTCTAATAATTTTTAAATACATTTTGCATTATTTTTAAATTCCTTTGGCCATAATTAGATTCACTGCAAAACAAAACACACCTTAGTCTAATGGCATGAATTTTCTCTGTCACCATCTGGGTTGAATTGCGGTATTGGGAAAATCAGTTTATTTTTTTTTTATTTTTTTTTTATATGAAGTTTATTGACAAATTGGTTTCCATACAACACCCAGTGCTCATCCCAAAAGGTGCCCTCCTCAATACCCATCACCCACCCGCCCCTCCCTCCCACCCCCCATCAACCCTCAGTTTGTTCTCAGTTTTTAACAGTCTCTTATGCTTTGGCTCTCTCCCACTCTAACGTCCTTTTTTTTTTTTTTTTTTTTCCTTCCCCTCCCCCATGGGTTCCTGTTAAGTTTCTCAGGATCCACATAAGAGTGAAACCATATGGTATCTGTCTTTCTCTGTATGGCTTATTTCACTTAGCATCACACTCTCCAGTTCCATCCACGTTGCTACAAAAGGCCATATTTCATTTTTTCTCATTGCCACTTGGTATTCCATTGTGTATATATACCACAATTTCTTTATCCATTCATCAGTTGATGGACATTTAGGCTCTTTCCATAATTTGGCTATTGTTGAGAGTGCTGCTATGAACATTGGGGTACAAGTGCCCCTATGCATCAGTACTCCTGTATCCCTTGGGTAGATTCCTAGCAGTGCTATTGCTGGGTCATAGGGTAGGTCTATTTTTAATTTTCTGAGGAACCTCCACACTGCTTTCCAGAGCGGCTGCACCAATTTGCATTCCCACCAACAGTGCAAGAGGGTTCCCGTTTCTCCACATCCTCTCCAGCATCTATAGTCTCCTGATTTGTTCATTTGGGCCACTCTGACTGGCGTGAGGTGATACCTGAGTGTGGTTTTGATTTGTATTTCCCTGATAAGGAGCGACACTGAACATCTTTTCATGTGCCTGTTGGCCATCTGGATGTCTTCTTTAGAGAAGTGTCTATTCATGTTTTCTGCCCATTTCTTCACTGGGTTATTTGTTTTTCGGGTGTGGAGTTTGGTGAGCTCTTTATAGATTTTAGATACTAGCCCTTTGTCCGATATGTCATTTGCAAATATCTTTTCCCATTGCGTTGGTTGCCTTTTAGTTTTGTTGGTTGTTTCCTTTGCTGTGCAGAAGCTTTTTATCTTCATAAGGTCCCAGTAATTCACTTTTGCTTTTAATTCCCTTGCCTTTGGGGATGTGTCGAGTAAGAGATTGCTACGGCTGAGGTCAGAGAGGTCTTTTCCTGCTTTCTCCTCTAAGGTTCTGATGGTTTCCTGTCTCACATTTAGGTCCTTTATCCATTTTGAGTTTATTTTTGTAAATGGTGTGAGAACGTGGTCTAGTTTCAACCTTCTGCATGTTGCTGTCCAGTTCTCCCAGCACCATTTGTTAAAGAGGCTGTCTTTTTTCCATTGGATGTTCTTTCCTGCTTTGTCAAAGATGAGTTGGCCATATGTTTGTGGGTCTAGTTCTGGGGTTTCTATTCTATTCCATTGGTCTGTGTGTCTGTTTTTGTGCCAATACCATGCTGTCTTGATGATGACAGCTTTGTAGTAGAGGCTGAAGTCTGGGAAAATCAGTTTAAATGCACATCACACAATCTTTTTGCATGTTCTTTCTCTAGGAGTTTTCTTCCCAAAGTTGCACTTTCTCTTGCCCAACCACATTCCTCCCTCAGGCATGATATGGTGCCCTCTCTTAACAGAACTGGAAAAGCATGACTCAAAAAGGAAACCAGATTTATTTTTTAAAGATGAGATTACACCACACTTTGTTTCTAAAACCTAATGAGCAAGTGAATGAGTGTTTAATTGAGAAAGACAGGAAAAAGAAAGAATATGGATGCTCAAGATAGCATTTAAGAGCTTCCCTTCTTATTCTAAGTTGGATTGCCAGATTTAGAAAATAAAAATATAAGACTACAAGTTAAATTTGAATTTCAGATAAATAATGAATATTTTTATGTCAGTCCCATGCAGTATTCATATATACTTTATACACTAAAAAAATTTTTTTTATTACCTAAAATTCAAATTTAAGTAGGTTACCTATATTTTATCTGGCAATCTATCTCCCAGGTTCTCCTTAGTGTAATACTCAACTTATTTTATTATAAACAAGTACTTTGGGGATAGGCTCAAGTTAAGTACTCCCCTAAAATTGGTCCACGTTTAGCAACTTTTTTCCTTGAATTGGAAAAAACTTTTTAAACAAGAAAGGCAATCTTGAGCTGCAAAATTGAGAAATTGCATGGGTTCAGACTGCCCAAGAGCTCATTATTTCTCAGAAAATTAAGAGAATGAGAAATGAAACCATTCCATTTTTCATTCTCCACCTACAAATTATCTATAATTACACCCATTCTTATCTACTACCTTCAGTTTTAGAAGTGTCTCTCTTTCTATAAGTCCTTCAGATCTTATGCTAACCCATCGCTTTTGATTTTCAATCAAATGTCCCTCTCTTCCCTAAACTCTCAAACTTTGACTTTCATCTACTTCTATCCTCATTCTACATACATATTCATCTCATATTCAGACCTACATCTCCACTAGTTGCATCTTCATTAATCACCATCTTTTCACAGACAAAAGTAGGCAACAGTGTTGACTTCCCTTCTTCTTCCTATCACTCATCATTAAGCGCTGAACCAGGGAAATAGCTGAGAGCCCATACATCCTTTGTATGCCAAAATAACATTCCTAAACTTCACTGTAATGTTCCAACACAAGCACCAACCAAAATATTGTATTTCAACTGTCAGGAAAAAGATAAAACTTCAAAAAGACATGAGATTTACTGTATGAAATTATAAAATTTATGTTATATTCCATTTAGTTCTACAACTAAAAAAAGAACATATTTTCATCCAAACAGAAAATAAAAAGAAAAACTTCCATCACGATATAATGAAAAGACGTATAATTATTACATCCAACGTTTCTGAGCTTCATCTTACAAATTCCTTTTTCATATATGTCTGTGCTTCAACTCACTCCATTCTCATTTCTGCCCTCACCTCCCCATTGAAGCTACTCTCAGTTAAGGCCATCAATCTCTTCTTATTCTTATATGAAAGGAACATCTGTTAGCCTTTATTTTATAGTCTCTGATGTGATTGAACACTAGATTTTCCCATTCATGAAATCCCCTTCTCCACTGGTATATTATAAAGACACCCTTCCTGTCCATTTTCCTACCTCTTCAACACTTCCTTGTAGCCATGAATTCCCTCCTTAAATATGTGTGCTCCTTTACATTCTATACATTTTCCTGGACAAGTCCTAAATCTATGGTTTCAATTGCCACTTACAAGCTGATGACTTCCAAATGTTTATTCCCAATCCAAAACTCACTCTTTTTTTAATGTTTATTTATTTTTGAAAGAGAGAGAGTGTGTGAGCAGGGGAGGGGCAGAGAGAGGGAGACAGAGAATCCCAAACAGGCTCCGCACTGTCAGTACAGAGCTCGACGTGGGGCTCGAACCCACAAACCATGAGATCATGACCTGAGCCAAAATCAGGAGTCAGACACTTAATCTGAGCCACCCAGGCACGCTTCTAACCCAAAACTCACTTGTAAGTTCCTTCTTGATATGTCCACCTGGATATCCCCAAATTCAAACAAATTGAAAAGTAAATTCATCCTCTTTAAACTTAAATCTACTCTTCCTCTTTTACTTAATCTTTCAAAAATAACATCTTCCTTCCTTCCTGCCTTCCTTCCTTCCTTCCTTCCCGCCTGCCTTCCTCATTTCTCAGAAAATTAAGAGAATGAGAAGTGAATCCATTCAATTTCTCATCCTCCACCTACAAATTATCTATAATTATACCCATTCTTCCTCTCTCCCTTCCTTCCTTCCTTCCTTCCTTCCTTCCTTCCTTCCTTCCTTTTCCTTCCTTCCTTCCTTTGTTTGCAGAAATAGCATTTATTTAGTCACAAAAGTCAGGAATACCTAACAGAGGGCCATAACAGATTAAGGACCTCTTGCTTATAACAATATTTGTCTTATAGTAATTTGTGTGCTGATTTTTATTTCTCATGTGATATAGTAAGTTTATCATTGATTTCCTAGAAATAGCATCCAATAAAGATTTGGTGGATGAATAATGAAAAATTTAATTTATCTAGAAAAACACTGATGACTAGTATTATCAGCTGGGATTACATAGATCATGCCTAGTCTACAGGGATTTGTGTCTGTGTCCACAGGTTCAGCCCAGCCTCCAAAACTGCTGGCACATAATAGGTGCTCAATAAATATTTGTTGAATGGAAGAATTAAAGTGTGTTTTGATAGAGACTATACTTTCCACATTTTTCTGAAGAAATCTATGACTATAAGAGTGTCCTAATCACAATTCACATTATTTACCTATTGCTAGATAATGTTACCCCAAAAACTTAGCAGCTCAAAAAGACACAGAATCCTGTGATTCAAGAACCTGGGTGACAGCTGAGTTGTCTGGCTCTGAGTTTCTCACAAGGCTGCAGCCATCTAAAGGCTCAACTGAGAAGGGTCTCTTACTCACTCTCTCAGATGGTTGTTAGCAAGATCTAATTTCTTACAGCTTGTTTGAGACCTCAGTTTTTAATGAGCTTTTGGCCAGAGACCTCCTTCACTGCTATTTTGCCGTTACTGTTTTTGCACATGGTCAACATGGTAGTTTACTTCATCAAACCAAGATTACCTGTCGTAATCTAATCATACATGTGATAGGCATCACTTTTGTCACATTCTGTTCATTAGAAGCAAGTCATGGGGGACCAACCACACTCAAGGGGAGGGGATTTCATGAGGGCATGCCCCCTACTTGAAACAGTTATGGAGACAGAGTCGGGGAGAAGTGTTCATTGAGAGCTGTGTCACAAGCTGCCTACCACATCGTACATAAATACTCCTCTAGGAAATAGGAAATCACTGTAAGCAGAAACACTCTGGCTTATGACCACAACTAGAACTACATTTATATAACTATTTCAGCCATGTAAAGAAACAGCCTTTCCACCAATATTAGTAAATAAACAGAATTTTTCCCTAGAGACAAAGAAGAAACCTTTCTTCTCTCTTCTCTACATTCAAGAATGTCTTCAAGAATGAGATCAGATCAAGTTACAAGCATATTTTTAAGCCCTGTTGTCCACATCCAGACTTCCCCTTTCCTTCTGCGCACAGGCCAACCACCTATATAAAATGGCAATGAGATGCTAGACTATCATCAATTTGGTCAGTCTGACTTGAGCTGGACTCAAAGTTGAGGACCAGAGGTAGATACAAAGGTCAATATCTGTCTGGTTACAACTTCTCCCAGACAAATGACCTATTGACTAACTCTTAGGTAAATTCCCATCAATAGTTTCAAATTCCACATAACCTCAAAGGACATTAAATCTATTCATTTCTGTACTGCTGTGTATCCACAGTAGATGCAGAAGGATTTAGAAATGATTAGATAAATGGTGGTTGGTTGTAGGAGTCAATTCTATTATCTGGTAGAATTTGGACAACACATCAAGTTTGGAAGTTAATAGAATCATGTGCAGGAATTTAGAGTATTCAGAGGATTCTTTTGGACGTGGACAGTTAAAGCTGCCTGGTTAAAAAGATTTCACAGGCTTCCCTGTATAGCTTCTAAAGCAAAAGCAGATTCTCTGTATATTTAACACCTACTACTGTCTATTCATTTTCCATTCATACTCTAAAATCAAAACCTTCCCAGAAGTTGAGAATAAAGAAGATTTTGAATTTTTATTGGAAGACAATCATTTGAGGTGACTGATTATGAGTTAATTGCCTCTGAGCATTTCTGGAATTGCTGCTTATGCATTTTCTTACTGCTGACAGGATCCCTAATACTGACAGTGGGAACTGTTTCAAGTAAGATCATGCAACATAGTTTTGCATCCTTTTTTTAGATCTGTTTGTGTGGCTGTAATTGAGTCTCTTTTGAGCAGCTCCTGGGGTAAAAATTTATATATTAAATGGCCTTGGATTTGGGGACACACAGAAGTAGGAGAAATTGGGAACTAAACAGCAATTCAGTGCTTTATATGTCAGAGAAACCTTGAAGGAAATGAGGAAAGAGAGGTACATGACTCAGACTCCAAAATAGGGAAGGAGGGTGAATGCATTAAGATTCAAAGGCTATAGCTTGACAACAACCTAGTATGGCAGCCTTATAATGGGAAGGACTCTGATCTGTGATTGTAATCCTACCTCTACCCCTATTCCCGCTGTGTGATCTGGGGGCTAGCCTTTGTAATCTACAAAATAAGAGTATTGAAGTGCTTGATCTGTAAGAACCATTCAAGCTGTAAATTTCTCTACTGTGACCTGATAGAGGAAACTCAATCAATTTCTGGCCTACAACCTCCCTATCAGTTTATATTTCTCTCCTCTTGGCACATTCCTCCCAGAATTCTCTCCAGCCTCCAGATCTTATCCTGGGTGAATATTTTCACTCTTCAGCAGTCAAACTCTCTGGTAATTAATGCTGCATAGTTGACTAGTAATAAAGATGTGAGTTGATAATGGCTGAATGAATGACCCACAAGTAATAGCATTTTAAACATAAATGGACTCTCAAAGACTAACACATTATGACCCAAAAGATTGAAATTATAATGATGAACTGAAAGGAAGTAGAGTTAATTTTTTTGAGCTTAAGCAATCATCCACCCTGATTACTCATAAAGCTGTCCTGGCTGATTTGTCCAGAGTGAGTAGTTCAAGGTAGAAGAGTTGAAAGAATGCCATATTAGCACAGACTTTGAAAGCAGACAGATGTGGAGTTAAGTCACTGTTCTACAATTTGCTAGCTGTTTGACTTTGAGCAATTTACTCATCTGATCTTAAATTTTCTCCTATAAGTGGAATTAATAGTGCCTATGTCCCACAATTATTTTAAAGTATAAAAAAGATAATATATCTGGGACACAGTACCCATGTAACAAATGCTAACTATCATTATTACTACCTCTTCTTTGGGAACTTAATGATAAACTTCATTTTTAAAATCAAATGATGCTAGTTTCACTCTCAAATGGAGACTACAAAAAGCTTTGCTGTTTTAAAAAATGAATATACAATATAATATCTCTGCCTATTAAAAAAAGTGACACTGGCCCAGTATAAGAAAATCAGTCTGATTATTTTATAGCTACTTGTAATTAAATCTTTGAATACTGCTTTATCTCACGAAATCAAACCTTTCCACTTTCAATGGAAACCTTGAAGTCCCTCATTAATGACGGATAATTTCCCTAAGTTTTCAAAATTCTCTGTCCTACTTAGATAATGTTTAAATGATGGAAATCAATTTAATTTAAACAGGAAAGGACTGACCTCATGCTATGGATCAAATAAGTACAAATGAGAAACTAATCCAAAACATAAGCTCCCTGGATCTGCATACTTTATTAGTCCTTGGACACTGACTATTCAATATTATTATTGTAGCATTACTTCACTACATAAATCCCTTTATGTTTTATTCAGATCTAAAGCTTTTGCCTTTAACACCAAGTGCTGAGGAACTATGGAGCAATGGGCTGGGGGAGAGCTCCCTCCACCAACAGGGGTCAAGAGGGAGGCTTGCACAGAGAGACCTTCATGTTCAAAGTAAGGTCGCCCTCTGGCCTCCCCAAGCTTTTCATCTACAGGGTCCAGAGGGGTCCCCAAGTGCTAATAGTAAGCCTAACACCCCTGGTCTTTTACACCTTCACTGCTTAGTGTCAGGTTAAAGCACTGAAACTTTACAACTCCAGGTAAGACTGCCATTTTTTTGTCCTGCCTCAACACTGATGGTCCAATCTAGTCTTGGGACTAATTTCAAAATGCCTTTCATTACTTTCTTTGTCTTCATCACAGGAAACCCTGTACTCTTTGGTCATTTTTCTTCCCTGAACTATCTTCTTATTTTCCCCTGAGAAAAAGGAAACAATCAGATGAGTTTCACAAGTTTCACTACTATATCCTCCCACCTATCTCTCTTTCTTCTCTCATTACAGTGAGCTAACATCAATGTCCCTGGCTAAGCTTAACTGTTCTACTTAGCAAGGAGTATCATCAGATCTTGCCTGCTTGAGAATATTGGTATGGCTGATTTCTTCTCTCTATTGCATTATGAAGGCTACTTTTTCTGGTACCTCTCTTCTATCAACACACAGGCATGGTATTATTTCTCCCATTAAAATACACAAAAATTGTCCCTGGACTTCACCTCCCCTGCCAACCACAGACCACTTTCTCTCCTTCCCGCTACAGCAAATACCTATACAGAAGTCCCTGTGCCTACTTGTGTCCTGTTTCTCTCTCCCTATTTTCTTTTAAATTCTTTCCAATAATGTTTTTGCCTCCACGACTCCATGGAAAGTCCTCTTTTTCTTATGGTTGTCAACACATTTTCATCATTACTAAATCCAAGAGTCAATTTTCAATCCTCATCGTACTTCACCAAGCATTTAACATATTTGATCATTTACTCCTCCTTGTCATGGTTTCCAAAACCCCACACTCCCCTGACTTTCTCATCACTCACCAGGCACTCCTTTCACTCTCTAAGGTAGTTTCTCCTCAGCTCACCAAGCTCTTAACAATGGAATAACCCAGGACTTGGTGATCCCTAAACCTCACCTATTTTCCCGCTATACCTATTCCTTGGTGATTCCATCCAAGCTTTAATTATTCCCACTATGCTGATAGCTCCCAAATTTAATCTCCAGCCTGCACCTTACCTTTCTACTTCAAACTGCCACTCGGTGCCTCTACATGCATGTCTAATAAGCATCTCCAGCATAAAATACCTCAACTGAATTCCCAAACTGGTTCTTTTCCCCAAACCTTCCACCAACACTTTCTCAGGGGTGAGCAATTCCTTTCTTCCAGTTGCTCAGGCCAACGCCTTGGAGTCACTCTTGACTCTTCTTCTCACACATATACACTCTTCTATTTTATCCCATCCAACACCAAATCTTATTAACTCTGTCTTCAAGATATATCCAGAGTATTACCACTTTTCACCACCTCCACCGCTATTATTCTGGTCCAAACCATCATTACATTTTGCCTACACTTTTGCAAAGGCCTCCTAGCTTCCCTCCCTGTTTCTTTCCATGAATTTGCAACACTGTAGCCACAGGAATCCCAGGAAAACATGCATAAATTGGACAGATCATTTCACTCTTCTGCTGGAAGTCTTTGATATCTCAGTCAAATTAAGAACCAGTGTTTCTGGGGGCACCTGGGTGGCTGAGTCAGTTAAGCATCCGAGTTCTGCTCAGGCCATGATCTTGCAATTGGCAGGTTTGAGCCCCACGTCGGTCTCTGTGCTGACAGCTCTGAGACTCAAGCCTGCTTGGGATTTTGTGTCTCCCTCTCTCTCTGCCCCTCCCCAATCCATGTGCATTTTCTCTCTCTCTCTCCCCCTCCCTCTCTCTAAAATAAATAAAAACATTTTTAAAAACTAAAAACAAACAAACAAACAAAAACAATGTTTCTGAGATTCCTGGGAGGCTCAGTTGGTTAAACATCCAACTCTTGATTTTGGCTCAGGTCATGATCTCATGGTTTGTGACTTCGAGCCCCACAATGTGTTCTGTACTGACAGTGCAGAGCCTACTTGAGATTCTCTGTCTCCCTCTCTCTCTCTCTCTCTCTCTCTCTCTGCCCCTTCCCCACTCACTCTCTCTCTCTCAAAATAAACACATAAACTTAAAAAAAAAAAAAAAACAGTGTTTCTACAATAGCTTCCATAGCCCTATAGGATCTGCTCCCTGCTCACTCTTTTGTCCTGTAATCTCTCACTCTCCTTATGTTCCATCCTGCTGGGCACCTTGCTCCCCCTCAGACTTGCCAGGTGTGCTTTCACATCAGAGTGTTCACACTTGCTGCCCTCATGTCCTGGAATGTTCCTCCCCCAGATATCCACATGACTCAGTCCTTCACCTCTTTATGTATATATAGTCTTTTTCAGGTACTGTCTTCTCAGAAAGATTTTCCCTGATCACAATACTTAAAATTATAAACCCCAACTTTCATATTCCGTCCTCCTCCACAGCTTTTTTCTTTTGTATTTTCACCATATAACATACTATTATTTTACTTACATTCTTCATTAACTGTCCATCTCTATTAGGATGAAGCTTCTTGAGAAAAATTTTTTAGTTTCATTTTATTCTCTGCTATCTCAGGTTCCTAAAGCAAAGAAATTATTAAAACATGAAAAATTCATAGATATTCAGGAAATATATAACATAGTCTATTATAGTGTTGTTAATAATAATAATAATAATAATAACAAGCACTGTATAATGCTTATTATGTGCCAAGCACTGTATTAAGGGCTTTATGTATGTCTATTCATGTCATTGACTCATTTTATCTCCATTTCCACATGAATCTACAAGTAGGTAAGACTTTTGTCTATATTTTAGAGTTGAAGAAATTACAGCCCAAAGAGGCTAAGAAACTCTTATACTGAGAGTATATGGGAAATCAGAATCTGAACATGGAATTTATACATTACTTCTCTAGGTTCTGATTCCTCTATTAAAATCAGGAAAATAAGAATTTTCTTGTGGAAATTATAGATAACATATACAAAATATAAAGACAATAGCACAGTGTCTAACTCTGGCAAGTCAGTATGTACGTGGAAGCAATAATTATACCGCAACTATTCATACAGAGTAAACTTTAGTATAAGGAATCTTAAAATACCTTTCTAAATGAAAGTGCTGGGTTATTCAATCTCCCAATTTGTGTTTTGATTGGTGGTACCAGACTTAAGGCAGTCCTTCAAAATCACACAAATGAGAATTAGTCTTTTCTGTCTATCTATGGAAAAAATAATTGGGGCTTCATTTTTGTTTTTGTTTGTTTCCTTAGCTTACCAGCTGTATTATATAAGCCTATGTCAATGTACATACAGTCTAACAATGCAAGCATATTTGTTTTTCAAATCAAAGGGGGAAGACTTTATAAGCCAGTCAGTATTCATCTTATTTGTGTAAGACTCTAATCTGCTCTTCATTTAAGCTTACAGAGCTCCAGTATGAAGAAATCTTTAAACCCCAGGCCTACTGATTAGCATGAGCTCTGTTCCAGTACCACAGAGGAGTAAGAAATAAGGCTTCATATAGGGGTTCCAAAATAGAGTGGGTAGATTGATGTCCCCACTTGTGTTTCAGTGCCCCCAAAATACCTTCACAGCATGTGCAACAGTATGGGGGCTCTACTGAATTTGTATTCTGGAAAACAAACTAAAAGGTCAACATGCATGTATATTTATAATGGAATTGGTATTTGTTAATCAATGAGGGGAAATGTTTCTTCCTTTGTAGCAAGTTCTCAAACTTTTCTGGGGAGAGCCTGCAGTTAGCCTTAGAAAGCTCTTACAAATTACACATCAATATTTTCTAAGATACTTGGGACAAAGCGCTGTTAAACTAATAGTCTACTGGCTTTATAATTTCAATACTAAAACTAAGATGCAATATTAGACTGGTACATTTTTCATGTTCTTTAAAGGGAGAAAATATACAAGGGTAAAAGTGGAGTAGAAAATTTTAAAAAATAATAATAATTTTTTGAAACCACACCATAGTGTAAATACCCTCAGATTGGCAAATATTCTTTAGCTGGAAACTATGGGTGAAGCATGTCAATATCACAGGGGACAATAATCGTCAACCAGCTTTATCAAAATAGAGATCATACCTTAATGTAAGTCTTCTCTAATAAGAATGGTAAAAGCAGCATTTCACCCCTAACTCCCACTTTTATACTTATAATTGATCAGTCATTTTTTTTACCCCAGGTTAACTAGTTCTGAAAACATTTGTTTGTATGACTCATAGAGATATCTAGAAAAATAATTAATCATGAAAGCATCACTTCGGGAATATAAAATGAGAGTTTCTCAGTATACCTCCATTTGGTTTATCAGGTCAAGTTGTCTGATAAGATCATTTCTCCCAAATCCATATCTTTCATACCAGGTGACTCCTGTTACCGAACACAGCACCTGCACCAGACAAAGTGGTAGGAATAGTGGACCATGAGTTCTCCACCTCTATTCCCTCTATTGTTTGCTATAGTCATTACATCATCTCTCTTTTTCAGCCCACCAACTGTCATAATCCTTTACAATTTCACCTTTGGAGATTATTTCATATACTTTTAGTTCTAATTTTCTAAGTCCTAGCAACATAGAAGAGAATCCCTTGCAATTATTAGTCACATTATCCAAGCCACATTCTCACTTCTAGGAACATCTGGCAACCTTCAAGATTAATGTCTTCTTGCAAAACTTAATCACTGAAGTCAGCACTTCTTGCCTGACCTCAGCCCCCTGCTCATTTATTTATTCTTTCTCAGATAGTACTTAGCACCCACTGCTTTGCATATGATACTCAATAAATATCAGATTAAATTGAGATTCACCCAGGGGCACCTGGGTGGCTTAGTCAGTTAAGCGTCTGACTCTTGGTTTCAGCTCAGATCAGTTCGTGGGGTCAGCGTGGAGCCTGCTTGGGATTCTCTCTCTCTCTCCCTATCTCTCTCTCTGCTCCTCCCTCACTCATGTACTCTCTCTCTCAAAATAAATAAATAATTTTTTAAATTAGATTTATCCTTTTCTTTATTATAGTTCCAGTAACTTTGTATTATAAGTGAACCTCTGGGTTGTAAATGGGTTTTAGTTTCAGACATGAGTGGCTTGGAAATCAGTGGATGGAGTAATTAAGCAGCAAACTTAGGTTAGTAGAGAAAAACTACAGTAACTGAATAGGAGGTAAAATTAAAAGATGATAGGAAACACACTCAGAGAAGACAAAGCTGATACTAAAGGGAGTCTGGGAGAAGACTTATAACTCATACAGTATAATAAAAATAAACTTAAAAGTTTTGCTAGCACATATATGTAAAATGTGAGCTATAGTGGAAGAAGGTTGATGAGCAGGGTGATATGATATTATGAAGAGACAATGGGCAAAAGAGAACTTGAAAGGGGAATTGTTATGAGGTTACAGTTGCAGTTAACATGTGTTATCCAGGTACGGTGATATTCTGTCATGAGGAAGACATTGTAAGTTTAAATTTTTCCTCCTAATAAGAGGTTTTTGTTTACTAATAAAGCAAAATTGCTTTGTTGTTTCAAATAAGGAGTCACTAGTCATAGTAAGAGCGCTTATACAATTACTTGATAATGTCTCAATATATTGTGACTGCCTTCATCCCATAGTTCTATTGACTTGCTTTTGAGGGAAATGGAAGAACTAGCGATCCCATCTCTTAGATTGACAAATAATGAAAAAAAAAAAAGCTTCCTTAAATTTGTGGAAACAAAATTCAAATGGAAGTTAACCAATTTGTGTACATTATTATAATAACCCTGCTGGGAAGCAGCTGCATATAATATTTTAAAGCATAGGCTTTGGTGTTGAATGAACCTGGGCCAGCCATTGCCCCACTATTCATTAGCTGTGAACCTTTGGGAGATTCATGGCACCTCTCTGGGCCTCAATTTTCTCATCTGTAAAATGAAGGTAACTCCTATGCCACAGGGTTAGTTTGGAAATTAAATGGTGTGGTACATGTAAGATAACAGCTATGTAAATTGAACTATTTATGACAATAACAATGATGGTGACAATATCATATTGTGACATCAGCATCAAAGCAGCATGAGTCATTCCTTTTTCTCTCCCCTTTGATGTGCAACTAATCCAACGTTCATAACTGAAAAAAGAAAAGTCCCTCTGTACAACATACCAGGACACCTCAAAGATCCATTCATCTGTTCACCAAAAGTGGGTGGGTTGGACAGCAGAGGAACAGCAGAGCAAGGGAGGTGGTGACAGAGGTGGTGATGGCAAAGAAGGCTACAGCCCATCTGGCAGCAAGCAGACATGATCTTTCTGCAAAGAGGTTGGAAGGTGAAGGCCATGAGTGGGGATCTGCCCTGCCATACATACTGTAGCTGGAGATACCAGTCGTTATCTCTGAGGAGAGGCCACAGTGATGCCAGGAGATAAAGGAAAGGAAAAAAGCAAAAAAAAAAGCTGAAAACAAGAGTCTCCTACTGGAGATAGATGTCTCCTTCTAGAGACAAGAGGGCTAACTCTAGACCTCTGGGACCCTTCCTGCACCTTCAGGATACCTGTAGCAGGTAGTAGGCACACCCAAAGCCTCAAGTGCTAAGCATATGCCTCCTTGCACACCTCTGTTCCAACTCTGCCGTCACTCTTTGCCCCTTTGTGGTGTGTATGTGTGTTTGTTTTAATCCATTCTTAGCAGTGAGTCACATTGTCAGGGAAACTAAAACCTTCTGCTATATCGCCACCTTCTGGAAAACAAAAATAAGGCTTCTAATTACCAACCTGGTAAACTGATTCTGAATCAAAGTAAAGAAAAATCTTGTCTAAATAATAAAGGTCTTTCTTGCTTCAAAGGTAGTGGCGGAGGCACTTTTCATCAATACCATGAAACATCAGAATATAGTATCCCAAAAAGAAAATGAAAATTTTCTAGTAACTGAATGCAAAGTCATGGAATATTACAATCCAACTGATAATTTAAAATAGTTGCTATGAATAAATCTAATGAGCTACAAGGAAACTCAAAAAGTCAATACAATGCTCATAGATCTAAAATCAGTGAACAGGAGGAGTACTTTACCAAACAGACTGGAATTCTAAAACTTAACCAAACAAATACTGGAGCTGAATAACTCAATAAATGAAATGGAGAGTGCATCAGATGCATTGGAAATAGGGAAGATAACATGGAAGAGAGAATTAGTGAGCTGGAAGGTAGAAATATAGAAATAATTCAAGTGGGAGAGCAGAACCAAGATTTTTAAGAAGTGAAGAAACCCTACAAGAACTATCTGATTTCGTTTAAAAAGACAACATAAGAATAATGGGTATTCCAGAAGGAGAAGCAAGGGAGGAGGGAAGAGAGGGTTATTTTTAAAAAGAATAGGTGATAACTTCCCAAACCTGGGGAAAGAACCAGATATACAAGTCCACGAAACTAATAGAACACCTTATTATCCCAACACAAAAATACCTCTCCAAGACACATTATATTAAAATTGTCAAAAATCAACTATAAAGAAAAAACTTAAAGGCAGCCAGGGAGATTTAAAAAAAGAAGAGAAGAAAGCAATCTACAAACAAACCAGTATGCCACTATTAGGCTATTGGCAGATTGGCAGATTTCTCATCAGAAACCCTATAGGACAGGAGAGAGTAGAATGACATACTAAGAATATTTAAAGATAAAAACTGCTAGTCATGAATACTCTATTGAGCAAAAGCAATCTTTAGATATGAAGGGTAGGGGCTCCTGGATGTCTTAGTCAGTTGAGCGTTCGACTTTGGCTCATGGTTCATGGGTTCAAGCCTTGCATCAGACTCTATGCTGAAAGGTCAGAGCCTGTAGCCTGCTACCGATTCTGTGTCTCCCTCTCTCTCTCTGCCCCTTCCCTACTTGCATGCTCTCTCTCTCTCTCTCTATCTCTCTCTCTCAAAACTAAACATTAAAAAAATTAGACATGAAGGGTAAATAAAGGCTTTCTCAGACAAACAACAGCTGAAGGAGTTCACCACCACTAGACCTGCGTTACAAGGAATGTTTAAAGGACTTCTTCATGCTGAAACAAAAAAAAAAAAAGTATACAAAATTCTGATTTTGTGATTAAGATGATAGTCAGGGGGTTCTTGGGTGGCTCAATCAGTTGAGGGTCCATCTCTTGATTTCGGCTTGGGTCATAATCCCAGAGTCATGGGATTGAGCCCCTTGTCAGACTACACACTGATCATGGAGCCTGCTTAGGATTCTCTCTCTCCCTCTGCCTATCTCCCCAACTTATGTGCGCTCTCTCTCTCTCTCTCTCTCTCTCTCTCTCTCTAAAATTAAAAAAAAAAGGTGATAGAATACTCTGACTCTTTTTTAGAATAGCATATTAAATTCTTAACTATAGAATAAAATTAAAGGAAAAGAGTATTAAAAATAGCTGCCTACTATAATTTGCTAACACAATCACAGCATAAAAAGAATATCTGACCTCAAAAATATAAAAGGGGAAAAGTAAAAGGATGAAAACCTTAAAGGCAAATGAAGATAAATTGCTATCTACAGAAAAATACTATTTTATCTATGAGATGTTTTATGCAAACCCCATGGTAACCACAATGCAAAACTATAGAGCAGACACATAAAACATAAGAAGGAGGGAGGATTAGCAAATCACCATGGACAATCACCAACTTACAAAGATAGACAGAAACAGAAGGAAAAAGAAACAATGGAGAGACAAAACAACCTGAAAGCAAAGATAAAATAGCAGTGCATTTTATCTCTGTACATTACATATCAATGTGCATATCATTGTACATAACATTACATATCAATAATCAAAATGTAAATGGATTTTACTCGCCAGTCAAAAGGCAGGGTAGCTAGATGTGTTAAAAAAAAAAAATAGACCCAACTATATGCTGCCTACAGGAGACTCATTTCAGCTCTAAATACACATAAAGGCTCAAGATGAAAGGATGGAAGATGATTTCCAAGCAAACAAAAATGAAAAGAAGGTAGACTTAGCCATACTTAGATCAGACAAAATAGACTTCAAGCCAAAAAGGGTGATAAGTCACAAAGAAGGTCGTTTTATAATGATAAAGGGGTCATTATATCAAGAAGATATAGCAATCATAAGCATATACACTCCAAACACACAAGCACCAAAATATATTAAGCAAGTAATAATAGATCTTAAGGGAGAAATAGAAAACAATAAAATAGTTGTAGGAACTTCAATATCCCCATTATCAGCAATGGATAGATCATCCAGATAAAATCAAAAAGAAAACAGTGGAACTGAACCACACTTTGGAACAAATGGACCTAATGCAGGACATTCCATCCACAGCAGCAGAATACACATTCTTCTCAATTGTACAGGGGACATTCTCCAGGATAGATTATATAATAGGCAAAAAGAAAAAAAAATTCTTAACAAATTTAAGAAGATTGAAATCATACCAACTATCTTCTCTGACCACAATGGCATGAAACTAGAAATTAACAAGAGGAAAATGAGAAGATCTACAAATACGTGAAAACTAAACAACACACTTTTAAGCAACCACTGGATCAAAGAAAACATAATGAAAAGGAAAATAAAAATATTATCTCAAATGAAAATGGGAGTGCATCAAATATTGTGGCATATAGCAAGAGCAATTCTTGGAAAAAAGTTTATAAAAACAAATGCATATATTAAGAAATTAGAAAGTTCTCAAATTAAAAAACCTAACTTTACACTTTAAGGAACAAGAAAAGAGCAAACTATGCCCATAGTAGCAGAAGAAAGGAAATACTGTGGATTAGAGTGGAAATAAATGAAAGAGCCTGAACAACAGAAAGGATTATCAAAACTAAGATGTCCTTT
Source organism: Lynx rufus (assembly GCF_022079265.1). Lineage (NCBI taxonomy): Eukaryota > Metazoa > Chordata > Mammalia > Carnivora > Felidae > Lynx > Lynx rufus. The sequence goes on from NW_025814845.1 coordinate 51,912,995, forward strand.
GGAAAGATAAAAATTGACAAACCTTTAGCTAGACTAAGAAAACAAAAGAAAACTCAAATAAATACAATTATAAATAAAAGAGGTAACATCGCAACTTATACAAGATCGTGAGACTGCTATAAATAATTATATGCCAACAAATTACATAAAATTTATCCTCAAAGAAATGGATACATTTCTAAAAACACACCAACTATCAAAACTGAGTCAGGAAGAAATAGAAAATCTGAACAGAGAAATAACTAGTAAAGAGATTGAATTAGTAATCAAAAAGCTCTTGTACACTCATTTGTCATGAGTATTTATTATGTAACAGATACAAAAGTAGAAAATTTTAAAGGATAAAATAAAAAATAAGTTAAAAATCAAAGGAGTACCTAAAATTTAAGCCTATTTAACCACCAGGCCACAGACTTTGTCTTCTAGGCTACACTTAGGGCATATTCTCAAAGGGAGGGCAGTACAGGGCTTGGCATATAGGCATTCAGGTAGTACACTATTCAAAAGTACTACCTCCCTACATGTTAGACTTTTGCTAACTTATATGAGTGTGGAAGAGAAGGAATAGAGATCCTGAGGCTTCCAAATGAGTCTTGGAAAGAGGAAAAGAAACCTTCCTACATAAGCACTGACCCTTAAAGTTTGCACATAGGATCTCATACACATGCTCAAACACACACACACCACACACACACACACACACACACACACACACAAACACACACACAAACACACACACACACACACACACACATACACACACACACACACACGGCTAAGTCCTGGCCAGTCCTCACCTGCCCTAAAGGTCACAGAACTCAATTCCTGACCTCCAAAGAAGGTGGCAGGAGGGGTGACAGGAATGTGTGCAGTGCTAGTGGCAGGTACACACGGAAGTTAGAAGGGCATGAATGGGTAAGGGAGTGGGTGTGTGCACACAACCAGCTACTCCCACATAGGGCTCTGCAGATTGGATAATAATATTGTCAAAGAAATTGGACTTAAAAAATGAATCTCTTCTAATTCAAACAGAGGTGTTAATGGGTGAGTGGGGGGGTCCTAACCCTGAGGCCAGACCTGGAAATAAGACACAACACAAGAAGGAAGGAGAAGGAAAACATATGACAAACGAAGCAGGCAAATCAGGCACCAGCTCACAAAATGACTCAGGCCAGTGGGACAAGAGAAGGCAGGAGACAAGGAGCAGAGAAGGGATACTCGAGTGTCTCCGAGGAATGTTGCATCTTGTTGCTGCTTTCCTAGACTGCCTCAGCTCAAATTCCTATCTAGCCACTCACTACACTGTGACCATGGACAAGTTGTTTAAACTCCAAGTGCCTCAATTTCCTCATCTGCAAAATGGACATGAAGATACTACATTTGTCATAAGGTCTATGTGTGGTAATATGTGTGTTAAATAAATTAATGCATGTAAAGCGCATAGAAATAATATTCAAGAAATGATATCATCAGGATCATTTTTATTATTATTCACAGTTTATTAGCAAGCTCTCAAAGCTGTGGATTGCTTTGTACCAAAGCCAGTCCTTCTGCCTGGCTCCCGTCCATGCCATGAGAAATCAGTAAGCACCACTACATCCTTCCAAACCTGTATGTCCTAAGTGACCTTCCAGCAGGACCAGAGCACATTGGAGAGGGACAGGCCCTGACAGACACCTGGGGCTCAAAAGAAAACTCTGTGCTGTTTTTCATCTCCATTTTCTAAGTCAGCAGGCAAAGGACAGTATCCAGAACCATGAAGCCACTCACCTGGGAACTTGGCCAGGTGCACAAAAGAGAGTGCATGATGTGCAATTAATCATGCACAATATTACAGTTGAATACAGTAGTATGAAGTGCCAGTTAGGTATTTCATACCATAACACATTAAGGGAATTGTCCATAGAAGCTAAAATTTTTATTAAAACCCAATGCAAAACACTGTCCCTAAATTCTAAGCTTCTGGGGCAAAACACTTTCCAGTGGTATCATGATTTAAAAATTTGTGTTAAGTAAAAAGGCTTTTGTTAAAAAGTGATTCTGGTAACATCAATATATCCCAAACTAAACCCAAGACAATGTTTCCGGTTTAGGAGATCCGGATCAACCATCAATAACACAAAAAGCTTCTCGAACTCCTCCAAATCAAAATGAACCTAATGTAGAAGCACAAGATTATGAGTAATAAACAAGCTTACCAGGACAAATGTGATACACATCATAGCAAAACCCCCATGGCATCAAAACTAATGATGAAGCACCACATAGTTGAGCAGGGTGCTGCAGCAGCTGGCAGAACAGCAGGGTATACAGATATAAGCCACAGAGTAATTGTGTTTAAGTAGAGTTACCGTGCACACTACGCACCTAGGGATTGTGCAGGCACCTCCGATCGCATCTTTAATGACTGTTCAGATGAAGACAGGATGATTAATGATATACGTTCTCATTTTTTTTCAATATATGAAGTTTATTGTCAAATTGGTTTCCATACAACACCCAGTGCTCATCCCAAAAGGTGCCCTCCTCAATACCCATCACCCACCTTCCCCTCCCTCCCACCCCCCCATCAACCCTCAGTTTGTTCTCAGTTTTTAACAGTCTCTTATACTTTGGCTCTCTCCCACTCTAACCTCCTTTTTTCTCTTCCTGTCCCCCATGGGTTTCTGTTAAGTTTCTCAGGATCCACATAAGAGTGAAAACATATGGTATCTGTCTTTCTCTGTATGGCTTATTTCACTTAGCATCACACTCTCCAGTTCCATCCACGTTGCTACCAAGGGCCATATTTCGTTCTTTCTCATTGCCACGTCGTATTCCATTGTGTATATAAACCACAATTTCTTTATCCATTCATCGGTTGATGGACATTTAGGCTCTTTCCATAATTTGGCTATTGTTGAGAGTGCTGCTATAAACATTGGGGTACAAGTGCCCCTATGCATCAGTACTCCTGTATCCCTTGGGTAAATTCCTAGCAGTGCTATTGCTGGGTCATAGGGTAGGTCTATTTTTAATTTTTTGAGGAACCTCCACACTGTTTTCCAGAGTGGCTGCACCAGTTTGCATTCCCACCAACAGTGCAAGAGGGTTCCCGTTTCTCCACATCCTCTCCAGCATCTATAGTCTCCTGATTTGTTCATTTTGGCCACTCTGACTGGCGTGAGGTGATATCTGAGTGTGGTTTTGATTTGTATTTCCCTGATGAGGAGCGACGTTGAGCATCTTTTCATGTGCCTGTTGGCCATCCGGATGTCTTCTTTAGAGAAGTGTCTATTCATGGTTTCTGCCCATTTCTTCACTGGGTTATTTGTTTTTCAGGCGTGGAGTTTGGTGAGCTCTTTCTAGATTTTGGATACTAGCCCTTTGTCTGATATGTCATTTGCAAATATCTTTTCCCATTCCGTTGGTTGCCTTTTAGTTTTGTTGGTTGTTTCCTTTGCTGTGCAGAAGCTTTTTATCTTCATAAGGTCCCAGTAATTCACTTTTGCTTTTAATTCCCTTGCCTTTGGGGATGTGTCAAGTAAGAAATTGCTACGGCTGAGGTCGGAGAGGTCTTTTCCTGCTTTCTCCTCTAGGGTTTTGATGGTTTCCTGTCTCACATTCAGGTCCTTTATCCATTTTGAGTTTATTTTTGTGAATGGTGTGAGAAAGTGGTCTAGTTTCAACCTTCTGCATGTTGCTGTCCAGTTCTCCCAGCACCATTTGTTAAAGAGGCTGTCTTTTTTCCATTGGATGTTCTTTCCTGCTTTGTCAAAGATGAGTTGGCCATACGTTTGTGGGTCTAGTTCTGGGGTTTCTATTCTATTCCATTGGTCTATGTGTCTGTTTTTGTGCCAATACCATGCTGTCTTGATGATAACATCTTTGTAGTAGAGGCTAAAGTCTGGGATTGTGATGCCTCCTGCTTTGGTCTTCTTCTTCTAAATTACTTTGGCTATTCAGGGCCTTTTGTGGTTCCATATAAATTTTAGGATTGCTTGTTCTAGTTTTGAGAAGAATGCTGGTGCAATTTTGATTGGGATTGCATTGAATGTGTAGATAGCTTTGGGTAGTATTGACATTTTGACAATATTTATTCTTCCAATCCAAGAGAACGGAATGTTTTTCCATTTCTTTATATCTTCTTCAATTTCTTTCACAAGCTCTCTATAGTTTTCAGCATACAGATCTTTTACATCTTTGGTTAGATTTATTCCAAGGTATTTTATGCTTCTTAGTGCCATTGTGAATGGGATCAGTTTCTTTATTTGTCTTTCTGTTGCTTCATTATTAGTGTATAAGAATGCAACTGATTTCTGTACCTTGATTTTGTATCCTGCAACTTTGCTGAATTCATGTATCAGCTCTAGCAGACTTCTGGTAGAGTGTATCGGATTTTCCATGTATAATATCATGTCATCTGCATAAAGTGAAAGCTTAACTTCATCTTTCCCAATTTTGATGCCTTTGATTTCCTTTTGTTGGCTGATTGCTGATGCTAGAACTTCCAACACTATGTTAAACAACAGCAGTGAGAGTGGACATCCCTGTCGTGTTCCTGATCTCAGGGAAAAAGCTCTCAGTTTTTCCTCATTGAGGATGATGTTAGCTGTGGGCTTTTCATAAATGGCTTTTATGATCTTTAAGTATGTTCCTTCTATCCCGACTTTCTCAAGGGTTTTTATTAAGAACGTTGCTGGATTTTGTCAAAGGCCTTTTCTGCATGGATTGACAGGATCATATGGTTCTTATCTTTTCTTTTATTATTGTGATGTATCACATTGATTGATTTGCGAATGTTGAACCAGCCGTGCATCCCAGGAATAAATCCCACTTGATCATGGTGAATCATTCTTTTTATATGCTGTTGAATTCGATTTGCTAGTATCTTATTGAGAATTTTTGCGTCCATATTCATCAGGGATATTGGCCTGTAGTTCTCTTTTTTTACTGGGTCTCTGTCTGGTTTAGGAATCAAAGTAATACTGGCTTCATAGAATGAGTCTGGAAGTTTTCCTTCCCTTTCTATTTTTTGGAATAGCTTGAGAAGGATAGGTATTATCTCTGCTTTAAACATCTGGTAGAACTCCCCTGGGAAGCCATCTGATCCAGGACTCTTATTTGTTGGGACATTTTTGATGACTGATTCAATTTCTTCGCTAGTTATGGGTCTATTCAAGCTTTCTATTTCCTCCAGATTGAGTTTTGGAAGCGTGTGGGTGGTTAGGAATTTGCCCATTTCTTCCAGGTTGTCCAGTTTGTTGGCATATAATTTTTCATAGTATTCCCTGATAATTGCTTGTATCTCTGAGGGATTGGTTGTAATAATTCCATTTTCATTCATGATTTTATCTATTTGGGTCATCTCCCTTTTCTTTTTGAGAAGCCTGGCTAGAGGTTTATCCATTTTGTTTATTTTTTCAAAAAACAAACTCTTGGTTTTGTTGATCTGCTCTACAGTGTTTTTAGATTCTATATTGTTTATTTCTGCTCTGATCTTTATTATTTCTCTTCTTCTGCTGGATTTAGGCTGTGTTTGCTGTTCTGCTTCTATTTCCTTTAGGCGTGCTGTTAGATGTTGTATTTGGGATTTTTCTTGTTTCTTGAGATAGGCCTGGATTGCAATGTATTTTCCTCTCAGGACTGCCTTCGCTGCATCCCAAAGCATTTGGATTGTTGTATTTTCATTTTCGTTTGTTTCCATATATTTTTTTAATTTCTTCTCTAATTGCCTGGTTGACCCACTCATTCTTTAGTAGGGTGTTCTTTAACCTCCATGCTTTTGGAGGTTTTCCAGACTTATTCCTGTGGTTGATTTCAAGCTTCATAGCATTGTGGTCTGAAAGTATGCATGGTATAATTTCAATTCTTGTAAACTTATGAAGGGCTGTTTTGTGACCCAGTATATGATCTATCTTGGAGAATGTTCCATGTGCACTCGAGAAGAAAGTATATTCTGTTGCTTTGGGATGCAGAGTTCTAAATATATCTGTCAAGTCCATCTGATCCAATGTCTCATTCAGGGCCCTTGTTTCTTTATTGACCGTGTGTCTAGATGATCTATCCATTTCTGTAAGTGGGGTGTTAAAGTCCCCTGCAGTTACCACATTCTTATCAATAAGGTTGCTTATGTTTATGAGTAATTGTTTTATATATTTGGGGGCTCCTGTATTTGGCGCATAGACATTTATAATTGTTAGCTCTTCCTGATGGATAGACCCTGTAACTATTATATAATGTCCTTCTTCATCTCTTGTTACAGCCTTTAATTTAAAGTCTAGTTTGTCTGATAGAAGTATGGCTACTCCAGCTTTCTTTTGGCTTCCAGTGGCATGATAAATAGTTCTCCATCCCCTCACTCTCAATCTAAAGGTGTCCTCAGATCTAAAATGAGTCTCTTGTAGACAGCAAATAGATGGGTCTTGTTTTTTTATCCATTCTGATACCCTATGTCTTTTGGTTGGCGCATTTAATCCATTTACATTCAGTGTTATTATAGAAAGATACGGGTTTAGAGTCATTGTGATGTCTGTATGTTTTATGCTTGTAGTGATGTCTCTGGTACTTTGTCTCACAGGATCCCCCTTAGGATCTCTTGTAGGGCTGGTTTAGTGGTGACAAATTCCTTCAGTTTTTGTTTGTTTGGGAAGACCTTTATCTCTCCTTCTATTCTAAATGACAGACTTGCTGGATAAAGGATTCTTGGCTGCATATTTTTCCTGTTCAACACATTGAAGATCTGCCATTCCTTTCTGGCCTGCCAAGTTTCAAAAGAGAGATCAGTTATGAGTCTTATAGGTCTCCCTTTGTATGTTAGGGCACGTTGATCCCTTGCTGCTTTCAGAATTTTCTCTTTATTCTTGTATTTGCCAGTTTCACTATGATGTGTCGTGCAGATCGATTCAAGTTACCTCTGAAGGGAGTTCTCTGTGCCTCTTGGATTTCAATGCCTTTTTCCTTCCCCAGTTCAGGGAAGTTCTCAGCTATTATTTCTTCAAGTACCCCTTCAGCACCTTTCCCTCTCTCTTCCTCCTCTGGGATACCAATTATGCGTATTTCTTTTTAGTGTATCACTTAGTTCTCTAATTTTCCCCTCATACTCCTGGATTTTTTTATCTTTTTCTCAGCTTCCTCTTTTTCCATAACTTTATCTTCTAGTTCACCTATTCTCTCCTCTGCCTCTTCAATCCGAGCCGTGGTCATTTCCATTTTATTTTGCATCTCGTTTAAAGCGTTTTTCAGCTCTTCCTGACTGTTCCTTAGTCCCTTGATCTCTGTAGCAAGAGATTCTCTGCTGTCCTCTATACTGTTTTCAAGCCCAGTGATTAATTTTATGACTATTATTCTAAATTCACTTTCTGTTATATTATTTAAATCCTTTTTGATCAGTTCATTAGCTGTTGTTATTTCCTGGAGATTCTTTTGAGGGGAATTCTTCCGTTTGGTAATTTTGGATAGTCCCTGGAGCGGTGCGGACCTGCAGGGCACTTCCCCTGTGCTGTGGTGTATAACTGGAGTTGGTGGGCGGAGCTGCAGTCAGACCTGATGTCTGCCCTCAGCCCACCGCTGGGGCCACAAACAGACTGGTGTGTGCCTTTTCTTCCCCTCTCCTAGGGGCGGGATTCCCTGTGGGGTGGCGTGGCCCATCTGGGCTACTTGCACACTGCCAGGCTTGTGGTGCTAGGGATCTGGCATATTAGCTGGGGTGGATCGGCAAGGTGCACAGGGGTGGGAGGGGCAGGCTCACCTCGCTTTTCCTTCCGAGATCTGCTTCGGGAGGGGCCCTGCAGCACCAGGAGGGAGTCATACCCGCTGGAGGGTTGGCTCTGCAGAAGCACAGCGCTGGGTGTTTGCGCGGTGCAAACAAGTTCCCTGGCAGGAACTGGTTCCCTTTGGGATTTTAGCTGGGGGATGGGCGAGGAAGATGGCCCTGTCAAGCACCTTTGTTCCCCGCGAAGCTGAGCTCTGTCCTCTGGGGCTCAACAACTCTCCCTCCCGTTGTCCTCCAGCCCTCCAGTTCTCCGAGCAGAGCTGTTAGCTTATAACCTTCCAGATGTCAAGTCCCGCTTGCTGTCGGAACACACTCCATCCGGCCCCTCTGCTTTTGCCAGCCAGACTCGGGGGCTCTGCTTGGCCGGCGGGCCGCCCCTCTGCCCCGGCTCCCTCCCGCCAGTCCGTGGAACACGCACCGCCTCTCCGCCCTTCCTACCCTCTTCTGTGGGCCTCTCGCCTGCACTTGGCTCCGGAGACTCCGTTCTGCTAGTCTTCTGGTGGTTTTCTGGGTTATTTAGGCAGGTGTAGGTGGAATCTAAGTGATCAGCAGGATGCGCAGTGAACCCAGTGTCCTCCTATGCCGCCATCTTCCCAGGATCCTCCCGTTCTCATTTTTTTAAGTGCCAAATATGAAGCCAATCCTACATAAATCCTGTTACCTTGCAGAGAGAGCAACAATCTCTCATTACTATATACTCCCATAAATCACATGGGATTGCATGGTAGGAACAGCATAGCTGGGCCTTTAATTCTCTTTTTGTGTGTGCATGTGAGTGTGCGCTGACACATGCATATGAGGAAAAGAGAGAAAGAGAAATGGGGCTGCCATCCACCTTATAAAGTCCTTTCAAGTAAAAGTAACTAGTGTTATAAGTGTTCAATGGTATGTTTTTCTTCAGAAACAATGTAGTATTTACAGGCTAGCACAATGCCTACCACAGAGTACCTATTCCGTAAGTGTTTGTATAAGAGAAAAGGAATAAAAGGATAAGGAAGCAGAAAGTAAGAAAGAAGAAAAGGGAAGGGAAAAGGAAAGAAAAATGACCAGAAATGTTTTCAGATCAGTCTGACCAGCTGAAAGGTCAGCTCTGTGTGCATTTCACATGGGATATGGCTCAAAGAGTATTGGTGGGAAAACTGTAGCTATTATCACATAGTTCCCTGGTGAATTATATGAGCTATGTGAAGATCCAAAAGGTCCCCGAACTGGTCAATGGCAGAGCTAGACCTAAATTCCAAGTATCCAAGTTCCTAAATGCTTTGAGACACTAAGGTGAAAGTTTATGTATTACACACCATCTAACCCTTTCCAAGAGCCTCCCACCAATCTGATGTGGTATCAGAGGGCAAGACATCAAATATCAATTCTAAATGTTTCCATTAGACAGTTATACTGAGTTGGTTTCAAATATAAAAAACAACTGAACTATTTCTGTCTCTTCAATTTCCACCATTTTTCCCTTATAATTCAGGAAACTTTCTGAATTCACAGACTTCAGTTCTCTTGAGTTAGAAACAGCTCTTTACTTCCACGAGGTGCTTCACAGATGTGTCTTGCGACCCTTTCAGCTTTGCTGTTTACTGCTAACCACAGTGTTCTCCCCAATCAGCAAGTCTTTGTAACATGTTAAACCATTAGGGTGACTGAACTGGGTTACAGAGTGAACTAAAGTGGATATAGAAAAAAAATTAGTGTCACAAGTCATTTGCATCCATTATTCTAATGGATTTTAAAACAATGAAATTATTTCTTATCAAAGCATATTGAAAATGTGTGTAGTTTAGAAGCCATTTGATTTTCATATACTCTATATTTTAACATTTAACAATGTGACAGTCTAAAAATGGCACATTGTCACAGTTGAAAACCACTTTAGAAATTCTGAGATACTAAATTAAGTGTGGGGTAGGCCACATACAATTATCTTTGGAATTTCAGGGCAATATTGGTTCTCAAGGACTTTGATGACAATATAGTGATCACATGACCCATATAACTGTTCTTTTCTCAAAATGTTTTTCTTAAAGTGTAAACTTCTTATGAATGTATTTTCAAACCAAAAGCTTACAATTGAGGCCACATTGATTAAAGACAGTTAAATACTAGATTCTAATTCTCTAGTGTTTAGCCAAACTATAGGTTTTAAGTTTTTTTATTTTCACATGTCTGTATATCTCCTCAAAGTGAAACTTCAAAAATACTTCACTCTTCATGAATTCAAGAAATGAAACTTCCCTAGGGTCACTGAGAAGGGGAGAAAATAAGTTCTAGAAAGCAAGACCAAATGATACAAGGAAACTCAATAAAGGAAAGACTAAAATAGAGAATGATAGAATTTAAGGAATAAGAATGCTGAAAAAGATTGAATTTGAAAATAATAAATTAAAATAAGTGAACATTAGTATGTTTTTTTTAATCTGAAGTGGGGAGAGGGGCAGAGGAAGAGAGAGAGAGAACCCCAAGCGTGCTCCACACTCAGTGCAGAGCCCTACATGGGGCTCGATCCCATTACCCTGGGATCATGATCTGAGCCAAAATCAAGAGTCAGATGCTTAACCAACTGAGCCACTCAGGCACCCCAGTTTATATATATATATATATATATATATATATATATATATATATATATGAAGAAACGAATTAGAAAATACAGAATAGGGGTGCCTGGGTGGCTCAGTCAGTTGAGCATCCTACTTCAGCTCAGGTCATGATCTCACAGTTTGTGAGTTTGAGCCCCACATCGGGCTCTGTGCTGACAGCTCAGAACCTGGAGCCTGCTTTGGATTCTGTGTCTCCCTCTCTCTCTACCCCTTTCCCGCTCACACTCTGTCTCTCTCTCTCTCTCTCTCTCTCTCTCTCTCTCAAAAATAAACATAAAAAAAAAGAAAATACAGAATAGAAATACAAACATGGAGGAATCCTGAGAACAAAGTACTACTAAGCTACCAATTGTATCACTCTTGTGAACCACATTGAAAACTTCTCACCTTACCCCTGTGTATTATATTTGAATGGATCTGTCCATCCCTTGAAGTCCCCAAACCAACCTCAGTGCACAAATTTGAGAAGCCATAACATTTGATCTTTGGCAAAGTGATGGCCAGCTGATCCTTCCTTACTTATATAATTACTATATTCCTAAGTCAATACCCTAATATAAGCCCATCCAGCCATTTATATTCACTATACATTCGTCCAGATTCTGCTGGGTACTTATCTTCTGTAACAGTCTTTTACTACCCCTCTCCAATCCCATCTACTATGTGCCCTGGAACTTGCATTCCATGATTAACAAACTTCCCAAAATCTTTCACCCCTTGAATGAATTTTCCTTTTATTACATGGTTTTAACCTTTGTTACATGGTAACCTTTGTTTACCACTTGAAGTAGACATTACTAATGATCATCAACATTTCCTATTTTCTTCTCCTCCCTGAATGTTTATGTATGGGTACCCCCTTGAAGTTAGGTATAGACCATGTAATTTTTGCGGTCCAGTGAAATGTGAATCAAAGAGACATTGCATTTCTTTGGATGAGCATTTAAAAGCCAATATGTGACTCTCTCTATTCTCTTCCTTTAGTGTGGTATTTGTGGAAGCTTATCTTGATGTTCAGGTTACATAACATGAAAACATGCAGGAATACTGAGCCACCCCATGAAGCACAGCTGTCCTAGAGAGTCACTCAACCTGACAGTGAGTTTTCTGTGCTAAACTCTTGTTAGGTAAAACCTAAGACCTAGATGTTGTGTGTTTCAGCAGCATAACCTAGCCTATCCTGACTAATACACTCTTGAATAAAAACATCTCTTATTGAGTTCTCTCATGAGCAGTGTGTTCATTTATGTATTCATAAATGCCTCAGAATTGAGATCCCAAATCTACCATCCCCTCCCTCCTCCTCATATACCATACTCATTTGAGAATCATGCAATTTGATGACACAAGCCCTGGAATTTCATCTCTTACATGACCTATATTCAACCTGGATGCTTTCAGTGTTCATATGTATCATCAATTCACAATTTATCCAATCAGTTGTTTCACTGTCCCACTTCAGTGATCTCAATACCATTTCATCCTCACATTCCATAAGTGTACACACATATTTTAATCACCTGGATCAGGGTTTCCACTGATAATGGATTCATTTATCTCACTTTCTAAACACAGCCTCTTACCCTCCAAGTTCATTCACTTAATCATTTCCAATGATACCAATTCTTTAATCTCATCAGCACTCCTAAGATACTGACCTTTATCTTTTATCTTTTACCTTTTTATCATAGTGACTATTGACCCTATGGGCTTTTTTTTTTTTTTTTGTCCTTAGTAATTCTAATTTTTATAATTTTGCAAATATTCTCAGTGTCCTTTGTTTTCCTTTCCTTCCTTATGCCCCCACCCCAAAACACTTTACATTGAATAAACAAAAACGTCTGTCTTCTCTGTATCTTCACCTTAGAAAATATCTATAACTGGATAAACTGATTCAAGTATAAATTTGTGCTCACCAACATCAACTGCATCCTCCTTTACTGCTTAGAAATATTAATGTTCTTTTTAACTCACTCTTTCATTCTTCACAAAAGTTGACCATTCTCCTGAAATCTCAACTTGACCCTTTCTTATTTTTATCACACAAATGATAAGAAGAGAACCCCCCCCATGTTCCCAAACAAAAAACCTACAAAGTATAAGCATTAATAATCAGTCATCCTTTTCTTTGTCATTTACTCTGTTGCTTTTCTCTCCTCCTCCTTGTATCTCCAAACTCTCCCTTTTCTAACTCCTCCTCAGCATTTAACTATGATTACAATTCTTTCCTATTTTATAATTACCTAACCACTAAAATTATCTCTTATAATTCCACCTAAATTATTTTCATCCATGTCTTGAGTGCTGCTAAATGCAACAAACTTCATCATCCAACAGTATTTTTATACAGGTGACCACTTTTTTTCTTGGCTTCAATTGTCCCACACTTTCTTGATTTTCCTTTAATATTTCTGCCTGTGTTATCTCAGCCCAGTTTACAAAATCATCTTCTACTTCCAGTTCTTTAATTGTCAATATACATGTAGATTTCATTCTGAATGCAAAATTTCTTAATCCACACACTCTTTCTGGGTGGTCACATTATACATTAATGACCTCTACTATCCACATAGATTATATGTTAATGGTTAACAAATACTAACCTAGAGAACAGACCTCACTCCTAAGCCCCTTCTAACTGCTTACTACACAGCTCCATGCAGGTGTCTCATAGGAATATCATATACAACCTAAACAGATTAAACTTCTGGAATAAACCAAAATGATCCAAGAAACAAAAAATAGAGCATGTTAAGTCATAAGGAATTTTCAGGTTGATGGTTAAGGAAGTGCATAAGATGAATCTGTGCAACAAAGAGAGGTCAGCCTACCCAACTGAAATGGGAAGACAGAGGCAGAAGGAAAGGTCTCCAAGATGAAAATGAAACTGGTAAAATATGAACTGTGTTTAAAGAACTTTAGAAGAAGGCTTTATAAATAAAGTGCAGATTAATTACCAAAGAATACATAGAAAATGAGATAAATTCCAACATTAGAAAGTAACTCCAGGAAAGGCAAAAAATTAACAAGAAATATAATTATAGAATACTTTTTGAGTCATCAGTAAATAATGGTTATGTTATTATAAAAATGTAAATACTGAATGATGATATAAGCAAATATTGTAACGTAACTATATTGAATAAATGAGAGAAATAGAAGGCTAATAAATAATATGTAAAACTGAATAATCACAAAATATCAATATAAACAGAGGGCATTTCTCAGAATAATTAACTAAAAAGATGTGAGCATGGCTATCAAAAGGTAGTAGAAACCAGGAGAGAAGAGAATAAGGCACATGACCATTATTAAATACTAGTCTTTTCGGAGTGCCTGGGTGGCTTAGTCGGTTAAGTGTCCAACTTTGACTCAGGTCATGATTTCACAGTTCATGAGTTCAAGCCCAGCATCAGGCTCTATGCCGAGCACTTGGAGCCTGGAACCTGCTTCAGATTCTGTGTCTCCCTCTCTCTCTCTCTGCCCATCCTCTGCTTGTGCTCTGTCTCTCAAAAATAAATAAATGTTAAAGTTTTTTTAAAAAATATTAGCCTACTAGGTTTACTTGTTAAATAATGTACAGGTACTATTTTGATAAAAATTTTTAAGTGGTAATAAAATTTTAAAACTATGTGTCTTGCTTTTGTCTAGATGCAGGTGGTATGAGGCACAAATCATTGCCTAGGTAGGAAAAAATAAAATACTAGAAAAAAAGTATATAAGTTGATAAAAAGGAGATTGTAGCACATTGGTGCATGTAAAGTAAGAGAGCATTTGGTTGGTTGATTGGGTAGTTTGGAAAACTAGGAAACAAGAAACAAAATAAACATCTACATAGGAAATTGTTGCTAAACTCCTTGACAGTAAATAATATGTATAATTTGCTTTGTTTACAGTAAGTAGTCTGAAACTAATATGAAATCAAATATATTTTGAAAAATAAATATATTATGAAAAGAGATATATTTTACATTAGTAAAATATATGAAAAGTAGTTGAAAGGACATTTAGAGCAAACTTTAATAATGATGATGAAACCCCTATAATGGTAACTGAAAACTTATTTTCTGAATGTTTTGAAAGTGTTGGGATGGAAGATAAACTACCATTGCAATATAAAATGTAGAATGCCCAGTTAAATTTTAATTTTAGATAAGCAACAGACTTCTATCTTGATGTCCCAAACACTGCATGAACTTAGTTAGCCACAGCAATTAGACAAGAAAAAGAAACAAGAAGTATCAATATTGGTAAAGAAGTTAAACTGTCACTATTTGTAGATGACATGACACTATGCAAGGAAAATCCTAAAGATTCAACCAAAAAAACTAATAAACAAATTCAGTAAAGTGGCAGGATACAAAATTAACTCAGAAATTGGTACTGTTTCTACATGCTAACAACTAAGTCACAGAAAGAGAAATTTAAAAAACACCATTTACAATTGCACTAAAAGTAATAAAATACCTAAGAATAAACTTAACAGAAGAGGCGAAAGACTTTTACTCTGAAAACTATAAAACACTGATGAAATAAATTGAAGATGACACAAACAAAAAGATGTCTCATGTTTACAGATTGGAAGAATTAATATTATCAAAATGTTCATATTAACTAAAGCAATCTATAGATTCAATGCAATTGCTATCAATATACCAACAGCATTTTTTGCAAAACTAGAACAAATACTAAAATTTGCATGGAACCACAGAAGATCCCAAATAGTCAAAGAAATCCTGAGAAAAAAGAACAAAGCTGGAAGTATAACAATTCCGTATTTCAAGACATACTATACAGTTGTAGTATAGTTGTAGTTATCAAAACAGTATGATGGCACAAAAATAGACACGTGGACCAACAGAACAGGGTAGAGATCATGGAAATATACCCACAAATATATGTCGAATTAATCTCTGACAAGGGAGATGATAATACACAATGAGGAAAATTAGTCTTTTTAATAAATGGTGCTGTAAAAACTTGACAATTATATGTAAAAAAGAATGAAACTGAAGTGCTTTTTAACACCATATACAAAAATAAACTGAGAGTAGATTGAAGACCTAAATTTGACACCTGAATCCACAAAAATCCTAGGAGAGAATACAGATGGTAATCTCTGACATCAGCCATAGCAACATTTTTCTAGATACATCCCCTAAGGCAAGGAAAACTATTTTGCCCCTAAGGCAAAAATAAACTATTAGGACTACATCTAAATAAAAAGCTTTTGCACAGCAAACAAAAATATCAACAAAACAAAAAGACAATCTACTGAATGGGAGAAGGTACTTGCAAATGATATATCTGATAAGGAGTTAATTCCTAAATAGATAATACATACAACTTGACATCAAAAAAAAAAAAAAAAAGAAATCTGATTAAAAAATGGGCAGAGGACCTGAGTCAACATTTTTCCAAAAAAGACACACAAATGGCCAACAGACACATGAAAAGATCCTCAACATCACTAACCATCAGGGAAATGCAAGTCAAAAACCACAATGAGACCATCTCACATCTGTCAGAATGGTTAAAATCAAGAAAACAAGAAACAACAAGTGTTGTCAAGGAAGTAGAGAAAAAGAAACCCTCATGCACTGATGGTGGAAATGTAAACCAGTACAGCTACTATGGAAAACAACATGTAAATTTCTCAGAAAAATTACAAATGGAAATACCACATGATCTAGTAATTCTACTACTGGATATTTACCCAGGGCAAATGAAAACACTAACTCTGAAAGATATATGTATCCTTATGTTTATTGCAGCATTATTTACAATAGTCAAGATATGGGAGCAACCTAAGTGTCCATCAATAGGCAAATGGATAAGGAAAATGTGGTAGATATATACAATGGAATATTACACAGTCATAAAAAAGGGCTGAGACTATGCCATTTCAGACAACATGGATTGGACCTAGAGGGTATTGTACTAAGTAAAATAAGTCAGACTGAGAAAGACAAATACCATATGATTCTACTCATAAATGGAATCTAAAAAAATAAACAAACAAAAAGCAGAATCAGAACTATAAAACAGAGAAGTGATGGTTGCCAGAGGGGAGGATGGTAAGGGGTTGGGCCAAACAGGTGAAAGGGAGAGGAAAATACAGGCCTCCAGTTATGAAATGAATAAGTCACAGAAATAATAATCAGGGCATAAGGAATACAGTCAATGATATTGTAATAACAATGTAATGGGACAGATGATAGTTATACTTGTGGTGAGCATAGCATAATGTATAAACCCACCAAATCACTAAGTTTTACACCTGAAACTAATGTAACAAATAAAAATAAATAACTTTAAAATACCCAAAAAAAATTATTTGTTGTTTACCTAAAATTTAAATTTAACTGATAATCCTATATTGCTATTTGCTAAATATGGCAACCCAGGTATAAGTCAATTGTTAAAGACCTGAAAGATAAATACAAAATACAAACATTCTGGGCAAAAGTAAGAAATTATAATTGCTAAAGTTTTTAAAGTTCACTTAATAACCTAAAATGAAGAACAGGGTGACAAACATTCTAAAGGAAATACCCTGATATAAGAGTTCCCCTTACTCTTGGTGAACACCAAAAAACAGTTTGTTTTTATATAGTGATGGTAGTTTTCCTGACTGGATGAACGTCATCATGAGGCCAACTTCCTGTCTCATATTCAAAGGAATCAACTTTCTCCCTAATAGACACATCTAAGTTTCTAGCAAAGAGCAATTTAGAATAGAGAGGAAAAAAAAAAAAAAAAACTTACTACCTGATCCTTTATAGAAAAAAGTTTGCCAACTGTTACTCTCAAGTCTACTTTGACCAGCAGAACACAAAAGAATTAGGAAACAAGAAAGTCTGAGCAGGCCTAAAACTAACTCTTCTTTCAATAGCCAAAGTTTCAGTCTGAGTTCTCATCAGATTGAGAAGACATCAAAGTTAGAATGAGTTAATTGGTGGTTATTAAAAGCATTTACAGAGGGCCACCTGGCTGGCTCAGTTGGTAGAGCTGGTTGACTCAGGGTTGTGAGTTTGAGCCCCACATTGAGTGTGGAGCCTACTTAAAGTAAAATTTTTTTAAATTTATTAAAAAAAACATTTGCAGATTAAAGAGTTTATTTCAGATCATCTTTCTTCAAGTGACATTTTCTCTTATTTTTAGTATCTACTACTTTAATTATTTGATTTTATTAAAAATGTATTCAACTAGATCATACACTCTTTTCAAGTCTTCGTTTGGTCTTTCTTGGCAAAGAACCTGCTCTTGAGTTCATTTTCAAGACACTTTTACCTGACCGCAGTGGCTGACACAAAACCATAGGTCAAATGGTCTTGGAATGGAAATGATGGGTAAGATTTAAAGAAATTACAAATCCAACATATTTCAATAATAGTAAGCATCATATTATATAAGAATTATAATTTATATTTTCATTTTTAACTATTGAGTCGATTTGAGCTTTTGTAAAAACATAGCCTTGGTACTGAAAATTATAAAGCTGTTTATAGGATGAAAGTTACTCGCTTCCTCAAAAAAATTTTTTCTTATGAAACCTTTTCACTGAAATGTCTTAGGTAAAGAGAAAAATCTGTTTTCTACCAAGTTGCACAGATGTAGATGCATCTTTAAAAATTCCTATACAGGGGTGCCTGAGTGGCTCAGTTAAGCATCTGACTTTGGCTCAGGTCATGATCTTATGGGTCATGGGTTCAAGCCCCACATCTAACAGTGCACAGCCTGTTTGGGATTCTGTCTCTCCCTCTCTCTCTCTCTCTCTCTCTGCTCCTCCCAACTCATGCTTTATCTCTGTCTCTCTCTCAAAATAAACAAACTGTTAAAAATAATAATTAATTAATTAATTAAAAATTCCTATACAATAAAAATGGATTTATTTTCTTCCATACATTTACCACGAACTTACTTTCTCATTAAAATATGAAATATGCCAAAGGAGGAAACATGTTAGGTTCTAATTAACTTCTTTAAGTTAAATAGTATAATAATTTTAAATTATTTCTTGGAGTCAAAGGCTTTGCCTTTTCTCCTTGTAAGAAAAACATAATTATCAAAAAGTACATCAATTTTAAAAGCTTAAGTGTTTTTACATAAATGTTTTTTAAATGCTCACCTTTTTACTTGTTTGAAAAGCTTTCTTGAGATATAATTAACATACAATTTGTCCATTGTAAGTATACAATTTGATATTTATTTACTACAGTAGTCACAGGGTTATGCAGCCACATCACAATCTAATTTTAGATCAAGTTTGTCTCCTTCAAAAACAAAACAAAAAATGCCTTTGCCCTTATTCCCCTCCTCCCCACTCCATCCCAGCCTTCGGCAACCACTTACCCATTTTCAGTCCCTGTAGATTTACCAGTGGTGGACAGTTTATATAAATAGGATCATACAACATGAGGTCTTTGTGACTGGCTTTTTCACTTAGCATGTTTTCAAGTTTTATCTATTCTGTAGCATGTATCAGTATCTCATTTCTTTTTATTACTGAGTAATATTCCATTATATGGTTCTACCACATTTTCCTTTGCCATTCACCGGTGAATGCACATTTGGCTTATTTCTACTTTTGGCTATTTTGAGTAATGTTGTTCTGAGCTTTTGTGTACAGGTTTGTGTGTGTGTGTGTGTGTGTGTGTGTGTGTGTGTAGATATATGTTTTTATCTATCTTGGGTAGATACTTAAAAGTAGAACTGCTAGGTCATATGAAAACTCTGTGCTTAATATTTTGAGGAAATGCCAAGCTTTTTAAATTCCAACTAGCAACATAAAAGAGTTCCAGTTTCTCATGTTCTTATTAATATTTGCAATTGTCTTTTTTTATTATATCTATCTATTGAATATGAATTATTACCTCACTGGAGTTTTGATTTGCAGGTCTGTAATGATCAATAATGCTGAGCATCATTTCAAGTGCTTACTGGTTATGAATCTTCTTTGAAGAAATGACTATTCAAATTCTATGTCATTTTTCTTAAATTGAGTTATTGAGTGTTTTTATCATTGAATTATACTATAGATAGATAGATAAAATACAAGTGCCTTATCAGATATATGACGTGCAAAAATTTTCTCTCATTTTGTGGATTATCTTTTCACTTCTTTGATACATTGATTTCAGCAGAAAAGTTTTAAATTTTGATGTATCCAATTTACCTGTTTTTTTTTCTTTTGTAGCTTATATTCTTGCTGTTGTATATAAGAAAACATTGCCTAAAGCAAAATCATGAAGATTTTTTTCTTCTAAGAGTTTTAAAGCATTAATTCTTACATTTAGGTTTATAATCCATTTTGTACTATTCTTGGACATAGTATGAGGTAGGGATCTAACTTCATTCTTCTGATTTGGATATTCATTTTCCCAGTACTATTTGCTGAAACATTATTCTTTCCTGACTGACTTGTCTTAGCACCCCGGTCAAAAATCAAGTGATTGTAAATGCGAGTTTCTTTCTGGAATCTCAATGCTATACCATTGATCTATATGTCTGTCCATATACCAGTACCACACTGTCTTGAGTACTATAGGCTTGTGGTAAGCTTTTAAATCATCAACTGTGAATTCTCCCATACTCCTTTTCAAAATTGTTTTGGCTATTCAGGTTCTCTTACATTTTCATAAGATTATTAGGATCAGATTGAAGTGGAGCTCTTGCCCTTTGAGCAGTGGCTAGGTAGAAAAAGGGACATCCAATTCTGTCTGGGAGGGATGAAAAATGGCAACCTCTCCCTCCAGAAGTGAAACTTTAACCCTAGACTGGGAGCTAGAGGGAGTTAAAGCCTTAATTTTTTATCATTTTCATCAATAAATTGTTGTTTCTTAAGAAGAGAGTCTACCAAGACCCATATTCTGCCACTCTAAAAGTCCCTGCCCCCTTTGCATAAACTTTAAAAATCTACTTGATTATAACTTTGCTTTGAATTGAGGAGTAGCTGATATTATTCCCATTTTTCAAATAAGATGCAACAGGTTAAATGTAGAAATGGAAATTGTATAGCAAAAAATAGAATACATGTCCCCCAACCAACTGGTCTCATCAGTTCAAGCTGCCTCTGTGGTAGAGTAAGTCTGGAGAAAGAGTTCAATGAATTTCATTTACTTTCTAAAATCCTGTGATCCTGTGTTTTTATTCTGCCATGGAAATGTTCAAGAACTTTGCAAACATGGCCAGAACTAGCCAGTTAGCAATTTTATCAAATATTTTGTCAAAGGTGTAACACTTTACATGTTTAGAAAGACTCCTCCTTAAGAGAATATGTCAGAAACAGATAAATTAGTAGTAATCAACTAAGTTGAAGAGATAGGAAAGATTTCTAATGGTTTTTCTGTTGGATACATGTTACAATTAAAAGAAAGCAATGACAGAAAATCACAGATGCATATAGACAGCTAAACTCATAGGGCAACCTACTACTTGGAGAAAAATTATAGGGTTAATCCAAGACAAAACTGTGATATAGGCAATTTTTCTTCTTCAATGCCTTTTTCCTTTTGCTCTGATAACAATTCGATTTCCCCAGCTCCAAGTGTTTGATGAATTTGTATTCTTCTCCATGATCTCAAAACGCATGGCAGCCATTTGATCTTAACACGTTACCTATTTAAGTTATCCACATCCCTACTAAAGCTTGAATTAAAGACTATAGTTTCATCTTTGTCATTTTGGGCATCATCAAGGGAATAAGAGAGAGCTTTTGGAATACACTGCAGCCGTCTCCCCTTAGAGCTGAAACCACTCACATGTGGGTGGTTTCCACTCTACTTACGCATAAGGATTGCTCTACAAGAAAGATACCATTTCTGTTTGTATAACAGAATCACTCTCCTGAATTTACAGCTTCAATCCCCCTATCAGTCATTGTGACAGCACTTCACAGCAATACAACAGGAGAGATTGAAGACAAAGACAACTGGTCTGCCTACCAGTCAGATGTGATTACAGCTCTGAACATCAATGTTTAGACTACAAGGCAATGTGTATCATCTTTATCACAATGTAAAATCAGATAAACTATTTGTTGTTCTTCATTATCTGGGGAAAGCCCAGAAGAGAACACATAGTGCCAACCATATTATGTGTCACCTTTCTTCCAATAAAAAGTAAAATTGGAAGACATAAATAAAAATTTACCAATTCAGCAGAGCAGAACTCTACTTCATTCTGCAATTAAACATTAGAGACCTATATGCTTCTATTTCAGTTCTTTGAATATAAGATCTATCTAAGAATACGGGGCAAAGGACCCTGACAATGCCTCTAAATTTGTTTCCATCTCTGGTCAAGTTCAATATCAGATAGGAAATATTGAAATGCAATAGAAAGTTGCCTTCACTTAGCATTTTATGACTCTTTCTGGAAGATTCAACCTAACAGAATCCTATTTGAAACCTACCTGCCTTATTATGTAAAAATCCCACAAAGAAGAAAATAAAGCTAGTGGAGGATAGAAATAGAGTCTGTAATGTAATTTGACTCAATCCTATTGCCCATCTACCCAGGAATCTACTACAACTGTGTCACAAACAGAAGTGTTATAAGAAAGCATGGTGGTCTTTTAGAACTCCATGAGATATTTTATCTTCAAATTTCTAACGATATACTTTTCAATGTCAATGCAGGATAATTAGTTGACCATACATTATATACCTTTCTGACTTTTAAAGGTAATGGTACTGAATAACTAATGTGATATTTTGCATGTTTTAATAAATTTAAGTCAATTAAGTTTTTAGTCTAGTTTTATAATTGATAATTAGTACCACACTCCATATATTTGCTCAAGCTCAAAACCTAGGAGTCATCTTGTTTGTTCTCATGCCTATGCACCCACATCTAATCCATCAGTAAGTCCTGAGAGTTCAACCTTTAAAAAACACCACAAATACAGCACATATCACCACAGAGCCACCTTCATAACTCAGGCTATTCCAGGAACCTCTTATTGCTTCTCCTTGCTTCCACTTTTGTTGTGCTTCAGGCAATTTTCTACACAGTGAACATTTTAAAATAAAAATCAGATAGTTTCACTCCTTTGCTTAAAATCTGCCAATGTCTTTCTTCTTCTCAACTTATGCAAAAGAAAATTCAAACTCCTAATCATGGCCTAAATGCCTTATATATTTCAACCTCTCCCACTTCTATTCAAGCCACACTGGCTTCTTGCTCCTCTTTGAACATAGCCTTTGCATTAACAAAATGGGATTTATGTTTTACAAACTAAATACCACAGTGCTTTTGTGTGAAGTCATGTGCTATAGAATTCTTTTGTATGATACTCTTTTTGAACAACAACATCAAGTAACACTTCTTCAGGCATAAGTAGTACATAAAAGAGTGATAAGTCCTCTTATTAGATGATAGAAAAATGAATGAGAATCTCCTACAAATAAACAAAATCACCAAAGAGGAAAAATGTTATAAAACAACATTGAATGCATAATTCTGCATACCCACTGGCATCCAATTGGATCACAGAAGTTGTTTTTCAGAAGATATTAGTCTTGGCAATGAGTTTTCGTAACTGATTCCAAAAGCAAAAATAAACAAGTGGGATTACATCAAACTAAAAATAAATGAATGAATGAATTAATTAATACATAAATAAATAAATACATAAATATGCACAACAAAGGAAACAATCAACAAAATGAAAAGTCAACCTACTAAATAAGATAAAATATTTATGAATCCTATATCTGAGAAAGGGTGACTATCCAAATTATATAAAGAAACTCATACAACTCAATAGCAAAAAACACAACAACAACAACAACAACAACAACAACAAACCACAATCTCATTTAAAAAATGGGCAGAGGACCTGAACAGACATTTTTCCAAAAAAAACATACAGATAGTCAACAGCTTCCTCAAAAAACCTGAAAACAGAACCACCATATGATCCAGGAATCCCAATTCTGGGTATTTATTCAAAGAAAACACTAACTTGAAAAGATACATGTATCTTATGTCCACTGCAGCATTATAATAGCCAAGACATGGAAACAAACCGTGTCCACTGACAGATGAATAAAGAAAATGTGAGATACACACACACACACACACACACACACACACACACACACACACTAGAATATTATTCAGCCATAAAGAAGAATGGAATCTTGCCATCTGTGACATTAATGCACTTTGAAGACATTATGCTAAGTGAAATAAGTCAGACAGAAAAAGAAAATACCATATAATCTCACTTATATGTGGAATCTAAAAACAAAAACAAAAACACCAAGCTCGTAGATACAGAGAACATAAAAAAACAAAATGGTGATAGCCAGAGGTGAAGGGTGGGCTGGGAGGTGAAATGGGTAAAGGAAGTCAAAAGGTGCAAACTTTCAGTTATAAAATAAATAAATCATGGTGATGTAATGCGCTGCATGGTGACTACAATTAATAATACTGTATTGCATATTTCAAAGTATTACATATTTAAAAGTTGCTAAGAGAATAGATCTTAACAGTTCTCATTATGAGAAAAAATTCTGTAACTGTGTATGGTGATGAATGTTAGCTACATATTTTGTGGTAATAATTTTGCATTATATACAAGGATCAAATCATTATAATTTCTGTTTGGTTTTGAAGCAAAAAGTTTTATTATCAGAAGGGAAGCCTAATGAGAAGGCTGGAGAGCATTCCCAAATCTGCCTTCCAGATTTTTTATAATCATAGAGATTGACATTACATACAAATTGATGAACAGGTCAGAAATATATGACTATTCATGAGTTCAACAGGAAAGGCAGAACATACACATTGAGCAAACATATATGCAACAGACATCCTACTTTCACTTTGGGGTGGAAACTTACCATCAGAAAAAAGCAAAATTCAGGAGGTTATCTTAAAACAAGGAGATGGGGGGGCGCCTGGGTGGCGCAGTCGGTTAAGCGTCCGACTTCAGCCAGGTCACGATCTCGCGGTCCGTGAGTTCGAGCCCCGCGTCAGGCTCTGGGCTGATGGCTCAGAGCCTGGAGCCTGTTTCCGATTCTGTGTCTCCCTCTCTCTCTGCCCCTCCCCTGTTCATGCTCTGTCTCTCTCTGTCCCAAAAATAAATAAACGTTGAAAAAAAAAAATTTAAAAAAAAAAAAAAGGGGGGGCGCCTGGGTGGCGCAGTCGGTTAAGCGTCCGACTTCAGCCAGGTCGCGATCTCGCGGTCCGTGAGTTCGAGCCCCGCGTTGGGCTCTGGGCTGATGGCTCAGAGCCTGGAGCCTGTTTCCGATTCTGTGTCTCCCTCTCTCTCTGCCCCTCCCCCGTTCATGCTCTGTCTCTCTCTGTCCCAAAAATAAATAAACGTTGAAAAAAAAAAAAAGAAAAAAAAAAAAACAAAAACAAGGAGATGGGGCTCTCAGCATAAACTGGATAGGGTCTTAGGCTCTTATTTCAGGTAAGGTACGCAGGGCCTTGGGGCGCCTGGGTGGCTCAGTCAGTTAAGCAGCCAACTTGGGCTCAGGTCATGATCTCACAGTCCCTGAGTCTGAGCCCCCATTGCACTCTGTGCTGACAGCTGGAAGCCTGGAGCCTGCTTCGGATTCTGTGTCTCCCTCTCTCTCTCTCTGCCCCTCCCCCACTCACACTGTGTGTCTCTCTCTCTTTCTGAAAAATAAAAATTAAAAAAATAAAAAAGGTATTCAGGGCCTTGCGTGTTCGTAGACTTGAGTCCTGGCTTATGCAGAGACAGCTAGCGTATTCGTTAGTGGGGTCAAGGAGGTGCCTATGGCCCTACTTGGAAAACCAGTGACACACTCCCCATAAATGCTGTGACAGAGTGCTGGGTGGGAAGCCATCCTCAGTTTGAATGAAATACCGCAAACCTTTGTCCAGGATCCCCACCAGAATCTCACACTGAAAACTGGAGAAAATGTGCTTCACCTCCAGCAGGGGAGGGGAAAAGTAATAGGCCTAAAGTATTCTGTTTGTCTCAATGAGGCCTATCCACAAGAGAAACTATTTTATCAAGCCCTCAAATCATTATGTCATATACCTGAAACTAATGCAATGTCGTATGTCAATTATATCTCAATTTTTAAAAAAAGAAAAAAAGAAAAGATACTAATACTAGTATTAAAATCCCTAAAAAAAGAAAAAAGAAAATATGAACATTCATCTCAATCTTACATCGGAGAAGGAAATTAGACATTTTAAATACGTATTTATCACACATTATCTATTTGGGTAGATACTTTGAAGTCCAATGGATTTCCATATATAAGGAAAGGATTCCCTTGTGAGTATTAAATAGAAGTTGCTTAAAGTCTGTTGCATATTACATGTAAATAGAGTGTTTAACACATATATTTTACTCCTTACAGATGCTCAAAAGTTTTTAATCTGGGGATTTACTACCATAACAGTAAACCCTCTTGGTATATATTTATAAAATATTACCTAGTTATTATAGTTCTATCCCCACTCTGACTAATGTTTTAAGAGTAAAATGGTTACTTTACAACACAAAAGTTAAACTTCAAAAAACTTAAGTATATAATATTTCCTAGAGAAAAGAACTATAATTCTCAAGCTGATAGGAACTGGGGAGATTTAGTGATACTCAATCCAGCTTAAAATAAAGTTGCTGTCCTGTCCTTTCCTACGGCTTAGGTCTCTGACAGCAAACATAATTAAAGCTAGAGAGAGAGAAATCACCAGTTGTTCTGAATCAGTGAAACGTGACAGCCAAGAAAATAATGCTAAGGTTTTTTTTAAGTCCCAAGTACTGATTCTACCCACAGTCCCCTTTTTTCTGTGTCATTCTTAACAGCAGAAATAAATACAGAACAAACATGAATCAATAGAAAAGGCTGGGGAGAGAGAGAACAATTTAGGGAATTTCTGTGATGTATTATAGTTCATACCCGTGCAGTCATCCAGTGAGCCTGGCGTTCCCCTCAGCTCTGCCCGGCTGGCACCTGCTCACTCTTATAGTCAACCCCATGGCTTCTCCATGTCACTTCCCTCCCGTAGACTGTCCGTTCGGGTGCCAGAAAAAGTAGGGTTAGTACTTCCACATCTGTTTCCTACTAAAGTCACAGAAGTCTCTTGTCAATGACCTACTCCTTGGCCTTGTTAGTAAAAGGTGGATATGAGGTAGAAGACTGGTACGATGAAAAGAGGCTATTTTAAATTGCTGTCATCGTGATTAAATGTGATTTTCTCCAAAATGCCCCAGGGGCTTATTTTGAACCAAGTCTTCTCCTGCTGGCATGTTTCTGATTCACTGGCATTAATTACCTTCCTGTATGCCAGGGATATGCCATCTTTAAAGGAATTAAAAAGGGTGATCACCATGAATTCAGACTGTGTTGTATTTAACGTGTATATAATACGTATTCTTGAAACTGCTATGAAGACTGGTTTTCCTGAAACTAGTTTTTGCAGGCTGCATGATTCTTGGCAGTCTCCTAGAAGCAACACAGGAATCATCCGCATAATTCTGCCACTGGCTCTTAAACTCAGAAGTGGGCAATCGGCTAGTACTTATTTTGGAAAGTCTGGCAGGTCCACTGAGTTTGCTCACAACTGTGCACCTCTTAGAAATCTCGTGCTAGTGAGCTCAATTATTATTAAAAAACCGAACTATAATTAACACACAACACCATGCCACCTTGTCACTTTTTGGACTAACCATTCCTCACAGTGACATACTACAGAAAGCCTGCTCCTTCGTGATATGGCCATTACACTGTAAGAACTGAAATTATGTCAGGGTGCCTGGGTGGCTTTGTCAGTTAAGCGTCCCACTTCGGCTCAGGTCATGATCTCCCAGTTTGCAGGTTCGAGCCTCCGCATCAGGCTCTGTGCTGACAGCTAAGAGCTTGGAGCCTGCTTCGGATTCCTCTCTCTCTACCCTCCCCTGCTCAGTCTCTCTCTGTTTCTCAAAAATGTATAAACTAAAAATTTTAAACAATTTTTTTTAAAAAACTGAAATTAGGTCAGTTATTTTTATTTCTTAAAACTATGCAAGGTTACAGACATTTTTCCCTACTAGCAGATGACATAAATCCAAAGTTCCAAGACTGATTTGTTTTATCTTGGTATGTTTCGTTATATATGTGTCTGTGGCAGATAAAAAGAATGAGGACTGGACTTCTGGTCTTGGGCCTTTCACTTCCTTACGATGCAGCCTTGCATAAGTCACCTTAGTTTCATGATTTTTATCTGTCAAATGGAAATAACAATACACATCCTACCTATCACACAGAATATAAAATTGTAAAGTGCTAGATAAATGTAAGCTTTGTGCATTGATGAAAATGCCTTGAGTTAATAAACATGTTTATAAAATATGCATTTTTATCAAAAACATATATATTAGTGAAAGGACTGTTTGGCAAGAAAACTGGCTGGGAACCAAAGACTCATGCTGCAAATTGCCAATTCCAAGTGGCTTGGCAGAAAATCCAGACGGAAATCACATACCTCCCTATGATGATTAACTTTATGTGTCAGTTTGGCTGGGTCCTGGTGTCTAGATATTTGGTCAAACATTTTTTCTAGATGTTTTTATGAACATGTTTTTTGGATGAGATTAACATTTGTATCACTGGACTTTACAGTTAAGCAGATTGCCCTCTGTAGTGTGGGTGGGCCTCATCCAATCAACTGAAGTCCTGAATAGAAAAAAGACTGCCCTCCCCAGAACAGGAAGGAATTCTGCCAGCAGACAGCCTGTAGACTTCAAGTGCAACCTCAGCTCTTCCCTGGGTGTCCTGCCTGTTGGACTTACCCTGTTGATTTTGGACCTGCCAGCCTCTATTATAATGTGAGCCAATTCCTTAAAATAAAGTTTGTTCTTTCTCTCTCTCTCTTTTTCTCATTCTCTGTCTCTACACACACGTGCACACACACACACACACACACACACACACACCCTCAGCTGTTTTGTTTCTCTGGAGAACCCTAACTACTATACCCCTTAAATCTATGTGGAGTGATTGACTAATCCTGGCCAATGGATAAGTGAAGCGTGTCACTTCTGCAGTGAGGTATCTAATTACCTGGTGTGCTCTCTCCACTTTGTCTTCTCCTCCTGTGGCATATTTGGAAGCCACATGTGGAGGATAGCTACATGTGGTGCACAAGATGGATGAAGCCTGAAGATTGGCCCAATATGACGCAACAGAGATTTGAGGATTATCTGCTACAGCAGCTGGAACTAGTTACCCTGACTAATACAGGTATATGTTATTGTGTACAAATTGAACTAAAAAGGAAAATTCTGCATTATTTGGAGCATAAAGGAAAAAAAAAAAAGCAGCTCCTGACACCTGGAAACTATCCTGAACACTTTCTCACAGAACACCAACATCGGACAAAGCATTCTCTGACTATGATATCAAGAAAGAAACAAGCCATGGAATGAATAGGTCAGGGGAATCAAAGGTACAGCGTAGGGAACACAGTCAATGGTACTCAGTAGTGACAGATGGTGGTTACACTTGTGGTGAGCACAGCATAACCTACAGAGATGGTGAATCACTATGCTCTACGCATGAAACTAATGTAACATTGTGTGTCAACCATACTCAAATTTATAAAAATAAAGACAGAAACCAGACCACTCTGTAATCATGTGTGAAGACAGAGAAAAATGTAAATGTTGTCCAAACAATTCAATTCAACATCTCCCTATCTCGAGTAACATGAATGAATGCTGCTCATTTTAGCTTCCCTCTAGTCTTCCCTCCTTCTAAGTCAGATATTCTAAATACCCAATCAGGAGAAGCCCTGCTTCCTGACAGCATGCAATCCAGAAAAAAAAGCCTCAGAACAAAGACTTAAAATTCCTTATATCTTCCCCCAAATCACCTAACCAACACTGAAATCCTATTTTAAAAGTCCTTTCCAACACTTACTGAGATGCCCTGTGATTTCCCAGCACCAGTTGTGTGGCCTCCTTCAACTGCTCATGACAGCAGAAATCTAAATTGTCCAACGACAGGTGTGTTCCTAGTAGTGTTTAGCTGGAGAGCATCAATACGGGCAATAATTGTACCCTCAGAAAATACAGACTATCTATTTGATTCTAATCTCCTGTGGTCATGCTGATTTTCAGAGTGGGTAGATGAAAACAGCTTTGCTTTAAACCACATTGTGAGACTCTATAATCAATAACAACATTATATCTGGATTAAATTGTTATTTTTAAAAAAACTTGGGTTTTTTTCTGAAGGAATTTTGTAGCTTGAAATATGTCCAATTGCTTATTAAAAACTTGTTACTTTAGGGACACCTGAGTGGCTCAGTCAGTTAAGTGTCTGACTTCAGCTCAGGTCATGATCTCGCAGTTTGTGGGTTCAACTCCCACAACTGGATCAGCACTGATCTTGCAGAGCCTGCTTGAGATTTTCTCTCTCCCTCTCTCTGTCCCTCCCCCACTTGCTTGCTCACTCTCTCTCTCTCTCTCTCTCTCTCTCTCAAAAATAAATAAACTTAAGAAAAATAAAAAGTAAAAAAATAAAATAAAATAAACTAGCCACTTTATATTTGATCTTCATTTACTGAAAAGTCTTTAATGGAATACATAGAGAATTACGATTTGTGTTTTGACAAATCAATTGTCAACTTTATTTTCCTTTAACAAGAAAGAAAATGTTACTCTCCAGAAACCTATGAATTGCCAAACTTGGAATTAAATGTATGGGGGAAAGTTAAAAAGACTTCACTACCTGGCAAACTTTTTAATTGGCTTTAGAACAACTGGAAAGCCTCTTGGCTAAAGACAAAATTAGATCTGCACCTCACACCATGTGCTAACATAAACTTCAAAACGATCATATATTTAAAGTAAAAAAATAAATTAAAATTTTACAGGGCACCTGGATGGCTCAGTTAGTGGAACGTGCAATGATTTGGGTGGTGGGTTCAAGCCCCACATTGGGTGTAAAGATTACTTAAAAAATAAAATCTTGAAAAAATTAATAAAAATTTTACATGAATTGGAAGATGATATAGATGAATACCTTTCAACCTGGGGTCAGGGAAATTTCCCAACTATCTCAATACCCAATAACAATTCAAGAAAGAAGAATGAATAATTAACTAATAATTTAAAAGTACCCTGCAGAGCAGAAACACTGTAAACAAAGTTAAAATGTACATAAAAACTTGGAGAAATTACTTGTAACTGATAAAAGGGAGTGGAACAAAGGCCAGCATAAATGATATAATAAGAGCTCCCCAAACTCTCAAATAAAAAGACCAACAATCCAACAGAAGAATTATTAAAGAATATGAACAGGTAGTTCACAGAACAAGAACACAGAAATGACTCTTAAAGATAAGAAAACAATGGCCAATCTCCCTTAATAAGAAAAATTCTAGGGGCGCCTGGGTGGCGCAGTCGGTTAAGCGTCCGACTTCAGCCAGGTCACGATCTCGCGGTCCGGGAGTTCGAGCCCCGCGTCAGGCTCTGGGCTGATGGCTCAGAGCCTGGAGCCTGTTTCCGATTCTGTGTCTCCCTCTCTCTCTGCCCCTCCCCCGTTCATGCTCTGTCTCTCTCTGTCCCAAAAAAATAAATAAATGTTGAAAAAAAAATTAAAAAAAAAATAAATAAATAAGAAAAATTCTAAATACCACTATTGTGACAAAATATTGCTTGCCTATCAGATTGGCAATATTTAAGTTTGACAATAAATCTATCAGGGAAAATGTTAGGAATGGGAATGTTTCTCAATTTCTAGTGGAAATGCAAACTGGAACAGCCATTAAGATAACAGTTTGGCAATATATAGAAAAAATAGGGAATTAATAAGTGATTATAGCAAGCTTTCAGAATAGAAAGTTAAAAGGTCAAAGAACTGTAAACAAGTTGAATTTGAGATTACAAACGCATTGTCATTTATATTAGCACCTTCAAAAAACTGAAATACTTAGCTATAAATCTAACAAAATTATGTACAAGATCTATATGAGAAAAACTGCAAAGCTCTGATGAATGAAATTAAAAAACTAAATAAATGGACACCATATTTCATGTTCATGAATAGAAAGATTCAAATATTGTCAAAATGTCAGTTCTTCCCAACTCCAACTACAGATTCAGTACAATCCTAAATTCCATCAAGTTATTGTGTAGATATCAACAAACTGATTCTAAAGTTTAAATGGAGAGGCAAAAGACTCAAAATAGCCAACACAATATTAAAGGCAAAGAACAAAGTCAAAGGGCTGACACTATGTGACTTCATGATTACTATAAGACTATGTGGTATTGGTGAAAGAACGGACAAACAGATCAATGAAACAGAATAGAGAGCTGAGAAATAGACCCCATAAATACAGCCAGCTGATCTTTGACAAAGGAGCAAAGGCAATACAATGAAGAAAAGATGGTATTTTAAATAACTGGTGCCGGAACAACTGGACATCCAAACCAAAAAGAAGAAGGAGAAGGAAAAGAAATAGCTACACACAGACTTTGCACCCTTATAGAAATCAACCCAAAAAGGATCACAGAGCTAAATGTAAAACACAAAACTACAAAACTCCTAAAAAATCACATTGGAGAAAATCTAGATGACCTTATGTCTGTAATTACTTTTTAAATACAACAGTGAAGGCATGATCCATGAAAGAAATAATTAATAAGCTGCAATTCCTTAAAATTAAAACTTTCTGGGGCGCTTGGGTGGCTCAGTTGGCTAAGCGTCTGACTCTTGATTTCGGCTCAGGTCGTGATCTCACGGTTCATCAGATAGAGCCCCATGTGGGGATCTGCACTAACAGCTTAGTGCCTACTTGGGATTTTCTCTCTCTCTCTGCCCCTCCCCTGTTCTTGCTCTCTTTCTCTCTCTCTCTCTCTCTCAAAATAAATAAACTTAAAAAAAATTTTTTAACTTTCTGCTCTGCATAATATACTATCAAAAGAAAGCAAAGACAAGCCACAAATTGAGAGAAAATATTTGCAGAAAACCCATGATAAAGGACTGTTACCCAAACTATACAAAGAATACTTAAAACTCAACAACATGAAAACAAACAGCCCAATTAAAAAATGGGCCAAAGACCTCAACAGGCATCTCACCAAGTGAGATATACAGATGGCAAATGAACATATGAAAGAGTTTCACATCAGATGTCATTGGGGAAACACAAATTAAAACAATTGAGAAACCACTACACACTTATTAGAAATTATCAAAATCAGTTGATCTAACAATGAAAAAACTGACAATACCAAATGTTGGCAAGGGTGAGGAGCAACAGGAACTCTCATTCATTGTTGGTGGGAATGCAAAATGCTACAGCCACTTTGGAGGATACTTTGGTAGTTTCTTATTAAAATAAACATACTCTTACCATACAACTCATCAATCTCACTCTTTGGTATTTACTCAAAGGAGCTGGAAATGTATGTCTACACAAAAAATCTACATTAAAAATGTGTGTAGCAGCTTTATTAATAATTGCCAAAACTTTGAGGCAATCAAGATGTTCTTCAATAGGTGAATGGATAAACTGTGATACATCCAGACAGTGGATTAATATTCAGCACTAAAAAGAAAGATCTGTTAAGCCATGAAAAGACATGAAAGAAAATTAAGTGTATATTACTAGGTAAAAGAAGTACTATTATATGATTCCAATCATATGACATTCTGGAAAAGGCAAAACTATGGATACAATAAAAAGCTCAGTGGTCGCTAGGGGCCTGGAGGCATGGGATGAATAGGCAAAGCACAGAAGATTATTAGGACAGGGAAAATGCCCTGTATACTATAATTATGGATACATGCCATTATACATTTGTCCAAATCCATAGAATGCACAACACGAATCAGACTGTACCCTAATGTAAACTATGGACTTTGGGTCACAATAATGTATCAATGTAGGCTCGTCACTGCCAACAAATGCACCACTCTGGTCAGGGATTTTGATAAAAGGGCAAGTTGTGGATGTGTGGAGGCAGGGGGTTTAGGAGAAATCTCTGTACCTTCTGTTCAATATTGTTGTGAATATAAAACCATTCTAAAACTTAAAGTCTGTTAACATATTTACCCAAAAACATGATTTTACCCTTGACATTTCTACCTCTAGGAATTTATCCCAAATATACTGGAAAAGTATGAAATGATATACAAACATTATTTATTGTGAAATTATTTATAAAATTAATTACTAGCAACAATAAAAATATCCATCAACAATTTCACTGAAATCCCAGGATACAAAATCAACATATAGACATCAATTGCATTCTTTTACACTAATGATAAAGAATCTGAAAACAAATACAACCATCCCATTCACAACACCATCAAAAACAATAAAGTTCTTAGGAATAAATTTAACACAAGGAAGTAAAAGATATATACAACAAAAACTACAAAATTTAGCTAAAAGAAATCAACACAAAAAGGGGAAAAATATCCTGTGTTCATGGATCAAAAGACTTAATATTGTTAAGATGGGCATAATACCAAAAGCCTTCGACATTCAGCATAACCCCAACCAAAATACCAACAGCATTCTTCACAGAAACAGAAGAGAGAACACTAAAATTTGTGTGGATCCACAGAAGACCTAAAATAGGCAAAATAATTTTGAGAAAAAAGAGCGAAGACAGAGGTACCATGTTTCTGGATTTCAAGCTATACTACAAAGCCATGGTAAAACAAAAACAAAAACAAAAACAAAACAGTACTGGCACAAAAATAGACACAACCTATGGAACAGAGTAGAAACCCCAGAATTAAATACCAGTATGTACTGCCAACTAATATTTGCCAAGGAAGCCAAAAACACCCAATAAGGAAAAGATAGTCTTTTCAATAAATAGTGCTGGGCAAACTAGAGAACCACATGCAGAACAATGAAATTGGACCCCTAACTCACACCACTCACAAAAATTAATTTAAAATGGAGTTCCATCAGAAGTAGGAAAAGAGAGTGGACCCCAGAGAGCCCTGAGCAGTCCCACTGCCTCCACAGGCCTAGTTATCATCACACCCCAGGAGGAGCCCAGCTACCTAATCTGGCCCCAGTCACCATCACCTTGGCTGTAAGCACGGAGGCTGAGACCCAGTAGCCAACCGCAGTCCTTGCCCTCAGCACTGCTGACACCAAGCCCGGTACGATGGGCAGTAGCCTCATGGGGGACACTAGCCAGCAGCCACAAGATCACTGCAATGGAAGGTTTGGGAACAGTAAAATGGTTCAACGGATATGGAAGAAACGGATATGGTTTCGTCAACTGGAATGACACAGAGGACAATATACACCAGCTTACCATAAAGAAGAACCCAGGAAGTACCTTCCCAGTGCAGGAGACAGAGAGGCTGGAGTTTGATGTTGTCAAAGGAGAAAAGGGTTCAGAAGCAGCTAATGTGACAGGCCTCAGTGGAGTTCCACTGCAAGGCAGTAAGAATGCAGCATACCATAACCATTATAGGTGCTATCCATGTCACAGGGGTCCTTCGTGCAGTTACCCACAGAATTACCAAAATAGTGAGAGTAGGAAAAGAAGAAGGGATTGGAGAGTGCTCCCAAAGGCCAGGCCACATAGCATAGGCCCTACCACAGATGGTGGGTTGGATTCCACTTTACTATGTGCAGAGGCCCTATGGGCATGGACCACAGTATTCTCAACCTCCCTATCCAAGCAGGCTGCAACAGAAAAAAATAAAAAAGTGAGACAGAATATTACTGGGGCTATAGATCACGATTCCACAAGGGGTCCTCCTTGCCAAAGACAGCCTAGGGGCACTTGGGCAGATCAGTCAGTTGGGCATCCCACTTTGGCTCAAGTTATGATTTCACAGCTCATGGGTGTGAACCCCCATATCGGGCTCTGTGCTGAAGCTCAGAGCCTGGAGCCTGCTTAGGATTCTGTGCCTCCCTCTCTCTCTGACTCTCCCCCACTCGTGCTCTGTCTCTCTTTCTCTCAAAAATAAATATTAACAAAAAAAAATTTTTTAAAGACAGTCCAGAGAGGACAACAATGAAGAAGATAAGGAAAAATCAAAGAAATGAGACCCAAAATCACCAGCCACCTCAACCTGGGTACCGCAGCAACTTCAATTACAGAGGCAGATGCCCAGAAAACTCTAAACCACAAGATGGCAAAGAGACAAAAGCAGTGGATCCACCAGCTGAGATTTCGTCAGCTTCCAAGGCTGAGCACAGTGGGGATGAGTAAATGCGGCTTACCATTGCTACCATGATCAGCTTTAGTCATCCAACAAGAAAAAATCAATATGAAATCCCTGCAATAAGAAATGAGTGGCACCTGGGTGGCTCAGTTGGTTAAGCATGGGAGTCTTGACTTTGGCTAAGGTCATAATCTCATGGTTCCTGAGATAGAGCCCCACATGGGGCTCTATGCTGGCAGCACTGAAGCCTGCTTAGGATTCTCTATCTTGCCCTCCACCACTCATTTTCTCTCCCTCTCTCAAATAAATAAACTTAAAAAAAAAGAAAAAGATTTAAGAAATGAACAAAAGATTGGAGCTGACGACCTTAAGTGCTTGCTTTTATCCCATTAAGCAGATAAATAGAACTATCTGCATTATCTATGCAGCATGGGTGGTGTTTTTTAATGTTTATTTATTTATTTTGAGAAAAGGAGAGAGAGAGAGAGAACAGGGAAGGGGCAGAGAGAGAGGAAGAGAGAGAATGCCAAGCAGGCTCCGTGCTATGAGAACCCAATGCCAGGCTCCATCCCACAATCCTCGGATCACGACCTGAGCTGAAGTCAAGAGTAGGATGTTTAATTGACTGAGCCACCCAGACTTTAAAGTTATCTTTAAAGTTAAAGATAAAAGAGAGAATCTTAAAAGCAGCAAGAGGAAAACAACTTGTTACATATAAGAGATCTCCCTCATAAGACTAAGAGCAGAATTCTCAGCATAAACTTTGCAGGCCAGAAGTGAGTGCCATAATATATTCAAAGTATGAAAAGGAAAAATCTCAACCATGAATACACAACCAAGGTTATTATTCAAAATTTAAGGACAGATAAAGAGTTTTACAGAAAAGTAAAAGCTAAAGGAGTTTGTCACCACTAGCCTTACAAGAAATGTTAAAGAGATTTCTTTAAGATGAAGAGGGGCCATAATTAGTAATAAGAAAACATATGGGGGATGCCTGGGTGGCTCAGTCGGTTGAGCGTCCGACTTCGGCTCAGGTCATGATCTCGCAGTTCATGAGCTCAAGCTCCGCGTCTGGCTCTGTGCTGACAGCTGGGAGCCTGGAGCCTGCTTTCAAGTCTGTGTCTCCATCTCTCTGCCCCTTCCCCGCTCATGTTCTGTCTCTGTCTCTCAAAGATGAATAAACGTTTAAAAAAAATTTTTTTAATTAAAAAAAGAAAAAGAAAACATATGGAAGGAAAAACCTTGCTGATTAAGGTGTGTGTGTGTGTGTGTGTGTGTGTGTGTGTGTGTGTATGGTATACACTATACTATTTATACTATATATAAAGGTGTGTGTATATATATAGTATATACTATACTATTTATAAAGGTGTGTGTGTATATATATGTATATGTGTGTGTGTGTCTATATATATATATAGTAAAAGTAGTGGACTAATCACATATAAAGCTAGTATGAAGGTTAAAAGACAAAAGTAGTAAAAATAAAATATAACCATAATAATTAGCTAAGGATACACAAAATAAAAAGATTTAAAATGTGACCTCAGAATACAAGTATTTACCTCTTTGGGTAGGTTTATTCCTAGGTATCTTATGGGTTTTGGTGCAATTATAATGGGATCAATGCCTTGATTTCTCTTTCTGCTGCTTCATTATTGGTGTACACAAATGCAACAGATTTCTGTATGTTGATTTTGTACCCTGCAACTTTACTGAATTCGTGCACCACTCTAGCAATTTTTTTGTGGAGTCTTTCAGGTTTTCTACATAGAGTATAATGTCATCTGCAAATAGTGAAAGTTTGACTTTGTCCTTACCAATTTGGATGCCTTTTATTTCTGTTTGTCATCCGACTGCTATGGCTAGGACTTACAGCGCTATGTTAAATAACAGTGGTGACAGTGGACATCCTTCTCTTGTTCGTGACTGTAGAGGAAAAGCTCTCAGTTGTTCCCCACTGAGGATGATATTAGTTCTGGGTTTTTTGTATACAGCCTTTATTTTGTTGAGGTATGTTCCCTTAACCCTACTTTAGTGAGGGTTTTTATCATGAATGGAAGTTGTACTTTGTCAAATGTTGTTTCTGCATCTATTAAAAGGATCATATGGTTCTCATCCTTTCTTTTATTAATGTAGTCAAAAAATAAATAAAATGTGACATTATAAACAAAACATTGCAAGGGTGGGGGGAGTAAAAATGCAGAGTCTTAGAATGTTTTCAAATTTAGATTATCAACTTAAAATAGACTCTCATATATAGGCTTTTATCTGTGACCCTCATGGTAACCACAAAGCAAAAACCTACACTAGATACACAAAAGATAACACAAAAGAAATCTAAACATAACACTATAGAAAGTCACCAAACCACAGCAAAGATATCAAGAGAAAAAGAAAGGAACAGAGAGGATCTACAGAAAACAATTAACAAAATAGTAATAAGTATGAAGCTATCAATAATTACTTTAAATGTAAATGGATTAAATGATCCATTCAGAAGACAGAGTGACTGAATGGATTAAATAAACAAAACCCACCTATATCTGCCTATAAAAGATTCACTTAAGATGGAAGACCACAAAGTGACTAAAAGTGAAGGGAAGGAAAAAGATATTTCAGGCAAATGGAAACCAAAAGAAAGCTGGGGTAACTTTACTTAGACAAAATACTTTAAAACAATGACACTAATAAAAGACAAAGATGGGCATTAATTAATAATAATAAGGGGAATTAGACAAGAAGAGATAACATTTGTAAATATTTGTACACCCAGCATAGCAACACCTAAAAATATAAAATAAATATTAACAGATCTAATTGACAGCAATAATAGTAGGAGACATTAAGAACCTATTTACATCAGTGAATAGATCATCCAAACAGAAAATCAATAAGGAAACATTTGCCTTAAACAACACATTAAAAGATGGACTTAGTAGATATATACAGAACATTTTATCCAAAACTAGCAGAATACACATTCTTCTCATTTGCACATAGAATACTGTCCAGGATAGATCATATGTTAGGCCAAAAAATGAGTCTTAAATTCAAGAAGACTGAAATTACATCCAGCATCTTTTCCAACTACAATAGTGTGAAATTAGAAATTACAAGAAGAAATGAAAAGCCACAAATATGTGGAGACTAACCAACATGTACTGAACAACTAATGGATCAATGAA
Organism: Lynx rufus; assembly: GCF_022079265.1. Classification (NCBI taxonomy): domain Eukaryota; kingdom Metazoa; phylum Chordata; class Mammalia; order Carnivora; family Felidae; genus Lynx; species Lynx rufus. Next base: position 51,951,675 of record NW_025814845.1, read on the forward strand.
AAAAAATCAAAGGAAAAATCAAAATACACCTCGAGAAAAATAGAAATGAAAATACAACATACCAAAATCTATGGGGTACAGCAAAAGCAGTTCTAAGAGGGAATATTATAGCAATAGAGGTCTACCTCAAAGAACAAGAACATTTTCAAATAAACAATCCAACTGTACACCTAAAAGAACTAGAAAAAGAAGAACAAATGAAGACCAAAGTTAGTAGAAGAAATAAAGATCAGAGCAGAAATAAAATTAACACTAAAAAGGCAATATAAAAGATCAATGAAACTGAGCTGATTCTTTGAAAAGATTTTTTTTTTTTTTTTGAAAAACCTTAGGAGAAGGGCCAAGAAGGTGGAGCAGCATGGAAGGGTTTTTTTTGCGTCTCTCCTCATTGAAATGCAGCTTGATCAGACCAAAGCATCTTGAACACCTAGAAAACTGATTTGAGGATAAACACAACAATCTGCACGACTTGAACCACAGAATTTGGCAGGTATGTGGCACAGAGAAGTGAACTAGGGGAGAGAGAAGCCGCGGAGGGCAGGGAGCTATTTTTGCTTGTGGAGAGAGGACAGAGACAGGGAAAGAGTACAGGAAAAGCATTCCCCCTGAAAGCAGCTGGAGAGAAAGAGAAAGAGTGGAAACATTTAAAAAGGACTGAACAAGAAAGGGAGAAAGGAGAAAGGAGATGGCTTAAATTCCATTAAGACTCTATAAACAGGAGCACATCATCTGAAACTCTGCAGCTCTTGTGGGAAGGGCAAATCCCCAGGAGCAGACAGTGAGGTCCAAGGGGCCCTCAGGCCACATGGGGAGAGGCGGTTCCCTTGTTGGGAGGACATTTTGTAGAGGCTGTGTGGCCTCCCCACAGGCAAATGTCTCAGTGGACCCTGGAGAACAGCCACATTTGCTGGTGTTGGAACAAGAACATTAAAGGGGAAGCCTGTCACCAGATGTGTGTTGTGATTTTCCATAATCCTTGAAATGCTGCTGCTAGATGATCACGCAAACTTTTTCTGGAGCAGACTGGTGCCTGGCCAGAGTCTCTGGGCATCTGCAGCAGCATGGTCTCATGAACATTCCTGGGGGCAAGCTAGTACCCGGCCATTGCTCAGGGAGATCCTCCCCTAGAGGGTCTGAGTGCTCAGAGCTGCACGGCCCTCAGAAGTGAGGGGTTTGGAAACACAGCCCCACCTGAAATAAAACTCAGGAGGGAGGTGCTGCCTGGCAGGCTGACAGCATGGTCACAGACAGGGTAGAAACAGGTAGTGGATGGAAGCCAGAGACAAAGAGCGGTGTTGGATTGCCAGTCAGCAAGAGTACAGAGTTCTGATACTAGAGACTGTGTAACTGGATGACACCATTTTGACCCCTCCTGCATATGCACATACATGCATACATGTGCCACAAAGATCCACCCCAGTCAACTAAGCAGCGCCATCTAGCGTAGAACAGAATCGCTACACCAAGCCCCATCCAACTTCGCTCTAGAGGAACACCACAGTCTCTCCACCTGCTTAGTTTATGGACTATAAAGTGTTTCATAGTTTCACTTCTAGGGGAAAATGGATGTATTTTTAATCAATTTCATTCTCTTAGCTGGTCCATGTATTCATTTTTTTTCTTTTTCTTCTCTTTTCTTATTCTTGAATACAAAAAGAGAAAAAAAATAATTTTTTTTTCCAACTTTTTTTTTTTCAACGTTTTTTTTTTTTTTTTTTAGGACAGAGAGAGACAGAGCATGAACGGGGGAGGGGCAGAGAGAGAGGGAGACACAGAATCGGAAACAGGCTCCAGGCTCCGAGCCATCAGCCCAGAGCCTGACGCGGGGCTCGAACTCACGGACCACGAGATCGTGACCTGGCTGAAGTCGGACGCTTAACCGACTGCGCCACCCAGGCGCCCCAAAAAAAAAATAATTTTTATTCTCTGTTTATATAAGAACAATTTTTCTTTACTTTTTCTACTATATTCTTTACTTTTTTGTAAACTTTTAAAAGTATATTTTACTTTCATAATTTCATTTTATTCTATTTTATTATACTTACTTTTTTAACTTTCAAACATTTCCCTTTTTTTCCCCTTTTTTTTTCTTCTTTCCCTTTTTTCTCTATTTTATCAAGCCTTTTTCAAGAACCAGACCAAACCACACCTAGGATCTAGCATCCTTTATTTAATTTTTTTGTGTTCTTTTTAAATTTTTTTTTACTTTTTATTTATTTATTTTTTAATTTTATTAATTCTTTTTCTTCCTTCCAAATGATTAAATGAAGGAATTTACCCTAAAAGAAAGAACAGGAAGAAATGACAGCCAGGGACTTAATCAACACAGATACAAGCAAGATGTCTTAACCAGACTTCAGAATCACAATAATAAGAATAATAGCTGAGGTTGAAAACAGATTAGAATCCCTTTCTGCAGAGATAAAAGAAGTAAAATCTAATCAGGATGAAATTAAAAATGCTATAACTAAGATGCAATCTTGAATTGATGCCACAGTGGTAAGGATGGATGAATCAGAGCAGTGAATTAGTGATACAGAGGACAAACATGGAGAATAATGAAGCCAAAAAAAGAGGGAAACAAAGGCAAAAGAACATGATATAAGAATTAGAGAACTCAGTGACTCATTAAAAAGGGATAACATCTGAATCATAGGGGTCCCAGAAGATGAAGAGAGAGAAAAAGGGGTAGAAGGTTTATGTGAACAAATCATAGTGGAAAACTTTCCTAACCTGGGGAAAGACACAGGCATCAAAATCCAGGAAGCACAGAGAACTCCCATTAGATTCAACAAAAACCGACCATCAACAAGGCATAGTATAGTCAAAATTACAGAATACTCAGGCAAGGAAAGAATCATGAAAGCAGCAAGGGAAAAAAGTCCTTAACCTACAAGGGAAGACAGATCAGGTTCACAGCAGACCTATCCACAGACACTTGTCAGGCCAGAAAGGAGTGGCAGTATGTACTCAATGTGCTGAATCTGAAAAATACACAGCCATGAATTCTTTATCCAGCAAGGGTGTCATTCAAAACAGAAGGAGAGAGAAAGGGCTTCCCAGAAAAAAAAAACAAAAACAAAAACAAAAACAAACTAAAAGAGTTCATGACCACTAACCCAGCCCCACAAGAAATTTTAAGAGGGACCCTGACGGAAGAAAAGATGAAAACCCAAAAAGACCAAAAGCAGCAAAGACTAGAAAGGACCAGAGAACACCATAAGAAACTCCAACTCTACAGGCAACACAATGACAATAAATTCATATCTTTCAGTACTCAATCAAAAGACACAGGGTAACAGAATGGGTAAGAAAACAAGATCCATCTATATGCTGTTTACAAGAGACCCACTTTAGATCTAAAGACACCATCAGATTGAAAGTAAGGGGATGGAGAACCATCTGTTATGCTAATGGTCGCCAAAAGAAAGCCAGAGTAGCCATACTTACAGCAGATAATCTAGATTTTAAAAATACTGTAACAAGACATGAAGAAGGGCATTATATCATAACTGAGGTGTCTATCCACCAACAAGATCTAACAATTGTAAACATTGCTCCAAACATGAAAAACCCAAATTTAAAAATCAATTAATCACAAACATACAGAAATTCATTGATAATAATACCATAAGAGTAGGGGACTTCAACATCCCACATAGAGCAATGGACAGATGATCTAAACAGAAAATCAACAAGGAAATGATGGCTTTGAATGACACACTGGAGTGGATGGACTTAACAGATATATTCAAAACATTTCATTCCAAAACAGCAGAATACACATTCTTCTTGAGTGCACATGGAACATTCTCCAGAGCAGACCACATACTGGGACACAAATCAGCCCTCAACAAGTACAAAAAGATCAAGATTATGCCATGCATATTTTCAGACCACAATGTTATGAAACTCAAAATCAACCACAAGAAAAAATTTGGAAAGACAACAAATACTTGGAGACTAAAGAACATCATACTGAAAAATGAATGGGCTAACCAAGAAGTTAAAGAGGAAATTAAAAAGTACATGGAAGCCAATGAAAATGTTAATACCACAGCCCAAAATCTCTAGGAACAGCAAAGGTGGTCTTAAGAGGGAAGTATATAGCAATTCAGGCCTTCCTAGAGAAGGAAGAAAGGTCTCAGATATACAACCTAACCTTACATCTTAAAGAGCTGGAAAAAGAACAGCAAATAAAACCCAAAACCAGCAGAAGACAGGAAATAATAAAGATTACAGCAGAAATTAATGTTATTGAAATGAAAAAAATAGTAGAATAGATCATTGAAACCAGGAGCTGGTTCTTTGAAAGAATTAACAAAATTGATAAGCCACTAGCCAGTTTGATCAAAAAGAAAAAGGAAAGTACCCAAATAAATAAAATCAAGAATGAAAAAGGAGAGATCACAACCAACCCTGCAAAAATACAAACAATAATAAGAGAATATTATGAGCAATTATACACCAATAAATTGGGCAATCTGGAAGAATTAGACAAATTTCTAGAAACATCTAAACTACCAAAACTGAAACAAGAAGAAATAGAAAATTTGAACAGACCCATAATTAGTAAAGAAATTGAATTAGTAATCAAAAATCTCCCAACAAACAAGAGTCCAGGGCTGGATGGCTTTCCAGGGGAATTCTGCCAAACATTTAAAGAAGAGTTGACACCTATTCTTTTGAAGCTGATCCAAAAAATAGAAATGGAAGGAAACTTCCAAACTCATTCCATAAAGCCAGTATTTCCTTGATTCCGAAACCAGACAAAGACCCCACTAAAAATGAGAACTACAGACCAATATCCTTAATGAACATGGATACAAAAATCTTCAACAATATACTAGCTAACTGGATCCAACAATGCATTAAAAGAATTATTCACTGCTACTAAGTGGGATTGATACCTGGGATGCAGGGCTGGTTCAATATTTACAAAACAATCAATATGATACATCATATCAATAAAAGAAAGGACAAGAACCATATGATCCTCTAAATAGATACAGAGAAAACATTTGACAAAATACAACATCCTTTCTTGATAAAAACCCTCAAGAAAGTAGGGATAGAAGGAACATACCTCGAGATCATAAAGCCATATATGAATGACCCAATGCTAATATCATCCTCAATGGAGAAAAACTGAGAGCTTTACCCCTAAGGTCAGGAACGCGACAGGGATGTCCATTCTCACCACTGTTATTCAACATAGTATTGGAAGTCCTAGCCTCAGCAACCAGACAACACAAAGGAATGAAAGGCATCTAAATCAGCAAGGAGGAAGTCAAACTTTCACTCTTCACAGATGACATGATACTCTATATGGAAAACCCAAAAGATTTTACCAAAAACCTCCTAGAAATGATCCACGAATTCAGCAAAGTTGTAGGATATAAAATCAATACACACAAATTGGTTGCATTCCTATCCACCAATAATGAAGCAACAGAAAGAGAAATCAAGGAATCAATCCCATCTACAATTGCACCAAAAACCGTAAAATACCTAGGACTAAATCTAACCAAAGAGGTGAAAAATCTATACACTGAAAACTATAGAAAGTTTATGAAAGAAATTGAAGATGTACAAAACAATATGAAAAATATTCCACGCCCATGGATTGGAAGAACAAATATTGTTAAAATGTTGATACAACCCAAAGCAATCTACATATTCAATGCAATCCCTACCAAAATAACACCAGAATTCTTAACAGAGATAGAACAAACAATCCTAAAATTTGTATGGAACCAGAAAAGACCCCAAATAGCCAAAGAAATCCTACAAAAGAAAACCAAGCTGGACACATCACAATCCCAGGCTTCAAGATGTATACAAAGCCATAATCATCAAGACAGTATGGTTCTGTCAAAACAGACACAAAAACAGACAATCAGATCAATGGAACAGAATACAGAACCCAGAAATGGACCCACAAACGTATGGCCAACTAATTTTTGACAAATTAGGAAAGAATAACCAATGGAATAAAGACAGTCTTTTCGGCAAATGGTGCTGGGAAAACTGGACAGTGACATGCAGAAAAATGAACATGGACCACTTTCTTACACCATACACAAAAATAAATTCAAAAAAGATGAAAGACCTAAATGTAAGACAGGAAGCCATCAAAATCCTAGAGGAGAATTCAGGCAAAAACCTCTTTGACCTTGGATGCAGCAACTTCTTACTCAACACGTCTCCAGAGGCAAAGGAAACAAGCAAAAATGAACTACTGGGACCTCATCAAAACAAAAAGTTTCTGCACAGCAAAGGAAACAATCAACAAAACTAAAAGGCAATGACAGAATGGGAGAAGTTATTTGCAAATGACACATCAGATAAAGGGTTAGTATCCAAAATCTGTAGAGAACTTATCAAACTCAACACCCAAAAAACAAATAATCCAGAGAAGAAATGGGCACAAGATGTGAATAGACACTTTTGCAAAAAAGACCTCCAGATGGCTAACAGACACATGAAGAAATTGTTCAACATTACTCATCATCAGGGAAATACAAATTAAAATCACAATGAGACCACCATCTCACACCACCTCAAACCACCTCAAACCACTCAGAGTGGCTAAAATTAACAACTCAGGCAACAACAGATGTTGGCAAGGATGCGGAGAAAGAGGATCTCTTTTGCACTGCTGGTGGGAATACAAACTGGTACAGCTGCTCTGGAAAACAGTACGGAGATTCCTCAAAAAATTAAAAATAGAACTACCCTACGACCCAGAAATTGCACTACTAGGCATTTATCCAAGGGATACAGGTGTGCTGTTTCAAAGGAACACATGCACCCCAATGTTTATAGCAGCTATCAACAATATCCAAAGTATGCAAAGATCCCAAATGTCCATCGATGGATGAATGGATAAAGAAGATGTGGTATACATATACAATGGAGTATTACTTGGCAATCAAAAAGAATGAAATCTTGCCATTTCCAACAAGGTGGATGAAACTAGAGGGTATTATCCTAAGTGAAATTAGTCTGTCAGAGAAAGACAAATATCATATGACTTCACTTATATGAGGAACTTAAAATACAAAACAGATGAACATAAGGGAAGTTAAGTAAATTTAAAAACAAGGAGGGGGACAAAACATAAGAGACTCTTAAATACAGATAACAAACTGAGGCTTGCTGGAGGGGTTGTGGGTGGGGGTTTGGGCTACATGGGTAAAGGGCATTAAGGAAGACACTTGTTGGGATGAGCACTGGGTGTTATACATAGAGGATGAATCGCTGGAATCTACTCCTGAAATCATTATTGCACTATATGCTAACTAAATTGGATGTAAAATAAATAAATAAATAAATAAATAAATAAATAAATAAACAAGCAAGCAAACAAACAAACAAACAAATGTTAAAAAAAAAAGGAACCGCAGTGGCAAGTTTATCATAGATTATCTCTTAGAAGTAATCATTTTACAGATGAGGAAAGGAGACCAAATGAAATTACATTTTGTCTTGGGCTATTTGCCTATTTAATTGCTACATAAGAATAAGAACTCAGCTTTTCTGAATCCCTATCACACTAAAACCATCTACCCATGGATTAGGCAAGTAGTGGTCAAAACTACTTGGCTACACTCTGGGATAGAAGCTGTTAATCCTTCCAGCCCCTCCCAATGGGAAAGTCCCAACTAAGTCCCTAGATTTAAGTAGGTAAAGTATTTTAATAGTTGTTATACTTCTAGAAAATGATGTATTTTACCAGGATTTGGAAAACAACAACTATATACAAGATGCTTCCTACCACCAATAACAATACTGCTGCCATAGTATATCAAAATGTATTGAGATTTTTAAAGTACCTGATATTTTAAGATTACCTGATCACAAGAAGACCAATAATAAAATATAATTTCCACACAGTACTTCATAACTTATAAGTTGTTTCACATACGTTATCTTATGAAACCGTTTGACATGGGATTTAACTCCTACTCATCCTTCAGTCAGTTTAAAATCTCCTTCATCTGGAAAGCCCTCTCTAACCTCAACAGAGTGAATCAGGGGACACTGTCATATGCTTCTCTAGCAATTAGCTTCCTTGCCTCCTATGCCAACAACATTTGAGTTCTCTGGATACAGAAACTATTTCCATCTCATTTATCACTGTATACTCAAAACCTAGCAGAATCTCTGGCACATATTAAAAGCTACATAAGTACTTGATGAATGAATAAATGAGCAAGAGAAATATTTCAACAACTTGGGAGTAAAGGGGAAAAAAGAAGTTTGAAATATCAAGAGTTTACTATAAAAGACAGCTATACAAGCTGAGAATCAGGTCCTCTAAGTGGGTGTTTCCCCCATCTCTGTAGCAACAAATTTACTAAAACTTCCAGACATTATCATAATGGCTTCAGTAGCTGCAGTTCTAACAAAGCAATGAGAATAGAGCTGGACTATATATATATATATATATATATATATATATATATATATATATAACTGATCCATCTACAAAATGTTTTTAAGTGAGAAACTGCATGAAAGCTTCCTTTCTAGCAAATGGTACTATTGCTATTCAATAGGAACAATTTGCTTTTGGTACATTTTGTACCATAGCCATATACATTAGCTCCCTTTATCAAACATACAGAACACACTAGAAGAAAGATGGTAGAGATTATCTCCTCCCTATGACTTTGTAAACCTCACATAAGGGCTTGAAGGTCTGGGAAGTGACAGATAGGGGATTTTATCTTCAACAAAATAATCACAAATGTAGTTAAACCAACTACACTCTAGAGGCCCATACTGATTTGTAATGGGAAGTAAAAGTCACATGGCCCTGGTCAGAATGTGGCTTTTTCAATCCCAAGATAGCTGATCAATAAAATAATTTTGGCACCACTTAGGCTAGAATAAAATGGCTAACAGAAATGTGTACTATAACTAACATCCAAATTTCTACATCAAATAAATGATACTATTTTCCCCACTTCTTCCCTCCTCCACTCCATCCCTCTCCCTGTTTAAGCCCTCCTAGGAATCATTTGTCATCCCTGCAAACCCAAATGGCTGACTTTAAAAATACATGTTTATAAAATACTCATACTACGTTCTGCCTCTTAGACTCCCTTGAAATAAAGCAGCCATAATCTCTGTGACAGTTGCCACCATTAATGCCGATCATAAAAGCTGGTAAAGAGGCAGAAATGCTGATTTACCATTCATTGCTACGCTCGTATATCCTCTTTCTAATAAAAATCAGTGGAATTATTAGTTTCTGAGAGCTTAGCACTTCAACATTTGTATTTTGAACCTCCCCCACTGTAAGATTTCCGTGTTCCCCATGCTATTTTTTTCTTCCCAAGGAGCTGCCAGAGAAAATGTGCCACACTTGGGCTCTACAGCATACTGAGCTGAAAGAGCATATGTCCTACATCTATAGTGGAAAATTTGGTGTTTAGGGAGCAATGAAGCAAGCTATAACTCAGACTTTAGAGATGAATGCTGTTTGAGACTCCAGTTCTGTTTATAGATATAATTTGAAAAGCTTAGATATCTTTCCTGTAAGAATTTTTACTCCCAAGACTGGGTAAAAAATAGTGGTGCTACAATGTCTGATATGAAAAATACATTCTTCTTCATTTCTCCTTTATTTAAGTTTTATCTAACACATTAATGTAAATGAAGTCAAATAGCACTAAAAGTATATGGCAATAAGGTGTACCGAATGCTGAAATCATTGGCATATGCATCTGGATAAGATGTAGGACTCCAAGAACACACGGTATTAATTTGATTTAGCTTGATGCTTTATGTGGTACTTTCACTTAACTCAGAATTATATTGTAGAAACACTGAGAGTTTTTAAATGAGCTTTGACCTAGCCATATTACCAGTTGTAAAAGTGTATCCTCTCCAGAATACCAGAGTCATTCAATGGGAAGTGATCACCAGGTTACAGTTGCACCCCATCCTATCACACACACACACACACACACACACACACACACACACTGAATAATGCCTACACACTCTTCCCTTAAAAGAAACCAAAAGGCAAAGGTCTAAACTGGAACATTGTTTCATATTACTTCAGACCAATCATACCCCTCTCTACAATACAAAGTCGTGTCAATTCCACAACTTGTTAACTTATGCTTTCGTTTAGCAAAACTATATTGAGTACTTACTAGGTAGAAATCACTCAGCTAGATGTTACAGATACAATGTATTTTCTCTTTTAAGAATAGAGATTTAAAATTTTTGAGAGAGGGTGGGGGGGAGGGCTAGCACGAGCAGGGGAGGTGCAGAGAGAGAGGGAGACACAGAATCCAAAGCAGGCTCCAGGTTCTGAGCTGTCAGCACAGAGTCCCACATGGGCTCGAACTCACAGATTGTGAGATCATGACCTGAGCCAAAGTCGAATGCTTACCTGACTGAGCCACCCAGGAGTCCCAAGAGTAGAAGTTTAGATAAGAGATAAACTACAAAGCAAAGTAACTTGAGACTGTCTTCAGTGTCATAAAGAAAAGTATAGTATGATATGACAGAACACATTGTCCTTTTCAGAGGTACCTCGCTTCATATTATATTGACATTGTGTGTGCCATTTGTCTCTCCAGTAAATTTACCATCATCACCCATTCCTACTGATTGAAACAGGATTAAGCTATTCTAGTAAAGCTTTTACTCAACTCTGAAATACACTAGAGAGTTAGAAAAATTAAAAAGTTATCAAAATGATAGACACAGAAGACAAGACTGTGAGCACTTTGGAGGGAACGGGAGTGAGCCCTGAGTGATGTCAGGCACACATAGCAGATAATCGCAATGCATGGAGAGATAATGGATGGATGGATGGATGGATGGATGGATGGATGAAGAAGAAACTCAGAAAAGGAAAGGTCCTTAATTCAATACAAACAACAAACAATTACTAAGTGCTCACTGTGACACAGGCATTGATTTAGAGCTCAAGGACATATAATAATAATAACAGCAATAGTTCACATTTATTGAGCACTTACTAAGTGCCAAGCACTGTGCTAAGAACTTTTATATACTTCCTTGTTTAATGTTCACAACAACCTCAGTGACAGTTATTATTATTTTCATTTTGCAGATGAGAAGCTATGAAGAATTTTTTTTAACTTCCTTGCCCAAGGTCACACAGTTAACAAATATGGGATTACTGTCAAAACATTCACTCCATTCTTCAACATCTTATTTTTATATATGTCCTATTTGTATAGATCAGCTTACAATCTACTGAGGGAGGAAGGTTCTAGATAAATATGCTAGTAAAATGTAAGATAAATACCATGAAACACTATAAATGAAATTTGATGTTTTTTTCAAAGTAAATATCATGTCTAGTTGATGCTGTAAAAATCTATAGCCCAAAGACGCAATTACCAGACTCAGCAACACATTCTAGGTCTTACCACAGCATAGTGTTTGAAACAAGTTACTCTGCTAACTTCTTCCACTAATTGAAATATGCTATTTCTCTTTATTCATTTTAAAATTTAGCTGATCTTGGGGCACCTGGATGTTTCAGTTGGTTAAGCATCGGACTCTTGGTTTCGGCTGATGTCATGATCTCACAAGTCATGAGTTCAAGCTCTGCATCTGGCTCTGGGCTGATCGTGCTGAGCCTATACCCAGGATTCTCTCTCTCTCCCTCTCTCTCCCCCTCCACTGCTTGTGCTATCTCTGTGTCTCTCAAAATAAACTTTTAAAAAGAAATAATAAAATAAAATAAAATAAAATAAAATAAAATAAAATAAAATAAAATAAAATAAAATAAAATAAAATAAAATAAAATTTAGCAATCTTGGGGCATCTGGGTGACTCATTCGGTTAAATGTCCAACTCTTGATTTTGGCTCAGGTCATGATCTCATGGTTTGTGGGATCGAGCCCCACGTCAGGTTCTGCACTGATGGCATGAAGCCTGCTTGGGATTCTCTTTCTCCTTCTCTTTCTTCCCCTTCCCTGCTTGTGCTAACTCACTCTCTCTCTCTCTCTCTCTCTCTCTCTCAAAATAAATAAACACTTTTAAAATAATAATAAATAAAATTTAGCTAATCTTTCCTTTATCTGTTTATGGGGTGTTTTGTACATATTTTTTATTTATTTTTAATTTTTTTAACGTTTATTCATTTTTGAGAGACAGAGAGAGACAGAGTTCAAGAGAGGGAGACACACAATCTGAAGCAGGCTCCAGGCTCCAAGCTATCAGCAAGAGTCTGATGCAGGCCTTAAACTCATGAACTGTGAGATCATGGCATGGGCCAAAATCAGACTCTTAACCAACTCAGCCACTCAGGTACCCCTTGTACATATTTTATATTACTATCACTTATAGATCTTATAGATCTGCTTTCCCCTATAGATAAAGTCCCTGCAAGTAAGAACTCTCTCCATACTTTCCCCCTAACTCACTGCCTAGAATTGATATGTAGCAAATAGCCAATAAATGTTCATTCAGTAAACAGTAAGGTGCCTTAGCAGCCATCCAGATGTAACACAACAGTATGGCCTCAATTTAAATGCAATAATTGCAATTCAGTTCTGGATTAAATGACTTCTTAATGCACAAAGACTTTTGAGATGACATTCAGGCATTATTTAGTATGGTTCCAAATAGACTATTATTGTACTATAATGAATAGAATGCTAGAACACTTAAAACCACTAATATTTTCTCAACATTATGAATAGATCTACCAGGAGGCAGACTAAACATGGCAAGTACATGTCACGTATGCTACAATACTCCTACCCTACAAGAGACGCTGCTAATCAATCATGACAGTCATTTCTTCTGAGCTTGAGCTGATCCTTAGCCACTTTCCAGCATGACATTCTAGCAGTCAGTGCCGACTGACGGGTGCTTCATTATCACTTGACACTCACTTGTCAGGCTTGACCTGGATCAAGTCACATAATTTTCCTAACTGCAACATTTCACCATTCAGTACTTCTCCTTTCAGTGACGAAAGAAAGCACATGGCTATCTCAGGGAAATCTCAGATAACCAGGGCTCCAGATTTTATTTGAGCCAGCTGTGTCCCGAGAACCAGTCTATAGACACTGCTGATCTGCAGTTGATTCTTCACCACTTCATGGGGGGGAAAAAAAGAAAAGAAGAGAAAAATAGCATACATACTAGTCAGGCTAGCTGGGGAGCTTTTTAAATATATAGATCACCAGTCTTGAATCAACATCTCTAGAGATTAAGTCCAAAACTCTGTAAATATACATACATTGTGAAGTGCAGTCAGGTTTAGGTAGTGCTGGGTATTTGTGTCTGTAGGTGTATTTTCAATTGTATATTTTTGAAACAGATTATGTTTTTCTAAAACTATGTCATTTTTTATCATTCGTAAGTTTTATCCTTCATTTATGAAATAATGGATAAATAGTAGTAGCGAGGGTATTTTGGATTACCTTTTTTAATGCCATACTAAGCAAAATAGAGCTGCAACACCTATATAAGTCCATTTTTTTCTGAAATTTTGCTGATCTTTTAAACCAAAGGTTCTAAAAACCACAGAACCTAGTGATACCCACTTCTCAGATTAGACAAGTTTGCACATTCAGGGTGAAATGGTGGGTGGATAATAAGCCTGCCAGAAATCTATTTTCATTCCAAACTGAATAACCTCCCAGGAGACAACACCACAATAGAAACGAAAAAAGAAACGTCAAGAGGACAAGCTAGGCTAAACAGCAGAGGCCTCTTCCAGGAAAGGGGGCAATGATTCTGGTGCACATCACACGCCTGGCTCTGATACAGCTTCACGCAAGTCTAGGTGCTGTGCAGCATGGTTATAAGGGTAAAGGGAAAGGGAAGGGGTCATGAAAAGAAGAAGAGCCAGGTGCTTACTAAAACCTCTGTAAGATACTGACGTTTGGAAACACCTTTAACAGTGTAGCACACAAAGGGGCAGAGGCATCCCCCACGCTTTTCCATGTGCCACTGGGTAGCTTGGCCACCTCAGAGCCTTCCTCATACCTGTGGCAGTGGCAGCTTGGTGGCAGACAAACAAGGGGCTGCCACGAGCAGGGAGAAACCACTGTGCCCTGCCCAATAGGGCAGCCGAGCCCAGATCAGGGATCAGCAGTACCTGAGAAACAGCAGATCTGAGGTGTGACAGCAGTGCCCAGCCACGACAATGACACTTAGCAGGCACTGTGGAGCCCAGCAGCCATGTCTTCTGTGGAGCCGTGCTCAGGGAATACCACGTGGTTTTCTTTTCTTTTTTTCTTTCCTTTTGAGAGAGAGAGAGAGAGCACATAAGCACGAGCAGGGGAGGGGGCAGAGGCAGAGGGAGAGAGAATCTTAAGCAGGCTCCACGCTCAGCACAGAGCCCAATGTGGAGCGTGATCCCCCAACCACGAGATCATGACCTGAGCCAAAATCGAGAGTCGGTCACATACGTGACCGAGCCACCCACGTGCTCCTGCCATGTGTTTGCAATGAGCATTTATGAGAAACCTCCTAAAAACACTTGAGATAAAGAGGGAGAGGTCTTCACAGGAGGCTTAGGACTGACATTATAAGTCTCAGGCAAAAGTCCAAGTAGTTTTGATACATAATCTGTTACCCCATTTGGAATCCCAATAGACCCTGGAGTACCTTTCAAATCCCCGTGCAGTGCAGCCTGCCATGCAGTAGCCTCTGTGAAATGAGAATGTAAGACACATTAGCAAATTTCACAGGAGCATTCTCCCACAATCCTCTGGGTTGTAAGTTTCTCTTTAGTCACATACACAGAAGGTCAAATGAGTGGGAAATTAGAAATGACCCTAGTAAAAAAAAAAAAAAAAAACACATCAAAACTAATTCAAACCATGACCCAAATGACCTCGGGGAAAGTATTTTTCACAACTACGAAATTTTTACACTAGAAAATAAAAGGATGGCTGCCTTTGCCACAGTAATTCTCTGTCATATGTGCATTATCCCAATTAGTCTAGCAGAAAGACTTCACGACCTAATCAAAGCAATGAGCTGATAAAAACCTTCCTCCCTGGCTGTAGCAATTGGTACAAGAACCAAATTAGTATTCTTTCCTAGCTTTTTTCCATTCTTTTCCTAGCTGAGAGAGATGACTCTGTTTTTATTGTTTTGTTTTTACAGATGGACCAGAAAGAAACCCATGCCACCGAAAAAAAAGTTCATCTGCAGGAGAAACAATGAGCTTGACAGAGAAGGAAGCAAAGAGGAGAAATGGAGAGGGAAGTATACAAGGTTGTTCAAGACCCTAGTTTCCATCTCTGAGTTCCTTAGAACAACCACCGTTCTTGTAGCAGTTCATTTGACTTCATAAACTGCCTAAGTAAGTTCCCTGGTTTGAGCTGGGTTTCTGCCACTTGCATCCAAAAGAATTCATGGCTGAACTATTAGTTAAGATACTTTCATCTGCAAGTAAAGAAAAGTTACGGGTGGTATCTTAAACTTTAAGAATATGTGTTGTTAACAGTAGTACCTGGTTGGCTTAGTCAGTGGAGTGTGGACTCTTAATCTCGGGGTTGTGAGTTTGAGCACCATGCTGGGTATACAGATTACTTAAAATCATTTTTGAAAAAAGAATATTTATTGTTAACAAGCTAAAGTGATCCCATTCTCAAAAATGCCATCAAAGACCAAGTTTCCTCTTCTCCTCCTGTTCTGTCACTCTCAAAGTCCAGGATTTTGCCTCAAGTTTGTATCCTCATTGTCACAAGATGGCTGCCACACCACTAGCCATCATGTCATTATAGTACCTGAAGCAGGAAAAAAAACGAAGCATATAAATGGGCAGTTTTGCTTAACAGGGAAAATAATCCCAGAAAAATCCAGAAAATCCCCAGCAAATTTGTTCTTACCTCTCATTGGCTAAAACTGCAAAAGCCATAACTGGCCTATGCCTCATGATTTATACCCATGACTGGGTCCTTTGCTAGCAGCATTCTGTTAGAAAAGAAGGGGCATTGATGTTGGAGTTACCAACCAACAGTATGTATTCCAAATCTGTAGGGAATAGAGGTTCAGGAGTATAATTGTGGTCGTATTTCCATCTAGATTCTTGAATGATGATGATGATGATGATTAATATTTCTAACTCTGGACAAAGCCTTTTTCTAAGAAATATACTTAATTATTCGAAACAATTTACTGCAACCTCACAACATCTGATGAGATAGATATTATTACTACTATCATGTTAGCTATGTGGAAAGAGGTATCTTGGAACCAAGTAACTCACGCAAAACCACTTGGCTGTAAAGTATGGTGTTGAGATTTGAATCCAGGAAGTCAAATCCTAGAGATGAAGTTCTGTTACATTATATTACACCAGTCTGTTCTCTCCAAAATCGAATGTAATATAACAGTAAAGAGAAAATATGAAGCTTTGTGCACAGGAAGAGTACTGTTCTTAAAGTATTATTTCTCCCTAAGCTGACCTTGAAATTATAGATGCTATGTTTCCAAAAAGAATACATTAATTCCAAAATGTAGATCATTCCCACTAACCTCCTTTCTGGTTCTTTCTATGCACGCAAATAACAGGGTATAGGATCAGAAAATCCTTTGTACGGGGAAATACAGAACAATTCAATTAATAATTTCAATTTCACTTGGCATTAAAGGTGTTTTAAAAATAGATATCTTTATCTCAATGAAAGCAAGACCATTAAATGAAAAGAAGTCCCTCTGAAGATTGAAAACTCAATGACACTAAATTAGTCAATGGATTTAAAATTACAAAGACTTAAAACCCAGAGAAAAGAAGATTTTATAGCGTCTTTTATCCAGTGACTTTGGATAGTGGGCCTTGAGAGAAAGACAAAATTCATTCTAAAGAGGCATGAGAAGCCAAAACTTAAAAAAAAAAAAAAAAAAGTGCTCTTACAACTGTGAAAAGACAGATGACATTGAACAGTGTAATATCATTTTCCAAGCAGAGTACATTAAAAACAGAGGGGAACAAAGTAAATTTAGATTAAGCCAATCTAAAATTTAGGTAAATAGAACTTATTAGAATTTAGGAATCTAAATTTCTGTTCTTATTCTTAATGATTTTGCCTGTTAGTCATACAGGCAAACTTTTTAAAAAGGAGCATAATTCCTGTCTCAACAGCTTCCCTTTAATTAACTCTCTGGTCTAATGTCAGCCAATTGTTTTCAAAGGGTGATTAACTTCTGCTCCACTGTGTGAACAGTGACCAAGCTGTGTCTGTATAGCAGCTGCCATTTCATACCTGAAGAGGCAAAGGAGATGAGTGCCTGCTGGATTGGTATAATAACTGGGGAACATAAAAATGGAAATGACCTTGAAGTCTTCAATAGACAATAGCTTAATGACTTCTGCTTAGCCACATAGATTACTTTTTCCCTTCTAATAGAAAATGATAAGTGAACAAGACTATCAATATAATCCTATACATTAAAGAAAATAAATTGGAAATGTAATGTTCACTAACCCAGGTTGCTCAAGCCACTTTTGCTACGTACTACAAGTAACTCAGTTCAGTTACTAGAGAGTTAGGCAGAGAAAAGAAGTTTGCTTCAAATAGCAATTTCTTCATTAATATTAAGCACCTTTCTTTGTCCAAGCACTGGACTAGAACCAGGGATAGAAGGAAGTTAGACCTGGACCTTTACATCAGGTACAGCCGTAGAATCCAGAGATCAAGAAACCAGAAAACCATCCATCCCCTAAAACAGATATAAAACTTTACCCTAAATTCAAGAATCTATGCATCTGGGGTGTCTGGGCGGTTCAGTCGGTTAAACATCCAACTCTTGATTTTGGTTCAGGTCGTGATCTCACCGTTCATGATTTCGAGCCCTACATTGGGCTCTGCACTGACAGTGCAGAGCCTGCCTGGGATTCTCTCTCTCTCTCTCTCTCTCTCTCTCTCTCTTTCTCTCTCTCTGCCCCTCCCCCACTTGTGCTTGCTGGCTCTCTCTCTCTCTTTCAAAATAAATAAACTTTAAAAAGAAAAAGAATGGAATTTCACTTTTATCTTCCCAATACTCCAGTAGACACTCTGATTATTTTTCCTGTGTTAAGACTGGTTGTAATGCCCATGGGCCCCTGCAAAGCTCTCCAAGGGCACATTGCACAATAGTGCTTCAGCAGAGTATAAGGATGAGTTTCTCATAGATCTAAAATATGTCCTAGGGGTGCCTGGGTGGTGCAGTCAGTTGGCCATCCATCTCTTGATTTCAGCTCAGGTCATGATCTCATGGTTCATGAGATTGAGCCCTGAGTGGGGCTCTGTGCTGGCAACTTGGAGCCTGCTTGGGATTCTCTCTCTCTCTCTCTCTCTCTTCCTCTCTCTCTCTCTCTGCCCCTCCCCCATTCTTGCTCACTCTCACTCTCTCAAAATAAATAAATAAACTTTAAAAAAAAGAATCTGTGCATCCCATTGACTATGCATATTATTTTTTCTTAATTTTTCTTAGTTATGAAAAAAAGACATTTTCGTATACTCATGAGATTAAAAAAAAATTTTTTTAATCACAAAATCATCTCCCTAACATTTCCAGCAGAAACTTCAAAAGAAGAGGTCTTTACCGATTTTTCTGTTACCTTGGTTCTATTCAACACTAATGTAAATATGTAATCCACCAACCAATCACGTGGATGTCAATGTAACAGTCCACCTATTATCTAGTATTCCACATATATCTAGAGGTAGCCAACTCCTTGGCTTGTCATCCCAAAATTTTAGTTTAAAGTACAAACTAAATATCAAGAAATTCTTTTGGCTCAAATCCCTCATGCTTTAACTTGATCACCATCTTCTTATTTTGTTGTGATGCAAAAGGAATATGCTTATAATTTTCTACATCTTCATCTTAAGAGAAGACAATGCTTCTATTGATTGACATTTGTAATTTTTTGAAATTTATGATAGATGGTAAATCTACCATATTATTGAGATTAACATACTTATTTATCCAACAACTTTTCAGAACCTACATGGACTGTGATACTATGTTTCGTACTGGGGATACAATGGTGAGACACAGTCCTATTCTCTTGAAATTTCTACTCTTGTAGGAGAGAAAGAAACATAATCATACAGATGTATGTAGAAATGTGACAACGGATTTTAAATAGGAAGTACCTAGCATTATAAAAGCCTAACACAACAGAATACAACCTTTTATAGGAAATAAGAGAAGGCTTCCTAAGGCAAATTATCTTCAAGCTGAGAAAGAGGAAGAATTGATGGAAGAGAAAAATCAGTGTCTCACTCAGAGGTCAGAGTCCATGCAAAGGCCCTATGGCAAGGGAATACATGACGTAAGTCAGCAGTTTTCATAGTGTGGTCAGGAACCCCAGTGAAAGTAGCCAAAAATATTTTCATAATAATATAAGATGTTACTTGCATGTTTCACTATGACTCTGTCATGGATGTGCTGTGAAATTTTCCAACAGCAACATGATATGCGATATCGCAAGAAATTAAATGTATGAGAAGATACACAATTCCAGCTGTCCTTTATCAAGCCAGATATTAACGAAGTTTACAGAAATGTAAAACAAAGCTCCTCTTATTACTCAGTTTCTATTTAGAAAAATACAGTTAATCCTTATTTTTAAAATTTAATCATGCAATTGTTACAGCAAATACTCAGTGCCCAGGAAGAGACAAGCCACACACACTCAGGGGATCAGAAAAGACTGTTTATTGCGTACCGGTGCCGATCCAGCCAAGTCACCTGCAAAGGCTGAGCCCCAAACCTTGGCATCGGGCTTCTTTTATGGCTGGGATGGTAGGGGGTTGAGAGACAAAAGAAAAAGGGGAGGGGGCCCTTGTCAGTAGTGCTACGTAAGTAGTTGGTGGAGGAAGGAAACAAATAAGATTACAGGAGCCAAAAGTATGCAAGGGGAGTATCCAGCCTCGGGCATCTGACTGGCCCCTTTTATCTTGTTTTTACTAGCTTTTCTTCTCACGATAGCCAATTAATGATATTTTTAATAGATTAATAAGCACTTTATAAATTTTTTAATTTTCATTTCTAATTATGGTAAACATTAATAAATGTAATACACAAAGAAAGCTAATTGCCGTCCTCAATAAAGTTAAGATATTATAGGGAAGAGTTCCTGTTACCAAAAAGTTTGAAACCTGCTGATATGAAGAAATTTCAAAAAAAAGAAAAAATCTGCAGAAGCTGAGAGAGAAGACCCTCACCAGAACGCTGCTTCCTCTTGCTCTCCCCCTCCCACAGGTATCTACTTCCTTTCAGTTTAGAGAAAGCAACTCCCTTTGTCACAAATACATAGATACACACGTACACTTGCATGCATGTACGTGTGTACGTCTATGTGCACGCATATACGAAATATGGAAGATGAACAGAGTTCTTCGGTTCCTGGAATCAGGGCCAGCCACATACTCTGCAAGGTCCCATGCACATTGAAAATGTGGAACCCCTACTCAGAAATCACGAAAGTGCTGTAAAGGTACTGAGATGCCATGTCTTGTCATTCTTCAATGAGCTCTCTCTCTCATCTAGTGTTTGTTATTTGCTACTTAAGGCCGTTCTGAGAAAAGTCAAAATTTTAATTATTAACATGAATTTTACGGTGCATTTTTATATTGTATGGTGCTGGTTTTAAACGTAAACATGAAAGCATTTACCTCATGTGCAAAGTCACCAAACGACACAATGTATTTCATAGCTCATACATGCAGAAGTATTCCATTCCACACAACAGTGGAACTACTGCCACTATCTTTATTTCAATTCTTGACACACACACAAGCCACCAATACTCATTGGTGAAGAAGGATGAACTGAAAGTGAAAGAAACCATGGCATCATTTTAAGCCCAAGTAGTTGGCTAATTGCAGGGAAGTGCCATGAACAAGAAATGATAGGGCTGCTCAGTCATCTATGTTTCTAGAAATTCCACTGGCTTTTTTCTGTGTTGGAAGCAAGTTCTGGTTCAGATGGAAATGGTGGTGTCCTCCCTTAGTGTGGTAGTTAAAAAATACCCCCCAAAGATATCCCCCTCCTAATCCCTAAAACCTGTGAGTATGTTACCTTACATGACAGGAGGGACTTTGTAGACGTGATCAGTTAAGGATGTTATGACCGGGGATTGTCCTAGATTATCCAGGAAGGTCCAACGTAACGCTTATAAGAGGGCAGAAGGATCACAGATTCAGAGGAGGTAATGTAAAAACAGAAGCTGAGAAAGAACTTTGGAAATTCTATACTGCTGGCTTTAAAGACAGCAGAGGACGCAGCCATGAGGCAAAGAATGAAGGCAGCCTCTAGAAGCCAGAAAAATCAAGAGAATAGATTCTCCCCTACAGCTTCTGGAAAGAAGGCAGACTGATTTTAGCCGTCTGACACATACTTCAGATTTCTGACCCCAAAACTGTAAGAAAATAAATCCGTATTGTTTAAGCCACTAAGCTGGTGGTAATTTACCACGGCAGCAAAAGGAAATTGATACACTAGGTCACAGAGGTACTCACTGTGAGTCTTTCAGGATCCCACACATTGTGGCTCCACCAGGATTCTATGCTCCAGGAGTGTCACAAAGGCAACGCGTAAATGGGGCTGTGAGGGATGTCAGGCACGCAGACCCTGCCCACACACATGCTCCACGGTCCCACTGGACCTCACTTACAACACTCAAGTTCAAAGATAAAATTAAGAGTTTCAAGACAGAGACAACAGAAAATCAAACCAAGCATGGGCCCTCCAAGTACAGACCTCTGTGCAAATGCACAGGTTGCTCGCCTGTGAAGCTCGTGTTGCCAGAAGGAATAGTCTCCAAAAGCAAAGCAAATTGGTGGGAACTGAGAAAAATACAGCACTAATTGCAGTACTTTCCAGTACTCAAATCTGTTGTGTTTTTTTTTTTAATTTGAATTTTAATTCTTTTTGGAATGAAACAGGCTCTTCACTATTTACAAGGTTATTTCTGAGTTGCAAAAATTCTCTCTTTGTGTTTCTCCTTTTTTATAATGTTTTTGCCCTGTATCTCCACCCACACACCGTTCAGTCTTGGCGGCCACAATCAGACAGACACAAAGCACAAGGATCCTTCTTGCATCTGGGGTGGAAACCCTCACCTTCGCTGCAGACAGTAACTGATCCAGGACTGTTAAATCAAATCTGGTTTTTGTAATACGGGTTTCCAAACCCTGCTCCACTAGTCTTCCAAACACACACATACATGCACAGAATTTCCAGGTTTAAAGTCCAGAAATATGTACTTTTTAAAGCTCTATAATTGATACATTCTGGTAATTGCTGCTGTTGAGAACCGCTGAGAAAAACCATTAATTTAATGTTTCAGAGAATAAAGAATGAGATGTAGGAAAGAGGCCAAGATCACTAGCTTTGAGAAGCATTTTCAACAGCCACCCAAATAGGTAGTGAAGCCAACATAAGCCACATACAAGTTGGCACGCTGAGTTCTTGACATTTCTTTCCTCATGAGAAATGGAATGTTCAGGGGGGAGGAGGTGAAGGTGGTTTAAAAAAATAATAATAATAACTGAATCTGAGGGAAAGGGAAAATTATCTTTGAAGACTCAGAGAATGAACAAAGCCCTGAATCTCATTTAGTCAAAGAGCCAAAAGAAAAGTGCCAGACAACTTTAAGGGACCTTCAGTAGAATGCAATAAAAGGTGGCCAAATAGGCCAGAAAGTCTAAGGAAAATCAAACAATAAAATGGAAGGACAGTTAGTTGAGGAAACTCAAAGACAACAAAGTAAAATTTAAAGGAACATAAATAGGGGCGCCTGAGTGGCTCAGTCAGTTGAGCATCTCTTGATTTCGGCTCAGATCATGATCCCAGGGTTATGGGATCAAGCCCCACATCAGGCTCCACACTGAGTTTGGAGTCTGCTTGAGATTTTCTGCCCTTCCCTGTTTGTGCTCTCTCTCCCTAAAATAAAATTTAAAAATATAATTAAATAAAGAAGAGATATAAAAAGTAGCATGTATTCAGTTAACGGCTGAGATTCAGATTATTTTAACATTGATGAAGACTACAGTTTTCAATTACTACAGAAGATAAAACCAAAGGGAACAGCCACGTTTTATAAGACTAATACCAAAAAAGATGGAGGACTTAGGATAAAATATTTGAATATAGTACAAGAAGCTTATATTTCTCTATTACCATCCAGAGATTCTCAAATTGAGTTAAGAGACATAATCTAAACATAAGCTGCTTCCAAGAGACATACCTAAAATAAAATGGCATTAAGATGTTTTTAAAAGATAGGCAAAGATTTGTCAAATTGAGAACAAACTGCCTGCAACCATGAATTTAATAGGATCGAGAATTGACTGTCCTCCATTAACATGATTTTACTATTCCAGTAAATTCTTGGCGAGGAATATAAAGTTTCAAATAACATTATTGTTCGTTTCATGAACTCTTTAAAATCCATTTATCCAAACAATAGACTGATCAACTTTCCTCCTCCTCAGGCATTAGAATGAATAGCCCCCTTTTCAGAAAGAGAGATTTCTTAAATGAGCAGACTTCTTTGTTATCAAACAACTGTTTACTCATCAAGACTTCCTTCAAAACTTTCATCTTGCTGTGCCCACCAATCCTAAATTGTAATATCAAAAATTGCACAATTCCACTTGGATCCCTGCATGGGAGACCCATCTTAAACCAAACCATAAAACTCTTTAAATATCCACCCATCCATGGTTTCCTTTCTTACTGCAGTAAGTAATACACTCATCTTCACTTGAACAATGTGGCCTTTGAGTAGGTTTTTATCCTGAGTTAGCAGTCAACAAAGTAACCAAAAAAGTTAGCACCACTTATCAGATGAACTAAACGATAACTAAATATAAAGCTGGATGTTATTTTGTATTGATAAAAAGATATAATCCACAAGCAAGACACAGCATCATAAAACTTTAAGTGATAAATCAAATATATATATGTATATATATATATGTGTGTGTGTGTGTGTATATATATATATATATATACTGTCAAATATAAGTAAAATTCAAACTGTTAAAAGACTGACAGAAACAAAACTGCACTGGGAGAATTTAACTTTTGATGGTTTACGTAGTCAAAAAAGAAAAGATGACAAATAGTACAAAAAAATGGTCAAAATGGTAATGATTTCAGACAAAAACCTTTTTCATTATTTTTTTAAGTTTTTAAAGTTTATTTATTTTGAGAGACAGAGTGAGCAGGAGAGGGGCAGAGAGAGAATCCCAAGCAGGCTTTATGCTGTCAGCTTGGAGCCTAACACAGGGCTCGAAGCCACGAGCCATGAGATCACGACCTGAGCCAAAATCAACCTACTGAGCCACCCAGGTACCCCAAAAATCAATTTTTAGGCAAAGCCCAGTAAACTCTTTTTTTTTAACTTATTGAAATTTAAGTTAGTTAACATACTAACTTAAATGTAGTATTGGTTTCGAGTAGAACCCAGTGATTCATCACTTACATATGACACCCAGTGCTCATCCCAACAAGTACCCTCTTTAATGCCCATCATCCATTTAGCCAACCCCTCCACCCACCTCCCCACCAGCAACCCTCAGTCTGCTCTCTGTATTTAAGAATCTCTTATGGTTTGCCTCCCTTTCCCTTTTTTTAAATTTATTTTTTGAATTTTTTTTAATATTTGTTTATTTTTGGGACAGAGAGAGACAGAGCATGAATGGGAGAGGGTTAGAGAAAGGGAGACACAGAATCTGAAGCAGGCTCCAGGCTCCGAGCTGTCAGCACTGAGCCCAATGCGGGGCTCGAACTCATGGACTGTGAGATCATTACCTGATCTGAAGTCGGACACTTAACTGACTGAGCCACACAGGCATCCCTTCTCCCTTTCTCTTTTTATCTTATTTTTCCTTCCCTTCCCCTATGTTCATTTGTTTTGTTTTTTTTTATTTTTTTTTAATGTTTTTATTTATTTTTGAGACACAGAGAGACAGAGCATGAGCAGGGGAGGGGCAGAGAGAGAGGGAGACACAGAATCCAAAGCAGGCTCCAGGCTCCAAGCCGTCAGCACAGAGCCTGACACGGGGCTCGAACTCACAGACTGTGAGATCATGACCTGAGCCGAAGTCGGACACTCAACCAACTGACTCACCCAGGTGCCCCGTGTTTTTTTTTTTTTAATTCCACCCATGAGTGAAATCCTATATTTGTCTTTCTCTGACTAACATATTTCACTCAGCATAATGAACTCTAGTTCCATCCGCATTGTTGCAAATGGCAAGATTTCATTCTTTTTGACCACTGAGTAGTATTCCTGTGTGGGGGGGGTGTGGGTGTGTACACTACATATTCTTTATCCATTCATCAGACATTTGGGCTCTTTCCATAATCTGGCTCTTGATAGCACTGCTATAAACACTGGGGTACATGTGCCCCTTTGAATCAGCATTTTTGTATCCCTTGGATAAATACCTAGTAGTGCAATTGCTGGGCCATAGGGTAATTTTATTTTTAATTTTTTGAGGAACCTCCATACTGTTTTCCAAAGCGACTGCACCAGTTTGCATTCCCAAAAGCATTGCAAAAGGGTTCCTCTTCCTCCGCATCCTGCATCCTCGCCAACATCTGTTGTTGCCTGAGTTGTTAATTTTAGCCATTCTGACTGGTGTGAGGGGGTATCTCATCGTGGCTTTGATTTGTATATCTCTGATGATGAGTGACGTTGAGCATCTTTTCATGTGCCTGTTGGCCATCTGAATGAGTGTCTTCTTTAGAAAAGTGTCTATTCATGTCTTCTGCCTATTTCTTCAATGAATTATTTGTTTTTTGGGTGTTGAGTTTGATGAGTTCTTTATAGATTTTGGATACTAACCCTTTATCTGATATGTCATTTGTAAGTATCTTCTCCCATTCAGTCAGTTGCCTTGTAGTTTTGATTGTTTCTTTCACTGTGTGAAGCTTTTTATTTTGATGAGCTCCCAATAGTTCATTTTTGTTTTTATTTTCCTTGTTTCCAAAGACACATATAGTTAGAAGTTGCTGCAGTGGAGATCAAAGAGGTTGCTGTCTGTTTTCTCCTCTAGGATTTTGATGATTTACTGTCTCGCATTTAGGTCTTTCATCCATTTTGAGTTTATTTTTGTGTATGATGTAAGAAAGTGGTCCAGGTTCATTCTTCTGTATGTTGTTGTCCAGTTTTCCCAACACCATTTGCTGAAGACACTGTCTTTTTTTCTATTGGATACTCTTTCCTACTTTGTTGAAGATTAGTTGGCCATACATTTGTGGGTCTATTTCTGGGTTCTCTGTTCTGTTCTATCAATCTATGTGTCTGCTTTTATGCCAATACCATACTGTCTTGATGACTACAGCTTTGCAATATAGCTTGAAGTCCAGAATCGTGATGCGTCCAGCTTTGGTTTTCTTTTTCAACATTACTTTGGTGATTCAGGGTCGTTTCTTGTTCCATATTAATTTTAGGGTTGTTTGTTCTAGCTCTGTGAATAATGCTGGTGTTATTTTGGTAGGAATTGCATTGAATGTGTAGATTGCTTTGGGTGGAATCGACGTCCTAACAATATTTGTTCTTCCAATCCATGAGCATGGAATGTTTTTCCATTTTTGTGTGTGTGTCTTCTTCAATTTCTTTCATAAGCTTTTTATAGTTTTCAGAATACAGATCTTTTAACTCTTTGGTTAGGTTCATTCCTAGGTACCTTATGTTTTTTTGGTGTAATTATAAATTGGATTGATTCCTTGATTTCCTTTTCTGCTACTTCATTATTGGTGTATAGAAACATCCTGTGACTTTGCTGAATTGACGATATCAGTTCTAGCAGTTTTTTGGTAGAGTCTTTCAGGTTTTCCATGTAGAGTATCATGTCATCTCTGAGGAGTCAATGTTTGACTTCTTTGCCAATTTGTATCCCTTTCATTTATTTTTGTTGCCTCATTGCTGAGGCTAGGATTTCCAGTACTATGCTGAACAACAGTGTGTCGTGTTCTTGACCTTACGGGGAAAGCTCTCAGTTTTTGCCATTGAGGATGATATTAGCTGTGGGTTTTTCATACAGGGCCTTTAAGATGTTGAGGAATGTTCCTTCTATCCCTACTTTCTTGAGGGTTTTTACCAAGAAAAGATGCTGTATTTTGTCAAATGCTTTTTCTGTATCTATTGACAAGATCATATGGTTCTTATCCTTTCTTTTATTAATGTGGTAAAACCCAGTAAGCTCTTAAGTACCACTTCTTATTGAGAATTTGAATAATTCAACTATAATTCTAAATCCATAACTATAAAAGAAACTATAGCCTACAAAAGAAACTGTCTTTGCAAATGTATTTGGAACAAAGATTGTTTTTAATGATAATATATCACTCCATAATAGAGAAATCTCAAATTCCTAAAGCAAATACTATTCAAACCACAGTCACTGGTCAAGTGCCATAGAGCAAGAAATTAATAATTTATTTTAACTAACCTAAATGAAAATGTAAAACATAATCTACATAGCTACTGGCTCAAAGAGCAAATTAAAACAATTACACATCATGTAGAAAAAAATTAAACTAAGTGAACTACTTATCAAAACTTATGGGTTATAGCCAAAGCTATTTCATCATAACAGCTATTTTCCAGAATTGGTGCTAATTACATTACATGCAGCTACTTACTTCATTTTAACATTTTTTTGAGAGAGATATCATCACAATCTTTGGTTTATATCCACAGACACTGAAAGCATAAGCTAGTAAAATAAAATCAGATTTACATTCAGGAATCTATTAATATATCATATAGATCAATGTAGAAAAATCATACATATAGTCATTGCAATAGATGTCCAAAAATACGCTTAATACAATTCAACATTCATTCCTGGTTTTAAAAGTTTAAAGCAACTTCATGAACAAAAATAGTATTCTTTGTTAGCCTCATTAGAATATATTATCTATCTAAAGCCAAGAGCAACATCGTACTTAAAAGTGAAACTTAAGAGAAATATTTCCCAGAGGATATTTCATAAAAGACTTTCTGGGAAAATACTAAGGAATCTGCACTCACGTAAGTTTGGAAAACTTGAAGGCTGTAAACTCTCCTTCTGCATATCACAAGACATGGCATACTTAAGGCCCTGGGAATCCCTGCAAATAAAGAAAAATAAATGTGTTTCACTTTGTGTTTCTCTAACTTACCTGACCACAAAACACTTGTCATAAATATCACATATTAATATTCTACTGAGCACTTTGGGAAAGATGTTCCATTGAACTAGGAAGGCAAACAAGGATGACTATAATCATCACATTTAACAATATTCTAGACCTGTGGCTCACGAAATAGAACAGAAATTAATCAGGTCACACACTATGAATACTTTTGTTAAATGTGCACATAAAAATGACTAGAAAAAAATGCACTAAAATGATAATAGTTATCTCTGTGTGATCAAATGACGGCTGATTTTATTTTCTCCTTTGCATTTTCTGTAGTATTCTCTACATGAAGCATATATTATTTTATAATAAAAATATTATTTTATTAAAACAGCATGTTAAGGCTTCGTTCAGATATGGACAGGAAGGTTTTCCAAAACAAATCAGGAAAACTAAACATAGATATAGCCTACAAAATACTAACAAAACCAATGTTAAGCACATCTGAGACTTTCACCTGAAAACCATTCAACTGGCCTCTTATTCTCAGCTCATTCTGTGTGCAAAAGTGAGAACAACAAATTATAAGAAACAGAAGTTAATTACAGACAGAAGAAACAGTCTGCCACAAATCATCAAGAATTAATCCAAATAGAAAACAAAGCAAAGCCCATTTAAAAGGGCTAATATTTTCACAAAGAACAAATCTAGATAGTCAAATGACTTGAAATTTCCCAAGGAAAGAAAAAACATGGAAACCTAATATCTGAAAATACAAAAGCCAAAAGATATACCAAACTGGATCCCTAATATATTTCTATCCTCATTTATTTTTGTACTGTTTTTATTTCTATTGACAAACGGATCATTGTTGGCACTGCAACTGTAGAAATACACACTGATTCCTTTTCTGTCAGTCCCATTGTAAACTCCAGTAGAAAATTCCTTTCCCAGGTGTGATGGGACTTGTTCTCAGCAGCAAAGCACATTGATTCATGGTGAAAGTTAAGGCAGTGGTTCTCCCCAACTTCCATACATCCCTGGCGTTGGGTGCTGCGGCATGGGTCCCCAGGCTTGCATATGGGGCAGTAGGCCCTGGTGGTTGAATACGTAAATGTATTAAAGCCTGGGACAGTACTTAGTCCACCCAGCCACAGGTTCTACCTGTTAACAGTTTAATTTGCTGCTTTAGTATTCCATTTTTCCTATCAACCTTGCCACATGTGGGTTATAGGGGAGACAGAACTTCCATCTCATGTCTATGGCCCAGTGTTGCATATCATGACATTTAAAATGTGATCCCTGGTCACTATTTATTGGATGAGAGTAGTCATACATGGTACTCAGTTTTTCTCTAGTTCCCTAATTGTGGCAACCTGATTTGCACAAAGGCAGAAGAAAGTTTAGGCCAGAGGTAGTGTTGATACAAACCAAGTGGGAAGGGATCAATATAAACAATTTGCCAATCCATCACCAGTTGAGAACTCTGATGGATGGCCGCAGAGTCTCTTGGCAGTTATCTTGGATGTTACTTAAGAATCACAGGTCATGCTGTTACTTTATTAACCAAGTCATCGTGTCTCAAGGGCAATCCAGCACCCCTGGCAATATGCCATCCCACTCAGGCACTCTGTGAGGTCATTATTTCTATGCATTCAATCTACTCTATCTGCTGAAGGGTCAGTAAAGGCTTGAGCCCCAAATAGGGCATCAGCTTCCTGATTGACGGAGGGCTGGCAATACCCTATAAGCCAGAACATGAAAAACAATGAGGCACCCCAGGATCTTGCAGATGAACCCAAATGTCTTTCCGCATAAGTCTTGACCCCGCAAGGGCTTTCCATATAAGTCTTGACACCCTCAGCTTCCCATTGTCTGAGCCATAGGGTTAATCCCTTTAGAACAGCCCCTGACAGTGCAAAGGGTTAACAGCCACAGCTCATGCGTGATCACCTGCCAGACCTTCAGAGCTCAACCCACCAGCTGCTATGTGAGAGGCTCTCCCTGGAGGAGAGCTGTGTACACTGTGAGGAGCTATTACTAGGGTATATAGGGTATCTGCCACCTGCTAGACCTCAGACCAAACTCCCAAGGACATTCCCCTCTGTCTCCGTCATGGTGGCTGATCCGTACCTTCACAGTCACAGACACGTCTAACTCAAATGGTAGCCCTGCTTGGGAGATGCCCAGAGCGTTCATCGGCTTTGCTAGTAGTGTGCTTTCCCAAAGATGGCTTGCTTCTTGATCCTCAGTCCCACATGTGTCCTTTCTTGACCAAGAGGCATACAAGGCGGAGGCACTGTGGCAGGTGGGAAATAAAAGTCTTTCAAAACCCCCAAATTTCTACAAAGGCTTGCGCCTCTTTCACATATTTAGGGGTTAGGTAGGCTTGCACCTTATCAATTACAGATTTTGAGACAACAGCCAAAACCTTACCGTGGTGGCTGGGCCTTGAATTTTCTGTGGGTTCATTGCTCATCTTTTCCCTTGCAGATATTCCAGCAAAGACTGCAGGGTGTCATGCAGCAGGAGCAAGTCTTTACATGTGAACATTTTATCATCAATGTAATGGACTCATTTTACCAGTGTGGGGAAGGAGAACAGAGACAGGTCCCCAGACATACGGTGGGGCTGGGCAGGTAGGCTCAGGGAAGCTCTTGGAAGGTTTGTTATTGTGTCTCCCACAAGAAGGCAAATTGATCTCAGAAATCTGTCAAAGTCTTTTCCATGAATTCTTGAAGATGAAACACTTTTGCAGGAACACTTCTTTGTGAAAGTATCAGAGTAAAACAATAACCCTCTGCAAATGACAATGGACTTAAAAATGGCCCCCGTTGAAGATCTGATGAGAGTCTTTGTAACGCAATCAACAAGGGAACTTTTGCTGTGGCCTGTATTTTAAAAAGCCTTTTCCCTTGGGGCTCCTGGGTGGCTCCGTGGGTTAAGCATCTAACTTCTGCTCAGGTCACTATCTCACTGTGAGTTCAAGCCCAGCTTGGAGCCCTGCTTTGGGCTCTGTGCTGACAGCTCAGAGCCTGGAGTCTGCTTCCGATTCTGTGTCTCCCTCTCTCTGTCCCTCCCCTGCCTGCTCTCTGTCTCTCTCTCAAAAATAATAAACATTAAGAAAAAAAAAAGTATTTTCTCTTTATTTTTTTCTCCTTTGTTTCTGTGGGCAATGTTTTGGTTCTCTCCTGGGATGTTTACATTTCAAAGACCTAAGATTTACAACTTCAAGGAACAGAGAGAGAATGCAAGTTTTCTCCTATGAATTTTGACTTCATTACTATTTAACATTTTCTTATGCATTAGGGGTCAGAAGACATGGGGCATTTTGTGTGCTTCCTCATCAATTACCACCACATCTTCCTCTTTATTTTCATCACTTTCTCAGAGAATACATGCCCAATAGCATCCTAATCAGGCTTTGTCATAGTACCCAGATCTTAGTCTGAGGCATTATGTGCCCTCCTATGCTTTGCAAAACAGCATGGTATGCCTCTAACTTACTACCTGCTCTCCCACCTGGTCTGCCAGTCCCAAAGCTAGTAGCATAGTGGACACTCCCATACCCTCCTTTAACTTCTGCTCTCCTGATTTCTGACCCAAGTTTCAACCCCTAGTTGAGCACTGGTGACCAGCAGAACTGCCCACTGTAGAGGCCAGCCCACCGCAGCAGACATTCGTTTCCTTTCTTTGCCACAGTGTGCTATGTGAATTTCCTCCAATAAGCACATTAGACTGGCTGCATTTTCAGGGCCTTCCAGAACTCACAGGTGATCATAAGCATCTAACACAAGGACTACCCCTCCCCAAATAGACGTGGCCAGCCATCTTGAAATTTCCCCATTTGGATACCTCATTCCCAAGGCCCATTTCTATGGTTTTCTGGCTGGCTGGCCAATTGTTGGTTTTTTAACTTTCTCAGGAGCTTCCTGGGTATAATCTGAAACTCGCTTCTCTACTCAGAAGGCAGGAAGAGACCTAAAACAGAGGCAGGCCACTCCAGGTTGGTAGGTGGCAGTTTTAACAAGCAAAGAGAATTTGTGTACAAGGCTTGTCCTGGGCAGCAGCAAGATGAGTGGATCCCTGTACCCTGCCCTACCCCTGCCCCTGTCAAATCTTAAATGTTCTTAAAGAGGCCTCACTTAACAGAGTTCAGCCACATATACCACACGGGTGTTCCCAATACAACACACTATCTCAAGGAGATATCCTTGAAGCAGCTTCTGGGAGCGGGAGAAGCATGTAGAACCAACATTCCAAGAACAGAGGAGAGGGAGAGCCTTTGATTACTCAGGTCCAGGTCACAGGTCAATCAGCAGTTACTGCTCTTCCTCAATCTTCCCGAACACACTCCCAAAGTCTAAGTTAGGTACAAGATCAACTACATGAAAATTACAAGAGACAGTTGAAAAGCAACTTGTCAAACCTTAGCATTGAGCCTCCTAAAGGGTATAAAAAAGTATGCAAGTTAAAGCAGGAAGAGAGACAAATTCTATCATTTTCCCTCTATCAGCTCTCACCCCCATGCAGAAATGAGGCAAGTCTTTGAGCAGCTCTTAGATAACTTGATACTCATCCTCTGACTTTCAAGAAGACACAAGGGTTTAATATTAGACACACCTCTGAGAAATGTTAAGGAAAAGACCACTGCAATAACCCAGGTATGAGACGCTACAAGAATTAGCCTCTCTTATTTTACAAAGAGAGAAAATTTATTTTAATAATTTCATTTAACTGCTCTACCTCCATATTTATTCATGTCCTGTCCTATCTTCTTGTTTACCTACTCCAGCTTGCCCAAATTTAAGTCAATGTTCTGCCTCTTCTACATCCAAGTGTAGCCCCAAGCTATTTCACTTGAATAGTAAATTTCTTTTATCCTCTATGCCAATTTCTGGCTACCATTTTGCCTGCCCATCCAATAAAGATGGAACTTGTTTTCTACCACCGTAAAGCTGGAAAATATTATTTACATTCATTAAGTGGTTCTCCCTAAGCTTCTACCTGATACAAATTATGTTTCTACTGAAGAATATGTTTTCCCCACACACAAAATATGAGGATAGCTCTGAGTCTATGCTGACCTCAAGATCTACCTCTCCATTGGATCATTGTTCAAATAAGAGTAGACTTCCATGTTAAAGAACAAGCCCTGGCTTAGAGTGCCTTATCCTATTCTCTTTCTACATTTCAATTTTGCAAATAACCTTGTCCATAAATTCAATGGATAACACTCAGAAGAGTGATAAGTGCCCCCAAATTCAAAGATAATTAACTGGGCTGTGTAAAACAGACTCTTCTTTCCTTGTGGTTTTATTTTGTCCAGTGTCATGCCAAGAAAGAATCAGAAAAGAACTCATTCTGACAAAATTTTACTTAAACCAGTTTGTGTTAAGGGAGTAAATTAAAGGGGCACATGGATGGCTCAGTCAGTTAAGCATTGGACTTCAGCTCAGGTCATGATCTCATAGTTCATGAGTTCAAACCCCACATCAGGCTTTGCAATAACGGTGCAGAGCCTACTTGATACTCTCTCTTGTCCTCTCTCTCTCTGCCCCTCCCCTACCTGTGCTCTCTCTCCCTCTCAAAATAAATAGATAAACAACAACAAAGGAGTAAATTAAAGAATCAATGAGAACTACAGATCCATTAAAACAATAAATATAAATTAAGGATATATGTGCCAAAAAATAGATTGATATGGTGCACAGATTTGCTTGTGGAGTTTTGGTGGGGTTTTGGGGGTGGGGGAGGGAGTGGGTGTATTGTTTGGGGGGTTTTTATTGTTTTTTTTAACCATGAAGATCTCATAATCTGTATTTCAGATGCCAAGCCAGTAGTATGACTGCAAAACAGAACTGCCAGAAACCTTTCATAACTGAATTCTGGCATCACCCAGACTGTCATATAGACAATTGAAGCTTCAGAAACTTCTGTTTTTCCACAGACCTATGAACTGTGCCATTCTCCAGCATAAGCACAAAAGCCATGAATTTGATCCATTAGCCATTCCAGAAACACAAACACCACATTTCACAGAAAAGGAGCATATGCCAGACAGGTAAACATTTGGTACTCTAACAGAACAGCCTAACACACGCCCTTTGTCAAAGGTTCAAAACAATTTGGAGGCATTCTCTATGCAGGAGATCAAAAGGATTTTTAAAAATTGCTTTAACTACTTTTGTATTTATAATGAGAGTTATAGGGGTAAGTTCATTCAAAAACAAACATATTTCAAATATTAAAATTAAAAGTAAATAAGATTTGAAAATACTTTAATCTCTGAGGAGATACAGCAAACCGTAAGATTTAATGTGATAACAAAGGAGATCCAGAGGCCACATGAAGAGGCAGAATAATGCAGTGTGGACAGAATGAGGCAAAATGCCACCGGGGCTCAAGTTTCTCTCAGGAAAGGCTATAAACGGCTCTCCACCAAAACCTTGGCTTGTCTGAGTTAGCTGGAGAGCTATCAGTTGAACCCCTACCCAGAGGAAAACAGAAGGAGGACAGGACAAGAAAGATGTATTGTGTGCCTCAGGGCAGCAACTTTAGCTACTGTCTGGGAGTCTGCAGCTGCCGGCCTGACTTACAAACCTCACACTTGCCAGACTCCACAATCACTTACACCCATCTACCTGTACACCTACCGATCCATCCTACTGGTTCCATTTCTTTTGAAAACGCTGACTGAGACAGAGGCCATGATTTGCTTCATAATCCTAGGGGGCTGCAATAGAATCTCTACACAGAATCCCTTTCTGCTATTTCGGACCCCTGGACAGACAGATTAAAAAGTCAAGTAAAAGACATTCTGGGAGAGCTGATTGCATTATAGTCTAGAGCTGCTGAAGAACTGTTTCTTACTCTCGACCACATTCAAAACTGGCAACCTAATGGGATTATTGGGTAATAACAGAGGACCAAAATATGTACGTGTTGCCTCCAAATATCTATAAAGCCTATCAAGATTTGTGGTCATAAGCGCATGTATATGCACGTGTGTGTAGGTTAGCATTTACACGGTACATCAGCTTGTCTTTTGCTTTGAGTGGGGATATCTTGGCATGTCCCACATCACTGGATTCCCAAAAACTTCACTGAAGTCACAGATCTCTAAATTTACGTGGAGTCTACATGGCATCCTCTGGTAAACATAAGCCTTATAAAGGCATGCAGGTCAATTCTAATCAAAGTGTGATCTGCATAGTAAACCGTTACTGATCCTTAATGAGTATAGACATTGAAAGTACTTAGAAATGTTTATTTAAAAAGAAAACATTTATAAGGGCGCCTGGGTGGCTCAGTCGGTTAAGCATCTGACTTCGGCTCAGGTCATAATCTCATGGTTTGGGGGTTGGAGCCCCATGTCAGACTCTATGCTAACAGCTCAGAGCCTGGAACCTGTTTCGGATTCTGTGTCTCATTCTCTCTCTGCCCCTCCCCCACTTGTGCTCTGTCTCTGTCTCTCAAAAATAAATAAATGTAAAAAAAAAAATTTTAATGTTTACAGTAATTTGCCAGAACCTAATTTTAATAATAGGATTTTTATTTTCATACCTTTTTTTAATTTTTTAGTAGTAATTTCATAGTAATTTATTTTTATGGTATTTTACAAAAGCTTTCATCTGAATAGGTTGGATTTTTTTTTTAATGATCTATCATCTTTGATTGTTCAAGAAACACTGAATACCTGCTATTGCCTACTCATCTGATTCTATCAGCTTTCACCATCCATATGGTGGACCAATATGATAGGCTATGGAGTGATATAATCATCCTATGTCCTGTGGAGTAGATTGTGACAGAGAGTCAGAGAGACCACCTAGCCCCAAAGTAAGATGTCTACTCCTGTTCTTGTCAGGTTAAGAGCAAACTGCTTCTGATGCTCTTTTTTTTGGGATAAAGAGAAAAAAAGCTCACCAGAATTATAGCTGCATGTCAGGGACTATGTTGATTCTAGCAAAGAAACTAAATGGAATTACTACTTGGTTAAAATAATCTGCTTTCCTTCTCTGAGGTCAACACCTATCCATCCCCACTTTGGTGGTAGCACTAATCTCTGTGATTCTCTCCCCCAGAGATACAGCACTGATTTTGATTTACTGCTTTGAAAAGGAAGAGCAGTTCTAATAGTTTTTACTTGGCTCTTAATACCAAAATAGCCCTTAATCCATTCATTGCCTGATCCTCAATAAGACCCACTCTGACTTGAGGCCCACAGTGTTTTCTAGATCTCCAGGGATTATCATTATTTGAAAGTCACTGATCAATAACCCTTAAAAAAACTAGTTTGTCTTTTTTTTTTCTTTTTTTCAGTGTTCGAGTGTCAAATGGCAAATCACCTGAGGAAGGCTAGGAAAAGAGCTAGCGAACACACTTACACAAGTGTGGCAGGTATTTTAATGGTGGGTCAAGCAGCTATGGTTGTAAGAATGCTCTCAAACAGAAATCTGGATGAGGGGCCTTGATGCATCAACTCAAGTCAGTTTCCATTTATCAGACCTTAAAGTTTTGTTTTATTTGCTTTAGTTATAAAGGTCAAAAAGAACTTAATAGCCTGCCCATTTGATTCAATGTGGAAACCATCATCAGTTTTTCCCCACAGAAGTCCTGGTGGTCAAATCACTCTAATAATTTTATCTTTACTGTATTCTCTATTGAATTGGCTGAATTGTGTCCCCTCCCCAAAATTCTAGTGCTAAAGCCCTAACACCCAGAACCTCAGAATGTGACTGTATTTGGAGGTAGGGCCTATAAGAAATGATTTAAAATGGGAACACTGGGGTGAGCCCTAATCAAATCTGACTAGTGTCCTTATAAGAAGAGGAAATTTGGACACACAGAGGAGATGCTAGGGATGCTCGGATACACGTTAACAATTCTGCACCCAATTCCAATGTGTGGGCTTTTGCCCCACACCACCCAGGAGTTCTCTAACACAGCTGGGAATCCTACAATTCAACTCAACTCTGACACTATGTACCCAGAGACAGTCTCAGATTCCATAGGTTCAGAGCTCAGTCCTGTAAGACTGCACGCATGCACGCACTTTAGATGCCAAATGCAAGTCTGGGATGCACTCGTGCTTCTGGGTGACCTGCTATAGATAAGAGGTTCCAATGACCCTCTGCTTAGGTTCGATTCATTTGCTACTTCTGTTCATGAAACTCAGAGAAACATTTTACTTACAGGATTGTCAGATAGAAGAGATGCATAGAGCAAGGTATGCGGGAAGAGGCACAGAGCTTTCATGCTCTGAGCATTCCACTATCCTAAGTCTCCACACGTACCCCAACCTGGGAGCTCTCCAAACCCCATTCTTCTGGGCTTTTCTGGAGACATGACATACGCATAATTCATTAATTCATTAGCCACTGGCCACTGACTCAAGCTCCAATTCCTCTCTCCAGCCCAGAATTCTGGGAGGGGGGACTGAAAGTGCCAACCCTCCAACCACAAGGTTGGTTCCCCTGGCAACCAGCCCCATCCTCAGGTGCTTTCCAAAAGTCTCCTCATTAACATAAACTCAGGTGTGGTTGAAAGAGGTTTGTGATCAATATTAAGATACCATTATGGCTTTTATTACTTAGAAAATTCCAAGGGTTTTAGGAGCTTTATGCCAGAAACAGTAATGGAGACCAAATCCGTATTCTCAAAAATTAAAGTATCACACACATGCACAGAGAAAATGCCATGTGAAGACATGGCAAGAAGGCATTCATCTGCAAACCAAGGAGAGGCTTCAGGAGAAACTAAACCAGCCGACGCCTTGGTCTTAGACCAAAATGTAAGAAAAAAAATGAATAACATATCATAAATTATATTTTAATATTCTCATCACCCAAGTCTTTGTAGTCTTTCTTCCACACAATATTTGCCAAGTCAACTTGATTTGGTATTGACCAGCACTGAGTTCAGATCTTAGTCAAACAACCAAGTAAAAGATAAGGGTTAACTTGCCAAAACTAATTTCCTGCAATAAGATGGACTCCTATAAAGTTCCACAGGAATTATCTATGGTTGAGCATGGAACGCTATCACTTCAGGTAAAATACTAAGTTGCCACTTAAGACCAATAGCCCACCCCATCACAGTGCTGCAGTTCTGGGGCTTGGATCCCAAGCCCTCAATCACACCAAGGGAGGAGCTAGTGATCCGCTACACCTGAATGCTGAAGTAGCAGATGATGGCCACTTCAAATTGTTAGAACGATTCCCATCTTTGAGCTGACACACTAAATTCAGAATCTCTTGGGGCACCTAGGTGGCTCAGTCAGTTAAGTGTCTGACTCTTGATATCAGCTCAGGTCATAATCTCATAGTCTTGAGATCAAGCCCCCAAGTCAGGCTTTGCACTGGGTGTGGAGCGTGCTTGAGATTCTTCCTCTCCTACCCCTCACCCACTCATGCACACATGTGCTCTCTCAAAAAAATAATAATAATAACAATAATATTGTGTTAGTCTACCCATATCCTTAACTGTAGCCCAATATAAAAATATATGCTCTCCTTTCTGGACTAGCACACTTAGAAACCATTCTTACATGTTTTCCAGATTTCTGCTGATGTTTAGCAAGTCTTTTTATGTTTAAGCTTTTTCTACTGGATTAGCTTTGTACCTGCTCCTGGGATATGCTGGGATTGACTTATGTCAAGGTATCGAAAAATGGTAGGGATACAGCATGAGGAGACTTGACATATCCTTTCAGAGTAATTGCCTCAAGAGAGGTCCTTACAAGTTGTCCAGTCAATCTGGGACCAGCCCCACAGACAGGAAGGAGGGGCTGCCTCTGACGGTAAGGGAAGCTCAGAGGGGTTTGGTTCCTCAAGCTATTCAGATTCATTTTAGTCCACTAAAATGTCCCCATTTTAATTCTTAGGGTCCCAGTCTTTCCCAATCAATGTCTGAATATTAACACCCCCCCCCAAAAAAAACTCTGGTAAGGCTGTGAATTCAACTTATGTTATAATTTAGTAACTCATAAGATCAGATTGCAGTTACATCAGCCTGTAACTTTAAGGGAGAAGAAATTTTTTTTATAGGAGACACAGAAGGTTCATACCACAGCCATACCACCCCACAGTCTTTGCAGTCTTCATTCCTATTAGAAGAGTCTCTCAGAAAAGCCCCTCAGTCTTCTAAAGCCTACATTATCCCTGGGGAACCTATGTGATAATTTAAGGAACTCATGCCACTGCATGCCACAGACTACCAGGATCCAGTTTTCCCGTAGTAACAGAAATATCACTGCCTTCAAATCCAACCAAGTCAAATAACTAATCCAAATTCCCATTAGCCAGAATTTACTTCAAGAAACAGAAATCTGGTATTGTTAACAGCCTGAAATTTAATACAGGGCATCACATGTTTGCAAAGCTCTAACAAAAGATGGGGTATCAGGTGTCAGGGTCATACCACCATGGATTTTTGAAAATAGGAACACAGTGCTGAAGTTCCACCCCTGAATCAAGAAATTACTGCCACCAATTCCACAACTCTCTCTGGACACCCACAAAGCTACTGACCAGACTCTGAAATTCTCAGCCAGGTACTCTAGCTGCCTCCTGACACGTCTCTTGCTTGCCTGCTGCAGCAGCACCAGGATAATGACCTCTGCCTCACTTCCACCTTCCAGATCTCTCTTGAGTACATGCTACTGCCAGAACATGATTTCCTTCCAGAACACCAGCTTCAATAGATTCCTGAAAATATATTTTTAACTTTCCAACCAGTATAATTCAGGAAGGCACATAAACAAGTGAGCATAAGCCTTGAGTGTCAATTGACTAAATCCAGCAAAATTCAGCCACTTAGTTCTCCTGGCCATCCGGACACTGTCTTCAATCCAACGGAAGGATTCTTGCCTTCTTCTCAGCCTTGGTTTATCTGGAGCTATCCTCACAAGAATAGCAGTCTCAGATCTGAGTTAAGGAGTTACTACTGGTTTTTGATTGTTTCTCTTGTTTTCAAACATCCCTTTACCAGCCTGTTTACAATCATCTCCTTTGGAAAAAAAAAAAAAAAGTACAGTCAACCCTTCACTGGCTCACAGAGTTGCTTTGTTTTTGCATGCTAGTTTGCAAGCCTGGGCTTGCACAGAATATGTGTGTAGTATAAGAAAAAAATTAGAAAGAGGCTATATTAGCTTCTTATGGCTTCCACAACGAAGTACCATAAAATGGATATATTAAAACAACAGAAATGTATTCCCTCACAGCATTAGAAGCTAGAAGTCTGAAATCTAGGCTCCATGCTAACATCTCAGACACTAGGTAGGATCATTCTTTGGCTAGCTTCTGGTGGTGACCACCAAACCTTGGCATTCCTGGGCTTACAGTGTCACCACTCTGATCTCTGCCTCTATCATCACTTGGCATCCTTCCCGAGTGCCTTGTCCTCTTTTTATAAGGGCCCATCCTCATTCAGCATGAGCTCACCTTAAATTGGTTACATCTGTAAAGACCCTATTTTCAAATAAGATCATATTCACAGGTGCCAGGAGTTAGTACATAAACATCTCTTTTAGGCAGGCACAATTCAACCCATAACAGAGGCAAAACGGAAATCTCACACGAAGAGTCAGTATAATCAGCAGCATGAACTTTCCCTTAGAATTTCAAGGAAAATGACAAGTGAAGGTATGTCATGGCTTCCAGTGTGATGATGGGCTTGGGCAACTTATTCCCATATAGGCAATTATGCGCATAGAAAACACAGGTGTAAAAGATGGGAAATTTGTAAACTGATTTAAGGAGAGATCATTCTTGGGGCACCTGGGTGGCTCATTTGATTAAGCTTCTGACTTCGGCTCAGGTCATGATCTCATGGGTTCATGAGTTTGAGCCCCACAGCAGGCTCTCTGCTGTCAGTGTGGAGCCCGCTTCGGATCCTCTGGTCTCCTCTCCCTCTGCTTCTCTTCCACTTGTAC
Source organism: Lynx rufus (assembly GCF_022079265.1). Classification (NCBI taxonomy): domain Eukaryota; kingdom Metazoa; phylum Chordata; class Mammalia; order Carnivora; family Felidae; genus Lynx; species Lynx rufus. The sequence continues at coordinate 51,992,725 of NW_025814845.1, forward strand.
ATGCACTCTCTCTCTCTCTAAAATAAATAAACATTAAAAGAAAAAGATTGTTCTTAAGGAAAGAAGAAATCCTTCACTAGATGATATAACACTTTTCAGAGGGTTTTAATCCTCTGATTTTAATCCAAGATAAATACAAAAGTCATTCTTAAAAAGAGACTGATTAATTGTGTGAATATGGACTTCCAGAAAGATCAGGTATCAATTATTATACACTTTATATAATCCTTTATTTTGCCTTCCTAGCTTCGAAATCCAACCTCCATTTTCACCTACTAACAAAGACGCAAATTTGTGATTCATGTAATCACTTAACAAATACTTACTGAACATCTACTATATGCCAAGTGTTGGATGCTGGGGATTCAAGGTTAATTAAAACATGGTCTCTGCTCCCAAGTTACTTCGTGATAGTCTACTAGGAAGAAAAAGTGAGTCAACACATCATTTGAGTGCCATATTATAAATGTCACAGAGATATTTATTACACAGAAGGTGTTATGGGATCAAGAGAACAGCTAAAAATTCCATCCTGGCGGTGGGGTAGTCAGGAAAATCTTCACACCCAGAGAAAACAATAGTAGAACTACTGAACTATAAAGAGTGCACAAGGGTTGGCAGAGGTGTTTTAGGCAAAGGAAACAGTGTATGTGCATAAGAAAGTGTGAGAGACAGCAGAGCACAATGTGGGAACTGCAGGAAGTTCAGCATGACTGGATTTAAATGAGAAGTGAGGAGGGGGGGGGAGGGGAAAGGCAGAAGGAAGTCACAGCTGAGGCAAGGAGCAAATATGAAAAACCTCCGTGACAAGTGCAGTGAAGAATGCAGTCAACTTAACCACTGCTCAGCAATACCTGTTCTCCTCTCCCCTGGGCACACGAAAGATTACATTTCCCAAACCTTGGAGGTAAAGGGATTGCAGGGCCAGTTCTGGCCAAAAGGCTGTGACAGAAGTGATATATGTCACTTCTGGTTCAAAGCAAAGAAAAGCCATGCAGCGTCTTCATGTGCTCCCAACGCTTGCTAGAGTCACCAGCAACATCCAGATGGTTGAGCCTCCACCAGCCTGGATCCCTGAGTAACTGTGTGAGGCAGAGTTACATACTCCAGTACCACAGGGGACACATATGAGTAAGACTTGAACATTTGCTTTGTAAAGCCACTGAGATTTTCAGCTAATTTGCTAGCACGGCATAACCGTGCTTTAACCTGATGAACACAGGGTGCTACTCCAAGAACATTTAATCAGGACAATTGCTTAACAAGATTTGTATTTTAGGAAACCCGCATTGGCTATGAGGTACAATGTAGACAGGGAATATCAAGGACGGATGCAGGGAAACAGATTAAAGGCTATCCTAATAATCCAGAGTTAATTGGTGTTGTTACCTCCTTTCCAACGAAACCTTACAATACCAAGCTTGGGGAATCCTGGGCCACACCAGGACAAACGAGGCTTCCTTGGGCCCAGCCCTCTTCCAGAATCACTGCATGTAGAGATTCCCTGCCAAACACATGTACTCATTCACGCAAAGAGCCTATGACCAGCAAAAGAGCCTGGATATCTAGTTAGGATAAGAAAATCTGTGCTGATAAAGTACACATAACAACTTGCTCTAAATTACTCTGAAAATGTCTTTTGTGCAGCCTTTACTCTGAACATGTAGCATTCTGAAATTCAGAACAGAAGAATCAGAGGGAAGAAGGCCCTCAGGCCCCATTCACTGTCTGCCTATCCATAAATTGTTCAAAAATCCGGCCGAGATTTCCCTGAGCATCACATAAAACATAAAGAAGTTACTGAGATTAAGGTACTTTAGAAGCCAATATAAAACGATCAATATGTTTGGATGTTTGGTGCTAACAAATAAAAGTGCACCACAGTGACACCCCACATGGTTACTAAACCAGTTGGAAATCGAACATACTTGGAGACAACTCTAGTCTGGGATTTCGATCTTTCGGCCACTCCGCTAGTCTAATGGTAAGTCTCTTAGTGACCTTGGACAAGCCACCCACCTTCAATGTCTCCATTTCCCTTGACTAGCTTAACAGTGAGAAGATTACTTTTCCCCTCAGAGAGATCATGTAAGAAGTTGTAACTGAAGCGTTTATTAAGCATTTTGGATGCCTTTCATACACACAGCCTGAAGTTCAAAGCAGTTCCATATATGCCTAGACAGGGACCCATAAATGCATTTGGTCTATATCAAGGGATGACTCTGCCATGTGTTACTGGTGAGAAATAAAGGACTTGTATTAAAAATGCATAATTTAATCAAGAGAAAACCACTAATCAGTAGGAAATATGCAACCTTGATGTTATGGGATTTTTTTTTATCGTTCATGTTATTAGAGCTGCCACAATTTCTCATGGATCTATTGAAATGAAAATTAATGTGAAGGAGAAGTTTTGAAAGATAAAATGAGATCAAACCATAAGGTCCTCAAGAGAGCCTGGCACTCCTCTGGGGCAAATACAGAGAAGCAAAAGCAGCATGACAGCCCGGCTGACATTGTTTCTTCCTCCAGTTCAAAGTTACAAATCTGCAAGCTAAGTTTTGCACTCCTTCGGAGGTCAACAAACCACGTGGTCACTCTATGAGGGCCCGAAGAGTGCCGAACACAGGGGCATCTATAATACAGCATTGCTTTGTCATGTACTCTCTGACTCGTGTGTAGAACTGGCAAAATCTCTGAAAATTCTACATGATCCTATCAGGCCTTCCTATGGGTTAATAATTAGATACAATCATCCAAACAAGACTTTATGAGATGCAGCAGGGAGTCCTGTTTGAATCCTATTCAGTCACCAACTAGCACATTTGACAATTTCATTAGAACTCAATTATTAGGAGCATCATTTAGACGTTCAGGACTGGGACAAGAAGTGTGTGTGTGTGTGTGTGTGTGTGTGTGTGTGTGTGTGTAGCTCTTTCTCTTTTGTGTTGTGTTTGCTAAGAGAAAGTCCAGAACAATAGAAAAGGTGGAAAACAGGAAGAACAGAATGGTGTCCAGCTAGTTCTAGCACATCCTCAGCTGGAACCACCCAGGCAACCAGATCTTGAGCCCAGGGAATTGGGGCTGGTGGAATATCACATTGGCAGCTGTCAGGCAAGATTGATTTGAGGGGTGGGCAACACTATCTTGTCCATAGCAGTTCCCCTATGTTTTAAGAACATAACTTTAAAGGTGAACATTTGTAAAAGCATACTTATCATGGTGACTCTACTGTAAGTGTTTCTGTGGGCAGCATAGATGACAATCGTCACATGAGCTTTCATTAGCTGCACTTACCAAGTGCCTGCAGCATGTAAATTCCAGAAAATAGCTAAAAATGACCTGAAAGCAGCCCTTCAAACTGAGAAACTATTCTTCATCACTAAAGCTTTTGTTTTTAAATACGTCTGTCTGAGAGAAAAGAGTGGAGGCAAGAGATGGGCAGAAGTGTGTATGTCATGCCAAGAGGGATGAAATAAGGAGAAGGTAACAGGGAGGTAGTGGATAGGAAAGTGGGGGTCTTAGGTGGAATAGGATCTGTTCTCATAGTTTCCCAACTGGTAAACCCAATACTACAATTCAACTCAAATGCTGCTATTCATCCTTGCTTTTTAAGATTTTGAAAATCATATAAAAGAATTGCTTGCAGGGGCGCCTGGGTGGCGAGTTGGTTAAGCGTCTGATTTCAGCTCAGGTCATGATCTCAGTTTGTGAGTTCGAGCCCCGCATCAGGCTCTGTGCTGACAGGTCGGAGCCTGGAGCCTGCTTCGGATTCTGTGTCTCCCTCTCTCTCTGCCCCTCCCCCACTTGTACGCTGTCTCTCTCTCCCTCAGAAATAAAATAAACATTTTAAAAAAATTAAAAAAAGAAAAGAATAGCTTGCAGGGTGCATGGGTGGCACAGTCAGTTAAGCATCTGACTCTTGATTTTGGCTCCAGTTGTGATCTCACGATGGTGGGATCAAGCCCTGCATAGGGCTCTAAGATGAGCGTGGAAGCTGCTTGGGATTCTCTCTCTCTCTCTCTCTCTCTCTCTCTCTCTCCCTCTCTCTCTGCCCCTCCCACTCTCTCTCGCTGTCTCTCTCTCAAAATAAATAAATAAATATTAAAAAACAAGAAAAAAAGAATACCTTGCTTTTTTAAAAACATCAGAGCTACCAGGGTTACAGGAGAGCTTGGCATTCTCAGGTGTCAAGTGGGTCTTGTATGCATTGGTTCATGGGGCCACACTCTTCCTAAAGTTACAGGTGATTTTTAAATATTTGTTTACTTTTAAGAGACAGTAAATAGGGGAGGGGCAGAGAGAGAAGGGAACAGAGGGTCAGAGGCGGGCTCTGTGCTGAAATGGCTGACAGCAGAGAGCCAGATGTGGGGCTCAAATTCACAAACCAGGAGATCATGACCTGAGCTGAAGTCAGAGGCTCAAGCAACTGAGCCCCCCCAGGCACCGCAAAGCTACAGGCAATTTTAAAGGTGTGGCTGAGGTACCCTTCCTTCTGCATTTCTATTATGGATACTTTTTGAATGAGGTTTTAGTTAACTGTGTTGGTTTCTTGGCAGAAGCAGAAATTATGCCAAGAATCATGATCCTATTGTCACTTGATAATCTTTCTATTTCCAAGACACAAGTTCCTAGAATTATAATTCCTATGAGGTCCCAATTCATTCCAACTCTTCCAACAGAGGCAGGGCCATACATCTCAGGCCTGAATTCCAGAATTAGAATAACAATTGACTTTTGCCACCTAAGTGCATGGTAAATGAGACAATGTTAATGACTATCTCATGATTTTTTTAATGTAATGTATACATTGCTAGTGTATACTCTGAACTCTGAAAAAATTGCCATAACATTTTTGCCTATATTGCATTTTGTAAACTGATAATAGAAAAAGAGATTTTCTTACTGTATTCTACATAACAAACTTTTATATTTTCTTTTCATTTTATTTTTTTTTTTAATTTTTTTTTCAACGTTTATTTATTTTTGGGACAGAGAGAGACAGAGCATGAATGGGGGAGGGGCAGAGAGAGAGGGAGACACAGAATCGGAAACAGGCTCCAGGCTCTGAGCCATCAGCCCAGAGCCCGACGCGGGGCTCGAACTCACGGACCGCGAGATCGTGACCTGGCTGAAGTCGGACACTTAACCGACTGCGCCACCCAGGCGCCCCAATATTTTCTTTTCATTTTAAACCAGTGTGTATTTTTGCTTTGTTTTCCCAATTAAGGTCCCAGAGCATGGAAATAAAGACAGATAGTATAGAATTATACACATACTAGTTGCATAAAAATAGTATTTATTTCTTCTCATCAAAGAAAATATAACCTATATTGTTAAATCTAAAATAGAATATACTAATCTTTTTTCAATTTGAAAAAAAGGTCAACATCTGTTGCAAATTACTCTTCAATTCTCTAAATATTTTTTCAGTTCCCACCAAGTCCACCTTATCATTCCTTGTGGTATTTTATGCCTTATGCAGAACTTTGCCACAATAATCTTAGTGGGGGAGAAATTCTTCCTTTTATATAGACTAGGTCTCTAGGACACAGACATGTTAAATAACATGGTCAAAGTAACGGAGCAGTAAAGTAGTGGAACTGGAAAGGAACGATGTGACTAAATCCTACAATGTTTGTCCTGGACTCCTTCCTCCTTCCCTCCCTCTCTCTCTCTTCCTTTTCCCTTCTTTCTTTCTTCCTATTGTTTTAAAGCCTTCTTTCTTCTAACATCTAGAAGCTGTAAGGATTCTAGAGGCCTTGCACTTCTTTTTCCTTTAATATCTTCTCAGAAAATTAGAAGGAAAGGAAATAAGAAGTAAAAGAGTGAGGGGAGAGGAGGGGAACGAAGGAGAGGTTGAAGGGAGTCCTTCCCTGTATAGTAAAACTCCTTGAAAGAGTTCTCTATACTCACTACTTTCAATCTTTTCCTCTTTACTTCTGTGTGACCAAGCATGTCCTCCATCACAGCACTGATACCGAAGCCGGCATCCAGGCCCATCCTGTCAGTTCGGAACATTACAGGTCACATTGCTGCAGGATTTTTTTTTTTTTAATTTTTTTTTTCAACGTTTATTTATTTTTGGGACAGAGAGAGACAGAGCATGTACGGGGGAGGGGCAGAGAGAGAGGGAGACACAGAATCGGAAACAGGCTCCAGGCTCTGAGCCATCAGCCCAGAGCCTGACGCGGGGCTCGAACTCACGGACCGCGAGATCGTGACCTGGCTGAAGTCGGAAGCTTAACCGACTGCGCCACCCAGGCGCCCCTTGTTGCAGGATTTTTTACCTCAATACCTGGGGTCCTTGTTTCGCCGCTTCGAAAAATGAAGAGATGGACACAGAATAAAATGAGCAGCAGGCAAAAGTTTATTAGAGTCTAAGATTAGAAAGTAAGAATAGTATGAAAGCTCTCCTTACAGAGAGGGGGCATTCAAAAGTGAATACCCCTGACTATAAGCAAAGGACTTTGTTTTATAAGGTTCTGGTCATTCCCCCCACCCAACTTCCATTCCCCCTTGTTCCTTCTCAGGTTCTACCCTTATTGGCTTGATAACTCTAGGTGCTGGGTTGTCCATTCCCGATTGGCTTGAATCTGTCATGTGAGGAATCAGACTATGGTCATGCTGTCTGTCATGTAACATAAGTATTATGGTTTACCTATTTTAGTTAGGTATTTTGATTGTCAAATTCCTGAGGGAAACCTGAGGGGAATATGTGGTATCTGTTACAATCCTAAGAGGAACCTTAAGCCTGAGGGAGTTTGCTTCTGGTCAGATGCTCCCAGCATTGTTTTAACATACATGGTTTTCCCCACCCAGGGAACTCAGGTCCTAACTTTCCCCCCTCTGTCTATTTTATCCTATCTTTCCCTATCATAATCTCATCCCTAGGCAAGGCAGACCAAGCAAGGAACACATTAGCGGAGGCTCAAGGGATGGAAATGCTTGTTCATCATTCAAAGGAATCTGTAGGACAGGCCGCTCATCAGCACTACCCTAGAGATGTAATCACCAAATGTACCAAAGGAAATCTCTAACATAAATAATAAAGATACTTTTTAGATTTCAGGTCTCTTGAGATGGAAAAGACCCCTGTGGACCAGAAGAAGTGACACCAGGACAGCTGCTAGCATGACCTCCTGGGCCTCTAGTCAACAGTGTCCACCTTCTCAGGAGACCTCTGCCCCTATTAGCTAGGATGCAATGGAGTTACTTAGCTCAGAGGACAGAAAGCTATCAGCAGGAGGAAAGAGGAGGAAGGGACAAAAGCAGGGAAGAAATGTGTCTTGTTTTGCAAAACCAGCAACTCCTGCCAAGGAGACCCCCAGCTAGGTGTTTCACCCAATACTCCCTTCCATGAGCCAGTATAAGCCATTTTGGAGCTGAGAACCTGTGCAGAAGACCTCCTGAGTTGTTTTAAAGTTACCTTTAGCTCAGTGTAATACTAAAATCTCCTATGGCTGGGGGTGAGTTTCAACACTTTTTGAACATACAATGTAGGCACTAGCATGTTGACTTACTAGCTATGCACAATCAAACTGAAGTGCCTAAGTAATAGAATATGTATAAGTTCCTTAATGTATATGCAAGTTCCCTGACCCTAATACACTGAATCAAACCCCTAATACACTGAATCAAAGCCTCCTGTACTAGCCCCACGGGGAGACAGGGCTTTGAGAGCTATCTCCCTGTCTTGTTACTTGTAACAAATAAAAAGTTCTTTGCCCTTCAGCACTCCCCTGGGTTGTATTCAATTTAATGCACCCCAAGTGGCAAGTTCAGTTATAATACTGTTCTGGCTAAGGCTACCAAGGCCTTCCACATGAAGGATTCTCAGACATGTTGGCAACATTTAGCAGACCTATAAGTAGCATTTGATACTATTGGTCACTCTCTGCTTTGAAACACTGTTTTCACTCAGAGTCTATGACCTATCAAACTTCCCTAGCTTCCCTCTTCCCTCCCAGGGTGCTTTCCCTCCATTTTCCTGGCTACTTTCTATTATTTGCCCAAATCTCAAATTTGGAGTATCCAGTGGCTTTGTTTGGGGACATTTTTGCCTTCCTATCTTGTGATTTCATCCAGCTTCATGACCGTCAATGCCATCCACATGCTGATAACTACCAAATTCCTGTCTCATCCAAGATGCTTCTCTGAACACCAGCCTAGTATATTCAACTGCCTATTGACATCTCCACTTGGATGTCTAACAGGCATCTCAAAGTTAACATGCAAAAACTGAGTTTTTGCCATTTCCAACCAAAATCTGCCTGCCCCCAAATCTTCCCCATCTCAGTATCAAGCCAAAACCTTGGCATCATCCTTGATTTCTATCTCCTTCTCACAATATACACACAATCCACTAGCATAATTTGTTCGCTCTACTTGCAAAATATATGCAGAATCCTCTAATTCTTACACCTTCCTCTGATGGCCTGGTCCATGCCACCATCACATCTTGCTTAGACTGTTGTAATAGCATTGTAACTAGAATTCCTGATGTTGCCCTTGCCCATTTTCAGTCTATTGTCAAAACAGCGGCCATGGGATCTCTTTAAAATATAAGTCAGTGCATGTCTCTGCTCTGCTCCAAACCCCCAGACAACTTCCTATCTCACTCAGAGTAAAGCCCAAAGTCCTTACAGACCTCAAGGCCCCATGCAGTCTGGTCCCCCATCCCTTCCCTGGCCATGTCTCACTAAGTTCACCCTTCCTTACACCAGCCTGCCTGCTACTATTCCTCAAAGACACAGGTACATTCCTACCTCCGGGCCTTTGCTCTTGCTGGTCACTCTTCCTAAAGTGCTCTTCCCACAAAAATCCACTTGACTTACTTCCTTATCTCTTTAGATTTTTCCTGAAATGCTATCATCTCAGTGAGAACTTCCTGATCACGCTATCTGAAATTAACAACCATGCACATAAACTTCCTCCACCCGCTTAGTTTCCTCCTTGGTGCTCGTCACTCTACCGTACTCCGTATTTTCACATTTGTCTTCTTTAAGATCTGTCTCCTCAGTTAGGCTAAACTGAATGCAGGGATTTTTGTCTGTTTTGTTCACTGCTCAATCTCTCACACCAAGAATAATAGTAGACACTCAGTAAATACTGTAGAAAAGAGGAGGAGGGAAGCAGGAAGGGAGTGAGGGGAGGAAGGAACAAACAAAGGAAGGATTGCAAGGATCATTAAAGCCCTAGTTCCTCTCAGTGTGAAAACAGCCTCTAACGTCTTTTTTTTTTTTTTTTTTTAAAAAAAAAAAGACGTTAGAGTGGGAGAGAGCCAAAGCATAAGAGACTGTTAAAAACTGAGAACAAACTGAGGGTTGATGGGGGGTGGGAGGGAGGGGCGGGTGGGTGATGGGTATTGAGGAGGGCACCTTTTGGGATGAGCACTGGGTGTTGTATGGAAACCAATTTGTCAATAAACTTCATAAAAAAAAAAAAAACAAAAAAAACAAAAAAAAAAAAAAAACAGCCTCTAACTCCTTTATGACATTTAGTCACCCCGTGGCATCAGCCTACTCCAATGCTTCCTGAGTAGATGTAGATAAATAGAAACTATCAGCCTCTAAAGAACAAGTGGCATCCTCTTAACCAAATGCACTTTTTAAATGCCCATGTGAACCAATTAAAATATGAAGTGGTTCCAACTTCCAAAAGCTTTTTTCTTAGACAACAAACCAGGCAGAGGCCAGTGCCCAAGCTGTTCCTCTTCCTCACGCCATGTTAAGTGTGATGTTGGCTCTGGATAAATGTTAAATTGCAGCTCTACCCTTTTTATTTCCCAAAACTAGGTTTTGATTTATCTTACTGCAAGTCTTGAGCGTCTGGAATTTTCCCAAATGAACTAAAATTCCTCCATCAGTAAAAGTACTGCTCATTACCTGTGTTAATTTCATCTCTTTCTCTGCACTCGATAACCCCATCTGTTGCAATTCCAGCTGTGAGAAGGGAGAAAAGCAAGAAACTGAGCAGACCTAATGCAGAGACACTGTGGGTTAGCAACAGCTCTTTCACAGAGGAAAAGGAAATTTGTAACTAGCAGTGGACACAGCTAAAATAACCTGGCTAAAATCCCTCAGATTTTACAAGATCCTTGTTCACTATTTTTAAAAAGTTCATATTTAGGGGCGCCTGGGTGGCTCCGTTGGGAGCCGACTTTAGCTCAGGTCATGATCTCACGGTTCATGGGTTCGAACCCCACGTCGGGCTCTGTGCTGACAGCTCAGAGCCTGGAGCCTGCTTCGGATTCTGTGTCTCCTTCTCTCTCTGCCCTTTCCCTGCTTGTGCTCTCTCTCTCTCTCAAAAATAAATAAACAATTTTTTTTAAGTTCATATCAGAGCGCCTGGGTGGCTCAGTAGGTTAAGCATCTGACTTCAGCTCAGGTCATAATGTCACGGTTCATGAGTTCAAGCCCCATATCTGGCTCTCTGCTATCAGCACAGAGCCCACTTCAGACCCTCTGTCTCCCTCTCTCTCTCTGCTCCCCCTCCCCTTTCTCTCTCAAAAGTAAACAAACCCTAAAAAAGAAGTGATAAAAAAAAGTTCATATTTATACTTCAAAATGTCCAGCATCATTTACTGATATATTTACTTTTATAGATATATTATATAATGCCCTGTTTTATAAAAGCAGACCCTACATCAAAGTGCATATGACCTAATTCTCAACAGAAAGCTACTAGACCCCCATGGGATACCAAAATTCTGAATATGGGTTTGCAGAACTTTCAGGAAATGCTAGGCATAATAGGTCATTCAGTAGATGCCCAAGAAATGTAAGTTGCCTCTCTGCCCCTTCAAAGGAACAGCCAAACAGGCAGGTTGAGTTCATCTGCACTTGCTGTGACAAAGCTTCTCAGCAATTCTCCTGTTGGAAGCCACACCTGGCGCTACATACCTGCCCCCTGCCGTCTTCGGAGAGCCTTCCTGAGGCTCCAGCGAGCTGCTAAAGCATTTTCTTCCTCTTCAGAATAGGATGATAAGCCAGGTTGTAGTGATTCAGGATGACACTTCAACAAGCTCGATTAATATCCAGTAGGCAAGGATCTGATTTATTTCAAACCTGCCCCTACTCTAACGGGGAGGGCTGTGCACCTAAAGAAGTGAACAGCTCTTGTGAACTTTGCTCCCTCTCTGTGCTCTCCCTCTTTCCCTCTCTCCCTCCTTCAAGGAAGGGTTCTGCAGGCTGGAGTCAAGACAGTGATTTTTAAAACCGATCAATTCTTTGCTATCAGTATTTTCATAAGTGAGGCCAGAAAGAGACCGAGGCAAAAATAAGAAGATGTTAATGTGTCTTCAATATAAGGTTGCCGGGTAAAATATAGAATGCCCAGTTTTAAACAAACCACATATCTTTTTAGTATAGGTATGTTCCTAATATTGCATCGGACATACCTACACCTAAAAATTATTTATTTTTTTTTATTCAAATTTAACTGGGCATCCTGGACTTTTATATGCTAAATCGGGCAATCCTATTTCAGATTCCCTTTCCTCCTCTTTCCTCATTCCCCACCCCCCCTCCCCCACCCCCCACTCCTCCACACTGAAAACTGGTGGGGGGGGGGGGATGGCAGTCCAGGAAGGCTTCCCAGAGGAGATGGGACCAAATTAGGTCAGGAAGAATATGCACTATACAAAAGAAAATTTAAGGGGAAAGGAGGAGAGTTCCGGGCAAAGGGAATGATCTGAGTATGAAGATCCATGCATGTTCTAGAAATGAAAATTGCGGTATTACCCGAGTATGAAATACAGGACAGAGAAGAGCGGTGATGAAAATTATGTAATAAGTAGGAGCAGACCATGACCCTGTGCGCCAAGATCAAGGGCCTGTTGCTGCAGAGCTCTTGAAATGTTTTAAGCAGGAGATGATGGGATCCAATTTGCTTTTTAAATAAATCCTTTTTGACATGTGTACAAACTACATGTATGGATGATAGAGTTAAAGGCAGAATCACCTTTCATGCACCCAGAAAAGGCTGAAGATGATGAGAAGCTGAACTGGGGATGTGTGAGAGGGATGGAGGGGTAAGGAGACAGACTTGGTAAATATTTATGAGGACAAAAGCACTTGAAGGGTCTGATGGCTGATTGGAATGAGGGGAGAGAAAGCAGGGAGGTCCAGGACCACCATATGGGTTCTCCTTGGATGCTGCAACCGTGGTAAAATTCCAAACGCGGTGGAGCCAGGTTAGGGAGAGTAGTGGAGGGATGTTATGAGCTCAGTGTGGAGAAGATAATGTTAAGGTACTTAAGGGATGTCAATAAGGAAATGTTCAGTAATTATTTCAACACATGAATCTAAGACTCAGGGGGATGAGTTTAGAGATAAAGATGTGGTAGGTATCCACATAAAAATTTATGTTTACCAATTAAGGTTATGTTGCCTGGTGTAATGTGGTTTTAACAGAATTCAGATCAGTTTCTCTGGATCTGGAGGTGTGGATTCCAGGGCTGATACGGTGGCTACAACCTATCATCAGGGAGCCAGGCCCCCAGCTTTCTGCATGCTTTCCTTCCTCAAGGTCATCTCCTGGTCTGGTGTGGCTCTTTGAGCTCTGCCCAGTATGTCTGCATTGCAGGCAGCTGAAAGAAGGTGGGCAGCGCAGGAGACGGCATTTCTAGCACCTTTTAGAAGGAGCCTCCCCTGAAATCTCACACCCCACTTCTGTTCACAGCTCCTCAGCCAGATCTTAGCCATATGGCCCCACGTAGGTGTAACAGAAGTTAGGAAGTGTGATGTTTTAGCTGGGCCCATTAACTCCCTGTGTGAAATCAGGGTTCTGCTAACTAAGGAAGAGGGATGAGTAGGTATTGATTCAACAAACGGCAATCTCTGCCACATCATGGAAATAGGTAAGATTAAGGAAGAGTTTGAAGAGTAAAAATATAGCAGGTCAAGGTAGACCCAAAGATTTAAGGATTTAAGGGAATGATGTAAGGGGCAAGCAAAGAAAAGAGACTGAGAAGGGAAAACAATAAAGGGAGGAGAAGAATCCAGGGAAGGAAGAACCTTTTTATAGTTTTCCAAATAATGATTCATTAAGCTTTCTGCAGTAGAATCCATATTTCATCCTCCAGATTTAAACCGGACACTTCTGGGTTTTTTCAATTGGTTATTCACATTCCCAGCTATAGTTTTGTATTACACACTTGTTTGTGCCTGATGTCTGTGGTCAGTTAGTTTCTTCCAAACTGGCACCTTTGGAAACCTCATTACCTCCTTCAAGCCATCAGAATATGCTAGAACAGCAACTTACTAGATAATATCTTCACTTTCAGATACTGAAAAATTTAACTCTACGGCTCATTCAAAAGTGTTGAGTTAATGAGAACATTCAAAGTAACAAACAATAGATGCCACATTGGAATGCTTAGCACAGAGAAGAAACAAAGTTATATGGATATCCCTCGATAAAACAGAGTTCATTATTAAAAGTTGTCTTTAAAGCAAAATGCTGATATTGAAACCATACTTTTCTCATTCACTTGTGCTTCCTATGGAAAAAAATCAGCCCCAAGACATATAAAACAGAACTGTCTGTCCTCCAGAGCCAAGACTCCCCTCCACTGATGGGAATGAGGAAATGAAACAGGAATGAGGAAAAGATATCATTAGCCATAGTATATAGGCTTATACTCTCTAGATAGAAAAAAGAAATTAGCAAGCCTGTCAATGAAAGGCAAAGTGGGGCTAAATGTAGGCCAGATAGGAGAAAAGAGACTCACTATCATTGTTGCCTCCCAAAAGCCAGCATGAGTGAATTTTCAAAGGATGGTAATGTTACTTACATGACCATTTCTCTATGATCCAGCACTGTCAAGAATAGTGTCTTCCAGCTAATTAAGGGTCCTAGGTGTTCATAAAATCTTAGACATCTGTAATATACTAGGGAAGTGAAATATTTTAAATGCAATATGACATTTTAAGTCTCTGAAGTCTCTTAGATCCCCTGAAGTTATTAGAAAGATAATATTACATAATCCCATTGTACAATTAGAAAGTACATGCAAAGGGGCCATCCCCACATGTGAGATGAAACAGGCATAACTGAACTTCTCACCCCCAAAGTCCTATAAGCCCATGAGAACAACACAGGTAATAAGAAATAACATTAGAACTCAAGACTTAATGCCTCCAAGATGTCTGGTCCCTCAGAATATCACAACGGCACCTAATATATATGGCTCATGTGGATTGTCAATATTCAAAATGATCAGTAAAATGCATTAAGCAATGATTTTACCTCATTGATAATAACAAAGCATGTTGCCGTATCACAGTTGCTCAGAAGCATCCTTGCAAGGATCAGGTACAGATACAGGTGTATAGAGGAAAAACTGTCTTCCTCCTTTACTTCCTCCTCTACTCTTACACGAATACCATATTTACAACACTCCTAACACCAGATGTGGGGGCACTGTCCCCTTAACAAGTAATTCTCTATGACACTGGCTGGGGGTCCTACAATTCAAGTCGATCCTGACACTATGTACTTGGAGACAATCTCAGATCTCACAAGTTAAGGGTTCCCACAAAGCACACACCCCCACTTCAGGGCCAATCACAAGTCCACATTGTCTCCTTGTTCCTGACCAACTGGCTACACATCAGAGGCTCCCATGACCCCCTCCTTGGGTTTGATTAATTTTCTAGAGCAGTTCACAGAACTCAGGAAAACAGTTTGCTTACTGTTTACCAGTTTATCATAAAAGAATACGATAAAGGAGACAAATAACCATCCAGATGGAAGACATGTAGAAGGCAAGCGATGTGCAAAGGGGCATGGAGCTCCCCTGCCCTCTCTAGGAGCACCTCTCTTCCAGCACCTCTACCAGTTCATCAACCCAAAAGCTCTCCAAACCCCATACTTTTGGGTTGTTTGTGAAGGCTTTATCATATAGGCATGATCAAGTATTAATTCCATTTCCAGCCCATCTCCTCTCTCTAGGGAATATGGGGTGGGGCTGAAAATTCCAAGCTTCTAATGATGGCATGATATATCTGGTGACCAGCTTCCATCCCAGAGCCCACTCAGAGACACCTCATTAGAACAAAGACACAGCTAACACCCAGGAAATTCCAAAGAATTTAGGAACTGGGGTCAAAGACCAAATATTAGAACCAAAAAATGTTCCTCGTGTTCTTATTATTCAGAAAATTACAAGACTTGGGGCACCTGGGTGGCTCAGCCAGTTATGTATCAGACTCTTGGTTGTGGCTCAGGTCATGATCTCACAGTTCGTGAGTCTGAGCCCCGCATCATACCCCACCCTGGCAGTGTGGAGCCTGCTTGGGATTCTCTCTCTCTCCCTGTCTCTCTGCCTCTCTCTTTCTGGAAGGAAGGAAGGAAGGAAGGAAGGAAGGAAGGAAGGAAGGAAAGAAAGAAAGAAAGAAAGAAAGAAAGAAAGAAAGAAAGATTACAAGACTTTTTAAAAGCTCTGTGCCAGGAACTGGGGCAAAGACCAATATAAATATTTTATATTATCTCACAAGATGTGTGCAGAAACACAAACAAAGGTCTGATGAAAGCTATCTCAGATAGCAAAGAACCCATTATTTTTAAATTTTCACATTTAGGTATTGTATGTAATCAGAGGTCTCAGGAGATTTATATTTAGAAACTTAGATCTTACACATGACTGATTCTAACCTTGATCCTCCTAGATAAAAACTTACAACATGGTTTCTTTCCTTTCCCCTCCCCACCTGAAGGTCTTTCAGTATTTGATTATGACACAGTTATAAACCACCGGTCCAGATGGTTTACCAACCCCAGAGGTAGATGTAGAAATATAAGAACAACAAGTGCAGTATTCTCCAAATTGACATTATCTCGGATTTCTGCAGCAACAAGATCACTCACACACATTGGATTACTTCCTGGCACCTTTCTCCCATGCTGATTCCATTTATAGGTTTAATGTCTGTTCCATAACTAATGTTACAATCTGTGGCAAGTACTAATTTCCTATTGCTTTGTAACAAATTGCCACAAGTTTAATAGCTTAAAACAACTATTATCTTACAGTTCTAAGGTCAGAATCTAAAATGGGTCTTAATGGATTTCTCAGTCCATTTGGGTTGCTACAACAAAATACCACATGGGGCGCCTGGCTGGCTCAGTCAGTTAAGCATCGGACTCTTGATTTCAGCTCAGATCATAATCTCACGGTCATGAGATGGAGCCCTGAATTGGGCTCCGGACTGACAGCACAAAGCCTGCTGGGGATTCTCTCTCTCCTTCTCTCTCTCTGTCCTCTCCCCCACTCATGATCTCCAAATAAATAATAAACTTAAAAAATACCACAGACTAGTTAGCTTGTTAGCTTATAAACAACAGAAATTTATTTCTCACATTCTGGAGGCTGGAAGTAGAAGATCAGTGTGCCAGGATAGTCAGGCAAGGTTCCTCTTCCAGGGTGATATCTGGAAGTCTGCTGTCTGCAATGGCCAAATGCAACATTCCAATGTCCAACTCTAACCCCTACTCTCCTGCCTCCTTCTTTCACGTACAAGGGTCATTGGGATCATATAGGCTCACTTAAATAATCCAGGATAATCTCCCTATCTCAAGGAGATTAATTTAATCACACCAGCAAAACCCCTTTCCCACATAAACTACCATATTCACAGTTCTGGGGATGGAGACATGAACTTCTCTGGGGGACCATTATTCCTACCTACCACAATAACAAAGAAAAACTGGGAGGAATTTAGTGGATTATCTATGCTATATTTTTAACGCTTATTTATTTGTGAGAGAGAGTGCACGTGCAAGTGGGGGAAGGGCAGAGAGAGAGGGAGAGAATCCCAAGCAGGCTCTGCACTGCCAGCACAGAGCCTGACATGGGGCTCAATCCCACAGACAGTGAGATTATGACCTGAGCCAACATCAAGAGTCAGACACTCAACTGAGTGGGTGACTGAGCCACCCAGGAGCCATTATACTATTTTAAAAAGAAATGAGACTATTTAGGGTAATTTGTATCATTATGTCTTTAGCAAGGACAATGCTTCCTATTTTCCCAGTCACTTCAAATTGTTAACCATTTTCTACAAAGTCTTCACTTACTCCCAAAGACATAGCATGAACCATAAAGGAAACATGGTTTTATATGGTTTTTAAAATGTGCAGCCTTAACCCAGCAAACATTAACTTTTGTTTTTCAAAGTGTAAGGCATGACTAAGGTCATTGCTCTGCCATATTATCAAAGGTCTTGGGACAGAAACTAAAGTCTTTTATTGTGATTCTATGCATTGTCCATAGAACTGGTCAGTAACCTCTACAGAGGAAAAATATCAGAGTTATAAAAGAACAAAGATTATCTGCTTTACTTTCTACATTTAAGCAAGTAAGAGAATCTATTCTGGCCTTAAACTTCTCCAGAGGTTTCTAATTCTTCTGAAATGAATGTGTGTGTGTGTGTGTGTGTGTGTGTGTGTAGTTAGTTTGTTTGAAAGATCTCCAGAAGAGAAAAAATAATTTACCTCAGTAACCTTTTCAAATAGGAAATAGCTTTGATTTTTCTTACACTGACTAATCTCTATGTGGCTGTCAGAGGATACTATTTAAGTAGAAAGCAAGAAAAAGAGGTCAGAAACCCATCTCGCTCAGAATAGCAATAGAAAAAGAGAAGAAAATATCAGGACACTTCTTACCAGTCTCTTCTTCCTGGTACAGGAGAAAAATCTCAGTTTAAGGCAGAATGGATTTTAGCCCTTTTACCAATTTTATCCATGTCCAAAAAAAATTTTAACAAAATCTTGAAAGATGTACATATTATGGTCAATGAGATATACATAGTCATAGATATTACTCTTATCCTAAATGTCTTGTGCTCGACTATCTATATTCTTAGAATCACAGAAAAGATGTAGTAAATGGCAGAGGATGGGGCTCTGGGCTTCTAAAACAGGTTTCCTTACCTACTACCTGTATGAGCCTGGGCAAATGACCTGACCTTTCTCAACTTTGTCTTCGCATCAGTAAATTGTTGGTAAATAACAGTACCTATCTCACCTCCCTTCAGGGTTGTTGTGAAGTACTTTGTGCAATGCCTGGCACCTACTAAGATCTTAATAAAAGCTAGTCATTATTATAATCTAAAAAGTACTCCAGGGGTGGTGCATGGGTGGCTCAGTTGGTTAAGCATCTGACTCTTCATTTCAGCTCAGGTCATGATCTCACAGTTCGTGAGATAGAACTCGTGTGGGGCTCTGCACTGGAGCCTACTTGGGATTCTCTCTCTCTCTCTCTCTCTCTCTCTCTCTCTGTCCCTCCCCAACTTGCACACACTATGCACATACTCTTTTTCTCTCAAAATAAATAAATAAACATATAAATAAATAGTACCCCAGAAATGAAAGAAATATATCAAAACAAACAGCAAAAAACAATCTGAGTCCCAAACTCAATCTTAGGATATGGAAGAAAATTAAAGAAATGCATATAAATTGGTGCGTAATTAGTCAAATTTTTGTTCACATCCTACTTTGGCACTGCAGGGTCATGTCTTCTCAATTTATTTTTCTCACTGAGAAATCTACTGAGAAGAATTTTCATCAAAGATTTCATTGCTTTGATGCCCTGAGTAGAAGGAATTGATAAGGCACAAAAGAACGGAGAACTGCCTGCTTCATTAGTATTAAGGAATTAACCCTCAAACATCTAGAATTACAAAAACAGCCACCAACCACTGGGGATTGGTTAATTATAGAAAATCAAGCAAAGCTGAGGTCTTAGCAACTTAAAATCTGGTGTGGTCTCCAAGCATAATTAATATCCAAATGCAACAAAAATGTAGGAAAGAGGCCAGGCATAACAGAAGGTGATCTGTGAATGTTGTTACATGAAGGACAAGAATGATGGAGGCAGAAAGGGAGAGAAGGAGGGAGGGAGTAAGGAAAGGAGGGCTGACTCATTTTCCAGAGACAGAGGATGATCTATGGCCAGCCTTGTTTGCCCCTTCTTTCTCATTCCAAACTTCACCTTTTCCAGCCTCCCCTTCATGTGCGTGCACACACACACACACACACACACACACTCCAATCCAGACATAGTCTAATATTAAACTCATGGGGGTCACAGAAATTGATCTTAGATGTGTGAAGCATCCCTACACAAACCATTCAAGTTTCTACATTTAAACTTGAATTGCTCTGCCAAAACTAACATCCTCTGCCACAAGGACCTAAATCTATCTCTCCTGCAAACAGTCCCTGACTTAGCAATGGCCCATTCATACAAATGGCTGTCATCACTCTCGTCCTATGCTCTATTTTACTGGAACATAAAAGCAGTCCAAAAAACATTTATGTGCTCATAGAGAACCTACTGGTTTGGAAGAGAGGGTAAAAGGAAGTTATAAAAAGGTAGAAGCAGCTTTAGTGACTCATACTCTGGGAACAGATTCCCGGGTAAAGTTAATCTGCCCTAATCAGCTCTCTTCTGCCTAATATCATTACTAAACCTGCCTGTTTGTTTGTAGTCTCACGCCCTTTGCCTTGAATTCTATAAATTAGGTATTCATTTGGATTATCAAGCCCTCTCCTTAGCATTGCAAATGTTTCACAAAAGGTTAATGGGCTTTCAATCATGAACATATTCATATTGCATTAATTCAATCAGATCGCCTTCTTCCTAACTCCTGGAAAGCATATGAATTAAAGAGTTTAAATCTGGAGAAAATATGAAGACAATTAGAGGCATTGAGAACTTTTTTTCCATTCATCCATCTATTCTTTCATTCATTCATTTAGACATATTGAATGCATCAGGTGCTAGGCCCTGTTCTAAACACTGGAGCACCTAGTGGCCAAGGGTGGCCCTTGGGGAGGTGAGAGGTGTTGTGGAGGGGAGGTGTCGGTGTACCACAGTTGAGGGTTTAGTGCAGAATGAGGGCATAGAGTCTGTAATGAGAATCCCTTCAAGGTCAAAAATATTCAATTTAGTCAAGCAAAGGAAATAGAAGTGTGGTGGACAATTTTTATCTGTTTGAGAAGTTTGTCCCACCCAGGGAAAAGAGAAAAATGTTTTTTCCTTCCATCACTGTTTCCTGGACACAAAACATAACAGAACTAATTTACTAATAACGTAATTTACTCATCTTCTGGGTCTTTTGATAAAAATTCATTCTGAGAGGGAGAGAAACTTGCTATTGATTTTATACCCTTTCAAGGTGTTTTAAAACTTACTTCCACTTTTAAACAACCCTACGTTACACTACTCCAGAACAATTATGATCTTATTCTGATTTCTTATTTCAGATCTTATTTCTGAATTCTTATTCTGATACTTGTACTGGTGATGACCTCAGAAATTATTAAAGGATCTGGAGCTGAATCTCAAACACGAAACATTCAAGAGTCTCATTCATGTTGCATTACACTTATTTTTACATTGCTTTTCCTCACTGAGTTATTCTCATCAATTGCCTATACTCTCAGTATACCTGCCTCTAGCTTGCTTCCTACCTCATTTGCAGCTCTACTCCAGATAATCCAGCCTGTGCAAACCGTGTGTGAAATAGGAGTGAATGGGAAGTCTCAGAAATTCTCCCAAAGAAAAGTACATGAGTTTTAATGTATGAATTTTGTGACATTTATATCAATGTTCAGATATTTTCCTACATAATTTCTCTGTTTTGTTTCAGGTAACTGAGGATGTCCGATAAATGACCTCCAGTTAGAAATAATAATATTACAATTTACCATAATGAAATCAGAAGGGAAGCTCATAGTGGAAGGGCTCATTTTTATGGTGATCAAAATATATTTTTGTGTTCTTAAAAACAAATATTCTTACCTTCATCTGCCCTTGCTGTATTCCCATTGTCAAATGTATGAGTGACAACTGACCTAAAGGAATAAACTTCAGTGGGGTCTAAGGACAGAAGCCAGTTTTCAATACATAGACAGAAAAGGTAGTAACAGCAACACATACCTGGTATTATATTTGAGGTGTTCAGAGAAAGTTTCTCTTCCCAAAATATGTCTGATCTAACAGCTGATTCTTTTTTAAAGCTCCATCTGGCTTAAAGCTTCTTACTTCTTATTAGGCAAATGTTCTTGGGATACTTCTTTTTTTTTTTTTTTAACATTTATTCTTTTTTGAGAGAAAGAGTGTGAGTGGGGGAGGGGCAGAGAGAGAGGGAGACACAGAATCCGAAGCAGGCTCCAGGCTCTGAGCTGTCAGTGCAGAGCCCCACACCAGGCTCGCACTCACAGATGGCAAGATCATGACCTGAGCCAAAGCTGGACGCTTAACCAACTGAGCCACCCAGGTGCCCTGGGATATTTCTGTTTTCTAAATTAAAAGTCACAATATTCTCTTTAGTACTCTCCTTACCAGTGCAAATACTTCCCAGAAGGTGATGGGTTTTAGCCATGAACATACTCATTTTGAATTAGCTCAATCAGATTGCTTTCCTCCTAACTCCTGAGAAGCATTTGAGTTAAAAAGACATTTGATTCTGGAGAATATATATTTCTTAACTTATACTTGAAACTTTCCTCTGTTGAGAGAAGACTGTAAACTGTCCACCAAAATCCTTCTCTCCTTATGACACAGAAACAAAATTGTAGCAAAATCATGTGGCTTACTAGATAGACATTTCCTGACCTCCCTTGCAGGTAGGTGTGACCACCTGACATAATTGGCAGAAGTGATACCCATTTCCTGGCCAATGTCTTAAGATAGCAGGATTGTCTCATCCACGTGGTTTCTCTTTCCTTCAGAAAGCAAATGACAGGGGCGCCTGGGTGGGGCTTGAATTTACAACCCTGAGATCAAGAGTCATGTGCTCTACCCACTGAGCCAGCCAGGGGTCCCAAGTGTTAGCCATCATTGTCATCAGTGTCTCCCGCAGAGATTATGACGACAATCTCTTAATTTCATCATCCTGAACAATTCTTTATCCCTCTCCAGCACTAAACTTAAGATGCAATTTCTTCTTCATTTTTAGGTGGCTTCCCATTGCCTTAAAATAACATCTAACTCCTTCCCATGGCTTAAAAGACCCTTCATGAACTGACCCTGCTCACTTCTCTAGCTGACCCCACTGTGTCCTACTCCCATGCCCTGTGCACTTACCAAATTGGCCCCGTTCAGGCTCCTTTAACACCCTGTACTTTCCAAGGCATGACATTTAACTTTAAGGGCTGTCCACTTGCCGTCTCTCTGTTCCTCATTTAAGCAGGAATTAAATGCATATTTGAATTGTTTAATTAAGAATGCCTCTGAAACAATGTAGTGCTTGGTCCCTATTGTCTTTGCATTTAACAAAATTGATTCCCAAATGCTACCCTATTGGTTCTTTTGTGTATGTGTGCCATGCAGAATCCTTGCCCTCTGCATTTAGGAGTTCTATTTATACTGTGATACTCTCTGAGGATATCTCTTGCATTTTGAGTGCTGAGTCTTGGACTCTTGGCTCTTATATTCTGCGGCTCAAACAAAAGATCACTTCCTACTTTACATTTAGAAACAATTCCAAGGATAGAATGGCCTTGCTTTAGCAGGCTCTGAGATAACCATTATTCTAAACTGATGAGCCAGAAAATATTGTGTGTAAGGGTGCCTGGGTGGCTCAGTCGGTTGAGCGGCTGACTCGGCCCAGGTCATGATCTCACAGTTCGTGAGTTCGAGCCCGGCGTCAGGCTCTGTGCTGACAGCTCAGAGACTGGAGCCTGCTTCGCATTCTAAGTCTCCCACTCTTTCTGCCCCTCCCCTGCTTGCATTCTCTGTCTCTGTCTCTGTCTGTCTCTCTCTCTCTCTGTGTCTCAAAAATAAATAGAATATAAAAAAAAAATAATAATGTGTGTATATGTGGCAGGTGGAAGAGATATTTGAGCTACAAAACCCAAGTTACTGTCCCCCTCTCTCAAATCCAAAGTGTTTAGAAAACTCTGGAGTCAAATTACTAAGAGTAAATACTCTCCCTGGGTTTTCATCTTCACTGAAATGACTGGGAAAAGGTTTGGTCAGGTTGCTTCCCAGGCGCATTCTCCTTCCCACTTCCACACTTCAGGTTACTCACCGTGCCTTTGTGGAATCACCTGCCCTTTGGTATCTCTCTATTTTCCCTTATAACCCTCTTCAGTCTGCCACTGACTGCCCCTGATGATTTGAGTTTTGGTTCCAATGATTTGCACTTCCCATAATGTTCATTTGAACTAATATTTGTATGCAGCTTTAGGATACGCCTTATCTCATTTAATATAAGAGGCTGCCCAGCACAGTAGCCAGAGAGCGTGCCCTAGAGCCAGACTCCCTGAGTTCATAATCCCTGCTCAGCCATTTACTAGCTGTGTGACCTTAGCTGAACTGTAAACCCATTCCAGGTCGAAAAGCAATAGCTAAACCCTCTATATCAGCTCATATTCCACGAGTAAGACAGCACTGGCTTCGCAACATAGCTTGCGAAAGAGATTAGGTCCAAGAATGTTAAAACTTTAAAGGCTCGAAATCAGAAGTTAGCTATGACTCTTCCTTCTCCCCAACTTCCCATACCCAATTACAAAGTCTGAGTGATTCTATTATGATGCTTCTTTTATCTTCCCTTCTCTTTCATCCCTACTGTTACCACATTGGCTGAAACCACTAACAATTCACACCACCAGGTCTCCCTGTCTCTCCCATTCTCTCTTCCCAATTCAACTTTTTATCACCACGTGAGTGGGTGGTATGAAAAAAGTGTAAAACACCCTGCAATCTTGTAATTCATCTGAGAAAATGGCATTGTGCATATGAGAAAACAAATTGGGTGAGGCAATAAGTACAAACAAGAAGGCCAGTGGAAAATCAGAGGAAGGAGAAATCACATCCAGTTTAGGCAGTCAGGAATACTTTAGGGAGGACACGATCTATCTGAGCCCTGCTTGCTTGCTTTCTTGATTTCTTGCTTTCCTAAATTTTCATCCAACAAATATTAATTGAGCATCCACTTTGATATTGGAAAGACATCTTAACTTTTCAGTGCAAATTAAATACAACACTACATGAATGCAGTAAGTTTTTAAAGATCCTTGAGATTGAAAATTCTATTATAAGTAAGAGCCACTAGTCTATACTAAGCACACCAGCAGAAATATTGCTAAACAACCTCTATATTATTTACAAGATGGTCACAAGTCTACAAAAAGTAGGCATGACATAAGAGAAAGAAAATGCCACAAAAGCACAAAGGTGGCCAGCACAGCTTACCTCAGAACTAAGACCAGGGAGGGTATACCCCATTGTTTAGGTCATTATATTTACTTCAGTCATGTTTGTTTATTAAGGAGTCACTCCTTGTT
This sequence comes from Lynx rufus, assembly GCF_022079265.1. Taxonomy (NCBI): domain Eukaryota; kingdom Metazoa; phylum Chordata; class Mammalia; order Carnivora; family Felidae; genus Lynx; species Lynx rufus. The sequence continues at coordinate 52,017,031 of NW_025814845.1, forward strand.
TCCCCCTCTCAACTTATTTTATAACCAAGAAATCCCCTCTGGTTCCATAGTAGTGGGTGTTCACAGTGTCTGTTCTGATTGGTTGATTTCAGTGCCATATCAGTTAATTTAAGACCATACTTGTACAGAGGCATGAGCTACAATACTAAGACAGTGAATATCAGAAGAACGGAATCAAAAAAACATCCTGGCCTTCATCAAAATTGGGAATTTGTCTCCTGTTACCCATTCCCAGGGGGCCTCCTCATCGTATCTTCTCTTGTTCTGTAAAATCAAGTTCTCTTCAACTCTTTATCCCCCCTCCCTCCACCAAACACCATCAAGGACAAAAGTCTGAAACTTAAAAAAAAAAAAATCTGAAACTTAGTCAGAATAAGGTATAAATGACTGATAACAATTAATGTCTCACACCTTCCAGGGTATCCTACTTTTTAGCAAGGGACAAAGCCCTCCCCAAACAATAGCTATAGTAAGCTATGTGTTGACTAAATGCTTATTGAATAAAGAGATCTATTAAATTAAATATAACTCAATATCTTATAAGAAAGTCTTTAGGGGAAAGTAGCAGGTCATTCCAGGATCTTTAAGAGCTGCCTGTTTGATCTACATCAAAAGCCAATTACAACCAGAATCTCTTTTCAAAAACTCTGTGAAGATGTGCCAAAAATAAATAAATAAATAAATAAATAAATAAATAATGTATAGCTAATTTCCCTCACAAATTCTCTAGCTCTGAGACTTCTCTTAGAAAACATAAACACAAAGGAAGCCTTCACCTATCTGGCTCTCCATCTCAAAAACACCTCTTGAATAGTATGACCAGAATAACCATGGATTTAGTTCCTATAGTCTTTGTTAACCAGGTTCTCAAACCAATGCAAATACCTTTTGAGCCTCATGTGCCAGAAATGGGTTTACTAACAGTTAAATTCAGTTTGGCTCACAAGCACAGAGCAAAACTGGGCCAATGCCGCTAATGTTGCACCAGGGACATGAGCTACAGCAGGAACCACACATGTTCATTTCAGGGTGGGGCAGAAGCAGCCAGGAGGCTGGTCCTGGAGGCTAAAGGATGGGATCCTGGCTGGTACAGGCTGATCGAATGAGCCATACAGGTGACAGAGATTCCAATTTCCTATCTTCCAGGACAGACTGTTCTCTGGAGGAAAGCCTAAGCAATGTTGTATCTTTTGAAGTCTCCATCGTAATACCCAAGACAACCATCCTTTATAAAATGTCACCCCACCCCTGCCATCACTCTTATCTCCCTTGTCCTGCTTACAATTTCTTGGTTGGCACTTCTCATCCCTTATTTGTTCACTGTCTATCTCCTTCCATAAGAATGTAAATTCCATAAGAACAGAGACTATTTTGTTCACTGATGTATACCCAATGCCTAAAATACATAGGAAGTATTTTTTGAGTTGAAATGAACAGAAAGTGTATTACCTATGGCACTGAGACAGTGCCTTGTATTCTTGGGTTAGATCTCTCCACCAAAATTAAAACAACCTCTTTTCCACTATCACCATTTTGCTTTGTTTTGCTTAGCCAGCCTACTACTACTTTGTATGTGCTTCTTAGGAGAAGCTTTAAAGGAGACAGTGTTTAGGAGCCCATCTTTACTCCTTCTGCCACTACCCCCCACTTACCTGAACCCTGGAATCAGTTTTTCTTTTTTTTTCTTTTTACACATATGACATATCTTTTCCCACATTCACCTCCTTTCAAGACGAGAGAGGAAAAAACAAAGAATAGAAAGGAGAATGGTTTAATCAGAAATGATGCCATTTGACTCTACCCATCATGCCTGCCCCATTAGCCGCTATGGTCCTGAGATGGTGTCATTTTGTGATACAATCAAATACTATCGATACCATTCTCAATTATCATATATAGACTGAGCTAATTAACCTGTTGAGGGAAACGCTGCCCAAAAAAGTTTGAATGTCTCATCTCTGGAGTTATTTCAGGTATCTTCCAAGAGCGTTGGTTTCCTTGCCTCTAAAATGAAGGTATTATTTTACTAGAAGGTCTCTGAGGGGTCAACTAGCTCTAACGAATTAGTACAATGTGTCCGCAAATAACACCAGAAAGTGAAAAAACAGCCTCCAGTGAATAATGGGAGGCATAACAACATGGTCTGGGTGTCATCATGAGATTCATTTGAATATAATCTGATATTCATTTTAAAACTCACACTCTCTACCTAAGTCAAATGTCATACTAGAGCTAATTTGTGAACCTTGATAAAGTTTGGGCAGTAAGATCTTCAAAAATATTATTTCAATGGAATCATTTTATATGTTAACTTTGAAAATGTCAACAGCAGGGGCCAAGTGGAGGCGCTCAGGAGGTCTATGCATTTGCCATTTCAAAGGCTTAGCTGTCAGTGTAGGAGTAGGGGGGCAGCCTGCTGTGCTCCATGTTCTGAATAAACATTTCCAGAAATATTTAGCAGATAATAGGGCTCCCACTGGGGCCGTGTGTTCAAAGGCACCACATTGAGCCACCTACCATGAAAGACGAGGATGCCAAAGCTGAGAGTGCTCTGGATTTCAGATTGGGTACCTGCTTCCTGTACAGGACTTCTAAACACACAAAGCCAGGGGAAACTAAAGCCCATCTTAAAGGGGAAGTGCTTAATGCTTGCCAGAAGAAAATAACATAATGGTCAATGTCTGAGTAATATTCAATAGTCTTCCATCATGCAGTAGGTCTGTGAAATAGTCTGACAACTTGAGAATTGAGGGCCAGAATTCACTGCTTGCCAGACTAACACCCATCAATTTGAAAAGCTCTGAAATCCTTCTTGACTTTAAGCAAGAAAACTGGTTGTGGTTAAAGTGACAGTGATCTTTTTTCTCCTGCATTTTACCTCTGAAGACATTAGTTCTGAATTGGACCAGAACGTTAAAAGCAAACAGATAAAATTGAGGCATTATCATTTTGATTAACTTTATGAGAAGAAAGATAGTATATGGATGTTTATCTACTTTAAATCTTCTAAGGAATGCAAAAGACAGACAGACAGACACACACACACATAAATACTACTGTGCTTTGTAAATAATAATAATGAAAACATTATGCATGATTCACACATGTTCCACAAACCTCTTTGATGACTTACAATGTTCTAGTGAAGCAATGTCCAAGTACTGAGGATTTTTAAATGCCTGAGATCAGATTCCTATTATCCAGAATATTGCAAACTAGTACACAAGAAAGGCATCTACATGGAAAAATAGTAAACAACACAACAAATGCCATAGAGGTTAGGAAAATGTGCTTTGGGGACACAGGAGAGAGTTGCCTTGCAACACTGTGGGAAGACAGTGAAGGTGTGTAATAGGCTTTATTACACCTTTGGTGAAAACTAACATCCAAAAGATCAGTAAAAGTAAATATTACCGTTCACTCTTAGATAACAATGGCGATAGAAAGGTTTTCTGGTGTGTAACTTCTTCAGACCTTTTTTTTCATAGTTTCGCTTCTTTTAGAGATGAAGTTCTTTATTTTGCTCCCCTCTCCCAGGAAACCTTGAATACCATTTTTTAGTCCTCTTTAAAAGAAAGCCTTTCAAAATGTGAGTGTTAAAAGTGAGAAACCGACCTGGGTGTGGGGGAAGTGCCCTGCTGGAAGTTTCTCATCCAGTTGCCTTTTACTGACCTCTAGTGGACACACATTGCTATGTCATGGAAAGCCAACAAATTTATACACAGAATTGTAACGTTCTGAATCATATTCAATGGATTCCACCACCCATCTTCCCTTCTTCTGTCTGGATGCTTAAAACTTTTTCCACTCCATTTTTATGTAAATGTCATCACAAACCTAGATCCCATGCAAGCTCATGATGTACAAAATACCCCTCCACATGTGGAAGTGCAAATAAGGAACCTTTCTCCCATAGTGCTGATTTCAGAATTATCTTAGACAAGACAGTGGACCTTAATAGCAATTATTAGAGCAGGGAGTCCCATGAGGTTCCAGACAGAAATTGTAAGAAATTTTTTCTTTTTATATGTCTTTCTTCCGAAACAACTAATTTCCTTACCCATCCTTATCTCATCTGAAAGAAAATTACATTCAGCCCAAGTTTCAGCTCAAGAGTTTATTGCTAAACAAAACAAAACAAAACAAAAATGTTCCCCATGATTTGTATGGCAATTGGAAGGGGAAAACTCCTTCATCCATACCCACTAGATGCCAATCCCTTTGTTCCTCTGTACCATTTCTCCTCAACTACTTTCCATAAAGAAGAAATAAACTTGATCTATAAAGGCATTAATAGATTTGATTACATTTGTATGGCAAACGGCTGGGTCATTGTGTCAGCGAGGGTATTCTAAATGTTAATGCAAGGGCTGCTTGCCACCCAGCAGATTGGAAGGTGAGACAAGGCTACGATAAAGACCTTAGTGTCAAAATGTGTGTAATACTTGGAATCTGAAAATAGATAGGATCCTTAAAATAATGATAATTAAATACAATACTTTAATAACACTAGAGGAAAGAAAAAAGGAACATATGTAGGAATCATGGGGCTCAGGGTGACCAAAGGATAGAAAAGCAAATGCCCCATGAGAAGACTGAGACCAGTTCTCGTAGGACCCCTGGCTCCAGATAACATCAAGCCCCTAGTACATGTCAGAAGGCTTTTACTCTGAAATAGCACATATCAAATCCTACAAATCTCTCCCCCTCACCTCTCTCTCTCCCTCTCCATCTCTCTCTATCTCTGTCTCCCCCACCCCCATTTGGCTGGTACTTTAAGCACAGTTTACTCTAGCTGTTGGGTAATCCACAAGTGGTCCCAGCCAGCGTAGAATGAGTTTCCCCTCAGACAGTCTAATTACAACTCAATAAATTCTTGACACACCAAAGAAGGGCTGTGCTGTAGGTACAACACAAATTAAATAAAAAGTTAGGAGAGTTTTGCCTCAGGGATGTTGTCATTCAACAAGAAGCTGACAGCAATTTATTTCCTGTCTGCCTGAGGTCAGGCACTGTTGTTTCCACCTTCATTGGATAGAACAATAGATTATGTAGATAGAGAATAGAGAGGAGTGTTCCCTAATAGATTGCAGATAACCTTTATAAGTATAACATTTTTAGCCCATTATTTAAAAACCCACTGTAGTTGCAGGAGTTTTGATCTCCAAAAGGAATAACTGCATTTTAACTAAGGGTATTAGCAAATCAAACCTGAGAAAGCCTTTGTAAAGGAGATCTTAGGTCCCAGAGATACTTGCTCTTTGAAAGATCATTGAGTAATTATGGCTCATTATGTTGAAAGGAAGGCAGCTTGGTGAATGGCTTAGAAGGTAAGAGACCTCTCAGGCTGGTTTAAAAAAAAAGAAAATATGTGAATTCAAAGTGCTACGAAAGAAGTCAAGAGATTCATAAGTCACTTGCTCCTCTTTTGGCTTTGGAGGCAAAGAATGCAGTGTATTCTTTTCCACCCAATAGAGCTTCCTATTACATTTTATTATATTTATGCCCAGTGCAGGTAACTCAAGTATTCACTCAAGGCCACTGTTAGACTATCCAATAGCTAAACTAAGAATATGCTTAAAGTCCAAGCAAAACAAGAGCACCAAAGTGGGGAGAGGAGGGGAGAGGAAATATTAATATTAATATTAATATTAATAGCAGCATAGCAAGCCTCTGAAGTCAATGCATCTAGGATTGCATCCCAGGTCTACCATGAACTACAAAACAGTACTTATGTCATAGGTTTGCAATAAGAAGTGAGTAAATTAATTTATGAAGAACACTTAGAGTATTTGATACACAATAAATGCTATACAAGTTTGCTATTACTATTTCTCTATCATTCAAATACTGTGTCATTGGCTTTGTTTTTTTTTTTCATTTTTAATACATAACAGTGGGGAGAAGGCAGAGCATCAATGCCTTACACTGCTCAAAGCATCTAAAGTCATAGTCTTGCCTTGTGAAGATAATGACAAATTGCTAACATATAATGAACATTTTCTTGAAATCCATTAAAATTAAAGAAGAAATTCATAAAATCACAGAGATTTGCAGATCTGATGTCCCTCTTGACCCAAAGGAAAAGTCATACACTTTAATAAGATAAACGGTTGGTATTTATAGTACAATAACAGAACACCTTCACATTGGACCTTATTTCTGGGTACCTGATGGAATTTCTGAGGCATCTCCAAAATTAGAATGTTTATTCCCTACCCAAGTTTCTCAAACTGAATAATTTGGGAAGTAAAGCAAAGAAATGGAGGAAGAAGAGTCAAAATATTGCCTTTAAAACCAAAGGAAGGCAACTTGGAAGATGTGGCTTGGACCAGAAATAAAGGCTTACCAGCCTGCTAACTGGTGGTACTAGACGTGACACGCCTCCCCAGGAGTGGTGGGCTGATGGGGAACGGGGGCTGCCTGTCTGTCCATCGAGGAATACAGGGGCCCCCTGATCTCCTGGCTTCTCCTAAGAGGGAGAAGTATGGAGACTAAGCCACATATGCTCAGTTATTTTCCCAAGTGTACCACCACTGTCCACAGGGCAGTTAATGGGCCAGGATTATGCTTATAGAAAATCTCTCCTCATGGAAACCAAGAGTTATGCGAAAACATTTCCCACTCCAATGTTTCCCAGTTTCCTCATGTCCATTGCATTTAACTAGTATTCCTATAGTTGAGCAGGAGTGTAGTCATCATCCTGAGGGAAGGGAAACGGTTTTCCATCAGGGCAGTCCAGTGCCCATTTTCCAAGGATGTTCCCCAGATACCAACTACTGCACCTCCTGGGAAGGCCTGTTGAACAATTAGATTTTCCCCCAGAAGGTTCTAATATAGATCAAAATCATACATCAATTAAACCAATCCCAAGGGTATTCGGAACACATAGCTGAAAATCAAGTCTTTCCCATTTCTCATTCTAAACTTTTTTTTAGAAACATTGTCTAGAGTATAGCATTTCATACCTTCTGCAAAGAGATTAGACAATATTAGAATAAAACTCACTCAATAATATGCCACTATCAACATAGAAATTCTCAAATTTTTAATAGAGAGTCCTTTCTAGCATCAACATCTCAGTGAGAATTTACAGCTCAAGATTAAGTACACTTGCAAGCTTGAGCTAAAGAAATTAAGCTCCAAAATCAAATTTTCTTTCCCTTTTGAATTGCAGTTCAAAGTTTGGTATTCTTAAATAAAAATCTAAAAAGAATCCTCCCTGACTTATTATTCTGTTCATCAGATTTCTTATGTCACCTGGATTGAGGTGTTCTGTCTTGTTTAGCATCACTAGCTATATCATCTCTCCCTGAGTGAGCATCATGACTTCAGGGCATGAATTTGCTAAGATAATGCCAACTGCTTTAATAAGTAAATACCAAAAGCCAAGCACTTTAACATGACTAAGTTTATTTCATTGGGTCCACTGTGGATTTCCTGACTACCAGGAGGGGGAGAGTGGTGCTTTCTGCTCTATACCATCATTCAGAGGCCTAAACTGATGAAAGCTAGGCCATCCTCAACTCTTCAACTCATGGCCTCCAAGGTCACCCTGCGCATGCATATCCTAAGGGCAAATCGGGAAGGGTGAAGAAGGCACATCCACAAGTTAACCTCCAAAGCCCCTGAGACACACATGGGAGAGAGTAAACACCTGCCCCCTGGATACAAGAGGGCCTGGGAAAGGGAGCCTGTGGCTGCATAGCAACACTCCACTGTGGAAGGAAAGGCAAGCCATCTGTTGTCTCTGCCACAGGCTCTGAGAAGCTATTTTATTTCAATAACAAGCCTCTGATCTGCCACACTTTCCAAAGACTTCAGAATTAATGGCACGCAGAGATTACCATCTAGCAGTAGAAAATTTAGAATATAAGGCAAGGTTCAACCCTAAAGCAGTTATCCCAGACAAATTTTGTTTCATAGAACCAAATGCTTAGTGTTGCCAAAGGCCACAAGCAAAATAAAGAATGGTATCTGATGGAAGAAGATGTCTCAGGTTTTAACCTCACCAGGCTATTTATCAGTCCAGACAACTATCCAGAATTCAGAATCTGTGGACTTAAACTCAACTCAGGAACAACTCCTAGCAAGGGCTTAATTTTGGCATTCTGCATTTACCATTTCTGAGGGGATATCCACCTATGCACAAGCTTTTAATTTCCAATTCCCTCTTGAGGCCTGTGTTCCTGGCACTTCATACTAAAAAAGACATAGACTCTACCTAATGACAGAGCCTCCACACTCTTTCATGAACAGACTTTCTCCATCTTGTGCCTGAGACAGTATTTCCACTGCTTCTTGCTATAGAATTACTTAGGAAAAAGAAAAGTGGCCCCTGGGGAATGATTTTTCTCTTAGGTAATTAACCAACAGAGAACCAACTGGAGACCACCAGGTGTGGGGACTCTTGGCCTATGGCCCGACCAGGAAAAATTCAAAGTGAGCCCCTCACAGTTGCCTTGTTGGTGTTGAACGCAAATGAAATTTGGGATAGCAGATCCAGTACTACATTCCAAGACCTGGCATCCATAATTTAAGGCTTGAAATTCACTCATGCTTTATAATAAAGGTGAAGACAGCAAACATTATTCTGCTCCAAAATGCCCCCAAAAACCTTAAAGACTTTTTTTTTCCCCTGTGTCTCAGCTGCCCATGTGCAAAATTAAATCCTTCTAGAGCTTAGGCCTACTTCTTCCCTGTAGATTCATTCAAAACAGTCTATTCCCTCTTTTCTCTTCAAATGAAGATGGCTATCTTTAGAAAGATATCTGTGGCCCTTTAGGCCATTTCTGACATGGCATGTTGCTGAGTCCTTCAGCCATCTTTGACTCACTCTCTGTGGAACAAGTTCTCGTGTGTTCGCGTTTTTCTAAAGGTATGATCCTGAGATCTGAATGTGATACTGTAGGTTAGGAATAAATAGAGGAAAGACATTCTACTGTCACTGTATATAGATTTCTAAGAATCCTGACTGCTTGAATTGACATCTTTTAACCATTTACGTGTAAAGTTAAACTATTAATTAAAATTTCAAGACTCTTTTAGAAATTCTGATGCTCATGTTCTTAATGCTTGTGTTTTCAATGACTGGGAATGTTTTTGATCCCAATTCTGAAAGCATACTAGTTTTGTCAATCCAGACTACTAGTATAACTTCCTGAGCCTCAGTTTCATCTTAGAGTTGGATTATTGTTCCTCCCTATTTTGAATTGATTTGTTAAGGCTACCATAACAGACTACCATAGACTAGGTAGCTTAAACAGCAGACACTTATTTTTCCATAGTTCTGGAGCCTAGAAACCAAGATCAAGGTGTCAACAGTGTAACACATTTCTTCTGAGGCCTCTGTCTTTGGCTTGCAATGGTCACCTTTTCCCTGTGTCCTTACAAGGTCTTCCCTCTGTGTGTCCACATCCTAATCTTGTCTTCTCATAAGGACCCCACTTATCCTGAAATAAGGCCTACCCTAATGACCTCATTTAACACTAATTATTTCTTTAAAGACCCTATCTCCAAACACAGTCAAATTTTGAAACACTGGGGGGTTAGAACATCAACACATAAATTTTGGGAAGATACAATTCAGCCCATAATAAAGGTAATTGTGTAATGAAAGGAAATAGTGCTGGAGTCACACGATATGATGTCTCAATAAATGCTTGTCAAATGCCTGAATCGGATAATGGGCCTCCATCCCCAACCCCCAATCAACTCCCCTTGAGGCTTGTTTGTTTGTTTTTATTGTTGTTGCTGTTATTTGAGGACAGGGACTAAACCTTAATTATTCCTACATCCCCAAAGAACCTCCATAGACTCATACAAATAGTTGATCAAGGAGTTCCTCCTGAATGAAACTGAAATACATTTCATTGAATCAATCTAATAAGAACCGTGGCAAAGATCCCCGTGTTAGCCATCTTCCAATTCTTTTTTGCTTTCATTATTTTCCATTCTTTCCTCTTTCACAGCCCCTGTTACTGCTCCTCCTTGTCATGTCCCCCAACAGAGCAAACTCATCAAACATCTCCCTATCTTCTAACCTCTTTTTAGCCCTTGCTTTCCTCCTTCCTCCCATGCACTTGCCAAGATGTTGAGTTGCCCTGTGTTGCTGATCAGTGACTAATTTCCTTTTTATCAGGAATAAAGAAACCCTTAATTGCCTCCTGCAATACCACTGGCATAATCCTGACACTAACACATCACAATGAACAGGAGGCCCATTAATAAACATGCAGTGCTGTGAAGAATTTCACTGATCCCTCTCCAGGTCATTAAATCTATACATGTTTGATGGGCAATAAAAGAGAAATGTGGAATGGTAATGGCAGCCGCCGCTGTCCTAGTCTGCCTTAACCACAAGGAAAGTCAGGAAATGGTCCACACATTGTTCTAAATACGTATGCATTCAACTCATTATTACTAATTGTGAATGCCTATGCATATTTCACAGGCAACTGGTTCATAAATAAAACTCGGGCTGAAATTTCAGCATTAAATTCTTTCAACATCAAGTAGGGGCATGGCATCCAGTTTGATTAAATGAGGAGGAGTGGTGTGCTCTAACTAGAAAAAAAATTTTAATGTTTATTTATTCTTGAGACAGTGCGCACGAGCAGGGGAGGGGCAGAGAGAGAGGGAGACACAGAATCCGAAGCAGGCTCCCTATCAGCACAGAGCCTGAAGCGGGGCTCAAACTCATGAACCGTGAGATCATGACCTGAGCTGAAGTCGGTCATTTAACTGACTGTGCCACCCAGGCGCCCCATCTGACTAGAAATGTTTTTGTGTGCGGGTGACTTGGAGGGCAGCTGCTAATCAAAACACATTTCTGTTTGTCACCTTTTATGATATAAATAAAGGATGTTGCCCTATGTTGGTAAGATATTAAGCAAAGTCAGATTCTAATTCCAGAAACAAATCATCAACAAGCCAGTAAAGATAAAACAGCCTCACAAGTTTATCCTTTAAAGCAAAAATCAAAGGAATAATTCATATCGTGTAAGACAGGTCAAAATTACTGTGGACATTTTATTTCTATTTCTTACCTCACAGATAAAAAGTCAAACATAGAACTATACATCATAATGTAGAATAGTTAAAATACCTAACCTTAAGAATCAGCAGATTCTACATCATCCCACAGTGATGGCTAGCACTGAACCAACAGAGACAAAAATACTGCAGTAAACCTTTGACAACGGAACATTCAATGTTTGAGATTTCATATACTTTTCAGTGACCCCCAAATTCCATGGCTTATAGTCATTTTTAATTTTGTGGACCCTGAATTTGAATCACATCCCTTCTCCACCACCCCTCACCAGGAGTCCGATACGATGAAGTAAATCCCAGAACTAGTGAATGTGCCTGGCCGCTGGGCATCTGTTCATTTGGCTATCCCTGATGTGCCTGCCCTCTTCTCTCATCTGTAATAACTCTCACAGCATAATTTTTAAAACAAGAAGGCAAGGGTGACTTATTGGGAGCTAGGAAAGGGGAGTGTAACTCATGTAAACTCTGACCCTGAGGAGAAAACCAAAGGGTAAAGGTGATAACAGAGGGCTGAGAAAGATGTAACATTTGCCATCAAATTGTGATTTGACAGATTCTGCTTAATCAGAGTTAAGTCCAAAATTTGGCTGAAGATCATGACATGAATGCACTCACCCTAGCCTTAATTTCAAATCTGAAAAAGATGAAGCCTGAAGCGATTTCAGTGAAAGCTTGGGCCAGAACAAAGGTGATTTATCTGAGTGAGAGGGTATTTTACACAGAGGGTTTTACACCCAGACTCTGGAGCCAGGACACCTGGATTTGTTCCCAAATCCATCACATTTTTATCAGAAGGGGTATCATAATACCTTGAGCATAGCCTCTTTGATAAAAAACATCACTGAAAAGCAACCTGATCCTGATTCACTGAATTCTAGATTCCAATTTCAAGAATATTCTGGCAGACATTGTTGGTACCTTTCCCATATCCCCTGAGTCCTTCCCTGATGTCACCTGCAACTTTGATGGCTAGTTCCTATATACCAATGACTACGGGCCCTACCTCAGGTTCTGTGTCTCTGGCTTTCTATGGCCACCAGAGCATTCTCAGCCAGGAGCTGGAAGTGACAGCATGCTAGAAGCAATTCTCAACCAATGAAGGACAGCATATCTCAAATAATTATACTAGCTGCCTTCTGTTCAGTGTACAATTCTACATATGTTCTTTTTTTATTGTTATTTTAGAGAGAGAGCATATGTGAGGTGGGGAGAGGGGCAGAGGGACAGAGGGAGAGAATCTTAAGCAGACTCCATGTTCAGCACAGACCCCCAAGAGGGGGCTTGATCCCACAACACTGACCTCATGACCTGAACCCAATCAAGAGTTGGGCACTCAACTGACTACTGAGCCACCCAGGAGCCCCAGTTCTAGGTACGGCCTTAACAGTATCTTAGAAAGTTCCCTGCAGGATTAAAACTTGGTTCCCCAAAACAGTAGCCAGCTCATTAACACAGTCTTGATTGGCTTCCCTCTCTCCTCTGTCTCACTTCCCTACTCCTTCACCATATTTCCTAAGATTTTCTCCCCAAATAATACATTTACACCCAGATGCTCGTCTTGGGGTCTGCTTTTGGAGGAAATCAAACTAAGATACAAGTGAAGTACAGAAGTCTCCCAGCTTTGGGAAATCCCATACTCTCTTTCTCCCCCACAGTGCAAAATTTACAATGAAAGACTAATAACCAATACCAAGACCTTATATTTCTCAAAAAGGTAAGCCTTACATTCACTCTTATACATGTGACTAAATCACAAATCCATACTTCGAGATAAAAAGCTACCCTTGTGTGGAGTCTAAACTGAACCTAACCAAAAGGTTGCCATAAAATTTGTCTTTTATTGTCTCCTCTTCCAAAATTAGCTACCCACAAACAGTTATCAAAAAGTCCCATCTCTTCTCTTTCTATATCTTACTAGTAGGGTAATGATGGATATGAATTGGGGTAAAATCTGGGAAAGGGGTATTTGGCCAGTATGTATGTATGTTAAAGGTAAGCACTCTAAACCTGAAAACAGTGTCTGCGTCTTCAAAACAGGGATAATGATGGTACCCACATGAAATACTTAATGTGAGGATTAAATATGATCATCCATGGTAGGTGTTAGCAATGTCTGGAAAATAGAAAGCTCTAAATTGAAGCTATCTATATCATTAATATTATTATTAAAATGGAGAAATGGGGCCAAGGGGATTGTTTAACCAGTTCAATTATTCTTATTACATTTTTTTGTAGGAATTGCCACACTGCTCCAATTCTGAGATGTAGATTTCTTCACACTGTAATGTTTCTAAAATCTGGATATAATCCCACCTTTGATGTGCATATTTGATACGCTGAAATGTTTTTTGTTTCTCTGACAAACTCTTTTTACATTGATGGTGCATCTTATAATCAATAGCATCTTAAAACTGAATATTAAAAAAATATCCAAAAGGAGAGTATTATGGTACATCCTATTAATGCTGTTGAAATACCGAGAAACCCAAAAAAGTTTTGTGATCTGTCACTGACACATATAAAATTCCTACTGTTCTTGAGGTATGATTGTGTCATCAATATCACAACTCTATGTGTGCTGGCTGATGTTTTAAGCCAAATAATTCACAGTTCAAAAGCAGACTCTCTATGAGATATTAGCCTATAGTTACACATAAATTTCAATAAATGCATTATTTTATAATCCATTTGTGAAAAAATGCTTATTTGGCACATAGGAGTTCATGTTTAAATGAAGTCCAATGTCTACAATCTCTACGTCAGTAGCAAGTAATAGGGTAGGATCCCATTCCTTTAGCATATTTTGAAATTTTTTATAAGCAATCACTGTTTTATATCTGATTTAGTTGAAAACTGGTGAGAAACCTGGGTAAATTATTTACTTAAAAAACAAAGTACATGGATAATCATCTAGACTTTGACAAAACTCAATGATCCATTCCTTCTACGGACAACCTTAAAGAAGAGTGATATCTCAGATAATCACACTCACATGAAAATGACTTCCAGGGGTGCCTGGTTGGCTCAGTCAGCAGACCATGTGACTCTTGATCCCCTGGTCATGAGTTCAAGCCCCACACTGGGCATGGAGCCTACTTAAAACCAAACAAACAACAACAACTTTCAAACAGTTGTTCCATTCCAAATTTCCCTACAGATAGACAAACCTCCTATTGTTTATTTAAAAAATGTTTCTATTTAGGGGCACCTGGATGGCTCAGTAGGTTGAGCATCCAACTTCAGCTCAGGTCATGAACTCACAGTTTGTGTGTTCAAGCCCCATGCTGAGCTCTGCACTGACACCTCAAAGCCTGGAGCCTGCTTTGGATTCTGTCTCCCTCTCTCTGCCCCTCCCCCACTTGCACTCTGTCTCTGTCTCTCAAAAATGAGTAAATGTTAAAAAAAAATTTAATGTTTCTATCTATGATATATGTTTAAATTGTGTTAAAAAGTTTGGAAGAACTATCTCAAAAAAAAAAAGCAGACTGACAAGAACAACTAAGCTTTTGCAGCTCTCAGCTTCTTTGACTTTGAATATAAAGATCTTCACAATGTGTAAGTCTTATGAACAAGTGGTAAGGGAAAGTGGGTAAGTCCCCCAGAGAAAGGAAAGCAATTGGAAATGGAAAGTTCTAGAAACAGGGCGAGCATGGTCTAACTGAACAAATTCTAGCCACGGGAAAAACATGGAAAGTTATCACTGCCTTATTACAAGAATAGTTTCTAAGAAAACTCAGAGGGACCACTAAGGACTTTTACTGAATTCTGATTCTGCAGATGTGGCTAAAAAGCTGATCTTTACAGATGAACAGTTAAACTTTTGACCACTCTCCATCTACACACATACTAATAACTTTTAACACCAAAGTAAACATGCAGCCAAGCTGCCTGAGTTTGAATCCTGGCTATGCCACTTTCTAGCTGTGTGACCTTAGGGAAACTACCCAGCTTCTCTGTGCCTCAGTTTCTTCACCTGTAAAATTGATACTAATATATTATCTATCTCATAGAGTTGAAATAATTGAATAAATCAATATATAGTACCTGATGCATTCAAAGCACTCAGTGTTTTATATTGTTCAATGTATAGATGTTTTGTTCCTTTGCATTTTGCTTCAATTGGTGTCTTCTTTTACAGTTTATCAGCATTTGCAAATAAGCAACTATTAATTCATATTAATGCTGGAAAATAATGAATAGGCAATCCTTTGGAAACATAATACATATAGCATGGCCATGTCTCAAAGTATTAATCTAATTGCATTCTAGATATTTCCTTCCCCCTTTCTCTTGCTTGTAGCAAAGGGCTACTTTTTCCCATCAAACATACTAAAGTGGAAAAAGAGATTCAAATTAGCATTTAGAACAAGTACCAGAGAAAGATTCTGGTCACATCCAGAGTGCCTCCAAAAAGACTAGCCAAGTCTGGGCAGGAGGAAAAGGGAGACAGAAGGATGGTGTTTCAAACAGGAAACAAAGGAAAGACCAGAGGGATGAGAAGTCCAAAGTAGGAAGGAGCTGAGAACCTTTATCAAAGATGAGACAAAAATAAAGAAGAAGGGCCTCTGAAGGCCCTCCATCATGGACCATCCCCTCATTGTCCCATGATGTCCCTCTCCTGGACTCTACACTTAAGAAAACTCCTCCCTGAGCCTCCATGTGCCATATCCTATTGCTCTCCCAATAGGATATGGCACATGGAGCCTAAATCCCTTCCCATTTCTATACCATATTCCATGGACCCCACTGTCCCTAAGCCATTTCCAGAGCCTATACCCAGCCTGTTACCCAAGTAGACCCAAGGGAAGATGCTTGCATGGATATGGTCAGAGTTTGGATTTACAGGCTAAGATGTCAATAGGAATGTACCTGAAGCCCCTCACCATGGAAGATGGAGCTGGGAGTGGAGAGGGAAGGCAGGGCCAGATGCAAGTCAATGCTTGGGACTGTATCTTCTCAGGCTGCAGGATTCTGGTGTGGAACTCCAAAGAGTATGAGAAGTCTCAATTAGAATCAGGACTTCTAGGTTGCCAGGGGCTGGTGAGAGAGGAAAATGAGGAGATGTTGGTTAAAGGCTACAAACTTCCAGTTTGAAGAGGAATACGTTCTGGGGATGTAATGTACAATGTGGTATACTTGTATACTTGAAAGTTGCTAAGAGATTAGATCTTAAATGTTCTCACCATAACAAGAACAACAAAATGGCAATTATGTGAGGTGACGGATGTGTTAACTAACATGCAATTATGCGTGTAAACATTCTGCAATATATAGACACATCAAATTATCACACTGTATGTCTTAAATTTACACAATGTTATATATCAATGAAGCTTAAAAGCAGATAATATGATAGAATACATTTTATTTACCACTTTGCCAGCTTGATGTGTAGCTTTTAAATACTTTGACTTATGGGGCACCTGGGTAGCTCAGTTGGTTGAGTGGGCGACTTCAGCTCAGCTCATGATCTCACGGTCTGTGAGTTCGAGTCCTGCATCAGGCTCTGTGCTGACAGCTCAGAGCCTGGAGCCTGCTTTGGATTCTGTGTCTCCCTCTCTTTCTGTCCCTCCCCTGCTTGCACTCTGTCTCTGTCTCTCAAAAGTAATAAAAAAAATTTTTTTTTAATTTTTAATATTTTGACTTATGGTCAAGATATCGGCCTTCATGTGTATTCTTGCTCTGGGTCCCACAAATGTTAGGGTCATGCCCTGTGAGTAGAAAGGGGATGGCCCTGCCCCTGTCACACGCATATTATAAGTTTCTACAATGTAATCGAAGGGGATATATCACAAGAGTGAAAGTGCCAAAAGGCAAGTATCATATCTGCTTTATCCATTGCTATAAACCAAAGGTAAAATAAAGCCAAGAGGTCAAACCTGGCCTGCTCTCTGGTTTTGTATGACCTGTCAGCTAAGAGAGGTTTTTACATTTTAAATGGTTGAAAAAAATCAAATGAACAATACTTCATGGCAATTAAAAATTATATGAAATTCAAATTTCAGCATTCATAAATAAAATTTATAAGCTACACTTATTTAGGTACCATCCATGGCTGCTATGATGCCACAATGGCAGAGTTGAATTGTGACCTGCAATCTTTTTTTTTTTAATGGTTATTAATTTATTTTTTGAGACAGAAAGAGAGAGACAGAGACAGAGAAAGAGGGAGACAGAGAATCCCAGGGAGGCTCCACACTGTCAGTGCAGAGCCTGAAGCCTGATATGGGGCTTGAACCCACGAACCATGAAACCATGACCTGAGCCAAAATCAAGAGTCAGACGCTCAACTAACTAAGCCACCGAGGAGCCCTGTGACAAGCAATCTCATAGCCCACCAGCCTAAATTATCTGCATTCTTGTCCTCCACAGAAAAATTTGCAGATTCCTGCTATATGCCCAGTGCTTCTTAGAAAATCTCGTATATAATTGGTTTTCAATAAATGTTTATTAAATAAATGAATAAAAGGATGAATTAATGTCCCCTCCCAGGGATTCATCTGAATCACTCTCAGGTGTCAGAACTGCATCCCTTCTCAGAGGGCTGGGCTATATTGTCACATAGTGACATATGCCACTTGGTAAAAACTTGGTACATTTACCAAGGCCCAGGGCCCAGTGACTTTATGAAGATTGCAGGCTCAAACTTGGTTAGTTCTAAAAAGAAAGAGAGAGAACCATCTCTCAGGAATGAGACTCAGGGAGTCAGAACACCCATTCATTAATTTATATTATAAACTACAACTGTTATTCCTACCAGAATACTATTATATTCTTCCTGTATTGGAAAACAACCTGGAAGAACATTATGAATAGGATATTAGCTGCTTCAGTGAATTAGTGGCATCAGACTGGATTGCCTGTTGTATTTGTTTCCACAAGAGTTAGAGGTTATTCTGTGTGATCTGAGCCTCCTTTTCCCCTGGTCAATGCTTCGATGAGAATTACCAGCACTTACTGACGGATATCTCCCTTGTCTCTGCTCCCACGCTGACCTACCTCCCCTCATTAATTACATGTGCTTATTCCATCACCTTACAGTCAATTCTAGGAGGTCTGGGAGTCATTCTGACTTAAGTTGACTTTGCCTATGTCTACTATAATTTATTATATATGTGTCAATTTTATAGATTAACGTAAAATAGGAAAGATTATTTTCCAAGTTCTGGCAAAGGAATGAGAGAAATAAATAACTCACTACACTATGCCTTATACTGTCAAATACTAATGTAACAGACACACATGTTGTGTGTGTGTGTCCACATATGACACATATGCCACATGTGTATGAACAAGAGCTTGCATGTTTTTAATTACTCTGCATATACATGTACAAGAATATTTTGTTGCCTTTGGCATTGAGGTTCTCAAGGGATTAATACTGGAGTTATACAAACTACAACAACCAACTTTAAAAAGGAAAAAAATATTACAGCTACTATAAATGGTGTGTTAATAATTATAAAGTGCCATAAGTGTTTTTATAAGTAGCAAATTACGCTTAGAACACCAAATGATGATAAAATCATTGCAGGACAAGCCAAGGCATTTAAGCAATTATTTAACTGCAGTGATGAGCTAAATGTAGCTCCATATTTAAAAGCAGCCAACATGAAAAATAATTTTAAATAACTTCAGCTAAAATTTCCCAGTGCTTTCCATGTGCCACACATTTTATGCATATTGCCTTGCATTTAAATTCTCACTGGTTTATGATACAAATACCAGCATTTTCTTTACTTTTCCTAGTAAGAAAACTGAGGCAGTTACTGTGAAATGATTATGTTTCTAGTGCTAGATTCAGACTGTCTCCATTTATAATACTGAATTTACTTTTAAATTATTAAATTTACCACCACTTACTCTGTCCTCTTAAGTAAGTTAGTTACCCTCTCTGGCCTCCAAATTTCTCATTGGTGAAATGAGATATTTGTAACTGACTCTTAGTGTTAGGCAGTTAGTTAGGCATGAAGGAGAAGGGATAAAGCAGGTGCTGGCGACACCCATAGAGCCACACCCCCAGCTCCCAGAGGTTAACAGCCTTACCTTCCAAGCGGCCTCCAAGGGCTAACAGAACAAGAAAGGCCTAGCCACTGAGCCAGCTCAAAAGCCACCAGGGACTTCCAGGAGCTGAGCATGTGCACAAAAGGTGCAACTTGCCCTTACATATCTTTAAGGTCACAACAAAAGCTCACTGACACTCATAAATATACAATACATAAATAAATACAAGTATAACAGAATGTATCATGGGTAGGCTCATGCGCAGAAGCCAAAGTGTTTTGTAACCACCAGCTGTCAATCAAAAACGTCAATCAAAGCCAAATTTATCACAAAGCACACTTAAAAGGGTGCAGCTAGAGCTTCCCAGTGCCATTGCCACTCTTGCTCCGGCAGTGATCTGCTTTCACTCTTGAAAGTGTACTATACTTATCTATACAATAAACTCTATCTCCCCATTCTGGTCTCAGGTCTCCAACTCTTTGGTGCATCTGAGACAAGAACCGAACGACTCGGTAACATTAACATCGTCATTTAAGCCAAAATTAGATAAAAAGATAAAATGGTGAAATAATCAGTAGAACATCTGGCACGTAATACTCAGTTTGATGTTGTGAGGTAGACAGAAAAGTGAGGTAGCAGGCATGAAGTCACAAAATCTGCAAGTTACAGGGCAAGACTAGGACCTGGGTTCATTTCATTCAAAATCCAGCGCTCTTAGTGCCTACATTCTAACATGTCTGCTTACTGAACAACTGATGAGACTACATTAAATGATCTCTATTATTTAATTAATAAAATTAAATTAATTTTAATTAATAAAAGAGTCTATTTTAATTAATAAAAGAGTCTATTCTTCTTCTGCAAAGACCCCAAGATGGCTTTCAGTTTTCTTCCCCACCCCCCACCCAAAATCAATGCCTACAAGAGAAGAGGAAGAATGTGTATGTTTTCCTTGGGTAGACTCTACAAAAGGCAGCCCAGATTGAGGTGCCTGGCTGTGTCCTGCCCAACAGAGTGAGCAGCCTTACAGATGAGGGGTCCTAGTATCAGGCACTTATCAGGTGCACCACTGGAAGGAGGGGGTTGCTGAAGGTGAGCTGCCACAGTGACAATCAGAAGTCAAGACAGCACCACACAGGGCACTAGCTGATTAAAAAATCTTTTGCCCCTTTTCTGTAATTCTTTTCCACCCACAGCACTCTCCCAACCCCACACACCACTGATGGGTCCCAATTGACAGACTGAGTCAGGAAAACAGGAATGGAAAAGCAGACCATACCTGCCTTCCCAGGGCACATCCTACCAGGGATCAGGCCAGGGCTGGGAGAGGGAAACGAAAGTAAGATAGACAAGGGAGCTAACTTCTTTTTTCTTCCTTTTATTTTTTTTATTTTTAAAATTTTTTTAAGTAGGTTCCACACCCTATGTGGGGCTTGAAATCATGATGCTGAGATTAAGAGTTGCAGGCTTTACCCACTGAGTCAGCCAGGCACCCCACGAGCTGACTTCTAAATTAGTCTGGAATAAGTATTTTATACCCTAAAGTGGCTAGAAAGTTATGGAATCCCTCTCTAGAAGTCATTAACAAGCAGGAAAGGAGAATAATTACATATCACAGAAGGCACTAACTACAGAAAAACAAAACTGTTTCATGCTTACATCCCACCCAATTCAGACAGTTTAATTAACTGATGGATAATATAGTTTATATACTTTATGTATGATTTATAGTTTATATGGTTTTATAAAATAATCAGTGTGTTTCTTTGTTTACTGTTCTTGTTTCCCACTAGACTATAAGTTCCATGGGGGCAGACGTCACTTCCCCAGTAGCAGCTCAGCACTGACACACAGGGTCCCTCTCACTGATATTTGTTAAATAAAATTTTTTTGATTTAAAAAAATGTGAATGTGTATAGAAGTTAACTCTCCTGAATTTTCATTGTAAAGTTTTCAATAACTCACCTTAACAATCAAAAGTATGCTTTGTCGCATCCACATATGAAAGATGCCCTAATTACCAGATTAATTGATTAAAAAATTAGACTTTGAAACATGAAAAAAAGTTGGGAGGAAAAAGAGAGAGAGAGAGAATCTTCTGCTGGAGGATTCATTTCCTCTGGAAATGCCTTTTTAAGTATAAGTTCAATATTCCTTGGAAGGAGAGGACCATGGAAAAACAGCATAGGGTTAATCCAATGGAAAGAAAGCCTCCCAAAAGTGGCTGATGTTTGTTTCAGAGAAAAGGCAGATGGGGTGGGGGGTGGAGGGAGTTACTTTTTTCTATACTTCTCTCTTCTCCTTACGTCTCTCAAGGTGATATTTCATCCCAGAGTGATCGAAGTCCCTGAAATTTCAAGAACAGGCAGGCCTTCTTTTACAAGCAACAGTAAAAAATTTTGAGCAGCTAAGCATGTTACTAGGGAATTAATAATAAATCTGTACAGATTGATATTCCCCTGAGATAAAAGGAAAGAGAAAATATTAAAAAACCGATGCTTCTGGCAAATGAAAAACTAATGGAGTGTGTATCTCTCCGGGGAGAGAGGTACTCTGCACTTGCTTTCATTCCTAAGACTGAAGCCTATCACGTGGGCTAACGGGCAGGGTGCTGGTGTCCCGTCCATGATGCTGTGACAGAATAACCCCGACCCAAACAAATAGTATGGTGCAGAAAGAGCCCAATAGGCTTAGATTAGAATGGCAGTTCTACCATTTCTCAGCTGTGTGACCTCAGTCATATAACCTAATGTCCTTGAGCCTCAGTCTGCAACAAAAAGGAGAGATAATATCTACTTTATAATGTAAGAAGAATTAAACAAGAACACAGGCACATTGGCTAGGATCTAGTAAGGATCAGTAAGCTTTCAATTCTTTCCCTGTACTGTAGTACATTTTTCTAGTTAACTTTACCTTGACCCAAAAGAGCCTTTTACTCACATAAACTACTTACTAACTCATGTACTACTCTATTTTAATAACAATTCAAGGTCCATAACTTCAGAAAGTCTTTCTTACCCAATTTTATCATATTAAATTCAACAGACATTAGTTCCTTGACATTGTTGATCATGCTACTTAGGTTCTATCTCCTTCCACAAGCCCCACATCACCACTGACATTAGCATTGGATTATAAGAGCCGTGAAGCCAACGTATATATTTTTTTTAAGTTTTTTTTTTTTTTAATTTTTTTTTTCAACGTTTATTTATTTTTGGGACAGAGAGAGACAGAGCATGAACGGGGGAGGGGCAGAGAGAGAGGGAGACACAGAATCGGAAACAGGCTCCAGGCTCCGAGCCATCAGCCCAGAGCCTGATGCGGGGCTCGAACTCACGGACCGCGAGATCGTGACCTGGCTGAAGTCGGACGCTTAACCGACTGCGCCACCCAGGCGCCCCTTTTTTTATTTTTGAGACAGAGAGAGAGACAGAGCATGAACGGGGGAGGGTCAGAGAGATAGAGGGAGACACAGAATCTGAAACAGGCTCCAGGCTCCGAGCTGTCAGCACAGAGCCCGACGCGGGGCTCGAACTCACGGACCGCGAGATCATGACCTGAGCCGAAGTCGGCCGCTTAACCGACTGAGCCACCCAGGCGCCCCAACGTATATATTTTTTCACCATTAAACCCCAGCATCTAACACAGAACCTAGCTAGCACTGTGTAGGTATTCAGTAGATATCTGTTCCCTGAATGGATGAATGTAAGATGCATTCATTGAGACAAACAACTGCTGTCCTCAAACAACTTCGATATCCCGGTGTCTTAGGCCGATGTGGGTCAGGATGCGGCTGGGCTCTGCACAACCATTCAGACACTGGGATCTTTTCATCTTGCTTTTCCACTTCCTCCAGAGCCTCTGAAACCTCCACTGAATCTTCTACATCTAACCAGCAATTAAAGAAAGAGAGAACCCATAAGGATTTTCAGGGAGATTTAGGAAGCCAGGTCCAGAAGTGACATCCATCACTTCCCCTCACATTCCATCAGCCAGAACTCAGGCATACGGGCCCAATTACCAGTAGAGGAAGCTGCATAATGTAATACAACTATGTCCCCAGAAGGAAGAGGGGGACTCTAGCCAGAAAATCGCACTTAATAGGTCAGTCTATATGCACTGAGGGACTAAGTGATCAACATTAGGAATTAGACAGGCATTTGTCATCCAGCAATAACAGTCAAGGTTTGGGAACAATATTCTAAGAGCCAGACAGGCTTGGGGGGAAAGAGAATAAACAGAGTAGAAGAAACTAAAATCCAAAATAAGAGGCTAGGACTGAAAATCAATACAGAGATTCTACAACTCCAAGGACAGTGGCCAGTGTCATAGCTCACTATCACCAAATATCAATACCAAACCAATGGCAGCAAAGCTAGCTAAGTTACACCTGCTTCAAGTCCATCATATTCTGGAAACTGAAGCAGTTGAGTTTCATGTGAGACCAATGTGCCTCAGTATGCAGAATTAGACAGAGACTGTCAGTAATGCCAACAACCAATGAAAGAGGGGTCTATAAGCCCTATTCACTAGAGATGATTGGGAAAGATATGGATCCCTCAAAACCTTAAGCCTCTGTATTCCTCATTCTATTATACACATGTAGACCAAGGGGCAGATTCTAAAAAGGTGATGCTTTTCTGGAAGGAACGTGTCTTATCTTAGTTCAGACTGCTATAAAGAGATACCATAGACTGTGTGACTTAAACCACAAGCATGTATTTCTCCCAGTTCTGGAGGCTGGAAGTCTGAGATCAGAGAGTCTCAGCACAGTTGGGTTCTGGTGAGAATCCTGATCCTGATTACAGATGACCATCTTCTTGCTGTGTCTTCACATGGCGAAGAGTAGAGAGAAGCAAATTCTCTCCTGTCTCTTCCTATAATGGCCCTGATCCTGTTATGGGGCTCCAGCCTCATGATCTGATTACCTCCCAAAGGCCCTGCCTCCAAATACCATCACATTGGGGACTGGCTTCAATATACAAATTAGGGGAGCAGGATGCCTGGATGGCTCAACCAGTTAAGCATCCAGCTCCTGATTTCAGCTCAGGTCATGATCTCACACTTCATGAGATCAAGCCTTGCATCAGGCTCTGCTCTGACAGCATGGATCCTGCTTGGGATTCTCTCTCTCTCTCTCTCTCTCTCTCTCTCTCTCCGCCTTTCCCCTGCTCTCTGTCTCTCAAAATAAATAAATCAAAATATATTTTTTGATACATAGATAGATAGATGATAGATAGATAGATAGATAGATAAAAGGAAAGAGAAAATATTTTAAAACCAATGATTCTGGCAAATGAAAAACTAATGGAGTATATATCTCTCCGGGGAGAGAGGCTTGGGATTCTCTCTCTCTCTCTCTCTCTCTCTCTCTCTCTTTCTCTCTCTCTGCCTTTCCCCTGCTCTCTGTCTCTCAAAATAAATAAATCAAAATATATTTTTTGATACATAGATAGATAGATGATAGATAGATAGATAGATAGATAGATAAAAGGAAAGAGAAAATATTTTAAAACCAATGATTCTGGCAAATGAAAAACTAATGGAGTATATATCTCTCCAGGGAGAGAGGCTTGGGATTCTCTCTCTCTCTCTCTCTCTCTCTCTGCTCCTTCCCTGCTCACTCTCTCTCTCTCTCAAAATAAATAAATTTATATATATGAGGGGCACTGGAGGGGGGCATACAAACATTCAACTGACAGCCGGCCTTACCCTAGAGGACAGGTACAAGATCCCTGCATTTGCCCAGGAGGCAGGGGCCTGAATCTCCAGCCCTCTTGCTGCTGCGACATCCTTGCCTGTACAAGGAGGTCCAGTGCCCCCTGTGGGATTGCCCTGAAGCACTGCCCTTGACAGGACAATGACAAGACAATTCTCCATTCTCACTTTCAGGTTTCCCTTTTCAGCACATTTTCCCCCTGCCAAGCATAGTAATTAGTGCTTCTTTGTGGGCTTAATTGTAAATTTGTTTTGATTAATTAGCCTCAGAGCTGACTTGGCAGTTATTGAGACATTGGAGAGAGTTTTGGATTTATTTTGTGTTCAGACCCCCCATACTCTCTGGGATTCTTCTCTCTGTTAGCAGCAAAACTTCAAGTTCAAAACTGTCTATGTTAGAAAATGCTTTATGTGTCTAATTAACTATTTGTCACTTTGAGGTAGGTACAAAGATAAAATCTCACCATCCTGTGTAAGGTGATGGATGTGTAACTTTTTATAGTGCCATGGACCAGGGAACTCAAAAATCAATTTCTAGACTTGGGAACAATGACAAAATTGTCTAATATATTAATTTGTGCTGTGACACATTACTCATGATGTACCCTTCCAAATGGTTCCTCAAAATCTTAAAGCCTCCTCTTCTACTGAAATTTTCTTAGGTCTCTACCTCCAGAAATCAATGTGAAACTGAAGCTGGTAATATTTAGCCCAGCAGAGCAGAGCCGAGAGTCACAATAAGATTTGTGGGAACAGAGTCCAACCAAGAAACTGAAAACCCTAGAATCCAATCCTATCCCTGACACTAAGTAGCTGGTTAGGACCCCCAGATATCCATCTGAAATGAACGTAAGTAAAATAGGGAATATTTTAGCTCATGTAACTGAAAAGTCCAGGGATTGGTCTTCTGACATAGCTAAATCAAAGAGATCGAACCATGTTGCCAAGGCTCTATGTCTCTCTCTCTCCTGTATTTGGCCTCTCTTTACTTTCTATATTGGCTTTATTCTGCAGATAGTGTGTTCAAGGTAGCTAGGGCAGACAGCTTACAGCAGCCCCATGTATACATGGCCCTTACAACTCTCAGTCTCATTAAAAGATAGTTTTTCTCTCTCTGAACATACAAAAGCAAAATTTTACGTTAGTCTCTGATTATCTAATTTGAATCATAGGTCCACCCCTGAACCATTCACTGTGGCGAAGGGACAAAAGAATCTGAACCATGCAGTTTCTTTCTTATATACTTCCTGCAGTAAGAAAGAGGGAGGGGAGGGGATCAAAACACAGTGATAGAATCATCATCACCACATGCAGTGGAAAAACGTGGTCCAAGAAATGAAAGATCAGGTGCTATTACCAGACACGAAGGATAGAATAGACAAACAAACAAACAAACAACAACAACCAAAGAAAACAACACAAATTTGCCACATAACTTATTTAAACCATCACTTATTTATCTGGAAAATATGCATAAGAATATCTCTATTCACATTGCCTGGAAGTATAAAGGTAAAGCACAAAAACATGCCTCAAAAAAGGACTTTGGGGAGCAAATATTTGTTAGATGCTTTAAAGAAATAAATTACATCTCTTCTACACTGCTATTGAATGTATAAATTTGCATCAACACTCTGGAAAACAATTTGCATTGTCTTGTAAAACTGAACATTCATAAACCCTACAATCCAGAAATTTCCTTCCTAAGTATCAGAGACAAAGTGACTGCATTCCATCTGCTCTCCTGCAGTTCTCACCCTCCCTCTCCTGCAGTAGGTTTGGCCATATGGCTACTTTAGGTAGAGGAAGTGTGGCTAGAAGTCATCTGTCACTTGTGGGAAAAGGCACCAAAAGGCCCAGTACAGCTCCACAGTGTCCCTGTTTCCCAAATGGGCAAAGGAGGTCTCACAGTCTTGAAGATGCATCTAATGGTGCATAATAACGTAGCCTCTGTCAGCCTGAGTCCCTGAGACTCCCCCACCAAAGTCAACCTTTGTTGTGTTAGGCCATCTATGTCTAGGGGTTAATTTGTTATCACAGCATAATCTGCTTATCCTGTCTGACAGTTCTCAAGAGAAACTTCTGCACATGTACAAGATGATCATAGCAGCACAGTTCATAATAGTAAAAATGTTCGTGCAGCCCAAATTCCCAATGACAAACATGATAGATAAAAAAATCATGGGATATTTGCACAGCAATAAAATATATTGTTACAGGCAACATGATACATGAATGTTAACAACATAAGGCCAAGTGAAAAAAGCAAGTTGGGGAAGACGCCGTAAAGTTTGATGCATGCCCTTTTATAAAGTTTAAAAATAGGCAAAGGAAAATATATTATTTAGTCCTACAGATATACATGGTTTTTGTTGCTGTTTTTTAAGCAAGAAGAACATCAGAAAAATCAGTATATTGATTACTCCAGGAGGTGACATGGGAGATGGGAGAGGGAAGAACACACAGGTAAATATAGAGTTATTGGTAGTTGCAATGGACTGAATACTGGTTTGGTTTGGTTTGGTTTGGCTTGGCTTGCCTTGGTTTGGTTTGGTTTGGTTTGGTTTGGCTTGGCTTGGCTTGGCTTGGCTTGCCTTGGTTTGGTTTGGTTTGGCTTGGCTTGGCTTGGCTTGGCTTGGTTTGGTTTGGCTTGGCTTGGCTTGCCTTGGTTTGGTTTGGTTTGGCTTGGCTTGGCTTGGCTTGGCTTGGCTTGCCTTGGTTTGGCTTGGTTTGGCTTGGCTTGGCTTGCCTTGGCTTGCCTTGCCTTGCCTTGCCTTGCCTTGGTTTGGTTTGGCTTGGCTGCCTTGGCTTGCCTTGGTTTGGTTTGGTTTGGTTTGGCTTGGCTTGGCTTGCCTTGCCTTGGTTTGGTTTGGTTGGGCTTGGCTTGACTTGGCTTGCCTTGGCTTGCCTTGGTTTGGCTTGGCTTGGCTTGGCTTGGCTTGCCTTGCCTTGCCTTGGTTTGGTTTGGTTTGGCTTGGCTTGGCTTGCCTTGGCTTGCCTTGGTTTGGTTTGGTTTGGCTTGGCTTGGCTTGATTTGCCTTGGCTTGCCTTGGTTTGGTTTGGTTTGGCTTGGCTTGGCTTGCCTTGTCTTGCCTTGGTTTGGTTTGGTTTGGCTTGGCTTGGCTTGGCTTGGCTTGGCTTGCCTTGGCTTGCCTTGGTTTGGCTTGGCTTGGCTTGGCTTGGCTTGGCTTGCCTTGGCTTGCCTTGGCTTGCCTTGGTTTGGTTTGGTTTGGCTTGGCTTGGCTTGGCTTGGTTTGGTTTGGTTTGGTTTGGTTTGGCTTGGCTTGGCTTGACTTGGTTTTAGGAGGAAAAGATAATTTGGAGCATGACACTGGAAACCACAGAATCTTATCAAGGGAACCAATTACTGCAACTTTCAATTTTCAAACTTTTATCTTCTATATAGAAGGGGCAGTCATTGGCAAAACCAGGAAACTGTTGGAGTCTCTTTGGCTAACCAGTCTCCTAAAGGGGTGCCCTTTCCCCCTTGTATTAGTCCCCTGAACCTCCTATCTTTAAGATAACTTTTACCTTCATATTCTCTCCATTCTGTCACCTACCAAAACATGGTTTTAACAACAAGCTGGAACCGCTTTTCCCTATGATGTGTTCCACTTCTCCCCACTCTCTAAACACTGTCCCAGGGCAATCTCAACAAATATGCCTTCAACAGCCCATATATGCTGACAAATCCCAAATGTACACAATTCTCTTCTGAGCAACAGAATTGTAATTCTGCCCATTTGTCATCTCTGTTTGGTGTCTGACAGACCTTTTAATTCAAAACAGACAATATGCACTTTTTAACTTTTCCCAAAATGCTATGCTTCCTCCTACTTCCCCCTTTTGGATCAGTGCTACCACTAGGTACCCAGTTTCCAGAACCCTGGTTCTGGAGTTAATCCTAGACAATTTCCTATCTGTAGATACCTGAGCTAACCTTTCCCAAAAGACACCAGCAGCAGCAGCCAGGGTAAAAATGAATGACTAGAGAAGATATAAGGACTATTCTTGAAGACATGTAAATCAATTCAAAGAATCCTCATGAATAATGGAGGGAGTGTGGATATTAAAAAGACCAGGTTCTGTGTTAATAACTATATTTGTAGTTAATCAAATCTGAGTTAATCAGATTTTACCAATAGACTGGTAAGACCTAGAAATAGTCAAATTACATAGTTTGGATGTCTGTTTCTTCTGCTGTAATGTAAATTTCTGGAAATTGTGAGCTGAGTTTTATCAGTCTTCAATTTCTCTGTGCCTATGGTGCGTCTCAATATATAGTAGATACTTGACACTGGTTACTATTTATTTTTTTAATTTTTACTGGCTACATTTTAAAGCATTTTTTAAATGTTTATTTTTGAGAGAGGAGAGAGAGAGTGTGTGAGTGAGGGAGGGACAGGGAGAGGGGGGACAGAGGATCTGAAGCAGGTTCTATGCTGACAGCCGAGAACCCAATGCAGGGCTTGAATTCCCGAACCTCGAGATCATGACCTGAGCTGAAGTCAGGCACTTAATCAACTGAGCCACCGAGGCACCCCTCAGTGTTGTTTTTGAAACCAGGTTCATTCATTTATCTTGTGGGCTTCCACATTTAGATCAGGTCATTTCCTTTATGCTATAAGAACCAATGTCTGATGTTCGTTGTGGTGACACTTATAAAGCCAGCCGGTGGACCATAATGAGGCCTGAAGTCAATAAATAAATAATGTCTGAAAAGAACAGTGAAAGCACAACTTTTGCCCACCAGTCACTACTGACTGTGAAAAGAACGCTGTGCCCATGGCAACCCAGCAGCTGAACTCCGATGGTGAGGGTTTTTTTCTAATCTTGGAAGGGGGGCAGATGTGCATTCACCCGCCTACCATACTTAATAATAACTTCTAAATCTGGCATTTCCTGATAATACAACAAGCTTATAAAACAGCTTTCATCCAAGACCTTAAGAGGTCTCAAATCAAGCAAGTATTATCAGCATTCGAAAGATAAGAAAACCCCCAAAGATTATGCAATTTGCCCAAGGTCAGACAGAAAAACTTACTAAAGCAAAAATACAGCTCAAGGCAACCAACTCCCAGTCAGTTGTTCTAATTAGACAGTCCTCTCCTGGGCTGAGCCTGAAGCTCTGCCTTAAGTTCTCACAAACCTCCAATGGATCAGCTGAAGTCCGGGGAATGTTCCCAGAGGGCAGCGGTGCTTAATTGAACACCTTGCAACTTGCACGATTCTGTTATTAGTCTCATTAATTAGTTTAAAGCGTTTCTCACAAAACAAATTCTCAAAACACACGGAAATTAAGGATCTCCCTCTTGTTTTATAATCTCATAAATTAAGACATTAGAAAAAAAATATAATTGAAATGAATGTATCACATTTCCACTTACAACTCGACAGAAAATAAAGCTACCGGTTGTACCAGGTTAGGGTAACTTGGAAGATTCTGAGCCTTCAGAGGCCATCCACAGACACTCCCTTCACGGTGCAGAGCATTCCGAGTTAAGCGGCACGAAAACAATCACTCAAAAATACTAAGCGATAACATCTAAGACATTTTCCCTTTCATCTTTACGCTGCTGCATTTGCTGTTCCCTAAACCCTGAACATCCTTCCTTCTCATCTCTCCTTGATCGTTTTAATCATCTCTTTCCTGATTCCTTGCCTGCCCTCTCCATATTTTGCCTCACCCCTCCGCAGTGGAATATAGCCCTCTGTGCTCCATGACCCCCTAGGCCTCTCTCTGTCAACTACTTCTCTTCTTGTGCTTAGATGTATTTCTCTCCCGTACCTTCAACTGAGCCCTGGGAGAGCAGGACAAGGGTTTCCATTTTGTAAAGGTGGGAGAGAAGCCAGAAAAGATCCTCATCTCCTGTGATCTAGCTTGATACATAGAAAAGTTTAGGAAAATTGTCCAAAACTGGAAAAGGGGATTTTCCTATTTCAGATCCAGCACGTAAAGAGCTTAGAAGTTGTCGCTCTAATCCTTAGAAGAAGAAAGCGAAACACATGAAAACCAATGACTTTTCTTGGACCCATCAGAGGACTGAGATTGCAGGAGAAACTGCCATCCTAAAACCTAGAAAGACAAGCGAATCCAGAGAGTTACGGCTAAGCTCTGCTTACCTAGAGTAGAAGCTGGCTGGTAGAAACACTCACATGGCAATTTGGATGAATTGCTGGAGGCCAAGTGTGGACTAGTGTGAGAATCATAAAGCCTGGGGAGCTGCAGTCTTACAGGGCCCTCTTTGTGGGTTTTACCTCCAGAAACCTTCCAGATTCTCATTGTGAACAGCCAAGAAAGATCCTCTTCTGGCACCGGTAGGGGCAAGCAGAAAGTCACCTTTGTGAAATACCCAGAGCGTTTCTGTAGCAAAGGCCCACTTTACGTGGAAAAAGACGTCATCAGAGCCTAATCCCACCTGGGGATGGGCTTTTTTCTGACTACAACCCCCTCCAGCCTTGCTGCATTACAAAAGGGGTAAAAGTAACACTAAGAAACACTTGTGAAGATCACAGGCCAGGCCGACTAAAAGACTAAAATTTAATCATAAGATAGTGGAAACCTTCCCTTGCCCACATTTCACCACCACACCAACAGGGCTCCAGTATAATTGCAATGGATTACAGCTGAGAGAGTTGCAAGATGAAGGCTCTATCCAGGGAGAGATCCTAAGGGAAGACCAAAAAGACCACACGGGATTGTAAAACAAGGACACTCAAGGAGTTTGAAGCCTCTGACACCCGCAGCTACGGCAAACATTAAACAGCCCTACCGTTCGCCATGTTTTTAAAAAAACCTTCACACACTACAGGCCTTTTTAACCTTAGTTCCTATAACTCAATACAACACGTAGGTATAGCTCTCAACAAAAAAATTACAAGGTACACCAAAGGCAGGAAAAAACTGAAGCAGCAAAGCAAACATTAAAACCGGAGTTGATACAACAGAAATTTGGGATTACGAGACACAGAATTTAAACTACCTATGACTAATGTGTTAAGGGCTCTGACAGCAAAGTAGATAATATCTGAGATCTGATGGGTAATACAAGCAAAGAGATGGAAACTCTAGCCAAGTATCAAAAGAAAATGCTAAAAATCAAAAACACTACAGAAACGAAGAACGTCTTTGGTGATCTCACCAGCAGACTTGTGACAGCCAAGAAAAATCAGTGAGCTTGAAGGCAGGCAAATAAAAACTTCCCAAACTGACATATGAAGAGAAAAAAGAATAAAAAAAACAAATGGACCATCCAAGAACTATGGGGTAATTTCAAAAGGTATTACATATGTGTAATGAGAATATCAGAGGGAGAAGAAAAACAGAATAAAGCAGAAGAAATATTTGAAGTAATAATGGCTGCAAATTTTTTCGAAATTAAGGACAAACACCCAACCACATAGCCAGGAAGCTCTGAGAACACCAAGCAGGATAAATAACAAAATAATTTACACTAAGGCATATCATATCAAACTACAGAAAATAAAACACAAAGAAAAAGTCTTGCAAGAAGCTAGACTGGGAGGAGATGGGGTGGGAATCATACCTGTATTAGATCAAGGATTAGAATTATAGCAGACTTCTGTGGTGCCTGAGTGGCTCAGTTGGTTAAGCATCCAACTTCGTCTCAGGTCATGATCTCACGGTTTGTGACTTCAAGCCCCACGTCAGGCTCTGTGCTGACAGCTCAGAGCCTGGAGCCTGCTTTAGATTCTGTGTCTCCCTCTCTGCCCTCCCCTACTCAACCTCTCTCTTGCTGTCAAAATAAATAAACATTAAAAAAATTAAAAAAAAAAAGAATTACAGCAGACTTCTCATCAGAAATCATGTAAGCAAGAGGAGAGGAGAGTGAAATATTTTCTGTTGAAGGAAGAAAACCAAAGCTGGAAAATAAGATTTTAAAAGGACTTATGTATTTTTATAGGGGGCGGGAGTCTCCTTTTTAACAACTTCCTTGGTGTATAATTGATGTACAGTAAATTGCATATGTTTTAATTGTGCAACTTAGTAATTTTTGACATATGTATATGCCCATGAAACCATTACCTCAATCAAGATAATGAATATATCCATCACCCTCCCAAAGTTTTCTTGTGCCTCTTCATAATTCCTCACTCGTAGCCTGTCTTGCCCCACCTCCCCAGGCCATCTGTGATCCACTTTCTGGCACCACACATTATTTTGCATTTTCTGTAATTTTATATGAATGGAATCATACAGTACAGTATTTTATGTCTGGCTTCCTTCACTCAGCATAATTATTTTGAGAATTATCCATGTTGCAGCATGCATCAACAGTTTATTCCTGTTTACTGCTGAGCATGGGTTCTGTTTATGGATTTCCCACATTTTGTTTATCTATTCATCTGCTATTTGCCTATTTTGGTTGTTTCCAGTTTGGGGCTGTTACAAATAAAGCTATTACAAAGTGGGTAAATAGCTAGTAGTGAAATTGGATTATATGTTATGTGTATGTTTATTTAAGAAACTGCCAAACTGTTTTACAAAGTGTTTGCACCATATTTCATTTTCACCAGCAGTATATGAAAGTCGACTTCTCCACATCCTCACCCACACTTGGTAAGGTCAGTGTTTTTAACTTTAGCCTTTCTAGTAAGTGTGTGGTGGTATTTCATGGTTTTTATTTGCATTTCTCTAATGACTAATGATGTTAAACATCTTTTCACGTTCTTACTCACCATGATATATCTTCTTTGGTAATCTATTTCCTGTTTTCTAATTGAAATTTTTGTTTTCTTACTGATTTTAGGGAGTTCTTTACGTGTTCTTGATCCAAGTCTTTTTTTAGATATATGATTTGCAAATATTTTCTCCCAGTCATTGGCTTGTCCCCTCATTCTCTTAAGAGTGTATTTCAAACACTTTGCTAAATTTCTATTTATCAGTTTTGTCTTTTATGCATCATATGTTTGGTGTCATTCCTAAGAAATATTTGCCTAATGCAAGGTCATAAAAGTTTCCTACTAAGTTTTTTACTAGAAAGTGTATAGTTGTAGATTTTGCATTTAGTTTTACGATCCATTTTGAATTCATTTTTATATATGATACAAAGTATGGTCGAAGTTACTTGGTTTTTGTTTTGTTTCATTTTGCATGTCTATCCAGTTATGCCCTTACCACTTACTGCAAAAGCCATCCTTTCTCCACTGACTTGTCTTTGCAGCTTTGTGAAAACTCAGTTGTCCATATACCTATGCCATACATATGTGGGTTTACTTCTGGACTTTCTCTTCTATTCCACCAGTCTATTTGTCTGTCTCTGTACCACTATCACACTCTTTTGATTACTGTAGCTTTATAACAAGTCCTGAAATTGGGTGATGTTAGAGGTTGGAAGGGAAAGTATGATCAGCATTGAGGTGTGGCCCCAATTTGTTTTAAAAGAACCAACAAAGGACACCCAAGTGACTCAGTCAGTCATTCATCCAACTTCGGCTCAGGTCATGATCTCAGGGTTTGTGAGTTTGAGCCCCTCGTCGGGCTCTGTGCTAACAGTGAAGAGCCCACTTCAGATCCTCTGTCCCCCTCTCTAACTGCCCCTACCTCACTTGTGCACACACGTGCCCTTTCTCTCTCTCTCTCTCTCTGAAAAATGAATAAACATTTAAAAAGAAAAAAAGGGATCCACTGAATAGCCTTGAAGAAAGCTGTAACACTGTGACATCACCTGAATTCAGATTTTTTTTTTTTACTTCGAAGAAAATTTCATTGTTGTTGTTTATCATTAAACCATGCTGTTCCTATCTCCTGATTGCATTTGTAAAAGAAAGAAAATGCTGGAAAATATTTGTCTATGAATATCTTATGTCTTATCTCTGTATGTATAGCTCAGGTGCTATCAATTGCTACCTGAAAGGATGTGTGTTGAACAGTTGCTTATAAGCGATATAGGTTAAGAATCACAGGACTGCAGAAAGCACATGTAGAAATAATCTTTAATGCAAGAAAAAAAACAGAAAATGAAACGAAGCTGGACTATTGGTGTCCTTTATGCAGTGTTAATTAGGATTGAATAACCCCAGATATGCTGATGTTTGATAATATGTGCTGAGGTAATTTTCCTACTATAATTTTCACCCCCCTCCCCCCCCCATGGGTGGGAATAGAGCCTTCTCTAAATGAAGCAGATACTTCCTCTTCAGCCATGCTAGAGAAAGGCCCCTTAGGACAGAAAATAAGAATTAGGAACTTAGCTCAGACTGAGACAAGTATCCCAACCGAAGACATGGAAATTCTTCAAGTCGATACCTGTCCATGGAGACGCACAGTACAGCAGGCAGGGAGGGCCCTCCTAGAGGACCGGCTTACACAGTAGCTGCAGTAAGGAGCCCTTGTGTTTAAATTAGCCCTTGTGTTGGACTTCCTAGATATTATCCCATGAGACTCAGCAAGATCTTGCTCTAGGAGGCAGCCTGGTTTGCGCTGTGAGAAATGAAGGACGAGGACTGGATGTGGCTTCCTTCTCAGAGGCCTGGGATGAGGGAGTGACAGCAGCAGCTGGCAGAAGGAAGCTGTGCTCAGAGAAGCAACAGGTGGCAGAGGCAGTGACACGCTGTGCACGAGGAGCGGGAAACATTTTTCCTTCCTCCTTTCTTGGTTCTTTGGCTGGTTTAATAATTCAGTTGACATAAGACCAATTAACAGGGGAAAAACACATTTTATTTTGTATGTACAGGAGCCCCATAAAAATAGGAGACCCAAAGGCAATTGAGCAGTTGGGGCTTATATGCTATCCTGAGCTAAGGAATAGGACGGGGTCTGGGGCTTCAAAGGGGAGGGCAGCTCACAGCAAATATTTGGTAATCAGCCATTTGCCCTACCATCCAGATAAAACCTTTTTCAGATGAAACGTTATTTCTGGTAATAGCTCTCTTTCTGGGCCAGGCCCCCTATCTAAAGTCTTTTAGGCACTTATGAGAGAGATAAAACTTTTTCCCCCGAGTCTTACATCATCTCGATTGCCTGGTGGCATAATCCACATGCCAAAGTGGCACACAGTGGGTGGCATAGCCTGCTCCCCTTCAAGGGGAACATGGGAAACCTGCCACCAAACGTGGAAAAGCACTGAGGAATCCTCAGAGTGTTGGTGGTTTGATGAGAAAGCATAAAGTCTGGGATCATTTTGAAGGAGAATAGAAAAGAGAATTTAACAAGGAAACATAGTTTGTGTTCAAATCCTGGCTCTGCCACATATTAGCTGAATTAACTAAGGCAAGTAATTTATCTTCCTGTCCCTTAGTTTCCTTATCTGTAAAATGGGTATAATAGTAATCCTATTATTGGGGCGCCTGGGTGGTTAAGCATCTGACTTCAGCCCAGGTCCTGGTCTCACAGTTCATGGGTTCGAGCCCCACGTTGGGCTCTCTGCTGATAGCTCAGAGCCTGGAGCCTGCTTTGGATTCTGTGTCTCCCTATCTCTCTGCCCTTCACCCACTCAGAGTCTGTCTCTCTCTCTCTCTCTCTCAAAAATAAATAAACATTTAGGGGCGCCTGGGTGGCGCAGTCGGTTAAGCGTCCGACTTCAGCCAGGTCACGATCTCGCGGTCCGCGAGTTCGAGCCCCGCGTCGGGCTCTGGGCTGATGGCTCAGAGCCTGGAGCCTGTTTCCGATTCTGTGTCTCCCTCTCTCTCTGCCCCTCCCCCGTTCATGCTCTGTCTCTCTCTGTCCCAAAAATAAATAAACGTTGAAAAAAAAAAAATAAAAAAAATAAATAAATAAACATTTAAAAAAACTTTTTAAAAATAGTAACACTATTATAAATAGGTTGTTCTGAGAAGGACATGAGTTAATACATATAAAGTTTGTAGAATAGTGTTAAACAAATGAAAGGTCATTGTTGACATAGATCAGTAAGGGTTCACCAAAGCATTTATTGGTGGAAATGTAGTCATGATGCAGTTAATGAAAATGTTATAAAATAATGTACATTTTAATCAATGCTGTCAATATATTCAGAGATACAAAGAGAAATTATGGAAAAACATAGTCCAATGTCTCTAGACTGGGAGATTACAGGCCCTTTTAATTTTTTCCTACTTCTAATTTTTTTTAAATTTATTTATTTTGAGAGAGAGAGAGAGAAAAAACACGAGTGGGGGAGGGGCAGAGAGCGAATCCCAGTCAAGCTCTGCACTGTCAGCACACAGCCCGACATGAGGCTTGAACTCACAAACCCATGAGATCATGACCTGAGCCGAAACCAAAAGTTGGATGATCAACTGACTGAGCCACCCAGGAATCCCTTTCCTACTTCTAGAATTAGCTATAGTAAACTTTTATAATTAAAAAAAATACATTTTAATACACAATGAAAGAGCAATACAAAAATTCTAGAAAGCTGATTGATAAAAATTAGATCCTTCAATATGCCCCTAAAAAATTAATTTTAAGTTTAAAATGCTCTGAGAATTCAGAGGAAAAGTCCCAATTTGACTCTTTACTAGTGTGATGTTTAACAGTTATAGTGCCTGCTGGTATCCAGCTATCCTTTTTTTTTTTTTTTTTTTTTTTAATGTTTATTTGAGAGAGAGACAGAGTGTGAGCAGGGGAGGGGCAGAAAGAGAGGGAGACATAGAATCTGAGGCAGGGTCCAGGCTCCGAGCTGTCAGCAGAGCCCAAAACGGGGCACGAACTCACCAATCCTGAGATCATGACCTGAGCCAAAATCAGATGCTTAACTGACTGAGCCACCCAGGTGCCCGTATGCAACTATCTTTTTAAACATGATTCCATCCTTGTCAGCAAAGGATACTATGCTAGAGCCACTCTCCGTGAATAGGAAGGGAATTGACAGAATTAAAAATAGTCACTTGGCACAAAAGCAGCTATACATTAACCTCATCTTGAAACACTGGATAAGACTGACCACTCAGGGGGCGCCTGGCTGGCTCAGCTAGTTAAGCATCAGACTCTTGATCTCAGCTCAGGTCATGTTCTCATGGTTCAAGAGGTCAAGCCCTGCATTGGGCTCTGCACTAATAGTGAGGAGCCTGTTTGGGATTCTCTCTCTGCCCCTCCCTCACTCTCTCTCTCAAAAAAATGAATAAATAAGCATAAAAATATTAAAAATAAGACAAAATCCTCTTGTGGAAGGTGCCATCTCTTATAGGAAAGAAAGGAACATGCTTATCTCCAAAGACAAAGGGTCGCCCAGAAGGACATTTCCCGCCAATAACTACCTTAACTCATACTCTGACCTATTGTATTTCTACAAAACTGCCCACTCTCTGTCAAACCTCGCATAAAATATTCAGGTGTGTGTCTTTGGGTCTTCATTTCCTTAATGAAGGCTCCTGTGTCATGTAAACTTATATAAATGTGTATGCTTTTCTCCTATTAATCTCTGCCACTTTAATTTTCAGACCCAGCCAGACACCCTCAGAGGGTCAAGAAAAACTTTTTCTTCCCTTACAATATACAAATAAAGGTGAATGCAATTGAAAGGCATGATACCCAGCAAATATCTGTAACTGAGGGCCCATTTATCCAGAGTGATTTAAAAAAAAAAAAAATTCTATGAAAATGACCATCCTCTGTGAATGGTGACTGAATCTAAGTCAGATTTTACACTTGGAAGACACTTTGTTTTGATGGTGATGTGTCCTTCTCCTTCTTCAAATGCAGGGAAAACTCCTTGAGCACCGCCTCAGCCTTTATTATAGAAGTCCTGCTTTGTAATGGAGTCATTATCTTTCTGAGGACTGAGTAAGAGAAAGTGTTCCTTCTTTTTTGTATTGAAGTGCCTGCTCCTTGACTCAGTTATTAAAATGAGGGAGCAAATAGCTCCTTGTTCTAATTTTCCTTATCAGCCTCCACAGGGCCCATTTCAGGCTGTCTGTGAAGTGTTAGAATGCAATTGTGTGCTTGAATAAAAAGGAGAAACTGAATTAGAGCCTCTTAAGACCATTATATTGTCTTATTTAGTGACACTGTTTGCCTCACCATTACTAAGCAATGAGCTGAGTGTTCTTCCTGAGTAATAATAATAATATCCCCATTTAACTAGCACTTTAGACTTTGCAAAGCACTTTTGCATACTTTATCCCTTTTGAGCCATTCAACAATGCCAGAGCTGATCAGGAGGGCATTATGATCATTAGTTTATAAAGGAGGGGACTGAACTGTGGTTAAGTTATCGTTTAAAACTTGAAAGCCAATATTTGAAAGCAGATGAGCCTGGTATTAAAGCTGAGCTTGTCCCTAAAACATTAAAAAGATTTTTTTTTTTTTTTAAGTGGGGTGGTGGGGGGAGGTGTGCCTGGGTGGCTCAGTTGGTTAAGCGTCCGACTTTGGCTCAGGTCATGATCTCGAGGTCCATGAGCTGGTGCCCTGCGTCGGGCTCTGTGCTGACAGCTCAAGAGTCTGGTGCCTGTTTCGGAATCTGTGTCTCCCTCTCTCTCTCTGCCCTTACCCCGCTCATACTCTGTCTCTCTTGCTCTCAAAAATAAATAAAATGTAAAAACAAATTTTAAAAAAGAAAAAGATAAGCTCGTCCCACCTTTGGGACAGACAGCATTCCAGCTAATAGGAACTCAATGCTGAGCCTCCCTGATGCTTCTGGGTAGAAGCCCCTGAATCCTAACTTACATGATTACTCTTTGAAAGGACACAAATGAGGTATATCAGAAGCACTTCATATTAGTGAACATAAGCATGAATATTTGTTATTAATCCATACATTATGGAGGACAGGTCATTTTTAAAGGGTTTACATTTTTGAACAGCTTGTTTTAACCATGCATATTTATGTGAATATTTTCATCATCTATGTAGATACTCTGTCATATGCCAAGAAAAGTCCACACTTTATAGAACATTTCAACATTGTCACAAGTGATCTTTGATTATGAATGACTCTAGCACATATATAAGCTGGTTTGCTTCTGTTAGAAACAAACATAATCCTGGATATATTTGTATAAACCAATTTTCTGATAAATCAAGTTTTATGAGAGGTTTTTTCTTATTTTGTATAATTCTCTAAAGAGGCTATTTTATGATGCGAGTAATCTGTCTTTGACTAACTGCACTTATCAATTTGTATTTTGAGTTAAGTATAAGGTTTTCTTCCAGCAGAATGTCCATGAATGACTTTTAGATATTTCAGAGCTTTAGTTTAAGGGGGCGCCTGGGTGGTTCAGTTGGTTAAGCCTCCAACTTAGGCTCAGGTCATGATCTCACAGTTTGTGGGTTCAGGCCCCGTGTCAGGCTCTGTGCTGACAGCTCAGAGCTTGGAGTCTGCTTCGGATTCTGTGTCTTCCTCTCTCTCTGCCCCTTCCCCACTCATGCTCTGTCTCTCTGTCTCTCTCAAAAACAAATAAAGCATTTTTTAAAAATGTAACCCTTTAAAGTCAGCTATAGCATCTGTTGAGTCCCTCCTGGGTGCCATGAATCTATTGCAGACCAAGAATTCGAAGACAAGCATACATACACTTGTGCTCAGGTGTTCACAAACGTAAGTGGGAGAGAAACTAACTTGGGAAATGTTCTAACTTCCCATTGATGGCCTGCAAATTCCCAGAGATTTCTAAAACTATTTACATCATTACCACAGATAGCATCCTATCTTAGCCTGGGGCCTCTGGAAGGTAGAGCCTTGGTAGTATTTTGGTGGGAGGCGGTGAGGTCAAAGCAGAGGGTAAGGAAAAAGGGCAAGGAAGCAAGGAAGGAAGGGATGGGATACACTAAGGCACCGCTGTGTGACCTTCACTTCATAATGAAGCATATTAAAACTGGTTTGAATCAAGCAGTACCAAACTGGCAGTGGTTAGGAGGGGTCCACTGACTGGAGCAGGGGAAAGGTTTTTATAGAGCAGAGATGGAAGCAAAGCAAGGAAATGATTTGACTGGCTATAGCTTGAGCAGGTCCACTATTTGGGAAAGCCTCATTGGCTGTTGTTGGCCGGTTGTCCTCAGGTTTCTATTTCTTAACCTGGAGGCATTACAGGCTTAGGTTTTGGTTTGCTTTAGTAGGTTGCTAAGGTAGAACAACCTCAGTCTACGGGCTTCCTTGTATAAATAAGTCCTCCTCTCCTTCTCTTCTGTTTCCAGCTCTTGGGTTTTTTGAACAAGGGAAAAGAATTAGAGAAAAGTGTTGTCTTTTTATTTATGGATGCTTCTGTGGTCTAAGACATGGATGCCCTCTGGGTGGCAAGTGTCCAAATGCTGGTTCTTCTGTGGAGCCCATGTGTACATCCTTTTCTGGAGGGCTGGGAGTGGAGGGAGTTTCTGCCAAGGCCTCTATTCCACAGAGTTCCTTGATGTGAGAGACATGCCTCAGCCCAGCCTCCCCAACACCCCCTTAGCTCCCACTTATGGTGGTCCACTCCTTGGGCTCTTGCTCCGGGAGTCCCCTCAACCTGGCATCCAGCCCCCTCAGGAAGATGAGAAAGGAAACTACTAGCAAGATGGCTCAAGC
Organism: Lynx rufus; assembly: GCF_022079265.1. Lineage (NCBI taxonomy): Eukaryota > Metazoa > Chordata > Mammalia > Carnivora > Felidae > Lynx > Lynx rufus. The sequence goes on from NW_025814845.1 coordinate 52,058,247, forward strand.
AAGCTACTTCTGGAGCATATACTTGTCAAAGGGGATTCCTTCACACTGTTATGGCAGTCTGAAGGGCTCAGTGATTTTTTTTCCAGGGAAGGGAAAAGTAGGGAAGGGGAGGGAAGGGGAGAAGGTGGGAAAAGAGACAAAAGAAAATGTGTAAAACTAAACACAGGTATCCAGAGCAGCCATTTCAGGGCACGAGACATCCTCAGTCGAAGCTATACATCTTCTTTAATCCTCTCTTCCATTTGATTTTCTGACCTTTGCCCTTTCCACTCAAATCACTAGCAGGTGATTAAATGACTAAAGTTAATCTAATTCCTGTTGTGGTGGTATTGACAAGTCTGAATGATGTAATGGTCTAGCCTACCAGATAACACATTTGCAGTTTACTGGGTCCTTCAAAGCCTTACCTGTAAGGAAGAGGGGTGGGGAAATGTTAATTTTGAACACTATCGCAAATCAATAAGGGAGACATTTTAGATAGGCAAGAGCATTCTTTCAGTTCTTCTTAAATCTATCATTTATCTAAGTTGCTGCTTCCTATCCTTCCTAGAAGCATTAAAATCTATATTTTTACTTACATCAAAGAGAAACATAATCATTTTATAAGATTTTTGTGGCACATCTTGAGATAATTGGAGACGTCCTAATGTGCCACAAAACCAAGGATTGAAATTCCCTGTACTAAGTGGTTTGGTAATTTATGAAAAACTTACGTATTAAGGTACTTCCAAAATGAGACCAAATACTCAAATTTTCCCTCTAGAGCCTTGGTTCTAATCCTTAAATTATTCCGATCCGCTTTTGCAGGCGCTACATGTGACAACTGAGCTATATTTGCTAGAGATACTATAAATTAGATGGTGTGTTATGTCTTTTTCTTTGATAAAGTTAAACTCTAACCATTAGTCAGAAACTGATTTAAGTAGATTACAGGTCCAGAGCGCCACCTGCTGGTATAATATGTACACTCATGCAACTTTCCTTGATTATAGCTAATACTCTGGTCATTTTTCTATTCCCAAAAATCACAAAAATAAATTTTAATTTCAGAAAAGATGTAATTAACATAAATTAAAATGTGTATATTATTTTTCTGAATTAACATCTTATAAGGAAAAAAAAGTCACTGAACTCAGATAACCTAACTTGGCTCTACCAATTTCTAGCCAGAGAATGATGAACAAGCTTTTAATGTCATTGAGCCTCAGGCTTCTAATCTGTAAAACTGGGTTTAAAAAAGACTGTTCTGGATGAAATACAATACCATAGAGTCTGAGGAAGGACAAAAAGTACTGAGAGTTGAGGAATGAATGTAGAATGAAGAATTTACTTACATTGATCCCAAGTCCTGCAAGATAAGATTTGCAGTTTGGTGGAAAAATAAGAGAAGAAGGTACTGCAAGAAACTAAAAGACACTGTGCAAGGGATGTACGTCCCTTAGGAATTTATGTAAAATGCTTCTTGTATGCCCAATCTTTAGATTAAAAATATATAGCTGCCTCTTTTAAAAAAAAAGTGTTTTTAGTAGGAAAAAACCCCTAACATCTAGACTTAGGAAAACATGAAAGGCAAGAGACTAGAGATCACAATGAGATGAGAGAAAAGGTAAACTGCAAATAAGGAAGTAAGTGGTTCGGAGGCTAGGACAGACAGGGATTCATCCCCGAGCATCCAGATGAAGACAATGTCACAAGTGTGGGTAAAAGTATATGTCACAGGGGTAGAGGTACCACTAGGTTAGGTGTTGGCTGAGTTGTCTAGTGGATATTGGTTGGTCAATGGCAGCAGAGAGAAAAGAGCATCAGCAGGTGTCAATGTCATTATGAAATATAAGGGAGAAGCTAATACAACAAGTAGGAAGAGAAGACGGTATAGGCAGATGACATCAGTGCCAAAGCAGGTGTAATTTTTGCTTGAGGACAGCAGTTTCCTCATCAAATATGTATATGTATATGTATATGTATATGTATATGTATACACACACACACATATATATATATGTATGTATATGGAGAGAGAGAGAGACCCAAAAGTCATAGTGTAGTTTAAGTTTTAATAACTCCAAAATTATAAATGCTACCAACTTGCAAAAAAATCATTTCAGGGTTTAACTATTTAAATTTTATTCACTCTTATTTAGTTTTGTGGTTTTTAAATACAAATTTCTAATGTTAACTTGTAGTTTCAGTCAGAGTTTGCCATCTTCAATCAGAGGAACTGAAAATATTTATTCAGCCAAGACTGATGAAGACCATCCAACCTACTGAGATTCATAAGCACCCCCTAGCAACAGTGGGGGTGATTTTGATTCCTATTTCATAGGAATAATTATTTGATACAGGAAGGTTGGGTTGAGTTTCCTCTCCTTCTCAGTATGGCCAGCTTCATCCAGACACACATATTCATGTATTCACTCATACGTTCAGAGACCAGTTCAAAAGCTATAAACTTGGGAAAGCTTCCCAGTTTGTTCCTGCAGATGCGCAAAACAGCTGGTCAACTGTTAAGATGTAGCACTGTCTCAATTTCAAAAACTAAGGTCATACTCCTGGGAAATTTTTGCTAAATGGACCAGGTAATAACTTAGATTTCCTGGCTTTTAACTGGTTCTTTCTCCCTTGTAAAAAGAAATCAGCTACATTGAAACATATGTTAATAAAAACTACCATCAACTTTACCATGTAAATGGTATATGCCATATGTTAGTTTGTGTCAGTGTATTGTTTATTAAACATTATACTATGTGGAAAACATATTTTTTAATGTTTTATTTTATTTTCGAGAGAGACAGAGCGTGAGCAGGGGAGGGCAGAGAGAGAGAAAGACACAGAATCAGAAGCAGGCTCCAGACACTGAGCCTGCACAGAGCTCTGCACAGAGCCGGACACAGGGCTCGAACCCATGAACCGTGAGATCATGACCTGAGCCGAAGTTGGACGCTTAACCAACTGAGCTACCCAGGCACCCCAGAAACACATTTGCTTATAAAAGTACAAGACTTGAGGTCATGCTGCTAATTTCAGCATGTGTTCAGGGGTGGTAAAATAGAATTGCTAAAAAGCATGAACTCTGGACTCAGACTACCTGGGTTCTATCTTCTAGCTAGCTAGGTCATCTTTGGTTAACCATCCTGAGCCTCAATTTCTTCTACTATAAAACGGGGATGGTAATAATACTCCTCATCTTACAGGTTCATGAAGAGAATTTAAAGAGGGAACATCTGGAAGGCTATAGCAATGCAACAGAAAGGTTGTTACTTATAGTACAATTAGTTCTACCTTCAGTCCATCATCCCTCTCCTGCCCAACCCCCCACCAATCCACATGCTAGCCTCGCCTGTCTCAGCAATCATTTGAAGTGGGAAATTAAACCTAGCATACAAATCTTCTTTTTCCAAAATCACTCTAGAAAATAATGCTCCTTTTTCTTTGATCTTCTTTCTCTACATAAGAAGTTGGGGCTTAAATGTAAGACAATTAAATTCATTTTAATTTCAGGGGGATCTGAGCATATTTGAGCCCTGTGTCTACTCACTGTAATCGACTTTAAACGTTAGATTCTAGTTCTTAGACCAAAAAGAATTGTGGATTTATTCTTGGCAAGCCAAATTCTCATTCCTTGGTGTTCCCTGGATACAAATGAAATGGAGATTATTAAAAGGTTAAAATATTTTTGGAAACTGTAACTATTATGCCTAGCTTTAACTAATTAACCCTTCCATTGAATTAATGACAGGGTTAATTAGCTCATAGAGAATACATCATTTAGTTTGGAGGGGGAAAAAGCCTTGGAGATTAGAGTCATCCTTTTGCCACCTTGTGGTTTCATTTGCACACTGCATTGTGTTAAACAGATCTTTATAAAAGCTGAATAGATACACTGTTCATCTATGTAATATTAATGTATCTCAGCATGATATTTAAAGCTGCCACTTAAAAATACTAGATGATTTCATTTGGTCCCTGTTTTTCAAAATGCCAGATATTCAAAAGTTCAGTCCCGATAACCTTTTAAAGGGGAGAATATTTTGTATACATTGGCAATAAATGACATAAAACATGAGAAACTGCCGAGTTTAAGAAGGAAGACTAAAATTTGCACAGTTCTGCGGGTTTCTTACTTAGAAGCTAGTCTCTGCAAGTGTATCGTTCCTACTTATTATCAGTAAAACTACTGATATCCCTGGAAGCTATAATCAATACGATTTCTTACTTGAAGACAAAGTGTAGTTGTGGGATGCTATTGTTAGTTTGTTAACTTTCTATTCTTACATCCAGACGGCCATTTTCTGCACCTCCCCCACATCACTCTAACTGCTGACAAGGCGAGAGCCCTAATGTCCCTTTCATCTTCAGTCGCCGCATTGGCTGGAGGACACAACTCCAGGGTATCAGTGCCAAACTCAAGAAAACCTTTAGGTTCTATATTTTCTGGTGCACTTTTATTTCCACCATACACTTGAATCATACTCTTATTTACGTAGCACATATAAAACAAAAATTCTCCTATGTTTCCATGGCTCCAACAGAGAACTACCAGAGATGACCTTTGAAACTAAAACAGAATCCACAACTTAAGCTAATCTGTAATTTCCCAACTAAAATGCTAACTGAACATTAGACTACAAACCATGCAAAATGTACTGAATTAAATAACAATAATTCTGCAGTTCAGTCACTTGGATTGGGCTCAGCCAATGGCTCTTCTGGTCTTCACCACCTCACACATACATCTCTGGTCATTTGCTGGGTTGGCCAGAAGGTGGTTGGTCTTTGAGGAGCTTAGTTGGGACTACTTGTCTCTGTTACCCATTGTCTCTCACCCCTCAGCAGGCTCACCTAGGCTCATTCTCATGCCGTCAGAGCAGGTTTCCAAGGCCAAAACTGAGAAGTATTCAAGGACTCTTGAGACCTATGCTCAGATTTGGTACACTATCACATCTGCTGCGTTCTATCAGCCAAGGTGAGTCACAAGGCCTGCAAAGTCACGTTGTAAGGGCATATATCCAGGCAAGAGTGAAGGATTATTGTGGCTTTTTTTTTTTTTTTTGGTCAATCTGCCATGTATATACCCAACACATGTAATTGCATCATCTTTAGTCAACACTGTCAAGTGACTATTAATAGACATAGAGGAAGAAATTGATAGCAATACAATTATAGTAGGGGACTTTAACACCCCACTTACAACAATGAATAGATAATTCAGACAGAAAATCAATAAGGAAACAGTGGCTTTGAATGACACATTAGACTAAATGAACCTAACATATATATTCAGAATATTCCATCGAAAATCAGTGTAATATACATTGTTTTCAAGTTCATATGGAACATTCTCCAGAACAGATCACATGTTAGGCCACAAAACAAGTCTCAATAAATTCAGAAAGATTAAAATCATATCATGCATCTTTTCTGACCACAACAGTATGAAACTAGAAATCAATCAAAAACAAAAATAAAACTGGAAGGAACACAAATACATGGAAGCTAAATAACATACTAATAATCCGTAAATGGGTCAACCAAGAAATCAAAGAGGAAATCAAAAAATACATGGAGACAAATGAAAATTAAAACACAACAGTCCAAAATCTTTAGGATGCAGCAAAAGCTGTTCTAAGAGAGACGATTATAGCAGTATAAGCCTACCTCAAGAAACAAGAAAAATCTCAAACAACCAACCTTACACCTATAGGGACTAAAAAAGAACAAACAGCCCACATTCAGTAAAAGAAGGAAAGTAATAAAGATTAGAATAGAAATAAATGAAATAGAAACAATAAATAAATAAATAACAGATCCAGTGAAAACAAGAGTTGTTTCTTTGAAAAGATAAACCAAATTAATAAAACTGTATATTAACTTTCTAATAAAACTCTATATATTATACATATATATATATATATAATGGAATATTACTCAGCCATAAAAAAGAATGAGACCTTTCCTTTTACAAAATGGACCTGAGGGTATAATGCTAGGGGAAATAAGTCAGTCAGAGAAAGACAAATACCATAGGATTTCTCTCATGTGGAATTTAAAAAAAGAAAAAAGAAAGAAAGAAAGAAAGGAACAAAGGGGAAAAAGACAAACAAAAAACAGACTTTTAAATAGAACAAACTGATGGTTACCAGAAAGGGGGGGGGGGATGTTGTGAAATAGATAAAGGGGATCAAGAGCACACTTATCTTGGTGAATAATGAGTAGTGTATAGAATTGTTGAATCATTATATGGTACATTTGAAACTAAGAAAATAAACTAAATTAAAAAAAAATTTTAACAAAAAAACATGAATACTTTCAAACTGGTTCCCATTCAGTTTAGGACAGCTGACTCCTGGTGTTACCAAGAAGCTAATAATATTTATGTGGAAACTTATTCAAATCATTTTCACAAACTATTTTAACCTGAGCATACTGTACACTTACTTCACAGGCTGTAACTAGGAAGTAATAATTACCATCAGTGCCATGCAGAAAAACAATGTATTCTAGTGAGGAAAGCAGAGAACAAAAAGCAGATAAAACATTTGCATTTTAGTGCCACCTGTGACTCCCTAAAATTGTGTCTTCAGGTTAAACCTAAGGACCAAGTAGTTTTCCAAATTCATAAACTCCACTCGACCAAAACAAGAGAAACCAATGGAATGAGGAAAGGTATATCTGGTGATGCTAAAGAAGAAGGCAAATGGTTTTCCTGAAATATTCTTTTGGGGGGTTAGCCTGATAGAACAGAAAGAGTACTGGGTTGAGAAACAGAAAGCCTGGACTCTATTCCTAGCTCTACCACTTACTGACGACCTTGGAAAGATCTTGATATCTGTAAGGTTATGTTTATTCATTTCCATAAGTTAAAGCACTAGATTTCAAAAACCCCTGCCAACTCTTAAAAAAAAAAAAAAAAAGGTATGCTGAATTCACCATGTAATCACTGTGCCTAGTTCCCATCCTTCCTCACCCTCCCACTCCTACCTCCCACCCATCACAAAAAACAAATCCAAAACTATGTGTGGAGAATGGCCTCAATCCAGCTGGGCCAAGTGTACTTGCAATGTAAATGGGAGATTTCAATATGCTAACGTTGGGAGGGAGTGAGTCTTGTTTGACAGTCAGACTACATGACAGACAAGACAAGACAAGACTGCCAACAACCTCCTGGATGTGTGACTGGGGTGGCGGGTGCAAAGAATGACAGTGACATGAAGGAAATAAAGGCTTTTCCCAGGAAACAGATGATCCAACAGAGAATAAAAATGAAGTTGTTTTGAACAAGGTAGATAAGACTTCAAGATAAACTCCTTGAATAGCTGCAGGAATAAGGTTTGAAAGCCAAAGGTTAGAAGAGGAGAACAGAGAATATAACTCAGGGAGCTGAATGGGGCTGTGTGCCAGAAAAGGGGAAGTTCAGAGAGATTTCTAGGAATGAAGTTCCAGGAAAGAACCAGAGCTCAGTTCAATTCAGTAGATTAAACAAATCTGTATGGAGACACTATTTTATGCCAAACAATATTCTTGCAGTAAAAGGAATTTTTGAAATACATATTCTTGTCCTTGTTGAGCATTTTAGTAAGGGAAGACAGACCATAAGCAATATAAATAAGCAAATAAATACGAATTAGAAAGTGCCAGGGGTTATGGGGATAAATAAAGCTGCAAAGAGGCTCACAGGTGGGATCAAGTAGGTTGCAATTTTAAACAGCACAGTCAGGGAAGGTTTCAAGGAGAAGGAGGCATTTGAACAAAGACAAGGAAGGTGTGAGGGGGTTAGACAGGTGGGCATCGTGGGAAAGATAGGCAAAGCAGAGCATGCCTTGTATATTCTAGGTGTAGAGAAGCCAGTGTAGCTGGAATGGGGTGAGTGGATGGAGACGTGCAAGAAATCAAAGAGGAGAGCTGGTGTGGGGGGGATGTTGGAAAGCCACTGTAAGGACTTGAACTTTTACTTGGAGTCTCCTGGGAAACCAGAAGTCTGGCTTCTTTGAGCAGAAGTCTGGCTTGACTGCCATGGGGCTTTGGGCTCAGTGTGGCCTGGCTGGTTCATAAACAGTATATAAGAAGGTCTCTTCCAATTTAGTTCAGTCTCTGGTTCTCCCAGAGGGTTTTCCGCCTCTCAGAGTGGAGGGTCAGCTTAGGTAACGAAGGAGGGGCATCTCCGCCCATGTTGATCTCTGAGGTATCCTAGCACCTCGCCTGGGTCTCACTTGTGAGCATCCTTCTTTCAGCCTTTTTCAGCTGAAGGATCTGAGTGCTGACTATTCTGTCAACACTGCCCACATCGGTGGTCTCCTCCACCACTGTGACTGGCTTTTGCCCTGACCCTCATTGACCTCTGTGACTTTCCCATGACCCCCATGAGCCTCCAGCGTTGAGCTATCTACCTGCAAGCAACGTAGTCCCACACTTCTGGACACATCCCACATACCCCAGAAGGACATAGGAACCATCTTCATCCCCTTCACGCCACTCATAAGTGTCAGGGAATCAAGTAGGGTAAATCCCCCACAACCACTTCACGCTGGGGAAGGACTGCTGGACCTCTCTACCCAGATTCTCTGATGGAAAACCAGCCACAAAGATACTCTGCTTTCAATTGCCCAAACTTCTCTTCCCCCCAATCCAAGGTTTATACCTTGAGGTGGGGACAGGGAGTAGGCCCTACACCTACCTCCATTCTGCAACTCTACCCTCTCTTCCCCATGTAGGCTCCTGCCTGAGCTGAAAAAAAAAGGGGGGGCACCTCTCCCCTTCTGTGTAATACATGCCTTGATATAGCCTGCATTCTGTCTCCTCAATACCTTGGTCTCAGGGTCCTTTTACACTCTTGAAAAATTTGAGGACCCCAAAGAGCTTTTGTGTGGATTGTATCTATTAAAATTTAATGTATTAACAATTAAAATGGATAATTTTTAAGTGTTTATTTCCAAATTATTTAAATTATTTTTTAACTAGCAATAAACCTATTACATGTTAACATAACACATAGTATTTCATAAGGAAAAAAAACACATTTTCAGAAAGTGTGGCATTATTTCATGTTTTTGCAAATCTATATCTACTTAATAGATGTCTTTGTTCTGCTGCTCTAACAAAACTACCATAGACTGGGTGACTTAAACAATAGAAATTTATTTTTCACAGTTCTGGAGGCTGGGGAGTCCAAGGCTACATCAGCAGTCAGCAGATTCAGTGTCTTGTGACCTAACCTTGGTCTGCAGATGATTGAAGACCTGCTTACTGTGTCTCACTTAGCAGGGAGGGAAGGAAGAAGGAAGAGGGGGCAGAGAGAGAGAACACTGTCCTGTCTGTTCTTATAAGGGCACTAATCCCATCATGTGGGCTCCACCTTCATAAGCTAATTACTTCCTAAAGACTCCATATACCATCAAATTGGGGACTGGGGTTTCAACATATGAATTTTAGGGAGACACAAACATGCATCCATAACAATAGAAGACAGCCGGATTCTCACCTCTGGGTCTGCATTCAGTGTGCTGCAACATGTTGTTTTGGTTGAAATACACCAAGAAAATCTGGTCACACAGATATGTGTTTGGAAAAAGGAGAGGTACTTTAATAACCTTTTCAGATTATAGTGTATATTCTTCTTTGATACTATGAGAAAACTTGGCAAGTGGTAGCATCTTAAATGTTAGTTGCAATGTTACATCTGAAATGCACATTATCGAACTTTCTGAACTCCATTATATTAAGCTCCATTGGTTTCTCTTATACTTAGAATGGATCTTTTATCCATATATGATTTTGCACCACACGTGGCTCATTTAAACATATTGGTTCACTGAGTTACACAGATCTTCCAGTGTTAGCACATTTCACTCTAGCATATCAAAAACTCATGTTTATTTAGGAAGCAGTTTACAGCAGATCACGGATACAAGCTGGCAGATACAAGTCTCCAAGTCTTCAAAGAAAATTCTAATTCTCACCTGAAAGCTCAAATTTATTATTGGACACAATATTCTCAGTTTCCTTGTTTTTACAGGCTCATTTAATTAAGTTTAAAAACATGTCCGCCCAATACCTAAGTCTGAATAACAATAGCCTCTATCAGTCACTCAGGTAAAAATGATGTTCCCTGAAAAAAGTGGCTGGTTCAGCTCACAGCTCAAGCATAAGTGCTCTTCCTCCAGACAGCCATGGTACTTTTTAAAAAAAATAGTTCTTTTGAGATAAAATTCATGTGCATACAGTTCATTCAAAGTGCAAAACTCACTAATTCTTGGTACATTCACAGAGTTGTGCATCAGGCATCATCACCACTATAGATTTTAGAACATTTTCAATCCCTGTGTAAAGAAAATCACCACCCTTCTTTACACATCATTCTCCAATTCCTCTTTCCCCACCAGCACTAGGCAACCATGAATAAAGTTTCTGTCTCATAGATTTACCTATTCTAGACTTTTTATATAAACAAAATAATGTGGTCTTTTGTGACAGGCCTCACTCCCTTAGCATAATGTTTTCAAGGTTTATCCAAGTTGTAGCATGTATCAGCATCATGTTTATGGCCAAATAATACCCCACTGTACAGATATCCAGATTTCACATACGCACTCATCCGTTGATAGAGTTGGGTTTGTTTCCACTTCAGAGTTATTATGAATATTGCTGCTATGAACATCTGCATACAACTTTTTGCATGAATACATATTTTCATTTTTCTTGGGTATATATCCAGAAGTGTGATTGCTGGATCATATGATAACATAGGTTAACTATTTAAAGACCTATTAGACCATGTTCCAGGCAGCTGCGCTGTTTTTCATCCCCACCAGCATTTCATGAGGGTTCTGATTTCTCCACATCCTTTCCAAGACTTGTCTTTATCTGTGTTTTTTATACTAGCCATCTTTAATGGTTATGATATATCACTACGGTGTCAATTCACATTTCTTTAATGGTTAATGATGTTGAGCATCTTTTCATGTGATTATTGGCCATTTGTACAAATCTTTGGTGAAATATCTTTTCAAATTATTTGCCCATTTTAAAATTGGATTATTTGTTTCTTTATTATTTAATTGTAGAAGTGCTTTATATATCAGATATACAAGGGTCTCTCTTTATTTTTTTTAATTTATTTTTGAGAGAGAGAGAGAGGGCACAAGTGAGTGAGGGGCAGAGACAGAGGGAGAGAGAGAGAATCCCACGCAGGCTCTGGGCAACGCAGAGCCCAAAGCAGGGCTCCAGTTCACGCAATTCAGGACTCAAACTCACGAACCACAAGATCATGACCTGAGCCAAAGTTGGATACTTAATCGACTGAGCAACCCAGGAGTCCCAAAGATACCAATCTCTTATCAGACTTACAGTTTGCAAATATTTTCTCCCATTCTACGAGTCTTTTACTTTTATTAATTTTTTAAAAATATTTATTTATTTTTGAGACAGACAGAGACAGAATGCGAGTGGGTTAGGAGCAGAGAGAGAAGGAGACACAGAATCCAAAGTAGGCTCCAGGCTCCAAGCTATCAGCACAGAGCCCCACATGGGGCTCGAACTCACGGGCCGTGAGATCATGACCTGAGCTGAAGTCAGACACTCAACAGACTGAGCCACCCAGGCGCCCCAAGTCTTTCAATATTATTAATGATGTTTGTTGAAGCATAGTTTTCGTGATGTCTACTTTGTTGTAGAATGAATGTTTGTATGCCTTCAAAACTCATACATTGAAATCCTAATTCTCAATGTGTTGGTATTTGGAAGTGAGGCCTTTGGGAAGTAATTAAGTCATGAGTGGAGCCACCATGATGGAATTAGTGCCCTTATATAAAGAGACAGAAGGGAGATTCCTTCCCTCCTCCATTCCCTTTCTATGTGAGGTCACAGTAAGCAGAACTCTGCTGCAAACCAGGAGGTGGGACCTCACCAGATACCGAATCTGCTAGTGCATTAATCTTGGACTTCTTACCTCCAGAACTGTGAGGAATAAATTTCTGTTGTGTAAGCCACCCAGACTATGGTTGTTTAAGCCACCCAGAATAAGACAACTTTAATCCAAGTGTTGTTCTCTCCCCATGTACTTTCTTGCACACTATTTGTGTTAGGGTTCTCCAGAGAAACATAACATATAGAGATATATATATAGGATACATAGGATATATGTAGAGATATAGATATTTATTATAGGAATTGGCTCTCACAATGACAGAGACTGAGAAGTGCCACAATCAGCCATCTGCAAGGTGGAGAACCAGGAAAGCCAGTGGTGTGTCATTCCAAGTCTGAAGTCTTGAGAATCAGGAAGCTAATGGTGTAAAGTCACAATCTGAATCCAAAATCCTGAGAACCAGGGGCCCCAGAGTCCAAGGGCAGGAGAAGATGGATGTCTCAGCTCAAGCAGAGAGAGAAAGAGGATTTGTCCTTCCTTAGCCTTTTTGTTCTATCTGGACCTCTAAACATGCCCACCCACTCTGGAGAGGACCATCTGTTTTACTCAGTTCATCACTCAAATGCTAATCTCTTCCAGAAACACCCTCACAGGGATACCAGAAATAACATTATACTAGCTATCTACGTATCCCTTAGCCTAGTCAGGTTGACACATAAAACTAACCATCCCACTATTACTCAAAGCCATCTTCCACCACAGCAATGCGGGGTCACAGGGAGTGAGGTGAATCAGAATAATCTCCAGCATTTTTCTGATAGAGATACCAAAGAAAACACAGCATGTGAAATAGTACAAAACTAGAATAGGCCATCTACCTATTTTTCAGTAGGAGAGATTGAAAGATGTACATAGAGAGAGAAAGAAAGACCCAGAATGCTCTCTTCTCAGAGCTGAATCTCAGTTTCTAGTCCCGAGTCTCTACTTCCTGCAGTTTTTCCTTCTAGTGAACTGCTACAATATCCTCCCAATAACATCAGCCAATATTTTTTTCTTTCTGCTAGAATTGGGTGGGGGTCACCTGGAAGTAAAAGTGACTGGACATTTCAGTGCTTTCTTATTATTGGAGCACCCTGTGGAATTAGAGGTATAGCAGCATCAGTGGGGTTAGAGTGAAACACCAGTGGGAGAACACATTTCTAACATGGTAGGAAGTCTGGATGTGTGATTTCTCAGTGAGTCAGTGGAGATGCAGCAGCTGATATTTTGATAAACAAAGGTATCTTACAAATCACCTTAACCTTGATCATAAAAAAATCCATTGGTTACCAAAAAGTTACTTTAACTCTGTTGTCCAATTGCAATTCATTAATTGTTTTAATGAAAAAAGACGACTAAGAAAACATCAATGATACCACTTCACATCTACTTGGATGGCTATAATTTTTAAAAATACAGAAGATAAAAAGTGTTGGCAAGGACATAGACAAATTGGAACCCTAGTGCATTGATGCTGGGAATGTAAAAATGTAAAATGGTGTGTCTGCTGTGGAAAACAATTTAGTGGTTTCTCAAAAAGTTAAACATAAAATTTCCAATAACACAGACATTCCACTCTGATGTATATACCCAAAATAACTGAAAGCAGTGGGATTGGGTAACTGTCCACAGGGCTGCTGCAGCAAATCACTGCAAACTTGGTGATTTAAAACAACAGAAATGTACTCTCACTGTTCTAAGTGGCTAGAAGTCTGAAATCAACGTGTCAGCAGGGCCACACTCCCACTGAAGGCTCTAGGGGAGCATCTATCTTGGCCTTTTCCAGACTGTGGTAGCTGTTGACATCCTTTCTTTAGCCTCCCTAGCATAACTCAAATCTATGCTTCCATCTTTATGTGGCTTGTGGGTGTCATTTTCTATCTTTTAGAAGGACACTAGCATTGGGTTTAGGGCCCACCCTAATCCACGGTGCTCCCATCTCAATTCTTAACTTTTTAAAAGTTTATTTATTTATTTTGAGAGAGAGAATAAGCAGAGGAGGGGCAGAGAGAGATAGCGCAGAGCCTGACCCGGGCTCGATCTTACAAAGCATGAGATCATGACCTGAGCCAAAATCAAGAGTGGGATGCTTAACTGAGACACCCAGGTGCCCCACAATCCTTAACTTAATTGCATATGCAAAGATCCTTATTTCCAAATGAGATCAATCATGAGGTTCCAAGTGGACATGAATTTAGGGGACACTATGCACCCTGTACACTAATGAAGGGAATAGGCCTCAGAGAGATTTGGATTCAAAGTCCCAAATCTTCCCCTTTCTAACTCTGTGACCTTAGCAAGGCATGTCTTTCTGGGTCTCAACACTGGAAATGTTAATTATATTCTGTTATAATATTTTGATATGATTTTAAGTGTTTAATTATATAACTAAAAAGGGAGGAAAATCAAGTAGTGGAAAAGAGACAATGCTTCATGATTTTTTCTTTTTTAGATACTCTGAAGAGTTTAATATTAAAAATTGTGACATTTTTGGTCCTCAGATGATATAGACTAATAAAGATAATGAATATATTGCTGAAATACATACTTGAAGGAGTTAATTTAAATAATAAAATTCAATACAATTAATGACATTTTCAGTGTCATCAAAACTGTTTTTGCTGATCTCTCATTCCAAATCCTGTTTTGAATTTATTTCCTCTAAATAAGTAGTAACCAGTATGAAATGATACTATCTTGTAATCACTTTTGTGGGCTGAATTGTGTCCCTGAAAAGTTCATCTATTGAAGCCCTGACCCCCAATACCTCAGAATGTGACTGTATTTGAAAATAAACCTTTAAAGAGGTAATTAAATTAAAATGAGGTCAAAAGAGTGGGCTCTAACCAAATATAAATAGCATCCTTATTAAGAAGAGGAATTTGGACACAGATACACACACAGAGGAAAGACCATATGAAGACACAAAGAACTCATCTACAAGCCAAGAGAAAAAATCAACCCTGTTGACACATTGATCTTTTTGCCTCCACACCTGTGAGAAAATTAATTTCTCTTCTTAAAGCTGCCCAGTCTGTGGTACTTTGTTATGACAGTCATAGCAAACTGATCCACTTGCCATTCATTTTTTATATATCACACTAAAATCTGAACATATTCATAATTTTCTCTACGATCAAGAACTAACTACTCTTTTAGGAAATGCTACGTGGGTTGTAATGTAAACACTGTCTGGATACATGGCTGGTGTTTCATTGAGCCCATCTGATGTTCCAGAACAAAGTGAATTTTGCCTTAAAGATAAATCTAAGCCTCTACCTTTTAGGATATAGAACACCAACCTTGACTTTACTTTTTTTTTTCCTTCAGTTTTTGTTCACTAAGATTCAAAAAAATCCCGAAGTCTAATCTCATGCAGGGATAACGCTGTCACGTTACTATGGAAATTTAGAGAAAGGAGAGCTCACATCTGGTCAGGGGGTGGGGAACGTTCCATTGAGGGGGTGATATTCAAATAGACCCCCTAACAATGAGACCAGCAGCAATTCATAGGCAGTATATTCTAGCTGGAGATAAAAGATTAAGAAAATGAATGAAGTCTGAAAATTTTGGTGTTTGGAGAACTTGAGATAATATCATTTCATTAAAGCATGTATATGTGTTTAGAGGTGATGAATAAAAACAAGAGTATTCTAGAAACCAATTATTGAAGATTATTATAAAGCTAAAGAATTTGGATATAAAAAACCAGTGCATTTCAACAATTCACCTGAGATGTTTGTTAAAAATGCAGTTTCTTGAGCCTTATTCATGATTAAATAAGTCAGAATCTCTACCAGTGACTCTCCAGAGCATGCCTTTGTAGCTAGCTCCATGGGTGTTGTTTGTCACACTGAAACGTGAGAACCATTGCAAAAGGTGGTAGGACACTATTAAATGGCCCTGAAAATTTTTGAGCAAGGGAATAATCAAATTATGTCTATATCTTAGGATGATTAATCTAGTAGCTATCGGTAACATGGCTATAATAAAGGAGATATTACAGACAAGGCAGGAGACAGGTTTGGGAGGCTGATGCATCAGTCTAGGCAGAAAACAAGGCTAGGATAAGGCTGGATATAAAGGGCCTATTTGTCATTTGAAATACATGACAAAACAGAACTGCAGAATTTTATAATAATAATATATAAGAGGATGAGAGAAAGGAAACATCTGGAAAGACTAAGGTTGCAAGCCTAAGTAGTTTAGGTAATGTTAATTACAGGTAGGGCAGTCATAAGGAAAATTTTGTTGGGCTTTTAACCACGCATGATGGATTCAGACTGGGACATGTTGAGTTTGAGATTTTTGTAGGCATCCAGAGCAAGACATTCAACTGGCAGTGTGAAATATAGACTAGAGTCCAAGAGTGAAGTAAAAGCTCAAAATACAGATTCAACATTTATCTGGCTAGAGATGAAGCAATCTGGGTGTATGACTCTTGGCTATTGTCTACCCAACACAGGCCCTAGGGGAAAGTCATACAGAACCCGTGGGTTTAATGAGAATTTGTAAGTTATAAACTGAAATTGTATTATTATTACTTTTTAAAAAATGTTTTTAAGGTTTATTTATTTTTGAGAAAGACAGAGTGCTAACAGGGGAGGGGCAGAGAGAGAGGGAGATACAGACTCTGAAGCAGGCTCCAGTCTCTGAGCTGTCAGCACAGAGCCCAATGCAGGGCTCAAACTCATGAATTGTGAGATCATGACCTGAGCCAAAGTTGAACGTTTAACCGACTGAGCCAGCCACCCAGGCACCCAGAAATTGTATTATTAATGATATAATTTCTTGCAATGTTAAGGATAGCTTACGCTATGATCTGTAACTAAAATTACATCTCTGGGCCTTCTACATTACGTTTATTTTAAAACTAAAACAAACAGCCTTCACAATATAATTTTAATGAATATTACACTTTTCAGTATAGAATCAAGTTACAGTAAAGGCTAAAGAAATGTATCTCTTGGGGCCTACCATTCCTTACTATTTCCAGTATCTTCTGAGTTCATATGTAAAAAAACACTTCTTTTCTGGAGTGCATTCTCAAGTTTCTTCATATGATGTCTAATGGTCACAAACTTTTTTAATGTTTTCATTTTAACAATCTATCTTACCTTCACTTGATTACATGGCTATGTATAGATTCTAAGTTCAAAATCATTCTATCTCAGGCTTGGAAGAAATTTTCCTTTTCTTACCAGCCCACTATTGTTGATGAGATGTCTGAAATTGATTCTTATTCCTTTGTAAGGCTCTTGTTCTATTTCTCTCTGAAAGCTTTTAGAATTTCCTTTATTATCCTTAAGAGTTCAGAAAATGTTGTCAAAATGTTTCTAGATGCATCTTTTCAAATTCTTTTCTTCTTGGCTCTTAGCGGATTCTTTCAGTATGAAAACTTTTCTTTCTTTAACTCAGGAAAATTGTCTGCCATTATTTTTCTCCTTTCCAGTCTGTTCCTTCTTAATAGAACTTCTACAAATGCTGTACCTGCTAAATCTAGCTACCATGTCCCTTAACTTTTCTGTATATTTCTCTTATTATCTCTGTCTTTCAGATTGCTGATTGGTTTTTCAACCATGTCCTTTTTAGTATTTAGCATGCCTACAGAATATTTAAATTACTAATAACTCTTTTTTATTCCCTGGCAGGTTTTGTTTTTTTTTTTTTCAACAACACTGATGCTTATTTTGTGGATCCAATTTCTTCTTTAATACTTCCAAAGATACTAACTAGAATTTTTCTTTTTTTAGATTTTTTTCTCTTACCTGAATTGTTTTCCCTCTTGGTTGTTGGGCCAGTTCATCCTGATCTTTTTCATGCCAATTTTTTTCCTGCTTGTGTGGTTTTCCTCTGCAGTTTGGTTGTTCTTTCTCCCTAATAATCCTTTCATTTGAGGAGGATAGTAGGCTCCATGTAGAGGAAGGGACACTTGTCAATAGCAAGCTTCCCTTCAGGGTGTAGCCTTGGAACCAACCAACAGGCAGACAGAGCTGCCATTTGAAAAAATAAGGACACAGAGTATTTAGCATTTTAACCCATAAATGCAGCCACCTATTCTTTTAATTTTCATCTGTATCTATTTTGGGGGATCCAAGCTGTGTTCTACTTTTTTCTCAGGATCCAGTACCTAAACCTGGAACTGCTCAACAATCTCCTCCATTCTGGGGGGTCGGGGGTGGTGGAATGTGTGGTGCTTAGTCTATTATCTTGAATTAGGAAACTTTAAGTTAGTTTCTTAACAATACTCTTTTAACCAGTAGGCATGATTAAAGTTAGATAATATTCAGATACTTTGCCTTGTATTCAATAGCAACAACAAAATTCCTTGTTGCTGCTTCTTATCATCATCATGAAGAGACTTTATTCTTTAGAGTGGTTTTAGGTATACAGAAAAATTGAGTTTAAAGTACAAAAAATTCTTACATGCCCCCTCTTCTGACAGAAGTTTCCTCTATTATTAATGTCTTGCATTAGTGTTTTATATTTGTTACAGTTGATAAATGAACAAACACCATGTTATATCACTATGTTATACATACATACATGTATGTATCTACGTTTTATTTATATATATATATATACATATATATACACATATATATACATACATATGTATGTATATATATATATATATATATATATATATATATAAAACAAAGTGATCATCACAATTAATCTAATTAATACCTGTCAACATACATTTTTTTTTTTTTTTTTCAGGGCACCTGGGTGGCTCAGTAGGTTAAGTGGCCAACTTTGGCTCAGGTCATGATCTCTCAGTTCATGAGTCAGAGTGCCGTGTCAGGCTCTGTGCTGACAGCTGGGAGCCTAGAGCCTGCTTCTGTTTCTGTGTCTCCCTCTCTCTCTGCCCCTCCCCTGCTTATGCTCTCTCTTTCTCTCTCAAAAATAAACAAACATAAGAAAATTTTTTTTATTTTTTTCTTGCGATGAGGACTTTATAAACATCTGTTAACAACTTTCAACTGTGCAATACAGTATTAACTATAGTCACCATGCTGTACACACATCCCCATGACTTATTCTGTAGCTGGAAATTTTTACCTTTTGACCCCTTCCACTCATTCACCGACCTCTCATCCCCCACCTCTGGCAATCACCAATCTGTTCTCTGTATCTATGAGGCTGGTTTTGATTGTTTTTGTTTTAGATTCCACTTCTAAGTGAGATAATGTGATATTTCTCTTAAGGTTCATTCTTGTTGAAAATGGTAAGATTTCCTTCTATTTGGGGGCTGAATTCTATTCTATAGATAGATAGATAGATAGATAGATTCTACATAGATGATAGATATAGATATAGATATAGATATAGATATAGATATAGATATAGATATATAGATATAGAATTATATACCACATTTTCTTTATCCATTCATCTATCAATGGACATTTACTTTGTTCCCCATATCTTAGCTATTGTAAATAATACTGCAATGAATATGAGGGTGCATACCTTTTTAAGTTAGTGGTTTTGTTTTCTTCAGATAAATATCTGCAGTAGAACTGCTAGATCATGTGGTAGTTCTATTTTTAATTTTTTTTAAAAGAAAACTCCATTCTATTTTTCATAGTAGATAACTAATTTACATTCCGACCAATATTATGTAAGAGTTCCCTTTTCTCCACATCCTTGCCAACATGTATTTCCTGTCTTTTCAATAACAGCCATTCTAACATGCGTGAGGTGATATCTCATTGTGGTTTTTATTTGAATTTCTCTGATAGTTGGTGATGTTGAGTTCATGTACCTGTTGACCAGTTGTATGTCTTCTTTGGGAAAATATCTATTCAGATCTTCTGCCCATTTTTAATCAGATTTGGGTTTTTTGCTATTGAGTTGTATACCATTACCATGCATTCTTATAGCACTTTATTGTTTACAAAAACCTTTAGTTGCATCATTTAATCATCAGATAGCAGGTGTCCAGTAAATACTTTTGGATCATTGAATGAATTAAGCAGCTGTTTATGAGCTACAATTGGATTGTAATTAAATGCAGATGGCAGGACAAAAATATTAAAATAACTATCCTTCTTAAGTTCAGTATGTATCATTTGCTAAATTACCTATTCCAGACTACTAATAATTCCTTGGTATCTTGATAGGGTTGATCTGCTTCACTGGAGTGAGAATCTGATATCTAAAATTTTCTCTCCCTCTGGCTCATCAGGCAACATGACTAAGCACATAATCATAATTTTTTTTAAAACACCTACAATTATACTTTATCAAAATATTGTTTTTATAACCCCACTAAATTGTAGCAACATCTGGCACAAATTATTAAAACTAGTTTTACTAAAAATATGCTCTTTATATTACCCACATTTGAATCATATGAAACATTGCTTTTGAAGGCCTACTCTGTGCTAAGAAAGTATATTCTAACTAGCAAATATTTGTGCTAAGATTTTAGGAAATTTGGTGGGAAGAAATTACCAGAATTACCAGAGGAAGAAAATGCTCAAATATTAAAAGACTAATAAGATATCTTATACTACGTAAATCCTTCATACTAACAGCATCAGTGGTTTGTGACCTACATTTTCTGATGTGCAAGATTCTCTGAGGGAAAACAAAAAGTATTCACTCATAGAGGTCTGATCTAAAAAGCTGATCTATCATTGGGTAGAAATCCAACCACAATGGTAGCTCAGAGTTTCAAAACCTAACCCTGCCATAACTATTATTTGTCTAAGTCCTTTAACTCTGATGGATTTTATATGACAATGTGGGAAAAGGGTCTATATCTTGATTGCTGAGGAAAAAACTTTTGCCATGTTGTGTCCTTTTTTTTTTTTTTTTTTTTTTAGCATTTATTTATTAGAGAGAGAGAGAGTGCAAGCAGGGGAGGGGCAGAAAGAGACAGAGACACAGAATCCAAAGCAGGCTACAAGCTGTCAGCACAGAGCCCGATGTGGGGCTCAAACTCACAGGAGGCAAGATTATGACCTGAGCCGAAGTTGGACGCCTAACAGATGGAGCCACCCAGGCGCCCCATCATGTCCTATTCTTAAGAGGCCATTAGAGGAAAAATATGGCAATAGCCAAATAAGGAAACTATTATTCTTTTCTTTTTGTATATGTTCTGCATGTTATGGCCTGATTACAGAATAATCAGGATGCGCCAAAAAAGAACTATGAGTTCCAGAAGGCCAAGAATATCAGAATAATATGAAGCCTGGGAATATTGAAGTAGTAGGAGTGTGTATAAAGTAGGAGTGTGTATGAAGCCCACTGTCATAGTCTTAGAGATCATTCTCATCTTTAACCATCATAACCTTGGCAAAGGAACACAAAAAGATTTGGTGGAAGGGAAATGAGTTTGTCGACTTCATATACCAACTACTAACCCTAATGTTGCTATGCAGTGAATTTTAACCTATTAAACTTCTTAATATAAGCCAAGAACCTTCACACGATATAAGATTTAGCCCCACACTTCCGTAATAAATCTTTAAAAAGTAGAAGATAACAGAAGAATATTCCTTAACACTATAAAGAATATTAAGAATATCTATCTTTTTAAAAAATTTTTTAATGTTTATTTATTTTTGGGAGAGACAGTGACAGAGTGTGAGCGGGGGAGGGTCAGAGAGAAAGGGAGACAGAATCTGGAACAGGATCCAGGCTCTGAGCTGTCAGCACAGAGCCCAACGTGGGGCTGGAACTCACAAACTATGAGATCATGACCTGAGCCAAAGCTGGATGCTTAACCAACTGAGTCACCCAGGCGCCCCTAAGACTATCTTAAACCAGTATCTTAACAATGTACAACAATGTACATTACTGTTATTTTATTTATTGTTAATATTTTTTAAATTTACATCCAAGTTAGTTAGCATATAGTGCAACAATGATTTCAAGGGTAGATTCCTTAATGCCCCTTATCCATTTAGCCCATCCCCCTCCCACAATCCCTCCAGTAACCCTCTGTTTCTTCTCCATATTAGAGTCTCTTATGTTTTGTCCCCCTCTCTGTTTTTATATTATTTTTGTTTCTTTTCCCTTGTGTTCATCTGTTCTGTGTCTTAAAGTCCTCATATGAGTGAAGTCACATGATGTTTGTCTTTCTCTGACTGACTGATTTTGCTTACAATAATACCCTCTAGTTACATCCACATAGTTGCAAATGGAAAGATTTCATTCTTTTTGATTGCCGAGTAATACTCCATTGTATATATATACCACCTCTTCTTTATCCATTCATCCATAAGTGGACATTTCGGCTCTTTGCATACTTTGGCTATTGTTGATAGTGCTGCTATAAACATTGGGGTGCATGTGCCCCTTCGAAACAGCATACCTTTATCCCTTGGATAAATACCTAGTAGTGCAATTGCTGGGCCATAGGGTAGTTCTATTTTCCATTTTTTGAGGACTCTCCACACTGTTTTCCAGAGCGGCTACACCAGTTTGCATTCCCACCAGCAGTGCAAAAGAGATCCTTTTTCTCCGCATCCTCGCCAACATCTGTTGTTGCCTGAGTTGTTAATGTTAGCCATTCTGACAGGTATGCAGTGATATCTCAGTGTGGTTTTGATTTGTATTTCCCTGATGATGAGTGATGTTGAGCATTTTTTCATGTGTCGGTTGGCCATCTGGGTGTCTTTGGAGAAGTGTCTATTCATGTCTTTTACCCGTTTCTTCAATGGATTATTTGTTTTTTGGGTGTTGAGTTTGAGAAGTTCTTTATAGATTTTGGATACTAACCCTTTATCTGATATGTCTTTTGCAAATATCTCCCATTCTGTCAGTTGCCTTTTAGTTTTGCTGATTGTTTCCTTCACTGTACAGAAGCTTTTTATTTTGATGAATAGTTCATTTTTGCTTTTGTTTCCCTTGCCTTTGGAGACATGTTGAGTAAGAAGTTGCTGCAGCCAAGATCAAAGAGGTTTTTGCCTGCTTTCTCCTCAAGAATTTTGATGGCATCCTGTCTTACATTTAGGCCCTTCATCCATTTTATTTTTGTGTATGGTGTAAGAAAGTGGTCCAGGTTCATTCTTCTGCATGTCACAGTCCAGTTTTCCCAGCACCAATTGCTGAAGAGACTGTCTTTATCCCACTGAATATTCTTCCCTGCTTTGTCAAAGATTAATTGGCCATACGTTTGTGGGTCCATTTCTGGGTTCTGTATTCTGTTCCATTGATCTGAGTGTCTGTTCTTGTGCCAGTACCATACTGTCTTGATGATTACAGCTTTATAATACAGCTTGAAATCCTGGATTGTGATGCCTCCTGCTTTGGTCTTCTTTCTCAAGATTGCTTTGGTTATTCTGGGTCTTTTCTGGTTCCATGCAAATTTTAGGGTCGTTTGTTCTAGCTCTGTGAAGAATGCTGGTGTTATTTTGGTAGGAATTGCATTGAATGTGTAGATTGCTTTGGGTTGTATCAACATTTTAACAATATTTGTTCTTCAAATCCATGGGCATGGATATTTTTCCATATTTTTGTGTCTTCTTCAAATTCTGTCATAAGCTTTCTATAGTTTTCAGTGCATAGATTTTTCACCTCTTTGGTTAGATTTAGTCCTAGGTATTTTACAGTTTTTGGTGCAATTGTAAATGGGATTGATTCCTTGATTTCTCTTTCTGTTGCTTCATTATTGTAAAGGAATACAACCAATTTCTTTGCGTTGATTTTATATCCTGTCACTTTGCTAAATTCATAGATCAGTTCTAGCAGATTTTTGGTAGAATCTTTAGGATTTTCCATATAGAGTATCACGTCATCTGTGAAGAGTGAAAGTGTGACCTCCTGGCCGATTTGGATGCCTTTTATTTCTTTCTGTTGTCTGATTGCAGAGGCTAAGACTTCCAATACTATGTTGAATAGCAGTGGCGAGAGTGGACATCCCTGTCTTGTTCCTGACCTTAGGGGGAAAGCTCTCAGCTTTTCCCCATTGAGGATGATATTAGCATTGGGTTGTTCATATGTGGCTTTTATGATCTCGAGGTATGCTCCTTCTATCCCTACTTTCTTGAAGGTTTTTATCAAGAAAGGATGCAGTATTTTGTCAAATGCCTTCTCTGCATCTATTGAGAGGATCATGTGGTTCTTGTCCTTCCTTTTATTAATGTGATGAATCACGTTGATTGTTTTGCGGATATTGAATGAGCCCTGCATCCCAGGTATAAATCCCACTTGGTCGTGGTGAATAACTTTTTTAATGTATTGTTGGATCTGGTTGGCTAATATCTTGTTGAAGATTTTTGCATCCATGTTCATCAGGGAAATTGGTCTATAGTTCCTTTTTTTAGTGGGGTGTTCGTCTTGGACTCAAGGTAATGCTGGCTTCATAGAAAGAGTTTGGAAGTTTTCCTTCATTTCTATTTTTTGGAACAGCTTCAAGAGAATAGGTGTCAACTCTTCCTTAAATGTTTGGTAGAATTCCCCTGGAAAGCCATCTGGCCCTGGACTCTTGTTTTTTGGCATATTTTCGATTACTAATTTGATTTCTTTACTGGTTATGGGTCTGTTCAAATTTTCTATTTCTTCCTGTTTCAATTTTGGTAGCATATATGTTTCTAGGAATTTGTCCATTTCTTCCAGGTTGCCCATTTTATTGGCATATAATTGCTCATAATATTCTCTTGTTATTGTTTTTATTTCTGCTGTGTTGTGATCTCTCCTCTTTCATTCTTGGCCCTTTCCTTTTTCTTTTTGATCACACGTTACTTTTAAAATCAGAGACAAAGCTTTGTTCTGATAATTCTGGCCAAAGTACTTAAATGTAAAACCTAAACCTCTCATAAGAACCCTCTTATAAAAGAGAAAAAATAAACACACACACACATGCATACACTTCCAAATTCAGTCCAGATGTAGATCCTAAAATAGTCCTATAACCTAGCTATAGCCCCTCTTAGCCACAGGATGAAAGATATTGAAGAAGACACAAATAGAAAGATACTACTTATTCACAGATTGGAAGAATTAGCATTGTTGAAATGATCATCTTACCCAAAGTCATCTATAGATTCAATGCAATTCTTACCAAAATTCCAATGGCATTTTTCACAGAAATAGAAACAACAATCCTAAAATTCATATCAAACTATCAAAGACCTCAAATAGCCAAAAACAATCCTGGGAAAGAACAAAGCTGGAGGCCTTACACTAAGTTCAGACTGTCTTAAAAAGCTATAGTAATGAAAACAGTATGGTATTGTATACAAATAGACTCATAATCCAATGGAACAGAATAGAAAGCCAAGAAATAAATCCATGCATATGCATTCAACTAATCCTTAACAAGGATACCAACAATGGACAAAAGGGGATCTCTTCAATAAATGGTTTTGGGATAACTGTATATCTATATACAAAATAATGGAGTTAAGATCTTATCTTACACTATACATAAAAATCAACTCAAAATAAAGACTTAAACATAAGGCGCGAAACTCTGTAACTTCTAGAAGAAAACATAGGGAAAAATCTTGACATTAGTCTTGGCAATGATTTTTGGGGGGTTTCACACCAAAAGCACAGGCAACAAGACCAAAAATAAACAAGAGACAACATCAACCTAAAAAGCCCTGTACAACAGAGGAAAAATTCAACAAATAAAAGGCAACCTACAGAAAAAGTATTCACAAATCATATATCTGAAAAGAGTCAATAACCAAAATATATAAAGAACTCCTATAACTCAATAGCAAAACTAAATTAAATTAACATGAAAATAAATACAATTTAAAAATCATAAGAGGACTGAATAGATATTTTTTCAAAGATTATAAATGGTCAACAGGTATATGGAAAGGTTCTCAATATCACCCCTCATCAGGGAAATGCAAGGAGTCAGAGTTATCACCTCAAATCCACCAGGATTGCTATTATCAAGTCAAGAAATTGCCAAATGTTAACAAGAGTATGAAGGAAAGGAAATCCTTGTACACTGTTGATAAGAATGTAAAACTGTACAGCTTTTATGGAAAACAGTATGGAGGTTCCCAAAGAAATAAAAACAAAACTACCATACAATTCAGTAATCCCTTTTCTGAATAATAGCCAATGGAAATGAAATCAGGATCTCAAAGCGGTATCTACATTCCCATGTATGTTGTAGCATAATTCACAATAGCCAGGATATTGAAATAAACCAAGCATCCACTGATGAATGGACAGAATAATATGGTACACACACACACACACACACACACACACACACACGGAATATCGTTCAGGTATTAAAAAAAAAAAAATCCTGCCATCTGCAACAACATGAACCTGGAGCACATTATGCTAAGTGAAATAAACCAGAAACAGAAAGACAAATACTGTATGATCTCACAGGTAGAATCTAAAAGAGTCAAACTCTTGGGGCGCCTGGGTGGCGCAGTCGGTTAAGCGTCCGACTTCAGCCAGGTCACGATCTCGCGGTCCGTGGGTTCGAGCCCCGCGTCGGGCTCTGGGCTGACGGCTCAGAGCCTGGAGCCTGTTTCCGATTCTGTGTCTCCCTCTCTCTCTGCCCCTCCCCCGTTCATGCTCTGTCTCTCTCTGTCCCAAAAATAAATAAACGTTGAAAAAAAAAATTAAAAAAAAATAAAAGAGTCAAACTCTAGAACTAGAGAGTAGAATGGTGGTAGCCAGGGGGTGAGGGGTGGGGAAAATGATATGTTGGTCAAGGGTACAGAATGTCAGTTATAAGATGAATAAGATCTGGGGATCTAATGTACTGCATGGTTATAATTAATAATATTGTATTGTACAATTGAAATTTATTGAGAGTAGATCTTAAGTGTTCTCACCATACATCCCCCAAATGGTAACTATGTGAGGTAATGAATGTGCTAACTTCATTTTGATAATCATTTTACAATGTATACATGTTATATATCAAGTTGTACACCTTAAAAATACATCAGTGTGCCTGAATGATACTAAAAGCGTGATCTATAAAAGAAAACAATTCATAATTTGATTTCATCAAAATTAGAACTTTGCTTTTCAAAAGACCCCATTAAAATGATGAAAAGGCATGCCACAGACTAGGAGAAAATATTTGCAAACGACTCCTATCTAAACACACGACTCCTATCTAAAACATATTTTTCCCATTTTATTGAGATATAATTGACATATAACATTGTATTAGTTTTAGGCATATATATTTTTAAACATTTATAATGTTTATTTTTTATAGAGAAAGAGAGACAGAGTATGAGCAGGGGAAGGGCAGAGAGGGAAACACAGAATCTGAAGCAAGCTCCAGGCTCTGAGCTGTCAGCACAGAGCCTGACATGGGGCTTGAACTCATGAACTGTGAGATCATGACCAGAGCCAAAGTCAGACACTTAACCAACTGAGCCACCCAGGCACCCCAGGTGTATATATTTTTAAATGATCAAATCCAACATTAAAAAATCCAAATTGAAAATCGTTAAAAGACATAAAGAGACAGACATTGCACTGAAGAAGATATATGGATGACAAATAAGCATATGAAAAGATGTTCAACATCAATAGAGAAAAACAAAGACTATAATGAGATATCACTAACAGAACAGCTTTAAAAAAGGGGGGACAATAGCAAATGCTGGTGAGGATGCGAAGAAACTGGTCATCTCATATATTGATAGTGGGAATGTAAAACAGTACAGTCACTCTGGAAAATAGTTTAGCAGTTTCTTAAAAAAACTTACCATATGTATTTCCGCACATTTATCCCAGAAAAATAAAAACTTAAATTTACACAGACACAGGTACACAATACTATACCATCTTTCCTTGTATCACATCCATACCAAAGAACACTACTCAGCAATAAAAAGAAATGAACTATTGGTATGTACAACAACTTGGATGGCTTTCAAGGGCATTATGTTGAGTGAAAAAAGCCAAAGGTTATATACTCTATGATTCATTGATGTAACACTCTGTAGGTGGCAATATTAAGAGATGAAGAATAAATGAGTGTTTGCCAGAGGTTAAGACTAGAAGGCAGGGTGGTGGGAGGAGGGGAGTTGATGTGACTATAAAGAGGGAATATAAAGGATAGCTTTGCAGTGATAGCTTTGTATCTGGATTGCAGTAGTGGTTACATATGATAAAATGAATGGAACCACACCCACACATTTTACCCATGCAAATTTTGTGTTGGACATTGTATTAATAGTTACATAACATGTAACCATTGCGGGAAATTTTATGAAAGGTGCATCCATTCAGCAAGTGAATGGATAACAAAACTGGAATACTACCAGACAATAAAAATAAATTATTACAAGCATCATGAGCTTTTGTGGGAGATGACCATGATTGATTAATGGATATTAAACTTATCCTCCCAGCACAACTCTAAACTAGCAACATGTTAAGAAGTAACTATGCGCAGGCATTGGCCAACAGTGTAGGATGCAAAAAGTTAACTCCACAGTCACCTGATTTCATTCCTAAGGGCACTTTTCAACACTGAGCACAGGGAGTGGAATTCAGAGCAATGACCTCACTGAGCAAAGAAAACAGATTATATGGGGCTGTTGACAGAGCTGGAATTGTAGAGTGGGATATCAAAAAGGAAATAGAGCTTCAGAAATCTGCATGGTGCCCAAGAACAGTGTTGTGCAATAGAACTTTCCGCAATGATGGAAATATTTAATGTGCTGTCTGGTGTGTAGCCACCACTAAGTACCAAGCTACTGAGTACTTGAAATGTGGCAAGTGTAAGTAAGGAACTAAATATTTTGTTGACATTAAATTTAAATGGCTAGAACATATGGTTTGTGGCTACTGCATTAGCCATCATAGCCCTAGAATTTGACTGAATAAATTGCAAATATGCAGAGCAAAATTCTGTGAGCCCTTTCTAGCTTACCTCACTTTGCATAATATAGTCCCGATTGATCCATGTTGTTGCAAATGACATGACCTCCTTTTTTAAGACTAGCATCTATTGTATGTATATATGCCACGATTTCTTTATCCAGTCATCTGATGACAGTTTGTTTCTATATCTTGACTATGGTGAATTGTGCCATAATGAACATGGGTGTGTAAATTGCTCTTCCAGGTATTGACTCATTTCCTTTGGATATATATCCAGAAGAGTGAGTATAGAACTGCATGATAGTTTTATTTTTAACTTTTTGAGGAAACTCCATGCTGTTTTCCATAAAGGCTGTCCCACTTTACATTCCTACCAATATCTCACTTTTATGTGTGAAATATATATATATATATATATATATATGTATATATATACACATATATATACATATATATAAAAGTAGAACACATAAAAGAGTAGAACAGTGGTTACTGGGGATGGGGAAGTGAAGGAAATCAGAAGATGGTTTTTGAAAGGGTACAAAGTCGCAGCTATGTAGGATGGGTAAATTCTAGAGATGTAATTTGCAGTGTAATGACAACAGTTAATAGAGAATAATACACTGAAAATTTGCTAAGAGTAGACTCCAGATGCTCTCATTACACACACAAACACACACACCAATGGAAACGGTGAGAAGACAGACATGCTAGTCGACTGCAGTACTCATCTCACTGTATATGTCAAAACACCATGTCATACACTTTAAATATATACAATTTTTATTAAAAGCAAACAAACAAAATATCTTTGTGAGGCCTGATGATTACCAGGAGCTGTGAGCTGACAGAAGTGGCAAAATATAGACACCAACCAAGGTAGAGAGCCCTTGTTGAACAACCCAGCCTTTTACTTTTAGACACAGAAAGGCCACACTTGAGGAAAGCTACTCTGTCTCTAGAGCATGGTTTTACAACCTCAGCATTACTGACATTTTTAAACAGATAATTATTTGGCATGCATGTTGGGGGTGGGAGGGGGTGTGTTCATTTTAGGATGTTTGCCAGCCTTCCTGGCCTCTACAAACTAAGTGCCAGTAGCATCCACACACATACTCACTGTAACAATCAAAACTGTTTCCAGACATTGCCAGATGTCCACTGAATCATAAAATCACCCCTGGTTGGGAATCACTGCTCTAGAGTAACAACCAATCTAAAACTATCCTAACAGACTAAAACAAATTCTCAACAGGATCATGCTGATCAATAATAATTTAACTTCCAGGGTGCCTGGGTGGCTGTTTGTTATGCGTCTGACAGCTCAGGTCATGATCTCAGTTCATGAGTTTGAACCCCATACTGGGCTCTGTGCTGACAGATCCCCTGTCTCCCCTTCTTTCTGCCCCTCCCCTACTTGTGTTTTCTCTCTAAAATAAACAAACATTAAATAATAGTAATTAATAACAATTACTATTATTTAGCCTCCTAAATAAAATTCTTTAAAAGAAGAAAAACTCGGTAAGACAAATGAAAGGTTATTTCCAGTAATACAAGTATGAAGAAGTCAAACAAAAATGGTCAAAAACTATCATTTCAAGGCACTGGAAATCAACCAAAGGTAAATAATAAGTTGAGAACTATTCCTGAAAATTGCTAGAGCTTTGGATAAAAAACAGTTGGGAGTCTATGGGATTCTTGAGTGAGGTTCTCATCCTACCTAAATTGGTCAGTAAAGATTATAGCTTTAACAGGTTGTAGCAGACTATAAAAATCAACAACTTTGCTGTAAGATGATGGACTTGATTCAGTGCAGCAGTGTAAACATACAAGTTTGCCAGTTAAAGTGGGGGACATCAGGAATGGACCAGGAAACCTGTAGTTACTAGCCAAAAGTTTCTGTCCTAGTTCTCGGAGAGCAGCAGAGCTGCCAGAAGTTTACTGAGATGATCTTGGAAACAAGAATGAAGGGCTATGATTAGTTCTGTAAACATTCTAGCTCAAATATGATGCATGCATAGAAGAGACCCAAGAATGACAAAACGTAAAAGTCAATGAAGACGTTAGAACTGGCTACAACACTGTATCTCCCCCATCCCACACAGGAAGCAATGAGCAGAGGGTAGAAAGTCTATAGACTCAAAAGTGTTTGATGTTAACCTCTGTTTACATCATTTCCTGATTTATATATATGCTATATAAAGACAGAAGCTACCTCTATGGATGTAGTTTTATTCTGGATAAAAACTGAAAGAATTTTAAAAATTGAGCAGAGAGAGCAAAAGCTCCACACCACAGAGGCAACAGATTCCATAGTTTGAGTCCAGGCAAGCTCCTAAGTTTAAAAAAAAAAAAAGGAGAAGGAGGAGGAGGAGGAGGAGGAGGAGGAGGAGGAGGAGGAGGAGGAGAGGAAGAGGAAGAAGAGGAAGAAGAGGAAGAAGAGGAAGAAGAGGAAGAAGAAGAAGAAGAAGAAGAAGAAGAAGAAGAAGAAGAAGAAGAAAGAAACCTTAAATATAAAACATAATCAAGACTTGCTACATTACCTAAAATGACTAATTTTCAACCAAAAATTATTAGACATGCAAAAAACAGAAAAGTATGAAACATACTAAGAGAAAAAAGCAGTAGCTAATGGTAATGGAGTCTGCATGGACCTAGATGTTAGATTAACAAATATTTCAATAAGAGATTAATAAACATGTTTAAAGAATTAAAGGTATGTGTTAAAAATGAATCAACAAAAAAGGAAATCTATATGTAAAAATATAAACTATAAAAATAACCAAATTTAAATTCTAGAGTTAAAAAGCATAATTACTGAAATTAAAAATAAAAATCATTAGATGGGCTCAACAGCAAATGTGAGATAGCAAAGACTCATTGATTTCAAGACAATCAATAGAAAGTATCCAAAGAATTAGAAGAAAAAAAGATTGAAAAAATGAACAGATCAGAAACAAACACGTGTAATGAGAGAGGAAAGAGAAAGTAAAAAACTTTTGAGTAACAGCCCAAAACTTCCCAAATTTGATAAAAAACATTAACATTCAGATACAAACAGCTCACCAAATCCCTAGCAGAATAAATACAAAGAGAATGCATCTAGAAACACCACAAAGTGATAAAATACCAAAAAAATCTTCAAAGGAGCCACATAAAAATGACACATCACAAAGAACAATATACTTAACAATGGACTTCTTGTCAGAAGTGGAGGACAAAAAGCAATGGAAAAACAAACTCAATGTGCTAGAACAAAACAAACTGTAACCTTAAAATTACCTACTAAGGGAAACCATCATTCAGAGATGAAGTCAAAATAAAAGCACTCCCAGATACACAAAAATTAAGGGAATATGTTGCTAATAGACTTACCTTGTAAGAGATACTAAAGTTCAAGCTGAAGAGAACATCACATGGTAAGTTAGATACATAGGAAGGAATGAAGGACAGTAAATATAAAAGACTGTATATATGTTTTCTCTTTTTTAATTAAAAGAGTATCACTCATTGGAGCACCTTGGTGGCTTAGTCAGTTGGGCGTCTGACTTAAGGCTCAGGTTCAAGCCCTGTGTCGGGCTCTGTGCCGACAACTCAGAGGCAGGAACCTGCTTCAGATTCTGTCTCCCTCTCTCTTTCTGACCCTCCCCGACAACTCAGAGGCAGGAACCTGCTTCAGATTCTGTCTCCCTCTCTCTCTCTGACCCTCCCCTGCTCGCACTTTGTCTCTCTTAAAAATAAACATTAAAAAAAAAAAAAAGAGTATCATTCAAAACAATAATTATAACAGTAAATTTTTGGAACATATAAATACACATAATCAAATATATGCATATCATAATGTAATTTATATAATAATGATGGCATAAATTAAAAGGGGAAAGAAATAAAACGATAGCAATGCAAAATTGCTAAATTTTACTGAAATGAGGTTAGTAGTAAGTAACCTCACACAGACTGAAATAAATTTAAGGTGAATAAAGAAATCTCTACAGCAACCACTAAAATAATTCAAAATATAAATCCAGAAGATTTAAAATGGCACACTATAAAAACTGTCTAAACCAAAATAAGGCAGAAAGGAACAAAGTTATAACAAACACAACAAAAACCCCTTAAGAAGTACAGAAAACAAAATGGCAGACATAAATCCAATCTTACCCATGTTTACATTAAATGAGTGGATTAAATATTCCAATTAAAAGGCAGAGATTAGGGGCACCTGGGTGGCTCAGTTGGTTGGGCTACCGACTTCAGCTCAGGTCATGGTCTCACAGTTTGTGAGTTTGAGCCCCACGTCAGGCTCTGTGCTGACAGCTCAGAGCCTGGAGCCTGCTTCAGATTCTGTGTATCCCCCTCTCTCTACCTCTCCCTTATTCACACTCTGTGTCTGTCTCTCAATAATAAATAAACGTAAAAAAAAAAAAAAGGCAGAGACTATTAGACTGGATTTTAAAAACTCCCAACTATGTGCTTTCTAAAAGAGACATGTCTTAAATTCAAAGACATAATAAATTAATGTAAAAGGACAGAAGATATATCAAATGGTATATGTGAGACAGCTGAAGTAATTACCAATACTAACATCAGGCAAAATAAACTTTAGAATGGAAAATCTTACCAAAAAAGGTATTTCATAATGATAAATAAGTCAACACAACAGTAAAATAATAAATGAAAATGAACCTCAATAGTCTCAAAATAGATGAAGGGAAAATTGACAAAGAAAAGGAAATATTCAATAGGTAGAATCAGAGGTATCAATATTCCTAATCAGTAATGGAAAGAAAAACTACACACAAATCAGTAAGGATATGGAAGACTTAAACAATACTATCAATCAACAGACAGAATATTCCAATAGCAACGGAATACACATTTCTAACACAGGAAACATTCTCAGACAGACCATACTGCAGATCATAAGAGTATCAATAAATGTTAAAGGACTGAAAGCATACAAAATATGTTTTCTGTACACATCAGGGACTAGCAAATCACACTCACATGCTGAATGAAGATCATTGCATTTCTGTATGTAAAGTTTTATCGCAACATCTATTTCATTTACTTTGTCTACGGATGCCTTCATATTTCAACAGCAGAACTGAATAGATGCAATAGAAATCACAGGGCTGCAAAATCTAAAACTGTGGGAAAACTTAGCAAATCTCCAAATTAGTTCAGCAAAACAAATCTGGGAAACTCAAATATTTGGTAATTATAAGAGGCACTTCCAATAACCCACTGGTCAATGAGAACATAACAAGAAAAAATTTTAAATGTCTTGAATTAAATGACATATCAAAGTGCAGCTTTCAATGGCTGAATTAGAAAGGGAGAAAATTCTAAAATAAACAATCTAAATACATTCACCTTAAGAAGGTAGAAAAAAAAATCAAATCCAAAGTAGAATGCACTGAATTATAAAAATCAGATCAAAAATGAATGGAATAGAAACACGAGAAAAATCAATGAAGGTTAATTATTCTAAAAGAGTAACAAAACTGATAAATAGCAAAAAATGACCA
The DNA here is from genome assembly GCF_022079265.1 of Lynx rufus. Classification (NCBI taxonomy): domain Eukaryota; kingdom Metazoa; phylum Chordata; class Mammalia; order Carnivora; family Felidae; genus Lynx; species Lynx rufus. The sequence goes on from NW_025814845.1 coordinate 52,092,474, forward strand.
AAAAAAGATAAAAAAATTGTTAATAGCGTAACTTGTGCTTCAGATCCTGCACTAAGCATTTTTATATTAACTTATAAATATTTTAAGATATTATATCAAATCTCAAGAAAGCTCTTGAAAGAAAAAAATATGATCTCATGCAAATCAAGCTGAAATTTAGATATAGGCAAATTCTTCAAAAACCAAACTTACCAAAATTAAAGAGATAAGAAATATGGATATTCTGATACTTACTAATGAAGTTAAAGCCCTAATGAAAAATCTCCCCAGAGAGAAAAGTCCAGACTTGGATGGTTTTACTGGTAATTCTTTCTTAACATTTAAGAAGGAAATGTTAACAATCTTGTATACTCTTCTAGAGATTACAAAAAGAAGGAACAGTGCTCATCTGGAATACTACTAAGCAATAAAACATGAATGAACAACCGATAGACAAACCACCACAGTGGATGAATCCTAGATACTGTGTTGAATGTAAGTATTTTATGAGTCCATGTATATAAAGTTCTAGAACAAGTAAAACCTCTTTACCATGATAAGCAGAACAATGGCCCACGAGATGGAAGTCAGGCTGGCAGGAACTGGACAGAATAGGAACATTAAGTGGAAGAAATTTTGTGGGTTACTTAGGTATAAGATGTACTTGCAAAAACTCATTGAACTGTGAGATCCATGCATTTGACTATTTGTAAGTTACATCAATAAAATAAATGCTTCACTTAAAAAAAAAAAAAATCAAGCCATTGCAAATTACTGAGCAAAATCTGGCCAGTCTAAGTAAAGACCAAAACACAGCTAGTCCTATTAACTCTTTGTGGGGAATAAGCTTAGAAATTCCCTGGGTTTACACCAATGGGTTAACAAGTCATAAAGAAGTACAAAGCCATAGGATGCTCACACCAAAGTTTGGGTAAACAAGATTAGGCAAATAAGGAGAAGGGGGTGCTAAGGCCCCCAGGATAAAGTAGGGAGGAGCATAGGCCCCAATACATAGGTATATGAAACAAGATTAGGTATTCAGGGCACAAGTGACCCCCAATTTAGTACTAGAGCAGAAAGCTGCTTTCACATAGGAGGGAAGAGTCAAGTTAGGTAAACAAGGTAATAAACAGGGCAATAGACTGCTGCGCTGCCCAGAGGGGAGAGGATTAACAAAAGAAAAGGTGCCTTGTTAACCCTGAAGTCACGTGTCCTATCTCATCTCCTAGACTAGCTAAGATAAACAGAGGGGGTAGGCCTCAGGTCTGCTTTTAACAACTTTCAGCAGGGCCAGGATTTTGTTTGGTATTAACCCAAACCCTAACCCCCTAACCCCGAATATCTTCAAGACTCCCTTTCCCTCAGGTCCATGAGCTAATCTTCACAGATTTATTGTCTCTTTGTGCACGTTCATCACCATGTTTGTAAGCCTTCGGATCCTAATAAAAACAGGGCAAGGACACTTATTGGGGCTCTTGTCTTTTCCCAGACATTAGCCATCTCTGGCATTTTAATCCTGCGTCCAGCTTTCTTGCTAAACAAGAAAGAACTTTAGACTTAGAGTCTACAACACCTCTTGACCTGGGAAAGCAAGTATACCAGTTTCTCTAGTGATAAAAAGTTTATTCATTTACTAAACTCTGCAACTTTGTATGGAGACACTGAGAAGTTCATAGACAATGCCCTACCAGCTTCAAATGAAAAAGTAATACATTTACATTGATCTTTCAAAATAAGAGCAACATTTAAAACATACTGTTCAATTATAATGATGACAAATGAAACTCAGATTTTCAGGTTAATAGAAGAATACTTAAAATGACTACAGAAATACTGCTAGCAATTTGTTTTTGACATTTAACCATTTTATCCCCTAAATCTCTTTAGTTTCCTACATATTTTCAGTGCATCTGGTAAGAAGAAAGCCTGAGTTATTTTTTAAATAATCTTTCACACTTTTACTTTTTTAATGATTTTTTTAATATTTATGAGAGAGAGAGAGAGAGAGAGAAAGAGAAAGTGGGGGAGGGACACAGAATCCAAAGCAGGCTGCTTGCTCTGCACAGAGCTGGACACAGAGCTTGAATTCATGAACTGTGAGATCATGACCTGAGCTGAAGTCAGACTCTTACCCAACTTAGCCACCCAGGCACCCCCTGACTATCCTTTTAATAGAAAGAGGAATTCTAAGCAGAAACATTATTGTGAAACCTACAGAATTCAGAGAGAACATGGCCCTGCCAACATTCTGATTTCAGATTTCTAGCCTACAGAATTGAGGAAATACATTTTTGTTTTTAAGCCACCAGTTTGTACTATTTTCTTACAAAGCCTTAGGAAAGTAATTCAGATGTACTAGTGATATATATCCACAGTTCCTATTACTGGATTCGTCACTTAACACTAACATTTGGAAAAGATTTTTAAATGAATGAATATATTAATCAAATCTCTTCTAAAATAGGTATGTCCTATATTTCACCATGAGAGCAGTGATTTTGGTATTCTTTTCATGTTATTAAAATACTATGAGTGTGGGTATCAATACAGGCCTATGGGGTACATTTGTGGAAAAAGTTGAAGACACATATGGGAGTTTGAAATGTTTATCAAATAAAAGAACACAAAATTGAATAAAACTTTTATTTTAAAACATCACAAATAATTACAAAGATAAATGTCTCAACTGCACAAACTGTTTTATACATATATGTGTATATGTGTACACACACACACACACACACACACACACTTATTTAAACTTTGCTTCATCTTTCATCTTTTTATCTGAGTAAAAAGAAGAATACTTTCCTCATTCAGGAGATTTTTGATGTTGTAATAATTACCTAGAAGTAAAGCAGTAAGAAAAAAAAAACAGTTATTTCCATAGAAATCATTTCCTTTTGATTAAATGTTTAGCTATCACTAAGGCAGTTAAAAAGTATATACTACCAATTTTTTTTGAAGATAAATTCATCTAAAGTAAGTCTTATTTAATTCCATGAACTAAAAAAATCCAAGAGTTAACCATCACCTGTAATCCAGATAAGGTTTGAAAAAGTGAAAATTTTACATCATTCTGATCATTCTAAATGCAAAGATGAATCAGACAAGGGTGAAGGAAGAGGAAATTTTTCTCTGAATTCAACTGTTATTAGTTCATTGAAACTGCTGTAGATTCCCCTAAACCAGATATATGCATATAAAAGTAATTACAAAAGGTAAAACAGAATCTCAAAGTTTAAAAAGAGCAAATGCTTCTCTTAATTATAAATAACAACAGAAGTAAAATACAGAATAGCCACACATATAAGGTAGGTTTATAGCAGTGAGTACAATACTGTGACACACTGTGACTTTCTATGTATTAGAAGTTGATACATATTAGGATTAACTGAGTTATAATAAAGTGTTCACAACAGTGCTGGTACATACTAAAGACTGTATAACACTGCTACTATTACTGTCTCCTTTCATTAGAACGTAAGCTCCATGAGGACAGGGATTTTTCCCTATTTGGTTCACTTATGTATCCCATTCTTAAGAGCAATGTTTGAGAGACTTTCAGTCACCTTCACTGAATGATGAATAAACAAAAGAACAAATTAAAAGTCCTCTTTCCAAAGGCTGTGCTCTTCAACAGCTAATGAAACACACTATTCTGTATGCTTAAAATAACCTACTAAAATTGTTTGACTACATAATGTCTTAGAGATAATACAGGAGAAATAATTTTCCTCCTACATTGGACACAACATATCTTCTAACTAACTATTTTTACCTTTAGTAACAACTCCTGTTCAATTTTCAGGTAACCAAATACTAACATACTTACCTAATGATAAAATTAAAATATGTATCAAACTTCTTTGGCATCAGTCACACAACAGTTTCATTTTGACCACTGTGGCTTCCATTTGCATGGTGCTCATGAGCAACTATATAAATATTTAACTATATGAAAGAAAATGTATTTAATTATTCTTACCTGAAGGAACATAGAATGAATCCCCAGTTGTTATTATATAAGGTGTTTCATGTAAGGTACATAAAAGGTCACCAAAGTTAACATAAAAAACCTGTAAAATTAAAAATTAAAATTTCATTTCAAATTGAACCACCACAACTCACTCACTGTAATGAAACTTAAAGGAAACATTTCCTTTAAGAATAAGCAGAAAAATGGCCCTCCAAAGATGTCCACACTCTCATCTTCAGAACTTGTTTTGTTACATGGCAAAAGGGACCTTGAGATGGGGAGATAAATAAGCCTGGATTATCTAGTTGGGCCCATTCTAATCACACAAACCTTTTAAAAGTGGAGAATTGCTTCTGCTGGAAGCAGAAGAGAGATGAAGGAGAGGAAAAGGCAGAGAAATTCAAAGCATGTTAAAGACACAGACTGCTGGCACTGAAGATAAGAGGGCCATGAGCCAAGAAATAGAAGCTACTTCTAGAAGCTAAGAATGACATTCTGACCAAGAGCCAGCAAGGAAATGGGAGCCTCAGTCCTACAACCATGTGGAACTGATTTCTGCCAACAACCTGAACGAACCTGAAAGCAAAATCATCCTAAGAGCCTCCAGAAAAGAATACAGGGCTCCCAACATCTTAATTCCAGCCTTGTGATACTCTAAACGGAATACTCAGCCAAGCTCACCAAAATTCTAACCTATAGGGGCGCCCAGGTGGCTCAGTTGGTTGAGCTTCCGACTCTTGATCTAGGCTCAGATTATGGTCTCACAGTTTGTGGGTTTGAGCCCCATGTCTGGCTCTGCACTGTCAGCACAGAGCCTGCTTAGGATTTTCTCACCCGTTCTCTCTCTCAAAATAAATAAACATTTAAAAATAGAAGAATTCTAACCTATATAACTATGAGATAATAAATGGGTGTTGTTTTAAGCCACTGGAACTATACTAATTTGTTAAAACAGCAATAGAAAATTAACATGGGAAGAAATTTCTTTTGTTCTTATTTTTTACCAGCTTATGAAAATTCAGAACCACTGTAAATAAGATCACTTTAGTATACTAGAAAAACAGCTAGGTTTTATATACACCTCGTTGAAGGTTACATGCTCGGGACATGTAATTCAAACTGACAAACCAAAGTGAGAGCAAAAACAAACCAAACAAATGATACATTTAAATAAGTATCAACATTAAGAAAGTAAAAGGATAAAACCAACTCTCAGTCGTACAGGCTTCCATATTCAAACATGGCAATTTTTATATTTATGTGTACGTAGCATCCTGGCAATGATCTGTTTTTTGGCAACTAAAACAACATAAAGCCTTCAAACAATGAGATTCAGATTTTGAGATTTAGCAATCAAAAACATTCTGAGAATTATTCCTCCTCTTCCTCCTCCTTTTTTTTCTTAACTCTTTGTAAAATGAGCCTAAAATACCAGAAAAACAGCAGCTAGCACTTATTTAGCACTTACTCCTTGCCAGCCACTGTTCTGAGCATTTAATTTATATTCATTTAATGTATGTACTTACCAGTGAGACAGGTACTATTTTAATAGCTTTATACAAATGAAGAAATAGAGGCAACAGAGGGGTGTAATTTTCCAAGTTCACAATGTAAATGGCAGAGCTGAGTTTGAACTCAGGCACTTTGATTCCAGAATGCATGCTCTTAATATGATATACTAACTCCCTAAATGGGAAAAAAGCTCTTGTAATGGTTCCAAAGGTAGTTTTATAATTTAATTAAAAATATTTTTTATTACATCTAAAAAAATTTGTCCCAATTTAAAAAACAAAAGGCAACAAACATACTACCCAGAACGTCAAGCATATATTTCTAGGTGGTTTTTTTTTTTCCTTACCTATTCAGTTTGGCTCTCTAAGCACAACTCCCCATTTCTGTCAACATTTTAGTAAGAAGGCTTTTGAAATACACAAAAATAGAATGTTGAACTACCATGAGTATCTAACACCAACAACCTTCCCTGTTCAGTCCCTTTACTTCCCCCATTCCATATTATTTTGCAATAATACCCCAGCATCATAAACCCATCTATAAATATTTCAGCGTGTACTAAAAAATCAAGGTGCTTTTTCATTTTATGTATTTTTTAAAGTCTTGTTTATTTTTTTTCAGTAATCCCCACATTCAAAGTAGGGCTCAAACTCACAACCCTGATATTAAGAGTTGCAGCCTCTGACAACTAAGCCAGCCAGGTACACCTCAAGGTGCTTTTTTAAAAACACGACTACAACAGCATTATCACACCTAAACATGAATATTTAATATCACATACCCAGTCTGTATTACAATTTCCAATTGTCTCTTAAATGTGTTTTGAAGAGTTTACTTATCCTCTAAAATCACTTAAATCACTATAGTGGCTCTCAATTTGGGGATGATTTCTCAATTTCAGGACACAACAGGCAATATTTGGGAACATTTCTGATTCTTACAACTAGAGAAGTACTACTAGAGTCTATTTGGTAGAGGCCAGGGATGCTTCTAAACATCCCACAATGCACAGAAAGCCCCTACACAAATAATTATCTGGTCTAAAATGTCAATAGTGCCAGGGTTGAGAAACCCTGATCTATAGGTTCTACTTGGTTCTTTTTTATTTCTTGCAATGTATTTATTAAAGAAATCGAGCAGCAAAGTTTGTTGTAAAAACCTCTGCACAGCTGAATTTTGCTCATTACACTCCGAGGGGGTCATTTGAAAGGTCATCTATTCTTTATTTCCTATACTGGTAGTTGGATCTTAGAGTTTTGATCAAATTCAGGTATTTTTGTTGTTGTTAATTTTTTTTAAGGGGATGGAAGAGACAAGACTATTTCATACATATTGCTGTATTCTTCCATGAGGAGGCACATAATGTCTGGCTGTCTTTTTTTTCAGATGTTAGCAGAGACTGATGCTCCATATCTAGATAGATCCAACAGTTTCTCAGGGGTTGCAAAATGGTAATATTTCATTCTAACACTTCTTCCTCATGTATTAATTGGAATATTTCTAAGAGAACAAATTTTGCCTCATATCTATTTGGTTACATAATAGTACAGTTTATATGAAAAGGGCAGAATAAATGTTTGATTCTTTCCCTTTATTTACCATATCTGTTGTCAAAATGAGTTAGCTTCCTAGAATTCTCCAACAATGGTGAATTCGTTTTTCTTTTTGTAGCTGTCTTTAAAATTCATGAATTTAGATATAACAGATGTGTATCAATTCACTTAAGTTATTTTTATTGATACTCAAGCTTTCACATCTTTGTCCAATGAAAGCATCTTCAAGTTGGATCCTGTGACCTTATGACCCAATTCTAATGGTCTTTGGTAAGTTTGCCCATAGGTATGACCAAAATATTTCAAGCTCAGCCCCAGGCCTGCATTCAGACATTTCTCTAAGGAACTCTGGTTCCCTTAAGTGTGTTGCTCTCACTTTTCTGTTTTTCAGTTCTGGAACATTTATCGTCTAATTTTTCAAATATTTCTACCCTTCACTCATTTGTGCTTTTATCTCTCTTCTATTTTTTTTTTCTGTTCCCCACATCGCTTCACTTTTATATTTTCCATTTCTTAATCTCTTGTCTTCTGGGAGAGCTCCACAACCAACTCCTACAGTTAATCTGTTAATTCTTCTGTGGTTTGATTTTAACAAATCTACTACTGCTATCATGTCCCTCTCATAGAGATTCTTTAACATTGAGTCTGAAGGAAAGAGTTAATGCCCTATGCTGGTTCTCCATCTGGTCCCTTTTGTTTCTCAAAAGCATATATTGAAAAGCACGCTTCATGTTTTGGGCACCTGGGTGGCTCAGTTTGTTAGCCAACTCTCAATTTCAGCTCAGGTCATGATCTCACAGCTCGTAAGATCGAGCCCCGCAGGCTCTGAGCTGACTGTGCTGAGCCTGCTTGACATTCTCTCCCTCTCTCAAAAATAAATAAACTTGGGGCGCCTGGGTGGCTCAGTAGGTTAAGCGGCCGACTTCGGCTCAGGTCATGATCTCGCGGTCTGTGAGTTCGAGCCCTGCGTCAGGCTCTGTGCTGACAGCTCAGAGCCTGGAGCCTGTTTCGGATTCTGTGTCTCCCTCTCTCTGACCCTCCCCCCATTCATGCTCTGTCTCTCTCTCTGTCTCAAAAAATAAATAAACATTAAAAAAATAAAAATAAAAATAAACTTAAAAAAATTAAAAAAATAAAAGTGTGCTTCATGTTTAAACAAAAAATGTAAAACTATTCTCCTTGTTATCAAGAAAAAAAAACTAACTCATTTTCATTAAAAACCGTTAAAGACAATATTTCAAAGAAATAAAAATCAACTATAATAACTTAATAACATGTTATATTTCTACAGTTCCTTCAATTTCATTTTTAAATTCTAGTCACAGTAAAATAGGGAACTCTCTATTTTATAAAAGTTTGCTTAAATATTTATCCTAAAGGTCTTCTTATATGGCTATTCTTTAAAATAATATGTCTAAACTGATATAAAAATACTTAGGAGAGTACATGGAACATCTAAGTGCTATATAACTGCTTAGTATCATACAATGGTTTATCTCATTAGGTCAAAATATAAAATATAACCATTTCTTCCTGCAGCACATTTCAACTGTCTCTAATTTTTGCAATTACTATCAATGTTACAATAAATACCTACATATGTCCAGCTTCCCTAACCTTTAAATTATGTTCTTAGGAAAATATTCTGAAATGAGATTCATAGGTCAAAGAATATAATTATCTTTCCAATAATTTCTACTAGTTCAGTAAATATAAAATATCCACGTTTCTAACGTGGATTCCTTTGAATAGTGGCCAGGTTAAATACTTACAAAACATTCACTACTCAAATTTTCTTTTGTATAATAATGGCATTACAATTTAATGGGTAAGTGCTATTATTTCAATGATAGTATTGCACAATGCTTATCTAATTAATTGTTCTTTAACGATTATACAGGAATTATTACTTCAATTAAATGCGTTACTTTTACTCCTTTAATAGCACCTGAAGATCAATAACATTTTAAGATTGGTTTAAAGTATATCTTAAAGTATTTTAAATCTGGGGCGCCTAGGTGGCTCAGTTGGTTAAACGCCCAACTTTTGGTTTCGGGTCAGGTCATGATGTCACGGTTTGTGAGTTTGAGCCTTTTATCAGGCTTTGTGCTGACTGCTTGGGATTCTCTGTCTCCCTCTCTCTCTCTCTCTCTCTGCCCTCCCCCGCTCATGAGCACACGTGTGCGCTCTCTCTCTCAAAATAAGTAAATAAATAAATTTAAAAAAAATTAAAGCATTTTAAATCTGGATTCTACTTATACTAATGTAATAATGAATTACTCTTTTACTTTCATGTGTAACTTCTTTCCTTGTCTCAAATTGCCCTTCTTTGTTAATACAAATTCAAGGGCCCGCATGTTCTTTCTTTTTTTCCTTCTTGAGTTTACTTCAATTTTGTCAGTAAAAATAATTGTTTTGAAAACAACACTCTACTAATCCATGATACCACAAGTTCCTGAAACGCTACTTACTGAAAAATGTGCCTCAGACATAACGTTTTTTTAAATGTCAGTAAAATATTACTATTCTTAAAATCTGGTGATTTTCAAATTATGTAATTTTCAAATTCAAAATGTGCAAATATATGTATCTCACATCAGTGGTGTAGGGGTGTGTATCTCCAATAAGAGACAGAGGCAGAGACTGACCCACCTTGCCATCTCATTATAATTTCAGCCAGTAATACTGCCATATACAGTAATACATTATTTAGTACTTACTGAAGTAACTAGCTTCTAGTCCTCCGTCTACGCTAATTACATGATTCTGAAGAAGACTTTTAAAACCTCATTGTTGCTAAACTACATGATCTGATAAACGAGATTTAGGCTTAATTTTCACTGGCTTTACTGATTTGTCTGCAAACCTAGATATATTCTAGGATTCTTTTAAGTAAAGAAACGTCGGAATTTTTGAAGTTTGAAGTTACAGTGCTATGTACAGAACAAGTACTTTTAAATAACCATTGGCTGACCAACTCTAAAAAGACTTAACAAATAAAAAAAATTCTCATGCACTACAGTAATTTCATTTCTGAGAAAATAGTGTTTTTAATGCCTCATCAAGTCCAATAAATGAGAGTTATACCCAAACATAAATATATGGAGAAATACACTTACCAATATATCTGAGCCAACATGCTGTTTTCCCTTTTCTTGATGTGGTCCTAATATCAATTTTCCCATCGAAAAAATGGGTGTATCCAGTGTTTTATATACTTTCAATTCACCATGCTCAACAAAAAACTGATATGTATCTCGTGGCCTTAAAAGATCTAAGGGAAAAACACTACTATAAATATAAAGCAATAGCAATAATAATGATCAATGATAGAACATATACACACATGTATACAACAGAGTTATTTCTAGATATAAACCTCATTTACTCAAGCTAAATAAAATGGTAGAGGTAGAATTTTGTCTGCCTTATAAGCTGTGTGACCAGGCAAGTTATTTCTCACCCTGTGTCTGCTTCCTTTTCTATAAAATGAGACAACAGTTCATCTATGTTAGAGTTGTGACTATCAAATGAATTAATGTGTATAAGGTATTTAAAACACTGCCTGGCACAAAATAAGCATTAGATAAGCCTTGGATATTAATGATAATAGTGGCAGTATTATTATTATTTCTATTATAGCTCAGAAAACAAAATTAGCTAAGACACAAGGTAGAATTCCATATCTTTAAAAAGTTTAACAAAGCCCAAAATTAACAAATGTATCGTCATAACAACAGATTTTGTGCTTTGCCTGACTGATTATTAAATAGCAAGATTTCTGTCATGTGAAGCAAGAGTTCTAATAGATGCTCAAAAATAACTACCTCACTCTTCAATTTCCCTTTTACTTATAAACCTTGCCAAATATATAGTTAATATATTCTTTATCATCAGCTTGTTTCCTTGGATTTTTGGTAATGTTAGTAATCTCACAGGTTATAGGACATAGAAAATACATAGATGCAAGAAACAGATAAAAAGCAATGAACTCCTGACAAACTCACTACTTTTCGAACCTAAACAGCAAATGTTTTAAGATAATACACTAAACAAAATTTTCTGTACTTCTACCTGTTGCCAAATAAACAATCTGATTATAAAAATAACTGTACTACTTAAGATGTCAAATGGAACTTACTTCACAGCCAAAATTTTAAGTGAAAATACCATTACTACCTCTCTGACTTGACCTATTTGTCCTTTGACTTAGGATAAACAGTCCTCAGTACTTATTGGTACTGTCAAAACAGTTAAAACATCTAAATATTTCCTGTATGTAAATACTGCCTGGTTGCTAAACAGCTGAGTGTCCCCTACTTGCCCTTCTCGCACTATAGCCCCTCCTTTGGAACCACTCATGGTGTCCCAGGCACTGTACTTTTAATGCCTACTAGATACAACAGGAGGCTTCTAGGACCCTGTGCTGACCTTAAACTTAAACCTGGCATTTGTGTGGCAGATCAGTGTCCTTGCTAGTCATCATCCTAAAGGTCTGATATCTCAGGTATTATTTTTGGTATGCATGACCTATAAGGCTGTCTAAATCCTGCCCACAGTCCCTGTCTGGTCTCACAGTAAGAGGGTATCCTGGGATCTATCAGCTAAATTGCAACAATTACCCATAAAAGGCCCTTGTCCCCATGTGTCCTCTTGATCAAAGAAGACCTGTACCCTACCAGGGAGGCAACACTCCTAATGATAGCACTTGTAACCCAGAGTATAAATGCATTGTGTTATGTGCCCTTTAGATGTTGTTTGGTATCAATACTCCTCCAGAGTAGTCTTCACACAGGCTGCTTATTGGAATTAGATACCCTACTGGACTTTGGCTCTGAAACAGCTGGGAAGAAAAAGAAAAAGTAGATAGGCTAGTCATCCAGCCAGCAGTTTGCCCTTACTAGCTGTTAAATTAAGCATTTTCAGTATCATCTCTAATCTTACCCATGAGAATCACCTCTCTTGTTTCTGGGTCCTTTACCCTTGTTGGCTGCAACGGATCTCCCAAAGGTACATTCAGATTTACCATGAATTTATTCTCTGCAAAAGAAATATCATTGAAATAGAAACTAGTTAAATAATTCTTCTCAATTAAAAATAAGTCTAGTATGAAATATAGCTACAAACCAACCACAAAAAAATTGCCAGAGGCATAACACTCTCTTCCAATTTTCCTATTTATAAATGACCACTCTGATAAAGAAAAATTCAAAAACCACAATGATTTAGTATGGAAGCAAACATACTAAATTTATTTTTGTAAGCTTGATGTGACAACTCTTGATACTCTTGCGTCATCAAGAAGTTATATGTCATACTGAATATCCTTCAAGAGAGCTGAAGTATGTAATACACTTCAGAAAAAAATTTATTGAAATATCTATTTCATTTCATTTGTATTGAAGTAGGCTACAACAGAGTTGAACTCATGACCCTGAGATTAAGACCTGAGTTCAAAAGTCAGATGCTTACTGAGCCACCCAGACACCCCTAAAATATCTATTTTAATCATAGTTTGAGCACAGGAAAAGGCAGTTTCAGTGAAAAGCAATTTACTCATGAGGAAATGCTTTATATTATGCCATTAATGATTTTTTTAAAGAACAAAATCAGCGTATTTCCAAAATCTTGACAAAAGTGGACGGTAAAAAGTAAATTCAAAATAAAAGAAAAACATGGGGCATTGTGTGACTCTTGATCTCAGGGTTGTGGGTTCAAGCCCCGCATTGAGTGTAGAGAAAGGAAAGGGAGGGGAGGGGAGGGGAGGGGAGGAAAGGAAAGGAAAAAATGAAATGAAATGAAATGAAATGAAATGAAATGAAATGAAATGAAATGAAATAAAACAAAACAAAATAAATAAAATAAAATAAAATAAAATAAAATAAATAATACAATATTCCAAAACTCATAGAATGCAGCAAAAGCAGATGTTAAGAGTGAAATTTATGGTTATAAATGCTTGTATTAAGAAAATTTCAAATAAACAACTTCACATTACACCACAAGGAACCAGTAAAAGAAAAGACTTAGCTGAAATTTAGTAAAGGAAGGAAAAAAAAAAATTAAAAATAAATAAATAAATAAATAAATAAACAGAAGTAAATAAAATAGAGACCATATTAAACAATAACATTGAAAGTAACGACAAGTTTTGCGTTTGATTTCTTATCTGGCCCAATCTTGTGGAGTAGTGTGTTAATATTTATGTATTAAATATTTAATATTTACACTGTAGATTCTCTAGCTTTATTTTATTGTTAATCTTCAGTTTTATACCACTATGGTTGGAAAATATACTTGATATGATTTCAGTCTTCTTAAATTTGCAACATTCGTCATATTTCTTTTTATGTGATTTTAATAGGGGATTCTTCTGTGTGTACTTGAAGAAAATGTGTATTCTATTTTAAATACATCTTTTAGAACCATGTATTCTGAAGTATGCTTCAAGTAAAAAATGTCGTTAAAAAAAAAAACCTTTAACTGAGGGTACTCATTTAAAATGAAGCATATCAGAGGGGAGGTGGGAGAGGGGCTGGGTGAAATATGTGAAGGGGATTAAGAGTACACTTAAAATGAGTACTGAATAATGATGTATAGAATTGCTGAATCACTATATTGTACATGTGAAACTAATATAATACTATATGTTAACTATACTGGAATTAAATAAAAAACTTAACAGAAAAGAGAGAAGAAAAAAAGTGAATTCACCCTAAAGTATTATATCTAAAGGTTTTATAAATAAATTTCAAAATTTATAAAAGGCTACCTCTCAGAGCACTACTTATTTTTAATGTTTATTTATTTATTTTGAGAGAGAGCACAAGCAGGGGAGTGGCGGAGAGAGCAAGAGAAAGATCCCAAGCAGATTCTGCATTGTCAGCCTTGAGATCATGACCTGAGCAAAATCAAGAGTCGGAGACTGAACTAACTGAGCCACCCAGTTGCCCCACCAGCGTACTATTATTTAAAATAAAATCCAAAAGTTACTTTCAGGAATAAGTTCATACTTCTTTCATCATTATCAAGACAGATCCTTTTCCTATTAACTAATTTGTTGACTTTTCCAATGTTTCCTTTTGCCTTCCTTTTAGTTGATACTGTGTCTGGGGACAGTATTCCACCAATCACAAATCCTCCTGGAAGTTAACAACAAAAAAGGTAATAAAGTATCATACCTGGGAAAGTAAAAATATTTAAAAAAATTTAAATTAATATAGCGTATTTCCTTTCAGACTACCAGAGGATATACTACTATTCCATTTTACAGCTAGTAACTCAAATAACACAAATACCAACCAACCCCACTTATGTTTCTACTACCCTAAATACAGATGAGCTGATGGAAGATGGGAGAATGATCTCTGTTGCTTGAAATCAACATTCATCAATGGAAGGTTAAAAAACAAACAAAGAGGAGAGATTCAAGATGGCAGAGAAGTAGGGGGACCCAAAGTTCCCTCATCCCTCAAACACAGCAGTGTTGAGGCCAAAGGACTTTGAACTCCAAGAGTCCAGGCTGCAGAGTGACAGAGATTTCTCCAGGGGCCCGGACAACCTGGCAGGCCATAGAGCTACTTTAACAAACAAATCAAAGCACACCTGGTACAGGGTCCAAAACAACACTACAAGTAGGGAGATAAAGCAATCAGAGTCACAACAACAGAGAGCAAGTAACACACTCCAAAAAACACCTCCTGAAGGGCCAGGCCCTGGACAGTGTATGACCCCTCTTTAATATAGTAGTGCTCACAGGTGCAGGACACATAACAAGCTTTTAAAACACATAAGGTACAGAAAACTAGCCAAAATGACAAAACGGAAGAATTTTCCTCAAAAGAAATTCCAGGAAGTAGCAATAGCTAAGGAATTGATCAAAACAGATATAAACAATATAACTGAACAAGAATTTAGAATAAGTCATAAGATTAATCACTGGTCTTGAAAAAAGCATAGAAGACAGCAGAGAATCTACTGCTGCATAGATCAAGTAACTAAAAAATAGTCATGAATTAAAAAATGCTGTAAATGAGGTGCAAAATAAAATAGAGGCGGTGACAGTGAGGATTGAAAAGGCAGAGGGGAGAATAAGTAAAATAGAAGATAAAATTATAGAAAAAGATGAAGCTGGAGTTGACTCTAGAAGATGATGGCGTAGGAGGACACTGGGCTCACCACGTCCTGAGCGCTTAGATTCCACCCACATCTGCCTAAATAACCCAGAAAACTGCCAGAAGACTAGCAGAACAGACTCTCCAGAGCCAAGCGTAGACAAGTGGCCCACGGAAGAGCAGAGAGGCAGTGTGCGCTACACGGACTGGCGGGAAGGAGCCGGGGCGGTGGAGGGGCAGCCTGCCTGCCAAGGCAGAGCCCCCGAAGTCTGGCTTGCAAAAGTGGAGGGGCCGGACTGTGTGAGTTCTGACAGCCAGCGGGACTTAACATCTGGAATATTATAAGCCAACAGCTCTGCTCGGAGAGCAGGAGGATGACAGGACACCGGGAGGGAGAGGTGTTGAGCCCTGGAAGACAGAGCTCAGTTCAGCAGGGAACAAAGGCGCTGGCAAGCACCATCTCCCTCTCCCATCCCCCAGCCAAAATTCCAAAGGGAACCAGTTCCCCTCACCGAACTTGCTTGCACCGCGCAAACACCCAATGCTGTGCTTCTGTGGATCCATCCTTCCCACGGGTCTGCCTCCCTCCTGGTGCTACAGGGCCCCTCCCGCAGGGGACCACCGATGGCAAAGGGAGCTAAGCCTGCCCCTCCCACCACTGTGCATCTTGTGGATCCACCCCGGCTAATAGACCAGATCCCATCGAAGCAGCACCACAAGCCTGGCATGTGCAAGTAGCCCAGACAGGGGCCACACCACTCCACAGTGAGTCCTACCCCTGGGAGAGGAGAAAATAAGGTACACACCAGTCTGATTGTGGCCCCAGCAGTGTGCTGGGGCAGACATCAGGTCTGACTGCGGCCCCGCCCACCAACACAAGTTACCTGGACAGTACAGGGGAAGTGCTCTGCAGTTTAGAGCCACCCAAGGGACTACCCAAAATGACGAAACGGAAGAATTTTCCTCAAAAGAAACTCCAGGAAGTAGCAACAGCTAACAAAATGATCAGAAACCATTTAAGCAATACAACGGAACAAGAATTTAGAATAATAGTCATAAAATTAATTGCTGGGCTTGAAAAAAGCATAGAGGACAGCAGAGAATCTATTGCTACAGAGATCAAGGGACTAAGAAATAGTCATGAGGAGCTAAAAAATGCTATAAATGAGGTGCAAAATAAAATGGAGACGACCACAGCTCGGATTGAAGAGCCAGAGGAGAGAATAGGTGAACTAGTAGATAAAATGATGGAAAAAGAGGAAGCTGAGAAAAAGAGAGATAAAAAAATTCAGGAGTGTGAGGGGAGAATTAGAGAACTAAGTGATGCAATCAAATGGAACAATATCCATATCATAGGAATTCCAGAAGAAGAGAGAGAAAGGGGATGAAGGTGTACTTGAACAAATCATAGCTGAGAACTTCCCTGATCAGGGGAAGGAAAAAGGCATTGTAATCCAAGAGGCACAAAGAACTCCCTTCAGACGTGACTTGAATCAATATTCTGCATGGCATACCATAGTGAAACTGGCAAAATACAGGGATAAAGAGAAAATTCTGAAAGCAGCTAGGGATAAACAGGATGTAACTTACAAAGGGAGACCCATAAGACTAGTGGCAGACCTATCTACTGAAATTTGGCAGGCCAGAAAGGAATGGCAGGAAATCTTCAATGTGACGAACAGAAAAAATATTGCAGCTGAGAATCCTTTATCCAGCAAGTCTGTCAGAATAATAGAAGGAGAGATAAAGGTCTTCCCAAACAAAAACTAAAGGAATTCATCACCACTAAACCAGGCCTACAAGAGATCCTAAGGGGGATTCTGTGAGTGAAATGTTGCAAGGACCACAAAGTACCAGAGACATCACTAGAAGCATGAAACCTACAGACATCACAATGACTCTAAACCCATATTTTTCAAAAATAACACTGAATGTAAATGGATTCAATGCTCCTACCAAAAGACACAGGGTATCAGAATGGATAAAAACATAAGACCCATCTATTTGCTGTCTACAAGAGACTCATTTTAGACCTGAGGACACCTTCAGATTGAAAGTGAGGGGATGGAGAACTATCTATCATGCTACTGGAAGTCAAAAGAAAGCTGGAGTAGCCATACTTATATCAGACAAACTAGACTTTAAAGGCTGTAACAAGAGATGAAGAAGGGCATTATATAATAATCACAGGGTCTATCCAGCAGGAAAAGCTAACAATTATAAATATCTATGCGCTGAATATGGGAGCCTCCAAATATATAAAACAATTAATCACAAACATAAGCAACCTTATTGATAAGAATGTGGTAATTGCAGGGGACTTTAATACTCCAGTTACAACATTGGATAGATCATCTAGACACAGGATCAATAAAGAAACAAGGGCCCTGAATGATACATTGGATCAGATGGACTTGACAGATATATTTAGAACTCTGCATCCCAAAGCAACAGAATATACTTTCTTCTCGAGTGCACATGGAACATTCTCCAAGATAGATCACATACTGGGTCACAAAACAGCCCTTCATAAGTATAAAAGAATTGAGATCACACCATGCACACTTTCAGACCACAATGCTATGAAGCTTGAAATCAACCACAGGAAAAAGTCTGGAAAACCTCCAAAAGCATGGAGGTTAAAGAACACCCTACTAAAGGATGAGTGGGTCAACCAGGCAATTAGAGAAGAAATTAAAAAATATATGGAAACAAACAAAAATGAAAATACAACAATCCAAACGCTTTGGGATGCAGCGAAGGCAGTCCTGAGAGGAAAATACATTGCAATCCAGGCCTATCTCAAGAAACAAGAAAAATCCCAAATACAAAATTTAACAGCACACCAAAAGGAAATAGAAGCAGAGTAGCAAAGACACCTCAAACCCAGCAGAAGAAGAGAAATAATAAAGATCAGAGCAGAAATAAACAATATAGAATCTAAAAAAAACTGTAGAGCAGATCAATGAAACCAAGAGTTGGTTTTTTGAAAAAATAAACAAAATTGATAAATCCCTAGCCAGACTTCTCAAAAAGAAAAGAGAGAGGATCCAAATAGATAAAATCACAAATGAAAATCGACTTACACAACCAATCTCACAGAAATACAAGCAATTATCAGGAAATACTATGAAAAATTATATGCCAACAAACTGGACAACCTGGAAGAAATGGACAAATTCCTAAGCACCCACACACTTCTAAAACTCGAACAGGAAGAAATAGAAAACTTGAACAGACCCATAATCAGCAAAGAAATTGAATCAGTTATCAAAAATCTCCCAACAAATAAGAGTCCAGGACCAGAAGACTTCCCTGGGGATCTATGAGACTTTTAGAGCACAGTTAATATCCATCCTTCTCAAGCTGTTCCAAAAAATAGAAAAGGAAGGAAAGCTTCTGAACTCATTCTATGAAGCCAGCATTACCTTGATTCCCAAACCAGACAGAGACCCCACAAAAAAGGAGAGTTACAGGCCAATATCTCTGATGAACATGAATGCAAAAATTCTCAACAAGATATTAGTAAAACAAATTCAACAGCACATAAAAAGAATCATTCAGGGGCGCCTGGGTGGCTCAGTCGGTTGAGCGGCCGACTTCGGCTCAGGTCACGATCTTGCACTCTGTGAGTTCGAGCCCCGCGTCGGGCTCTGTGCTGACAGCTCAGAGCCTGGAGCCTGTTTCAGATTCTGTGTCTCCCTCTCTCTGACCCTCCCCCGTTCATGCTCTGTCTCTCCCTGTCTCAAAAATAAATAAACGTTAAAAAAAAAAAAAAATTTAAAAAGAATCATTCACCATGATCAAGTGGGATTCACTCCTGGACTGCAGGGCTGGTTCAATATTCACAAATCAATCAATGTGATACATCACATTAATAAAATAAAGGATAAGAGCCATATGATCCTGTCAATCGACGCAGAAAAAGCATCTGACAAAATTCAGCATCTTTTTTAATAAAAACCCTCAAGAACGTTGGGATAGAAGGAACATACCTAAGTATCATAAAAGTCATATATGAAAAGCCCACCACAGCTAACATCATCCTCGATGGAAAAAAAACTGAGAGCTTTCCCCCTGAAATCAGGAACATGACAGGGATGTCCACTCCCACCACTCTTGTTTAACATCGTGTTGGAAGTCTTAGCATCAGCAATCAGACAACAAAATGAAATAAAAGGCATCAAAACTGGCAAAGAAGTCAAACTTTCACTTTTCGCAGACAACATGATACTCTGCATGGAAAACCCGCAAGACTTCACCAAAAGGCTACTAGAACTAATACATAAATTCAGCAAAGTCGCAGGATATAACATCAATGTACAGAAATCAGTTGCATTTCTATACACCAATAATAAAATATCAGAAAGAGAAATCAAGAAATGATCCCATTTATAATTGTACCAAGAACCATAAAATACCTAGGAATAAACCTAACCAAAGATGTAAAAGATCTGTATGTTGAAAACTACAGAAAATTTATAAAGGGAATTGAAGAGAACACAAAGAAATGGAAAAACATTCCACGCTTATGGACTGATTAGAAGAACAAATATTGTTAAAATGTCTATCCTAGGGGCGCCTGGGTGGCTCAGTCGGTTGGGCGTCCGACTTCGGCTCAGGTCATGATCTTGCGGTCTGTGAGTTCGAGCCCTGCATCGGGCTCTGGGCTGACACCTCAGAGCCTGGAGCCTGTTTCGGATTCTGTGTCTCCCTCTCTCTCTGACCCTCCCCTGCTCATGCTCTGTCTCTCTCTGTCTCAAAAATAAATAAAACATTAAAAAAAAAAATTAAAAAAAAAGTCTATCTACCCAAAGCTATCTACACAGTCAATGCAATCTCAATCAAAATTGTACCAGCATTCTTCTCAAAGCTAGAACAAACAATCCTAAAATTTGTCTGGAACTACAAAAGATCCCAAAGAGCCAAAATAATATTGAAAAAGAAAACCAAAGCATCACAATTCCAGACTTTAGTCTCTACTACAAAGCTGTAATCATCAAGACAGCATGGTATTGGCACAAAAACACACACAGACCAATGGAATAGAATAAAAACCCAGAATTAGACCCACAAATGTATGGCCAACTAATCTTTGACAAAGCAGGAAAGAGTATCCAATGGAAAAAAGACATCTCTTTAGCAAATGGTGTTGGGAGAACTGGACAGCAACATGCAGAAGAATGAAACTAGACCACTTTCTTACACCATACACAAAAATAAACTCAAAATGGATGAAAGACCTAAATGTGAGACAGGAAACCACCAAAACCCTAGAGGAGAAAGCAAGCAACAACCTCTTTTGACCTCAGCCACAGCAGTTTCTTGCTCAACACATCTCCAAAGGTAAGGGAATTAAAAGCAAAATGAACTACTGGGACCACATCAAGATAAAAAGTTTCTGCACTGCAAAGGAAATAATCAACAAAACTAAAAGGCAACTGATGAAATGGGAAAAGATATTTGCAAATGACATATTGGAGAAAGAGTCAGTATCCAAAATCTATAAAGAACTTACAAACTCAACACCTGAAAAGCAAATAATCCAGTGAAGAAATAGGCAGAATACATGAATACACACTTTTCCAAAGAAGACATCCAGATGGCTAACAGACACATGAAAAGATGCTCAACGTCATTCATCATCAGGGAAATACAAATTAAAACCATAGAGATACCACCTCACACCGGTCAGAGTGGCTAAAATGAACAACTCAGGAAACAACAGATGCTGGTGGGATATGGAGAAATGGGAACACTCTTGCACTGTTGGTGGGAATGCAAACTGGTACAGTCCCTCTGGAAAACAGTGTGGAGGTTCCTCAAAAAATTAAAACCAGAACTACCCTACGACCCAGTAATAGCACTACTAGGAATTTGCCCAAAAGACAGGAGTGCTGATGCATAGGAGCACTTGTAACCCATTGTTTATAGCAACACTTTCAACAAAGGCAAATTATGGAAACAGCCTAAATGTCCATCAACTGATGAATGGATAAAGAAGATGTGGTTTATATATACAATGGGATACTACTTAGCAATGAGAAAGAATGAAATTATGCCATTTGCAGCAACATGGATAGAACTGGAAGGTGTTATGCTAAGTGAAGTAAATCAGTCAGAGAAAGATATTATATGTTTTCCACTCATATGTGGAACTTGAGAAACTTAACAGGAGACCATGGGGGAAGGGAAGGGGAAAAAACATAGTTACACAGAGACTAAGGAGACAAACTTAAAGAGACTGTTAAATACAGAGAACAATCTGAGGGTTGATGGGAGAGTGGGGGAGAGGGTAAAATGGATGATGGACATCGAGGAGGGCACTTGTTGGGATTAGCACTGGATGTTGTACGTAAGTGATGAACCACAAAAAAGAAATCTACCCCAAAAAGCAAGCGCACACTGTACATACTATATGTTAGCCAATTTGACAATAAACTATATTTAAAATAAATAAATAAAAAACAACACAAAGGCCAGCAATGAAATATTTATAATAATCCACATGCAAGCTTAGCTCATTGACTTACATTTACCCATCACAGAAAGGAAATAACTTTTAGAGAACACTCATTGTACTTCCTTGCCCACTCTCTACATTATGTAGAGAAATATGATGAGAAAGTGGGATGAGAACAGTAAAGGGAAATACTTAATATCTGCCAGTCATAATTTTCTCATATTCTGATCTAGTGACTCATTTTATGCATTTAAAAACCTTGTTTAATAGTATGGAATAATAAAACTCTATAAAGCTACACACTCACCTCAAACTGCTACCAAAGAGAGAAAAAGAAAAGCATCTCTATAGTAATCAGACAAATTTGTACTTAAATCTATTCTTGACTCATTTTTGAAGGATGATGATAAAATGAGGTAATCTGAGTAAATATTAAGATAGTGCTTGAAACGTAATATATATAAATAAACTGTGGCTATCCTCATTATTTTTTATTGTCAGATATTAAAGTGTAAATTGGAATTTACCTGATGGTCTTCCATGATAATCTATTCGCTCTCCTCGCCAATATTCCAAAGGTTTCAATCGTGTTCTCTTGGTCCTGCGAACATCTGGTGTGTTGGAAGGCAATACTGTAAAAAAATATTAAACAAAAATGTATACATATAAATGTTTAGTTGTATAGAACTTTGTAGTGGAAAAATTAATATTACCCTATAGAACACTAATGTTTCTAGACAAACCAATAGAAAAACAAAATTTTACAATATATTTGTGTTAGTAATTAAAGAAATGCCAATGTAACAATAAACTAAAAAATTGGCAAAGATTAAAAAACTTAACACTCAGAGTGAATGATGTTAAAGAGGCACAGAAATAAATACACTGTAGGTGGAAATGTAAACAGATTGAGGATAAATTAGCAATAACTATTATAATAATCTTTTATTCAGAATTTAATTTATAGAAAAGGAGTTTGCAAAAATATTCACAATAAGAGCCAAAGCTAGAGGTGGCCCAAAATGGTGGCATAGGGAAGACCCTCAATTCCCATTCTCATGGACACACTGAACCCACACCTAGATATAGAGCGATTCCTCCTGAAGAACTGAGAGCTGACTGAACAGGTTCTGCTCAACAAAGGACAGAGGGACACAGAGAGAAAGGAGAGACAACACACAGTATCATCAGAAACCCTACCCTGATACTGTGACCTGCAAAAGGAATGGATGTCACTGAGAAATGCAGATTCACCTGCCCTGAGGCACAAAAACAAAAGAAAACAAAACAATACAAAACAATATAAAACAAACAAAACAGTGGTTTAAAGGGTACTGGACCCAAACTGAAGGAAATTCATTTACTAACCCTACAGCATCTGCCAAAAAGTGGTGGAGCTGCCAGAACTCTCTCCAGATCAGAGGTGCTGGCAAGCACCATTGCTTATGTTCTTCCACCTTGATAACACAGATGGGATCAGAATTTGGGTGCTCTAGCTAGTCTGCTAGGGTTGCTAGACAGCCCCAGGACCCTAGCTCCAGCTATCCTCACAGGGTAGCACCCATCCCTGCACCCTAGCTCCAGCCATCCAACCAAGACAGTGCTGGCATGAAGCACCCAGGGACCCCCTCCATCCTACCCTTGCTCCAGCTCCAGCCATCATGCCAAGGTGACCCCAGCCCAAGCACAGTCCAGGTCCAGACATCCCACCGGGGCAGCCTCGACATGAAATGCCCCAGAACCCCCAGCCCATGCTCACTCTGGCTGCAGCTGGCCAGGCAAAGCTGCCAAGCACACACAGTCTATACAGGTGATATTCCTACACAAGTCCACTTCTTCAAGACCAAGAGAGGAAGCTGTTCTAATTCAGAGAAACAAACAGAACATTAGACAAAATAAGGAGACAGAAAAATATGTTGCAAATGAAAGAGCAAGATAAACCGCACCAAAAAAAAAAAAAAAATCTAAAGGAAATAAAAAGGAACAATCCACCTGGGGCACCTGGGTGGCTCAGTTGCTTAAATGTCCGACTTCAGCTCAAGTCAAGATCTCGTGATTCGTGGGTTCAAGCCCCGCATCAGGTTCTGTGCTGACAGCTCAGAGCCTGCTTCTGATTCTGTGTCTCCCTCTCTCTCTCTGTGTCCCTCTCCCACTTGTGCACTCTCTCTCTCAAAAATAAATAAACTTAAATATATATATATATATATGTATCACTATACATTAACCGAAACTAAATAAATAAATAAATATTTTTTAAAAGCGGTAGGAAAAAAAAAGCAGTATCAATAAACTGAAACTCTTATAAATAATCATTACAACTTTTAAAATACTTTGGTTGTTACAGTTTATCATAACCATCTATCTGGCTTTCTGTTAGAAGTATTTCTTCCGAATTCTCAAGAGCTAAGTTTTGGAGTCAAACTTACATACTAACTATACCATGAACCAGTTGTGAAATATCACAGAAGCTAAAGTCATTCAACCTCTGTAGTTTTTTCCATCTGTCTAATAAGGATAAATAATAGAACCCACCTCATGGAGTTTTGTGAGATATAAATTAATATAATGCTGTAAAATGCCTGATATATAGCAATTCATTAAACAGTAACTATTACTGTTTTTTTCATTCATTCATTCATTACACCCAACACGGGGCTCAAACTCATGACCTCGAGACCAAGAGTCACATGCTCTTCCAACTCAGCCAACCAGGCAACCTTCTATTACTTTTTTTTTTTTTAATGGGCAAAGCTATATAGTCAAGAATGTTCATGGTAATACTATTCATAGTTAGAAAACAAAAACCAGTTTGAACACCATCTAAATGCTCCACAGTAGGAAATTTGTAAATCGAGGTAGTTATGTGTGCATGTTTGTATACATAAATCCACTCATTTTATCTGAACAATGCAAAGTTCTATATACTAAACTCACTTTATTGGCTATATAATTAAATTCCTATGCTCTTACTTACTGTTTGTTAGAAATTTCCAATTCTGAAAGTAGTTTATTAAAATTTCCCAGTCTAACTGTACTGTTTAAATAAAAATCTTGCTTTTTCTTTTTTTCTTTATACATTTTAGTTGGTAGGTTGTTTGGTACATAAGAGTTTGTGATTTTTCTTTCTATTTCATTAATTCTTTATTTTATCACTAATGCCCTTCTTTATTCTGTTCAGCATTTGTATTTTAACCTTAAATTCCACTTTGCCTAATACTAAAATAACACTATTTTCTTTATATTTACACTAGCCCACTTAATTTTTTGACAATCTTTTATTTTAAAACCTGTTTTAAGTGTTTCTTATAAACACATAAGTCAATTTGTACTATTCAACCAAATCTGAGAGTCCCTACATGAGAGGAATTCAATCCATTTACACTTATTTAGTGTAACAGCTAACATGTTTCCTTTTATTCCTTCACACTTACTAGTTATATCAGTGCTTCTTCTTTCTCATTTTTATTGGTTCCAACAAATGCCCATTTCTTTTTCCTCTCTTCCCTTGGTCATTTCAAAGTTCTACTGTGATTTTTCGCTCTAATATTGGTCACCTTCCCATTCCTGACACTCAAAAGTCAAACTCTCATTTCTCCGTGATTATACTTAAAACATTATATAACCCTTACCAAGATACACTCTCCTCTCCTTTTTCTCATTCAGTAAAATAAAACTTTTAGACTACTTTTATTTTTTTTATTTTTTTTTATGTTTATTTATTTTTGAGACAGACAGAGCGTGAGTGGGGGAGGGCCAGAGAGATGGAGACACAGAATCCGAAGCAGGCTCCAAGCCATCAGCACAGAGCCCAATGCGGGGCTCGAACTCACAAACCACAAGATCATGATCTGAGCCGAAGCCAGACGCTCAACTGACTGTGCCACCCAGGCGCCCCTAGACTACTTTTTATACCACTCTTCTGCCACTACTCTCTTCCCTACCATACTAAGTTTTATTAATATAGTCTGGATTTCAAGGTACTATTACAAAAATCATTATTTAGCACTTATAAATCCCCATTCACATTAGCATTAGTTACTAGTCACACCCCAAGGTAATCAGCAATGATTCACACCCTTGTATAATAATCCTCTCCCCTAAGATGTATGTGTGAACTGTGACTTTCTTCTCATTTGGAGAGTATGGCGATAGTAATAGTAACAATATATAATCCTGTGATTACATCATGATTTTATACACACACACACACACACACACACACACACACACACACACACATATAGATATGACAATATATCGGATATTATACATTTAAGACACCATCTAGCAGAAGCAGAGAGAAATTCTTCCTTGCTGGCTCTGAAGAACCAAGGTGCCACACTGTGAAGGGGCCTCTGGAAAGGGTCATGTGGCAAGGAACTGCAAGTACCCTTTAGAAGCTGAAAGTAATGGCCCATGGCTGACAGCTAGCAAGAAAACAGGTACCTCCGTCCCACAATTTCAGGGAACTGAATTCTAACAACCACATTAGCTTTGAAGAGGACCTCAGATGACACCACAGCCCAGGATGATACTTTGGATTGCAGCCTGTGAGACCCTTAAACAGAGGACCCAGCTAATCTGTGCCTGGGCTTCTGACCCACAGAAAATATGGATAATAAATAAATGTGTGTTGTCTAAGCCACTAAATTTATGGTAATTTAGTACATACCAACAGAAAACGAATACACATTATTTAAATTTAACCACATATATTACAAGAACTATTCCTCATCACTGTTTCCTCTCTTTGGACTCCATTCTGATTTATCTACTTGTTTAGAATACCTCACATGAGTATTCTGCCTGGAGGATTTAGAGTAAACTCAATCTTTGCATTATCTGCAAAGTAAATTCACTTATCAGTAAGAAAAATATGTTGGCCAGATATAAGATTATTGGATTATAATACATCTCTAGGCTACAGATGTTATTTTATTCTTCCAATGTTACACAGATAAGCAGTGCTAGTCATTTTTTCTCCTTTATCTGTAATCTTTTCATTCTAAAAGCTTCCCTATATTCTTGAAATTTAGGAATTTTATTCACTGATGACTAGAAGTATATCTTTTTGAAGGATTTTGACTAAAAGTTGGCAAACTCATTCAAATTACAGATAGGAGCCAATCTTTAATCCAGAGGTTTTCTTTAACATATTACTTGTAATTCTCTCTCCTCCATCTGTTTCTCTTTTCTGTAAATCCTATTCCTTGCAAGTTTTCTCAACTGTCTCCATGTTATTTCCATTGCATACCTTTTTTCCCCTCATGATTTCCATCTTTCTATATTTCGTCTCTGAGGAATTTCTTCCATGTCAACACCAGCTACTAATTCAGCTCTCAGTAACAGTGACCATCTTTATTTTCACTTCATCTACCAACTTTTTAAATTGAAAAAATAGGGTTTTTCAATACCAGAAAGTTTTCTATGCTGTAAATGAATCTTTCTTTTATTGTTAAAATTGTTATCTATCTACTGCAAAAATTCTAGCTCACCACTAGCTGACTACTGTTTTTAGGCATAATGCTTGATTTTCCTCTCTTTGGTTGATAAAGCCCCTGCTGAGGAACATTTTTATTTCTCTTTGCCTACTCTTGACTAGTTAGCAATCCACTTCAAGATACATTAAGCACTAAGAGTCTCTCTTCATTGGGCCCAAAATACTGACAAGATGTGAGTTTGTGGTTGAAGCAATCCAAGGAAGTTTCTCTTCCAGTGAGTGGTTCTCTTCAGGTACAAGTGCAGGGGCACTCCCAACCTCAAGCACAGAGAAAAACATACAAGGGCACTCCAATCCTACAAAGGTCAGAGGTCCCATGAATCTTGACTGGCAAATATCTCTTTGGGAAGCACAGAGTTTTAATCCTCCATGGCCTCTCCATGGGTTCCTCAGCTCCCATCTTTGCCTACATATTTATTCCAGTTACTGCTTTGTTTACAAGTCAACTGGATAAAAACGGGAGTTGTCAGGGATGTCATCTACCTAGCAGTTCTATTTTACAGATTCTCTGCCCTAGCTTTTAGCCTAGGTGAAATCATGCTTCCTACTATTACTATGTGAAAAAGAGTGAGAGGGATAAAGGATTTATTAAGTGAACAATAAAGAAAATCATTGGCCGGAGATGAGTTATTATAAAATTCATGAAAACTAAACACTTGGTTTTAATTTATCTGTCAATTAATCCAAATAGTTCCCCCTGCTTCAGAAAAATTAAGTCCTACTTAGTAACAGAGATTTTATAATATGAAGATATTAAAAGAAATAATCTTACCTAACTTGTGATGTATTTTATTCACTGATAGTACTCTAGATATTTTTACTCCTGAGTCACCTGCAAAATGCAAATGATAATATCATGAATAAGACTGTTAATTCCATGTTGAATTAAAGTGTATTAGTTGGTCAATTTCAATATTAAATAAATATTAATTAAATCAATCGATTAAATCAATATTAAAGAAATTTTAACCTGACAATACATTTTACTTCTTTTACTTTCTACTGCCAAGGAATAAAGACTAATGAAACATTTCTCTAGATTTTGCTATAATGTATATGTCTAAGGAGCCTAGTAGTTAAAAATAACAGAAAAGCAGGCTTTCTATAGCTTCTGGACTTCAGGTGAAATAAGCTACTTGGTAGATAAAAATGCAGGGTGTAATAATGAACAATTAATATGCTAATAATGTAACGCATGATCTCTGAATTTCTAATAGTGCAAGTATACTAAATTATCAGTGCTCCAATTAGGTCAGAGTTTTCAACTTTAGTGTTATAAATAGCATCCAAATATAGCTGCCATCAATTCTTTGTCTTCCTATACATAAATGCTGTTCTTTATCAAGAGGCAGAGTCCAATGCCCTTTTCTTTGAATCTCTGCTAACCTGTGACTTGCTTGACTAACAGAACACGTAAGAAATGACATTCTGGGACTTCAAAGGCTAAGTCCTAAGAAGATAGCAGGTTTCACCTGGGTCTCTTGGAACTTCATTATGGAAAAAGGCGGACACCATATATGACATCTGACCACTCCAAGACTGCCATGCTGTGAGGAAACCCAAGCTAACCACATGGAAAGGCCATGTGGAGGAAAAAAGATATACTTGGTCAGCCCCCACCCACCCTGTTCCAGCCACCCCAGCTAAGTGCTATATATATATAAGTAAAAAACTCACCCTGGACTTCCAACTCAGTTTAGCTTTCAAATGAATGACTCCAGCCACAGCAGTTTGCATTTAACTATGAATGCATGACATGGCCCAAGAGAGAACTGCCTAACTAAGCCAAATAAACCCACAGAACCATGAGAGATAAATCAATTACTATTTTAAGCCACTAAGTTTTAGGTGTTTATTATGCAGCAACATGTAACTGGAACACTTAATGCCCATTAATGATCTAAAATTTTTGATACAATTTTACATGTCATACATATTTCCTGAAAAGTAAGTCTAAGCTTTCATTATATTTTCAAATAAGTCCATGATAGCAAAAGATGGTTAAAAATGACTGAATTAGATACTTCATAAAATTGCTGGCTTAGAAGAAACTTTAGTGAGCATAAAATCTAATTTCCCTGTCCAGAACAGGCATATCTATAGAGAGCTATGGAAATCAAAGTAGCAGTGCCTGAAAAGACATGAATAGACACTTCTCCAAGGAACATATCCAGATGGCCAACCGACACATGAAAAAACGGTCAACATCACTCATCGTCAGGGAAATACAAATCAAAACCACAATGAGATACCACCTCACACCAGTCAGAATGGCTAACATTAACAACTCAGGCAACAACAGATGTTGGCGAGGATGCGGAGAAAGAGGATCTCTTTTGCATTGTTGGTGGCAATGCAAGCTGGTGCAGCCACTCCGGGAAACAGTATGGAGGTTCCTCAAAAAACTAAAAACAGAACTACCCTATGACTCAGCAATTGCACTACTAGGTATTTATCCATGGGATACAGGTGTGCTGTTTCGAAGGGACACATGCACCCCCATGTTTATAGCAGCATTATCAACAATAGCCAAAGTATGGAAAGAACCCAAATGTCCACTGACAGATGACTGGATAAAGAAGAGGTGGTATATATATATCAATGGAGTATTACTCAGCAATCAAAAAGAATGAAATCTTGCCATTTGCAACTACATGGATGGAACTGGATGGTATTATTGTAAGCGAAATTAGAGAAAGACAAATATCGTATGACTTCACTCTTATGAGGACTTTATGATACAAAACAGATGAACATAAGGAGAGGGAAGCAAAAATAATATAAAAACAGGGAGGGCTACAAAACATAAGAGACTCTTAAATATGGAGAACAAACAGGGTTACTGGAGGCATTGTGGGAAGGGGGATGGGCTATATGGGTAAGGGGCATTAAGGGCATCTACTCCTGAAATCATTGTTGCAGTATATGCTAACTTGGAGGTAAATTTTAAAAATTAATTAATTAATTAAAAATACAAAAAAGTAAAAGTTTAAAAAAAGAAAGAAACCTAATAAGCATGGAGTTTGAGGAAAACAAGGTTTCCTACAAAGAAAACAAGAAATAAGTCTGCCTTTAAATTTCTACTCACACATTAGCTATCGTGAAGACAAAGACCAATAGCCAGCTAGTTTAAAGGAAAATAGATTATGATTCAAGGTTATTTTTACTCTTCAACTGGTTGTAAAAAAATAAATTCCTGAGTTCTTCTTAGCGTATATGAGCATGCCTACCAACTTTATAAAGAAGAAGTCTATCTGTTCTCACAGCAGGTACAAATGTGTTAAACATTTATTAAAAGAAAAATACTGACAGAGAAAGTTAAAAATTCAATCATGTACTGTTTCTAAACCACTTTATTTTAGTTCTGTAGTAAAGGTTAAGTAAAAGTATGAACAAAAATGTAAGAACAAACCAAAAGAAAGCAAGGATCACAATATTAATATTAGACAAAACAGACTACAAGGTAAAAGCATTGTAACAGGATCAAGATGATAAATCTGACCAAAGCAGGTACATTCCATATAAAGGCTTATATGCTCAGCAACAGCAGTGAAATGTATAGAGCAAACACTGCAGGAAACAGATGGAGGAAAAAAAGCATACAACTACAGTGGAAATACTTTACTTCAACTCTAGCAGCCCTCAGCAGATTTCAGAAATCACAAGCAAGTCTATAAAGGATCAAAATAACACCTAACGTAACATGTTCAATTCTAAGATCCTGTTCTTTTCCCCCAAATCTGCTCCTTCCCTAGTAGTCTCCAAATCAAGTAGTGACAACACCATTCTTTCAGGTTCTCAGGCCAAAAGCCTTAAAGATGTCCCTGACATCTCTCTCTTCCCATAGCCCCATCCATCAGGAAATCCTGTTGATTCTATCTACAAAAATATTCAAAATCCTACTACTGCTCTCCACCTTTCACTGCCATCACCCTAGTCTAAGCAACCTATCATTGAGATTATGGAATGTCTCACCAACTGGTCTCCTTGCTTCCAACCTTACATGAGCCCCTCAAACTCAGGAGTCCCTCCCTAACACAGCAGACACAGTAATTCTGTTTATAGGTCCGTCATGTCTCTCCTCTGCTCAAAACCTCCCCATGCCTCCATCTCTCTTAGGAGTAGCCAAAAATCCTTAAAATAGCCTTTAACATCCTACGTGATCTTTCATTCTCGTTGTCTCTGTGACATCATCTCCTACTACTCTCCCTCTCTTACTCTGATTTACCCAATCTCCTTGGTATTCACCACCAGACTCATTACCGCATCAGAACATCTTCCCTCTACCTGGGGCATTATTTCCTCTACAGCTGCATTCTCTGCTTTCTCATCTTTTTCATATTTTGCTCAAATGATCATTTCCTCAGTGAGGCCTTTTCTGCTCATCTACCTAAAAATGTAACCACCATATCCCACCCAAAAATCTGTTTTATTTTTCTACTCTCAACATCCAACAAATCATTAAGTTTTGCTTTTTTATTGCTTCTTTCCTGGTACCCCAGAAAGTAAGCTCCAGGTGGACAGTTTTTGTCAGTTTGGTTCTCTACCACATCCCTAGCCCCTAAAAGAATACATAGTAAGTGTCCCATAATATTTACCCATATTAATATTTTCCCACAATATTTACATAATCTGTAAATATTTAAGATTTCTGTAGTCAAAATATATTCAAAAATTTACACATACTTACATTATTAACAAAATAAAAAGATATATATTTGTAAATCCATACATGTATACACAAAAAAATAACATTCTCTTCTTTTTCAAGTACCCATGAGAGAACTATAAAATTCTTTCATGAATTTTATGTGTTCTAAGCATACTATACAGAATGCAAAGAAAACCTTAATAAATTCAAAGAATAAATAATAAAAGCCAAAGTTCCCTAGAACAATGAAATGAAACTAGAAAATTATTAACAAAGAACAAAACATTTTAGAATAACAGCCAACATTATGTATTTAATATAGACCAGATATTAAACTAAACAAGAAAGCTATGGGATTGGAAATGATATCACCATTTTACAGATAAGAAGGCTGAGTTATTAACACTGAAATTTTTTTACTCAAGATAGCATAGTAAGTAATATAAAATTCAGCTCAACCTGAGCTGAATTCAACTGTAGGTTCCTGGCTCTGAAGACCAACCTCTTGACTAATATATTCTTTAAAAAAAAACTCCTGGGTCAAAGAAAAATCACTGCAATTTGGGGTGTACTACAGTAAGAACATGACATTTAAAATTAAGCCACTACAATAAGACCATGACAAATAAAATTAAGCCAAAACTAAACTTAGGAAAATTCACTGTTTTTTATAAAATAAAAAGTAGAAAAATAAATACAGAAAGCATTCAACTTAGAGGAGAACAATAATAAAATAAATCTAAACACAGGGAGAAAAAAAAACTATTTAAAAGGAAAAAGAAAGAGGGTGCCTGGCTGTCTCAGGTGGCAGAGCATCTCTTGAACTAGAGGTTGTAGGTTTAAGTCCCACATTGGGTATAGAGATTACTTAAAAATACAATCTTTTAAAAAAAATTCCACCTTTCTAGCATTTGAAAAGGAAATTAAAAAGAATTAAGTGAATTAGGAAAGGAAAAATAGTATAACAGATTATATTTCAAGCATACATTCTTTAGAAGCATAAAATATTACAAAATTATTAACAGGCATTTTAAAAACTTTATTATGGAAAGTTTCAAACACATTCAAAAAAAGAAAAAATGGTATAATGAAACTGATACACCCACTATACAGCTTCAGTAATCAATACATGGCTGATCTTGCTTCATTTATACCCTTATCAGCTTAACATTTTTAAATATTAGAACAGATATTTTAAGTATCAATTATTTCATTATGTTCTACCTCAAAGAAAGGACTGTCATTGTGTCATTCTTTCTCTTTTTCTCCCTCCCTCTATCACCTAGGTGTAAGGTCTTACAAATCTCTAAACATATAGTAAGGCTCTTAAAAAGTAAGTACTCAATACACATTTGCCATTGGTGATAATTTAAATAAATTATGGCACACCGTACTCTGTATGCATAAAGCCATAAATATCGAGAGTAGACAATAAATAATAACTTACCTGAACTTTCCTGAAATTCCTTATCATCCACATCAGAATTACTCTTTTCAGATGATAAATAATTCTTGAGCCTGAAAGGTCCACTTTAACATAAAAAAGTAAACCATAAAATTTGTGCCTTTATAATACATATATCTAGTTATCTGCCTTAATGGACATTTTTCTCCTAAAACTGCCAAACGTTCCTTTCTTATAAAACCAACAGTGATTTATAGGTCACCAAGAATATACTTACATGCTACATAAAACAAAGAATCTATAATTTAATCCTGTAACTGTCAGGTTAAATACTGAATTTTATAACCTTTTAAACTAACTCATGTAATAGTTACAAACAGAGAGGAAGGGAGATAAACCATAAGAGACTCTTAAATACAGAGAACAAACTGAGGGTTGATGGGGGGGACCCAGGGGAGAGGGGAAAATGGGTGATAGGCATTGAGGAGGGCACTGGTTGGGATGAGCACTGGATGTTGTATGTAAACGATGGAATCATGGGAATCTACCCCCAAAACCAAGAGCACACTGTATACACTGTATGTTAGCCAACCTGATAATAAATATTAAATAAATAAATAAAATTTTCTAGCAGCCACATTAAAATAAATAAATAAATAAGTAAATAAATAAATAAAAATAAACTCGGGGCGCCTGGGTGGCGCAGTCGGTTAGGCGTCCGACTTCAGCCAGGTCACGATCTCGCGGTCCGGGAGTTCGAGCCCCGCATCAGGCTCTGGGCTGATGGCTCAGAGCCTGGAGCCTGTTTCCGATTCTGTGTCTCCCTCTCTCTCTGCCCCTCCCCCGTTCATGCTCTCTCTCTGTCCCAAAAATAAATAAACGTTGAAAAAAAATAAATAAATAAAAATAAAAATAAACTCATGGATCAATTAATAAATTTTTAGTCAACTCAACACCTCTTGATAAAAATCAAATTTTAAAAAGTAAAATTAGAAATCAATCAGCTTATGGAATGCAAGCTGGTGCAGCCACTCTGGAAAACAGTACGGAGGTTCCTCAAAAAACTAAAAATAGAACTACCCTGCGACCCAACAACTGAACTACTAGGCATTTACCCACGGGATACAGGTGTGCTGTTTCGAAGGGACACATGCACCCCCATGTTTATAGCAGCACTATCAACAATAGCCAAAGTATGGAAAGACCCCAAATGTCCATCGATGGATGAATGGATAAAGAAGATGTGGTGTATATATATATACAATGGAGTATTACTCGGCAATCAAAAAGAATGAAATCTTGCCATTTGCAACTACGTGGATAGAACTGGAGGATATCATGCTAAGCGAAATTAGTCAGAGAAAGACAAATATATGACTTCACTCATATGAGGACTTTAAGAGACAAAACAGATGAACATAAGGAAAGGGAAACAAAAATAATATAAAAACAGGGAGGGGGACAAAACAGAAGAGACTCATAAATATGGAGAACAAAATGAGGGTTACGGGAGGGGTTGTGGAAGGGGGGGATGGGCTAAACAGGTAAGGGGCACTAAAAAATCTACTCCTGGAATCATTGCTGCACTATATGCTAACTAATTTGGATATAAATTTAAAAAATAAAACACAAGTTAATAAAAAAAAGACAAAAAAATTTAAAAAATAAATAAAATAAAATAAAATATAAAAATGAAAATCACATATACTTTTGGAGTATATATTTAGTGACTAGGAGAATGGAATTGTTTAGGGGGAAATTTTTTTCTTAATTAGGTTCCAAGACAGTGTTCATTAACAAAATCAATTGCAGAACTTCCTCTGTTAATACTGATCTGATTAAATTTTATGTCATTTTCAAATGTGTCTTTTCTCATAAATAAATACTGCTAAATTGTTAAAAAAAAATCAAACAGCTTATTTTTTTTAAAAAAAAGCCAAAAACAAGTGGAATTTAAAATATTTAAATTTAAAAATTGCTCAGAAATGATTCAGCTTATCCCTGTCTGAGATTCCTTGCCTCTATTATGAACACAGGATAGGCATAGTAGTCATAACCCATCAAATGGTAAAGAAATCTCAGCCATCCCTGAAAAGTCTTGAGAATCTGTTATAATTTACCATTCCTTCATTTTAAAAAAGGGTATATGATTTCAGATATTATAAGAGTAGGTTAATTTGGTTTGTTCATGGAGTATGCTTGTTTTAAACACAAACCCACAAATTCTTAAATACTTGTTTTTTAAGAGACAGAATTTTCCCCTTTTCCTTGAATGTGGTCTGAATTTAATGACTTGTTTCTAACAAACAGAATAAAGTGGAAGTGAAAGTGTGCAACTCCAGAGACTAGGTCATTAAAAGGCACTATGACTTTCATCATGGTCACACTTTCTCTTGGATCACTTGCTTGACTGGAAGCCAGCTGCCATATTGAACAGCCCCATGGAGAGGGTCACATGACAAGGAAGGCCTATAGTTAACAACCATGGGAGCAAACTACCTTGTAAGATCCTTCAGTTACAATCAAGCCTTCAAAGGACTGCAAACCTGACAGATATTTTGAATGCTACATCTCATAGGAATCCCTAAGAGAGAACTAGTCAGCTAAGGCTCTTCTCCCAGACTTCTGGGCCACAGGAACTAGGAAACAATAAATGTTTTGCAAACCACTAATAAAAGTTGGGGTAATCTGTTACACAGCAAAGAGTAACCAATATACTAAGTAAATCCAATTATCCTTAGAAAACATGCATACCTTCTTTCCAAAACTGAAGTCTTAGGCTCTCCAGAATCCAAGTTAGACTCTGCTAGTGTCTTGCATGTAAATCCCTTGACCTGAGACTTCGGATGAACATTTTGTGCAGTCATACTATCTTGATCCTTTGGGCTTCTTGTACCTCTGTGAATATGTAAAGTGAAAACTTGTTTACATTTCTCCATAAAACATTCCTTCCAGAAACATACAATCAGTAGATAATATAATATTGGTTGTAACAAATATCAGATAAACCTATTCAGGTCCTAGGACTTATAACTAGCCTAGGAAGAAAATTTGTTTCTAGGACCTGCAAAGAAAAATTCTGATAAAGGAAATGGTACAGACCAGGCCTAAGATGGAAGTAATGACAGGAGGACACCCAGAGACATTACCTACGGGCAGCATATGATATATATTACACATTTAATCTACCATGGTTTTTTTGAAAATCCACAAACAACTTAAATTGTTTTCTTTGACAGCCCTAGTCAGCCTACTGAGGAACAGTACTGTGTTCAGAGGGATTCTTTAACAGCTACTAGCTAATTATATGTAAAGAAGATATACTATTCCCAGACTGCATAATTTCTCTTCTCTCACATTTCTCTTGTAAGTCCTATGTTTTGTTTCTCACTCAGTCTACCAGCCTATTCTTACCATATGTGAGAAAATAATTTGCATAAGCATAACTAAAGAGCATGCAAACTTTTGAGATTTGATGGTTTACTTCTGAAGAATCTACTCTCTCTACAAGTCCTATCATAGAGTTAGAAAAAATATTAAGAGAATACTATGAACAATTATATGTCAATAAATTAGATAACCAAGATAGAATAAATTCCTAAAGACATACGATTACCAAAACTAACTCAAGAAGAAATAATCTGAAAAGACCTATAACAAGAGAATGAATCAGTAATCAAAAACTACCCAGAAATAAAGGCCCAAATGGTTTTACTGCTGAATTCTACCAGTCATTCAAAGAATATGAATTCTTCACAAACTCTTTCAAAAAACAGAAGAGAACTTCTTAAATCACTTTATGAAGTCAGTATTATCTTGATACCAAAACTAGATAGACATCACAAGAAAAGTGCAGACCAAACAACTCAACAACATACTGGCAGAGCAAATCTAGAGACGTATAAATGTAATTATACATACATCATGACCAAATGGGATTTACACCACAGATGCAGTTTGGTCTAACATCTGAAAACCAATTAACGAAAAACATCATATCAATAATAATAAAAATTACAGCATCATCTCAATAGATGCAAAAAAAAAAAGCATTTAACAAAATCCAACACGTTTTTATGATAAAAATACTCAACAAAGTAGGACTAGAAGGAACTGCCTCAACTTGATAAAGGGTAGCTGAAAAACTTACAGCTAGCAACATAAAGACTGGATGCTTGCCCCCTAAGATTTAGGAACCAGACAAGGAAATCTGCTATTGCCACCTGTATTAGCCAGAGCAATTAGGCAGTATAAAATAAATAAAATACAGGAAAGGAACAGGTCAAACTATTAACAAATGACATGATTTCTGTACTCACAATATCTCACAAAATCCACTAAAAAGCTATCAAAACTAATAAATGACTTCATAAAGGTTGCAGATACAAGTCAAATACAAAAACCAATTGTAGGGGCACCTGGGTGGTTCAGTCAGTTGTACTCCTGACTCTTGGTTTTGGCTCAGGTCACAATCTCACAGTTCGAGAGATCAAGCCCCATGCTCTATGCTCTAGCTCAGAGCGCAGGGCCTACTTGGGATTCTTTCCTTCTCTGCCCCTCCCCTGCTGGTGCACGCTCTCTCACTCTCTCAAAATAAATAAATAAAATTAAAAAAAAAACAAAAACCAAAGGTATCTCTATACACTTGCAATGAACATCCAAAAATAAAATTTAAAAAGCAATTCCATTCAGAATAATGAAGCAGAAAAAAGGAGGGGGATTAAGGCAAAAGACTATGATTAAGAATCAGAGAATTCAGTGACTCATTAAAAAGGAACAACATCAGAATCATAGGGGTCCCAGAAGAGGAAGAGAGAGAAATAGAGGTAGAAGGGTTATATGAGCAAATCATAGCGGAAAACTTTCCTAACCTGGGGAAAGACACAGACGTCAAAATCCAGGAAGCACAGAGGACTCCCATTAGATTCAACAAAAACTGACCATCAACAAGGCATATCATAGTCAAATTCACAAAATACTCGGGCAAGGAGAGAATCATGAAAGCACCAAGGGAAAAAAAACCTTGCAGCAGACCTATCCATAGAAACTTGGCAGGCCACAAAGGAGTGGCAGGATATATTCAACATGCTGAATTGGAAAAATATGCAGCCAAGAATTCTTTATCCAGCAAAGCTGTCATTCAAAACACAAGGAGAGATAAAAAGTTTCCCAGACAACAAAAATTAAAGGAGTTTGTGACCACTAAACCAGCCCTGCAAGAAATTTTAAGGGGGACTCTCTGAGGGGACAAAGCAACAAAGATTAGAAAGGACCAGATAACACCACCAGAAACTCCAACTCTACAAGCATCATAATGGCAATAAATTCGCATCTTTCAGTACTCACTCTAAAGGTCAATGGACTCAATGCTCCAATCCAAAGACATAGGGTAACAGAATAAAGACTGTATCAAGAGGTGCAGAAGGGCATTCTATCATAATTAAGGGGTCCATCCACCAAGAAGACCTAATAATCATAAAAATTTATGTGCCAAACGTGGAGGCATCCAAATATACAAACCAATTAATCACAAACATAAAGAAACTCAATGATAGTAATACCATAATAGTAGGAGACTTCAACACCCCACTCAGAGCAATGGACAGATCATCCAATCAAAAAATCAACAAGGAAACAATGGCTTTGAATGACACACTGCACCAGATGGACTTAACAGATATATTCAGAACATTTCATCCTAAAGCAGCAGAATATACATTCTTTTCCAGTGCACATGGAATGTTCTCCAGAATAGACCATATACTGGGACACAAATCAGCCCTCAGCAAGTACAAAAAGATCGAGATCATACCGTGCGTATTTTCAGACCACAACGCTATGAAACTCAAAATCAACCACAAGGAAAAATTTGGAAAGGTAACAAATACTTGGAGACTAAAGAACATCCTACTAAAGAATGAATGGACCAACCAAGAAGTTAAAGAGGAAATTAAAAAGTATATGGAAGCCAATGAAAACGATAACACCACACCCCAAAACCTCTGGGACGCAGCACAGGCAGTCATAAGAGGGAAGTACATAGCAATCCTGGCCTTCCTACAGAAGAGAGAAAGATCTTAGATACACACCCTAACCTTACACCTTAAAGAGCTGGAAAAAGAACAGCAAATAAAACCCAAAACCAGCAGAAGGCAGAAAACAATAAAGATTAGAGCAGAAATTAATGCTATCGAAACCAAAAAAACAGAATAGATCAATGAAACCAGAAGCTGGTTCTTTGAAAGAATTAACAAAATTGATAAACCACTAGCCAGTTTGATCAAAAAGAAAAAGGAAAGGACCCAAATAAATAAAATCAAGAATGAAAGAGGAGAGTTCACAACTAATACAGCAGAAATAAAAACAATAGTAAGAGTATATTATGAGCAATTATATGTTGGGGCGCCTGGGTGGCGCAGTCGGTTAAGCGTCCGACTTCAGCCAGGTCACGATCTCGCGATCTGTGAGTTCGAGCCCCGCGTCGGGCTCTGGGCCGATGGCTCAGAGCCTGGAGCCTGTTTCCGATTCTGTGTCTCCCTCTCTCTCTGCCCCTCCCCCGTTCATGCTCTGTCTCTCTCTGTCCCAAAAATAAATAAACGTTGAAAAAAAAAATTATATGCCAATAAAATGGGCAATATGGAAGAAATGGACAAATTCCTAGAAACATATACACTACCAAAACTGAAACAAGAAGTAACAGAAAATTTGAACAGACCTATAACCAGTAAAGAAATCGAATTAGTAATCAAAAACCTTCCCAAAAACAAGAGTCCAGGGCCAGATGGCTTTCCAGGGGAAATCTACCAAACATTTAAGGAAGAGTTAATACCTATTCTCTTCAAGCCGACCTAAAACACAGAAACAGAAGAAAAACTTCCAAACTCTTTCTATGAAGCCAGCATTACCTTGAGTCCAAAACGAGACAGAGACCCCACTAAAAACGAAAACTATAGACCAATTTCCCTGATGTACATGGATGCAAAAATTCTCAACAAGATATTAGCCAACAGGATCCAGCAATACATTAAAAAGGTTATTCAGCACGACCAAGTGGGATTTATACCTGGGATGCAGGG
Organism: Lynx rufus; assembly: GCF_022079265.1. Classification (NCBI taxonomy): domain Eukaryota; kingdom Metazoa; phylum Chordata; class Mammalia; order Carnivora; family Felidae; genus Lynx; species Lynx rufus. The sequence continues at coordinate 52,132,706 of NW_025814845.1, forward strand.
CTCGTTCAATATCCGCAAAATGTGATTCATCACATCAATAAAAGAAAGGACAAGAAACACATGATCCTCTCAATAGATGCAGAGAAGGCATTTGACAAAATACAGCATTCTTTTTTGATAAAAACCCTCAAGAAACTAGGGATAGAAGGATCATACCTCGAGATCATAAAAGCCATATATGAACAACCTAACACTAATATCATCCTCAATGGGGAAAAGCTAAGAGCTTTCCCCCTAAGGTCAGGAACAAGACAGGGATGTCCATTCTTGCACTGCTATTCAACATAGTATTGGAAGTCTTAGCCTCTGCAATCAGACAACACAAAGAAATAAAAGGCATCCAAATCGGCCAGGAGGTCACACTTTCACTCTTCGCAGATGACATGATACTCTATATGGAAAACCCTAAAGATTCCACCAAAAACGTGCTAGAACTGATCTATGAATTCAGCAAAGTGCAGGATATAAAACCAATGCACAGAGCTTGGTTGCATTCCTACACACCAACAATGAAGCAACAGAAAGAGAAATTGAGGAATCAATCCCTTTTAGAATTGCACCAAAAACCATAAAATACCTAGGACTAAATCTAACCAAAGAGGTGAAAAATCTATACACTGAAAACTATAGAAAGCTGATGAAAGAAACTGAAGAAGACACAAAGAAATGGAAAAAGATTCCATGCTCCTGGATAGGAAGAACAAATATTGTTAAAATGTCGATACTACCCAAAGCAATCTACACATTCAATGCAATCCCTATCAAAATGACACCAGCATTCTTCACAGAGCTAGAATAAACAATCCTAAAATTTGTATGGAACCAGAGAAGACCCAGAATAGCCAAAGCAATCTTGAAAAAGAAAACCAAAGCAGGAGGCATCACAATCCCAGACTTCAAGCTATGCTACAAAGCTGTAATCATCAAGACAGTATGGTACTGGCACAAGAACAGACACTCAGATCAATGGAACAGGATACAGAACCCAGAAATGGACCCACAAACCTTTGGCCAATTAATCTTTGACAAAGCAGGAAAGAATATCCACTGGAATAAAGACAGTCTCTTCAGCAAGTGGTGCTGAGAAAACTGGACAGCGACATGCAGAAGAATGAACCTGGACCACTTTCTTACACCATACACAAAAATAAACTCAAAGTGGATGAAAGACCTCAATGTAAGACAAGAATCCATCAAAATCCTTGAGGAGAAAGCAGGCAAAAACCTCTTTGATCTTGGCTGCAGCAACTTCTTACTCAACATGTCTCCAGAGGCAAGGGAAACAAAAGCAAAAATGAACTACTGGGACCTCATCAAGATAAAAAGCTTCTGCACAGTGAAGGAAACAATCAGCAAAACTAAAAGGCAACCGACAGAATGGGAGAAGATATTTGCCAATGACATATCAGATAAAGGGTTAGTATCCAAAATCTACAAAGAACTTCTCAAACTCAACACCCAAAAAAACAAAGAATCCAGTGAAGAGGAAATGGGCAAAAGACATGAATAGACACTTCTCCAAAGAAGACACCCAGATGGCCAACCGACACATGAAAAAATGCTCAACATCATTCATTGTCAGGGAAATACAAATCAAAACCACAATGCAATACCACCCCTCACCTGTCAGAGTGGCTAATATTAACAACTCAGGCAACAACAGATGTTGGCGAGGATGCGGAGAAAGAGGATCTCTTTTGCATTGTTGGTGGCAATGCAAGCTTGTGCAGCCACTCTGGAAAACAGTGTGGAGGTTCCTCAAAAAATTAAAAATAGATCTACCCTACGACCCAGCAATTGCACTACTAGGTATTTATCCAAGGGATAAAGGTATCCCTTGTTTTGAAGGGACACATGCACCCCCATGTTTATAACAGCATTATCAACAATAGTCAAAGTATGAAAAGAGCCTAAATGTCCATCAATGGGTAACTGGATAAAAAAGATGTGGTATATATATACAATAGAGTATTACTTGGCAATAAAAAGAATGAAATCTTGCCATTTTGCAACTACGTGGATGGAACTAGAGGGTATCATGCTAAGCGAAATTAGTCAGAGAAAGACTTCATATGACTTCACTCATATGAGGACTTTAAGAGACAAAACAGATGAACATAAGGGAAGGGAAACAAAAATAACATAAAAACAGGGAAGGGGATAAAACATAAGAGAGTCTTAAATATGAAGAACAAACAGAGGATTAGTGGAGGGATTGTGGGGAGAGGGATGGGCTAAATGGGTAAGGGGCATTAAGGAATCTACTCCTGAAATCATTGTTGCACTATATGCTAATTTGGATGTAAACTAAAAAAATTAAAAAAAAATTAAATTAAAAAAAAAAAGGAGACAGAAGGAAAAAAAATAATGTTGCCCAAAGAAATATAGTAATTTGTATTGTTGGTGCTATTGTTGCAAAGTCTTGGGGAAATTTGTTTTGTGTCATTTTCCCATTTATGATAAATTATATTCTTAATTATTTTGAAGAAAACGAGTATAGAGAATTTGAATAATGTCTGTAGTTAAATAAAAGTTGATTTATCCATCAAAAAAAAAAGCAATTCCATTCACAATAGCATTAAAATAATAAAATGCTTAGAAATGAATTTAACAAAAGTGTAAAACTTATGCTCTGAAAACACTGTTGAAATAAGTTGAAGACCTCACTGAATGGAAAAGCATCCCATGTTCATGGATCGATAGATTTAGTGTTAAAATGGCAATATCTCCCAAACTGATATACAGATTCAATGCATTCTCTGTCAGATTCTCAAGTGATATCTTTGTAGAAATTGACATGCTGATTCTAAAATTTATATGGAATTTCAAGGAACCCAGAATAGCCAAAACAATCTGAAAAGAAGAATAATGAGGACTTATACCTTTTGATCTCAAATCTTTTCATAGCAATGGTAACAATCAAGACAGTGTAGTACTGGATCAAGAATTAATATATAGATTAAGAGAAAAAAACTGAGAATTCAGAAAGAAACTCACATATTTATGGTCAACTGATTTTCAAAAATGATGCCAAGACCATTCAATGGGGGAATAAGTAGTCGTTTTGACAAACAATTATGGAAAACTGGATAGTCACATGCAAAAGAATAAAGTTGAATCCTTCATAGAATATACAAAAGTTAACTCAAAATGGATCAAAAACCTAAATGTAAGAAAAACTCTTAGAAGAAAAGATAATGACAAATCTTCATGAACTTGGATTCTTAGATATGACACCAAGTATAAGCAACAAAAGGATAAAATAGACAGATTGGACTTTACGAAAATTAAAAACTTTAGTGCTTCAAAGGACACCATTAAGAAGCAAGAAGAAAACCCACAGAATGGAGAAAATATCTGCAAACCACGTATCTGACAAGGGACTTGTATCCAAAATATAAAGACCTCTTACAACACAATAAAAAAACCCAAAAAATTAGGCTGAATAGATTTTTCTCTCAAGATATGCAAATGGCCAATAAACAAATGAAGAGATGCTCAACATCATTAGTCATCTGGGAAGTGCAAATGAAAATCACAAAGAGATACTACTTTCATACCAACTTGGATGGCTAGCATCAAAGTCAGATAATAACAAATGTTGACAAGGATGCAGAGAGACTGGAACCCTCATACACTGCTGGCAGGAATGTAAAATGGTACAGATGCTTTGGAAAACAATCTTACAGTTCCTCAAACAATTTTAATATAGTTACCATATGTCAGAGCAACTCCACTCCTGGGTATATATCCAAGAGAAATGAAAACACATGTTCACATAGAAACCTGTACACAAATGTTTATACCAGCATTATTCATAAGAGCCAAAAGGTGGAAACAACCCAAATGTCCATCAGTGAATGAAAAGATAAACAAAACATGGTATAACCATAAAACAAAACATTTTTTGGTCATAAAAAGTAAGGAAGTACTGATATACACTACAACATGAATGAAACTTGAAAATTTCCAAAAGAAGCCAGTACAAAAAACTCATACTATATGATTTCATTCAGATGAAAATCCAAACTGTAGAGAAATCTATACAGATAAAAAGTAGATTAGTGGTTGCTTAGGGTAGTGGCAGAGTGGACTAGGGAAATGATAACTAATGAGTACTGGCTTTGTGAAGTGCTGAAAATACTCTAAAATTGACTATGTTGATGGTTTGCACCTATCTGTTAATATACTAAAAAAACATTGAATTGTACACATTTCATGAGTGAACTGTATGGTGTGGGGAGTACCATACATTCTCATTGTACATAAAAGATAAGGTTTGTTGGGGCGCCTGGGTGGCGCAGTCGGTTAAGCGTCCGACTTCAGCCAGGTCACGATCTCGCGGTCCGTGAGTTCGAGCCCCGCGTCGGGCTCTGGGCTGATGGCTCAGAGCCTGGAGCCTGCTTCCGATTCTGTGTCTCCCTCTCTCTCTGCCCCTCCCCCGTTCATGCTCTGTCTCTCTCTGTCCCAAAAATAAATAAACGTTGAAAAAAAAAAATTTAAAAAAAAAAAAAAAAAGATAAGGTTTGTTATAAGAATACTAGCTGAAATTTAAAAACTCAATGTAAACAAATTTTTTATCTTAACCTATTTCTCTCAACCTATAGGTAAGGCTCAACTGCTTTGTTTAGTAAAACTTTGATTTATTTTTATTATTAATACATTCAAGTAAAAACAATTGGACTACTAGTCAGAAGACCTAGTTATCTAATGACATGCTATTTAATCTATGTAGACCTTCCTCATATGTAAAAATGGAGCTAACGAGTGTCCTACCCACCTCTCAGGAATCTTATGCAAATAAATGATACAAGAAACAAGATGATATAAATATGGAAATCTGATAAAAGAGAGGCCATTACAAATCAGTGGGGGAAATGTACCATTCAACACTTACACAGAGAAAAAAAGAATTTAAATTTCCTATTCCACATCAAACACAAAAATAAAATACAGATGGTTTAAAGAAGTAAATATAAAAAAACAAGTTAGTTTTTAGGAAAAAAATATAGAAAAACAGATCCTTATAACCTCGGAGTCTACAAAAAAAGCAAATGTTCACAACACTGAAAGGCTAATAAATTCTACTACAGCTGACCCCTTGAATAACACAGGTTTAAAGTGCACAGGTCCACATATAAGCAATTTTTTTTTCAATAAATACAATCCTGTAAATGTTTTTTCTCTTTCTTAATAACAATTTCTTTTCTCTAATTTATTCTATTGTAAGAATTACATATAGCATGTAATATATGTAAAAAACAAAATATGTGTTAATCAACTGTTTATGCTACTAGTAAGGTTTCCAGTCAACAATAAGTTATTAGTAGTTAAGCTTTGGAGAAGTCAAAAGTTACAAGCAAATTTCTGGCTGTGCAGGGGTCACTGCCCCTAAATCCCATGATGCTCTAGGGTTAACCATACATTAAAATTATGTCTTCTGTATGAAAGACACGAATACATGTGACCTATTAAGGATTAAAAGCCAAAATAGATAAAGAGTTCCTAAAAATCAATTCTAAAAAAATATAAAATTGGCCAAGCAATTTACAAAGAGACAATCTATTTAAACATGAGCAAGGGGGGGCCTGGGTGGTTCAGATGGTTAAGCATCCAACTCTTGGTTTCGGCTCAGGTCATGATCTCACAGTTTCGTGAGTTCGAGCTCCATGCAGGGCTCTGCGTTGGCAGCCATGAAGCCTGCTTGGGATTCTCTCTCTTTCTCTCTCTTGCTGCCCCTCCCCCACTTGTACTATCTCTCTCAAAATAAATAAATTAAATTTTTTTCTAAGAAAAAATAAAAATGAGCAAGAAACAAATGAAAAGATATTTAACTATTTAATTTCACTAATAATTAGGAAAATGCAATGAAATCCAGAGATATACCCCATTATGAACAGCTTCAAGAGAATAGGTGTTAACTCTTCCTTAAATGTATGGTAGAATTCCCCTGTACAGCCATCTGGCCCTGGACTCTTGTTTTTTGGGAGATTTTTGATTACTAATTCGATTTCCTTACTGCTTACATACACTGCTATTTTTAAGGAACTCTAATGATTTATTTCTGTACACCCCTAGCACCCTGCAGTTTCTCACATGTAATATGCATTATTTGTTGAGTAAATGAAAGAATAAATGCTATGTTAAGAAGTAAAAATATGCAAGAACAATACCTAACTCACTAGGTTGTCAGGGACTGATGAAAATTCATTGAAAAGCTCCTAGCAAATAGTTGACACATAATAAGCACTCAAAAGTACCTTAACTATTATCACCTTAGGGGGAGAAGTATTAAGATATATTCCTAATTATTGAAATCACATTAACTTCACTCAGAAGGAAGCAGATCAAACTATACGTTAATAATGACTAAGATTAAAAGATAAAAACTAAAAGATAAAAAAATAAATTAAAAAAAATGACCAAAATGGTAAAATTTATGTTTTTACCACTGTATTTTTTTAAAAAGGAATCAACTTTTTTAATTAATTTTTTTTTTAATTTTTTTATTTAAGAGAGTTTATGGAGGAGGAGCTGAAGGAGAAAAAAAGAATCTTAAGCAGGTTCCACACCCAGTGCTGAGCCAGGTTCGGAGCTCCATCCCACAACCCTGGGATCATGACCCAAGCCGAAATGAAGAGTCAGTCCCTCAACCGACTGAGCCACCCGGGTGCTCGAAAAAAGAAGTAACTCTTAATGACAATAATACTTACTCTTATTGTATATATTAGTCACATCCTATGTACTATATATATTATTCCCCATTTTAAAATGAGGAAAAAAATTCAAGAGTTCTATGTTGCCCTAGGGCATCACCAGCTAATGGCTGAGCATGAATTTACAACCATGTCTGTCAGACTGCAGAGCCCTTTACGCTAATACTGTTTCTCCACAAATGATTAAATGACACAAACTATTAAATGCTAAACAGCAAAAATAACTATATTGTATACATAATAGACATACCCAGAATGATCATGATTTTTCTTCTTAACCAGGTCTTCCTCATCACTTTTCAATGACTCATTCTGGGAAGAACCAGAAATTTTATCATGGTCAATAATTCTTCTAGAATCTTTAGCAGTTAAAAACTCCTGTGTTCTTGAGCTGCCTGAAGTAGTTCTCTTCTGCCCTTTAAATGGAATAGTTTTGTCCCCAATATTCTTAGATGACTGGTTTGGTTTTTCAACAGGTGTTTGTCTACTGTTGTGACACACTGACAATTCATTTCTTCTTGAAGAATTGCTATAAACAAGACCTGAAGGATTCAATGATAACCTAAAGTTAGCATAATGTTTATCCAAATTATCTGGCTCACTAAAATACCAACATTATATATATTTTCATGTAAACACATACACACACACACACATACACCAATCTCGTAGGCTATATTTATTTTCAAATTAAATTAATAAACTATGCAGCTTTTCAATTTTTAGACATATGTACCAAATTTATCACAAGCTTCCAAAACCACCCTGTCTCTGCCCACTACTCTTGTGGCCATCCTTAAGATCCTGGTATTTCCCACGGTTCCAGCTTCAGCTTCTCACTCTTATGTACCTACTTTGAGGGGCCCTTGTACTCTTAACTGTAATTACTATGTAGATGCTGGTATCATAATATTCACCTATCACTCTCCTTTAAATCTGCCCCTCTGGTTTTAGTTCCTTTCTTAACAAAAAGCACAACTATTTGCTCAAATACCTACATCAGAAATCTCAGTCAGCCAAAACTCCTGTCTCTATCTGCAATCAGTCCCCTTATCCTGTCATTTCTACATTCTTAATACCACTCAAATCCACTTCTCTCAAGCTCTCCTGCCTGTCATTAGCAGGGACTGGCATCTTATCTGGATTATTAAAGGAGCCTCTTAATTAGTTTCCCTTTCTCTAGCCTTGCCGTTCTTCAATCCATTCTTCACACTGTTTCAAGAATCATCTTAGGAAAACACAAGCTGGGTCATTACAACCTTGCTAAAGTCTTTTAGTGATAATCTGTAACTTAAGGATTACGTCCAAATATTTTCAATAATTTATTTCTACATGTAGAGTACTTATTTCGTTAATCAAAATTCTATCCTCCAAATAAACAAACTGACAAAAAAAAAAAAAAAAAAAAGCAGCCAGCAATACTGAACTATTTGCATTTCTCCAAAGCACTGGTTCTTAAAGGGTTGGTCCCAGACCAGCAGGATCAGCATCACTTAAGAGTCTGTTTGAAATGCAAATTCTCAGGCCTCACTTCAGACCCACTAAATCAGAAACTCAGAGTAGGGCCCAATACTCTGTATTTTAACAAGCCTTCCATATAACTCTGCTAAAATAATCTTTAAAAGGTCACACTCTCAGCTCCAGATCTCTGCGCATGCTACTCTGCTTGAAACATTCCATCCATCCATGGGGGCGCCTGGGTGGCGCAGTCGGTTAAGCGTCCGACTTCAGCCAGGTCACGATCTCGCGGTCCGTGAGTTCGAGCCCCGCGTCAGGTTCTGGGCTGATGGCTCGGAGCCTGGAGCCTGTTTCCGATTCTGTGTCTCCCTCTCTCTCTGCCCCTCCCCCGTTCATGCTCTGTCTCTCTCTGTCCCAAAAATAAATAAATAAACGTTGAAAAAAAAAAAATTTTAAAAAAGAAACATTCCATCCATCCTCCTCACCCCACCCAGTTACTTAACTAATTCCTAATTCATTCTTCAGGAAGCTGTCCCAAATTCCCATGCTTAAATTAGGTAGCTCTCTCTCTCAACCCTCTGATAACATTTATCATCCATCTATTTATTTACTTATCTTTCTCTTCCAGCAGACTGGCAATTCCTTGAGACCAAGTTTGCTCTTTTACCTATCTCTACATTTCCAATGCCTAACATCAGGGTCAGGACAGTGGTGAAGCAATTTTTTCCCCCAGTTCTACTGAGATATAATTGACATTAACATTGTATAAGTTCAGGGTGCGCAATGTAATAGTTTTATATATGTATATACTGCAAAATAAATACCAACAAGTAGATCTTAAAAGTTATCATAAAGTTTTTTTTTCTCATCATAAAATTAAAAAACTGAAGAAGGTTCTCACTCTCAGAGTCATGCAAGTACTGAATGTGAACACACACAATCTAGAGTCCAAACACCTCCTCGAATTTCTCATTGTATATTACTCACTTGACTCACTCTAGTACTGGTTCTACCTTACACCATTCCTGCCTCACAGTGGGCATTCAATAAATTTGTCTCAACATACACGAAAAAGCAGTTCGGCCACACATCCACTATCAGCAGCTTGGTTGCTTGATAGGGAAATAAGCAATGGATCAAGAGTCAGGAAACCTGGGTTCTATTTTTTTCCAGTTCTAGCACACAGGTCTATGACCTTAGGTGCAAGTCATATTGCTTTATTGACCTTCAGACTTTCTTTTCCTACCAGATGAAGGACTGTTTGAACTATGAGATCTACAAGTATTCCTCTTTTTTGTGGCTCCCTACTCAATCAGAAATTCAACACCTGTTTCAAAGCTGCTACACAAGTCTGTTTTGATAAGTTTCAGAGTTCTAAAACACTTATACAAGCTTTGTAAGATTTTCATTTTCTCATGTATTTACACACTCATCTGCCATAGTACAGTTTCAGGCACTTGGGGCAGAAAGGTGAGTTCCTCAAAGTAGTATCAGGAGGAGATAACATTTTATATACTAACTGCATGTCACTAAATCCTTATAATGAGGTAGATGTGTTTGTAATCATGTTACAGAGTAAGAAACTGAAAAAAATAACTTAGCCAAAGTAGAGAAATAATCATTTAAACTGAGATCTAAATCCAAAATCCAAGGAAGGGTGCAACAGAATATTTCTTTCTGCTATAATCAAGGATCCCAATGACTCAAAAATTCATAGCAACAAGGCCCCAGATGGAGTGCCACATTTGTCTAGTCTCTCACTTGTTGATCTCAATACCAGAGTCAACAGTATCCATTAAATGTTACCTTATCATCTACCATCTTTTCATGATCACCTCCCTTAAAAAAATCAAAAATGTTTCCAAAACAATAAATGTTTCACCCTGTACAGAAAAGAGATAGCACTGCAGACCTAAGAATGTTATCCTTAGAAAGACCTGCTTGCAAAGTTAGCTCTTGCCTAGCCTAGCATGTGGGAACTTCAATTTTGGGAGGGTTCCCATCATTTCCTAACTGACAAATGTAGTTTAGTGTGCCTAAACTGCTTGTGCAAAAAATACAGTTTATGTCAAATACTTGCTTTCCTTCAGGGAGTTGAATTTTAGTACTTGCTAGGCAGAGTGCCTAGGTGACTACCTCCAGTAAAAGTCTTGAGCATTAATCCCTAATGAGCTTCCCTAGTAGACAACATTTTATACATCTGTCGCAAATATCATTGCTGGAGGAACTATGTGCCTCTGGTAAGAATCCATTGGGAGAGGGCTGCTTCAGACTTTGCCCATGTACTTTTTTTCTGATTTTCCTTTGTATCCTTCTGATGTTAAGGAAACTTCAAACTTCTACTATCACTTCTCTCACTTCACTTTCACCTGATGTTGTTGCTTACTATTTTCATGGAGGAAAAACAATAGAAAAGCAGATCTTTATCTTTCCACCCTCAATTCTACCAAACTACTTCCATCTGTATACTAGATCACAGTCCTGTCCTTGCCTACTCAAGGACTGTGATCTAGATTTATTCTCTACCTTTCTATGAGGTCATTTTATTTTTTTTAATTTTTTTACTTTTTGTATTCAGGAGTCATTTCAAAGTTTTCATTTATATTCCAGTTAGTTAACATTTCAGGTATACAACACTTCCATACTGTTCATCAGGACAGGTGCACTCCTTAATTCCCATCATCTATTTCACCCATCCCCCCACTCACCTCCCTTCTGGTAACCATCAGTTTGTTTTCTATAATTAAGAGTCTGTTTCTTGGTTTGCACCCCCCTCTTTCCCTTTGTTCATTTCTTTTGTTTCTTAAATTCCACATATAAGTGAAATCATATGGTATTTATCTTTCTCTGACTGACTTATTTTGCTTAGCATAATACTCTCTAGCTCCATCCATGTCGTTGCAAATGGCAGGATTTCATTTTTTTATGGCTCAGTAATATTGCTTGTGTGTGTGTGTATCTTCTTTAACCATTCATCAGTTGATGGACACTTGAGCCGTTTCCATAATTTGGCTATTGTAGATAATGTTGCTATAAACACTGGGGTGCATGTACCCTTTGAGTTAGTATTTCTATATTCTTTGGGTGAATACCTAGTAGTGCAATTGCTATATTATATCTATTTTTAACTTTTTGAGAAACCTCCATGCTATTTTCCACAGTGGCCGCACTGGTTTACATTCCCATCAACAGTGCAAGAGGGTTCTCCTTTTCTACATTCTATGGGGTTATTTTAAATAAGCAGATAAACATGTGTAATATCTTATAATTAAAAAAACAAAAAAACAAAAAACCTTCCCTTAGCCCTGTATCTGCTATGCTCCTTTATCTTACTGTCTCTCCTTCTTCCCTTCCAACTCTCTCTTGAAACCACTCCAATCAGGCTTTTGATCCAATCATTCCACAGAAACCATTTTTATCAAAGTGACCAACAGCCTCCATGTGGCCCAAAATTATACTGTCAATTCTTAAACCTCAACTACTTCAGACCATTAGCAGTATTTTAGAAAGTTCATCACTCAATCCTTAATTAAAATGCTTTCATCACTTTGCTTCCATAACCCTAAGTTCTCTTCATTTTCCTTTAATCTTACTAACTGCGCATGTTTAGTTTCTTTTGATGGATCTTCCCACTCCTTCCCAACTCCTAACACTGGTGTCCCCAACTTAATCCTTGGCTTATTTTTCTTTGCCAGGTTCAGTCTATCATTAGGAGATTTCAAGCAGTCCTAAAGTTTTAAATTCATCTATATATTGATAAGTCCCCAATTATTTATGTCCTCCCAGATCCTTCCCCCTAACTTTAAACTCATTAACCAGGCTATCTCTACGATGTATCTATCACAACCTCAAATCTTGATATCCTTCGCAAATCTGCTTCTCTCATACTTTTCCTCATCTCACTAAACAGTAGAGTTCCATTATTCTATTTGTTCAGGCAAAAAAAAAACACAAAAAACAAAAAACTGAGTCATGCTAGACTCCTGGTTTTCTCTCTTACTCTACTCCATTAATAATGAATCCAACCACTTTTCATCTCTTCTGTCCAACAATATCTTAACTAGTGTTCATGTTTCCACTTTTGCCAAGCCCTAGCTTCCTCTCTACAGAAGTAAGGATAATTCTTTTACAAGATGACTCAATCAGGGGACCTGGGTGGCTCAGTCAGTTAAGCATCCGACTCTTGATTTCAGCTCAGGTCATGATCTCACAGTTCGTGAGTCTGAGCAGCAAGGTGCATGGTCAGTGCAGAGCCTGCTTCGGAATCTCTCTCTCCCTCTCTCTCTCTGCCCCTCCCCTGCTCGTTCTCTCACTCTCTCAAAAAAATAAATGAACTTAAAAATTAAAAAAAAAAAAAAAAAAAAAAGGATGACTCAATCAAGTCACTTAAATTTTAATTTATTGCTTAAAATCTTCCAGGAGTTTCCCAATACACTTTTTCTAAACTCTCTACCACAGCCTGCCTCTCTGACTTCACCTCTCCTGGCTTACTCTTTTTTAGCCATACTGGCCTTCTTGAATTCTTCAAAGATGTCAAGTAAGCTCCATCAGAACCTTTATAAATACTGTTCCCTTGGTCTGAAATGTTCCACACCAAGTTATTTGTATGGCTCCCCTCTTCATATTTGTGATATGTGCTCTGAAAGATCAAAATGGACTCTTACTGCTTCTGTTCTATCTTTTCATCCACCCCTACTTCTGTCAACTACTTCCCATTTCTATCCTTTATCTGCTTAATTTTTCTTTATTACCTATCACTGCATGAATTATACATCTATATTGCTGGTCTTCCTCCACTAGAATGTAAGTCCCATGAGACAGAGGTTTGTTTTCTAGATATATCCCTATATCTAGAATACAGTATAGAATAGAGTCCAAATGAAGATTTGCATACTTAACTGATTTAATATTTCTATTAACGATCCAATTTAACTTTGTTCTCATAAGATTTTTCTGTGGAAAATGGTTGTATAAAACAAAGTCTCTCATAGAATGACTTTTTGGAGCTCTCAATGAACATAATTTAAATAAAATACTTACTACTCTGCTCTGACTTTACCACCCACCAATTAGATGGACGCCTCGAAATTCTTCGACTTCTTGTAATAGTTGAAGTCACCTCATCAGGTACAAGTTTGTTCTTCTTGGATCCACTGGAAAATTGTTTCTTTTTATATTCTTTAGCTTTTTTCTGATTCTCTGCATAAGGAACACTGGTGCTATTTTTCTTGCTTCCTAAATTAAACCATTAAAACAATTTACAATCTATTGAACCAAAGAGTTTTCAGAAAATCACAATAGGTAAAAAAACAAACAAACAAACAAACAAACAAACTCAATTATAGGAATATCTTAAATTTATCCAGTGAGCTTCTTTTCACCTTTTTTTTTTTTTAAGTCAAATGTTCTCAATAAGATCTGTCAGTTAAATGAAACTTTTCACACTGCTTGATGACTAACATATACTTGACATATGAATTCAGGATGAAGCCAATGTTACAGTAGGCAATGAAACTGGCAAAAGTGCTACCCAGCATTAGCTACTCTAGATACAATCTAAGTTTTTGATACTCTAGATACAATCTAAGTTTTTGATACACCAAGTATGGTTCACAGATCAGTTGTATCAGCATCACCTGGGAGAGACTGTTTAGAAATACAGAACCTTGGGTCCCACCTCGCACCTATTAAATCAGCTTATGAATCAGTATGCTAACAAAATCCTCAGGGAATTCAAATGCATATGTAAGTTTGAAAAGCACTATTCTACGTGTTTTAGTCATTCTCCCAGTTAAACTGGATTGAGTGGAGAGAAGAGAAAACGAGCCAAATTATGTCAAGATTCCTTACAGTGGTATCACTCTCCAATTCCAGTTTGAGAATAAGTTACAGGATTTGGCAATGTTCTGAATTTGAGATAAAGAGAATGATTTATGCTTATAAAAGGAGTAAAAGAAAAATAGTAGCCTTAATAATGTGAACCAGGCACAAAAAAGTTGATGAAAAGGAAAGAATATACCTTACCAATACTGTGTTTAATATTAGAATCAACCAATACTTGCCAAGTAATGAGAATGGGAGATACTGGAAGAGTCACCACAGACAGTAAAAACTCGACAATAAAGGAGGTATTTTAGGGAGTGGATATAGAAAATAATAAAAGGGTCAGTTTTACAAAACACTAAAGCAAAAATAGAGAACTTTCAACATGGTTGCCACTAGGGGCACTGGGTGGCTCAGTCAGTACTCTTGATTTCAGCCCAGGTCAAGTTCCAGGTTGGGGGAGGAACCTGCTTAAGATTCCCCGCCCCCCCCCCCAGATTTGCGTTCCTAAGCTTTCAAAACAAAACAAAAACAAAAACAAACATAGTTACCACTAATAAGTGGTTTAAGGAATTATCTGTAAAATGGCAAGAATCCTCAGCAGTGAGCATCACTTTCAGGCCTACTATGTGTCCACCCTCATTTTTCATTCTCCAACTCCTTTTCTTCTATGTTTCCCTTTTTCACTTTCCCTTATATTTATCAGAAGTATTCTCAGGAACTGTTCTAATAAATGAGAGGTGCTCATGATTTCAGAGATAACTGCCCATGTTCACGAACCGACTTAAAAAAAAAATCAGTGTGAACAATGGAAAAAGGGAAAAGAATCTGAGGAGGAAAATGCTATCACCGAAGACTTATTCAGACAGTGATACAGAAAAAGAATATCATACAAAGTCAAAAACAAACCGATTATTTCAGAAACTAATTTCAGTTCAGGGAAGATTAGAAACTGAATGACAAACAATTTAGAAAACTAATAAACAAGAATACATAAAGAAGATATAATTGATATGTGAACAGACAGTAAAGTGAAGATAGTTGACTTAGAACTGAGGAAATATATGTCCTAAGTAGGGCAATGGCCAGAAAAAGAGGTGACTCACAAGCGATAAATATCTACTACTGTAGAAAATTTTGCATATTTACACATAAAGAAGTATCGTTCTGAAGGTGGGACACGTTTTAATAAACAGCAAAATTATTCATCCAAAATAGAGTAATATTTCTGTCATTGATTAAAAATGTATGCCAATGACCCATAGAGATAACTGCTAAGGCTAAGATCTGAGGGATATTTTAGGAATAGGACAGATACAGTTCCTGTTCTCATGGAGCTTTCAGTCTAAACGCCAGAAGGAAAGATGGAAATTCAGCAACTAATTACATGTGTGATAAAATACAAAGGACGCTAATGGAGCATACACAGGAACATACCAGGGTGGCAAGTAATAAGTGGTATTTTAACTGAACACAAAACTTGGAAAGCTTGGAAAAATTAGGAAAATTTTTCTAAAGGGCCCACAGTTGAGACAGCAGTTTGTTCACAGAACTGAAAGAAATTCATTATAAAGCAACCCAGGAGATGAATCTGGAGAGTATTAAGAAGCCAGAGGGTTTGTGCATAAACTGCTACAATAATCTAAGAAATAAATGACTCTAACTTGGCTAAAAAGAATAGCAAGAGGCATGGAGAGAAGTAACAGATATGAAAGCTACTTAGGGAGAAGTCAAAAGACTTAATTAACTTTATACAGGTTGCTAAGTAAAGGAAAGACAAGTTAAAGATGATTCGAGTTTCCTTCCTGAGCTATTAGATTTATTATGGTCCCATTTATGAAGACAGGAAAACAAAAGAAGGAGAAGTTTGGAAGAATTTAGTTTCCAACACATTCAGTTTAAGAAGCCTGAGAGACATCAAAACTGGAAAAGTCCACTGCCTCAAAATAAATCATCAGTTTAGGCATTACAAATCTGTCAAGTGCCTTTTTGTTGTTGTTTTTTTTTAATGCTTATTTCTTTTTGAGAGAGAGAGACAGAGTTCGAGGAGCAGGGAAGGGGCAGAGAGAGATGGAGACAGAATCCAGAGCAGGCTCCAGACTCTAAGCTGTCAGCAGAGAGCCTGATGAGGAGCTTGAACTCACGAGCCACGAGATCATGACCTGAGCCGAAGTCTGACGCTTAACCAACTTAGCCACCCAGGTGCCCCTGTCAAGTGCCTTTTGAATTAAAAAAAAAAAAAAGAAAAAAAAAAAGAAAATCTTCAGAGTAAAAATATCTTTGGATTTAAATTATCTTCATATTATTAGTCTTTGAAAACTGACATGGTTGGCAGAATAATGGCCTCCCAAAGATGTACTCACCCAATCCACAAATCTGTGAAAATATTACCTTACATGGCAAGAGACTTTGAGGAAATGATTAAAGTTATAAACCTTAAAACAGGGAGATTATCCTGAATTATCTAGGCTGGCCCAATCTACTTACATGTGTTCTTAGAAGTAGTGGTCAGAAAGATGGGACAACGGAAGATACAAAAAAAATTGGAAATGCGAGAAGGCTGGTATTGCTGGCTTTGAGGATGAAAGAAGGGAGCTATGATTCAAGGAACAGAAGCAACTTCAAGAGGCTGGAAAAGATAAGGATACAGATTCTCTCCTAGAATTATCAGAAACAAAAGACACCTTGTCAACACATTGATTTTAGTCCAGTGAGATCAATTTCAGATTTCCAACCCAAAGAACTATAATAAATGTATGTTGTTTTAAGTCACTAAGTATGGGGTAATTTGTTATGACAGTGATAGAAAATTAATTGGTAATTAATCAGACATTATATTCACTAACCAATCTAGATAAGGAAGAATTTAATATAACTGAAAATTAGTGTGAAGAATTTTGCATTCAATAAATGTTTAACACTTATAATTAGAGTCTCCTTCAAGTATACTTTCTTGATACAATGTTTTTTCCTAAGAACTTATGGATAAATAAAAATTTTGTACCTTCAAATTTTATGAATTCATATTCTACTTAAGGGACTAATAAGAAAAAAAATTTCCTATAATATAATCTCAGTTTAGTCAGAGATTCTTTATATTTTCTTCAAATAGCCAGCTGCTAATGAGAAAGTAAAGGAAGAACAAAAAAAAAAAAAAAAAAGGAAGGGACGAAGTGGGGGGGAGGGAGGAAGAAGGAAGGAAGGAAGGAAGGAAGGAAGGAAGGAAGGAAGGGAAGGAAAGAAGGAAGGAAGGAAAAATAATTCCAACAAAAATCACCTGGGACATGTCAGGCATTTACAAAAGAGGTCCACAAAATAGAGAAGGTAGCTTTTTTTCCCCTTTATTTTAAGCAGAATTTTTCAAGTACACAAAGGTACACATGGACAAAACTATTATTTCAGGTAATATAAAGTCTATGATATAGATTACACAAAAAGAAAGCTAAAATAATTAGGTAATTATTAAAGTGGAATTTCTTTTCACAACAACTAGCTTAAATACTGTGCTTTAATATACTTTCTCCCAGGAGTGCCTGGGAGTTAGTTGAACTTCCAACTTCAGCTCAGGTCATGATCTCATAATTTGTGAGTTCAAGCCCCACATCAGGCTCTATGCTGACAGCTCAGAGCCTGGAGCCTACTTCAGATTCTGTGTCTCCCTCTCTCCCTGCCCCTCCCCTGCTCACGCTCTCTCTCAAAGTAAACATTAAAAAAAAAATTAATATACTTTCTCCCTTCTGTATCAGCAATACAATATAGTCATCTAGAATCTCTAAGTACAAAAGCATTTTTACTTACTTCAAAACTTCTTAATAGTGTTGAAAAAATATGGGCTCTACGATGGGACAGATCCTGAGCCAGCATATTTTAACCATGAGTATTTTCTAATTTATGGGATTGTCAAGAAGGATTAAATTATGTTATGTACACCTAAAGTGTCTAATACATTTGTTAAGTGCTTTCCATTCCATTAACTAAAGAAATTCTGTAAGAATGACGATCTTTTCTATTACTTAAAAAGTGGTACAAAGAAAATAAATAGATCTAGAAGACAGTGCCATCATTATACCTCAATCACTATAAAATGGGTAGCCATGTAAGGAGAGTAACGACACTTCAGACTGAGAGAATCCCAGTTTATGCTTCCTGTCCTGACATTCCTCTCATTCTCAAGTGTCCCAGTTTGGATGATAAATAATACAGTGATCCAAGATAAAAAGACCTATTGAGCTATTAGTTAGATAACTGTTCTGTGTGATTCCATTATTGTCCTGTGAATGTACAGGCATACCTGTTGGTCTACAGATACTACTGGATTGATTTTTTTTAATGGCAATAATTGTGTCTTAATAATCTTTGTAATTTCAGTGTCTAATACAGTGTCTGGCAATTGAGTGAATATTAGATAAATGAGTATAGATGAATACGAAAATGATATAAAAGAGTATAATGTTTTATCCTATAAGAAATACTCCCATACTACCCTGGGTTTTTTTCCCAGTTTATATTTTAATAAACCTCTAAGAATACATGATGCTGTCTTATTCATATTCTGGTAACCACCTGATTTACGGGCCTTTCCCCTTCACTTCTTCCTTTACATGTGCGCCATCTTAGAAGCTACACAAAACTCAAGTGACTCAGAATTGAATTATATGTAAAATAGACATTCTAGAAAAGAGCCTACAGATTTAGGTTTACTTTGCCTACTTTCCAAAGCTAAATAGAAATAGTATAAAAACATAAAGCAGTAGAATAATGTTTATAGTTATACTTAATATAAAACACTTACCTACGGGCAGCACCTGTTTTTTGGAAACGGCAACATTTATCGTATCTTCACACTCTTCCATATTTCTGTCTGAATTTCTTTGTAACTTATCTTGGGTGATATGTGACATATTTGTATTTTTATCTTTAGATTGTTCTGTATCAACCTGTTCTTCAAGTACATTGGCCTTAAATTTTCTTCTCTGTTTTTGTCTTATAGTCCTTCTGTTTCCAGATGATTTCTCTGCATTCTCATAATACAGTTCATATTTTGCAGATCTACAATGATTTTCCATTTCATTTGACAAAGCACAACCCTTATTCACTCCTTTTTGTTCAGAGGGCTGAGATCTCCCTACTGGGTGAGCTTTGCCAGAACGTTTGTCACTTGTCAAATCTGCAGTTGATACACTGTGATGTTTTTCTTTTGACTTTTTACTTTGAAGGAGTGCAGTGTTCTCTGCAGGGGTTACTGTGCATTGTTTCAGAGGCCCCGCCCTTCTGGGTATAGTAATCCAAGATGTATTGGCAAAACTTCTTTCTGATTCATCAATTATAAATTCATCCTCTAACAACTTTAGATCATTTGAAGGAGATGAATGAGGTGGAGCAGTTGCCATATGCCTAACAACAGGACTAAAACAGAACGTTACAATAAATAATAACTCAAAAAAGAGTTTTTACCTTTGCTTTCTGGAAAAAAGTAAAATAATCTGTGTAGGAATAAAATCTATGTATCTTTTAAAGAAGAGTTCACATCTCAATTTTCCCTTACCCTTGAAAATCCCTCTCCTTTTACATTTCTATAATACCTGATTATACTCATTTATAATACTAATGAGATCAAAGAAAATTTAGAGCTGCAAGAGAGCCTAGACATCAACTAATTCAATGTCTCATTATATATATATATATATATATATATATATATATATATATCAAAAAGTTGAAACCCAGAAATGTGTTAAATATAGCTCAGATACACTGACTGACAGTCCCAAATGCATGCTGTTATTATTTATAATGTTATACTAATTATATGTTTGTATAGATGTATACAGATCTCTTAGGGCCCAGATTTCTTCACATCCAAAACAAGATTATTTCCGAGACACCTTCAAATCTGATACTCTAAGAAAACACTAGTAAATTTTACATTAAATTATATTATGTAAAAATTCACTCCAAGTTTGAATAATTCACACATTTTCAAATTTAACATTGTAATCATGGTATAGAAATAAATGTAATGTATCTAGAAAGGTAAACAATTGGGATTAAACAGCATCTTTTCCAATTAGTTGAGAAAGCTTTCTGGAGAATGAAGGAATTATTCAAAGGAATAGTAATCTGATGGTACTCTTTTGCATTTCCTTCCTTTTTAAAGCAACAGCCTCAAGCAAACCAGGTACTGAAGTGAGACATGCATAAATAAAAACTTAGGGTAAACATCCAAACTCCAAAGCTAGCACATGCACTCCTGTTTCTGCCTTTTTCACTTGAGTAAGGATACTTAACCATTCTTACACACAAAAGAAGCAAAGCTAGAATGGAAGACTTAGATTACTATGTCTGTTTTTTCTGTCTTTTCATTAATAAGATATACAAAGGGGCGCCTGGGTGGCGCAGTCGGTTAAGCGTCCGACTTCAGCCAGGTCACGATCTCGCGGTCCGTGAGTTCGAGCCCCGCGTCGGGCTCTGGGCTGATGGCTCAGAGCCTGGAGCCTGTTTCCGATTCTGTGTCTCCCTCTCTCTCTGCCCCTCCCCCGTTCATGCTCTGTCTCTCTCTGTCCCAGAAATAAATAAACGTTGAAAAAAAAAAAAAAATTTAATAAGATATACAAAAAGATTATGAAATGAAAATGCCTTCTCTATTTCTCTAATCTCAAATCTGTGATAAATCTAGTAACGTAAATCTTCTAAATATACATACTAAGAAACATACTATCTTCTAATAGGTAGAGCTTTAGCAAGTTTATGTAACTAGAAAATTTTAGAAATCTAATGAAAAACAAAGTCAATATAAATAGAAGACCACAATGAATGAAACAGAAATAGAAATGTTAGTTTTCAACATTTAAAGAAATAGGCAATCTGGGGGCCTATTGGGTGGCTCAACTGGGTAGGCCAATCTGGGTGGCTCAGTTGGTTAAGCATCCAACTTCAGCTCAGGTCATGATCTCGCAGTCCGTGAGTTCGAGCCCCACATCGGGCTCTGTGCTGACAGCTCAAAGCCTGGAGCCTGTTTCAGATTCTGTGGTCTCCCTTTCTCTCTGACCCTCCCCCGTTCATGCTTTCTCTCTGTCTCAAAAATAAATAAACGTTAAAAAGAAATAGCCAATCTGTTACAGATTTGATTTGTTTTATTGTATATAACTCATAATATCTATTCATTTTTCATAATATATAGAAGTAATGCTAAGAACTTAAAAATTAAGATTTCCCAAACCAGCCAGTAAGAATTCTCTATATCTGCTCCTCTATTCCACTTCAAGGGACTTCCATAATATCAAGATCATTCAAACTGAAGATATGCTTAGGCACAACATTGATACCTGCTCAGACTGAATGTTTGTATACTTCCAAAATTCATAAACTGAAACCTAATCCCCATTGGGATGGTATTTGGGAGTGGGGCCTTTATGACAACAGAACACTTATGAATGGAAGTAATACCCTCATAAAAGAAGCAAGCCTCAGAGAGCCCCCTTGTCACCTTCTGCCATATAAGGTTAGAGTAAGAAGACAGCCATCCATGAAATAAGAAGCAGATGTCACCAGGAGAGAAAAAGGAGACTGGCACATGACAAGGGAAAATGGTATGCCAATATAGGGACAAATGCAAATGTGCATGACCAAGCTGGCAAAAAGAGTTAACTAGGGAGAGTAAAGGCCGTAAACACCAGCTAGTAAATCTGAAGTTTATATAAGCCAGTAGTTCTCAACCCTAGCTGCCATTAATTCTAGTTAACTCTACTGTGCAGTCACAGTTAAGAATCACTGAATCACAAGAACAGATTAAAACTTATTTTAGGACTATACATTTATTAACACAAGCAGAAGAAAAGGAAAAAAGACTTAAAACCTGTAATAGTGAAATACACCATGACATAATTCTATTTCTAAATACTGTCTTCATTCTGTGATATCATACAAACTAGAAAGTGCTAATATGGGGCACCTGGGTTGCTCAGTTGGTTAAACATCCGACTGTTGATCTAGACTCAGATCATGATCTCACAGTTCATGGGATGGAGCCCCACACTGGGCTCTGCACTGACAGAGTGGAGCCTGCTGAGGATTCCCACCCTCTCTCTCAAAATAAATTAATAATTAAATAAACTCAAAGAAAAGAGAAAAGAAAAGAAAAGAAAAAAGAGAGCGAGCTAATGGGCAAAAGAAATGAAAGCTGAATAAACTTATTTTCTTTCACAGTTAACTTAGTATTTATTAAATGATGGTTTTGGAGGTCATTTGCTGGTAAGAAACTACACACTCCTTATGGGTTGGGCACAATTTCAATTAAAATTTGTGCCAATTAAGATTAACTTCTAGTTGAATAGCATTAAGAATCCATGACACTGTTCACAGAATATAAAACCAAACATCTCAAAGGACAGTTTCTTAATAACTCACCTGGATTCACTTTTTCTTTTTACAGTTTCTAAAAACAGTGCTGAAAAACTCTTTTTAGTTTGTGGTTGAACTTCATATTCTGAATCTTGTACTCTTTTCTGAGATGTTCTTGACGATTTCCTCTCTTGTGGTTTTTCTGATACTTTATCCTCTGTTTCTGATAATTCATTTGGTATTTCTACTTTCTTCGAAACATTTTTATCTTCAAAATTTAACCTAAAAGGTAAAAGGACAGCAAGGTGAAGACTGTCAAAGTTTGTTCAGTTAGGAGTTTTCCTGAATTACCTTTCAGTTAAGAATACAGACTGCTTACAAAATTTTCTACTAGACCTTTATTTAAAATCTGTAAGTGCTGATTTATAACCTCTTAAAATATACAAGGCAAGTGCCCAGGAAAATTAAATTCCTTATTAGTCCATGGGAAAAAGTAAGAGAACAGGCCAAGAAAATCTATAGCTTAGAGCACTAGTTCTCAAACAGTAAAATTTTGAATCATCTGAAGAGTTTAAAATGTAGATTCTTATTCATCAGGACTAGAGAGGGTTTGAAATTCTGCATTTTTAACAAGTTTCCAGATAATGCACTGCTCTAGATACTGAGCCATAGACCACATTTTGAATAGCAAAATCTTAGAATGTACTTAACTTCTTGGCTCCAAGAATAACACAAGACACCAGACAGATATTAGTTACACTCACTGCAAAGGTCCCAACAGCAAAGGACTTTGAATGATCTACTTTTCTTCTTAAAGGCCAAAATGGTTCCCAAGAAATAGACATGGGTTTACCACAACTTATCCTCAAAATACTTATCCTTTGTTACCCTAGAAATGACCTGAGCACACCTATCCTTGTAATTACAAATAACATAGAGAAAATACTCTTAGGAGTTATAGAAAATTTATCATTAGAAGAAAATACTTTTTTTCCACAGAAAAGTTTACCCACAAACTTCTCTGAAATATACTGTAAGCTTTCCTATTATTAAATATAAACTGAAATATGTTATGCTCTTCTCCTAATATGTTAATATTCCTCAATACTTACTATAAAATACAAAAAAGACCAAATTACTTACTCTTTAATATAAAAGGTAAAAATTTTTTAAACAGGATGACTATTACTTAAGTAAATAAAAATTCACCTTTTTCTGGTTTTAAGAGAAATCTCTGTACTTGAAGACAATGTATTTACTGACTTTTCAGAAGTGTAGGTCTTTCTGTTTTGGGCAATAGATGAGACAGCACTTTGAGATACACATGTTTTTGCATCCAAAAGAACGAAAGGTGAACCAACAGATAAGTAAAATTCTTCATCAACTCCACCGTGATGACCTTTTAGTTTTTCACTTGACATTTTTCTTGAGTCAGGTGTATTTTTAGAACCAACATCAGTTGCCAAAATTTGCTGATGAACTTCATGGTCCTGAACTAGAAGAAAATTATATAAAGATATCAAAAAATAATATTAGAGCCAAATGTGCTTTTTAAAATTCAGCAAGTTAGAAATGAGTTTTCAAAAGACTCGCAGTTCATTAAGTTTATAATCAAAGATCTATGATTAAAATATGCAAGTGCTTTAAAAGTTCTAATTTATGAAATTAACGAATGTGAAGATGTATTTGATCCATGCTCTGAAGTTTTGAAATGACAAAAATTCTCAACAGAAATTCACAATTCTATGGAAAGTCAATTTACTCAAGATTTGACTAAATCTATACACAGCTAAAATAATAAAGTAATCTTAGAGAATTATGACATTTGATCTTTAGGTCAGTAAATTTAGTGGGGATGCCTGGGTGGCTCAGTTGGTTAAATGTCTGACTCTTGATTTTGGCTCAGGTCATGATCTCACGGTTTGTGGGATACAGCCCTGCATCAGCCTCTGGGCAGACATCGTGGAACCTGCTTGGGATTCTCTCTCTCTCACTCTCTCTCTGCCCCTTCCCCACTTGCTCATGCTCTCTCTCTCTCTCTCAAAATAAATAAATAAACTTTGAAAAAATAAGTCAGTAAACTAGGGCAGCTAAATGACCACATTTGTACATATACATACACATATAGAGACATAACAGATGTGTATAGAGATACATAAAAAATTATATGTACATATATAAAGATATACATAAAATATATTCTTTATACATAATATTTGTATACATATACATACATATATACACATACCTTTATATATTTATACACACACACACACACACACTCTATTCTCTTAGCCGTATGCCTCCAAATGTCAAAAAAAGTAGAACTGCAGGGGAGTATTCATATTGATTTATATCCTTAACAAGCAAATATTAAAAATTTTAAATACAATCAAAAAAGGGCTTTTGGAAGATTTACGGAACAAGACAGCATACTCAGCTTTCCCTGCTTTTCCCTCTAAATTCCCTGGTAATTACCCATGAAACAATAAGAGAACTCTGAAAGCTGGAAGGGAAAAGGAGTATTTGCTAGGAACCTCAAGCCTTAAGCCACCAAAGACAATATGATGAATCCCTTGGGTTTTCTTTTAATCTCCCGTGTACCCCCAGACTGGGTTCTAGAGATTCCTGCGATCCAGAACCACCAGTAGGCATAGGAGAAAAAACAGCCTACATTCTCCGGCCAATAGACCTGCAGAAAGGAAACACAACAAAGACCTAATGGGGAACCCCAACGCCCATTCCACAACTTGGGCCACTAACTACTCCATTCTGCAGTGGCAGTGTCAGAGCAGCAAAGACTCAGGCCCCACTCCATAAGTTCTATAGGACAGCAGTAGCAGAGGAGCAAAGTACTGGACTAACCCTGTGCCTGGACCAACCTAGTCTCCAGTTAACAATCAAGAATAGCAGGCTATATGATCCACAAAGAGCTGCAGAATACTAAAGCCTTTTACCTTCCCAACCACTGCTTCCCAGACCAAGGTGACATTCTGAACCACAGTTAGTACACCCCAGGCCTTGCTTCACAACAAGGGCACCAATGGACAGTCTAAACTACGGCAGGAAAAACATAAAAGAATCCTACACCCCCATCCTGTCCTCCACCTGTCTCAAATTTAAGGAGATCCAATCCCAACAGCTTCTGACCCCAGCCCCCACGTGAGTGAATGAGGACATGGGGTACCAAGGAAAGCACCTTCCATTCACTTGACATAGCACCAGCAAGAACTGACCTGGAATCTCAGCAGCATCAGAAAATCAAACAGACCAAAACACCACTGCTTCGGACTCTAACACTTAATTGTCACTAGAAATAAAACCCCCAAAAGTAGGCAAGAACCTACACAATAAACCAAAACAAGGCAACTATGTGCTATATAAGAAATGATTTAAATACAATCAAGAGTCTATTAAAATAATAACCAAAATGTCAAGAATATAATCAAAATGACTCATTATACAAAACCCAGAAAAACATAACCTGAATAAGAAAAATATCATCAGTGGACACATATGGACAAGATGAATCAAATGCAGGAACTATTTAAAAAGAATTTTAAAGCATCCATCATAAAAATGTCTTAACAATTAGTTATAAATTCTCCTGAACAAAAGACCAAAACTCTCAAAGAAATGAGTTCCCAAAAAAAAAAAAAAAGTTTTTTTAGATTTTAGCTATTCTTTTTTTTTTTTAATTTTTTTTTTCAACGTTTATTTATTTTTGGGACAGAGAGAGACAGAGCATGAACGGGGGAGAGGCAAAGAGAGAGGGAGACACAGAATCGGAAGCAGGCTCCAGGCTCTGGGCCATCATCAGCCCAGAGCCCGACGCGGGGTTCGAACTCACGGACCGCAAGATCGTGACCTGGCTGAAGTCGGACGCTTAACCGACTGCGCCACCCAGGCGCCCCAAGATTTTAGCTATTCTTATAGGTATGTAGTGGTATCTAATTATTATTTTAATTTAAAATTCCCTAGTGACAATGATGAACAAGTCAAAATCACAATGAGATACTACTTCACACCATTAGGATGGCTATTAGTACAAAACACACACACGCACAGAAAATAACATGTGTTGGTGAAGATATAGAGAAATCGGAACCCTTATGTACTGCTGGTAGGAATGTAAAATGATACGGCCACTACAGAAAAGTTTAGTGGCTCCTCTAAAAATATTATTGCTGTATGACTCAATAATTCCTTTGTTGGGTATGTATCCAAAAGAACTGAAAGCAGATACTACAAGAGATATTTGTACACTTACATTCACAGCAGCATTATTCAAAACAGACAAGAAGCGGAAACCACCCAAATGTCCACCAATGGATAAATGAATAAAACAAAATGTGGTAATGTATAGATCTAGATGGTATAATGCTAAGTGAAACAAATCAGTCAGAGAAAGACAAATACCATATGATTTCACTCATATGTGAAATTTAAGAAACAAATGAAATGGGGTGGGGGAGGAAAAACCAAGAAATAGACTTTTTTTAATGTTTATTTATTTATTTTAGAGACAGTGTGTGTGTGAAGGAGGGGCAGAGAGAGACAGGGAGACAGAGAATCCAAGCAGGCTCCACACTGTCAGCGCAGAACCTCACACAAGGCCCAAACTCAAGAATCGTTGAGATTGTGACCTGGGCCAAAGTTGGATGCGTAACCAACTGAGACACCCAGGCGCCCCAGCAGACTCTTAACTATAAAAAACAAAGCAATGGTTTCCAGAAGGGAGGTGGTGGGTGGGGGAATGGGTGAAAGAGGTGATGGGGGTTAAGGAGTGCACTTGCGGGGTGCTTGGGTGGCTCAGTCAGTTAAGCGTCCGACTTTGGCTCAGGTCATGATCTCGCGGTCTGTGAGTTCGAGCCCCGCATCAGGCTCTGTGCTGACAGCTCAGAGCCTGGAGCCTGCTTCCGATTCTGTGTCTTGCTCTCTGTTTGCCCCTCCCCTGCTCATGCTCTGTCTCTCTCTGCCTTAAAAATAAATAAAACAATAAAAAAAAAAAATTAAAAAAAAAAAGGAGTGCACTTGTGATGAGCACCTGGTGTTGTATGGAAACATTGAATCACTATATTGTGCGCCTGAAACTAGTATTACACTGTATGCTAATTGGAATTTAAATAAAAACTTAAGATGAAAGCTAGGATACTACATATACCACAACAAGAAAAGCTATAAAAATCACACATTTGACAATTAAAATAAAAAATCGTACTCATCAGGGCACCTCGGTGGCTCAGTCAGTTAAGTGTGGGCCTTCAGCTCAGGTCATGATCTCATGGTTCATGAGTTTGAGCCCTGCATCAGGCTCTGAGCTGACAGCACAAAGCCTGCTTCAAATCCTCTGTCTCCCTCTCTCTCTGCCCCTTTCCCTGCTCACATGTTCTCTCTCTCTCTCTCTCTCTCTCAAAAATAAACATTTCCCAAAAATCATACTCATCATATGGTTAAAGATACTATAAACAAAATATTTAACTGTCAAGGGACCATTTGGAAAAATATCTGTCACACAAATTACGGATAAACAGAGCAGAGAGACTCAATTCAAAGACCTCTCATAAACAAGAAAAAACTAATAGGCAAAGGATATGAATAGACAACTCAGATAAAAGGAAATTCAAATAGCCAGTAAATACATAAAAACAGTGCTCAAATTCAGTGGTGATGACAGACATAGACACTAAGTGACAATGAGATCACGTAATACTATCTAAATGGCAAAAAGAATAAAACAGTAAATGATCAGATAAAAGGTACTTGCCTATACTGTAAAAGAAAACTGGTGTAAAAGAAAATCGTAAAGCCTCTTCTGAAAGCATGCATGCACATGCACTCACACAAGCAAGCACACACACATTTACATAGGTTTTCATTCCAAAGTTACCTCAGCAGGATGATGGCAGTAACAATCAGTAGCACTTTTTTAATCTTTGAGGCTTACCTCAAAAGAAGGACTCTTCTAATTTGAAAAGCATTAATAAACTTTTAAAAAAGTTGCAGCACATACAAATAATTAAGAAAAATGAACAAAAGGAGAATAGAGACAAAGAACACTGACCATGTATGTACAAATATTGAATCATGTTAGGTACCTGAAGCTAATATGTTATATGTCAATTATAACTCCCTTTAAAAAAAAAAAAAAAAAAAAAAAAGGATGCTCAAAAGCCGATGGAAAGGGCCATGTGAGAAGGAATTAAGGCTTCCTGCCCATGAGTGAGTCATCTTAGAAACATACCCATAGCCCCTGTCAAGCCTTTTGATGACTGCAACCATGGCCAACATCTTGACTGCCACCTAATGAGAGATTTCAACCTAGAATCATCTAACTAAGCTGCTTCTCAATTTTGACCCACAGAAACTGTGTAAGATAATATTAATTTTTCAGGAAAAAAAAAAAAAGAAATCTATTTGAAAATTCTTAAAGCTATAGTCCCTGTAATAATTCTTACTTAATGTCTCTTACCAGATCATAGTAATCAATGTTCCCATCACTAAAATAAATAAATAAATAATCAAAAGAAGCTTATCATTCATGTTTAAAAAAACAAAAACAAAAACACTGACCATTCTGCCTGGGCTAATCCATGACCCCATCACTTAAGCCAATACAGGTAACACCTTCAGCATTTCCTTTTAAATATGTCTAAGCAAATAACACCCATGGGAATGCCACCAACCTGATCTGTTGACAACTTCCCTTGGTTCTACAGTGAACTGCCTAGAGGCTTCTTTCTTCCTTGAAGAAACTGGAACTGACTTTGGATGTGATTTCTGGCACTGAGCCTAAAAGATATACAACATTAGATCTACTCCATTGTATTAGCAATTCTGATTAAATACATTTGTTTTTAAATTGGAAAAAAAAAAAAGTATTGGAAAATAATAAAACAGCTGGCAATTTGGCATTATCTAATAAAGTTGAAATTTCATAAATCCTAACATAGAAACAATGCTGCTCTGAACAGCAAAAACCTATCTTGACAGTAAACTGGATAAATTATGATATAGACCTATAATATAATATCACACATTCAACAGTGAAATTCATAAATTACAGCATCAGGAATAAATAATTGTTAACAAAAAAAAAAAAAAAACAAGCCACAGAAGTAGGTTAAAATCCCATTTACACAAAGTTCAAAGTAGAGGCATGTTAAACTATATACACACACACACACATATATATACATATACATATACATACACACACATATATGTATATACACATATGCATATATACATATATATATACACACATGCATATATATATACTATATTTTAGAGATTCACTCACTAGAGGAGTTAACATAGGACACCTGATCATTTAAAGAACTTGCTTACAAGGCTGGCCCTTGACTGGCAGCTGGGAATTTGGCTTTCAGAATATTTCCTCTATTACCAGCTGATTAGGTTGTGCCTACCATGCCAGCCTGCCTAGACTGTATAAAAATGTGATTTATAATGAACACCTGTTTTTTTCCTTCAGGAAGTATAGGATGTTGGTTGGCAGAGGGTACCTAATATAATCAGCCCCCAATAAAAACGGGTTAAGCCTCAGAAGGCTTCCCTGGGCAGAAAGACTATATGCACTTCACTGCTAGAAAGAACAAGTGCACTTTCTGCAGACCCAGTGGGAAGCATAAAAGTCTGACTATAAAATAAAGGATGGGAATGATGAACATAAAATTCAAGATAGTGGTTACCTTTGTGCAGGGAGGAGAGGGAGAAGAACAGGATTAGAAAGGGAAACATTGATGCTGCAAAAGTATTGATTGATACATCTTACACTAAGGATAAGCACATAAGTGTTCATTTATATTATTTTTAATACCTTATATACATATATTCTTTTGTACATTTAAAATATATCAAGTCATAAATTTTAAAAATATAGAAAAGGGAAATCTCATTCATACACTGCATGTAGGAAACAAAACTTGTAAACATTTTGCAGAAAAAATAGACAATATTTAACAATTTCATTTGAAATATGCATGTCCTAGAGAAATTCGATTTACAACATGTGCACAAGGAGGCATGAACAAAGGTGTACACTGCTGTAATAATGAATACATGGAAACAACCTAAAACTCTACCAATAGGGGGATATGTAAGTAAAGAAGGTCCTGCACTGTTCAGTGAATACATTATAGAACTCAATTACATAAAGAAAGACAAGCAAGCTCTCACTAGTCTCTGTTCCTCTTGAAACCTCATTAGGATTTTTTAAACTGTATAAACCCAGGGCACCTGGGTGGCTCAGTCGGTTAAGGGTCTAACTCTTGGTTTCAGCTCAGGTCATGATCTCACGCATAACTCATATGAGTTTGAGCCCCCGCATTGGGCTTTGCACTGAC
The DNA here is from genome assembly GCF_022079265.1 of Lynx rufus. NCBI lineage: Eukaryota > Metazoa > Chordata > Mammalia > Carnivora > Felidae > Lynx > Lynx rufus. The sequence continues at coordinate 52,163,409 of NW_025814845.1, forward strand.
AGCATGGAGCCTACTTAGGATTCTGTCTCCCTCTCTCTGCTCCTCCCCTACTCGCTCACTCTCTCTCTCTAAAATAAACATTTAAAGTATATATATATTTCTTTAAGAAAATAAAAAATAAATAAAATGTATAAATCCAGAAGTATGAAGAGAAAAGAAAAGGGAGTAGATGGGAGATTTCAACAAACTTTAAGCTAGAAAGCAAATCAGCAGCAACTAATCAGTCCACAAAGTGGAGAAAGTGCAGAAGGAAACACATTTATGTTTAACCCATAAGATCATTTATTAGAGGTGCAAGGCCACTCTAAGAGAGGCTCCAAGTTGGGCCTACGAACAGTCAAGTTGTTAAAAGTATGTATACGAAGTAGTCAAGAGTTGCAGAGCCTCTCCTCTCCCAACTCTGGCATGTTTACTCTTGAGTTTTAGAATCAGAGAGACTATAGACTCAGACACAGATGAAGGTAACAGTAATACAGTAAAAATAGAGATTTTAGGCAGAAGCATTCAAATTGTGCCTTCCCTCTGCTACACCTGGTTGAGAACATTTGTCATTGGAATCAAGCTCCCAAGCAGAAGAGATTTGTTAGAAAAACCTACCAAACCAAGTTAAAAAAAAAACAAAAAACCTATATATATTAACACCTGGACATCCACAATGACATGGCTCAGACAGATCATACCACAGTAAAATCTACCAAGGTACAAATTTTATTGTACAACTAGAATTTGCAATCACCATTTTAGTTTCCACTCTTAAATATAAGGAGACCACTAAGATTCACTGGACATCTGACAAAAGGCTCTAAAATAAAAGGAAACAACGAAGGTAAGCAAAAAGGTACTTGCAGGAAACAGAAACTACAAACAAGAAATCTTAATAAGAAGGGTTAGAGGAACCTGAAAAAAGCTGTGCTTCCCCATGGTAGACACTCTGTATGGACCAGCTTAAAACCCTCAGCTTTTGCCCCAAATTAGTTAATACTCTCAGGGAAAAAAATGACTAATAATCATCAACTCATCTTCTCAAGATTCTTCTCTCTTTGGAATTTTATCTAGATTTTGTTCTTTCCACAGCTCCCATGTCTCTAAAAATATGATTTGTTTGCATTTCATTCTTTTTAACTAGTTGTTGCAACAGGAATGTGTCCTATTGCAATTTGTCACATCCTACCTACAAATGAAACCTCTAGCATAACCCTGAAACCAAAGCCCTCCAAGAATGTTTTGAGAAAAGAAAAAGACAATACTGTTCATGAACATAGATGCAAATGCCTCAAATACTCAATACCTACAAATGAAACCTCTAGCATAACCCTGAAACCAAAGCCCTCCAAGAATGTTTTGAGAAAAGAAAAAGACAATACTGTTCATGAACATAGATGCAAATGCCTCAAATACTAGCAAACCAAATTAAAAAAGGTTAATACATTATGACCAAGTCAAATTTATCCCAGAAAACTTAAAAAGTTGATTTAACTTTCAAAAATCAGTATAATTTACCACATTAAAGAAGGTCTCTCGATTCTGAAAGAAATGGATCTGTCTACATTCCTTGGAACCAAAAGGCTATATATATAGTTCACCACAGAACAAGGGTTTGAACTGTGCAGGTCCACTTACTCACATTTGTTTGCAATAAATATAGCATAATAACATAAATGTATTTTCTCTTCCTTATAAATTTCTTAACATTTTCTTTTCTCTAGCTTACTTTATTATAAGAATACAGTATATAATACACATAACATACAAAATACATGTTATTCAATTGTTTACATTATCAGTAAGGCTTCTGGTCAACAGTAGGCTATTAGTAATTAAATATTTGGGGAGTCAAAAGTTTTAAGTGGATTTTCAACTAACACAAGTGGGTCAGCATCCCTAACCTCTGCATTGTTCAAGAGTCAACTGTATAATTAGATGTTTATACAAATTTCTAGTAAAGCTATTTCTAGCACTACATAATTTTTCTCTCCAATTAGTATTGTGCTTTTGAATAACTTGTCTTTATTCATTAGCTTCACAAACTCTATTTGAAAGTTGGCTATTTTGTAGAGTTAAGTCAACCTATCCTCTTAAGATATGATCTATAAAAGATTGATTCCTAGGGCACCCAGGTGGTTCAGTCAGTTGAGCATGTGACTTTAGCTCAGGTCATGATCTTGTGGTTCATGAGTTTGAGCCACACATTGAGCTCACTGCTGTTAGTGCACAGCCCTCTTTGGATCCTCTGCCCCTCCCCAGTTCACACTCTCTCTCTCAAAAATAAATAAACATTTAAAAAAAAAAAAAGACGGGTTCCCTTATACAGCAATAGATTAACCTCAATATTCAGAAAACAACCAAATTTTCAAATCTGGATTAGGAACTTAAGTCATTGCCTACTTTCCTAAAAACCTAATTTAATTATTATTTTAGGAAAGGTGAAAAATAATTTTGTTAAAATTTGGTATTTCTTTTTTTTTTTTTCCCAAGCGTTTTTTTTGTTTGGTTGGTTTTGTTTTTGTTTTTTTTATTCATTCTGAGAGAGAGGGAGTGCAAAGAGAGAGGGAGAGAGAGAGAATCCCAAGCAGGCTCCACACCAATGAGCCCTATGTGGGGCTCAAACCCACAAACCATGAGATCATGACCTGAGCCGAAATCAAGAGTTAAATGCTCAACTGACTGAGCCACCCAGACACCCCAAAATTTTATAATTCTAAACCCAGACCTCCAATTTCAAACACAGGAAATATCAAGTCAGAATTTTCACAAACCACCTCCAAATTATAGAAGTCAATGGGAATATAGGATTCCCTTCTAAGAATAAGACTTACAAACAACTAAAATAGATGTAACTATATTGTGTAATGCTTCACTTATTAAAGCTATATCAGCTCTCCTTTTTGACTTACCTCTTTGCTTGATGACTGAATACAAATGTCTTCCATTTTAGGTGTTGAATAAAGCACTGATTTTGTAGAATTTGTGCTAAAATCATTGGTAAGACCTTAAAAAAAGCAAAAAAAAAGTTTAAATGACATATGGTATAAAATCTTTGAGTTATAATTAAAAGAAGCCCTACATGAAATGTGAAGACGTTTGCTGACTCTTTAAACACAATTAGTTTAAATTACATATAAACATCGCTTCAATATTCAAATGTGCCTAGAAGACATCAGGAACTGAAAAAGACAAACAAGATTCCTGAAGAAATAATGAACCAGCTCTTCTTTCAGAGCTTATATAGAAGAAATATTTTTCCACTCTCTGTGTTTGTTTCTTCGGTTGGCCTATTCTCTTTTTTCAATACCTTCTGATGCTGACAAGCACTTAGAAAAGTTTTTGCAATAATTCACCATTTCTTTAAAATGAACTGCGAATCACCAAACATTCTCTCTTAGGGATCCCAAGAATTCTGCACATTTATTCCCATTACATGAAATACTTTCTCTTGCATAAGATAATTATTTATGGACTTCTAGACCATAGAACTCTAGTGTGACCTAAAGGAAATGACAAATTATGCTCATTTTTGACAGTATTATCCTTAGTTTAACAGAAAGTAAAGGATTGCACGTGTACTCAAAATTCCTGGAAAAACATTTTACATATATTTATTTAAATACTAGAACACATTTGCTGAATTTAATATTAATGAGTATCACAAATTTTCATCCAACCCAACCCTCAAGTCCATCTTGAAATGAAGCCTTACTTTTTTCTTCAAAACAATCTTGTAAGATTTCCAGTATGTTTTGGCCTTGCTTCGTATTAATGTCAGGTGCTCTAATAAGAAGGAATGAAGGGAAAATGTCACATATCATTTCCATAAGACACTTGCTATTTATGTTACCATCTACTTTGAAAATTTCATATCTCATTATAAAATATTTTACTTAATGGGAAAAATATCACCTTTATTATGTAAGGACAAAACAAGTACTTGAGTCCAAGAGTTCCCAGAAAAGTATGTGAAGAAGTATGTCATTATGTATAATAACAATTATACTCCTTGAATGAACAGTGACATCTAAAGCCATCTTAGACCACTTTTATATCTAAACAAGAACATCAACATTTTTTAACAAATCCAATCAGTACTAAGACACTTCTTTAATAAAAACTCTATAGTCACAAGTCCTAACAGCTCTAAGTAACAGTCTTCCCTACAAGTTCTCAAATGCACTTTTGATTCAGTATCATTACCCTTAGCAGCTTATGAAACAGTATAAAATTTTAACTGTAATTTCACATGCAGTTGTAAGAAATATTATAAAGGCGGGGCGCCTGGGTGGTGCAGTCGGTTAAGCATCCGACTTCAGCCAGGTCACGATCTCGCGGTCCGGGAGTTCGAGCCCCGCGTCAGGCTCTGGGCTGATGGCTCAGAGCCTGGAGCCTGTTTCCGATTCTGTGTCTCCCTCTCTCTCTGCCCCTCCCCCATTCATGCTCTGTCTCTCTCTGTCCCAAAAATAAATAAAAACGTTGGAAAAAAAAAAAAAGAAATATTATAAAGGAAATCCCTTGTTCACTTCATCCCGTTTCCCCCAATGGTAACATTTTGTAAAATTATACTATACAATCACAACCAGGATGCTGATACCAATACAATCCACTAATCTTATTTATGTTTCTCCAGTTCTACATATACAGTTGACCCTTGAACAAAATTGTTATGAACTGCATGGGTCCACTCATAAACAGATTTTTTTCAGTAAACATATTAGAAAATTTTTTGGAGACCTTCAACAATTAAAAAACTTGCAGACGAACCACAAAGCCTAGAGATATAAAAAATATTTAACAAAAAGTTAAGAATGTCATCAATGCATAAAATAGATGTAGATATTAGTAGATACTAGTCTATTTTATCATCTACTACCATAAAATACACACAAATCTATTCTTAAAAGTTAAAATTAATCAAAACTTACATACACAGTACACAGTGCCATTTATAGTCAAGAGATATAAAGACACAGTATTAAATCATAACTGCATAAAATTAATTATATTTCATGCTATAACACTACTATAATAATTTTGTAGCCACCTCCTGTTGCTATTTTTTTTTAACTTTATTGATTTATTTGAGGGAGAGGGGGGGAGGCGCAGAGAGAGAGGGAAAGAGAGAATTCCAAGCAGGTTCCATGTCATCAGCGCAGAGCCGAACACAGGCTCAATCCCACGAACCCCAAGATCATGACCCGAGCTGAAATAAAGAGTTGGACGCTTAACTGACTGAGCCATCCAGGAGCCCCCATCTTGTTGCTATCGTGGTGAGCTCCCTTGTTGGTGACTATCCCTTTAAAATGCCCATATAACACTAATCATCTCTGAGTGAACAATTCATCTCTCCAGTAAATTGTGTATTGCAGTAAAAAGTGATCTCTCATACTTCTCCCATTCTTCATCATGTTTAGTGCAATACCATAAATCTTGAGTAACACCAGGGACTCAACAAGGTTACCACTAGTGATGCTGGAGGTGTTCCCAAGAAACAAAAAAATGTCATGACACTACAAGAAAAAGTTGAATTACTTGATATATACCATAGAATGAGGTCTGCAGCTATGGTTGCCTACTACTTCAAGATAAATAAATGCAGCATAAGGACCACTGCCAAAAAAGAAAGGGAAATTCATGAAGCTGTCTTTGTAGGCTAGAGCAGGACAAAACCTTGCACTTTCTGCAAAGTACCTTTTGATCTTGTATGGAACATACAGCTTTTATGTGGATGCAGGAGTTGCTATAAAGAAGGCATGATTATGATTCTAATATGGTTTGAGAAAAGTGAAGTCATTACAAGACAACTTAAAGCAAAAGGAAGATGAAAGATCTAAAGCTGGAGAATTTAATACCAGCAAAGGATAGTTTGATAATTTAGAAAGAGATCTGACTTAAAAAATGTCAAGATAGGGCGCCTGGGTGGCGCAGTCGGTTAAGCGTCCGACTTCAGCCAGGTCACGATCTCGCGGTCCGTGAGTTCGAGCCCCGCGTCGGGCTCTGGGCTGATGGCTCAGAGCCTGGAGCCTGTTTCCGATTCTGTGTCTCCCTCTCTCTCTGCCCCTCCCCTGTTCGTGCTCTGTCTCTCTCTGTACCAAAAATAAATAAACGTTGAAAAAAAAAAAAATTTTTAAAAAAAAATGTCAAGATAACAGGAAATCAACTTTTGCTGGATAAGAAAGAGGCAGCAGATGAGCTCCCAGATGCCATTAAGAAAATCACTGAGGATCCTCAGAAAGGGTATCTACCTAAACAGATTTTAATGCAGACAAAAGTGTTCTATTCTAGAAAAAAATGCCACAAAGAGCATTTATTAGTAAGGAAGAGAAGCAAGCACCATGATTTAAGACAGGAAAGGATAGGCTAAACTCTACTGTTTTGTGCAAATGCAGTCAGGTTTATAATCAGGACTGACCTTATCTATAAGGATGCTAGTCCCTAGCTTTGAAGGGAAAGTTAAACACCAGCTGCCAGATTTTTAGTTATACTACAACAAGAAGGCTGGACAATGAGAACCCTTCTTCTGGACTGGTTCTATCAATGCTTTGTCCCTGAAATCAGGGAGTACCCTGACAGTAAGAGACTGTCTTTTAAAGTTCTTTTCATATTGGACAATGCCACTGGCCACCCAGAACCACAAGAGTTCAACACAGAAGTGAAAATGGTCTACCCGCCCCAACATAACACCTCTAGATTCGGGGGTCAAAAGGATCTTTAAGACTCATTACACATGGTACTTTAGGGAAAAGTCTGTCAACACTATGGAACAGGAACCCAACAGAGACAACATTATGAAAGTCTGGAAGGATTAAAGCATTGAAGATATCATCACTGTTACAGAAAAGGCTGTGAACACCATCAAGACCGAAACAATAAATTCCTACTAGAAAAAACTGTAGGCAGATGTTGTACATGACTTCACAGGATTTACAACAGAGCAAATCAAGAAAATCATGAACATGGGGCACTGGGATGGCTCAATCAGTTAAAAATCCAACTCTTGACCTCGGCTCAGGTAATGATCTCACAGTCTGAGATGGAGCCCCACCTTGGCTCCGTGCTGGGCGGGAGCCTGCTTAAGATTCTCTCTCTCCCTCTCCACTCCCACCCTCACTCAAGCATGTGCACATGCTCTCTCTCTCTCTCTCTGTCTCTCAAAATAATAATAAATAAATAAAAATTAAAATAAAAACATAAAAGAAAATCATGAATGAGATTATGGATATGGCAAAAAAGTTTGGGGGTTTCAAGATACAGATTTTGGAGAAATTCAAGAGCTAGTAGACATCACACCAGAGGAATTAACAGAAGATGACTTTATGGAGATGAGCACTTTCACAACAGTACCAGATGATGGGGAAAAAGATATACAAGAAGCACTGCCAGAAAACAAATTGACATTAGACAATCTGGCAGAGGGTTCCCATTATTCAAGACTGCTTTTGACTTCTTTTATAACATAGACCTTAGTTACAGGCATACAGGCACCGAATTAAACACTGGAAGGATTGGTACCATATAAAAACATTTTTAGAGAAATGAAAAAGCAAAGTCAGACAGAAATTATGATGTATTTGCAAAAAGTTCACTGAATGTGCCTGCCTCCCCTTTTACCTCCTCCACCTCTTCCACCTCTGCCACACCTGAAACAGCAAGACCACCTCAACCCTTTCTCCTCCTTCTCAGCCTACTCAGTGTGAAGACGATGAGGATGAAGATCTTCATGATGGTCCACTTCCACTTAATGAACAGTAAATAATCAGCATGCTGTACCATTAATAAACTGTGTTATGTGTGTATCTTCATGTGAAAATCTAGTTAACTGTACAGCAAGAAAGGTAGGAGACATTTTTAAGTCATCATCATCATTGTCTAAGTATTCAGTATGTAGAACATCATGTGCAAAACTTGAGTGAAGTGGGTAAGTGATATTTAACATAAAACTAATAATCTGTTTATTTTCTTACTGCCTTGTAACTTTCCTTTCAAAGAAGTACATTACCATACAGCACGACTGTCATCACAGGTATTTTTTTAAAAAGACTTAACAATGTTTCTAATACTGTATTATGAATATAACTATAATACCATATGCCATAAAAATTTTATAATGATTCATTCATTAGTGTACAGACTAGGCTACCACGAAACAATCGTATCAATTACACTAGGCTACCATAAAGCAATCATATTGCTTTCATTATCAGTACGTTATACCTATAAATATGAAAATATGAATTTCTTTTCCACATCACTTTTTCATATTTGATGTCTAGTGTTAGTAATATGCATAACATCTACAGTGTTTTGTATCATATAACTATATCGATGTAGGTAATGACAGATGATGTAGATAATGAGAGAGATGATATATTAATAAAATGTATCAATAAATACAGTACTGTAAAAGTATTTTCTCTTGTGATTTTCTTAATAACATTTTCTATTCTCTAGTTTATTAATTGTATTACTGTATTATTTTGTTATTGGTAAGGCTTCTAGGCAACAGTAGGCTTTTAGTAGCAAGTTTTGGGGGAGTCAAAAGTTGTACGAGGATTTTCAACTGTGCGGGGGTCAGCAACCCTCACCCCTGAGTTGTTCAAGGGTCAACTGTACGCATTTGTGTGTTTCTGTTCCTATTTAATTCTGTGCCATTTATCACATCTATAGGTTCAGGTATCACCACCACAGTCAAGATACTGAACAGTTCCACACCACAAAGATCCTTTTTATGTCTTTTTATAATCTATACGCACATTTTCTTTTAGCCCTACCAAATGAGCTCTATCTTTGTAATATTACCATTCAATCCATTCTATAGACTGCTTTCCCCATGGCTGTCACTTAGAACTGAGACTACCTCTTCCTGATCCATAATTTATCAGGTGAATTTCTTTCCTCACTGCCATTAAGTAGTCATTACACTGCTTGCATTAATATTTCTCTGTTAGTATAAAATCACTAAGATGACTATACTTAATCAGGGGGCACAGAAATCATGTTAGACAGAAGTAATTTCTCCCTTCTTCTTTTAAAAATCACTTCCTAAAAATGGAAATAAAAATGACCTTAAAAGTTAAATATGTAACTCACCTGGACGGTCGGCAAAATCTTCTTCTGTAGTCATTTTTGAGATGATCCTGAAAGAAAAGTAAATCATCAAACTGGTGAAAAGTTAAGTTCTTCATTTGTTCATTCAGCAAGTTTTGCTTATTGTCTATTATAGTACCATAAAGAGGAATTCTTCTGGATCAAGTGAAGGAGAACTTGCCTCATATCTACTGTTTCACAATCTTTGCTTATACTAATTTGTTCACTCTGGGAATCATTCCATCTTCCTCCCCTTACTCCCATACCTTTCCCATCATCAAAACCACAACTATCTGGGCTTCCAATAATTCAGGCTGGTTGATAAGCGGTATCTACTTATCTCCTTTCCTTGCAGGAAGATTCCTCTAAAATAATAGTTAAGGGCTACAATGGCATAGACCAATGAAAAAGACAATGAAGAGAGGACCATCTGTTAACAAATTTAAGAAATTTGTAGAAGATGGAAAATAAATGAAGTATGTTAATTGATAAAACAGAATAAAAGCAGTAGCAGACAAAAGTTAGTTCAGAGGATCCAGTCTTTGATGAGGAGTAAAGCTGATCTGCCCAGGAGAAAACCATAACAATGCAGAACTGCAAAACTCAAAATATGAGGAGGCTAAGAGTGAGAAAGGGAATGAACAGAGTAACAGACTCCCACATCCCCTATCCCTATAAACACAAGTTTAAAAAACTGTATTCTATTGTCTGTCTTAAATATCACCAGCATCTGTGGATCAGGAGACACTCAGAGGTCTCTAAAACAAAACACGAATATCAAGATATAAATTTTAAAAATGGAGAAGAAAAAGGGCCAAGAGAAAACTGATACCAAGAATGAGAAAGAAGAACATAACCCAACATACACACTTGTTGAATTATTATGTTGTACACCTAAAACTAATGTAACACTGAGTGGCAACTAGGCTTCTATTTAAAAAAAAAAAAAAGAGAGAGAGAGAAAGAAAAAACTTGAAAAAAACAAAAACAAAAATCCAATTAGTACCTTCAAGAGAGATTTGAAATACTGGACTCATAAAACAAAAGTGATATACTATAAACACTAAACAACGAAATTAAGACCAAGAAAAATTCTTAATAATTAAAAACATGATTGCCTAATGGAGAAAAAGTCTCTTTTAGCAAATGGTGCTGGGAGAACTGGACAGCAACATGCAGAAGAATGAAACTGGACCACTTTCTTTACACCATACACAAAAATAAATTCAAAATGGATGAAAAAACTAATGAAAAAGGAAACCATCAAAATGCTACAGGAGAAAACAGGCAGCAACCTCTTTGACCTCGGCTGCAGCAACATCTGACTTGACAGTCTCTGAAGGCAAGGGAAATAAAAACAAAAATGAACCATTGAGACCTCATCAAGATAAAAAGCTTCTGCACAGTAAAGGAAACAATCAACAAAACTAAAAGGCAAACAATGGAATGGGAAAAGATATTTGCAAATGGTGTATCTGATAAAGGGTTCATATCCAAAATGTATAAAGAATTCACCAAACTCAATACCCAAAAAACAAATAACCCAGTGAAGAAATGGGCAGAAGACAGGAATAGACACTTTTCCAAAGACATCCAAATGGCTAACAGACACATGAAAAGATGCTCAACACCACTCATTACCGGGGAAATACAAATTAAAACAACATTTAGATACCACCTTACACCGGTCAGAGTGGCTAAAATTAACTACTCAGCAAACAACAGATGTTGGCGAGGATGTGGAGAAACGGGAACCCTTTTGCATCGTTGGTGGAAATGCAAACTGGCACAGCCACTCTGGAAAACAGTACGAGATTTCTCAAAATATTAAAAATAGAACTACCCTACAACCCAGAAATTGCACTACTAGAAATCTATCCAAAGGATGCAGGAGGGCTGATTCGAAGGGGCACCTGCACCTCAATGTTTATAGCAGTGTTTTCAACAATAGCCAAATTATGGGAAGAGCCCAAATGTCCATTGACTGATGAATGGATAAAGAAGATGTGGTATATATACACAATGGAATACTACTCAGCAACGAAAAAGAATGAATTCTTGCCATTTGACCCAACTAAAATATATGGTTTAAAACAAACAAACAAACAAAAATGAGAATGAGCGGACAAGCTACAGGCTAGAAAAAAATATCTGCAAAAGGTACATCTGAAAAGGACTATTATCCAAAATATGCAAAGAATGTTTAAAACTCAACAATAAGAAAATAAACAACCCAATTAAAAACTAAACGGGCCGAAGACCTTATACCTCAGATAAGATGTACAGATGGCAAAAAAGCATATGAAAAGATGCTCCACATCACATATCATCAGGAAAAAGCAAATTAAAAGCCACAATGAGATACCACATACCTATTAGAATGACCAAAATCTGGAACACTGACAATTCCAAAAGCTGGTAAGGATATGGCACAACAGAAAACTCTCATTTATTTTATTTTTTTTAATGTTTATTTATTTTTGAGAGCAAGAGAGAAAGAGCATGAGCAGGGGAGAGGCACAGAGAGAGGGAGACACATGTCCGAAGCAGGCTCCAGGCTCCAAGCTATCAGCACAGAGCCCGATGCGGGGCTTGAACTCACAGACGGTGAGATCATGACCTGAGCTGAAGTCAGGCAGTTAACCAAGCCACCCAGGTGCCCCAACTCTCATTTATTTTTTAATATAAATGGTACAGTCATTTTGGAAGGCAGATTTGGTGGTTTTTACAAAAGTAAACAGACTCTCACCATGACTTAGCAATCATATTGCTTGTTATTTACCCAAAGGAGTTGAAAACTTATGTCCACACAACAATCTGCACAGATGTTTATAGCAATTTTATAACTGCCAAAACTTGAAAGCAACAAGATGTCCTTCACTAGGTAAATGGATAAAGTGTGGTACATCCAGACGATAGCATATCATTGAGCACCAAAAAGAAATGAACTACCAAGCCATGAAAAGACATGAAAAAATCTTAAACGCGTCATTCTAAATGAAACAAGTCAATCTGAAAAGGCTATGTATGTATGATTTCAACTATATGACATTCTGGAAAAAAGCAAAACTATCGAGATGGTAAAAAGATCAGTGGTTACCAGAGTTCAGTGGGGAGGGAGGGAGAAATAGGCAGAACACAGAGGATATGTAGGGTAGTAAAAACACTCGATGATACCACAAGGATGGCTACGTGTCATTAGACTTTTGTCCAAACACACAGAATGTACAACACCAAGAGTCAGACTTAGTATAAATTATGGACCTCGGGCAATAATGATGGGTGAATGCGGTTCAACAACTGTAATAAAGACATCATTCTGGTGGGGGATCCTAACAACAGAGGTAGCTATGCAGGTGTGGGAGTAAGGGGGTATATGGAAAATCTCTGTACCTTCCTCTTACTTTTGCTAAGAACCTAAGACTGCTCTAAAAAAATAAACTCTTTAAAAAAAGGAACCGTGGGCATTAGGTAAATTTTATTCCCCTCCTCTTCCTACAATGAGAATGGCTTTATTTCTGTCTAATTCTATATAATATAAACAATGTATGTGCTCACATTAAAAGGACGCTCTACAGTATTTTTTACACATCTTTATGCAAACAAGCATTACTTTATAACTTTATATAAGTGGGATATCATTGGTGAAGATTTTCTTAAAAAGAGAGATAAGAAAACACACGTTTAGGGCAGGGGCCGACATGGGTTGTACAATACATAGTAACTATAAGCAAAGTGTGAAATACAGAATACTGAATACCAAAGAAGTCCAATAACACGGAAACAAAAAATTAGTTCCCGCCCCCTTGGGCATTCATACCTTAAGCACTTTTTAACTAACACCTGCCTTTCAGAAAACTTTACCAGTAACAAGCACTCCACAAATAATATGCTTCTGCAGACCAGCAAGTCCACACGGTGTAGGCGTTTCAAAACTTCTATAGACAGAACATTATTTGGAGGACTAGAAACCAGAGTTAGACCAATAACAGTAGCAATCACAAGATTCTCTGAAGAGACAGATGCCATCACAACCAAAACTAAAAGAAACCTGAGGGGAAACAATACAAGGAAGTTAACTCCTGGCTATCAGCACACGATCAGCTCTGATCTCAAAAACTTGGCGGGCTTTTCCACTGAAATCTCCAAGAAGCCACAGTAAAACATTTCATTCTCTCCCACCCCAAGCGCAGGTGCCAGGGGCGGCCGAGCTCCCATACGCAGAAGCGGCAGGAGCCTGCACTTACCAGACCCGTCGCAGCCATTTTCCGACCCGGCCCCACCCGCGCCGGGGGTCTGGCACGCAAGCCCTCGCGGGCCGTGACTCGAAGAAGCCCGGCACAGACAGAGTCGCGGGAGGAGCAGTTAGGCGGCACCCCAGGAGCGCCCCTGAGGTGGGAGGTGGCAAAACTGAAGGAACTGCGAGCTAGTAAGCGCGCTACCGACGCTCTTCACCCATTGGCTCGGCCCTTCCGGAGCACCCAGCGGTCTCCGCGGTTTGAAACGGTCTGCACATGCGCAAAACGAACCGCTCAACCGTACAGAAAGCCGTTAAAGGCCCGCCCTCACATTGGACACTCCAACAGTCCCGCCCCTCGCAGGGCCCGCCGCAGCCCCGCCCCATCTTTCCCATAGCCCCGCCCCCCCTTTCTCTAACTGTTTTCTCCTCTTTTGCTGGCTAGGTAATCGGAGGATTGAACGTAAAGCTGCTGGGTTTACGTAAAGCTGCTCTGAGCAGGCACCGTCTCGAGAACAGCCTTTATTCTTGAGACGGGTGTAAAACTTGTCAGCGGTTCTATTACAGAGTAAAAAATAATACTTGGAAGGATAAAGGTAAAAATTGCAGAAATCGTTAGAAAAGAAATAGTTCATTGTGCGGGCTCGTCGTCCACACCGAGTCCATCTATGCATCACCTCTGAAAGTAATAACAATGTAACGTTGATGATGATAACGATGTATTCTTCTTTCAAATATGTGGGTAATATTTTCATGAAGCATTGCCAACAAAGTGACTTAGGTAAATATATGTCATTTAAGTATAATGTCCTGAAAGGAGACCTAAATCAGTAGTCTTGAAATATACTCAGCGACTAGCTGTATCATCTAGAATAAAATTGTGGCACTATTCCGGGTGTTTCCTTATTTATATAATTATATAATAGGAGAGCTTATAGATGCTCTGAAGACTTGACCATTTTATGATGCTATGAAACTTGTGTTCTATTTTTGTGATTTAATAAAAATTTGCACAGGAATTTTAATCATAAAATACATTACTTATTGAATAAATTCATTAATCAAGAGTTGAACTAATAAACTTTTTAAACGTAATGATTTAACAAATGTTATCACCTATGGTTTGTTTATTTTTGGTAGGGAAGAGGTACTATATATTAACTCTACAATCAGACTGGGTTCCATTCTACTCCCAAGAATTCTGTCATAATGGGTAAGTCGATTAAACTATCTGTTTCTCAAGTCCCTTGTCTGTAAAATGGGAATAATATTAAAGTTGCCGAGATATTGGGTTAATTCATTTTAATATCTAGGTGAAATGCCTGGAACATAGTAAGAATTCAATAAATAATGATTGGTTTTATTATAGGGTTTTGCCAATGAGACTACATTATATAATTTGATGTCATATTTGGAATACATTATAATAAAAAACTATCATTTATTCCGTACACACTATATGCTGTTTTTTTTTTCTAAATGCTCTCCATGCACTAACTTATTTTATTCTTAAAACATTCCTGTTAAAAGAAGACAGCTAGTATCCCCATCTTACAGACAACAGAACTGGGATAGTGTTTAAGTAACTGCCCCATAATCACACTACCATTAAATGGCAGAACTGGGGGTGAACCCTGGTATTCTGATTCCAGAACTGAGCACTTAATCACTACACTCTTTATTTCTCAGTGAGAAATTTTACCAAACTCAATCACCAATGTAAATTTCCACATCTAAAATGATATTCCCTGTTTCCACTGGAAACAGTAACTCTCAGAGGTATTTTGTGAAACTTGAAATGCAGTGACATGCTGGTATCGAATGCAGGGCACAAAGGGTATTGGTAATAACTACAGAGAAAATGGAGCAACACTTTATGAAAACCAAAAGTTATGGAAACTCCACCATCCCCAAGCAAACTTTTCAGTTCCCTCTGCATCTGTCCTACTATTTATAGCCCCACAATGGTTTTGGCATCCTAAAATAGGATTGCTAGTTGATGGACTAATGTTTATAAAATCTAGGTTTGTCATTATAGGCCCCCTGCACACCCCCCCCCAAATACATTCAGATCTCTCTTTATGAACTTCCATGGTAACTGGATAAATCTTGAAGTTTTCCATTCCAGCTACATAACCTAGGTGAGGAGAATGTGTGTGTGTGTGTGTGTGTGTGTGTGTGTGTATCAGTCTATGGAATTATGTATATCCGATGTGTATATGGGAAATAAAGTTTACAGAAACTGAACTTAAGAGGGTACTAGAAACTTTTAGTTGCTTAGGATTTTATGCAGATAGTTTAAAATTGGTTAAAACTAGTTTAAAGAATATTTTAGACCTTAAAAATTTCACTCTAAATGAACTTGCTCTAGGAATTGTAACACAATTGCTATTAAAATTTAAATTGTTCCGGGGCGCCTGGGTGGCGCAGTCGGTTAAGCGTCCGACTTCAGCCAGGTCACTATCTTGCGGTCCGGGAGTTTGAGCCCCGCATCAGGCTCTGGGCTGATGGCTCAGAGCCTGGAGCCTGTTTCCGATTCTGTGTCTCCCTCTCTCTCTGCTCCTCCCCCGTTCATGCTCTGTCTCTCTCTGTCCCAAAAATAAATAAACGTTGAAAAAAAAAAATTAAAAAAAAAAATTTAAATTGTTCCTTATTTATAATAAACTCAAATTGGTAATATGTCCATCATTTACATATTAAATGTAATTTATGTACATGTAAATGTAATATGTACATATTTATAAAGTGTAGTTCATCCATATGACAGAATATTCCTCAGCAATAAAAACAAATGACTGATACATGCAACAACTTAGATGAATCTTAAAAGCTAGGTAAGAGAAGCCAGACATCAAAGGCAACCTGCTGTATGATTACATAAATGTAACTTCATGAAATTATTCACATAGAAATGAAACCAATAGTTGCCAGCAGATGAAGTTGGGGGTAGAAGATGCTGACAACAAAGGCCAAGGAGGGAACATTTTATGATGCTGGAAATAGTCTATGTCTTCAATATGATACTCTTATGTTTTTGTCAAAACTCTCAGAACTGTGCTCCTAAAGAAAGGATGACTTTTGCTATATATTATACGTCAATGAACTGGACTTGAAGAGTGTTATTCACTATATATTATACGTCAATGCTATATATTATACGTCAATGAACTGGACGTGAGAGTGTTACCAAACCAAAGTGGACCCACTCCTTGGTGACTTACAGGCAGACTACACCAGGTGGAGTTGCCTCACGAGGTCAACTATTTGTACAAACAAGGAGACACAGGGAACAATTTCCAAAACAGTGTCTCTCCAACAGGGGAAAGCAGGCTCCTTTTATTAGGCCTTGGGATGAATATTCAGAAGGGATTTTAACATTATAATGAAGCTGAGGTCACCTCTGGCACTTTCTTTTTCCCTTTCTTTCTTCTTCTTCTTCTTCTTCTTCTTCTTCTTCTTCTTCTTCTTCTTCTAAATGTTCACTTATTTTTGAAAAAGAACACGCGAGCTTGTGAGGGGAGGTACAAAGAGACAGGGGACAGAGGTTCCAAAGCGCGCTTCACACTGACCCATGAACTGTGAAATCATGGCCTAAATCTCATGCTCAACCAACTGAGCCACCCCACCTCTGGCACTTCTGATTCATCTGTGCAAGCACAGGGGATCAGACCAATAGAGAGAGAGAGAGAGATAACCAAATGCAGTGTGTGAATTAGGGTCAGACTGTGATTCAAAACGAAGCCATAAAGAGAATTAAGCAATGGAAAACTAAAGTAGTAATTATTAAATGACAGGAAAATGTAAAATTTTCTTAGATATTATAATGCTCCTGTGTTGATGTAAGAAAATGTCCTATTCTTTTAGGATAAGGATATACATATGAAGTATTAAGGGGTAAAACGTGATGTTTGTAAGTACTTTGAAATGGTTCAGTTAAAAAAAAAGATATAGTTACAGCAAATCTGGCAAAACACTAACAATTATTGGAACTACATGGTAGATGTGTAGGTGTTTATTAATACTGCTCTTTCAGGGATGCCTAGGTGGCTCAGTCCATTAAGTGTCCAATTTCGGCTCAGGTCATGATCTCATGGTTCATGAGTTTGAGCCCAACATCGGGCTCCATGCTGACAGTGCAGAACCTGCTTGGGATTCTCTCTCCCTCTCTCTATTACCCCTGCCCCACTTGCATTTTCTGTCTCTCTCTCTCTCTCACACACACACACGCACACAAACACACATACAAAATAAATAAATAAACTTTAAAAAATAAAAATACTGCTCTTTCAGCTTCTATGTATGTTGGAAACTTTTCATACTAAAATGATAGGGCAAAGTGGCATTAATAAAATTACTGAAGTTCTCAAAATTTTTGCAAAAAAATTATTATGCCAAAGTGTCATAGACTCTAACTCTAAAGCTCTCTTTTGGCCAGCAAAAGAGCAGGATGCAGGATGAAAAATGAGAGATGGCTAATGTCTGGGAAAAGACAAGAGACCCAAATAAGGGTCCTTGCCCCGTTTTTTTTAGGATCAGAAGGCTTACAAACATGGTGATGGACGTGCACAAAGAGACAGTGAATCTGTGCACATTAACTTATGAACATGAGGGAAAGGAGGTCTTGAAGATATTCAGGGTTAGGGGTTTGGGTTAATACAAAGCAAAATCCTGATGCCGGCAGTCGGGCAGAAAGTTGTTTACAGGGGACATGAGGCACCACCTCTGTTTATCTTAGCTAGTCTAGGGGAGGAGACAGATAGGACACGTGACCTCAGGGTTAACAAGGCACCTTTTTTTTAATAATCATCTCTGCTCTGGGCTGCTTCATCTCCAGCGCAGTGGTCTATATCCCTTTTTACCTGTTTACCTAACTTGGTCCTTCCTTCCTGTGAAAGCAGCTTTCTGCTATAGCACTAAATTGGGGATGCTTACGCCCTGCATATCTAATCTTGTTTTTTTCATATACCGATGTACTGGGTGCCTTTGCACCTCCCTATTCTTGGTTGCCTTGTTTGTTTACCCAAACTCGGGTGTTAGCATCCTATGGCTTTGTACTTCTTTATTGCCTTGTTAACCCATTGGCAAGCCCGGGGGATTCCTAGGCTTATTCCTCACACAAAAGTCAAAAGTGAAAATATTAGCAATTTACTATAGGATAATTTTGTCAGAAAAAATTACACTCCAAAAATCAATTTGTAAAAATTATAAACATTTCAATTATAACTTAATTTGCTAAAGTGAAATAAACTTATTTATATAATTTTGGAGTTTATTTTTTAATATAACATTTAAATTTTTAAAATTCTTTACTGTCAAATGTTGTTCCATGTGTTAAGTACACTCACTTTAAGTAGCCTTTTCTCTACTAAATAGGCTAAGACTCTAATTGCCAAATTATAAAGTGTGTTTGCAGTATGCAGGTAGGTGGCAGCAACGTTCACGAAAACAATTTTATACAATGCATTAAAAGTCCCCATGAGTTCTTAATTGAGTGCTACATAAAAATCTTTACAGTTACCTCTGTGCCAAGTGTTTGATTCATAGTTGCTGTTGAATTCTATTATATATATATATATATATATATATATATATACACATTGTTTCTCTTCCCAAGAACACAACAGGGGCGACTGAGTCAGTAGGTAGAGCATGTGACTCTTGATCTCAGAGTTCTGAGTTTGAACCCTCCACTGCTGGTAGAGTTTCCTTATAAAAAAATTTTTTTTAATAAATAAAAAGAACACAACAAATACACTATTCTCTGGATCTCCATTCTGTAGCCTGTAGTTTACTTCTAGTCAGCATAATTCTGAAAAATTAGCTTTTGTCATTTAAAACACATTTAGGGGTGCCTCGGTGGCTCAGTCGGTTAAGCTTCAGACTTTGGCTTAGGTCATAATCTCACAGTTTATGAGTTCAAGCCCCACGACTGGCTCTGTGCTGACAGCTCAGAGCCTGGAGCCTGCTTCAGATTCTGTCTCCATCTCTCTCTCTGCCCCTCCCCTGTTCGCAGTCTGCCTCTCTCTCTCTCTCTCTCTCTCTCTCTCTCAAAAATAAATAAACATTAAAAAAATTTTTTTTTAAAGAAAGAAATAGGGGCTCTTGGGTGACTCAGTCCATTAAGCATCCGACTTTGGGTCAGGTCATGAACTCACAGCTCATGAGTTCAAGCCCCACGTCGGGCTCTCCAGCTCAGCACAGAGCCTACTTCAGGTCCTCTGTATCTTCCTCTCTCGCTGCCCTCCCCTGCATGCTCTCTCTCTCTCTTTCTCTGTCAAAAATAAAACAAACATTAAAAAAAATAAACTTTCAAAAAGTACAATTCGATTTTCAAAAGTTTAATACTTTCTGCATTATAATTTAACCTTGCAAAGACTTAAATTACATTAGTGGTACTAGGCAAAAATTTAAATAATAAACATTAGTAGTTATTGACACAGATATATGCTCCAGATAAGTTATATGAAAAAATGTAGTTTATCAAATATCATGTACTTATCTGATTATGTAAATATACACAAATAGAGGAAAAGTGCCAAAAAGGTGATGGTACCCATCCAAACCGTGCTAATAGTGGATGGTGGACGAGCATGTCATTTTCATTTTTTTAATTTATGCCTGAAGACTTGTTTTTTCTAGAACTTATATAAGTAAGTTTTCCATTTATTAGGAAAAATTAAGAAATTATTTTAAGTATTTATAAAGCATGCTATATGAGATGTTTGTAAATTTAAGCGCCTATAGAAATTCATAAACAATAAAGCGCCCAAACTATAGCTTGTAGGCCATACCTAACAGTGGGAAAGGGTGAAAGAAGTAGGAAAATAAACTGCAAACAAAGACACAAAGCAAAAAGGTCATAATCTCACAGTTCGTGTGTTTGATTCCCATGTCTGGTTCTAACCAGACTGGGCAGCACTGGGATTCTCTTTCCCTCTTTCTTAGCCCCTCCCCCGCATGTGCTTTATCTCTCAAAAAAAATTATTATTTTATAAATAAATAGGGGCACCTGGGTGCCTGAGTCGGTTGAGCATCCGACTTCAGCTGAGGTCATGATCTCATGGTTTGTGGCTTAGGGCCCTGCGTTGGGCTCTGTGCTGGGCTCTGCTGACAGCTCGGTATCTGGAACCTGCTTTGGTTTCTGTGTCTCCCTCTCTCTCTGCCCCTCCCCTGCTTGCTCTCTCTCTCTCTTTCTCTCTCTCTCTCTCTGTCAAAAATAAATTTAAAAACATTAAAAATAAAAATAAACATTAAAAAAATATTTTAAAAAAGGAAATGCCGTGCTATTGACAGAAAATCTGTCAGATATTGTAGAGTATTCATGTTTGCAAAATGAACTAGATTACGAACACCTTCAATGTTAGCATAAATTCTCACTTCTTCCTGTAGACAGTGCAGAACTATATTGATCAGGGGTCAGTTCTATAGAATAGAACTCGTAATAGCTACTTTAGGCAAAAACGGGATCTACTAGTATGCATTACTGGTTTACAGAATTGTTGGGATGGAAGGAGAAATAACATATTCAGGGCTTTCAGGAATGATTTCTAAAGACACACTGCAGAACTGAACACCAAGAGCCAGCTGTTGTATGTATAATCAGGAAGCAAACTGAAAAGCTGAGAAGCTAATGCTGGTGCTGGAATCTCCAGAACCATACTGACACTGCACAATCAGGAAGTCACTTCTGTTACAAAAGTGCCATGTCTAGGAAGCCACAACGAATAAGAAGTCTCCATGAGCAGGAAGCCTCCTTGTTGCTGCTGGCTCCAGAAACACATCATATTCATCGTGACAGGTACCAGAAAATTGACATTCCATGCTTTGACTATCACCACCCATGAAACTAGTGATCAACTACTGAGACTTCTGATAGTATTGCCACACAAAAAAGTAGAAGCCTATAGACCATGCTTCAGCCTAGGGGAACAGCAAATCAAGAATAAATTCTCTTTCTATCTACCTTGCTACCCAACTCCAGCTCCAAAAAAAGGTCTGGATATGTAGTTTTTAGCTTTTCAGCCTCTGCAGTAAAGAATGGCATATGGGAGTGCCTGGGTGGCTCAGTAGGTTGAGCATCCGACCCAGCTCAGGTCATGATTTCACGGTTCCCCAGTTCGTGGGCCTGAATCCCATGTTGGGTTTTGTGCTGATATATTCAGATTCTCTTCTGCTTCAGATTCTGTCTCCCTCTCTGTCTGCCCCTCCCCCATGCACATGCGTGCACACTTTCTCTCTTTTTCTCTCTCTCTCTTTCTCAAAAATAAATAAACATTAAAAAGTAATAATAATGGCACACTGGAAGGGGCTGGAATGGATACTGAGCACTAACCTACCTTATCCTAGAAAGCAGCAGTAGTGGGGTTTTTTGTTTTTTGTTTTTTGTTTTTTGGGTTTTTTAGTGGATTTTAAATGAAGCAAAGAGGAAGAAAAATGTAGACCTAAACTTTCTTTGTATTGAGCTTGATATGGCTAAAACTAAATTCATTATTGCTCTACCACCCAAACTATCACCCTATCTGGAATTTTCAGTTTCTATTACAGCTACTATTATGCAATGATTTATCTCATTTAGAAACCTGTATCTATGTGACATACAAGAAACATTTTTCACTAATATAAATAATACCCTACACTAAAAAATAGTGAGAACATTTAACTAGAAAGACTTTTATCATCCTAGATGCAACTCTTTGTACTAAAAATCATGTCAGCAAATTAAACCACTCTGACAGAGCTACGAATATCACTTCTACAACAGTGATCCCTTGCCTTTTTTTTCTGTCCCAAAACACCTAGTAGAATTTTTTTTGAGTAATTATGACTCATTATGCCACAAAGTAAGCCAGTCATTAAAATTAAAGCTGTATTCTTCAGTTATGGATTGTAAACATAAATGTATTCAAACATCTTCAAAATTTACTACAATGAGTTGTGATTGAAATGGCAATAAACCATCAATAAACATTATGTGAAACAAAGATCAGAAATTGGGAAATACAGGAGACAGGTTGGAGGCTCTAATACAGAGTGATTGATTGAATCATTTCTAATAAGTGGATAGTAAAGTACTTTAGAGAGCCTTAACTGTCATAAAAATGTGTTTTCATTTGAATTGCATTATAACATGGATGACTCAAAAGAGCACTGAGATTTTGATTTTATATGAGTTAATTTTATACTTCATTCAAAACTGTTTAATTTGTAGCCATGTATCTAATGTATAACAAACTCCTGTTCACAGAGCTGATGATGGCTGTGTCCAGCAGTTTGACAGTAACGTGATTGTTCTACACGGCAACAAAAGAACCTGCGTCAACCAATGGTCACACATATCAGAAAAAAAGAAGCTTCTGTCACAGCAGAGGCTAAGAGCTCCCAAATTAGAACTGTATTTTCCAGCTGGAAGTTAGTCATTTAATCAATGGTTACTGCAATCTACTACCTATCAACTTCAACACAATCCCTGTATTTGAAAAACTTAGTTTCCTGTTGATACAGAATGTATACTAATAACTAATATACAGTAGGCCAAATACTGTAATAAAATATCTGTAAGATGCTGTGGAATGCAGGGTGAAAGCAATGAAATTTCTCCTTGGAGATGGGGAAGGCTTCAGGAAATCAGGAAATCTTCACAGACAAGGATATATTCAACTGAGGTCTTGAAGGGTAGGCAGGAAGTTGTCATTTTAAGAAGAACGAAGGGCACCCAAACAAGATATACAGTAGTTTGAAAGGTATGAGGATATGTGAAAGACCATGAGGTATCGAGCATTGGGATTAACCAAAGTTATTAGAGGAGAGAGCTTTTTTTTAAGGAGTTTCAATTTAAGGGCCCTGTTATGAAGGATCTCGTATTCTATGTTTGAGCACATTATTGGTGCTCAATATTTAGTGTTGACTGAAAAAAAATGAAAGAGTGCTCAAAAGCAATGAGAATCTATCAAAATGTTTTAAGCTGGGGAGTGACTTGATTAGATGTCATTTTAAATGAATTAGAGAAGAAAAAGTGTGAAAAGTAGGAGACTTCTGAGGAACCTACTGTAGCTCTTGAGACGAGGGAGGAAGTTGTGATCCTAGATAAGTTAAACGGTTTGCTCAAGGGCTCAGCTGATGAGTAGCAAAACTGGCTACTCATTATTCACCACCTAAAATTTGAGATATCTATAAGAGGATTTCCATTGTCATGATGCAGTTGGAAACTGTGAGCAGGTCTAACTGGCTAATAACGTTTCAGGATGTTTGCATCTTGTAGTTTGGTTTTTTTTTTTGTTTTTTTTTTTTAAGGAGACATCATTTGAACATTGGTATATTAACAATTAATGTGACTTGCAAATCAGCAAACCAAAGCAACTTCCAGAGGCTGATAAGCTGGTTTTTCTTTAATTTTGCGTATTTTTTTCATAAGGTAGGTAAGAAAGACATAGTTAACTAGATGATTATTTCTCAGAAATATTCCTATGCTTACATTTTTCTAGAAGCATTCTTTTCTCCCTGGCCACAATGCCAGTGACTACTTTTCTCATATTCCAACCATGGCTGTTTCACAGCATCCTGTTTCCCTCCCCTTCTTTCCATTTTCTGTTCTCATTTCTCCTTTTATTTCCTGCCTGTGTTACACCAGCTACCAGTTGCCAAAAAGGTGGATTAGGTCACTTATCAAATCAGGAGGTTTTCCCTTGTCATTCATTTTCCAATTATACTGAAACTGAAAAGTAGTGTGGTTTTACCTGAAAAAAAAAAAAAAAAAAAGCAGGACTTGTATTTTATCACTGGAAGGTTTGAGTAATAATAGGAAGGAGGTCTCGACTTAATATAAAAGCAGAGGAGAGGCGCCTGGGTAGCTCAGTAAGTTAAGCATCCAACTCTTGATTTTGGCTCAGAGAATCCTGCTTGGGATTCTCTCTCTCTCCCTCTCTCTCTGCTCCTCCCCTGCTCATGCTATCTCTCTCTCTCTCTCTCTCTCTCTCTCTCTCTCTCTCTCAAAATAAAAAAAAAATAAATAAATAAACGTAAAAAGATATATATAAGCAAGGGAGTGATTTTGAATCTTCAACTCCCAATATCTGTCTTAAACTTTTTATTTTGGATGATTAATTAAACACTTTCCTCTGGTTAACTGATAATTAGTCTATATTGCTGTACCTCACTTTGTAGAAAATTTGGCTGCACATATCTACAGCTGCAGATCCAATGGAACCCATACTGGTGGGGAAAACCATGTGATGTCTCCATTAGGAAAGGAGGATCAGACTCGAGAGTCCTACCTTATTTTGATTTCTAAGAATCAGCTGGTCTCACTGGGGAGAATGCCCAGGCCTTGGCTATACTAAATCCATAGTAATTCTGAAATACAGAGGATGAAATAAGAAATGGTGGAACTTCTCAGGATCCCGGCAAAACATACCATGATTCCTTCTAGTGTTTCCTTCCCCCATCATTCCTTGCACAGTGCTTGGCCAAATCCAGTCTCTAAAGGACTGTTTCCCACGTACAACTACTGAGTGCATTTGGGCCCCAATGTAGCTTTCTAAATCTTACCGTAGAGACCCCATCTATGCATCTTCACATCAGTGATCCACAGCTCAGAAAGCATAAAAGAACAAAATAAAAGTCTGAAGTATTACAGCTTTCTCTGCCAGACATATTTTGCCAACTGGTAACCCATGAACTCAAAATTCTTACTGACAGGAAAGTAAAAAAATCCCATGTTGCCATGTGGTTTATATTTAGTGGATCATCAAAATAGGCATGGGATAAGGAACTCCAATCTTTAAAAAAATGTAAGCAAAGCTCAGTCTTAAAAGATTTACAGCAGAAATAGTACTAATAAAATTATCCTATAAAGTAATTTTTAATGGAGTCAAGTTAATTCAAGTCATATCTTGTGGGGGTAAAGATGGAAAGCAATAAATAAAAGAAGGTGGAAGAAAACAAATGTGACCTTGATGACTCCTCCAAAGTTTATAACCTCCACATCGGTTCTTTTCATCCCCTGGTGATATTAATCTTCTATTTATTTTGCTACTGTAATCCTCAGTAATTCTAAATTTGCATAGAGATCGTCCTTTCAAAGTTGGTCTATGCCTGTTCTTTCTCACCTCACAAAAAGTAAAGGAAAAAAAGTGTGTGTGTGTGTGTGTGTGTGTGTGTGTGTGTATGTATGTGTGTACTGTTGGTGGTTAAATATCGACTTGGGACTTCCTCTTTGAACAGTTGCTTTTTCCTCTCACACAAAGGAGATCTCATTTTGTTTGAGACTGGATATAGTTGAAATCAAACCACACACCAAGAGGGTATGATGGATAAGAAGCCCCCAAAACCAGCTCCTCGCAGGATCTTCCAAGAAAGGTTAAAGATTACTGCTCTACCTTTGTACTTTGAAGGTTTTTTGTTAGTCAAGAGGTCAGAATGCCAGGTAAGTCCATAGATGATAACGTTGCAACTAGCAGCTTCTGCCTTAATATAAAATTTGTTTCATGGTGATGTGATGTGACAAGTGCCACCTTGTTTCTGTTGTGATTAAGCCCTCTTCCCTGAGCTCAGAAATATGATGCCAATTTTGCATAATTATAAAGACAATGTGTGGCTTAAGCACATTCAGGTATATATGTATGTATTATATATAATAATATAACATTCTAATGTTAAGTCACCAATGTAAAAAAAATTGAATAAGCTACATTTCCAAAGAATTTATGTAAACATAACAGAAGATTTCAGCTTGGAAGATAAAATGTTTGATATTTTTTTCTATTTACTAGTATGCTTCCACAATGACTTGTATCACTTAATACAAAATATTATGATTGAAATGAAAACTTTTGCTCTTCCTCTTAGTTGTTTGAAGTTTACAAATAATGGTAAAATTATTTTTTAATAGTAAACTTTTGTAAAAATAAATTATGAAAATGCTAAAATTGATATTGTTTAACATTAAATATAGTTGTATATTCTAAAAACATGAAGATAGTGACTTGAAAAGACAATATGTAGGTTGCAGTGTATGTAATATGTACACTAAGATATATAAATACATTCATTCTAACAAAATTCAAAAAGCAGTTCATATTTTTTAAAATGTAAAAATGAAAAAGTATAATTAAATAAATTAAAATCAGTGCTTTGAAAATACCAGTTATGGATAATTTGAAATTAATGAGAGAAATAAACATGAAAGTGTCTGTTACTAATGAAAAAAGAAATCATTAAGCTGGGTCAAATTTTATGAAATTTTAAAAGTAACAAAGTAGCAAAAAGTTAAGTGTTTCAAGAAATGTCATCAGAAATGTTTAATAATGATAATAAGATATGTTTTCTTAAGATTTATTAACAGAAAAATTGTGAAAATATCTACAATAGCACATTTGAGGTTTTTGTAAAGACATGGTAGTTTATATTCTGTTAGAGGTGTTAAACATGTATTAATAAATTTGTCAGTTATATTAGAATATTTTTTGGTTCCTCCTACATGCTTTTATTTTTTGCATCTTTTTCTTTTTTTCATTTTCATTTTTTTAAGTTTATTTATTTTTGAGAGAGAGAGAGAGAGCCTACACAAGCATGTGTGAGAGAGGAGCAAAGAAAGAACAAGAGAATACCAAGCAGACTCCACACTCTCAGTGCAGAGCCCAGTGTGGGCTCCTTCCCACCAACTGTGAGATCATGACCTGAGCCAAGCTCAAGAGTCGACCACTTAACTGACTGAGCTACCCAGGTGCCCCCCCCCCCATATGCTTTGAAAGTGAATTCTACCTTGTCACAATAGGTTAGCCACATGATTACTTTGGCAGGAAAGAGGAATTGGGAAAAAGAAATTTCTAATTTGTAATTAAAAAAAATTTTTTTTAATGTTTATTTATTTTGAGAGACACAGAGACAGAGCTTGAGTGGGGGAGGGGCGGAGAGAGAGGGAAGCACAGAATCTGAAGCAGGCTCCAGGCGCAGAGCTATCAGCACAGAGCCCGACGTGGGGCTCGAACCCACCAACCGTGAGATCCTGACCTGAGCCTAAGTCGGACGCCCAACTGACTGAGCCACCCAGGCACCCCTCTAATTTGTAACTTAAATTTGATTATTCATTAAATGTTCATCGAAGTATTTGTAATAACTCTTTCTGATGATGGTTAGCAGGAAGAACAAGGATTTTAGAGTCAGTAAAACATGTCTTTACCTGATGGTTTTGCCACTTAAACTGCTTGTGATCTTGTGGAATTTACTCTATCTTCTTGAGATTCAATTTTCTCAAACTATAAAATGGAAAAACTACAATTTGCCACCTAAAGTACAATGCCTGGAATACAACAGGTGCCCACCTAATTTATTCACTCAAACAGTGTTTATAGTGTGTCCCCTATGCATCAAGCACCCTACCGAGTTCCAGAGAATATAAATATAACACAAAGATCCCACCTTCAAGAGGCTTAGTCTACAGTAAGGAGTGATGACTCTCTTACCTGACTGTTACTCTACCTTTTCTTAGAAAGCATACTTTGAAATGGAAAGAATAAACTATAGATATAAATATTTCTGATGAAATTGACTTGTTTCCACTCGAATTCATAGCAACATCTTTCACTTGTATGTCAAGGAGAAGAGAGCAAGAGGATAACAATATTGTCTACTTATAGGGTGGTTTCAAGGATTAAAGAAGATAACATATAAAATACCTGGCTTACACTAAAGGTTATATTCATTCATTTTATTATTTATTATAATCTTATTAACATACTAAAATCAGTTTTGAATCCATAGGTACGGTTGACCCTTAAACAACATGGGTTTGAACAGTGTGGGTCCACTTACACTTGGATTTTTTGATGAATATAGTACAGTGCTATATATGTATCTTTTTCTCCAATCATTTTCTTAATAACATTTTTCTCTAGCTTACTTTATTGTAAGGATAGATATATAATACAGATAGCTTACAAAATATGTGTTAATCGACTGTTTGTGTTACTGGCAAGGCTTCTGGTCAGCAGTGGGCTATTAGTAGTTAAATTTTTCTGGAGTCAAAAGTAATATGTGAATTTTTGACTGTGCAGGAGGGTCAGCACCCTAACCCCCTACATTGTTGGAGGGTCAACTGGTAATATGGCTCAAAGGAGAGCCACAGAGCTAGAGCGCTAGTGAAAATAGAAGCTGTGAGAAAAATCTAAGGAAAATAATGGGATTTCTAGGCAGCAGCGAAGTGCTTGGGAACCTTTAAAAGTGAAGGAAAGCCAGGGATATATGGAAGGTTATCTTTATTTATTTATTTTTTTTATTTTTTTTTAATTTTTTTTTTCAACGTTTATTTATCTTTGACAGAGAGAGTCAGAGCACGAACGGGGGAGGGGCAGAGAGAGAGGGAGACACAGAATCGGAAACAGGCTCCAGGCTCTGGGCCATCAGCCCAGAGCCTGACGCGGGGCTCGAACTCACGGACCGCGAGATCGTGACCTGGCTGAAGTCGGACGCCCAACCGACTGCGCCACCCAGGCGCCCCTGGAAGGTTATCTTTAAAAGAAAATGGGATAGAGGAAGTTGGGATACTCTGCAGAACGTTAAGTGGGGTCTTTGTTGAAGGAATTCAGAACATTTAAACTAGGGAAAATATAACTGAGGACTAACCTGGTCTGTAAGGAGATCACACATTTAGAGGTGCTTCCTAGCTATTTTTGTGACAGGGCACTTGTAAGAATTTAAGGATTTTTGCCCCTAGGAAAAGGTACCAACATGTACCATTTTAAATGCAATTCCAGAAAGTCCATGGATCCCAGGTCAAGAATCCGTTAAAAATACATAATCTTCATGAAAAAGATAATGTGGACTTACTTAAACCACAGCATGAGAATTTTGGACTGATCAGGAAGATTTATTTGATAATAAGTGCTATTAAATGCCACAACAGGATGCCAGTGAAAACACAGTTTTTGCAAATGGGGAAAATTCTCATTTTTCTGGAACTGTTTGAAATTAAGATAGAGGTGTGCCTGGGTGGCTCCGTCGATTAAGCGTCAGACTTCGGCTCAGATTATGGTCTCGTGGTTCATGAGCTCAAGCCCCACATGAGGCTCTGTGCTGACAACTCAGAGCCTGGAGCCTGCCTCGGATTCTGTGTCTCCCCCTCTGCCCTCCCTGCTTGTGCTCTATCTCTCTCTCAAAAATAAATAAACATTAAAAAAATTAATAAAAAAATCGGAGATAGAACTTGGGCAACATTTCATAGTTTCTTCAATCTGTGATATGCCTTAAAAACAATATGTATAATATGTCTTTTTATTAACTTGAACATAATAATGTGGTCACCATATCAGTGTCAAAATAACATATCTCTGACTAGTCCTCACCACTAGTTCATTTAGAATTATACTGGTATATTTATAAGAGCTTATCCGAAACTCAATCAAGACTGTGACCCATTGGTCTCTGCGTACTGAATATAAGTTTGATCTATTCTTACGCTTGTGGCTGTGGTTGAAGTTCACAGGGTCTATCGTTATTTGTAATCTTACCTTTCCTCCGGGCTGCCTTTATTCTTAGCTCACTACCTTTGTTCTTGCTTCTTCCCCCCGCCCCACCCTTAATAAACCCTCCTTAATCCTTTCCATGAATCTGTATGTTTATCATAACTCTTATTTTTCCCTGATTAATTCTACCCAGTTCATATCATTCTCTCCTGACTGAACCACCTCTGTAATTTTTCTTAGAAGCATAGATGGTTGTCACCTGTATGTATAGAAGGAACTCAATAAGCTTTGGCAATGAGGGATTTTAGTTTTCCTATCATATGGCAGGTTAATACCCATAAATCTAATTTGGAAGACGAAGAGAGTGGTACACTTTGATTTCAGAGTTTTCTCTTGCTTACTTTTCCTCCAAGAATCATAGAATCTCCAGTTTGAACTTGATCTTAGATGCCATACTCCAGTAAAACCACACACCCTGTCATTAAGTTCTCCAACCAATTTGCCTGCATTCTGATCTTCCCTCTCTCCCTCACTCCTGTCCTAGTTCCAAATTATAGTGTAGCTTCGACTTGATTCCTGCATGGCAGAGGCTTACCAGTAGAACGGGATGTGAAAGGCTTAAAAAGAGAGATATGATTGAAAAAAAAAGTCCCCCCAAATCAAATTGTTTTATTAATCAGAAGTCAAACTTGAGAAAATCCAAGTACTTTTCAACAGAGTGGCTAGACACTTTCATGGTTTTTATAGAACATCTGCCTGATTATGGAGACAGTATATATTGACAACTTTTCAAGCCAAATTTCCCAATGCAGTTTTATATTTCTCTACTGAAGACAACATGAAGGCACCCTTTCATAGTATATGTGAATGGAGATGGGTTTCATTACTCTGGTTCACAAGATACCCTCCCCTTCTCATACATAATCCCATTGAAGGAGATCTATTTTGGAGATTTTTGGATGACACCACTGTCACACGCACATACAAATCTCCATCCTCAAAAAGTAACATATGAATAATGAAAAATGCAAAGTACCTGTTAATGATGTGAGTGATGAGGTAATGCTTTTTTTTTTTAAGTGGCTAACATTTATGGTCCACTTGCTATGTCCCAGGTCCCATGTGCTTTATACACAGTATTATTCCATTCAATCTTGAACAACTCTGTAAGGCAATAGCAGGAGGCTGGTTTCTACCTCTATTCTTGGTCCTCTAGCAGTACACTCTCACACAGGAAAAACAATGGTCATTACCATCATCATCATCATCATCATCATCATCATACTTCAGTGCTTTTAATATATTCAGAAAGTTGTTCAACATCACCACTATCTAGTTCTAGAACATTTTCATCCTGCTAAAAAGAAATCCCATTAGCAGTTAATCCCTCTTCCCCTGCTGTATACATTTTTATATGCATTTGTTGGGATTTTTTTCTGTCTCCCAATTTTGAAACCAATTAAAAATTAAGACAGAGGAATCCCACACAGATCAATTAGGTACTTTTATCATTAATAAAATCTATTGCTATGTAGTTTAGATTTATGGCCAAAACAATGCTAACACTTTATACCAGATTTAGGTAGGCTTGAGCTACCTTGAGTCACTCACTAACTCAGTTTAAAAGCCACAAGCCTACCCCTCCTGGAGGCCCTTTACCACATGGCAGGACCAGAAAAAGAACACCTACTCTCTCCTAATACGCTGAGCAGAGAGAGGATAGAAAGGGGCTAAGTTGAACATGTTGCCTCTTAATTCACTCTGGCTGTACTGTGCAGGATAGATTGGAGGGCATAAGAAGGTGGCAGAGAAACCAGGTAAATGCTATCGCAATGCCAATAACACATTGGCTGATTCTTCAATCCTATGCCCCTTTGAATTGGTCTTTTCTATGTTAATTTGTTCTTAGGAGGTATCAGCAGGTTCCTTATATAACATTATAGCCAGCTCTCAATTAGGAGGTAGGATGGACTGGAAAGACCACAGGGTTGGACAAAGAAACTTGTCCCACATTCCAACTCTGCCCCTGAAGTAGATTGCTACAGTAATACTACCAATTTGTTCAAGCCTCACTGTATGCATTCCCCCTTTGAAATGTGACTTCTCTGGTCTTTCATGAAGAGATTGACTTTATTTTTCTACCCCTTGAAATCTGGACTAGGTCATGCTTCGGTAAATGTGACAAAGGGAGAAAATTAGAAACCTCACACATTAGGTTTGCCTTCTCTCACATCCTTCTGCCAGCATGTGAACAAATATAGGCTTACCTGACTGGAGACAAGACCCTGTGGAGTGAGACTCTGGTTTTCTCAGTAGAGTGTTTTCCAACACCAACAACCAATTCTCTGACTCTCTGGACACCATCTGGCTGTTCAACAATTCAGCTGAATTCTGACACTACCTATCCAGATGTAGTGCAGACCCCACTGCTTAGTTAAGGGCACAGTCCCACAAGACTGCCCTCCACTTCAGTCACCAACTGAAAGTCCCAGACCTCCTATACTTCTGACCAGCTCACTATAAATCAAAAGGTGCCATGATTCCCTCTGAAGACTTTATAATTTATTAGACTGGCTCACAGAACTCAGGAAGCCACGTTACTTACATTTTCTGGTAAAAGATACAAATGAACAGGCAGATCAAGAGGTCCATAGGGCAAGATCTGGAAGGGCCCCAAGCACACATGCTTCTGTCCGTACTGAGTTTGGCTGTACCAACCTCTCAACATGTGAATGTGTTCACCAATTAGGAATTTTATCAAATCACATTGTTCAAGAATTTTTATGAAACTTAAATCTCCCAGCCCATCCCCCATTTTTCCTAGAGGTTGGTGGGTAGGGCTGAAATTTCCAACCCAGTAATCAGTTGTCCTTTTAGCCACCAGACCTATCTTGAAGCTATCCAGGGATTCCATCCTAAGTCATCTCATTAGTATAAACTCAGGTATTACGTAAAGTGACTCATTACTAGTAACAAAAACAGTCCTACCATTCAGGAAATTTGAAGGGTTTTAGGATCTCTGTGCCAGGAAATGGGGGACAAAGACCAAAACATATTTCAGTTCTGCATTCCCAGCTAGGACCCCAGGCAAGTGTGTGAGGCCACCCCTAGACCAGCCACAGTGAAGTATATCCAAAGAACGATCATCCAGCCACAGAATAATGGGAAATAGCAAACATTTGCTATTTTAGTCCACTAAGTTTGAGGGTGGCTTGTTACACAACAAAAGCTAACTAATATAGCACTTTATCAGCCATGAAGAAAAAGGGATAAAATAGTTCTACTAAGAACATGAGAAAGATGATTGTTGTAATTCAAAATGAATTTAATCTTGAGCTTCGTGGGAACCAAGACAAATAAAAACAAGATGGGTTACAGAGTTTCCATTATTTGAGAAAAGAAGTATATCAGTTCTGAAGAGGTGAGAAACAGTTTGATGGGCTAAGAAAGGATAAATGGTATGTCAGTATTAAAGAGACACAAAATGCCATAATATATAAGAGTGTCTTCACATTTATAAGCATAAGAAAAAAATCATGTAATTCTCTTACATTAATCTTCAATATAAGTCAAGATAATCCAGCATGTCATAAACATTGAGCTTATTAAACTCTAAAGGAATGATTAACATGTCTATAAAACTGGAATTTTTAAAAACATGCTTTTGGAAAGAGCTGGGTATGAAGGTAAGTATTTACACTTGGAAGGATTTTATTCTCGAAACCCCCATGTCATTCTTTTGTACTACAGCCAGTCTTCACAGAATGTAAATTCCCCTTATTTAAATAACTTTCACTTGAGTGAAATGAAACTAGGTTATTTAACCTAAAAAGTTGTATTTCTATAAAACCCATAATAATGTGAATGTAGCAATAATGAATGAAATTCGGACTTCAATGTTTAGCTTTGATGTTAAACTATTTTTATGATTATGAACTATTCCATTGCCTTTATTTATATAAACATACACTATTTATAGGACCCACACTATAAGCCATGTACTCTGCTAAGTGCTTTACGTATGCCAATTTATTCAATCCTTTCAATTGTCCTGGAATCTAGATATTTAATGCTTGTCCTATCTTGACCCCTAAATGGCTCCTCTTATAGGTGCAGGCTTCCACTGATGCCTACATAAAAAGTCAACTGTCTTAAATCAATGGGGAAAGTTTTGAAAAATGACCTATTTAAACACAAATCAAATTACATCCTTACCTCACACCTTATGCTAAAATAAATTTGTGAAAGATTTAATCAAGACCTAGATGTAAAGGGGAGCCCGGGTGGCTCAGTCGCTTAAGAGTCCGACTCTTGGTTTCAGCTCAGGTCACGATCTCAGGGTTTGTGAGTTCAAGTCCTATGTTGGGCTCTGTGCTAACAGTGCAGAGCCTGCTTGGAGTTTTCTCTCTCTCCCTCTCTCTCTGCTGCTCCTTGCTCTCTGAATGAATGAATGAATGAATGAATGAATAAATGAACTTTAAAAAAAGGAGTTAAATGTAAAATTAAGCCATAAGTTAGGTGATTTATCTCAGGGTAAAGAAGAAACCTATATCAAACAGCAATTAAGGAAATTACAAAGAAAAGTGGTAACAAGAAAACAGTTGAATATATACCAATGAAATAATGCTCTTAATTTCTTTCCCACAGGAGTATAAACATTACTGGACAGAGTTGAGAGGAACTACACTTTTTTTTTATTCTGACAAAAAAAGTCCAACAGTAAGTAGTTAAACACATTTGACTGGTTCAATTTTTTCCAATATAGACATGTTATATAGTTTTATTCATTTGGGGTTTTCTGTCTCTCAAGAGTAAAGATATTCTAGTAAAACCAATTCAAATAAGAACATTGATATCTGTGGATACTATCAGATATAAGACCTATGGTAAAGTTTCCAGGGCACCTACGAAGAAGATATAAACTTGTGTCTTTAGTTTTGCATTTTTTTCTTTCTGATCCCAATGGTAGAAACTTAGTTGAAAAGTGAAAATTTTAGCTAGGTAACAAGATACAACTTGCTTAATGCCAAGGGGTAGCCTTAATTTCCCCAGTTTTTTATCTTGCTGTATCATGCAGTTATTATCCGAAAGAAACTAGGTGATCCCCAAAGCCTCATAACATAAAATATGTCACAATTTAATTTTTCTAGGGAGATGAAAACATAACCTGCTAAAGGGACTTCTAAGAGCTTAAGCATGAGAATAAAGAGATTCTGAGATTTATTTATTAGTATAAATTTCAAATAATTTATTTTTAATTTTTTTATTTTTACATTTATTTATTTTTGAGAGACAGAGCATGAGCAGGGGAGGGGCAGAGAGAGAGGGAGACACAGAATCTGAAGCAGGCTCCAGGCTCTGAGCTGTCAGCAGAGCCGGATGTGGGGCTTAAGCCCACGAACTGTGAGATCATGACCTGAGCCCAAGTCGGACACTCAACCAACTGAGCCACCCAGGCACCCCTATCAAATACTTGATTTATATTTCAATTTTTCCACAAAGATCAAAAACTGTGTATTTCATTTTTCCCACAAATAAAATGTAGCGTTTTAGTGTCAAATGTTTGCCTACCACGGAATGCTATAGGAGATTTTATGATCTAGTAACTTGTTTAAATACAAACATTTTGTACCATGGATGCAGTAGCCCACAGTTCTTGGAACATCATTATTACATGCCCAGATTTAATGAAAGAGACAGAAAAAACAGCCTTTGTGATGTATTCCACCTTGCAGGTATTTTAGTGCCATTAGTGGTAACTTAACCAGAAATCATTTAAAAAACAAACAAACAGGGGCGCCTGGGTGGCGCAGTCGGTTAAGCGTCCGACTTCAGCCAGGTCACGATCTCGCGGTCCGTGAGTTCGAGCCCCGCGTCGGGCTCTGGGCTGATGGCTCAGAGCCTGGAGCCTGTTTCCGATTCTGTGTCTCCCTCTCTCTCTGCCCCTCCCCCGTTCATGCTCTGTCTCTCTCTGTCCCAAAAATAAAAATAAACGTTGAAAAAAAAAATTAAAAAACAAACAAACAAACAAACAAAATGTGTTGAGCACTGGGTGTTACACGTAAGGGACGAATCACTAAATTCTATTCCAATATTACGCTATATGTTAACTAATGAGAATTTAAATAAAAGATTGAAAAAAAAAATAACATGCAAAAACAAACAAACAAAAACAAACTTAAAATGATGACTTTCACCAGAGTTCTGGACAGGTAAGATTCATATGGAGGTATGGGGCGCCTGGGTGGCGCAGTCGGTTAAGCGTCCGACTTCAGCCAGGTCACGATCTCGCGGTCCGGGAGTTCGAGCCCCGCGTCAGGCTCTGGGCTGATGGCTCGGAGCCTGGAGCCTGTTTCCGATTCTGTGTCTCCCTCTCTCTCTGCCCCTCCCCCGTTCATGCTCTGTCTCTCTCTGTCCCAAAAATAAATAAACGTTGAAAAAAAAAATTAAAAAAAAAAGATTCATATGGAGGTGTTTTCAAATGCCATAATAAATTTTAATAAAATGAATCCCTCTGTTGTGCCTTCCAACTTCCTACTGATGTCAGTGAAACTATGAGAGACCCTGGTCTAACCCTTGTACAGTATACATAGTGGGTGAGTGAATAGTTATTGCTCACTTGTTACCTGGCATGAGGCAGTACAGCTTAGTGAGTACAGCTTAGTGACTGCTGCCTGGTCTTCAGGCAGACTGCCTGGCTTGTTATCCTGTCTCTGCCACTGTGAACTGTGGGTCTTGGGCTAGTTGCCTAACCTGTCTGTGTCAGTATATCAGACAGGGAACTGGTAGGAAACAGATGACATCTCAAATTGGGCATTTTTTTTTTTTAAGATTTTATTTTTAAGTAATCTCTAAACCCAACGTGGGGCTCGAACTTACATATGCCCCTAACCGAGATCAGGAGTTCGTGCCCTACTGATCAAGCCAGCCAGGAGCCCCTCAGATTGGGCATTTTTGAAGAGAGCTTAATGAAGATGCTATATTCAAAGCAGTGGACAGGATATAGGAAAACTACAAAGGATAGAATAGAACTCTGAGGCTAGGAACAGTTCCCTACTTTGATGCCCAGAATTTAAAAAAAAAAAGTGGGAGAAGAGTGAACAGAAGTGTATGACGATGACTACATTGAGAGGAGTAAGATCTTTGACCGAGGAAGCAATTGCATAAATACCTCACTCTCCTCAGGCTTCTGATCTCCTGCCAGTGTTAACTAGGGTCCAACCCAATGGGAATAAAGGGGCCCTTGATGTTGTCCCCACAGGTCCCTCTCCTGTGCACAGCACTGTGTGGTAAAGGGATAAAAGGAAACCCAGGGAAGCAAATAAAAGATCTTGTCCAACATCATTTCCAAATCCCTAAAATTAGGATAAAAAGAATCACCCATTACATGAGGTTATCAAAAGGATTAGACGAGATAATGAATGTAAGGACTTGAGAGATGAGCTGCCACATAGCACGCATTCAAGCATTTTACATACATTATCTCATCTAATTCGCATAGCAACTCTTCTGAGTGGTATACTATTTTAATCACCACTTATAGATGAGAGTAGTCAAGTTTAGGGATTCAGAAGTTGTACAAGATCAGACAGTTAACGAAAGGGGTACCATCCAGGTCCTGCTCCTGAGCCAGCATTCTTAACCACTATGCCATGAACAGACTGTTACAATGAAATACTGCAGAATTGTCCATCTACCCATTTTGTTAAAAGAGGGTGCAGACTTTAGGAAATTTGGGGAGGGGGCGATAGTCTCAGGAGAAAGCATAGAGATAGAACAGGTGAGAAGTGGAGATAATTCAGCTTATAGTAGGGAAGAATTTAAAGCTGCCTTGACATATTTGAAAGACTGTCAGGAGGTCATGTGAAAGAGTCAATGAATTCGTTTCATGTTATTACAGAGAAAGAGGACTAGGACCATTGGATGGAAATTAACTGGAGGAACGACTGTGCCTTAATACAAGGAAAAGCTTGCTAGCAGGCAGAATGGCATAGAGGCATAAGTTCCATGTTGTTTGAGATATTCCAACATAGACAGGATGGCTACAGGGAGGGATGCCGTGGAGGAGATTCAAGCATCAGATGGCAGCTGGATTAGACAGATGACCTTTAAGGCTCTTTTCAACCCTACAATTAAAAAAAAAAAAAAGATAAAACTTCCTTTCTTCTAATCAGTAGATCAGCACTCTATCTAATTCGGCCACTTCCTCCTCTGTTGCTTCCTCCTTTGTCTCAGCAAAGTTTACTTAGCTTAATCTAGACAATCCATCGGAAAAAGATTTGTGTGCAATTTTTTAATTCTGTCCTGCTTCCCTTATACCTTTCCGTCCATTTTTAATTGCTCTTTGTCCATTGAAAATAAATAGGTCAACCCAAACGAACCCACAACTTCATCATTATAGAAATAGGTCTGGAAAAAAATTTACTTATTTTTCTGCCTTACTTTATTCAGAAAAATAAAATAAGGACACGAAGCAGAACCTAGTAAAATAAGTTCTACTGGGCAAAACAGAGGAAAATAAAAAAGTCAAGAATGAGGCTAATTCAGAAAAAAAAATTATGCCATAAAAACTCTACTATACTTACTGGAGGTGAATTTGATCTTCCCACACTAGAGAACAGGTCTGAACAGCTGCATACAGAGTAGCCCATATATACCAGTTGTTCAGAAGAAATATTCTAATTGTATTGGGCTAAGAGAGGAATTTCTTAATAGGATCCTTATAACCAGCGATGTGATAAATGTTGAAGAAGAGCATTCTTGAAAAAATCGTGTGTATGAATATATGTATACAAGTTTATTATAAATATTACTGATATAAAGAATGTGTAGCACAAAGTTGAAAAAATAAAATATACAATTTTTAAAAATATTTTCTTTCTTAAAAAAATTTTTTTAATGTTTATTTTTGAGAGAGAGAGACAGAGTGCAAGCAGGCACAGGGAGAGAGAGGGAGACACAGAATCTGAAGCAGGCTCCAGGCTCCAAGCTATCAGCACAGAACCCAATGTGGGGCTCGAACTTATGGACTGTGAGATCATGACCTGAGCCAAAGTCAGACATTTAACGGACTGAGCCACCCAGGCGCCCCTACAATATTTTTTATTATAGTTTCCATATAGGTAATTGATTCTCACAGATACTTTCATTGATCTTTCTGAACTTGGATCCACAGGCAACTAAAATTGCAATTCAATCATGATTTGACAAATGCAGTTGTCTTCCAATCTGCTGTTTCCCTAATAAATTTGTCACTAAATGTGACATTTGATATGAATGTCGACTGATATTTTTGTTTACATTAATGATAAGAGGAAAGCAAAGCGATAATCATGTATGTTAGAACTTCACCTATTTTGATAATGACATGGGTAAGTTCTTTGCTAAACAACATGATAATTTCTGAATCATGGGACAATATTTTGTCAATTTTTTTTGTTCTGTTCACAATGAAAAAGTTTCAGACACAAGAAACTTTAACATTTTATCTGCTTTATTAATATTTTACCCCTCACTTTGCTACCCAGAGCCCAGCAAACTGTGGCCCTTGACCCAAATGTAGCCAGTGGCCTGATTTTGTACAGTCTATGAGCTAAGAATGTTTTTTACATTTTCGAAGTATTGTATGAAAACAATAAGAATTTGCAACAGAGACTCTGTGTGGTCTGCAAAGCCTGAGACATTTACTATCTAGCTTTTGCAGAAAAAAAATTGCTGGCTCCTAGGACAATTAACAAAACAATAAATCAAGCCCTAATTTGTAAGGTTTACCAATTTCCAAGGTGTAAATACTCCCACCACAGCTGATTTTAACCTATCAATGTGACTTTCCTGAATTGGGAAGAAAGATATGGTAATACACTGTTAGATAGTATTTCCCTCAAACAGAAATGAGGATGTAAATAACCTCAAGGGCATAGCAAATACAATGTAGCAATATAATTAGAAAATAATGAGTTTTGAATTTTAGTTACCTTTGTTTTTAATATAATTGTATGTTTATATAATTTAATTTTTAACAACTGTGTTTAGTGACTGGCTTGCAAACTTCCTAAAAATGAAAAAATCAGCTTTTGCAAAGTCATGTGGGCCAGGTCCAGCACACCATCACAGAATACATCTCCAAATGCCTTCTGAGTTCGGAAGGCTTGCGATGCCCAGTTGAAAGCCAGGATTTCATGCAAGGTCCAAATCAGTTATGTTCCTCCTTTCTAGAACTAATGTATGTTACCCATGAAACAATTTAATGAGATTTCCCTTATCTTTGCAGTATGTTGACAAGTTAGACATAATAGACCTCACATGCCTTACTGACCAGAATTCAACCGAAAAGAATTGCGCAAAATTCACCCTTGTTTTACCAAAAGAGGAAGTGCAACTGAAGGTGAGTGAGGAGACGCAATTAGTTGGAAACAAGTTGTTATAAATAGCACTCGCCTCTTCACAACCCACTGGGCTGAGGTAAAGAGGAATCGTAAGAGGACCTGCCAAGTCTCATTCTTTGTTCGTATTTCTTGCCTCTTGCCAAAAACTGCAGTTTTCTAAATAGGGAGTTGAAAGGGCCTGTCCACTTGTTTAGTATACAAGCACATTGAAACCATACACTTCTGTCCTCTGACAAAGTCAGAGATCCCACCTGGTGTTTTTTTTTTTTTTTTTTAATTTTTTTTTTTCAACGTTTATTTATTTTTGGGACAGAGAGAGACAGAGCATGAACGGGGGAGGCGCAGAGAGAGAGGGAGACACAGAATCGGAAGCAGGCCCCAGGCTCTGAGCCATCAGCCCAGAGCCCGACGCGGGGCTCGAACTCACGGACCGTGAGATCGTGACCTGAGCTGAAGTCGGACGCTTAACCGACTGCGCCACCCAGGCGCCCCCCACCTGGTGTTTTTAAGAAGTTGTTCTTGAGTTGATACTTACCAAGTTCCCAGATGAATCTGAGACGTGTCCAACATGATACATGTTTGGAACTACTGAATTAGACAAACCCGCATTTCACAAATCGAGAGATATTTTGCAAGGCAATTGGCCTATACTGTAATCTTCAAAAATATCGCTGTGAGAAAAGCCAAAGGAAGGCCAGACACCTGTGTCCAATTTTGGAAACTGTGGCGTATGACAGCTACATGCAGTGTGTGATCCTGGACTGGATTCTGGGCTAGAAAAGGAAAACAAAAAACTATAAAGAACATTACCATTACAATTAGAAAAATTCAGAAAAGAACTGTGTATTAGATATACACCGTTTGTGAAAGATGGTATTAATCTCATAAAACTCTAAGCCCCACACGAGCAGAAATTTGTTTGTTAAATTCATCACTGTACAGCTAGCACTTGCACAGAAAAAAAGTTTTTCTTGAATTGACATTCAAAGCGAGCCAGTTAAAGTCAACCAACAATTACAGTGTTAAACGTATTGTTGCAATTGAATAAGAAGTTGTTCAGTTGGCCTTGCAAGCACTGCTCATGAATCTTTACAGTACCGTAGTCCCCCTCCCCCCCCTTAAAGTGGTTACAGTTACCCGTGGTCAACTGCAGCCTGGAAGCAGATGGTCCTCCTTCTGACCTTATCAAAAGGTCAGTAGTAACCTAACACTCCACCACAAGGCCTACGTCATTCACCTCACTTCATCTCATCGTGTAGGCATTTTATCATCTTGCACCATTGCAGGAAGAAGGGTGAGTACAGCACAATAAGATATTTTGAGAAAAAGACCACATTCACATAACTTTTATTGAAGAATATTGTGATAATTGTTTTATTCCATTACTGTTGTTAATCTCTGTGTCTGATTTATAATTTAAACTTTATCATAGGCATGTATGTACAGGAAAAACATAGTATATGTAGCACTATCTTCGATATCAGGCATCTACTGGGGGTCTTGGAATGTATCCCCATAGATAAGGGGGAATACTGTACTAGGAATCGCTTGTTAGGAAATCTAGACCCTACCCCAACCCTGGGCCCCAGATTTTTTGTTTTAAGCAAACTTCCCAGATGATTCTGATATGGTGGATAAAGAACACGAGATTGGAATCATATGTCTGGGGTTGAATTCTGGCTGTTTTATTCATCAGCTGTGTAATTGTAGGCAAGTTACTTAACTCCTTTATGCCTTGGTTTCTTCATCCACAAGTAAGTCTTTACTCAGATGTATCTCTCTTACTGAGACTACCTGGACCATTTTATTAAAATTGCAACCCTTTTCCTCTCCCCTAGCCCCTAATGACATTCTCAATGTCTCTTACCCTGCTCTACATTTTATTCTCCCATTTATTTCCTTCTGATGCTACAATATTTACTTACTATTCTACTTATGATATATTATTCCATAACTAGATCCAAAATTCCAGAACAAGGATTAGTATTCTGTTCTCTGATGTGAACCAGCACCTAGAATAGTGCCTAGCCCTTAAGGTACTCAATAAATATGTTAAATGAGCAAATCTATAAAATAAAAATTTCTTAAAGTACCTTTGCAGAATTACCATAAAGATTAAATCATTTAATATGTGAAGTACTTAGAACAGTAGCTGCCCCTTATAAATAATAAATGTTGGCTATATTAGTAGGATTTAGAGCTAAGAATTGGAAATTTTTAAGGACTAACTATATTGGTCTTACCTGGTTGCAAACTTAAAGCCAGTCAATATTAAATACCAGTGGGGTGGATCAACCATTAATTCACACATTGCAGAAATAAGAGAATAACATTTACTTTTTTAAAAGTAAATGTGCATGATTTTACTTGTTTGGTAAGCAGATAGATTGAAGCTATATACTTCTGACAAAAGAAAATAGTTTTGAAATTTCATAACATACACATTGTCTTAAACAAAAAGGAAAATGAATTGTTTCTTCAACTAATTTAAAGTGCTTTAAAAATTACAACTGACTTTTTAAAACAACGTGCTTCAATAGAAAGATATGCATTTTGTCAGCCTTGCTGGGTTTTGATAGCTTACACATTTGGAGTCTTATGAAACAATCATATGAAATTCTAAAATTACCTGAAGTTAATAAAAGTGTTAATGTTCACACTTATGTCTTTTCTTCTTTATGTTTTTGTTTTCATCTTCAGACAGAAACTGCAGAAAGTGGGGAAGAGTGGAGAGGCTTCATTCTTACAGTAACAGAGGTAGGAAGGACATTACTTTTGATTGATTCATTAATTCAACAAATATTTACTGGACACTGACTATGAACCATACAGAGTGAAAAGGGTAAAGTGAAGATACAAGAATTGAAAAGGACAGATATATACCCGTACATTTACTCATGAAATTTATATTTGTATGAGGTGGATGGAAAGGAAGAAAGGCAATAAACAAAATAGTTTAAAATTGTGATAATTGTTATGAAGAAAATAAACCAGGCCATGTGCTAGCTAGAGAGTAACAGGTGGTCAGGGAGATCTACTTTTTGGTCTTTTGACACAATGGTTCTTTGTATGTGCTGATAGTTACAGCTTATATAGCATCATCTAAAATACTTTCCAATTCCTTTCTTATTCATTTAATACATATTTATAAAATGCTGAGATGAATTTTATGAATAACATAAACAATATAACAGAAAGACCATCAAAATGAATATTCACCTTTAAACATTTGTTTAGTTAGTCTTAAGACAAAAGGATCCTTACCTGTTCAACTGCCATGGCATCTTCTCAGAGACAAATAGTAAGATCTACTGCTTATAGTTAACAGTTGCAGCAGGATGTCTACCATTATTTTAAGTGAAGCTTCTGTAGCAACTGTCTTATAAACATTAGGTACTTTAAGAGCCAGCCCCCAAAGAAGGACCATGTTCTCTGGTACTTTTAGAGAAGAAGTCAGTTAAGTACAGACTATCCAAAGCGAGTTCCTAAGTAAAGGCTTTGCAGTCACATGAGATAAGCACTGCACTTTACTGAGATGATGGATGCTGGGGTTTTTTTAGGTTTCCTTATTTATTTTAAGAGAGAGAGACAGTGCAAGCAGGGGAGGGGCAGAGAGAGGGGGGGGAGAGAGAATCCCAAGCAGGCTCCATTCTGTAAGCACAGAGCACAAAGTGGGGCTCAATCTCATGAACTGTGAGATCATGACCTCAGCCAAAACCAGGAGTCAGATGCTTAACTGACTGAGCCACCCAGGTGCCCTGATGCTGGCTTTTTATATCAGCCAATAACAGGTGAAAGTTGGACGTTC
Organism: Lynx rufus; assembly: GCF_022079265.1. Lineage (NCBI taxonomy): Eukaryota > Metazoa > Chordata > Mammalia > Carnivora > Felidae > Lynx > Lynx rufus. Next base: position 52,207,371 of record NW_025814845.1, read on the forward strand.
AGCTACCATGTAGGGAAGTCTTAGGAGGTTAGAAAACTGGACGAGTTAAAGATGTGAAAGACATTTTGACTTGTGTGGAGGAAGAAACTCAATGGGGAAGTCCATTGATGTTGTGAAAAAGCATCTTTGTGTGGCACAGCACTTTTATATTGGGATACAAGTATCCCAAGGGTATATGAGTAGGTATCAAAGAGAATACCAAAACCACTGGAAAGCCTTGGGGTGCATCTACCTGGTACACTAATTATGTTTTGGCAAAAAGAAATTGTTTTTTAGTTGTTTTCCTTAAGTTAAGGATAAAAAGCATTATTTTAATTAAAATGTACATAATTATATTACAGAATGCAAAATAAAATTCATGTGAATTTCCAAGAGAAGAACAGTTGTCTTAAATTTTGTGCTGTATGAATGTTGTTTTTTACTAGGTTCCCTGAACACTCTGTGTACATTCACACCATGCTGTTGTTAGGACAGCTTTACCAGAAGTTCGAGAAACATAGACTGTAGTTGAAAGAGCAGAAAAAAAAAAAAAAAAAAAAGAAAGAAAGAAAGAAGGGAAAAGAAAGAAAGAAAAGAAAAGAAATGAAAAGATAAAAAAGAAACTTTGCTTTTGAATTAAATAAACTGGAGTTTGAGTCCACAATTTTCTAGCTATGTGACCCTGTTAGTTATTTAACTTTTCTGAACCTTTTTCTTTCTCCTGACCCTTTATTTTTTTTCCTATTTGTAGAGTAGGGACAACATACCAATCTTATAATATTGCTGTGAGGATTTGCAATAGCACAATGCTTGGGACATAATAGGCAATTAATAAGCAGTACCTTCCTCATTAGTTTCTCCTCATTCTATTTTATTTTCTGGATTGGTATATAAGGAAATAACTGTACTGATTATTAGTTAGCTTAGCTAAGTTATCCAGAAAAAACAGTCTCTAATTTTTTATTGTGTACCCTTATTCTGTTTTTATTTCACACTTCACAAACACACATATATGCACATATATAAGATATAAACAATAGGAATTAATAAGCACATGTAAATAGGCCATAAGGAGATGGAAATCAGGGGTACGAATATCAGGAGGGTGTAGGTTACTCAATCCAAAATACATCTCTAGAGAAGGCTAAAAGAAACTAAGTACAACAGTATCATAATCCTAATGTGTGAATGAAAATTTGAAATACACACACAGATACACCGAAGTCTAGACCTCTGGCTACAGACGCTTGGTCATCTAACGAATAGTTCCATCTGAACCCTATGTTGCCATATGGCTGGTGCAGCGAATTCCAGGTTAGCTGTGGGACAGCAAGGCACCTCACTGGTACTTTGGGACTTAACTGGCAGCAAGAACTAGTGAGGTCAGAATGAAAAATGAGAGATATGTTGTTACTTGAATTAGCCTGTAGTGCAAGGTGGGTAGACTTTGCTATGTGCCAGGCCAAAAGGAACAGTTCTAGGAAGAAGGAAGAAGATTGGGCACATTGTGCAAGTTAAAGCTGTGTGGTTGGCTTGAAGGCAGTTTTTTTTTTTTTTTTCTTATGTCTATTTTTAAGAGACAGAGACAGAGAATGAATGGGGGAGGGGTAGAGAGAGAGGGAGACACAGAATCCAAAGCAGACTCCAGGATCTGAGCTGTCAGCACACAGCCCAATGTGGGGCTCGATCTCACAAACTGCGTGATCATGATCTGGGTCGAAGTCGGCCACTGAACTGACTGAGTCACCCAGGTGCACCTCGAAGGAAGTTTTAAGACACCAAGATCCTCTATTCATGATCCTCTCCATCCATGTCAGATAACTGAAGCTCCTTAGGACCACAGCGGTCTCCTCTTTGCTGAAATCACTTAGTTACTCTGCTTTCTTGTTTGCCTACTGACTTAATTGGTTTCAGCTGTCAGTTCCCCTACACGTGTCACTCCTTCCTGGGCAAGTAATTCGACTGCAAGAAGTCCTAGAGAGAGAGAAAAGGAGGAGGATTGAGACAGAGCGGATACCGAGTTCAGCTATAGAAAAGGAGCAGGAACCTACTGAAGATTATGTGGATGTACTGAACCCTATGCCAGTGTAAGTGTACCACAAACTCTAGTTTGTTTATTAGATTGTTAATATTAATTTCTAATTATCAAGGAGAGTGAGCCATTGACCTCATTAAACCAGGGATAGTAAACTGTCTTGTGGATGAACATTAGATCTCGGAGTAGATGCCACATTTCCTCTTCTAGGTCATGATCACCAAAATTTAAAATGCAGGTTTTACCGCACAGGAAATCCCCTTCCACCCACACCTTTAGACCAAATAGATATTCTTTCCAAAGCTCAACCCTAAATAAAAACCACTATGTAGAAGGAAGGAAAAGATGTTGTTTTTTTTTTTTTAACCATGCAACTCCATGGTTGACTGTTTTTCTGTCAGAAAATTAGACCAAAGAGTTTCAAGTATCTGAATGTTCTATTCAGTTGTCTAATCAGTGAGTACTGATTGAGCTTGTACTTTGAGGAAAGCCCTGTGAACAATGTAGAAGGTGTTGGTAGGAAAATGAAGAGTCACAGACAGGCTGAATCCAGCAACATCCTTATTTTTCACTCTTATATTGCTGAAAAGTGTGGCTAAGATTGGGATCCCTTTCCTCCTGAAGTCGCGGTGTTCTTGTCAGGGAAACTTACGCTGGTACCACCTGCGACATCAGGTTCTGCTCTGTACAGTCTAGCTGTACTATAAGTGCTGACACCTGCCTACCATCACTCTCAGCTGAAACCAGTGACATTTGAAGGACTGATAGGTTAAAAGTCACACAAACTGCCTCTTTTTCTTTTTTCCTCAATAAAACAAGTAATATGTATTTTTACAAATAGATAAAAAGAATATTAAAACCATTCTTTTTCCCACCACACAGAGATATTCACTGTTAACTTTTTGGGGAATTGCATATCTTGCCGTATTTTTCTCTGTTGAAAAAACCCAGACTTTTAATTGACTACAAAATTTATTATAAAAATGAGAAGTGCTTTCTTAAAGATTTATGCATTAAAATAGCATCAATGCCATTGGAAAGCCATATTATACTAAAAGGAGTGGATTCAGATATGCTCTTAAATATCAGTTATTTAAAACAGAGACCATAGAAGAGAACCATCTATAGAAATGTTTTGTATCCCTGAAGAGAAACCACCAACCAGTATTATTTATCCAAGAGCTTATTATAAACTGAGATCATGAACTGGAGATATACTATTAATTCTTATTTTAGATTTTCAAATGGTAATGGTGATTACATATTGACCAGTAGGTAACTTTTCAGATCCTCTTTGGTTAAAGAAAGAGGTTTGGAGGGATAAGGGAAGAAAGACCTTAATTAAGCATAAGTGTACTTAATAGTGCCCCAGGCTTGTAATAACAGTAATTATATCATTGTAATTGTAGTAATAAAACTGGGAATTAAATTAAGAAAAATTAATAACTACAGCTCTTAGAGTTATTTTGGTAGCATCTTTTTCAAGTAATGATCTTCATCAGTTAAAAAAATCCTGTTTTTCATCTCACCTTTATAGATGTTTTTATGCGGTGTCCCGGAAAGAAGCCATCGAGATGCTTGAGAAGAACCCTTCTTTGGGAAATATGATCCTGAGGCCTGGTAGTGACAGCAAAAACTATTCCATCACTATCCGGCAGGGGATAGAGTATGTTTAATTAAAAAAAAAACATATGGCATTGTTAAAAGCACGGTATCACTTTAAAAGGCAAAGTCACACAAGATCAGCAGCTGCTGTGTGTTTTGTTGGGGCTAAAGATAGAAACACAAGAATCGAGAGAGAATGTTATAGAAACAATGCTAAAGACTGAGCCAAGGCTAATATTTACTGCAGGGAAGAAGAAGAATGGACAAATTACTTTGATCTTGAGTATAGTTCTATTGTTCATTCATTTCAACAAATATTTATTGAACAACTACTAGATGGCCAAGTAATATGTTAGGTACTGAGGATGGAGTAGTGAACAAAACATCATCCCTGGTTTAAGGAGCTTACATTCTTGTAAGGAAACATGGACTATAAATAAATAGCATAACTAAAAAGTCATATATATGGTAATAAGTTCTATAGAAGTAAAATAAAAGAGGATGAGGGAGATGGGAACTGTCAGAGACGATATGTAGAGAAACGTTTTCTTATTGCTATTGTTGTTTTAATACAGAGTGGTCAGAGAAGGCCTACTTTATTAACTGACATTTAATTAAGCAGAGGCCTGAAGGAAGTGAGGGAACAAACCTTGCCCAGGTCTGGGACAAGAGCATTCCTGGTAGCAAGTGCATGTGCCCAGAGGCAGAAGTCTGGGTTTGTTCAAAAACAGAAAGAGGCTGCTTGGTGATGCCAACAAGGAAACAGTGGTAGATGAGATTCCAGAGGTGAGGGTGGGGACCAATTACTCTAAACCCTACAGGTCATTGTAGGGACCTGACCTGGGTTATATACTCTGAATGACATGAGAGGTCACTAGACCGTGATGAATGAAGACGTGACATAATCTGACATCTATAAAAAGGACTGCTTAGGAGTCTGTTGGAAAGGTGAATAATTTCTTTCTGGTAAAGTGGCTTACCTTTGATGAGATCAGTAACACATACAGAAGTTGATTTTTCCATGTAGCTAAGGTGGTTGGATCTTCGAAGATCCACTCCAGCTCTCAGGGTCCATGAAATCTCACATTTCAATAGGTACTCTAGGTTAGTTAACACTTTAACAAATGATAGTGAAATTAAAATACAGATTTTTATCCTAAATGAAAATGTTCAATAAGTAATTATCTTTCATATAAAAATATAAACAGAACTTTGATTCTTGAATGTATTATTCTTTGTGGGGATAATATTCCATCAATTATTTTAGCTGTAACATTATCTACCAGCCCACTGTAAATATTAAATATGAAGACACTGACTGTGAATAAAGGCAGTAAAGAGAAAATAATTACAGTGAGCCATGGCCCAATCAGCTTCATCACTTGCCAATTACTCCATATAAACAGGGACTTGTCTTTATACTTCAGCCATATGCACCGAATAGATGGCAAGAATGATAGATGGCAGATCAGATCCTGGTTCTGTGTGTGAAGAGACTCCGTGCGTGTGTCATTTTCCACAATGAATATCTATGTTAACTTAATGTTCTTGTGGTTTCATTATTTTTTATTATAATGACTGACACTTGGGGTTGATGTATTTTCTTTAATTTTTTTTTTTTTTAGTTTATTTATATTTCATTTAGAGAGAGAGCACAAGCAGGGGAGGGTCAGGGAAAGGGATAGAGAAGACCCTAAGCAGGCTCTGCACCATCAACACAGAGCCTGATGTGGGGCTCGAACTCAAGAACCTTGAGATCATGACCTGAGCTGAGATCAAGAGTCAGAGGCTTAAGTGACTGAGCCACCCAGGTGCCCCGGGGTTGATGTATTTTCAACTAATATGGTAGAATATCACAGATTAGTCAATTTTAATTTATTTGATTTATAATTTAATTGATTATTTTGAAACAAATCCAGAAGAAATAAAAATTGACTGCCATTAAATATAGGGGGGCTTAGAAGCGTCCCTGGGAGAAAAGTGAATTTTTCTGCTGAGTAAATCTTGGTCAAGAAACTTGTCCTTTTTCACGGTTTGGGCAATTGAATATCACATAGAGTACAGAATGCTTTTAACTAATTTACTTTCGCTTTAAAAATGAAGAGCATATAAAACTGAATTAAAATCTATTTCTCAGATTTTCTAAAAAAAGAAATTTAATTGCTTGAAAGCTAAATCACACAAGAGAGTGATTAGCTTTTCTTCCTTCATTTTATTCTTGGTTGGATTGAGTGTTTGATCCATCAGTATGTGAACGCTGTGTTATTATTCTGTATAAAATGAACAAAGTCCGGAGACCTAATGACTCCAAAGACTGTATGTTTCCTGCACAAAGCAGCCTGGTCTCTTTAAGGTGGTCTAGATTACCCCAACTTTTGCATTGCATTTTCCATACATGTGAGCTATCAGAAATAAGTGTTTTCTTTTTTTCTTTCTAAGTTTATTTTTTGAAGCTTTTTAATTTTTTGTTTCTTTTGTTTTTATTTATTTATTATTATTTTTTAAATATAATTTATTGTCAAGTTAGCTAAAATACAGTGTATATGGTGTGCTTTTGGCTTCAGGAGTAGTAGATTCCCATGATTCATTGTTTACATACAACACCCAGTGCTTATCCTAATTAATACCCTCCTCAATGCCCATCACACATTTTCCCCGCCCCCCCCCACTCCCTTCCACCCTAAGTTTGTTCTCTGTATTTAAAAGTCTTTTATGGTTTGCCTCCCTCTCTGTTTGTAACTATATATATTTTTTTCTTTCCCTTCCCCGATGGTCTTCTGTTAAATTTCTCAACTTCCACATATGAGTGAAAACATATGGTATCTATCTTTCTCCGACTTATTTCACTTAGCATAATATCCTCCAATTCCATCCACGTTGTTGCAAATGGCATGATTTCATTATTTTTCATTGTCAAATAGTATTCCATTGTATGTATGTGTATATATATATATATATATATATATATATATATATATACCACATCTTTTTTATCCATTCGTCAGTTGATGGACATTTGGGCTCTTTCTATAATTTGGCTATTGTTGATAGTGCTGCTATATAACATTGGGGTACATGTGCCCCTCTGAATCAGCACTCCTGTATCATTTGGATAAATTCCTAGTAATGCTATTGCTGGGTTGTAGGGTAATTCAATCTTTAATTTTCCGAGGAAACTCCACACTGTTTTCCAGAGTGGCTGTACCAGCTTGCATTCCCACCAACAATGCAAGAGGGTTCCCCTTTCTCCACATCCTCGCCAACATCTGTTTCCTGAGCTGTTAATTTTAGCAACTCTGACTGGTGTGAGGTGGTATCTCAATGTAGTTTTGATTTGTATTTCTCCAGTGATAAGTGATGTTGAGTATTTTTCATGTGTCTGTAGGCCATTTGGATGTCTTCTTTGGAAAAGTGTCTCTTCATATCTTCTGTCATTTCTTCACTGGATTGTTTGTTTTTTGGGTGTTGAGTTTGATAAGTTCTTTATAGATTTTAGATACTAGCCCTTTATCATTTGCAAATATCTTCTCCCATTCTGTTGGTTGTCTGTTAGTTTTGTTGATTGTTTCCTTTGCAGTGCAAAAGCTTTTTATCTTGATGAGGTCCTAATAGTTCATTTTTGCTTTTATTTCCCTTGCCTTTGGAGACATGTCAAGTAAGAAGTTGCTGCATCTGAGGTCAAAGAAGTTGTTGCCTGTTTTCTCTTCTAGGATTTTGATGGTTTCCTGTCTCACATTTAATTCTTTCATCCATTTTGAATTCATTTTTGTGTATGGTATAAGAAAGTGGCCCAGGTTCATTCTTCTGCATGTTGCTGTCCAGTTTTCCCAGCATCATTTGCTAAAGAGACTATCTTTTTTCCATTGGATACTCTTTCCTATTTTGTTGAAGATTAGTTGTCCATATATTTGTGGGTCCAGTTCTGGGTTCTGTATTCTATTCCATTGGTCTATGTGTCTGTTTTTGTAAAGCTTTTAAAAAATGTTTATTTATTTTGAGAGAGAAAGAGAGAATGAGTGGGGGAGGAGCAGAGAGAAAGGGAGAGAGAGAATTCTAAGCAGGCTCTGAGCTATCAGTGCAGAGCCTGACACGGAGCTTGAACCCACAAACTGTGGGATCATGACCTGAGCCAAGATCAAGTCTGGCCACCCAGGCACCCCTAAAGTTTATTTATTTATTTTATGAGAGACAGAGCACAAGCAGTGGAGGGGCAGAGAGAGAGAAGAGAGAGAATCTCAAGCAAGTTTTGAGGTCAGGGCAGAGAGCCCAACACAGGGCTTGACCCCATGAACTGTGAGATCATGACCTGAGCCAAAATCAAGAGCTGGACGCTTAACCGACTGAGCCACCCAGGCCTCCCAAAATATAACAGTGTTTTCTGCTGTAGGTGTGGTTTGTGACCAAATGCAATATGTTTCTATACTTAGGATATGAACTTCATGCCATAGTGTTTACTTATATTTGTCTGTATTTAAACTCCTGTCTGGCAAAGGAGTTCATATCAAACTTACATAATTCTAATTTTAGTAAACTTATTTCCAGTTTGAATTTATATAGAAATCCATGCCTTTGTACAGCTGATGGTCCTAAAAACATAACATTTCCTCCTCTCCCCCCCCCCCCCAAAGTTCATATTTAGAAAGAGTGAGGGGAATGGTCAAAGTAGAGCATTCTAATGCTACAGTCACTATATGCTCACTTAGGCTCAGGGAAATAGTTTGTGGTTGGAAATGGATAAGAAAAACTTGAACTGTTGTTGTACCAGTTTTCCTTATGAGTCAGAAATATCTATGATGTTAGCGACTGTTCTGTGCATTGCCTAACACCTCAAAATAGAACTTTCAGAGTGCCTGATTTCTATCTTCTGTTTAACAGAGGATAGCACTTGTAGAGAGTAGTAGAATGTTAGCTTGTTAGACTGTAGAGCTTAATGTAAAGATTTAATGTAAAGCTTAATGCAAAAATTTAGATGATTAGGAAGCACCTGAACATAGGTGAGTAACAACCCACAAAACCAATTTATTGTCTTATAGGTTATAGGAGAAATATGCAGGTATGCAAGTTTAAGTGAGTGTATCTGGCAAAACACTGGCTGAAAAGGACAGGCTAGTTTACAAAGCAGTACTTGAAAGTAAAATTATCTCCATCTGTTAACAAACCAGTTGTGGGAGGGTAGATTGATTCTTCTCCGGAAGAAGCAAAAGTCATTCAGTGTCAAAGTATCAGGTGACTCCTCTCTTGATACAAAATACCATCCACCTTTAGCCAGCCCAGTGGTGTGTGAATTCATAAGACGTAGAGCTGTTCTTACAACAAACTTAGTGGTTTGGCTTTGTTTTCTTAAAATTGTTATGACTACATGGCAAGCTAGTAGTAAACACACTTTGGAGATCCATTAGCCAAGGAAACAGAAAATATTGACCCCAAATTAACTCCTGTAAAAAATTGGGGTCAGAAGTAAAAAACAAGTACTTATACCACATTTAAGCCACACACTTGTTAAAAGACAGGTTCCTTCTTTTTTGAGGTCATTGTCAGGAAACCTCAATATAGCACATTTTATCAATCTTGTTTTTTCCTCGGTCTTGATTTTTTTGGAGAAAGAAAACAAAGTATGAAAGAAAAACAAAAGTCTAAAATGAGACTCAAACCCTAAATGACTTCAATGGAATTTTTTTTTCCTACCTTTCTGCTTCAGAATTTAGTCCTTCTAGTCAAAAGCTCCAAGAGACCCTGCTCATCTTTGCTACCCTTCCTCCCACAGTTTTGTCATGAATAATGATGATGATGATGATGATGATGATGATATAGTGGCTATTATTAATAACAACAATCATTGTCCCAATTTGTGGGTGCTGTGTTGGGTGCTTGACAAGCATTTCCTTCAGGAACAATAAAAACAAACAGTTTTTTTCTTTTTTCATGTTTTACAAATGAAGCAGTTGAGCCTTGCAGAAACAACTAAGTTAAAATGATAAATTTAAAAAGTATCAAAAATAGTTATGATTTACTATATGTCTAAATGTGCCAGACGTTGTACTAAGGACTTCTCAGACAATAACTTACAATAGCCCTGTAAGGAATGGCATTTCCATGTCCGTTTTATGGATGAAAACATGAAGGGTGAGAGCTTACACAATAGAATCACAATGTGAACCTAAACTTTCTTGTGATAAAGATCATGCCCTTCAAGTTTTCTATCAGTTATTCCAAGGAATAATACAGGAATTTTTAGGAATACAGGAATTCTAATTGGAATGGGTGAGAGTTTTCAAAAGTAACTATGATTATAAAGATCTCTTCATGTAGAGATAAAAATAAAGCTAGAATCAACCACCCCAAAAGAAGGTACCTTTGTCCAAAAATGTTTCCTTCACCAGTCTGTTACTGATTCCTGAAAGTTCAGCAATAAAGAATACTTTTTAATTTTAATTTTTTTCAAAGGGGAGAGGGTTTGTTAGGCTTTATGCAATGGTTTAAAAGTAAAGCTCTACAATAAGCCACTGGAATAAAAGTATTAGCTATTTTCCAATGTGATATTCAATTGAGAGAATGAATATTTGGATATAGTAGTAGATGAGGAAAAAGTCCCTTAAAAAGAAGTGTACTTCAGTCCTAGAGACATGTGACCTGGAAATGGACAGAGGATTGATTAGGAAGAAGTGGGGAGGGGCTCCCGGGTGGCCCAGTTGGGTGTCTGACTCTTGATTTCCACTGGGGTCCTGATCTCACGGTTCCTGAGTTCAAGACCCACATCAGGCTCCATGCTAATAGCATGGAGCCTGCTTAGGATTCTCTCTCTCCCCTCTCTCTGCCCCTACCCTGCTTGTGCTCTCTCTTAAAATAAATGAATAAACTTAAAAAAAATTAAAAAAGAAGAAAGAAGGAGGGAGGCCCTGCTGACAAACTTAACCTGATAGACAGCTTTTAGACTGCTTCTGTGTGATGTTGAATTAGTTTCTCTTTCAAGCAAATGGCAGTGTAGTAAATGCTTTTAACTTTTCAACATTAGAAGAAGTCCTGGTTGTGACACTGTTGTCATATGAATCAAGGGAATTCAAGGTAAATCTACTGGCTTCTCTCAATATAAATTAATTCTATCAAATAGCACTTTAAGATGAGCTTGCAATATTTTAAAGCTTCAGTTTCATAAATATTTATCGTGTGCCTAATGCTGGAAGACAAAGGTGAATTTCTATTCTGTGCTTCTTGTTCTTAAGCAATTCTAGTCAGTAAAATACCATGTGTTTAGGGTGGTAATAATTTAGAGTGCTATGTGACCACAGAAGAGGAATCGCGTTATGATTCCTCTGCTGTACTTACATTGTCTCCTACATTCGTATAGTACCTAATACTGAGCATTTTCCCTGTCTCTAAGTCGTTCCTGAAGTTAGTGGATATCCAGAGTGGTATATGAGCTAGCAGGAAGAACAGCCATTCAGGGATTTCTGCTAGGATAGCGATAAGGTGGAGTAGAAAGTAATTTGCTTTCAGCAATTTTTTCTACTTCCCTTTTATTATAGAGGATATATATTTGATTTGTATGTGCCTACATAGGATCTTACAATGTTGCCTGCTTTGTAAATTATTAGCATTAAAAAATGATTTCAGAGCCTGAAAGATTTTCTGTTCTTGATTCCTTTTTTTTTTTTTTTTTTTAGTTATTCATTCACCCACTCAATGACTCAGGTTTCCTATATCCCTAGCATATAACCCCCCAAGAGAGACATACAGAACCAGGTAAATAATAAAATAAAACCTTTTTTTTTCCTCCTAACTATGGGAATGGATACATAGGTTTTACTGTACAGGTGATATTTTATACTCCCTTTAGTTTGATTTGATCCAGTAGTATACTCAAATGGAGAGTAACATTTTTTTTTTTTTTCATTTTAGCATGCCAAGAATCAAGCACTACAAAGTGATGAGTGTAGGAAAAAACTACACCATCGAACTGGAAAAACCTGTAAGTAGCTATTTCCTTGTTTTTGATGAATTTTCTTCTGCTTTTCCCTAAATCTACCTTATAGAATTCAAAGAAAGGTAGAAAAGTAGACCCCTTGCCTAGGAACATAGTGCTGGTGAAAAACAGCCATGTTAAGGAGGCCTGAACGTGGCAAATGTCAGGGTAAGAAGTGAGGTATAAGCGCAGGGGGATGTGGCACAGTAGAAGATAATCTGCTAAGAATTCTTTCTACTTTTGTTTCTCTGCACTCTTTATCAATAGAGTTGCTTCAGGGAGAGAATATTTTTTTGTTAAACATCCGTTCTACATCCTCCAACTATATATATTTCAATGCACTTATTTCTAAAGGGAAAAATTCTGTGTGTGCCTAGTCCTCTTATACCCATCATGCAGAAGTTCAGAAATGCCTGTCATAATAGCAACATAATCATGAAGAAATGGTTTGCTCTTGATCTGCAGCCCCTCTGTTATCCCAACCAACTTATCATGGGGCTAATGATATAATATCAGAATCACAAAGTCACTGTATTAGAGAGCTAAGTACTTTACCGATACCATTTAATTAATTAATTTTAATGTTTATTTTTGTGAGAGAGGGAGAGACTGAGTGAAAGCAGGGGAGGGACACAGAGAGAGGGAGACACAGAGTCCAAAGCAGGGTCCAGGCTCTGAGCTGTCAGCACAGAGCCTGACATGGGGCTGGAACCCACGAGCCATGAGATAATGAACTGAGCTGAAGTTGGACACTTAACAGACTGAGCCATCCAGGCGCCCTCCACCCCACCCGGATACCATTTAATTTCATCTTCACCATTACCTTGAGGTAATGCCTGTTATAGATGTTAGAAAACTGGCATTTACGTTCATCTCAACCAATGAAAATGTAGTAATGTGGCTATGGTCCCGGATGCCAGAAAAGGGAATATAGTTGTGGGATCTTAGGCTGCAGTGGCAGGGAAGATCGGACCAGAAAAGTGATATGACATAAATGGAACTGATGAGTCTTGAAGATACTTATTTTAACTTCTCTAAAATTAAGTTCTTCTTAATGCCTCTGCCTCTCTAGGCCCACTGTGTTAATCAAATAGAGAAAGGGACAGTATGGTTGAATTTTTTTTTTAATGTTTATTTTTGAAAGAGAGAGAGCGTGAGCAGGGGAGGGGCAGAGAGGGGGACAGAGGATCCAAAGCTGGCTGTGCACTGACAGCAGAGAAACTGATGCGTGGCTCGAGCGCAGGAGCCATGGGATCCTGACCTGGGCCGAAGTCGGACGCTTAAGTGACTGAGCCACCCAGGCGCCCCTGTATGGTTGAATTATTAATGTTTAGACCATAATTCTTTGCATGCAGTGGTGACCTTTGCCAAAAGGAGAGAAGCTGCCGATTTGTACATCCCACTTACATCTTTGCCATAAATGTCTCTCAAAGCTTCTCAGTTCTCACATCCGTGACTGCCAGGGCTTTTTCAAAAAATTCTAATGAAGGAAACAAAGAACTAGATTGCTCAGGGATAACCCAAATACCAACTGACTGGAAGCAATCAGGAATAAGAATGTACCTCTGTGACTGGTGAACTGGGGCTCATTTATCCATAATTAGCCTGAACAATCCCCTGGATTGTTCTTTCACCTTCCACACTCCCTAACACTACCCCTCAACCAGATTGTCATTCTATGAATTCTTTTTCTTTTTCAAGGTTACCAGGGATATTCAGGCTTAACCTGATTTTACTTTTTTTTTTTTTCTTCCAACGTTTATTTATTTTTTTTGGGACAGAGAGAGACAGAGCATGAACGGGGGAGGGGCAGAGAGAGAGGGAGACACAGAATCGGAAACAGGCTCCAGGCTCTGAGCCATCAGCCCAGAGCCTGATGCGGGGCTCGAACTCACGGACCGCGAGATCGTGACCTGGCTGAAGTCGGACGCTTAACCGACTGCGCCACCCAGGCGCCCCTACTTTTATAAAAATATTAGCTTGTCAACATCACTAATCATCTGGGAAATACAAATCAAAACCACATTGAGATATCACCTCACACCTGTCAGAATGGCTAACATTAACAACTCAGGCAACAACAGATGTTGATGAGGATGCTGAGAAAGAGGATCTCTTTTGCACTGTTGGTGGAAATGCAAAATGGTGTAGCCACTCTGGAAAACAGTATGGAGGTGCCTTAAAAAATTAAAAATAGAACTATCCTACAACCCAGCAATTGTACTACTAGGTATTTATTCAAGGGATACAGGTGTGCTGTTTCAAAGGGGCACATGCACCCCAGTGTTTATAGCAGCACTATCAATAATAGCAAAAATATGGAAAGAGCCTGTCAATAGATGAATGGATAAAGAAGATGTGGTGTGTATGTGTACACACACACACACACACACACAATGGAGTATTACTTGGCAATCAACAAGAATGAAATCTTGCCATTTGCAACTACATGGATGGAACTGGAGGGTATTATGTTAAGTGAAATTAGTCAAAGAAAGACAAATATCATATGACTTCACTCATATGAGGACTTTAAGAGACAAAATAGATGAACATAAGGGAAGGAAAGCAAAAATAATATAAAAACAGGGAGGGGGACAAAACATAAGAGACTCATAAATATGGAGAACAAACAGAGGGTTACCAGAGGGGTTGTGGGAGGGACGATGGGCTAAATGGGAAAGGGGCTTAAGGAATCTGCTCCTGAAATCATTGTTGCACCATGTGCTAACTAACTTGGATGTAAATTATAAAAAATAAATAAATTATAGGAAAAAAAGTAAAAATATTAGCTTGGGGGTGGCAACACTTTTCAGCTACTCTTAGTCAAGTAAATGATCCTGTTCCAGTGAGATATTAAAGTGCTAAATTTTCCAGCTTTAACTGTTCTTTGTTTTCAAATGGAAGAAACCAAATAACTAACTTAAGCAAAAAAGGATTTATTTAAGAACATAGGAAGAAAATGACTGGAAAGCTGGAAGACCTTCAGGGACTAGGAAGCAGTTACTTGTATGGTTGACCCTTGAACAACATGGGTTTGAAGCGCCTGGGTCCACCTACATGTGGATTTTTTTTTTTTAAATAAAGAGTAGTACTGTAGATATATTTTTCTTGTGATTTTCTTAATAACATTTCCTTTTCTCTGGCTTACTTTACTGGAAGAATACAGTATATAATACATATACTAAGTATGTGTTAATCAACTATGTTATTGGTAAGGCTTCTGGTCAACAGTAGGGTATTAGTGTTTAATTCTGGGAGGAATCAAAAATTATAACATGGAATTTTGAGTGCATGGGGTTGGCATTCCTAACCCCCTGTTGTTCAAGGGTCAATTGTAGTAAGAACCATCTAGTTAGGAATCTACTATCCTTTCTCGTTCCTCTACTCAAGTTCAAATTTCTGGCCTAGCCTGAGTCACATTCTTATCTGGTAACTGGGGAAAAGCAGCATACCAAATTATTGTCCACCAAAATGTATCCAAATGGGAAAAGGGAAATTTCTCAACAGGGAATTCGATATTATAAAAGAGAAATACAATGCATGGGTAGTTAAACCTTGGCCATTCATTCAATACCTCATTGAAGTGAGGTATTGATGTGTTTTTCTAGAGATCTGGAAATTCACAGTAGTCTTCATTAAATTTCACGCGAGCTTTCTCTTACTCTATCTTTACACAGATGACACTGAGCCTACTCTCACTTTCTTTAAACAGGTAACGCTCCCAAACCTGTTCAGCGTCATTGATTATTTCATGAAGGAGACTCGAGGAAATTTACGACCATTTATATATTCAACTGATGAACGCCTTGGTATGTTCTTCACCTCATTACTGTGTCAAGGAAAGCAAAACAAAACAATAACTCCCTGCCCCCACTCTCATCCACCGTATATGATTTGTAATACCAGCCAGGTAGGAATGTAGTTCAGCCTTTAAATTTATCGATCTGGATGCCATTTTGTCACTAACCCTGTGGAAAAAAAGGGAGTACCAATATATCCTAGTGGATACAGTATTGGCCCATTCTAGAGAGAGAAAAGCCCAAAGGCATGTAATGTGACTACTAATTTCATCCATTATTCTACTTGGCTTTATCAAACAAGTTCAGAGATAAGAAGAAAACCATGCTCTATGGTTTCCATAGAGTCATGGAAACCAAACAGAGAATTTAAAAGTATGATCTGTCAACAATATCAGATACTCTAGTCAGATTAAAATGTATGATGATTAAGGAGAGGCTAAGGGAATTGGCCATTAGGCAGTAGAGGACTTGAGAGAGAGGCCTATTCCACCTAAAGACAGGAGTCAGTCTAAAATAACAAGGAGGGAGTGGGTGGTGAGGAACTATAGATAAAAATTGTAGTCAGGACTGGCTACAGAACTTGTGGGTCCCCTTGTTCATAAACTATTAAAAATTTCAAAGCAGTGATAACAGATCATTAAACCAAGAATGGGACCCATTGCAATTGCATAGTTCTCATGACCCGAAACTGGCCCTGTTTGCAGTCCAGATTTAGCAGGGCAGGAGGGGGCTGAAGGTGAACCTTTCTCTCTGTCCTTTGAAACAATTCCTGGTACACATGGTCATTTGACAAAAGCTGTGGGCAGGAGAGAGAAAATATCTCCAGCTTGTTTGGATTCAGTTATCAAAGGAAGTCCCCATTCCTACAGATTATGAGGAAAAACAACTTTGTTTGGCTGCCTGCATCGGGGCATATCCGGAAAGTCTGGTTAAATATTAAAAGCCAGTTAGTTTAAAAGTCCAAGGTCGCAAACATAGTGATGATTCCTGTGATGCCAAATAATTAAAGAAACTCAGAACCTGAAGGAAATTTAGGAAAATTATATAGTACAGTGTCTCACTCTGTATAGAAATAACCTGCATACCCAGTACAGAAAATATTTCTAAGATGCAACCATTCAGCTTGTTTGAAAATTCCTCATGATGGTCATCTCACTGATTTTTGAGGCAGTACACTTCACTTTTGATCAACTCTCATGTTAGAGAATACTTCCTTGATACTGAATCAGAAACATTTCTTCCTTTAACTTCTACATATTAATCCAATTTCTGGCTTTGAAACAACTCAGGGTTTTAAAAAGTCCATCAAATATTTAAAAGCAGCCACCATGCCCCCCCCCTCATCCCCCCGCCCCGCCTTAGTCTCTCTCTGTCCTCTATAGGTTATTGGTCCTTCAGCTCTCTTACTCTCATCTTTGACCTCCTCTGTATACTAATTTCTGAACATCTGTCTTAAAATAGAACTACAAAGGAAGAACATATTACTATAGATATGGCTAGAATAATTTATTACCCTTAATGCAGGAAAACACCATTTGTAGAGATTTTAACAATTAACTACTAATATGATTTTTTTTTTTTTTTTTCCCAGAGACCAAAGGATTTCCTGTATGATCTCTAAAACTGAAAAAAAATGT
This sequence comes from Lynx rufus, assembly GCF_022079265.1. Lineage (NCBI taxonomy): Eukaryota > Metazoa > Chordata > Mammalia > Carnivora > Felidae > Lynx > Lynx rufus. The sequence goes on from NW_025814845.1 coordinate 52,224,390, forward strand.
TTAGGGTGGCGGGGATTGTGATATAATTGCTTCATGTCAGTTATCTAATACTGTGTAACAAACTACCCTAAAATATGGTAGTTAAGTCAGTAACCATTTTATTCACAATTCTGTGCTTTGGCAATTTGGATTGGATTCAGCTGGGCAGTTCTTCGCTAGTCTCACTTGCTGTCACTTACACAATGGTAATTAGCTGGTGGCCTGCCTGGGGCTGTATGTTTCAAGTTGGCATCATTCACACATCTGATGCTGGTGGTCAGCTGGATCTGGCTGAACCACTCTTTTCACATATTCTCTAATAATTGAGTTAGCTCAAGCTCTCCCACACAGATCTCGGAGCTGTTAAGAAAAGGATAGCTCAAATCCTTGGGCTAGAAATTCTTAGTGTTAAGAATCAAGTATGGCCCTGTTGGAGGTTTTAGTATGGCAGAAACTGTGAATTAAGTAAATAAATTCGAGAGTGAAGTGTCTTATGTACAGGGGCTGTACATCTTTCTTTTTAAAAAATTTAATTTACATGCAATAAAATTCACTTTTTGGTGTATGGTCCTATGAGTTTTGACAACCACCACTAGAACAAAAATACAGAAAGTTCTGTCACCTCAAAGAAATGCCCTAATTTTCTTTGTCATCCCTTCCTTCTTTTCACCCACAATCCCTGGCAACTACTGATCTGTTTTCCATTCTCCAAAAGGTCATGTAAATGGAATCACAAAATGGAAACTTTTGAGGCTCATTACTCTCACTCATCATAATGTCTAGATTCGCACAAGTGTGTGTATTACTAGCTTATTCTTTTATTGCTGAGTAGTATTTCACTGTATGGAAGAACTAGTCTGTTTATCCACCCAACAATTTAAATATATTAGGGTTTAGGTGCCTAACCCCCATCCCCAGGGTTGGTTAAATGTCTGACTTCAGCTCAGGTCATGATCTCATGGTTCATGAGTTTGAGCTGCACATAGGACTCTGTGCTGACATGGCAGGGCCTGCTTGGGATTCTCTGTCTCTCCCTCTCTCTCTGCCCCTCCCCCTGCTCAAAATAAACAAACAAACAAACAAACAAACAAACTTAGAAAAAATAAAATTAGGATTGTTTCCACCTTTTGGCAATTACTTATTAAACTATATAAATATTCATTTTGCCTAACCTCTTTGCCTAACCTAAGATCACAAAGATTTTTCTTCCTATATTTTCTTCAAGAAGTGTCCTAGGTTTTATGTTTTACATTATATCTATGACTCATTTGAAATTCATTTTTAAGGGCGAAATTAATTTTATTTGCATTTATGTATGAAATTGTTCTAGCATCACTAGTTAAAAAAAGATAATCTTTTCTTAATCAAATAGCCTTTGCACCTTTGTAAAAAGAAAAAAAAACAATTGACCATATTTTTGTGGGCCAATTTCCACTGAGGTATATTCCTACCCTTTTGCCAATACCATGCTATCTTGATTACTGTAGACTTACCGTAATTCTTGAAATCAGAAGGTATGAATCCAATTCTGCTTTTTCAAAATCGTTTGGACCAATCTAGTTTCACTGCCTTTCAGTATAAGTTTTAGAATCAGCACATTATTTACAGAAAAATCCTCTAGAGTTCTGATGTGGATTTTGTTGAAGCTTTAGATGAGTTCTGAGAGAACTGACATCTTGACAATATTATCTTTCAATTGAGGAATAAATATATCCCTCCAGTTACTTAGGTTATCTTTGATTTCTTTTACTGTTCTTTGTAGTTTTCAGCACACAGATGCTGCACATATTTTGTTAAATTAATACCTATTTAACTTTTGGTGCTATGGTGAATGATGCTATTTTTAACATTTTGGATTCCAATTATTCATTAGTAGTAGACAGAAATACGATTTTTGTATATTGATCTTGTAATTCCAAGATTCTATTTGCTAAACTCATGTATATATATATATATTTTTTTAACGTTTATTTATTTTTGAGACAGAGAGAGACAGAGCATGAATGGGGGAGGGGAAGAGAGAGGGAGACACAGAATCTGAAACAGGCTCCAGGCTCTGAGCTGTCAGCACAGAGCCCGATGCGGGGCTCAAACTCACGGACCGCGAGATCATGACCTGAGCCGAAGTCGGCTGCTTAACCGACTGAGCCACCAGGCGCCCCTCATGTATATATTTCTAAGAGAGTTTTTTTTTTTTTAAAGATTTCTTGTAATTTTCTATGTAGAAATCATTCTATCTGTGGATACAGATAGTTTTAGTTCACACTTTCTGATTTGGATACGTTTCATTTATTTTCCTTGTATTATTGCACTGGCTGGGAGGTCCAGAACAATGACAGATAGAAATGGTGAGAGTGGACATCCTTACCTTGCTTCCTGTTTTAAAAGAAAAAACATTTCATCTTTCACTAATAAGTACAATATTGGCTGTAGGTTTCCTGTTTTGTTTTGTTTTTAGAGAGAGAGAGAGAGCATGAGCAGGGGAATGAGGTGGTAGAGGGAAAGGGAGAGAGAATCTTAAGCAGGTTCCATGCCCAGCATAGGTTCCATAGCCCAGCCTGATGCAGGGCTCAATCCTATGACTGAGATCATGACCTGAGTTGAAATCAAGAGTCAGATGCTTAACAAACTGAGCCACCCAGGTGCCCCAAATTGTCTCATTTTATTTCTCCCAGCAATCTTATGAGGAATGATTATTATCCTTGTTTATGATGAAGAAAATCATCACTTAAGCAGTTTTCACACAAGGCTAGTTAAAGTCAAAAACACGAGTAAATGAAGTTGGAATCCAAACCTGTTTATTTCTGAAGGCTTTTTAAAAAACCTCAGTAATTCTGCATCTTCAGTGATAAATATTTATATATAGATACTGATATGCTCTCACTTTCTCTCTCTCCTCACTCCATCTTTTCCTTTATGTGTGTTGGGAGTCTGGGCTGGGCCTGTCTTAGCTGGGTCTTCTGCATTTTTAATAAAGGTGTTGGCCAGAGCTGGATTGTCATCTGAGACTTGACTGAATAAGGATCCACTTCCAAAGTCAGTCAGGTTGTTTGGAGAATTCATTTCCTTGCAGCTCTGGGATTCATATCAGCTGGATTCTTCAAAGATAGTCACGAGCAGGAAGGTGGGGGATGGGGATAGAGAGCAAATCTTCTAGGAAGATGGAGTCTTATATAATGTAATAAAATTACGGGAATGACATCTATTATACAATATAACATAACCATGGTATTGAATCCCCCACTTTTGCCATATTCTATTGGTTAGAAATCAAGTTACAGGTCTCCAAACTACCCTTAAGATATGGGGTTTACACAATACATGAATACCAGTAAATGGGAATCTTGTAGGTCAATTCACTACAAGGTACATATGCTTTTTTTTAATTTTTTTTTAACATTTATTTTTTAGAGACAGAGAGAGACAGAGCATGAGCAGGGGAGGGGAAGAGAGAGAGAGGGAGACACAGAATCCGAAGCAGGCTCCAGGCTCCAAGGCATCAGCACAGAGCCTGATGCGGGGCTCGAACTCACAAACCGCGAGATCATGACCTGAGCCGAAGTCGGACACTTAACCGACTGGGCCACCCAGGCGTCCCGACATATGCTTTTAGGATTGTTGTCTTTTTGGGGATTAATCCCTTTATCATTATGGAATTTTCCTTGTCCTGGAATGCACTTTGATGTTAATAAAACCACTCCAACTTAAAAAAAGCGTTTGCATAGTTTTTCAGTCCTTTTACTCATCTGTGTCATTCTATCTATCTAAGCTAGGTTTCTTGTAGGCAACATATATTTAAGTTTTTGGTTTTTAAAAAATCCATTCTGGGGGCACCTGGGTGGCTCAGTTGGTTAAGCATCCGACTTTGGCTCAGGTCATGATCTCGTGGCTCTTAAGTTCAAGGCCCGCATTGGGCTCTGTGCTGACAGCAGAGCCTGGAGCCTGCTTTGGATTCTGTGTCTCCCTCTCTGTCTGCCCCTCCCTTGCTCATGCTCTGTCTCTCTCTCTGAAAAATAAACATTAAAAAAAATATTTCAAAATCCAGTCTGAAAATTTCTGACTTTGAAATGTCTATTTACATTTAGTATGGTTTTTGATATGGTTGGATTTATGTCTAACATTTTTTCACCGGTCTTCCTGTTCCCCCAACATCATCCTGACCTCTTTTTGATATGAATGCTTCTTAGTATTCCATTTTTATTTATTGACTTTTTGGCTATACTTGTATTATCATAATGGTTGTTCTAGAAATCACAACATACATATGTAACTTTTCTCAATCCATTTAAGGTTAATAATTTTGCTACTTCAAGGAAAATGTAGAAGACTTGTAACCACAAAGGTCCCTTTACTCTTTCCTCTAAGTTGCCTTGTACATTATATCTACATAACAATGAGAATCCCAACAAATTATAATTTTTGTTCTCAATAGTTACATTCAAGAATTTGAGAAAAGAGGGGCGCCTGGGTGGCGCAGTCGGTTAAGCGTCCGACTTCAGCCAGGTCACGATCTCACGGTCCGTGAGTTCGAGCCCCGCGTCAGGCTCTGGGCTGATGGCTCAGAGCCTGGAGCCTGGTTCCGATTCTGTGTCTCCCTCTCTCTCTGTCCCCTCCCCCGTTCATGCTCTGTCTCTCTCTGTCCCAAAAATAAATAAACGTTGAAAAAAAAAATTAAAAAAAAAAAATTTGAGAAAAGAGAATTTCCTAGGTATTTCCCATTCTTGTTGCTTGTTTTCCTGTGGTATCATTTTCCTTCAACTTGAAGTACTACTGAGCCCATCAAGTGAATCTCTTATTTTAGATATTTTTTTCATTAAAAAAATTCTGCTTGGTTTTTATTTCTTTGTTGAGAACATCTATCCTTGATTTGTTTCAAGAGTGTTTATCACCATCTCATGGAGCACAGCTCATTAAAGCCTTTGTCTGATAATTTCAACATCTTGGTTATCTTCATTTTGGCGTCTGTTGTCTTTTTGACAGTTGGTCACATTTTTTCTGGTTCTTTGTCTACCATGTAATTTTGGTTTGTATCTTAGACATTTTTGGTATACTAAGTCACAAGCCTCTGGAGGGTTTTTATTTTTAAAAGCAGCAATCATTCTAATTAGATTGAACCTATTCTGCCTTACCATTTGTGGGAAGGGGTTCCAGTATTGTTGTTTGCAAAACCATTGTTATATTGGTTTGGGTCTGTCTCATGCATGTGTATATCAGGGATTGGTCTGGGACTTAGTGGTTTATAGTTTAGTTATAGACTATACACATACATAATAAACTACATGTATAGACAAACTGTTTATCTTATATAGTTTGGTGGTTTTTATTTTACTTCTCAAAGCCTTTGCTGTTTTGCCTGTTCTGTGCATGCACAGATTAGGGGTGAGCCTGGAACTTATGTCACTTCATACACAGAACTAGTGGGTGCGTTTTCAGCTCTCTCACCTCTCTAGAATTTCCCTCACTCTCCAACTACCAATGGTCCTTTTTCCTGGTCTTCTAGGTAAAGATAGGGCTTCTTAACAGTTGGAGCCACCTGTGCTGCCATGTAGTTCTGTGAAACTGGGGCTGCCCTTGGGAAAAGACATTAAAAGAAGAGAAAGAAAAAAATATTCCAACCTAAATCCAATCCTTGACCCTGGCAGTCCTTGCCCATCCTGTCCACCCATTCTTTAGGCCACAAGGTCCACTTTTCCTAGGTTCCTTAACCAGAATGAGCTTTCTCTGGGGGTGTTAGGTGCTTATGCTGCCATCCATTGCTACAGTGCTGAGCCATCCTCAGAGCAGGGTCAGAAGAGAAAAAAATAAAGAATGGAAAGAAATAACCAAAAATGGTCTGTTCACATAAAATGTCAATGCTTTTAGAAACAGACAACCAGATTACTATTGCTCCGGTGACTGAACTGATTCAGTTTGCTTTGCGATCAGAACAAATTAGTCAACATCCCTGGATTTCAGATTGCCTTGTTAGAAGAGTTAGGGAGCGACATATGAACATATCGAATTAGATGGTCACATGAAGAGAGACTTCAAATAATTAGACTATCTTCTGTAATGTATTTTCTTTCAAAAGCAGAAAGATGATGAAAGAGTAAACTGGAAGAGTAAATGAAAGTGGAAAAAGGACTTAAAAAAAAAAAAACCTACAAAAACCAAAACCCACTTTGACAAATAGTGTGTAAGCTTTAAGGAAACTGTGGGGAACCCTACAATTGTTTTAGGAGTTTAGGCTCATAGTTGCTTGAGGCACAGTGGGGATGCTGGGGCTGTGAGCTTTAACTTGCCTCAAGTTGGGAAATGGCAGTTGTAGAGCACCTAAGGGTTAAAATCTGGAGACTTGGAGAAAATTAAGATGTTTCCAAAAACATACTATCAAAAAGAAAATGAGATTTTCTTTGATCCTGATGTTAATCCATGTCAACATTCAACTTTTTCTTTGACACCAAAAGGAAAGAACAATGATAAAACCAGGATGATCAAAGATATTTCCTTAATTTATTTTTTCCAATCTCAGAAATCAGCAGTTTAAACTAAAAGTCACTTTAAAATATGGTAGGGTACATAACTGATATTAAGCTAGCCAGGAAGGAAAACTATGCTCCCTAGAGAAAAATTTATTAAGAACCAAGTCACAAGAATAAAATAAAAATCTGAAAAGCATATGAATACTCATTATTTAATTAACATTTATTAAACACACCACCAACGTTCCAAGTACAAAAAAGAAAATCAATTCACACTGAAATTAAAGAACTGCTCTGTTCCTTGATACTGGTTCTTTACTTAATAAAGCGTTTACGCCCACAATTTCTAGGCTGAGAACCCATCAAAGAAGGGAGAAGAAAAAGGTAGGAGAAAAATCTACATATTGCATGAAATAAAATAGGAAAAGCACCTTTATGTATCTTGATAACTTATTATTTTTAAAAGGAAGATCTTGCTTGTAAAGAAAATTACTTCTATTTTCCTGATCCTGATTACCAAGTCACTTACCTGAATACCAGAATTCATTATCTGAATACAATTTCATGATCTTACCTGAATGAAACCAATTTACTGGGAAACCATACAAAATGGCTGTGAGAATAACTCATAGATATACACAGTCCATGCAATGATATAAGTTGGAAACATATGGTTCTTTCTCAAAGAAATTTTTATTTTCCTAGGCTTCAATTAGGTACATTTTCCTCTACACGATTTTCCCTAGCAGATTTTCTAGTTCTCCTAAATTCTAGCCAATTCCAAAAAAGCCTCACTAGGTTTGGTTGAAATCTGATTTGATCAACTTATCAAATACATTCTGAGTATCTAGTTAGAAACCAGAGACATGAAACATACTAGAAGTTCTTTCCTAATGGAAAAACTCCATTCTATTTTCTCTTACTGGAAATAAATAAAATTTATCAATTTTCATGTTTTCCCCCTATGTTGTCTTTTTTGCTAGCTTAAAATCAACCCACACTTCCTTCTGTAAAAATATTAATCTACAAAGATGGTAAAAGGCTATGTAATCACCCATTTCACAAGTATGACACAGTAGGAGACTGATTATAATCCGAATTCCTTAAAAATACTAACTCTTCAGCCCCATACTAATCTACTGAATCAAAATCTCAGGAATATTTTTTAATTATTTTTTTCCCTTGAAAAATAAGCTTATGTGAGAAAACTTATTAGGAAGACAATGTGAGATGCAAGGAGAAGATGACCATCTACAAGCCAATGAAGCCTCAGAAAAAAGCAACTCTGCTGACACCCTGATCAGTCTAAGCCTCCAGAAGTGTGAGAAAATAAATTTCTGTTGTTAAAGCCACTTAGTCTGTGGTATTTGTTACAGAACCCTAGCAAACCAATTATATAGGATTCCTGAAAATACGCAGAATCCTAAGCCTCCTTAGCCTTACAGAGTTAATTTCTAGAAGTTGTTGGCCCAGAAATTTGCCTTTTAATCACACACCACAATAAAGTCTGCTTTATACAATCAAGTCTGCAAACTACTTCTTTAAAATCTATTGTGATATCAAGTGTGTTAACTCATGCAAAGATAACAAAAGAACCATCAAATCTGATTCTTATTCTTAAAGGCCTTACAATTGAGTTAGTCCAAATATTGATAAGAAGTAAGAGAATGGGGTGCCTGGGTGGCTCAGTCAGTTAAGAATCCAACTTCAGCTCAGGTCATAATCTCGTGGTTCAAGAGTTAGAGCCCCAGTTTGAGCCCCACATTGGGCTCTCTGCTATCAGTGCAGAGCCTGCTTCGGATCCTCTTTCTCTCTCTCTGCCCCTCCCCTGAACATGCTCTCTCTCAAAAATAAACATTACAAAAAAAAAAAAAAAATTAGAAATAGGAGACTAAAGAGCTCCAATTTGCAGCCATCTCAAAATGTTAAGGGTGGAGAGTCTAACAGAAGACCGCCGACAAAATCAGCTGGGAGAAACAACAAAAATAAAAACCACAAAAACTGCAGAAATTGAAGTTGGCAAAGACCATACAATGGCCCTTATAAGGGTAAAAATAGACATTACAAAATATCTGTAGGGGACAATAAAACTATAGAAGGTAATCTAACAGTAAAAAACAAAACAAACAAACAAACAAAGAACTGAACAGAGCTTCCAGGACTGAACAGAACTTCTGGGACTGGAAAATACAAACACAATTAAAAGCAAAATGGACGGCCATAACATACAAAACAGATGAAGAGAAGTAAACTAGAATATGGGTCAGAAGAAATGATACAGAATAATGCATGGCAAGACAAAAACAACTGGAAAACACAGAAGACAGGTTTTAAACAGAGAAGGCACAGGAAGTCTGCTGTGTTTGATGACAATCGCCACTGAGGAAAAGAGAATGGCACAAGAGGCAGTATGTGAAGTAGTATTGAGACTTCCTTAGAACTAACAAAAGACCAGATCTAGATTTAAAGAGCTGAATAAATCTCAAACAAGATTAATAAAAAATTCATATCCAGACAATAATTAAACTTCATAAAACGAAAACAGATCAAGAGATTTCTTTTAAAGCTTCAATATTTAGCTTGATGGCTGACTCAAAAGCAACAGGGGAAGTTTGAAGAGAGTAGAAAAATATCTCTAATGAAAGATAATAAAGGCCAAATCAGAACTTTATATTTAGCAAAAGTATCTTTGCAGAATGAGGGCAAAATAAAGGTATTTTCAGACACAGAAACCATAAGCAAGTAAGCCACCGGGGGGGGGGGGGGCTCACAAAATTAAATTCTAAAACATGTCAGGTGGAAAGAAATTTATTCCAGATGGTAAGGCAAAAAAGAATACAGCCAAGAAGGTGATATATGTGTACGGGTAACTACAATACTGACTACCTAAACAATAAAGTCTTGCAGAATTAAAGGACATTTTGGTACATGACAACAGAATTAAAGCACATAACACACATGATCATAGTAGGCAAATTGGACATTAGAGTTGTTTAGTTATTAGAACATAAAAACTAAACTTTAATCCTAAAACTTACTTTCATAAACCATCCATGTTCATGGATTCTGTGGGTCAGGAATTTGACAGACAGGATACAACAGGGATGGCTTGTCTCTGCTCCATTAAGTTTGGGGCTTGCTTGGAATCACCTGAATTTGCTTACTCATGTCGGACACTTGATGCTGGCTGTAGGTTGGTGACCTCAGTTTCTCCATGTGGACTAGTTTAGGCTTCCTCATGAACATGATGTCTGGAATCCAAGGGTAAACTTTTCAAGAGGGAGAGAGCTAGTAAGAGAGAGTGAGAGAGGGCCAAGTAGAAACCACATAGCCTTTTATGACCTCAGCTCCAAAGTTACAGTTACATATGATGCATTTTGTTATACAAGTTAATGTTATATTAGATAAATTCCTGTTCAGATTCAAAAAGAGTGAAAATAGATGATCTCTTAATGGGGTTTGGGGAGGTTGAAGAGCATATGAGATTGGGAATATTGCTGGGGCCATTTTTGGAAACTATAATCAGCAAAAGATAATGATTAAGTTTAGTCTGGCTTAATCTGAATGTACATATTGTGATACAGGGTAATCATCAAAAGACAAAAGTAACTAAACTAGAAAAGAAAAAAAAGTATGTATAGTTTAGGAAAAGAGAACCTGTATTATATATATTTAAAAAAGGATTTAACATAAGGAACTAGTTAAGTAGGTTTTGGGAGAATTGAAAATACCAACAAGGGATACAACTACTAAAAGGAAAGGGTGAGATTATTAGCACCTGAAGCCTTTAGAAGAGATACCATGCAAAGCGCCAGAGAAAGGCTAGAGCCTAAAAACCAACCAGAACTACTAGAAGACAAGCCACTGTTGAGGCGATGCTGACAACATCAGGAAGCAAATGGCAAGGGTAAAAAGTCTCTTCTCCCTTTCTCCAGCATTCCAATCCTTCTCCTAGTGCCACTTATTTGTGGAACCTAAAGGAAGCCAAATGGCAAAAGAGATATGCAGTTTGCAAAGTTTCAGAATACAAAAGTGTGTCTAGGGTTGAGAGATAATGTTAGTAATTGGCACATATAGAATTAAAAAACTACATAAAGGGGCACCTGGGTGGCTCAGTTGGTTAGGTGTCTGACTTCAGCTCAGGTCATGATCTCATGGTTTGGGAGTATGAGCCTTGCTTTGGATCCTCACTTCAAATCTTCTGTCTCCCTCTCTCTCTGCCCCTCCCTCACTTGCTCTCTCTCAAAAAACAAAAACAAAAACAAAAAACAAAAACAAAAACAAAAAACAAAAACAAAAACAAAACCTACATAAAACAAATTTTAAAAGGCAAGAAAATAGAGAAAAATAATCATAGAACTGGCTAGACAAAAACAAACACAAATAAAAAACCAAAAACACCAAGCCAAATCCAACCCCATGTCAGAACTAAACACAAATATATCAGCATTAAATGTACATTGCCTAAGTGTTTCAGTTAAAAGACAAAGATTATCAAATTGGGTTAAAAAACTCCCAAAATCCAAACTCCATGTTTAGAAATGAAGAAATACTCTTGTAAAAAAGCTGAGTTGAAGAACTCGTAATGAAAATATATTTTAACTAAATATTAACTATATTATATATCAAAACTTGGTGAAATATGGATACAACAGTAATACAGAATATCATATAATTACATTATAGTAATATAGAGATACTTATAATTTTTAAATGTAGGGGTACCTGGGTGGCTCAGTTGGTTAAATACCTGACTCTTGATTTTGGCTCAGGTCATGAGCTCATCGATCATGGGTTTGAGCCCCACATTGGACTCTGTGCTAACAACGTGAAGCCTGCTTGGGATATTCTGTCTCTCTCTCTCTCTCAAAAATAAATAAAACTTAAAAAAATTTTTTTAATGTATATGTGGGAAGATAGGTTGAAAATCAAGGAGGTAAGCATCCAGCTCAAGAAGTCAGAAATAAAAAATAGAAAACAAAACAAAACAGGAAAAAGTAGTATTAGTAAGAGCAGATAATAATAGAATAGAAAGCAAAAGTACAACAGGATTAACAAAAACAAAATCTGGATCTTAGAAAAGACTAAACACTGTCCTTATTTGAAGATTACACAGAATATCCATATTAATTTGCAAATAATTTACAAGAGCCAATAGAGTTGAGTTTCCAGATACAGAAGCAATACAAAAAATTGTATTTCACACATAATCAACAGTTAGGATAGAAAGTGGGCTAGATAATTTGAATTAACATTCTCACTTGAGAATATTTAGAAAAGGTGTACAAAGTATACTCAAAAAATGTTGGATGGCATAGGAGAGCTATGTTAGTGAATGATCAGCCTAAAATCTGGAAGAAAATAGAAATTCAAAGAAGTGAACCATTCATTTGGACCACTTGTGCCCTTGGGGCTTTTGCAGATAAGAGTCCACTGAAAAGGTAAGGAGAGTTAAAGGACTACGGATTGAAAGAATCCACTGCCAGCCAAGAGGTGGAGGCCCTGGTAACCCTAACCTACACTTTGCAACTCAACTCTGAAAGTTTGCAGGAGTAAGGGTAAACAGGAAGTAGAGGACTAGTAGTCTACAGCTCAGCTTGGAGTCACACGGATAAGTCATAAAATTTTGACTGTGAAATTAGTCTTGAAATACCAGTGCCCAAGTGACTCTGTGGAGGATGAAAATACTGTGCAGGACATCAAGTTATTTTTACAAGCAACTTTTCAAATATGATATTGGCATACAATTAAAGATAACCCCCCACACGCAAGGATATAAGATAAAGATTAGCTGAAGCAAAAGAAAAATAAAAAGACCCACAGGAGGGTTTCAGATTGGGATTTAAACAAGAACATAAAATAATAATAAGGCTATTCATGTTCAGGTAGATAAAAGACTGAAAATTTCAAGAAGACAACAGGAAACTCCAAGAGCGACAGATTTGCATATTTGCAATTAGAAATTTGAGAACTGAAAATACAATGGGCTAAGAATAACCAAGACACTCTTATAGAACAATAAGTAGGGAGAACTTGTTCTGATAAATATCAGAAACTATATATCAGGTATAGTGGTGAAACTCTATACTAGCACAGGGATAGAAAAGAAGAAACAAAAAAATTCAGAGATGTACACATTAATGGATATATGACTTTGGTGGCACTGCAAAAGAGAACATACTTTAGTAAATGGTGGTGAGGCACTTCACAGCTTACACAAAATTAATTCTTCATGAATTGAAAGCTGAAAACGTGAAAGACAAAGCTAAAGCCTTTAGAAGACAGTATATAGAGTACCTTCATGCCCTTGGATTGAGAACAATGTCTTAAGCAACTCCCAAAACACACTAACCTTAAAACAAAAACACTGATTCTTCTTAGTACTCAACCATTATGAAATTCTTTTTAGTAGATAACATCATAAAGAGAAGGAAAATATTTGGAAAGAAATAGCTAACAAAAAACAGGATTTATGAAGATCTTCTACAAATCAACGAGGAAAAAGACTGCTAACACAACAGAAAAATGGGCAAAATACTTGAAAAGATACTTTGCAAAAAAGAAAGCCAACAAACTTAGAAAAAGGTGCTCAATTGTTAGGGAAATGCAGAGTAAAACTTCAATGACATACAACTGCAAATTTCACCAGCCTGGCAATCTGTTTAACACGTGTTGAGCAAAAATGGAAATATAGGATATCTCTACTGCTAAGGCAAAACTCTGTTACTATCTAATAAAATTTAAGATGTAAACACCTATGATCAAACAATCATATACCTTAGTTGCACTAGGAAATACATATGATAATGTTCATTGAAGAACTATAATTGCCCCAAATTAAAAACATCCCAACTGTCCACAGTCAATATAATAAATTGTGGTATTAATGCAAAGGTAAATTCCATAACCATGTTAATTAACAAACTGTGGCCATAAGCTACAACATGGATGATTCCCAAGTTGAATGAAAGCAGCAGCCACAAAAAAAAAAAAAAAAAAAAAAAAAAAAAGTCTGATTCCATTTATATAAAGCTCAAAACCCATCAAAAATAAACTATCTTGTTTAAGTGCATGATAGGTGGTTAACAATATAAGTAAAAACAAAGAATTATCACAAATGGTAGGATAATGGTAATTGCTGGAGGGTATGTGTAGGGAAGCTGATTGTGATTGAGAAGGGACTATCAGGGACATTTCTGGGCTGCTGTCAAATATGATTGATAGCTGATTATACAGGCACTCACTTTATTTTTTAAATGTTTATCTTATTTTATTTTTTTTTTAATTTTTTTTTTTTTCAACGTTTATTTATTTTTGGGACAGAGAGAGACAGAGCATGAACGGGGGAGGGGCAGAGAGAGAGGGAGACACAGAATCGGAAACAGGCTCCAGGCTCTGAGCCATCAGCCCAGAGCCCGACGCGGGGCTCGAACTCACGGACCGCGAGATCGTGACCTGGCTGAAGTCGGACGCTTAACCGACTGCGCCACCCAGGCGCCCCGGAAATGTTTATTTTTGAGAGAGAGTGCATGTGTGCTTGAGAATGGGGGAGGGGCAGAGAGACAGGGAGACAATCTGAAGCAGGCTTTCTGCTGTTGGCACAGGGCTTGATGCAGGGCTTGAACTCACCAACCATGAGATCATGACTTGAGCTGAAGTCAGCCGCTTAACTGACCGAGGCACCCATGTGCCTCAAGCACTCACTTTAAAATTAATCCTTAAACTGTGTACTTATATTCTATATATTCTTTTGTACATATATTTGAATATGTATTTCTCAACTTAAAGTTAAGAAATGCCAAGAGAAAAATGAACACTGAAAATTACCTATTGAATACTTACTCTGATCTCTAAGATTTCAACTTCCTGATTTGTTTTGAATTTGTTAAAATAGTTAAATCCATACCTAGTGACTGTATACAAAATGATTATTTATAATCACAATGAATTTTTGTAATTTAAATTTTTCTTCCATCATGGAATTATTTGAGATTTTTCCTTAAGTTCTCAAGAGAAAAATTTTGTTTTCATTTTTACTATTATTTAATAGTGGAGTTTAAACATTGCCGACCTTTTTGTGCCTCATCACTGGTACCACCAGAAAGTGTTACAATAGTTAAAACATAAAAACAAAGATATACATCTATTTCCAAATTCTAGCTTTGGGACCATTCAGAGGAAATTACTGAGTACCACAACTGTTTTGAACTTTAAAAAGGATTATACTTTGGGGCACCTGGGTGGTTGAGTCGGTTGAGCAGCCGACTTCAGCTCATCTCATGATCTCACAGTTTGTGAGTTCGAGCCCCATGTCCGGCTCTGTGCTGACAGCTCAGAGCCTGGAGCCTGCTTTGGATTCTGTGTCTCCCACTCTCTCTGACCCTACCCCGCTCACTCGCTCTCTCTCTCTCTCTCTCAAAAAATAAACATTAAAAAAAAAATTTTAAAAAGGACTATACTTTAGACAACTGCAACCAATAATGTGAGATTTAACCAGATCTTCTAGATTTTACATGGTTATTATTTTCCCCCAATTGTTTTAACAGAATTTCCAGAATCCAAAAGCACTTTGAGGTAATGTTCCTCTATACCCAGTGACTGTTGTATCTCCATGATTGCAAAACTTGAAAATTAGAAAACACCAAAGTAACACCACTCATAAAACGAATAGCAAAACTGGAATCTCTGGAGTCAACCATGGAACAAGATTTACAAAGATACTGTCAAATATCTTAATTTATTTTTAATAAGTAAAAAATGACTCAGTGGTATCATACAAAATCAAATAATTTTTGCACCTGGTATTTTAACCACCCAAAGTGATCTCATGGTACAGAGATAAAACAGATAATAGAAAAAACAAAACAAAACAAAACCCTGTCATTAACTTCACCATGGCTTTCCCGCTTAGAACTAAATAGAAATTAATGGCAATAACCATTACCTACAGGGGGAAAAATGATGAAATGATTTCAGGTTTAATCATAAAATGAACTTAATCCTGTTGGTTTTGTTTGTATCTATTAAAGCACTAATTACTATAAATAAAAGCTGATAGTATGGTTCCAAATTTACTTCTGAAGAGATGTGGAGATTTAGATAAAATATAAGCATATCTATCATACAAAGGAAATTGAAAGTGGGGAAGAGGCTTCTTACAGAAAAGTCCTTTTATTATTGCTAGCCTCAAGAATTCCAAGCCATAGAGCTCTGATGTTCCTGAATTCAACTTTAAGAAATTAATTTTAAACATTATACTTGAACAAAAATTACTTATTTCAAAGGTATCCATTTCCTTTAAACTCAACCTGTCCACTTATCCTTGCCTCCAATGCAGAATATACTTTTATTCATACAAACTTACCCTCCACTCCCAAATATGTTTTCCCAACTGGATACTTTTACAAAAGAATAAAGCAATACAGGTGGTTAACAAAGTAATTTCAACTATTTATAAATGAAATAAAAGGAAAGTTAAGTAGAGAGTATAAAAAGATACCAGAGAGGAGTAATACTGATGTGAATCTAGTCTTTAGTTTATCAAAGTACTTATTAATGGTCTGAACAGGAGATCAGAAGAGAAGCAGCTAGAGGGAAATGACTTCCTGTGGTTATAAAATGCCAACTGCTTTAGAATGCATGATAGCTTTGGAAATAAAAAAAACACTTGCTGTTTTTACCAAGTTTACAGCGAGAGTACATTTTATGTCATTTTAATGAAAGAATTTATAATGATTATCTGCAATATCTCCTATCAGAAAACAGAAAGATTCTATCAACAAAGACCTAAAAAAATAAATTTTTATCTTTGTCAACGCCCTTTCTGGGAATGCAGAATAAAATATGTTTCCCTTTAAAATAAAATATTTTTTTCTGTCCATTAGGTTGTTGGAAGAAAAAAAAAATCAAGACTCAACTAGTAATGATTTTTTTTTTTAATTTCTAGTTTTCATCTACTTCTAAGGATACTCCCTTTACAAGACCTTTTAGTCTTCTATACTATGACAGTCAGGTTTAGAGTTCCAAATAAATAAAATAGCCACATTAGAAGGCATACTGAAGAATCAAAGGATTAGCTGCATTTATCTGTTCACATTTAATCCAAGTTAACATTTGTCATCCGACCTACTGCTCATGGGTTACAACACTGATGTTATCAACAAAGATCCTGATTTTTGCGAGACAGTGATATTAACAAACTCTGGTTAAATTAGCAGAGGTTCAGGACAGTAAACTGTACCTGTACAATTTAAAATGTCTACTCTTCATCCACTGCTACAATCTCTCCTCTTCCCACTGGTGTTAAACTCAAAGCCTAATTATGAGAGGTGCAGGGTGCCAAACACTATTTGTATGGAAAAACTGGGCCTCAAATAGTGCACAAAAAGAAACTCATAAAATAAGATTAAACTTCTTGGATATTTGCATTTGTTACTTTCAACTTCTTGATCTTTTATCTCTTCTGGTGATGTATACATACATTTTTTTCTTCTTCTCATCCAGAGGTTAACACACTAATTTTTTGTAAGCATTATAAAATAGCAGTCCAGTTCAAAATTGCTTGTGATCATATCCACATATGAAGCACTAGACAAGTATATATTATATTCCAAAATGCTTTACAATTCTTCACTGTAGTTTTCTACGACGTTTCCCTTAAATTAAGGCTTCATCAAAGAGAAATCCATAATACTATGAGTTAATATTTTCATTCCTGAATTAAGTGCAATCTTTTCAAAATCAAGTAGTCCTGGAGTAAATTTAAGAGAACTTCTGTTAATCAGTGTCATGACTAAAGTAGTATCTCACTGGAGGTCCAGGCAAATCTTCATCTCCATCAGTGTCTGGAGCAAATGACACAGTAAGATCTACATATTTCTTTTCAGTAGAAGGTTTCACAAGTTTATGCATTCTAAGAAAAATAATCAAGGACAAATGATTTAGTAAATTCTATAAAATGAAGAGTGATTTGCTGTTTAATGTTGCCCAGAGAATCTGGACTTATGTCTAGACTTTACATTTATTTTTAAATCTAAGAATTCATCTGCTTTCATATATTATAATTTTTCTTTACTAAAAGCACTAAACTCAAGATATTCATCTACCTAACAGTGAATCAATTTGGAGCACTGCTAGTACTGATAAAGAATAGGTACCATTTGTTACAAGACAAAACAAACAAACAAAAAACCCCACACACAAAACCAAAATGTAAACAATGTTTTTAAAAATGAATTATCCTCTGGCGCCTGGGTGGCTCAGTCGGTTAAGCATCCGACTTCGGCTCGGGTCATGATCTCACTGTTTCCAAGTTTGAGCCCCGCATCGGGCTCTGTGCTAACAGCTCAGAGCCTGGAGCCTGCTTCAGATTCTGTGTCTCCCTCTCTTTCTAGCCCTCCCCTGCTCACACTCTGTCTCCCTCTCTCCCTCTCTCAAAAATAAATAAACATTAAGAAAAATGAATTATCCTCATACTCCCTTATAGAGTGTGGAGGCATCAAAAATTCTTCTCAAGCATTTCTATGTGAAAAGTAAAAAGCAAACTAGATTTAAATCTTCAAATATAAGCTAATCACAGCGAAAGACATTCTTAAGTTTTACCTTTGTCTTATATCCCATGTATATCCCATTCACTAAAAAAACTTTTTTATTGCTATTGTCACTGATACCGTCTTAAATCAAATCATCATCTATATATCCTCAGATTACTGGATTAGCTTCGAGCCAGCTGTCTCCTACCTCCAATCTCCGCTGTTGCCAGAATCCTCTTAAAACGTAAATTTGATTTCACTCTCTTGCTTAATAATATACTTATACCATGTATCTATCTCACGCTAAACTCTCAACTATGTAATCTATTTAATCCTCAATAATAGTTCTTTCCATTTTACAAAGGTATTTTGTCCCACTTATACCTTCTCATTCTTACCATCTCATCCTTGAGTCAATCCAGAATACTGATTTCCCAAATAGATCATGCATACTTTTTATTAGCTGCATGCTTTTGCAAAAGCTATCACTTTTGCCTGATATCCTTTTTCAAAGGTAGTTCAAATGAAATCTAGCCTAAGGTGAAGTTTTAAGTAGTGCCTACAGTATTCTGTAAAAATCTTTATTATACTGATTATTCAATTACATTTTAATGATTAACATGTCATTTTCTCACAGTAGAATGGGAATTCCCTGAGGGTACAGGCTACTTGATAAAGAGGTATAATGACAAAATATTAACAGGAGTAACATTTATGGAATAGTTCTTGGTTGCTATTACATTGCTAGTCTTTACTATTATTTCAATGTTTAATAGCTATCGGCACAATCGTTTCCATTTATGGATCAAGAACTAAGTTTCAAAAAAGTTCAGTAAGCTCCTCAATGTGACAAAACAAGTAAGTAGCTGGGGATGTATGTGAACCCAGATCTTTCCAAAGCCAAGCTTATCTAGCCACTTGATAGGTACTTAGTACTTATCTGCTAAATGAAAACTGTAATAAAATGAAAAATAACATTCACAAAGTTTATCATGCTGGAGATGGCGAATACTGGCCAACTCTATAAAGCACTTATTGTGAATTATTTGCAGCAAATTTTAAATTCCACGCATTCTACTCTCATCTAGGCAGCACACAGTAAATTCTATTATTCACATATCCAAGAGATACTCAGGGATTCTAATGACAAAATAATATAAGGCAAAATAACCTTTCTCTATGTAATAGTGATTTTGTTTCTTAAAGTACAGATCATTAAGCCTGGATTATAATAACTAAAAAGTGATTAATCTCATTAATTGGTGATTATAATTAAAACTGCATATAGGTTAAAGCACCTATCATGCAGATTCATTTATTCATATGACAAATATTTTTATGCTAATTTTTATTAAAAAACCAAACATTTTTAATTACGGTATAATTCATATAACATTGCATTAGTTCCAGGTATACAACACAATTGTTTGATATTTGAATATATTACAAAATGAATGACAAATATTTATTGCTGCCAGGCATTGTTGTAGGTCCTTGAGATACATCCACGACCAGATCAATTATAGAGTCCTGCATCTGTGAAGGTTACATTCTAGTGGGTAGGAGACAGAGAAGCATAAACATATTTAAATAGGGTTCAGGGAGGCCTCTTTGGAATAATTAGAGCAAAAGTCCCATGCAGGAGCATGACTGGACTATTCAAAAAAATAGCTGGAAGCTAGCACAACTGGAATATTGTGAGCAAGTGAGACAAGTAGGAATAAAACTTAGAGTGGTAATTGAGAAGCAGGGCCTTGCAGACCATTGCTGAGACTGGCCTTTTTTGTTCCCTCTGTTCCTTTAGGTCTCTGCTCAAATGCCGCCGTATCTGGTGAGAATGTGACAGGCAGAGGGAATACATGAACTACTCAACATACCACAGCAACTTAACACTCCTTATTCTGCTTTATTTTCTTCACAGTGCTTATCACCATCTGATATACTTATCCAGAGGCTTGCATACTTGGTTATGCAAACTCAATTAGGGCATGGACTTCACTTTGCTCACTGCTGTATCCCTACTGCCCACAAAATACCTGGCACATAGCAGGCACTCTTCAAAAAAATCTGTTGAGTGAATGAAAGTAACAATTTGGCATTTTTGTTTTATACTTCAGTCTCATAAGCCTGGTCATTATGTGTTTCTACTTTTATGTGGTGTATTAACCAATCGTGTTTCTAAGCTTATTAACTTATAAACTGAATCTGAACTAAAAAAAATTCACAAGGATATGTGAATCCTATGAATCTCTCTTGAGAGGTAGCCTGTTGAGTTTGGTACATTTACTATCTTTATTACAGCCATTACACAGGAGTAAATCACATACTTTTTTCTCAACTTTGATAATCTCTATATTTGATTTTCCAGTGGGCATCCACCTTATGTTTTAATTGTTGTGAATCTTCTGGTATAATGGTCATTACTTACGTTAACTTCAATCTTTTTGCATGACCAGGCATTACAGGGACATAAAGCATTTTGACTCCCTGCACCACCATCGTTGGTTCAATTCCATACTTCTCCTAAATGTGAAGAATACCCAAAAGAGAAACAATAAGAGCTATGTCCAAATATAAAATGCTGGGTGACAATGTTTTACAATCAGTAAAAGGACAGCAAACAAACTTCTGCTAAATATTATTCATGAAAACCTCCAACTAATGAACTAAGTAAATAAGTGTCTCACTTTGACTGCATTTATGAAATCCAAGAGGGTGAAGTCTTCTTTTCCATGTACAGTCCATCTGTCCCAAATTGTAAATGATATTCCATTTCTGTTGTAGAAAAATATTAAAAACAAAACATCTTAATTTTTTTCCCTTTAGTAATAATAAAAAAACCCAGAAGTCCATTATTTGTGATTTAGCTACATAATGATATAGGGGAAAAAGAAAAATACAACTTATCGCCCCAAGACACCACACAAGGTAACCGCTTTTTTTTTTTAAGTTTATTTATTTATTTTAAGGGGGTGGGGAGAGGAAGGGCAGAGACAGGGGAAGAGAGAATCCCAAGCAGGCTCCACACTGTCAGTGCAGAGCCTGATGAGGGGCTTGAACTCACGAGTTGCCAGATCATGACCTGAGCTGAAATCAACAGTCAGATGCTTAACTGAGTCACCCAGGCGCCCTCAAGGTAACCACTGTTATCAGTACCTTGTTGACCCTTCCAGTGTCTCATAATGAATCTATGTGTCTTAGTGAAACCATTCTCTCTCTCTCTAAATGGCTGCATGGGTTTCCTGTGTGGATGTTCTAGTCTATCACTGTTTCAATCTTTGGCTATGATAAACAAGGCCAGAATAAATACCTTATAAATGTACTATTTGAGATGAGTGCAAACGTATCTGTAAATTTGACATATAGCACATTTCCCTTACTATGGATTACACTATTTTATACTCTCATCGGTAATATATGAGGAGAGGGCTTTCACATTCTTGCCGAGATAGATGTTTTCAAATTTTTGGTTGTTGTTAATCTGAAAGTGAAAAATGGAGGTCCAGGGGAATTGTTCTGCTCTGTCACATAGTTTTTAGAACTAGATACTAAATCTCATGACATATTATTCAGACACCACAGTGGCTTCTAACTCACCTGAATTAGGAAAACATAGATGAAACAATAAGAAAGTACAATGCTAAATAATGTGGTAGATTAAATGTTGTGAGAGTTCTATGGCTAGTTTAGTCATAGATGCTTTGCATAAAGCAAAAGAATAAAATTGGACCACTATCTTACAACACACAAAAGTTAACTCAAGGATGACTGGCTGACTCAGTGTGGTAAAAGATGTGACTCTTGATCTCAGGATTGTAAGTCTGACCCCCATTAACTCAAAATGGATTAAATACCCGAACGTAAGACCTGCAACCATAAAACTCGAAAAAAACATAGTAGTTAGCTTCTTGCATCAGTCTTGGTGATAGTATTTTGGATTTTATTACAAAAGCAAAAGCAGAGAAATGGGACTACATCAAACTAAAAATCTTCTGCACAGCAAAGAAAACCATCAACAAAATGAAAAGGCAATCTACTGAATGGAAACAAATATTTGCAAATGATGTATCTGATAAGGGGTGAATATCCAAAATACATAAAGAACCATACAACTCAATAGCAAAAAACCAAACTATCTGATAAAAAAATGGGTAGACGATCTGAATAGAACTTTCTCAAAAAAGACATACAGATGGCCAATAGGTACACGAAAAGGTGCTCAACACCACGAAGTATCAGGGAACTGCAAATCAAAAAAACCCATAATGAGGTATTATTTCACACCTGCTAGGAAGGCTAGTATCAAAGAGTTAAGAAATAACAAGTGTTGACAGGAGAAAAAGAAACCCTTGTGCCCTGTTGGTGGGAATGCAAACTTGTGCAGCCACTCTGGAGAACAGTATGAAAGTTCCTCAAAATATTAAAAATAGAACTACCATATGATCCAGAAATTCAAACTTCTGGGTTTTTATACAAAAAAAAAAAATGAAAACAACTCCAAAACTTATCAGCACCTCCATGTTCACTAAAACAGTATTCATAACAGCTGAGATATAGAAACAACCTAAGTCCATCAATGGGTGAATGGATAAAGAAAATGTGACACACACACAGGAATAGAATTCAGCCATGAAAAAAAAAAAATTGTGTCATTTGCAACAACATGGATAGATCTTGAGGACATTATGGTAACTGAATAAGTCAGACAGAGAAAGACAAATACCTGTATGATCTTACTTATATGTGGAACCTTAAAAGAAAAACAAAACAAAACCCAAACTGAGCTCATAGATAGACAACAGATTGGTAGTCGCCGGAGGTGGGGGATGAGCAAAATGGGCAAAGGGAGTCCAAAGGTACAAGCTTCCAGCTTTAAGATGAGTTAGTCATAGGTATGTAATGTACAGCATAGTGCTTACAGTTAACTATACTGTCTAGTTGAAAGTTGCTAAAAGTAGATCTTAAAAGACTGTATCACAAGGAAAACAAATTTGCTAAATACATATGGTGATGATGTTGACTAAACTTGTTGTGGTTTATTTATTTATTATTATTTTATTTTAGAGAGAGCGCGTGAGTGGTGGGGGAGAGGGGGAGAGAGGAAGGAGAGGAGAAAGAAGGAGGGAGGGGGGAGAGAGGGAGGGAGGGGAGAGAGAGGGAGGGAGGGGGGAGAGAGGGAGGGAGGGGGGAGAGAGAGGGAGGGAGAGAGGGAGGGAGGGGGGAGAGAGAGGGAGGGAGAGAGGGAGGGAGGGGGGAGAGAGAGGGAGGGAGAGAGGGAGAGGGAGAGGGGGAGAGGGAGAGGGAGAAGAAGAGAGAGAGGGAGAAGGCATATCTTAGGCAGGCTCTATGCTCAGCGAGAGCCCAAGGTGGAGCTCTATCCCATGACCCTGGGATCATGAACTGAGATAAAATCAAGAGTCAGATGCTCAACTCACTGAGCCACCCAGGTGCGCCTGTGGTCATTTCTTAATACATACAGGTGTCAAATCACTGTGTTGCACACTTGGAACTAATCTAACACATGCCAATTTATGTCTCAATTGAAAAAAAAACAAATGCTTTATGAAGATGACATTTTGACTTTTTTGATTTTGTTTTTAAATAGAGAGAGAGACAGAGAGCATGGGTGGGAGAGGGGCAGAGGAAGAGGGAGAGAGAATCTTAAGCAGGGTTCACTTGGGGCTTGATCTCACAACATGCCCTGAGCCAAAATCAAGAGTTGGACACTTAACTGACTGAGCCAACCAGGCACCCTACTGATCTAATCCTGAGGTGATGGCAAGGATTTATTTTTTATTTATTTATTTTTTTTTAACTTTTTTTTTTTTTCAACGTTTATTTATTTTTGGGACCGAGAGAGACAGAGCATGAACGGGGGAGGGGCAGAGAGAGAGGGAGACACAGCATCGGAAACAGGCTCCAGGCTCTGAGCCATCAGCCCAGAGCCCGACGCGGGGCTCGAACTCACGGACCGCGAGATCGTGACCTGGCTGAAGTCGGACGCTTAACCGACTGCGCCACCCAGGCGCCCCGGCAAGGATTTAAATATATAGAAGAAAAGGGAGGAAAAACTATGACTTTTTCATTTTAGAAGGTAAAAATTTTATTTCATTCTAATTATGTAAGAGAAATAGACCTTCAAGCATACCTGATTTCAGTTCTTCTTACTTCAGATGTCTCTGTAAACACTATAATTGGAATGGCTAAGTTAAGGAAACAATTTTTGTAAGCTTCAAATGGATAGTCACCAGCTACTTTGATCATCTCCAATGCAACCTAGATAAAAGAAAGTGATCTGATTATACAAAGAGCCTAAAACTTTATGACTTCAAATGTATTTATTTAATTTTCTAATATTCCTCTCAAGCATTTTTCTGTAACGAGTAAAAGCAGCTACTGGACTGAAATAGCAAACTTCTTATAAATCTGTCTACTTTTATTCTTATACTTTCAAAATTTCAACTGTTCTATACATGGTGAACAAAATCATTAAAAAATTCACTTGATCATGTAATATTCCTATCATGGAAGACACTCAAACTCAAGAAATACACTAGTCTAAAGTCATTTAATAAAGGGGCAGATAATTATGTAGCTTCTAAGTATAACACTGTAGTACAGCATAATGACTAGGGCCACCCTAAAGATTCTGAATTATTAAGGAAAGATTAAATTTTAAGAAATCTGAATAACAGGAATTGCGTTTTTTTTAAGGCAAAGAACTGAACTCCAATATAATCAAAGAGCAACCATTAAAGCAGTTCATTTTATTCAAGAAAAAGAGTACCTGTTTCATATGGAGGATACAAGAATGACTAAAAGGCTTATTGTAAGAAAAATTATACTGTTTTGACAAAAGGTAATTTTTTTAATGTTATTTTTGAGACAGAGAGCGCAAGCAGGGGAGAGGCAGAGAGAGAGAGAGAGAGACAGAGAGAGAGAGGAAGGGAGGGAGACACAGAATCCAAAGCAGGCCCCAGGCTCCACACTGTCAGCACAGAGCCTGACACGGGGCTTGATCTCATGAACTGTGAGATCATGACCTGAGCTGAAGTTGGATGTTTAACCGACTGAGCCACCTAGGTGCCCCGAAAAAGGTTAACTTTTATGTTAAAATGTTTGTATATCTGTTAACCTTCAAACTGTGGTCTAATGTATTTTTAGAAATATCTTGAAATTTAAAATTATAAGATCAATATATATCCCTTCTTCTCTAAGATCTGAGTGACTGGCTAGGGTGGTATAATGGAGAAGACAGGTTAAGAGGCAATGAAAAAGAAGCATTTCCATTCAAAGAATAAACTCACCAGGCCAGAAACGGCAGCAGTGGATGTTGCTATAGCAGGTATAATTTTACCAGCTATGCGCTTTGTTTTGAAACGGTCAGCTGGTTCAATGTTATACATTTTGGCACGAAGATTTGATGCAGCTGTGATGAAATCTATGTGTCCATTGTGATCATCATCTTTTTCAAATGAAAGCACCGCCATCTGAAGGTCACCTAATCATAACACCAGAAAAATAAAGTTTTGTAGTAACTTGTAAGGGTTTTTATTATTTATTTATTTTGAGAGAGAGCAAGCGAGCATGAGTGCAAGAGGTTCAGACAGAGGGAGGGAGAGAATCCCAAGCAGGCTCCATGCTCACAGCATGGAGAGATCCCATGAGCCATGAGATTATGACCTGAGTCAAAACCAAAGTTGGATGTTAAACCGACTATACTACCCAGGCATCCCTTGTAAAGGTTTTATTAGGTAAAAAGAAATGTGGATTCACTACTCTTAAATATTCCTTCTTTATGTTTTTAAATGACTGAAAAACACAAGTAAGATCTAGGAAATTAAAGTTACTGAAGAATATGGAAATGATATGGTACATGGCTTTGATTATCACTAAATCAGAGAAGTTTCTATATTAAAAAAACCTTTCTAAGAGACAGAAAATAAGAAAGCCATGTACCACATCTGCTGTTGTTTATGATTACAACAGTTAACATTGGGTACTATTCAAAAATTGATTCCATAAATATTACCCTGAAACATTTTGCCTCTGATAACTAAGAATAGGATTAGTTAATCCAATAAAAGTATGTATCTGAAATATTTCTACATTAGTGGTTCTCAAAAATCATTCTATAGATAGGTGTAGTTTGATATGTTACGAAATGAGAAAGTAAGAAATGGAAGTTAAGTTTTCTTCCAGAATTGTAATTACTAAATTAACACATCTATATTTTATTTGCAGGATAAATAGGTGGCTAGCCTAGGATGTTTTTTTTCCCCTGAATTTTACTGTCTGTGCACAACAATCCTGAAAGTTTGGCAACTACTGATTTATGTAAATAAAAGATGGTGAGCAGGTCTAAAATCCATGAGCGAATGACTGTTTTTAAGGAATAAAAGTTTGGTTTCCTTCTGTTTAAAACCATTTAGGTCAGATTGTATGTATTCCCTGTGTGTAACTATAAAGACTAAAAAGCCAAGAAGAAATCTGTCTATAGTTTTTTATCCTAGTGACTTAACTGGGTCTAAGTGTTAGTCTATATAGAACTCCATGCTGACCGTGCAGAGCCTGCTTGGGATTCCCTCTGCCTCTCTCTCTGCCGTTCTCTCACTTGTGCACACACGCTATCTCTCAAAAATAAATAAACATTAAAAAAAGAATCACACAGTACAACCTCAAGGACTAAAACAATCAGAACAACGACAATAAAGCAGACTTACAATTCAGCAAATGAGGGTAGGGCAATGGTGAAAAAAATAATGAATTTAGTCACAGTTAAAGATCAACAGTGACTTTCATATGATCACGAATTCAATTATCATCGTTAATATTGTAGCTATTATTTAGTCCCATAAGCTTTTGGGTGTAGAGTTAGTGAAAATAAAAATTCTTTCCAGTCCAAACCATTTTTATAAAGATTTCCCCTTACTTGTGGTGGCTTTATTAGATGAAATAGCCTTCTCTAGCTGGAAAATAGCGTTCCTCTCATCTTCACTGCTAATAGGAACCTGCTCCGGTTTCCTTGCAGTCTCATCTGTTTGAACAACCTTTAAATACATGGACATACATTATCATTAATGTTATCATATCTTATATCTAAGTTTGATTACCAGATCTGTTTTACTAAACAGATCACACACAGAAGATATTCCCTCTGTATAGTTTAGTCACATTATTAATTATTATGGTCCAATGTATTTTACACCTTCTGTTAGTAAATAATATTATTTATGTATTTGTTTTACTATCTATCTGCTCACATTGACATGTAAACAGGGAACAGGGATCTTTATGTTGTTCACAGAGAGAACTTCAAAATATCTAATACAAATTTGGTAGTGTTAAAATATTTACTGAATAGCTTATAAGATCTGAGCTCATATGGATCCCTTTTAAAATTTCCCGGCAAAATAAAGTTAATATTAATCAACAGTCTGTGATTCTGACAAATCTACTTGAAACCAAATTGCATAGCTCTAACTAGTGCAGAGCTGTTTTCTGTCTCTAAATAAATCATAAAATATATAAAATGGGCCTCTTTAAATATTTATTGATTGCTGACAAGAGGTTCTTTCCTAAAGAACATGTCTTCCTTCATATAGGTGCATGCTCAGAGCAGCACTTGCAAGTAATTTATCTTTAAGAAATTACTAATTAGACATTCCACAAGGGCAGTAAAGTTCGTATTTTCAAACTAAAAAACCATCTACATCATCACTAATTAAAAATACTATTTCTTTGTATTTTATACATTCAACTTGTGTTTTTACAGATTAAATATTATTGTAAGTATTTAGGAAATATTAAAGAGTTAAGGAGGCAGAAACTTTTATTTGTCAGAGTAACTAGTTGATATTTTTGGTATCTGTTAACTAGAAGTGCCAGACTCTGAAGTTTCAGTGTGAGTTGCTTCAAGAAGTTGTGAAAAGCTCATTAATTCATGTTAAAACTAAAACTGTATGTAGCTAAATTGCTCAGGACAATTTATTACACCAAAACTCTGGTATAGAAAGAAGCAACTGAAGCCACAAAACACTGCAGAGCTATTAACACCAGAAAAGTTATTGACACATAATTCTTTTGGCTTCTGTCTAGCAGCTCTGTCCACTAGGAATGCGGGCTAGGAAACTTCTTTTTGTTTAAAAAAAATTTTTTTTATTTGAATATAGTTGAGACACAATGTTACATTACTTTCAGGTGTACAACATGGTGATTCAACTTCTCCATAAGTTATGCTGTGCTCACAAGTGTTGCTACCATCTGTTACAACAGAACGCTATTACAGTATTGTGGACTATCTTCCCCATGCTGTACCTTTTATTCCCTTGACTTATTAATTCCATAACCAGAAGCTTCTTTATATAGGAATTCTGTTTACCTCCCTGTTCTTTTATTCTTGATAAACTACAAGTTATGAACATTTCATTCAGCAAACCCATTTACTGTACAAAATCAAACAGCTGTAAGTTTTCCTTTTCTCTAAAATAAAAATGCAGACTAGAAGACTGCACACACCATTTCCTATTTGAATTTTATGGGGAGGAAATCATGATTCCCTATTTTTCAATATAGCTAGGGGGTAAGGGGAACAAAAGACTGTTTTGTGGATGATTTTTAGAGTGTATACAAAAAGTCATACAATGACTATGTGAAAAATACTTAGGCAACTAAATGCCTTTTTTCCCCAGCCACATTGAATGTAATACATTAAGCGGACTAACATTAAGTGCATCCTCAGTGCTGTTTCAAAATTCTACTCAAAATTCTCTGACTTTCTCATCGCCCTGAACAATTATTTCACACCTTTTTTCCTCTGCTCAAACTTCCTTAAACTTCTTCTCCTTACCTGGAGCTATTGATTGTGCTTCTTATTTCAATTAAAAAAATAAACAATCTTTTTTTCCTCTTACACTCTAATTCCAATCCCTTTCAAATCCTGTCAGGGCTACTACAAAATATACCAGAATCCAGAATCTTATTGTAACTTACTTGTTACCGACTACTTCATCAAACCACCATCATCTTTTGCCTATATCCTCCTAATAGCTTTACATGTTTCCTTTCTCATGTCCCATACAATCATTCTTAACACAACAGGCAGAGTCAGCCTTTTAAATATAAGCCATATTGCGTCCTCTGCTTAAAATCTTCCACTGGCATATCTCCTAATAAATCATGAAGTACTTATCATAACCCCAAGTATCTCTCAAATCTGTCTACCAATCTTCTTGAATATTCACTTTCAGAAAAATCCTGGCCTTCAAATCTTTTAAGGCCTTTCTCTGAACTTGTTCCTGCTTATGTGCATTATTCTTTCAACACGTAATAGCATGGCTCACTCTATCGCTTCCTTCAGGTTTCTGCCCAAATGTTACCATATCACAGAGGCTTTCCCCTTTTATCCCACATAAAATGAAACCAGTTTCATCATCCTTTATTTCTTTTCCTTGTTTTATTTTTGGTTCTTAGCACTAAGTCCTATTGTAATATTATGTAATAGCATTTTTTTTTTTAACAGTCTGCCTCTGGTCCATTAGATGATATAACATCCATAACAGCAAGAATTTTGTTTTGTTTACTATGGGATTCTCCAGGTTGAGAATGGGACTTGACACTAGTAAAATTTCAATAACTATTTGCTGAGTGAATAAATTTCTAAACATACCTTGTTGGAAGGTTTGAATTCTTGAATCTTTACTTCAGAAAGAATATTCAAGAGGGCATCTGCTGATAAGTCCTGTTTTGTTAAAAAGTAATTTTATCAACAAATATTTTTAAAAATTCTGAATTCTAAAAAATTCTGGACTAATAAGGTCCTTTATCATACTAAAATATTTGAGTAATTTATCATCTGACTATTTAGACCACATCTATTTGTGACATTTACCTTTATTCTATAGAAATATCATCCATAAAGGGTGGGGGGGGCAGGGGTGGTATGGGTGAAAAATTACTTATTAGTCAACAAACCTGAAATCTTAGTTCTTTCCATTCATTTTAAAAAGGTAATTTTGGGACTGGTTGTATCAGACTGAGTGCTCTCAGGTCAGAGACTATCTCATCATTGTTTTATAAAGTTCCCTGCACAAAGTTATACTCAATAAATGTTGACTCAATAAAATAAATAAATAAATGGAATTCATACCTTTGCAAGCAGAAAAATATTTAAATGGTTCAAGATGAATGTAGGTGATGCAATTAGCTACTAGGTCATCTAATTTTTACCTGGTTTTGTATCACTTGCTAGAGCTTGAAGGTTATCTTACCTCTTCTGTAAATGAAATGCAATAGACTGCAGCATACAGTTTTGCAGCATTCAGAAGAAAACTGAAGTGCCTTTTGAAATAAAAAATAAAGCAAAGTGTGAATGCACAGTTTTAAAGGTGTTTAATTCATCAAAAACTATAGTCTTTTGAAATGTTGAAGAAAATCATCACAGAACTTTTGTTACAGGAATATTTAAAAGTTAGGCAATGAAGTCCTGGTCTAGACCAAAGCATTTCAGAAGCTATAAGAAACATTAGCTATTTATCCTCATAAGTAGTAATATTCAGGAGAGGAGGGGCAAAAAGTAGAAAAATTAGACTAGTGAAAGAAAATTCACTTTAATTCATAAAAAAATTAGAAATTTGGTTTTAAAGAGCATACATTAGGCTCAACTTAACCAAGTGACTTTGGTAAAAACAAAAGTTAAGTTTTACAGGAGAAGCAGTCAGGATAAGGTGACTAGAAGCCTAACATAAGCACCAGATGAGGAAATTAAATGGAGTTACTTGTTGAAAGGAAGGTTAACAGGCTCAATGTTTAACATATAACTTAAGTTTTTTAAAATTTGGCTTCATATAATAGGAAAACATTTGTTGTCATTTCTTGTTTTTTTTCTTATGGATAAAGTCAAAGAGGTAACACTTCGGATCCACTTTAGAGAAGATAAAAATAAAGAAGTTATTTTACCATGTAAATAAATAGATTCACGTATGTGGGGGAGAAGGGCTGTGGCTGGCTTTGTTGGCCAGACTAATGAGCTAACTCTTAGATTAACAGGATGCACTAATTTAACACTTAAAGAGCCTGAAGTTTCACCCTGCCGTGTAAAACTATACTCAGTCAAGAAATTTACAACAAAGGATGCATATAAAGCTGGATATAAATACTTACAAAGGTTCATTTAAATCAAATTTTATTGGAGATGGAGGCCTCTTTGGTGATTGCCAAAACAAACCTAAAACAAGACACAAATATTATTTTCATTGTATTTATCCAGTAATAAATTATATTAATTGTTCTTCTCAACACTTGGTTACACTTACTGCCATCTTTTAATCGTGTGTCTAGAGGAAAGCAGTGAAGAAGCTGAAGAGCCTAAAGAAAAAAAATCAATTAAAAAAATCATCATTTAACATTATCTGAGGTAAAAAATAAATAAATAAATAAATAAAAATCTCAACACACAAAAAGGTATACAGTGAAGTTTCCAGCCACTCTTATACTCCCTCTGTCCATTGTCTTGTCACGGCCCTCTATACCTGGAATAACTTCTATTGCTATTTTTTTTTTTTAATCAATACTTACAGTTTTTTTTTCTTTGCATCCACAACAAACATGAATATACATTACTCCTTTTTTTTTTTAAAGTAGGTTTCATTACAAAGCCCATCTTGGGACTTGAACTCATGACTCTGACATCAAGACTTGAACAGAGATCAGGAGTCGGACGTTTAACTGACTGAGCTACCCAGGTACCTGTATTTTATACCTTTTTACACAAAAGGCGGCATATTTTACATACCATTATGCTCCTTTCAAAGAGCTAATCCTTAAAATAAAAATTAAACCGGTAAAAATATACAGCATTTTGTATTTAGAAATGATAAATGATGTTTGAGATTTGCTTCAAAACCATCTGGGGAGGTATAAAGATGAAACAAGATTATCTACAAATTAATACAAAATTAACAAAATTTGTTAAACCTGGGTGACAGATTCATGAAGTTTACATTATACCTTTTTTTCTACTTTCTACAGTAGAATTTTTCCAGAAAAAAGCTTTAAAAAAGTACAAAAGATAATCAGGACTAAAAAGAGTTCTTCAGATTTTGAGACAAGAGGTCATTGATTATAATGGTAAAAATAATTTGAATAGGAGTGGGGAAAGAAGACACGTTAACTGGAAGAGGAAGTAGCAACACTAAGTATAAGACCCCTTTTCTAAGTAGCAAAGAAGGAAGGGAAAGGCAAGGATAAATGTAATCAAAGGCTTTTTTAAAAAAGATTACCTTACTTCATATTCTGACAGGTATGAGCCTGAAGACGGGGAGAAGCTCAGGAGAGAGGGCAGGACACATTCTAGCAAGTGCAAGTAATAGGGGATGGGAATAACAGCTAATAGTGAGCATTTCTGGGCTAGGTTCTACTCAAAATGCTTCGCAGGTATTAACTCATTTGATCCTCACACTGCCATATGAATTACACACCAATTTAATATCCCCATCTTACAAATGAGGAAAGAGACACCAAACAGACATAAAATGTGATTTTGAATATAGATGGGCAAGGCGAAATTCAACACAATTTCTGACTGAATCTATTTTCTCAATTTCTTGCTTTATTCTGAACAACAAACTTCTTTTAGATTACTAATAAAATGTATTCCTTATTTTCTAAAAGAACCTGTATCTGAAACCCAATATTGCACACAGAAGGATAAGGATCAGTTAAATGCAGAACTGACAAACCAATGGATGGAGTTTAAGTGTATTCTTTTAACACTCAAAGAGAAATCAGTTCTGTGCCCTGCACTTGTTTTCACTTAACTTACTATTTTTTGAAAAGATTCCTGAAAGAAAAAGTAGACATTTTGGCCAGTGAAATTAATTCGGTAGCAATTAAATGAGCCAAGCTAATATCTCTTCTTAATGTTTTATAATGCATACTTACCTTATGGTTAAAATATTTTTCAAACTTTAATCTTGCTAATTCTACACATTGGGACCAGTTTCTAGGTCTTCTGCTAAGCAACTTAATAACTTGAAAACAGCCTTCTAAACTGTGTCCAGTTTGTATCTTCTAGAGAGAAAAAAAAAGCAAAATAAGTATATTTCCAAGTAAACACACACACACACACACACACACACACACACACCCATTCCTGGGAAGTATTAGCCAAAGTTTGAAGTACCAGCTCATGTGATTTATGACTAATTTTTTCACTGTGAGCTCCTTGTCCCTGCCTTTTTCTTCTCCATCTTTGTCTCCTTTTTTGGAGGGGGAATGGGAAAAGACAGTACATGAAATTTCAACTGTAGAGTTTCTCATCTGACAAGTTATCCTTACGTCTTGCTAGTTATTAGTACTACATATGTACCTAACAAAAGAAGTGCTATGAATAATATTTTATACTAAAAAGTTGGTCTGTTTAGTGCAGGAATAAAGAAAAGTAAGAAAATACCTTTAAAGTCGCCCTCATCATAGGCGTATTAACACTACCATCCATTCACAAAATTTTCACTAGAATTCACGTTGGGTTTTTTTCAAACAGTTTAACAAGTTGTTTTATTACACAAAGCTATCATTTTTATGACATCTTTTTTAGGTTGAAGCATATGAATTGTTTTGTGGGTCAAACATGGTCAAATAATGGCAATTCCACATAGCTCATACAAACTACAAAAAGGTCATTTGTGACTTGCTAATGTCAAGATTCCTCATGCACTTACTCTGTACAATGATTTTTTTTAAAGAGGTGAAATAAACTATTTGTAGGCAATATGCAAATAAGATTACACTGAGACAGTGTTGAGATTATATTAAAATGTATTGATTTTTACCTGTAAGACTTCTTCTGCAGATGGATAGGTTTGCCAAAATTTGTTAAACAATGAAGGCTTATGGGAAAAGGAACTTTCAAACTTACATGTAAGGGAAAAAAAGAAAAAAAGTTAAAAATTGGATAATCTTCTATTCACTTCAAAGAAAAATTTCTTGAAAAAAAGATCTTTATTACCTTATCTCTTGCCCACTGTATAGTGTGTTCAATAGCAGCTGGAAAGGACTTTAGAGTACAAAATGGTATTTCCTCTTCTGGGGGATCCCGCTAGTTTATAAAATATGACAACAGATAGTTAAGAAAGGCAACAACAATTTTTTATTGATTAAATTTACTTGAGTATTTTAAGACCATTAAAATTTTTAAAAAAATAATAAAATGAATCCAACATTTTTATATCTTCTTTCTCCTAGGCAATAAGAGGAAAACTGGATTCTTTTGACACTTAATCATTTGTCAATAGCAACGTAACAAAAAACATGAATTCTATTATAACTTATTATCTGTGCACTTATTTGGTACCATGTAGTACTTACAGGCAGACTTCCATATATAATTAATTTTTGTCCTCTAAGAATCAGGGTGACATTGAAAACTTTACAATATTCTCCAACATTCCCTACTTTGAAAAGTAATTCAAGAATCCCCAAAAAGGTGCTCAGTATACCATGTGTTTGTTTCTCCATGGAGAAAAAAATTTAGGAGCAGTGATCCTATGTCTTTGATGCTTGGTATAGTTTCTTGCAGAAAGTGTGTATTAAATAAACAGCTAATAAGAAAGAATGAAATCTTGCCGTTTACAACAAGATGGATGAAGCTACAGAGTACTATGCTAAGCGAAATAAGAGAAAGACAAAGACTGTATGATTTTACTCATATGTGGGATTTAAGAAACAAAACAAACAAGCAAAGGGGAAAAAATAAGAGAGAGGCAAAGCAATAAACAGACTCTTAACTACAGAGAACAAACTGATGGTTACCAGAGGGGGGTGGGGTGGGGGGATGGGTAATAGAAGTGATGGGGATTTAGGAGTACACTTGTGATGAGGACTGTTATGGTATTTTTGAATCACTATATTGTACACTTGAAACGAATATTACACTGTATGGTAACTAACTGAAATTTAAACGAAAACTTAAAGTAAATAAGATAAAAAATTAAAATTTAAGAAATACTTTCAGGAAAAAAAAAAAAAAGAAACGGCAAATGCCTATGTTGTCTCAGGTAAATATACCAATGAAAAAATACCCACATCCTATTACAGGGTACATTTGGTTTAACCACTATAAAATGACACACTTTGTCTCTTTTCACTTAGAGATTTATATTTTAGTTTGTTGAGCTATGAAATATCATAAAATGTTTTATAAACCAAAGAGGGAAGCCAGAAGAGAAACCTGTTTTTTCTGGGTATTAAGCCAGAGAATATAGGAAACGATGTGGAATATAGGGAAAAATGTGGTAGAATGACAGAATCAAGGGAACTTTTAGAATTCTACAGACTTCTCTACTTTGAAAATCTTCCAACATGACCTCATAATTTTCTCCATGTAATTTCCTTCAAATTAAGCTTCTAAATTTTTTCTACTATAATGTTTTTACTATAAACTTTATTTCATAAGAGTAAATGGGAAAACAAATTTTATAAATGTTTAATAATTTTACTAAAGCAAACCTACCTATTAAATACAGTGATTTTACACTTGTTAAAAAAAAAAGAACAACAACACTATTCTTTCCATTTTACAACCTGCGTTGATCTTTTTTAAAATCCTAAAGCCTACATTTCCTAGGCCAGAGTTTTTCAATTTTGGCAGTATATCAAAATCACTTGCAGAGATTAAATAAAATTATTACTATATCTCTATATATCTCTATCTCTTTATGTATATATGTACTGGCTCCCCCTGTGGAGCAATTGGATCTTCAGTTAAGATTTTGGACAGGTCACCAGTTCAAAGTTTGTGAGAAAAGCAATCATGCACCTCTGAGAAATAAACAGTAAACATAACAATTAGACAGTGGAAAGACAAGAAACAAAATTTGAAAATTTAAAAAGGTTAAGTTCAGCTGTATTTTAAAAAATACACATGCACATATGCATAGAAATTATTGACAGAATGGACACATTAGGAAAGATAAATCAAATCTCTGACTGAAGAGAAAAAAAATGAGATAAGAGACATTTATTGCAAAATTGGTTCACTTACATGACTATTATAGGATTCAGTTAAATGAGGTACGATAACTTCAGTGTGTCCCTTAGTGCCCATTGTTCCAGAATCTAAGAGGGGTCGTAGATTTGCTAAGCAACGGCTATTTGAAAAGATAATAGGTAACGAACATTTAAGTGAGCAATAACAATGTAAGCAGAGGACATCTTACCACTTTCTGTTGGTCATTTCACACACTGATCACTTAGTGAATGTAGTATCTTAGGAAACAGATACATTACCACCAAACAATGCATTTATCATTTCCATCCCCCCTCCTTCCACAAATTCTGTTGTCCAATCTGATAATTTCTTCTCTTTCTCTTCTTACTAGATTTTGGGCTTCAACTTCTTTTTACTCTAGGTTAACTCTTTGCTAATGTCTATTTCTTCCTTGGTTATTTTTGGACTATAAGTTCTGTCTTACTATATCTTCTCAGTGTTCTCTTTATCCCAAACAATATTAACCTCCTTTTTTTTAAACTTACAATACCTATTTTCTACACACTTTAATTTCTTAAAGTTTTTATTCTTCCTTCCTCTGCCCAAGACAATAAACTTTAAAAAAAAAAATTTTTTTTTAATGTTTATTATTTTTCAGAGAGAGAGAGAGAGACCAAGAACAAGCAGGGAAGGGGCAGAGAGAGAGGGAGACACAGAATGTGAAGCAGGCTCCAGGCTCTGAGCTGTCAGCACAGAGCCGGATGCGCGGCTCAAACTCACAGACGCTGAGATCATGACGTGAGCTGTAGTTGGCCGCCCAACTGACTGAGCCACCCAGACGCCCCCAAGACAATAAACTTTTAACTACACTCTAGACTGGCAAATTTTCCTCCGTTTAATAAATTTGCTCAACTAGAGCCGTAACATTAAAGAGTCATATAAAGATGTAAGAAAAATTAGTAAGGTGTACACATGATAGTCATTCATTCATCTACTTATTTAACAACTATTTACCGAATGTGTTGGGCACTGATGGGAAGTGTTGGGCAGTGATGGGAAAATAAATGGTCCTTTAATAAATGATTTAGTGAGCTAACAAATATTAATTAAATATATCAATAAAAATAAACACTATAAGGGGAAAAAACAAATGCTGATTACCATACGGGGATCTACAGAATTGAGTCATTAAAGAAAGTCTCTTTGAATAAAAACATTTAGGCTAAAACTGAAAGGATGTGAAAATAAACCAAAGTAGGCAGATTTGGAGTCAGGAGTTTTAGAACAAGGTAAACAATTTCCTGAGTCTGAACGAGAGTATGTACTCTCACTCTTAAGTGAAAAAGCGTTGGATGCCTTATAAGAACTCAAAGAAGAAATGTGTAGCTGGAATAAGGGGAGCCAGCAAATAGGTAAATTTTAAGCTGGAGTGATAGACAAATGGCAGACACTCTACAAAAAACATTTAGGCCGTGTTAAAGATTTTGAATTTTATCCTAGGTATAATGGGAAATCATAAAAAGGATTGGATTCAAGGAGAACTACAATAGAAATACAAAGAATAATCAGGAAATTGGATAACTTTTCAATAAATAGGTGTGGAAAAGAAGTGATAACAAAAGAAAAGACAATTTTTATGAATCTGTATTTCAAGAACATACCTGTCTACATATCTCCTGGCTTCCACATTATCTAATGCTGTAATAATTATATCTTGTTTAGTATAGAACTCATCATTGTAAATAGCCTCAGTGGCTGGACATACTTTGTTCAAGTGTGCATCTATCTTGAATTGAGGATTTATTTTCAGGGTTGCGTCAGCAGCAGTATAGCTTTTAGGTTTCTAAACAAATAACAAACAAAAACAGAAATAATAAATATTAAACAGAAAAGCTAGGCCATGACAGAACTTACATTTTTTACATGAGAGTAAAGTAATGAGACCAGCTTTCATTTTTGGTTTGTGGACATTGCATTCATTGTACATTTAACAATCCATATTAGTCTGAATAATTAACAATTTACTAATGGAAATCTAAACAACCTCTATTTTATAGCTATTGTTCTTTAGAGTTCTTAAAATATCAGTTATTAAAGGTACAATTCCTTCTAATATGAAGGTTTAAACTAGATATGTGCCTAGAAAAAATAAGAACAGTGAATTCATTGAAATATTAGAAATCCTAACTGCAGAAAATGAGCTCTCAGAGGTATGCAAAGTTAACACACTAGTACTAAAATTTAAAAAATACTACTATTTCTGGATGGAGATATTAAAGAAATAATATACATTTTAGTTTTATAAGAGAGTCCCCTTGACATGTATTTACTTCTCAGTGCTGTCAAGCATGTAGGCAAATTGCAAACTTTGTTAGAACTCAGTAAAATAAGAATAAACAGACCTTAACAGTTCTTCTGTAAGTAAAATGCACAAAATAAATGAATTTTGTGACATATATTTTGGTTCCTGATAGACCTTATTAATTTTTTTTTTTTTTTTTGTATTTGGATAGGTGAGGCAATTAGGTTAACTATACCATCTGTTTTAGTTATTACTTTTCTGTTCATGACATTCCTTAGTTTACCAAGATTATCAATGGGCTATTGAAAAATAAAGTGCAAAAACATTTCTAAAGAAAAAGCAAATATGCCTGACTGCCTAAAGTGGTTCTTTTCTTGACTGAAATATTTTGATCTCTATGAAAAAGACTGAAAACCAGGAATATTTTACAATGGAAGAGGATGTTAATTAAATAGTCAAGCAAGATCAAAGAGCAAAAAATTCTAAGCACTAAACTTTACCTATTTGGTAATAAAGACTCCCCTTCCTTCCAAAAAAGAGTGCCAAATGTGTGATTTAGTAAAACCTTAAATTAGGAAATCTGTCTCTGCAAGCTTAGTTTCTAAGATTACATATGTACATACACCTTGATTATAAAATGAAAAACATACTGCCCATGATTTACAACTTACAACCAAAATCAATGCAAAACCCAATTTTTATATTAAAAAATAATTTTATATTTTTCCTCAAATGTCATTCCCATTGTTTGATAATTTGAGAGATTCTAATAAAATAAAAACACATAAGGTTTGCTCAAGTGCAATTTTCTATTTATAAAAAAACAAACTCTCTTTTTTGTGGAACACAATAGATTATTTAAATTTGAAACAGTAGCAACAAACCTGTATGTGGTGAGGACGAAACAGGAACTGTCTATTTAAGTTGGATTTTTCTATCAAGTCAGGATCTGTAACTGTAACCTAGTATCAAGTAAAGAAAAAAGCTGAAATCATGTCAGAGAAAAATTTAAATTGATTTTGCTTTTCTCAGAAAGACTAAAACAATTATGCTAATTATTTTAGGTGGTAGAAGTTATAATACAAATATTCCAATGGTTACCAATGCTAATGTTTTTATACTATATTTAACTATAATTAATGTTTAGCACAGGAACATGTTAAACAAGACAGCTGAAACTGATGGCAATTCATGTTCAAAACTTTTTTCTAATTATTCAAAACAAAATGGAGACTAAAACATCACCATCACATTTTAGAAACATGTAATAGATTAGCCATAGAGGAGTTAAACATATTTCTTCTTTCTAAACATACTTGTTTTCAATTGCAACAAATTTGGAAAAGAATGCTTACATGTTCCAATTTGAAAGGAAATCTTGCTAAAGCAGAGGTCTACAAACTACAGTGCAGGCAGGCTGCCTGGTTTTGTAAATAAATTTTGTTGAAACACTGTCATGCCATTTGTTTGAAGTATTGTCTATGGCTGTTGTCACACTATAATTGCAGAGCTGAGTAGTTGTGACAGAGACCCTTGGTTCACAAGTCAAGAAGAGCTGCAATCTGGTCCTTTAAGAAAAAGTTTGCAGACATTCCAAGGAATAAGATGAAAAAAAGCAGCTCCAAGATACTCAGAAAAATACTGATAATGCGTTTGTCCCTTAAGTTGGCATTTGTACGAAATTGACTAGAAGCAGTATTTCTCCAGAGTGTTTAAGATGTTAGATGTTGACTGACGTTCACAAACACATTCACTTTCTTTCAACTGGTATTTCCTGAATATATGTTTTTTGGGGGGTTGTTTTCAACATTTCTATATGTGTTAGAGTGTGTCTTTTATTTTTTAAGTTTATTTGTTTTTAGAGTGTGTGCGCAGGCATGCACAACTGGGGGAAGGGAGGTGGTGTGGGATATAGAGGATCCAAAGCCAGCTCTGTGCTGACAACAGAGTCCCACATGGGGCTTGAACTCATGATCTGTGAGATCATGACCTGAACCAAAGTCAGATACAGTCAGATGCCCAACCAACTGAGCCATCCAGGTGCCCCAGAGTATCTCCTTTAAATAAGAAAAAAAAAGCACCAAACAGAAAATGTCTTTTAACAATAAGTTTAAACAATATATAATTATTGTGATTATGGATATAAGCCTTTTTTTCCTACCTCCTCCCTGACCCCACTTTTCATCCATTTCCATTTTTTTTTTTTTGGCTTAAGTTTCCTTAATTCCAATCCCCTACATTCCTCACTGAATTGGTTCAGAAGTTAAACATTTGTTTCTATGTGGTTACACCCAAAATTTTCACATGCACATGTGACTTAAGATCTAAAATTAATGATAATTTCTGTCTTCCTCCTGAACAATCAGGATATTTGAAATCTCCCTTCCACCTTCCTTATCAATGAACAGCATTTTACTTATTTTGAATCATCCCATCCCTAAAGTCAATATTTTAATTAAAGGTTAAAAAAACCCTCAGTGCTTATTTAAATCTGAGAAGGCTGACAAAGGCTGCCACTACTTATCCTTGCTTTATGCACTGTCCATGTTATCTAATAGTTCTTTCAACGAGAATCAATTAAGTGATAACCTTTCATCATTTCACTTGTCAGTTATTTTTACTTCTCTTGAAAGATAATTTAGCTGGGTATAGAAATCTAGGTTACTTTTCCCTTACATTATGAAGATACCCTTTCCTATCTTTAGGTGTGCATTTATTGCTGATGAGAAATCTATACGGTAAACTCTTTTTTTATCTTTGCCTTTGATTTGGTGACCAGTTTACCTTTGCAATCTCAACACAGCTGTTTCTAACTCTGGAAACTTTTGTCATTATCCTTGGAATATATTGCTTCTTCATTATCTTCACTCTTTCTGAAAGTTCTACTATACTTATGTTGGATCATGCAAATGCATCTTTTTTCATTAAAACAAGGTATCTTTCTGCACTACATTCTGGGTGCATATCTTCTATTCATCAATTCTCACTTTAGCTATATATGAATTTTAAGTTCACTGGACTATACAGAAATTCTTATCTGGCTTTTTATAAAACTTAGTGTTTTCCCCCCGCCCCCTCATGTTTCTATTTCTTTTTTCTTTTTTTTTCACCTTTGGTCATTTCAAACTTTAACATTTGTTTGTTCTGTTATTATCTTTTTAAGTTTATTCATTTTTGAGAGAGAGAGAATCTCAAGCAGACTCCACGCTGTCAGCACAGAGCTTGATGCAGGACTCAAACTCACTAACTATGAGATTGTGACCTGAGCTAAAATCAAGAGCTGGACGCTTAACCAACTGAGCCACCCAGGCACCCCTGTTTGTTCTATTATTTGTAGCACTCCTGTTATCTACAGTTCTTAGCTAATCTTCTGTTTTCATTGGCTGATTATTCTTCCAAGTGGTGCCTTTTTTCTAGTGGATTGTCATTTTTTTTATTATGAATTGTCTTGAATGGATGTTCATTTCTCTGCACAGTTCTATGTACTCTTGGTGTTAAGGTATCACCATGATGCAGTTTTACATTTATTTTAGTCAGAGCTCTGTTGATTTTAATGGTCTTATTTGTTACATTCTTCTCTCTGCTTAAAGTTTTTTTTTTTTAAGAAATATTTTTTAGAAAACAAATATCTACTTACACTGAAAGAGAAAGCGTGTGTACATGAGCAGGGGAGGAGCAGAGAGAGAGAGGGAAAGAGAATCCCAAGGAGGCTCAGCGCAGAGCTCATGCGAGACGTGATCTCATGAACCATGACATCATGACTTGAGTCAAAATCAAGAGTTGGATGCTTAACCAACTGAGCCACCCAGGCATGACTCTGCTTGGATAAATTTTTATATAATGTTGGGTTCCATATACCAGTGTGGTACGTGCTTTTAGTTAACAGTTTCTCATGAGTTACTTCTCTACTTAATGTTTTGGATATACTCAAGATTGAAACACTTATGAATAATCACAGGTTTAGCTCAGGAATTAATTTCTCTCTTGGTTCCTAGGGACTTCTTTTTCCTTCTTCTTAGTTTGGCTACATATGTAAACACTTTAAAAAAAGAGTAATTTATATAGCGAGTCTATGTATTTGCAGTAAGATAGAGATCCGTGCACATTAACTTACTTTTTGTTACCTGAAGTCGGTATGTTTGTTTACTACAATTCTTTTCCTGACCTTTATATGCTGTAATTCTTTTCCTGATCTTTATATGCTGACAGGCATTATGCATTATAAATTTCCAAGGAGTTAAGGTATTCAGGTGATTCCCAAACTTAGGTAAGCAAGATTTTTTTTTTAAAGAAATAGATTTTAAAGAATAGTGGTTTGTGAAACACAACTTAGGAAATGCAAAGCAGGAATAATATCATATGTAAGAACATCTGCCTATAACTGTGATAGTAATAAATGCCCTTTTTAAGTAGAATATTAAGCCAGGCTTTATAAATTATAAAATGTGAGCTAGTATACAAATTTTAGCCATTTCATTATTTACTGTTAGTCACTATGATAAATCACTACTCTGGGAAGCTAGTTTATATCTTAAGGGCAAAACAAAATCAGTGACATATTTTTATTTAAATATAAGACATGGCTACCCAATTAACTCACATTTATCACCTTTAGAATTTAAATTGTACACCGAAGTTTGTATTATTCCCTCTCCTTTTGATAATCACTAATTGAAACTATACCTGAGAACTCTGCCACTTTCTAATGTTAGCTTCTTCTATCTTAAAGATTTATCTAATAATTAATAAGAAATATTAATAGAAATAGTAACAATTCTAATGTGCTTTATGGTTTGCAGAGCCCTTTCACATTTGATCTTCATAATTACATTATGTGCTATGAAGTACATATATCGGTTTCATAGTATTAGAGAAAGAAATTGAGGAACAGAGAATTAAAAATATGTTGCCATAGGGTCACATATCTTTTGAACAGTGGTCAGGCTAAAATCAGAATCTTTCAATTTCTAGCTTAAGTCTTTCTCCTCAGAAATCAGTATTTCAGCTCTATGCAGTCAAATACAGTTAAAAAATGGGCAGCAACAGAAATATAAAAATTTAACTCTCAAGGATTTATATCTTTTGGTGTAAATGTTTACTTTTAAAAGAGAGTGGGGAGGGGCAGAGAGAGAGGGAGACAGAGGATCTGAAGTAGGCTCTGCACTGACAGCAGAGAACCCAATGCAGGGCTCAAACTCAAGAACCGTGAGATCATGACATGAGCCGAAGTTGGACACTTAACTGACTGAGCTACCCGGGAGCCCCTCAAGGATTTATGTCTTACCATTCCTTTTTCTTTGCCTGTGCCAACACCAAGTAAAGCAAAATTTTTTAACATTTCACAGCCTATGGCTCCACATCCTACCTATGGAGAAGAAAAATGAAATATAACCGATTAAATAAAACCAAAACTACTAACTAAAGAGAAATTTCATCTTAAACTTACTTCAAATGACAATTTATAATATATACATACTTTTAAAAATAACTTGAACATCTGCGATTCATTTTACTTTAATTAATTTATGATACTATTATAACTGGTACAGTTAAAAATATATAAATCAAGTAAAAAAAAGCATAATATTTACACTTCCTTTAAACAGAAGACACTCCAACAAAAGCTAACAGTTGAGCTCATTTTTCTATGAGATAGAAACAAACACCACAAAATATCAGTGCAGCATTTTAATGAAAAAGATTTTTTATTTACAAATAATTTTCAAAATTCATTTGATGGAGATTTTCTAAGAATTTCTTTTTTTTTTTTTTTTCAACGTTTATTTTTATTTTTTTTGGGACAGAGAGAGACAGAGCATGAACGGGGGAGGGGCAGAGAGAGAGGGAGACACAGAATCGGAAACAGGCTCCAGGCTCTGAGCCATCAGCACAGAGCCCGACGCGGGGCTCGAACTCACGGACCGCGAGATCGTGACCTGGCTGAAGTCGGCCGCTTAACCGACTGCGCCACCCAGGCGCCCCTCTAAGAATTTCTATATGTATGTAAAAGCTTAGCAACAGTTGCTGACATTCAAAACATTATTTAAAAAATTATTACTAAAAATTAGAATTATTTTTAGAACTGACTATGATTAAAAAACCCATAAATGACAAGAAAAGGAGTTTTTTTTGTATCAGGGAGAGATATCCTGCTAATGCACCAAGACATTTAAGAAA
Organism: Lynx rufus; assembly: GCF_022079265.1. Lineage (NCBI taxonomy): Eukaryota > Metazoa > Chordata > Mammalia > Carnivora > Felidae > Lynx > Lynx rufus. The sequence goes on from NW_025814845.1 coordinate 52,268,826, forward strand.
GTCAGATTTTACCTATATCTTCCTTCATGCGGTAAGAAAAAATTTTAAAACATGGAAAAATATCCCAAACCTAATTTTTAATGTATTTCTAGAAAATCATTTATTTCCAAACTATCATACTCATATTTTAATTTTAAATGTATTGTTTTTATACTAGGCATTGACAAATATTTTTTGTAAAGGGCCAGATAAATATTTTCTGTTTTGTAGGCCATATGGTTTCTGTCATAACTACTCACCTCTGCTATCATAACATGAAAGAAGCCACAAACAATATATAAATGAACGGGCTTGGCAGTTTTCCAATGAAACTTTACTTACAAAAATAGGCAGCAGCAGTACACTGGATTTTTTTTAGACCATATAAATCTTTCACCTTTTACAAAGATAGGCAGCAGGATTTCGCCTGTGGGCCATAATTGGCAAACTCCTGTCTTAAACTTTTACTGAATGTCTACTCTTTAGGAATTGTATTCACTCAAGACTCGAATTTGCTTTAATAAGTTAATTTGATGGTACACAATAGGAGTTTGACTGTACTACTTATTATTCTCATCATTATTTATACTTACCAAGAAGATATTCAACTTTTGTAGCTTCTGACACAAAGTGTCTCCAATGCAAGCTCGTAGGGCATCATATCTATCTCCTCTGCAGAAAATAATACATATCAAAAACCAGAAAGACATAAAAAAACTGTTTAGTTTCACTACTGTTAATACAAATTTAATGTATATTTTAAATAGGATACACTAGAATTCCTGACAATCTAAAGGAAAATTGTCTTATTTCAAAGAGGAAAAAAAACCCATTAAGAAATCAGTTTTTTCTTTTTCCATTTGATTTAATATCCTATGTTCAAATGACTTATGTAAAGGTGACTTCAGTTTATCTAGAAAAGACAGTTTTCCAAGGTAGGAATTTTTAATAAAGGTTCGTAGAGAAGTCTATGGAGGAGCTTTGGAGTTGTTAACAATTTAAATTGAAAGAAGAACTTTGGATTATATGAATTTGGGGTAGAATGAATCCATAAGCTTTTATTTCTCAGAGGTTTGACTCAAAAAGATGAAGAATGACTGATGTCAATATAAAAGTTGCAGAGAGCATCTATTTTCATCTAAGTTCAGAATGGTATTTTGTTTTGTTTTGACTTTATTTACTTATTTATTTAGAGAGCCCTGACACAGGGCTCTATCTCAACAACCACGAGATCATGACCTGAGCCGAAATTAAGAGTAGGACGCTTAACCGACTAAGCCACCCAGGTGCTTCCAGAATGGTGTTTTGAATGCTAACTATTATCATGGTATACAATTTAAAACATTATATTCATTATTTATAAAATGGTAAAGAGATATTGCATTCTTTTGACACTTAAAATAACCTCTAAGTAGAGGAAAAAATGACTGTAGAAGTCAATAAGTTACAAGAAAAGACATCTAAGACAAATGCATATTTGAGCACAAACCCTTTTAACCTAGTTACCTCTCACAAACATTCAACTAGGAAAAAAAGAAAGAAAGGGGCACGTGGGTGGCTCAGTTGGTTAAGTGTCTGACTCTTGACTGTGGCTCAGGTCATAATCCCACGATTTGAAAGATCGAAACCTGCTTTGGGCTCTGTGCTGACAGCATGGAACCTGCTAGGGATTCTATCCCTCCCCCTCTCTGTCACTCCCTGACTCACACACTCTCTCTCTCTCTCAAAATAAATAAACATAAAAGAGAGAAAGAAAAGATAAAGAAAAAATTCAGAATTACCGTGGGAGAAATTCTTCACGTTCAGGTTTGTCTAGGGATTGGACAATATCTGCTGCTTCAATGTACAACTTTAAAGTAGAAGACAAAAACACAACTTACAATGTATAAACCTTAAATTGCTAGAAAAATTGGTTTTTCTCTTCCATGGTTATTTAATAGTCATTAAGGAAAACAATGATAAAAATGCCAAAACAGATTAATACATTAAAAAATATGATTTTTATACAGTATACATTCCTGTATTATTACTTCATTAAAACAATGGTTAAACCTGAAGGAACTGTTAAAAGATATAATTTGATTCATGTCACTTAGCCATCTTAAAAATGGTATATTCTAATTTCAACAAACAAAAGGAAAATTTCACCTCCAAATCTATACCAGAGGAAATGACCTAGAAAGCCACAGTTTTAGTATTAAAACAAAAACAACAAATTGAAATTAATTAAAAAAAGAATTCACTCTCATTTCCATTTAAGTAACTTATGTGGCTAAATTTCAACTTAGTTAAATGGTTATTTACTTAATTATAACAAGACAGAATCTACATTAGTAACATACTTAACAGTTGTATCTAAACCAGACATTTACAACTGAACTTGTACTCTGTACTAAAATAAATCAAATAATTCAACAGCAAAATAGCATTATATGGATACTTTTTAAAACATAAAAAAAGATAAACGTTATATTCAAAATGTTAAAGTGTTTCAAAAGGAAAGGGCCTGAAGGGTATCCTTTGACACCCTCTGCCAATTATTCTTTTCGGTAACAAAAGCATAATTTTTTATTCCTTCTTAAGATGTATTTACCTATATAGTTCTCAAACTTATACCATTCCTATGCTTTTACTTTTAGAGTTTAAACCTAGGAAAGGATTCTGAAGATTTCTGGTGCCTAAAGATTCCATCCAACTGTTTAAAAGTCCTGAGAGTCCTTGAATGCTAAGCTAATCATACTGGAAAACTAAGTATAAGGGTAGAAAATTCATTCCTTCACTCTCACAAATGAGAAAAAAATCAACCCTAGATTACAACTTTGGGTTATATTCCAATAGCCTCAACCAATAATCTTGTCAGTTTCAATTAGAGAGTTAAATTTTGGTGGTGTATCACATCTAACTAATGCATCAAAAATATATTTTGAGGTTACCTTTATAATATATTAATATTTTAATTCATAACATTCACTGCATGGGTGGAAAATTCAATCTCAAGCCTATAAAAATATTGAAATACAAAACTTACCCACTGGCACAAAGGAGAAAACTTTCCTGTTACGGCTTTCAATACTTCTTGGCTAGCAACACCTCCTACTGCTGCAGCAAGTGGGGGTAAAAAACCTTGAGCAGTCCAAGAGAGCCAATGCACAATGTCAGCATTTACTTCCGGCTGAAACACAAGCCATGAAAAATAATAATCTTGGGCGCCTGGGTGGCTCAGTCAGTTAAGCGTCCAAATCTTGATTTTGGGCTCAGGTTGAGCACTACCTACCTCCCCCTCCCCCTGCCCCACCACCTGCCGGCTGCCGGCTGAGAGCACAGAGAGCCTACTTGGGATTCTCTCCCTCTCTCTCCGTTCCTCTCCCAATTACACACATACTCTCTTTCAAAATAAGTAAATAAACTTAAAAAAAAAAACCCACAAGTTTTTACATATATACTCAACATGTCAATGGTTTACTGTGAGAATTATTAAATTACTGTAGCTTAACTTCTAAAAAAGCTACTCAATTCTCCTACTAGATTTTAAGTCCTAAAAAAGTTCCAATCTCATAATAAAAGATCCAAGTGCATATTAGTTACCCTAAGCAGTATTTCTCTTTACCAGTAACTGCCCATTTTTGCTTTTTGAATCTATATGTTACACTAGGGCAAAATTTAAGATTAACTGGAACATCTACCATTTATAGCGTTTGTTAAAGATCAGTTCTGTGATGTCAGTCAGTATTTATAAACATCTAGAATTTTAAAAAACTGTTCTAATGGAAACTATGGGAAAATCTTGATCCCAAATAAATGAAAATAAAAATAAACTGATCCATAAAAAAATAAGGAGCTTTTAGCTGGCGTCTGAAGTAGTAAAAAAAAAAAAAAAAAAAAAAAAAAAAAAAAAAGAAAAAAGTAAGAGTCAAAAATAATGAGGCACTAACATTGTTAGAAAAAAAGTGAGAGTAACATGGTAATTTTGCATATTTAAGAGCCAATCATCATAAAGTTCTCATTATCATACTTAAAAACTGAAATGATGGTCCTTGAAATAAGATTTGTTTATTAGCATTTTAAAGGAAATATTGGAGAATTGGATTCTGGAGCTATTGTTTTAGCACAATTTCTTATTTGTGAGAAAGATCTTTTCATGACCTCTGGCTTCTCTTTCTCTTCCTGTTCTTTCAACATTAGTAACCTGAATCTTAACCTTAAGATTCAAATAGGGCTCAACTGCTCTGAAATCCTATGTAAAATAACACTACTTGTGCATTTAGGGGGTAATAGAAGGCTTTTATTACATTCTCAAAGATATTTGTGATACAAAAAGACGTTACTAGCTACTTACTATTCCACTCCATTTCAGTGTTCTATATCTCATTATTTTTCAACTATTTAGCACTAAACTCAACTCTGATTATACTTTCATTTAAGCTGTGCCCTTTCTGAATGCAGAGATACTGGTGTAGTGATAATATTAAAAATAATGATGAGAATGCAAAGAGAAGCAGGTAATTTGTGTGAGCACCTAGTGTGAGTTGTCTATTAAGTCCACATGTAATTTTCAAAACAATCCTAGGAAATATAATTTTTATCATACAGATTAGAAAACTGAAGTTTGAAAAAGCAATTTCCTTATGATTTTATAGCTAATAAGTGAAACTAGAATCTGAGCCCTAAAAGTCTAACTTACCAGTAGGTTACAATATCTCCCAAGATTCTATTATTTTTTAATTAAGAATGAACATAAGGGAATGGAAGCAAAAATAATATAAAAACAGGGAGGGGGACAAAATATAAGAGACTTTTAAATATAGAGAACAAACAGAGGGTTGCTGGAGGGGGGATGGGCTAAATGGGTAAGGGCTTAAGGAATCTACTCCTGAAATCATTGTTGCACCATGTGCTAAGCTGGATGTAAATTATAAAAAATAAATAAATTATACACAATACAATGTCAAAAAAATAAAATATTAGTCCTGCAGAAGTTCTGAATAGGAAAGGATAAATAATGGATACAATGAGCAGAGAAGGATAGGGAAAACTTTAAATCTGAACTAAGTGTTGAAGAATGAATTGCATTAGAATTGAAGTAGAAAGGATTCAGTTCAGGGAAAATGGCAACTCAAAGAAGAAGGAATGTGTGTAAAACTGAAAAAGCTGCAATGAATTTGCACGTTTTATATGAGAGGAAGAAAATAAGATCATATGTTAGAGTATGATTAGACTATGAAGAACACCAAAGACCATGGCTGACTTTGGACATGATAGAAAAAATAAAGGAAGCATTGGATGCTTTTGAGAAGAAAACTCATATGATGAAAGAAGTAGGATAATACAGCAGCAGAGTGGTAAAGAGATGAATAATTTCAATTTAAGTAAGCAGTTCTGGGGCTGATTCAATGAAAAAGTTATAAGGTATGAGGACCTTAAGCTACAATGAAGGCAGACATAAAGGTTAGAAATATTTCCAAAAACTTCTTTACAGCCACAATGATTAAACAGATATAGAGGAGAAAACCCAAAGAGGGCCGAATGAGTGGGAGTAGCTCCGAATTTTGAACAAAGATACTCTGACAAATTTTGATACAGACTAGAAAATATGAGGAGTTATTGGAAAAAGAAGGGGAAATATGTTTGTGAGTTCAAATTTGGAAATGTTAAGTTCACTATGAAATAGGAATTTAAAATGGAAAATGTCATTCACTGGACTGAAGTTAACTGAAGAAAATAATATAGATACGAAATATGACAAAGGTACACAGTTTCTAGCATTTATTTAAGTTAAAATATTTTCAACATGTTTCCAGATATTTGCTTGTATTATAACATCCAGAAGCCTATGGAGACCAAGTTTAGAACAGTTAAAATCTATGAACATAGTGAACATTTTTTGCATTGTCAAATTAAGTAAAGAATTTTTAAGATAAATATTAAAAAAAAAAAAGAAACACTCAAATCTGGGGAATTTTTGGTTGCCCTAGGATAAATAGCTCAAATCTAAATTTGCCTAAACAATCTATAAAAACAGATACATATCCAAAAGAAGAGAAATAAACCAGTGGCAGGGTTTCAGGATCACTAGAAAACAGAGTATTATAAACTTCAAATTACCTGTAAATAGAAAAATAAGTACCAAACTCCAACAAAACTACTTCTGGACGTCACAATGCTATAAGCCTTCACAGAGAGCAGGAAGTGTGTAACCACAGAAAAGAGAATGAAAAGAGAACAGTGACAAACCACAGTCAAAATCATCCTGAGAAAACAGAAGCCCTAGCACTAAGTGCAAAAAGTACTGAACACGTATGTAATCTGGCAGATCTCAGCACTGCCTATGGCGAAAGAACTTCAGTGGGAGGCAATGATGTAAATAGAAAAAGGGCGACATTCTTTGACGCAGAAAGCTAAATTAAGAAGAGAGGAAATTAATGATTTGGCAGAAATCAAAGAGATCTACAAGACACCAATACCTAACCACCAAAAACAAACAAACCCAACCATTAAAGAAACCCCTTTCTAGTATCCTAAGGGAACAAGGAGTTTTAGAAGTACAAATCTGAAAAAAGCACCCAAAACTCTTATCCTGCCCCCAAAATAGACAAAAAACAGTTTACTATACAAAAGTAATGTAAGAAGTAAACAGAAAATTAGAATCAAAACATTTCAGCCAATGAAAATTTCTCCTCCAAACTAATTATAAGGCAGTGGAAATCTGATTGAGTGAATTATATCCTTAAAGAACACTTGAGAGATGTGGGAAAACAAACAAAAAAACCTCACCTCCAATCAGAAATTCAACTAAATACTAAAGGAATCCATTCCACCACCAATCCTCTCCCCGCAAAAGGAAAAAAATAAAAGAAAATCTGAATCTATGTATTAAAATGGGCTCATAATATGGGAAAAATGGACTGAATGATCAACTCTGAGATACAATCAGTTAAAATTATACACTTTACAGGTGAAAAAAACATACAAAACTACAAGGCAAAAAGGCTAGACTTACTTGTAAGAGTAAAAAATTAAGGTGGCATCATTATTTCTCAACAGTAAGATACCACTAAAGAAAGTAAGGCCTAGAATGTTATATTCAGCTAAGTTGCCTTTCAAGTATGGAGGCTACCAAAAATATTTAAAACACGTAAGAACTCAGAAAAAAACGTAATTCTGAGCTCCTTTGGAGAAATATACTAGAGACCAAACTTGATTTCAAGAGTTACCACAGAGCTACAATAATCAAGATAGGATGATATTAGCAAAAAACAATGGAAGACAGAAACAACCAATGGAAGATAAAACATTGAGTTCAGAAACAGCCCTACACATATGTGGTCAGTAAGTTATTGACAAAGAATACCCAGAATATAGAATAAGGAAAGAATTACCTTTTCAATAAATGGGCTAGAATTACTGGATATTCTACATACCAAAAAATTAATCTTGATCTATACATGGCAAAGTATGAAAAAATGAACTCACAAAAGTATAAAACTGTGTCCAATGAATTAAAAATGTACAGTTGTGTACACTTGACCTACACTTGTATACTTTGCATGGCATACAAAAATGAAGTCACAAAACTATAAAAATTCTGGAAGAAAACACAGGACAGAAGCTGTGACCTTAGATTTAAAAGAAGGTATAAAACACATACCAAAAAAATGATACACTGAAGTTTATCAAAATTAAAACCTTCTGCTCCTTAAAGACACTGTAATAAAATGAAAAGATGAGCCATGGACTAGAAGAGAATATTTGCAAAACATGTATCCTATGAAGGATTGATATCCAGAATATATAAAGAACTCAATCAATTAGAAAACCTACCTAATTAAAAAACAAAGATTTAAAAGGACAGTTTATTAAAGAAGAGATATGAGTGGCAAATAAGCAAATGAAAAGATACCAAATTCATAATGATCAATGAAATGGAAATTAAAACCAAAACAAGATATCAATGCACACACTTTAAAATGGCTAAAGTCAAACAAATAGATAATACACCATTATAGAGAGAATACAGAGCAATTCAAAATCTCATACATTTCTGGAGGAAATGCAAAATGGTATAGCTACTCTGCAAAACAATTGGGCAGTCTGTTATAAAACTAAACCTGTATCTATCATTTGTCTCTGTAATACACCACTAGGTGTTTACCCAAGAAAAATAAAAACATATGTCCACACCAAAATCTATATGCATATGTTTGTAGGGGCTTTATTCATAATTGCCCACATTGGAAACCCAAATGTCCAGCTGGTACAGGGAAAAAAAAAACTGTGGTACACTTATACAATGGGCTACTTACTCAACCAATAAATAGGAATGAACATGCAACATGGATTAAACTCAAGTTCATTATAATTAGTAAAAAAAATCCAGACTCAAAAGGCTACATATTGCATGATTCCATTTACATGACATTCTAAAAAAAAGGCAAAAATATTCTGGTTGCCATGGTTTGGCTGGGGGAGAGGGAGATGATTATAAAGAGGCATGAGGAAATTTTCTGGCCTTATGGAAATGTTTTATATCTTGATTATCGTGGTAGATATATGACTATATACTTTAATGGTGCACAGCTCAATTGTCTACAAATTTTTGTATAACTGTACATCTAAAAAGGGTGAAATTTTCTATATCTAAGTTTTATCTCAATAAATCTGATAAATCCCTAATCATATCATTCCTTGTAATCACAGACTTCATCAATCTATTTCTAGCTTTTCGCACTTTTCTGTAACCACTAAATACGCATACATAAAAGGTCTTTAACTTGTGGTTAATGACTCACTGTTTTCAGTTCATTTGTTATTTCCTTTGTTTTAATCACATAAAATATGAGATCATATTATTCTTAACCACTAATGTTAAGACTTTATACTTCCCCCTCATTTTTATACCATAACAAAAACTATAAAATTTTCAACTAAGTGCACAAACACTGCTAACATTGTTATCTGCTAAAATGAAACCACTGGCCAGCAAACACTGGCACCATGACATGAAAAAATCGTTTTCTAGGTGATATGTCCAAACATGATATGCAAAATGCAATTAAGAGATATGAATATATAATGGAAAAAGATGATTTATAGGAAAACTTACAGCTATACAGTGAGTTTCAGTGGGTTAATAAAGTAAATCACAAGAGATAATACTAATACTAAAAATATAGCAGGAGCAGAAAATAGTAGTTACTATATGCCATATACTCAGATTCTAAGCGCTTCACAAAATTAAATCATTTAATGTTCACAGTAACACTCAGAGACAGGATAACCCTGTTTTATAGATTTATAAACTAAAGCAGAACAAATTTAAGTAACTTGCCTACTGTCACAGAGTCAATAAGCAGCAAAGCTGGGATCTGAAAGGTAAGAGAATATTAATATATAGAATGTTTATCATGTTACACCTTTTTTGATGGTCCTAACTTTGAATACTCACCTTCTCTTCTAGGGTTTCACTTATAGACGCTGCTAGTTTCAAGAGTTCTTCTGAATCTTGCTGGCACCTAGGATTCAACATGAAGCACCCCACTTTCAATATTCTTAATTGCCATAAACAGTAAGTAATATTCAAAACTAAAATTTAAGAAATCTGTAAGAAAAAAAGTGGAATTTTGCCAGCAGGTAGCATGAAGTGCTTCCCTGACTTGAAGGTAATGGACTCATAAATACATTAATTAAAAATCACGTTTACCTAAGGATAGTACATAAATAGGATAATGGTTTTAAATAGACAAGGCAAATACTTTTTGCAACAGTACTTCTGACTTAATAGACCAGAAAGTAAAAAGTTACATAGTGGATTCATAATTCAATAATTCTCAGATTTTTTATTTTAAAAAGTTTAAAAAGTAGCCTTTGAAGATTTCAAAATGGAAAAATTCTTACTGAGCATAATTCCATTTTTAGGAATTGATCTCTCCACTCCCACCAGAAAAAAGACCAGGTCATGATAAATGTTTATAGAGTTCAGTGTATCTAGTAGTGTTGCAACTATGAAGGACTTTAGTTACTAAACTTAAGTTTCTAAACTAAAACATTTAGTTTAAATGTTTTAAATTATAATTTCCCAAATACTGCTTTTATAATAAGGAAAAAAAGTTATTTCAAATGAAGAACATTACCCAATATTTGGCTTGCGACTATAGCTCTCCTGGAACTGGTCCAAGGCAAGCATAGCTGTGTGAATCTGTAAAGGTGCCTATTTGGAACATTAAAAATTGTTCAACAGTTATTGAGTTCATAATATATGACAGGCACTGTGCTTAACACTTTAAAAATTATTTAATTCTTATAATAAATTAATTATATTAATACTATTATTATCTGTATTTAACACATGAGGAAGCTAATCCTTAGAGAAGTTAAACAACTTGACTTCAAGGCCATAAAGCTATATTTAAGCAACAGATCCAAGTTTCAATCTCCGGTGATATAACCAGTTTTTAGTAGGTTATTCCTATGAAAGTCAGAGCAATATCAACTAAACAACACCAACAAGACATTTGTATAAGATCAAAATCACCTAATCCTTCTTCATCAAGTTATAAATTTGGAAACTGTTAATACTATTCTTTCCTTATCACAAATGCATTCACTGCTACAAAATTATATTCAGTGATTTAAAACAAAAGAATAAATGCTTCCAAGGTTTTTTAGGAAGAAACATGTATCATATAAAACTCTATATGGTTCAGAAAATCTTTTAGTAAGATTTTGTACAAATTATTGAAATAGTTTTTCAATTATCAAAGCTAACATATTATAAAAGTAAAATGTTTTTCTATTCTTAAAATTTTTCCATGATATAAATCCCTGTTTTTAATTCTTGGGAGTCAACTCTAGATATATGAATACAACCTTTATTAAAAAAACCTGACAGAAAGGTACCAATTCCCATGCCCTCTCTGCTGCCTCTCTCAAACCTACAAAGTGTTCATTTACCTCAGGTTTGCCAAAATCCACAATAAGGCACTTTGGATGTTTTATCTGCCTCTCCAATGGTTCCTTAATAGAAACAAAAACTATTACTTCAGAAACAAAAACTATTACTTCAAGCAAGTGATTACTTGACAAAAAATATAGAGCACTAAAAGCAATGCATCTCTCTCAAGGTCTAAAATAAATAAGGTTGGGCTAATTTGATTTAATAGAAATATAAAAGAGCTACCATTCCCCATTGTCTTCTTGCTAGACTTAATTTTTAATTCCACTTAATTCCACTTAAAGTGGAATAATTGACTAATAAAACAAAACATATACAGTTTCAGTGCTTGTTAAATCTTTCAAATATATATTAGCTTCATCTTTTATCTTACTTAGGGAGTAAGAAGTATGATCAACTCTTTGATGATTCACAAAAGTATAGATCCTCTGAAGTAAACAACTTATATACTTATATGCACTGGTATTCTAGCTATAATTTTTTTTGTTGTTATTAGTTTATTTCCTTAAATTGATCCCACTTCCCTCAAAGTGGGTACAAATTAAAAATCAAAATCTGTTCAGCCCTTAAATTAACTGTTTGGTTAACTGAGTATTATTACTTTTTTCTCTTCTGCCATTCTTCCGCAAAGAAATATATTTTAAGCAAAAAAAAAACCAAAAACAAAAACATACTTACAAAGCAAAATGTTTTAGGAGTCTTAACTTGGACAGCTATGCCTCCATGTAAATAAGGATCCAGTTCTGTAGTATCACCAATGCTAAAAGAAAATGGTGATACCACTAAAAGAAAAATAAGAAAACCATTACATGCTGATATAAGTATTTAAACTTGAAGATTTATCATGATAAAGATGGTAATTTTCCCTAATTTATAAAATTAGAAGATCCCACTATAAATTTTTTTGGAGGTGGGAGGAAATGTGGAAAACTAGATAGATTATTTTTCCAGTGTGAACTTAAGGACTTAAAAATTACCAAGAAAACTCAGAGGGGGATAATCATAATGAGATGCTTATTACTAGATATTAGAATATTTTATAAGGCATTAATAATATGTTGATACTAATTACATGCAATTAATACTAAATATAATGTGGTACTTGTTAATGAACAGGCAGACAAATGGAACACTTTGTTTGTAGCCTCAAGATTCTGAACTATCACAATCCCCCATTGCATAGATAACGAATGATAAATCCTAAGTGATTTAACAAATAACAAATGATAACAAATACAATAACAACAAATGATAATCCTAAAGGATTAGTTAATTTTTACAAAAACAGATACAAATTCTTTAATATTAATGATGTAACCTGTATTTTACATATCTGGATATAGTCTGGGAAACAAAATCCAGTAATTTTGTAATCAAAGATGCTTAACCAACTATAGATCCAAAGTTATTATGAAGAATTCATAATAGGGACTGATTTTTGTCTCTCCTAAGGATCCATTTTATAGTCATTACAAGAAAAAAAAAAAAAGTAATCCATTTGCTAGTCTACACACTCATCACATAATTAGACTTTCAAATGTCCTAAAGATAAACCTGAACCTTCTTGGCTAACAAGTGTAAATATGCCATCTTTGAGTTATAGGATGTCTAGCACTGTCTTTGACTCTTTTAAACATGGCTGGAGAAAAATCACAAATTATGCAGACTAACACTGCTACAAATTCACTATCTTCAACTTCAAATGGGCACTAAATTAAACCTGATAATCTATTTTTTAAAATGTTTAACTCTCCTTAAATCTATGACTTTGGCACTTTTGCTTTCCTTTGGGCAACGATCTCATCTTAGTCTACAAAAAAAATAAATAAATAAAAATCAAATTCCTTCAACTTTTTGCCAACAAACCCACAAACTTGCCTGCAATAACATCCACTCATTCCTTTTATACAAGCCACTAACAAAAACATGTCTCCACCTGAATACTTCATTGCCACCTTACTCAACGAACCTAAACTGTACTCATCATCTTCTCTCCAAAACCTGCACTCCTTAAGTGAATAAGTTGCCCATGTTGGATTCTTTGCTTACCTACAATATGAGATTATCAAATTTCCTCTTAAATGTCTTAAGACTTTTGCCATATCAACTCCCACTGCCAGCCCTGCCATATTGTATCTTTTAGTTTCTTGAACAAACTGCCTCTTACTGTTGGTCTCTGCATAGAATATTCTTTTCATCATTTTCCTAAGCCAAAGCAATCTTCAAATTTTAATCAAGATACTTGTCCCCACTGCTGCTGTACCCAAACCGGGTAGACTTCCTTGCCATGTTTAGAGTTCCCAGAAATGCCTGTACTGTCTTTACACTCTCTTTACATCACTGCTTAATGTTAACACGTCCTCACTTGGATTGAATGTTTTGAAGCCAAGAATTAGATCATGTTTGTCTAAGCTGATGAAGTGTTCTCAACACTGAATATACTGTCTAAACTATTAATGTGTTGAATAATGAATAAGTATAAATGAATTAATAAAACACAGGAACTTACCAGTTATTTGTTGTGTCGATCCATTTAACCCTGTCATTCCATTAATTTCTCGAAACATTAAAAACTGTCCTGTCTCAAGTTTGTGAGGATGATTTTCAAGGCAGGTGACAATACCAGGATTAGCCTAAATAAGAGAATTCTACTAAAAAAACAAGTTCATGTATTCCTTTTTTGCACAAATTTCAAATCTCACACAAAATGGACCAGGTTATCATAAAATTCTCAAAACAATCAAAAGGCCAAGTCATTCCTTTACTTCCTTAGTAAAAGCAAGCCTCTTAAGAATTATTGAAAAATAATGATCAATTTACTATTTTATTATGAATATTTAAAATATAATTTCTGTGTTTGGGGGAGAAGGAGATTCTACATGGAAGTTCAAATATTTTATAGATACAGATTCTTTGGACTTATAAAAAATATTCAAAGTTATCAAATATAAGTTTTAAAGTCATGTTATAAAAAAATCTGTGCATAAAAGACAAGTCTAACTTTGAAGATGAAAGAAATGCAAGAAAGGACAAAGATTTAAATTTTTTTTTAAATTTTATTTTTAGAGAGACACAGAGAGAGCGAGAAAGTTAGTGCTGAAGTGGCTGAGGGGGCAGAGGGAGAGATCGAATCTCAAGAAGTCTCCACACTCAGTGAGGGGCCTGACACAGGGCTCACAATCCCACGACTGTGAGATCATGACTTGAGTCAAAATCAAGGGTTGTATGCTCAACTGACTTAGCCATCCAGGTGTCCCAAGAAGGATGGAGATTTAAAGCCAGAAAACTGGTAATTTAAAATTTGCTGCCCAACATGTTAAAGGATAAAAAAATATTGTGTAGCTCAGCTTACCAGGACAAAAATAGGAAGAAATTGACCTATTCACCAAAGAGGATGGATGAGATAGGTCCAAGGCCCAGAAATTTGCTTATTAATGCATATAATCCAACACACTGGTTGAGTAAGGTGGTAATAATTTAATCTACATAAAATCTAAAGAGAATTATCATCCTTTCTTTCTTAACTGTGAAGATTCTGAAAATTGTCCTGTGGCTTAATGATCTGGGTAAGAATTAAGATTATGATCACAAACATGTATATAAAATTAACATAATGTGGGTTTACTAATATCTCAAGAAGAATAAAATTCATAAGGACTTTATTAAAAAAGAGAAATACTTTTGCATATAAGTTAAATGGGAACATTTATGGTACTTTGTAATTCTTTGTGGATAACCTTCATACTGTCTACACTATTTAAGAAAAGAAAATACCAATGCAATACAAGATTCCAACTATTTCCTGGAGCCTATTCTATTCTAACTGTATGATGTTCGCAGGGACAAACTAAAAACAAGCACAAAGATTAAAGGTTGAATAATAAATCATTCTGTAAGCACAGAGACACAGAATTATTTTTTTAATGCATTTCTCTTAAAAAGGGGTGAAAAGGCAACATTACACTGGGCTTAAAAATCAAGCATAAATATAGAAACACAAATACTATTATCATTCCCTTACATTTGGTTTCTTTGATCTTTAATGTAAACTGATTAGAAAGAATGCAAGTAAAAGTAATGATTCAGACTTAAAAAACTAGGAAAACTGGATCACAATGATATCTCCAATTCTTTTAGGGAATAAAAAACTTAAGCTTACCTGAAGAGAACGTGAAAGTTCAGACTTTTTGATCTAAGGGTAATTAATTCTAATACTTTTTTTCCTTCTCCAAATGTTTTAGAAATATAAAAAATT
This sequence comes from Lynx rufus, assembly GCF_022079265.1. Taxonomy (NCBI): domain Eukaryota; kingdom Metazoa; phylum Chordata; class Mammalia; order Carnivora; family Felidae; genus Lynx; species Lynx rufus. Next base: position 52,284,008 of record NW_025814845.1, read on the forward strand.
TTAGAAAAGCTTTTGTCTATAGTGACCTAACTGTGTATCCTCCCCACAGTCCTGTGTTGGGCCAGGTGACTTAAGACATACTTACTACAACTACAATCTGACACAATACACACAGTTTAGTAAACACTGAATCACACTTCATGCCCAATAGGAACACGACACAGAACAAAATTAAAATTTATCACAAGCAAATGTTGATCTATTGATTATTAATGTTAGAAGGAATTCAGACACTCAAATTCTAACTTAAATTTAGTTTTAATATAATATGATCAAGAAATTAACAAAACATTCCCTCATGAATTACCTTAAAATATTATAAAACAAATGAAAAATATTGCATATTACAGTATTTTGCTATTGTCACCTTTAAAAAATGTATTCACATCGGGGTGCCTGCGTGGCTCAGTCAGTTAAGCATCCAAATTCGGCTCAGGTCATGATCTCACGATTTGTAAGTTAGAGCCCTGAGTCGGGCTCTGTGCTGACAGCTCAGAGCCTGGAGCCTGTTTCGGATTCTGTGTCTCCCTCCCTCTGCCCCTACCCCACTCAACGCTCTGTCTCTCCCACTCTCAAAAATAATAAACATTAAAAAAAAATTTTTAAAAAACAAACTAAAAAAAAAAATGTATTCACATCAACCTTAAAAAAACATTCATATACGTATACAATAATATATATATATATATATATATATATATAATCATACTTGCGTTATATTTGAAATGAAAATTTCTTTTGGCTCTTCTCCTGTTGCATCTGAAACTTCAAATTCATCACCAAAATCACAAAACAACCGTGACCAAATTCCATGTACATCTGCACTGATAAACTGTGAAATGATGAAAAGAAGTTCAAGCTTATCTATTTATATAAAGAAAAAAACCCCACCTCAAGTATTTTAAGCCTCTTCATGACTTTATTTATAATTAAGATTATCCTTTGGGATATAAAGTGAATCACTAACAGAATACATTATTTGTCTGTGAAGTGGTTCAAGAATCAAGGATATTGGTATTTGAGACTGGGTATCTAGTGCTATATAATTAAAAAATGCAGCACGTCATCATTGTACATTCTATGATTTTTAAATAACAGAAATTCTTTCCTTGCCCTAAAAATCCAACAAAGTACATAAGAAACTGGTATCCTTTGATAATAGCTAAATTATGAAAAAAGCCCAAATGTTCATTAATTGATGAACGGATAAAAAAGATGTAGGATATATACACAATGGAATATTACTCAGTGATCAAAAAGAATAAAATATTGCCATTTGCAACAATGTGGATGGAACTAGCAAGTACTATGCTAAGTGAAATAAGTCAGTCAGAGAAAGACAAATATATGATTTCGCTCATGTGGAATTTAAGAAACAAAACAGATGAACATAGCAGAAGGGAAGGAAAAATAAAAACAGGGAGGGAGGCAAACCATAAGAGATTCTTAAATATACAGAACTAAGGGTTGCTAAATGGGTGACTGGCAATAAGGAGGGCACTTGTTGGGAGGAGCACTGGGTGTTATATATAAGTGATAATTCACTAAATTCTACTCCTGAAACCATTACTACACTATATGTTAACTTGGATTTAAATTAAAAAAAAAAATTTAAGTAAATTGTACCTATAAGTATTTGAGGTTTGCATGCTGTAGTTTGTTTTTATTAAAAATTACTAATTGAAAAAACAGAATAGACAACTGCACATAAATACTAATGTGGCAAAAAAATAAAAAAGGTACACACGTCTTTATAGAATTATAGAGGATATATACAGTACAATGTTAACAGCTGTTACCTCTGGTGATGGGCTTAAAGGTAAACATTATACTTTTCTACATTCTCTAAATTCTCTTAGTGAATTTGTATATATATTTATATTCAGATGAAAACTAAGTAGTATTAAAAATTTTGGAATTGTATAAAATCCACTATCTTAGAATTAGAAACTTTGGTAAGCTTTGGTTGAACAACAATAAAAAACCTTCAGTTAGGTTTTGCAGGCACACCTGAGAGATATTGCAGGTTCATTTCTACACCACTTCAATAAAACAAATATTGCCAAAAAAAAAAAAAAAAAGAAAGAAGAAAGAAACCAGTATCTTGGTTCAATGGTTTGAGCAGTGAATTTTTACTTTTCATTTGAGAAAAAAGAAGTATCCATTCACCAGTAGTAGAGTTAATGGAAAAGAGAACAGAGCTAAAAGTTGAAAATGGAGGCAACAAATAGAAAAAGAGCTGAGGAACTGACAGTATGCATCAAAGCAAGGAAGGTAAAACTCAGATTCTTTTTTTTTTTTAATGTTTATTTATTTATTGGTGTGGGGAGGGTTGGGAAGGGGCAGAGAAAGAGGGAGACAGAGGATCTCAAGCAAGCTCTGGGCTCAAATTCAAGAATCTCGAGATCATGACCTAAGCCGAAGTCGGCTGCTTAACTGATTGGGCCACCCAGGTGCCCCAAAAATCATATTCTTAACCACAATCATTAATGCTTTATTAAAAGTGATTTTTGTAACACAAATGCTCCATTCTAAGAATCTCTAAAGAAAATGTTTTTGTGTCTAATTTCATTTTGAGTTAACAGTAAAGAATTCTTATTCTGTAACACATATGATCCTGTGTAAAGTGATACTTAAAAAAAAATTTTTTTAGGGGCGCCTGGGTGGCGCAGTCGGTTAAGCGTCCGACTTCAGCCAGGTCACGATCTCGCGGTCCGTGAGTTCGAGCCCCGCGTCGGGCTCTGGGCTGATGGCTCAGAGCCTGGAGCCTGTTTCCGATTCTGTGTCTCCCTCTCTCTCTGCCCCTCGCCCGTTCATGCTCTGTCTCTCTCTGTCCCAAAAATAAATAAACGTTGAAAAAAAAAAAATTAAAAAAAAAAAAATTTTTTTAATGTTTACTTATTTTTGAGAAAGTCAGAGAGACAGAGTGCGAGCGGGGGAGGTGCAGAGAGAGAGGGAGACAGAGTCTGAAGAAGGCTCCAGGCTCCGAGCCATCAGTACAGAGCCTGACCGTGGGGCTCAAGCTCACAAACCCCAAGCTCATGACCTGAGCTGAAGTCAGATGCTTAACCGACTGAGCCACCCAGGAGCCCCTGAAGTGATACTTTTTTAAACAAAAACTAAAGTCTATTCATATTTGGATATAAAAATGTAGCCCATTAAAACAATTTATACCACCTATTACATGAAGTAATGAGAGAGCTAATAAAAGGCTACCTCCTACTGGATCATGTATTGCCTTTACCATTAAAATAGGTACAGACAGCATTTTTTAATACATAAATGAAATATATGTATAATCATATATATATCATATATGATTACATATATCATATATGATTATATGTATAATGCTATATATGCTATATATATAATGCTATAATGCTATAATGCTATATATTATATATATAATCATATATGATATATATAAAAATGAGCAGAAATTTAGAAATTTTTTTAAGTTTAAAAGCTGAAAATTTGAGGACAATTTCCCTTCAAAACAACTTTCAAATAGGATTACATATACCAATCACATAAACAAAAGATTTTAGTTCATAACTTAGTGTAATTATTTTGTAAAACTTCCATGCCCGGGGATTTTAACTTTACTATTCTATGTCTTATTCATCTGTTTAAATTGTGAACCATAGCACAAATGTACAGAGTGTAAATATGCTATGTAAATACCACAATCCAAAAATTTTTAGCACAACTATTTAATAGAGTATGATAGCTGGCTTACTGCCTATCTCAAAAGAACAAGTAATTTTTTCCTTTTTTCAAAGGAACAAATAACCCCACAAAGGAGTTAGAGTTAATGGTATGTATGTAACTGCACAGGATAATTTATGATTTTTCTGATCTAAACTTATTACTGGTCTTCCCAATGTCACCATGACTCAGTTACTCTGGAAAAAATCTAGGAGTCATTCTTGATCATTCTTTCCCTCACAACTCATATTCATCCATTCGTAAGTTGTAAGCCATTTTTTTAGAAGATTATCTCAAATTCATTAACTTCTCAAAATTTCTATTTCTACCTCTCTTGAATTACCAGCATCTCACACCTAGATTACTACATTATCCTCCAACTGGTCTAGTTGCCTCTACTCTCTTATTAATTCAATGGCTTTCTTTCTGTTTGGCTCTGTGATTCCTTCATGTTCTTCTTCTTTTTTAAAAATATTTATTTATTTTGAGAGAAAGTGTGCACACATGCACACATGCAGGGGAGGAGCAGACAGAGAGGGAAAGAGAGAATCCCAAGTAGGCTCCACACTCAGTGTGGCGCCTGACATGGGGTTCAATGTCATGACTGTGAGATCATGACCTGAGCTAAAATCAAGAGTTGGACACTTAACTGACCGAGCCATCCAGGTACCCCAATTCCTTCACATTCTTAAAAATTACTGAGGACTGAAAGCACTTCTATTTATCTGGGTTATACCTATTGGTATTTGCTGTGTTAGAAATTAAAACTGAGAAACATTTAAAATGTTAAGAATACACACATACATTTCATTAGCTGTAAGAGCAGTAATATCTACTGCATATCATCTAGATAGACTCTGGAAACTCCGCTGTACCCCATAAGAGAATCAGAGTAAAAAAAACAAATAACATTTTCGTAATATTATGAAAATAGTTTGACTTTGCAGATCCCATGAAAAGATCTCAAGAATATTCAGTATCCTTCGACCATACTTTGAAAACTACTGCTTTAGACTATTTTCCCTACAGCACATCCAGAGTGATCTTTTAAAAATATAAATCAGATCAGGGATGCCTGGGTGACTCAGGTGGTTAAGCATCCAACTCTTGATTTCAGCTCAGGTCACGATCTCATGGCTGTTGAGATTAAGCCCCATGTCGGGTTCTGTACTGAGCATGGAGTCTGCTTAAGATTCTCTCCCTCTGCCTCCTCCCCTGCTTGGGTGTGTTCTCTCGTTCTCTCTCTCTCTCCCCTATGTATACACACACACATACACACACACACACACACACACACACACACACACACACACACACACACAAACACACACACTGTATATATAAATCAAGTCAAAACCCATGGGATTAAAACTCAGCTATCCTCAAAGTTATGTAAGTTATGGCCCTCTAATTACTTCTCTGAACATAATCCCCTGGTAACTTTTACTCATACTACTCTCTCCTCTTTACCCAAATTCCATTCTGGTCTTGCTTGCTTCTTGCTGTTTGTAAACACACCAAGCGAATTTTTTTATACTTTCAAGTCTACACTTGATGTTCTTCATGCTTTGAATGCTCTTTCCATAGCTGGCTCTCTCTCATTATTCAGGGTTCTATTCAAACGTTATCTCCTCAGAGGAGTTCCCTGACCTTCAATTTAAGAGAACCAGCACTGATCCCCACCCCAACATCATGCAGATATTATATTCTTTACCTAGCTATTTTCTTCATAGGACTTGAAACTATATTATTTGTTTGCTTTTTAATTAAATATCTTCCTTACTGGATGGTAATTTTCCTGAGTAGGAAAATTTGTATGTCTTATTCACTAATGTATTCCTAGTGCCTAGAATTGTATTTGGAGAAGATGCTCAATGAATATTTGTTGCAAGAACCAATGAACTTCTTGAAAACCACCATTACACCATATCTAAAGTTAGATGATGAATTCAATGTTTACCATCCTTACCATTCCCATCTTTATTCTTCCTCAGTTTTGGCAATTTGCTATAAGCCAAATTTAGATCTTGGTTTTAAAAACAGGAAATGAATAATGCCAAAATTAAAGAGAAAAATATTACTGTGATTGTCCTCTTACACATAAGAACTTCTTACACATAAGAACTTCTTACACAACCTACTGAAAAGCTATAAATTTTAACAGTGAAGGTGTTCTTTCTTTGCTTAACTACATGTCATTATTAAGTAATATTATTACCTTAATTGGAGGGCACTGAGAACGGCAAAAGTTATTGATCTTCTTCTGCAATGGAAGTTTGATCTCAGTCAATATTACACACTGTTAAGAAGAATATAAGAAATTAAATATTAGAAAATAAACAACTAGTTTGGTAAAATACACTTCTAAGTCAGAAGCATGTCACAGTTTGCATTATGCTAAAAACACACTGTTTTCCTTGTAAAAAAAAATACTTTCCCAATGTATTCCATTCTAAGGTTAAAACCTTCAGAGTCATGGAATAGCAAAAGTAAAAATAACATATACAGAGGAAAACCTGCCCATATTAAATTCAATTACTATCATAGGATTTACATAAGAAGCAAACCTTAATATCATATGTGGTATTTTTGTACTCTAAATGGCTGGAGATTTTGTTTGATCTGTTTTGCCATGGGAATACTCACCTAGTCTTCAGGATATTAATTAAATGCTGGCTTAAAGGAGTAAAGATTATATTTTTAAAGAGATACACTAGTTGGCTTAGCTTTTACTTCAGATGCACAATATAACAACTTTTGCTTTATGACAGTGTCATTAGTAAAACTACCAAGTTCTGTTATTTAAAATAGCAAATTATAGTTCTCAAAGCTTAACTTTTTATCATCACCCTGTAAGATAAGTAGAGTGCTTTTATAATCATATTTTAACATAAGTAACTTAAACTCATAAAGGTAAAAAACTTTCCTAAGGTCATTCATCTACCTATCAAGTGGCAAAAGTAGAACTAGACTCTCAGTCCAGAGTTTTCCTTGCTGGTAGTTTCCATGAATTGGATAACTTTTTTTCACTACAAATATCCAGTTGTGGATTTATTCTTATTTACCTAGCTCAGAATATGGTGTGCTTCCTGCAAGATTGATTTCTCCTCCATGGGTCTCTTACTTTTTATACATGTCTCAACTGGGTATGCCATGAATCCAAGGATCTTAACTATTCTTGGACCATTTCTCAGGATTATATTTGCTTTGTGCAAGCTGGAGGAATGAGGTAATGTTTCCCTCTGGGACAAAGAACAAGCCTGTTAATTGTTTGCTATAAAAGCACAGGTTTTCCAAGCTCAGTGTTCCTCTTATCAAAAGGAGCCCATTACATGTGCAGGCATCCACTGAGTCCTCTACACTACACTAGTGGGTTTTGGGGAAAGGCAAGAGGAAATAAGGCAAATATAATACTCACACCTCTTACCATACTCAGAGAAATAAAGTCTCTGACTCAGGAATCTCATGTTTTCTGTCAGCAACCAAAGAACAGTAACAGGCTGACTTAGTAAGTTTGTAAATACAGTAAAATCACATCTTAGACTTAGTATACACTGAATCTAATTTGTGTTTCATCACAAATTCTCAGCCATAATTTTTTTGGAATATTGCCCTTTCCCAATGTTCTTTCAGAAATTTAATCTCATGAATTGAACCTTTTCACTTAAGCTTGTATTTCTTTTAATTTCTCTTTCATACTTACTCTAATTTCTAAAGGTTGTAGTCTCAGTAATCTCAGCTCTTTCAATTCACTAATTCTTGCTCTAGTATCTATCCACTGTTTAGTCTATTCACTGAGTTTTAATTTTTAATATTTTCGTTTCTAAAAGTTCGACTGGTTCTTTATCACATCTGCCTGATTCTTTTTAATTATTTCCATATTGTATATTTAATTCCTTCTTTTATTTTTTTTATTTTTATTTTTTTTTTTCAACGTTTATTTATTTTTGGGACAGAGAGAGACAGAGCATGAACGGGGGAGGGGCAGAGAGAGAGGGAGACACAGAATCGGAAACAGGCTCCAGGCTCCGAGCCATCAGCCCAGAGCCTGACGCGGGGCTCGAACTCACGGACCGCGAGATCGTGACCTGGCTGAAGTCGGACGCTTAACCGACTGCGCCACCCAGGCGCCCCTAATTCCTTCTTTTAAAATTCAATTTGAACATCTATGTTTTTTAGTCCCTATCTGATAATTCTATTATCTGAAATTCCTGGAGGTTAATTCTATTATTTGTTATATCCATTGACCTTTAATCACACTGAACTGCCTGTCTTGCTATTTTGTACTCTGAACTCATCTTCAAAGAGGCTCCATATACTGGAATATACTATGGCTTAGGTGAACATAGATTTCTCTGTAGTTGTTTAGTTTTCTTTCTGTCTGGCATTCCAGGATATTGACAGTAGCTTAGTACTACTTATGTTTTGAGTTCCCAGCTTGGGAAATTTTAGATTACAAAGAATTATAAAGTTTATCTCCAAACCTGGGTGAGAATAGGCATATGGTTGTGAATTCCCAGAGGAGATCATTATTTTTTCATCCAGAGCTCAAGAAAAAACAGGCAATCTTGTTCTGAGGTGCAAAGACTGTTCTCATCCACCTTTCACTGAGGGTGTAGTTCTCTGAGGTTCTAACTTTACAAAAAGGGGGTAGGTCTCAATTCCATTTCTCTATCTCAAGTAAACCTACTTGGGATCTTCGGTTTCTGTGTTACCACTAATTCCTAAGAAATGGGGTTACTGAGATCAGCAACTCCAATGTGAAAGTGACCACAGCGAATAAATAGTTCACTCGTCTTCTTTTAGCTACCTATTTATTTTTGGTCTCTGAGCATTTTATTTTTAGCTCAGCTACTCATTTAAAAGACGTCTATCAGGGGCTCATGGGTGGCTCAGTCGGTTAAGTGTCCATCTTCAGCTCTGGTCATGAACTCCTAGCTCGTGGGTTCAAGTCTCACATTGGACTCTGTGTTGACAGCTCAGAGCCTGAAGCTTGCTTTAGATTCTGTGTCTCCCTCTCTCTCTGCCCCTCCCCTGCTTGCCCTCTGTCTCTCTCTCTCTCAAAAATAAACATTACAATTTTTAAAAAGTCTATCAAAAATCAAATCAGTAATCAAAAAACTCCCAGAAAACAAAGGCCAGGACCAGATGGATTCACAGGCAAAGTCTACCAAACATTTAAAGAAGAGTTAATACCTATTCTTAAACTATTCCAAAAATAGAAGAGGAAGGAAAACTGAAATTCATTCTATGAGGCCAGCATTACTCTGATTCTAAACCAGATAAAAACACTACACATAAAAAGACAAAACTATAGTCCAAAATCTCTGAAAAACACAGATACAAAAATCTGTAAGAAAATATTATTAGTAAACTGAATTCAACAATACCTTAAAAAACCCGTTCTACCATGATCAGTCAGATTTATTCTAGGGAAGCAAGGGTGGGGTTCATTATTTATAAATTGATCAAAATTATAAATGATAATTAACAAGAGAAAGAATAAAAACCATATGATCATCTCAATCTCAACAGATGAAGAAAAAGCTTCCGACAAAGTACAATGTCCACTCGTGAATGAAAACTCTGAACAAAGTAGGTTAACAAGCAAAATACCTAAACATAACAAAGGCCATATATAAAAAACCCACAGCTAATATTTTTTACTCAATGGTGAAAAACTGAGAGCTCTCCCTTTAAGATCAGGAATAAGTCAAGCATGCCCACTCTTACCACTTTTATTCAAAATAGCACTGGAAGTCTTAGCTGCAGTTATCATACAAGAAAAAGAAAAGGCAGTCAAACTGGTAAGGAAGAGGTAAAGCAGTCTATTTGCAGATGACATGATACTATAAACAGAAAACCTTAAAGACTCCACCAAAAAAACTACTAGAACTGATAAATGAATTCATTAAAATTACAGGTTACAAAATTAATATACAGAAATCTCTTTTTATACATCAATATAAAGTAGCAGAAAGAGAAATTAAGAAAGCAATCCTATTTACAATTGCACAAAAAATAATAAAATACCTAAAAATAAAATTAACCAAGGAGGTAAAATACCTTTACTCTCAAAACTCTGAAACACCGATGAAAGAAATTAAAGACACAATACAACCAACGGAAAGATATTCCATCCTCATGGATTAGAAGAATTAATATTGCTACAAAGTCCATACTATCCAAAGCAATCTAGAGATTCAATGTAATCCCTATCAAAATACCAACAGCATTTTTCACAGAACTACAACAAATAATACTAAAATTTGTATATAACTACAAAAGACCCCAAATAGCTAAAGCAATCTTTAGAAAGAAGAACAAAGCTAGAGGTATCACAATCCCAGATTTCAAGATATACTACAAAGCTGTAGAGTCAAAACAGTATGGACACACATAGATCAATGAAACAGAATAGAGATCCCAGAAATAAACCCATGCTTATATGGTCAATTAATCTGCAACAAAGGAGGCAAGAATGTACGGTGGGGAAAAGATAGTTTTCCACAAATGGTGCTGGGAAAACTGGACAGCTACATATGAAAGAATCAAACTGGACCACTTTCTTACACCACACACAAAAATAAATTCAAAATGGATAAAGATCTAAATGTGAAACCTGAAACCATGAAAATCCTGGAAGAGAACACAGGCAGTAATCTCTCCCGATATTTACCATAGCAACATTTTTCTAGATATGTCACCTTGGGCAAGGGAAACAAAAGCAAAAATAAATTATTGAGACCATAACAAAATAAAAAGTTTTTGCACAGTGAAGGTAACTATCAACAAAATGAAAAGGCAATCTACTAAATAGAATATATTTGCAAATGATGTACCTGATAAGGTGCTCATATGCAAAGTTTGTAAAGAATTTACACAATGCAACACCAAAATCCCAAATAATCTGATCAAAAACCGAGCAGAGGACCTGAACAGATATTTTTCAAACACATAAGATAGCCAACAGACACATGAAAAGATGCTCAACATCACTCAACATCAGGGAAATGCAAATGAAAACCACAACGAGGTATTTCATCATATTTGTCAAAAGTGGGTAGAATCGGGGTGCCTGGGTGGTTCAGTCGGTTAAGCATCTGACTTTGGCTCAGGTCATCATCTAACGGCTGATGCTCTGTATCAGAGCAGGGGAATACATGGTGGGAATGCAAATTGGTGCAACCACTGTGAAAAACAGTATGGAGGTTCCTCAAAAATTGAAAATAGAAATACCATATGATCCAATAATTCCACTACACAGTATTTACCCAAAGAAAACAAAAATGCTAGTTTGAAAAAAATATATGAACTCCTGTTTACTGCAGCATTATTTATATTAACCAAGATATGGAAGCAACCCAAGTGTCCATCAACAGATAAATGGATAAAGAAGATGAAGTATTTACATGTGATGGAATATTACTCAGGCCTAAAAACAAAATAAGATCTTGCCATTTGCAACAACATGGATGGACCTACATAGTATTATGCTAAATGAAAGAAGTCAAAGAAAAATACTATATGATTTCACTTGCAGTTGGAATATAAAACAAATTAACAAAGAAATAAAAAAAACCAGACTTCAAAACAGAGAGAACAAAATGGTGGTTGCCAGAGGGGAGATGGTAGAGGGACTAGTGAAATAGGTAAATAGGATTAAGAGGTACAAACTTCCAGTTACAAAATAAGTAAGTCACAAAGATGACAAATACAGCATTGGGAATATAGTTAAAACAGTTTAATAACATTGCTTGGTGATAGATGGCGACTACACTTATCATGGTGAATACTGAGTAATGCACAAAACTGTTCATTCATTACACTGTATACCTGAAATTAACGCAACACTGTGTGTTAATTATACCTCAATAAAAAATAAAAACATAAAAGGAAGTCTATTACATAAATCTACGTAAGAAGTCTATTATACATCTTTGTAGAAGATAGATTTCAAGTTATCTAGTCCAGAACAGAAGTTTACACTAGTTTTCAAATTGGTGTGACATAATAATAATAAATATACCTTTTGGTCATTATCCAAGGTTCCTGACACATAGCTCCTAAAAACTCTTGCAATTTCCTATAGAAGAGCTATAGAGACATTTTTCATTATGTATTTAGCTTTATCCCAGATCCTGAAATAGCTCCAGAGTGATAAAGGTTAAATAATGATGTCTTTTGTTATTCACAACAAGCCTCTTTTACCCACACCTGAGTTTAGATTAATGAAATAACTTTGAGGCCCCCTAAGAATGGGAGCTGATTGCCAGGGGAACGAACCTTGTGATTTGTGAGTGAGAACTTTCAGCCCTATCTCTTAGACCTCCAGGGAGAGAGGGGCTGGAGACTGACTTAATCACCAAAGGCCAATCATTTAATCATTCATGCTTCCATAATGAAGCCTTCATGAAAATCTCAACTATGGGCTCAGAGAGCTTCCAGATTCATGCCAGGAACATGGCATACTTGGAAAGGGCATGGAAGCTCAGCCCCCCTTTCTCCATTCATTGCCTTATGCATCTCTTCCATCTGACTGTTCCTTTGTTACAGCTTTTATAATAAACCAGTAATCTAATAAGTAAACGGTCTTCCTGTGTTCTGTGAGCCACTCTGACAAATTAATTGGACCCTAAGAGAGGGACATGGAAACCTCTGATTTATAGCCAGCCCTCAGAGGAACAGGTAACAACCTGGATTTGTGATTGATGTCAGAAAGTGGACAGAGAGGGGCTCTTGTGGGAATGAATCCTTAACTTGTGGGATCCGAAGCTATCTTCTCCAGGTAGATAGTGTCAAAACTGAATTGAACTGTAGGACACTGAAAGTGTCCAAGGAGTTTGGAGAACTGCTTGGTTTGGGGGAAAAACCCACACACATATGGTCACACAGTGTGAAAAGTACTGAGTAGAGGTGAAACACAGGAGTGTTCTTCCCCAAAGGGCAACATCATAATTTAATCACAGAAAATCAGGGTCAACCTAGTTGCTTTTGAAACATCTAAGGTGCTAGGAAATGTTGTTTTTAAAGTTTATTCATTTATTTTGAGAGAGAAAGACAGAGAACGAGAAGGGGAGGAGGGGAGGGAGGGAGGGAGAGAGAGAATGAGAGAGAGAGAGAGAGAGAGAGAGAGAGAGAGAGAGAGAAGAATCTCAAGCACGCTCCATGCTGTCAGCAGACAGCTTGATACGGGGCTTGATACCATGAACCATGGGATCATGACCTGAGCTGAAATCAAGAGTCAGACACTTAGAACTGACTGAGTCACCCAAGCAGCCTTTTTCTTTTTTTAAAAAATTTATTTATTTTGAGAAAGAGAGAATTGTTGTTAAAGTTAACCTTAACTAAAGCAGACTGAATGTTGATCCACATATTTTACTTCTGCCATCAGATTATATACTGATTATATATCACCAGCTTATATATCATCCTTTGCCCATGGCCTTCATAAGAGCAGAGTATACCTTCCTGCTCAACTTTGGTCTTGACCATGTGACTTGCTTTGACTAATGAAATATAAATAGAAGTAACATGAATGGAAGATTGAAGTGTGCTTGGATAGTTGGACTTGCCCCTTTACACTTCTTTTATTGGTATGACACCATGTCCTCGGTAGCCTCCTGATCCCAGAAGAGAGGCATATGGAGAAAAACCCAGGCTCTACAGTTCAAGGTCAGCCTAGAACAGCTGAACTCCAAATGACATGCAGATGGAGGATAAAGAAATAAATACATGTTGCTATAAACCACTGAGTTTTGGGTAGTTTTTACGCACATAACTGTGAAAGTAGCTGACTGATATAATGGCCAGTATCTCAGGCCCTTTCCCTAAAATGGAACATTTGAAAGGTATTCTAAAGGAAGTATTTTGACCTGAAATTTTTTGCTCTGCTCAACAGACTAGGTTTAATTAGTTACACTACGATAATACTTACAACTATATATATACATATATATACATATATATATACATATATATATACATATATATAAACTAACATAAAATAGAGTACCAACCTGGTATTTATCTAAGAAGGAGAGATCTGTGGTTTCATTTAAAGGAATAGAAGATGATGTGACATGAACGTAAGGATTGAGTTCTGCAATATGTTGAAGTACAGCTTCAGCCCTAAAAAAAAAAAAAAAAAGGACTTTTACTACTCTTTCATTCAATATATTCAATCCCTCATACCTGGACACTTTGACAACATCAGAGAAACCTGAATGTTAGAAAATTTCAATGGAAATTTAACAAACTGTAGAGGAAGAAAGAAGCTAAGACTTACTTATTTTTATAGACAACTACACACTCTTGAAATGTAGCATACTGTCACATTCCATAGTAAGCCACACAATCTCAAAGTGTACCCTAGTTCCAACCTCTTCAAGCTTTCTAAGAATAAAGCAATAATAAAGACCTTTAACAATCTTAAAAATCACTTCTAGGTAGCAATGTGAGTGTATTAAAATTTTCACAAATCTAAATAATTAAATAAGTATATGTTAATACTTATTTATCTATGGTGATGTGTTATGGGGATGAGTCAAACAACTATGAATGAGTTAGTGTTTTAGGCACAGAAAATACCCTATGTAATTGTGAGAGTAAAAAAAAAATTCTATGATAAAACATCAAAATATCTCATCTTCACCTGTTTCTCATATTAACAACATCATCTTCACAGAGAAAGAAGTTGGCTCCTAGATCCCATGCTTGGCATTTTTCTGTATCATGAATGGTAAGTGCCTTCAAAAAAGAGAAAAATCTCTGTTAAAGTCAGGGATAAGACAAGGATGCTCACTATCTCCAATTTCATTTACATTGTATCAGAAGTATTATCCAATGTAATTAGACATAGAGAGGAATAGGAAGCTTAAGAATTAGAAAGGATCTAAAGCTGGATTCATTCACAGATGATATGACCATATACATCTAGAAACCCAGGAAAATTAATGGAAAAACTACTTTAAACCATATGAGAATTTCAATTTAGGAAAGTAGCATGTTGTATTAAAATACAATCAAAAGAATTCACATAAACATTTCCAAATGCTCCATGTTCTAAGTAAAAAAAGATAACAACATTTGGAAAGAATATTTTCAACTTATATCAGAGGACATATCTTACAGAAAAAGGGGCAAAGTATATGAACATGGAGAATACTGAAAAAGAAATGCATATGGCCCTTTAAAATATTTAGGAATGTTCAACTCTACTCAAGAACGAAATATGTTTTCTCATTTATTAGAATGGCATCAATCCAAAAGTTTGACAATATACTGTACTGGAGAGTGACATGAATCAGGCATTCTTATATGTTATTGGTGAGAATGTAAAATAGCATAACCTCAATGGAAAAGAACTTGGTAATCTCTAGTGAAATAACATGTGCTTCTATCCTTTGACATAACAATTCTGCTTTTAAGAATCTATCATAAAGGCACACTGGGAAAGATTAAAAATGATATACATACAAGAGTATTAACTGCAGCACTACTTGTAATAGAAAAAGACTGAAAATAATTAAAATGTCTACAAGTAAGGAATTGGGTATAATAATATACATCCATGCAATGTATACCTGTACAGCTATAAAAAAATGAAACATATATATTTATCATTAAGGAATAATCCCAGGATATGCTGTTAAGTGATAAAGAGCAAGGTGGAAGAAAGTATGGCACTTTATTTAAGAGAGGCAGGTGAGAGTAAATTTGTATACACACATATATACAGATTTGCATATTTGTATGCATGTATTTGCTTATATTTCAAAACACGAAAAAAAGGGGGTGACCTAATAAGGGAAGGAGGGAATAGGGTAAAGAGAAGGTAGCCTTACCTGAATAAAGCTTGTTTTATAAATTCTACTTTTTAAAAAAATGTTTATTTTTTGGGAGAGAGAGGCAGAGTGCAAGTGGGGTAGGGGCAGAGAGAGAGGGAGATACAGAATCTGAAGTAGGCTCCAGGCTTGAGCTGTCAGAACATAGCCCGACGTGGGGCTCGAACCCATGAACCACAAGATCATGACCTGAGCCGAAGTTTGACATTCAACCAACTAAGCCACCCAGGTGCCCCCATAAATTCTGCTTTGAATTATGTAAGTCTCATAATAGTAAAATTTCATTAAATTTAAACGTGATCCCCAGAAATCCAGAGCAAAATGAATGGAGAAAACTATCTACTGAATATGTTGCATAACTACCCAAAGGAATTATTTAAAGTGACTTTAAAAAGTAGTTAATTTGCCTGCCAAGTCTAGACAGGATATATCCTAAGGATGAAAAAGAAAATTAGGGGTACCTGGGTAGCTCAGTGGGTTGAGCATCTGACTTTGGCTCAGGCCATGATCTCGTGGTTCATGAGTTTGAGCCCTGTAGCGGGTCTGCTGCTATCAGCCTGTCAGCCCAGAGTCCTCTTGGGATCTTCTGTACTCCTCTCTCTCTGACCCTCCCCTGCTCATGCTCTCTCTCTCTCTCTCAAAAAAAAATATAATTTTAAAAATAAAATAAAGTGGGGCACCTGGATGACTCAGTCGGTTGAGCATCCGACTTTGGCTCAGGTCATGATCTCACAGTTTGTGAGTTTAAGCCCCACATTGGGCTCACTGCTGTTAGCCTGTCAGCACAGATCCCGCTTCAGATCCTCTGTCCCCTTCTCTCTGCCCCTCCTCTGCTTGTGCTCTTCCAAAAGATAAGTATTAAAAAAAATAATAAATCATAAATGGTTTTCAATAATTATATTGCTATTAATATTAGAATTGTTATGCTGAATCTATATCATAAATAGGTGTAACATAGGATAAAGCAAGTATGTAATTAGGTTCATGTCATTAAGACTCAAACCCTTACAGTGAGAGATAAAGATACAAAATCATAAAATCAAAGAAGTAGATATGCTGTGGTCCTAAACTTGAAACTCAGATATTTCAGTGTTCACTCAGGATGAATGTTCTAGATCTGTCCACTGAAAAGACTTCATCATTAGTGACAAAGACCACTGGGGTTAGGTCAAAAGGACTCAAGAAGTTGAAGAAGATCCTAATAAGCAAAGATGAAACAATTTAAGCATAAATGAGAATAACAACTACACTAGATCAAAACAAATCATGTATGTTTAAATTCATGAGTTTATTATGACGTTCAGGTACAAACAGGCCACACAAGTTCACTAGTCACTGTTAGCGGATGATAGGAAACCACTGATTTTGAAAACTAGTAAATAAAGGCTGAAAAAAAAACCAACAAGTATTTATCTTGCCTTTTGTACAAGTGCAAACTATACTTTACTGAAACCAAATATGTGAATGGAGAATTGTCTTTCTAAATTATTCCAGCTAATAAATCAAAAAGGACAGAATTAGAATATCATTATCCCTAATAAAATAATGAATCTAGGCAATGATCATTATTATCAGTAATAATCAAAACCAGGACAACAGATTATGATTTCCTCTTGATGAGAAAAATATAAAATCATCTGTGAAACAGTAGTGCCAAAACAATCAAATCTGAATCTGAATCTCTGGATTCAGTTTACAGGAAATCTCTGTACCAGTTTATATGAAATACAAGGGTAGAGGTACATGTAATAAATAACCTGTTGTTAGTTACAAGTGCATTGTAAGGGTAAATAAATATCAGGGAAGGGAACTATATAGATTAAAATAAATCAAATTCAGTATATGGACTTTACTTGGATCCTAATGAGAACAAACCAAAAAAAATTTTCGTAAGACATTATGGAAAATTTGAACTCTAACTAGATATTTGATGACTGATATAGATAGGCTTGTAAGATGGCCCTGATGATTCCCAGTTCCTGGTACTCAGGCCTTTGCATAATTCCTTTTCCATACATTTGTAAACTAGTGAAACTATTTGCTTTTAGCAAATAAGCATAGATAATGAAATGTCACTTCTGAGATTAGGTTGCAAAAGACTGGTTTGTTTTGCTAGTACACTTCCTTTCTAGTCATCTTGTTTAGCTTACTCTGATGAAGCAAACTGCCATATTGTGAGCTGCCTAATGGAGAGGATCACATGTCAAGGAACTGAGGGTGATCTCCAACCAAGAGCCAGCAGGGAACAGAGATGGGAACGTGAAGTGGAATGACCTTGCCACTGAATCCTATCAATCATCATGTGAGCAAGCTTGGGAAGCAGATTATTCCCCTATTCTGGAGATGACTGCAGCCCTGCCAATGTCATGATTAGAGCCTCATGAAAGACCCTCAAACAGAGGAACCAGCTAAGTTGCACGCAATTCTTGACCCTGAGATAAGTGTTGTTAAGTTGCCAAGTTTTGGGGTAATTTGTTTTCAGCAATAGATAACTAAGACAATGATATTAACAAAACGGTTACATTTTTAGGTGCAAAAATGGCTTTGTGGTTATGCTTTCAAAAGGTACCCTTATCTTTTAGAATTATATACTAAAATAGTTAAGAATGATATAATAGGATGTCTGAGTATTATATCAAAATAATTTGGTGGCTGGGGAGCCATGAGGAATGGGAAGGAGATACATGGAACAAATCTGTCTACGAGCATGCAGTTGCAGCTGCATGATGTGTACATGGGGTTTTGCTAAAACTATGCTATTTTGGGGATGCCTGGGTGGCTCAGTCTGTTAAGCATCCAACTCTTGATTTCATCTCGGGTCATGATCTCACCATTTGTGAATTCAAGCCCTGTGTCAGGCTCTGCGCTGATAGTGTAGAACCTGCTTGGGATTCTCTCTCTCCCACTCTCTCTGCCCTTCCCTGGCTCCTGCTCTCTCAAAAAATAAACAAACTTAAAAAAAAATTCCATTTTCATAAAATTTTGGAATTTTCTAGAATATTTCTTTTTTTTTTAAAGAAAAAAATACAGCACTAAAACAATTTTGCTGCTGGGGCACCTGGGTGGCTCAGTCAGTTAAGTGACCTATTCTTGGTTTCAGCTCAGGTCATGATCTTATGATCTGTGGGATTGAGCCCCATGTCAGGCTCTGTGCTGACAGTGTGGAGCCTGCTTTGGATTCTCTCTCCCTCCCTCTCTGCTGGTTGCTCACTCTCTCTCTCAAAATAAATAACAAAAAAAAAGTTTTGCCACTAAATGAAGATGCAAAAACTAAGCCAAAATGTAAGTAATATTACCACTACTGAGGATGGAAAAAAAAAAAATCACAACAATTATTGTAACCAAGGACATTTACTCACTTACCTTAATTCCTGCAAGAACAAGATTCTTTGCTATAAAGGGGGAAAAAAAAAGAATAGCTTAATATTAGGAATGTATTTTATATACTCTTCATGGAGCTTGGACACATCTTTAACTGGAGAATTTAACTTTTTTTTTTTTTTTTTTTTTTTACTACCAAAGAAGTATAAGTTCCTTAAAAAATACAGAAGAACAAAAAGGAAAAAATTAAATTTTCTAAAACCATACCACACAGAAGTAATCACTCTTAAAATTTTATAGTATTATTCTAGACATGTTGTTACAAATATATGTGTGTATGCACTCTATCATAAGTAAGGATACAGAAATGATCATTAACTGCTATTAACATCACAAAGAGAAACAAGAGAGTCATTATTGGTTCCTTTTGGAAGAATATAGCAGTATTATGAAACAATGTTGCTGAAAGAACCAAAACAATCTTTTCAAGGTATTGAATCGAATTCCCTTTATAGGAAATAATACAAGGGGAAGAAATTAAATTCTTTAACTTATGTTGCTCGAAGTGTAATATAAAATTATGAATAAAAATACTACTTACCAATTTCCAAACCAAGACCACCCATACCACTTAAGAAAGCATGGGACTTGGCCATCTTCTGCATTGCTGTGTCTCCAAGAACGTACCTCTGTCGACTATAGGTAAAACACAATAAAAACCAATACATTATTTCACCAAAAGTATCTATCCTTTCAAGTTGTTTGCAAACTAATAGCCTAACAACTAGATCCTGCCCACATACTTGTTTTGGATCACTTGCAGTGTTCAACATTTCTAAATTAATTGCCAAATAGATGACATATTGAGAGAAAAATGAGTATTTGGCACCACCTTCCCTTGTGGCAACAAACAGATGGAGTTGAGTAGGAGTTGCTCTGTTTAGACAAGGAGGACTCTGTGCTCCAGATTTGCCACAGTTCCCATCCTGGTCCTTTCATTTATTACCTCAGGGGGCACTATAGGCATTTAAGTTTGGTATCTCTGCTTTAAACTTGTCACTGTAAACAGAATTTGAGACAAAAAAAAAAAAAAAAATCACTGCTCTTCTTGGAGAGGACTTAAGCAGTTTTCAAACATTATTTTATTTTATTTATTTATTTTTTTTAAGTAATATCTATGTCCATTGTAGGGCTCGAACTCCTGACCCCGAGATCAAGAGTCACATGCTTTATAAACTAAGCCAGCCAGGTGCCCTGGAACATTATTTTAAGTATAAATACTGATAAAGCATGTAAGTGATCTTGTTAAGCCATCCATCCTAATAGCCACAGGCAGCATTACAATGGGAATTTCAAAAAATACACATTGGCTATTTTTAAAAATCAGATACAATAATAAAGCCAAAAAAGAAAGTTTATCTGAAAGAACAGTGATAAACTTGATGATTAAGTTATTGAAGATAATGGACATTCTAGTGGATTCTGACAAAAATCACTGGAAGGATGAGTTCAGTATAAATAAATGAACCCTTTGGTTTACAAATATTTCTTTTGGAATTCACAACATACACGCTGGTTTAATGTATGTTTGTTTAGTATACAGATGTTTGATTAATTTTCATATTTTAGCTATTTATATTCAATATACAAGTCTGAAAAGGGGTTTCTTGTCTAGTCAGAAGAAACTTTATAAATACAAGCTGTCATTTCTTTCCATATTCCTACAAAATATAATAAAACCTAGACTTTTCTTTTTAAATTAGTACTTACCATTTATTTCAGAGATCAAAACTATTATTATCATTATTCATCAAATATTTGCTGAACACCTACTATAGTATGTATGGAATAGTGTATTATATAGTCTTGCCAACCTTATTTGTGTTCCCCTAAACAATATACTTAAGTTTTGTCTGTTTTGGAAATTCACATAAAAGGGAGCATTTTGAATAGTGTCTTCTGTGTCATCCCTCTTTTGAATGAAATTGAATTTATGAGATTTATTTATTATCAATGCATGTAGCTATTAATTTTCAGTTGTTTTAGTCTATTGTATTATACTATCCTACTGTAATAACACACCATAATTTAACCATTCTATAGCTTTATAGCATGATTTTTTATTTATTTATTTTTTTAGTAATCTCTACACCTAACATGGGGCTCAAACTCACAACCCCAAGATCAAGAGTTGCATGCTCGTCCACCTGAGCCACTACGCACCCCTGCTATTCTATAGTTTTGGACAGTTATAGTGAGCTATGAACATTACTTTTTTTTTTTAATGTTTATTTATTTTTGAGAGACAGAAAGAGAGAGAGCAAGCAGGGAAAGGGCAGAGAGAATCGTGAGATCATGACCTGAGCCAAAGTTAGATGCTTAACCGACTGAGCCACCCAGGTGCCTGAGACTACAAACATTCTTACATATGTCTCATGAAACACGAGCGTATACAGCAGTTTCTATAAATATATATAGCATAAATCTAGGAGAGGAAATGCAGGGATAACTTTACTATCTAATGCCAAACTTTTCCCAAAGTGTACCAAATAACTGTCCTGCAGTATACTGAAGTTCTTGTAGTTTCACATCCTTAATGTGCAGGAAAAAGTTAACATGACTAGTGCTAGCCCTTGGCTGGTGTCTTCTATTTTGTTTTTTCCTAATTTCCTAAAAATAATAACTCATCAGTTTTCAGGTTTTCTTTTCTAAAATATACATGTAAAACTTTAACTGATCTTAAAGAGCATTCCAAATTTTGATACATAGTACTTCATGATTATTTTCTGGTTTTAATTATGATTCTTTTTTGATTTACAGGTTAATCTGAAGTATATTTTAAAATTTCTAATTACATGGGGAATATTCTATTTATCTCTTATGTTAACGTCTAGCCTGAATGCATTGTGAATAGAAATCACAATCTATATTTCATTTTTTAATATTTGAGAATTTTTTTAGTCAATTTTGCAAATGTTCCATGTGTTCTTTTTTTATTTAGTTAGTTAACATAGAGTGCAACATTGGTTTCAGGAGTAGAATTCAGTGATTTATCACTTACATACAACACCCAAGTGATCATCACAAGTGCTGTCCTTAATACCAATCACCATCCACCACCCTTCATCAACCCTCAGTTTGTTCTCTATTGTTGATTCTCTTGTGGTTCGTTTCCCTCTACAGTTGGAAAATGACATTGGTTGTTGTTTTACAGTTGGTTACAAACAGCATTCTTTACACGTGCATTATAGTAATTTTAATAACCATGTTGAAGACCTCTATACTCATTCTGATTTTTTTGTCTGCTCGTTCTCTTGATTAGTAAAAGCAACATTTAAATCCCTCCACCAATATGACAGTAAATTTGTCTATTCTTGTATATCAATACTTAAACAGTGCTGACATGTAGGAAAAACTGCTAACATTGAGTGTTTATTATGCGCCACATTGTTTTAATGTTTTACTTGTATTAACCAATTTAATCCTCACAAAAATTCTATAAGTTCTATCATATTCCCATTTATACAGAGAGGAAAACTTAAGCACAGAGAAATTAAGTAATTTAATTTAAGTACTTTGAAAATAGTGGATATAAGTTTCAATCCAGACAGTCTGGCCTTGGCATTCATATTTTTTTTTTTTAATGTTTGTTTAGTTTTGAGAGAGATCACAAGTGGGAGAGGGGTAGAGGGGGACAGAGGATCTGAACTGGGTTCTATGAGTTCAATGTGGGGCTCGAACTCATGAACGGTGAGATCATGACTTGAGCCAAAGTCAGATGCTCAACCAACTGAGCCACCCAGGCACCCAAGCATCCATACTCTTAACTACTATGCCACACTGCAAGTTGATTAAGAAAGTCAAATGTTTCTGGGGCACCTGGGTGGCTCAGTTGATTAAGCGTCTGACTTTGGCTCAGGTCATGATCTTGCAGTCTGTGAGTTCGAGCCCCACATCGAGCTCTGTGCGGACAGCTCAGAGGCTGGAGCTCAGAGGCTGGAGCCTGCTTCAGATTCTGTCTCCCTCTCTCTCTGCCACTCCCCTGCTCACACTCTATCTCAAAAAACAAAAATAAATTAAAAAAAGAAAAAAGAAAAAGAAAAAAAGAAAAAAAAATTCAATTCCCTGACCTAACTCTTCCTTACCCAGAATTCTATACACTGAAGGCAACCACTCTGAATTTTTTTGTTTCTTCTAATATTTACACCCCTTTTTTTCAATAACATGTTTCTACTTCTATTTCTTGATTTTTCTGTTTTACATATAACCTATTAACTTCCTACTAACATGAATAATCTTTCTGTAATACAAATCTGGTCAAATTATTCTCCTGGTTTAAAAACTCCAATGGTTTCCTATTTCCCTTTGATTAAGTCCAGATACTAATATTAGCCACAAGGCCATTCATAATCCAGTCTCTGTTTGGCTCTCTAGTCTTATCTTTAGTAACTCCTCCATCAAACTCCATGTTCCAGGAATACTAAAGGTTTTTAGTTCCACAAACGTGGTATGCTGTCTTTGGCCAATAGACATTTTTCTGGGGCATTCCTCTTCCTCAATATTTTATTCCTGAAAAATTCCTACTCATCCTCCGGTCTCAGCTTATACATGATTTTCCACCATGATGTGTCCCACAACATCGCTAAACTTCTTCAAGACAGTGTTGGACATCTTTTATGTGCATCCATGACATCCTACATTCAATCTATTACAACATTTACCACAATGTATTTTCACTACTTTTCTATTTTTCCTAGGAGACTGTAGCTTCCTTAAGGCAGGGAGTTTGCTTTATTTACTATTGTTTTTTCAGTGGTCAACAGGGTCTGACATACTATAGACACACAAAAACAACTTGCTAATTTAATGAAATGAATTGGCACATAAGAACAAGAACAACGTTTATGCGCTACCTAGCAGAGGACCTGAATTCTTTTTTCTATATTCAGAGTCACAGGAACTACTTAAAAAATGTTTTTTTTTTTTATCTCAGACTTGTTCTCATGTATTATTTTTAAGATTACTTAGGTAAACAATGAATAGCCATGACACAAATGTGGTTATAATACAGACAAAAGGATAACACAAAGACATATAAACCAAAGTTTTTCAAAGAATCATAAATTCTCAGACAGATTCTCAGCAGTCACCTAAATCACCTATGTTTTCAATGTTTGACCACCAAGAGGCAGGGTACTAATTACCTATTTTGTCCTGGGCAATGTCAGGGTACTCTGTAATTGACACTTAATTCTATGAATTTCATATTGTTAATAAGTGCACAGATGGGATTTAAAGAGCCTAGAGTATATAACCTCATATCCAGCACTGTTATAACTTATTCTATTAAGTGGATACCTAACGTATCAGTGAAAGTGTCCAGCAGAAAGAAATTATCAAGGCTATCTACTCTACTCTTAGAGAGCCTTATTCACTAAAGATTCTCCTTTTTATGACAGTATGATATCTTCCTACAGTTTTCACCCACTATTCCTAATTTTACCTCCTTGGGGCCAAAGGGAACTCCTCTAATCCCTCTTCAATGTGACAGCCCTCCAAACATTTGAAGATGGTATTCAGGTTCCACAGTCTTCTTTCTCCAGGCTAAACATCTCCAGTTCCTTAAACAATTCCAAACATGACATCATTTTGAGTCCCCCTCAACACTCTAATCAATTTCTTCTGGATTTTATTTCAATTATCTTCCTCACGCATTCATAAATTGATTAAAATATCTATCTCAAGCCAGGCACTGGCACTGTGTAGGGGCCATAATAATAACCACCTCATATGGATACTATGAGGATTAAATTAAGATAAAATATATGAAATACCTAGCAGAATGAATCAAATAATTCATTATTAAGTACTATATAAAGAAGTACTGGAAACTAAGGAAACATGAAATATGGAAGAGGGGGTAATTATTTCTATCAGCGTAGGTCATGGAAAGCTTCCCAGATGAGCTTCATCCATGTTGAATTCTGAAGACTTAACAGGAGTTAAAAAAATAATCAAAAAAGGAGAGGCATTCTATGACAGGGAAAAAGAAAAGCATGAAAAAGAATGGCATATAAGAGATACATAATAAATACATTAAGACTTCCACTTCTGGCTATGGTGAAGTAACAGGACCAGATTTATCTTCTGCTTGCCTTAAACAACTGAAAACTTGACAATATAAGTGAAACAACAAATTTTCAGACACTAAACAACAGGCAACTCAGGACAGTAATTTCAGAGAAGAAAGACAAATGGGGGAGCTTTATGAATGCCCTAGCTATTGCCAAGAGAGTTTCCAGGCTGCAGTGCAGGAAGAGGAACCCAAACAGAGCTTGGTAATCTCCCTGAATTGAAGACACAGGACTGTGAATTCAAGAAAGCTAAAATTTGAAAGCAGAGAGATACACAAAGAGAAGAGAGATCTGTAGAAGTCTTGAGTCTCTGGCTGAGTAAGATCAGCAAATGTATATGAGGAAACAGCCCCAAGCTAGAAAAACTACCTGAAAAGAGTTGGTGAAACAAGGAAGGTTGTTTAAACAGACCCAGAAATACTTTGTGTCCTTCTCCAGCCAAGTGGAAAATTTGGATAGAATGCTCAGAAGGATTTTATATTAACAGTGGGGAAAAATTAGCCTCAGACTCAAGTCTACTCTAATCACACCTGACAAGGCTTAAAAGCAAGCTTTGAAAAAATAAAACTGTTTTCAAGTAATTTAACTATGTCTGTCAACAAAGCTCAAGAATATTTAAAAGAATTCAAAATAAATGCAGCACCCAAAAAGGTAAAATTCACAATGTCTGGCATACTTTAAAAAATTACCAGGTATGCAAAAAAGCAGAGAAATACAACTCATAATGAATAGAAAAATTGACAATACGACAGACAGGAATGACACAGATGATAGACTTTGTAGATAAATACACTGAAATAATTATAAATATAATTCATATGCTCAAGAAGGCAGGGGAAAGCATGAGCAGCAAAACTTCTAGGGATGAAAACCACTAAATCTAAGATCAAAAAATACACTGGATGGAATTAATAACTCAACTCTGCAGAGTGAACTTAAAGATACAACAAAAGAAATTTTCCAAAATGAAACAGATTGGAAAAAAACACCAAAACCCCAGAGCATAAGTGAATTGTTGGACAACTTCACTTGGTCTAATATATGTGAAATTAGAGTCCCTGGAAGAGATTGGAGAAAAAGAGAGATAAAAATATGTTTAAAGAACTAATGGCCAAAATTTTTCCAGGAATACAATCAACTCACAGACCACAATGTAAACAAATTCAAGAATAAGAAATATGAAAACTACAAGAAGGCATATCATAATTGTTTAAAGCAAGATGAAGAGAAAATATTAAAAGTAATCAAGGAAAAATAGGGCACATTATTTACAGAAGAAAGAATGACAGTTGACTTTCTCCCAGGAAGCACAACAAATTAAACAGTCACCCAACATTATTAAAGCACTGAAAGTAAAAAAAATTGTCAATCTGGAATTCTATATTCAATTACAAATAAGAAAGTATAAAGACTTTTCTAGACATATAAAAATTGAAAGAATTCATTGGTGGCAGACCTTCACAGAAAGAAATATTACACTAAATCCTCAGGCAGACGGAATACTATACTAAATGGAAATTTAACTTACACAAAGGAATAGGGAATACCAGAAATGACAAATATGTGAATAAATATAAATGGTGTTAACACTCCAATTAAAAGACAAAGATTGGAAGACTGAATAAAAACAAAAACCCAACTATACTGTATCTACAAGAAACCAAATTTAAATACATAAACAAGAGTAAAAGAGTATAAAAAGACACACCATACTACCTAAAATCAAGAGAAAACTGGATTGGCTGTATTAATATTGACAAATACATTTTATTTTTATTTAGTTATTAAAAAATTTTTTTGTGGGTGTGTTTATTTATTTTTGAGAGAGTGAGAGACAGAGCACAAACAGGGGAGGGGCAGAGAGAGAGGGAGACACAGAATCCAAAGCAGGCTCCAGGCTCTGAGCTGTCAGCACAGAGCCTGACATGGGGCTTGAACCCACAAATGGTGAGATCATGACCCGAGCCGAAGTCAGATGCTTAACCGACTGAGTAACCCAGGTGCCCCTTGACAAATACATTTTAGAGCAAAGAAAACTATCAGGATAAAGAAGTCCGTTTCATGATAAAAGGGTCAGGATATTAAGACCACATAACAACTCTAAAGGCTTATGCACTAATAATAGAGATTCAAACTACGCAAAGCAAAAACTGAAATGAGAAATGTTCAAACACAAAATGACAAGACAACACCCCTTTCTCAATAATTGGTATAAAGACTAGACAGAAAATCAGTAACGATATAGAATACTTGAAAAACACTATCAGTCAATTTGACCTAACTGACATGGATAGGACAATCCAACCATAACAGAATACACATTCTTTTCAAATGCACACAGAACAATGACAAGGTAGATCAATCTTTGTAGGAAAACACAAAAATAAATAGGTCATAAAAAGTTGTATCCACTGACAGCAGAAGAATTAAATTAGAGATCAACAACAGAAAAATCTCTGAAAAATCTCTCAGTATTTGGAAGTCAAATAATAACACTTCTAAATGACATATGAGTCAAAAAAATAAGAAAAAAAGTTATAAAATTTTCTGCACTGAATGAAAACAAAGACATATCTGTGAGACACGTACACTGTAGTGTTTAGAGGGACATTTTAAGCATGAAATGGGCATATTACTAAAGAATAAAGGTCTCAAAAATCAAGGATCTCAACTTCTACTCTAAGAAAAAGAACATCACATCAACAAAGGATAAAAACCAAATGATCATTTCAACAGATGCAGAAAAAGCATTTAACAAAGCACAACATCCATTCATGATAAACAAAGTACATTTGGAAGGAACATATGTAACATAATAAACACAACACACTTAACTCACTTAACATACTAAAGGCCTTATATCCAAAACCCACAGTGAACATCTTATTTGATGGGGAAAAAACTAAGAGTTTTCCCCCTAAGGTCAGGAATAAGACAAGGATATCCACTCTGACCACTTTTATTCAACATAGTACTAAAAGTCATAGCCACAGCAATCAGACAACAAAAGAAATAAAAGGCATTCAGATTGGTAAGAAGTAAAACTTTCACTATTTGCAGATGATATGATACTATACATAGAAAACCCTAAAGACTTCACCAAAAAACTATTAGAACTGATAAATGAATTCTGTAAAATCTCAGAATACAAAATTGATATACAGAAATCTGTTGCATTTCTATATACCAATAATGAAGCACTAGAAAGAAAAATTAAGAAAAATAATCCCATTTATAACTGCACCAAAAATAATAAAATACCTAGGAATAAACTTAACCAGAGGTGAAAGAACCGTACTCTGACAAGTATAAAACACTGATGAAAGAAACTGAAATTAGTGAAAGACATCCCACAGTCCTGGATTGAAAGAACAAATACTGTTAAAATGTCTATACTCCCCAAAGCAATCTACAGATTTAGATTCCCTATCAAAATACCAACTGCATTTTTCACAGAACTAGAACAAACAATCCTAAAATTTGTATGGAACCACAAAAGACCCTGAAAAGCCAAAGCAATCCTGAAATAGGAAAAAAAATTCCAGACTTCCAAGTTGTTATACAAAGCTGCAGTAATCAAACCGTATGGTACTGGCACAAAAACACACGGATCAAAGGAATAGAACAGAAAACCCAAAAGTAAACTCACAATTATTTTGTCAGTTAATCTTCAACAAAAGAGGGAAGAATATGCAATGGGAAAAAGACAGTCTCTTCAATAAAATGTGTTGGGAAAACTGGACAGCAACATGCAAAACAATGAAACTGGACCACTTTCTTATACCATATACAAAAATAAATTCAAAGTGGATTAAAGAACTAAATGTGAGAACTGAAACTATAAAAATCCTAGAAGAGAGTATAGGCAGTAATGTTTCTGACATCAGTTGTAGGAACATTCTTCTAGATCTGTCTCCTGAGGCAAGGGAAATAAAAGCAAATATAAACTACTGGAACTACAACAAAATAAAAAGCTTTTGCACAGTGAAGGAAATAATCAACAAAACTAAAGAGCAACCTACGGGGTGGGACAAGATATTTGCAAATGACATATATGACAAAGGGATAATATCTAAAATATATAAATAACTTATATAACCCAACACCCAAAAACAATCCAATTAAAAAATGGGCAGAGGACATTAACAGACATTTCTCCAAAGACAACACACAGATGGTTAACAGACACATGAAAAGATGCTCAACATCACTTATCATCAGCAAAATGCAAAGAAAACTATCAGGAATGCAAAGAAAACCACAATGAAATATCACCTCACACCTGTCAGAATAGCTAAAATCAAAAACCAAGAAATATCAAGTGTTGGTGAGGATGTGGAGAAAAAGAAACCCTGTGCACCGTTTGTGGGAATGCAAACTGGTGCAACTACTATGGAGAACAGTATGGAGGTTCCTCAAAAAAGTAAAAATAGAACTACTCTATGATCTGGTAATCACACTACCAGGTATTTATCCATAAAATACAAAAACACTAATTCAAAGGGATTCATGCACCTCTATGTTTCTTGCAGCATTATTTACAATAGCCAAATTATGGAAGCACCCCAAATGTCTATGGATAGATGAATGGATAAAAAAGATGTGGTACATAAATATAATGGGATATTACTCAACCGTGAAAAATGAAATCATGCCATTTCCTACAACATGGATGAAGCTAGAGAGTATAATGTTAAGCAGAATAAGACAGAGAAAGACAAATACCATATGGTATCACTCATGAGGAATTTAACAAACAAAACAAAGGAGACTATGGAGAACAAACTGATGGTTACCAGAGGGGAGGTGGGATGGGGAGACGGGTGAAATAAGTGATAGGGATTAAAGAGTACACTTATCCTGATGAGCACTGAGAAATGAATAGAATTGTTGGATCACTATACTGTGCACCTGAAACTAATAATAACACTGTATGTTAACTATACTTGAATTTAAGTAAAAAACTTAATAAAAAAAAAGAAATTAGAAAAAGAAAAGCAAATTAAAAGGTTTTTTTTGTTGTTGTTTTAATGTTTATTTATTTTTGAGAGAGACAGAGACAGAATACAAGTGGGTTGGGGCAGAAAGAGAGGGAGGCACACAATCCAAAGCAGGCTCCATACAGAATCTGAAGCAGGCTCCAGGCTCCAAGCTGTCAGCACAGAGCCCAACACGGGGCTCGAACTCATGAGCTGTGAGATCATGACCTAAGCCGAATTCAAACGTTCAACCAACTGAGCCACCCAGGTGCCCCAAGAAAAGCAAATTAATATCAAAGTAAGCAGAAGAAAAATCCCAAAAAGAACAGAAATCACTGAGGTACAAAACAGAAAAAATAATATGGAAAATCAATTAAACTAAAAGCTGATTCTTTTAAAATTAAATAAAATCGATAAACTTCTAGCCAGAATGAACAGGGAAATAGAGAAGACAGAAAAATTATCAATAACAGAAATGGGTGAAGGAACATCATTTCAGATTCTACAGACATAAGAAAGGGTATTCAGGGGTGCTTGGGTGGCTCAATGGGTTAGGCGTCTGACTTCAACTCAGGTCATGATCTTCCGATTTGTGAGTCTGAGCCCCTCGTCAGGCTCTGTGCTGATAGCTCAGAGCCTGGAGCCTGCCTCGGATTCTGTTTCCCTCTCTCTCTCTGCCCCTCCCCCACTCACACTCTGTCTCTCTCTCAAAAATAAACATTAAAAAATTTTTAAATAAAAAAAAAGGTATTCAGGGAAAATTACAATTTTATGCAACTAAATTAAATCACTAAGTTACAAACATACTCTCCAAAAGAGACAAACTATTGAAGCTCAATCAAAAAGAAATGCAGTTGACCCTTAAGAAATGTTAGGTTAGGGGCACTAACCTTCCGCACAGGCAAAGTTCTGTGTATAGGGGCGCCTGGGTGGCTCAGTCGGTTGAGAGTCTGACTTCAGCTCATGTCATGATCTCATGGTTTGTGAGTCCAAGCCCTGCATCAGGCTCTGTGCTGACAGCTCAGAGCCTGGAGCCTGCTTCTGATTCTGTGTCTCCCTCTCTCTCTCTGCCCCTCCCCCACTCATGCTCTGTCTCTCCCTGTCTCAGAAATAAATAAACATTAAAAATATATTTTTTTAAAATCTGTGTATAACTCTGGCTCAAAAAAACCTCAAGTAATAATAGCCTACTCTTAATTGGAAGCTTTACCAATAATGTTTTGTATGTTTAATGTATTATATGCTGTATTCTCACAATGAAGTGAGGTACAGAAAATGTTATTAAGAAAACAAGGAAAATACATTTATGGTACTGTACTGTATTTGATACTGTAAATTATCATCAGCTGTTTACAAGATGAATCATCTGTCAGTATCTATATCAATATTGTCTATCATGATACAAAACACTGTAGATGTTATATGTATTACCAACACTATACATTAAAAATGAAAAAATGTAAAAAAGAATCCATATTTATTTATAGTTTTAACAATCCATGTACTGAAAACAAAGCAGCAGCAATAGGATTGTTTTGGTAGCCTACGGTAACTGATTCAATCAGTTCTTCTTGGTAGCCTAGCTTATACACTAATGAATAAATCTTTACAAAATTTTTATGGCATACATACTATAGTCATGCACCTACACAGTAATGGAAACATTGTTACATTTTCTAAAAAAAACACTTACTGGTAATGAGAAGCTGATAAACAGTTTCTCCAATGATGAGAGAGGGGGGCATACTGTACAAGTAATGCAATTCTTTGAAGCAAAAACATATACAAGTCAGAAAACACATTAATTTTACATTAAATATTCACTTCGTGCCTATGTAAGGATAGGCTATCCACTTCTATGAATCTTGCAGATGATGTTCTACACAATGAGTACAATGAATACGAGACAAATGATAATGACAATGACACAAAAATGTCTCATACAGTTCTTGCTGTACAGTTACTCATTTTTCATATGAAGACACACTCATATACAGCAAATCAATTTATTAACTATACAGGATGGTCATCATTTACTAGTCATTAAGTGGAAGCAGATCATAAGGGTCTTCATCATTGTCATCTTCACAATGAATATGAAGGAGGAGGAGGAAGAGGGGTGGTCTTGCTGTCTTAGGGTAGCAGAGGTGGAGGAGGGGAGAGTAGGCAAGAGATAAAACCACACTCAGTGTAACTTTATGGAAATACATCATGATTTGACCTTTTTGCTTTTTCATTTCTCTAAATATGTCTTTACATGGTACCAATCCTTCCACAATTTCCTTTAGTTTCAGTGCCCATATCATAGAAGGGTCCATTTCGTAAGTAAAAGAAGTCAAAAGCAGTCTTGAATAATCAGAACCTTTCTGCTCGATTGTCTAAGGTCAAATTTATTTTCTGTATGTGCTTCTTCTACATCTTCTTCCACAACAATCTGGCACTGTTCTGGAAGCACTCTCCTCCATTAAGTCATTTTCTGTTAATTCCTCTTGTGTGATATCTATTAGCTCCTGAATTTCTCCAAAATCTGTACCTTGAAACCTATTACATCCCCCATCCTGTCCTTTTCAACCATATCTAAAATCACATTTTTTAAAAAATATTTATTTTGAGAGAGAGAGAGTGTGCGTGCATACATGAGTATGGAAAGGGGCAGAGAGAGACAGAAAGAATCCCAAGCAGGCTCCGTGCTATCAGCACAGAGCCCCACGTGGGGCTTGATCTCACAGACTGTGAGATCATGACCCGAGCTGAAATCAAGAGTCAGACACTTAACCAACTGAGCCACCCAGGCGCCCCCTACAGTCTTTTTCTTAATTTCCTTGATTGGCTCTGTCATAAATCCTGTGAAGTCATGTACTGTATCTACACACACTTTTCTCCAGTAGGAATTTACTGTTTAGGCTTGATGGCTCTCGTTGCTTTTTCTATAACAATATCTTCAATGCTATAATCCTTCCAGGCTTTCATGATGTTCTGTCAAGGTTCTCTTCCATAACAGTAATAATCTTTTCATTAGAGTACCAGGTGTAATAAGCCTTAAAGGTCCTTATGACTCCCTGATCTAGAGGCTGAATTAGAGACGTTGTGTTTGGGGGCAAGTAGCCCACTTTGATGCCTTTCGTACTGAACTCATAGGGTTCTGGGTGGCCAAGGGCATTGTCCAATATCAAAAGAACTTTAAAAGACAGTCCCTTACTGGCAAAGTACTTCCTGACTTCAGGGACAAAGCATCAATGGAACCAATCCAGAATAAGGGGTTTCACTGACCAGGCTTTCTTGTTGTACAACCAAAAGATTCGCAGCTGGTGTTTATTTTCTCCCTTCAAGGCTCAAGGGGTTTGCTTAGCAGCTTCATAGGTAAGGTCAGTCCTGATCATTAACCCAACTGCATTTGAACAAAACAGCAGAGTTAGCCTATTCCTTCTTGCCTTAAATCCTGGTGCCTGTTTCCCTTCCTTACTAATAAATGCTCTCTGTGGCATTTTTCTTCCAGAATACGACACTTTAATCTGCATTAGGAACCTGTTCAGGTAGATATTCTTTTTCCACAGTGATCTTCTTAATTAATGGCATCTGGGAACTCAACTTCTGCCTCTTGTTCAGCAAGTGCTTCTCTTGTTATCTTTACATTTTTTAAGCCAAATCTCTTTCTAAATTATCAAACTATTCTTTGCTGGCATTAAATTCTCTAGCTGTATATCACTTACCTTCGTTTTGCTTTAAGTTGTGTTATAATGACTTTGCTTTTTATATTAGTCATATTAGAGTGCACAGGCATGCTTTTCTTAGAGCAACTCCTACCCACATAAAAGTTGCATTTTCAATATTAGATAAAAAGGTACTTTGCAAAAAGTGCAAGGTTTTTGTGCCTGCTGGTATAGTTGCAGCTTCAGAAATTTCCTTTTTTTTTTTTTTTTTTTTTTTTTACAATGGTCCTTATGCTGCATTTACGTATCTTGAAATGGCAGGCAACCACAGCTGCAGACCTCAATTTATGGTATCTATCTCAAGTAATTCAACTTTTTCTTGTAATGTCATGACTTTACTTCTAGAGAGCACTTTTGGCATCATTAGTGGCACTCTGTAGGAGTCACAGTCTTATTCAAGGTTTATAGTATTCCACTAAACATGCTGAAAAATATGTGAGAACTTCAAGATCACTTTTTGAGATACACAGTTTACTGCAGAGAGAAACTGCTCAGAGATGACTAACATCACATGTTGTTTACTTGCCAACGCTTCAGCTCATTACAATGGCAACAGGAGGTTGCTACAAAAATCATTACAATAGTATGCACTACAGTTAATTTCATGCGGTTTTGATTTTTTAAAGTTTAATTCTAATTCCCATTAGGTAATAGTGTTATATTAGTTACGCAGTTAAGATTTAATACTTCCATTCTTATGTTGTTTACATTTCTCTTGACTACAAGTGGTACCATGTATATTCTGTTTGTGTGCTTAAGTTTTGATAAATTTTAACTTCTCTTAAAGAAAATGTTCTTTTTAAAAAATGTTTGTTTATTTTTGACAGAGAGAGAAAGAGAATTCCAAGCAGGCTTTGCAACGTCAGTGCAGAACTTAACATCAGGCTCAAACTCATGAACTGTGAGATCACGACCAGAGCTGAAATCAAGAGTCAGACGCTTAACCAACTGAGCCCCCAGGTGCTCTGATAAATTTTAACTTTTAATAATAGATTTGTATTTTATGGTAAATGATAAAATAGACTACTATCTATATATATTTTATGTATTCATGACATACCTTTTTGTTAATTTTTAGGTATTTCTAGGCTATGTGGTTTATGAGTTTTTCAAATTGTTGCAAATCTTCAAAAAAATGTTCAATATATTTATAGAAAAAAAATCCACATATAAGTGGACCTGCATAGTTTAAACCTATGCTAAAGGTCAACTGTATATTACTTGAATATCACCATGTCTATTAGATGTAAAATTTGTAGTTAAAAACTTTCCTACAAAGAAAACTCAAAGGCCAGATAACTTCATTGTTATTTCTACCAAAAATGTAAGGAATAAAAAATACCTATTTTACACAAACTTTGTAGAGATTCGAAGAAACACCTCTCAGCTCACTCTATGAAATCAGCATTACCCTGATACCAAAACAAGACAAATCACTGAATTAAACAATACTCCAGAGGCACCCGGGTGGCTTAGACAGTTTTAAGCATCCAACTTCGGCTCAGGTCATGATCTTGTGGTTTGTAGGTTCGAGCCCCGTGTCAGGCTCTGCGCTGACAGCTCAAAGCCTGGATCCTGCTTCAGATTGTGTCACCTTCTCCCTGCCCCTCCCTCACTCCCACTCTGTCTCTCAAAAATAAAATGTTAAAAAAAAAACAAACCTCCACAACAATATCCCCTCACATACACACATGCAAAAATTCTTAACAGAAGTTTTTGTATATATGTAAAAATACATCATGACCAAACAGGTTTTATCCTAGAATTAGAATGTAAGGGTCATATAATAATCTAAAAGCCATCACTGTAACTCATTACAGTAAAATACTAAAAAAGAAAAACCATATGATCACTTCAATGAATGCAGAAAAAGTGTCTAACAAACTTCATATCCATTTGACTTAAAAAAAAAAAAATCCCAAAAAACAAAACTCTAAGTAAACTAGTAACAGAAGGAAACTTCCTCAACCAAATAAAGGGTATATATGAAAAACCTACAGATAACAACATACTCCACCATAGAAGAATGAGTTCCAACAAACATAAGGAACAAAGTGGGGTTGTCCACCTTCACCACTTCCACTCAACATTGTATTGGATGTTCCAATCAGTGTGATAAGACAAAAAAAAAGAAACAAAAGGCATCTAGATTGGAAAGGAGGAAGTAAAACAACATGACTGTAGAAAATCCTATGGAATTTACAAAAAATTTACTAGAACTAGCAAGTGAGTTTAGCAAGACTGCTGGATAAGAATTATTATTCAAAAATCAATTGAGCTCTAATTTAAAAGCAATGACATATTGGGGTGTCTTGGCTCAGTCAGTTAAGCATCTGACTCTAGATTTCAGCTCAGGTCATGTTTCTCACAGTTTGTGGGTTCAAGCCCCACACTGGGCTCTGTACTTTATGAGTATGGGCATCTTTTCATGAGCCTATTTGCTCTTTCCCTCTCTCTGCCTGTCCCTATGCACACTCTCTCTATCAAAATAAAGAAATAAACTTAAAAAAATAAAAGTAATGAAAAATTGGTAATTGAAATTTAAAAATTACAACAGTATAAACATGCAAATTACTTAGCGATAAATTTGATAAAACTTGGGCAAGATCTCTAACACTACTAGGAGAGACTAAAGAAATAAATTGACAGACACACCATGTTTCTTAATGCATCTTAAATTTCAATATTGTTAAAATGTCGATATTCCCAAAACTGAACTACAGATTCAACACAAATTCAAACAAAATTCCTGCAGGATTTTTTTTAAAGAATCAACAAGCTGAATCTAAAATGTACATGGAAATTCAAAGGACCTAAAAGACCCAAACCAACTCTGCAAAAGAAGATCAAAGTTGAAGGAATTACACTCCCAGATTCCAAGATTTATAATAGACCTATAGTAAACAAGACAGTGTGATACTGGTGTAAAGTGAAACAGATCACTGAAAAAGTCCAGAAACCAATCAACAGATATTTACTCTGTTAAATTCTGCCATAGATATCCAGAGAACTCAATGAGAATGGATAATTTTCAACAGGAGTGCTGAAACAATAGAGCTATATGGAAAAAAATAAACCTTGATTCTCACCTCACATTATATAAAAATTAACTTGAAATGGATCATAGACCTAATTTTAAGAGTTAATACCTTGAAACTTGAAGAAGAGATAACATCAGAGAATATCTTAGTATCCCTGAGCTTTGCAAACATTTAAAAAACAGGACAAAAACCACATCAATTATACATTAAAAAATGTATCTTACCAGAATCAAAAATTTTGCTACACAAAAGACCTTATTACGAAAAGAAAAAGACAAGCCACAAACTAGGAGAAAATATTTGCAACCATATATGTAACAAAGGACACGTATATATAGTATGTAAAGAACTCATTAAGACAGACACCAAAGGGGAGCAAAAGCTTTTATAGATACTTTGCCAAAGATAGATAGCAAATAGGCTCATGAAGAGATGCCTATGATCATTAGTCATTATGGAAATACAAATTAAAACCACAATACTACTACATGTACTAGAATGCCTAAAATTAAAAAAGACGACTATTTCAGGTGTTTAGTGAACATGCGGGGTAACTCAAACTCTCATAAACATTTCTGGTAGAAATGTAAAATGGTATAACCACTTTGAAAAACAGCTTGGCATTTCTTAAAATCTTACAACCCAGACATTTACTTCTAGGTATTTATCAAAGCATGAATGAAAGCATATGTCTACCCTAAAACTCGCATATAAATTCTCACGGCAGCCTTATTTAGAATAGCCAAAACCTGGAAACAACCCAAATGTTTATCAACAGTTAATAAATAGTTAAATAAATTGTAGTATATCCATATGCTAGAATACACGCATATGGATATATGCTCAGCAATAAAAAGGAACAAATTACTGATACAACAATGCAGATGAATTTCAAAATCATTATGCTAGTGAAAGAAGCCAAACCCTCCCCAAATGTGTACATACTATATGGTAACATTTATATAAAATTCTAGAAAATGCTAAATATTCTACAGTGACAAAAAGCTGATCAGTGGTTGCCTGGGGAAATGGTAGGTAGAGAGAGAAGGGAGGAGGGATTAAAAAGGGGCAGAAAGAAAATATATGCATGTGATAGTTATGTTAGTTATCGATATTGTGGTAGTGATTTCATTAGTATGCACATATGTCAAAACACATCAAATTGTATACTTTATTTTACTTTTTGAGAGAGAGAGAGACAGAGAAAGAAAGTGTGTGTGAGCAGGGCAGGGGCAAAGGGAGAGAGAGAATCTCAAGTAGGCTCCATGCCCAGTGTGGAGCCGCCCAATGCCAGGCTCCGTCTCATGACCCTGAGATCAAGACCTGGGCAGAAATCAAGAGTCGGATGCTTAACTGACTGAGCCACCCAAGGCACCCCTCAAATTGTACACTTTAAATATGTACAGTTTATTATACACGAATTACACCTCAATAAAACTGTGACAAAAACATTTATTTATGTTGGAAGACACTCTTTTATGGGCTATGCACACTCCTACATGTCTCACTATATATGCCTAGCAGGCAAGGTCCTGACTATTTTTAATCGGGCCTTTTCTCAGGGTTGTGTTGGCAGCACATAAATTGAGGGATAAGGCGAGTCTCTCTCCAAGACAAAGAGGAGGCTTGCTTACTGTCTGCCATAAGATGGTGGGTCTCCCAAATTCAGAGTTCCTCAGCTGTGGTATAAACCCATTACGTACAAAGAATCCATCTGGGCCCATGGCATTGCTCCTGTGGGACTTGGGAGCAAGGGGAACCAACACCACGCTTGATGGCCATGCTAACTGCTATATCATAAGTAGTGAAATTCTTGGTCTCTGGCCCAGAAGTTTAATATCTTCTCTCAGTACCCATTAAACAATAATAGGTTAGCTTTTAGGTTATAAGTAGGGTAATATCAAATTCTAGACTCTGACACCATATACATAGAATTCGACAAAGCTAAAGAATGTTAGAGATTAAATAGTGAGGAATGACATGGACACTAAAAAGAAAGATATGGCCATAACTCATGGTAAATAATAACTAGAAATTATTGAGCTCCTAGGCATTATTCTTCACGATTAATTTGCAATTTGTACATTTTTCTCCTTAAATATTTGTTAAATGGATGAATGTATATTGAATGTATGAAAAAATAAAGAAAAAATAGACTTAAGAGGTTAAGTGACTTATGATTACACACTCCTAAATGGTGGAGGATGATTCGAATTCAGATCTAATACTAAAATTTATACTTTCAACCACTTTGTTATGCTATATAGAAAAAGGAGACTTAAATACATATTATACAATTTGGTCTCACTAATGTAAACGACAGGGAACTATTTAAGTATTTTGAACAGAGAAGCCAGAGGCTCTGAGGTAAATTTGAAAAATATTACTTTGAATAAAGTATGGAAGATGGATTAGAGATTTAGTAGCTCTGAAGAGATCATATAAGAGACTCTTATAATAATTCAACTGAGAGATACTGAAGGCAGGGAGAGAGAATCAAAGAGTTGGAATTAAGAGTTGCTGAGAGGGGCGCCTGGGTGGCTCAGTCGGTTAAGTGTCCCACTTCGGCTCAGGGTCACGATCTCACGGTACGTGAGTTCGAGCCCCGCGTCGGGCTCTGGGCTGATGGCTTGGAGCCTGGAGCCTGCTTCCCATTCTGTGTCTCCCTCTCTCTCTGCCCCTCCCCCATTCATGCTCTGTCTCTCTCTGTCTCCAAAATAGATAAACGTTAAAAAAAAAAAATTAAAAAAAATTAAAAATATAAAAAATAAAAAAAGAGTTGCTGAGAAAGAACTAAAAGGATTTATTAAAAACTGAATTTGGAAGATGAAAAACAGGGAATAATCTAAGATGACAGCAAGGTTTCTGGCTTAGGTTACTGAATAGATTTGACAGCTTTTAATTAAGCCTGGGAATGGAAAGAGGGAAGAAGGAAAAGAGATCCAATGGTGTTGAGTGCTTTTAAGGCATAAAAGGGCACTCTAGGAAAAGACAATTGAGGTACAGAAGTATAAACTATGTTTGGTAAGAAAGTAGTCTACTATGGCCTGTGTAGTCAGAGGAAAAGATAGGTTGGGGCTAATATGTGGTGTTGGGAAAACTGGATTTCTGCAGGTAAAAGAAGAAATTGGACCTTTGTCTTATACCATACATAAAATAAACTCAAAATGGATTAAGGACTTAAATTTAAGGTTCGGGAGCACATGGGTAGCTCAGCCGCTTGAGTCTGACTTTGGTTCAGGTCATGACCTCACGGTTCATGGGTTTGAGCCCCACATCAGGCTCTGTGCTGACAGCTGAGCCTGGAGACTGCTTCAGATTCTGTGTCCCCTTCTCTCTCTCTGCCTCTCCCCTACTCACTCACTCTCTCTATCTCTCTCTCTCTCAAATATAAATAAATATTTAAAAAATTAAAAAAAATAAATTTAAGACCTCAAACTATAAAATTTATGAAGAAAACATATGGGAAAAGTTTCTTAACACTGGTCTTGGCAAAAATTTCCTGGATATGATACCAAAGTACAGGCAATAAAAGCAAAAGTAGACAAGTGCGACCACTCTACACTAAAAAGCTTCTGGGCAGCAAATGAGACAATCAACAAAGTGAAAAGGCAAACTACAGAATGGGAGAGAATATCTACAAACCATATATCTGATAAGAGATTAATATCCAAATTATACATGGAACTACAACCCAATAGCAAAAACACTCCCAAGGAGTCTGATTAAAAAATGAGCAAGGACTAGAACAGATACTTCTCCAAAGATACACAAATGGCCAACAGGATACAAAAAGGTGCTCAATATCACTAATTGTCAAGGAAATGCAAAACCATAATAAGATATCACCTCACATCTGTTTGGATGGCCATTATACAAAAACAAAATGCCAGGAAATAAGTGTCGGTGAGAATGTGGAGAAACTGGTATCCTTGTGCACTGTTGGGTTGGTAGGAATGTAAAATGGTCCAACTGCTATGAAAAACAGTATGGAGGTTCCTCAAAAAATTAAAAACAGAAATACTTTATGATCCAGCAATACCTGATCATAAATAAACTGTTACATGCTGTAATTTTCAGTCAAGCAAACTGCAGCCTACTTACACAATGTTGCAAATGGAAAATTTTATCTCTGGTTTACTGAAAATTATGTTCATTAATCAGCCATTACAGGATTAGAGGGATACAAAAAAGTTTCACAAAGATTATAAATATGAATAAAATTAACCAATGCTATCTTAAGAAGCTGCCATTTGTTATCGTGAGAATGTGATCAAAAGGATATTAAGAATATCATAATTACAGATTAAGATTCCAAACTTAAGGTTATTTCTAAACTACTGTATATTATAATCGGGAAACTGCATGGTAAAGTAATTTTCACATAAGCAAAATTAAGTCCAGTCTTAACCTCTTTTTCCAATTGCAAAACAGTAATTGAAATTAACATACTAGGATGTACATATCAGCTCCTCCTAAAATGCTTGAAACTGACTCTGCATCCCACATAAAAACAATATAAAAAAGAATTTAAAATACGTAATAGCTTATTGTACCAAATTCTATTTACATAAAATCTATCTACATAATCTATTTCCTCATACGGAAGAAATCTAAAAACTTTTAAACTGCCTTCCATACAAAAAGATTATACTATCTTCCATACAAACAACTTGAGGTTTTAAAAAAAAAAGTCTTAGAAGTAATAGCAATTTAGGGGCAACTGGCTGACTCAGTCAGAAGACCATTTGACTCTTGATCTCGGGATCCAGAATTCAAGCCCTATGTTAGGTGTAGATATTACTTAAGTAAATAAAAAACTAAAAAAAAAACTGATAGCAATGTATACATATTTTAATTTCTCTTTAATTCTGATAAAAGTATTTTGATTTCATGAAAAGGTATGCTAAAAAAGAATCTCACTAAATTCCATTCAAATCAGTTCTTTAAGCACATAGTACTTCTTTGCTGTCTATACAGTGCAAACATGCAATGTTGTTAATGAGACTACACTGAAGTAAAAATAATCTCTAGATGTTACTATATAACTTACATAAAATGGATTGTTTTTCGTTAGATTCCTGCACTATCAAGAACATAATAAATATGTACTCCTGTCCAAAAACAAGAAGTATATTTTATAGTGGATAACAAAATCATTCTTTTTTTTTTTTTTTTTTTAATATTTATTTTTCAGAGAGGGAGAGAGACAGAGCATGAGCAGGGGAGGGGCAGAGAGAGAGGGAGACAGAATCTGAAGTAGGCTCCAGGCTCTGAGCTGTCAGCATAGAGCCCAATGTGGGTCTGTGGGTGGGAACCCACAGACCATGAGATCATAACCTAACCTGAAATCAGACTTTTAACCGACTGAGCCACCCAAGCGCCCCTCTTTTTTTTTTTTTTTTTAATTTTTATTTGTTTTTGAGAGGGAGACAGAGCGTGAGCAGGGGAGGGGCAGAGAGAGAGAGGGAGACACAGAATCCGAAGCAGGCTCCAGGCTCTGAGCTGTCAGCACAGAGCCTGACGCCGGGCTCTGACTCACAGACCCCGAGATCATGACCTGAGGTGAAGCTGGACTGATTGAACCACCCAAGCATCCCCAAAATCATTCTAAGTCATATTACCTAAACCTAAAAGAACTGAGATTTAAATATTAATCAAGCTTTCAGACTACAGAAAAGAAAAATCAGACAAAACGCTAATTTTACCTTCAGAGAACTCTTGGGATATTTATAAAACTCTGCATAGGTCTAATGGTATTTTCAAATAGAGTATTCCATTACTTTAGAACAACAAATGAGGAAAATAAGTTTCAGTTTCCGTAAGGTTCTCACCTGTATAATGCATCATCAATCTCCACAGATTCTGCTGACATGATGGGCAAATTTGTATTGGTACTGAAAAAATAAAACACAACTTATAAGAGCAAGTTTCGGTATTTAATATTCACGTTCTGTAATCTAATATTCAATTATACATGGCAGTTACTAAAGAGGATTTTACAAACCAGATATATATTTTATTTTCCACTCCTTTATTTCCATTTAAAAAATAGGTGAAAATTAAATTCACTGAATGTCTATTCTGTGTGTATTGTAAAA
Source organism: Lynx rufus (assembly GCF_022079265.1). Classification (NCBI taxonomy): domain Eukaryota; kingdom Metazoa; phylum Chordata; class Mammalia; order Carnivora; family Felidae; genus Lynx; species Lynx rufus. The sequence continues at coordinate 52,326,851 of NW_025814845.1, forward strand.
TTATAGCCTATAGTTTTAATTCTCAGGTGTTATCAGATATTGTTTTACATATATTCTGATGAATCTGTATTTTCCGAAGTTTGTTGGGAGTACCCCATATACCTTCTCTAATAAACACACTCTGTCTAGATAATCTTGTTCAATCCATATATGGAATTTACCAGATACTGAGGATATCTAAACTTATTTTTCCATGTTTGACATCTTTTCTGGCATCCAAATTGTCCACACCTGCTAGAACAATCTCTCTCTTCTGATGTTTAATCGGTTTCATGAACGTAATAAGCCCCAAACAGAATTCAATTTCCCTGTTTAATCTATTCCTCCCCAATCTCTGCCAACTCAATTTCTGGTATCACCATTTACTCATTTGCGCAGGCCCAGACTCTAGAGATCTTAACTTGTTCCCTCATTTCTCCATCTGCATGCTGGTACAATCTCAGGCCAAACCATCATCGTATTTCATCTGAACTACTTCAAAAGCCTCCGAACTAGTCTCTCTAGTGCTACCATTGCCCTCCCCCTTCAGTTTATTCTCCATATAACAACCTAAATTTTTTAGAACGTAGTCAGACGTTACTCCTTGACTTAGAACTATTCTTAAGTAACTCTACTTTCTAAATAAAATTGAAACACATTACCATGGTCAAAAGGGTCTAGGTGTTCTGTCTCCCAATCATCTCTTCAATTACAACTCCCACTACTTTCCCACACTGGTCAACTTGCTATTCCTCCAAAAAGTCAAGCATGTTTTTATACTTCAGTGAAACTAAAAGTCACTAAAAAGTCACTTCAGTTTTTATACTTGCTTTTTCCTCTGCTTGGAATGTTCCCCCTTTAGATCTCTGAATGGCTGACTCTTATCACATAAGCCTCGACTAAAATATTGCCTTGCAAATATTACATAGACCAGTCCTGATCATCCTTTCAATGAAATGCCTCCCCTTCTCCTTAGGTCACTCCCTAACTCACTAACCTGCTGTATGTTCTTCAAATTACTAATTGTTTACTGTCTGCCTTCCCCAAGAGAATGTATGATCTGTTAAGAATTCACTAATGTATTCCAAATACCTAAAACTGTACCTGGCATTTAATAATAATTTAAGAGCACTGTGTCACACATGGTTTTAAGTGCTTTAGATGTACTGTTAACCCTTACAACAACTTTATAAGATAGGCACTATTACCATCTCCGTTGAACAGAGGAAAAAAAACTGAGGCTCACAGAAGTTTATTTAAATAACCCATCTGAGGTTCCAGAGCAGGTAAATGGCAGAGCCAGAACCTGAACCTACGCAGTCTAGCTCTTGACCACCATGCTATACTGCCTACTGCATCTCAAAGTACGCACAAAGAAAGCACCCAAAATGTATCTGTTGAATGAATTTTAAAAATTAAAAAAAAAAAGGGGGTGCCTGCTTGGCTCAGTTGGTAGAGCATGCAACTCTTGATCTCAGGGTTGTGAGACCAGGCCCCACATTGGGTACAGACATTACTTAAGGAAATTAAAACACATTTTTTAAAACAAGCATACTAGCATGATAAGATATACTTATGCATCATTTACCACAGCTCATCCCAACTTTTTCACAGCATGGCATACAAAGAAAAATGAAAACAGGATGAACCCTGGGAAATAGGAATGACTCCCAAGCAAAGGAAACCAGCCTGGGGCATTATAGCCTGAGCCACAGTGACAGCTAAGATCAATTATCATCTTGGCAAAAAGTAAATCCTTTCCAGGTTCTGGGAAACTCTATCAATTACAGGATTCTAAAAATCATGTGAAAACACAAAATTGAGGTTTTGGAATCCAAATTTCTAAGCCTGGTACTGATATACAGGCCAAAGGATTTGTATATACAGTTAATCAAAATGTTATCATTTATCTTACCAAACACTGATTGGTATTATCCAAAGATACCAGCTCTAGCTAAGTTATACATGGATAACTATTAGAAATATTCCTGATTGCAATTATGAACCAGGAGACAGCTGTGTTTAAGAGATCACCTACCTAATAAAAACACACACATACAAAATATGTTCTTTTGGCAGAGTGATAAAATATGAAAATAAACAAAATTTCTCATTTCACAGTTTTCTTATCCCTAGCTGCCTTCCCTGATGGAGGACAATGGTCTAGTGGGTAGAGCTCTTAAGTAAACATGAACTCCTTTCTAACCAGCTTTGTCACTTAATGATATGACTAGCACTGATTTTTCAGAAAATTCTGCTTTACTGGAATGTTTCAAAAATCATTTTTGTAATAAGATCTATATGGCAATCAAAAAGCCTTTTAAGTAAGGGGAGATTTTGTTTGTATTACATAATTTCCCTCAAGTAAATGTGGCAATGCTGGCAACTGCAGGTAGTATGGTACCGAAAACATCCCTTCAATCTGAACCGGCGAAAAAGCTACAGGTTTATGGACAGGCTCCCATTAGCTCAAAATCATATATCCATCACTTCTCTCTTTGGAATACTGTATTCTGGTGGAGGGCAGTATATAACTAACGGTTTTATTAATTACGAGGTAACTGAAACAGGAACCATACGAACATTTCCCACAATTTTGCAGGAATGTTAGAGACGTGAAACAAACAAACACCAACTAGGGAATAAGTAACTCGTACGTTTTTCCCTGGATTTTTTTTTTTTTAACTGTGGTGAACACAGGACTCCGGGTGTCCTGACTGGCACTGATTCATCATTACCAAGTTCCCTCTGGTAACAGTTTTCAAAGGAGGATCTCAGTGCGGGATCGCCCACAGTGGCGCTCTTAGCTTTCATTTCACCGAAAGGTGGGGGAAACGTGTTTGGCAGCAGGGCTGTGAAAGCTCACACCAAGCGACCCGGGCCAGAACTCTCGGCGGGGCCCTCTCCACTCCACTCCACCCCCGCCCCACGTCCGGTGCATGGGAGAATGGCAGACCCCGACTGGAACTGAGGGGCGAAAGGACCGAGAGTTGGCCTTTCTCCTCAGAGAAGCCGAGAGCCGCCGAGGTCTAAGCCCAAGGCGCCACACCCACCCCGCGCGCTCCCCTCGCCTCCCAGGGCCGGTTCTGCCCGGCTCCGCGGCCTCGCGCGCGCTCCCTGGCCGCCCGAGCGGGAGCAGCAGAAAGCCGGCGCCCGGGTCCCGCCTGCCACCCCTCGATGCTTCGCGCTCACACTCATCTTCTTACCTGCCGGCCACCCAGGAAGAGCAGGACGCCTCTTCCTCCCGAGCTGCGACTACCGGCTCGGATGCCTCCATCTCCTCCAAGAGTCGCCGCCGCCGCTGGCTACGGGTAGGCAGGGAAGGGGGCGGGACCGCGAGGTCAAGGGGCGGACGGTGACATCACCGGAGGGGGCGGGGCCGGAGAGCGTGCCGCCGAGCAGAGCCTTCCCGTCAACCCCAGGGACGTCCTGGTTTCCGGTTTGGGTGTGGCCGCCAGGAAGAGGATAGGCCTTGCCGCAGGTGGGTGTAGTGAAAGGCTCCGCTGCGACTGAGGATTCTGCAGTTCCAAATGAGCTGAAACACTGAAGTTATGAGGTAACCTTGGCTCTGTAGCAAGGCACAGAGATACCAGTGGCTAGCGAAGTGATAGCTTTAAAAGATTGAAAGTTTGTAGTTAGTAGTTCCAGATTTTCAGGATTTCTGGAATTCCATTTTAAGACGTTATACTTTTAACAAATAATTTTGAGCTTCTGCTACAAGCCAGGCACGTTAACTGATTTAATGGAGTCGTGATTTTAAGAGCAATGAAAGACATGGTCATCCAGTTTGCCTCCACTTTGTGAGTGAGGGAAAGGAAATTGCAGACGGCATGAGTGACTTGGTCAAGGTCACAGACTGTCAAGATAAAGTACTAGAACACATGTCTAAGTACTTCTAATACTTTTTCATTTGGTTCCCCTTTCACCTTTCTTAGAAAACAAGAATTAGTAGGACTCAGCATTAGGTAGGATTTGTCTTTCATTGTAAATAAACGGAATATTTGAAGAAGTAGCTAGAGGATTTTAAAATTTAACATATACTTTGACTTTATATCATTTTCTGTGATGTATGATACTTTTACTTAATTAGAATTTCTTCCTCTCTAGTGTGGACAGAGGATTCAGGCAAAACTGCATTATCCTTTGTGCCTCTTTAGTCTCATTTCAAAATTTAACATTTCCAAATACCTGGAACTTCATACTACTGACCTATGGCATCATTCAAGTGTCTTAATCCAGTTGTGTACCTTTTCTACACAATCATTAAAAGGAACTTGGTCTACCTCTCATTCTTTCAAGGTTCTACTCTAGTAACTAAGTTTAGTACTATGTTTATGGTAAATTGTTATACAGAAAAAGAAAATGAATAGCCTGAATTTCATGTGCAATCCACATTTCTTTACATTTTAATATCCCTTAAGTTGGAATGTTGGAAGTCAAATAGCTATGTCCTGGTTAAGGAGATTATAGGGAATGCATTACACTGCTTTCTGGCTCTCCTGAAAACAATGGGCTAGTATCTAGTTAATGTGTATTTAGGGGTTGGGTCCTGCCTGTGCTCAAGAATTCCTTAGACAATGTTAGCTATGGAATATCTTGTCTTGTTCTCCACCTGTTTTCAGCATCTGCTCTTCTGTAGTCTTGGGAATGCCTTGTAGTTTTTGTTTTTGTTTTTGTTTTGCATGCTTTCTATATGTTCTAACTGGCAGGTAGCCACTGACATATTGCACAATATTTTCTTTATAATGTATGCCTAATAAATACAGGAGCTTGAGAGCAGCTTGGGGAGTCTTTCCTTAGCCTCCCTCTCACCTCTCTTGAATTGCTTGGCGTCTTGAGTAAACGTTTCTGCCACCCTTGGCATTGCTGGACAAAGCCAAAAGCTGAACCCACAGTGGAATGTAATTTTTCCTTTTTCATCAATACAGAAAATAATGGTAAATTTGAGATCATCTTAGATATGGCGAAATACAGTGTGAATTGTTTCAAATATATAGCAAATACCCCTATTTAACAGAATTTAATATATTGTTACATTTGCAAAATAGGAGAAAACTGGAAAATCACTAGACTTTTGACATTGAAACTTTTTTGCCAAAAGAAAGTGGAACAATATATTTAGGATGCTCAAGGGTAAAATATGGACTAAAGATTTTATATCCAGCAAAAGCAACTCTCACGTACAGTGTGTAAACTAATATCAACACTTGATATTGTATCAATATTTGATGAGACTATCGTTGTCATGAACGCTTCCTGAAGAATTACTAGAGAATGAGCATCAGACAACCAAAATGAGTAGGGAAACATCAACCTAAGGATTGGCTCACGTTCTTTACAGGAAATCATAATCTGTTATATGCCTTAGCTTTTGTGTTCCTTCTAGTTTATTCTTTTTTTTCTTTTATAATGTTGATACAATATTACTGACTATATTCATTATGCTGTACTGTTCATCTCTGTGACATATTTATTTTATAACTGGAAGTTTGTACCTCTTAATTCCCTTCACCCATTCTATGCATCCCACTTACCCCACTTCCTGTTTTTTCTTTATTATTAATTCTCCTGAGGTCTGGCACCCCATTTGTGAGTTTTTCTCCAATTTTGTTGAGGTAATTGACAAAATTGTAAGATACTTAAAGTGTACAATGTGATGATTTGATATTAATAAAAATTGTGAACGGATGCCTGCCATGGAGTTGAGTTTTTCTAATTCTGAATCATATTGTTCTTTCCTACTTTGTATCTTTTTTGTTTAGTTAGCTTAAAAATAGTAACTTGCAGGGGCACCTGCAGGTCATGATCTCAAGGTCACAATCCCAGGGTTGTGAGATGGAGCCCCATAGGGGCTCTGTGCTGGGCATGGAACCTGCTTGGGGTATTCTCCCTCTCCCTCACCTCCCCCTCAAAAAAATTAAAAATAGTAACTTACAAGTTCTGATCTATTTTTGTGGTACATCTTTCCGATATGTTTTCATTATATATAATGATGATGTTATGCTCCTTATTCTCTTTTTAAATAATAGTTTTATATAGTATTTGAACTTGATACTTTTTTGTTGTTGATTTTTATGTGAAATTATTATCCTGAACTTTTAGTATGAGGCAGGCTTCCTCGTCCAAGAAGCCTAAATCCATCAGTAAAAAAAAAAAAAAAAAACTGTATTTCAAGAAAGTCAGTTTTCTGGTTCATTGCAAGGAAGGAGTCCACATTCCAGAACTATGGGATGCCTCACCAAACAAAGGAGAATATATATTTATTATAGGAATTTGGGGAAGTGTGGAGTTTAGGAGAAATTAAAGAAGTATTTTGTAGGCTCAAAAGAAAGTGAAGCTGTTTGTAAAGGTGTCTAAATTAGGTCTGGACTCCATCAGATTCCAGGTGCTATTTTCTTGAAAATTGCAGCTAACATAGATGTGTCATGTATCCACATAACTGTTTTCTGAAGTTCTGTCCTAGGGTTGAAAGTGGAGCATGCTTCTCTGTTAAGTGATTTAGATCATCACCAAGAGTAGGATATTTTAATCTTAATGAATTGATTTCAAAGAACAAGGTTTTTGACACTCTGATTTTAGAGAAAAGGATTCTTTGTGAGTAAAAAATGTGGCATTAACTAAAGTTGGAAATTTTTGTGACACTTTGCAGCATGTTTTTGAGAAAAATATTATCTTCTGTTAACTTTACAGCTTACTTTATCTGTGTCTATTATCTATATCTGATGAATAGCAAGGCAGATTTTTACTTTCTTAGTCCAAGTTTATCTTTTCTTTCTCACAGCTTTCAGTAAAACTTTTCTAACTTCAAAGAGCTCTCTTTTCTGTGAAATGTTAAAAAAAATATGGTGGTTTCAGTTCTGTGATTTCCTGGCTCACTTCCCTTCTCAACTTTGATCTGTCAAAGACCCACTGTCTCTTTCCTTTATTTCTGTTGTTCATGTGGCACATATATATTCATATATGTATGTATGAATGCATAGTTATATTCCAAAGGTGTAGCACAATAATTTTATTTTAAATATTTATTGTGGTGTAATATTAGAAATTTAAAATTAGAAAAGTTGCAAAGGTAAGACAGAATTTTTGTGTACACTTTACTCAGCTTCCCCTAAAGATAACGTCCTCCATAACCGTGATACTTTGTCAAAGAAATTAATATTGGTACAATACTATTATGTAACTATATACTTTATTTTGATTTCACCAGTTTTTCACAAATGTCACTTTTTTTCAGTTCTGGATCCAATCCATGATACAACAATGCGTTTAAAAGCTCCCCATCTTGATCATTATATAGGTGTACATTGTAATGAATATCTTCCTGAAAACTTAATGCCAATTGGCTTTCTGTAAATCAAATAGTTCACATCATAAATGGTAAAGATAACATCTATGTTGTGTTTTATAATTACAGAGCTTATTTACATGTACTTTTTCACCTTATGGTCCTAAGTTATTGAATATTAGCAAAGGAAAGATACTTAATAGTCATATACATGCACAGCCTTATAGTTTTTCCAAGGATGACTCAAAATGGTTAAATGTCTTGAATCAATTCACATCATTGGAGGTGAAGGGTCAAGACTAGAACCTAATTTTATTTCTCATTTAGTATTTTCCTAATATATTATGCCAAGATTCCCAAAATTGGAACAGTTGTTTCATGATTATCAGAAAGAATAGAAAGTACTCAGTCCCCGGGTCAGGTCTCCATGAACATAGTTGGAAAACAGCCAACCTCCTGAATTCTGAGGCAAGCTTCTTTGCCCAAAGGTGTTGCAGTAACATTTGAAGTGGCTCGAAGGTAACTATATAGAAGAACCCAGAGGAATTCCTTTGTGAAGGAAATAAGCCTTTTCAAAATGTGAATAATTATTCTCTTAAATGCTCTATGAGGTAGGATATGTGCATATCAGATTTTCCTGAAATATTTTAAAAATATTGCCTACAGAGCAGTAGACAAATCATAGATTAACAGTTGAAATATAATTTTGCAAGACTCTTTTCTTGTTTGATTTAACTACTTATGCAATAGTGACTGGAAATAAAATGTAATAAGTGATGCTCCTAAGTTTAACCTTCTGCTATTATTGATAGAAAACAGATGACAAACGTAAAAATCCCTAAGTGGGGCTCCACATCCTTGTGGCTTTCTAGACAATATACTGTAAACACATCAGGTTCCGTCCAAATTGGAGGATAAAGGCACCTCCATAAAAAGCCCTTTTGTGAAAGACATTCAGAGCCCTATTCCAGAGATCCAAATTCAACCACAGTCACTGTTCACCATCAGACACAGTTGCTTCCTGAACTATGTTGTCGCATTTACACCTTTTCTTCTTGACTGAAACAATGTCAGATCCTCCTCCTTCTCATCTTTGACTTGTTTTCCATCTTTGATTTGATAGCTAGAAACTTTAGCCCTGCAGCTATCAAACTTCACACACATCAGAATTACCTGACTTGCTAGTTAAGGCACAGATTGTTGGACCCACAATTTCTGCTTCGGTATGCCTGGGCAGGGCCTGAGAATTTACATTTCTAACAAGTTCCCTGATGATGTGTGTGCTGCCAGACCTATGACCACATTTTGCACTGCTCTACCCTGCTTCCTCTAACTCCTGCTTTCCACATGTGTGTGTAGGCAAACACACACACACACACACACACACACCCTTACAAGGTAGGGAAGATAGACAAACCAAGAATCCCTAGTTCTGAGTCCATATATATATTAGGTAGAAGAGAAGGAACACAAAATGAAACTGAGAAAGAACAGTGAATAAGATAGGAAGAAAACCAGGGAGGCATGGTTTCAGAGAACTAAGAAGAGTGTCTCAGCTAGGAAGTTAATAGGTGTAGGATTTCATCACTGTCCACTTCCACTCAAGATGTTGGGCTTTCTCCTCAAGTTCTTAAAAAATTACCCCTTTTCCCTTTCAAGGGAATTAAAAATGTACTAGACTGATGAAAAGTGGAATTTCCACACAGAATCGTTATTCAGATGGGGGCTCAGCACTGCTTTAGTACAGTGACTATTTTCTTTTTTATTATGATGATTATTATTTTTTAATTTACATCCAAGTTAGTTAGCATACAGTGCAATAATGATTTCAGGAGTAGAATCCAATGATTCATCCTCTACGTATAACACCCAGTGTTCATCCCAACAAGTATCCTCCTTAATGCTCCTTGCCCATTTAGCATATCCCCCCGTACCCACAACCCCAGCCAGTGCCCTCACTTTTCTCTATACTTAAGAGTCTTTTATGTTTTGACCCCTCTCTGCTTTTATATTTTTTTTCTTCCCTTCCCTTATGTTCATCAGTTTTGTATCTTAAATTCCACATATAAGTGAAATCATATGATATTTGTCTTTCTCTGACTGACTTATTTTGTTTAGCATAATACCCTTTAGTTTCATCCACGTTGTTGCAGATGTCAGGATTTCATTCTTTTTGATTGCTGAGTAATACTCCATTGTATGTACCACACACACCACATCTTCTTTATCCATTCATCTGTCAATGAATATTTGGGCTCTTTCCATATCTTAGCTATTGTCAATAGTACTGCTGTAAACATTGGGGTGCATATGCCCCTTCAAAACAGCACACCTGCATCCTTTGGTTAAATACCTAGTAGTGCAATTGCTGGGTCATAGGATAATTCTGTTTTTAATTTTTTTCAGGAACCTCAGTACTGTTTTCCAGAGTGGCTGCGCCAGTTGGCATTACCATCTGCAGTGCAAAAGGGATCCTCTTTCTCTGCATCCTTGCCAGCATCTATCATTGCCCGAGTTGTTAATTTTAGCCATTCTGACTGGTGTGAGGTGGTATTTTATTGTGGTTTTGATTTGTATTTCCCTGATGGTGAGGATGTCGAGCATTTCTTCATGTGTCTGTTAGCCATCTGGATGTCTTCTTTGGAAAAGTGTCTATTCATGTCTTTCGCCCATTTCTTCACTGGATTATTTGTTTTTTGGTTGTTGAGTTTGATAAGTTCTTCATAGATTTTGGATACTAACCCTTTATCTGATAGGTTGTTTGCAAATATCTTTTTCCATTCTGTCAGTTGCCTTTTAGTTTTGCTGATTGTTTCCTTTGCTGTGCAGAAGATTTTTATCTTGTTGAGGTCACAATAGTTCATTATTGCTTTTGTTTCTCTTGCCTCTGAAGACATGTTGAGTAAGAAGTTGTTGTGGCTGAGGTCAAAGAGGTTTTTGCCTCCTTTCTCCTCAAGGATTTTGATGGCTTCCTGCCTTACGTTAAGGTCTTTCATCCATTTTGAGTTTATTTTTGTATGGTGTAAGAAAATGGTCCAGGTTCATTCTTCTGCATGTCGCTATCCAGTTTTCCCAACACGATTTGCTGAAGAGACTGTCTTTATTCCATTGGATATTCTTTCCTGCTTTGTCGAAGATTAGTTGGCCATACGTATGTGGGTCCATTTCTGGGTTCTCTGTTCTGTTCCATTGATCTGAGTGTCTGTTTTTGTGCCAGTATCCTACTGTCTTGATGATTACAGCTTTGTAATACATCTTCAAGTCCAGGATTGTGATGCCTGCAGCTTTGGTTTTCTTTTTCAGGATTGCTTTGGCTATTCGAGGTCTTTTCTGGTTCCATACAAATTTTAGGATTATTTGTTCTAGTTCTGTGAAGAATGCTGGTGTTATTTTGATAGGGAGTGCATTAAATATGTAGATTGCTTTGCTAGTATTGATATTTTAACACTATTTGTTCTTCCAATCCATGAGCATAGAATATTTTTCCATTTTTTGTGTCTTTAACTTCTTTCATAAGCTTTCTGTAGTTTTCAGTGTATAGATTTTTCACCTCTTTGGTTAGGTTTAGTCCTAAGTATTTTTGGTTTTTGGTGCAATTATAATGGGATGGATTCCTTGATTTCTCTTTCTGCTGCTTCATTATTGGTGTATAGGAATGCAACCGATTTCTGTGCATTGATTTTAGATCCTGTGAGTAGGATAAATTCATGGATCAGTTCTAGCAGTTTTTTGGTGGAATCTTTTGGGTTTTCCATATAGAGTATCTTGTCATCCATGAAGAGTGAGTTTGACTTCCTCCTTGCCGATTTGGATGCCTTCTATTCCTTTGTGTTGTCTGATTGCTGAGGCTAGGAATTCCAATACTATGTTGAATAACAGTGGCAAGAGTGGACATCACAGTTGTGTTCCTGACTTTAGGGGGGAATCTCACAGTTTTTTCCCATTGAGGATGATATTAGCAGTGGGTCTTTCATATATGGCTTTTATGATCTTGAGGTATGATCCTTCTATCTCTACTTTCCTGAGGTTTTTTTTTTATCAAGAAAGGATGCTGTATTTTGTCAAATGTTTTCTCTGCATCTATTGAGAGGATCATGTGGTTCTTGTCCTTTCTTTTATTATCACATTGATTGATTTGTGGATATTGAACCAGCCCTGCATCTAAGGTATAAATCCCAGTTGATCATGGTGAATAACTTTTTAAAAATTTTTTTTAACATTTTTATTTATTTTTGAGAGACAGAGAGAGACAGAGCATGAGCGGGGGAGGGGCAGAGAGAGAGGGAGACACAGAACCCGAAGCAGGCTCCAGGCTCTGCACGGTCAGCACAGAGCCTGACCTGGAGCTCAAAGCCACCAACCGCAAGATTATGACCTGAGCTGAAGTCAGACACTTACCTGACTGAGCCGCCCAGGCTCCCCATAGTGAATAATTCTTTTAATGTATTGTTGCCTCCAGTTGGCTAGTATCTTGTTGAGAATTTTTGAATCCATGTTCATAGGGAAGTTAGTCTGTAGTTTTCCTTTTTAGTGTGGTCCTTGTCTGGTATTGGAATCAAGATAATGCTGGCTTCATAGAATAAGTTTGGAAGTTTTCCTTCCATTTCTATTTTTTGGAACATCTTTAAAAGAATAGGTGTTAACTCTTCGTTAAATGTTTGGTAGAATTCCCCTGAAAAGCCATCCAGCCCTGGACTCTTGTTTGTTGGGAGATTTTTGATTACTAATTCAATTTCTTTACTAATTATGGGTCTGTTCAAATTTTCTATTTCTTCCTGTTTCAATTTGGTAGTTTATATGTTTCTGGGAATTTGTCCATTTCTTCCAGATTGCCTGATTTGTTGGCGTATAATTGCTCATAATATTCTCTTATTATTGTTTGTATTTCTGCAGTGTTGATTGTGATCTCTCCCTTTCATTCTTGATTTTATTTATTTGGGTCCTTTCTTTTTTCTTTCTGATCAAACTGGCGAGGGGCTTATCAATTTTGTTAATTCTTTCAAAGAACCAGCTCCTCGTTTCGTTGATGTGTTCTACTGTTTTTTTGATTTCGCTAGCATTGATTTCTGCTCTAATCTTTATAATTTCCCATCTTCTGCTGGTTTTATCTTCCCTTCCTCATCTCTTCTAAAATCTTTATTTTAAAATCTATATTGTCTTATAGAAGCATGGCTACCCCAGGTTTCTTTTGGCTACGATTAGCATGATAGATGGTTCTCCATCCCCTTACTTTCAATCTGAGGATGTCTTTGGGTCTCAAATGGGTCTCTTGTAAATAGCATATAGATTGATCTTGGTTTTTTTTGTTTGTTTGTTTGTTTTGTTTTGTTTTTAATCCAATCTGATACCCTATGTCTTTTGATTGAGCATTTAGTCCATTGACATTTAGAGTGAGTACTGGATGATATATTGTGTTGCCTGTAGAGTTGGAGTTCCTTGCAGTCTTCTCTGGCCCTTCCTAGTCTTTGTTGCTTTTGGTGTTTTTTGCTTTTTTTTTTTTTTTTTTTCATCTTTTCTCCCCTCAGAAAGTCCCCCTTAAATTTCTTGCAGGGATTTTCAGTGGTCATGAACTCCTTTAGTTTTTGTTTGTCTGGGAAGCTCTTTATCTCTCTTATTTTGAATGACAGCGTTACTGGATAAAGAATTTTTGGCTGCATGTTTTTCTGATTCAGCATGTTGAATATATCCTGCCACTCCTTTCTGGCTTGCCAAGTTTCTGTGAATAGGTCTCCTGCAAACCTGATCTGTGTTCCTTATAGGTTAAGGAATTTGCTGCTCTCATAATTCTTTCCTTATCCGTGTATTTTGTGAATTTGATTATGATATGCCTTGTTGATGGTCAGTTTTTGTTGAATCTAATGGGAGTTCTCTGTGCTTCTTGGATTTTGATGTATGTGTCTTTCCCCAGGTTAGGAAAGTTTTACAATATGATTTGCTTACATAAACCTTCTACCCCTTTTCTCTCTCTTCATGTTCTGGGACCCCTATGATTTAGATATTATTCCTTTTTAGTGAGTCACTAAGTTCTCTAATTCTTATATCATGGTCTTTTGCCTTAGATTCCCTCTTTTTTTCTGATTCATTTTTCTCATAAGTTTGTCCTCTATATCACTGATTCACTACTCTGTTTCATCCATTCTTGCTGCACTGGTATCCATTCAAGGTTGCCTCTCAGTTATAGCACTTTTAATTTCTTCCTGACTAGATTTTACTTCTTTTATCTCTGCAGAAAGGGAGTCTATGCTTTTTTCAACCCCAGCTAGTATTCTTACTATGATTCTAAATTCTAGTCCAGACATCTTGCTTATATCTGTTCCTGTCTTTCTCTTGGGGTGAATTCCTTCATTCAGGGATTATGGTAAATCACAACACAAAACTGGCATCAGGTTTCACTGCACCCTAGCGTCTTTGTTCCAATACCAGCAAACGTGAATATGTGCTCGGACCTTTGCCTGTGATGTGGCTGTACAGCCTCTACCAAATGCTTCTCTAGCAGGGGAACTGCTTCTTCCTGTGTGGCCTGTGGACCCCTTGATGTTGCTGCCCGTTCCTGGGGATTCACCCTTCCCACCATAGCACACCAGGTATTAAGCTGTGGACTCAATACTGATTGCTCTCTCCTCTTTATAGCGTCCAAATGGTATTGAAACCCTCTCCTTTCTCCTTTCTCCCTTTCTTCACTTGTGGGTGTTTCCACTCTTTCCCTTTCTCTTCAGCTACTTTCAGGGGGAATGTTTTTCCTGTACTCTCCCCCCTTTCTATGACCTCTCTCCATAAAAACAGCTCCCTACCCTCTGTGGCTTCTCTCTCCCCCAGTTCACCTCTCTGTGCCATGTACCTGTCGAGTTCACTTGTGGTTCAAGTTGTACAGACTGTTGTGTTAATCCTCAGATCACTTTTCTAGGTGTGCAAAATGGTTGGTGCCAATCTAGTTGCATTTCAGGAATGAGCGAAGCAGAGAACTTCCATGCCACTCTGCCATCTTGGCCCCTCCAGTGACAGTTTTCATGAATGATCAAGGGATGATGTGCAGCTATCAGAAAATGAAAGGACATCACTTGATAATGATAAGAAAAATGGGGGTGCCTGGGAGGCTCAATCGGTTGAGTGTTTGACTTTGGCTGCAGTCATGATCTCATGGTTTGTGCATTTGAGCCTTGTGTTGGGCTCTGTGCTGACAGCTTGAAGCCTAGAGTCTGCTTCAGATTCTCTGTCTCCCTCTCCCTTTACCCCTCTCCAATTCTGTCTCTCTCTTTCTCAAAAATAAATAAATATTAGAAAAGTGATAAGAAAAACATCCAGGGCCTGAGGAGGGAACAGAATAAGTAAGAAATTTGGAGCTAAGTTTTATTAGCTTTATGGGAAATATGCTTCAGATTGCCACATACTTAGTTATTAATTTATTTGACAATTATTTTCTGGATCTGAAGTATTTTCTGAATTTGAAAACTTTCTGAAAATTTCTTACCCAATGAAATGAATTATAAAAACAAATAAAAAACAGGGACCAAGAGTTCCCAAGAAAGTAAATAATTGGGTGGAAGCCACCCCGTACTTCTGTTGAAGATTCCAACTAGTAGAGTTTAAAATGTTTGGATTTAGATTGTGAAAAACAATAAAATCTGTTCTTTCTCCTTAGGGCTACAGTTACTATGCAATTACTATGCTCCAATAGCTGTATTTATTTATTTATTTATTTATTTTAATTTTTTTTTTCAACATTTATTTATTTTTGGGACAGAGAGAGACAGAGCATGAACGGGGGAGGGGCAGAGAGAGAGGGAGACACAGAATCGGAAACAGGCTCCAGGCTCTGAGCCATCAGCCCAGAGCCTGACGTGGGGCTCGAACTCCCGGACCGCGAGATCGTGACCTGGCTGAAGTCGGACGCTTAACCGACTGCGCCACCCAGGCGCCCCTCCAATAGCTGTATTTAGTCTTTAATGCTTTGTATTAAATTATGTGATATTTAAATTTTATTGTATATATAGTTTCAGTTTTATTTTACTAGTGGAATTTACTGCTGTTTTCTGACCTCCACATTTCCCTTCTGCTCTCAGGAGAGAGACAGGAGATAGAGAGGCAGAGAGAGAATGAACTTCATTCTTTATTTTTGTTATCAGGTAGCTAAACATTCGGAGAAATGAGCCCTGCTTCCCTAAAATGAAACATACACTTAAGGTGTTTAAGGTAATCCCCCTCTCCTTTGCTCATGGTTGGGTTAGAACTGGTCATGTGTTACAGTTCTAGCCAATTTAAACAAATTTTTTTTTAATGTTTATTCATTTTTGAAAGACAGAGAGAGATACAGCACAAGCAGGGGTGGGGCGGAGAGAGAGAGGGGGACACAGAATCTGAAGCAGGCTCCAGGTTCTGAGCTGTCAGCACAGAGCCCGACATGGGGCTCAAACTCACGAACCGCGAGATCATGACCTGATCCGGAGTCAGACATTCAACTGACTAAGCCACCCAGGTGCGCTACAGTTCTAGCCAATTTAACAAGAAGTTGCTGAAAGTTCTGGGAAGGAAAGATGCTCGGTGAGAAGCCATGCTTTCTTTCTGACTTGGAGGCTTAGAATGGTGACAACTAACTTCTAATCATGAAAGTAAAGCCTAGTGGAAGCAGAGAAAATAACTCAAAGCTCTGAATTCACCAATTCTACATGCTTACCTATGAACATCCTGTAATATGAGATGAAAACATGTCACTTCTGGTCTGACGTTTCTTATTACAGCAGAAAGCATTCTGACTGAAATAGTGATATGTAAAATTCATACAAACACACATACAACATTTATGATTTTTCTTCTCATTGCAAAGGCTATCTATGTTCATTTGGGAAGTTTGGAATTATAGGAATTCACGAGAAAGATGATTTAAAAAAATCATTCAGAGATAAATATATCAATACATGTATTCTTCTATTGTTTCTACACATGCATTCTACACATTCTACACATGCATCAGTAGAGAGCCTAATGTGGGGCTCAAACTCACAAACCATGAGATCATGACCTGAGCTGAAGTCAGATGCTTTAACCAACTGAGCCACCCAGGCGCCCCTAAATAAATTAATTTTAATTAGAGATTAAAGTCAACCTTACTCTTTTATTTAGTTTCCTATGGACACAATTTATACTAAGTAGACAAGCTCAAGGAATTGGTTCCTTGTGTGTCCATGTGTCCTATGGACACAATTTATACTAAGTAGACAAGCTCAAGAAAGTTGGCTAAAGGTAAAATAGATGAAATTCTAAATGTATTTTAACTGAGATAATATAATTGTGATACCCACTCCTCTTCCAGTATTTTTTTTTTCTTTCTTAGCTGTTATAGCTCTGTTTCTTAGGCTGAAATTGAATTAGTGCAGTCTTTTTTTTTTCAATTCATTGTTATTCATTTATGTAATTTCTTTAGTAAATTGAATTGCAAGAGGAAACCCAAATTGTAGCCAGGAGGAGACAACCAACATAGAATCTTAATTATCTGATATAGTGGATTCATTCTACAGAATATATCCTCTTTTCTTTTTTTTTTTTTTTTTTTACAAGGACTCCTCATCTTTTATGATGATTGGAGATAGAATAAATAACTAAAATATCAAATGTTGAATATTCTCTGTTGAATGGTATGTCTTTAATTTAAAGCCCCATTTACCTTTTATAGCTATACATTTTGTTTTAATGTTTGTTTATTTTTGAGTGAAAGACAGAGTGCGAGCATGGGAGGTGAGATAGAGAGGGAGACATGAAATCAGAAGCAGTCTCCAGGCTCTGAGCTGTCAGCACAGAGCCTGACACAGGGCTTGAACCCATGGACTGTGAGATCATGACCTGAGCCAAAGTTGGACACTTACCTGACTGAGCCACCCAAGTGCCCTGGGCTATAAATTTTAATTTAAATCCATATTCATATTATAATTTATGGGCCACAATATTTGTATAATTTACTTCCTTCTGCAAAGTTTTTCATTACATATTGAGCCTTGAGAGATTTCTAAGTCTCAAATGGTAAGTAACCAAATTGAAACAATCCAGTTCAATATTAACATTACTATGCATGCATATAAACAAATGAATATGTTCTGAGACACTTTTATCATAATAAACTTCCTTATACAAAATCAATGAGGAATTCTTAATCTTTTGTGTCACATGAGTTCCTTTGGCTGTCTGGTTTGGCCTAGATAGCCCTTTCAGGATAATGTTTTTAAATTCATAAAATAATATAAGCAGAAATAAAAGCAGTTGTACTGAAATACAGTTCTGTGCATGGACCATAGGTTAAAGACCCCTGCACCAAATTTTGAATAGCCCTTTAGCTAATGTATCAAAAAATGCCTGAGAACATATCTAAATAGAACAGTTTCTTAAACATCTAAGAGCAAAGCTAACGTGTGTTCATTAAACACATGTCTAATAAAGCCCTTAAATTATATGGTGTATATATGTGTTGTTTTTGCTTTTAAATCTGGAAGTAAGAATTGTTATCAATTTAGGAATAAGTATATTATAAAGATTAAAGGAGAAGATTGGTTTTGTTTTTTTTTTTAATTTTTTTTTTCAACGTTTATTTATTTTTGGGACAGAGAGAGACAGAGCATGAATGGGGGAGGGGCAGAGAGAGAGGGAGACACAGAATCGGAAACAGGCTCCAGGCTCTGAGCCGTCAGCCCAGAGCCCGACGCGGGGCTCGAACTCACGGACCGCGAGATCGTGACCTGGCTGAAGTCGGACGCTTAACCGACTGCGCCACCCAGGTCCCCGAGAAGATTGGTTTTATTGTAACTTACAGATATTATTGTGTCATCTACTAGAACCATAAAATCTTGGTGTCAATATTCATGCCTTAAAAGTTAACCTTGAGTATTTTAGCATGTTACAAATTTTGAGCCTTGCCCGATTCAACTGTAGAGTTGGTACATGGATTGATTAATTAAAGGTATGGGCTTAGTAAAAAAGAGGATATGAATGAAGGAGTAGAAGGAAGGATGTCAATGGTAACAAACAAGATCAGTTGAAGTGGAATTAGAAAATAATGTGTGATTGGACACACACACACACACACACACACACAACTACACTGAAAAGTATGTGTGAGCAGAAGAGCAAAATAAGTAAAGTCTGTTGTTAGTCTAATTAGTAATTTACTTTCCACAATTTCACATGCCCTGGAAATTTTGAAATTACATTTAATCTTTGAGTGGCACTAAATATCTCATATGAATGTAATGGTATTTTACCTATTTTTTTAAAAGTTTATTTATTTTGAGAGAGAGAGAGAGAGAGAGCGCGCATGCTCACATGACCAGGGGAGATTAAGAGAGAGAGGGAAAGAATCCCAAATAGGCTCTGCACTGTTAGTGGGGAGCCTGATGCGGGGCTTCATCCTACAAACCAGGAGATAATGACCTGAGCCAAGATCAAGAGTTGAGTGCTTAACCAACTGAGCCACCCAGGTGCCCCTATTTTACCTATTTTTAAAAAAGAAATTAAATGATCACTGAATTACTTTAAAGTCGCTTATAAGCTTTTCTCATAATGTATATTAGAGTCTCATAATTTTTATCCTTTTCCTTCTTTAATGGAACATAGAAATAGGCCTGAATAAAAAGAGGTATTGTGCCCACATATTTTGAAAATGATACCACTTAATGTGAATATCAGTAGGTGTTAGTTACACATTTACAGAGTTTTTCTTTATTTATTTTCAATACTTTGTTGGCTCCATTGACTTGTATATATTGAAACTGTAATTTTCAGTGTTCCTCTGATGTATCAAATATCTTTTCACTTCTGCATTTGTTTGATTTATTATTTATTTTTCTTAGTGACTTGTGGATTATAGATTCAGTAAAATCGGAAGATAGAAAAAAATCTCTCTTATTAAAACAGAGGGCATATTATGTATAAGACATGATCAGTATAGGTCTCATCTTGATTGTATTTAAAAACAGTGTTATGTTAGTACAGTTAATTACCACAAACTCCACTGATTATGCAGCCTAGAGGAATGTTCTAACCCCTGTCCAAATATGAATCCTTCTACACTTGCCGTTTCTATGAAGGCACTTCATGCTGTCTCAAGACTGGGATGAAGGAGAGCTACTTGTAAGTCTTGTCAGGTGGTTGGAATGGATGGTGGGTTGGTTGCTGAATAATTCAAACTTCAGATGCTTTTGGAATCAAAGAAAAAATTAGATCCATTGCACTTTTTTTTTAACCAGAGGAGGGAAGATTGATCTTATGGGCAGGGGAAATACTCTGTCTGTGCTTTGCATATTATTGTAGTATAAGATATAATTGCTGCTAAGCCCTTGGAATAAAACTCTCAAAGGCATGCCTAGGTTAAGACTGTGTTGTGGTTTCTGAGCCTTACTTTTTGGAATCTCTTTGCTTAGGCCATGGCTCTTTTAAAAATTTACACATTATTAGACAGGGAGAAAATGATAAGAAATCTATATAACATAGGAGTTCAGAAAGGGCAGAAATTAGTTCAGTTTATGATTATGAGGTAATATTTTATTTTTCTTGAATTTTCTTTTTCTTTGTATTTTTTCTTTATATTTGAATTTCTGACAATGTGATTTCTAAAAGAATAAGAATGTTAACATTAAACTCTGCTTTGTTTTTATATAAAAACGCTGCAACCTTTGTGTTTATTATTCTCATTTGATGAAATTCACTACCATGCTCTTTTTCACATGACTTCCTGCGTATTCTACCAATTACAGAGAGAAATATCCATATATAAGTGGATCAAAGCATGGATTTAAAAGAGCAAAAAGAAAGAAGAAGTGATTTACTGGATCTGACACCCTATTTAACATTTCAGGATCAAACCAGTACCAAATTCCTAGGACATAGTAGGGAGTCCAGCAGACAGTAAATGAAGTGGCAAATGCAACTGTCATCTTTAGGGTCCTCAGCCGAGCTCTTGGTATATTGTTCTTAGATTGATTCAGTTGTAATTCTGTGAGATAGAGGAAAAAGTAGGTGTTTAAAGACCAGTTTTATTACAAAACCAAAATGGACAAAAAAGGAAGAGAGAATCACTAATTCAAACTAATTACTGGAATAAGAACACATTTCCAATATTTTTAATAACGGTAATTTGTTTGAAAAGGATGTTAATGTTCCAGGTTTTCCACTGTTATGTCACATAATGACATAGAAAAAATTAAAGATGACAGTGCTCTTAAAAATAAGTTTCCATCAGGGGCGCCTGGGTGGCTCAGTCGGTTAAGTGTCCAACTTTGGCTCAGGTCATGATCTCACCGTTTGTGAGTTCGAGCCCCGCATTGGGTTCTGTGCTGACAGCTCGGAGCCTGGAGCCTGCTTTGGATTCTGTGTCTCCTCTCTCTGCCCCTTCTCAACTTGTGCTATGTCTCTCAAAAAATAAAATAAATGTAAAAAAAAAATTTTTAAAGTAAGTTTCCACCAAACTAATTTGGATTTGAAGCATGAAAGTACTCAAACTCTTAAAATATAAATTTAAAAAAATATAAAGTTGAGCTGAATTGAATTATCTGTTCACACAGAATTATACTTACTGAAATATCTCTGACAGTAAGGATAATGAGGATCACGCATGGATGAAAGTGTGTTGTCCAAAATTGTCTTTCTCAACCATGTTCTATGATACTCAAAACAATTTCACTTTTCATACCAATGCATCACTTAAAGTTCGCAGGTGTGTGTGCGTGTGTGCATGGTGTATGTGGTGTGTGTGTGTGGGGGGGTGTATGTTGCCTGTGTGTGTGGTATATATGTGCTTACTGTATGGTGTGTGTGTGTTTTGTGGGTCTGGTGTGTGTGATACATGTGGTGTCTGTGTGAAGTTTGCAACTTCTTGTTCATTGATCACAAAAGAGTGGAAATATGGAAGAAAACATTTATGTGCATGATGTTTTAATTATAAAATCAATTTTTAACTAGAAATGTTAAAGTCAATAGTTTATTGAGTACAGATTGGTTATAGATTTTTGTCATACAAACGTAATTACCGTTTACTCTGTACCTTGCTATGGACCTTGTTCTTTTCATACATTATTTCATTTAATCTTCAGTATATGTAAACTTTAATGACATAAGTAATAAAAAAATCAGTAGGGATAAATACTTTAACACAAAAAAATCTTGGCTTAGCACGGGGGCTAGATTTGAAAAAATATTGATCCTCCTATAACACACTGTATTTCTCCCTCTTTTGAAATATCATCACATTTCATTATTGGTTTACTGTTTTACTATCTTTTGCTAGATGGTGGACTCCAGGAAAGTGGAATAGTTTACTGGCCTGTTTTATTCACCATGGTATCCACATCTATCACCATTTCTAGCAATATTGAGTAGTTAATACATACTGGTTGAGTAAATAAAAGATTAAGTAACTAAATCTATGTTAATAATATTTAACTATTGCCCTTTGCCTCTGCTGCTTTCTTTTTCTGCTTCCTCCTACCTCACGTTTCTTCAGATTCAGCCCTATTTGGGATCTATCTTCTTATTCTCTATGCGTCCTTCTTAGATACCCCTTATAGAACTGAATTTCTCTAGGATAAGATTTTGAAGGCAAATTGTTTTTGCAGTATACTTTTTAATAAGAATCAAATATCATTTTGTGCTGGGAACTGCCCAAGTTTCTATTATAGAGCATCACCATAATTATTTCCTTTAGAAAAAAATCTGCTGAGAGTAATCACACTACAGTAATTAAGATGATTTTCCTATTAAGTTGTACCAGGTATAACTTATGCATTATGCCACTGATAACATGTCTTTTGGATGTTATGATGACATAGCCATGTTTACTTTGCAAATTCATAAATTTTAGTTTTTGGGAATGTACCAGATGACTGAAGCAAAAAAGGCACAACCACAGCTGTGAAAATTCAGATAAAAGTGTCAGTTACAACAGTATTTCACACACCAATGTACACACACACACACGCACACACACACACAACACAAGCCCAGTTATATTGTGTGGAATAGGGGATTTGAATATGAAACAGAACGGCTGAACTTTAGCGAGTCTCTTGGCTACCATTTAACGAGGTATACTTTGCAATATTATAGAAATCGGGTGTTTGGTATGGTGTTATAGTGGCCCAGCAGGAGCAATTTGACAATGCTTATACTAGGTAAAATAAAGTAGTTGTTCTTTCATTCTTAATTTCATGGTACAAATTTAGAACATTGGGAGATACCAAATGACCTCATCTGTAAATTAGGGATACTAAAAGTATAATAAAAGTATTACCTCATAGGGTGAGTGTGAATAGTAACTGAGCTAATGTATGTAAACTGCTTAGAACAGTGTCTGGCACATAGTGCATGTCATTCTGCTTTGAATATTGCTGTTTGAAACCTGTTTGCCCACAATTAACATTGAGTCTAAGGAATACATACTGTGGGGATCTTGATGAAGGACCTGTGTCAGGGTGAAGATGATTTTTGCATTGCAGATTAACATGATGAGAAGAGGGATGATGAAGAGGCAGCTGAAGGTGAAAAAGTTATAAAAGGCCTGATGCCACCATTGTGGAAAACTGCAGTGTGTGACACATTGAGAGAAACCATCCGTCTGCCCAGAGCTGTCTGCTAAGTGGATCATCCGGAAGATGTATAACTGTATGAGAAAAGAAAACAATTAAAAGATGGTGTTACTTTCTTTCAAACAGTATTTGCATGTTTTCTTGAAAGCTTTTTCCTTCTGTATTCTCCAGGTCTTCTAACACATTGTTGCCCAAAGCAATGACTAAGCTCCTTGATGTAATCCTTTTGTCACCTCAGTGAGAAGCTGTAAAGTGTATCTTCACTTAAAATATGTTTGGGTAATGTGAATGGATCTATAGGATTTTGGATTTTTTGGAAACTATTTCAACCTAGCAGAATGATCAGCAACCAGGGATTTAAACATTGTTGTATTTCAATTTCAGTTGCAATTATGCTGAGTAAACCTTTTGGAAGCGATTTTGTCCATCATAACTGTAGCAGCTAAAGCTGTATCTAGCAGTTAGAATGTGCTCCCCAAATACATACTTAAATTTTATTTTTTGAAACAGAAAACCCCATTCAAATGGTCAAAGACATGAATAGACCATTTACAAAAGATGTAACAGTGGCCCTTAAACACGTGAAAAGATGTTCAACCTCACTTGTGTGAAGAAAAATGCCTATTAAGGCTACAGTGACATGGCATTTTTCACTATAAGGATTGGCAAAAATTAAAAATAACATACTTTCATGGGCAAGTTGTAAGAAAATATAGACTCTCCCACATTGCTAGTAGGAATGCAAATTGGCACAACCACTAGGGAGAAGAATTTAGCAATAGCTAGCATAACTATATCTGAATTTACCTTTGACCCAGCAATCTGAATCCAGGATTTTACCCTGAAGATACACTCCCACCTCTGTTATATGAAAATACATAGGTAGAAAGTTATTCATTGATGCATTGTTTGTAATTGAAAAAACATTAAAAATAACATAAATACCAATTCATGGAACAGTAGTTGAATAAACTGTGGTGGACCACACAACAGAGTGCTATACAGCTGCAAAAAAAGAGTAAGGAAAATCTCTGTATATTTATGTGCATGTGTGTGTGTGTATTTATTTTCTAGCTCTGTCTTCTGGGAGCCTAGGAAAAATGATATCCCAGTAGCAATAAGCACATCCAGCACTCTAGTACCCAGATCTTGTTTTCTAAATACCATTCTCTACCAAAAGGAACCAGACAGAGTTTATTGGAGAGGTGAGTGAGCCCAAGGCTGACAAGCAAACTGCAATATGTGCTTGGAACAGTTTGTGCCAAAAAGCCAAGAAGTACTAAAAGAATAATGGAGCATGTCAAAAAGAGCTCTGGAGCCAGCTTGAAAGTACTCCCATTGGTCAAATCTGGGACAGTTTAAGCATTGAAAACAAAACCAAAAATAAGTAAACCAAAAAAAAAACCCAAAACAACAACAACAAAAACCCTGATAAAAGGAATGATTAACAATAAAATGAAGAATCCATGAATTCTTGCTGATAGTAATTACAAAAGAATGACTACAAATAAATGGGGAGGGGAAAAAAGCTCTTTGTTACTGTAGAAAGCCAAATAATAAATGTATAAGGAATAATGAAAGTAGTGATTACCAAATGGTAATAATAAGTGATTCAGGCAAGCATCATCAATGGATGGTAAAAACATGGATGAAATTTGAAGAAAGCAGGGTATTAACATCATCTTGAAGTATTTACCTGCAAGACAGCTTTTCTTATAAAGAGCAAAATTAATAACTTTACAGTAGATAACCAAATAATTAAATTAACATAGCCAATAATGGGACCAACTGACAACATCTGCTTCCTTATATAATGCATTGACAGGTACTAACCATCACTTCTTTGCTATCTTGGATTATAACCTTGGATTCTTTTTTGTTAAAAGGAACATTTTTGGGACAGTTGCTCAGGTATGAATAAGTTATATAGATTAGAATAGTATTTTTTCAGTGTTAATTTCCTGATTTACCCACATACTGTGGGTATGTGCCAGAAAAAAACAAAACAAAACAAAACAAAAAAACAACACTGAAGTATCAAAAGGGACATCATATCTGAATTTACTTTTAAACAATTTAGAAAAAATTTATAGGAAACAAAGCAAATAAGTAATGTAGTAAAATGTTAATATTTGGGGAAACTGAGGGAAAGATATTCCAGAAAACTGTATGATACTTGCAACCTTTCTCTAAGTGTGAAATTATTTTGTTGTTGTTTTTAAAACACAAATGAATAAACCATTTAAGAAACGTTGCAAAGATGACAGAGTAGTAGGGGGACCCTATGCTTGCCTCATTCCTTGAACACAGCCAGATAAATATAAAATCATTCTGAACACGCAAGTAATTGGTCTGAGGACTGAGAGACAATCTGCACATCTAGAGGGAGAAAAATGGCCACATAGTGGAAGATAGAAACTGTGGAGAGTTGTTGGGGCAGAAATGAATTGTAGGTGTTGTAGAGGGGAGGGAGCCCTGATCACAGAGAGAGGGGAGAGAGAGAAAGCAGCATGCAGGGGATTGCACAAGAAAAACACTTCCCCAAAAGCATTCACTGGGAAAATGAAAGGAGCTGATTATTGTAAGTTTTTACAAGCAGCAGAACTCAGTCTGAAGTTTTAGAAGTCTGCACCATTGCTGGAATCATGCCTGGCAGGCTTAGCAATGCTCCTGTGGGGAAGGAGGACAGAGGCCCAGGAGCAGACAGTGTGCTCTGAGGATCCTTTGGGTTGCACTGAAAAAGACATTTCCCCTTATTGGAGTGTATTTGGGAGAGGTGGCACTGCCTCTCGGAGGACAAAAGAAATGGTGGCACCATTGAGAGGTCCCATTAATTAGCATAGCAGCAGAGGCACCTGCTGAGGACAGCTAACCTGGAAGTCAGTTTTTGGCTGTGTTTTATCATAAACTCTGAGCCCCTGCATGGTTGTGTGACTTCTTTTCTGGGACAAACTGGCACCAACCACAGTGCAGTGAGAACTTTCCCTAAAAGATCAGTGCATGTCCCTAAAATTTGGAGTTTGGAAACCCAGCCACATGCCTGAGCTAAAACACAGGAGCACTGAACCGGATAGCTCAGACACAGACAAGGTGAAGGCAGGGTTCTGATGGAAGCCTGGAACACAAGAGTAGAGATTGTTCACACTTATGTGAGGGCTTGCTGAAAAGAGATATGTGTGAACTCCCCTTTCCTGGGACAAGAAAGTGAGGTGGCACCATTTTCACCCACCCATCAGCACAGACAGATTTCAGTGAGCAACACAGCACTCCCAGTGGAGGCTGAAGCTGCTTACATCAAGCCCTGCCCCACTGTGCCCTGCAGGTGCACCTCTACTACGGCAAGTCAGCCTGAGAACCAGTGCAGCAGGCCCCTCCCCCAGAAGACCAGCACAAGCCCCTCACCCTCCATATGCACCAAGTCTACTGACCATAGAGTGATGCAACGCTTTAGCTCTAGGGGGAACAGGATCTTGGCTTTTCTAACAAGCAGACCAAAAACAACTGGTTAAAACTTGCCACATCAGGATAAGGTCCAAACACTCCCCACTGCAGGTAAGAAGAAACTCTGCAGAGGACTGATCTGAGGGGAAAAAGCAGCCAAGACACTACAGCAGGGTGCACACAGCATACACCAAAAAAACTTCCTGAAGTGCCAGGCCCTGGACAGTATATAACCTCTTCTTAATATAGCCATTATATTCAGAAGCAGGAAACGTAACGGTCTTTCCTAACAATAGAAGACAGAGATATAGGCAAATGCTAAGATGGGAAAGTTCATCCCAAAAGAAAGAACAAGAAGAGGTCGCCCCAGGGATCTAACCAAAACAGATGTAAGTAATATGCCTGAACTAGAATTTAAAACAACAATCATAAGGATACTACCTCAGCTTGAGAAAAGTATAGAAGACACTAGGGATTCCCTTATTGCAGAGATGAAAGAATTAAAACCAGTCAAGCTGGGGCGCCTGGGTGGCGCAGTCGGTTAAGCGTCCGACTTCAGCCAGGTCACGATCTCGCCGTCTGCGAGTTCGAGCCCCGCGTCGGGCTCTGGGCTGATGGCTCAGAGCCTGGAGCCTGTTTCCGATTCTGTGTCTCCCTCTCTCTCTGCCCCTCCCCTGTTCATGCTCTGTCTCTCTCTGTCCCGAAAATAAATAAACGTTGAAAAAAAAAAAAAAACCAGTCAAGCTAAAATAAAAAATGTTTTAACTGAGATGCAAAACTGATCAGTGTAATGACAACAAGGATGGAAGAGGCTAAGGAAAGAATAAGTGATATAGAAGATGAAATTAGGGAAAATAATGAAGTTGAAAAGCAGGAGAGAAAAATATTGGATCATGAATGTAGACTTAGGGAACTCAGTGACTCCATAAAGCATAATAATATTTGTATCATAGGAGTCCTAGAAGAAGGAGGGGAAAAGGGCAGAGGGTTTATTTGAGTAAATTATAGCTGAAAACTTCCCTAGTCTGGGGAAGGAAACAGACATTGAAATCCAGAAGGCATAGAGAACCCCCATCAAAATCAACAAAAGGAGGCCAACAGTAAAACATAGTAGTAAACTTTGCAAAATACACAGATAAGGAAATAATCCTGAAAGTAGGAAGGGAAAAAAATCATTAACCTACAAGGGAAGACAAATAAGTTTTGCAGCAGATCTCTCCACAGAAACTTGGCAGGCCAGAGGGAGTGGCATGATATAGTCAATGTGCCAAATGGGAAAAATATTCAGCCATCAATGCATTATCCAACAAGACTGTCATTCAGAATAGGAAGAATGATAAAGAATTTCCTAGATAAACAAAAACTAAGAGTTTGTGATCACTAAACCAACCCTGCGAGAAATATTAAAGGGGACTCTTTGAGTGGGAAAGAAAGACCAATAACACCAAACATTAGAAGGAACAGAGAAAATCTCCAGAAACAATGACTTTACAGGTAATACAATGGCACTAAATTCATATCTATCAATAATCACTCTGAATGTAAAAATGACTAAATGCCCCAATCAAAAGACATATGGTAACAGAATGGATAAAAAAATAAGACCCATTGCTGTGCTGCCTACAAGAGGCTCATTTTAGACCTAAAAACACCTGCAGGTTGAAATTGACAGGATGGAGAACAATTTATCATGCTAATGGACATCAAAAGAAAGCCAGAGTAGCCATACTTATATCAGACAAACTAGATTTTAAACCAAAGATTGTAACAAGTGATGAAGAAGGACACTAAATCATAAGTAAAGGATCTATTCAACCAGAAGATCTAAAAATAATATCTAAGAATATATCTAATAAGATCTAAATATTTATACTCCCAATTTGGGAGAACCCAAAGATATAAATCAATTAATAACAAACATAAAGAAATTCATTGATAATAATACAGTAATAGGAAGGGACTTTAAACACCCCATTTACAGCAATGGACAGATCATCTAAGCAGATCAACAAGGAAAAAATGGCTTTGATGACACACTAGACCAGATGGACTTAACAGATATATTCAGAACATTTCATCCTAACACAGCAGAATATTCACCTTTTTGAGTTCACATGGAACATTGTACAGAATACATCACATACTGGGTCACAAATCAGGCCTTAACAAGTACAAAAAGACTGAGCTCATACCATGCATATTTGAAGACCACAATGCTATGAAACTTGAAGTCAGCCACAAGAAAAAATCTGGAAAGACCACAAATACATGGAGATTAAAGAATATCCTACTAAAGAACAAATGGGTTAACTAAGAAATGAAAGAAGAAATAAAACAAATATATGGAGAAAAATGATAATGAAAATATGACAGTTCAAAATCTTTGGGATGTAGCAAAGGTAGTCAAAAGAGAGAAGTGTATACCAATACAGGCCTACCTTAAGAAGCAAGAAAAGTTTCAAATACACAAGCCAACCTTACACCTAAAGGAGCTAGAAAAGGAACTGCAAATAAAGTCTAAAGCCAAAAAAGGAAGGGAAATAATAAAGCTTAGAGCAGAAATAAATGATGTGGAAACAAAAACAGCAGAAGAGATCAATGAAACTAAGAGCTGGTTCTTTGAATAAATTAATAAAATTGATACATCTCCAGCCAGACTTACCAAAAAGAAAAGAGAAAGGACCCAAATAAATAAAATCACAAATGA
Organism: Lynx rufus; assembly: GCF_022079265.1. Classification (NCBI taxonomy): domain Eukaryota; kingdom Metazoa; phylum Chordata; class Mammalia; order Carnivora; family Felidae; genus Lynx; species Lynx rufus. Next base: position 52,355,823 of record NW_025814845.1, read on the forward strand.
AAGAGAAGAGATCACAACCAACACCATAGAAATGAAACAATTATAAGAGAATATTAGGAAAAATTTTATGTCAACGAACTGGGCAATCTGGAAGAAGTGGATAAATTCCTGGAAACATACAAACTACCAAAACAAACAGGAAGGAATAAAAAAAACTGAACAGACTTGTAACTAGTTAAGAAATTAAATCAGTAATCAAAAATCTCCCAACAAATGAAAATCCAGGGCCAGATGGCTTCCCAGGGGAATTCTACCAAACATTTAAAGAAGAGTTAATATCTATTCTTCTCAAACTGTTCCCCCCACCAAAAAAAATAGAAATAGAAAGAAACTTCCAAACTCATTCTATAAGGCAAGTATTACCTTGATTCTAAAACCAGACAAAGACCCCACCAAAGGCCAATATCTCTGATGAACATAGATGCAAAAATTCTCAACAAGATACTCATAAATCAAATCCAACAGTACATGAAAGGAATTATTCTCCATGATCAAGAGGGATTCATTTCTGGGCTGCAGGTGTGGTTTAATATTTGCACATCAATGTGATGCACCACACTAATAAAAGACAAGAACCATATGATCCTCTCAATAGATGCAGAAAAAGCATTTAACAAAATACAACATTATTCATAAAAACCCTCAACAAAGTAGGGATAGAGGAACATACCTCAACATCATAAAGGCCATGTATGAAAAACCCATAGCTAATATCATCCTCAATGGGAAAAAACAGCGCTTTTCCTCTACAGTCATTAACAAGACAAGGATGTCCACTCTCACCAATGTTATTTACCATAGTAATGGTAGTCTTGCCTCATCAATCAGACAACAAAAAGAAATAAAAAACATTCAAATTGGCAAGGAAGAAACCAACCTTTCACTATTCATAGACAACATGCCACTCTATGTAGAAAAACTGAAAAACTCCACCGAAAATTACTAGAACTGATATGTGAATTTAGCAAAGTTGTAGAATAGAAAATCAACATACAGAAATCTGTTGCATTTCTATATATCAATAATGAAGCAGGAGAAAGAGAAATCAAAGAATTGATCTAATTTATTATTGAACCAAAAACCATAAGATAGATAGGAATAAACCTAGCCAACGAAGTAAAATATCTGCACACTGAAAGTTATGGAATACTTCTGGAAGAAATTGAAGATAACACAAAGAAATGGAAAAATATTTCATGCTCATGGATTGGAAGAACAAATATTGTTAAAAAGTCTATACTACCCCAAGGAATCTACACATTTAATGCAACTCCTATCAAAATACCACCAGCATTTTTCACAGAACTAGAACAAACGATTGTAAAATTTGTATGGAACAACAAAAGACCCCAAATAGCCAAAGAAATCTTGAAAAGGCAAAGCAAAGCTGGAAGTATTACAATTTCAGATGTCCAGTTATATTACAAAGCTGCAATCACCAGATAGTATGGTATTGGCACACAGACACATAGATCAATGGAACAGAACAGAAAACCCAGAAATGGACCCACAACTATATGGTCAACTAATCTTTAACAAAGCAGGGAAGAATATCCAATGGAAAAAAGACAGTGTCTTCAACAAATGATGGTGGGAAAACTGGACAGCAGTATACAGAACAATGAAACCAGACGACTTTTTATACCAAACAGAAAAATAAATTCAAAATGGATGAAAGACCTAAATGTGAGACAGGAAGCCAAATCCTACAGGAGAACATAGGTAGCAACCTCTTTGACATCAGCTGTAGCAACTTCTTACTAGACATGTCACTGGAGGCAAGGGAAACAAAAGCAAAAATAAACCATTGGGATTTAATCAAGATAAAAAGCTTCTGCACAGCTAAAGGAACAGTCAACAAAACTTAAAGGTAGCCTACAGAATAGGAGAAGATATTTGCAAATGACATATCTGATAAAGGGTTAGTATCCAAAATTTATAAAGTATTTATGAAACTCAACACCCAAAACCAAATAGTCCAGTTAAGAAACAGGCAGAGCCATGAACAGACATTTTCCCAAAGATATACAGATGGCTAACATCCACATGAAAAGATGCTGAATGTCACTCATCATCAAGGCAATACAAATCAAAATCACAATGAGATACCACCTCACACCTGTCAGAATGGTTAATGTTAGCAACTCAGGAAACAGATACTGGCAAGGAAGCAGAGAAAGGGGAACCCCCTTGCCCCATTTGTGGGAATGCAAACTGGTGCAGCCACTGTAGAAAACAGTATTGAGGTTCCTAAAAAGTTAAAAATAGAAGTACTTACAAGCCAGCAATTACACTGGTGTTTATCCAAAGGATACAAAAATACTGATTGAGGGGGCATATCACCCAAGGTTTATAGCAGCATTATCAATAATAACCAAACTATGGTGGTGCCTGGCTGAGTCAGTTGATTTCGGCTCAGGTCACGACCCAGGGTTGTGGGATTGAGTCCTGCATCAGGCTGCATGCTGAGTGTAGAGCCTGCTTAAGATTTTGTCTCTCTCTCTCTCCCTCTGGACCTCTTCCCTGACTATGCTCTCCCTGAAACAAGTAAAATAAAGTAACATAACATAACATAACATAACATAACATAACATAACATTAAAATAAAATAAAATAAAATAAAATAAAACAACAACAAAAACCAATAGCCAAACTATGGAAAGAATCCAAATGTCCATCAATCGATGAATGTATAAAGAAGAGGTGGTATATATATATAATGGAATATTATTCAGTCATCAAAAAGAATGAAATCTTGCCATTTGCAACGACATATATGGAGCTGGAGTGTATTATGCTAAGTGAAATAAGTCAGTCAAAGACAAATCCCATATGATTTCACTCACATGTGGAATTTAAGAAACAAAACAGGTAAAGATAGGGAAAGGGAAAAAAAGAGAGGAAGGGAAACCATAAGAGAACAGACTGAGGGTTGATGGTGAAAGGTGGGTGGGGAATGGGTTAGATGGGTGATGGATATTAAGGAGGGCACTTGTTGGGATGAGCATGGGGTGTAAGTCATGAATTACTAAATTGTACACCTGAAACCAATTTACCATATGTTAACTATCTAGAATTTAAATAAAAATTTGAAATAAGAAAGAATAAAGAAATGTTGCCAAGTACTTTTCAAAAACACATACTAATGAATATACACTGAAATTTTCCCCATTTATCAAGTGAACTTCTTACCTAGTCATTTCCAAGCTTCTCCACTGAGAAACTTCATTTTACCATGACACATTATTAAAATGAAAATATAAGAGTGACCAAGCATTTTAAAACTAATAGCAAATAAATTCAAACAAAAACGTTACAGGATTTTTAAAATTTTAAGCAATTGAGGGACAGTATTTATTTTTTAAAGTCTTTAATTGAATTAGTAAATCCAATTAACTTAATTAATTCCACAGGCCCAGGATTTGTTTCCTTTTTGGGGTGATGGAGTGGTAGTGGAATATGCTTTTAAAAAAACACAACAACCCTATATTTCCTTTCTTTGCTTGTAGAGTAATTTAATATAATATAAATATAATAAACTCTAAATAAAATATAAGTAAAATAATATAAAATATAGTGCTCTATCTTTTATTTGTAATTAAAATGTTGATTTTCAGTTTCAGATCTTTTTTCAAGGGCAAAATAGTATTGTTAAATTAATCCACTAGAGGGTGCACAATGATCATATCATCAAATTTAAAGCTCAGAAACTCAAACATGTATTCAGCTAGTTCTATTTTATAATCCAGATCTTTTTCCGTATCACAAAGTAACCATTTAAGTTTTCCATACTTCTTTGCAGACTGACTTTAAATTTAAAGTTCAGTTCTGAATTTGACCCAACAGATGTTGTGAGTCTTTGGAAGAGTTACTTTACAAAGAACTTGAGAATCTAGTATTTCTTTAAAACCTTAGATACTTCCCTCCACAACTTCCTGATCATACTTGGACCCAGATGATCCAAGTTTGACTTTCTTCTCTGCACTAGGCCACATTTTCACTTTAATATTTCATCTTTTTTTTTTTTAATTTTTTTTTTCAACGTTTTTTATTTATTTTTGGGACAGAGAGAGACAGAGCCTGAACGGGGGAGGGGCAGAGAGAGAGGGAGACACAGAATTGGAAACAGGCTCCAGGCTCCGAGCCATCAGCCCAGAGCCTGACGCGGGGCTCGAACTCATGGACCGCGAGATCGTGACCTGGCTGAAGTCGGACGCTTAACCGGCTGCGCCACCCAGGCGCCCCTTAATATTTCATCTTTTTAAGTTAATATGATAAAACTTTCAATAAAATGGCTTTTTTTTTTCCTGGTGCAAAAAGATGACTTATTAAAGCACTAGGACAGGCCCTCTGGGTGGAAGAGGTGCCTGGACCCTGAGGAGAGACTGATTATGTACTTGGGAGTTGGGGAAGGTAAAGTAAAAGGAGTGTGTTTCCAAAGGGATTTTCTTTCTTTTTTTTTTTAAATATGAAATTTATTGTCAAATTGGTTTCCATACAACACCCAGTGCTCATCCCAGCAGGTGCCCTCCTCAATATCCATCACCCACCCTTCCCTCCCTACCACCAGCCATCAACCCTCAGTTTGTTCTCAGTTTTTAAGAGTCTCTTATGTTTTGGCTCCCTCCCTCTCAAAAGAGATTTTCATATGCTAAAGAAAACTCACAGGACGCTGGAGGCCTAGCTATCCTCCAGCTAAGGTTGTTTTTCCCTCTAGCAAAGCATTAACTTAAAGACAGTAAGGAGTTCCTGGAGAAAAGGTATATTGTGCCTGCCTCACGTATTTGTCACTGGGCTGCAAGTTATTAAGGAAATTTAATCTGACTTTGAAATAGAGAACTATGATTTGAGCTGATAGTTATCATCTTCGTTTAATAAATGCTTATTTTTAAAGCAACTCCTTGTTCAAAAACTAGGTGCTCTCTGTCATAAAAGATGAACCAGATATATCCTGTTATCAGAGAATTTAAAATTTGGTAGGGGAGATAATAGCATGGTTGTGACACCTGTCGTACGTACTAGGTAGACTGTGATAAGTGCTAAAAGAGTGATATGGTAAAGTGTTATGGTAACTGAGAATCTTACTTTCCCATAAATTGTTTTAGCCTAGGTTCAGTTTATTTTGTGCTCCAAGGTCATGTTCATTTGAATGATTAGTATAGGGATCTACTTTAGTTCGTGGGTTGTTGGTTTTTTTTGTTTTTTTTTTTGTCTTTGGATTATATTTCTTTAATTTCTTTGTTTCTCCTTTCTCATACCTGACCTCAGTTCTCATCAGTATTTGCTTTACTTTGCCATAAACGAGAGAAGTATGTTTTCCTTCTTTACAGTCATTTGCATATGCTTCTTAGAGTATTATTTTTAACCCTCACCTTATCCCAGCCTAATTACGTTGTTGTCTAATCTTTTCCGGAGGTAATTATCTTTATTACTATTTTTAAATGTTTATTTATTTTGAGAGAAAGAGAGCATGAGCAAGCAGAGGAGGTGCAGAGAGAGGGAGAGAGGGAGAGAGTCCTAAGTAGGCTTCACTCTGTCAGCAAAGAGCACGACACGGGGCTCGAACCTGTGAACAGTGAGATCATGACCTGAGCCGAAAGGAAGTGTCAGACGCTTAACCAACTGAGCCACCTGGGAAGCCCCAAGAGGTAATTATTTTTAGATAATGTACTTCATTCAGTTTCCTCATCTATAAAACAGTGATGTTAATAGTATTTACCTCTAGGGGCTGTCAAGACAATTAAATGATTTAATACTTGCCAAGCATTTCTAATAATGCCTGGCACACAGCACTATATGAGTTATAAACATTATTATGAAAAAAATTTCAGGGCACACAACTTATAAATGTGTATTCATGTGTTTATTTATTTATATATTTGTAAGTGTATACCATGTATTATTTCCTTATAGCTCTTAAGCATCTATTCTCAACTTAAGACTTTCCTGCCATATCCTTCTCCAGCATCCTACAGGAAAAAAGGAAATAGACAACATTGCATGGTGTGATATAGTGTAGTATTTAAAAGCTCTGGGTATGGAGTTAACTGGATATACTGACACCCACACTTACTAGACAGTAATCTTGGGCATTGTATATAACATTCTTAACCTTAGTTTCTTTATGAATGAAGAAAAAGATAATTGTATCCAATATAGAGAGTTGTTGGGAGCCTTACAGGAAATAATGCATGCAAAAGGATTTAGCATATTTCCCGGCACATATTTATGTCTTCAATAACTAACATTTATCATCATCATCATTATTGTTGTTATTTATGTATTTAGTATGCTACTACTATGTTCCAGTATAGTTCTTTGGCATATTGTACACGTGTGACAAGTGTTTATTGAATTTAAGCTCCTTGTCAAGTTCAGAAACACATTCCATTCCTGTCAAGTGCATGTATATATATATATATATATATATATATATACACATACATATATATACATATATATACATACATAAATATACATTTATATAATTTTATATATAAAATTTTATATTTATATTTATATATAAATTTATATTATACATATATAAAATATATATATATTTAATGTTCGTTTATTTTTGAGAGAGCACAGACAGGGAGGGACAGAGAGAGGGCCGGGAAGGAGGATCCTTAGCAGGTTCTGTGCTGACAACAGTGAGTCCGATGTGAGGCCCGAACTCATGAACTGCAAGATCATGACCTGAGCTGAAGTTGGATGCTCAACTGACTGAGCCACCCAGGCACCCCCAGCCATGTATCTTTACACCAAAGACCAAAAGGATGTCTCATATATCATGCCTTCCGACCTGGGTTAATGTTAGAGTTTAAAAGCTGTCCGAATGTATGCTCCATATTAACATGGATAAGCTAGTGGTATGAACTTCTGCAAATAATCCGCTACTGTGTAACTCCTGTGGTGGTAAATGACTGTCATTGGAAAGCATGTGATTTTTGATTAGATACGGACACATCTAATTCAGGAAATGTTTTATCCTCAACATGCACTTACGAACCTAACCACACATAGTCTTAAAGCAGATTGCCTTTCAGGTCATGTTTGTTCCTTCTCTTCCTTTCCCTTCCTTTCCTTTTTTTTTTTTCTCCCTCTTCCTTCCCTCCTTGCATCCCTCCTTGCCTGCCTTCTTCCTTCCTACCTTCCTCCTCCCTTCCTTCCTTCCTTTCTTATTTGACTGTTACAAATAATACCTTTAAGACTAGAACTATTATGCATCAGCATATATAGCTTTCAGAACAAGCAGGATAGCCTGGTGACTAGGGAGTAGATTGGCTAAACTTACTTATCAGTCAGAATGAATGTTATAATTCTGAGAAATTGGAAATAATCTTTATGTAAGCCAATTCTCTTTGCTGTCTCTTAAAGGATCATTTAATTTTCATACTCGTATTTCCCTATTATTTTATCTCCTGACTTCAAAAACTCTTTATGAACAAAGGAATGAAAGCAGGAGGAGAGGAAGGAATGAACATTATCAGAGTGTTTAAAAATTAAGTCTTGTACTAGATGATTTTATGTATCTTTATAATTTATTCTTCACAATTATGCTTTTAAACTTAGTTACAGTAATTTACTCAGAACCACAGAGATGGTAAGAGACAGCATTGAGATTTGAAACCAACTTTGTTAAAATCCAATATTCATGCCATTTCTACTATTCTGTTGTCTTCCAAGCTTTGTTTCAGGGAAATCTAAGGTCTTTAGAGACCATGAGCAGGGCTAGTAAATGGTCAAGCAGAAGATTGGCTTCCCTTACCTCTCTTTAGCAAGAACAGCTCCACTTGTATGTTTCATTGGGGCTCCAGATAGAATTTTGCTTTTTTTTTTTAAGTTTACTTATTTCTTTTTAGAGAGAGAGAGAGAACAAGCGTGAGAGGGAGAGGGGCAGAGAGGGAGGGACAGAGAATCCCAAGGAGGCTCTGTGCTGTCAGCACCACGCTCAATGTGGGGCTCAATCTCACGAACAGTGAGGTCATGACCTGAGCCTAAATCAAGAGTTGGATGCTCAACCCACTGAGCCACCAGGCACCCTTAGAATTTTGCTTTTTTAAAAAAAGTTCCATTACTAGGAAAAAGTTTGAAAATTGAGCTATGCTATGCTAGAACTTCTGAAAATATATTCCCAGACCATCACAGAATTTCTCAAGCAATAGACAATCAATATATAAACCGGAGGATGATGATTAAATTCATCCTTTCAATGTAAATTAGCCGTTACAGGATGTACCTTTGTCAGTGAGCTTATCCACAGAGCATGGTGAAGCTTACTATGTGCCACAGTCTAGAAGTAAAAAGCCCTTTCAGTCTTTCATCTTCCCCATTAAACATGTGTAACATTAGTCATGGGATTAAAACCTCTTTTATTCAGAGAGACAGCGGAGAGAGAGAGCTATAATAAAAAGAAAAACCGGACTTAATACAAAGACATGAGTCCAACAGGTCAAGTGACATTGAGAAAGTCAATGAATCCCTTTAAACCAGTTGTTTTTGCACTGCAGATTGTACCCATCAGTCAGTGGCAATCAACAGTAAATAATGAAACAGTAAATAACGAAATGGAGGGGCGCTCAGTCAGTTGAGTGGTTGACTGTATTTGGGCTCAGGTCATGATCTTAAACAGTTTGTGGGATTGAGCCCCGCATGGGGCTCTGTGCTGACAGTGCGAAGTCTGCTTGGGATTATCTCTCTCCCTCTCTCTTTCTGCCCCTTCCCGACTCATGTTCTCTCTCTCAAAATAAGTAAACTTAAAAAAAAAAATGAAGTGGAATGGTGTTGAATATTTTATGAAAAATTTTCCCAGTTATAAGTGTGTGAGGAACAGACAAAGTCCCAATGTAGTATGCATTTCTTACTGCCAGAAAGGTGTGCACGCCATTGCTTTCAAAGATTCTCTTTGTATGTTCTCTGATACGCGGGGTGGTGGTAGTAACATGGCTGTTATGTGCTGCACAGAGTGAGGTTTTTCAGGAAGCTTCGGCAAAGTGCTTTACAAATATAATCTGCTGCTGAAAGTAAGGATGAATTATGTGTTTTACCAAATAAAAGAATACCATCATTTTCTGTGGCCCATATTCACATAAATCTCTCAGGAAGAGTGATGTATTTGAGGTCAGGCTATTACATGAAAATCCTAAACAATTCAAACTTAATTTCATAATTTCTTTTTACTATATCAAGACAGATAAGTATTTGGCACTATCTTTCTATTATTGCTGTGACATACTTAGATGAAGATAATTGAATTAATAAATCAATATTTTTATTATACCCCCTGGGACAGTGCTTAGAGAAGGTTGAAATTGTTAATTTGCATTTCAGTTATTATCACAATTTGACTTATTTCTACTTCTTCAGACTTTCATCAGTATCCTAACTTACCAACTACTTTCCAAACGGCTATACTTCTCCAAAGACCTTATACTGATATCATCATGTCTTAAAGCAAATGTTTTCAGCTCTTTTCACAGTTTGCCTTCCCTCCCCCTTCAAACAGAGAAACAAACAGGCAGACACTTCTGTTCTCAACCTACCTGCCTATTTCAATGGTTTCACTGTTAAAACTCCTTGGCTAAAAATATTAGAGCTTTAGTTTATACCGTTCTCTTTATCTCCTTAAATCCAATTTGTTGCCAAACTTTGTTTTTTGTTTGAAATGTCCCTCTTAAAATCAATGCTCTCTGAGACCACCCTAGCCACCAACCTAATCATTTCATTGCCAGAAAATTCAGAAAAGGTTTCTCTGTTTCTTGCAATTATTTGGGTCTATGAAAATTTTCCTAAAATATTTTTGTTAAAAAAATCATTTTATTTCTTGCATAGGACTCACAAAGGATATGTGGCTCCCACATTAATTTCAGAATTTCCCCTGGTTATCAATGTCTTCTATAATATAGGTCCATTATTCCTTTCATTCATTCATTTAAATGAATGAAGCCAATTTGTTTTTAAAGGAAAAAGTGAAGGATTTATTTGATCTGCAGAGAAATTAGATCATCTGAACATTTAAAGTTTCTATTTCTGCTAGTTGTCCTATTATGTACAGTGAATGTTAATGAAGTTGAACACAACAGAGTCTCCACCGTTTAAGAGTGTATTCCTTAATGACAAAGACGAGCAAATGCATGATCATGATGTTTTATGACAAATAGTACACGAGAAGTGGAAGACAAGGGAGCAACCACCAAATCTGATATCCTGCTGGTGCCACCTCTCAATCTTTCACTTCAGCCAGATAAGTGTCCCGTGAAAATTAATCACACATTTCAACCTTTCCTGAAAAATATATGTGATCCTTGACTTTTTTTTCTATCCAAATACCATTCATCTGAAAAAACTCAGCTTATCCTACTTTTTTCTTAAATCATTCCTTTACCATTTCAACTCTTACTCATTTCTCCTTCTTACACTGGTACTAGGTTTTATAAATGTTTAGTATATGGTTGTATTAGTTTTATAAAAGTATTGTCTCCACAACTGAATTACATTTTCTTGGGGGGTGGTTTCTTTGAAACCATCAGTATCATGCTCAGTGTGAAGAACCTAACTTGTTTATCTTTCCTAAGAAAAAGAATAAATAGGCAACACTCTTACTTTAAAGAAACAAAATGGAAAACTTAAACCATAGCCTTAGCTAAATAGTCTCATTTCAAGAGACGTATTTACTATACCCATTCTTGTATATTCAGTCACCGTGAGAATCGTCATATGCCTTTATCCAGGAACATCAAAGTACTTTAGTTTTTCCCATTCCTCCTGCCATAAAACACACCCCAACTAAATTGATCTAATATCCATGAAATATTAGTTAAGTGAGGAATTGGTGGTGAAAATTTGGTGGCCCAACTTTTTAGTGTTTTAACTGTATTTAATGAGTTTTGCATGGCAGGATTTTTTGTTGTTGTTTTATGTTTCTTATTTTTGTTTTTTAAAGCACCTGGCCCATTTAGAATGTCTACATAAATTCCATTTGTAGTGGCAGATTTTGGGAACATCCTGGTTAACCTTGATGCCACTTCTTGACACATCCTTGTACCCTGGGTTCATCATCATACGATACATTTACAAGCATAGAGACAATTTACTCATCTGTTATTAGGGAATCTTTGCTATTTGTAAGACTGTGTCCTTTTCTTCAGAGATATGACTGCTGAAAAAAAGGCAAATTCTACAGGCCAATTAACCAGGTTGCCTCAGATGAGGACAATCTGGAACAATATCTACCTGTACCTGATTTTGCTAACAGCCTGTTATGGTCTAAACTTTTTCCAGAAAAGCTCAAGTCAATCTCAGAGAAATATTCAGATTTCAGAAGTCCAGGGTTTCCCACTTTTCCTCTTTATTCAGTCCCACCCAGCTGCAAACTCCAGAACAATGTACTAGCTGACAATATTTCTAAGTTGCGACAGAAACAGATTAGTTTCCACTCAAGAAATCCCAAATAAGACAAATTATAAATACTTTCTACCTATGCAAATTCCATAGTTCCTAAATATTCTCTCCATTTACCGTATCAACCAGAGCAAAAGAAGAATTAGAGGAAAGAATAAGATGGGGATGAGGTCCAATTGGACAATAGCCACATTTTTTGAGGAGCATTTACTATGTACTAGAGATTATGCTAGATACTTTAATACATTGTTCTTCTTATCTTTACAAAAGTTGCATAATATAGGCATTACCTCCATTTTATAAATGAAGGAACTGAAACCCAGAGAAGCTAAAAATTTGCCCAAGGTAACAGCCAGGATTAAACTTTGCTCTTGAATTTTCAGAATCCAAGCTCTCGAAGACAATACAATACTGCCTTTGACATACAATAATACAATACAATACTCAAGATTAGATAGGAAATCTGTGATTGCCATATCCAAACAAGTTCATGATAATGGTTTACCTGTGGTCCAGCAAGGATACTACTGAGGAGCCATGCCAAGCCAATCATGGACTGTCCGAGCTTGCCATTGCTTTTCACAGCTAGAGGCCTCGTGATGGCCAGGGAGCGGTCTAGGCTGATCACTACCATCATGAAAGCTGGGGCATACATGGAGAAAAGCTTCAGATAGCTGAGAACTTTGCAGAGGAGCTCTCCAGCATACCACTGAACTGTAATATTCCACATCCCATCTAGTGGCATGACAAGCAGAGTCTCCAACAGGTTGGCTAAGGTCAGATGTTTTAAAAGCATCTTCATTCTCGAAAGCTTTTTTCCTTTCTCTTTCTTCTGAGTCCACTTCTGAAGTTTCAACAAGAAAGAAGCATTAAAAGTTGTAGAGAGTAGAAAAAGGAAGAAAGTAACCGTCACTCGGATCTTTCCAGATAATGTCAGTGTGGGGAGGTTGCCCTGCATCAGTGGGATGCTGTTGTTTATGGCTGAGCAGTGATTCTGATTCTGTTCAGGAGGGGCACTTGCCATACCTCCTGACTGATAGAGCTTCAAGACTTGTGTTTCTGGCACTTCTGATGTTTTATTGTAACCTAGCCCAAAGCCCTGTTTTATTTCTGCCTTCTTTAGATGGAAACGTCACAGGTGTAGATTTATGTCAAATTTCGTCCCTGAGCTAGTTTATATTTAATGTAAAAGATCAAGGTGAACTTGTTTTGTGGGCTAATAATCCAACACAGTGCTAAAACAGAACATGTCAAACACATTGTGAGGGCCAAATGTAACCGTAGTACCTCAGCAGATGGCCTGGTTTTCACAACATTTTTCCTAAGTAGAGAAGGACACCTGAAGCTTAATTCTGAATTTAAAATCCATTCATGCCATTATCCACATGACTTTAATAAGGAGATTTTCTAAAAGCTATTAAGTGTTATTATTCTGTCCAAGAGATACAAGATGAAAATGAAAAATACTAAAAAAGAACTCACTCCAGTTCAAATCTGTTGTTTTAATAAATTAATTCTTTTCTCAAAAGCATTGGTTTTCTTTTTCAATCACACACTGCTGTACATGAAACACTAGACAAATATGTTCATTTAAAGCCATCCTGCACAAAATGTCAAATTAATACCTTAACAGAATTAATTTGATCTAATAGAAATTAGTCTGCATTCAAATTTATCAATCAATCCCAATGGTCAGACTATCCATGCTTAGACTGGGTAAAAATCATTAATTTTTAAAATTATTGCCTTGCTTTTATAATTGTTTAAATACTGTACTTTCCATTATTGCATGTTATTCACAGCATAGATAGATATTGGAGAGAATACTGTATAAATGCTGTAACCACATTTATCTGTGTTTATATATAATATGAATAGTTGCTTAAATTCCTTTATATATATGTTATCTGATCATTTCCAATTGGGGCCACTTTGAAACACTCTCTGTGTTGCTGCTTTACCTTTCATGATGAGTGCTTGATTATGTTATTTGCCAATACTGATATGACTTACACTGGAATTTATTAAATCACTAGGTTGATTCAACTATGTCAACTAGTTTGCTTTTGTGACAGCTAAAGCAGGAATGTTAAGCATATAGGTGAGTCTTTTGACTTAGATGGTCCATTCTTGTTGGTTCATAGATTTGTTTTTTGTGTCTTATATTCATTTATTTAATAAGTAGTTACTAAATACCTGCTATATATGCTCTTAGCCTTTGCAGGTGATAAAACACGCACGTGGCATCATCTGGGCCCTGAAGGAGCTTATTTGCTGCTACAGAAGAATAAGTAAGAGTGTTGGATATGTCTTAGGTGCTTCTTCAGATTCCCTTTGCACTGACTGCCTCCAGGATCTGGAGGGACTTAGAACAGTTGTGTATCTCAGCTCCCTCTTGGCTGTCACCACATGGCAGAATTACTCGCTTTCTCTCACTGCTTCTAGCCTTGAATGAAATAGTATAGTGCAGGGCATGGAATCTGGCTTCCTAAGTGACTTTCTGAAGGGACTGGAAATATTTTCCAGTGGAGTATTTTGGTTCTGAAATGGACCCTTTCTAAATAATTAGTGGGAGGAATAGATGAGTCATAAATTATGAGAAGTACACCTTTTGGAAAAACATATCCCATGTATTTTAAAACACAAAAAAGAGCATAAATATAGACTTGACTCTTATTATTTGTGGTAGCTCTATAAAGTTTCCACCAGCACTGAATTGGCAAATACTGAACACTTGCTCCTAACAAAAGTGTAGGATTAGGTTCCTGTGAGCTAAATCACCATTTGCATTAAATAGGTTCCTTTGCCAACATCCTTGTAAAACAAGCCAGTGTCAGCATTGAAAACTTGCTCTTTCGCACAACCCTTTTCCTGTATAACACTTAGATGATATTTAGGAAATTGTTTTCAATATTCCTGATATGTAGAAACTGTCACAACTGCAAATTTAACATTTTTCACACCAAATAGCCTTTCAAATTGTGCAAGTCAGTTACCATAAGTTTTTTTGGCTTTCACTGTCACAACAATGCTGTTTACTATATTTTTAATGCTTTTTTTTTAAAGTTTATTTATTTTGACAGAGAGAGAGAAAGAGAGCACAAGTGGAGCAGGTGCAGAGAGGGAGAGAGAATTCCAAGCAGGCTCTGCATTGTCAGTGCAGAGCTCAACATGGGGCTTGAACTCACGAATGATGATTCATGATTTTCTATAAATAAAAATCAATAAATAAAACCAAAAAGTTTAAAGAAAAACAATAATTTCCACTAGAACTTCCAAATAAATTAAACTGTATTATAAACATAAAATGTTCATAACATTAAAAAGAATAGTATTTTAACCTATAACTTCACAATAGATTGAAGTACTACTTGAGTCTTGAGCTGTTAAGGAGTTTAAGGGAAATGGTAAATTATGTGTATATAGAATATTAAAGAAAGGTATTTTTTTTACATCTGAGATTTATGACCATAAAGTTTGTACCTACTATATAAGCTATACTAGGTTCATTATAAGATTTTATTTTCCTGAAGAACTCAAAAGGCTTTGCATATACATCATGTCAGTTAATCTGAGCAAGGCTATATGCCTGAAACCAAACAAAACAAGGTAATCATTTTTACAAACCAGAAAAGCTATTATATGTGGGCCAGAAACAAAAAGAAGAAAGGAAAAATGTTAATGGTAAAATCTGATTATACTGAAGCATATTTTGCCCTTTGTGTCTCATTTTAGGGAAAGAAAAAAACTGGAGCATGAATGCTTTATTATTAATTTCTCCCTTTCCTTTCCTGTTTCTTTCCCTTTCCCACATTCATCTTGGCTGCAACTTCTTCCACAATGTATCTGTTCATCAAAGTAAGAAAGAGAACAAAGAAAAACAACAAAGGATAGCAGAAAGGAAGGGAAAGGGAATTTAGGAGACAGGCAAAAGAGCGATCGTGGGATGGGGAGGACATTCTTGGCAGCTAGAGCAGTCATGCTCAAATAGAAAGTTAGAAGCTTCTCTGTGCCTGAAAAGGGGTATGTGAGTGTGACCAAAGATGAGGCAGCCATCAGATCAGGAAACCTATATTACAGTAGTTTCCCTTATCTACAGGGGATACATTCTAAGACCCCCAAGGACCACCTGAAACTGTGGATAGTACCAAACCCTTTATATTACTCTGTTGTACCTATACACACATACTTATGATACAGTTTAGTTTATAAATTAGGCACAGTAAGAAATTAACAAAAACTAATAAAATAAGGCAACTATAATAATATGCTGTAAAAAAAGTTAAGTGAAGGTGGTCTCTCTTCAAATACCTTATTGTTCTGTACTCAGCCTTTGTCTTCTAGTGATGATGTGAGATGATAAAATGCTTATGTTATGAGATGAAATGAGTGAATGATTTAGGCGTTGTGGTGTAGGGTTAGGCTACTATTGACCTTCTGACAATATGTTATCTGTGTCTAGACTGCACTCGATCTGGGGTAACTGGAACCATGGAAAGTGAAATCGCAGACAAGACAGCAGTACTGTGCATGCTAAGGACTTTGGGCTTTCCCTATAAATAGTGCCTTGAACGATGGAGTGGTATGATGTAGATATGGCCAGATTCATACTTTAGAAAGGTCATCGTGTAACATACAGATAGTGCTTTGAAAGCATTTGGGAATTATTGGCAGATCAAAATTTGAGGCAGTTCATCTATTTAGAAAGTCTTTGCTACCAACACAACATGGAAAGTAGGTGGTAGCATAACATGGAGAGAGATAAATTTCAATTTTATTTATTTATTTATTTTTTATTTTTTTATTTTTTTAACGTTTATTTTGTTTTTGAGACAGAGAGAGACAGAGCATGAACGGGGGAGGGTCAGAGAGAGGGAGACACAGAATCTGAAACAGGCTCCAGGCTCTGAGCTGTCAGCACAGAGCCCGACGCGGGGCTCAAACTCACGGACCGCGAGATCATGACCTGAGCTGAAGTCGGCCGCTTAACTGACTGAGCCACCCAGGCGCCCCATTTCAAGTTTTATATATACAGAAAGTACAGTTATTAGAACTTGGTTGGTTAGTTCTTATTTTTGAGAAAGTGGATGGAATAAAGAATTGTTCTTTAATTACCAACTTAGAAAAATGAGTTGAATGGGCTGTCTATTAGACTAGGAATAGTGGACAGAGAGAAATTTTAGATGTATGGAATTTGAGATGCCTATACATTAGCCCAAAGGAAATTTTTAGTAGGTACTTGGCTATACAGGTGGGAAGCTCAAGAGATACATCCTAACTGGAGATATAAATTAGCAGAATGTATATTTATGGTGCTTGTGGATAAAGCCATGGGAATGGATGAGATTACCTAGAGAGAATGTGAACAATGAGAAGTGCCAGGCGAGAACTCTGTGAACACAATCATTTATTTATTTTTTTTTCAATGTTTTTATTTATTTTTGGGACAGAGAGAGACAGAGCATGAACGGGGGAGGTGCAGAGAGAGGGAGACACAGAATCGGAAACAGGCTCCAGGCTCCGAGCCATCAGCCCAGAGCCTGACGCGGGGCTCGAACTCACGGACCGCGAGATCGTGACCTGGCTGAAGTCGGACGCTTAACCGACTGCGCCACCCAGGCGCCCCGAACACAATCATTTAAAGAGCACACAGGGGTTGGGAACATTGTAAAATAATGAGGAGACCAGAAGAGAGTGATGTAATAAAAGTAATAGGAGGAGAGAACTCCAGGAGAGAGAGAGTGATCCATACATTAAGTATCTCAGTGATAGGACAAGACCCAAAGAGAATTAGTGGGTTGAGGTAATTAGGAAGTCATTGATGACTTGCCTACAGTAGCTTTGGTGCTTTGGTAAGAATGGTCATTAGAAGAGCACGTGAAATTTGAGGAAGTAGACATAAAGAAAAAAGGATTAAAAAAAAACAACAGGTATGTAAGACTTGAGGATGTTTAGAGATTTAGAGATGGAACCAGTAGAAGGGAGAACAGGTCAAGGGACTAGGGCAGATGTAGCAGAAAGACAGGGAGCAGATCCCTTAGGGGAGCTGATTATGTAGTAAGTCACTGAAGAGTTAGGCTTGATAGGGAAGGAAGTGGATCTATGAATGGGGTGGAGTTAGGGTAGACTCAAATAAAAGAGGGGGCTCAAGAAAAGAGGATCTCGATGGAAAGAAAATAAATTATAATGGATAAGGGAGTCTTAAACTAGGAGGACATAGGTAGAAATTTGAATTTAAGATTCCAGATGTGAAGTTGTTCTGATTAACTAGAAAGTACAGGGTGTGGCCATGAAAGCGGATAGGTGGAGTGGAGGGTCAATGGAGTTTGATGCCATGTTAATTAGGTCCTTTTGGTTGCAAGAAAAAGAGACTCTCTTAAATAACAGAGGCCTCTTTCATAATACACAAGGCGTAGAAAGCCAACAGGAAACCCAGGAAGTTCCAAGGATGAGCAAATCTGTTTCATTACCTCAGTTGGTCCTCAAGCAAGATATCTTTGTTTTTCTTTGTATTATCTTCTCCATCATCTTCCTGTACCTAACTGCTAAGCTCTCTCTGAATTGCAAGTCCAAATTCTGAGGTGACAGAGAAATGGTAGTTTGGAGGTGACCCAGAGGAAAAGAAATAGATTTTTAACACCTCTTTACTAAGAAGACTGAAAGAATAGAAGAAAGCAGGTCTTTTAAAGGAGAAGTATATAGATGAAAAGTATTTGGGAGAAAATTTTGGTAGAAAAGATAGAGGCAGCACACTATCAGAGAAAAGGAATATAATTTTTTCCCTCTGTTTTTCAAAACATGGCTTACTTCATTTAACCAAGAATGATAATGTCTGTGGCAATTATGATGGGAGTAAAAGGCGAGAATTTTCACTCAATTTTAAATTGGAAGGATTTGAGGAAGGAATGTGTATTATTAATTATGAGGAAGTGTTTCCACAAAATTGTTATGGAAATGAGGAACAAATTCTAAAAGCTATTCAATTTTTTCTAAGCCATGTTAAATGATCTGTAGCATTTAAAATGGAAGATTTACTTCCATTTTCTAAGGATGGATCTTATTTAGAGAATCATGCCACAAGACATTATTATAGTTCTCATTTCAGTCTAGCTGTGTCAGAGGTAAGTGGTAGGAAATTAGGGTTGAAAATCTATGGAAGATATTGGAGATAAGATTAACAAAAAATATAACAAATAATCAATATTATGAAATGAATGAAAAAGCAGAAACATAATGATCATGTTTATTTTTCAAAATTGATATAGTCACTAAATGTTAAAAGTAGTAATCTTTTATTTTTGTTTTAATTATTATTAGTAATATGTAACTAAATATAACTAATAAAATAAGAATGATCATTTTTATTTCAATAATTCATTAATTGAACATTTATCGAACATTATGTCCTAGGCACTGTACTTGTAGTTACCAAAGAAAGGCTAGCCAAAGCTCATATCTGGTGTTTCCAAAGATAATTACATTATGTTGAGATATTTTTATTTATATAAACTTCATGTGGGCTGCTGGATTTTGAAAATAGCATGGTTTTAATTTTTTTAAATTCTTTGCTGATAATCTTCTGTTGATCCCATAACATTTCCATTTCATAAAGTAATTCACTTCTAAAATACAACACGTCTTAATCCCATCTTTTTCAGAATTGGATGTTTGAAAGCAACATCTCCAATAATCATTTTGAGAATTAAAAAAATTTTATTTTATTTTATTTTATTTTATTTTATTTTATTTTATTTTATTTTATTTTATTTTATTATATATTTAGAGAGAGAGCAAACAGGGGAGGGGTAGAGAGAGGAGGAGAGAGAGAATCTCAAGCAGGCTCCATGCTATCAGTACAGAGCCTGATGTGGGGATTGAACTCACAAACCTCCAGTTCATCACCTGCAATGAAACCAAGAGTCAGAAGCTTAACCTACTGAGCCACGTGGGTGCCCCTCGTGTAAAGAATTTATGATGCAGGGGCGCCTGGGTGGCTCAGTTGGTTAAGCGTCCCACATCGGCTAAGGTCATTATCTCACAGTTGGGAGTTCGAGCCCCATATCAGGCTCTGTGCTGACAGCTCAGAGCCTGGAGCCTGCTTCAGATTCTGTGTCTCCCTCTCCCTCTGCCCCTCTCCTGCTTGCGCTCTGTCTCTCTGTCTCTCAAAAAAAATAACGTAAAAATTTTTTTAAAAATAATTTATGATGCAAATGTGTAATAAATTAAAAAATACAAGTGTATGTGGTTATTGGTATTATCCATTAAGTTTTTTTTTAATGTTTAGTTATTTATTTTGAGAGAGAAAGAGAGAATGAGCAGGGGAGGGGCAGAAAGAGAGGGAGACAGAGAGAATCCCACGCAGGCACTGTGTTGTTGGCAGAGCCCAATGTGGGGCTGAACTCATGAGCAGCGAGATCATGACCTGAGCCGAAATCAAGACTCCGATGCTTAACCAATGGAGCCAACCAGGCACCCCTGGTATTATCCATTTTTACTCAAATTCCATTTCAGTAAGACTGGGTTCCCATAAAATTGACAACCTATTAATTCCTATATGACATATTAACTATTATTTGATTCAAATTCCTTCCCTTTTAAAAGTGTTTCTATAAAGTTTCTGATGTTTCTAAGAGTGGTTTATTTACTTTTATAATTCCTTGATGCTCCTTTCATTAGTCATTTATAAAAAGTTATCAGTATTGCTTGCTTTAAATTTTGTTATGTGCCCCATACAGTTTAGTATGCTAAGGTTTAGAATTTTTCTTAGCAGAATTAAATACATTTCCAATCTTTAATTCCATTTTATATCAGAGTGAGGTATAACAACATGGCAGAAGTACCTTTGAGTGCCACTAAAGTTAGTTTAGAAACAATTAGTATAATTTGACAAATATTTAAATACATAGTGTTTTTTTTCTGGGAGAACAGTAAAGAAATGCTTTTAAAACTTATTTTACTTCCTATGCTACTTCTACAGAGAGCCTAGTAAATTTCTCTGTATTTATAAGACTGAACTATTGCCTAACTCCTACTTAATAAAATGATGGGAATAATATATCACAAATATTTATAGAATATTCCATCAGAATAAGAATATACTGATTTAAATAATTCTCATCTTACCTTAGAAGCAAATATATGCTAGGGATACATATGCTCAGTTCTTGTTGAAGACTATTTTAAAAAAGAATTTTGCAGTCATCATTTGTGGTCCTCAGTCTAGTCTCCCTAGTTTCCATTCAGTATATTCCCATTCTCCCACTCACCTAGTCTTAAAGTCAATTTTTACCCTTCTTTTCCATTTTCTAGTCATTCACCACTATTTTATTTTATTTTATTTTATTTTATTTTATTTTATTTTATTTTATTTTATTTTATTTTTTAGAGAGAGAGTGCATATGTGAATGGGGGAGAGGGGCAGAGGGAGAGAGAGAGAGAGCGAGAGAGAGAGACAAAGAGGGAGAGAGAGAATCTTAAGCAGGCTCCACACTCAGTGCAGAGCCTGATGTGGGGCTCGACCCCATGATCCTGAGATCATGACCTGAGCTGAAATCAAGAGTGCATCACTCAACCAACTGAGCCAATCAGGCACCTCAATCATCTTGCTTTTTAAAACTAAGATACTAGAATATACGTAGCATGACATTGCTTTATACAAAATCTGTAGTTAAGACAATAAACACATGAAAATATAGAAAATATAGAATGAGATGATATAATTTGAAATAACATTGTATTGATTCAGAAAATAGCACATTTTCTACTGGGTAACAGATAACCATTAATTTTTTTGTCTGCCGGAATTTTTTTCTTTCTTGGATGTCCCCCCACCCTGCTCACAGGGGCTGTCAACCAAGTCCCCTCTTACCTCCACCTAGGCTCATTATAGGCATCCTCAGGATTTTTTTAACACTTGAAGCCAGAGGGCAGGAGGGCTCTATTTTTGTGGCACCGTTAGCACTAAAGGAAACCTAATCCTAGAGCCAGTGAGTAGGTCTTTACTAACTCAGTGGGCAGCATCTGGCTATGAATGAAGACAGACGAAAGAAAAGTTAAGATGTGACTAGAGATCAAAACACTGTTGAGTCCTTGGATCTAGCTTCAGCTCTGCCACATGTAGATCTCTAGATTTTTAGATGAGTTGAAAATTTCTTCTTTTCACTTAAGGTAGTGTTAATTGAGTTTCTCTCACTTGTGACCAACGAATCCTGACCAATATCCATATACTTTTTGGACATACTTAATTTCTAAAAAATTGAAAAGTAGAAATACTAATTTTTGTAAATGTATAACTTTAGATAGTCAAAATATTTTCTTAAATGTTTATTTTGAAAGAGAGAGATCTGAGAGAGAGAGAGAGAGAGAGAGAGAGTGTGTGTGTGTGTGTGTGTGTGTATGTGTGATCAGGGGAGGGGCAGAGAGAGAGGGAGAGGGAATCCCAAGCAGGCTCCACACTGTCAGTGCAGAGCCCAACTTGGGGTATGATCTCACAAACTGTGAGATCACGACCTGAGCCAATATCAAGAGTCGGATGCTTAAGGGACTAAGCCACACACATGCCCAGAGAGATGTCACAATATTTTTTAAATTTATCAAATAATAAGGCTACTGTATGAATTAATCTATAAAATTTATGACAAATATTACATTTTAGAATACTATACTAGGTAGATCCTTAGTTATAACCATATCACATAACAGGGCATAGTTGTTTACAGTATGGACTCTGGAATCCAATTGTCTGATTTTGAATCCCAGCTCAGCCAATTATAAACTCTCTGAGGTTCACTTCTATTTCAGTCTCCTTATCTGTAAAATTAAGATTACAAGGGAATCATCCTTACAAGGTTGTTGTGAGGGTTCGGCGTAATAATACATGTAAAGTGTGCCTGGCATGTAAGTGGTCTATAAATGTTAGCTACTATTATTAATGCAATTATTTTTTGGGCCCGTGAACAAAATTTATATCATAATGAAAGCTGTTAGTGGTAGCTATAGGGATGTCAGTGATGACAAAAGAGAAAGGTAAACTGCTTTAGAGATACTGGTGGACTGCAGTCTGGAAAAGCATCACCATGAGATTATATTCATGATAAAAGCCAACTGACCTGTTTATGTGGCAAGTTAGCATGAGCTCTAACAGTGCATTCATAGACATCTGTACCCTCAGCTAGAACGTTTCTGTATGGACAAAAGGAAAGTGAAGCGAAAGCAAAATTTCCATATTATTTATTCTGGCTGA
Source organism: Lynx rufus (assembly GCF_022079265.1). Classification (NCBI taxonomy): domain Eukaryota; kingdom Metazoa; phylum Chordata; class Mammalia; order Carnivora; family Felidae; genus Lynx; species Lynx rufus. Next base: position 52,378,468 of record NW_025814845.1, read on the forward strand.
TAATTTATATTGAGGAATTTTAAGAGATTAGAGGTATGTAATACAGTGTTACCTGTTCAAGCTTACCTAGTGAAACAGAGCCCATGTGTCTGAGGATAATTTTGCTATTATGTGTGTACATGTGAGAAACATCTTCTGGCCTCACTTACATATGAAAGAGAAATAGGGACAGATCAAAAAGCATTGCGATCTATTCAATGCACCCCATGGCATTATCATGCTGTTTTGTGTCAGTCCAGGTGAGGAAGCCATAAATAGAGAAGAGATTAGCATTGGCACAAAGACTAGGAAGAAAACAGGTAGACAGATTTTCTTTGGAAATTTTTATATTACTGCAATTCATTAGGCTATAACCTATCAATATATAATTTTTGTAGCAACGATGTGATTCAGCTGGGGATTATTTATATACTAAGAAGGGACTTTATTGCTAACATCTCTTCTATGATTTCCTAAGGGACCTAGATCTACAAATCAGCAGAAAAGACCTCCTTAGTAAACTGTAATCCATATTTACTCATGTAATTACCTTCAATCTAGAGAGAGGTATAGGGGAGATAATATGTTCTGGTTCATTACTGTCACTAACCCTTTTTCAAAGTCTAGTATACAAAAAGTTTTCACAGTTCTAAAATTATATATCTTTATGTTTGCAATATTAAATGTGCATAAAGAGAGGTGATTCTAAATTATGTATAGCTTGGGAATTACAAATATTTCACAGGGGATCATTTTCAAGCTTCTTTTTTTTTTAATGTTTATTTCTTTTTGAGAGAGTGAGCACAACAGACAAGATGCAGAGAGAGAGAGAGGGGTGGGGGACAGAGGATCTGAAGCGGGCTCTGCACTGACAGCTGAGAGCCCAATGTGGGGCTTGAATCTATGAACTGGAGATCATGATCTGAGCTGAAGTAGGATGCTCAAGTAACTGACCACCCAGGTGTCCCTCAAGCTTTAATCTGTAAAGAACTTCTGCACTAGAGACCAGTTTTGGACAAGATCCAGTCTCGGTAGTATGTTACTCGAGTGTAGACACCAGGCTTGTTTGGAAGAGCACATTCATCTCCCCAGCTTACAATACCAGCAAGGAACCAAGTGCCTTTATAATCTGCACCAACCAGAGGTCCACCAGAGTCACCCTAGGGAGAAGAGGATACATACAATTACTATAGTTTAAAGGTAAAAATACTGCTTATTTTTCTTTGTAGTAAAGACAGGGAGACACAGAAAAAGGAAAATAAAACCCTAGATATTTCAATATTAAAATGATTTTAGTATAGAATATTTTTGTGCTTATAATCATTTATTTATTTAAAAAATTTTTTTAATTGTTATTTATTTTTGAGACAGAGAGAGACAGAGCATGAACGGGGGGAGGGTTAGAGAAAGGGAGACACAGAATCGGAAGCAGGCTCCAGGCTCTGAGCCATCAGCACAGAGCCCGACGCGGGGCTCGAACTCACGGACTGTGAGATCATGACCTGAGCTGAAGTTGGACGCTTAACTGACTGAGCCACCCAGGCGCCCCTATAATCATTTGTTTAAATGAAAGATGTCAGTACATGTCTTTGGATACAACACTACAGTAATGGAAAACATGTATGAAAATTTTCAACTCATTTATTACCCAAAAGAGATATTGAAAGTATTGTTGCTTATGAAATCATCAGTGTGCTGAAGAATTCTCTTATTATCTTTCTAAACTCCCCTATTTTCAGCCAGATGTTGAGAAAAAAAGTAAGGTTTATATTTACCCACCACAAGCATTGGATTATGACTCTTTCATTCTTATGTAAACATCTCTCCAATTTTCAGAATTGTATAATTTGGCTAAACTACTCTCTATACTCCTTATGGTTTTTATCTACTGATGTTTAGGCCATTCTTTCAGAATGATGGAACACTTCAGCATCTGGCTTTTCCTTTGCTCCAGACCTTCCCATCATCCTGAATAATTTCTACAGCTATTGGATGAAACCAGTCCCTTGGTTACCTTGATTCTGATCATCTGCATACAAATGACCCTTGAACAATGCAGGGGTTTAGAGGTGCACAGTCAAAACTCTGAGCATGACCTTTGACTCCCCCAAAACTTAACTACTAAGAGCCTACTGTTGACCAGAAGTCTTACCAATAACATAAACAGTTGATTTATTTTGTATGTCATATGTATTATATACATATACATTATATACATATATGTATACATTATATGTATTATATACATATACATATACATCCATTTTTAAATTATGTAAAATATATATAACATAAATTTACTATTTTAACCATTTTATTTATTTATTTTTTTTAATTTTATTTATTTTTTAAATAAATAGTTGCTGTTTAATTTTTTTTTTTCCAACGTTTTTTATTTATTTTTGGGACAGAGAGAGACAGAGCATGAATGGGGGAGGGGCAGAGAGAGAGGGAGACACAGAATCGGAAACAGGCTCCAGGCTCTGAGCCATCAGCCCAGAGCCCAACGCGGGGCTCGAACTCACGGACCGCGAGATCGTGACCTGGCTGAAGTCGGACGCTTAACCGACTGCGCCACCCAGGCGCCCCTAATTTTTTTTTTTAACGTTTATTTATTTTTGAGACACAGAGAGTCAGAGCATGAACGGGGGAGGGGCAGAGAGAGAGGGAGACACAGAATCAGAAGCAGGCTCCAGGCTCCGAGCCATCAGCCCAGAGCCCGACGCGGGGCTCGAACTCGTGGACCGCGAGATCGTGACCTGAGCCGAAGTCGGACGCTCTACCGACTGAGCCACTCAGGCGCCCCTTAACCATTTTAAATGTACACGTCAATGGCATTAACTACATTCATACTGTGCGATCATCAACACCATCCACCTCCACAACTTTTTTCATTTTGCAGAACTAAAACTTTATACCCATTAAACAAGAACTCCCCATATCCTGCTTTTCCCAGCTTCTGGCAACCACCATTTTACTTTCTGTCTCTATGAGTCTGACTACTCCAAGTACCTCATATGAATGGAGTCATACAGTATTTATCCTTTTGTGACTGGCTTATTTCACTTAACACAGTGTCTTCAGGTTTTGTCCATGTTGTAGCATGTGTCAGCATTTCCTTCCTTAGGCTGACTAATACTCTATTTTATGTATATACCACATTTTGTTTGTCCACTTTTTTATCAATGGGCATTTGGGTTGCTTCCATCTTTTGGCTATTGTGAATAATGCTGCTATGAATTAAATGTGCAAATCTCTATTTGTGTCCTTGCTTTCAATTATTTTGAGTATATACCCAGAAATGGACTTGCTGGATCATATAGTAATCTATTTTTAATTTTTTGAGGAACCACCCTGTTGTTTTCCATAGAGGCTGCACCATTTTACATTCCTACCAATAGTACAAAAGGCCTATTTTACAATTTTTAAAAATCAGGTTCCCAGACTCTGAACCTAATCTCTTGGTTTCAAATTCATAGAGTAAGTGGAGAATAATAGATAGCAATCTCTCCATTTCTTGTCCTTGTCTCTTTTGAGTTTCTAGCTCACCTGCATCAGCCCACATCTATATTTACTATCGTCTGATAAATGGAGGTATTTAGTTCTTTCTAAGGCTAATCTCCCCACCTGTTCTTTGGACCAAGGACACTATTCTGTCAATACTCTTCTCTTTTCTTGTTTGTTTTTCCTAATAACGTCTTCATTTCCTCCACCGTCTTTCCCCACCGTGAATATACACTTTTTTTTTCAGTTTTGCCCGTCTGAAAAAATGACAACCTTTCTGTATCTTAAGACCTCTTCTATTGCCCTAATTATCTTCCTTTCACAGCTAAGTGGCTTGAAGTAGTAGTCTATATTGAAATTTCCATTTTTTTGTCTTATTTTCAACTTTCTTCTAAATGGTTTTTCTTTCCACCAATGAACCTTCTAAACTTTGCCAATAAACAATTGTTGAAGTTGATACACTCTTTCCAGCATTTATCTTACTGTATGGCTTGTGTGACTTGTTGACTATTCCCTTTTGTGCTGATCCCTGGACTCCTGTGACCCTGTGATACCAATTTCTAATTTTCTCCCCCTTAGTTTTCCTTATCTCTTACTGTTAGCTTCTTAGGAGCATTTATACCCGAGTTCTAAATCTTGGGTGCTTCTTATTTTATATTCTTTATCTGAGCAATTATATCTGTGCTTATGAATTTAACTGCCCCCCAGCTGACAATAACTTTCAGGTATATATGTACAGCCAGAACTCTTTCCTGAGCTCAAGGTTTTGATTTCTAATGCCACATTGGACATATATGCCTAGTTATTCCACAAGCACCTCAAATTTAGCATGCCCCAAACTTTAAACCTCCACAACCTGCTTTTCTTCTGTACATCTTCTCTCCCTTTGTTCAGGGATAAGTATGGAATTTAGCATGTATTCTTTCTTTTCCCTATTCCTACCCTGTTTTTTTTTTTTTCACACACAAACAACAAACTTTTCATACAAAACCTTTGTGCAGCAGATTTTACAGAAAGTTCAGACAAATTAAGAAATAGATGGGGTTGCATTGCTGACCCATAAGCAAATAGAATTGAATAATATTCATCCTGTTGTTTGTTGTTGTTGTTGATGGTGATGTTTTAAGTAGGCCCCATGCCCAGTGTGGAGCCCAACGCGGGGCTCAAACTCATGATCCTGAGATCAAGACTTGAGCTGAGATCAAGTGTCAGACCCTTCCTCACTTCTAATCAGGCTTGCAGTCTTGTCCCCCTGTCTCAGTGCCTCTTCATTCTTACTGTATCTTAGTTGAAGCCCTCTTTACCTTTCTCAGGTAAAATATTTTAACAGATCATAATATCTCTAGCGTACTTGCTTCCAGTCCATCTTCCACTCTGCATGTATTGGATTTAGCAATTAGACCATCTTGGCTAATCTGGACTGGTAGGGCAAAAGCCTGCAAGCAGTGGGTCAGAGAATGAATAAGTTGAGAATATGGAACAATGATGGTTGACTATTCTTTAGAGATTTGACCAATAACAGAAAAAGAAAGAGTACAGTGTACTAAAGGAGAGATCTGATAGTATTTGCAGAATATTGTTGGAGTGGAACAGTTTGGAAAATATGGAAGAAAGTTCAAATTAATGTAAAGCACAAATATCTGTATAGATAGAGAATGGATGAAGAATACAGGGAAAAGATTAGCTTTGAAGAGTAGAAGAAATTTTTTTTTGTGCTGAGCCTAGAATGCGAGGATAGGTACAAATATAAATTTATCATATAGAAAAGAAATTAAAGGAGTTCTCATGATTTCTTTTTTTCTAGTTAGTATGAGGAAATGTCATATGTTAAGGAACACAAGAGCATATAGGGACACATTCAAACAATGTAATGAAATGTTGCTTATATAGGATATGCATATATATATATAAAGGATGCATTCAATAATTCTATAATGTGGTAAGGACTCAGCTGTGATTATATGACACCAGTTTACAAGGCTGCAAGGTTTCTCCTAGTTGTTCTCAGGAGTTCACATATAGGAGCCAATAAAATAGTCATATTGCTCTGTGGTTGGAGATTATTAGCATGGGTGTGGGGAAGTAGAAGATGGTGAAGTCATTAGGGTGCTGGCAATGGAAAGGTTGAAATAATAAAACCTCTAGGCTGCATAAGTTTAGAAGACAGTCATATTCCTGAGGGTGATGGACTGAGAGGAAATTGAGAAAATTGAGATCTAAGCTTGTCATAACTTTGAAGAATAGGGTTAGTGTGAGAGTTGGAAAGATGGGACTCTATAATGAGAGATGATAATTATGTATTACAAGTACTTGTTTGTATGTCTTCTAGCTCCTAGAGTACATGAATAATGCTTTATTAACGTTTAGCTCCCCTGCACCTAGCACAGAGTATGGGACATAGTAGTGCATAGAAATGAAGGAGTAAAATAAGGGTTGTCCTGGATTTACCCCTGATTCTGCCCGCCTAGATAATCAGAGTAGTACTTTTGTTAACTCTGGGACTATTGCTTGTAAACAGCCTGAGAGGTGTTTGAAGCATATTAAGCATAAGGAAAGGCAGCTTAGTATAGCATTCAGAATATAGGCTGTGCAGCCCCAAATCCTCTGTTTAAATCTGGGTTCTACCACTTAATGCCTGTGTAAGTTTAAACAAATTACTTGATTTCTTTGTCTCAGTCCCTTCAACTAAGAAATAGGGCTTATAATAGTACAAGCATACATCACAGAATTGTCATAACTGGAAGAAATTAGCATTTGTAAAGAGCTTAAAACAGTGGCTACCACATGGAGATGCTATATAAGCATTGTTAAATAAATAAAATATTTAGGGTGTTGAAGCCACTCAAATTAAGAAAGCTCCATGATCGTTAGGTTTGGTGTTGGATTCAGTTGAGTGTTTCTCAGTGAAAGAGGGCCAATCCAACTAAATTTACCAAAATTCCCTTCATCTTTTTCCTGCTTATTCCAAATTTAGTCTCTTCTCCAGTCTTATTCCCAGCTTCTTATAACCATAAGAGAGGCTTAGCTCTTTAGTATTTTAGTAGGACCTATCAGATGGCAATATAATTCTAATTAATTACTCTGGCTACAAAACAAACTTAAACCTTTAAAATTTGTCAGTCTTTTGAGAAAATTGAACAAATTAATTGGAATTAAAATACACAAGGAAAAAATCCTGAAAATGGAATAGGCGGATTTACCTGGCAGGCATCCACACTTCCTTCCAGGAACCCAGCACACAACATTCCAGGTGTGATCACACCACCATATACCTCTTCACTGTTGCAGGTTTTATTATCTATAATCTTCACTAATCCTTTTTGGAGTATATTAGGACTTGTTCCTAAAGGAAGAAAAGTGTATACTTTTTGCTGAAGTCAATATTAGTATCTCTGGCTAAGTTTATTTGTACTACTGTATACAATTTCCAAAACAATGTAAAACATATGTTTTAATTAAGCTTTTGTCTCCTTTCTTAGTAACAAAGTAGTAATGCAATGAACATACCAAGCTATTGTTAAAAATGACCACATTTAGGGGCATCTGGGTAGCTTAGTTAGTTGTGCATCCGACTTTGGCTCAGGTCATGATCTCATGGTTCCTGGGTTTGAGCCCCGCGTCGGGCTCTATGCTGACAGCTCAGGGCCTGGAACCTGCTTTGGATTCTGGGTCTCCCTCTCTGTCTCTGCCCCTCCTTGGCTTGAACTCTCTCTCTCTCTCTCTCTCAAAAATAAACATTAAAAAATTACCATATTTGAAATACTTAGTGTGTTCATCCATGTGTAATGGGATTTTTTTCCCTTTTGAATTGTTTTGGAATTTTATATTTATTACTTGTATGTGTTAGAAAACAAAATGAAAAATTCAAATTCCAAAACTTATATTTTATAATCATTTTAAGATTTTCTGCTGTCACTGTAATTCTGAACCTCAAAATTAATTTTAGATTTATTTTTTCTGCTTTCCAAAGCATTTATGAACATAAATAGCCACTAAATCTTTACATAACTACGGTCATGGGAATGCACATATTTAAATGATCTTTGCTCAAGTATTGCCTTTTCACATAGAGCTATTCATTTCTCCCCGTCAAAAATACCCAAACCTCTGTAGTCTTGTTTGTTTGTTTGTTTTGCTTTGGTACTTACCTGCATAAAACATGCTGTGTAATCTACTTATTTATTGTATTTTATGGTTATTGTCTTCTTTTACTAAATATATAAGCTTTTGAGGGCAGGAATATTTGCCTATTTTATAGATTTATATGTCCAAACCACCTAGACCAGTATTTGGCATAAAGGTGGTAATCAAGATATTTATTGAATTATGAATGAAGAAAATGGAAGAAAATGAATTACTTATTCAATAATGCATTTCTATTAAAACTACCATTGTTAAAGGCAATTATGGTAAAAGCTCTAGGAAATTGTAGTTTCCATATGAATGTGGTTGAAGATAAATTTTCAATCCATTGCACATTATCCTCTTCAAAATGATCCAGAGAAAATCTATCTCAGGTTTAGTTGTGATTCAGAGTATTTTTTTTTTAACTCCTAGAGCTCAAACCATGTAATGGAAGAAGGTTAGGAACTCACCATCAGACTTTAATGTTCCCCATCCAGTGACCACCACATTTGAATTGGGTGGGAATGTGTAAGTAGCTTCAGGAAGACATGCTCTTCGGATGTTGCTTGTGTATAATACTGGCGAGGACAGATGCACAACAGCTATGTCATTATCGTGTGCGGGGTAATGATAGTTTTCATGAATTATAATATCCTTGATACTTCGTTTTGTTTGTGGATCACTTAAAAGAAGACCAAAACTAACATTCCACTCTTTGGGATCCCTGGCCCTAAAGAAATAGATTTATTTATTAAAAGTCCTATATTTCAGAGTTGCAGGAATTAACATCTTATGTGTTTTAAAACAATTAGATATGTATTGAATACCTTAGTGCATTAACATATAAAAGTAAAGCTATGTGTAAGAGAAAAATAATAATAACATGAATAGACTTTGAATAATGCAATAAGCTATATTTTATTTTTTTAATAAGATATATTTTAAGAGATAAGCCATGGAAACTACCTTTTATCTCTCCAGAAAGACTCAAGGATATTTAGAAAGCTAAATATGATAAGACAAGATCGTAAGATTAAATAAAAAGTGGGCAAGATTATGGGACAGATTAAACTTATGGAAATTAAGGAAATAGAAGAAATTCTCTTTTATAATATTTAAAAACTATAAATAGGAAGATACTTATGACTTTTACTATTATTTGTTAATCAAGGGTTTATCTATTAAGCACTGAAAAATAGTGTTGCTGGAACATATTCAAAATCTCAAGTTTAAGAGGGATTTTTATTTACAAATAAAACCAATAAGTGCTACATAAAGCCAATAGAAATTAGTAAAATTAAACATCAAACAAAAGGGTAAAAACAAAGCAAACTTTTGGTGTAATAATGTATCTTTTAAAGAAATAATAATTTCAAATAGGGCTATAATATATATTGGAGGATGCAGGATGAATTCAAATACTTATGATTAAATAAATAAGACCAAATGAAATAATGATGAGAAAGAAATAGAAGAATAGTGTTCAGTTTAGGATTTATAGTTTCTTTATAAAATGGATTAAGCATAGCTTAGTGATTCTCAACTGAGGGAAACTCAGTATCCTTCAGGAGACATTTGATAATAACTGGAGACATTTTTAGTTTTCAGTCCTGGGGGCATGCTACTGGCATCTGGTGGGTGGGAACCAGGGATACTGCTAAATATTCTATAATGCACAGGATACCCCTCACCCCAAAACTAAGAATCATTTGGACCAAATATAATAGTGCCACTGTTGACAATTCCTGCTCTACCCTGAATATATCTTTTTTTAAAAACTGATAATTCATTGAGAAATTTTGAGAGTATACTTCACAGTATTGAATAGTTGGAGGCATAGTTGTATAATCTATGTTCTTAAAAGATATGTATCTCAGACTTTCAGGTGCATGAGTGGCTTTGAGCCTTTATGTAGTCCAGAGCTTACTTTATGAAACAGTGAGCAGCAGTGACAAGCCAGCTGTTACTAATCAGAGTGGCTCCACACCGGTGGATACTGTTCTGTTGAAGGCTAGCTTGCCAAGGCCATTCCCCTTCTTGGGCATCCTTGCCCCCTGCTATCTTGTTGCCAGAAGGAGTTATTGTTCGTTGTCCACAACCTGCTCAAAATGGAGTTAGTTAGCATATAATGATACTGATATTGCTTTTGCATGCATTGCTATAGTTAACAAACTCTTGTAATACACGTCACTATTAACTGTTAACTGAGGAAAAGCCCATAGTCTTGGAGAAGTTAGGACTAACTGCTGATATGAGATTTTTTGAGAATTCACCCAAAATAGATTGACATTTTCACCTGCCCATCCTCATTAGTCACATAACTCTCCTCTCTGTATGTCTGTATGACCTTGCTATGGTCTGTTATAAGAAGCATATAAAATGAAGTGTTTGAATTTAGAAGGTAATAATTGATAACCAGTTACTAAGTTGTATATGAAAATGTGTGGCTTGTAATTTTGTGAGCAGTTGTTTAACACAGTGATTGCTCTGAAACATTTATAAGAAAGAGTGAATGGCTACAAATGCCAATGGGATAGTGACAAGAGATAGAGTAGACAGAAATGTGTTAGCGTTTAAGTTACAATACACAACATCTGGCCTAAAGGAATAACACATGAAGATAGCCAACCCTTTCTCAAAGTAAAACGCTTCTCTGAAACAGGACTATGCTCTAGTGTCAATTTAGATCCAGAGAAACTGCTGGACTCTTTAAGTCTTTAAAGCAAATTTGCAGTAATAGTACAACTTCACTATTACTGTGTCTCTCTCTGATTCTCTTGACTAAGTCATGTTACTCCAGCTAAAGCACTGAGCTTGTTCCTTAACAATTTATTGTGTCTTTTACTAGAGATTGTCAGCCTTATTAAATGTTTTAGAGGGCAGGAACCATATATTTTAAAATATATAGATATTTCTAGAACCTATCACAGAGAACCTATAATCTATGAGGTACTCAACAAATGTATATAGAAATGAAGTCCATGTCATATAACCCATAAGACATCTTGAAATAAAAATGATATTTGACTGCAGGACCCATTTTTGTAATGGGTGTGTTCCTAACACTTAGAGTGAGAAAAACTTGCCATAATCAGTGCAGTGGGCATAGATGAAAGCAGTGGTTCTCAATCAGGGACAATTTTGCACTCCACTCCTAACCCAAGGAGAAATTTAGCAATATCTGGAGATATTTTTGGTTGTCATAATTGGGGTGGAAGATGCACTACTGGTATTTATTGGTAGAGGTTGGGGATGCTGCTAAAAATCTAGAAGGCACAAGACTGTCCCTGAAACAAACAAATTGGCCTACAGTGTTAATAGTGTTAAGGTTAAGCAACTCTGAATTAGAGAAAGGTATTTGTATCATGAACAAGAACATTTAAATTAATTGGAAAGGTTAGATGGTCAATTGCTTCACAGAAATGTGTTAAGATGTGTCTTGAGATATTCTTTCCTGAAGGTGGAAAGGCACCAGAAACACAGGGGAGGGACATGCAGACTTAAAAAGATCTTCACTCACCCTCTGAAGTCCTTAAATTTGTATATTGATTCTGATTCTAGATTGTTTTCTTTGATGCAATCTAAACCTCAGGTTGTTAAGGCATCCTTTTCATAAAACCACTTAGCTGAAGCAGAGTCTTTGTGGTTTTTATTTTTGAATGAGCTTTCATATTGACCCACTAACTATAACTCCCTTTTCTTTTCCTTTCTTTCTACTCCCTTATCATGGAATCTACAGAGGATAAAACAAATAACTCAGAACCCAAAGGTATGATGGTTCTTCCCTATCCTCCCTTCCATTTGGACAACTCCTAAAGGAAGTTGGCCTTTACTGAACTTCCTTCGGAGGAATATAAAAACAAAGATGCTTCTCTGTGGGCTTGGAGGACCTCCCCTGTGTGACTCCACTTTCCTGTTTGTGCATTTGTTCAGAACTGTAGCCTAATTTATATTTGTCCATTAATTTCTGTCCTGAATTCCCATTTACTCATGGTTGTTGTGTCTGTTAAGCTTCTGGCTGCCACCTCTGCAGCATTACCTTGTTATTACCTCTGCTGAAATCTTACATGACACCTTGGAGCTTTTGTTATATCAAAAGGTCACAGGGTAAACTTCAAGAATTTAAGGAATATAATGGAGACTTGATGGCTGATACTTTCAGAAACATCAAAGAATCTACCAAGCTCTTACAGCCTCCCTACCCTGGTAACTTGCATCCCATTTATGACTGTACTTTAACATACTTTGTCATGTACCAAACTCTATTCTTTCTTCAACCCTGTTTGATTTTTCTTGCCTCCCTCTCCCCCCCCCCCTTACTTTTTATTTAAAATATAACTCGGGGCGCCTGGGTGGCGCAGTCGGTTAAGCGTCTGACTTCAACCAGGTCACGATCTCGCGGTCCGTGAATTCGAGCCCCGCGTCGGGCTCTGGGCTGATGGCTCAGAGCCTGGAGCCTGCTTCCGATTCTGTGTCTCCCTCTCTCTCTGCCCCTCCCCCGTTCATGCTCTGTCTCTCTCTGTCCCAAAAATAAATAAATGTTGAAAAAAAAAATAAAATATAATTAAAACCTCAGATAGGTCAAATCAAATTCAGAATGCTGATCTGGATGGTTGCTTAGTCTTCTGGCTAGAGAGAATACAAATTGGCCAGTCTCTTTCCTACTACGGTTTTTATTCCTGTCTTGTATACCTCTTTTCTATCAACCTGACAAATTTTTAATTGTGGATTTTGATTGTATCAGTACAAAATTTTTTAATTGGAATAATTGACTTTAAAATGTCTTAAATTTTTTGTTTTTTTAGAGAGAGAGAGTGGGAGTTGGACAGGGAGGCAGAGGAGAGAAAGAGAGAATCTTAAACAGGCTTCATGCTTAGTGCAGAGCCCAACATGGGATTTGATGCAGGGCTCGATCCTACATCCCTGGGATGATGACCTGAGCCAAAATTGAGTTGGGTGTTCAACTGAGCCACCCAGGGATGCCTAAAATGTCTTATTAAGTTCCTTGAGGGTTGTTCAGTAAAAATATATCAGAAAGAAAAATAATCCAATAAAGCTTTGTGTTTAAGTTTTGCCCAGGTTGCTCAGAAATAACTATGCTGTGACTGGAAGGTAGTAAGGACCAATGATGTTGGTGTTGCTTGGCTCTGGAGGGTGATTTCCAGCTGCCAGAATTAGTCTCATTGCCCAGGTAAGAGCAGTGCTCCTCTGACAGCCTGCTACAAGTTCTGGCAACCCTGTGGATCAGATTTCCCTGGGCAGTGGCTGGGAGAATAGAAGCAGAATGCCTTGGCCAGCAAGGGAGCTGCCTGCATGTAAGTCTCAGCACACTGAACTTGGCTTGTATCATCAGAATTCCACAGAGAGTTCCTAGGCCTAAAGCTTTTATAGGCAGAATAAAAAATACAGATAGCTGAAATCTACTGAGTGCTTATTATGAACTGTACACTTTTGTAAGTACTTTACTTGTGCTGCCTTCTTTTATCATCACAATGGCTTGGAACTGAAGGTTTCAGAAATTAAATAACCTGTGTAAATTCATCCAGTTGGTAAGTGTATGATCTGGGGCTCAACACTGATGTGTAGCTGGTTTTAGATCCTAAGTTCTTAATTATCACTGCTTGTCCCTAGATACCCTCTGCCATTATGCCATGCAATAATGTCTTCCTCATTTAAAATCCATGATATCAGTCAATTTAAGATCAACCACAGTCATCCTTTTACAAGTTTCTGAAAGCAGGCTTCCCATTACATCTTTATGTACACTGTATTGACTGTCAAGTGAAGTTCTTTTTTGCCATCCAAGGAATTAAATTTCATTAGAAAATAACTCTTTGTCAATGAACTTACAGGTATTGAGAAGATTTTCTGCTGCTGGCATTTCAATGTCTAAAAGTCAAAGAAAAAGAAAAAAATATTTACATTTCTGAACATTTTAAAATATTAATTAATACTAATTATTTTGTTTTGGGGAACACATTATTCTGTAAACAATCATTTTATTCAGTTTTGACTATATGCTTTCTATGTTCATGGATTAGCATAGAGAGAAATAAAATGTTAGTTTTCATTCCTCTGTTTCTAAAGACTCTCAAGTTCCCCATTATAAGTTGAAAAAAAGGTCTGGGTCCTAAAAAGTACTAAAATATATAAAAATGGTGATCTTTCACTGTGTCTTGATTCCAAGTCACCAGGTAACTGAATGTATTTAACATTAGTCTTTGTACCACTTTAAATACTCTTGGCCATATCTAAAATCAGCCACAATATGGTGACCGATTTCATACAGATTTGGATTCACTTTACTCAGGAGTAATTTGGCACATGCCCTTCTCAAGTTAGCACCTTAGCTTCTCACTTTCTGCCAGAAGGGGCCTGCTGGACATTCCCAGATGGACAATAGGAAATGTAGGAGTTAACTCTGTAGGAGCTGGTGCAAGATGGGTGTCAATGGACAAATTCTTTTCCTGTTAGTCATTGGGGAGCGCAGTTCTGATATATAATTCAGAAGATTCTATGGGATGGAGCTAGAGTTGCCCCTGATGTTGGAAATTCTCCCTCCTTATTTTATGCTTTTTGCCTTTTACTCTTTCTTAGATCAAATACCACATGTGAGTCTGTCTCAGGCTCTGCTTTTTGAGAAACCAGGCTTAGATACTGTAATAACCAGATAGCATAACAAATAATGCTAATAACTAGGAGAGACTATGCACATTATTTATGCAGTGCATTTTTTTTTGGTGTTGAGTGCATTTTGGTATATTTTGATCCTTTTAAAATTAATACCCTTTGTGTGATTTCAGTTATTCAGAACACTCAATTAAGTATGCCAATTTGTTTTGGATAAAAAAATTAGTAATAAAGCGGACTTTAATATTGTCTACTCATTCCTAGACATCTAGGGAATATTTCAGAATGAGATCTACAATAGATGATTTTGTTGTGGGCCCCAAATCTCTGCAGAACTGCAAACCTGTTTAATTCATGATGAAGGTATATGGGGAGAGGGTGAACAAGTGAATCACAATTATGCCCCAAATTTCAGATGTAGAGAACTATAAATATACTAGCCATTTCTACTTAAGGGTTTCTCTTCAAAAAGTGAATCATCAGTTGCTCTATAGGTTAAATACTATATATGCCAATGGAGGTTCATTTTTATTATGCTCTTGCATTTCTATAAATCCAGGAGGGAGTATCCATTTATATATGACAATTATAGTTACACACTCTTACATTAGGTTGCACAACAAATCAAGGGGACAAAAGAATTCTTTACCAGAAAGTCAACTTGTTTGAACAAAAAGGCAGGACCAATTCAACTGTCAGATGGACTGAGTAGGTATGAGCCGCACCCACTTAAACTGAAAGGTGGCTCATTTCCACCTAATCCTTCTTAGCTGCCTTCCAGAAGCTAATTTTTATTGGACATGATACCTTTAGAGTTTCATTTTGAGCTTTGTGTGGTTAGTAAAATATACAAAACCATATCAAAAGTTTGGGAAATGATTATACTCCTGTAACTTGACCGGAAAAATGTTAAATGCTACACCTTATGAACTAATTATTTAGAGAACTCTACTATGTTCACAGAACTTTCTTCTTTCTTTGAGGTTTCTTTATTGATGTATGTCTTGCTAAAGGGGAGAAATGTTTTTGACTTATAATTTGCTTTTAATAGTTGTATTATACCAGAGCTTAATAGAATAACTATTGCTTCGGTAGGTGAAAGACAGACAGGTACAATAAATGGGGGAAGTGATTTAAGCTGTCACTCCTTGGATTGAGTCACTGCTGTGGCTATTTGTGTTTGCTGTAAGTCTTTGGCTCACACTCAAAAGCTAGAACTCTTATGGATTTATGCTTGAATCAAGGAGTCAACTCTGTAACTTAAGGTACTCTGTTTACAATGTAACGTATAAAGGAAGTGACAACAAACAATGGCATTCCCCTTGCCAAAAGGAGATTCCATCAAAGTATAGATAATAAGACAAAGTGGTTTTAAAAAGCAGCTCAGGAACTGTGTGCTGATCTTCTCCTATGGGCCAGGAATCAAAGACAATAGACATGGACCCTGTCCTCAATGAACTTGGAGTGTAGTGGAAGAGATATACAACTAAGTAGATAATTTAGTATATGATTAGTGCTATGGCAGATTTGTGCATAGAAAATTGGATGCACCAAGAAAAGTCACTTAGCATCGAGGGGTAGCAGGGGAACTAGGAATAGCTGATGACAAACATTTTTTGGAAAGGAGTCAAGCTATTAAAAATAAGTGGGGGCAAAAATAGCCATAATTCACTCATTATTGAACATTGAGTTAGAAAAGATACCTAGGTACTTTCTAAATGGGCTTTGAATCTACAATTATTTAATATTTGCTATCTTTCTGGAATAGAAAGTAAGATATGCAAATTTGGATGTACTGGTAAAAGTCTGATATCCAGTGAATATTTTCTTCCTTAAAAAATCTGAAACTTAATAATAATGAAAACTAAGCTATATGATTCTAAAGTATAAGGAAGAATTTTATAGTAGCAGTAGATACATTTATAATATAAATTTTCATAGATCCTGAGCTTTAACTCTACTCAGGTGAATTTATTTACTTTACCTGAGTCCAAATGTTAAATAAATTGATTAATCCTACTTTTCAGATAGTTTCCCTGGGGTTCTAGCATTAAAATATAGAGGGGATTAACCGAATTCTGTTACAGAATGTATTTTGTTTCTAAGAAATTTTATTTTATTTTATTTTTTTTAATATATGGAATTTATTGTCAAATTGGTTTCCATACAACACCCAGTGCTCATCCCAAAAGGTGCCCTCCTCAATACCCATCACTCACCCTCCCCTCCTTCCCACCCCCCATCAACCCTCAGTTTGTTCTCAGTTTTTAACAGTCTCTTATGCTTTGGCTCTCTCCCACTCTAACCTCTTTTTTTTTTTTTTTCCCCTTCCCCTCCCCCATGGGTTTCTGTTAAGTTTCTCAGGATCCACATAAGAGTGAAACCATATGGTATCTATCTTTCTCTGTATGGCTTATTTCACTTAGCATCACACTCTCCAGTTCCATCCACGTTGCTACAAAGGGCCATATTTCATTCTTTCTCATTGCCATGTAGTACTCCATTGTGTATATAAACCACAATTTCTTTATCCATTCATCAGTTGATGGACATTTAGGCTCTTTCCATCATTTGGCTATTGTTGAGAGTGCTGCTATAAACATTGGGGTACAAGTGCCCCTATGCATCAGTACTCCTGTATCCCTTGGATAAATTCCTAGCAGTGCTATTGCTGGGTCATAGGGTAGGTCTATTTTTAATTTTCTGAGGAACCTCCACACTGCTTTCCAGAGCGGCTGCACCAATTTGCATTCCCACCAACAGTGCAAGAGGGTTCCCATTTCTCCACATCCTCTCCAGCATCTATAGTCTCCTGATTTGTTCATTTTGGCCACTCTGACTGGCGTGAGGTGATATCTGAGTGTGGTTTTGATTTGTATTTCCCTGATAAGGAGCGACGTTGAACATCTTTTCATGTGCCTGTTACAGAATGTATTTTATGGGATGTTTAAAAATTTTCATGTGTTAGGTCTGTGAAAACTTTAAAATTATAAATGGGCATGGATTTACTGAGCAAGGTAGCTACTAGAATTGTTTTATCACACAGGAATTATCAACCTTGGAAATTCATTCATAATAATTTCATCTCCTGCCCCTTAACTTCCCCCCCAAAAAGGAGTGTGAATAAGACCGGTCTGAATTAAACGGCAAAGGAACAGAGTTGTGGACTTGGATTGTGGTTGAACAAAAGCTGAATTCTTCACACACTGAAGGTTTTGATTAGTCACGTGGCTGCATACTTAACCTCAATAAATGCTTTTCTTTGTGTTTCTAATTAGACTGAAAATTATCTCTGTGGTTTCATATATATTTGTCATTCCTCAGAGTGATGTAGATTAGTTTTTTTACAGTACATATCTTTAATATGTCTGCCATTTTGACTCTGAAGATAACATTAAAAAATATTTTAAGAGTTAATTATAATAAATACATCTTTTAATAAAATCCTTTAATAAAATTAATAAACCTTTTAAAATTAATTAAATATTTAAAATTAATTAAACCTAATAACCAATTATATATGCAGGTAGTAGTTTTTAAGGTAGAAACTCACTCCATTTTTCTAATCTTAATGCATATTTCAAGAAATGTGAAAAATCCAAACTTATTTGGATCTTATTTGTGCTTCTCCTATACTTAGCCATTGTTGATTTTAAGCTTTGATAGTAGCACAAAAGACCACTGGTAATGAAGAGAGGACAAGACATGTGCCAGGGAGAATATTTAGACAGTTATGCTGGTAGAGTGAGCAATGGAAAAATATAAGTGATAACATCTACCTTATGCTTTTGACATGACACGCTTGTGTTTCTAAGGGGTCCTTTTGAGGACACACATTGGAGAGAAAGTTAATATTTAGGGTAGCACTTTCACTTTTGTTCTCCCTGGTACCTAGACATTTTGTGAAGGTCTGCATTTTGATGGCTTAGCTCTGGTAAACACCAAGCAGAGAATACTTCGTGGATTTCTTTCAGTTCATGTCTGTGGCTTTCTTTAAGACCTGTCTTGAAAGGTAGCTTCTCCAAGAAGTTTTTCTTTTTTTTTTCTCTCTTTATTTATTTTTGAGATGGAGGGGGGGGGGGTGGAGAGGGAGATTGAGAGCGGGGGAGGGGCAGAAAGACAGGGAGACAGAGAATCCCAAGCAGGCTCTACACTGTCAGCACAGAGTTCCACTCAGGGCAGGATCTCACAAAATGTGAGATCGTGACCTGAGCTGAAATCAAGAGTCAGACACTTAACCAATGAGCCATCCAGGTGCCCCAAGAAGGTTTTCTTATTAACTCCCTCTTCTCATATGATTTCTTAGCTTTTGCTCTTGCCACTTGCATATATTAGTTTTTGATGCAAAATAACCATCGCCTTGTAATATTTTATTCATGCTGAAAGAATTAAATTTTTTTCTCTGGAATTTATTTAAATTGCTTTTTTTCTTTAAGTTTTTAAAAATGTTTTATTTATTTTTGAGAAAGAGAGAGACAGAGAATGAGTGGGGAGGGCCAGAGAAAGAGACGGAGACGCAGAATCTGAAACAGTCTCCAGCTCTGAGCTGTCAGCACAGAGCCCGAAGTGGGGCTTGAACTTGGGAACAACAAGAGCATGACCTAGGCTGAATTTGGACGCTTAACCAACTGAGCCACTCGGTGTCCCTTAAGTTGCTTGTTTTAAACGTATTTTTCTACAGAAAAATAAATTATTCTGGAACTATATACTTTAAAAAAAAACAAGAAAAATAAAAATATTGAGGCATTGGTTAATTGACCCAATGATAACCATAAGGGAATTTATAGATTTATTATATGCAATACTGATGAGTAAATTTATGACAATTACATGGCTTTTGAAGTTGCACAAATAACCTGTCATTAAACACAAACCACAACTATTCTCTTCTTACTCAGAACATATAGGACTCATGTTTTTCTTCAGAAATTCTACATAAGAGACAAGAATGTAGAAGGTACCAAGAATGGAAAAACTGGTTAGGAAAATATTTCTGAAATCTTTAAGTTTAAATTTCTTCCTGACCTGAATTGACAGACTAAGTAAAGAAATTTCTTCCTTTTTAAAAAAAGAGGTATTCATATTTTGAATGCCTTTTCTTGTCCTTTATTGATATTATTCCACATTATGAGCTTTAGTGAAAGCTCTTGGAAGCACAACTTAATAATTTATCTGAATAATTAATCTGAAACCTGATCTGAAACTTAATAATAATGATAAAAAAGCTATATGATTCTAAAGTATAAGGAAGAATTTTACAGTAGCAGTAGATACATTTATCTATTAGTAGATCACTTTAAGGAGAAAAAACATTAAAACTGGCATCTAGTATATGGTACTTTCAGCTATTTAAAGTATATTGCATTAAGAGAAGCAGGAAAGAGTCATATTTAATTCATCAGTAATATAAAAGAAGAATCAAAGTGGTTTTGCCTCATAGTTTTAGTATCTTTACAATTTTATATGAATGAATGCCCAAAGATTTTAACACCAAGAAAAAAATCTCAAATAACCTAGTTTTCCATCTCAAGGAACTAGAAGAAGAATGAAGTGACCAGGAGGAAAGGAATAACAAATATCAGAGAGGAAATAAGTGAAATAGAGACTAAAAGGACTATAGAAAAAATTGATGAAACTAAGAGCTGGTTCTTTGAAAAGATAAACAAATTTGAGAAACCTTTAATTAAACTCACCAGGAAAAAAAAAGAGAGGATTCAAATAAATAAAATCAGAAGTAGAAAGAGACATTACACCTGATACCACAGAAATAGAGAATCATAAGAAGCTGCTATGAGTAATTATAATGCCAACAAATTTGACAACTTAGAAGGAATAGATATATTCCTGGAAATGTACAACCTACCAAGACTGAACCATGAAGAAATAGAAAATCTGAACAGACTGATTACTGATAAGGAGATTGAATCAGTAATCAAAAAGCTCCCTAAAAAGTCCAGGACCAGATGGTTTCACTGGTGAATTCTATCAAACATTCACAGAGAAATTAATACTAATCCTTTTCAGCCTTTTCCAAAAAATGGAAGAGGAGGGAACACTTCCAAACTCATGTTATGAAGCCAGTATTACCTGATACCAAAATCAAAGATGTCATATGAAAAAAATTATATTCCTGATGAATAAAGATGCAAAAATCCTCAATAAAATATTAGCAAACTGAATTCATCAATGCATTAAAAGATCAAGTGGAATTCATTCCATGGATGCAAGGATCTGCAAATCAATCAATGTGGGGTGGGGAGAGGTGGGAAAAATGGGTGAAGGGAGTCAAAAGGGGATTATTTTCCCGTTATAAAATAAATACGTCATGGGGATGTAAGGTACACCATGGTAACTTTAGTTCATATTGCATATTTGAAACTTCCTAAGAGAATAGAACTTAAAAGTTCTCATCGTAAGAAAACATTTTTTCTTAATATGTATGGTGACAGATGTTAACTAGATTTATTGTGGTGTTCATTTGGCAATATATACAAATATTGAATCATTATGTTGTACACCTGAAATGAATGTAATGTCAATTATACCTCAATAAGAAAAGATTTTAGGTTGCTGGAATAGAAGATAAAATATTATCATTATGTTTTAGTGGGAGTAACTCCATAGTGCTAGTTTTTCAGAGTCTTAAAAGATTGCCAGACTTCTCAAAGACATTTAAAAAATTCATGCTATGACTCATTTAAATCATATTTGTTACAACAGTAACTCAGAGAGTTAGGAATACGAGAGATAAAGAGCCAAATTCATCAGGACATCTAATATCTAATTCCAAGAAATGTGTATGTTTTTTAAATGTAATTTTAAAAAATCCAACATTTTATTATGATAAATAGCAGATTTAGATGGATTTGTAATAAATAATGTTTACGCTTCCCTAATTCCCCCCAAAGGCAATATCTTAGAAGATGTTATAAAGACAATATCTTCAAAGCTCTAGTACAATATCATATCCAGGATATTGACACTGATGCTGTCGAAGTACAGCACATTTTGATCAGCACAAGAATTTGTCATGTTGCCCTTTTATAGTCATATCTACTTACTTCCATCCTACTCCTTCCTTAATCCCTGGTAACCACTAATCTGTTCTCCTCTTCTATAATTTTATCATTTCAAGAATGTTCCATATATTCATGTAAATAGATTCATACAGTATGTACCTTTTCTGGATTGACTTCTTTTACTCAATGTAACTCTCTAGAGATTCATCCAAGTTCTTCTTATTGCTAAGTAGTATTACATGGTATGATGTACCCAAGTTTGTTTAACCCTTAACTTCTTGAAGAATATCTGGATTGTTTTAAGTTTTTGGCATTTAGGTATAAAGCTGCTATCAACATCATGTATAAGTTTTTATGGAAACACAATCATCTGTCTGGGATAATGCCTAGGAGTGCAATTAATGGGTTGTATGGCTGTTGTATGTTTAATTTTTTTTTGAACCAGATTATTTTCCAGAATGGATTTACACTTTACATTCTCATGAGTGCTATATGAATGATTCATTTTCTCCACATCTTTGCCAGCATTTGGTTTTGTCATCATTTAAAAAAAAATAGCCATTTTCATAAAGATGTAGCAATATCTCACTGTAGTTTTTTTGTTTTGTTTTTAAAATTTTATTTATTTTGAGAGAGAAAGAGAGGAAGAGAGAAAGAGAGAGAGAGAGCACACATGAGCAGGTGAGGGGCAGAAAGAGAGGGAGAGAATCCCAAGCAGGCTCTGTATTGTCAGAGCTCAATGCTGGCCTTGAACCCACAAACTGTAATATCATGACCTGAGCCAAAATCAAGAGTCAGATGTTTAACTGACTGAGTCACCCAGGCACCCCTCATTGTAGTTTTAAGTTATATTTCTCTAATTGCTAATAATATCGAACACGTATTCATGTGCTTATTTCCCATGTGTATATTCTTTTTGGTTAAATGTCTCTGTGTCTTTTGCTGGTTTCTAAATTGATTGTTTTTTCACTGAGTTTTGAGAGTTCTTTATATATTCTAGATACTAGTCCTTTGATAAGTGGTATGAAAATATTTTTTTTTCTGTCTGTAGCTTGTTTTTCATCCTCAATAGACTTTTGCAGAACAAAAATTTTAATTTTGATGAAGTTTATCAATTTTCCTGTTTTTGGAACATGCTTTTGGTGTCAAGTCAAAGAAGTCTACCTAGCCCTAGATACAAAAGATTTCTCCTACATTTTTTTTCTAAAAAAGATAATCCTGTATATCAATTCGGGGACAATTGACATCTTTACTATGTTGAGTCTTTCAATCCATGAAGATGATTTTTCTCTTCATTTATTTACATCTTCTTTGATTTCTTTCATCAGTGCTGTGTAGTTTTCAGTATATAAATCCTGTATATATTTAATTAGAGCCCAGGAAGGGTGGAAATAGAGGATCCCCACTTAGCTTTTGCTACCATGGGTTGGGGTAAAGCCATAGTTTTTTTCCTATGGTGTTTTGGCTGCAGCAGAGCAGTTATTGTTTAAAAGCATTCTATCTTGCTATATTGATGCTTTTCTGGTCTTTTGATTAACGAAAGCAAGCCTTCCCCACCCCCCAACCCCCTGCATTCTTGGGAGTTTTTGGATCACTGGCTTCTTCAGTTCCCATTTTAGAATGTATGAAGCAAACTGATGGGACTCATTACCATGTTGTTGGGC
This sequence comes from Lynx rufus, assembly GCF_022079265.1. Taxonomy (NCBI): domain Eukaryota; kingdom Metazoa; phylum Chordata; class Mammalia; order Carnivora; family Felidae; genus Lynx; species Lynx rufus. The sequence goes on from NW_025814845.1 coordinate 52,401,389, forward strand.
CCTGAGGTCACCTCTCAGTCTGGGATCTTCTTAAGTTTGTTTTATATATAATATCTAGGGATTTTAGGTGTATTTAGTGGGGGGAATAGGGAAAAGTACATCTATTCCATCTTCCTAGATGGTAAATTCATGTATTCCATATGGCATATTTATTAAACTTTTTCTCATACCCTTTCATCTATTTTTTTTATAATCTCAAAGAATAATCTCTTATTCTTTTTTAGTATTTCATTATTATATTATGGGAATGACCATCATATTTATGGTTTTAGACCCAAACTTCCTTCAGAGGACCAATATTTTATTTCCAAATGCTTGATAAATAACTTTATCTGGAGAGGTATATTCTATCTAATACTCAAAATGTAAGCTAATCACCTATATTCTACTTCTCTATTGTATGCTATTTCTATATGAAGTTATCATTCCACTAATTACTCAGACTTAAACGCTGGATGCTGTATTCAATTTCTCTTACTGTTTTGCCTCATATCAGGTATGTCAATTCCATTCTAATACTGTTTTCACTATGACAGTTCAGGTTTTCAGTTCTTCACACTTATACCATTTTAATTATTTTCTAACCAATCTGTCTGCTTAAAGACTCTCCCCTGTAGCTCATTTTACACAATATTATCAAATGAAATTTTAGAAACCAAAGCTTTGACCTTGTGTTTTTCAAAAATGAATGAATCTTAATGTACCCTACCAAAGTGCAGCTCTTTTTTTTTTTCTTTAAGTGGGCTTCATGCACAGTGTAGAGCCCAATGTGGGGCTTAAACTCACAACCTTGAGATTAAGACATGAGCTGAGATCAAGAGTCAGATGCTTAACCAATTAAGCCACCCAGGTACCCCCAAAGTGGAACTCTCTCTCTCTCTCTCCTTTTTTTTTTTTTTTCCAAAATGGAGTTCTTTAACCTAAAACTCATCACTCTTAATTTTGATTATGTTATAACTCACTCAAGCTGGACGTGAGTGCAGTGGCTAAAAAGGCTTAGGTTCTTGGGAAATGAAAGCAAACAAGCTAGGACAAATTTGAAGAGAGACAAGAGCATTAGTCTAGCTATATGTACAATTGGCCTTTTAGGATTATGTGAGGCAAGTAGGCTGTCTGAAAACCCGTTTCAAACTTGAGATTATTTGGGCTTGATGGTGATTGGCAGTGCACTTTGGGAAGTTATATTAGAGTTCTCTAGAGAAATAGGAGTATTCATTCATTCATTCATTCATTCATCCATGCATTAGGAGGAATTGGCTCACAGGCAATTATGGAGGCTGAGAAGTCCTGTGACCTGCCATCTGCAAGCTGGACACCCACAAAAGCAGTGATGTAATTCCAGTTCAAATCCAAAGGCCTGGGAAATAGACTTCCAATGGTGTAAATCCCAGAACAAGGGCAGGAGAAAACCAATATTCTAGCTCAAAGTCAGGCAGAGGGAGAGAGAATTTACCCTTTATCTTTTTATCCTACTCAGACCTTTAATAGGTTGGATTATGCTCATCCACATTGGGAAAGGCAATCAGATTTACTCAGTCCACCAATTCAAATGTTAATATTTTCTGGAAACATCCTCACAGGTATACCTAGAAATAATGTTTAACCAGATATCTAGGCATCCTCTGGTTCAGCAATGTTGCCACATAAAATTAATCATCATACAGATCTATCCCAACCTCAGATGGATGATGCTGGATATCAGTTAGGACATGTCTGTGTTCCAGGTGTGTCTAATAGTTGTGTTATTCAATATTGTATATTGCAAACTCTAAGCTCAAAGTTGAATTTTAAAATTACCTAAAGAAATATTATTTTAATTAAATATCTAGGGTTATTGGAAGACCTTTTGAAATACCATCAGAAATAATGCTCCACATTTCTCAGGAGACTTAGCAACATTTTCTCTGGAATAAAGTCAAGAATCAGGAAATAAAGTCTGAGGAGCCAAAAGTTACATTAAAAAAATAACTCACTAGAACTTATATAATTAAGGATATAATATAATATATTTATATTATAATTTAATTAATATAATTTATGTTATAAATTAATAATTAATTATACATATAATAAATTATAATTAATTAATTAATTAATTAACTAAATACCCTCATTCAAAGGCTATTTGCTTTTCTCGGGTCATAATCTGACAGTACATGAGATGGAGACCTGTGTCAGTTGCCATGCCTACAGTGTAGAGACTGCTTGGGATTCTCTCTCTCCCTCCCTCTCTGCCCCTCCCCTGCTCTCTCTCTCTCAAAACAAACAAACAAACAAACAAAGGCTATTTGCTTTTCTAATTTTTATGTATAAGTTACTGTGAAATATGTAAATAGATTTGGAGGAGTTAGAAGAAAGAACATAGAGTAAACAAGTGACATCAAGAACTCTGCTTGACATTGAAGTATGAGAAAGAAATAAAATATAAAGAACAAATATAAGAGCTGAAAACTTGGGATCATTTATTGAAGGCATCAATAACCTTACTTCCCTAAATGCCCTTAGGGCACTACAATATCCACTATATATATATATATTATAGTATATATATACTTTAATGTTTCTTTTTTTAACGTTTGTTCATTTTTGAGAGAAAAAGAGAGAGAGAGAGAGAGAGAGCACAAGCAGGGGAGGGGCAGAGAGAGGGGGAGACACAGAATCCCAAGCAGGTTCCAGGCTCTGAGCTGTCAGCACAGAGTCCAATGTGGGGCTCCAACCCATGAACCGCAAAATCATGAACTGAGCCAAAGTCAGATGCTTAACTGACTGAGCCACCCAGGCGCCCCAATATCCACTATATATTAATGAATTCCACAGCGATGTCAGAAAAGTAGGTGGAAATTTTGAGAAAGATTTTTGAAAAAAATAATTTTAAAGAGACTTTTTGTATTTTATTAAAAAATAAAATATGAACTCTTTGGAAAGTTTGCTTTTTTAGAAGATTTATTTCCAAGGAATTTTGAATGGCCAAGGTCTTACACTAGTTAGAATACTTTAAGAAACCTTTAGCTGATAAAACAGGTTTATAGAGCTTAAGATTGGCTCTCGGTTAAGAAAGGACCCTCTGGGCAATAGTATGCTTTTAAAAATGTCCTCTAGGATTTATCAAAGAATGATTAGTTAGTTCAGTTCCTTAAAGCATGGTATGAATGAAGCCATGCATTGTCTCAGGATCAAGCCACATGAAAGAAGTGTGTTTTACTAAATCATCATCCATATCTCAGTGTTGGCCAGCTGCTCACAAATGAGTGGTAGGCCAGAGTTTCACTCTTCTTCTCATAAAACTCTTAACAGTGAGTCAGGACTGTCATCCTTGTATATAAAGTTCTATTATTATTCTTTCTATTACTTCCACATAATTTGAGTTTTTACTTTAACCAATTATGATTTAGTATAAATATTTAAAATATTTCTCATACCTATTCAATAGATAATTAAGTATACCAGTACGTACAAGGTATTTTTTGTCGAAATGATTATTATTTTAAAATATGCTTATTAAAATTATGAGCATTTAACTTTATAAGGTATTTCGTTTAAAATGTTTATGAGGCATTTCTTCACATTTACAAGGAATGACTTGAATTTTTCCTTCCAGGGCTTTCAGGAGAGGGCCACCATGTGGTCATTCTTGCAGTTGTGTAGTTGGTACATCTAGTCTAGCATTACATTTTTTCCTTAGCTCTTGGTGTAATAGTTTATGGCAGTGATAGTGAAGTACATCATAGTGAGATATCATTTGCATTGTTTTACTTGTTCTTTTTTCTCCCCTTTTTTGTGCATTAAAATTTAAATTACATAAACATTAAGTATCATATATATGTTTTGTTTTGGTTATCATACTATAAAATAACAAGATCATGGAAGTAGTCATATTATAAAATAATAAAGGAAAATTGGCTATGTTAACCAATTTTACCTATTGAAGTTATCATCTCTATTTTAAAGGAATGTGATAGTGTTTAAGCATAAGTGAATATAAATTCAGGTGTTTTGGAATGCATAAAAATTTTTCCCATTGAAGTCAATGGTATTAGGTTAAGGAATTTGCCTTGTAAGAGATTTTTTTAGGAAACTATTCTTTCATGGGCAGGGGAAAACTATGCCATCAATGGTTTTTCTAGGTTTTATATTAACCAATCAACTTGAAAATCTTTGATCTATTGAGTTTAGAATTGATGGAGAAAACATTTTCTCTCACTGAAGGATACAATCCCATAAATACTGATTGTTAGTACCTTGGAAGGTAGTAGAATGTCATTTTTCCTGGAATTCAAGAATGACTGGAAAATTAAAGTAAACATTGTGTTCATGGTTCTCAATAATTGAAGCATTCCTTCCATCCTAAATCTGGGAGTGGCAGTGTCTGCCTACATGTGCCAGACTTGCGATCAGCCCTCCTTAATTGAGATTCTGGAAGAGAATTAAGCTTTAACGCAGTGGGGAGCTTTCATTTTTATGAAATGAATGAACTCCCCCCTTTTATTACTGAAATATAATTAACATGCATTGTTATATTAGTTTCAGGTGTACAGTATAATGACTCAATAATTGTATACATTACTCTGTGTCCATCAAGATAAGTGTACTCTTAATCCTCTTTATCTATCTGAAGTTCTCTTTTATGAATCTGGAATCATCCTATGTATCATCATCCTTAAGAGAACTGACAACAGGCACTCACATCATTTTTGTTAGGGCTTAATTCTTTGTGGAACCTTAGATGCGAAAGGCTATATATATTCTTTCCTACTTTGGTTTTCAGTTGCAGCTTTGATATTGTGGAATTCATCAGTTCAGCCAACAATCACTTGCTGCTATATGCCAGCCCCTGCATAGGCTTGAAGATGTAATGGTGAGCAAACAAGCACATGACTTATGGAAGAGATGGTCAGTAATCAAATAATCATTTTAGTGAATACGTAATTAAACCCTGGAAAGTGCTCTGAAAGAAAGGAACCGGTTTCTCTGAGACCCGTGTTAAAGGAATCTGTCCTCTGCTGGAACTGCTGGCCAAAAGTGATGACAAGGGTTTACACACCAGTTGACTGAGAAACCTGGGCTTGGGGCATGTTGTTGACAAAACCAGTTTTCAGCTGTTCTCATTTAGCAACTTGCAATTGCTGTTTGATTTTACCAGCTGATAACAGCATTAGGTCCAATCCACATCACACTGTTTCTACTGGATAAACTTAAAACATATTTGTGTAATAATGATACCAATTATGTCTTTCATGTACACTGAATCAGTGTGAGGTTAAATGTGTATACTTGTATATGTATTTATTTATTTTATAAACTTTTTTGTTGAGAGGAACAATACTCTTTTTCTCTTTCAAGTCCCCACAGTGCCTAGCAAAGTATTTGTACAGTACTTCATAACTGTTAAAACTAATATATCCTAATATTTGATTTCAACCTCTCTCAGCGATTTTTTAAGTTAGATATGGACTTACATGCTTTCTTTGTTAATGTTAAAATGGAGGGCAGAGTTTAAAGGATTTTGATTTGGGATGATTGACTTTAGACTTAGAAAAAGAAGCCAGATTGTTTTTTCACTAATTTGCAGATCTGCTTTATTTCTCTGTTCTTTCGAGGTCACCACACACAGGATAAGCTGTGTGAGAAGGAAGGTTCTAAGAGAAAGCATCTAATAACCTGAGGAGAGTCACATTTCAACAACACGATGACTTCTTATCCAGGAGAAGCATGTTCAGGTTTTGCTTTTTGATCCTTTTGATGTTCCATGCAAATGAACCCTTGGCCTAGATTTATTTTTTTCACAAACATTTCATCCTTTTAGTCCTTCCTATAGGGGCGGGGATACTTTTCTGCCCTTGGTCAAATTTGTTGTAGCTGAGAACTGATAGCTGAGCTTAGCTGTGCTGAGCGTTGGCTGTCCTTTTATGAAGACCAGAGAGACACTCATTATCCTGGGAATGAATATTATGGGACACTTGTCCCTGCCTTTTAGAAGCTGTCTTTCACAATACTGTTAGATGACCAAGAATAAGAACTGGTTTATGCAATCGCACACCTGAAACTAGTATAACACTGTATGTTAACTACACTGGAATTAAAAAAAAAATAAACAAAATACATTGTACTTAAAAGTGAGAGAGACAAAGCCCATTAAAGGCCCATCAGGAAGTAGGTTTGATGTTAAAGAGATTCAAACTCATTTCTGTAATGTGGGAGTCTAGATTCTTTTTTTTTTTAATTTTTTTTAATCTTTATTTTTGAGAGAGAGAGAGAGAGAGAGAGAGAGAGTGGGGGAGGGGCAGAGAGAGAGGGAGACACAGAATCCAAAGCAGGCTCCAGGCTCTGAGATGTCAGCACAGAGCCCGACACGGGGCTTGAACTCACAAACCGTGAAATCATGACCTGAGCTGGAGTTGGATGCCCAACCGACTGCGCCACCCAGGTGCCCCAGGAGTCTAGATTCTTGAGATATCCAAAGGAACTGAGGGAGAAATCATGACCCACAGAACAAGCTATTAAGAGTTTAAGGCTGCCTTGTTTTCTAAGGAAATGTTATTTGAAGCCCTACTTTTTTTTTTAAACTCTGTCATCAAGTAAGGTTTAATTCCAAGAATACAAGAATGATACTATATCAAGAAACTGATTGACATGGACCCTGTTTACTTTAACAGTGGTTGAAAGCAATAATCATTGCATACGAAATTACGTTTAAGGAGGGAAGTGTTGTTTTCATATTTATAACAGAATGCCATATTAAAATTAAAAGATGAAAATCATTCTATACCATACATAAAAAGGCTTACCTGAAAATTTAAATGAAGAAGAATCTATACATAAAGACTCAGGTTTTCCCTTTAGCTTCTGATATAAAATGGTTTCAATTCTATCCCAAAATTTTGCTGCATTATTTTTAAAACAGGACTTAAACTTCAGCACAGCATGTATTATCACTTTCCCTTGGGCTCGGCTGCAGAACAGAAAGAGACAAATAAATTATGCTTTTATTACTGAGCCTCGATCATTCTTAGAGGAGTCATTTTATAATTTTGTTAAGTAGAGCTCCTGGCAGCTATTGCACTCTCAAGGGAGTGGAAATGGCACTTTGTGGACATGGTGAACAGTAAAGAGAGTGTGATTTAGAGTCAGGGAACTGAGTTTGTATTCTAGATTCACCATCTGCCAATTCCCTGACTACAGCAAGCTGTTCGCATTCTCTGTACTTACAAATTTCTTCATCTCTGTAATGGGGATAATAGTATTTCCTGGGCTATTGTACACACCATATAAAGTAATGTATATGGAGGTATTTTGTAAATCTCAGTGCTGTGCAAAATATACTTATTAATATAAATATGTCTTTGTATCAAAAATCCACTATGGACGTGCTATGTAGGGCTGATAGTAAATAACAAAATGAAACATAACAGGTGAGATGAGGGAATCGTTTATTATCTTGAGTGCTTTTTGTTTGTTTGGTTGGTTTTTGGTGGAGGCACAACTTGCAAGGGTGGGCCTGTTCTTGTCGTCTGTTGGAAATTGTGACTGAGCAAACACATCAGACTGGATTTGTTTTATTTGTAATTCTGACTTGAAGATGTAAATGTATAAATCAGAAGTTTTAAAAGGGGGGTGTTATTACTGACTTGATGGGATGTCTATTCTGCTCTATTCTCTGTTTGTCTACCTCCTCCCCTCTTCCCAGGCATTTGTCTACATTTGTATATTTGAAAATCCACAAAAACCTCAAAGTATGTGACTCAAGAGAGCTCTTGAAAACATCCACTTGCAAACCTTCATAATATCCATGAACAAAACAGAAACCATGGCTAAGATCCAAGGTTTTCTGAGTAATAATAAAGCTTTATTATTTCAATAGTATTTTTGCAGGATAATTCTAAATAATAGATTTGCTAACTTCTATATCACCCCTTTCTACTTTATGTTTTACCAGACACTCTTCCTTTGAGCACTATACATGTATTCTTTCCATTTCCTTTTGTACAGTATTAAGCATTTAGTAGTTGAATGTTAATTTATTAAGTATTCTCAGTTCTTTTGCTATTATGCCTGTGCAGTGCTAATATTTCTTCTGTGATATGTAGAGATGAACCCTTTATTTCTCATGGAATAGACAAGGACATGTTATATTGCTTTGTTTATTTTAAAGATTTTGTCCAACCATGAATGTCACTCTGAACTTTTCTCCTGGGTCAAATAACAATCTAAAACTAAACTAAATATAGACATATGTATTCTTAATCTGACATCATCAAGAGTCATATGATCCTCTTTTCTACCAAAAACATGAACTAAAAGTTATTTTGATGTTACCTTCGCTTGACCCATAAAATAATCTTTAGTTTTATATGACAAATGCTTTTAATTCTTTGCTACAGTATTTTCCTTTCCATTCCTGAAGTTTCAGTTCATTCATTCATTCATTCATTCAATGAATGTATATTGTCCAAGCAATATATCAGGCAGAGTTCTAGGGACCAGAGCTACATCAGTTATGAACATATAAGACCACAGGTGCCTTCTCCCATGCTACTAAGAGACACAGACAAACGGGAAAATGAAGAAATAAAATAATCTTCAAAATGAGTTCTATGAAGGAGACAGCAATGACTTGAAGATTAGAGGTGAGAACATTTTAGACAGCTTCAGGGAAGGCCTCTTTGAGGTGAGATCCTAATGACAACAAGGAGTGAGTCATGAGAAGAAATGGGGGAGGAATGTCCCAGAAAGAAGGAACATCAAGTACAAAGGCCCTGAGCAAGAGAGACTTAATACTTCCCTCAGTTTTATTAAAGTCTTCTTTCTGATTCTAGACCTCAATATCCCTTTCCTTATAGAGCATTTACTTTAGAAAAGTTATAAATTCTTTCTCTGCCTCTTTGAACTATAGGCAAACCTTTTAAAAGCCTCTTGCAGTTTGACAGCCCCAGAAATGTCTTTCTCAAGGACGCAAAAGCCATCTCTGAAATGTAACCATCAAAAGAGATAGAGACTCTATCTCTCAGTTTCTGTGAGACAGGTGGGGGCCTAACTTTGGTAGGCACTTTACTTACTCCAAATGGTAAAACTACCTCCTGTCATGACAATACGAGAACTTTACTTTTCCTTGGGCAAAACCAGTTAGCAAACACAGATGACCTAAGATACCCCATCACCCCAGCCTTTAAAAACATTATGGTCCTTTATTTCATGGGAGTTTTGAAGTGAGGTCAGAGAGAGGCAAGGCCAGATCAGGGAGGATCATGTGGACTGTATAAGGAATTTGGAATTTATGAGAGACTGTCAGAGGATATTAAGTAGGATGATATTGTGCTCTTCAAATTCACTTTGCTGTGTGGAGAATGGATTGTCATGGAATAGGAGTGAAAGCTAAAGTTGATGCGGTCATCTAGATATGACTACTTTGGTTCAAACTACAGCTTTATTATTTATTAAATGTGTGACCTCAGCAAGTCACTTAAACTACCTTTGCTTCAGTATTCTTATTTGTAAAATAAGAAACTGATCTGTACATATCATACAGGGTTGTTATCAGGTTAAATGATTTAATATCAATAAATTCTTGGGGGGCTACTGGTTAAGAGCCTGGATTATTTAAAAATAAACTGGGAAAATTAAACAGAAAAAGTTCTAGTTTTAGGGAGGGGAGATTCTAAAACATATTAACTTTCTTTAATTTGTGCTTGTAATTACTATTTTTTCATATCTATTGCAGGTTATCTGTTCCTAGGTTATCTGTGCCTCACCAGTGTTTGGATAAACATCGCTGCTAGAAAATAGCTATAGAATTGGATTTCTAGAGGGGCCAGTAAAGGAGAGGAGTGAAGCTGATAGGGTGCAAGTACATATGCACACATCATGGGAGTGTTGGGAATTGCCAGTGTGTGGCCTCAGTTTCAGTGCATTATTACCATGTGGGGATGTAGGCCCTGTAATGTCAGATCTCTTTTTATTTTTCAACACATTCTGAATATTATGTCTTTTATATGATATTTCTCAACTTTTACTTATTTTTTTATTTTTTAGAATTTCTAATATATTATGTTTTAATTCTGCCTGTCTTTCACTTATGCTCCTTTTAATTTCATATTCATGGATGTTATCAACTTTTATATTTAATCCATAACTCTAAGCTAGATTTGGCTCATATCTACTAGTTTGCACCTCCTAGGTCAGATATTCTATATGTGGCTCTCTTATCTTACCCATTCTTTTCTTCTGTTGAAATCATCTCCTGATTTTAGATTTGCTTTTTGACCTTGTGCCTTCAAATAAAATACACATACATTGAGCCTTTGCCTGAGACTCATAATCAGTTGGAATTCTTGGTTCTGGTTGGATAATTTTCCAAAAGATCTTGAATATCTTTTTTCACATTTGAAAATGCTAGTAGTTTTGAAGCCTCAAACTAAAATTTATTTCAACCTTTCAATTTATACCAAACAAATATATTCTGTTAAGTATGAGGCATGAAGGTAAAGGACAGAATTTTCTGCTCTGTGCCTCTTGGGCTATTTTACATACCTTACTTGGACAACATGAGATTTGACATACTGTCTTCTCAGTTTAGATCCATGAAATGTTTCATTTATCTGTTAAAAAATAAAATGAATAAAGACTAATGTTTCTTTAAAATTAAAAAAAAATTTTTTTATTGTGGAGAACTCCAAACATACACAATAGCAAATAAAAGAATGTAATGAACCCCGTGTACACATCATTCAACTTTACCAGCTACCATTAAATGGCTAAATTGTTTTATTTTATTACTACCTGCATGCCAATAGTTAATAAATCCTTAATATCATTGAATACATAATATTAAAATTTTCCTAGATTGTGACCCATTTAAGAAAAAGATGCATTCTTTCTCACCTTCTTCTTAACAGAAGACCATGGGGGAGGGAGAGGGGGAAGAAAAAAAGTTAGAGGGAGGGAGGCAAACCATAAGAGACTCTTAAATACTGAGAACAAACTGAGGGTTGATGGGGGGGGGGTGGGAGAGAGAGGAAAGTGGTGATGGGCACTGAGGAGAGCACTTGTTGGGATGAGCACTGGCTGTTGTATGGAAACCAATTTGACAATAAATTATATTTTAAAAAAAGAAAAAGAAAAAGATGAAATGAATACTAAACATGTCTTTTTGAAAATTATCTTTATATTAGCTAGGTTTATTCACAAATGTCTTCAAATCAATAAATTATGTGGTAAGGTAAGGCAAGAATATTTGTTTCCTAACAATAGCATGATAGGGAAGAATACAGTACCTATTTTGAAGAGGTGAATTCAAAGGACCAACTGATAGAGATTGCCTTCCGTGTTCAGCTTTCTATTGAATATCAGTGTCATAAAACTTAACAGAAATGTCCCCAAAGGTGAGATATTTCTTTCTTTTCTTTCTTTCTTTTTAACTATGGGCCCCCTTTCATGGCTGTACTACACACCATTTTCCCTGCTCTTTCAGGTATATGCTACTGATGGGTTTGAAGCAGGATATGTAAAAATCTCTCAGAAATTTTATATAAGAATCATTTTCTCAACTGTTCCTGATTTTAACCTAATGAGTGATTTCCCACAGCAGGACCTTCACAGGGCACCCAACAACAAATTTCACTGTCTATGGCTTTAACTTTGGCAAAGACAGGCCTTCAATATCACTGACTCAATATCGGTATCGCAAATATGTAGTTTACACTTTCCTTTTGTTACAAAGCAATTGGAATATGTTCATCTATTCAATAGATATCTATTGAAGTAAAACTATAAACAGATTAGATTTATATTTGGAAATTTAGTGGAGGGAACAGATAATAAGTAGACCAAGAAATAAATATATAAATATGATAATTTGAGATAGTGTTAGGTAATAAAAAGAATATAAAATAAAATAATGCTACAGAGTGATTCAGGGGACAATATTTGAATGATCCAATAAGTCCTTTTAGAACAGGTGACATTTGGGTGGGACCTGAAAGATGAAAAGTTGAGAATCAAAGGGAGATGATTATTTTAGACAGAGAGAAAACCAGGTGCTATGGTCCTAGGTAAGAATGAGATTGTTAAGTTTGAGGGGTAGAAAAAATTGTTGTGACTTAAGTAAAATGAGCAAGGGAGAGGGTATAAGTTGAGGTTGTCCAGGTAGGTGGGGCAAGATTACAGTCAGCCTTGTTGGCCATGGTAAGGAGTTTAGATGTTATTTCTAAATATAATCAATGAAGGAATCCTGGCAAGATGGTAACTAAATAATACAGCATTTCTCTTCTATTCTTAATTCCAACACATCTGTCTCTCCTGGGACCAAGTGGGGTGGGGTTTTATGGGGGCCCTGGAAGCAGGGCAGTGATGAGGAACTTTCTCTTCCAGGGGTCAAGGAAGAACCTAGAAAATAGTCTGAAAGCCCTGTGTAAGAATTGAATTGCAACAGACCCTGAGAAGAGCTTGGTCAACAAAAGTTTGTGGATAACCAGGTATAAAGCTGACATTAGACCATGTTTGTAGTGACCAAAGATGCTCCCCTGTTCTTGGGCAAGTGGTTTGATGTACGAGCATGACTGCCCTGTTTCGTATGGATAATTTTGGTACCTCACACATATCAGATATCATTTTGGTTGTCTATAATCTGATGCATTATATATGAAAAACACATAGAGTTTGTTTAAACATTTTTGAACATTTGATTGGCCATATGAAATTGATATAATCTGAAATTTGCTCAAGATTCTATATTTGCATGCTTTTCAATTATAGAACAGAAAAATCATAAAGAAGGTGGGAAACATACTTTCAGTGGGACCCTGAGTAAGTCAACGTTTTAGTGCCTCAGTTTCCTCATATAGAAAATGAGAACGTTGTGAGGAGTAAAGAAATGAAATTAATTAATTAAGGAGTAAAGTCCTTAGGCCAGTACTGATGGTTAATAAGGCTAATTACTATTGTTAAGGTACTGCCTCACTCTGATTTTTAGAATTTCTATTCACTATAATTGGGTATCATATCTGCTGCCCACAAAAAATAGGAAATGACAGAGATTTCATTTTGAGTTGTCCACTAGTTTTCTCCTACAAAAAATAGGAAATGACATAGAGATTTTTTCTTGAGTTGTCCACTAGAAAACCACATATCTAAACATGAAAATATTCCCTATGGAGGCCTAGTCTCTGTAGGTAATGCTTTACTACCATTCATAGTAAAGCAGCATTTCTTTATCCAATTTCTTTTTTCTTTTTAGAGTCTATCATCACAAGAATTATTTAATGAAAATCACAAGAAGAAGAACAGGTAATAGGTATTATAATAATGACTAATAGGTGAGTTTGATGAATGATACACAGCTCTATTTTGTGCTCTTATCACCACTATTGTGTTTATGAATGCTGTGTACAGTAATAATTATAATACACAGAGCATCATTGTATTAAACGAAAACAGAAAGGCATGTAAAAGCAGGCACTTTAACACATGTGGAGGAAAAAGTATGAGAACTATCTAGTAATTGTTTTATTTATTTATTTACTTACTTATTTTTTAAATAACGTTTATTTATTTATTTTGAGAGAAGAAGAGTGAGCGGAGAAAGAGGGAAGGGCAGAAAGAGAGGGAGAGAGAGAGAATTCCAAGCAGGCTCTGCTCTGTCAGCACAGAGCTGGATGCGGGCTTGATTTCATTAACTCTGAGGTCATGACCTGAGCAGAAACCATGAGTCAGAAGGTTAACTGACTGAGCCACCCAGGCGCCCCTGGTGACTGTTTTGATACAGGTGAGTTGGGTGGGGTTCCTGGGTGGCTCAGTTGGTTAAGTGTCTGACTTCAGCTCAAGTCATGATCTCATGGTTCCTGGGTTCAAGACCCATGTCAGGCTGTGTGCTGACAGCTTGGAGCCTGGGCCTGCTTCAGATTCTATGTCTCCCTCTCTCTCTGCCCCTCCCCCACTCACACTCTGTCTTTCTCTCTCTCTCTCTCTCAAAAATAAATAAACATTAAAAAAAATACAAATGAGTTAAAAACCGAGAATGAGGATTGCTAAAGGAGTCTGAAGCAAGGTGTCAGGATTGGTGGTTGATTGACCAACATGATATGATAATTGATAAAAACTAATAATTTTAGAATATTCATTTTGAGATAAACATAGGTTAATTGATTTGAATGATTTGATCTAAATTTATAGAAGAAAAGGTGATTTTCTTAGTTTGGGTATATTTTGAATTATTTTGAAGTTATATATTAACTTTGTTATGTTTATAATTTATTAAGAATATTAATGATGCTCTGCTTTAGGTATGTTTTTAGGTTATCTTTTTTTAAGGGCTTACAGAATAATAGGACTTTTGCTAAGATGATGATGTGTTTCATCTTATATGACGCCTACAACAATCCCATGATGTAGGTATTTGTCATATCATTTTTTACTTGAAGAAACTGAGATGTGAAGAGATTAAGTGATTTGTTTAAGTTTATGTAGCTGGTAAATGGCTAAACTTAGAATTGAACAAGGACTCTGCGTCCAATGCCTATTCTTAACCATTGTATTATATTGCCCCTTTGTTATTTCCTTTTTATCATAAAGCTACAGGAAAAGTGGGAATTTTCTTTCCCCATTTTTTATATACTAACTCTTAGTATAATGGTAAAGGCATACAAAGACTATTAAAGACTGAATTTATTAGAAACTTGGAGGTAGTGGGATGTTACGGAAAGAATGCAAGCTTCAGTCAGATCGAAGATGTCCTGTCAAGAATGCACTCAAAGAAATGGGAGGTGAATGATGCCACCCTGCTTTTGGCAGGATTTGGTTTGTTTGATAGAATTACTTGAGCTAATGAGAGTGTATCTATGTCCAAGGAGTAGTCAAGACTTTTCATTAGGTTTTTAGTCAGCTAAAGGTTAACTTAAAGCACACTCTTAAGTAGACATTTAAAATTTTTTACCACATTGAGGAGATACAAGATGATCTTTATTTTGGGTTATATGTTCTCTTCTACACTGGCCATTCTTCCTTGAAGCACTTCTTAGTTAAGGATCAGGAACAACATGTATTTGTTCAGGTATCTTGGAGGTAGGATATATTTTATTCATTTTTTAATACATTAGAAATACTCATTGACTATCTCTCATGTGTCAGGCATTTCTTAGTGTTCTCTAAATATGTCCCTCTTACATTTTTTTTTCCTGTACATGTTTTCTGACTGACTTTCTGAAAGGACTATATTAATCTAGAACTAAGATAGTAGTAAGAAATAGTATGAAATTATCAATCATTTCCAAGTTGGAAGATTATTATTAGGATTCTGGCACTTCTAGGAACATAACATTTAAAAGGGCAATGCACAGAAAAAAAATTTCAACTTACCAAAGATACTATCTTTTTATTTAGGTCCATATATTCTTGTGAATATGGTTTTTCAAACTTGCTGTCATAGTCAATATTATTGACTTTAAAGCTGATATGATAGTAGAAAGGTGTCTTTGCTGGAAAGGAGAGAAAAGAAAAGTTACACATTGTGTAACTACTTTTCATTCTTAAGAGAATCATGTGAAATATAATATTCTGATTAGATTGCAGGTAACTCAACATTTAAATAGTTTTGATTCCTAGTGATTGTTAAAATAACTTTGACAGAGCAATGTTTATTAACATAATCTAGCTCTATAACTTTACCCAAAGATTTATTCAGAATTTTTAATGTAAAATTTTAATGTGCCAGCTTTCAAGTTTGGATCCTCTGAAGATAAATATGTTACTATGAGAAATGATATTAATGCATAGGTAATTATCTTAGTTTTTGTGCTCTTCACATATCACAATTTAGGAAAATCAGCAGAGGCCTAGGTTTTATCATTTGTGAAGCACCTAGAAAGTTAAAATGAATAAAAGAGAAAGTAAAATGAAACATGACTTGTAAGCACTGCAAATTAAGTAAATAGAAGAAAGAAATCAAACTTAAAACTATAGAAAAGTAAAGCTGAGTTGAGTGTTAAACTGGACTATATTATTTTAATACATCAAATACAGTATAAATTAAATTTTTTTCTTTCAGCTTTTCTCAGGTCCTTTTGTACCTGTCCATTCCATAAACTAGGAGGGCACAATGAGAAAAGAGAGAAAGAGAAAGGGCTCAAACTATTTAAAAATTGAAGAAGAGGGAATACTTCCAAACTCATTTTATGAAGCCAACATTACTTTGACACTAAAGCCAGGTAAGGACACTACAAGAAAACAACAGACTAACATCCCTGATGAATATAGGTGCAAATATCCTCAACAAAATACTGAATTTAACAACACATTGAGAAGATCATACACCATGATCAAATGGAAATTATTCTTGGGATGCTAAGATGGTTTAATATACACAAATCAATAAATGTGATAAATGCATTAACAGAAGAAAAATAAAAATCATGATAATCTCAATAGATGAGGAAAAATAATTTGATAGAATATAGTACAACATCTTTCATGACGTAAAAACATTCAACACATAGATTCTAGAAGAAACATACATCAACATAGTAAAACTATATATGACAAATCATAGCCAACATCATATCTAATGGCGAAAGGTTAAAAGCTTTTGCTATAAGGTCAGGAATGAGGCAAGGATGCCCACTGTCTTCACTCTTATTCAACATAGTACTAGTAGTTATAGCTACAGCAATTGGGCAAGAGAAAGAAATAAAAGGCATCCAGATTGGAAAGGAAAAGGTAAAACTGTCATTATTTGCAGATGATGCGATATAGAAAATCCTATAGATTCCAAAAAAAATTACTAGAACTAATCGAGTTCTGGAAATTTGCAAGATAGAAAATCAACATACTTTAAGCAGTTGTGTTTCTATACAGTAACAATGAAATGTCTGAAATAATATATGTTATGGTGGTAATCATTTCAACTCAATATGGTGTATCAAATTAATTCATTGTACACCTTCAGCTACACAATGTTATGTATCAACTATATCTCAATAAAGCTGGAAAAGAAAATTCTGAAGACCATAGTATTTTTGTTGTTATATATTTTTATTCATAAATACTCTATGACTTTTTATTTTTCTATTAGACTATCAAGATTGAGAATCTATGATATTGAGGCAATGTTAGGTTATATTAACTTCTTAAACTACTAAATGAATTTCAAACGCTAAAGAGGAAAGCCGTTATCTAGCTCTGGTATCGTGTAAGACACCAAACCCCTAATTAGAAGGTAGAGTGGTATACTAGGTGTTGCTGTTGACATTCAGAAGAACCAGCAGACTATCATAATAAAAAATAAGTTCCTCTCCTTCAAATGTAACCTAGACCTTGAGCAACAAAACACATTTATGACCTAGAATTTCTTCTAAGTGTTATTTTCATTGTTCTTTTCCTTCCTAGAAGAGTCATATTTTTCAAATAATCAGGACACACTCTGAGCTAGGGTTTAGGGCTCCAGGGAGGACTCGATCCTGACTGATTCACCTCTTTGTATTTTTATTAAAACATGTTTTAAATCTCCTAGTGATTTTTAAAAACTGAGATATAATTGACATATAACATCATATTAGTTTCAGGCATACAACATAATGGTTTGATATATGTATATCAAGTATAAATATATACACATATATTTATATATATTATATATGCATACATATTATATATATTATGTATATACGTATATATTTATATCACACAGTAAGTCTGGTTAACATCTACTCAAGTGATTTTTATGCACATTAAAGCTTGAGAAGCAAGGCTTGGGTAAGTAGCTCTCAGCCTGGGTTTCCAATTAGGATCACAGGTGGAGTTTTAGGAATTGTCATCACTTGTGCCCTTTCTCACAGTCTGTCTATTCTGGGTGGGAGCATCAATGTTGTAATTAAGTTTTCCAGGTGATCCTAAGGTGAGGCCAGGGTTAAGTATGAGGGCCGCTGAGTATATTTCTGAGAGTTGAGTTCAGCCTTTGGTTCAAGGGGAGGTAATAGGGTCTGTTCTACCTGGATTTGGTGGGGGCAGGTCAGTGTAGCCTGTATTATCCATGCTGTAAGAGAATTTTGGGGCATCTGTAGGAAGGGAAGTTCCCTGAAGATAGGGCAAGGAGAGACTCCATGTAGGAACTTACTACTTCTGAAGCTCTCCTGAGAGAAAGGACTCAAAAGGGGTCTTTCTTGTATTTCAAGGCCCTTCTCTCTGGCTGTGGTGGTAGCAGGTGAAGGGTCTGTGCCGAAGCCTTTAAAGGAATATTCTCAAGATGCGATGTAATTTCTCTACATAACCTCACCGAAGGAAGAAACACAGCAAAGGAAGAGGAAAGGACAGAAATGGAAGGTTCTCAGGTAAGTATTATTTCCTGGGTCAGGGCCCGTATCTACATTTCCTCCTGCAAGGCCATGGTTTTAGAACATGCAGACATTTACTTCTATACCTCTCATGTTCCTGCCTAATAAGTTTGTTTCAACTACTTTTTTTCCATGTCTTCCTATGGCAGTCAAGTTTAGCTCCTTCTCCCCTATAGCCCAGAGCCCTCTCTCCATGTAGACTTCCCCTTTCTCCATTCAGACTTCTGATATTCCTTAAGCAATTCCTACTATGAATTACTGACCTGCAACTACTGAAAACGTTCCCTTTGGAATAGATCAACTTGGGAAGGTGTGGATATCCATGAGTCTTATGGGGGATGAGGTGGGTCCTGGGATATTAGTGAAGAAGGAGAATAGTGTTTAGGTCTCCTCCATGCTCTGTCAGCTCTTTGTGGACCAGGATTAAGAAAATGCATATCTAAACAGGATGGTATTAATGGCCCAGAAAAACTGAGAAATTTCTGTAGAAGAGTAGTTAGAAGAGACATGCTCTCCAAAATGCTTAAAGAAAGCTTACTTAAATACACAATTAGAAATTATAGAAAATGGGCACTTTATATGGCTTGACATTTGAATAAAACTGATATTTTTATGATTAGATTTAAATTATAATTTACCTGTTTTTCTGGCCAGTAAGAAAACAGCAGTTATTATGTGTCCTTTGGCATATATTAGGCACCTGATATTAATTTGCCCCATTACAGCTGATGTTAACTTCATTCACTTGGTTCAGTTGCTCTCTGCCAGATTCCTTCTAATGTGATTCTAAGGTACAGCCAGGATTAAAATTCATTGCTCTGGATTAGGAGTCAGCAAACTATGAAATCTAGCCTACTACCTGGTTTTGTGTAGCCTGTGAACAAAGAAAGGTCTTTACTTTTTTTAAAAGTTGGAGAGTCAAAAGAATAATATTTTGTGACATGTGAAAATTATATGAAATTCAAATTTTAGTGTTTATGAATAAAGTTTTATTGGGAAGCACTACATTTATTTATGTATTGTCTACTCTAGCATAGCAATAGACTCAGGTAGTTGTAATAGAGGCTATAATGGCTCATCAGGAGGAAAGTATTTACTTTCTGGCCCTTTGTTGGAAAATTGTGCTGACCCTGCTCAACACTTTTAGTTCAAGAGTAGTGTGATGCTCTAGCAACTCTCCTCCATTACTACTATATCTCCATTATAGCACCTAGCCTAGTATTTGCCATTAAATACATAGTAGTCACCCAGTGAATGCTTGTTGAATTGAATCTGGGTAATTTCAGTTGCCTTTTTTCTTTTTTATTATCTATCTCTTAAAAAGTTAACGAAACAGAAAACACAACATTATCATTATATAGAGTCATGGGAAGCAGACAAAGATAGGTATCCTGGGGTGAATATTTGTGTGGGGCTTTGGTTTTTCCAGCTGTCTTTCCAGTTTTTGTGAGGAGATGGCTCATTGCTTTCAGGTTTGGAGTCTGGCGTAGTGAACTAGAAAATATTCAAATGGTACTGAAAGCTTCATCCAAAAGAGAAGCATCGTAAGGCTGCCTCTATATGATGCCATGCCAGAGCATCTGCATAAAAAGTTTAAAATTTGGTTCACCGGACTGAGATTTGGTTTATTTACTGACAAATCCTTTTCTTAAAAGGATCATTCGATTCATTTAATGTTTTAGCTCATGCAAGATATTGTGGCATCAGGTATATGAACTTAAGGTGAAAAACCAATGACTTTTAAAAAGATAAGCCCTATCAAAGTACTTAACACAGTCTCAGGAGGTTCTATTCTTGTTCCCACAGGCTTACTATGACTTGAGAAAACTTACATTGTTAACAAAACTTACCTATTCTGATGCAGAGGTACTTAATCAGGAATATTTTCCTTTTTAGAAGTTTTTATAAGTCACTAAAGTTTATGATTTCTGGAAATATGTATGACTAACTCTAAGAGTGAGATCATAAATATATTAGAATTCATATTCCTTTTCACATAGGTAGATTCTTCTAGGCCTACTGAACATATCAGTATAGAATTTTGCTTTAGAATAAATTGCAAATGGTGATTACGCACACACACACACACACACACACACACACACACACACACACAAATATATATACTGGCATTACAAACAAGTATAATTTAGTAACCATAAAAACAATTTTGTTTTTAAATTCTTTAGTAACAAATAGTATTATGGTCACCATAAACCACAAAACATGGTCTCAATTCAGAAATTAAAATGCCCAGGTCTGCTTTTAAATCACAGTTTGAACTTGATGTAAAGTTTTTTTCCCCCTCTTACCAAGCTCTTTACTCACCCAGTCCTGTTATTCTTCCTTTCCCACTTCATTAACTGGATGTGGACCTCTCTAGGTCCTTACTTGAATGGTTAAGAATTTGTCATCTACTTTAGTGCTCTAAGAACTTAGTACATATTTAAAACGAGTTTCCTTCTAGGTTTTTCTGAAATTGGTTTCTCTTTCAAAGCTCATTTCTCAGCTTGACATGAGAGGGAAAACATCTATTATTCATGTATTGGGGAGGTCTTCATAGTATGAAAACTTTACAGCATACCTATCTCCAAAGATAACCTCTTTAAATATCTTTTCTTCTCTCTAGTTTCTGGCACTTTTGTGCTTTTGATGAAAGGCAGCAGGTTCTGTGTCTATGTCTTGAGTGAGCAAATCTTATTCAAGGATTTATGAGCATATGCCATGACTCTGACTCTTGGCCTGGCTTTGGTAGCAGCTGGCATTGCAATCTACCAAGGATCATGTTCACACAGTCTGTGTCTAGGAAGGGTGTGTATGGAAGATGAAGTATAGCAGTAGAAACAATTTCTGGGGAGAGGGCCTCTTTACTCCACTGTGTACAACTCTATTTTCTCCATGGAAATTTTTTTTACCTTATAAACTGAAATGGTTGTTTACTTAGACAGTTTTTTCCTAAGTGTGTTTTTTCAGAAAATACTATTCTGTTCTAAAGCAGTGGTACCCAATTTATGAGCCATGAATTACATAGGATAGCAGCATGGTGATAACAGAAGATGGTTCTAGGGAAAAATATTTATGTATACACCAGCCATTGTTCTAGACTTAAAAAATGATGATTCTTGTACATATTACTGATTATCAGACATAGGTGGATGTAGTTAATTAAATGCAAGTTAATTTTAAAAGAATTGCTAAATTTATAGTTGTCTTTATTATGTCAACAAAGTATTCTCTTGTGCGAATGTAAAAAAATATTTTTCTATAAAAAGGTCCTCATTCTTGAAGAGGTTAGGAAATAGTTAAAGAAAGTGACAAGAACAGCACATGGCAAATTTTGTATAAAGTTCTGTATTTAAGAAAGATTGATCTTGAGGATCCCATATTTTTTTCCTATTTTATGCAAAGTTAATAAAAATTTGTATTTGTATTGACTTTTTAAATTACATTCCTCAATAGTAGGGGATATTATACTTTTTTAGGAAGAATTTTATGAGAAGAAAATATTCCATGAGGGAAATATTATAGGCTTTGAAACAAAATAGCTTAGAATCCCACAGTGTAGGAGCTTTTATGTTTGTTAACTCATCAATTATCTCTTCAGAAAGTTATAAGTTCAACAGAGGGAGGAACTGTGGCTTATTCATCAACATATTCCCAGAACCCAAATGTTTAGCAGGAATTAAAAAAAGAATACACCAAATCTCTGCATTTAGAATATCCTGAGCCAAAAGTCGCTAAAGAACAGTTTTTAGTAAATGCTTAATAGCATTTACTTACTTAAAGCATTTACTTACTTAAAGCATTTACTTACTTACTTACTTAAGAAATTCTCTCTGCTACATAACTTTGTCTGACTTCTTTCCTTCCTCCATTCTCAAAATTCATAATTTTCCCAATAATGGAATCAATAATTCTGTGTGATTAGTAAGTCAGACACAGTGACTACTTACCATAAGTGGCAAAGTAAACAATGAGTCCGATGATTACTGCAGCAATAATCAGCATTAAGATACCCAGGGTAATCTTTCCACATGTTGTGAGTTTCATTTTTGTGTTTGGCTCTGTTCCTCTGAATAGAAAGGTACAGGAAAAGCAAGTGTTAATATGAGCAAGATATAGGACACTCTAAGAAATAGTATGGACTTGACATTAAGTATAAAAATGGATTCTTTTATTTTATGGATTCAATGGACTGCTGAACTTGGAAAATAACATGTAGAACTAGTAGATATAATATTTGGACTGCTTATTTTTCAGCACATATGAATAATAATGGTAATCCTAAAATATTCATTTAGCAAATATTTATAGATGTTCTATGGACTAGGCATAGTAACGGGAACAAAGATCTCTTTCCTTATGGAGATTACATTTTACTGAGGAGAGATAACCAACGTAGAGTATGATTAATAAATAAGATATATAACTGCTAGAAAGATCTTAAGTGCTATAGGAAAAGTAGAGCTAGTTAAAGATCAGAAATGTGGGAGGGTATGTGAGACGGTAGTGGCAGGATGTGGTATTAGAGTGGTCATGTTAGGTCTACTGAGAAAGTAAAGTTCGAGTAGACTTGAACAGATGATGTTGTTGGCGATACAGGTTTCTGGAGTGTCCCAGGCAGATGGAACAACTTTGCAAAGGCTATGAGAGTAGGATATTCCTGGAAGGGCATGTTAGGAGGGCACTGTGACTGACTCAGCAAATGAGGATAATAGTAGTAAGAAAGTAATTCTGAAAAGTTCCAAGGCCCACATCATATGTGGGTCATTGTAATAATTTTGGCTTTTTATCTGAGTGAAATGTGAGCTTTGGGCAGAACAATATGATCTGATTTAATTTCCTTTAAAAATGTTTATTTACTTTTGAGAGAGAGAGAGAGAGGACACAAGCAGGGGAGGGACAGAGAGAGAGGGAGACACAGAAACTGAGGCAGACTCCAGGCTCTGAACTGTCAACTCAGAGCCTGATCCAGGGCTCGAACCCATGAATCCTGTGATCATGACCTGAGCCAAAGTTGGACACTTAACTGACTGAGCCACCCAGGTGCTCCAATCTGATTTAATTTATTAATGGGATCCCTTTGACTGCTTTGTGGAAAGTAAATTATAAAGGGCAAGGATGAAAGCAGAATGATAAGATAGGAAATGATTATAATAATTCAAGCACAATTTGATGTTGGTTTGGACCAGAGTGGTAGAGGTGGAAGAAATGAAAAGGGGTTGAATTTGGATATGTTTTGAGTATAGAGTTGGTAGGAGTTATGGATACATTGGTGTGGAATATGAGTAGAAAAAAGATGTCAGAGATGGTTTTCAGTTCTTTAGCTTGATGAGGGAGTTATCCTCAACTAAAGTGGGAAGTCTGCTGATCTATCAAGTTTTGAGGGGATGAATATGGGTTCACTTTTGTTCATTTTGTGTTTTAGATGTCCCCTAGTCAACCAAATGGAGATGTAGGTTGGATATCCAAGTCTGGAGTTTGAGATAGAAGTTTGGGCTAGTAATATAAATTTAGGATTCTTCAACATATAGGTTAGTATCTGAGACTAGAAGGGATTACCAAGGGAGTAAGTATAGATAGAGAAAACCAGGACATGGTCACTAGAGCACTCTCATATTAAGAAATTAGGGAGAAGAGGAAGACCAAACAAAGGAGACTGAGAGGGGCAATTAACAAGGGTAGGAGGAAAAGCAAGAGAAAGTGGAGTCCTGGGAGCCAAAAGAAGTGTATCAGGCATAAGGAAGGAGGTTAACTGTGTCAAATGTTCCTGACAGCTCAGGATGAGGAAATGATCACTGAAAATGGACCATTGGATGAGCATTATCGAGGTAATTGATGACCTTGATGCATGAAGTTTTAGGAGTGGAAGGGGAAGAGAATGGTTAGAGGTGGTTTCAAAAGAGAATGGAAGTAAAATGACTAGAGACAATGACCACTGACCATTCTTTAAAAGATTTTACTGAAAAAGGTGATAAAGAAATGGGACTATACACAGTGAAGGAAATGGGATCAAGAGAAATTGTATTTTATCATGGGAAACTTTGAATATGCCTAAAAACAGAACAGTTTAATAAACCTCCATATATCCATCACATAGATTTAAGAACTGTGAACATTTTACAATATTTCATTTGTTTTTGAAACGTTTTAAAGTGGTTATAGAAAAGTAATTACATCATGACATTCATCCCTAAATATTTTCTTTATAAAAAAATAAAGGTATTAAAAAACATGACCATTGTAATACCTAATGAAATTACCAATAATTCCTCAGGCTCTAATACCAAGTTCATATTCAAATACCTCTAAGTTGTCCTCAAAATGTCTTCTACAATTTGTTGTTGTTGTTGAACAAAAATCAAATCAAAATCTTCACATTGCATTTGGTTATTAACTTCTTATCTTTTAAAATCTAAAACAGCTTCCATACTCTGCCCTCATTTAAAAATTTTTCATGACATTGATTTACCGAAGGCACTGGGTCAGTTGTCTTATAGAGTACCTCAGAAGAAGAGAAGTTTGTGTATTTGTGTTTTAAAAGTTTTTAATTAAACATTTTATTTTGTGACAATTAGACTCATATGTTGTAAGAAATACAAAGGGATCTCTTGTACATTTTACGAGTTTTCCTCAGGTAACAAATTGCAAAACTATAGTACAGTATCACAATTGGGGTATTTAGACTCATATAGTCAAGATACCTAACATTTCCATCACAAGGGTCCCTTGTGTTGCCTTTTTATAGCCACACCCACTTGCCTTAGGTCCCCTTACCTTCCTTAACCCTTCGCAACCACTAGTCTCTTCTCCTTTTCTATAATTTTGTCATGTCATGAATGTTGTATAATTGGAGTTCTACAATATGCAACTTTTTGGTTTTTGCTTTTTTTCACTCAGCAAAATGCTCTGACAATTCATTCGGGTTGTTGCATATATCAATAGTACTTTAAAACAATTTTTTTAATTGCTGAGATGTATACTAACACTATTGGATATGTCATTGCAAATATCTTCTCATTCCACAGGTTGCCTTTTAGTTTTATTGATTCCTTCACTGTACAGAAGTTTTTGTTTTGATATAGTGCCAGTAGTTTATTTTTGCTTTTGTTTTCCTTGACTTAGGAGACATATCTAGAGAGATGTTGCTATGTCCAGTGTCAGAGACATTCCTGCTTGTGCTCTCTTCTAGGATTTTTATGGTTTCAGGTCTCACATTTAGATCCTTAATCCATCTTGAGTTTATTTTTGTGTATGGTGTAAGAAAGTGGTCCACTTTCATTCTTTTGGATGTAGCTGCCATTTTTCCCAACACCATTTGTTGAAGAGACTGTCTTTTTCCCATTACATATTCTTGTCTCCTTTGTTAAAGATTAATTGACCATATAATTATGGGTTTATTTCTGGGCTCTCTATTCTGTTCCATTGATCTACATGTTTATTTTTGTGCCAGTACCATGTTTCATTCAGCCAGCTTTGTAGAACATTTGAAATGTGGGATTATGATACCTCCTGCTTTGTTTTTCTTTCTCAAGGTTGCTTTGGCTATTCAGGGTCTTTTGTGGTTCCATATTTTAGTCCAAATTTTAGGACTCTTTGTCCTAGTTTTGTGAAATTGTTGTTGGTATTTTGAAAGGGATTGCATTAAATCTGTAGTTTCCTTTGGGTACTATGGACATTTTAACCATATTTATTCTCCAAATCCATGAGCATTTAATATCTTTCCATTTGTATCATCTTCAGTTTCTTTCATCAATGTTTTATAGCTTTCAGAATTACAGGTCTTTCACCTCTTTGGTTAAGTTTATTCCTAGGTATTATTTTTGGTGCAATTGTAAGTGGCCTATATTGTTATTATTTATTTAATGTTTATTTTTGAGAGAGAGACAGAGCTTGAGTGAGGGTGGGGGGCAGAGAGAAATGGAGAAACAGAATTTGAAGCAGACTCCAGGCTCTGAGCTGTCAGCACAGAGCCTGATGCATGGCTCAAACTCATAAACTGTGAGATCCTGATCTAAGCTGAAATCAGACGCTTAACTGACTGAACCACCCAGGTGCCCCTGCCTATATTGTTATTTTGAAGTGAGTTTCTTGCAGACAACATATGATTGGGTTATGATTTTTAATCTATTTTGTTAATATCTGTCTTTTTACTGGTATATTTAGATAATTTACATTTAGGGTAACTATGAGTATTTTAGGGTTAAAGTCTGCCTTTTTAATACATTAATACCTTTTAATGCCTTTTTTTTTTAATTTTTTTTTTCAACGTTTATTTATTTTTGGGACAGAGAGAGACAGAGCATGAACGGGCCAGGGGCAGAGAGAGAGGGAGACACAGAATCGGAAACAGGCTCCAGGCTCTGAGCCATCAGCCCAGAGCCTGACGCGGGGCTCGAACTCACAGACCGCAAGATCGTGACCTGGCTGAAGTCAGACGCTTAACCGACTGCGCCACCCAGGCGCCCCTTTTTTAATGCCTTTTAATACCTGCCTTTTTAATACCTTTAATACCTGCCTTTTAATACCTTTTTAATCCAAACAGTTTTAAAAAGCTCTAGGAGATTATTCATCATTATTCATAGACTCATGAATGTTAGAGGCATGAGATGACATACACAATTTGGAAACAATAGTTAGACTGAGTAAGAGAATAACAGTAATAAAAGCTTTTAAAATAAGCTATCAAATTATTTATGAATTGGGAGGCAACTTTATTCTAATGCATCCATGTTTCAATATTGTTAAATGTTTTTCTTTGGCACACACAGAATGTGTGTGGAGGAAATGCCTTTTTAGAAATTAAGTAGTTTATTGTACTCATGTTTATTAAGTATGTTCTATGTGCCAAACATTGTGCTAGGCAAGGGATATACATTGATGAACAAAATCACTAATAAATGTGAACTGCAGGAACTGTAAAATATTAGTTTTGTTTTACATACTTTATGCTATATGCTTGTTTGCAATATACTGGTAGTACTAGTTTGCAAGGGCTGGTTAACAAAGGACCACAGACTGGGTGGCTTCAACAACAGAAATTTATTTTCTCACAGTTCTGGAGAATGGAAGTCTGAGATAAATTTGTTGGCAGATTCTGAGGCCTCTCTCCTTGGCTTATAGATGACTGGTTTTCTCTTGTGTCTTCATATGGTCTTCCCTCTGTACATATGTGTGTCCTAATTTTTTTTTTTCTGGCTTAAACAGAAAAATTTATTTCCTCACAGTTTTAGATGCCAGACGGCTGAGATCAAAGTGTTGGCAGAATTGGTTTCTCCTGAGGTTTCCCGCCTTGGCTGGTAGATGGCCATGGTTTTCACATTCACATGGTCTTTTATCTGTGTGTATGTCTGTGTCCAAATTTCCTTTTCTTATAAGGATACCAGTCACATTGGATTGAGGCCCATCTTAATGACTTCCTTACAACTTAATTACCACTCCAGAGACCCTATCTCCAAATACAGTCAGATTCTGAGGTACTAGGGGTTAAGATTTTGACGTATGAATTTTGAAGGGACACAATTCAGTCAATAATGTTTTGGATTATATTATGTACTTGATGTTATATATTTAGTATTTTATATACTTTTTGTTTTTACCCTTGTGTATAATATTCTATGTATGCTTATGTTTGTGTGTATGTGTGTTTCATATATTTATATCAATATGCATTGAAATGACCATACTAAATCCTGATTAGTTTGAAATACCTACATTGATTTTATTTTTGCTGGAAAAAAGAATCAAATACCTATCAAAAATTTATTTTTTTAGTTAGTTAATGTCATTCCCTGAATAGGTGATACTTCCTAAAGAGATAATATTAACTAGATATCCAATGCAGGTGAAATTTCCAAGCCTCATGTTTTTAGAAGTTTCATTTTACTTAAAAACCACTTTGACCATTTAAATATATTCAGTCTAAATTAGGTTTTCACCTTGCACATAAAAATCTATATCTTAATATTTCTATGAAAGTATGATGCTCATGAGCAGTTTTGGTTCATAATAAAATAAAATAAAAATCCCTAAAAGACACTACACCATGGAAAATGTTTCCTTCTAAGTATCTACAATCTGACCAACTGACTGAGTCTAGAATAGTGCTTAAAATTTGGGGGAAGAGATAAATGACTAAATTATATGGTAAAACCTGATAGCTTAATTTCCATAGATGAGTATGTTATCCTAAAGCATCTTCCTTCATACCTGCATATATATCTGTATATTTTACTCAACACAGCTTGCCATGGAATAAACTTTAATGAAAATGTGTTAATTGCAGTATGAAATTGGTTGCAAAAAGTTGGAGTATATTTTCTATTCATCTCACTGTGCCCTTCTAATAGATTGAACTATCTAAAAACTGCTGCTTTTGTAGGTTAAAAAAATGGATATTGGTAATTGTATAATAATTGAACCTATAGATACACAGATATGCTTTATTTGTTGTTTCCTCTTGTTAGTCTATAAGCTGATATAAAAAGTGATTCTTGTAAACAAGAATTTGTTTACTAGGGAGATTGACTTGAAACTCCTCTCAGTGTAAAGTTCCTAAAATGAGAGACATGTAGTCTTTTAGAACTGGAAGGGACTTTACAAATACCCACACTTGTTTCCTAATTTTAAAGAGGGCATGTAAGACAGTATTTTCTCTTCAGGACCCTTCAAACCTAGGGAAGATAAGCATTCCAGGTAGATATTTGTCCTTTGATTATCAGCATATTTAGGGTTAGAGTTAAGATGAGGGTTCTTTTCTGATCTCTAGAAGAAGTTTCCCCTGTGCATGTGTATGTATTCCTCAATTCAAAAGGAAAATTAAACTTTGTCAATATCCAGTTCATTTAAGTATTCTTCTAAAAAACAATGCCAGATATACAAATTCCATTTTCTCTAAGTGTTATTATTATGTTATTATTATTTGGAATGTTGGTTGAAAATAGACTACCTATTTGACAGAAATTAGGTCTTGGGTGTAGTTACCATGAGCAATAGAAAACTTGTTTTGATTTCAGCAGCATGCCTTAATTTTTTCAAAGTGTTTTATTTATTCACTAAGTGTGTCCTAAAGCTATTCAGGTATAACAACAAAATGGTAATGATATTGAGGATTATTTAGCGATTTCAGAAAAAGTGGCTTTCTGGTGAGTTGTACTCTAAAAATTATTAATTCTTTGAATGGCTGAAACCAGAGTATGTCTACACATTATTTCTCACATACTGTTTATGGAGCATAAGGAGTTGGTGAGTTAACATGGGCATAAAACACATTAGAACCAAGATTAAACATTTTTACTAGACTTTTTGTTAACTCATGAGGATGAACAGCAACAATTTGGAAATCGTTTCAGGGATTCCCTTATAGCTAATTAAGCTAAATATGAATGTGAATATGTATGACTGTTTCTTAAAGCTGTTTATTGTGAAGTTACATCCTGCACAATCTTAAGCTGTTCACCTAGAATCTAGATGTTGGCAAGATAGTGCAACCAGAAAAGTTGTCCAAAGATTATATCAAAAATATGGGCCAGGCTCAAGGGGTTTATCAAAGCCTCTTGTTAGAGTATAGACCAATGCGTATGTGAACATTTATCTTTGTTTTAATCTGATTAGCTTAAGAATCAAAACACAAAAATTATTTGTTCATCTGTGTGTACCATGGAACCAGTCAGGCCATTTGTTTGATTTTTCAGGCCAACTGCTATCTGAGCATATGGCATAGCTAATGGGAAAAAGTTAAATCCCCTGTTCTTGTTTCCCGCTAAAATTTTAAATCACACCAGCAAAAATGTCTAGCAGTGAAGCATTGTGATGTTTCAATAATTAAAAATTAATACTTAAAACTTTTGTCTGCCACATCCTGAAGGTAAAATAGCCTATTGTGAACATAAGTATTAATGTCTCTATTATCGACATACATCATTAGAAATAGATACGTATAGCTATCTTGTATTCTTTCAATTTTCAAAATGAAATTCTTTCTAAAAGTAAAATGCCCCAGTTTTACTTCAACAGTTTCAGCATACTTTTCATGAATGCTTTAGTTTTGCTGGAATGATGTCTCACAAAAATTAGCAAGATCAATGGATTCTAATGATTAAAATGTATCACTTTTTTATTTTTTATATGAAATTTATTGTCAAATTGGTTTTCATACAACACCCAGTGCTCATCCCAACAGGTGCCCTCCTCAATGCCCATCATCCACTTTCCCCTCCCCCCCACTCCCCATCAACCCTCATTTGTTCTCAGTATTTAAGAGTCTCTTATGGTTTGCCTCCTTCCCTCTCTGTAACTTTTTTCTCCCCCTTCCCCTCTCCCCTGGTCTTCTGTTGAGTTTCTCAGGATCCACATATGAATGAAAACACATGGTATCTGTCTTTCTCTGCCTGACTTATTTCACTTAGCATAACACTCTCTGGTTCCATCCATGTTACTACAAATGGCCAGATTTCATTCTTTCTCACTGCCAAGTAGTATTCCATTGTATATATAAACCATATCTTCTTTATCCATTCGTCAGTTGATGGACATTTAGGCTCTTTCCATAATTTGGCTATTGTTGAAAGTGCTGCTATAAACATTGGGGTACAAATGCCCCTATGCATCAGCACTCCTGTATCCCTTGGGTAAATTCCTAGCAGTGTTATTACTGGGTCATAGGGTAGATCTATTTTTAATTTTTTGAGGAACCTCCTCATTGTTCTCCAGAGCGGCTGCACCAGTTTGCATTCCCACCAACAGTGCAAGAGGGTTCCCATTTCTCCACACCCTCTCCAGCATCTATAGTCTCCTGATTTGTCAATCTTAATCATCCTTGTTTTTCTTTCATGTGGGATATATATTGCTCCTATTTTTATAAAAAGGTTATTTTTAAAAATAATTTTAGGATACACATGAAATTACTTTAACTAATTTGGTCCCTTCAGAGAATTTCCCTGAGGAGCAATGGCAAACCCCCCTGCCTCCCATCTGCCTTCAGCCTACCTGTGCTGCAGCGGTGTCCATACGTGCTGTCTCTGAGGATCCTGTCTCTGCGCCATCTTGTCTTCCAGTGCTGTGTGGGGCAGTCATTCTCTACCTATTTAGCTTACGAAATCCTGTAACTTTTATGTTTTATGATAATGATCATACTTAGCACTCCTACAAACGCCTCATCTTCAAAGCGCTTTCTGAACATTTACTAATTAATTTTATATTAGTAAGACATGAGCTCTGTATATGCTGCTCCATAAATAATCCTATGACCCAAGTGAAGGCGAAATTTAAGACTCTCTTTTGTTGTGACTGAGGAACAATAGGGTCACCTGCTTTGAGAAGGACAGTGAGTCTTTACTCACTGTTGCATTTTGTGAATTTGGAGATGAGTGGCTACTTCTTCTCACTAAAATCCACTTCCAAAGATGTGGGGATTTCTTTATTGCTTTTTGGCAGAAGGCTAATAGCTCTCCAACTTCTAACCCTCCATTAGGATCTGAATGCTGTCCAGTTTATAATTGTCTTGCCTCCGTCAACCCATATATCATCCTTTCATGAATTCCTCCATGAAATTTTTACTGCTATTCTAATACTAGCACACATTAAAACACTTTCATTCCCTGAAAATCCAAAGGGTGCTGATTTTATTTTTATTAAAAATAGATATGGATTTAACCAGTAATCTTCCAAGTTTTGGATAGCATTCTGGTTCAGCAGCCAATTTAGATCTTGGTGTGGAGACTAGATAGGACACATCCTAATGTTTAACCACCCGGAAGAGAAAATTTGCCAGAGGCCAGGGACCAGCAGTAAGGGAGAAACTAGTTATTCTGGAAAAAAGTCTTCCTTGGGTAACAGGTTTTTGTTAAAGAGACTCAACCTTATTATATGATAAAGCAGAATCATTGTTCTACCTATACTATCTCCTTTCTTCCCAAACATGTAAAGGGAAAGATAATCGGAGAAGTCATATTTGCATTAGAATGAAAATGAACAATAATGATAGTTCTTGTATCAGTTATTAATAGGACTTCGAGCAGATATATTTACTTTAAAATTTTCCATTTTAATTGTATTTGAGTGTTCCAGACTCTATGCCTTTGCCTATGTCCTCAAAATTTCCGGTATGTTCTTCTCACTCACATTTGTCTTTGTAAATCCTACTCATTCTTTAAGGTTAGCTCAATCCTTACTTTTTCCATGTGGACTTCTCAAATTTACTGCTCTATCACCTGAAGCTCACAATCTCCTGGGATCTCACACATTGCAGAGTTATCATGATGGTTAAGCACTTAAGTGAGAGATTTCACAGTGTACTGAGGTAGAGAGACCCTAAAGTAGTTTTGCTGAGTTTGGTGCTGACTGAGAGCGGTGGCAGACAGCGGTCCATTTATTCTGTGCTTCTAAGAAGTGTGCAGAAAATGTGTGAGAAAGCTGGTTGACCTGTTGGAAAACTGTGCCAGCAGTTAGTAGCATGATTTGTTGAGGCTGAATCAGAGACAAAATGGGACCCCAGACCTCTGAGAGGACAGGTGTGGAGGGTTGATAATGCCTGCGGACCAAATGGGCCAATGTGTCTGTTTGGAAAGGACAGTCTAGACAATAACTGTAGATCAGCCCCTCAGTCCCCATTCTTTGACCTTATGTAAGCTGGGATACCTAAAACTTAGATAAAGAGAAAGAATATGGTAACTTGCCTGAGAAAACCCCAAACTATCTAGGAAAACCATGGATTGATGAAATCTAATAAGAATAGAGTGTACAGTAACCACCATTAGGCAGAATGGGGGCTTGAAAGAGAGACGTGATAAAATTACTTTTTGTGGGAGGCATACTTCAGTTTATTGCATGAAAATGTATCAGCTGGAGTAGCAAATTTGTGTGAGCTTTAAAGTTGGGGAGCATTTTAAGTTATACAGAAAAGAAGTTTTAAGAAAAGTTTTAGTTTTTAAGCAATGGGATGTTTAGAAGTATAAAGGAGAGATAGGGGATAGCTTTAAAAAATTATATAGAACAAAGACCCATAGAAAGAGGTTATAATGAAGTTACAGCTCTAAGTTTCCGTTTACATTCCATAATTTTATGTGTTTGTGTCTTCTCTATATATCTATCACTTGTGATCATGTGTACTAGAACACTTAAAAAAGCTAAAAGTATTTTTTTTTGTTACAACTCTGTGTCCACTTTAAGTCTTTTTTTTTTTTAATTTTTTGTTTATTTATTTTGAGAAGGAGAGGGAAAGTGAGAGGATGAGGGGCAGAGAGCAAGAAAGAGAGAAAATCCCAAGCAGGCTCCGCACTGTCAGCACAGAGCCCAACGTTCCATAACACAAACCTTGAGATCATGACTGGAGCTGAAATTGAGAGCCAGGCGTGTAACTGGCCACCTAGGCTGTGTCCACTTTAAAAGCTATCGTTAAAAATCTACCAACTATTGGATTGAAATGAGAAAGGTTTAAAAATGAATTTTTTTTCTTTTTTTTCTTTTTGAGAGACAACACTTGTGGGGAGGGGCAGAGGCAGGAGAGAGAGAATCTTAAGCAGGTTCCATGCCCAGTGCAGAGCCAGGTTGGGGGGTGGTTCCATTCCAGGAACCTCGAGATCATGACTTGAGCTGAAATCAAGAGTCACAGGCTTAACTGACTGAGCCACCCAGGCGCCCCTAAAAGCTAATTTTAAAATGAGTATTAACTGATACATTGATGTGTAAACTAAATGAAAATTTAAAATCTTTTGATAAGGTTAGAAGTTTAAAGTGATGTTAAAGGTAAAGTGTAAGTGAATAAGGCAGGATGCAAAGTAGTTTGATATTATTGTTAGAGGAGGTCATGGAAAGGACATGACTGCCAGTTGACCTGGGAAGAGAGCGACCAATTGGGGGCTCCTCACCCCTCCCCCATCCTTGGAATGTAACTTCTGTCCACCGTTCCCACAGTGGGAGCCATTTTTGACGCTGTAGCCTTGAGAGAATAACGTGTTGAGAATTTCTGGAGAGACTATGTGGCTGAAGCAGGCTAATTCCTCTGGGTAAACTGTTACGATTGCGGGTGATTTGCATATCTGCTCACGGACCTGGCGTTTTAGACAAGCCTTGTATGTAAGTTCCCTTGCTTCTTAAAAGTGTCGTCCACCAGTCAGTCTGGAGCGGTCTGCCTCTTCCGTCTTTCTGTGTCCTCTGTGTATAGGGGCCAGTTTGCAAATCAACAATCATGATTACAAACCAAGTAAAATTATATATATGTTTAGAAGAAAACTAGACGATGAGAAAGTGAAAATTGATATTGTTGGCAGTGTCACCTTTTTTTAAGCTTTTAATTCCTTCCCATTAATGTATCATTGCTTACATGGTAATCTTCTTTGAAGATGAAGGAATGTTTAAAACATTTTTTTGCCCTATTCATTTATAGCCACTTCAGGTGAAAAATTTAAAATGAATCTATTTTATTTAATTTATTAGAAATTTTTTAATGTTTATTTGAGAGAGAGAGAGAGAGAGAGAGCATGAGCAGGGGAGGGGCAGAGAGAGAAGGAGGCACAGAATCTGAAGCAGGCTCCAGGCTCTGAGCTGTCAGCACAGAGTCCCATGCAGGGATCCAACCCACAAACCAGGAAGGAGATCATGACCTGAACCGAAGTCGGACACTTAACCGATTGAGCCACCCAGGAGCCCCTAAATGAAATGAAGGAAAAAAGATAAAGTTACTTTCCTATCCAGTTTTCTAATGGAATACATTTAATGAAAGGAAGGTTGGGAAAACCACAAAAGACAAAACAAAAATACTTCAATGTTTAAAAGGCACTTAGGAAAGAGGAAATATTATTAGCTTTTAAACATAATAAGCCATTTTAGAAGACATTGTTCTATGCAAAAATTTTTATTTACAATACCAAGAAAACTAGTTTAAGAGGTAATCCTGGAATATGTGCAACTCACAATTTGAGAAATAGTATTTATGGGTTTTATTACATATTAATAATAATTAATAATATATTAATGCATACTAATTGTTGGTAATTCATATTTTTAAATATTTTTGTAAAAATTGTCTAACTCATAAAAACAAATATTAGTCAAATTGTCTCTTCTTACCTCAAAATACTTTTTTTATTGTGCATATGATTGTGTTTCTATAGATATATATAATTCCTTTAAGTTATATAATTGTATGTATTTGAAAGTGTTTATATCTGTGTTCATGTCTCTGTATGTACCTAGCTGATCCATTAGCACTATAGCCTTTTCCAACTCAACCTGTATACTAAGAAAATTTTTTGAAAGAATTTCACTAAAGTTTGAAACAAGTGCATTCTGTTTGTTTTTTTTCCAAATGTATTTTGATTTTAGAAACCATGATAAAAAAATAGCTGCATGTAAAATTAAATTTCCTGTGGCTACAATCTCCATCTACTATGAGAAGAAATTTAATTTTCCTTTTAATGTCACTGGATTTTAACTTTCATTCATTCATTCCTTTGGCAAATATTTATTAAATGTCTATTATCTGTTATGCATCATGGGAATTCTGAGATAAAAGTCAAATACATTTTAATTTATCGAAAATTTAGGGGCACCTGGGTGCCTCAGTTGGTTAAGTATCTGACTTTGGCTCAGGTCATGATCACAGGATTCCTGGGTTCGAGCCCCATGTCGGGCTCTGTGCTGACAGCGCAGAGCCTGGAGCCCGCTTCAGATTCTGTGTCTCCCTCTCTCTCTGCCCCTCCCCTGCTCGCACTCTGTCTTTCTCTGCCTTTCAAAAAATAAATAAATGTTAAAAAAAAAAAAAAACTAAGAAAACTTATTCCAACAAGGATTTTGTGGAATGTTTGTATACATGTATTGCGTGATTATGTGCATTTCATGAGGAAGCTGTGACGTGTGACATGAGGCCAACTGCCCTGTATTTTTTGTCTGCTCAGTCCCAATGATGATATAATTCAATATAAGAAACCTAATATGTAAATACACATACACAAATCTTTTTTAAGTGGTTAAAACTTACTGAACAATTAAAATCCAGTGTGTCATAGTGTAGGATCCTATTGGACTTTTCCATATGTACATAAGTAATTGAAAATATATACTCAAACATTGGTCAGTATTTTCTTTTAATTGATGACTAATTTCAAGTTTGCTTAAAGTAAACATTGTCCTGAAGAATATTCTCTTAGATTGTTGACCCTCTAGTTCTTATTCCTTCCTTTTCTTTGACTCATTTAGAGTCTTTCTTTGGTCCACTTTTAAATTATTTAGAAATTTTCAATTTTATTATTAAAATTTAAAAACATTCTTTAGAGGAGCATAATAAAAATCTCTTTTTTTTGGAGGCAGAGTGAAAGAATCCCTCTATTTAGAGAGCTCTTTTTCATGACACAGTTACTATTTTCTAATTTTCTTCTTTTTAAAAAATTTTTAAGTTTATTTGTTTATTGTAAGTGAGACAGAGATAGGATGAGCAGGGGAAGGACAGAAAGAGAAGGAAAGAGAGAATCCTAATCAGGCTCCACAGTCAGCGCAGAGCCAGACATGGGGCTCGAACTTACAAAACGGAAGTCATGACCTAAGGTGAAACCAAGAGTCAGATGCTTAACTCAGCCACCCACACGCCCCTCTAATTTTCTTAATGTTACCAGTGAGCAGAACCCTACAATACTATATCTCTATGTTGGCATTTATCCCCCAGATTATATGAAAAAAATGAAAGTCACATTTATCTCTGGGTCTCTAGAATTGGTGGAGAAGAAAGGAAGTCTTCATTTTAATCTCTGAATTGGATAAATGTTACCATAAAATTAGGGGCAGTTTGTGCTGTAACCAATGTTTCCTGAGCCAAGGTTGAGAAAAGAAAAAAAAAAATGAAGTTACAGGCAATTTATATAAAACAAATTTGAGAAGTGTATACAGAAAAGTTTTAGAGAAGGGATCGTAAAAGCTTCAGATTTCAGAAGAGCAAAGTGTCCGCGTTCTGAGAAGTGCTATAAACCAAATAGATATCTTTTTTTTTTACCAGAATAATATAATTATATAGATTATAACATCAGAGAATAATTTTAAAGTTTTTTTTTTTTTTCAATTAGTCCAAATGGGTGGTATACACCTATCTTTGGAGCTAGTGTTGATTTCTTAAAAATAATCTTTATTGTATATGATTTTATTTTTTTATTTTAAAAATAATTTTTTTTAACATTTATTTATTTTTGAGATACAGAGAGAGACAAAGCATGAGCAGGGGAGGGGGAGAGAGAGGGAGACACAGAATCTGAAGCAGACTCCAGGCTCTGAGCTGTTTGTAAGCACAGAGCCAACGTGGGACTTGAACTCACAAACTGCGAGACCACAACCTGAGCTGAAGTCAGACGCTCAACCGACTGAGCCACCCAGGCACCCCTATTTATATGATTTTAACAGTTCATTAAAATTTGTACCTTATTAAATGGCTCTGACTCTCAAAAGTAGAGATAAAGTGATATATCTAAGGTCAAAAAGAAACAGTGTTGAATCCTAAGACCATTCAGTATAAACAAAATGTTAGTGAAATCACTCCATGAAAAATGCATAAATCTAAACAAGAAAAGCAAGAGCAGGATTTTTCAGGTGGCCCATGATAAGTGTAAATGGTATGGAGTTAGGAATCATTAGAACTAGAAAAGAAGTTTAGAAATTACAGATAAAGTGTGATTCAGTCAACTACATGTGCAGAGGAAGATAGAGTAGTTTAAAACTATAATAGAACACTACTTCTAGCTGACTTAACCTGAAGCCCTGAAGCTTTTACGAACACCCCTCATACCTTCACCCTGGATTCCCTCTCACCATCTGTTTTCATTGTATTGATATGTATGGAAGCTTTAGTTTTCTTTCTTTTAGAGAGGGGAGTTTATTGGAGGCAGTGCCCAGAGGGAGTTCAGGGGAAGCTTTAGGTTCCCAGGACTGTCATTTCTTAGAGAAGTCAAGGTCCCGAACAGAACATTTTGATATAATGAGTTGGGGAAATTTTAAGGAACGGGTGATTAATAAAAGCTGAATGAAATGTTGAAGAGCTATCTCTTGAGACTCTGGACCCCATCAGAGAATCCTCTGTTATGAAGAAGTGTGACAGAGGATTGGGGGAAGACTGAGAAGCTACTCTTTCTGCCCCTGCACAGACATCGCCATCATTCACAAGGGTTAGAAGTTTAGGGTAATCTCCAGAGATTTGTGGCCTCCATGTGAAGATAGGTGTCATAGTGGTGAGGCTTATGAATGGCTTCAAGGGCACTGTGGGCATATTTGAGCCTGGGAAAGAGGAAAACGGGCCAGCTTTAATGGATGCTTATAGATGGAAGCTGCATGGTTCCAGAAAGAGGCATATGTGTTATATCATCACACTGAGTGAGAATATGTTTAGAGACACATGAGGAAGAACAAAGAAATTTGCTAAACCTTCTGAGTGTAATGATTTTGAAGGTACCAATGTGAATTACAGCTAGGGTATGTTTGTTGATGATAACGGATGTGAATACATAAAAACTTCAGAAAAATCTAAATTATCAAAACGTGGTGACTCTCGTAATGTGGAGGGCACTGGTGAGAAGATGACTATCACAGTGTAGAGGAAATTGTATTTAGATATTCTGATTCCTAGGTTAAAAATCAGAGTTTGGAAAATAAAAATAACGTGAAATTCAAATCATGCTAACGATTAGTTTCTAAAGGATAAATATATAGGCTTTAGAATCTGAAAAACTGCCTTGAGATCCTAACTCTGCAATATAACAGTTCTGTGATCTCAGACATTTTACTGAACTTCTCTGAACCTTAGCTTCCTATACACAGTTGTAATAATAATAACTCTCCTGGGTTTATTATATATGAGACCTGGTGGTTAGTAGATGGGAGTAGCTACCAACTGCTACATCAGCTATGGAAGCAAAATCAGCTATTATAACTACCACTGTTACCATTACTCTTATTATTTCAGTTCATCCTTCCAATGAGTAGAGTATCAGTCCCCTTTGCTTGTTCCATTGTCATACATTATTTTCCAAAAAAGTTCCTGGAAAAAAATGAATTTTTGCTCCTATCGTTTCTACTTATCACAGACAAATGCCTCTAACGAAGTAGAACAGCTAGTGAGAAATATGTGTGAATTCTAGAATAAAATAAATTTTCTTAGCTGAAGCATAACCTCAAAATTGGTCAAGACTGTGAATACATGTGTTTAACTGGGGTAACCCAGCAAATCTGCTTATGTGGGAATTTCCTTACAAAACTACTGCCAGTAAAAACAGCTATCTTTATAAAACTTTTACCTGGAGCAAGTTTTAACAGAATCGAGGCCCTTTTGGATCATCTATAGGCTTTAGTGATAGGGCAGGCCTAATATGTTAACGACCACACTTCCAATATATTTATGTTAGAATTCAGAGAAATTGTCTTTACTTCATGAATTCTACCCAAATGAGTATTGTAATGTAATAGAAGCTCATTTCATAATATTTGTGGCTTTATTTCTTTAATAAAAGAAAGCGATCCAGAAGGTATTTTTTTTTTGTAAATTTTTTTTTTTAATGTTTATTTATTTTTGAGACAGAGAGAGACAGAGAATGAACGGGGGAGGGGCAGAGAGAGAGGGAGACACAGAATCGGAAGCAGGCTCCAGGCTCTGAGCCGTCAGCCCAGAGCCCGACGCGGGGCTCGAACTCACGGACCGCGAGATCATGACCTGAGCCGAAGTCGGACGCTCAACCGACTGAGCCACCCAGGCGCCCCCAGAAGGTATTTTTATGAGAACTTATTTTCTTCCACACTAACTTAAGGAAAGCACTTTGCCTGATCTGTGTGTGTAAAAGGGGAGATTTAACGTTAATTTCATTTAATGAGAAAATGTAAATGGTTGGTAACAGTAGAGTGTGAACTTTGAAGCTTTCACACTTTAATTTTTCCTGGTTTTGTCTGGCAAGAATTCTGAAAAGGAGCTCAATGCAATCTGCTCAAAAAGAGATAGCTTTTATTTAATTACCCAACCATACTGGAGGGAACTGAAATCTTTCACCTAATAGGATTAGAAACTGCAAAAGTAAAAGGATTTTGCACTTCCTGCTAAAGAAGGACATTTCTTTTTTGAGTGTGATTAGATCTTTAGAAAAAGATGTCTTGCTTAAAATTAAAATCAAGGATTAATAAAAAATAGTTTTTTAAAATACATAGCTGGTGGTGCAATGTATTACTTGATTGTATAACTTTAGAGCAAAAATTCCCACTTAAAAATTTCTTTTTGGCTCAGAGTTATTTTTAAATCTTTTTTTCTTAGTAAGTTTTATATGGTCTGTTTCATACAATTTATTAAAACGCTCAGTTTACCCGAAGTAAAACGCTATGAAGTAGGGAAAATTATTGTTGAAGCCTTACAGATAAAGAAATGGAAACACTGCCTATGACCTACCATGGTCCTTTAGTAGACCAATGTGAGTGGCAGAATAGTGTAAGTGGCTGGTGAGAGATGGTGCACACAGATGGAGAGCATTGGTCTGAGTCACAGAACCAGCAGTTGAGCAGTCTCTGCCTTTTCCTATGGTGTGGGCTTGGTCACTTCAATTGACTTCTGACATTTTATCTGGAGTTTGAACCCCTGCTTCTTCAACTTAATGTGACTATCAGATCATCTTATGGGTGAATTTATTTCCTTATCTTTTTCTAAAAATAACAATATGCAAAAATGTCTGATAATGTCTAATATCCAATGTTGGACCATAATAGTTAGACTAATAGTATCACTGCTGTTTATCAAATTTATCTTATATTGTTGTCATCTAAAAATGTATATATAAGGGGCACCTGGGTGGCTCAGTCAGTTAAGCGGCCGACTTCAGCTCAGGTCATGATCTCGCGGTCTGTGAGTTCGAGCCCCGCGTCGGGCTCTGTGCTGACAGCTCAGAGCCTGGAGCCTGTTTCAGATTCTGTGTCTCCCTCTCTCTGACCCTCCCCCGTTCATGCTCTGTCTCTGTCTCAAAAATAAATAAACGTTAAAAAAAAATTAAAAAAAATAAAAATGTATATATAAGACTCTACCACAATAAAGCTTCTCTTTAGTTTGGATTCCTGCAGTGAAAACTACTGTTAAAAATTATAAGTTTATGATAGTTTAGAAAGTTAGATGAAACAGGTTTAGGCGATTTTCCCTGCCATGAGTACAAACATCTAAATATATAGCTATACCCAGGGGACTTACTGAATTTATCTCTTCTGAGCATATATTAGTGTCTTAAAGTCAGACTCAGCTACTATATTTGATAGTTTCTTTCCCTGTTGCAAATCAAGTAAAGTTTGATGGGAAACCCTGACCATTTTCCTTGACTAGTAGAACAAAAGCAGGAAAATAAATTGAAATAACCATTAAAATGGAAATGGTTAGAATATTAAAGGATGCTTATTTCAAGACTTTTTCTATGAAAGCCCTGAAAATGATAAAGGCTATAAAATGCTCTTTCTGATTTTGTAACCTTTTTTTAGAGAAGACTAAAAATGGTAAGGTAGAAAATTACCAACAAGAAAAACTTGGGGTCAATGAATCACTAAAAGTACTTTTCTAAGGACTATTACAAATATTCTGTTTACAAACACATAGAAAAAAATACAGGCTTTTTAAACTTAAAACAGTTTTACTTTTTTATTATTGCAAATGCAATTATTTAACAATCTCTGAATCATTTGAGCTTGTCTTATTAAAAAATGAGATTATATATATTTTTTAATTTTATCCCCAAATTTATAGATTAGGAAAATTCCTAATTGCATAAGAAATAGTACCATGCACACTAGAAATGTTTCTTAACAATGTTAACATTGATAGACAATCCTGCTAGATCTATAAAAATTCAAATGAAAGCAATATCAAAATATTAATGTGGATCATGAATAGGAAAATGCTTTTTCTGCTATCTACAATGATATATATTTTTTAAACAGTTTTATATATTTACTTCAAGGGCTCTTTTCTGAATGACCTGAGAATTTTTGTTTTCCCTCACTATGCCTGAGGATACTGATAACTGTTCTTTATCAGAGATGAAAAAAATAATATACATACAGGAAAGCACATAAAACATAAATGTACAACTTAATGACTTACCATAAAGCAAATATCCATATAGGTATGCTAACCAACCAGCAGCTCTCTGCCTTTCTTTTCTTAGGTACAGTTCTACCCTGTCCCCTAAAGGTAAATATTGTTTTATATTTTTTGGTAATAGATGTCTTGCTTTTTTGAGAATAGTTTTTCATGAGTAAAATAAATTCTTAAACAATATAGTTTAAAAACCTATCAATGGAGTAGTATGTATTTTTTAACAGCTGGTTTCTTTTGTTTAACTTTGTGTTTTTAAGGTTCAGCTTTGTTAAATGTGGCTCTAGTTTATTCATATTTGTGGCTGTATGGCAATGATCATCCATTGTGGGGAATAAGCTTAGGAATTCCCTGAGCCTGTACTGATGGGTTAACAAGGCATAAAGAATCAGAAAGCCATAGGATGCTTACACCCAAGTTTGGGTAAACAAGATTAAGTAAATAGGTATAGAGAGGGTGGGGCAAAGGCCCCAATATAGAACAAAGGTATATGAGGTAAAGATTAGGTATTCAGGGAGGAAACGCCCCCCAATTTAGTACTGTAGCAGAAAGCTGCTTTCACATGAGGGAAGGACCAAATTAGGTAAACAAGTAAATAGGGCTCTAGACTGCTGCAGGGCAGAGTTGCCCAAAGAGGAGCTAATTAGCAAAAGAAAGGGGCCTTGTTGACCCTGATGGAACAGGTTCTGTCTTTCTTGTCCCCAGAAGTTTAGGTAAACAGAGGTGGTGCCTCACGTCTGCTGTGAACAAGCTTACCACCCAACTGCCCAGCACCAGGATTTTCTTTTGTATTAAACCCAAACCCCCTAACCTGGCATATCTTCAAAACCCCCTTTCCTTCACATCCATGAGTTAATGTTCACAGTTTCACTGTCTCTTTGTGCATGTCCATCACCATGTTTGTAAGCCTTCTGATCCTAATAAAAATGGAGCAAGGACCCTTAATTGGGGCTCTTGTCTTCTCCTGGACATTAGCCATCTCTGACATTTTAATCTTGGGTCCTGCTTTCTTGCTAGACAAGAAAGAACTCTAGACCCAGAGTCTGTGACAATCCCTTGTGTGAATATAACAGAATTTACTTATCCAGTCTACTGTTGATGGTCGTTTTGTTGTCACTATTTTGGCTATTATGAGTAATGCTGCTTTGTATATTCCTGCTCATGTGGGCCCAT
Organism: Lynx rufus; assembly: GCF_022079265.1. Classification (NCBI taxonomy): domain Eukaryota; kingdom Metazoa; phylum Chordata; class Mammalia; order Carnivora; family Felidae; genus Lynx; species Lynx rufus. The sequence goes on from NW_025814845.1 coordinate 52,444,955, forward strand.
TTCTAGTGTATTCACTTTGGAGTGGAATTGCTAGTTCCCCAAGTTTATTAAAGCAATTTACTCCACTCCATCCTTGCCAGTTCTTGATATTATCAGACTTTCAATTTCTGTCTGTTGGTGTGTAGTTGTGGTATAATGCTTTTATTTTTTATTTTCTTTATTTCTAATGAGGTTGAGCCCCTTTTATTGTATTTATTGGCCATTCAGATTTCTTTTTTCTGATGTACCTGTTCTAATCTTTTGTCCATTTTTTTTTTTACCAAGTTACCTATATTTTCCTTATTGATTTGTAACAATTCCCTATGCATTTTAGGTATTAACCAGTTTAGTTACATGTATTGTAAGTATCTTCCCTCATTCTGTCATTTCCCCTTTTTATTCTTTAATAGTGTCTTTTGAATAATAAAAAATTCTTAATTTTAATAAAATCAAATTGAACACATTTTTTCTTTAAGTCTTTTTTTGTGCGATACTAAAATAACTTTTTTCATCTTAAGACATCAGGATATTAATAGAGGTCATCAGACATTTCCTTATTTTCTAAAAGATGTATTTCCCATTCTCTCTTTTAGTCATGCAAAATGGCTTTTGCTTCTACTTGCCTGAAAGTGTAAATGCCATCAAATTCGTATTTGCAGTTCAATCCCTTCTCTGAGCGACAGATATGAATTTACAGTTGTTTTCCTGACCTGATTGCTTGTACATTTCAAATGTAACAGATTCAGAAAGAAACTCTTGATTCCCCATCCTCAAACTGGATCCCCTTCCCAAATTTTCCTTTCAGTTGTTCAGGCTCAAAATTTGAGTCAACCTTGATTTCTCCCTTACCCTCAGCCCCTAAATCTAGTCTATCGGAAATTTCTGCTGTTTTTTTCTGCAAATATTTCCTGAATTCAAGTCTTTTTCACCATCTTCACTATTAGCTCCTCAATCCAAGTCAGTCCCATCATTTTCCCGGGTTCCTGCAATAGTCTTCTGACTCCTCTCCCTTCTACTTTTGTATTGTAGTTGTTTCTCTTAGAGTAGTCATATTAATCTTTAGGAAACAGAAAATTGATCATATAAGGCAGCAGAAAGTGCAAAGCCTTTAGAGTCTACTTGGCAGTCCTCTTTTTGGAGAAGCAATTACGTCAATTGTTTTAGATTTTTTTTTTTTTATAAATCCTAATGTTCATAAATACTCAGGCAGGGAAATGATTTTAAAGGAGTTTATTTGAAATGACATGTGTCAATAATTTGCACATTTCACCAAGTTAGTTAAATTTTCAACTTCTTTTCCTAAAAGAAATTACTAAATTACCAATTTAACATTGTCCTCACCAGGTGAAGCCAGGGAGTGTCAGGCTGGACGCTTGCCTCAGTTATAGAGCTTGATTATAAGGCAGCAGAAAGTACCAAGCCTTTAGAGTTGGCTTGGCAATTCTCTTGTTGGAGAACCAATTAAATAAATGGCTTGGATTGCCATTCATAAATCATAACTTCCATAAATTCTTAGGCAGGGAAATAGTTTTAAAAGAGTTTATTTGAAATGACATGTGTCAATAATTTGCACATTTCACCAAGTTAGTTAAATTTTCAACTTCTTTTCCTTAAAAGTAAATGACTCCACTGTAGGTCTCTTCACAATTTACATGAGGAAATACAAGAAGTTTTTATCACAATGCATGTTGTAGTTCTGATGCCCAGGTGTTGTGAGTTAGCTTTTAGAAGGAGGAAGCCCTGACACATAGATGGTCATGCGTAACCAAGCTTTAATTAATGTCAGGATCCCATAAAAATTCAGTTACATTCATGATTCAAACTACATAAATTACTGTGCCATTAAATTTTAATGGATTTTATTTACGTTCATTGTGTGTGTAAGGAAGAGAAAGGGCGAAAAAAAGGAGAGAGACATTTCTTTTCTAAGACAGTTTTATTTTTTTAAATTTTTTTTTTAATGTTTATTTTTGAGACCGAGAGAGACAGAGCATGAACGGGGGAGGCTCAGAGAGAGAGGGAGACACAGAATCTGAAGCAGGCTCCAGGCTCTGAGCACAGGCTCTGAGCCTCAGCACAGAGCCCGACGCGGGGCTAGAACCCACAGACCATGAGATCATGACCTGAGCCAAAGTCGGACGCTCAACCGACTGAGCCACCCAGGCACCCCAAGACAGTTTTATTGAAATTAAACTGTTTAACCCTTCTCTTTGCAAAATAACTTCACATGTGACTTTAAATTCATTACTTGGATTTAGCTATTGAGGGTCCTTATATTCTCAAAAATGACCACCACTGGGATGATCTTTAGTTCTTAAGATTATTCCTACTTAGTTGTTCAAAAGCACTGTATAGTTGGAAGTTACTTAAGGTTGCACAGGTGTATTTCATCAGTTTACAGAGGAAGTAAATTCTCTCTTTCACATAGATGAGAGATATTTTTAAAGTTTATTTATTTATTTTGAGAAAGAGAGTGGGGAGGGGTGGAGAAAAACAGAGAGAATCCCAAGCAGTCTCCACGTTGTCAACTTAGAGCCTGATGCAGGGCTTGATCTCAACGAAGTGTGGAGATCATAACCTGAGCTGAAACCAAGAGTCAGGCACTTAACTAACTGAGCCACCCAGGCGCCCCAAGATATTTTTAATAAAATTCATCATAAAAATTATAATTCTTTGGGTCTCAGTTGAGCAGTGACTATTTGAGCTTTGATCTTAAATACCTGAAATTCCTCAGTTTCTTTGGGAGTGTGTTCTTATAGGGTAATTAAGATTGCTGTACAATGACTTCACATATTTAATTTTAGGACTTACACTGCCTATTGAGTAACCAGAAATTTCAAATAAATAGGATTTTTGTTTCCTCATGCTATTCTTGCTGCCTTGACTATTATTCTACCATTATCAGCTTCAGTGAGACTTTTCAGGGAAGACTCCTCCAATGCTGCAGACTTGTCCAGATTCCTCTAATATCTTCTCTCAGGGTACCTGTTTTTCTCACTATGAGCTCTTAACACAACTGTAATAAAGTTGTTACCTCTGTAACTAGTTTACATGTTTCCCCTGGCACACAGCCACAATACTATGCAACATTCATATAGCTTTCTTGAGAAAACAAAATCTGTAGTAATAAAGAACAAATTGTGTTTGCAAAACGATATTTATGTGACCGAAGGTTAAAATAGGGCAACTTCGGGTTCTTTTGCAGCTGAAAGGCAAGGTTTTGGAATTTTAGGCATACACCTGCATACAGACTTTGCCACAGAGATGCCTTTATTGCTCTAGACCCCAGTTTTTTCAGTTATCCAAGCACGGTAGGCTGTCACTCGCGTATATACTCCTGGCTTATCTGGCAGACCACATTGATCCCCCCAGCTTACTATCCCCACAAGGAACCAAAGCCGCCGTGAGTCCTCTTGAACTAGTGGGCCACCAGAGTCACCCTGAAAGAAACACAATGATTGAATTTAAGTGTGAGACCACCCTGAAGTATTAAGGAGTTTATTTCTGTCAGTAGAAGTCACACCCAGTATGACAATAAAAATAATCTGACATTTCTTGTGAAATGTTACAGCAAGTTGAAATAGTGTACCAATTTCATGTGAAAATTAACCAAAATCCTTTAAGAACACACACTGTTCCTTCCTCAGGTGTGAGAAGACAAGGTGCATGTTTCCCAGACTGTCCTCAGTCACCTGGTGGACTGCTTCCCATCCCAGACTTTACCTCCTCCAGGAAGCCTTCCCAGGGCTGTTCTTTCTCACCGCCACCCCTTCTAGCTTTGGGTTGGGTCAGTTTTTTACTTCCTGTGTTCCACATCTTGTGTGTATCTCTTTCACCACTTCTATATTATTTTATGCAAACACATTGTATGCCTGTTTGAACTTATTCCCTTGCACCAATTCCCCTTGTGACAACCACACATTGCTGCAAAACTCACAGCATTTAGGATACTTGTTCAGTGTCTGTTTTTCTGGTCATTCTGTAAGGTCTGCCAGGGAAGGCATACTTATTCTGGACCCTGCTATATCCTAAGCTTCTAACCCACAGGAGATGCTAAGCAAATATTTGTTGAATGGATGAAGTTTCATTTGTCTTCCTATTCATAGTACCTGCATGGTGTCTGATGCATAATAATATATCATCAAAAAGTATTCTTTGGTGAATAATCACAAAGAAATTTATAAGGCAATGAGTAAAACACTCCTTATGAAATACTGGCCAATTATAATAACCCAACCAACAAATATTTGTACATGCAATAATCTACCTGGGGAGACAAATTTAGTCCATTTTACATGCTGCATGATAGATTGAGTCTGTGGGTTCTGGAGTTAGATAGACGGTAAGAAGAATTCTCCACTTCTCAGCCATATGACCTTCAGTATTCTGATCTCAGTTTCCTCATCTATGAGTAATGTTTCTATATGTTTAAATGAGTTTTATACATGTAACACTTCCAGTATAGCCTGGCATACAGTCTGTACTACTAATAAAAGCCAACTATTATCAAGTGTGCTTTTAGAATGGTTTGCTATTCATTTGCTCTTTGTAGCTAGCTCTTCTAATTACTGGTTTAGATGGGGAGAAGGGTCAGTGTGTGAATCACCAATCGCATGGCAAGCACTACATGCAGCTGATTGGCACCTGCCTCCTTCAGGTTGTGTGTTCGTGCTCCAGCTACCCAGTTCTTTTTCATCGTTGTGCTTCTGCTGCTATTCTTTCTAGTAAGGAATTTCTCTGCATAATATCTAAGAGTGGACGAGCAGATGTTAAACTAAGAGGGACATGTAATTTATCCTGTATCTGGACAGCTTCACTGCCTGGTTGTGCAGGCATTTTAACTTGTGTTCCCTCTTCTAGACTATAGCCTTGATGAGTGCAGGGAACACATAGTTGTTCTAGCACTGTATCTGGTGCACAGAAAACATACAATTTCTATGAATAAATGAACTGAAACAAGTATGATCTCATAATCTCTTTTGTTTTTTTTATTAATTTTTTTTTTCTTTTTAACGTTTATTTTTGAGACAGAGAGAGACCGAGCATGAACGGGGGAGGGGCAGAGAGAGAGGGAGACACAGAATCTGAAGTAGGCTCCAGGCTCTGAGCCATAAGCCCAGAGCCCGACGCGGGGCTCGAACTCATGGACCGTGAGATCGTGACCTGAGCTGAAGTCGGACACTTAACCGACTGAGCCACCCTGGCGCCCCTCATAATCTCTTTTGTAAAGTGCTAGTTCTTTCTGATGCACAAACTCTATGTATTGTAGTATTTCAGCTGAAAATTAGTGAGGTCCAGAGTGGAACACATAGGGGGAATTTCATGATGACTTGATCTGGGCTTGAGGGGAAGAGTGGAAATTGTGTATGCAGAAGGAAAGGGGCATTTTGAGTAAGGCATGAGTAATGCCCTTTTATATTTCATGTGTTTCCCTAAGTCGGTTCTAATTAATGCTGAATTGTCAGTGTAGATGTGTGTTACTTATTTGGTGAATTTTCTTGAAAACTATGAAGTTTGAGAATTTGTTGTTACAGAACTAGCAATAAAAAAATAGGAAGTGGAACAAGAAGTGTTTCCTATCACAAAGACATCTCCACTTAAAGGGAACAAAGGGCTAATGGGTAATTAATGGTTTCTTGAAAAGTGATAAACAGTTCCTCTCCATTTATACACAACTTGTGGTCAATAAAAATGTTTCATTTAGGGGAAAATGCCCAAAATGTGAAAAAAACTGTGGAAGAGCTACTTCTTACCCATTTTTTCAAGAATGTGAGAACTAAAATATAAAAGTCAGTAATGTTTGCAAACCATAAGAGACTCTTAAAGATAGAGAACAAACTGAGGTTTGATGGAGGGAGGTAGGTGGGGGATGTGCTAGATGGGTGATAGGTACTAAGGAGGGCACTTGTGATAAGCACTGAGTGTTGTCTGTAAGTGATAAGTCACTTAATTCTACACCTGAAACCAATTTTACCATATATGTTAATTAGAATTTAAGTTGAAATAAAAAAGTGAAATAAAAAAATTGAAATAAAAAACTGACAGCATTGTTTGAGGAAAGAATAAACTTGATTTTTCTGCATACAATTTCCCCCCACCCCCAAAACAGCAGCAGATTCCCCAAGAAAAGATTAATTTTTCTTAATTCCAGAAATGTAATTTTGGATACTAAGTAGTTATTGCTGTTACTATATGAGGTTGGATTTCAGACATAGGATCAAAATCTATTAAAGGATATAACCACATTAATTGCTTAGATAATTTAATTAAAAATGTTACCATTAAAATCCTATTGTAATTATTTTAAAGTAAGAATTTCATAGTTATTTTCATTTTTATGTTTGGTTAAAAAAGACAGGACCAATCTAAATAGTTCCCCCCTCCCTCATTTGTGCTGTTTTACAATTATAGAAACTGTTGTGACTGAAATAACTAAGCTTTTTGTGTACATTTTTTATCTTCAGGGTGCTGATATTCAGGTGTTATTTATATTAAAAAATCACAAACAAAGTTCTTAAAATTAATGTTGGATCAATTTCATAAGAGAATTTTAACTGTAAAATCTATATAACAATTTTTTGGAGGATCAGGGCTGTGTATTCTAATTATGTTACCTCTATGCTTATCACAGTATCACATGCCAGTAAGTGCTTATGAACTTGGATGATGACATGATAACATTATTTTGAACTTACTCGGCATGCATCCACTCCACCTTGAGGTAGTCCAGCACATAGCATTCCCGACAAAACAGCTCCATTATAACTAGTTGGTGCATTACATGCATCATTACTTATTATTCTGACCCGTGCTTGCTGTAGATCTGAAACTGTGCTACCTGTGAAGTATAAAGCAGAAATGGAATGGGTAAATTAATGATTCTATGTCAAACATGGGAAGGAATAACTGTACTCCAAAACACTGTATCTTATTTAGCAAAGCAGGCTATTGAAGATATATTGAGAGTTTCTTTTCAGCAAAGATGCCCATAGTAGAGAAGAATAAACCCTCTACACAGATCAATTTTATTTTTTTTACCTTACTTTGTGATGCAGTGCCCCTTGGACCTTAAGAGCAAAACATATCTGCTATTTTAATATTGACTAGTAGCATTTAAGTTATTCACTGACTGACTTTGAATTGGAAAATTACATGTTGAGTAAACTTTAATTTACCAATGAAAGAGAAACCAGTCTGGTTTCAAGGCTAAAGAAATAATTTATTTTACTTGTATTGATGTTCCTTCAGAATGGCACTGCCATTTTTGTGATTGGCACACATTTTATCTATTACACCAAATTACTTTCAGTGGTGAAAACACAATGAGGCATTTTCTAGGACAATTAAGTCTTTATATTATTTCTTGGAGATACAATCTACAGCATGAGCTGAAGCATGTGGAAATTGTTAATGCTATGTCCTTCCACACCCTGGTTGATATTCTCTTCACCATGGCCGTATTTGTTCTTTTACATTGCCCTCATTATTCATTCAATAAACAAAGAGTGAGCAATGCTTATGTATGTAGAGTTCTTGCTCTAGAGGTAGAATTCATTTCATCTCAGAATACCTTAATGATTGTTAACACCTTAGAGGGTGTTAAAACCCTTAGAGAATACCTATCAAAATCTTCTTTTCAAAATGTAAAATTTTCTTTATATGAGAGACATTTGAGACCTATAGAGTCCCTGATTCATTGAAGAACTCATGTTTCTTCACCACTTTTATTTTACGTTTCCCTATTACTATGTTTGAGAATCCCCCATGATTTCTAGGGACACTGCTTTGCTTTGCTGAGGATATGTAGTAATAACTAGAAGTTGGACTCATCAGAATATGGGATGGTTCCTTCCACAGAACATATCCTTCAGGTGTTCCCTAATTAAATTACATAACAGCAAGTCCCAGGAGATTTTGTTGTTGTTGTTGTTTGATTTTTCCTGAGACACTTACCGCCATATTCTTGAGATCCCCATCCTGTTACATAAGCAGTAGACCCAGGCGGAATATTCTGGGTAGCCTCTGGGAGACACACCCTATGGATATCTTTGGTAAAGGTGATGCCTCTGTCAAGTTGTATAGCTGCAATATCATTTTCATGAGTTGCAGGGTTATAATTGCTATGGATTAAAATAGTCCTTACTCCTCTTCTCTGTTTAGGAAATGTTGTTGAAACACCGAAAGTGACAGTCCACTGACGAGGATTAGGGTAGCTAAAAAAATATGAGAATGTGTTTTGAATAGTGAATTTATGAGCATTTCAAATATTTGAATTTTGCGTTTGCTGTCCCTTTCCCGGCTAGCAACTATATGATCAATATCTCTTTGGTATATATTTTCTGGATTACATAGTTAGTAAATGAATGATAATTTGTCTAAAGGGTCTGCGAATTGAAGAGTTGATTAACTCAGTGTTGCTCCTAAGCTTGAATAAAAATAAAATGTATCCACACAACAATTTAAGAGTTTTGTGGAGTTTAGATATAGGTGATACAGAAATAAAAATTATATGTCCAGGAAATAATCTTATAATGTACAGTAGCTTATGTAAGAGTGAATGCTAGTTAAAAATTCTAAAGAAAAAAGTAGTTTACAACCACCAAATACATGAATTTTTCATATTGAACTTCTTTTGATCAGTCTCTTTACAGAGAAAATTTTAAAGCTATTGTTCTCTTCTTTCCCTCCCTTCCTTTTCTTTCTTCCAGCAAACGAATAAGAGCATGATTTTGGAATCAGTTAGAATTAGGGGCGCCTGGGTGGCTCAGTCGGTTAAGTGGCCGACTTTGGCTCAGGTCATGATCTCGCGGTCTGTGAGTTCGAGCCCCACGTCAGCCTCTGTGCTGACAGCTCAGAGCCTGGAGCCTGTTTCAGATTCTGTGTCTCCCTCTCTCTGACCCTCCCCCGTTCATGCTCTGTCTCTCTCTGTCTCAAAAATAAATAAGACGTTAAATAAAAAAAAAAATTAGAATTAGATTTAAATCTTGGCTATGCCGTATGTTAACTGTGTTATTTAGGGCAACTTCATATCTTTAATTCTCAGTTTATTTTTGCACAAAATGTGACTGATTATATGCCCTCACTCAGTTGTAAGTATTGAAACAATGTTTGGCATACAAGGTAAGCACTCAGTGGAAATAACTATTATTTTCATTAGTTATAGTTGAACAAGTCATTACTACATGTTTACTTTGTATAAGAAACAGTATGAGTCTCTGGGAATAAAAATATAAATAAATAACTATGCTACAGGAATCAGACAACAAAAAGACGTAAAAAGTATCCAGATTGGCAAGGAGGAAGTATAACTTTCATTATTTGCAGCTGACATGATACTATATATAGAAAACCTTAAAGACTTCACAAAAAAACTGCTGGAATTAATAAACAAATTCAATAAAGTCCCAGGATACAAAATCAACATACATAAATATGTTGCATTTCTATACACCAATAATGAAACAGGAAAAAAGAGAAATTAGGAATCAATCCCATTTACAATTGCACCAAAACCAATAAGATACCTAGGAATAAACCTAACCAAAGAGGTAAAGAATCTGTACACTGAAAACTATGGAAAGCTTATGAAAGAAATTGAAGAAGACACAAAGAAATGGAGAAAAATTCCATGCTCATGGATTAGAAGAACAAATATTGTTAAAATGTCTATATTACCCAAAGCGACCTACATATTCAATGCAATCCCTATTGAAATAATATCAGCATGCTTCACAGAGCTAGAACAAGCAATTCTAAAATTTGTATGGAACCAGAAAAGACCCAGAATAGCCAAAGTAATGTTGAAAATGAAAAACAAAACTGGAGGCATCACAATTCTGGATTTCAAGCCATATTACAAAGCTGTATTCATCAAGACAGTATGGTACTGGCACAAAAACAGACACCTAGATAAATGGAACAGAATAGAGAACCCAGAAATGGGCCCACAAATGTATGGCCAACTAATCTTCCACAAAGCAGGAAAGAATGTCCAATGGGAAAAAGACTATCTCTTCAACAGTGGCTGTTGGAAAAACTGGACAGCAACATGCAGAAGAATGAACCTAGACCACTTTCTTACACCATAGCCAAAAGTAATTTCAAAATGGATGAAAGACTTAAATGTGACACCTGAAACCATAAAAATCCTAGAAGAGAACTCAGGTGGTAACTTCTTTGATATCAGCCATAGCAACTTCTTTCTAGACATGTTTCCTGAGGCAAGGGAAACAAAAGCAAAAATAAACTATTGGGATTACTTCTGCACAGTGAAGGAAACAATCAACAAAGCTAAAAGGCAACCTTCAGAATGGGAGAAGATATCTGCAAATGATATATTTGATAAAGTGTAGAAGGTTTATTACCCAAAACATATAAAGAACTAATAAATCTCAACCCCCAAAAAACAAATAATCCAATTAAAAAATGAGGAGAAGACATGAACAAACATTTTTCCGAAGAAGACATACATTCAGCAGACATGTGAAAAGAGGCTCAACATCACTGATCATCAGGGAAATACAAATCAAAACTACTACAAATCAAAACTACTATTCACACCTGTCAGAATGGCTAAAATCAACAACACAAGAAACAGGTGTTGGTGAGGATATGAAGAAAGGGGAACCCTCTTGCATTGTTGGTGGGAATACAAACTAGTGCAGCTACTCTGGTTTCCTCAAAAAAGTTAAAGAATGGGATTACCCTGGGGCACCTGGATGGCTCAGTTGGTTAAGCATCCTACTTCGGTTCATGTCATGATCTCAAGGTTCATGAGTTCAAGCCCTATTGCAAATTCTGTACTGACAGCTCAGAGCCTGGAGTTTGCATCAGATTCTGTGTCTCCCTCTCTCTCTGCTCCTCCCCCTCTCATACTTTGTCTCTCTCCTCTCAAAAATAAGTAAACATTAAAAAAATTTAAAAAAATAGGACTATCCTATGATCTAGCAATCACACTACCAGGTATTTACCCAAAGAGTACAAAAATACTAATTCAAAGGGATACATGCACCCTAATGTTTACAGCAGCATTATCTACAATATCCAAATTGTGGAAAAAGCCCAAGTGTCCATCAACTGATGAATGGATAAAGAAGAGGTGGTACACACACACACACACACACACACACACACACACACTGGAATATTAGCCATAAAAAGAATGAAATCTTGCCCTTTGCAATGATGTGAATAGAGCTAGAGAGTATTATGCTAAGTGAAATAAGTCAGTCAGAGAAAGACAAACACTATATGATTTCACTTATATGTGGAATTTAAGAAGCAAAACAAACAAGCAAAGGGGAAAAAGGAGAGAAAAAGAAACAATCTAAGAAACAGAGGCTTAACTATAGAGAACAAACTGATAGTTACCAGACAGGAAGTGGGTGGGGGGATGGGTTAAATAGATGATGAGGATTAAAAAGCACCAGGTGTTGTATGAAAGTGTTGAATCACTATATTGTACACCAAACTAGTATTACACTGTATGCTAACTTTCTGGAATTTAAAATCTTAAAAATATATAAATAACTATGGTCTCTGTTCATGAGCAGCTCCACATGAGACAATTAAGTATCATAAATCACAGGGACTACTGCTAAATATAAGTGAGCAGATTTCTGTGAGAGTACCATGGGGGAGGAAGAAAGCATCAGGGAAGACTTCATAGGGGAAGTGATAACTCAAAAATCTTCTTTTGGACTCTTGGAGGGCCTTATCACATCTATATATCTTGATGTAAGGCTGGCTGTGTCCCCAGAAATCCTCGTTGATGGGTTCTCAGTGACAATCAGGCCTACTGGAAGTGTGCCAATATAAGGTTCACATAGTTTGTTAGCTTTCCTGGATCAATTTAGTAGTGAATAGAAGGATTGGGGAGGCATAATTCAAAGATGTTCCAAGCATTTAAAATCATGAATTATGGGGTGCCTCGGTGGCTCAGTCAGTTAAGTGTCTGGCTCTTGATCTCAGCTCAGGTCGTGATCTCACCGTCTGTGGGATTTGTGCTGACAGTGCAGAGCCTGCTTGGGATTCTTTATCTCCCCGTCTCTCTGCCCTTTCCCTGCTCACTCTTTGTCTCTCCAAATAAATACAAAAAAAAGTTAAAATCATGAATTACTTTGGTAAACATTGATGATATTTATAATGGTGACTTTCATTATAGTGATATCCTTTACTTAGCTTTTGGTAGTTGGGTCTGCATAGGGCTTAGAATACAGACTGTTTATGTATTACATCCTTCGTTATACTAAATCCAAACATTTGCATTTCTGGTTCCCACACTCAGAAGTGATTAAAACCAATTAGTTCCATAGTTCTTCTTTGGCCTTTCAAGTGGAAATAAAGATTGAACCTTTAGCTCCAGCCAGATTGCATTATTCTCTTACTATTTTTCAGGTTTAAGAGCATTTTCTCAATCTTCTTCTTCTCCCTAAAATGTTAATATCCCTTCCTCCATTTCTTCGTATTGGAATTCAGAAAAATCTTCACTATTTCTAAGAAGTCCTTTGCAGATTTGAGGGTATTGCTGCATAATATAGTGCCTGTTACAAAACGATTAAATTAAGAGGGAGTAAAGTTTAACAAGACTAGCGCACAATGCTCTTAAACCTGAAAAAGTAGGCAGAATCCAGGGGAAGAGAATAATGCAGTCTGACTGGAGCTCAAGGTTCATGCTTTGAGAAAGAAATTTGGATTGTTTCAATAGGAGGGCTATGGGTGTGTAGTAAGTTGGATTTTAGACTATGGATATTGAGTGAGTCTGAGAAAAGAGTAGATATGGTCAGAGGCACGTTTGAGTTTAGATGTCTTCACTTAGTGAATGTTTTGAGATTAATTCCCAGCAACTGTTAGGGTCTAGGATGCTCCAATAATAAGGTGTGTCTGAACCTTACAGATTTGCGTCATCTAGGTCTAAATTTCTATCATGAGTAAGTTTATGCATCCTACTATCCACTGGCAGTTTATTACCCTCATGTTAGCACTATCCTTTAGTCACATCAGTGAAGAATTTTCTAGAAGTTGTTTAAATTCATTTTATTTATGCTACTCACTGTTATTGATCATTATTTTTGTGTATGTCTATCTCCAACATTAGAATGTAGGCTCACTTAAAGTATAGGCAGTGTTTAATTACCTTCTGTGATAATACTGTGCTCATAGTAGATACTCAATAATTGTTTTGAAAGAATTAGTTAATGGCATAAGGCAGTCTCAGATCAGCCATGAGCCTGCTGATCAGCTTATATGATGTAATGTGCAAATTTCCTACAGCAATTAATTTTGCTAACACTTAACATGTTTGCATTAGTGTATCTAATCCTATCAATAAGGCTAAGACACAGATAATAGTATCTTCCTAATTTAGGGAAAAAAAAAGGCTTATAAAGGTTCAGTAAATTTCTCAAGTTTTCATAGCTAGGATTTAAATTAAACACTCTTACATATAGATCATTGTTCTTTACCATGATGGCCCACTATTACCTGAAAGAGAAAATAGTATTAAATTAGCCAGCTGAAGGAGGAAAAAAAATGTTTTTGCTATCATGAATAGGAAGAAAAGGCTCATTAATTTTTTTCCACATGCAATTATTTCTAGCATAATCCAATCATGTTCAGTCCAGGGTGGAGTCCTGTATCTGTCTCTCCTAGTTGTTCCCAGGTGGGTAGATAAGCTATAGCCTTACCTTCTGAAGCAGTGAGCTGCTGTCAAGATCCACATGCTACTGATCAGGATGCCTCCGCAGTGGTGAACATTATTCGTCTGTAGACTGACTTGCCATGGCCAGTCTCCTTCCTCAGCCTTAGTGCCTCCTAGGATCCTCTCTGCAGACAGAGTTATTAGGTCTGTACGGGCCCCACATCCTAATAAGAAAAAAGCATTAATGTGCTGGGAAGATTATGATTCATTTACATTTGGGAGATGCTGTTAGAGTCTCTCCATCTTTTACAGCTTTTCTGTCTTTTGTGTATTTGTCCTTAGAACAGGCTAGCCTTTCCAAAAGCAAGATTAATGTGTTGTTTTTTAGAGTACCTTTGTGACTACTATTGCCTATAGACTGCATTTTAGAGAATATTTCTGAACTTAATTGACATAGAGACTTCAAATTCTAGAGCAACTTTAGGGTTCTCTGAAATTCCTCATCAAAGGGGGTTAAGATAGGTTAGTGTTGGATATACCAGCTCAGGCCACAAGTTCACTAGGAAATTTCCATATAGCTTTGCTACTCCAAAGTATGATCTGTGGACCTGCAGTATGGGTATACCCTGGAAGTTTATTAAAAATGTTGACATGTTGGCACTGTGTAGAATAACCTATGGGTCTATCAATGAATGAATAGGTCAAGAGAATGTGTGTGTGTGTGTGTGTGTGTGTGTGTGTATACACACACACACAAGGGGATGTATACATATATATTTGTATATACATACATGCATACAGAGATATTATTCAGCCTTGAAAAGGAAGGAAATCCTGTTGTTTGCAAGAACATGGATGAACCTGGAGGGTATCATGCTAAGTAAAATAATCCAGACAAAAACAAATCCAGACAAAAACGGCCTGATACCATTTATATGTGGAATCTTTAAAAAAAAAAAAAAAAGTCAAACTCCTAGAAAGAAAGAATAGAAAGTAGTTTCCAGGGGCTTGGAGGGTGGGGGAAATGTGGAGAATTTGATAAAAAGGGACAAACTTTCAGCTATAAGATGAATAAGTTCTGCTGAGGATCTAGTGCAAAACATAATGATTATAGTTGATAACATTATTGTATAATTGAAATTTGCTAGGAGTGTAGAACTTAAATGTTCTCACCAAAAAAAGGGTGGGAGTAAATATGTGAGGTGATGAATATGTTAACTAGATGGGAGAATCTTTTCATAATGCATATGTATAACAAATCATAATGTTGTATACTTTAAATATCTTACAATTTTGTCATTTATACCTCAAAGCTGAAAAAACTTGACTCTAAGACCCACACCAGGAAAAAAAATCAGAAGCTGCATTCCCCCTCTCCCCAAATTTATTGTGGAGTAATTGACAAATATAATTGTATATATTTAAAGTGTACAGTGTGATGAGTTGATATCCATATACATTGTTGATTACCAAGATCAAGATAACCAACACCTCCATCACATTACATAGTTAACTCTTCTTGTGTGTGTGGTGAGAGTGCTTGAGATCTACTTAGCAACTTCCAAGCGCACAATACCGTATTATTAACCGTAGTCACCATGCTGCATGTCAGATCCTCAGAACTTATTAGAAGCTACATTCTTATGAGTGATTCATGTCCACATTGAAGTTGGAGGAAAACTGCTTTCATCAAGAAATCTCCACAGTGGTAATCCAGCTCATCGTGGAAGTTCCAGTCTACCTCTGTAACTGACTCTATATTACCAAATGTGCCATTTTTCAAGGGCATATTTCACAGAATATTCTTGAGGGTAACTGAGGGTTTCTAAGCATCTAGATGAGATTTATTTAAGTGCCTTAAAGGAGAAAGCCCATGAACACTCCAATGGCCAAAGCTGAAATGATTATTCAAGCCCTCTTCATCCTCATTCCCATGATTTATTTCCTTTTGTTTAGTGTATTACTAAGAAATAAGAAGTAAATCATCAGCAACAACTTCTGTTGCTCTAAAGTAGTGACACTACTTCAATAGAACATCCATCCAAAGGCATTTTTTTTTTCTTACAGACCTCCAGACTTTCATTAAGAATATACAAAGAACGGGGCACCTGGTTGGCTCAGTCAGTTAAGGGTCTGATTCTAGATTTCTCTGAGGTCATGCTCTCACGGTTCTGAGATTGAGCCCTGTGTCCAGCTGGGCCCTGGCAGTGTGGAGCCTGCTTGGAATTGTCTCTCTCCCCTGCCCCGCTCTCTCACAAAGTAAATAAATACACTTAAAAAAAAAGAATATACATAGAACATAAGTTCCTCTGCTGCATCCTTCAACCAAATTCCCTAGTAAATTACTTAAGCACATTTTCATTAAAAATAATCATGAATTAAATATAAAATGAAGTTGAAAAAGGTACCATTACCTTGTAACATCACTTAAGTATCTGAGATAGGCCAGCTATTGAGGTACATTGAACTAATTTCTAACTATATTTCATCAGCCAGAGAAGTAAACAGCTGTTTTCTAGGGATTATATTTCTGCTATCCTAGCCTGAGAGTATACAGAATGACATTGGAAAGTAGTGACTTTTCCTTAAGATTTGAGACCTAAAACTAACATCACTTTTTATAATTTTTTTTTTTACTATACTTTTCAATTAATCTAAATCCACAACAAAGCAAGCTATTCTGGTGATTAGGAGAAGCCATATAAATGGTGTCACCAAACATAATTTATAAGTCTAAGGGAGTGCCACCATAGAACTGGGGCAGGAAAAGCTTCCCAAAGCTGCAAAAAAACTTTTCCTGAGGCCAGACTTGACACAGAATGCCATTGCTGCCAGCACCTTCCTCTAAAAGGAGGGGAAACCTACACATCACTCCACTGGCTGTTGGAATCAGCAATGTCTTATCTCAGACCACAGGAGTGAAGTAAGAATAAAGATAACACCTCAATAGAAACTACCTTGACAAAGAGTGCAAATACTTGAATGTTTACTATTTATATTTTGGAAAACATTTTTATAAGGTAATTTTGAAACTTACCTTGAGTGAACATATCCACTGTATCCTGGTCAGTAATTGCTGGTGTTAAAAAAAAAAAGTGAGAGTAAGATGAATACAATAAGGACTGTATATTATTACATGTAGTCTTAATTTCTTAAATGTAGTCTTCAGACAGCCACCATCAGAATCACTTAGGGCCTGATAAGATACATACAGATTTCTAGGCTTCATCTCAGATCTGCTGAAAGAATCTCTGAGTCATAAGTCCTAGAAATGTGTGTTTACAGTCTTCCCCCAATTTATTGTTATCTATACTTAAGTTTGTGCTTTTTTCTCATCAAACACTAAAAGATACTTAAAAGATATTTAAAATATTCCTGCTTTCAATTCACTCAGTTTAGTTGGGAAAAGAGAAACATAAGCAAGTTGTTGAGATATGATGTGATAAGTTGTATAAGAGAAGTTAAGTTTTCATTTACCTGAATATATATGTAGGTAGATATTGATACATCTGTGTTACTCAACTGATACAATTCTTAGTACTGCAGGTGTAACAGTGAGAAAAATACAGGAGGTCTGCCCTCACATGACTTACAGTTTAGAAATTAATAAAAAAAATCATTCAAATAAATTTAAGTGTGAAGTAGAGAGGAGAAAGGAGAGGGTGGTCATGCTACTTGAGATATTCACCAAGTTATCATGGTGAGAAAAACATATGAGCTGTATTCTGAAGACATGAAAGGAATTTTCTAGGTAGACAAGCAGTGAAAGTGTATTCCAGGTGGAAGGTGTAGTGGGCACAAGTGCATGGAGATGTATGATGTTTGTGGGACAATGAAGTCAGTAGTACACAATTTCAGTCGGGAGTGAAAGTGTGACGTGGGAAAATGGGAGGAGGGCGCAGACAGAAAACTATGTTGATAGTAGATAGTGAAGGTCTGTCTATTCTAGTTTAAGGTCTGCACATGCTACAGCCCTCTCAAACTCAAGGTCTCCAAATTTTACCCCAGATTTGCTACTTTTGTTATATTTCCTCCTTTAGGAAATGATTCCACTTCTACCAGTGGCTAGAATTCTGAAACAGTCTCCAGTTCCCTCCCTTCCTGTCATTTTCACATTTTATTTGCTTTCAGATTTTATATCTTCTAGCCTCTAACTATCCTTTGAATCAGGCCTATCCTCCCCATCCCTTTGGCTACTACTTTAGTTCATGCTTTCGTCATTTAACATCTGTACTATTTTTTTTAATGTTTATTTATTTTTGAGACAGAGACAGAGCATGAACGGGGGAGGGGCAGAGAGAGAGGGAGACACAGAATCGGAAACAGGCTCCAGGCTCTGAGCCATCAGCCCAGAGCCCGACGCGGGGCTCGAACTCACGGACCGCGAGATCGTGACCTGAGCTGAAGTCAGACGCTTAACCGACTGAGCCACCCAGGCGCCCCTAACACCTGTACTATTATAACAACCTTCAGTCTGCGTTCGCTGCCTCCACCTTTGCACTTTTCAATGTGTCTGCCTTTACTTTACGAGGCTGTTTTTTTTTTTTCCCTAAAAATCTATGTCCAATCATATCCTTCCTTGCTTGAAAGCTTCTGATGAGAAACCAGTTTCTTTTTTCCTATAAAAGATATCTAAACTTCTCAGACAAGTTTTCATGCTTTCTAAAATCAATTTTTGCAAACTTATTTCCTGCCATAACTTTCACAGGGTTTGGGTATAATATCTGCTTTGTGTCAGGGGAGTCCAAATATCCTTTTGGATGCCAGGAATAAAAAGAACTGACCACTCCTTTTTATTCTTTGAATGAGAGAGACTTGAGTTCAAATCCTGCCTCCCCTACATGAAGATTGCAGGACTCTGGGCAATTGTCCATCGTTTCTGAGTGGGAACAATAAAAATAGAGTCTATGGTTGTTGTGGGGATTAAACAAATTGTAATGGATGAGCATTAGCCAGCCAGTCAGAAGGATGTAATAAACCGTGGAGCTAGAGCAGTGTCTTGGAAGTCCCTAAGCATTAACTCTTCAATTGCAGGGGGATGAACTGAGAGTCTGGGGGTAGGGATGGGAGTATTTGAAAAGGCTGGGAAGACATCTTTGTGGGCTTGGTACAGTGGTGGTTTACCGATAGATAGGAAAGCATTTCAATATCATAACATTTAGTACAGCTATAACAGGCATATACTAATTGAATACCAGTCCAGTGTGGGATTTTGGGGCTACCAAAATCCTTTAATCCTGAGCTTATATTAAGGGAATCATGGTTTATTAATAGTGCATGACAAAGTTGGAGGAATGTCCTTAAATTCTATGTACATATCAAGTCTTTTTTTTTAGTCATGCAAGAAATATTAATGGAGCATCTATTATGTAGTAGATGGTAGTAGAAGCACACTGGGATGAACAAGAAAGACTTGTTCTTGCCTTTAGGAAACTTACAGAGTAGGATGAAGACAATCAACAGAAATATCACACAAATAATTTTGTAGTTTTGATTGTGATAAATGTTATGAAGGAGAATGGAGTCCATGATACAGGTAAATAATTGAGTAATAGAAGTTAGAAAAGGCTTACATTAGAAACCAGTGACCCAGATGAGACCTGATGGATGTAAAGGGATGAACTAGAGAGTATTATAAGAAACTGAAACAATGTATACAAAGGCCCTGAGTCAGGAGGAGAAGAGTTTGGCAGGTGGAGGAAATGAAAATGTGGCCAGATTATGGTGAATAAGGAAGAGTGGTATAATAAGTAGCTGAAGGGGTAAGTTTGAACCAGATCATGCAGGGCTTTAAATGAGATGGTCATATCATTTATTGTCCAAACCAAGATACTTAGGGATTAATATTAATAATGGTTCTAGGACAATTGACATGAACTGGGACTGTCCTGGGTAAGCCTGGGTATCCCAGTTACAGGTCTTTTTTTGTTTCCTTGTTTTGTGTTTTTGTGGGAAGTCATGGGAAGCTTTTAAATAATGATGAGATTATGTTTTAAAATATAAAACATAATTTCATCAGTATGTGGACAATAGTTTGGAAGGGGCCAACAGTAAATAAAACGGGTAGTATGGAGGCTAGTGCAAATAGTTCAAGTCAGAAATGATGTTGGCTTGGACCAGAGTGGTAGCAATTGGGATGGGAAAAAATGAAAATAGATTCAAGACAAGAAGAGGTACAGATATTTTCAGAGAGGAGTTAGGATGTTGCTAAATCTTCTAATTTTCTTCTTTATTCTAGAAGTATTAATCACACACCTCCCGATTGCATGCTGGGTTCTGGGTGAGGTGGAGTGTTAATTCAATTGTTCTCTGACCTTGAGCAGCTATTTACCATTCCTACAGCACACCTACAGATTGAAGATCTGACAGTAATGTCTCTCCTGTTGAGAGATAAGGAGTGTTGAGAGGGAAAAGTAATAAAGAATGTTTAGCAAATAAAATTTATTATATGAATGCTAAATGATTCTTTAAATTTTAGAATGTTTTATATTAGAGAACTATGTATTATGTCTAGCTTTATAATATATAGTTTTCATAAAGTTTAATTCCAAGGAAAGAAAAGTCAGTCTCATTAAATTAAAATATGAATTAAAACTGGTTTAGTTGATATATTGGGATAAAATGGTATATAGAAATGGTACTTGCATGTTATCTCAGTTGAAGGGTTTATTTCCAAGTTTCCAGAGTTATTCAGCATGTGGTGTAAAACAGACTCAATTCTCCTTTTCATTGATGCTCCATTGTTGTTTCTAGTGAATTTAAATTTCATGACAACATCTGCTTTCACAGCATTACCCTCTTGCCTGAAAACCATAAATATATTAAAAAATAGATAATTATAATTTTCAGCTCTGTTTATATACTCTTATTGATTAAACATTAAAAAGATTCATTTGGGCAATTCAACTTTAGAATTTAACTGGTCACATAACAGTGTTTGCATACTTAATGATCTATCACACAATGCTGTTCCACAAATATTTGATTTTGATGCATAGTATGTTGTATCCACTATTTGGTATAGCTTGCTTTGAAGTCAGAATGCCAGAATTTGAATAATACTAGCTCTGCCATTTATGGTTTGACTTTGGTAAGTTATTTGTTTCTTAATCTTTCTGTATTTAAGTCTCCTCACATTAAAAAGGGTTGTTATGAAGATTATGTCCATTAATATATGCAAAACTTTTGGGAAGAGTGAATAGTATACAGTACATATTAGCTTTTATTAGACTTCACATATCTTAAAAAATAAAACAAAACACCCTTATCTCATTAAACAAACCAGTAAGGAGAGAGGTTCCAAATTTATGTGACTTAAAGCCTCAGGTTAATTTTCTATTACCTAAACCCATTAATGTGGCTACAAAAGCGAAATTTAACTTTTGTAGTCATATGTTAAAATTTTACCTCTGTTATCAGCTAACCGCAGATAGTTCTCACAGTGAGCCTTAATAATTTGACTGAAGGCTATAATTATCAAAAATGGATATAATTTCCACTTCTTTCTGTGTAAATTACCATGTAAATCATTTCCTCCACCTAACATTGGCCATCTTTTCTCCTTAAAAGGTGCTTTAGACAAATTTGTCTCTCATATTCATTCTAGGCCTCCTCCTCTCTTCTCAATAGTCATTTCTGCCGTAATATTTATTCCAGATATTAATTTAATATTTACTTAGCAATATTAAATAGGTACCTTCTTGCACTAGGCACTGTTCTTGGTTTCAGAAATTAGCTGTGACCAAGATTCACAGTTGCTATTCTCATGGATTTTGCAGTTTAGATGGAGGAGCAGACACTGAAGAAATATTTATATCCATTTCTAACATCTCAAAAGCCCAAATAATTAAAAAAAAACCTACTCCATATAAAATAACCAGAAGTGTTTGATAAAATACAATACATTTCATTTGGAATGCAAAGCTAAAGTCACGTGAAGGGAAGGGAAATCTTGGAAAGCCAAAAATAAGGAAAATGAATATTATGTGATAAGCACTAGAGTATCCAACAGGCTTGACTTTTAGCATTTACATAGTTAATGGAGAGGACTCTTTGGGATAGTGCTAAATAGGGAGATGAACATTAGGTTTCTAAATAAGACCAGGATTCTCAAAGAACTAAACCCTCAATGAAAGCATGGATTGGAAAGAAAAAAACACGCTCATCATGTCATTAAAAAAAAAAAAAAGGTCTGTAGGTCTATGGGTCTTAGGGTTCCAGGTCTAGACAGAAAAAAGAAGATTCTCCTGATAATTCATGATCATGAGCCTAGCTACCTGAAAGTTTTGGATTTATAGTACCACCACCTTCATGGTTCCAGAAACTTTAAGAAATTAACAAACAAAAAAGGTCCATATGCTGCTGATCCTCCTAGAGTAACAAATGCTCTGTAATATTGAATGTTAAATCCAGGCTGCATAGTGTCTTACTTATGAAGTGGGACTAAATATAAGCATACAATCCCAATGGCAAACAACATATCATGAGCTAGATTCAGCAGAAAAAGGAGAGCATCCTCAAAAGCGTCACATAATAAAATTAACAGATAACTATACTTGAAATGACTAATGACATAAAAGGGGAGTCATAAATATGAGAAAAGTATAGGACTTTATCAAAACAGACCAGACAGGTTCACAAAAGAAACAAACAGAGCTTGCAGACAGGAATACATAATGATAACTTTTCACTGAAAGTAAAAACTCAATGGGTAGGTTACATAGAATATGACAAAGCTGAAGAGAAATTGGTGAACTGAAAGATGAACATAAAGACATCACACAAAACGTAACAGATAAAGAGATGAAACAGATCAAATAGAGGCTAAGAGACTAGAGAAGGCTCAATGTTTACCTAATGCAAAACTAAAGAATAACAAAAACAAAGGAGCAGCAATATTACAAGAGATGATGAGAATTATCCAGAATTGATGAAGGCATGAAAGCTTATATCACAATGAGTCTGAGGCATACTAAATAAAAAAAAAACCCACACATACAAATACATCATTAAAAAACTGTGAACTCCACAGACAAATGGAAGATATTCAGACAATGGAGAAGAGATTAGCTACCAAAGAACATTTTGACTGAAGGACAGGTTCTTTAATAGCAATGAAAAAGGTGATATATAATTGTATATATACACTGAGAGCACAATAGCACTGAGACACAATAGCTATTAATTTGGAATTTTATATCCATACTAAAGTCTTATTCAAGAATGAAGATAAAATAGGACTTTTTGTAGACCAAAGAAAAATTAAAAAGGATACTTTACAGATCATTTACTCTTGTGAAAATTTATTTATTTTATTTTAGAAAGAGAGCGTGAACAGGGGAGAGGGGCAGAGGGAGAGAGAGAATTTGAAGCAGACTCCATGCTTGGCATGGAACCCAAAGCAGGGCTCGATCTCATGACTGTGAGATCATGACATGAGCCGAAATTAAGAGTTGGACGCTTAACCAACTGAGCCACCCAGATGCCCTGACTCTTGTGAAAATTTGTACCCCAATGTTCATAGCAGCACTCTCAACAATAGCCAAATTATGGAAAGAGCCTAAATGTCCATCAACTGATGAATGGATAAAGAAATTGTGGTTTATATACACAATGGAATACTACGTGGCAATGAGAAAAAATGAAATATGGCCTTTTGTAGCAACGTGGATGGAACTGGAGAGTGTGATGCTAAGTGAAATAAGCCATACAGAGAAAGACAGATACCATATGGTTTCACTCTTATGTGGATCCTGAGAAACTTAACAGGAACCCATGGGGGAGGGGAAGGGAAAAAAAAAAAAAAAAAAAAAGGACGTTAGAGTGGGAGAGAGCCAAAGCATAAGAGACTGTTAAAAACTGAGAACAAACTGAGGGTTGATGGGGGGTGGGAGGGAGGGGCGGGTGGGTGATGGGTATTGAGGAGGGCACCTTTTGGGATGAACACTGGGTGTTGTATGGAAACCAATTTGACAATAAATTTCATATTAAAAAAACCTGAGAACAAACTGAGGGTTGATGGGGGGTGGGAGGGAGGGGAGGGTGGGTGATGGGTATTGAGGAGGGCACCTTTTGGGATGAGCACTGGGTGTTGTATGGAAACCAATTTGTCAATAAACTTCATATAAAAAAAAAAAGAAAATTTGTAAATGAAGTACTTCAGTAAGAGAGAGATTGAACGTAGGAGAGTTGAGGTACAGTAAGAAATAGGGAACAGAGAAAGTGACAAACTGGTAATCTATCATTACAATGACTGATTTGGTGTCATTATAAATAAGGTGGAGCTAAAACATCATTCATAATAACATGAATGAGTTCCAAGTAGAAGAAGGGTAATGGATTAAGCCAACCCTCCTTATTTAAATTTTAAGGATAATCACTAAAATAAAGCAAAGATGATTATAGTGCATTAGAAAATATTATCTAACTTTCTGTTTTAGGAGAAATGTCTAACCTATAAGAATATGTAAATAATAAAAATAAAAGGATAGATAAATATATTGAAAAATGATAGCCACAAGAACGTCAATGTAGCTATAATGGTATCAGACACAAGAGATTTTAAGACTGAGGTGCTTGGGTGGCTCAGTTGGTTGAGTGGTCGACTTCAGCTCAGGTCATGATCTCATGCTTTGTGAGCCCTAAAGTTTGAGCCCTATATTGGACTCGCTGCTGTCAGTACCGAATCTGCTTTGGATCCTCTGTCTCTCTCTCTCTCTCTCTGCCCCTCCCCACCTTGCACACTCTTTCTCTCTCATCAAAAATAAATACACATTAAAAAAAGAGATCTTAAGATTAAAAAAATTAATTAGGGATAAAAAAGATTAATATCTTGATAGAACTAATTCCTGAGGAAGATATACCAATTCTAAACATATAGGTACTTGACACTATGTCCTCAAAATATATTGCATAAGGAGAAATAGATAAATCTATAGTGGTAGATTTTATTTGAATGACAAGTATTAAGCTTAATAGGAAGGAACAGAATTAATGACCAGAAATTGATTCTTTGACATATGTAAACAATGTATTGCAGAAGTGGTATCACAAATGGAAGGAAAATGACTCATATGGAAAAATTTAAATCTATTTCTCATATCATATACAAAGTGTCTAAATATGAGCAAAAATGTTTACAACTTACGAGAAAATACGAATGTCTTTACATACATGAGTAGAAAGAATTTCTTAAATAAGACTATTTGCAACTGACTTTCCACAATAAAAGATGCCATAAGGTTTGAAGATATGCTATGGACAGGAAGAATATATTTGCAACACAGAAAGTGACAAATGATTGCTACCTACTATAAATACAGAATTCCTACAAGTCAACAAGAAAAGACTAACAAAAGTAGAAGAACCAATTCAAAGAAGAGGTTATCTTTAGTGAATGACAAACTTTGAATAAGATACCCAAACAGGACCATGTGTTTTACACTAATTTATTTGATCTTTATAACAACTCTACCAAAGAGGCATGTACCCTCCTCTTGTGAACTGTAACAATCTATCTTTTTAAGGGTAATCCTTTCCTGATTTTTTTTTTTACTTACGTACCTCAAGCTTTCTATTTACACACTGTGTTTAAAACTGAAGGGAGGGGCGCCTGGGTGGCGCAGTCGGTTGAGCGTCCGACTTCAGCCAGGTCGCGATCTCGCGGTCCGTGAGTTCGAGCCCCTCGTCGGGCTCTGGGCTGATGGCTCAGAGCCTGGAGCCTGTTTCCGATTCTGTGTCTCCCTCTCTCTCTGCCCCTCCCCCGTTCATGCTCTGTCTCTCTCTGTCCCAAAAATAAATAAACGTTGAAAAAAAAAATTTAAAAAAAAAAAAAAAAACTGAAGGGAAAGGGGGAAAAGTGTGTGTACATTTCCAGCAGAGAGAATAACTTATATGAAGGTCTTGAGGTTAGGGCTAGTGAAGAACTGAAAGAAGTCTACTTGGATGATAGTGAAAGATGAGCCGAGGAGAGGCCAATGGAAGGATGGAAGGATTTTAACCAGGGGAGAAATATGTTTAGAATTTTGTTTCAAAAAGTCTTTCTGACTGCTTTGCAGAATGTGGAGTGGAGCAAGACTGGAGGAAAGGAGACTCATTAGGAGGCTGTTCATAGTCCAGGAGAGAGATGGTTGAGGGCACTGTTTGAAGAAAAGTTACGGATCTTAGGGATATTTAGAAAATAGAACTGAAAGATTAGATGATTGGATGTATGGGTTGAGGGAGAGGAGGAATTAAAGATGACTTACATATTTCTTGAGCAACTAAGTTGAAAGTGACACCTCAATTAATTTGAGGTAACATTTGGTGGGAGAGAGTTGATAGGTTCAGGTCTGGATTTAGTAAGTTGAGTTGTCTGTGAGATACCTGTGTGATGACATTAAGGAGATGGCTGTGTACATTCATGACTGGAGATGAGAAGAGAGGACTGGCCCAGAGATGCAACTTTGAGAATGATGAATATATAGGGGTCAATTAAGCCACTGAAAGTCAAGAATGTGAACTGAGAAGATGAGAGGCTTATAGCACAGCCTAATGTCCAACATTTGAAGGATGTGCAGAGAAGGAATAAGAGCTAGTGAAGAAAATTGAGGAGTGAATGGAGAGGTAAGAGGAAAATAGGGTGTGTAGGGTCACAGAAACTACAGGATGGTACTTTTTTAAGAAGGATTAAAAATACAACAGTACCAAATATCACTGAGAGGTCCAAACAGAAGATGATATAATTTGCTTAGAGCTTGTGATTTGAATCTTCTTGTTGAATTTGGCAAAGGCGATTAGCATTTTGTGGTGGCATCAGAAGTAAGATTGCAGGGGATTGAGCAGTAAGTGGGAAGTAAAATAGTACAGATGACTCATTCAATCCTACAAGTTTTGAAAGCCAGTGGCTAGTACAGAGATTTTCACAAGACAGTGCTAAGGCGAAAGTGTGCTGAACTGACTAAAATTGATTTGGTATTATTCTTCCCATGGATTCTTCCTTCCCCTCTCATTTCTCAACAAAACGTATCTGACCAGATGTTCATGCTCTGGACTTACTAAGTATTTCTACAGCAAATAAGAATTATTAATTTTCTTGTGGTGGTGGTATTTGGGAAACACCTCCCTTTCAAAGGACTTTTGCATATTATTTGAAGGATTGGGTAATGTGGGCATTTGAGGCATTTGTGGTAAGGTCAGTAAGGGTCAGTATTTTAGCTGGGAGGGCCTGTCTCATCACATCACACAGATAAGTATATATTCAACTAAGGTAGGAATGTCAAATAACTAGAATGCGTGCTGCTACTCCCCTTATTGTTAATTCATGCCACACATGCTTGGATTTGACCACAAGGTCCTTTGTGTTATAGCATTCCAGGCAGATACAAACCAAAAAGCTTGATGTTGGTCATAGTGTTCTGATCTTGGCTAAATATGCCCAGGACCACAGAATTGCACAACTCCAAGGGGGCACTGTTTACATAGACTGTATTGTGAATGGTATCCACTGGATTTATACAGTAGGATGGCCTTGTTACTGTACCCTCACCCAACTCTCTTTAACCTTTCTTTTTTTTCTACCATGTATTCAAGTGATATGCTTACTTACATTAGTAATAGATCAAAATGTGGCATGTTTTGTTTTTGTTTATTTGCATTGTTTTTTAAGCTGCCCATAATACTACTTTCATAATATTGCAACAAATTGTGTGAATGTCTCATTATCTATGCTGTGAACAAAAGTCAAATGGGCCATATTGCTTAATATAAGCTTAATATATTACTAGTAATATTACTATTTAATAAACATTAAAGCTTTAATGTTTACTTTTGAGAGACAGAGAGAGCGCGCATACACTGGGGAGGGGAAGAGAGAGGGAGACACAGAATCCGGAGCAGGCTCCAGGCTCCGAGCTGTCAGCACAGAGCCTGACATGGGGCTCGAACCCACGAACCATGAGATCATGACCTGAGCTGAAGTCTGACACTTAACCAACTGAGCCACCCAGGCGCCCCTAAGCTTATATATATTTTTATATAGTTCCACTTACCTCAGTTTGACAACATGAGCTCTGATGAATTGATTTCTTAAATTTGATTCTTGGAATGTTTTAGTAATCTATAGAAAGAAAGGGGAAAATGTTTTTATGCTTCCAGTTGTTCTCCTTCCTCCCAACCTTGCAACACAGGACTTAAGTTAATGAGGAATAGGGACTGGAGTTTTCAGTTCAGTTCAGTTCAGTTCAAATTTCAATGAAATTTTAGTTCAATTCCATCTCAACACATAGGATTGATTTAGTCTGGGGAAACAGCCTTTTGATGCAGTGCCTATTTCTTCACTTATGATACAAACATGATAATGGATAGGATGCATCTTCACTAGAAGGCATCTAAACATCAGATGTTGTACTCAGTGTGATTTGGTGGCTCTTCCCAAGGGTGTTGGACAAAAATCAAGAAAACAATGAAAAACAGAGTACTATTTTATATTTCTTCACTGATTGAGGGTGTCAGTATTATCTTTGTATTCTAGAATAGTCTAGAATTCTCATACCTCAGTAATGTTCATAGTTGATAAGAACTGAAGTGAGATGTGGATTATTTAAATTCTAACAAAGTGAATCATTAAATTTGTTAATAGACCAGCCATTAAAGTGTAAGACAATTACATATAGAATGTTTGCAGTTATCACACATTTCCATCATTAGAGAAGATCTTATTAGCTACCCATGAAGATAAATCACCTTATTTTTAGTGTCTTCTTACTTGATAGGTATGGTTTTGTTCATATTATTCATGAGCTGAATAATGGAAATAATGTTGTTTTTGTGATTTCAACCACCCTCCAGTTATCAGTTTCTTTTTTGTTTAACCAGATATGGAAAGTTCAGTTTTCAAGAAAAAGATAAAATATGTGGCAATATGATCTATTATTATAGTGGTCTCCAAAAATTTTTGATTATGCATTCCTATGGATAAAATATTTTATGCATGAGTAGCACAAACATGTATATTTATTTATAAATTATATATATGCAGTAACACTGTACTGCTAATAATATATACTATAAAACTTTGACGAAATTAGAAATTAAAAAGACCAAATTAACAGAGCAAACATTTAGTCATTTTATCCCCTTTATATTTAGTAATAATATTTTCATTGGTAATGTGGATAGAATTTATGATTTTTGAAATACTTTGTGATAAAATGATTCAATGTTATGATTCTAAGTTTAATTTAAATACTTGATTTGGAATGCTGAAGACATTTCCACACCATTACGTGGCTCTAAATGTATAAAGTGCCTCATTGGCAGAATTTAATAAATCATAACACAAAGTTGTCAGTCCCTCCCAACCATTGTGCAAAGGTTTTGTTGAAATTTAACATGTGACTTTCTGTCTTCCCTGATTTCAGTTGGTTATCCTTGCAAACCAAATGGAATGTATTTCATTTTATATGTTTTTTTAAAGAAGTGTGTTTAGGGGCACCTGGGTGGCTCAGTCGGTTAGGCGTATGATATCAGCTCAGGTCATGATCTCAAGGTTTGTGGGTTTGAGCCCCACCTTGGGTTCTGTGCTGACAATGCAGACCCACTTCAGATACTTTATCCCCCTCTCTCTGCCCCTTTCCTGCTTGTGCTCTCTCTCTCTCAAAAATAAATAAACATTTAAAAAACATTAAAAGAAGTATGTTCAAAATCAACGAAACATGATAGCTAATCCTTCCCCCCCAGTTTTTATGTGTGCATGTCTAAGCACTTTTATAGGTAAGATGCAACATTTTCAGTAAAACACAAGAAAATCCAAACACCTCATGATGGACCCGTTGCTAAACATATTTTCAAAGTCTTCTCTCCATGGTATGAACTTTATTTAAAAAGCGCCTAATTTCTTACACTTTGAAGAGACAGGGTATGTATGTGTGTTTGTGTGTATTAAATATCTTCTAAGAAAGATACTGTTTATTGCTTCACTTGGTAAATTTGCTTTAGTCAGTAGCAGTGAAGTGTCAGTTCTGTTATTACCTTACTGTTCCTTTACTTGGTCATTACTGTCCTTGGCATATTAGAGTTATCTCCGAATTGTGGTTTTAAAATTTGTGTTTTGCAGGATTCTTCTCAGTTCCTTTAGTGATTTCGGGGAGGCTTTGTTTAGTTTTAGAACTAGATAATAAAATCTTTAAATCCAGTTGAAACTGCACATTGTTGAAATCTACTCAGAGCAAGTAAAAGTGTTACTGCCCTTCCCCTCTTCCCTCAAGATACCTTTACAAACATTGTGTGGGACCAGCTGACATAAAACCAAACAAGGTACCAATGCCAATCCATTTATTAAATAGTAACAAAACACTTCCTTCTAAAAAATACTCTTTATGAGAAGAAAACATATAGAGTGATATCCAAGTATTTGAGTATTCACAATTAATTACTGTGAATCCCTCCCTGGAATGCACAACCCCATTTTGGAGACCACTGTGAGCCTCTGACTACAATGATGTCTTTATTTTGTATCCCTAAGACTTGGCACAGGAACCAACAGATAGAATGCGTCTTTTATTTATTCATTCAAAGAACATTTCATTGTCAAGTATGTTATCAAATTGGGTTTTTTTTTTTGGCATTAAGTAATGATCAATGCTTTTTTTTTTTAAACTTACTTATTTATTTTAAGAGAGAAGGCCTGTGCATAAGCAGGGGAAGGGCAAAGAGAGGGAGAGAGAATCCCAAGCAGGCTCTGTGCTGTTAGCATAGGGTCCATCTTTGGGCTCAATCTCATGAACTATGAAATCATGACCTGAGCTGAAATCAAGAGACAGACGCTTAGCTGACTGAGCCACCCAGGCACCCCAATAATTAATGCTTGTTAAATGGACGTAACTGAAATGAATTTTACCCAGAAGCCCTGATGGTTTAAGTGATATGATAAAATTAATCTCAAATGGGTATTGTTTTCTTTCTCTTCCTATGAACTAGTTTGTTCATGGGGCTATAATTAGATATATTTTGGAAAAAGTGGCAATTGTTTGCAGAATTTATTGCATTATCACACCTGATAACAAAGGGGAGTTTCAACAGTTCAGTTGATCCCAGGTATGAATCCTGACTGAAATCTTTTGTTTTATTGACAGAGACCCATCCCATTTAGTCAGAATGCGCTCATGGTTTTGATATATATATTTTGCAAACTGGTGCTTTCAATATTTCTAGATGGCCTTATTCATTTTTTTCACTCATTCAACAACAGTTTTTCAGTAACTTTTTTGCTGCAAACCCCTTCTATCAAGCACTGGGTACAATGGTGAGAGAAAATAAACAGTCCTTGCCATTATGGAGCTTACATTTAATGGCAGCAGACAAGCACCAATCAAGTTATCCACATTTAAGTAAAATTACAACTGATAAGTACAGAAATACAGTAGAGGAATTTGATCCAATCAATATTAGAGAGGTTTCTTGGAGGAAATGCTGGTGGAGTTGAGATTGTTAGGAAGAATCAAAGTTAGCTAGTTGAAGAGGAAGGAAAAAGCCTCACCAGTGAAGTGAATGGCACATGCAAAGTCCTGAGGTGGGAACACACAGGTGTGTTTCAGGAATGAAAGAAGGCCAGTGCAGCTGTAGCATAGAGAGCAAGGAGGCTAGGGAGTCAGAATGGCCAGACCATGCATGTCTTGTTAGTGGTCTTTATCATAAATAATGGGAAGTTGCTGAAGTGTTTTAAACAAAAGGATAATATAATCAGATTTGCAATTTGAGAATAATTTCTTTTGCTGCCTATGGATATTTAGTTTTAGGGAAGAAATGCAAATCAGTTAATGCTATTTTAGTAGTTCAGAGTAGAGGTGATGGTTTGGATGGACATGGTGTTAGTAGGTATGAAGAGAAATGAATGGATTTGAGGGAAATAAAGAAGATAAAACCTGCAGAGGTTGGTAATGGATTGGGTATTTGGAATGATAGAGGGCAGTAATTCAAAGATGAATTCCAGGGTTTGGGTTTGGAAAACTGAATAAATGTTGTTAATGGGGACAGGATTATTGGAAGGAGGCTAGGATGCTCTGGGGAAATCATGAGTTTGATTTGGGGCAGAATAAATTTAAGATTAATAAAAAAACAGCCAAGTGGAGACATTAGGCTGGCAGTGTGGTGAACAGATCTGAAGTACAGAAGAAGAGTCTGGGCTGGAGACAGAATGAGTCATTAGTGTACAAGTGTTGGTTGAAGTAACACTCATCAAAGAGAACATCTAAGGATAGAAAAAAAAACAGTGTGAGAAAAGAGGAGAGCATAAGTCAAAGCCTTGGGGAATTTCAAAATTTAATGACAGTATAAAGGAAGGTGAGCCTATAGAGACAGAGAGGAGTGGCAAGAGAGGCAGGATAGGAAAAACAGATGAATGAATATATTGCATGAAAGTCATAAAATCATAGGCTTTTTGAGTTAGAATGTACTGTGAAAATTATCTGGTCCAATGACTTTATTTCACTGATGAGTAAACTGAGAGCTAGAAAAGAGAGATGAATTGCCTCATAGAAGTTTCTGAGACTATTCTATTGCTCATGAAGGAAAACAATGTTGTCTGTGGGACAAGGACAATGATGATACTCATGTTACCATTGGGAAATGGTATGATACTTGGATTTGGAGTCAGGAGACCTTGGTTTGAATTCTGGTTCTACTACACTCCAGTTGAATGGCCTTTGACATGTTTCCTAAACTCACAACCTTTATTTTATGCATCTATAAAAATTATTTGTCAATTTATATGACTGTATAATACATGTGAAAGTGCTTTGTAAACTATAGATTAGCACCTTATTAGAGTATCATTCATACAATGTTTTAAATGTTCAAAGCGGTTTTACAGAAGGATAAATAAATGAGATTATGGAAATCATACATTAGAAGAATTTCAAGTGAAATCTTTTCCTGCCATGTGTTTAAATATATTATAAAACCACAGTACTCTCAATAGCTTGGTACTAAAAACTGAAATAATAAAATTATAAAAAGAAAATGAGGGTTAATATTTTAAAGAGTATTTAGAATGAATAAAGCCATTTTTAACATGACACAAAATGAGAAATCATAAAAGGGATTGATAATTTAGCTCTATAAACATATAAAATATACATGAAATATATAAAATACATATGAAATATATAAAAAAACTAAATGTTTAACATTAAAAAATCCCTACATCATAAATAGGATTGAGAGTCAAATCACATTATTAGAGAAATATATGCAATGTGAATGACAGGCAAACTTTAATATGCTAATAAGGATAAGTGGTATTCTTTTTGTTTTTGTTTTTGTTTTTTTCGAATCCATATAGAATAGACAAATGCTCCAGTAAGAACATGGGCAAAGTCATGATCAGGCAATTGACAAATGAAGTCATAAAAATGACCTATTACTATATGAAAACAGATTAAATCTTAGTAATCAAAGAAATGAAAATCCAAATAATAGTGAGATATCACTTCTCACCTACTAGATTAGCAACAATTAAAATGATTTACAACGTTGAGGGTTAATGCTGTGGGGAAATAAGCATACTTGTGCATACTTATGTGCTGCTGGTGAAGATGTAAACTGGAGCACTTCTGGAGTGCAGCCTAAAAATTAATCTTATTGTATATATAAACCACATCTTCTTTATCCATTTGTGAGTTGATGGACATTTAGGCTGTTGTTGAAAGTGCTGCTATAAACATTGGGAGTGGAGGAGGGCACTTGTTGGGTGAGCACTAGGTGTTGTATGGAAACTAATTTGATAATAAATTATATTTAAAACAAAAAATAAAAAAACAGGTACAGTTCGGGGCGCCTGGGTGGCTCAGTCTGTTAAGCATCCGACTTCGGCTCAGGTCATGATCTCACGGTTCGTGGGTTCGAGCCCCGCGTCAGGTTCTGTGCTGACAGCTCGGAGCCTGGAGCCTGTTTCAGATTTTGTGTCTCCCTCTCTCTCTGACCCTCCCCCACTTGCACTCTGTCTCTCTCTGTCTCAAAAATAAATAAACATTAAAAAAAATTTTAAAATAGGTACAGTTAAAAATAAATAAACAAATAAAAATTAATCTTAAAAATGCAGAGACCACTATATTAATATAAGCAACTGGTTGATAAATACATGGGAGAATTGACTGAAGAATTTTAAATAGTCTTCAAACATTCAACGCTTAACGCTTCACTCCTCTACTCCTTATGTGTGGCTTGCACATAGTGTCTTTCTTCCAAAGAGTATGGTATGGAAAAGAGAGGAAGTAACTTTACAGTGTAGAAACCTGACAAACACTACTTCAGCTGGGTGATCAAGTTGACAGTGATAAGTCATGTTGACAATTTAATGAACCCCCTTCATGTGATGGAGTGAAAATGATACTCTTTCTCTATGGCCGTCCTCCCCTGAACCTGTAATTCCACCCTAAGCATGAGGAAATAGTTTAGAAAGCCCAGTTATGGGATTTTACAAAATGCCTGCCCAGTACTCTGCAAAACTCTCAAGGTTCTCAAAACAAGGAAAATCTTAGGATCTGTCATAGATTCTCCTCCCAAATCACTGATTCAGCTGTTATTCTGATCTCATTAAACATTTAAATGATATACCTAACTTCCCTTGCTCTAATCCCATGCTAACTAAGCAGTTGTCCCATAAGTTGGCTTCTAGTGAGGTTTGCCTCTGGGGAAAAATGTGTTAGACAAGCCAGTGATTCAGTCCCCCAGCCATGAGAGTCCTCATTTAGATTAACTTAGTGGTTCCCAAATTGTGGTCCTTGGACCATTAGCATCAGCATCACCTGGGAACTTAGAAATGGAAATTCTTCAGTTTACCCCAGACCTATTGAATCAGAGACTCTCACATCAGGGCCCAGAAATTTGTGTTTTGAAAAGCCTGCCAGGTGATTTTGTTAATGTTTAAGTTTTAGAGCAACTGGATTAATTTATATTCTTAGGACTCTTTAAAAGGAAGGGTAAGTAAGCAACCTTGACACTGGTCAACTCTGACTCTCTGGGTGAAAGGTCACACACTGGTCCATGGTCATAAATGAATGCAAAGGGCCCACTTGTGAGGTTTCCTGGCAGGCCTCTTCAACTGAAAGCCCGAGCTTGCTTTGCATATTTTCTATGTGTATCATTGAGCCAAAGTAGGGTGTTGTCTAACCTATGTTATTATGGACATGCAAACATATCTTTTAACACCTGCTACCTGTGTGTTTAGTTGGATAAGAAAAAGGAAAGAAGGCAAAATGAAAAGGATTTAGAAAGGCA
This sequence comes from Lynx rufus, assembly GCF_022079265.1. Taxonomy (NCBI): domain Eukaryota; kingdom Metazoa; phylum Chordata; class Mammalia; order Carnivora; family Felidae; genus Lynx; species Lynx rufus. Next base: position 52,479,828 of record NW_025814845.1, read on the forward strand.
GTCTCAAGGAGAGCAGTAATAAATGCTCAACTTGCACAAACAATAGACTTCCAGCCTTTGAAGTCATAATCATATAAAATATTAATTTATTCAAGACTCTTCTAACACTTTCCACTTATGACTTAAAAAATGTAAAGAAGAACCAGTATACTACCAAATTAACTTGGAAAAATCACAAAGAAACATATCTTTCAGTATTCAGGGAAGAAAACAATATAGAGCATCTAGCAATTACAGATATATCACAAAATATCAGATTTATTATCAAATTTGTTTGATGATGGGATAAAGAGCAAAGAGAAATATTAACTTACCATAGATTCAATTCTTCCACTCAAATCCCTATATTCCTGTGTAGCTGGTGAATTTAACTGATTACTGTATTTGACATTTAGGATTTGAAAGCTGCTATGATAAAAATAAGACTTTTGATCTGTAAAACAAAGAAAAGGCAGAATCAATCTCACTGCTAAGTACTTTAATCTTTAGTTTATTCAGGATTATGGGAGGCTATCTTACACAATTTAAAAAAAGTTGCTTCTCTTAAAACTCCAAACTTATTATAAATGTAACTATAATAAGGTTATTCATCTCTCTCTTTTTTAAATTGACAAAGCTGAAAATTTAAAGATGTAGGAAAATCAGAGCAGCATCATTTGTGAAATCAAACTGCTCAGAAGTATCGTAATTTTCATTTTTACTATATTTTTGGGAGATTTGTGATTGCAGATTTATTAATTCAAGAAATATTAATGAATGTCTATAATATGCTATTATTCATTTATCCCTAAGGAATACCCAAAATAATTCTGAATAGTTTTTAAAATTATTTCAAATAATAATCTTTTTAGGGGTATTATTGACTTGTCATTAGTTTTTTAGACTAAAACTAGAAAATAAGCCTTTGAACAGGATATCTAATTGGTTGTCCAGTGTGAATTGTTTTCATCAAAAAAAGTCTTCCAGAGGACATATTCAGCTGTGTGAGGAAAATAAAGACTCTCAAAACACACTGTATACATCTTAGAAACATTATGAACAAGGGCATAACCTAACCTGTCTCAGGAAAATCCCTGCTTTCTTTTGATCGTTCATATGCGATAACTAATGCAGAGAAATACTTCAATCAGGAGAAAGAGTTGGAGATCCTGGTGGAAGGGTAATGTATTCCTTTGTAGTGGAAGGACAAGTCTTTCAAGGGCTGTAAATGGTCACCCTCTGAAGAGGATTAACCTAGGTTCTGTTTGTGTGACAATATAGTACCATCAAAAGTGAAAATTCATTAATTTAATTGGAAACTTGAGATTTCTTTTTCCTGCCTCTGTAGTTCACCTAAGACATAGTTGACTCTGGGTGATTTGATAGCAAAATGTAGCAACAACTTTGTAATTAGATTGGCTGAGAAATATTATTCCTCATTACTGTTTTTTCTAATGTTGGTAATTTTATTGTGCCACTAGGAGTTTTTCAACTCTCAAATAAGCATTTTTGCCCATTTACAATAGAACATACAATAAGTTATGTTCTCTCTTTCTCTCCATATTCATGGATACCCACATACCTACACCCACACATATGATTTAAATGACTTAACACAATTGTAGCTGAAATAAAATAACCTCAAAGTACATTTATAAGTGATAAAATCAGATTATAGCCTATGTTATCTAGTGAAATTTGACATATTTACGTTAAAACATCTGAAAGGGATGTTCACTGAAATATTAAGGAGCATTGTTTATGAATGAGCAGGGTATATGTGTTCTTTATATTGTTTCTTGTCCATATGTTCTACATTTTTGTTATAATAGAGAAAAGTAAAAGAACAGATCTTTTTAAAAATTTGTTTTTTTCCCTTATCTTTCATAACTCTTCTCTTAACTAAGACTGTTTTATCAGGAAATAGATCATGAATTAACAAATAACTAGGTACATCCAATTTTTAGGTGTTGAAACTTAAAGTTCTTTGCAATATTTCACTTCTACAGTTTTATCAGGTTATTATATGAAGAAGGAAATCATGATATTAAGTGAAAAAACACAGTAAGCAAATTCTAGTGTCAGAAAAGAATCAAGAGACGTTTTTCCTTTGGCTAGAGTAATTCTTGCCTGGGTAATAATGTTTATTTAAAAAAAAACAGAAGAGGGGCGCCTGGGTGGCGCAGTCGGTTAAGCGTCCGACTTCAGCCAGGTCACGATCTCGCGGTCCGTGAGTTCGAGCCCCGCGTCAGGCTCTGGGCTGATGGCTCAGAGCCTGGAGCCTGCTTCCGATTCTGTGTCTCCCTCTCTCTCTGCCCCTCCCCCGTTCATGCTCTGTCTCTCTCTGTCCCAAAAATAAATAAACGTTGAAAAAAAAATTTTTTAAAAATAAAAAATAAAAAAAAACAAAAGAGACAGAGAAGAGAAAAGTACTGATTGAGGGAATATATAGACACAAACATGTATTTAGAGATATAGAAGACCCTCAATTAGGTTATATTAGAAAATAAAAGTGGCAATAAAAGAATGACAGACTTGTCATCTGAAGGTGTATTTAGTTATTTGGTCTAAAAAGTGGTACTTTTAGTCTTCTAGTACTTACCAAAGGCTAAAAAGTGGATGAGTAGAGCTATGGTCACTGCCAGGATTACCACTCCTGCCACAACAACAAAACCCACTACATAGGGATTCATGAATCTTGAGGCTGATGGTACCCGTGCTGGCCTTAGAACAAGAGAAAATGATCAAAGACTAATTCTTTCACTTAAAGAAGCCATGATTTCAGTACTCATGATCATTATTGCCTCCCCAAGTCTTTTAGCCTATATGTGGTTCTATTTATAGGAAACTGCAGTGATTATTGATCAGAACATAATCCTGGAAATGAACCTGAACTAACATTCTCCTTAATAATTTTTCTTTCAAATTTCTTTCAGCACAGAACTGTTGACATTTTGGTAGTTGATAGAAAAATAAGTAAATCTGACCTATGCTTTGCACTTACTTTCCCTTCTTCTGTCAGTTGATGAAGTTCTCAAGAATAACAGCTAATTGTTCTGTTTTGCTGTAAGTTTTTCTAAGACCCTATGTTGGACACTTACTGTAGTAACCTCCCATAACTGGGCACCATCCCAGTGGTGTATAGAAGATTAATCATTTTGGGTGGGGAGTGGGGGGAAGGGAGTCAGAACAGTAGCATTCCTCACTGTCATATTCTCCATATTATTAAAAGTGGGGTGTGAACAGAGGATAAGTGTTGAGATCCAGAAAGAGTAGCAAGCCCCTGAAATGAAGAACTGTACCAGCAGCAGATTTGCATGATTTATCATTTTTCCCCCATGAATTTGTCAACTTCAGTGTGAGTCAAAAGATTTGTACTAATAGAGTACATGGCATTATATTGAGTATATAGTCCAGATGCTATCTTCTTCACCTACCCACAACCACATATACTTGCACGAGGGAGGTAACCAGAAGGGCTAAGTGTGACTTTCTGTTTTATCCCTTGTGTGCTTGGAGATCACACTGTCATTAATCTGAGACTTTCCTAGTCTGACAAATGGAATTAATAATATCTGCCTCACAAGCCATTTTGAAGATCAATGAAGTTATGTTATGAACTATATTTCTAGTTAAATAGGTTACCACTAGGCTGTGTGCCTTTGGAGGGAAGAGATAGTGTGCATGCTTATGTTTCAGACACTTTGCAGGTTGCCTGGCATAAATAGGTGATAAATACTTATGATATTTATAAATATTTGTTGCATGTGTTAACTTATAAGCATGTGTCAGATTTAAAAGACTTAACAGAGCTGAAAAGCAGTTACATTTAGCCAGAATATAGTCTTTCATTTTTCCTATTTGTTTTGCCAACATTCTGGTATAAGTGTGAAAAGAATGCTCTGAGGGTCAGTGATTCCCAGACATTTAGGTTTCATTGCAGGGTTGCCTGATCTTGTTTGGGCTCTGCATAACTCAGAAACTTACAGAAGGGCACTTCCTGCTATTTTGCAATGTACCACCTACACTTTGTATTCTGTGGTTCTGGGACCAGTAACATTTCAAAAGATTATTGGAGGCAGACCTAGACTTGCCAACTTTCAATTCTGGTGAATAAACATGTTAAAAAAAATAACCATGCTCAAACCTTATTTAAAGAAAGGACACTGAAGTACGTAGAAGTAGGAAGGACATAATCTCAGGCTATCAGAAAATAAATAACTTGGCTTTAGCCTTATGATACCTGTTTACTCTATTGCTCTTCCTTTGTTCATTTTGCTATACTGGTGAAAACTGACTGTCACTGATGCTGGTCCAGAGTCCAATATTTGGAAACCACTACTGTGGTAAACTTCAAGTTGGAGAAAATTGGCACTTTGACATTTGCTGATTTTTGAGACTCCATTTACTCATCTTCTACCTTAGGTGGTCACTGTACCAATGACATGCGATCACAGATTCACAGTTTGGCATTTGTGATTTCAGAAAATGTTAGTGGCTGCTGAGTAGTGGCAGAGCCAAAAGGAGACAGGTTTGGAGTCAAGGGTAAACCCAAAAACCTAATGGATTTTGGGCCAATGGATTGACCCTTCTCCTCAACCAGAGATGAACTAATGTGTTAAGATTTGTGAGTGTGGAGGGAGAAGTACTGAAAGATTAGGAGTAGGTTGGAGGCTGAAAAGAAAAGCCAAAGGCTCAAGTCAGCATATGCTTTAGCTTGGATGAGCCTCCCATGGGAATGACTTTAGCACCAACTTTGCTTCAGTTCATGGAAAACACGTTAAACTCAATGACTAAAAAGCACCATGAAACATATGACTCAATAAATAAAGGGTGTGGAGCTCAAGTCATCTAATCTCACAAGCCATAATTAATTGCATAAGAATGGGTTGTTCCACCCTGTAGAAACAGCTGAAGAAATATCTTTCTTGTTGATAGTGAACCTTGTCATTGAACCTCTCTGTATGTGGCTGGTTACAAAGCTTATGCCAACACAGTCTAAATTGTGCACAATATTTACTTTGTAAACTAGTAGAGAAAACATGTTTGTAAACACTGAATTTTTACTCAATGCAATGGAAATCTGTGCAAGAAAATACTTTGCTTTCAAAGCTTGTTCCTGATTAGTGAGATTTTTAGTGCTTGCATTTAAACAGCAAAACAGATAATTCAGTTGTAACATGTTTAACCATCTTCCCCCTCTCTTTGCTCTCTTTTATTGACTTGAAAACGTTATGTTAATGTTGGAAAATGTATTCCATACTTTTATCATGAGAGTATAAGTGTCAGGCATTGTACATGTATATTGCCAATCTTCACAGTTGTAAAGCAGGTATTATGAACCCTGTTTTGAATATACGAGAACTGAGGGTCAGAGAGTAAATAACTAAAAATTACTCATGAATGGCAGAGCTGAAAACTGAAACTAGGTTTGTTTGAATCAAAGCACATGCTCTTCCTTTCATATACACCTCCTCCCTCACACTACAGGAGATAGGAAAGCTTTGGGACTTCTGTCTCTTCTGACTTCACTTGGGGGAAGCAAAGGGGATCAACATATACTGAGAGGTAGGACTTTAGTAAGTGTGCAATAAAATAATTGTTGATTTAATTTTAATTTGAAAGTAAGTCTTACATTAATATATCAAATTTATATAGGACTACTGTAGTAATTAATCTTTGCTATTGACACATACTTACAACCATTATAGGGCTGTGGATTAATAGAGCCATTGGCAATAATTTCCATTATGTGAAAGAATGGAGGAAAACAGTGACAGGGTAACTGCAAATTCAGATGCACATGATATGTATATAAAGGACTTTTAGACAATTTTGTGTCCTTTTAAATAAGATTTCAGATATCTTGGTAACAAGGGTTTGGTCCACAGTTGTCTTCTCCTACGAAGCATTCTTCCTGAGTAATCATACTTTATGTCATGGTTTTAGCAAACGTTCTATAGGATAATATTTTCTAGGATAGATCTTTAGCCCAGACCTCTGTTTTTGAGCTCCATGCCATTACTGCCAATTATCACCAGACACCTTATGGATGTTTTAAAACCTCCTTAAATATAACAGTTCAGTTCAAAACTGAATTTTCTCCCCAGCACTACACTTACTCTGCACTGTTTCTAAAATTGGTGAATGTCACTGCTATCTACCTTGTATTCTAAGTTGGAGACCTAGGAATTAGCTGCACCTGCTCCCTCTTAGTCACTTTCCACATTCAAGAGATCACCAAACAGTGCTTATCTTATACCTAAATTTTTTTTCCTATTTTAATCTATTTTGTTCTTAATTTTGACTGTTATCACCTGACTTATATTGCTTGAAATGCCTCTTAACTGGTCTCCCTTCTTCCATTAACTACTCAATCATTAATTAGTTAATGCAAGAAGAAACCAGGAGAAGAATGATTTTGGCAGAGGGAACAGCAGGCTCTGAGCCAGGAGCTCACCTGGTAAATCTGAAGAAGCGCAAGGGGGCAGCTGGACTGGGGTGGAATGAGCAAGGTAGAGGTAGAGGGCATGAGAGGGAGATAAGAGTAGGAGTCAGCGGTGGGGCAGATCTTTTAGGGCTTTTCATGTAAGGGCTTAGGTCTGCCTTCTGAGTCAAATAAAAAGTCTTTGAGGTTTTGAGCAAAGGAGTGACATCAGATCTATTTCTTTAATAGGATCACTCTGGGTGATAGGATGGAGGGCAGATAACTTGTTATTCAGTAGTTGAGGTGGGACATGATACTAGTTGAGACAAGCATGGGAGCAGTGGAGGTGGTAAGAGAAATGTCAGAGTTTGGATATATTTTTAATTTAGACCCTAGAGAATTTGCTGATGATTCATTTATGAGATATGGGAAAGGAAGGGCTCTAGACTGAATTCAGGATTTTTGTTTCTTTCTAATCAACCCTTTAAAATCCTTCCAGGGACTTTTTGAATTTAAATCTTAGGTTCTGACTTTCTCCCCCTCCCCTATCCCATTTGAAAATTTATCTATAGCTTGTCAAGCTCCTCAGGAGCATCCAAACCTTCCACGTGGCATTGAAAGCTCTTCATAGTTACCTCTGCAGCTTCATCTTCTGTTGTATCCTCATGTGCCCGCTTAACCCCAGCCAGACCAAATGGGACAGCCACATCAGTGTGATGACCCTTTGTCTAGAAAATGTGATACCTCAACTTCCTGGCAGATTCCCCTTTTATTCTGAAGATAATTTAACCATCTTTATTTTCCCTCCAGGTAGATGCCTTTTTCTCCCCTAGCTTCCCCTCATCTGATCTCATAATGTCCAATGAATTTCCCTCTTCTAGTCCTTATCCCTTCATGTGGGAAACAACGATCTTCTTCCCTGCACCCACCTCCAGGCTGTATCTCATGAAAAGTAGACCTGCATCTTGTCTGTCAGGACATGCCCCATCCCTAGCATAATACCCATCCCAGAGTCGGCATCAGGTTTGTTTATGGAAAAAAATGATGAGTGACACTGCAAAGAAGGATTTAAAAATAATTTATAGTTTGGAAGGACTTCATATAGGATTGTGTGATGTGCATTTTTATTTTAAATACTGACAAAATGTAGATTGGAGAATAATCTCTGCCATCTAATGAGTGCTTACCATGTACCTGGCACTGTATTGACTTTTTCTACATCATTGAATTTAATCCTTGTAAATAACCCTAGTTTACAGATGATGAAATAGAGGCTTACTTACTCAGCTAGTAAATGACAGAGCTGGAATGTGAATCCAGGTCTGTCAAGCTCAAACTGCAAATGTCCACATCAGATGGGAGGAGATTTTTATGTTAATTATCATGTTGTTGTTATCCATTTCTATCCCCTACCTTATTGCTGATGCTAAGAAATGGAAAGTTCAAAATATTTCTATAGACTTTGTGTTATAGGATATACAAACACGTATATTTGAATATATATGTGTGTGTATTTACATTATGTATTGGAGTTATGAAGACTCTGAAATGGTTCCACTAGGCAGGCAGTAGACATCTAATTCAACGTTTTAATTTTTTTAGGTTGAGAAACACTTTGTTCAAACAAGGTCTTGCTTGCAAGTTCAATAATGGAAAACATTAAATGGAATAGCTTTTCTGTTTGAATTTGGGATGGGAGAAAAGGATCCCCTGCTCCTATTTCCAGTAAATTTTCACTGATCTAGTCCAACATTTTTCTTTCTTTCTTTCTTTCTTTCTTTCTTTCTTTCTTTCTTTCTTTCTTAAATTTTTCTGTTCTTGATAAACTTAGGCGCAAGAAAGAGAGACACAAGAGGATTATTCCCATTATACAACTAGATGATGGCAGAGTCATTGACACAGTTTTAAGACTTCTTGAATATATTTATTTCATTAAACCATGGTGCATTCTGAAAACTCTAGGTTAATTTGGAAGATAAGAATCTTATCCTTGAATCACAAACCCACACCACTTTATGTCTGTGTACCTTTGGAATGCACTACGTGACTTTCTTTTAAATCAATGATTTACTTGCCAATTTATTTTTCTCTTGGGTAGCATTGAAATAAGTTTATATTCCTTGGAGATATAAATCACTTTATGCTTCCTGAGGCTACAGAGGCTGGGCAAGTGGTGGAGGACCTGAGCTAACTTATGTAATACTTTGATGAGAATTAGGAAAAGGCAGCTTTTCTGGGACACAGAGACAATTATGAAAGCTGCTCCTTGGGCTGCATGCAGCAACACTCTGGGACAGACAGCTTGCCAGGGAGCACAGCCTCCATCTCAGCTTCGAATCTTCCCCCGAGCCATGCAATTTAGTGCATTGCACAAACTTCACAACTGTATATAGCAGACCTGAAATGATGTGCTGAAGTCCTGGAATCTGTTGTTTGTAGGGAAAGTCAATCCGGGATTCAAATTCTTCTCACCAAATTTGCAAGTTCATATGAACAAATGACTAATAGGTAGACGTGTGTGTGTGTGTGTGTGTGTGGGTGTGGGTGTGTGTGGGTGTGTGTGTGTGTGGGTGTGTTTGAAGTCCTGGAGTTGGGAGTTGATGGTTTGTAAGACCCTGCTGCCAGTAAAGCTAAGAGTGTGGTCTCAATTCCTTCACTGGCTTGTTAAGTTTTTTCTTTCTTAGGACTCAGGCTATACTCTGGAACTCAGCCTCTTTTAAATAAATTGAGGTCATAGGATGAATCCCATGAGAGAGTGTGGCCCCAAGAGGAAAAATCTACCTTTACTGTTGAGGGAAAAAATAAATGCCTTTCCTAATGGTGCTCTATTCATACTTTGTCTAACTGGTCTTAAACTTGAAGGATTCATTTTCATATACTGGAAGTCCATGGGCATTCTTTTTTCATTTTATTATTTTTATTATAGCATTGAAATGTATTTCAAGATAAGTTACCACAATTATTAACTGATTTAGAAAAATTTCACTGGGTCCTAGTGATTGAGGCTGCATTAAACAACTACTAGAGAAAGAAAATATTGTAAATTATACTTCATCATAGTGTATTAAATCTTAATTTATTTGGACACTGCTAAGTTGAAAAATAGTTTCAATTTTGTAATATTTTCAGTTTTGTTAATAGTGTTCACTTTATGTTTCTGTAATAAGTAAGGCAGGCATTTAAATTTTTGTAATTAAAAATTATTTCTTCTTTTGTGAGATTTCCTTTGTTCTAACATCAGCCATGTTTTTGAAATAGAAGATTTGAGATATGAAATATTCCTTTAATTGACTTTAAACTTCTGAGCATAGTGTTCAATTCTCTCATTGTAAAAGAGTTCTAAGGGGAATATGGAAAAAGACATGCAGTTAGGAGATTTACACTGTAGAATCAGTCTTGTGTAATTATTAATAGAAGATGTCTGAAGACTCCTGACTTAGAGAGTCAGTTAAGGACTTGGAGGCATATTCTGTTTACTGCCCTGCTATGCTTAATATACACTCGCTTTTATAAGGAAAGTAATCTTTGCTGGAACTCTACAGCTGCCCAAAGGGTGGGTTCTTGCTTCCATCACTGAGATTATGGAGCCTTCTCAGTGTGCAAATGGGCACAGTGGCATTATGGTAGATGGTAGCGTGGTGTATAAAGGTGAGCTACCTAGGTGATTTGAAAACAACAGAACAGATGGAAATATTTCTTCTCAAACTTCATGATGCTGACATTTTAAGTGTATTTCTCTGGAAATCATCAAATCCACAAAGTTATGGGAGCAATGTTTTGTTGATTCAATCATTAAAGAAGAATATACGCCCAGTGTTTCACCAACAGTCATGACAGAGAAATTCCTGACCCAGGTTACCTATCTACTTGATAATTAATGTTAGGGAGAACCTAGTGTACTATAGAGGGCACTGCTGTTCAATGTTAGTATTCCCTCTGAGTTCTAGAAAGTGTAATTATTGACAGAGCTATTGAACCTAGAGCAGGTTCTAAGCAAGAAACAATTATTTAGTTGAAGATTTGTTTCCTTGTCTATTTTCCTCCAAATAGAATTTTTTTACCTATCTGGTTTGAGTTTTCAATAAACAAGTTTTATTTTCTGCCTTCATTCTCTCCTTTCCCTTCTTTTCCTTTCCTTTTTTTCCTTATTTTTGGCTGAAGATCTGTAACCTTTATTGGCACCAACATTATTTGCCAACTTTCTGAAAATTACAAGGAAATATTCATGGCAGTATAAATATGTGATATTTTATTGTCAAAGTGCTCTTTGGGAAATGAGTAGTTTAAAAAATTTAAACTTAAATGTATCTGTTGCAGTGATGAAAATGTTCTGAAATTGGATTTTGGTGTTGGTTGTACAACTCCATAAATATGCCAGTAACCACTGAATCATACACTTAAACAGGTGATATTTATGTTCTGGAATTACATCTCAATAAAGCTGTTAAAAAATTATATCCATATTTTATTGATTATTAACTTATTGCAATAACAAAATTACCAAACTGTCAGAGAATAATTGACAGAGTGGCTTAAACTCACAGAAGCAGAAAAGTTCTCAATAATCCATTCAGTTCAAGTTTCTTTTTTTTTAAAAAAATTTTTATTAGTTTTCTTTATTTTTGAGAGGCCAAGAGAGACAGAAAGCATATGGGGGAGGGGCAGAGAGAGGGAGACACAGAATCAGAAGCAGGCTCCAGGCTCTGAGCTGCCAGCACAGAGCCCAATGCAAGGCCTGAACTCACGAACCATGAGATCAAGACCTGAGCCGAAGTCAGTCGCTCAACCGACTGAGCCACCCAGGCGCCCCAATTCAGTTCAAGTTTCAATGCCATTGCCATGCAATTTTCAGTGAAGTATTGGAATACAGTGGTGTATTATTGTTGATAGCAAGTGATTTGTTACAAATAATAGTTAAAGCATCAGAGTTTTGAAATAATTTACTTCTTACACAATTTAGAGTCGATAATTCTGGCATAACATTCCTCTTACTGATTTGCGTTTTCTTATATTTTTGGGTGGAGTTACAAGTAGTGCATGGTGAATTGCTTATAAGCCTGGTTAGATCCCTGGGGGTGTGTCACACATATTACTATCATATGTCAGGGTGGGGAAAAAAGGCCAAGAAATTCCAGAAAAAAAAAGCTTATATTTAAATTCAAGCTCAGAAGTGACAAAACCCATTTGTTCTTTGCACATTCCCTAATTCTGCTGATTCTTTCTTCCCATATGCACCCTAAGCTGACTAGATATTAGAGTTTTCCCAAGCTTATTTGAGCACAGAAGTATTTATTCCTGAAATACCTAACATTTTGAGGATCACAATGTTCCCAGCACTCAGTTAAGAAAATGCTGCTCTGTGAGTTCTAACTTGCCCAAGGCATTAAGTGTTTCTGCAGGAGAGCATGGTAACTATTGCACTCCCAGCTTAGAAGACACGCTTATTCATATTTAAATATACAAGGAGGCTTCTTGCTGTGCCTCTCTCTCTGTTTTGGATACTTGAGAGACTACCACATAGCTGTTGAATTTCATTGTAGTTGGAGCTGTTTAGTACTTCTTAAAGTTTTTTATAATGTTTATTTATTTTTGAGAGAGAGAGAGAGAGAGAGAGAGAGAGAGAGAGACAGAACGCGAACAGGGGAGGGGCAGAGAGAGAGGGAGATACAGAATCCAAAGCAGGCTCCAGACTCTGAGCGGTCAGCACAGAGCCTGATGTGGGGCTCGAACCCACGAACTATGAGATCAAGTTCTGAAGCTGATCTCAAGTTGGATGAGCTGAAGTTGGATGCTTAAGCAACTGAGCTGAAGTTGGATGCTTAAGCAACTGAGCCACCCAGGCGCCCCCTGAATTGAATTCTAGTGGCTTATTGCCCAGTTTGTCTACAGAAGCAGAGGAAAGAATTGAGATTCTCAGTATTATTTTCCCATGATGGTTTTATGTCATAATGAAATGAACAGAATTCCAAGGTCACTGATCCTAATATTTTTGAGGCCTACACAATAGAATATGTCCCTTGGAGCTTAGGAAAAATGCAGACATATGGTTTATGTTGGGAAACAATATGTATAGTGGGGGTAGAACATTGTTGAAGTGGTCAGAAAAGCTGCTTGACGTGAGGCAAATCACTCCTCTGGACTCCAGTTTTCTCTTTTGTCATTGAACAAACAATCAGTGAATTTACTTGTTACCTTCACACTGTTCTTTCCTCCTTTACAAGGGTGGCTCCTTCTAAATTTCCATGACCACTCTATTAGTAGGTTTTCTTACCTTTACTGCCCACGCTGTTTTTGCAAACACTATTTCTTAAGAAAGTCTGTCTGCTTACAAGGTCCTATCCATCTCCCCATCTTCATATCCCTGCTTCCTAGTAGATGGTAAGCACCATGAGAGGCAGCAGTTAAGAACATAGGTTCTGAAGGTGGACACACTGGGTACAAATTCCACTTCTGCCATTTGCTTACTATATGAACCTGGGAACTCACCTAATTTCTCCTTAATGTCCTTACCTGCAAACTGAAGATACCAGTAGTACCTCCAGACTGTTGTGAGGACAAATGAGTTAAACATTTGTTAACACAGCTAGAATTACATCTGGCATTGGGCCCTGTGTTGGTGCTTGGTCAATCAAATAAATGAGGGCAGGCACTGCTTGTAATTAATTCTCCACTGTATCTCTCAAAGTTTTTAATGGTCTGTTGTTTAAGTGGAGCTGTACAGGGATGGGGCCCTGTTTACTCTGTGAACATGGCTCCTAACATGGGCATGAAGAGCCACACACGTAGGGGTTCTTTTCTGTCTCCTGAACCAATGCATCCATTTACTGGGTTTCTTCTATTTTTATATAAGTATTCAATGAAGCACTAGCCCTGTCCAGAAGCCTGTATTTTTAATTGCTACACAAGTAATATAAGATAATGTAAGATTGGGGCGACTGGGTGGCTCAGTCGGTTGAACGTCCGACTTCGGCTCAGGTCATGATCTCACAGTTCGTGGGTTTGAGCCCCGCATCGAGCTATGTGCTGACAGCTCAGAGCCTGGAGCCTGCTTCGGATTCTATATCTCCCTCTCTCTCTGCCCCTTCCCTGTTCATGCTCTGTCGCTGTCTCAAAAATAAATAAACATTAAAAAAAAAAGACAATGTAAGATAATATCGTACAATAGTGATATGACTTTTGTAATCAGACAGACCAGCTGATGGCTGGCAAGTGATAAAACCTCTCTGGGCCTTAGTTTTTCCTCATTTATAAAATGAAGACAATCACATGCCAAGGAGGGCTGTGAGATTAAATGGGATACTATTTGTAAAAGTATTTAGAACTCTGGCCTGTGTTCAATAAATGGTAAATTCTACATTCTTCTTTTAGGTAGAACCCAGCTTTAGCTGCAAATAATATATCTTTTTTTATAATGTCATTTCTCAAGAGTGGTAACATTCTGTATAATCACAGAATGTTAACAATGGAAGAGAATTTCAGGAATAACCACTCCGACTTCCCGTTATGCAAAAGAATAAACTGATCTACAGAGAGGTTAAGTGCTGCTATGAAGCCTCTTGACTTTGTTTGTCAGTGCCCCTTCTTTGTTATTTTATTGTTTTTTTTGCAACCCAGGACATGGTAGGCACTCTATTAACAGTGTTTATTAAATAAACGTTAGGAAAATCAATAGCTATTGAATACTTACAATACTTACAATGCCCTTCTGCTAGGCATTGGGGACATCTTAAAAATGGCCAAAGACAGGCAGTCCTGTCTTTCTGAGGAAGGCTAGGACATATCTGGTAACAGCGTTTGGTACTATTGACAGTTCCTTTTTTTATTGAAACACTGTCTTTTTTTTTCTCCCATGATTTCACACTCTAGCTTTCTGGTTCCTCCTCTTAAATGTCTTGTTGGCTGCTTCTCCTGTATTCAGCCTTAGGTGTCTTATGTTTCTTCATGTTCTGTCTGGGTGTTCTCTTTTCTCTCTAGCTGATCTCATGCAATCAGCTTCAATTACCATCTAAACCAACAGCTCTCAAGTGTTTGTGTGCATGAGAATCAACTGAAAAGCTTGGAAAAACAAAAGATTCCTGTATCCAATATCCAGGTAAACTGTTTCAGTGGGTCTGGTCTTGCTACTCAGAAACCTTCATTGTTTTTTTTAATTTTTAAATTTTATTTAAATCCAAGTTAGTTAACGTATAGTATAATAATGATTTCAGGAGTAGAATTTAGTGATTCATCTCTCAAATATAACACTTAATTGCCTTAGGGGATTCAGATGGAGATTATACACTCTGAAATATTATACACTCTGAGAAACACTGATCTACACATGATTTTCAAGCCAAAGTCTTCAACTACATCCTTTACATATTCTCACTTGGTGTCTAGAACTCAGCATTTCTAAAGCTGAATTTACTGTCTTCTCCCTTCTAGCACTTGTAACCTGTTTCTGCCCCATCAAACAGCCCATTGTTGGCATTTCTTTTTCAGTAAATGATACCAATATCTCTCAAGTTACTCATGTAGAAAAACCGAAAGTCCTACTCAACACCTCTCTCTCTCTCTTTTTTTTTTTCAAATTTGCCTTTTCATGTTTTTTATTTATTTTTATTTTTTATATAATTTATTGTCAAATTGGTTTCCATACAACACCCAGTGCTCATCCTCAACACCTCTCTCATCCCCAGTCAAGTGCCAGTGCCATCCTTTCTGCTTCTTATGTCTGTTTTATCGGCACTCCCACCACATTTGTCCATTCCATCTTCATTTTTTTTTTTTTTTCTGAAATACTGCACTAGCCTCCAACTGGTCTTCCTTCATCAATGGGTGTCTCTCCTTTCCCCAAGGATCATTCCCTGCAGACAGCCAGAATGGTCTTTTAAAAATCCTAGCATAGTAATATCTCTGCCCTCACCAAACCTTTAACAGTTTTACATTTCTATCAGGATATAATCCCAACTCCATTTTATAGTGTTTAATGACTAGCATAATCTGTTTCATGCCTGCACTTAAGTTTCTGATTAAATAATACTCCCTTAGAGAAACCTTCCATAAATGGCTAGTTTCCTCTATTACAATACTTATTTTAATATCATCCTATTAAAAAAGTAAAAATGAGACCACATATTTTCATATCAATCACTATAAAGGTTGTCTCCTGGCCAGAAAGTTTGTGATTTTCAACAAAGACTACCTTTTGCTCTGTTGAGATTTCCATAGAATAAATATGTTCAATGAAAATTGCTTCAATTTATCTTAATTAATAAAAGCCACCCCCAAGCTTTTTTCTGTAGTACTTACCACAACTATAATTAGATAGGTACTTGCTTGTTTAAATTTTTTAGTGCCTGTCTTACCAATAAACAACATGAAAGCAGGGTCAAGTCCTTTCAGTTCCATTCTGTATGTCTAGCACCCCACACGGTTTCAGTGCCACTATTAGCCACTGAAAAAGTGGGTATTTTTTAAATGGATGAATAATGAATGAATGAATGCAGTATCCTTTATGGAGTATAAATATCACAAAAGACTTAAAGATAAAGTGCATGGATATGTAGGATTCAAAATGGCTTATTTTGCCACATTGAATTAAAACTTGTTTTCAAGCAAGAACATTTTGGGTTTCCCAATGAATGATTGAAGACTTGAGGGAACAGTACTTGCCCTTGGAAACCATAAGCTTACATAGTAGTGAAAACCGTGGAACTAGTTGGAATCATACAGAAAGTAAGTATAGCTACAGAAGAGAAACTGTACCTCAAATTACTCAGAATTTGGGCAATAGGAAAATGAAAATAATCCAATAACATAAATTCAGAAAGTTTGACCAATGGGATAGGATTAAATTCAGGAGACAATGGTGTTTTGGAAGCTTTATGAAGATCGTGTTTCAAGGAAGGAATGATCTACTCTGGAGCTATTAAGTAAAAATGAGTGTTGAGACCTGACCATTGGATTTTGCAATGCAGACAATCTCTGAAGATCTGGACAAGAGCTATTTCAGAGCCGTAGGGAAGAGAAACTTTTTGCAGTGAGACAAGAGAGAGTAGGTTAAAGATAAATATGCACACACTCTGTGACACAGAAAATCCATTTTCAGGAGAAACTCTTGCACACTTGTACCACAGGATTCATTTGAGAATGTTTAAAGCTACAGTATTTGTAATGGCAAAATACCATAAGGGTGGCTATGTAAGTTAGAATATATTCTTACAATGGAATATCATATTGCTTGTGAATGAATAAATTATTACTACCTACTTTATTAAAACATAATTTTGATTCCATTTATATTAATTTAAATGTAGGTAGAACTAAATTATATGTTATTTGGGGATCTATCTATGAGCAGTAAAATCACAAAAATCAAGGACATTTAGATAACATGCCAGATAACAGATTGGGCCAGGTCGGGAGAACACAGTCAGTAGACAGGATGCAGTTGGGGAGGGGCCACAGTCTTCAAAAATACTGGTGATGCTATTTGTCTTAATAAATGGTGACTGCCTTGAGGTTCATTTTAAAAATTAGTCTTTATGCAATATATTTCACAATAAAAAATTAAAAAAAGAAAAGTAGTGAAGAAGGAAATAGAAATGGAGGCAGTGTGTCTAGACAAACCTTTGGCAGAGTTTTGCTGTTGAAGGGAGGAAATGAGAAATAAAGCACCAGCTGGAGAGGGAATGTAGGTCTAGGAAGGATTTTTTTTGTTTTTTGTTTTTTAAACTGGAAATCGTATGGGAGTATTCCAGCAGAGAAACAAATGGTAAGCTTTAATTCATTCTTTGTAATATTAAACTCAGGCAGATATCCTGGCTAAGAAGTAAGATTGTCTGGGTAAAAATTTGTCTAGATTAGAAAAAATATGTTCAATGGCTGTTTTTAATATATTTCCTTAAAGCTTGAGGTTACTTATCCTTTTATTAATCACTGAAACACTTGTTCATATCTCTGGCAAATGGATACTATAAGTATTCAATAGAATCTGCCATTTTCTTTCTGCTGAGTTAGTCATCCATGTGTAAACTTTCCCAAAGTCAATCTTATTTTCAGTCATTTTGGATAGTTATCCAATGAATGGCTTTAGACTTGGAATGGTGCTTCTATTTTACATATCATGAACATATGCTATATTTAGACTTAAAGCATACTTTGAAAAACTGTGACGTTTTCTTTGCTCAAGAGAATGGGATCCTTGTAGTTGGAGAAATTGGATTTAAGGAATTGGATTGAATATCTTTAAGTTTCCTTATAATAGTAGGTGTTGATTCATGACTTATTTTAGGGGTATCAACCGTAGCCATGTTGGGGGCTGAAGCAGCATAAAATCAGGTAAGTAACAAATTTCTAGGAAATAACTTGGCAGTTCCTTCTAGAGGACAAATTGAAAATGGACATGAGAGGGGCGCCTGGGTGGCTCAGTCGGTTAAGTGTCTGACTTCAGCTCAGGTCACAATCTCTCAGTCCGTGAGTTCGAGCCCCGCATGGGGCTCTGGGCTGATGGCTCAGAGCCTGGAGCCTGCTTCCGATTCTGTGTCTCCCTCTCTCTCTGCCCCTCCCCGATTCGTGCTCTGTGTCTCTCTGTCTCAAAAATAAATAAAAACGTTAAAAAAATTTCTTGTAAGAAAATGGACATGAGAGAATTTGTTGGAGAATATATGATCCTAGGTGACTAATTGTAGCCTACCTCCTATGTATTGTAATGCCATGTCCCCACCTCCCAGCATGTACCACCATTAGAAAAAGTCTGGCCAAGTGTGGCAAGTGTTTTGGTACGCAGCCTGGGGTTTTGTGGGCAAAAACGTGAACTTTAAGTTCACTATTTTTGGGTGCTGTGTCTGTAAAGATAAGTTGATACCCACTTGTCTAATTTCTATTAAGACATATATTCTTTGCTAATGATTTATAATTTAAAGCATGGTTTATGAAAGTTAAAATAGCAATTTGTAAAGCAGGATTGAAGCAACAGGCAGAGTTTGGAATATGTTTTTGACAGTTATGGCTTTTTCCTCCTACTTTTGTCTCATGTTGTTTCGAGCTGGTAGAAGGCAGAGCACCTGATTGGCTTCGGCATGTCTGTTTAGACAGTTCATTGTATCACAAGCACAGACAAATGGGAAGAAAATGGAAATAGGATCTGTTATGGTTTAAGGCTTTCTGCTAAGACTTGTCTGTTCCTGAGCTGAGATATGCTCCCTTACCTTTAAGTCTTTCCTTAAACTACATTCTGAATTCCAGCTTGTAAATCTTTATCCTGTTTTCCAAACTGTATTTCATACTTTTTATGTAATCTAGTGGACATAGATAGACACTCCTTGTGTAAACTTGACAAAATCTGGAATACCCAAGGATTTAAAATGAATAATTATTATATCATGATAACATAGCTGTGCAGATTCTTGGGCCCTGTGGTAGGATTTCTTTCTTTGGAGAGGGGTGAACAAGGTAGATGAAGATAGGAACACAGCATTTTTGCAACCTTTAGGAAAGGACAACCTGGAGGGGTCTGGGGGGTTAATGTATATATAAAAGTAATCAAACCATCCAAGAGAGCCCATTCTCAACCAAAATATATCACAGAATTTACCTAGAAATATACCAAAAATTCCCTAAAAATTGCCTACAATTACCTGAAAAACATATTACACACTTTTATTTCCCTTCTTTTACCCAATTTGGATACCATGCTTTTTCAGAGCATATGAAGGAATTGGAAAATCGTGGAGTTTGAGATTTAAATTGGAGATAGTATGGCATGACTTTATGCTGATGGGAATATTCTAGCAGAGAAGGAAACTGTATGTTTTAATTCATCCCTTGTAATGTTAAACTCAGGCAGATGTCTTGGCTTTAAAGTAAAATTGTCAGAGTGAAAATTTGCCTAATTTTTAACTCCCCAGCCCATTTGAATACTCTTTCACCTTTCCACTGAGAAGTCTGCTCTTTATTCAGGTTGACAGAAGGCACTAGTTTTTAGGCATGGATCCTCAAATTGGTAGATGAGAATCCATAAACTATTTTCAAAATTTCATCAATTTGGCATGGTAACTTTGATGATCTCATTCTCATAAAAACCAACCAATCCATGGGATGCCTGGGTGGCTCAGTTGGCTGAGCATCTGACTCTTGATTTCAGCCCGGGTCATGATATATGAACCCAACCAATCCATGAACAAAACTAATTGGTAATTATATATATTTTAGGTTAAAAAAGGAGCACAGATTGATTTTTTGTAGTGCAGGCTATTTAAAAGATAAAATATTTCAGACTGATCTGTAGAAATCAAGGCTTCAAAGAAGAGTCTTTGTGATTGGAAAATTTGGTTCTGATTGAGTGTCGTATTTCACGTAGGGTGGATCAATTTAGGAATTAGATCGAGGTATTCTGAAATTGTACATCTCTTTTATTATTTGCATTGTTTTTATATCTTTCTATATTTTCCTTTGAATGATATTTTGATGCACCTTTAGCTCCTTATAAGGGCCAATTTTTGAAAAATTAGAGAAATTTCTTTACAAAATTAAAATAAAAATGTTTCAGCCAAATGCATTTCAAACTGTATTTTGATTACCAAAACAATGTTGCATTGTTATAGATAGTTTAAAAATAATGGAAAAAGGTAATTAATAAGCTTACCACTTTAATACAACAAGCATGATTAGTAGTAGAGCTCTGTGATGTGATAGTCCATGAGTAAATACAACTCTGTGACTTTTTGCATACAGTGAGGACAGATACAATGTATAAATTCAGAGATTTTAAACCCTTTTAATGAATTCATCATATCCATTGAGTATGAAATTATTTTATTTATATATTATTCTTTATTGTTGTTAGAAACTTACATGGTTACCTATTTTTCATTTGTGTATTTATATATATTCAAATGCACATAATTGTATATATATTTTATTAAAATGATCTAAGTTTTCATTGAGTTTTCTAAAGTTTGGTAGATTTAAAGTAAACTCAACTACACTTACTGTAGCCAATCTATTGCTAATGTTTTTATTTAGCACATTTTTTAGATGACTTTTTAAATGGCTTAGTATCAGGTTTTTCTGTGTTCATGGAAAAACAAAATGAACAATAGGTATAATCATAGATACACATATAAACATATCAAATTGTATAGTGATTTTTGAGATTGTACGATCTGATTTTGGATTAGACCACAGTTTGTTGCTCCTTTATGTAAATGTGTATGAAAATAAATATTAATTAAAAAGAAAACTGAACAAGTACTATTTTTTTCTTAAGTATCAATAACAATTTACTTGAAAATAAGGATATGGTAAGTTTATGAAAAGTAAACAAATACTATCTTATTTTCTTAAAGAAGACTTCAGGTTTCAGGTTCATTACATATAGCTAGTAGCTATACAGAAGTCAAAATACAGAATCATGGAAAAATTCTAAAACAACAGAAGAATTTTTTACTGATTACATTTTTAAAATCCACTCATCACTTTTTGAAAAGTTAAGCATGAGAAAACAAAAACATTTCCTTATTTAAAGATATGTTTTCATAATCCTAAGCCGTCTCTTTAGGTTTACTAATTTTGTAAAAAAAAAAATCAGTCAGCCAAACACCTTTTTTAAACAACATCAAACATATTATGTAAACAATATCTATAAGTTTCAGTGAAGTTTCTGGAAAAGATTGTTAGACACAGCCAAAATTTCTTCAGCTTCTGTATGTTTTTCACATCCTCTAAGATATAATAAAACTTCTAAAACTACAGAGACAAAAATGGGACTTACCTATACATTTTAATCCTTAATAATGAAGAGGTCCTTTCTTCTGCCTATCCAACTTCTCTGAGATTTCTACTCAAATGAATGACTCTATGTATTATGTGTGATCTTTGAAGGAGCTGAAAACAAAGGAGGAAATCCCACGTAATTAAAATCTAACTTGTTAAACAAGTCTGAAGGAATCAACTTGAACCAATAGTATGACTTGTAGAATGGAATCAGAAACAGGGAATTTCACAAATCAGTAAGAATTTTATTTATTCTGGTAAATTGTGACTAAACATGATAACAGGTGATAGATATTTTGTTTTGCAAAAGCTTGCGACTACTCCACACGCTCTAGTCATTTTTTAATTCAAGAGTTTATGACACTCTTGCCTGTGTTATATTGTTATACACTTCCTTCTTTGCCACAGCAAGCTGAGGATGATCAGAAAATATTTTCCAAGCACTAATGGGTAGTACTACCTCCGAATTCCCCATCTCTGTTATAAAATACTGTTTTTCTCACGGAATATGAAACAGAGATTCAGAGAAGTAATTGAATAGGTGTAAAAGTTGTGGGATAGGCAAGCAGAATAGTTGGAACTAAAATTAACTTTGTCTTTTTCCAAGTATGTGTTTTGAAATAAATATTCTAACTCTCTACTGCTAGCAGATGAGTAGATAGCAAAACATAGAAAAAGCAAGCGTGGGGTGAGGGTAAGGATGGAGAATGTCGGCAGTGTTTGCAGGCAAGGGCAGAGCCCATGAAAACACAGAGGCAGGAACAGCATGGAAGTAGAAAGGACATTTCTATCACATGTGTTGGGAAGAAGTAGGAAATATACCTGGAAGGTTGTGCTGAGGTTACTTTGTGAGAAATACTGCATGCTAAAGAATCAGAATGTGTAATTGAATTAGATCAGGTATTAAAACTTAAATTTTAGTCTTAGCTTTTTTGCCAACTAACTGTAGCCTAAGAAGAAAAATCACTTATTCCTTTATGAATATCATCAACTTACTGAGAAAGCTAAATCAGAAGGTTTTAGAGGATTCTTTTCAACTCAGATTCTGTGCCTTTGTCTTGTAAATCACTGATAGCTAATGGCTAATGAATTCACTCCAGGACTTCAACTAGACAAGTGTTCAGTTTCTTACACATTTTTTTTTATATAATGTGCAAATCAGACAAGAGGGACAGGAAGGAGTGGGCTCCTCTCTACTGTTCTACCCTTCACTTACATATTTCCATCGGATCCTATATCTCATGTCTGATATTCTGGGGTTTTTTTGTTTATTTTTGGTTTTTTGTTTTTTTAGTAAAAACAAAATTTTTTATAACTTTTGAACAAAGTTATCTAAACAAACCATTTCATTTTACATATTAATCTTTAAGTACTTTTAACATGTACAAGTTTTTTCATATAGTTATATCACAGTATATAATTTTGTATTATGCTCTTTATACCGAATGTTATTTCTATAAGCATATCCCTGTGTTATTACATTTTTATTTCTAGTAGTTATATATACTATTTTAGTATCTGTATATGTACCTAATAGTTGTATAAAATGTACATTATAATTTTTTATTTTGATGTAATTTCAAACTGAAAGAAAACTTGGCAGATGTAGTACATAGATTCATCAGTTATTACCAATTTTAATGGCTCCAATTTAAAGGGTGAATCATCTTATACTGAATAGATTTATCATAAAATACTAAAACCATCTCCCAATGTATTTAGATGTTTTCTTTGTTTTAACTGTAGGTGATTCTTTCAATGATCACCTTCACCAATATACTTTTTATTTTTCACTACACTGCTAAATGTTTCCTTGAAATAAGTGGAAAGGAAAAGTAACTTATTGGACTAAATTATATAAATATTTTAAGGACTTTTAAAAATTTACTTAAAAAATTTTTTTTTCAAGGATATGAAATATTCTGGTTTTTGTTGACAGCACTTTCCCCCAACTGCACATGCTTGCTTTTCTCTATCTTTGTATTACCTGGAGTACTTAGCAAAGGCCTTTTTTAGTGAGTAGGTGCTTAGTCAACATATATTACTTAAATGTCCAGTAACTGAATATATTAATGCAGATCCTGGTGCCCTATCACAGATTCACAGCAGAACTTGGGAGTGAGTCAGGGGAGCGGCGTAAGGAAAAAAAAAAAAAACTGCATTCAGTCTGAAAGTGACTTCCTGCTTGCCTGTGATGAGCTCAACACAGAAAAAGAGGTGGGGCATGAAATTATGGTTTGTGAGGCAAAGGAATTGCTCTTAACAGGGGCTAGGTCAAAAGATGTTGAATCTTAATCTTCAAATCCTCAGGGAGTGGCAGGATAGGTCTTGACTTTTCTATTCTTAACAAATAGCCATTGCAAGAATAAAGCATATAGGCTGACATTATAGAAAAATTATCAGACTCTTCTTCCTCCATGTCATTGGCTTGATTTTATTACTCCAGTTTTGCATTTACAAAACCAAGACAACCTGACTTAGGAGGACTGACCTGAACAGGCTTCAGGGAACTAGATCATTTGTTTTAGGGGAGAAGAAATCATGCGGTGTATGAGCTATCAAGGTTGCTTCTTTTGCCTGCCTAGGCTGAGGCAGAGAGATCCTGGTAAAGACAGAATCTCCAAATATGCAAATGTGTGTTAATAAGCCTTGCTCTGACAGATGTATGAATCATTGAATGGAGCCCGTCATAACAATATGAGCAGAGAAAATAACCAAAAAGCAGATGATCTAAGAAGGTGTGGACCACTGGTGTTTTCTTTCAATTTAGAGTTTGTTTTGTCTTTAGGTTCAGGGCAGCACAGTCATATGGCTATGGTTGGTAATGAATGCGTCATGACTCTCTCACAGAATTGTAACATAGATACAAAAAGAAAGATAGTGAATTTTCCCACTTTTTGGAAGTTGTAAAATGTTATTTAAATATGCATGTTAACATTTATTATAAATGTAAATTTTAGAATAAGCAGAAGAACCTAGATTTGATCCAGGTGTATTCTGACCTCAAAGAGTGTACTGTTTCTACCACAATGTGCCATTTGAATAGACAAAAGCCTTTGAAACATAGTGGGATATACTTATTCCCTTACTTCCAACTATGTATAAGTGATAATATGTAAAATTAAACTTGGCCACACATACAAAATCCAATTACCTGATTTTGTAAGGCCTCACAAAAGGAGGTGGTTAGGGTATGAACTCTGGATTGGTTGGTTTGCATATGAAGGACTCCCTCACGGTGGAGTCATTTGCTGTCTCTAGGTACTAGCTAGCCCTGGGAGCAGCAGTCCCTCTAGGGTTAGCAAAGCCCCAGATATCAAAGCACCAGAGTAAAAAGATATGCTTAAGACAACCTGACACTCTGAAACTGCTAGTTTTGTCAAGTTTTGCCTCATTTTTCAAGGCAAGGGCATTTTCTTCTCAGTGGTTACTCAACCAATGACTGAGCAAGAGGGTGATGTAAGATTACTGCCATTTCCATGTAATGTAAATTTATCTAACAAGTAACATTTACCCCAGAGTTCCCAGCTGGTCTGGCAGAGATTTTATTGGATAGGCATTACTCCCCTGACAATACAGCTTCCTCCCTTTTCCTTTAATAGGTGTTACTTTTCAATAAGCCTTTGTACTTTGTCTCAGTGTTTGTTGTCCAGAAAATTCAACTTGTGAAAGGTAGTACTGAGAGAGCTCCAGGAAAACAGGCAATAAGATGAGATTTGTGGACTGGATCACTCACCACCCAGATGGTAATGAGGACTCGGTGGTAGGTGGCACGCTGACAGCCTGTAGCACAGGTGGTGATGTGATATTAAAATTCTCACCACCGGTGAGCTGGGCCAGCATTACAGTAGAGGTGAATGCATAGGCCAGTGTGTTGATTCATGTATTTGAAAGGAATGGGGTGGGGAGTAGACATAAGGACAGTGGAATTGCATGGTTGCTGGTAGGCTGTATGTATGCCCCATAATGCAGTAGTAACGATAATGGAAAGTTGAGGGACATTAATGTAATTGAAAACTGAGTATGAGATCCAAAGTTTCTCTTTGGTCGATTATTAGGAAACCCTCATCTCATGTAGTAAGTAAGTGAGTAGGAAAAAACTGCATACCAAGCACAGGATTGGATAGAGTGCCTGAACTCCCATGATTGTTGAATGCTCAACAGAGAGAGGTCTGTTATTCCAAAGTCAGAGTCCTACCTGGGAAAACTTGGGACCTGACACATGGAATGTAGTTATTTGGCTAGACATCCCTGAAGATTTTGATCTGCAGACTTCTTTTGAGCCTTCTGAATTTTCATAAGTGGGTCTTCTCTGTCTTTTGAGAGTTAGTATTCTGCAGAGACACTGCAGAGGCCTTTTTCCTACAAGGTGATAGCTATCCTCTTCAGGAGCTGCATGTATCTCCTTTCCTGGATGCTAGGCCTCTTACCAATGTTAAGTTGCAACATAAACATCTGGGAATGTGTTGGGCCTAAAGAGAGAGGAAAGTATGTATATTACAAAGAAGTTGCAAAAACTGGCAGCAGGTGCTAGCAGGTGCTGTGGGTGTACGTTCTGTTTGACTGGATTTGGAAGGTGCTTGAGCAACTGTTCCGGTACATAAGGCTGGTTAAGGAAGGGATGATTGACTTGGGGCAGTCTCTCAGTAGACAGGACATAACACCTGCCAAGCAAGGTACAGGGGATGGTGTCAATTTGCTGCTGGGGTGGCTCCCAGAAGTCTAGAAAAAGCAATGGCCCATGTTAAACAAGGTTGAAATTCTAGAATTTTAATGGGAGATAGTAGAGGTCAAGGGATTAAAAGGCTCAGAGAAGTAGGCATGGTGGAATGGATATATTATGCAAAGCTTCATTAGAAAATCATGTTTCATGGGAAGGCCCAGGTAATATATCATTCACCAAGGCCATCAGGAATGTGCTAGTGAGAAGGGTACCAGTAGGGAATCAACTTGCTCCATTTTTCCTGGAACTGTCCAGGCTTTAAAACTGAAACTCTAGCATTCTGGAAACCCAATCTTAGGTAAACTGGCACAGATGGTCACTCTAGTGCAGTATCACTAAGTTTTGGCATGATGGGTACATAAATGAGATGGCTACTATGGGAGAAATGGGGGCTGTGTATGGGCCCAAACAGCATTTGCTCCCACCTGCCTCAGTTCTTTTTTTTTTTTTTTTGCTATGAAATCTGTTCTCTTCAGGTTATGACTAAGTGTAATTTGAGGTGTGACATGGGTGGACTTGTTTTTTCTTCTGTCATATCTTTTGTATCTCTCTCTTCTTTTTTTTTTTTTAATTTTTTTTAATGTTTATTTATTTTTGAGACAGAGAGAGAAGGAGTGCAAGTGGGGGAGGGGCAGAGAGAGAGGGAGACACAGAATCTGAAACAGGCTCCAGGCTCTGAGCTGTCAGCACAGAGCCCGACGTGCGGCTCGAACCCACAAACCGTGAGATCATGACCTGAGCTGAAGTTGGACGCTTAACCGACTGAGCCACCCAGGCGCCCCTGTATCTGTCTTTTCTAAAATGAAGGATTCTTGAGTAGTAATAGAACATTTGTTGGTATTTAAAATTGATATTAAAATTATATCAAAGACAGTATAAAAATCCCACAAGAATTTGTAGATGGTTCTTGCTTAGTGTTAAGAAAGTATTGTTTAGAAGATTTTTGTCTAATATCAACAATGACATGAAAGATAGCAAAGACGATGAAAAAATAAAAGGAATTTAATTATAATCTTAAGTCTGAGACAATGCCTCATCATATATTGACTTGAATATATGGTAATATTTTTAAAGTAGTTATTTTTGAATAATATATCGATAGCTGTGCAGTGTTGTAATTTAAGGGCCCTAGAACCTATTAAGTTATGGGTATGGATTCCCATGGTGAGTAGCTTTCCTAAAACCCTGTTGGGAACCCCATGACATCCTAGAAAAGCACAAACCAGTCCTCTGGAAAAGGAGAGATATCACTGGAGAGGAGGGAAAAGACGGAGTGTTGTGGAAGATGAAATTACATTAAGTATTGGCACAAAACTTTTTTCACTTTTGTTTTTAGATGCTTTAAGAAAACAATTTATGTATATTTAAAACAGTGACTAGACCATTATGAATACAATGTTGAAAATCTTCCCCAAAGGAGGGAAGTACATAGAAATATTAGTAAGCTTTCTGTTGCTCTGGGGATGGGCATGTATTTGGGGAATAAAATATAATTAAGAAATTAGCCAGGCAATATAAGAAAAAAAGTGGTAGAGAGAAAGGTGACAGAAGTTGTACTAAACATAAAATTATGCTAATATATATGAGTGGTTTCAAAGGATATAGTATGAAACAAAGTCTCTTCTGACGGTTTTAAAAGGAAAAGAAATTTAAAGAGAAGAACTATCATCAAGCAAACATACAAAGTGGGTAGGGGTAGGTATCCAAAGCAACAAAGGGAACCAGGGCAAAGAGGGTAATTTGTGTTGATAAAAAGTACACAAATATATCACAATTAGAAAATTGAGAACAATAATGTAATAATAACAGACATTGAAGAGATAAGAAATGATAATATGTGAAACTATACTAAAAATATTTAGCCTTCAGAAAATAGATTTCTGAAAAAAAAAAGAAAATTATTGAAATTGATTCAAGAGCTAGGGATCTTGGACAGGAAAACAACTCTACAATAAATGAAAAACATAAAAAAAATTTTTCTAAAAGATCTGGACTCCTAATGTTTCAGGAAACAGTTACTTTTTATGCTTTTTTTTTGCAAATTCTTTTTTTAATTTTTTATTTTTTAAAATTTACATCTAAATTAGTTAGCATATAGTGAAACAATGATTTCAGGAGTAGATTCCTTAATGCCCCTTACCCATTTAGCCCATCCCTCCTCCCACAACCCCTCCAGTAGCCCTCAGTTTGTTCTCCATATTTATGAGTCTCTTCTGTTTTGTCCCCCTCCCTGTTTTTATATTATTTTTGTTTCCCTTCCTTTATGTTCATCTGTTTTGTCTCCTAAAGTCCTCATATGAGTGAAGTCATGTGATTTGTGTCTTTCTCTGACTGACTAATTTCACTTAGCATAACACCCTCTAGTTCCATCCACGTAGTTGCAGATGGCAAGATTTCATTCTTTTTGATTGCCGAGTAATACTCCATTGTATATATATACTACCCCTTCTTTATCCATTCATCCATCAGTGGACATTTGGGCTCTTTCCATACTTTGGCTATTATCGATAGTGCTGCTATAAACATTGGGGTGCATGTGTCCCTTTGAAACAGCACACCTGTATCCCGTGGATAAATGCCTAGTAGTGCAATTTCTGGGTAGTAAGGTAGTTCTATTTTTAGTTTTTTGAGGAACCTCCATACTGTTTTCCAGAGTGGCTGCACCAGCTTGCATTGCCACCAACAATGCAAAAGAGATCCTCTTTCTCCGCATCCTTGCCAACATCTGTCATTGCCTGAGTTGTTAATGTTAGCCATTCTGACAGGTGTAAGGTGGTATCTCATTGTGGGTTTGATTTGTATTTCCCTGATGATGAGTGAAGTTGAGCATTTTTCATGTGTCGGTTGGCCATCTGGATGTCTTCCTTGGAGAAATGTCTATTCATGTCTTTTGCCCATTTCTTCACTGGACTCTTTGTTTTTTGGGTGTTGAGTTTGATAAGTTCTTTATAGATTTTGGATACTAACCCTTTATCTGGTATGTCATTTGCAGATATCTCCTCCCATTCTGTTGGTTGCCTTTTAGTTTTGCTGACTGTTTCCTTCACTGTGCAGAAGCTTTTTATTTTGATGAGGTCCCAGTAGTTCATTTTTGCTTTTGTTTCCCTTGCCTCCAGAGACGTATTGAGTAAGAAGTTACTATGTGAAAGATCAAAGAGGTTTTTGCCTGCTTTCTCCTCGAGGATTTTGATGGCTTCCTGTCTTACATTGAGGTCTTTCATCCATTTTGAGTTTATTTTTGTGTATGGTGTAAGAAAGTGGTCCAGGTTCATTCTTCTGCATGTCGCTGTCCAGTTTCCCCAGCACCAGCACTCTTTGCTGAAGAGACTGTCTTTATTCCATTGGATATTCTTTCCTGCTTTGTCAAAGATTAGTTGGCCATATGTTTGTGGGTCCAGTTCTGGGTTCTCTATTCCGTTCCATTGATCTGAGTGTCTGTTCTTGTGCCAGTACCATACTGTCTTGGTGATTACAGCTTTGTAATACAGCTTGAAGTCCTGGATTGTGATGCCTCCTGCTTTGGTTTTCTTTTTCATGATTGCTGTGGCTCTTCAGGGTCTTTTCTGGTTCTATACAAATTTTAGGATTATTTGTTCTAGCTCTGTGAACAATTCTGGTGTTATTTTGATTGGGATTGCATTGAATATGTAGATTGCTTTGGGTAGTATCGACATTTTAACAATATTTGTTCTTCTTATCCAGGAGCATGGAATCTTTTTCCATTTCTTTGTGTCTTCTTCAGTTTCTTTCATCAGCTTTCTATAGTTTTCAGTGTATAGATTTTTCACCTATTTGGTTAGATTTAGTCCTAGGTATTTTATGGTTTTTGGTGCAGTTCTAAAAGGGATTGATTCCTTGATTTCTCTTTCTGCTGCTTCATTGTTGTTGTGTAGGAATGCAACCAAGCTCTGTGCATTGGTTTTATATCCTGCACTTTGCTGAATTCATAGATCAGTTCTAGCACATTTTTGGTGGAATCTTTAGAGTTTTCCATATAGAGTATCATGTCATCTGCGAAGAGTGAAAGTTTGACTTCCTCCTGGCCGATTTGGATGCCTTTTATTTTTTTGTGTTGTCTTATTCCTGAGGCCAAGACTTCCAATACTATGTTGAATAACAGTGGTGAGAGTGGACATCCCTGTCTTGTTCCCAACTTTAGGCAGAAAGCTCTCAGTTTTTCCCCATTGAGGATGATATTAGCATTGGGTCTTTCATATATGGCTTTTATGATCTCGAGGTATGCTCCTTCTGTCCCTATTTTCTTGAGGATTTTTATCAAGAAAGGATGCTGTATTTTGTCAAATGCTTTCTCTGCATCTATTGAGAGGATCATATTGTTCTTGTCCTTTCTTTTATTGATGTGATGAATCACATTGATTATTTTTCAGATATTGAACCAGCCCTGCATCCTAGGTGTAAATCCCATGTGGTCATGGCGAATAATTTTTTTAATGTATTGTTGGATCCGGTTGGCTAATATCTTGTTGAGGATTTTTGCATCCATGTTCATCAGGGAAATTGGTCTATAGTTCTCCTTTTTAGTGGGGTCTCTGTCTGGTTTTGAAATCAAGGTAATGCTGGCTTCATAGAAAGAGTTTGGAAGTTTTCCTTCCATTTCTATTTTTTGGAACAGTTTCAAGAGAATAGGTGTTAACTCTTCCTTAAATGTTTGGTAGAATTCCCCTGGAAAGCCATCTGGCCCTGGACTCTTGTTTTTTGGCAGATTTTTGATTACTAATTCAACTTCCTTATTGGTTATGGGTCTGTTCAAATTTTCTATTTGTTCCTGTTTCAGTTTTGGTAGTGTGTCTTTTTCTAGGAATTTTTCCATTTCTTCCAGATTGCCCATTTTATTGGCATATAATTGCTCATAATATTCTCTTATTATTGTTTTTATTTCTGTTGTATTGTTTTGATCTCTCCTCTTTCATTCTTGATTTTACTTATTTGGGTCCTTTCCTTTTTCATTTTGATCCAACTGGCTAGTGGTTTATTAATTTTGTTAATTCTTCCAAAGAACCAGCTTCTGGTTTCATTGATCTGTTCTGCTATTTTTTTGGTTTTAATAGCATTAATTTCTGCTCTAATCTTTATTATTTCCCGTGTTCTGCTGGTTTTGGGTTTTATTTGTTGTTCTTTTTCCAGCTCCTTAAGGTGTAAGGTTAGGTTGTATATCTGAGATCTTTCTTCCTTCTTTAGGAAGGCCTGGATTGGTATATACTTTCCTCTTATGGCCGTCTTTGCTGCATCCCAGAGGTTTTGGGTTGTGGTGTTATCATTTTCATTGGCTTCCATATACTTTTTAATTTCCTCTTTAACTTCTTTTTGGTCCATTCATTCTTCAGAAGGATGTTCTTTAGTCTCCAAGTATTTGTTACCTTTCCAAATATTTTCTTATTGTTGATTTCGAGTTTCAGGGTGTTGTGGTCTGAAAATATACATGGTATGATCTCAATCTTTTTGTACTTGCTGAGGGCTGATTTGTGTCCCAGTATATGGTCTATTCTGGAGAATGTTCCATGTGCACTGGAGAAGAATGTATATTCTTCTGCTTTCGGATGAAATATTCTGAATATATCTATTAAGTCCATCTATTAAGTCCATAAGTGTGTCATTCAAAGCCATTGTTTCCTTGTTGATTTTTTGATTAGATGATCTGTCCATTGCTGTGAGTGGGGTGTTGAAGTCTCCTACTATTATGGTATTACCATCCATGAGTTTCTTGATGTTTGTGATTAATTGATTTATATATTTGGGTGCTTTCACATTTGGCACATAAATGTTAAAATTGTTAGGTCTTCTTGGTCTATAGACCCCTTGATTATGATATAATGCCCTTCTGCATCTCTTGGTAGTCTTTATTTTAAAGTCTAGGTTGTCTGATATAAGTATGGCTACTCTGGCTTTCTTTTGTTGACCGTTAGCATGATAGATGGTTCTCCATCCCCTTATTTTCAATCTGTATGTGTCTTTAAGTTTAAAGTGGGTCTCTTGGAAAGAGTATGTAGATGGATCTTGTTTTCTTATTCATTCTGTTACCCTACATCCTTTGATTGGAGCATTGAGTCCATTGACATTTAGAATGAGTACTGAAAGATATGAATTTATTGCCATTATGATGCTTGTAGAGTTGGAGTTTCTGGTGGTGTTCTCTGGTCCTTTCTAATCCTTTGTTGCTTTTATTTATATACATATATATATGTATATACACATGTATATATATGTATATACACATATTTTTTTTTCATCTTTTCTCCCCTCAGAGAGTCCCCCTTAAAATTTCTTGCAGGGCTGGTTTAGTGGTCACAAATTCCTTTAATTTTTATTTGGGAAACTTTTTTATCTCTCCTTCTATTTTGAATGACAGCCTTGCTGGATAAAGAATTCTTGGCTGCATATTTTTCTGATTCAGCACACTGAATATATCCCGCCATTCCTTTCTGGACTGCCAGGTTTCTGTGGATAGGTCTGCTGCAAACCTGATCTGTCTTCCCTTGTAGGTTAGGGACTTTTTTTCCCTTGCTGCTTTCATGATTCTTTCCTTGACTGAGTATTTTGTGAATTTGACTATGGTATGCCTTGTTGATGGTTGGTTTTTGTTGAATCTAATGGGGGTCCTCTGTGCTTCTTGGATTTTGATGTCTGTGTCTTTCCCCAGGTTAAGAAAGTTCTCTGCTGTGATTTGCTCACATAACCCTTCTACCCCTATTTTTCTCTCTTCCTCCTCTGGGAACCCTATGATTCTGATGTTGTTCCTTTTTAATGAGTCACTGATTTCTCTAATTCTTAAATTGTGCTCTTTTGCCTTAATCTCCCTTTTTTCTGATTCGTTATTCTCTATAAGTTTGTCCTCTCTATCGCTGATTCTCTGTTCTGCCTTGTTCATCCTTGCCACCGCTGCATCCATCTGTGATTGCAGCTCAGTTATAGCATTTTTAATTTCAAAATGGCTATTTTTTACTTTTTTTATATCTGCAGAAAGGGATTCTAATCTATTTTCGACTCCAGCTAGTATTCTTATTATTTTGATTCTAAATTCTGGTTCAGACATCTTGCTTGTATCTGTGTTGGTTAAATCCCTGGCTGTCGTTTCTTCATGCTGTTTCTTTTGTGGTGAATTCCTTCATTTTTGTCATTTTGAAGGGAGAAAAGGAATTAATGAGGCAGAAAAATTGAAATTAAAAAAAAATTAAAATTAAAAAAAAAATTAAAATTTAAAATGACACATACACGCACACAAATAAAATAGATGATGCTAGATCCTAGGTGTGTTTTGGTCTGGGTGTTGAAAGTGGTTCGACAGATTAGAGAAAAAAAGGAGGGGGTGAGAAAAAGAAATCGTTTGAAAATTTGAGAAAATGAATACTCTCAAGTAGACTAAAATGATATGTTGGGGGTAAAATAGAACTTGAAAAAGTATACACAAAAGTAAAGAATATAGTAGAAAAAATTAAAGAAAAAAATATTTAATAAAAATTAAAAATATGAATTTTTTCATTTTCTGTATTTAAGAAAAGTGAAAAGAGACAAAAAAGGAAAAAGAAAAAAGGAAAAAAGAAAAAAAAAAGAAATCTTTTGAAAATATGAAAGAGTGAACCCACTGTAGTAGACTAAAATAAAATGATGGAAGTAAAATAGAATTTGAAAAAAAATACATATAAGCAAAAAATATAGTAGTAAAAATTAAATAAAATATTTTTAAAAGAAATTGAAAGTAAAAATGAAGTTTTTCTTTTTCTGCATTCAAGAAAAAGAAAAGAAATGAAAAAGAAAAAAAAGAAAGAAAAAAAGGAAATTATTTGAAAATTTGAAAAGGTAAGTACACTGAAGTAGACTAAAATAAAATAATGGAAGTAAAGTAGAATTTGAAAAAATTTACACAAAAGTAAAAAATATAGTAATAAAAATTAAAGACAGATATTTTTAATAAAAATTTAAAATAAAAATGAATTTTTTCTCTTTCTGTATTCAAGAAAAAGAAAAGAATTGTAAAAGAGCAAAAGGAAAAAGGAAAAAAAACAAAAAAAGAAAAAAAATGAGTAGATGAACCTGCTAACAGATTGAAGTAGGACTGAAATTGCTTCGTTTTCCCCTAGAGGTCAGTCTTTGAGCTCTTTATAGTCCATAAATCAAGTTGGCGGTGACGCTTGTGTTCTTAACGAGTTAAGTTGGCCCATTTGGGCAGGGCTTGATGTAAGAGTTCCGCTCTCCACAAGATGGCGCTGCTAGCTTACTGAGGTGGATTGTTGCGGTGCTTGTAGGTGCCTATGCGCATGCGCGGGAGCAGAGAAAATGGCGCCACCCAGCTACCCAGTATGTTCTCCCACATCAGCAATTGCACACCAGTCCTCTGTCTTCAGCTCTCGTCCACTCCCTGCTTGTTCTCTCTTTGAGACCAGGCCCCAGGCAGTACCTCTCCCACATTTTGTCTCAGATAAGGCTGTTTTCCCTGGCCCCTTACTTCCGAAGGACTGCGGCTTTGACCTGTTCTGCCCCTCTGTGGGAGAGTCTCACTGAGCAATGGCTGAATGAGCAATGGCCGAATGTCGGCTGCTCCCAGCAATGCCCACTGGACCCTGCTGTTACTGGTGCCCTGAGACTGCGGTCAGGTGCCAGCCTGCCTCAAAGAAAGTTCACGAGACAGTGTAGCAGCAGCATTTCAGGGATTATGGAAAATCACAACACACATCTGTCACTAGCCTTCACCCTCAATGACCTTGCTCCAGCACCAGCGATGTGGCCGCCTTCTGGGATCTTCTGGGACCAAGTGGCTTCAACAGTTTCTACCAGATGTCCTTCCAGCAGTGGAACCACTTTTCCCTGTGTGGCCCGAGAACCTCCTGGACCCCACTCTGTTCCTGGGGATTCACTGTTCCCACCAGAGCACCGCCAAGTATCAAGCTGTGGAGTTGCTGCCTTTTGCGCTCCCCTTGTTTACAGTCTTAATGGAATTTAAACCTTCTCCTTTGTCCTTTGTCCTTTCTCCCTTTTTAGTTTAGTCCCTGCGGCTGTTTCCAATTTTCCACTTTCTCTCTAGCTGCTTTTGGGAAGGAGTGCTTTTCCCATAGGCTCCCCCCTCCCCAGTCTCCATCCTCTCTCTGTCCGCAAAAGGGGTTCCCTACCTTTTGCGACTTCTCGCTCCCCAAGTTCAGCTCTTTGTGTCGCATACCTGCTGAATTCTGTGGTTCAGGTTGTGCAGATTGTTTTGTTAATCTTCCAATCAGTTTTCTAGGTGTGTAGGATGGTTTAGTGTTGGTCTGGCTGTATTTCATGGATGTGAGACACACAAAAAGCTTCCATGCTGTTCTGCCATCTTGGCTCCTCCTCTTTCTATGCTGTCTTAACTGTTTCCTTGGCTGTATAGAACATGCTGAAAGCTTTTCAGTGAATTTCATAATGCTGACATTATCTTGGTTAATAAAAATCTTAAAGGAATACTAAGAATTATACCAATCTAGTTCTGAGGAATTATTAACTGTATGTAAATAAATAACCCCCTGGGTCTGTCTTTTCTAGAAAAAAACTACATAGCATCATCTATATAGATTACAAATCAAACACTTGTAATTTAAAGTGTTTGTCCTTGTGATCTTCACTTTAAAGTTGGGATTTGAAAACTCTGTTTTTTGTTTTACATATAATATACCTAACATGCCCTACTAGATCTTTAGTCACATAGACCTTTTACTGAACTTGAATTTCTTTCTGCCTTGGCCCTGGGGATTGTCAATTAAATTTCTTGATTTTTTTTAAAATTGGATTTGTTGTTGTTATTTTGAATAGTTTTCCCATTTCTTTTTTTCCCTCTCTTTTAAGAAAATTTATGTATTTAAATTCAAGTTAGTTAATATGCAGTATAGTACTGGTTTCAGGAGTAGAACCCAGTGATTCATCACTTACATATAACACCCAGTTCTTATCCCGACAAGTGCCCTCCTTAATGCCCATCACCCATTTTAGCCCATCCCCCCTTCCACCTCCCCTCCAGCAACTCTCAGTTTGTTCTCTATAGTTAAGAGTCTCTTATGGTTTGTCTCCCTGTCTGTTTTTATCTTATTTTTCCTTCTCTTCCCCTATGTTCATCTGCTTTGTTTCTTAAATTCCACATATGAGTGAAATCATATGGTGTTTGTCATTTTCTGACTGACTTATTTCGCTGAGCATAATACACTATAGCCCAATCTACATTGTTGGAAATGGCAAGACTTCATTCTTTTTGATCACTGAGTAATATTCCATTGTGTATGTGTATGTATGTATACATATACATATAAACATATAGACGTTTGGTTTTATTTTGTATTTCGCTGATGATAAGTGATGTTGAGCATCTTTTCATGTGTCTGTTAGCCACCTGGATGGCTTATTTCAAACAGTGTATATTCATG
The DNA here is from genome assembly GCF_022079265.1 of Lynx rufus. Lineage (NCBI taxonomy): Eukaryota > Metazoa > Chordata > Mammalia > Carnivora > Felidae > Lynx > Lynx rufus. Next base: position 52,516,102 of record NW_025814845.1, read on the forward strand.
TCTTCTATTTGTTTTTTGGGTGTTAAGTTTGACAAGTTCTTTATAGATTTTGGATACCAACCCTTTATCTGATATGACATTTTCAAATATCGTTTCCCATTCCATTGGTTGCCTTTTAGTTTTGTTGATTGTTTCCTTTGCTATGCAAAAAAAATTTCATCTTGATGAGGTCCCAATAGTTCATTTTTGCTTTTGTTTCCCTTGCCTCTGGAGATGTGTCTAGTAAGAAGTTGCTGCAGCTGAGGTCAAAGAGGTTGTTGCCTGTTTTCTCCGATAGGATTTTGATGATTTCCTGTCTCACATTTAGGTCTTTCATCCACTTTGAATATATTTTTGTATATGGTGTAAGAAAGTGGTCCTTGTTCATTTTTCTGCATGTTGCTGTCCAGTTCTCCCAGCACCATTTGCTGAAAAGACTGCTTGTTTTCTCTTGGATATTCTTTCCTGCTTTGTTGAAGATTAGTTGGCCATACATTTGTGGGTCTGTTTCTGGGTTATCCTTTTTGTTTCATTGATCTATGTGTTTGTTTTTGTACCAGTACCATTTGTTTTAATGATTACAGCTTTGTAATACAGCTTGAAGTCCGGGATTGTGATGCCTCCAGCTTTGGTTTTCTTTTTCAACATTACTTTGGCTATTCAGGGTCTTTTCTGGTTTCGAACTGTTGCAGACTATGAGTCTAGAGTTCTTTCTTTTTTTTTTTTTTAATTTTTTTTTTCAACGTTTATTTATTTTTGGGACAGAGAGAGACAGAGCATGAACGGGGGAGGGGCAGAGAGAGAGGGAGACACAGAATCAGAAACAGGCTCCAGGCTCTGAGCCATCAGCCCAGAGCCTGACGCGGGGCTCGAACTCACGGACCGCGAGATCGTGACCTGGCTGAAGTCGGACGCTTAACCGACTGCGCCACCCAGGCGCCCCTAGAGTTCTTTCTTGTCCAGCAAGAGAGTGAACATAGAATTGAATATGAGAGGGGCTAATGTCTAGGGGGAGAGAAGAGCCTTGAACAGGGGTTTTGTCTTCATATTTATTGAGCTCACAAGATATTACCCACATGGTGAATGAGAAGAAAACAAGATCTTGCACATGTGGTGAGTGTGAAGAAAACAATTAGATAGTAATCATTAACTTGTATGTGTAAGCAAAGGGCCTGGGGTGGGGGGCAAGTGGAGTTTGTGATCAAGGTACATTGGTGCCATATAGAAAGTAATTCTTTAAATGTCTGGTAGAATTCCCCTGGGAAGCCATCTGGCCCGGAACTTTTGTTCGTTGGGGGATTTTTGATAACAGATTCAATTTCCTTGCTGGTTATGAGTCTGTTCAGATTTTCTATTTCTTTCTTCCTGTTTCAGTTTTGATAGTTCATGAGTCTCTGGTAATTTGTCTGTTTCTTCTAGGTTGCCCAGTTTGTTGGCATATAAATTTTCATAGTATTCTTTTATAATTATTTGTATCTCTGGTTTTGTTTGTGGTCTCTCCTCTTTCATTCATGATTTTGTCTACCTTTTTCTCTGTGACAAGTCTGGCTAGGGATTTATCAATTTTGTTAATTCTTTTAAAGAACCAGCATTTAGTTTCATTGAGCTGTTCTGTTTTTTTTTCTATATCATTTATTTCCCCTGTAATCATTATTATTTCCCTTTTTTCTGCTGACTTTAGGGTTTATTTGCTGCTCCTTCTCTAGTTCCTTTAGGTGTAAAGTTAGGTTGTGTATTTGGGACCTTTCTTGCTTCTTGAAATAGGCGTGAATTGAAATGTACTTTCCTCGGAGGACTGCCTTTGCTGCATCCCAAAGGTTTTGTACTCTTGTGTTTTCATTTTCATTTGCACCATGTATTTTTTTTATTTCTGCTTTAATTTCCTGATTAACATATTCATTCTTTAGTAGGATATTCTCTAACCTCCATGTATTTGAGGGTTTTCAAATTTTGTCTTGTGGTTGATTTCAAGTTTCATAGCATTGTGATCTGAAAATATGCATGTTATGATCTCAATCTTTTTCTATGTTTTGAGGGCTTCTTTGTGACCCGCTGAGTTTGTAATCTATTCTGGAGAATGTTCCTTGTGCACTTGAGAAGAATGTGTATTCTGCTGCTTTAGTATGAAATATTATGAATATATCTGTTAAGTCCATTCAAAGCCATTTTTTCATGTTGATTTTCTGCTTAGATGATCTGTCCATTGCTGTAAGTGAGGTATTAAAGTCCCCTACTTTATGGTATTATTGTCAATGAGCTTCTTTATGTTTGTGATTAGTTGATTTATATATTTAGGTTCTTCAAGTTAGGGGCATAAATATTTATAATTGTTAGATCTTCTTGGTGGATAGACCCCTTAATATGATAACAATGCCCTTCTTAATCTGTTATTACAGCTTTTTTTTTTTTTTCAACGTTTATTTATTTTTGGGACAGAGAGAGACAGAGCATGAACGGGGGAGGGGCAGAGAGAGAAGGAGACACAGAATCGGAAACAGGCTCCAGGCTCTGAGCCATCAGCCCAGAGCCCGACGCGGGGCTCGAACTCACGGATGGCGAGATCGTGACCTGGCTGAAGTCGGACGCTTAACCGACTGCGCCACCCAGGCGCCCCACAGCTTTTGTTTTAAAATCTAGTTTGTCTGATATAAGTATGTATACTCCAGCTTTCTTTTTTTTTAATTTTTTTTTAATGTGTATTTTTTTTTTTTTTTTTGAGAGAGAGAGAGAGAGAGAGCAAGCGAGCGTGAGTGGCAGGGGCGGGGGCAGAGAGAGAGAGGGAGACACAGAATCTGAAGCAGACTCCAGCCTCTAAACTGTCAGCACAGAGCCTCATGTGGGGTTCAGACTCCCAAACCAGGAGATCATGGCGTGAGCCAACATAGAAGCTTAACTGACTGAGCCACCCAGGCACTTCTAGTTTTCTTTTGATGCCCATTAGCATGATAGATGTTTCTCCATCTCATTCCCTTCAATCTGCACATAACTTTATGTCTAAAATGAATCTCTTGTAAGCGGGATATAGATGGATCTTGGTTTTTATCCATTCTGATACCCTATGTCTTTTGATTGGAGCAAGTAGTCCATTTATATTATGAGTGATTATTGAAAGATACAAATTTAGTGCCATTGTTTTATCTGTAGAGTTGGTGTTCTGATGATGTTCTCTGGTCCTTTGTAATCTTTGTTGCTTTGGTCTTTTTTTTTCCCTCCACTCAGAATACCCCTTAAATTTTCTTGTAGGGTGGTTTTGTGGTCATGAACTCCTTTAGTTTTTGTTTGTTTGGGAAACTCTTTATCTCTCTTTCTATTCGGAATGACAGCCTTGCTGGATAAAGAATTTTTGGTTGCATATTTTTCCCATTCAGCTCATTGAATATTTTCTGCCATTTCCTATGGCCAGCAAATTTCAGTTGACAGGTCTGGTGCTAACCTTATATGTCTACCCTTGTAGGTTAAGGACCTTTTGTCCCTAGCTGCTTTCAGAAATCTCTTTATTTTTGTCTTTGTAAGTTTCACTATGATGTGTTGTAGTGTTGACTTTTTTTTTTTTTTTTTGGATATTGAGGGAAGTTCTCTGTGCCTCTTGGACTTTAATACCTGTTTCCTTCCCCAGATTAGGGAAGTTCTCAGCTATAATTTGCTCAAATAAACCATCTGCCATTTTTTCCCACTCTTCTTCTGGAACTCCTACAATATGGATATTTTATTCTGGGGAGTATTCCTACATCTTGTCATTTTGACTAAGTTTCTTTCTTTTGCATTTTTTTAAAGCTTGTTATGTTTCCTGCACCTAAGAGTACTGCTATATTAAAAAGAGGTCATACACTGTCCAGGGTCTGGCACTTCAGGAAGTGTTTCTGGTACGTACTGTATGCACTCTGATGTTGCATTCTGGGTGCTCTTTGACACTGGTCAGTCCTGTGCAGAGCTCCTCCTTGCTTGCAGTGGGGACTATTTGGATCTTTAGGTGTACTTTGGTTTGTTGAAATACTTCCTGGAAAAAAGGGCAGAGGGGAGCCTGATTCCAAGAAAAGAGAAAAAGAAAGGGAACAAAAAAACCCCAGAGAATCAAAAAACTGTAATGTTGATTCCAAAGAAAAAATGAAGAAGAAAAAGAAAAAGGAAGTAGAAGAAAATAATAATAATAAAAAAATCCTGATCCAAAAAGAGAAAGGGAAATAAAAAACAAAACAAACAAGAAACTATGAGCCTGATTCCAAAAGAAAAAGAAAATAAAGAAAAAAGTAAAAAAAAAAAAAAAGTAAGTCTGAATCTATTTCCACCAGAACTGTAAGTAACACTTTGAAACACTTGATTTTCAGTATACTTGGTCCATGTGGGGTGCTGGCGGTGCTGCTCTCCTGGAAGAGGGCCTGCTGCATTGGCTCAGGGTCAGTCTCCTCCCAATAATTAACCATTTGCCAGGCACAGGGGTTAGGGTTTGGTATAAGCAGGTCCCGCTTCTACTGGGGCACCACCCCAATTTCTCAACCCCCGGACTGGGGATCTCACACTTCACACTGTTTAGGCGGCCCTCACAGAATAGCTCAGTCAGTCAGCTTGCCCTGGGCCACAACTTTCCTGTGTTTATTCTTTGGCCTGTGGCTGGGATTCAGAGCTCAAGTCTTAAAGGACCGGGCACCACACAGATCCTACCCCTCTCCTCCAGAATAGAGCTTCTCCATGCTATGTCTGAAATTCTTCGTTCCTGAAAAAAAGTCTCAGGCATGCACAGTGTGTGGAATCTATGATGTAGCACTGCTAAAAGCAGCAAAGGTTGTATTCCCTCTGGGAGCACCTCTGTCCCCTGCTGATGAAAGACCACCTACAGGGTCTGCTGTACTTGGGGAGGCAATATACTCCAAAAGTACTCCAGGAAGGGGAATGTTCTTTCCCTATATGCCCTGGAGATTCCTACACCACCCTATGCACTATGGGGCCAGCTCCCTTCTGCTCAGGAGCAGGTGCCACAGCTCCACTCTGGAGAAAGGTGCACACTTCCAAAACCTCAGAGTTTGAGCTCCAAATGCTATTTGCCAAAAACAAACAAACAAAAAACAAAAACAAAACAAAAACAAAACACCCAAGAAACAAAAAACAAAAAACTGCGACATTCAGGTTGCAAGTACTTCTTGCTCCCCAGTCCGTGGTCCAGAGAGGTTTTCCTCTCGTGCAAATTTGATGCTGCACTTTCTCAACCCCTCTCTTTCTCTCCCTTTCATCTCTCCATGGAAAGTGTTCCTTCCCCTCCATGGCACTGCCATTTTTCTCTCCCTTAATTCACTTCTCACTTTGCATCTGCCATGCTCTCTCCCTCCAGCTGTGGAGATCCTTCTGCCACTCCACAGATCAATTTCCTGGGTGTTCCAAGTGATCTGACTTTAGTACAGCTGTGTTTGAGGGACAAGGAAAGCCCAGGGTCCCCTTATTTCTCTGCCATCTTCACTCCTCCAGCTCCCATTTCTTTTTCTAGATGGTTAGTGCTAAATTCAAGGTAATGTACTGATTTTTCCTCTAGGTTAATTGAGATATAATTGACACATAATATTATGAAAGTTTAATGTGTATAATGTGATATTGAGAAATGTCCTTCATGTCAATTACCGTTTTGTTGTTGTTGTTATGAGAACATTAAAGCTCTACTTTCGTAGAAACTTTGAAGTATATAATCCAGTATTATTATTTTTTTTTCAATGTTTATTTATTTTTGGGACAGAGAGAGACAGAGCATGAACGGGGGAGGGGCAGAGAGAGAGGGAGACACAGAATCGGAAATAGGCTCCAGGCTCTGAGCCATCAGCCCAGAGCCTGACGCGGGGCTCGAACTCACGGACCGCGAGATCGTGACCTGGCTGAAGTCGGACGCTTAACCGACTGTGCCACCCAGGCGCCCCAGTATAATCCAGTATTATTAAGTATTGTTACCATGCTGCACTTTAGATCCTGGAACTTATTCATCTTCTAACTGAAAGTTTGTACTCTTTAACCACCATCTTGCCATTAAGTCCCTGACAACCTGACATACACAGTAGTGACTACAGTTAATAATACTGTATTGTATACTTGAAATATATTGTATACTTGAAATATCTGTGATGACAGCAGAGAGCCTGATGCAGAGCTTGAACTCACGAACCACGAATCGGATTGTGACCGGAGCTGAAGTCAGACACTCAATTGACAGCCATGCGGGTGCCCCATGGATGTGTTAACTTAATGTGCTAATAATATCACAATGTATGTGTATTATCAAGTCATCTTGTTCTATACTTTAAATATATACAACTTCATTCGTCAGTTATATCTTAAACCTGGAAAAAAATATTAACATCATCTAAAACAACCTCTCAGAAACATCCAAAATAATGTTTGACCACATATGTGGGAACTGTGGCCCAGTCAAGATGACACATAAAAGTAACCATCATGAAGTTCAAATAATAGACCCATTGTCACTCTGCTGGAGGGTTGTGGAGCTGGGATTCAAATACAGTTCCATTGAACTTCATATTGTTTACCTCTGTGTTATACTATCCACGATTCAGCAAATGTGTGATTTGGTGGTGTAATCTTTTACAAATATTTTAAATGTTTATTTATTTATTTTTGAGAGACAGAGAACACATGAGCACATGAGCAGAGGAGGGGGGAGCAGCAGAGAGAGAGGGAGACAGAGTATCCAAACAGGCTTTACACTGTCAGTGCAGATTATGACCGGAGCTGAAGTCCGAGGCTTAACCAACTGAGCCACCCAGATGCCCCTACAACTGTTTTAAGAGTATTTGAACCTCTATTCAATAGTCCAGTTGATTCAAATGAGCACCAATGGGCAGGTTTTGTATTGGTGTTTCACTCTTTCACCAAACTATGAAATACATGACTGTAGAGAGGTACTTAAACAGAGCTTGAGGTCATTTGTAACCATGAAAGTACAATATAACACCCTTCTGACACAAAGATAACAATTCTCAATTACTGTCAGAAGAATACGTACTCAAGTTCTTCTTTTTTGTTTTTGTTTTCAGTGATACTGATGCAATTCCACTGATTCATCCTTATTTGTTTTCCAAGGCTTTTAGCCATTTAATACCATGATTAATACTTTTAATACTATGATAGTTGTCTAGGATTAGGAATAGTCTATAGTTATGGAACAGGGAGAAGCTATCCAGCTCACTTTGGAATCTAGTCTGTATTTTTGTGTCTGTGTATTTTTTGTCCTATGTCTAATCTGTTGATCTGATCTTTTTAGAGATATCTAAAAAGGATTTTGGATTAAATAGAAGATGGCATAATCAGAGTATGTTGTGAAGTTCTTTTTAAAAATGGCCCAGTGAAAGGCAATATGAGGGAAAGACTGTGTCTAGAATGGTTTTCATGAAAAGCTAGGAGTAATGTTTGTGCTTTTGCACCAAAGGCAATATTCATTGCATCAGACACAGTGGGAGAAAGGAGACAGAGCTGTTCTAGGCTGTGAGCATGACTCCTATCCTAGAAGGGGCTCCTCAATGCCTGTCTAGACTCCTGGGAAAGCATGAGGGGCTTTGAGAGTTGGAGGCTCAGCCAGAGGCTTGTGCTGGACCACCATCATGCATATGTGATGAAGCCAGACTGTTACCACTTTGAGTATAGTTTCAAGAAGAGCACTGAGAGGAACTGCAAATGATCTCTTCATCTAGACATAATCCCAGCAAGATAAATGACACAACAGTTTTGTATGTGAGAATCGTTTAGGTTAGTAACAAACATGTAAGTTTCCCCAGTGATTCATTTCATACTTTAATGTCTTAGTTACTTAAACAAAGTAAAACAAATCTTCATGTTGGAGGAGGTTAGTTTGGAACCCCAGGGTAGCTGTGTAGTTTATAGATAGTCATATAGATAATGACAGAAATTCCTCCAATCTCTTATACACTAACCCTACCTTTAATCACTGAAACTGAAACTGTCTTTTCTCAGGGATCTCCATTCATATCCAATTCTCCAGGGAAACATTCCCACAAAGATCAAATACCTTGAAGAAATATTGTTTCCTCAACATTAAGCATGGTTTTAAGATTTATAAATATTCCTTTGATGGGAACCAGTGTCATGGAGCCATGTGCCTGGACTTCCACGTCTTGTACTATCATAGTTACTGCCTCCGTTTTCTTTGAATGTGTTACGTTCGCTGAAGTAAACAGAGGATTTTGAGAATTTTGAAGTCCTCTAGCTGTCAGTTTCCAGCTAAAGCAGATGATCTCTCAAAGGAAAGCAGGAGAATTCCTGTGGATAAGAGTGTAACTGAATGCCAGAGCCTTCTGAGATGGCCCTGGGAGGCCCAGAGTGCAGATGTAGTCCACTTTATGAGGGCTGCATAACTCGGTCAGGGAGGTGCTCAACCTAGTGCCTTTTCTGTACCATGATATTACCCTAGTTGATGATTATAGCCCATGCAAAATATTCAACAGGTTATGCAGGGATTTTCAGTGACACTGCATACCACATAACATCATCTAGTATGTCTAAACCTGTAACACCTATTTTAAGACTGAGGACAGATTAGGGTGATCTGAGGAATGGTTGTTTGTTTCTTTGTCTCGTTCCCGAAACCTGCATTTTATCTTTGATTTTCCCAGCCAACAGTAGTAACACTGCCCTGGAGGTCTCCAGTACCCTCATGAGGTTGTCGGTCCCTGTGCGGGGCCTCACTCCACACTGTTACCATCAGTTTCTGTGGAATTTTAGAGTACATGATATTCAGTTATTCATTGAAGAAAAATACTTTTAGTTTTTGTTCTCTGCTTAATTCTACTGACAAAAAGAGTTTAAGCTTGATCGTTAGAAGAATATGTTTTATATTTTCTGCCAACAACACAATTTACCTCCAGAAGAAGAATTCCCTTATACTAACTACGTTGCGAGTTAAAACTCAGTATGCCTCTATACTATTCAACCCCATCTCAAGGGCCTCTGAGGCTCCAATGGCTTTTTTAAAAAAATTGATTTTACATGTAGAGAAATTTTAGGTTTACAGCTAAATTGAGCAGAAAATACAGAATTCCCATACATCCACTGCCCCTGACACGCAGAGCCACCCCCACTCTTATCAACCAGAGTAGTACATCTGTTACAACCAGCGGGCCAACTATAAAACATCATTATCACTCAAAGCCCAGAGTTTACATTTGGATTCACTCTCAACATTGACATGCTGAGGGTTTTGACAAACATTATAGTATCATACAGAATAGTTTTACTACCCTAAAAATCCTCTATACTCTACCTGTTCATCCATCCCTCCCTTTAATCCCTGGAAACTGCTGGTATTTTTACTGTTTCCATAGTTTTACCTTTTCAGAATGGTCATATACTTGGAAATATATGGTAGTCAGCCTTCTCAGATTGTCTCCTTTCACTTAGTAATATGCATTGAAGTTTCCTCCATGTCTTTACATGGCTTGATAGCTCATTTCTTTATATCATTGAGTAATATTCCATGATCTGGATGTACCACAGTTATTTACCCATTCACCTACTGAAGGATGCCTTGATTGCTTACAAATTTTGGCGATTATGAATAAAGTTGCCATAAACATCCACGTGCATGTTTTTGCATTGACATAAGTTTTCAATTTGCTTGTGTAAAAATACCAAGGAGCACCATTACTAGATCACGTGATAAAAATGTGTTTAGTTTTGTAGAAAACTGCCAAACTTTCTTCCAAAGTGGTTGTACCATTCTGCATTCCTCTGGCAGTTTTTTAGCAGTTGGGAAGTGTACATACAAAAGTAGCACCAGTATTGTCTCTGGGGTATCAAGATCAGGTGCCAACAGTATGTCAACTGTGTGACATCGTTAAGAATGCTGAATTTCCAACCATATGGAAGACTACTATGTAGAATATACTCTCTTGACTGTTGTTACTGGCCAGTGCCAGGGTCTAGAGGTTTGATGGGCCCTTTTGAGGTGATAGTAACTATTAATATTAATCTCCTAACTTTCAGCTTTAATTTTCCCATTCGTCCCCATCACTCCCTTCTTCCTCAGCTCTCCCCTATGCCAATTAATTAAGACCCCATTCTAGCTTATATCTACATATCCCAATTATATTAACCTGAAGCCGAAAACCTAAGTATATGAAGAGGTTGCCAGCTAACTCCTATTTTTGTCTACTGAGAAGTGTATAGGCTGAAGATGCTACTGTAGTAACCCACCTCCCACCTTAGAAATGTAGCAAGCAATTTGCGTCTTTCAATGAGTAAAATTGAAATGATACCTTTAACTCCTCTACCATTAGTTTTACAAATAACAATACTGTTACTCTATTAAGATCTGCCTCATTTTGCCTTTAGTTCTTCTAAGAATTAGGTTCTGAATTTTCAAACTTTCCTTTGAACTTACTCTTTCAGACTTCTCTTGTTTCCATTTAAGTGACTTTGTATCTAGATTGCCCTCTCCACTGGCTTTAATCCTCAGGTTAAACATCTTGTAAGATGGTTTTGACACAGCTTTCTCTCTAAAGTTGTACCTCAGCAATTCTGACTTTAGCTCAGAATACCACAGTTACAGACAAGTGATTTTTCAGTTACTGAGTCTAAAATGTGGTATTTTTCTTCCAGCTTGGATATTCCTGGCATATACTTATATAGCAAAGGTCTTAACACTCTCGCTGCGCGGAGTTTCTCAGTCCTTCATTAACGTATGAGCCCCAGAATCATTTCCATTAAGCATATTTTTGGATTTCAGTGTTGCATTTTGGGTTTTCCTTCCTGTATTTAATTTAGTGACTACTGGTGTGGAGGAGTCTTCTGAACTTGGAAAACAACAAAAAAACAGTTTTAAAAAATTAATCAATTAAATCTTGATTGCTAATGGACATGAAAAGGGCAATCTTATATGGATAATTAAAATCAATAAACCAAATATCATTTTTTAAAATTCAAATTCCTTTATTTCTGTGAACTTTAAAAAAGTATATAGTATGTATGTTTTAGTTTTATCTCTGTTCTTTCCTATTAGGCATTCAACAGAGAAGGACCTCAATCAGAAGAATATAATCATGGATATCTAACAGGGCCATGGGAAGTACCCAGATTTGTGAGGCCCATGGCAGAAAGAGGAAGAAAGGACAGTCCCTGGTAGGTAAAATAAAAATGATGAAAGAGAATGGGAGATTTTTAGCCTCACTTCCAAATATTCCTATGGGTTTGGGATGTACTCATTTAAGGGAATATAGAGAACAGGTTTTGATTTAGAGGGCTTCCTGAAAGGCCACAATTATGCATGCTTTATTGTATTTTGATTACTTCTGGTGTAGGCAGGGAGGGGGGAGCCTTTAGGAACATTCAGGAATATAAAAGCAGGACCAGCGCAGGTTGGAAGGCCGTGTACAGGAAAGTGACATGGGGGAAGCAGTTAACAACTGAGAATTGAGGTCTCTTACCTTCATAGAAATCATAATTTGCCTCTGTTAATTTATTCTTTCGCTAAACATAATATATACTGAATAATGTCCTAAATACTGTGAGTGATACAAAAATGAATGACCAGGGGCGCCTGGGTGGCGCAGTCAGTTAAGCGTCCGACTTCAGCCAGGTCACGATCTCGCGGTCCGTGAGTTCGAGCCCCGCGTCGGGCTCTGGGCTGATGGCTCAGAGCCTGGAGCCTGTTTCCAATTCTGTGTCTCCCTCTCTCTCTGCCCCTCCCCCGTTCATGCTCTGTCTCTCTCTGTCCCAAAAATAAATAAACGTTGAAAAAAAAAAAATGAATGATCAGTCTTTAGTCTTATGGAACTACTAGCACTATACTTCAGCGATAATACATGTATATTAAAAGTGCAATGCAGAGTAAAGTATGAGAAATGCTTTAGAGGGGGAACAAAAAAAACTCCAAAAGCTTTTGAATGGAGAGTAATTTTATCTGGAATAATAAAAGTATTCTTGGTAGAGGTGATATTTGGGTTAGACCTTCTAGAGCGAAGAGAACATGGCATGACCAGAGAGGAGAATGTATTCAGGATATAAAGTGTAACATTCAGAGTTATGAACAATGAACACAAGCAAAACAAAAAGTCTGTTGGTTGTTAGCAGATTGTAAAAGGTGATATGGATTTAGACTCTGTCAGGGAAAGAGAAAATCAGTGATGATTTGAGTGAGTGGGAATAATGTTACTGAATAGCATCATAACTGAGCTGCAATTTGCTAAATGGACAGAGTAGGGAGAAACTGAAGGTGGGAAGAGCAGTGGGGGTAGGTGAGATAATAATAATATGATGTTAATAATTGTGGATTATTATTCTAGAAAGTGCTATAGGCCCTGCAGGTCATGGCCTGCTAGGTTTTAAAATTAACTTACTTTGTGGGGTAAATATTAAAAAATTTGAAATAGAGGGGCACCTGGGTTGCTCAGTCAGGCAAGTCCGACTCTTAATTTTGGTTCAGGTCATGATCTCACAGTTTCATGTCTTCAAGCCCCACGCTGGGCTCTGCACTGGCAGTGTGGAGACTGCTTGGGATTCTCTGTCTCCTCTCTCTCTACCCCTCCCCCATTTGTGCTGTCTCTGTCTCTCTCAAAATAAATAAACTTTAAACTAAAGTAAAATAAAATGTTGGGCACTTGGGTGGCTCAGTTGGTTGAGCATCTGACTTTGGCTCAGGTCATGATCTCACAGTTTGTGAATTTGAACCCCATATGGGGCTTGCTGCTGTCAGCCTGTCAGGGTAGAGCCTGCTTCAGATCCTCTGTCCCCCTCTCTCTGCCCCTTCCCCACTTGAGCTCTCTCAAAAATAAACAAATATTTTAAAAAATAAAATAAGTGTTAAATGTTCATACCCTTTAAAAAATTGAAATAGAGTAGAAAATATTGGATTTTATTGCACTAAGGCAACTACTATTTTATGAAACTTCTGTGTCAATTTTTAATATATATGTATTTATTTATGTATTTATGGAGCTGTGATGTGAAATATATTTTCTACTGTGGATTGTGGTCAAGATAGAGAGACTATACAAGAGGCTGTATTTATAAAAGTCTGTCTTTATGGTAATGGTTAATGGGGCTCCACAAATATAGTCTAGGCAGGGGTTTGAGAGAAATCCTTCAAGCACATTGTGTATAGGGAGCTCAGTCTGTATTTGAAATAGCCACTGACATATTCTTCTATTTCTTTTAGAAACATGATAGTGAATGTTCAGTTTGATCAGGAGACCATAATTTTTGAATACTCAATGTCATAATTTTGAGGTATCTCTTAGTTTCTAACGTGACCAAATGCCTTCAGAACAGCAGTTCTCAACAGGGAACACTTTGCTCCTTTGGGGACATTTGTCAACATGTGGAGACATTTTTGGTTATCACAATTTGGGAGGAAGGAGTGTGTTGTAGGCATCTAGTTGACAGAGGCCAGGGGAGCTGCTAAATATTCTGTGCACAGGACAGCCCCTCACAGTAAAGAATGAACTGGGCCAAAACGTCAAAAGTGCCAAGGTTGAGAAATTCTGCTTCAGAATCACTCAAACTAGTTATTTAAAAGAAATGCAATTTGTAAGAGCAGTTGAAAGATTCATGCTAAGATTTGGCCTAACACAGATTCAGTGATATTATTTGTAGAATGCTCTGATCATTATTTATTATTAAATTTAAAATGATATAACAACATTTGCTTATTTGTAAGCCAGAATGATATGCTGCCCAAAACAGTTTAGCAATACAAAGTTTGTAACTCTAATATCATTTCTTGAATCTTAACATCGAAAGTCAGAATTATATACTACTACCATAATATTGACTAACGTATAAGCCTATGTATGTTTTTACATATGAAGAAGCAACTTTATCTTGAAGTGAGTTCAGAGAATTGGCAGTCAGCTGCCCAAGTGAATCATATCATTTAAAACTTTTACATTTAGGTCTATGACCCATCTTGAGTTAATTTTGTGAAAGGTGTAAGGTCTGCATCAAGATTCATTTTTGGTTTGTGGATGTCTTGTTGTTCCAGTACCATTTGTTGAAAAGACTATTCTTTCTCCACTGAACTGCCTTTGCTCTTTTGTCGAAGACCAATTGGTGTTATATATATATGACTCTACTTTTGGGCTCTCTATTCTGTTGAATTGATTTATCTATTCTTTTACCAAAAACCTGCACACAATGTTTATAGCAGCTTAGTCATAATTGCCAAAACTTGAAAGCAACAGAGATGTCCTTCGATAGGTGAATGGATAAACAAATTGTGTGGTACATCCATACAATGGTATATCATTCAGCAATAATGAGCTATCAAGCCACAAAAAGACACATAGGAACATAAATGCGTAACATTAAGTGAAAAATAAGAGTTCTAATTTAAAATAGATTCAATAGAAGTCACTGAAATTCTTATAGATTTGATTATTCCAATAAATATATGTGATCATAAAGAGACTTTGTAAGGAAAAGGGCATGTGAAATTGGTACCTCAGTTCTAGGCCCACTGGGCGTACAAACTACCTACAGGTTTACCACGTCATTGACATTTCCTGTCTTCAGTTATCTGAACCATAGGTGTGCTGGCCTGAATGACTCACAGTCTTCTTCAACCTTTAAAATTCTGTGAGTCTAGTTTATGGATTTGTGTGTGTGTGTGTGTGTGTGTGTGTGTGTGTGTGTGAATAAATTGTTAGTCTCTTTTAGATTATTGTAGGATTAGTTTCATGCCTTATCAATAGCCCATGGGGAGACATTATTATAAAGTAACTCAATTTTTCCATGGTTTGGCTTATATTTGGACTTATATTTGACTTATAGTTATAGAATATAAATTATATTTATATGAATAAATGACAGTCTCTGCCCACAAACCTGATATTCCGCTGACCTTGTCAGGGAGTCAGTTTCCACAAAGCCTTCATTTAATTGTACCATGGAATACCCAAGCCTGACTCTCCTAATGTCTTCATGAGACACTAAGGGGCTTTTTTCAGATTACTTTGTTTATGTGTTCTGTGCAGTAGGTCCTTGAAATTTACATTTCATTTTTTTTTTTTTAACTAGTGTTTCATGGTTGCAATAGTTAGGCTACCGCCACAAGCCCTAGGAGATAATTGGCTGCATCAATTCAAAGATATAAATGTTTCTTTCTATGTAGAAAGACAAACTCATTGATTCTTCAACATATTAGGGAATTCTCGTTTTTCTAGGCATTTAACCTTACAATAATGTAAAGAACTACCTCCTAGAGGTTCAAACATGTAAATGCATCTATGAAACGTCAAATTTTTGTGCCATTGTTTTGGAATGACTCATGAAGTTACCATCACCTTTCCCCCAGGTTTTGTAACAAAGATACGTTTGTGACTAGCTAATTATTATGTGCACTCATTTATTAATCAGGCTTTCTTTGGATATATCTAAGGGTGGGGATAGTTCTCTTTTTTTCTGTGTGTGTGTGGGGGGGTGTGGGTGGGTGTGTGTTAAAAAAATCACCAAAAATAGGGAGGTTTCATAGTAAAAATGGTTAGAAGATCTCTGGCCTGATTTATCACCATATATTGTTTCCTAGATATAACTTTTTTTCAAGGATCCTTCTAAAGGGTTTATAAGTAGAAAATGTATTAAATAAAAAATCTCTTTGGAAAACTTGGAATAATAAAGAAACAGAAAAAAGTATTTGTGAGCTCAGGAGAAATGATTAGAAATTATATAACATTTCCCTGAATTCTTTAAGAGATTAAAAGGTTTCTCACGTAAGGAGACACCCTTGACAAAGATGTTCCAAAAATCCAGATTATTTTCAAGAATTTTCATTACACCTTTTTTATATTCCAATTTGCATGATGTAAAGAGTTGAGTATCTCTGCTGTATTCTTCCAGCCAGGATAAATTGACCCACTACTTTACAAATTTATAAGAATTTAAATCCCTTATAAATTGACTATGGGTTGATTAAAGTGATTTTAAAATAAATCATGTCATTTAATTTCACTTCGTTGTACTGTATTCACTAAACATTTAAATTCTCATACATGTATAGGTTGCTTAAAGCTGTCAATATTTAACTTTTATAGAGAATTAGAGGCCTGTTTTTGAAGTGATCCAGTTTCGGTAATAAGCCACTTTTGTGTAGACTCCAGGTTTGTTCTTTTGACCACAGTTATCTCCCCAGCTCACGATTCCAATGAGATACCAGGTGTCTTTAAAATCCTTTATAACTAAGGGTCCCCCAGAATCACCCTGAAAATAAAAGAGAGAAATAAAATTACCTCAATATAGAACTTATTACTTAAAATATTCTGATGAAGCACATATTTTATTATAGACAGCATATTTATTGATTACCAATTACAGAACAATTAATTGAAACATGGATTTCAAAAGTTATAAAAGCTTTAAAGTTCAGTTTCCACATTTTAATTTTCTCAGATTTATAGACATATAATTGACAAATATAATTGTATATAGTTAAAATGTACAATGTGATATTTAGCATACATATATATATATATATAATTTGTGAAATGATTACCACAATCAGTTTTATTAACACATCTATCATTTCACATAGTTACTGTGTGTGTGTGTGTGTGTGTGTGTGTGTGTGTGTGTGTGTGTGTAGAATGCCTAGGGTCTACTGGCAAATTTCAAATACACAACACAGAAAGCCTAGTTGGTGTTGGTTTTCTCCTGGCTCGAAGCAGGGTTCTTGGATCTCTGTTTTATCAGAGAGACTAATCCCCTCATCACGCACCTCAGTTATAATTGCTGTATTCATGTCTTGGACCCTGTCCTTGAGTCTTTTCTCAATAACTTTCCCAGTTTTTCTGTGTCTAGAGCTTTGTTTTACTACTCACTTGCGCAGTCATGGAGCAGGAATTTTACCTCTGCTTCCCAATCTAGTGAAATCTCCTTATGACCACCTCCTTCCTGAGGCATATCACGAATCTCACCACTTGCCTAGATTCTCATATCCTGTCTGCTCCTGGACTCCTGTCACCACCTTCCCCTTCTCCATCATGGCTTGGACCTCTCTGTGCATTCTCTGAATTCTAGCTGCCTCTCTCCTCTTTCTCAGTAACTGAGGCTGGATATGTACCCGATTCTGCTCTTGCCCAGCCTATATGCTACAAAACTCCCTGTTCCTTTTCTGACAGAGGTTTACATGTGTAATTTGTGGGACTCAGGGCAGAGCTTTCTGCCACCTGACATCAAAACAACTTCCATTATTTCATCATGTACAATCATCTCCTTGAAGTTTTCAAGAATCTCATGTTATAAAGCAAGTACCTACAGGAAGAAACATACTTTATACCTTCATCAGAAAACGTACATGCAGGATAGCTATTAGACAGCAGAGGAAGGCACTGGAAAGGGCACCAGGCCTAATCCACCTTCTCACTCAGTGTTAACTGCCTCTCGCCCCCTCATTCTCCTTATGCTGAGAGCCAACAGATTACTTAGAATTCCCTCAAATATGAATTATAATTTCATACCTTCATTATTTTTGCTATGCTCTTTCTATGTATAGAAAAATAATAGTATTTTCTTGTTGTATAACTGCTATGTGCCATTTATGCTTCAGGCCTCATTTAAGTGTGATTTCTCTGATATTTGATGTAAAATTGTTCCCTTCACACTAAAGATATTTGCTCTCCATTATATCATTTAAAACATCTCATCATAGCTCATTGTTCATGATGATTTCCTTTCTAGATGAGACCCCTTTAAGAAAAGGGACTTTGCTGTATGAACCTTTGGACTTCTGGTATTAAGAAAATTTAATTTGGTTAGTTAGTTTGTTTGATAGCTTTAAAGAAACTCTGCTTATATAATTTTGCTTAATAAAACATCCAAAAATGTTTGTGTTGTGAAATATGCATTTAGAAATTACTGAACTGACAAAATATCTATATTGGTACAAACATAAAGAACATTGAATATTTCTTGAAAGAGATAAAAAATATTTTGAGTTAATGATATCAAAATAATTTCTACCTACCCTGCAGGCATCATAAATTCCTTCCAGATATCCAGCACAAAACATTCCAAATTTTATATCATGGCCATATATGTGTGGTTGTTTGCACACATCATCACTTATGATTTTCAGTCTGGCTTCTCGAAGATTATTTTGGGATTCCCCTTAAGGGAAAACAAAGTAATTTTAGTGTTTACAATCAACGTCCTTAGCTAGAAAGAAGTGAGTGGACTTTTTTCCTAATCGAACCTATTTCATATTAAAACTGTCAATACAAAATGAAGTTAATATAAGCAGTTTCTAGAGAATAAATCTGTTTTTAAAATCTGGCACATTTAAATGATAATTATTGCCCTTATCATATTTTTGTAAATACCTATACTTGTAAGAAAAACATTTTGTGTCCTTTTTTCTGGAAAACTTTTGTACATTTACTTTATTTTTATTATTTTATTTCATCTTTTTTTACTGTTTATTTATTATTGAGAGACAGAGAGAGACAGAGCATGAGCAGAGAGGGGCAGAGACAGAGGGAGACACAGAATCCAAAGCAGGCTCCAGGCTTTGAGCTGTCAGCACAGAGCCGGATGAGGGGCTTGAACTCACAAACTGCAGGATCATGACCTGAGCTGAAGTCGGACGCCTAACTGACTGAGCCACCCAGGCGCCCCTATTTTATTTTATCTTAATTCTAGTATAGTTAACACAGTGTTATGTTAGTTTTAGGTGCACAATTTAGTGATTCACCTCTTCCATGCATCACCCGGTGCTCATCACAACAAGTGCATTTCTTAATCCCCATTGCCTATTTTATCTATCCCCTCTCCCACCTCTCTCTGGTAACCATCAGTTAAGAGTCTGTTTCTTGGTCTGTTTCTTTCTTTTTTTCCTTTGCTCCTTTGTTTGTGTGTGTCTTACTTAAATCCCACATATGAGTGAAATCATATGGTGTTCGTCTTTCTCTGACAGAATTATTTGGCTTAGCATCGTACTTTTTCTTTAAACCAATCCATTTATATATATATAGGTAGGAAAGCACTCATTTTTAAAAATACAGTTTGTATTTGTGGATTCCAGATTGTTTCTAGAAACTTGTCAGGTTTAGATAGCTTCCTCCCTTGGCTTGATAAAATAACTAAAATACTGTGTATGTTTATTTTATCCTTTACATTTTATGAAGAACTTTTACATATATAATGACATTTAAAGTCAATGATTTAGGGGCGCCTGGGTGGCGCAGTCGGTTAAACGTCCGACTTCAGCCAGGTCACGATCTCGCGGTCCTTGAGTTCGAGCCCCGCGTCAGGCTCTGGGCTGATGGCTCAGAGCCTGGAGCCTGTTTCCAATTCTGTGTCTCCCTCTCTCTCTGCCCCTCCCCCGTTCATGCTCCGTCTCTCTCTGTCCCAAAAATAAACGTTTAAAAAAAATAATAAAGTCAATGATTTAATTTCTAATGTATTACAAGTTTGGGACTCCAGAGTATAAACTAGATCCTGAGTTGTAGAAACCAATGTTATGACAGGAAGATAACTGCCTCTGGTGGAAACAAAGAATATCACAAGCATTCGGGGATTCTTTATATCAAACCACATACTGGTCAGGAAACTGACATGTGGTAGACAGAATCTACAATGATTTCCAAGATTCCTATGTGATCTCTTCCCCTGCTTTGGCCTCCAAGTGTGGATGGGATCTGTGAATATAATGGATGTCATTCTCATGATTAGGTTATGTTACATGGCACAGGTAAGGGAATTCTCCGGATGTAATCAGTTTGACATTGAGTTCATCAAAAGGGAGGTTATCCAAGGTGGGCCTGACCTAATGAGGTGAACCTCATTTTCAAAAGGGTTTAGGCCTTCCCTGAGTTCAGAGACTTTTTCCTAATGGTTTTGAAGAAGCAAGCTGCTATGAGTTCTATAGCTGCAAGAAACTGTATTCCATAGCAACCAGTGACCTTGAAAGAGAACCCAGAGCTGCAGATGGAGACCACAACTCCAGTGGACACCTTGCTTGCTGTTTTGTGATACCTTGAAAAGAGGACCTAGCTAAGCTGGGTCTGAAATTCTGACCCATGGAAACTGTGAAATAATAAATGCTTGCTGTTTGAAGCTGTTAAATTTGTGGTAATTTGTTACACAGCAATGGGAAACTAATAGACATACCAATTTTAGTAGAATACCAGTTCAGGATTTATTTCTGGAGAGGTGATTACTGAAGTGTTTAAAAAGTGCTGAAGTTATTCTGTTCTTTGAATCAATTGGTGTTTTGTCTTTTTTTTTTTTCCTACGGCATTGTCAGTTAAAAAAATTCATATCCAGTGTCAGGAATGGTAAAGTGAAATTGACAATCTACATATTGTACCTGACAATATAAATTTATAACTTTTTCAGAAAACTGGTTGGCAAAATTTATAAAAAATACAGCACATAAATTCCAGGCATCCCTGAACTATTTCTCAACTATTGTGGGAATGCTTAATGATGTTTCTCACAAAGTATTGTTTTTTAAAAGAGTCAGCCTTTTATTTCACTAATTTTCTCTATTTTTTCTTAATTTTGACTTTATTCATTTATACCTATTATTATTTCCTTCCTTTTGCTTGTTTTAGGCTTATTTTGCTCTTTATTTCTGATTTAAGTAAGAACTTAGATTATTGATTTGAGAATTTTCTTCTTTTCTAATGTCTTCAGTTGCTATATATTTCCCTCTCTGCATTGTTTTAGCTACATCCTGTGCATATTGATGTTGTTTTCTTTTTCATTTTCAGTCTTTTGTATACTTAAAATTTTCTTTAAGACTTCCTCTTTAACCTATGTATTATTTAGAAGGGTATTGTTTAATTTCTAAGCCGTTAGAGATTTTTCTGTTCTCTTTCTGCTAATGGTTTCTAGTTTGCTTTCATTATGATCAGACAGATACTGTGTATGATTTCAGTTCTTTAAAGTTGTTGAAGATTGTATTATGGAGCTAGATATGGTCTACTTTTGGTCAGTATTGGTGAATATTTTATGGATGCTTGAAAAAAATGGGTTCAGCTTTGGGTTCTATACATGCCATTTAGATTCCATTGCTACTCAAAAAGTATTACAGCAGGTATATTTCTGTCAACCTCAAACTCCAGGCCAGAACTGATTCTTCCCACCAAACCAAAGGGAAAATGAAGTGCCCCTCCCATCATCATGAAGCAGGGAGTGCAAATTCTATATTATAAGAAAACCCATCAGAGAGAGTGCAGACATAGAGGTGTTAGGCTTACAGCTCTACTCAGCTGCCCTGGGATTAGTAAGGTATGAATAATTTCTGTGATTGGTAATATGGCTGTAAAGAAAGCCATACATATCTCAGCTTGTATAATAGTAATGAAACCATATGAGACACCTGGAAAAAATCTAGAGACCATCAAGACTATTCTTGGGTACATTAGTGAAAGATATTCCTAGTTCCTTAGTGGAGACTAAGAATTAATGGTTTATTCTTTAGGGTTTTTATATATAAAGGAATTGTACAGAGCTCTGTGAATGGATTTTGTCATTCCCAGAAAGGCTTTTCTTTATCTTCTTATGCCCAGAGTTAAGGAAACTCCCTTGCTGTTGTTATATGTAAGTACCTAGACCAGATTTTACAATCCAGAGTGTATCTGACTATGCCAAAAAAACAAAATCATTTTTACTTATTAGAAGTGTAAGGTAGTATATCAAGTTATATCAGTTTAGAGAGAGCCACGGAAGCTTTGTTATCAGAGACGATCTCTAAATTAGCCTCTGTAATTCTGAAGCAGATTTGGCTGTAATTGGACATTGTACCTGAGAAACAGAAAAACTTGTGAAGTGACCCAGGAAAGTGAAAATGAGTAGTGGAGCAAACCAAGGGGATGAATAGATTAAAAGGGTAGAGGGGGGCTCACAGAGATGAGGCATAAAGGGAGGGAGCGTTGGAGGGAAAGTGGGCATGAAGATGACAACGCATCTGATGCACACCTGGCATTGCATAGACAACAGCACATAGAAATAGACTCTAGTGTTGCTGAGGGAACATTCACTTCTTTTATGTCTTCCTTGAAGCCTACCCCTTTGGAGCTGCCTCTCCCTATTCTATGTGAGTCTGACCAGGCTGTCTATCACACACCTTCCTTTCTTGGTATAGGCACAGGAGTGAGTACCTGAGTTAGTGAGTCAACCCAAGTGCCCTGGACACAAATGGGGCCAAAGGAAACCTTTTCAGGGATTAATGTAGATTGTGGCAAAGAGCAGGACGTGTTCTTCCCTCCGCATCTATTAAGGGAACATGATGTAAACCTTGATGTTGTTGGCCACCTTTGACACTATATGGAGCTAGAATCCCTCCATATGAAGGCAATCTAGGGGAAAACAGAGCCAGAAATGGGAAGATTCAGAGATTCAGCATCTAATGACATACAAACTCCTGAATCCAGCTATGTCTAAAACAAGACTCATCTCCTCTCTCTTGATTTCCAAATCACAAGGGCCGAATTTGCCATTTTATTATTGTTTTTGCTTTAGTTAGTTTGAGTTGAGTTTCTGTCACTGACAAAGTAAGAGCTCTAACTAATCCAATCAAGCTGTGTGGAAATGGCTGGCAGGATATATTAATGGAGATTAGATTAAATCACACTGTCCTAAATTGGATTTAGAGCTCTGTGTCCTTTCTGAGATACCTACCACCGTAGAAAAGTGCTCCAAATCCTGTGATATAAACAGTTGAATTGGGTTGGAAGGATGCAGAGGCTTCTGGCAAACAAACCCGGCGGATGTCATTAGTAAAGGTGACCTTGGGAGAGAACTGTACAACAGCAATGTCGTACTCTCTTGCTGGGGAGTGATATCTCTCATGGACAATAATTCTTCTGATATTTCTTTTCATTAATGGAGGGTTGATTGTTGTTCCAAAGCTAACAGTCCATTGATGTGGATTTGCATTGCTGGAAAAGGTTAGAAATGCATATAAACTGTACATATAAACTGTAGCACTATAATAACTGCATGAAGGCTAATAAAAAACTCCATCTTAAAAATATTTGGTTGTATGATAGTTTCCTTTGACCTTTAAATATAGACTATTGCTATTTTGAAAGATAAACTGTATACAAATAGCATCTTAGAGCTGAAATCCAAATAAGAATTATTGAATTCTAGAACTGTAAAGCATATAAGCTATCATTAATTTATCTCTTCAGCAAATATTTGTTGAAATTCTGTATGCTAAGTCTTATTTGAAGTGCTGGGATTGAAGTGGTGAACCAGACAGAAAAGGTCCCTGCTGGTGGCAGTATTCAATTCCAGTGAAGGAAAAAGAACAAAATGAATTAACAGATAAATAAATCCAAGCAGTGATAAGGGCTATGAATAAAATAAAAAAGGGTAGTGGAATAGAGTACAGGGGGTAGTTAGATAATTCTCTTTTGAGAATAGGATGTTTAGGCTGAGACATGGTTTATGGGGAATTAGCTGTGAGAAGGCAGGGAGACAAATTTCCAGACAAACTTCCCAAGGCTTACATCAGATGGGCTGCAGTTCGAGACCCAAGGGAAGAGTGGTGGGGCATGAGGCTGGCGAGGTAGGCAGGAACCAGATTTTAGAGTGTCTTATAGGTCATGAATAGTGTGTTTAGATTTTATTCAAGTGATATGGGAATTCACTGGATAATTTTAAGACAAGAGTAATGTAGTCTCATTTACATTAAAAAAAATCACATAAGTTCTTTCTGGAGAATAGATTGTTGGAAGGTAAGAGTGAATGAGGTAAAAGCTGTCAGAAGTAGGAGCGCCTGGATGCCTCAGTCAGTTAACCTTCTCACTTCAGCTCAGGTCATGATCTCACAGTTCTTGGGATCGAGCCCCACATTGGGCTCTGTGCTGAAAGCACAGAGCCTGCTTTGGATCCTCTTTCTCTAAAATAAATAAACATTTAAGAAAAAAATTTGTCAGAAGTCTTGTGAAAGATGACCAAGTATGGATGACTTCTAGCTTGTGAGCAACTTTTAGCTTGTGGGCTCGCACAACTGGCAGATCATGGTACATATGGAGATTGGAAAGGTTATTTAGTAATAAAAGATCATCTAGTAAAGCCTTTGTTTTATACATAAGGAAAATAAAACCTAGATAGGTTAAACTATTTGCCACGTATCATGTCTGCTTGCCTCTCTCTGCTCTTCTCTTTATTGGACATGGTCTCCCATCAAAATCTATTTATTAGTAGCAAGATTAGTATTCTTAACTAAGTACTTAACTAACACCGTCAATGAGGGATAAGCAGAAACAGATACTGCCCATATAGATACTTGTTCCTCAACCTAATTATTTCCTAATAGGTAGCTTTAGTCATAGAAAGAAGCATATAAACATATCATAGGGTTTAAGTCCAATTTGACAGCTGTAATTGTGTTGGGATTATTATTTTTATCTTTACGGGAACTTAAATTTAAATTTTAAATCGTGTTTTTATACACAGTTTTGATGT
The DNA here is from genome assembly GCF_022079265.1 of Lynx rufus. Lineage (NCBI taxonomy): Eukaryota > Metazoa > Chordata > Mammalia > Carnivora > Felidae > Lynx > Lynx rufus. The sequence goes on from NW_025814845.1 coordinate 52,540,498, forward strand.
GCAAAAATAATGAGAAAAGCTAAATAAAAATGGTTTGTGAACACAATTGTTCATTTGCATAAACATTTTTGTTTATAAATAAATCTCTTGTGAATTTTATTTGTGCAAATCTGCTCCCTCACCTTAGTCATACCTAGATAAACTTAACATAAATCAAGTATTTCGAACTTGGAAGTGCAAAGGACAGACCTTGAATTGCATTTACTTAAATGGAAGTGATCATTTCAGAACTTTCAAACAAAACCCTGATACTATTTAACACAACTTGTATTTGTTACATTGTGGACAGAAAACCTGAAAGAAACACCTGACATGAAAGATCCTAAGTGAAGATTACAAATAAACTTAAAAAAATTTTAAACTGGGCCCAAATAAAAAAAATGATAATGATAATGAGTATAAAACAGTAATTCAGATACCCGACTAAATTGTAAAAATTGAAAGTGTGATTCCTGGGTTGGAAACTATCCCTGTAAAAAGGATCTGGGAATTTTGTTGATTATTAGCTTGAAAATCGATCCACGTGATAAGAGTTCTTAAAGTGTTCAGTCAGTATAAGAGTGCAATGATATCAAACAATCTCAAACTAGGGAAGGCCATAAAAAGTCATTTGGTCCTCTCACTGATCCAGTGCTTGAAAGATGGAACTTTGCATGAGGCAGACATACATGCTTGTGTTCAATTCCACCCTCCCCTAACATTGTGACCTTGGGCAAGTTACTTAACTTTTCTTATTTTGCTCAGTGAAAAAAAAGCTTATCGAGCATTGTTTACTTAATGAGGTGAGTGTGAGTGTAAGAATTATTAAAATCAATCCTTTAAAAAAATTTTTTAAATGTTTATTTACTTTTGAGAGAGAAAGAGACAGCATGAGCAAGGGAGGGGCAGAAAGGGATAGAGACACTGAATCTGAAGCAGGCTCCAGGCTCTGAGCTGTCAGCACAGAGTTGATGCAACGTGGGGCTCGAACTCACCAACCATAAGATAAGATCATGACCTGAGCCACAGTCGGAGGCTTAACTGAGTCACCCAGGTGCCCCTATGTAAAACCAATCTTAAGCATCTAATCAAAAATTTGTACCACATTGGAGCTTAATAAGTGCTAATAGTTGTTGTTGTAAGAACACAGTCTCAGGTAGCCATTGTCTATGCTTGAACCCTTCTGCAGATGAGAACATCGCCTTTCCCTTAGAATCTCTTTCTTCACCTTGGAATCCCTTGCATGTTTGAGCAGCTCTAACTATTGAAAGTTCTTCCTTGATTCCCTAATTCTCTTGCACAGGAAAGTGTCTCAGACATAGGCTTTGAATGGCAAAGTAAACCATACAGTTATATTATCACCTTTCTTTACCATCCAACACTCTATAGTTTGAGAACATTTCATTTTCTCAATTTTTCTTTGGGTGTGTTGTCCAGGACAGAACTCACTATCCCAGTCAGGATTTGACCAACAAAGAGTCTAATGTCTCCTTTATTTTGAAATCTGCATTTCTTTTAATTCAATTTAAATCATAATGTAGTTTTGTGAACAACTAACTCATAGTAGGCTATTTGCTGAAAAAAATTTTAAGCAATTTGCACAAAGCACAAATATGCTTTTGGTACTGATATACTTAGATTTTTTTGACTCAATGTAGAGCCTTACATTTATATTTACCAAAATTAATCATTTAGTTCTTGCTTATGATTCTAACATAATTAAAGTCCTATTGAAATTTGTTTTTCTTACCCACATTTGTTATCCTTTCCAGCATCTATCATCAGCTACTTTGTTGATTATAACTTCCACATCACCTACCAAGCCTAGAAAATACATTGTCTAGGACACAGTGTAGAATAAAGATCTTTGGTGGGCCATAAAAAACATCTGCAGTCTTTCAATAGCAATTCTTAATCATCATCCTTTAGATAGAGTTGTTCAGTTACTGAGCTAACTATAACCTTCCATTCAATTTATATTATTTTATTTTTTCAAAAGCCCTCGCATTTTACTTTGTCATTATGACATTAGTCATGCTATCTCATTTTTTAATATGTTTATTTATATTTACTTGGGAGGGGGCAGCATAGAGGTGGAGAGGAGAGAATCCCAAGCAGGCTCTGCTCTGTCAGCACAGACCCTGATGTGGGGCTCAATTGCATGAAATGTGAAATCATGACCTGAGCCAAAATCAAGAGTTGGACACTTAACTGACTGAGCCACCCAGGTACCCCAATCATACTATCTATTTTGAAGAGTGTTTTGGTTCTTGGAAGCATGATTTAAGGAAGACACTGACAAAATCAAGAACATGTAGAGGAGAAGAAGTAAGATTGTAGGATATCTGAAGCTGATGTTGTGAAATAAAGTAGTGATATTTATTTTCACATATGGTTTTGAGATTCTCATTTATTTTATATTATCTGGCCTGAAAAAGAGAAAATAAGGAATTAGTTCTCTCCATGGTTCTATGGAGAAGGAAATAAATTTGATCCCTGATGTTCCAGATAAAAAAAAAACAAATATCAGTGGATAAAAGTTATTAGGTTGCAGATTTGATGTTCATTGTTATAAGGATATTTGCAAAAGTGGATCCATCTACCACAAAATTGGCTGACTTTGGAGCTAGTAAGTTCTCCTTACTTTGAGATATTCGATTCCCAACTAGGAAACTAGAGATTTCTTTGCATTCTAACATATTGGCCTGTTGAGCTCTGATGTCTTTCAAACTTTAAGAATCTAAGTCTCTATATTCAAATTTAGACTCCGGTAGACAGAATTACCATGGTTTCAAAAGTCGGAATTTTATTTGCAAATATCTTCTCCCATTTGGTGGATTGTCTTTTTGTTTTATTTTGTTGATGGTTTCCTTCACTGTGAAAAAGTTTTTGAATAGTAGTATAGTTTTGGTATAGTTTAATTTTGCTTTTGTTTCCCTTACCTGAGGAGACGTGTCTAGAAAAATGTCTACAGCTAATGTCAAAGACATTGCTGCCTGTGTTTTCTTCTAGGAATTTTGTGGTTTCAGGTGTCACATTTAGGTCTTTAATCCATTTTGAGTTTATTTTTGTGTATGGTGTAAGATGGTGGTCCAGTTTCATTCTTTCGCATGTAGCTGTCGAGTTTTCCCAGCACCATTTGTTGAAGAGACTGTCTTTTGTCCCATTGTATATTCTTGCCTCCTTTGTTGTAGATTAATGGGCCATATAATTATTGGTTTATTTCTGGGATCTTTATTCTGTTCTATTGATTTATGTGTCTATTTTTGTATCAATATCATACTGTCTTGATCACCACAACTTTGTAGTGTATCTTGAAATCTGGGATTGTGGTTCCTTCAGCCCCATTCTTTCTCAAGATGGCTTTGGTTATTTGGAGTCTTCTGCACAGTGAAGGAAACCATAAACAAAACAAAAAGGCAGCCTACTGAACGGAAGAGTATATTTACAAATGATATACCTGATAAGGGTTAATAATCAAAATATATAAAGAACTTATACAACTCAACACCAAAAAAACAAGTGATCTAATTGAAAAATGGGCAGTAGGCCCAAATAGACGTTTTTCTAAAGGGGACATACAGATGGCCAACAGACACATGAAAAAATTCTCAACATCACTGGTAATCAGAGAAATGCAAATCAAAACCAAATGAGACATCACTTTATACATGTCAAAATGACTAAAATTAAAAAGATAAGAAACAACAAGTGTTGCCCAGGTTGTGGATAAAAAGGAACCCTTAGGCACTATTGGTGAGAATGTAAATTGGTACAGCCACTTTGAAAAATTATATGGTGGTTCCTCAAAAAATTAAAAATAGAATTACTGGGATGCCTGGGTGGCTCAATCAGTTAAGTATCTTATTCTTGATTTGGGCTCAGGGCGTGATCTCACAATTTGTGAGTTTGAGCCCTGTGGCAGGCTCAGTGCTGATGGTGGGGAGTCTGCTTGGGATTCTGTCTCTCCCTCTCTCTCTGCCCTTCCCCTGCTCCCATATGTGGGCTCTCTCTTTCAAAATAAATAAACTTTTAAAAAATAAATAAATAAAAACAGAATTACCATATATGACCCTGTAATTCCACTACTGGGTATTTATCCAAAGAAAACAAAAACACTAATTCAGAAAGATCTATGCACTCCAAATGAAAACTACAATGAGATATCACCTCACACCTGTTAGTATGGCTAAAATCAACAACATAAGCACCAGCAGGTGTTGGTGAGCTTGCCAAGAAAGGAGAACCCTCTTGCATCGTTGGTGGGAATGCAAACTGGTGCAGCCACTCTGGAAAACAGTATGGAGTTTCCTCAAAAAGTTAAAAATAGAACTACCTTACGATCCAGCAATCATACTACTAGATATTTACCAAAGGATACAAAAATATGAATTCAAAGGGACACATGTATCCTGATGTTTATAGCAGCATTATCTACAATAGCTAAATTATAGAAACAGCCCAAATGTCCATTGGCTGTTGAATGGACAAAGAAGATATAGTATATATGTAATGGGATATTACTTAGCCATTTCTTGCCAAAGAAATTTCAAGCCAATCTTGCCAATTTCCAAGCTAATTTCAAGCCAAATCTTGCCATTTGCAACAACATGGATGGAGCTAAAGACTATTTTTTTTTAAGTAGGCTTCAAGTCCAGTGCAGAGCCCAGTGCTGGGCTTGAATTCATGACAATGATCTCAAGACCTAAGCTGAGATCAAGAGTCCAACGCTTAACCAACTGAGCCACCAGTCATCCCAGAGCTGGATGGTATTATGCTAAGTGAAATAAGTCAGAGAAGGACAAATACCATGTGATTTCACTCATCTGAAGGATTTAAGAAACAAAACAAATGAACAAAGGGAAAAAGAGAGAGGCAAACCAAGAAACAGACTCTTCACTATAGAGAACAAACTGATGGTTACCAGAGTGGAGGTGGGTGGAAGGATGTGCTTAAAAGGTGATGGAGATTAAGGAGTACACTTGTTGTGATGAGCTCTGGATGTGGTATGTAAGTGCTGAATCATTAAATTCTACAGTTAAAACTAATGTTACACTGTATGTGAACTAACAGGAATTTAAATAAAAACTTTAAAAGAAGAAACTAAAACAAAAAAGGTATATACACCCCTATGTTTTATTGCAACATTATTTACAATAGCCAGGATATGGAAGCAACTTAAGTGTCCACTGATAAATGAATAGATAAAAAAGATTTGATATATATTGATATATACATATATGTACATATATGTGTGTTTATATATATGTGTGTGTATGTGTGTATGCATGCATATATACATATATGTGTGTGTGTGTGTGTGTATATATATACATATATATATATATATATGTATATGCATACATGGTGGTTGCCAGAGGGGAGAGGTATTGAGGGATGGAGAAAATATGGAATAAATAAGTCACAGGAATAAAAGCAAGCATAGGAAATATAGCCAATGGTATTATAATAGCGTTGTATGGTGCCAGATGGTAGCTACATTTGTGGTAAGCATAGCATAACATAAAGAAGTTGAATCACCATGTTATACACCTGAAATTAATGTGACATTTGTGTCAACTATACTCCAAAAAAAGTCACCAAAACCTGTGAGGACAAGACAAATGAATGCTAGGATAAGGACTACTACCCTCACTGACTTTGCAAATACGTATGCAACTATAACACATTAGAAAAAAGCCTGAAAGAAAATTTTCTCATTTACCTCGGTAATATTGGGGGACGTTGGTTATTAATCAGAACATAATACTCAGTTTTTTAGCAGTAGTGAGGGCCAACTTACAGTCAATAACTTACTTCTTAAAGCAGTGTGCTGCGGTGATGAGCCATGTATTACTAATCAAGGTGGCCCCACACTGATGTATGTTATTTCGCTGAAGGGAAGCTTGCCATGGCCAGGCAGCCTTGGCTGCAATGTCTCCAGACATTATTCTGTTGACTATTAATGGAACAACTCGTTTACCACAACCTGTAAGAGATAAAATCACTAAGTTATAAGAAATATCTCCATAGTCTTTGATTCAGAGTACCTAATAGAGTACTAGAATGCAATATTTGCATCTATCATTATGTAAACATGTACAATATTAACACCTATCCTCTGTGTTTCCTGATATGCTGATGTTTTGCTCATCCCTGCATTTATAGATGTGTGTATATATATTGCCTACTAAAGTTATGTTAAACCACAAAGGGTTGATATATCACAAAGTTATGTTTCCTGAAGACTTATGGTATCAATTATCTAGATATCCTGGGAGCTCCTACTATAATTTTTGCTTCCCACTTTCAGATGATCCAGCGTGTTACTTTGACACATTTTTACACGTAAAAGTACAAGTTTTTATCCGTAGAACTCACCAGACAAGTAATTGCCCATTTGCTGAAACTCCTTCTCCCATACATTTTTCTGTATGACTAGTTCCTAAGGTGTGCATGAGTTAACATATAATGACCAGTTTCTTACTCTTCAGGGTGAAGAGTTCCATGTTTCCACACAAACATCCCATTCACTATTGGTGGGACTAAATATGTACTCTATTATGTGCGTCAGATCAGAGATTACTTTGCTGCTTAAGTTCCTAAGGATTAAGCCTGTTTAGAACATGGTGCTAATAAGGAAAATATAGTAGATTCAATTCTTGTTCCAACTAATTGGGTATCACAAAAGAAAACTCATTTTACTGATACTGACTACACTCCATTGTGGCCAGTCATTGTAGAAATCTCCACCATTCTGCCATTACTCTAGTTTAGACAACCATTTTTCTCATCTGGAGGGTTGCAACAGCTTCCCAGCTCATCACCCTGCCTCTAGTCCTGCTCTTCTAATCCATTATCTATACTGAAATCTGAGTGAGTGACTTCCCACTGCCCTCCAAATGAAATTGAAATGTTTCAGCATCATTCTGGTCCTTGATCACTATTAATCATATCCATTTCCCATGCTCCCCACCCCCCATTCTATGTTCCAGGTACACTGACATTTTTCAATTACAACAAATGACCATGTTCCTGCTTTTCTAATGACATTTTTACATACTGCTCCCCCTGGCAAGGACACTCATCCCACTTGTCACTTGACTCATGGTCTCTCCTGTCTTAGGGATCACTTTCTGACTCTATGAGACCAGGTTAAGCTGACTCTGTGATTGGCTCTCATAGCACTGTGCACTTTCTCTGTTGTAGCATTTATCACCCTATTTTAACATTTCCTGATTTATTTATATTTTCCCCTACCTTTGAACTCTTAATTTTAGAGGAGGGATCTTGTCTTATTCATAGTGGTATTCACTTTCTGGCACTAGGTAGATGTGAAAAAGATATTTGTTGAACAAATAAATGAATGAATGAATGAATAGATACATATAGTTTGTTTGTAAGACACAGAAACAAATGCATGAATGCTTTTGCTCAAAGTCATCACCACTTTGATTAAATCTTTCAAAATTTAGGCCATAGTGATATGAAGGGAGTGAGTGGAGCTGGTGTCAATCATGAAAATGAACATAATAAGCACATTTTATAGCTCAGTCACGAATAATGGAGTCTATTTCCTCCCCATTTATCACTTTCTCATTATTTCCTTTCTCAACAGAAAGAACATTTCATAGCATTTTTCAAAATTAGAAAAGCAAGCCCATTTATTCCAAGCCAGAAATACATAGTTTATTCAAATTGCCCCCAAATTCCTACCATGTAAAATGTTTTTCTTGAACATGATGTAAAGATTGGTTTCAGAGCTAGAAAAAAATACTTGTTTATTGTCCAATTGTTATTCTCTTCCAAAGAAAATGTATGACATGGATGGGAAATTATGAGCTAATATTTGAAGATATTTTCTCTTCTGATGTGGAAATTGAACTTTTCTTAATAAGCTAACTAGACTTACATGCTTGGACAGTTAGCTTTCCTGTTGATGAGCTCATTGCTGAAAAACAAAAGAGAACATAGAATGATAATATGATATTCTCTCAGTTGGTCTCAATAACCAGAAATTACCAGAGGATATTGACTATGTATGGATTCTAGACAGTTGAACAAATATTCAGGAGAATGGCTACCCAATAAAACAGGATATGTATACAATTTTTATAGAGATTTGTAGGCAACCTCTAATTAGGTGGATAAATCCTCAAGCAGTGGGTGATTAAGGCACAAACAGTGGATGATTAAAATTCATAAATAGTTTGTGTTAATACAGAACAGTTGTTTTCTAATTGTGCAGGATACAACCTCTTTGGATTTCATTTCAGGGGTGAAGTGAAATGGGGAAAGAGGCAGCAAGTAGACAGGATCTCCAGGCTCAAATCCAGCCTCAGTCAGAACAACTCTGCTTTTATTTCTTCTATTTAAGCTTTCGCATAAAGCATTTTTTTGGTCAAAGTGTTTAGGAATGAAAAAATAAAGCACCCAAATAAACTATATTGAATAATACTTCTAAAACACAGTTTCTAAAGTATCAAAATGATTTTTTTTCTGAAGAATAAACTTGTGTATTCTTATCCAACATCTGCTAAGTATTAGTAAAGACCAATTATTGGAGAGAATATAAAGTTAAATTCTGTCAATTTCCAACAGTTAGGATTCTGACAAAGGAAACATGAGAATTTAAATTGAAATCAGTGGAAGGTTATATGAAAACTGTGATGATTTTCAAGGTAAAAAGGCTTATGAGCAGAATGAGGATGAAGTATTTATTTCAACCAGTGAACATAACTAATTTTTACCAAAGAATTTTACTTTTCATGTGTAGGAGAGAAATAAACTAACGCCTTAGACATGAGAGTGACCCTCTAACATACTTTGAGTTGAGAGTAATTTAGTAATTAGGGCTCTGCACGCTGTAAGTAACATCAGAGGAACTGGAGCACACATGAACCAAATGTGAACAGTGAGCTGCTCTTTCATAACTATGGTGTTTGCAATGCAAAGAAGTTGATTTTAGCTTTGCTTTGACACATTGCATCCCATAAAGGACCCACAACACATAGTTTTGTTTTTTCCTGAAAACAAAACAAAACAAAACAAAACACAGATTCTTGACAAATGACAGATAATCTTGGGCTGCAGGGTTATTTCTAGACTTGGTTTAGAATTTTGGCAGTTTTCCATTCATTGGGAATCCCCCAGATTGAGTGTTCCTAGAGAGCAATGATTTTGCCTGTAAAAATTGCCTTGAGGATAATACTGAGCTTTTCACTAAATGGGTTTTCCGACGTGCTAGTAAACACTGATCCTTTTACATTTGGAAATTTTGAAACCATGAAGGTTCTGGCTTATTCTACTACTAATCACATGCATTGTGTACGAAGCACATGTACAACCTACTAGCTTTCTAAGTGGTAATGGCCTATTTGTTGCATATGTTCTACTTTCTTATATATCCTCATGCTATTTCTATGGTTGTAGGAAGAACAAACATTATTAGTGCAATTTTACTGTTGAGAGAATGGAGGTAAAGTCATGGGCCAATTACTTGGATGGTCTTGCAGTGACTCAGTGGGATCAAAATAGGTTCTCAATCAGCACACCCTGCCTTTTAATAATTTCTTAGTCATTAAAATAAACTATAGCACACAAACTGACCCTGTGAAAAAACAAAAGGTAGGCAACTGATAACCATTTCATGCTTCATTTCTGGTTTCAGATAGCTCAGGCTTTTAAATTTCTGCCAAATTAACTGGTTATTGGAAATTATAATTGTAACACATCATATAATTTATCAGAATTGCCACTATTTCACAACCTTGATTCATTTGTTTCCCCACCTAACAAAGAAGGTGGATTAAGCCCTTCCCTCCTGGGTTGGGAGAAGTCCCAGGCTTTATTCCCGGAGTAGCTGACTCTTTGTCACTTCAGCAGACTCCTGCCCATCCCATTCCCTCAGATTTTCACTTCCTGGTCAGGTTTCCTCTTGAAGAGTCAGCCAGACCCTTACAAGGGCAGGGCATCCTGTTTCACCTCTGATATTAATCACTTCCTTTGTGCTTCTCTTAAGTCTGGTGTCCATTGGAATTTGTAGGGGAAATTTGCACTTGTCTGCCAGAAGTAGGTGCTTGTGGAAGCAGCTTAATGTACAAGGGTGAACAGGTTTCTCTCTGGCTGGACTCCTCAGAGCCTTTAATATGCTAACGTAAGAGATGAATATCATAGACAGAATTTCTAAGATGTGTTTGACCACAGAACCCTTTTTATATAGAGTCTCTCAAGAAATTAGAGATCTAGACTTGAATCTTATATCATTTTAATTATTAGAGTCCTTACTTTTTTATCTCTCTTTTATATCTATAAAAGATAAATTTGCCTATTTCATAAGAATATGGAAATTAGATGCTGCACGTGAAGGGCACAGAGAAGGCCTTGATAAAGACTGATTTTCCTGTTCAGAGAAATGATAATGGTATAGTATAATGGTTCTAATGATTTTTTTCTAGCTCAGTGATTTTTAAAGCATCACTTAAAAGATGGCTTTAGTGGCTACAAAGTTGGTTTACCATATTCCCAAATGCCCATAGGAAAAAACAGAAACTTCATAACTTGACTATATACAGAAACTATCCATATTTTTAAAAGGCAACAAATGACCTCATGTTTTAGGAAGGTCCCACTTAAAAAAGTAGTTGTTGCTAAATGCTTGGTATTTTCACTTGCTTAGTCATGAAGGCAGTGGCTGAGTCAGATTAATTCTCTGTTAGTGGTAAGGTTTCCTTATTTTATGATGAGTACCAGTCAATACTTATAGGATAAACCACTTGACAACTAACTTCAGACATGTTTTAAACAGAGGAAAATAAAACCTTAAATGTCATATTTTTAACTTGAAATTTTTTTCCATCTAAATTCTAGTTATTATTCGGAAAGGAAATAATGGCAAGTAAGGTTAAGATTAGACATAAAATGGACCTAATAGAAAACTTCACATAGCACAGAAGGTGCACCTACTTACCATTAACTTGAACTGAGGACGCATTTATTGACAAGGCTCTTGTGGTCCTTATCTTCTGATTTAAGATGCTATGGATTTTCTCCTTTATCATGGCTCTTTGCTCAGGAGAGGGGAACTGGAATATCATAATGATATCTACTTTCACACCATCTTCCTCTGGCCTACAACATACGAGAGAAAGGTATTTATTCCAAGAATACATTGGATATCATACTCTTTCCTGTACTTAATGCTCCTAAATTATATCTTAATTGCTGCAAATGTCAAGGACTAATCCTCTCACATTGACATTCATCTGTATGTCACTCTCTGACCCAAGGTCATTTCATATGTTGTCTCTTCGAGTTTCCATTATTTTTTCTGTAAATTTCCCCCATTAATTTGAAGGTTTGTTATAGCAGTTGGGTAAGACTCAGATATCAGAAAATATTTTCTCAGAATCATGAAGTCTGAGAATTGGAAGAAACTTTGGTGTCTCTTTGGCCAATCGCTCATGTATCTGATACCTAAACCACCTCTGCAGCATTTGTGATAAGTGGCCCTCTAATCCCAGTACAGTAATTAAAATGATGGGAAATTTACTTCCCTTAAGAGGCTATTTCTCTTTGGTCAGCTCTGATTTTAAGAGAGTTCTTCATTTTGAGTTGAAATATGTCTTCCTATATCTTCCATTACATTAAGCTTAGGTCTAGTTTGGGACATATATAGAACCTTAATTTTCTGTTCCACATAAAGTATTTGAAGACAACAGCATTCTTGGTTTTGAGTCTTCCCTAGGTTACACATGTCCAGTTATTTGAACTTTCTTCATATGAACAAGTTCAAGTCCCTTTACCTGTAGTATTCAGTTTTTCCTCTTAAATTAGGAAAGCCAAACAATTAAAGGTCTTTAAAAAATTGAAATCTGTGTATTGATCTGTTATATCTCTTATTTTTACACCTAAAAAGACCCAAGCTCTGAAAAGCACTATAGGCCTTATTGTCCGAAATCTTTTGACTAAAAAAAGAGGAAATCATATTGATTTTGAGGCTTTTTATATATTGTGGTCCATTTAGGTTCTAGAATGTGAAGATATAATAACCAGAATTTTATGTCCAATTGTCAAATGTATTCCCTCTTGAATCAAAGGGAAGACCTTGTTTACAAGGTGGAGTTTCTCTGGACACACACAAAAACTTACATAATGATAATGACTATAAATTCAAAGGAGTTTGTTCACAAGACTGTAATAATATTGCTAGAATGGTATGGCAAATCAGAATTTGAAAATAGAGGATGTGAACTCTAGAAAATTTCAACAAATATGTGCTTTTTATCTCCTAAATATTATACAATTTGTACAATTAATATTATAAAATTCTTCTGGAGTTCAGTGGCTATTTAGTAAAGGTATAAGGAACGTGGAATGTCTTCCAATAAGGCATTAGTCTATTGGTGATAAAAGTGATTATTTCTTAATATAAACCTCTTTGAATATATACATTTTTAAGAAGATGAGTCATATAGGTCCATAGATTTGTATTTATTATGTGTGTGTTCTGCTACATGCTTTCCAAATAACACAATTGACACCTCTGAGCTATTTCAGCAATTGATATGAACTTCCCCCTTCTACCATAACAAACAGAAAACTTATTAAAACAGGAACATCTTTTTGTTTGGGCATGCCTCCTGTTACTGGGACTTTGTTACAAGTAAAACTTATGATCCCATTATACAGCCAACTTAGCCTTCTTATTTTTGAAATGACATGACTGAAAGAAAGAACTTGGTGTATGCAGTGACATGCTGCTGGGTTTTCCCAAGGCCACAGGTTCTGTTAGTCCCAGACCTTATAATCAGCTGATGGGGTTTAAATCCTTGTTCTGTCACTTGGGGAACTTTGAATGTATCACTTAACCTCCCTGCACCTTAGTTTTTACATTTTAAAAATGGTGGCCAGCAGTATATCTCCAAACCACTGTAGAGATGCTATTCATGAGAAATCCTAGGCAAGAGCCAAGCTCACAGAGGCAACAATATGTGAGGAATTCCTATCTCCTTTGCCCTATGTCCCTCCAGGCTGTGACTCCACCTTTGCCCAAATATACATACGTCAGTCTCACTACTTGGTTCTTGATATAATGCTTGTTCAAGGCCGAATCTATAAATATCTCATCCACCTGTTATTACAAGACAGAAACTCTGTGTTAATATTTTATAGTAAGGATATCCCCCTGACTAAATGCTAAAACAATAAAAAGAAGTTTTAACATGAGTAATATTATTTAAACCAGTGGTTCTTAACTCTCACAGTGCAGCAGAATCATTGGCATTTTTTTCCCTTAAAATTATAAATGCTGGAGCCCTTATCTCAGAGTCTTGGTTATAATTGATCTGGAGGGAATCTAGGCATTCATATTTTTAAAAATCTCCCCAGGTGATTCTAATGTGCTGACATAGATATCCAGAATAGAAGATATCTTCCTAAAATTATATAGAAGGTAAAGTAAAAGATATAGAGCCAAGGTGGGACATCCAGGGAAACCTTGAGAGATGGTGGACAGAACCTTGGTTGAGTACTGGATTTGAAGCCTATCCTGCCGCTCATGAACTGGGCAACCTTGTAAGTGACCGAACCCAACCTGAGCCTCAGTTTCCAAACTGAGATATTGATATACTGCTCATAGGGTTATAAAGATTAAACACACACAAAAAATGCTAAGTATATTTTGGCAATGAAGTTCTGGTGGTTCCCTAGCCCCCATCCTGGTGTTTCAGGTCTCAGATTTCTTTGTAGGTCTTTGGTGGAAAGTATAAAGAGGCATTAGGGATATGGGAGAGCCAACGATTTTTTCATTGTTTTTGATTGTGGGCCCTAGGTAAATCAGAGAGGAATAAAGAGTAAGATGGTGTTGAAGATTTAGATTAGAGTTTTATCACTCATTTCATATCACGAAGGAAGAAGAAGATAAGCCTTATTGCACAGAATTTTAATTTGCCTGATCTGACATCATGTGGCTGTGGCTTAGCACACCTGGATACTGGATTGCAATATCTCCTGGTGACCACTTGGTGGCAACAGTGTCATCTAAATTTGAGCATTCCATTTCACATTTGATGAATGTGATGAGCCAAATGTGTAAAAACAATGTCCCAAATCCCTAAGGCGCAAGAAGACCAACTCTCATTTTGAAAAACACAAATATAAATGGAAAAATAAATGGAAATAAATGGAATAAATGGAAAAAATAAATGGAATAAATGGAAAGCTGTTTCAGAGATCAAGGAACAAGTCATGACTCCCTTAGCACTATCAGGCATTCCCAAGTGCTTAACTGGGAAACAAAATACTCCTAATTGCATTTAACCCTTACAATAACGGTATGGAATAAAAATTATTTTGATTCTTAGTTTATTTGAAGAGGAAGCTGACACTTGAAGACATTATATAAATTTCCCTGGCATCAGGTGGATAATAAACTGGGACTTAAGTTTAGATCTTCTGCTTGTGGTTTCATCTCTTCTTATCACACAGCCTCCTTGATAAATATGATGTACATGTTGCTTCAGGTTCTTTCACAGAACCCATAACAATAAGTTATAAAATAAACAGTTGGTTGATTGAAAGTATAACATTTATCAAGCTATAATTGGTAATGTATTTATAAACCTGAAGATCAAAGGTAGTATTTAGAAAATTAAAAAAAAATGCCAGTATCCAAAATATACATTTATTTGTATTTACATAAGAAAAGCTTAAATGGACTGAGGAAATGTGCGGTTCATATGCTAGAAATGGAACTGTTTAAATTTAATTTCTTTTTTTGTTACACAACACATAGCTAGTCTTTGACTCAGTATCTGGGGGGAGATCCAAAAGCAAAGAAAAGGTAAAAACAAAACAAAACAACAACAACAAAAACAGGGAGAGGAGTGTCAAGTAGTAAAAGGAAGAAAAGCAAATAGCAGTTGCGTATTTATCGAAGTTTGATTTGTAATTATCCTCTGAAATTCCACCCACAATTGTTCTGCTGGCTGTTCATAACTTGCTGGTGAAGATATTGGATTAAGTTTTTGGCTTTAGATGACATCATTCATCTGGCCACAGGCCTGCTGAGAAGAATATCTGCACCCAGCATCAATTCCATCTTTGGTTTAAGTGACTTTAGTAATCATAGAAATAAAGAAGTTTTCTTCTTTCTAATACAAATTCAAAACCCTGCCCCTATAAAGCCTCTTTGATTAGCCTGGGGTGAGCCCCAGGATCTTCAGGTGATCCTGGTAGCCTGAGGAAAACACTCTGAGAAATACTAGGGCATAGGGATTGGCTAAATGGGTTTCTACCAAAAAGGGATTTTCAGCAAGGGAAAATCAGGGAAAACATGAACATAAACTTTATTGCTGAGTGGATTTTACGTATGAACTAGCTTTCTTAGACCCTAAAATAATGATTAATCTTTCCTAGAAGATAAGGCTTGCCTTATAAGAAACATTCTGCCAATAATTTGGCATTCTAAATTTGTAGAAGTTTCAAAGGACGCTTTTTTTTAACTGCGTGCCAGTTTGTTATAAATTTATTATTCACAGAAGCTAATAGAGATAGTGATTAATAAATTTATCCCACCTCCTTTCTGGGGGCATTAGCAGAGTCTGATAGTTGGGATTAGTCTCTTAATTTAACAGAGAGCTTCCCCCTTTCAGGCTAGTACCTCGTTATGCTTGATGATTTTGTAATGCTGGAAGTTGCACTGAGATTAAGTTCTAAAAGGGCAATTGAAGGTTAGTTGGGTGTTTAATAAAAGAGTGAGGGAGAGGCTGTTAACTCCAACACACAGCCTCGCCCAACCATTCAGCTCTCATTCCGGAAAGAACCCTGTTTACACATGTCGCCAGCCTTTCACTGTCAGATGCTCCCCAACTGGGCTCCTCTCAGCAGTCTTGGTAGTTACGTAGGAGGTGTTTCAGGGTTGGCGCTGTAAACTTAAGATAGATATGCCACTGAAGATTGGCCAATGGAATATAAAAGCAGTTTCTTCCACTGTCACAGCAGATGAGCCCTGAGAATTAAAGGACTCACCAATGGGCCATGAAGAAAACTTCAGATCCTGTTGCTTTCTCCTAATTACAATAAGATTAGCACACAAAGAACAGTATAAGAGATGCTTTAGAAAAACAACACTTGTTTTGCCTTAAATAAGTCCTAATTGAGATTGCCTTGCTACAAGAGCTGAACTCTAAGTACAAAGAGTAAAGCACAATTCATTTGGGCCTCTGGTTACAGAGTCAGATATTCAAGGACTTCCCCTTCTGCCCATTTTCCATCCTGTCCAGTCTTCAACCATGTGTACCTGTCAGCCCTGGCCCTTGTTTCCTTTATACTTGCCCTTCTCAGGCTATTCCTTGAAACTATAGCACCCTCCCCCATTCTGCTGGCTCTGCTTTTCTGAATCATATCTCTCCTTCAATGTCTATTTCAGATAATACCTTCTTTGTGGTTATTCCTTGAAGCTTCTTTGTGGTTATTCCTTAATCTTTCCTCTTTCTGTTGTGATTTTTCTAATCCATCTTATACTTACTACTATTCCCTTAATATAGTTATTTATGCAAATATATTATCTCCTTTATTCAACTGCAAACCCTTTATGTTAAGTATGGTGATTGATCTTTTCTCGTTCCATACTATGTAGAAATGTAGCATGTTTTTGTTGAATGAATGCATGAAAAAAAGTGAGAATTTATCAGAAAGCCTTGCCATTACCAGGAAACTTGCAAGAGTTTTTAATGAGCTTTTCATCAGATTTAGATCAATGCTTCTGGAGAAAAAAGCAAATTGACTATGAATTACTGATGGGAAGTCTTTTGCCTTATGGACATTTTCAGGTAATTTCATTGCTTGTGGAAAGCCCCTTCCAGGTGAGACTACAATAGATATTATAGTAGGAATAGTCATCACTGTTGTGGATCACCTATGCAGCAACCACAAAGTCCACTGTATTTATGAGCTCCTTTGCTTTTTTCCTCAACCCTCTCAGGTGAATACTATTATTATCTGCATTACAGAGATGAGGAAGTGACTTGCCCAAGGTGAAAAAGTAATGAGCCCGTTGACCTTGGGATGAGCACACAAGTGTGTTTTTAGTAAAAGCCTCTATTGGGGCATTTGGGCAGCTCAGTCGATTAAGCATCTAACTTTGGCTGAGGTCATGATCTTGTGGTTCGTGAGTTGAAGCCCCTTTTTGGGGTGTGTGCTAACAATGTGGAGCCTGCTTGGGATTCTCTCTCTCCCTTTCTCTCTCTCTGCTGTCCCGCCACTTGCACATGCTCTCTTTGTCTCTCTCAAACTAAATAAGTAAACTTAAAATAAATAAATAAATAAATAAATAAATAAATAAATAAATAAATAAAACAAACTCCTACTCACTGATGTGTAGCAGGCAGCATGTAAGAGATCAAGAAACTGTTATATCCCCCTCCAAAGGCAGTCTGTTTTCTTTGTCCTTTAAAATTAGGACTATAATCTTTATAGTTCTTATTGCAATTTTTAGAAGTTCTATCTATTTAAAACTCTAGATCTTTGGTACAACCCAAGAATCAAAAAGTCAGCTATGAATAATTTTTCTAAACCTATGTATGGCATGGCCAACCTGAGCAGTGATGGTATCTACAGGATTCTGAAGCTTTGGTGGCTTTCTGGGTATCACGTCACTTTGTGTTCACAAAAATCCTTTTAAAAAAAAAACAAAACCTCCCACAGCTGTGAACCCAGTGCTGTGTCTATTAGAGATGGCAGTTGGATCCTGTGTAATAAGGGTGTGTGACTGGAGTACTATGGAAGTATGATTACTCTAAACCATGAGGTAATAGTATCAGCAAATGGATTGTGACATTATAGGATATTATCAAAGTTATTTATTTGACTATATTGGTCCTTCCTCAGTGTTTCCTTGTAGAATGTCAGAAAGAAACAGATGGACATCTCTGACTGTTTAATCACACATAGTAAGTAGCAATATATTGGATAACCTTATCCCAAATTGGTTTGTATTCCTGAGATTGAGAGGCAAAGTAAATTCAAGAAATTAAAATGTTTGCAGTGAAGGGTGATAAAGGATAAATTATTAACTTTCAGTATACCACAAAAGCTTAGATCTCTGAATTACCATTTTAGAAGAGGAAAATATGTAATTTGTGTGTATTTAAAGTTGCACTAAAGATAGTTAAACCAGATGCCTGAGGCAAGGAAAGGTCATTTCTTTAGAAGGTTCCTGTCCTCTCCAGGTGTGTTGTCTTTGAAATCTCTAAATTTGATTAATCTGTGAGAAAGAGAGGGTATGAATCATTACTCTTAGACTCTTGTACAGTTCCGGAATGATGAGCCATCATCTAAATAGATTATCCAGTAGAGTGAAGACTGTGATATATTCATAACTTTATCAGGAAGTTTTGAGATGGTTCATATTGCTTCCTTTCTCAAAAAAACTTCTCTCAGAAAACAACCATCCACATTTTCCCTCCAGTCATAGATTATTTATGCTAAATAAATATATGCTGATATTTCCACCCACCTCCTTCCCATATTATAGTTGTTTTTCTGTTGTCTTCCTCCTCAAAAACTGGTACAAACAAGAAACCATAAGCCAAAACTAGTAACAAGAGACAAAGAATGTCATTATATAATGATAAAGGAGTCAATTCATCAAGAAGATAGAACCATTATAAATATCGTACCTAACATCAGAGTACTTAAATAAATTAAGCAAAAACTGACAGATCTGAAGAGAGAAATAGACAATAATACAATAATAATAGAGGACTTTAATATCCCATTTTTAGCAGTGGATAGATCATCCAGACAGAAAATCAACAAGTAACCCTTGGACCTAACCATTTTTTACATCAAATGGACTTAACAGACATATAAACAACAATCCACCCAACAAGAGAATACACATTCTTCTCAAGCACACACAGAACATTCTTTAGGGTAGATCATCATAGGATACAAAACAAGTCTTAGCAAATATTTAAGAAGATTGAAATCATACTATCTTCTGTGACCACAGTGGTATGAAACTAGAAGTTAAGAACTGAGGAAAGCTAGAAAATTCACAAATATGTGGAAATTAAGCAATGCACTTCTCAACAACCAATGAGTTAGAGGAGAAATCAAAAGAAAAATAAAAAAAAAAATATCTTGAAGCAAGTGAAAATGCAAACGCATACCAAAACTATGGGATGCTGCAAAAGAGCTCTAAGATAGAAGTCCATAGTGATGAATGCCTACGTTAAGAAAAAAAGATGTTAAATAGACAATCTAACTGCACACCTCAAGCAACTAGAAAAAGAAGGAAAAACTATTGTTCACCTGAAACTAATATACCACTATGTTAACTCAACTGGAATTAAAACTTAAAGAAAGAAGTAGAAGAAAAAACTAGCATTAGCAGAAGGAAGGAAATAACAAAGATCAGAGTGGAAATAAATGAGATAGAGACTAAAAGACAATAGAAAAGATTAAAAAAAACCTAAGAGTTGTTTTTTTGAAAAGTTAAAGAAAATTGACAAAACCTTTGGCAAACTAAGGAAAAAAAAAGAGAAGACTCAAATAAAATCAGAAAATGAAAGAATATTACAACTGATGCTACAAAAATACAGAAGATCATAAGGGATGACTGTGAAAATTTATATACTAACAAATTGGATAACCTGGAATAAATGGATAAATTGTTGGAAATATACAACCTACCAAGACTAAATCATGTAGAAATTAAAAATGT
Organism: Lynx rufus; assembly: GCF_022079265.1. NCBI lineage: Eukaryota > Metazoa > Chordata > Mammalia > Carnivora > Felidae > Lynx > Lynx rufus. Next base: position 52,560,206 of record NW_025814845.1, read on the forward strand.
GAATACATCAATAAGGAGTAAGGAGGTTGAATCAGTAATCAAAACCCTTCAATACAGAAAAACCTGGGATCATATGGTTTCACTAATGAATTCTACCAAACATTTAAAAAAGAAATAACACCAATTCTACCCAAAATCTTCCAAAAAATTGAAGAGGAATGACCACTCCCACATTCATTTTACAAGGTAAACATTATCCTCATACCAAAGCCAGATAAAGACACTATAAGAAAACTACAGGCTACCTCTGGAAAACAGTATGGAGGTTCCTCAAAAAACTAAAAATAGAACTACCCTACTACCTAGCAATTGCACTACTAGGCATTTATCCACGGGATATAGGTGTGCTGTTTTGAAGGGACACATGCACCCCAGTGTTTATAGCAGCACTATCAACAATAGCCAAAATATGGAAAGAGCCCAAATGTCCATCGATGGATGAATGGATAAAGAAGATGTGGTGTGTATATATATATATATATATACACACACACACACACACACACACGCACACACACACAATGGAGTGTTACTCGGCAATCAAAAAGAATGAAATCTTACCATTTGTAACTACGTGGATGGAACTGGAGGGTATTATGCTAAGTGAAGTTAGTCAGAGAAAGACACAAATCATATGACTTCACTCCTATGAGGACTTTAAGAGACAAAACAGATGAACATGAGGGAAGGGAAACAAAAATAATATAAAAACAGGGAGGGGGACAAAACAGAAGAGACTCATAAATATGGAGAACAAACTGAGGGTTACTGGAGGGGTTGTGGGAGAGGGGATAGGCTAAATGGGTAAGGGGCACTAAGGAATCTACTCCTGAAATCAGTGTTGCACTATATGCTAACTAATTTGGATATAAATTTTAAAAAATAAATTAAATTAAAAAAATTAAAAAAAAACAACTATAGGCTAAAATCTCTGATGAACATAGATGCAAAAATTCTCAACAAAATTAGTGAATCAAATTCAGCAACATATTAAAAGGATCACACACTATGATCAAGCAGTATATATTCCTGATGTGTAAGGATGCTTCAACATACACAAATCAATAAATGTAATACACACATTAATAGAATGATCACATGATAAAGATCACATGATTATCTCAATAGATGCAGAAAGATCATTTGACAAATGAAACACCCTTTCATGATAAAAACGTTCAGCAAGTTGTAAATAGAAAGAAGATACCTCAGTATAATAAAGGCCATCTATGGCAAGTCCACAGATTATACAATATACCTCAGGGAAATGTTGAAATCTTCCTAAGATCAGGAACAAGATATCTACGATGCCCACTCTCACCACTCCTATTCAACATGGTAGTGAAGTTCTAGCCAAAGCAATCAAGCAGGAAAAAGAAATAAAAGGTATCTAAATCAAAAAGGAATAAATTGTCTTTATTTGCAGATACATGATTTTATATAGAGAAAATCCTAAAGATTCCCACAAAAAAAGCAGATAAGTAATCAATGAATTCAGTAAAGTTGCAAGATACAAAATCATACAGAAAAAGAAAGTAAATAATCCCATTCACAGTAGCATCAAAAATTATAAAATACTTAGGAATAAATTTAACCAAGGAAGTGAAAACTGTAACACTTTGATGCAGGAAATCAAAGAAGACAAAAATAAATGAAAGATATTCCATGTTCATGGATTGGAAAAATTAATGTTGTTAAAATGCGTATACTACCCAAAGCATCTATAGAACAATGCAATCTCTATTAAAATTCTAGTGGCATTTCTCACAGAAATAGAAAAAAATCCTAAAATTTGTATGGAGCCACAAAAGACCCTGAGTAGCCAAATAGTCTTGAGAAAGAAGAACAAAGCCACTTCTTGATTTCACTTCCTGATTTCAAAGTCTAATACAAAGTTATAATAATCAAAACAGCATGGTATTGCCATAAAAAGGCACATGGAACAATGGAAAGGAATCAAGAGCCCAGAAATAAATGCTCACATATATGATCAGCTTATATTTAATAAGGCAGCCAAGAATACTCAATGGAGAAAGGATAATCTCTTCAATACATAGTGTTGGAAAACTGGATAACCACATGCAGAAGAATGAAATAGGGCCCCTTTACTCCTTCTCAAAAATAATTCAAAATTAAAGATTAAACTGAAAATAATTAAATTAAAAATTCATTCAAAATTAAAGATTAAAGATTTAAACATGAGGCCTGAAACCATAAAACTTCTAGAAGAAAATAGAGCAAAATGTTTCTTGACATTGGTTGGGGCAACAATTATTTGAATATGATTCCAAAAGCATAAGCAACAAAAGCAAAAATTGCTAAGTGGAACTCCATCAAACTATAAAGCTTCTGCACATCAAAGGAAGTCATCAACAAAATGAAAAGGCAACCTGTGGAATGGGAGAAAATATTTGCAAATTATACATCTGATAAAGGGTTAATATCCAAAGTATATAAAGAACTTATACAACTCAAAAAAAAATCTGATTAAAAATGGGTATAAGATCTGTATAGACATTTCTCCACAGAAGACATAGCAAAATAGTCAACAGGTACATGAATAGGGGCTTAACATCACTAATAATCAGGGAATGCAAATTAAAACCCAATGAAATATCATCTCACACCTTTTGGAATGGCTATCATCAAAAAGACAAGAGATAACAAGTGTTGGAGAGGATGCAACTCTTTTGAAGAATGTGCACTCTTTTGAAGAATGTAAATTGGTACAACCACTATCATAAATAGTATAGAGGTTTCTCAAAAAATTAAAAGTAGAACTATAATATGCCCCAGTAATCATACTTCTGAGTATATATCCAAAGGAAATGAAAGCAAGCATACAGAAGAGATATTTGTACTCCCATGTTCATTGCATCATTATTCACAGTAGTTAAGATATGTAAACAACCTAAGTGCCTGTCAATTGATAAATGGATAAAGAAGATGTGATGTTGTGTGTGTGTGTGTGTGTGTATGTATGTATGTATATATATATATACACACACAATCACACAATACAATAATATGTCATATATATATGTATATATACATATGGAATATTATTCAACCATGAGAAAGAAGGAAATCCTGCTATTTAGGACAACATGAATGGACCTTGAGGGCATCATGCTAAGTGAAATAAATCAGACAAAGACAAATACTGTATGATATCACTTATATGTGGAGTCTAAAAAGATGAATTCATAGAAACAGAATAGAATGGTGGTTACCAAGGCTGAGGGGGAGGGGTGGGAGAAGCAGGGAGATGTTGATCAAAGGGTACAAACTTCCAATTATAAGATGAATACGTTCTAGGGATGTAATGTACAGCACGGTGATTATAGATAATAATACTGAATGCTGCTTGAATGTTGCTAACAGTATAAGATCTGAAATGTTCTCACCACAAAAAAATAGTAATTATGTGACATGATGGAAGTGTTACAGTGATAATAATTTTGCAATACATCAAATCAACATGCTTTACACTGTAAACTGACACAATGTTATCTGTAAATTGTGTTTCAATAAAGCTGGACCAAAAACTGAACAGGAAAGTGAGGATACTATGGAGGAGGACACACTTATATAACAAGTAAACCCAACGTGTTGCTTAAATTACCTAGCACAGCATATGGGATTTATAATCTTTATAATTTAAATATTAAATGGGAGAAGAATTGACACAGAGTTGAGCTTCCTATATTAGCTGAGTTTCTTCCTGACAAGTTGAACAATTTAGTGGAAAGAGCACATATTCAAATTACCTATATGGCTTCAAATCTCCCCTCTGTCATTTACTGGCTATGGACCTTAACTTCAGAGGTTTAGTTCCCTTATCCTTAAAGTGTGGTAATAATGCCTCCTTTGCAGTGTTACATTGCAGATTAGACATGAAATATACAACAATTATCTTTTTCTTACAGGATTCAAATTAAGGTAGAGGTGTTACACATCTTCCTCTTTTAAACATGCCTAATCTTTAATTTCAAAATAAATGTAGGTCTGTGTTCTCAGGAAAGGACTTGGCCATACTCTCCATTCAATTTTTCTAACCTCTGAACATGAAGTTTCTTGATAATGTCTGCTTAGTTTTTTCTTAAATCTTCCAAATACAATATCTTCTCTCCAGGCATAGGGCCACAATCCTACACCAAGTATGGAGCATCTTTTACTTCTTTTACCTTCTGCAAATCCAAACTTTGGGACTAATACTTTTGCTAAGTTTAAATTTATCTCGACTAATTTTTCTCAGTAGAAGCACTTCCTGCTTCAGTGTTGATCAGAGCCCAATCTCTCACTTTTGTTTTCTAATTCCTTTAGAGTGTTTCTAACTAGTTTATCTCTGCATCTCTTTCTGTTTCCAAGCTCCTTTTTTTCTAAAGTTCTAGAGACATAGCATTAAGGATATTTGGAAGATCATTTTAAGCCCTTTTCTGGTGTCCCTGAGTGCTCCTTGGGCACAGAGGGAGTGTTTTTTTATGGGGAGACATCCCTAAGAAAATTCCCAACTGTTCCCATTTTTTTTTTTAATTTTTTTTTCAACGTTTATTTATTTTTGGGACAGAGAGAGACAGAGCATGAATGGGAGAGGGGCAGAGAGAGAGGGAGACACAGAATCGGAAACAGGCTCCAGGCTCTGAGCCACCAGCCCAGAGCCCGACGCGGGGCTCGAACTCACGGAGCGCGAGATCGTGACCTGGCTGAAGTCGGACGCTTAACCGACTGCGCCACCCAGGCGCCCCTAACTGTTCCCATTTTTAATGAGACGATGGTCACTGGCCTATGTTGACAGTGTAATTGAAATAGACTAATGTACCGGGGATAATTACTTGATATCTGGAATTTTGTGCATAGTAGGTGGGAAATAAAGTCACACAGATTATTCTTATGGATGACAGAAGTTTATTAAGAATATGTAATCATTTACTAGCTACATTTGCTAGCTCTATGATCTTGAGTAAATTAACTTTTCTCTACCTTGATTTTCTCATCTGTAAAATTGTGATAGTAATTGTAGTTACCTCATAAAGTTGTTTTTGAGGATTAGCTAAAATACATGTAAGGTGCTTTAGCGTAGTGCTTGGCACTCAGTACATGCTAGCTATTGTTATGGAATTACAAGGTTATGACTTTCACATCTGTAATGACCCTGTAATTTAAAAGTATTTCTTGATATTTCTGAAATGTGTTTCTTCAAATGAAGTACTACATCAGATAGTGATCCTACCCGAACTTATAATAATGAAGAAAGTGACCTACCTATTTGGGAGTGTCATGAATTACAGGTGTCTGGTTACTGAAGTCTTTTTAGCAGTATCTGAGCATGAGCTCATTTTACTTTTGCATCTCCATTTGCATTCAAATCAGTAAATCTCAAATTATGAGGAAGAGCAGGACCTGCAACCTGTCTTTCTTGGCTGTCTAATTAGCACCCATATAGGGCAGAGAGAAGAATCTGGTTTCATTCATTGGGATTCAGCAACAATAAACAGGAGTGGCAGGATGAGGCATGAACCATTCACATACTTCTTCTGAAGGTAACTGGGTGGTGAGTGGAGGAAAAAGGACACTTGTTTCATTTAAACAAGGCTAAATAATACAAAGCCTTTCCTGACCATGGGAAACCTAGCTGAATTTCCTTTTCTTTGAAGTTCTTCTGCCCTTATGGTCCTCAGCATACAATTTAGTCCTTAATTATGTCATGGTGTTCAGTTTCATGCTCATTACTCTCATATCTCCAAAGAGATATGAAGCAATTTGAGGAGATAGATCATGTTTCCTTTTCTGCAAGATTCAGGTGTGAAGACATGTAAAGAGCTGAACAACCATGCCATTGGGAGGAAAGATTGTTTAGTTAAATTGGGAAAACTTATTTGGAGAATACAACCTGGGTTCCTACCTAACATCACACACAAAGGTGGACTTTAGATACATTGAAGGCTTAATATAAAAGGTAAAATTTTGAACTTAATAGAAGAAAATAAATTAAAATATTTTTATGACTTGAAAGAGGGAATACCTTCTTAAAAAAACTTTAAAAACACAAACATAAGACAAAATTGATGAAGATTATCATTTCAAAATTATGGATTTCTATTTCATGAAGGACAACATGGTCCAAATTAATAGAAGATAGAATGGATGATTATAATTTCCTCAACCAGCAAACTGTTCATATCTAGAAAATATAAGGAACTTCTAGAAAATAACACTAATAAAACAAAATGACTCTAACAGAAAAACAGGTAAAGGATAGGTACAAGCAATTTATAAAAATGAAAACTTGAAAGGCTAACAAGCATATTTAATAATGCAGAAACTCAGTAATTAGAAAAATGTAAATTAAATCACAAAAAGACATAACTTATTGCCTATTAGGCTGGCAGAAGTCAGCAAGCCAAATAATACCAAGTGTTGGCAAAGATGTGGGGACATAGGAATCCTTATGCACTGCAGATGGGCGTGTACACTGGGTCAGCCATTCTGAAGAGCAATCCACACTAATTAGTTAAATTAAGTGGGTACACACCCAGTGACCCAGTAATTCTGCTCGCAGAAGAACTTGCACAGGTCTATAGGGGACAAGTAGGAGGCTATTTAGTGCAGCATTTCTTGGGATGATAGGTAGGAGGTAAAATATGGCAAAACACACTATAAACCATTTTGTAGTAGCCAATAGCAGTGAATTATGTGTACATTTAGCAACATGGACAGAGCTTTAAAAAAAGTTCTGAGTAAAAAGGCATGAAACAAAAAGTGATGCCATGGACTGAATATTTGTTTCCTGCCCCCAAATTCATATGTTGAAACGCTAACCCTCAATGTAATGGTGTTAAGAGGTGGGGCCTTTGAGAGGTGATTAGGTCATGAGTGGGGTTGGTGGTGCCCTTATAATGAGACCCAGAGAGCTTTTTAGGTCTGTTCTCCACTATGTGGGTATACACTGAGAAGTCTGCAGTCTGCAACCTGAGAGAGGGTCCTTATCAGAATCTGACCTGGCTGTTCCCTGATCTCAGACCTCCAGCCTCCAGAACTTTGAGAAATCAATATCTGATATTACAAGCCACTCAGTATCTGGTAGTTGGATGTAGTAGCCCAAAATGACTAAGATGAATGATTTATAACACAAAGAATAAATTAAAAGCATGTGCACACAAAACAACAAAATGCATTTTTACAGGAATGAATACAAACAAAAGAATACATGTGGCACAAAGAAGGGTTGCCTGCTGAGGGAGGTGAATGGGAGTACATTTTGTGAAAAAATGAGAGTAATAAATAATGACAGCCAGTGAAGGGCCTTGCATGTGCTCATGATTGTAATCTGTCATTACCTAACTCAGTCTTTGCACGTGAAGCTCCTTCACTCTGAGAAATACATGATTTATTGAAATTTAAAAGTCCACTTTTTTTTTTTTAATTTTTTTTTTCAACGTTTATTTTATTTTTGGGACAGAGAGAGACAGAGCATGAACGGGGGAGGGGCAGAGAGAGAGGGAGACACAGAATCGGAAACAGGCTCCAGGCTCCGAGCCATCAGCCCAGAGCCTGACGCGGGGCTCGAACTCACGGACCGCGAGATCGTGACCTGGCTGAAGTCGGACGCTTAACCGACTGCGCCACCCAGGCGCCCCAAAAGTCCACTTTCAAACACAGTATTACTATCATAAATGCACTCTGCATTTGTTCACTTCCATTTATGGATTTTTATTATTTTATTTATTTTTATTATTTATTTATTTATTTATTTATTTAGAGCAAGGAAGAGGGAGGGGCAGAGGGAAAAAGAGAGAAAATCTTAAGTAGGCTCCAGGCTTGATGCAGAGCCCAACATGTAGCTTGATACCATGACCTTGGGACCATGACTTGAGCTGAAATCAACAGTTAGACACTTAACCAACTGAGCCACCTAGATGCCCCAATTCTCTTACCTTTAGATAAGGTGGTTGAGTCACAAAGGGTGGTTTATCAGAATCACTGTTTATTAGGATGGAGATTTCCTTGTTCCCCCATCCCTGCCAACCCATCCCATTAGACACTGATTCAGTGGGTCTGGAATGGGGCCTAGGAATTTTCAAAGTGATTTAATGCAAGTGGTCTGAAAATAGTCTTTTGAGAAATATTGAGGGAAATGATCCACAAATCTCTTCCTTCAACATTGTTTTAAAACAGAAAGAATACATCTGACTTACCAAATTCTCACTCATCTCCTTTAAGTCCTTAAGGTTGTATGTGTTGTTTTGTCTAGAATTTCTATTGACTTGTAGATCTGAAATTTTAAATGTTCCATGATAGTACTCCGTTTTCTGTCCTGTGATAAAAAGGAAAAGTAGGAAATTACATTAGATTTCAGGATCTAAGGCACAGATATAATGGTGTTAGTATAGAGTCTTGAATTATTATTGAGACTTCTTTCTAATTTAGTTTCTTAATAAATATAATGAAGATAATAATTAATTTTTATGTTAATAATAACTGGAATTTATTGAGTGTCTACTATATTGCCAAACACTGCTCTGGGCACTTTACATGTATTAATTCATTTGGTTCTCACTCTAGCTCCCTGAGATTGGTGTCACCTCCATTTCACAGGTGAAGAAAGTGTGGCACAGAGGTGTTAAGTAACTTGCTCTATGCGATCTAACTAGTGAGTTGGCCTGAGTTTAAACCTAGAGACACTAGCTCTAAAGCTGAAACATTTAATTCCTATATTAGGTCTTGCTGAGGTAAAAATGTATACCACCTTATACTCTGCTAGAAGTAGATGTATATCAATATCCTTGTGAATTTTGATTTATAATGGGAGAGCCAGGCAAAGAAAGACAGGAAAAGAAAGGGAACAAACTGTCAGAGGTGGGAGATAAGAACAGTGTGTAAGTGGGGTGAATCAGTCAGATCTCTGCTTGGCTGCTGGGAAAGATAAGAAAACAGAGCAGTGGGGCTCCTAAGAAATCTAGTAATCTTAGGAGTCTGGCCTTCCGGGGGGGGGGGGCAAGAAATTTACGAAGAGTTAATTTTTTTTTTTACATTTATTTATTTTTGAGAGACAGAGACTGAGCGTGAGCAAGGGAGGGGCAGAGGGAGAAGGAGACAGAATCTGAAGCAGGCTCCAGGCTCTGAGCTGTTAGCACACAGCCCAAGGCAGGGCTCAAACCCATGAACCATGAGATTGCGACCTGAGCTGAAGTCGATGCTTAACTGACTAAGCCACCCAGGTGCCCCTACAAAGAGTTGAAAATAGAAAAACAGACCAGCCACAGAATAGCATCTCTCCTTAGGGAGCCTGGCCTAGGAAGGACACAGTGGGCACAATGGGTTTCCCAGCTATGGACCTAGGAAAGAGAGAGGGATCTCAGAATGGTACATCTTCTAGGTGGTACGTTTCTGGGCTCTGTAGTGCTTTTTTTTGGTCCCCCTGATACTCATCTGCACAATCCATATCATTATCAAACATTATACTCCTAGTAAAGGGGCTCGTAGGCAGTCAAATGAAATGACCTGAGAATCTTTTGCCATTAGCATAAACTACAGGCGGGGTTGTTACAAAAAGCCCAGAAGTGTGTTCTTAAAACCTTTAATGATCATGATAGAGTCTTCACCCGCCCCAAGTCTGAGGAAGATGACAATAGGTGAGGCCATTCAAGTAAGAAGCCTGAGGTAGTTGTTTTATCAAACACATCTGTGTGAGTGACCCTGTGGAGATTTGTCAACAAATGTTAATGCTTTGCAGTCTGTGCAGAGAAAGATGTAATTTAAAAGAATTCTGAAATGCATTATTTGTGTGATTATAAATATATCAGGCAATTAAAAAATATGTGAATATCATTTAGGAAAGGATAAAATTTTCTCTAAAAATAAGTAACAATATTTGTCATATTTATAGTTTACCAATTATTTCAAAATTCATTATTTTGTTGGACATGTGTTTTTCTTTGGCCCTTGAAATGTTGGTGGACATAATGATGAGTAAATGAGTCAGTTTTAATAGCTAATATAATAACTAATTTATCATAGTTTTTCACTTGAATGGTTAGAGTTGTTTATTATGATTACCAGTAGATTTAAGTTGCTACTTTTTTTTAGTTTTTAAATCTTTTTAGAGTGAGAGAAAGTGTGTGAGTGGGGGATGGGGCAGAGAGAGAGGGAGAATCTTTTTTAAAAATTTTTTTAAGTATTTGTTTTTGAGAGAGAGAGAGAGAGAGAGACGGAGCATAAACAGGGGAGTGGCAGAGAGAGAGGGAGACACAGAATCCAAAACAGGCTCCAGGCTCTGTGAGCTGTCAGCACAGAGCCTGATGCAGGGCTCTAATCCATGAACTGTGAGATCATGACTTGAGCTAAAGTCAGACACATAACCGACTGAGTCACCCAGCTGCCCCAAGAGGGGAGAATCTTAAGCATGCTCCACGCTCAGCACAGAGCTCAACGTGGGGTTTGATCCCATGACCCTGGGAAATCAGGAGTCAGCTGCTCAACCTACTGAGCCACCCAGACACCTCTTTCAGTTACCATTTTTGATCTTTTGTGTAGTCTTAAAAGAATATTAGCTTGTGAGCTCCAAGGAGATAGGAAACTGGTCTGCTTTACATAATGTTGTACCTTGAGTCATCCAGAAAAGTACTCATATACAATAGGCATTCAATCATTATTTTTATAAAATGACTGAAAAAAATTAAATTCTAAATGCTGGTAAAAGCACAAAAATACTTTTAGATAAAATTACATTTACATATATACAAATGAAAGTTTGCAGAAAAATGAAATCAAGCTGAGTGAAATTCACAATTTTTACCTACCAGAGACTAACAAGTGGGCCAGAATACCAATGGTCACTGCCACCACTGTCAGTAATAACACAATGAGAAGGGCAATCATCCATGGTTTCAAACTTCTGCTCTGGGTGCCAAATCCTACTGTCCTGTAAAAAGCAAAACTCAGCAGGTTACTCTTACACTGTAACAGTTACAAGCTTTCTGGTTCTCCTTTGGATAACAGCAAGTTTTTTTGGTCTACCTTTTCCAGCAAGAATACATTTGTCTTGGATATGCATCAAGGTTATCTTGGGGTGAAGGGATGTATTAAGAAGATCAGGATCTGGGAATGTACAATATTACTCGTGGTTTCTATTTCTAGAGGCACTGGCTGTCTGTGCTGTCAGTCCTAACATCTCTTATCAACAATAGTGCTAATGACATTGTGTCAAGTATTTGTTTGCATGTATATTAATCTAAATTTAATTGTGAACTCCTCAATGAGCTGGACTGGTATTGTTCATCTTTTTATCATTAAGATTTAATAAGGTGCCTGGTAAAGAGTAGGAATTTTACAAATCCGTAAGAGGAAGATATTATGCCAGCTTTATATATGAAATAACAGAGGCTGAGAGAGAGGACACTTGATTAGAGTCAAATGGTTTAAAAAGGTCCTGGTCTTCTAACTCGTTTTGTAGTCTCCTTCTCTACAACTTGCCATTAAGATCAACTTTATTTACCTCTTTCATTAGAAGTTAGCTTTGGGTGGGTGTGTGTTGCTAAACCAACCTCTTTGGGGACAGAAGGTATTTTTCCTTTACAAGATTTAGTACAATGCTTTGCACTGAGTGTAATTTTATTTTTTATATTATTTATTTCATTAATTTTTTTAAGTTCATTTATTTATTTTGAGATATACAGAGAGTGTGAGTGAGAGAGAGAAAGAGCAAATCCCAAGCAGGCTCCACACTATCAGCATAGAGCCTGATGTGAAGCTCAATTTCACAAACAATGAGTCATGGCCTGAACTGAAATTAAAAGTCAGATGCTTAACTGACAGAGTCACCCAGGCGCCCCTGCACTGAGTGTAATTTTAATCAATATTGGTTGATTTACAAGAAATTTTTCTTTTGAATATAGACATATTTTATATGTAAATGAAAGCATAAAAGATACAAGTCATATGGACCTAAATAATTAAGAAGATAATAGCTTTGGCATAAGCAATACATTTACCCAATAAACCTAGTGGAGCTTGAGAGGCTTGAATTCTGTTGGGTATAGAAAATATTGACAATGTATGCATTGGCTGATTAAAAAGAATCTAGACAGCTGGCTGTGGAGAGGCAGTGTGTCTTCCAATGGACAAGAATCAAGGTGCCAGAATATAACAACAAACAGAAGCTCTGTGGAGTGTAACATTATTTAGCCTCCTGAATGATTTAAAACCTAAATTCAGGGGTGCCTGAGTGGCTCAGTGGGTTAGGCGACCAACTTCAGCTCAGGTCACGATCTCGTGGTTCGAGAGTTCAAGCCCCGTGTTCAAGCTCTGTGCTGACAGCTCCGAGCCTGGAGCCTCCATTGGATTCTGTGTCTCCCTCTCTCTCTGTCCTTCCCCTGTTCACGCTCCGTTTCTCTCTGTCTCTCAATAACAAATAAACATTAAAAAAAATTTTTTTTAAATAAAACCTAAATTCAAAAGTTAAGGATAACTTGGAAACTATTTGGTAGAATGTAACACATTTTCCAGGTGAGAAAACTGACGCCCAGAGATGATTAAATGACCTCTGATGTAACAGAACTAGTGGTCATCTCAGACTCACCCCTTCTAACTCCTAGGGCACCATCGTTTTTCCCGCAGTGCCACACTTCCACTCCATTGAGTGCATTCTCTTAAATTGATTTATTATTTATATATTCATCTATTCACTCATTCATTCATTCTTCATTTATTTGACCATTCATTTTCTCAGAGAATCTTAGTATGTTTCCAAGACATTCAAAATCAATAAGAGAACCAAAGAAGGAAGGCTAGAACATAAGGAGACTTAAGGGCTTTCAAATCTGTCTTCTCATCAGAGTTTCTCTGAATAGGGCAAATGGAGAAAGCAGATGACAGGAAGATCACATCACTGTATAGACTGAATGGTAGGACTCTTAGCAGAGGAGTTGTTCAACAACCAATAGCCCATGCTTCAAGTGCCGTGGCAGTCATATCTACAAATCCCATACAAGGAGCTGTGAACATCTGGGCAGGGGGAATGACGACCAACAAATAGGTGTGTTAGGTTCTCCTTTTGTGAGAACCTCTGGGGAATAACAGGTGTACAATGCCATATTACAAAAGCTTCAGGAGCCATAGTCTAAATCTGCAGCTATTTAATCCTGTATGAATAAACTGTCAACTCAGTATCAACTTTTATGAATAATATGATAATATGAAGAGATGCATGAAAGCCAATATGCATCATTGACTTTCCATTCTGGAGAGGTCCTGCTAGTGATTTGCATAATATCACTTCAGATTTGGAGAAAAATAGGCTCAGTAAAGCCTTGGGAATCTAGCCTGATTGTAAGTAGAGATGCACTGCACCATTGTGCCCATGCATTTTTTTTCCTGCTTTACTTGCATCAGAAAACAAACACTGATCTATTAATTTTCTATTGCTGTGCAACAAATTACCACAAAGTTAGCAGCTTAAAGCAATACCAACTTATTAGCTCACGGTTCTGTACATGTCATGGCTGAGTTTTCTGCTCAGGATCTCACAAGGTTGAAATCAAGGTGTTGATTGAGACAGCTATCTCATCTGACATTTGTGATCATTTTCTAAGCTCACTTAGGTTCTAGGCATAGCTCAGTTCTTTGAAGTTGAACTGGGGTCCCTGTTCTCTTGCTGGCTGTCACAGGCCTCTCTCTCTCAGCTCATAGATTCCACCACATTCTTTGCATGTGGCCCATTCCATCTCTACAGCCAGCAATGGAGAATCACCCTCCCAACAAATCTCTTACATCCTGAATATCTCGCCAGGTAGAGCCTAGTCCTTTTCAAAGGTGTCACCTGATTAGAGTAGGTCCACCAAGGACAATTTCCCTATCTTAAAGCCAACTGATTTGAGACCTTAATTATATCTGCAAAATTCCCTCACAGCAGCACCTAAATTAGTGTTTGAGTGTCCAGGAGTGTGTACACTGAGGGATGGGAATCTTAGAGGTCATTTAAAATTTTTTTTATCATAGCTGGAAATATAACTTTCATGAAACAGAAAATGGACAGAAATCTCTATAGCCTTCAGAGAAAGCATGTGATATTTAAAATTTCTAATTTTTGTGGGGGTTGTAGAAAACTATTTCATTAAAAGGAAATTTCTATGTTGAATGTACAATTAGAAGAAGACTAAGGTATATTTTATTCAACTAAAAATTTGGGGGAATACAAAATAAACTCTTGGAACTTGAAATGGGAAGGCAGATAAAAGTAATCCCTGTTTAAGACCTATTTGGCATTCTGCATTCCTTAAAGGAAAGGGCAAGTACAGATGATACTTAATTCAGAGTAACACAATTTATAATCTGTATGAAATCCAATTTATCATATTCATTTACTTTCATTAAGTTTGAGTATTCAGTGTTTAAAAGGGCATATGCATGGCATCATTTTTCCAAAGATGTCAATGAAAACATGGTGATAATTTGAATAATTTTGTGACTTTGCTTTCTGCAGTTTTTCAGACTGAAAAATACACATCTTGAGGAATATATAGGGCAGTCTGAACTGTTAATGATCTGAGTTGGGATATTCTTCAGTAACCAGACTCTAAGCTGAGGACTTTTATATGTGTGAGTTCAAAGAGGTTTGAGTCAGCAAAAGACATCATAGACCTCTTTATCCACATGGATTTTCCTTTTTCTAGAAAGGCCTTCCCTGAAGGCAGCAACTTAGGCTTGCTCTACAGTCAACCACATGCCCATTATCGTTTTATCTATAAACTCTAAATTTTTCTATTTTCAGGATCAGTCTTCTGTTTTCTTGTAGATGCATGTTATCATTATACAAATGTAAATGCATGTGAATAGTATTCAAATGCCAATTTGCAGACAGATTATGTTCCCATAAATCTTCATAAAGATAGTTTCTTGAAGTTTAAAACATGCAATCTTATTTAAAAATAAATTATTGGTTAGCTTCCCAGGCCACCTACAAGTTTACTGAACTTCTAATGTAACTGAACAAAGGTGTTAAGTGCATCAAATTCCTAGAAGGCATTTGGTGCAAAAAACTTTGCTCTTCTTTCCCTAGCATGGTGCCCATCCCTGGAGGAAAGTTGTTTTAGAACCAAAGTGCCAAATTCTCTTTCTACCAATGAAAATCGTCATTTCCTTTGAGTCACTCAAGTCAGATGTTTGCTACAGAAGAGCAACATTTTGTGGTAACCTAATATACTCTGACATGTGAATATCTGTTTGGGTACTCTGGGACTATTTTGTTTAATTATTTAATTTAATTTAATTTAATTTAATTTAATTTTTTAATTAAGTGTTTTATTATAGTTCCAGTATAATTAACATATAGTGGTATATTAGTTTCAGGCATAGAATATAGTAATTCAGCACTTCCACATTACTAAGTGCTTATCATGGTAAATGCGCTCAATCCCCTTCACCTGTTCACCCATCCCCCACCCACCTCCTCTCTGGTAACCAGCAGTTTGTTCTCTATAGTTAAAAGTCTGTTTCTTGGTTTATCTGTCTCTCTTTTTTTCCTCTTTTGTTTCTTAAATTCCACATATGAATGAAATTGTACGGTATTTGTCCTTCTCTGACTTATTTTGCTTAGCGTGATTCTTTCTAGCTCCATCCTTGTTGCAAATGGCAAGTTTTCATTCTTTACTATAGTGGAATAATATACCATTGTATGTATATGTGTGTGTGTGTGTGTGTGTGTGTGTGTGTGTGTGTGTGTGTGTATACCACCTCTTTTTTTTATTTTTAAAGTTTATTTATTTATTTTGAAAGAAAGAGAAAGAGAGAGAGAGAGAAAGAGAGAGAGCAAGGGAGGGGTATAGAGAGAGGGAGACAGAATCCCAAACAGGCTCCAGGCTGTCAGTGTGGAACCTGACAATGGAGCTCAATCTCACCAACTGTGAGATCATGACCTGAGCCAAAATCAATAGTTGGACACTTAACTGACAGAGCCACCCAGGCACCCCCACCTCTTCTTTATCTTTTCATTTATCAAAGGACACTTGGGCCACTTACATAATTTGTCTATTGTAAATAATGCTGCAGTAAACATAGAGGTGCATGTATCCCTTTGAATTTAGTGTTTTTGTATGTTTTGGGTAAATATCCTATAGTGGAATTATTGGATCATAGGAAGCTTGTATTTAAGGAACCTCCATACTGTCTTCCACAGTGGCTATTTTAGGGTGACCATTTAATACTAAGAGTGACAACAAGAGCTACTAGGGAGTAAATGCTGACTTTGTAGGAGTTGTTGGTATATCATCGCATCTCATCCTCCAAACATGCTTGTCAGTAGAATTATGTATCTTTGCTTCACAGGTGACTAACTTGCTCCATTCATGAAGCCAGTATGCAGAACTAGAACCTAACTTGGGCTTCTGTGACTCAAAAGCCCATTTTTCTCTGTGATATCAAACTTCTTTCTGAGAGTGATTTTTACGTTTTTTTAGAACAGGTTTCCTATGAACTCAGATGAATAATGGGTGGTATTTCAAGCAGCATGAAAGGCAAGTGAAGAGTTTTAGGAAGTGAAAGTAGAGGTTGTTTGATCAGAGAGGCCACCCACCCTCATTGTGGTTAAGTCTGAAATTTATTTTGCTTTCACATCTTCCTTTCTATTGGCTTTACACTTTGATGAACTCTGAAAAAGTTAGGATTCCCTTCTCTCCCTCCCCGTAGAATCTCCTATAACAGTGGCAGAGGTCACCTGGAGTGGGCAGAGGGGAGGTAGGGCTGATAGAATGATAACCGTATTGGGGGTTGTCTGTAAACTTTGAAGGCTTTTATCTAATTTGACACTTTTTTTCATACTCCTACAAGTTCTCTATATATTTTATTTCTTGAAATGTGTATAAATATCCTTTTACCCTAAAGTGGGCAAGATCTTGAAGATAGTGAAAACATCATATATAGCATTGAGACATTTCTCCAAAAATGTTCCCAGGTGGTGGGGGAAAGGAGGTTTTCCATATTCAAACAGGTTTGAAAAAAATGGGTTAAATAAAATTAGAGAGGACCCTCACTTCTAGAAGTCTCAGAATCTGGTTTTAAGTGGAAGTAAATGTGAACAATATTTCTGTCTTGGTTTTGTATATATTCTTTTCACTGATACAACCCCAGTGCCTCATACATTATCTGATTCTTAGCAGAATCTTGAATACTATTTATTGAATTGGACTGAAATAAAGGTTTTTTAAATTACATTTCCTTTCTTTCTTTCTTTCTTTCTTTCTTTCTTTCTTTCTTTCTTTACTTTTCAATATTTATTTTTGGGAGAGTGCAAGTGGGGGAGGGACAGAGAGAGGAGGACAGAGGATCCTAAGCAGGCTATGAGCTGACAGGCTGAGAGCAGTGAGCCTGTTGTGGAGCTCAAACTCACAAACCAGGATATCATGACCTGAGTCGAAGTCGGCCACTCAACTGACTGAGTCACCCAGGTGCCCCTCAAATATACGTTTTTTAAAAAAACACCCTATCTACTCATATCCTGTGGGATTCTGATGTTCTACAGAACACATCTTTGAAAACATAGCTCTAGATATATTTATGCCACTGTGATGCTCCATGGAATGCTTGTCAGGAGGTTACAAAAGAAGAAACGAAGAAAACTTTTTATATTCCTTCAGTGTTTAACTCCCAGATATGGGAGGGACAATGGGGCGAGGGGCAGAATTGAATAAAATACCATTGTGAGTCCAGAGCAAAGAAAAGTTTCTGTGGAAAATGTTGAAATTATTCAAGCTGAGCTGAATTCAGAGGTCTCAGGGAAGGAAAATTAGGACCCAGAGAAGAGAAGGCTATTTCTTCACCTATCTAAGGAAATGTCTTTACTCTGGTGCCAGGGATGGAAATTGGGCACACGGGCAAAAAAGGAGCATGAATGAGAATTTTAAGGCTGTAAGAGGAAAGCATAAGCTAAAGGGATTGAGAACACCTTTCCTAGATTCCCCATGGATACTTCATCCCCATGGAGGGAAACTCCCACCTCCTGCCACTTCCCTGCACAGTTACTCACTGCTTAGTCATGTCTGGCTTGCTAAGCTGGATTTACTCTAAAGCCTTGTAGCTCTGTCTTTAGCAACTACCCAACCCTAATGAGTGAAATCAATTTCAGATTCTTGTCCCTTCTAGATCGTTCTGTCTTGATTTAGTAAGAGGGATTTCTTGGCTGTATTCTGAGAGGTTAGGCATTTAACTCTCTTCCATCTTCAGATCACAGCAAAATGAAGGTTCATGGTGCTAGCTTATAGCTGCAAAGCCTTTCTTAAATAGTTTTGAACTTAGACTTTGGATTAGGGGTAGAGCACAGTCACATGTTAGTTTAAATTAATGCACCATCATGGAGCTAACTTCTAATTGAGAGTGGTATAGCATTAAATGATAAGAAACGAGTCTCTGGAGCCGGACTACCTGAGCTCAAGTCCTAGCTCTGTCATTTGGTGGCTCTGCAATATGAAGCAAGGTATTTGGCCCTTTTGTGTTTTAGTCTTCCCATTTGGAAAATGGAAATGAAATTAATACCTACCTCATTGGATTTATATAAGCACTAAGTACATTAATTCATGTAAAGTGACCAGCCCATAGTAAATACTATATAAATGTGAATTAGTATCACGATTTTTGTTATTATTATTACACACTTGATAGAAATCAGCCATGCTGAGACAATGGGCATTTTACTATGAGAATTTTATGGTAGGTAATTGAGACCAGTAGTATTTTAGATGTTAGGATCATCTTGGAGTGGCCCTACAGGAAAGAGCTTATATAGGAGGGGTATTAGTAAATACCCCAAATATTTTTAATGCAGTATTAATCCACAAAAAATATGTTCCACTGTGGCTGGCCCAGAGTGACAATAAAATGCAGATGCTGTTTTATAAGTACAATATTAATGTGGGAATAAGGGATTGAGTAACAAAACAGAAACTTATTATGGAATGTTATACTTTATAGAAAAGATAGCACCAAACATTATGTGGTATATGTGCACGTGTGTTTGTGTGTGTTATATGTGTGTGTTTGGTATAGTCCTGACATGTTTTGGCATAAGATGCAGTCCCACCTATTAAAGTTTGTAAAATGTGTATCAGATAAGAGGCAAAGGTCCACACTGGGATGCTATGCATGTGTGAAAAATAAATTGTATTCAAATGCCTTGGTCAGAGCCTTGTATACCATAAATATGCCCTAACAAACTACTTCTAAGAATTGATTAGCTATTACAGTGTTATTCCTCCTTTGTCCTTTTGTTTGTCTGTCTATTCAACTATCCGTCCATCTGTCCACCTATCCACCCATCTTTCTTTTTTCACAATATTTTATTGAGCCTCTATTTTGTTTTAAGGCATCATTCAAGGCTTAGAAAGGCGTGGATGAATAAAACATGGATTCTACCCTTATGTAATTCATGGTACAACCAACCCATAGTGTTTTTGTCTCAGTCTGTGCCATGTGATTGAAAATAATGAAGTATTATAAACTTCTTTTCTATAAATATTTAAAATTACACAAATAATAAATTTCCATTAAGGTAACAAAAATGAGCATTAAAAATTTTGATATAATAGAAAAAGTATATATTGATCTCTGGTCCCAGTTCTTGGCACAGAGTTCCTAAATCCCTTATAATTTCCTAAGTGATAAGAGCACCAGGAACATCATTTGTTCTGTTTGGTCTTTAACCTTGGTTCCTGACACAAAGCTCTTAGATCCCTTGGAATTTCCTGGGTGATAGCAATGTCTTTTGTTCCAATGGGGTAACTCTGGGTGGGCTCCTACATAGCTTCAGGAAAGGGACTAGTCACCAGAAAGACCAAGCTATAGTTACAAGCTTGGAATTTCAGCTTCATTCCCCTTCTTCCCCCCAACCAACCCCTCCATATAAACCTCTGGGAATGGGAGAGAAGCTGAAGATTGCATTCAGAATTTATCATGTCTATGCGATGAAGCCTCCATGAAAATCCCAATAGTATGGGGTTCGGAGAGCTTCTGAGTTGGTGCTGGGCATCTCTGTCCTGGGAGGGTGGTATACCACCAACTCTACAAGGACAAAATCTCCTGTACTGGGGACCCTTCTGAACCTCATCATATGTATCTCTTCATTTGGCTGTTCATTCATATCCTTTAATATCATTTGGAATAAATTGATAATCTACTAGGTAAACTGTTTTCTTGCATTCTGTGAGCCACCCTAGCATATTAAAATAAAGGAGGGAGTTGTGGGAAGCTCCAATTTATAGCCAGTCATTAAGAACACAGGTAACAACAACCTGGACTTGGGATTTCTGTCTGAAATGGGGGCAGGGGAAGTCTTATGGACCAAGCCCTTAACCTATGGGGTCTGTGCTAACTCCAGTTAATGTCAAAATTGAATTGATACCCAGCTGATGTTGGAGAATTGCTTTGACAAAAACCGACACAGCTGGTATCATAAGTATGAGTAGTGACATAGGAAAGGAGTTTAGTGGTTTAGTAAAGGAAAACACAGGGAGTTTTTCTGAGAAAAATATTTAAAAAATTTCCTTTAAGTCTTTACCTGCCCAGACAAATCCTCTCCAGGCATCCTCTGCCTTTTAGGATCAGAAGACTTTGGCCTCAGTCCTTGCATTTAATTTTTGACATATATCTTGAGATGTTTTTGAAACCTCTCTGAATTTCAGTTTTTGCACTTGTAAAGTGGTGGTAATAAATAGTACCCAGAGACGTGAGGCAATAAAGTGAGTAAATGAAAGGCTCTAGCACATATCAAATTCCTACTCTGGCTCAGGAGTTTTCATGTGACTTATCTCATGTAATTGTTGACACAGCTTTGTGGAGTAGGCCTTGTTACCTTATCACTGACTCACTAGTGAGGAAACTAAGAATCAGAGAGGCAAACAACACAGGTACCAGAGATAAGGGAAAGGAAGTCCTTAACTGTCTGACTTTAAGGCTGTCTGTCCCATTTGTAACCAGACCACTGTGATAATGAACGTGAAGCCTTTCATAGTATATTATTCAAATGTTGCCTATCTTATTTCTATATCCCCAGTAGGTCAGTTTCTTGTCATTGCCCAAGATGTTTCACAGCCCCAGCTGTTAATGAATTGGGAATATAGGATGGCATGTACAGCTTGAGTTAAAGTCACTAACTCTGATCTTTAAAATAGGCTAACTTGTATGAGGACTGTAAATAATGAATGAGACAATGTATGCAAAATGATTCACATTTTGTAAATAGATAATAAATGGCAGATGTTATTATAATAATTACAAATAAACTACCACCCAGTAAGGATTCCTACACTTACCTGATCATAAATTCTTAACATCTTCGTTTCCAAGTACTTTATATACATATCTGCCAGAATGCCTATTTTTATCCATAAGTATATTATTCCCTATATGCCACACAAGTGGAAAAGTAGGAAAGCAAAACAAAGAAGATACTAGCCTTTAATCTTGATGATATGAACACATATTTCAATTTATTGACTACAGAAAAAACCCAACTCAGTGAATCATTTTTAGCACTATGAATTTCATACTCAGTTTAAAAAAATTTTTTTTAATGTTTCTTTTTGAGAGAGACACAGAGAGCAAGTGGGGGAGAGGCAGAGATAGACACACACACACACACACACACACACACACACACACACAGGGAAATTGAAGCAGGCTCCAGACTCTGAGCTGTCAGCACAGAGCCCAATGCGGGGCTCAAACTCATGAACTGTGAGATCATGGCCTGAGCTGAAGTCGGACATTTAACCAACTGAGCCACCCAGGTACCCCTCTTACTCAGTTTTTGTATGAAAAAACAAAAAGTTGTTTTCTCTTGAAAGTTATCGAGGCGCCTGGGTGGCGCAGTCGGTTAAGCGTCCGACTTCAGCCAGGTCACGATCTCGCGGTCCGGGAGTTCGAGCCCCGCGTCAGGCTCTGGGCTGATGGCTCGGAGCCTGGAGCCTGTTTCCGATTCTGTGTCTCCCTCTCTCTCTGCCCCTCCCCCGTTCATGCTCTGTCTCTCTCTGTCCCAAAAATAAATAAAAAACGTTGAAAAAAAAATAAAAAAAGAAAGTTATCAAAGAAAGAAAAGCAGGATATCCTAATAGTTAAGTTCAGATTCTGGCTCTCTTAGCCTGTAATGTAGGGCCAGTTAACTTTTATCTATACAGTGGAGATAATAATGGCATCTAATTGTAGGATTGTGAGAATGAATGAACTAATATAATATAGCATGCATATGGCACTATGAGTTGTTGAAAACTAACAAAACAGTAAAATTTAGTTACTAATTTACACACAATTTAGTAATCAGTAAGTAACATGAAGGTTTTGTCATTTTGGTTTTAACCCTGAAGATATAGTTTTTGAATAAATTAGAGAATGAATTTGGCAAATTAACAAGTTGATTGGCATGAGTATTCAAAATGAAATTAAACTTTAAATCATCAATATTTATAAGATTTGCCCAGAACTACCTTTTTATCTAAAAGATGATAATGAAGGGGCGCCTGGGTGGCTCAGTCAGTTAAACATCTGACTTCAGCTCAGGTCATAATCTTATGGTTCATGAGAGTTTGAGCCTCGTGTTGGGCTCTGTGCTGACAGCTCAGAGCCTGGAGCCTGCTTTAGATTCTGTGTCTCCCCCTCTCTCTCTGCACCTCCCCTGCTTGCACTCTGTCTCTTTCTCCCTCTCTCTCTCTCTCTCTCTCAAAATTAAATAAACATTAAAAAAATTTTTAAGGATGATAATGAAGAGAAAGAACCTATTTTTTACATTTATTAATAAGAAATATTGAAAATAATGAGCTGTAAGAAGAGAACGATGCCAGACTTCTGGGAACAAGACAGTAACCTGTTTGTTGATATGATGAGTCATTTGATATTTTATCTTTTATATGAAAAATAATTGAGATTTTTAAGTGAATGAATCACCCAATTAATACATGTATAGGAAGGAGTAGGGGTATGGATATTGCTAAAGGCAAATGAAGATGGGTATTCACAGCAAAGCTGAGCACTAAGGACTATCTCTGAAATACAGTGAAGATGGTCATGAAACATAGAGAAGTAGCCAAAGTTCAATGTAGCAGAAACAGCAAAGATATGGATCAAATATATTTTGAGAAGGTGTCCACATTATATTTCTTGTTAATAGAGAAGAATGGTGAGCATGGCTATAAAACATATTGTAGAAGTACTATATGTGGAATGTAGGGTGTCATAGTAGTAATTAAGCATTTGCTTTTCTTTAATCCTTAAGCCTGCCTATTAATGTGACCTGCCATCTCCTGAAAATCTTCCAAATCCTGGATGAGTGTTCCATGAAGTTATCTCAAAGAAACCATACACATTCAGTTTCCCACCTTCTCCTTTCTTTACCAAATGTGATGGCTATCTCGAACAATATCACTGACCCCCAATATTACTCCTAATTTTTTTCCCTGAAGCCAAAAACTTTCTGTAAACCCACAAATATTCATTAGAAAAGAGGACTTTTGGTGTCTATAATCGTGATATTTTAAAGAGAATAATTTTGGGGATGTGCAATATGAAAGGTTGGAACTACTTACTGCTTTACAATATCATGACTTCCATAAACATGAAATAGGCATTTTCAAAGTCAATGAATTTTAATGAATAAGCAAAATATTATGCTAGACATTTCCATTTGTGTACTCATTCATTTGTTCAACAAATATTTATGGAGTGCTGCTTATGTGTGAAACCTTGTAGACGCTGCCCAAGGATCTCAGAGACCCTTTAGCAATTCACTATAGGACTGATCCAAATGTGTATTTTTTTAGTGGGGAAGGAAGCCCAGTGGAGTTCACTAACTCAGCAGCTGATCTCTGAATTTCCTGATTTCCTTAGTGGCTGATCTCTCTCAAATTTCCCAGGTAGAATCCTTGCCACCCAGACAGGCTGCGGGAGTCTGGGAATACTGGACTTGGAAGTTGTAGATGGCAGCTCTTGGACTCTGTCATCATACAGCTCCATAGATCCAAAGAAGCCCCTTAATTTCTGTTTCCCTCAAATTCCTCATTTCAAAAAGGGAGTTAACAATACCTATTCTGATCTCACAAGGGTGTCCTATTAAATGAATGGCATATGTAAAAATACTTTGAAAGTGGCATAAATCAAAGCAATCGTGAAGTATTATTGTCATCATGGATGTTTAAAATCATGGTTTTAATTCCATATAAAGTTATTCCAAGGAATCTTATTTTTTCCTCTCCTTTGCATGTGGCAAATGCCCTTTTGGGAAATAAAATGAAAGAATTCAGTTTTTTTTCTTTAGTATTTAATGGGAGAGTTTTAGGGAATAGACAGGTTTGGGTCTCTTGTTTCCATTCTTCCCACAGGAATCCTAGGATTTCTGTGAGAAGGCAGGTATCTCTGTAGCTATGGACCTCCCAATCCTATTAGTTCCCAGGACTGACTATAAGGTATAAGAAAAAGCAACAAAACAGAAAATGCTGTAGAAGATAAATTTAGTCAGGTTACTTAAAGAAGGCTTTCTGTAAAACAAAGGAACACCTTCCACAGGTCCCCAAACCAGACTCAATCAGAACATAATATAATATAGTTCTTCATTAACTTCTTCTAAAATCCCAACTATTGAACCTGGCAACATGAAATAATGCTAAGAATGATTTTTAATACAAAGATATTGATTTCAATTACAGAGATTAATTAATCCAGCTGTTATAATAATTCCAGAAATCTCACAAGATCCATACAGATTGAACGCACTGAGGACATCTTACAGGCAGTGCCCTGACATAATAGGGAATCTAGACACTGACAGACGGTAGAGCAAATAAGCCATTTGCTAAACAAAACTGAACTTACCGATACATCATCTGTAAGAGGAAGAATTTGGTCTTGCAGGTCTGCACCTACTGAACTTGACTTTCTAATCAACTGCATGTCACCTCTAGATGTATTAGAGGTCTATGGCTGAAAGAAATTAAAACAAATTACAAATAGTTGAAATGAAACTAGTTAGACAAGTCTGAACAGAGAGCCTCAACCCGCAGGATAGCTTGAAGAAAACAGCCAGAGATAGCATAGTCCCAATAAGAAAGCAACATAGTTTCTTTTGGTATTGACTAATTTTGTTAAAGGGAGATAAACTGGTTGAGAGGATTTGAATGAGAAATACCTTAGGAATGCACTAGGATTAAGAATTTAAAGAAGATTATTGGTAGGTATACAAATACCTTAAAGAAACCTTTATATAAAAGCTCTTAATAAAAACAATCAAGTATCCTTAAAACCTAGATTCATAATATAATTCAAGAAATAGTGTTTAATTTTTAGTTGAATAGCAGCTATCTCCATGTATGACAGGGGTAGAGTGAATTTATTAATGTATAATTATTTTTCTTTAAAAAATACATACTTCTGAGAGTATGTGCAAATAAATTCATATCAAACCAGATTTTTTCCTAAAATGGCTTAATGTGATACGTACACATGCTATAATTTATATTTATGTAATATGAATTACAAATATATTTTCTATACATGTATATATATATATATATACATACATATATAGAGAGAGCGCAAGAGAGAGACATTTATCAATGTGAAGAAAACAAAGAATATAAGTAAACAATATTTTCAATAAATTTTCAATCAGACATGAATACCTGCTTTTTGTGTATACTGAAACATTAGAAATGAGGCTGAAGCTGTTTCACCATGTTGTGGTCATGGTGCCTTTCCTTCTCCTTAGAAGCAACTAATGTTATTAAGGTCCATTTTCTTACAGAATATACTAAGCATTTACACACAAACAGACACATGCATGTATACCCATAGAAAAACATATATGAGTATTGATTGAACAGTATTATATACTTCCTTGTGCAGTTTGGTTTTTCTTCCCTTGATACTCTATTTTATGTTGAGAGAAATGCATTTACCTTATCTTTTTTAACAGCTACATGCAGTATGAATATACTTAGTGTTTAGCCTTGATTATAATCTCACAACCAAATGATAGCCATTTAAAAGGAAACCCTACTTTAAATGAAAATTTAATGTTCATTGCTTCTAGCACTTAGGGAAAGTACCATTCAAAAGAATCTTAGTACTGTAGAATGCTTTAAGTGCATAGACTCTAGAATTAGATGTGGGGTTCAAATGTTAGAAGTTTCTATCTGTAAAATAGGAATAATACTAGTGACTACCTTTTAAGGTTTTTAGAAATGTAAATGTGTCAATATATGTAAAATACTTAGAATAGTACCTTGTGCAATGGAAGCACTACAGAAATATTAACTCAATATTACACTTGATCTTAGCCAAAAGGCCAAGAAGCGATATTATTAACTTTTAATATTAAGATCTTAGTTTATTTGCATATATTTTCTTCCTATTTAACAGAGAAACACTTAGTGAAGCTCATTATGTTGAGCTATACAAGGAGCACACGTAGTTACATTCTTCCTTTCCATCTTTTCCCTGCTGTTTCTCTGACACAGGGTTCCATGGAATAGTCAACAGTGGCATGGACTTAGAATGGAATAGTTTTTTTTTTTAACTTTTTAAATGAGTGTTTATTTATTTTTGAGTGGGGGGCATAGAGAGAGGGAGACAGAGGTTCTGAAGCTATCAGTGCAGAGCCTGATGTGGGGCTCAAATTTATGAATGGTGAGATCAAGACCTGAGCTGAAGTTGGACACTTGAATGAAGAAGCCACCCAGGCACCCCTAAAATGGGATTTTGACTCCTTGGTAGTTATGTGACCTTGAACAGACCACTTAAACCCTTTGAGCATCAATTTCCTCCTATATGAAATGAGCTGATACCATTTATGTTCAGGGCTTTCGTCAGAATTAAGTGACATGGTGTGTATAACACTGCCCAGCACAGTGTCTAGTAATAAACGGCAGCTTCCATAGTGTGTGGCAGAAGGCCTGGTAAACAAAGCCCAGATGTTGAAGGGAGATGAACCTGCCTGTAAATCCAGGCTCCCCTAACATAGCTGCTGCTTGACCTTTCTTAGCTTCCTCATCTGTGCACAGAATTAACGATAGCTTTGCAGACTATTGTAGGAATTAAATGAGAGAGTACATGTAACATGCTCCCCATACTGTGTGTTGTATACATTCAAGAACTGAATGGTAAACTGTATTAAGATAAAATGGCGACATCTCTGAATGTCAGCACAGCAGAACCTGGCAAGCCATTTGCTCAGGACTCCTCTTTTGGCCTTGATGTCCTCTGGGTCCTCAGTTTTCCAGGTCTCTGTTTATGGGAAGGTAGAGGAATAATGGCTGAATACGAAGATAAATTCCAGAATTGGTAGTGGAAGTTCAGTAAGCTGTAGGCTAACAGAAGGCAATATGGTGTAGTAAACAAGAAGCACACAGCTTGAAACAAATAAAGTGAGGACGAAATTTCTGTCTAACTACAGCTTTGAGTTAGTTATTTAACTTTCTGAATGTAATTTTCCTTCTCTGAGAATAGTAATATATGTGCAAATTAAATGAGATTACCTCAAAGGCATTGTATTGAGTAAAAGAATCCAGACTCAAAAGACAACACATTGTGTGATTCCATTAATAGGCTGTTCTAGAAAATGCCCAGCTTCTAAGGACAAAAATCAGAGTTTCCAGCATCTGGTGGTGACAGGCAAGCATTCACAAGAAGGGAGTTTAGGAGTTGGGGGAAAATGTTTTATATTTTGTGGTGATGGTTGTAAGTTCAAAGAACTTATTTGTCAAAGTTCATAGAACTAGTCACTAAAAAAAGGTGAATTTTACTGAATGTAATTTACACCTCAATACAAATATATAATCAATATAGAAAAACAGTTTAATGAGACTATAAAAATTGCAAGTAAACAGTACTTATCAAAGGCCAAGCAATACAATCAACACTTTGCAACAGCTCTTTGGGATACAAATTAACCCCATTTTACAGAAATAGAAACTGGAACTCATAGATGTTAAATAGTTTGCCTAATCTCACATCTGAAAGTGGTAAAGATGGCATTTTCCCCCTCAGGTGTCTCTGACTCTAAAAGGCCCTTATCTTTATCACTTAGATCTACTTTATGAATGGCACTTGATACAAAGGTGACCCTTAAAAATAATTTTATTTTTTCTTATCACTAGCTGATTACAGAGGCTGTAGTAAGAGGTAGCAGTCCTTGGCCACTATTCTGGTCTATATTTTATGTCCCAACCTAATTAACCTAATGTGACAAGGTAAGATGTAAAGATGTAAAGAGTTATGATGGTCAATAATCACATTTTTATATGGATAAAATTGTATATATTTTCATTTTAGGCATCTGCATAAGTAGATCTCAATAATTCACTGTTTCAAAAGATTGTATATAGTTGTCATGTCCAAACCTATACTTTTAAAGTTGGAGGGGTGCCTGGCTGGCTCAGTTGATTAAGAGTTTGACTCTTGACCTCAGGTCGGGTCATGATCTCACAGTTCCGTGAATTCGAGCCCTACATTGGGCTCTATGCTGTCAGTGCAGAGTCTGCTTAGGATTCTCTCCCTCCTCTCTCTCTGCCCCTCCCCCACTTGTGCTCTCTCTCTCAAAATAAATAAATAAACATTAAAAAATTTTTAAGTTGGAATTTTTCACAGAAAATAAGTACTAAAGAAGGTTTGTCAGTGTAACTTAAATTGGCATGCTACTGCTTTGCTTTTGTCTCCTATTGTGCTATTAAATGATAAAAACTCTTATAGTGCATAAGGATTATATCATGAGACAATAGCAATATAACTTCTGTGATTGAATATTTTCCTTCAACTGATATTTTTGTCCTCTGTCTGATAAGAGGAAATTTAACTGATGCCAAATGACAAATAAGTGTTGTCATGTTGAGAATGAACAGGTGTTAAACATCCCTTAGTCTAGGAGTGTTTGCACATAGGAGCTCCGCCTCTGTGTGTTGTGGTTATTTCAGAGAAGCCTACTATGTTAAAAATCATGGCATTCAGTAACTCATTAAGTAGATCTTCGCTCAGTTCCTATGATGCACCAGAATATATTTCAGGTACTTGGATATTAGGGAAGTTAAAAAAAAAGATAATCATTAAAGTCACTTCTTTGTATATATCATCAACTCCTTCACTTTGTTTTCACTTTGTGCTGTCTCAATGAAAAGATAATTTTGGATAAACCCGTTTCCATGATTCTTTAGCTGTACTCTTGTGCAGATAAACAGGCCAAGTAGAAAAACACAAACTGATCTATAGTTAAATTCCTGTGCATGATCCTAAAGTGTGCTCCTGATGCTGGAGGTAGTCATTTTACATGTCCCTAGGCCATTCACTTCCCCACACTTCTGGGAAGTCTCTCACCTCTCTTTTTTTTCTTCAAACCACTTCACTTACTCTTCCATTCTCAATTTTAGCTGATGGCCTTGATCCCTGCATCACTGTATTGGGTTCTTGAGGCTGCTGTAACGAATTACCGCAAACCTGGTGGCTTAAAATACAGAAATTTATTTTTTCACAGTTCCGGAGACCAGAAGTCAGAAATGAAGGTGTCAGTATGACTATACTCCCTCCAAAGGCTCTAGGAATAATCATTCCTTGTTTCTTCTAGTTCTGGTGGCTCCAGGAGTTCCTTGACTTGTATCTGCAAACTCCAGTTTCTGCCTCAGTCTCAACATGTTGTCTTTTCTGTTCTGTGTTCCCTCCTTTGCTGTCTCTCTCCTGTTCTTTTTTGTGATAAAATATGCATATCACAAAAAATAGAAGAGGAAGGAAAACTTCCAAATTCATTCTATGAGGCTAGCATTACCCAGATTCCAAAACCAGATAAAGACACAATAAAAAAAGAGAAGTACAGGCCAGAATATCTGAATGACCATAGATGCAAAAATCCTCAACTAAATATTAGCAAACTGAATCCAACAATACATTTAAAAAATTCCTTCATTGTAATCAAGTGGGATTTATTTCTGGGATGCAAGAGTAGGTTCAATATTCCTAAATCAATGAACGTGATACATCACATCAATAAGAGAAAGCATAAAAGCCGTAGGATCATTTCAATAGATGAAGAAAAAGCATTTGACAAAGCAAAACATCTATCCGTAATAAAAATTCTCAACAAAGTAGGTTTAGAGGGAACTTACCTCAATATAATAAAGTCCTTATATGAAAAACCCACAGCTAACACCTTCCTCAATGGGGAAAAACTGAGAACTTTTTCCTTACGGTCAGGAACAAGACAAAGATGTCCACTCTCCCCATTTTTATTCAACATAGTACTGGAAGTCCTAGCCACAGCAATCAGATAAGAGAAAGGAATAAAATGCATCCACATTAGTAGGGAAGAAGTAAAATTTTCACTATTTGTAGATGACATGGTATTATATATAGAAAACCCTAAAGACTCCACAAAAAACTGCTAGAACTGGAAAAAGAATTCAGTAAGGTTGTAGGATACAAAATTAATGTACAGAAATCTGATGCATTTCTATACACTATTAATGAAGCAGCAGAAAGAGAAATTAAGAAATCAATCCCATTTACAATTGAAACAAAAATCACAACATACCTAGGAATAAACTTAAAGAGGTAAAAGACCTGTATTCTGAAAGCTTTAAAACATTGATGAAAGAAATTGAAGATGAAGATGATGCAAAGAAATGGAAAGACATTCCATGCTCATGGATTGGAAGAACAAATATTGTTAAAATGTCTATGCTACACAAAGCAATCTACAGGTTTAAGTCAATCCCTATAAAAATATTAACAGCATATTTCACAAAACTAAAACAAGTCATTTTAGCCATTTTTTAAGTGTTCAGTTCTTTGGCATTAAGTACATTCACATTGTTTGCAACAACCAGCATTACCCATCCTCAGAATTTTTCGTCTTCTAAAACTGAAACACTGTACCTCTTGCATACTAACTTCCGATTTCCCCCTTCCTCTAGTCCCTGGCAACCACCATTCTACTTTTTGTTTCTATTAATTTGACTACTGTACGTACTTTATAAACTTCATATGAGTACTCATTCAGTATGCCTTTTTCTGTCTGACTGGATTATTTCACTTAGCATAACGTCCTGAAAGTTCATCTTTGTTGTAGCATGTGTCAGAATTTTCTTTGTTTTAGCATAGAATATTATTCCATTGTATGTATATACCACATTTTGTTTATCCATTCATCTGTCAATGGACTCTTGAGTTACTTCCACCTTTTGGCTGTTGAGAATAATGCTGCTATGAATATGGGTGTACAAATATCTGTTTGTTTCTGCTTTCAACTCTTTTGGAAAGATACCCAGAGGTAGAATTGTTGTTTCATATGGTAACTCTGTGTTTAATTTTTTGAGAAATCACCTGTTAGATGAGTGATTTAAGCGATAAGTGATTTAAGGAGACTGAATGCGTCTCCTTAAAATTTCTATGCTGAAATCCTAATCCTAAATGTGATGGTATTAGGAGATAGAGCCTTTGGGAGATGGTTAGGTCATTAGAATAGAACCCTCATGGATGGGATTCATGCCCTAATAAAAGGGACTCCAGAGAGCTCTCTTGCCTTTTCTACCAGGTGAGAGAACACAATGAAAAGTTAAGCCAGGAAGCATGCTTTCACCAGACGTGAATCTTCTAGCACGTTGACTTTGGATTTCTCAGACTCTGAAACTGTGAGAAATACATGTTTGTTGTTTAAGCCAACTAGTTCATGGTACTTTTGTTATAGCAGTCAGAATGGACTAAGATATTGCCATAGCATTTTCCATAGCAGTTGTATTGTTTTACATTTGTACCAATAACGCACAATTAGTGCACATCTTTACCAACACTTTTTTTTTGTATCCTAATACCCATTATCATGTGAAGTGGTATCTAATTGTGGTTTTCATTTGTATTTATCTATAATTAGTGATGCTGAGAGTTTTATCATATACATATTACCATTTGTATATATTCTTTGGGGAAATATCTATTCAAGTATTTTGCCCCTTTTAAAATTTGGTTGGTTATTTTTTAGTTGTTGAGTTGTAGAAGGTCTGTGTATATTCTGGCTATTAATCCCTTACCAGATATATGATTTGAAAATATTTTGCAAATATTAGAAATATTTCATTTCATTGGTTGCCTTTTCACTCTGTTGATAGCATCTTCTGATGCACAAAAGTTTAAAATTGTGATGTCCAGTTTGTCGGTTTTTTCTTTTGTTGCTTATTTTTTTACTGTCACATTTAAAAAATCATTGCCAAATTAAATATCATGAAGCTTGTCACCTATCTTTTTTAATCCACTGCCACAGATTCAAATAGCACCTGTATGCATTTGACCCACAAATCTCTAAACATTTGTTATTATTCTTCTGCATTAAAGTTCTGTCTCCTGGAATAGTGTGAATCTGTTTCTGAAATCTCAAACTCGATATAACCAAACAATTTATTGTACTCTGATTTCTCTGCATCCATTCCTGAGTGTCCCACATCAATTGAATTGTCATGACCTGTACTTATTCTTTATGAAATCTTCCTCTCACACAAGAATCTACACCCCACCTCTCTTTCTGTTCCTATTGAACTGGGTCACAAAATCTAACAAATATCTTCCTATGACAATGAATTCCAACAGTTATTTTGGGTGGGTGGAGATAAAGCAGTAGAACCATTTATTTTAACTGAATTTTATGCTGAAGCTAATTCGAGAAACAAATCACAGTGAGCAGTTCTGGTTGATGTGAGCAGGGCATACCTGAACTCCAATTACTCAGCATCTCTGTATCTCCTGAGAGATAGTCCTTGGAAATCTCTTGTCCTAGAGGTTTCAAGAGGAGAGTATTTGTCCTGCTCTATGCTAAAGAAAGGGCATGGATTGGATAGTGACCTAGGAATATTATAGGCATAGCTATAATAATGTCCACAATTAATTAAGTAGACCAAACAGAATGTGCTAACATTTTAATCAAAGTTACCAGTTAGTGCAGTTAGGTGCAAGTATTAGTTATAAATATGAGAATCTGTTTAAATTGGAAGATTAATACATAAAACCTTTCTCTTCCTATTGCCTATTACTCTGAGAGATGAAATTTATGTTGGTTATTTTGCATAGATGCTAGAGTAATCCTTGACTGCTTATCTAACAACCTCTGGCAATTTATTCAAATGGAGAAAAACTCTTCTCCCTTCGGCAATTAAATAGAGATGGGTCATTGATTCTGCAGACTGTGGGGATTGGCAGAATTACTTAATAACATGTTTTTATTTTCTTTTCCTTCTGCCATAATTCTCATAGCTAAACTCTTGTCAAATGAAAAATTTCTGTGTTCGTGATTTTTGGTTTGCACTTGAAATTATATGAAAAATTAAAACTTTTCCATCTGATCTAATCTGAAGAAAATGTACTGGGATACAATTTAAAAGTGAATTTATGCATGATGTGAAATATCAGAATTTGGGAGTCATCGGACATGTATGTGTAATTTAATTAAAATTGGCTGTGAATACCAGCAATCCAAGTTCACATCCTTGCCTATACTTGCTATTATTTCACTTGTCTGTGTGGTGTACAGTAATGATTTACTTTTATTTTAATTGTGTTTTTCTCAATACTAGTTATTTGAACATTTGTCTTACATGCTTATTAACTTTTTGGTTTTCTTTTCTATAAATTGCTTTTTCATATCCTTCCTCATATTTCTTCTGAGACTGTTCTTTTTTGTTGATTTGCAGGACTATTTTGTATATTCTAGTA
Source organism: Lynx rufus (assembly GCF_022079265.1). Lineage (NCBI taxonomy): Eukaryota > Metazoa > Chordata > Mammalia > Carnivora > Felidae > Lynx > Lynx rufus. Next base: position 52,593,914 of record NW_025814845.1, read on the forward strand.
TCTTTTCAGTTTATGCATTTTAAATATTTTTCCCATTCTATCCGTTGTATCATTTACTTAAAAAAAGCAGTGAATAGTCCATTGTATTATTATTATTTGCCTTATAGTTAATACTCTCTATACTTTGCTTTAATAATCTATTACCTATCCTGGGTCACAAAGACAATCTCCTTTTTTGTCTTAACATTATCATTTTTTTCCCTTCTCACTTACATCTCTAATCCATTTTGGGGGTCAACCTTTGTGCATATTTTTTAAGTTTATTTATTACTTATTTATGTATTTAAAAGTTTATTTATTTATTTATTTAGAGAGAAAGAGCAGGGGAGGGGCAGAGAGAGAGAGAGAGAGAGAGAGAGAGAGAAAGAGCAGGGGAGGGGCAGAGAGAGAGGTAAAGAGAGAATCCCAAGTAGGCTCTGCACTGTCAGTGCAGAGACTGACATGGGGCTTGAACTCACGAACTGCAAGATCATGACCTGACCCAAAGTCAGATGCTTAACCGACTGAGCCACCCAAGTGCCCCTGTGCATATTTTCAGGCAAAGATCTAGGATGGTGATGATAATCGAAATGTGCCTCTCAGATCCCCTGATTTGCAGGATAGAACTGACAGATGCTGTGCTCAGAACCATCCATTGCACTAATGGAGGCCATGCTTCCTTTAAGCCTCTCCCAGCCTGTAACCGTGCACAGCAGAGTTGTTAAGGCAAGCTCACTCCTGAGAGATGTGGAACTTTTCTGATGGACAGCTTTGATTTGAGGACTCCCCATAGGCTTGGTCAAATTTTCTTGGGACTGCACAGCCATCTGACGAGATTCTTCCTATCTAACTCTTCTTCCTTCCTTCTTTGCTGCATAAGGGGACAACCTGAACTGTATTCTCTAGGGTCTCTTTGACTCTTCCAGGAATTATTCCATTTTCTTCACAGAAATTTCCCCAATCTCTCAAATCCCACCTTGAGGTTTGATTGAATAGTCTGAGAAAATTTAGGACTGACTAACTCACTACATTGCCTGTTGGGTAAAGAGAACACCACCCTGAGAAACATGCAGAGCACAGATAATCCCTTGAATAAGGTGAGACCTGAATTACTGAAGATATCACCAGTGATGACCTGGGAAAACTTCCTGGTAGGGGCATGATTGCAGCCATTATGGTTCAGGCAATTGGTGAGGCAAGCTGAGAAGGAGGAGTGCTACAAAGATAGTGGAGTTGGCTGGTTACTGCTAAATTGCATGTTGCCCTGCAGAAGGATAAGGAGAAGCTGAGAGTCCTTTGGTATCAGTTAAAAGCTATGTGAGATAGGTTACAAAGAGGCCCTAATCTTCTACAGAGAAATAGTAGACGTGGCTCAGCATCAGGATGAAGACCTAATAGTTAGTTTCTCAGAATTTGAATGCTTGGTCAAAGCAGATCTGATATGCTTCTTTAGGTCAGGTCCCTGGTTTGGAATACCTAGGACCTTGAAATGCAATTTGGAGTCAAGTGTATGGATGTCCTTGAGGATATTGTTCTACAGATCCTCTGAATCCTGAGAATTTGCAGAAGTAGTCCCTCACTCCTTAGTAAAAGCCAGCCCTTCTCCCATGCAGCAAGATACTGGCGAGCGCTTTCCCCACAAGCCCTTTCCCCTTCCTCAACTGAAAACCTGTCGGTAACTCCACTAGAATGTGCTGGGTCTGATAAGGGAGGAAGGAGACTGTGCACTTGAGGGATTATGAGAATTAGTGAGAAGAGTACTCCTGTTCCTGACATTGGGTTTTGAGTGTGCTTGATGAAGGAGGGCTGAATGGAAGACTGGAAAAGAATTCATTGATGTTCTCAAAATATAGAATTAACACCCTGCCAAGGACCCAAGGAGACTGGGGAAGTCTTGCTTCTGGAGTGGCTCTTAACATCTTGTGGAAAGAAATAGCCAAAGCTGAGGGAAACAGAAACGTCCCAGTTGTCCTGGCAGGCAGTGGCAGAAGAAATTAAGAAGCTGAGGGAAGTGGCCATGCTGGAATGGATCTGCCATGTGAAGCCAGAAGACCCTGCGGGAGATGTGCTTTATGGGAAGGCCAAGATGACACACCATTTACCAAAGCCCTAGAAATGAGCTGGTGAGAGGGGCTCCTGCGCAGCTAAGAAGTTCAGTGGTGGCTCACCCCTGCATATGCAGGCTGACCACACGAGGAGCAGCTATAGAGCTGGCCTCAGAGGGAAGCGGTACTGGAGGAAACCAGCTACTTAAGTTTTAATGCATCCATCCTGGGGTTTGGAGGAGTGAGGGTGAGGAATACCTGAAAGCATCTGATTAGTGGTCACTTTTTCTAGAGCCTCCTCCCCTTAGTAGGTGTTTGCCCTGATACTCCCAAAAGTAGTTGTCTGGATTGCTGTGATTAGTTTCTGGTCTGAAGGGCAGGTGAATGTATTGTTAAGGCAATATAGGGCAGGCAGGGTGTTGGGGACTGCAAGAGTAAAACATAAATAGTGTTTCTTTGACCTGTTCTTTTATTCCACTCAGGGTGTCAGCCACCTACCCTCCCTACATAATTCACTTCACGAGAGCCTAGTCTCGTAGCCTTTCATTTTTATTTTCATTTGCTGGCCTAGAACCCGTGTTTGCTTCTTTCATCTATAGTTTATCTGATTTTTTTTGATTTGGAGGGAATATCTTACGCTAGTACATTATTTTAGCAGAAACAAAAGCCCAGATACTACACACACACACACACACACACACATTGCATATATATGAATGCATATAAAATGTTGCTATTTTTTAAAAAAGTGGGTAAGCTCTTTATAAGTGAATGAATACATTTGTTTATATTTGTATAAACAGAACAATTTGAAAGGATATATGCATTTTTTAAAGGTTTATTTATTTTGAGAAAGAGAGGGAGTGCTAGTGGGTGAGGGATAGAGAGAGAGGGATAAATGGAGAATACCAAGCAGACTCCACAGGTTCTCAGAACAAAGCCTGATGTGGGGCTCGACCCCACGAACCATGAGATCATGACCTGAGCTGAAATCAAGAGTCGATTGTTCAACCAACTGAGCTACCGAGGCGCCCTAAGGATATACGGGTTTAAACTTTGATTACCTCAGGAGATAACTGGGGAGAGATTGTCTGATTTTTCTTTCTACTAATCGTGTTGGAAAATAGCTTATGCAACTTTAGAGCTTGAAATGCAATTACAATAAAAGTATATTTAAATAAATTATATAGACCAGGAGATGGCAGCATAGTAACACATTTGGTCTGTTTCTTACTGGGTTTTTGATGAACATAGGTTTGGATTATAGTGATCTGTTGTTTCTACATTTCTTGGATTCATCTATAATAAAACAATATTAACATATTGCACAATCCAGTCCCTGTTATATACCTGGGTTGGCTTCTTGCTTAAAATATTACTTGATATTTTTAAATTTTGTGACTAAGTCACTCTGATGCTCCTCTATTACTTGCTACTCTTTTGTTGCCATTAATATATCTTTCTGGGTTATAAGAAATTATCTGATTTAAAAAGCTACCGAAATATTTTTATTCTTAAATAAAATAATAAAAATATATATTTTAAACTTTTTTATTCTTTAATATACTATTTATTGAAGAAGTTCTGGGATCTTTGTCCAAGGTTGAAAATTCCACTTGTGACCACTTCAATTTCCTTATGGGTCTCTGGGCCTGATATAGCTTATACAAAGAACATTCTGTACTAGTGGGCCAATGACACTAGAGGAAGAGTCTGGAAGTCACCATGATATACAAGGCCAAACACACTACCCAAAGGCTCTGTTACTTTTAACAATAATTATCAAAAATACTTTTACCTCTATGTTGTCTTGAGAACAGGACTTGGTTTTATATACAATTATATACCCAATATCTAGAATATCCAGTGTCTGACACATAGTGTTTCAAGAAATGTTTGTTAGATGAATAAGTGATTTATGCAAGCAGTTGCATACAATGCTGTAGGCCAGTGATGTCCATAAAACTTCATGATTTTGGAAATGATGTATATCTGTGCTACCCAATATGGTACCATTAGCCTTATTTGACTCTTTTATATTAGAAAAGATATTAGTATAACTGATACTATTATAAAGTTCAATTAAATGAACTTTAATTTACTTAATTTTAATTAATTTAAATCTAAATAGTCCCGTCTGACTAGTGGCTACTATTTCAGATAATGCAGCTTTTAGTGCATAGTGATGCTCTATGCAACTTCCTATTCTCCACTCTACAATGCTAGTGAATGATGGACTGAGCCATTCTGCCTCAGCCGAATATGTAAATCTTTTTTCAGGCAGTATTTATTTATTCATTCAGAGAATATTAAATAGAATATATATGTGGTATGATTATGCAGGATTTAGGTATATGACAAATATCTCTCTTTCTAGAGAGAAACTTATGTAGATTTCTCTAATCTATATAGACCAGTTGACATCTATCTATAGATAGACTTCTATCTCAATAGATCTATATAAACAGCCTCCTTTGCCCGAACAGGTTCACTTTCCAAATGATCTTAATTTGGTTAGGATTTTTTGGATATTAGAGTAATCATCATAGACGGTCTTTTTAGCATTCTCAACACATTTGCATTGTAAGAAAAGGGAGAAGAAAGATATGCTCAGACCCATGTAAGAAAATTGTGGTTGTAAGATTTTTAACAAGTGACTTTTTTCCTCTGACTGTTGATTCCATGGCAGTGGTTCTCAGATGGGGGTGATTTAGCCCCACAGACAATGTTTGGCAATATCTGGATACATTTGCTGTTATTATAACTTGGTGGGGGTTACCACTGGCATCTAGTGTATAGAGGTAGGAAATGTTACAAACATTCTACAGTTCACAGGATAGCTGCCACCTTCCCCCCACAACAAAGAATTGTCTCTGACTAATGTCAGCAGGGCAAAAGTTGAGATGTGTAATGCAATATACTGATGATTCAAAGGAAATGAGGTTGAGTTTATTATTATAAATATATTTTAATGTATACAATATAACATTATGTATGTGGACCAAGAAAGACTCTCAGCTGATATAAAACTCAGAAGAAAATCTTAGCACAGCAGTTATTTCATTAGCCAAATTAATCATAACAGGGGGAGCAAAGGTTTAGAAGCACAGAAAAAGTTTGAGTTTTGTTGAATACTAGTCCATAGTCATATATAGTGTCAGGAAATATACATTTAAATACATATGAAAATGACTATTTTGTCATAGAAGTTAAATCTCTCCAAAGATGCTTTCTGGATTATTTGAGTATTCTCCAAAAATACTATAAAGAATGCCAGCCATTTTTAACAGTAAATTTAATATTAGACAATCAGATCTTTTCCAAAATCTTATATCAAATTGGTTATGAATATCTAATTTTATATTGTCTTCTCATGTAAATGATTTATGAATATCTAATTTATATTGGCTTTTTATTCTGTGGGTCCTTTACTTGTTCTGAAGTTGATTGAAAATAAAGCTATTTAGAAAAGAAAATGCAGTAAGATATAATAAAACATAAGTGAAAAGTTAATTTATACCAGGTTTGGAACATCTCTCATTTTTAGAGATGGAAAGGAAATCCTTCTCACAGAGTCCTTTTATCTTCTCATTTCCATCTAACAAAAAGACCAAGAAACTTTCTCTTTATTTTCTAAATACAAAAAAAAAAAAAAAAAGGCATTTTTAGGTAGTGTATCACAGAATCTGTGCTAGGCAGTGTTTTCAGTTTTCCTGTCTGGTACACAGATTTATTTATTGTTCCAAAGCAAATATTAGGTAGTTGTTTAGAGTTTAAAATCTACACTGTCATGTCAATGTTTTTCAAGTCTCAGAGAGAGGTGAATGTGCATGTGAGGACAAATGGGAAAGGGCTGATAGGAGGGCCATCTCTTAAGTCCCAGTTTCATTCCTAGTGCCCCTCCATCATTTGTGTTCACATTGGCCAGAAGTAATTACCTTGATTTGTTGAGTACAGTGAACCTACAGATTCTTAATGAAGATTATTTGGTGAGGAACATGAAAACTGTGGAGTCAGGGAAGGGCAGTGTGCCCTGTCGGGGAAGAAAAAATAAAGCATGCTTAGCCAATTGGTACTTGTCTGATTAAACTGGATTGTTCTCATTTTAAATGAGTAGGAACAGAAAAATGAGCAAGGAGATCATGGGAGACACTTAGCAGCAATGGCAGATCATTGTGGAGTTGATGATATCTTGTATATTCAGATTAGCAAAACATTTCAGATGATGTAAAAGAAAGTCTGCTTTCCTCATGTTTAAGGGGAATGTTGTCCGTTCATGCTTATTTGCATCTTGAACTCGATGACAATATACATAGCAACACATTCTAGCAACGCAATTTGCTAGCGACCACATTAACATTTTGGATGTACAGGTGATTGTTGCATTAGATGTTGGTTTTAGATTTAATCCAGTCCCGATAACAAGTCACTTTGGTGTAAAGTCCAGGCTTGTTTTCTTTTCCACAGTCTATTCCCCAGCTTACTATCCCAATAAGATACCAGTTTCTATCATGTGCTATAACCAGAGGTCCTCCAGAATCACCCTGTAGGAGAAGAAGAAATGTACATTGTCAATGCAATAAATAAAGGGGAGTAAAAAATGAAAGTTTATGAGCCTGTGAATGACTACTAAATTACTATTTTAAATAAAAGTATGTAGGGGTGCCTGGGTGGCTCAGTAGGTTAAGTGTCTGGCTTCAGCTCAGGTAATGATCTCATGGTTTGTGGGTTCGAACCCCATGTCAGGCTCTGTGCTGACAGCTCAGAGCCTGGAGCTTCTTTTGGATTCCGTGTCTCCCTCTCTCTCTGCCCCTCCTCTGCTCATGCTCTCCCTCTCTCTCACGTATAAAATAAAAACATTAAAAAATAAAAAAAATAAAATAAACAAAAGCATATAAAATGAATTCTGTTTTTACTTACCATTGTTATTAATACAATTGAATTTATTGCTTATTACCTGTTTTTATCTTACTACTTCTACTTACCTGTGTTAATATCTTCATCTGGAATAGTGTGAATAAAGCTAATATTTCAGTTTTACCCTTGTATAGTTTTTAGTTTTGCTCTATCTAAACAGGGAGCACAAGCTGAACCTGAGTCCAGGCATACAATAATAGTTACATAACTGATGAACTCAAGGCTCAACTATATGTCACCTCCATGAAGCCTCTTCTGGTAGCTAGATATAGTCACTTGCTATGAATTTGTGTTTTTTTTTTTTACTTTTTAAAATATTTCTTTTTGAGAGAGAGAGAGAGAGAGCGAGCAGTGGAAAGACAGAGAAAGAAGAAGACACAGAATCTGAAGCAGTCTCCAGGCTCTAAGCTGTCAGCACAGAGCCTGATGCAGGGCTCGAACTCACAAACCGTGAGATCATGATATGAGCCAAAGTCAGAGGCTTAACTGACTGAGCAGCCACCCAGGCACCCCATATTTGAATTGCACCTTGTTCCACTCATACCAATTGATAGGAAGGTGTCCTGGAATAGGTGTGTGAAGAGAAGGGTATGCAAAGGGCACTCCAGGCAAATATGCACTATTTATCACTGACAGGCTTTTGTTTCCAAACTAATGTTTAATCCCTAGCCCAAGTGAACTGGTTTGAAGTGTGTGAATCCTGAGGACTTCCCTGATATCTTTAACCGAAGGTTTAGACAGATGATTTTTAAATTTATCTTTTAGCAATAAACCTATATGGAAGCCCATTATAGACTTATTGATTAAGACAAATGATCCTGTTTGAAGCAGGCCTGGGATCCTAGAGTTTTGGCTCTTAGCTCCCTTCCGTTCTCTTCCCATGTAGCCTTTAGGGCTCAGTGGACAGAGTGTGAAAACTCTGGTTACTAAAAGCAATGCTTCTCAGCTCTTTTCCTGTAAGACCACATCCTAATTTAGGTCCTTAGTATTTTACTTTGCTGCTAGCGAAGGAAGCATGGGAACATGGACCAATGGAAAGAGAACATCTTTTACATAGATTTATGTTTCTGCTCAAAAGTCATGTTATCCGGTTGTGTTGTGGACAGCCTTGTTTTTGCTTCTCCTCAGGAAGGAAAGTGAGTGGAAGGAGATCTTGTATTCAGAATATGTAGCCAAATCCTAGGTTTTTGTTCTTTTCGTTACTTGTTTGCTATATTATTAGATTGTAAATTCATTGTGGGTTCAGTGTAGGCTTTTTTTTTAAATGTTTATGTTTCCTTCAGTAATTGCCACATTACCTTGCAATATACAAAACAAATGGAATGAATAAGTGAATGAATATTTATTATATCACATTACAGCCAGGTAGTGGCAGATCAATAGTGGGCCCTTTGCATTTAAGTAAAGCACTCATATGTGTCAAATTCTCAAAACATTTCCTAATCTTTTAAGAATTGCTAAACTATTGGACCCAAGTTAAAATCTTCATTATTTTAGTTACTTATTTTTAGTCTTTTAAGTAGCCTGACTTTAAAACTGATATTTTCCTTAAATGCTTAATCCTAAGATTTTGTATGGTTTAGTGAAATGCTATTTATTTACTTTTTAGATATAATTTGTGAGGCAACACTTTCATATGAATAAGTGTTGATAAATGTATTCTCTTCCTAAATGGTGTGATTCTATATGAATGTGGACTGCTAATGGTCAAAAGGGTTAAGCACTGGTGGGATGATGGCTCTGGCCATGGAGGGATCTTCAGACTCCATTCCATAGTGCCTTACAAGTAGTAGGGGTCAGATACCTAATTGGTTATCATTGAGACTTGAAGCAATGATTGTGTGGCTCCCTGGCTTGGTTTCTACTATCTGCTTCCAGTCTTTTTCTCTAATCAAAGTACTAATTTGCAACTGATGGTCCTTTTTTACATATGGTTCTGGACAATACGAGGGTGTTAAATGAGGAGTATTTTTTAAGGTTCTCCCATTCCCTCTTTTTACACTCTCTTCCCTCCTCGTCAACTTAATTTTATAGTTGTATGAAGTGACATCGGTCTATAGTCAGTGAGGCCACCTCCATTCAACACACTCATTTTTGTGGATTTGAGTCTATTCTTACCTCACAGGCATCTCGCTTTCCTGTCAAGAATCCAGCACATATCATTCCTGATGATACAGCACCACCATATACATGAACTTGATTACATACATCATTACTTATGATCTCTACTTCAACTTGTCGCAGAGTATTGGGAAAAGGGCCTAAAGAAGAAAATAATTAATAGATGAAGAATTTTCACATTGTTGCTTATGATAGTTAATTGTTGTGTTTTATAAAGGATGTACTGGTGATAAGATATATGTCTTAAAGTTGTAGGACTCTGAGCTCGATGACAGTGCTCAGGTTCAAGTTCTATTTCTTGCGTGCCTTCTAGGTGCTAGGTACCATTCTTGGCACATTTACTTCCACTATCTTATTTAATCCTTGCAACAACCAACAAAAGTAGATATGAATATTCTCTTTTTCAGATGAGAAAACCAAAGCTTACCTGGTTATGAGTCTTTCTCTGATCACATAGCTAAATGGAGGATAACATCATATTTAAACCCAGGGCATTTTTCACCACCTGGGAAAATCTGTGATAGTTTACCTTACCTTACCTGGAAATCTGCCACATCACTTTAAAAAACACAGCTATAATGGGAATTGAAAATCCTTCAGGAAGAGCAGTATAGAGTGAGGTTGTATGATCAGAAAGTAATTTTAATACTGAATAAATGGAACCCTACTGCTTCATCAGAAAGACCATATCTACTTTGATAATAGCTCAAATGGCTGTCCACAACTAATTCCAAGGTAAGTAACCAATACCAAGATAAGATTTAAATCTTGTTTTACTAATAATCCACACATTCATTGATTTGTTGTTATATGAAAAGTGCTTTTAATTGTGTATTGTACCGTTTTAGTCATTGTATTCTTCTCATTACCCCTGAGCAGCTTTAATTTTAAAGACTGTATTAGTCCTTCATATAAAGATGGATGCACTGTTTACAAAAGGTTCAAAGACAATTAAAAGGAGGAAGGAGGGCAGTGCTGTCAATCTGACCAACGAATCAGGGTAATTCTGTGCTAAAGACTCTAGGCTTAGCAGTAGCACGTGTGAGTTTGAATACTGCACAATTTATGTGCTATTTAGCCTTGGGCAAGTTATTTAATCTCACTAAGCATCAGTTTACTCGCTAAAAGGAGTAAATGATACCTATCTCACATGTCTGTTGTAAGGGTTAAAAAATAATTAATGTTAGGGTGCTGGGTTGCTCAGTTGGTTAAGTGTTTGACTCTTGATCTCAGCTCAGGGCATGATCTCATGGTTCATGAGTTCGAACCCTGCATCTGGCTAACACTGTCAGTGAGGAGCCTGCTTGGGATTCTCTCTCTTCTTCTCTATCTGTCCCTCTCCCACTTGTGCTCCATCTCTCTCTCTCTCTCTCTCTCTCTCTTAAAATAAATAAGTAAACTTAAAAAAATAATTAATGTAACCAATTATGATAGTGCTTTGTCCCACATTTAGATTTCAGCCAATGGAAGCTATTGGAGTGGATTGTAGAGTATGAAATTATGTATTTAAAACCCTCATGGTACTAAGCTGCACTTCAATGTCAAAGATGGCTAGTGAGTGCTAGAGCTTTTATAAGAGAAGATATAGGTTTCTAGGGATTTTGTCACTAACTGTAAATAAATCTAATTCTCTGTATTAAGCCTAGTAAATTCACTTACCTAGCGTTAACTATCTTGCTGAAAAACTAAGCCTAAATCTTTTATAGTCATTAAAGATTATCTAGGATCTGGTGCATTTCTTCACCATTTTTAAGCACTGGAGGGTCATTATATGACCATTTTCTCTTCATTTCTGATTCTCTTTGAAATGGTCCTAGTGAAAGAATCTGCTCACTATCTATTCTTTATACAGATTTTTAGAACAGGCTAAACTATTTGTGTAGATGCTTCAGCAATATTCAATACTATCTCTTTTGTCCTCTCTAATTGACATTTAAAATTTATAGGTATTCCTAGGTTTTAATCAACTGTATTTAAACTATTTATAATTTCTGTGTGCCTACTTTTATGTGTTATGTTAATTGGCCTAGGATGCCTAGTTTTAAACTTCAAGTGCTTATAATTCCTTAATCTCAACTTTTAAAAAGTCAATTCAAGTGCTTAACAATATAACAAGCTATTTTACATTATCAACTATTCAAGGAAGAAACCATCCAGAATAGAAAGTTTCTATTTTACAAGCTGTCTGGTAACAAGATTTCTAATTAGATATAATTGGAAAAATTTGGGGAAGTAAGAGAAGAAAACCTTAGTCCTTGTCTCAGTTTCAAAATACAGAGAAAACCATAATCAAATATTTAATGCTTAACTTTAGACTGACGTCTTACAAATTTATAACATTATTTCTGGAAAGTATACAACTTGTTAGAGTAGATCAAAGTTTAGTAATCTACACACTATTGGGCATTGAACGATTCATGATGAAGTCCCAAATCACTCCCAAACTACTACTCTGGGAGGGGGTGGTGTTAAGTTTAATTAGGGTCTAGAGGAAGTGTAGTGGTATTGCCCTAGTGCTAGATGCTTTCCATTTCTACTCTAGTCAGTATAGTGGCCTTCTAATCCCAAAGGATTTGATTCCTCTTTGTTCTCATCACCATTGCCTATAGAACAAGGCAGATCCCCCAAGATGAGGAAAAGAACTCTCAGATTATAATGACAGTATAACAACCTGGACCCAACATCAGAATTTTGGAGTTCATATTGAAGGGAAGCAGATTTCTATAAAAATGAAGTGACAGAGACTTAGTACATAAAAGCTATCTTTGGAGCAAGTACATAAATAAGACTATAACTTTTTAACAAGAGACTGGAACAAGAATCAGAAATTCAAAGGCTGCTTAAACTATATGTAAATTGCTCACCTAAGAAAGGTAGAAACAGAGACTCCTATCAAGATCTGAAGATCTATCTTTGCAGTGTATTGTGTGTTATTAAATGTAGTAAAATGTTGTACTTTTGAACTGTATAAATCCTGAGGCTTAAAACCTGCTCCATAGATACATGGATCAGAAAGGTCCCATTTAATAGTTAGCATCAGGCATGACATTTAAATTGTTTACTTAAAAAAATTGCTTAAGTCTGTTTTTGTTTAGTTGTATGACACATTACAGAAATTTATCGTTATTACTGCTCACAAATCACATACTTTAAGATTCATGCAGCCATGGCAGAATCTCTACATGTAAAAGACAGCAACACGGGGCTCCTGGGTGGCTCAGTTGGTTAAGCGTCTAACTTTGGTTCAGGCCATGATCTTACAGTTTGTGGGTTCAAGCCCTGTGTTGGGCTCTGTGCTGTCAGCTGCAAGCCTGGCGTCTGCTTTGGATTCTGCATCTCCCTCTCTCTCTGGCCCTTCCCTGCTCATGCTCTATCTCTCTGTCTCTGTCTCTCTCTTTCGAAAATAAATAAACATTAAAATTTTTTTAATACAAAAAAGAGACAGAAACAAAGAAGTAAATGATATGAAAAAATATGCCTTAATAATTTTTGAAAAGGAAGTTATAACTAGCTGTAAAATTATAACTAAAATAGCCCATAAAGAAAGCATTAAACATAGATACTGTCTAATAGTAATAGCCAAAGTTGCCATAAGTCACCATATCTGGTTTTTTTGTTTGTTGTTTTGTGATATTTTTCATGGGACATCTTGATTTCATCTCTTACATTCAATATTTTGAAATTGTATCTTATTTTATATCTGCATTCAAATGGAAGACAGCTTTGCATTTTTTGCTTAGTTCTTTTTACTGAGATACTCACCATTAGCTTTTAATGCTCCCCATCCAGTGACAAACACTGGACTCTGAGGCAAGACTTCAAAAGTATCATCTGGGAGACAGACTCTGCCCACATCATTGGAAAAGAGGACGGGGGTGGAAAGCTTCACCACAGCAATGTCGTCATCATGCTTATGGGTAGCATAGTTGTTGTGAATGATAATTGATTGTATCTTTCTTCTCATCAGAGGAGGGCTGAGAGTTGTTCCAAAACTAGCCATCCAGAGTTTGGGGTTTTTGTAACTGATCACAGATTAAAAGTATTACAGTTGGTTCATTTCTGATCTAAAGTTGCCCAGGACTCCGAATAAGCATAGGACATAGAGGTGGTAGAAGGGAAAATTGTTTAAGGTGAAGGAATCTACTGCTGAAATCATTGTTGCACTATATACTAACTAACTTGGATGCAAATTTAAAAAATAAATTAAAAAAAAGAAAAAAGTGAAAAGAAAATTGTTTAAGGTGATAGTTGATCGGGGTCTTCCCACTCTACTTGAGGTATCTCCCCCAGGATTGCTCTGCTTCATTTAGGTGATACAAATCCACCCCGCCTCCCCATTCTAAGGTGGCTTACTCCCCTTGAGGGGGAGTTTGTATTTTCTAAAGGAAACAAAATATTATTGCTAGTTTTGATTATGAAAGAAATACAAAGTAGTTGAAAAGCCTATAAATAAATAAAAAATTAGACTTATGTGCCCATATATGTACACATCCATGCACATATATACCCCCATATGCATGCAGTAATATAAATGTATGTATAGCTATTGAGAGAGAAAGAAAGGGAGAAGGGAGGGAGAAGGAGAGGGAGAGGTGTCAACTTGGAGGCACACTTTATATGTTGATTGTTTTGTCATCCTTTATTTTTAGTTAACATTTTACTCAGAATATTTTCCCACTTGATATGAATTTCACTAGATTTACTGTATCTCATTATTATCTCCATGTATCCCATATGTTACATCTTCAAAAAAGATATAATTAAAGTGCAGGACTAAACACATTCATGTAGGATAATCTGATGTAAATTTGTGCATCAGGGTACTATTAGCAGAGTTAAAAAATCCACAATATATCTTAGGAAAACTGGTGAGTGTGCTTAACTTTTGAAGTGTTGTCTTGTTCTTAGTTACATTAGGATTGCTGGGGAATATATTTCCAGTTGCAGCTGAAGATTCTCTAATTTTTCTACTATTCTTTAGTTACTGTCATTTCTTCCTAAGCCTGCTTCACAATGTTGAGTTCCCGTGGGAGGCCTAAGGTGCTCATAAAAGAATGAAAAATTTTTGAGAATTATGAGAGATGAAGGTAAGAAAAGAAGGTGAAATTGGTCATCCTGCTGGTATAGACTGAGGACTTACATGTCAAAGCAGTGAGCAGCAGTCAGGAGCCACTCCTCACTGATCAAAGACGCGCCACAGAAATGGATGCCGTCCATTTGCAGGCTGGCTTGCCATGGCCAATCAGCTCTTTTTGCAGGATAACCTTCAGCAATTCGTTCCATGGATGGAAACTCTCTCCCTCTACCACAACCTGTCAGAAGGAAATAAGATAGTTTTGTTTTGTTTTATTTTTATTTTATTTTATTTTATTGTTTCATTTTAGTTGACACACAATGTTACATTAGCATTAGCTGTACATTATAGAGATTCAACTTCTCTATCATTATGCTGCGCTCGCAACAAGTGTAGCTATAAGATGGTTATTTATAAACAGTGTTTTAAACATGTCAAGGCATGTTTAGCACATAAAGATGGAAACAGTTATAAGTTTGTCTTGCCTTCAAAAAATTAATCAAAATTATGTAATAGAATAATGATCATTCAAATTGAAAAAGGATTAACTTAAAAAATAAACTATTTAATATCCTCCCTAGTGCATTTAAAGCAATTTCAGTTTAAAGTTTGTTTTTTCATATCTTACTAGGTCATTTTCTTATGTGCAACAGTTTACTTCATGATCGTTGACAATTTTGAGTGCACAATGTATGCTACTTATTGCAGAAAAGTACCTCTGGTACATTTAAAATACCTAATATTATAGCCATTACCCAAATGTATCAAAATTCACATATTAAAATTAATGGGTGTTATTTAATTCTAAGCAAAATTTTCTACTTTAACAAAGTGAGCCAAATAAGAATAAATACAATAAAATGATAGGGAATTGTTAAAATAAGTTATCAGGGAAACATTCTGTGAGGAATAGTAAGTTATTTCCAAGGAGCCCATATAGGCATGGCCAATTATTATTAATAATAATTTTTCCTCTTACAGAGTGTTAAATCATGTATCTATTCAGAGATATTTCATACTTTTGGGAAATAGTAAACCTGGGGATAGAGAAACTCTAGCGGTATTTTGAATTTTAGCATTTGATTTACAAACATCACAGGGGTAGTCTCGAACTTACAGCTGTTCAGAATGTGCTCTGCTTGTGCTTCATTCATATCTGGAAAAAGCAAGATGATTTCTCAGCAGTAGAACAATTATAATTTGGAAACACTATGCCTACATGACATGAATATTTCTGGTTGGGATGAGCTGAGTTAGTCAGGACATTCTTTAATTTTAAGGCAATAAAATGAAATCCCACCAGAAGAAGAGACCTGGGTATAAATTAAACCCTTCTTCTAACTCTTTATGGACTCTGGGAAAATCCTGGGTTATGATTTTAAAATCATCTGCATAGAGAAGGATATTATTTTTCTTGAAGGAAGGCTACATCTAATTAATTTAGCCATAGTAATTTATTAAAATGCAAGTCAAACAGAAGAGGGTCTAGGACTACTTTTACATGTGTACTGTTATATGGTGGGCACCATTTCCTTCTGTCCTCATTCACACATTAGTGATATGGTAAAGGCACTCAAAGCATCTTAGATGCCTGACATCTCCACAGAGTCTCCCAGTAGAATAAAGGTCCACCAGTGTACTAATGAATCTTCAAAATATGTTAGTCATTTTATCATAAAGTAAAATAGAAGAAATCATGATCAGTGACTGCTCCCCGAAATTATATGAATTGTTCCTCATGCCAGATAATATAATGAATAATCCAGATCCACAGTTTTGTTAAGTTGAAAACTAGTGTGGAGTTCTGGTAAGCCTGAAAAATTAATGCATCTTTCAGACTCTAAACTCAGATTGAGTTCATCAGCAGGGAACTAAGCTTATGTTTATTACTGTTTATTAGAATGAATCCCTTTGAATTAGTTTTGCTAATAATTCTCTAGTGGCTTCCCTGATCTTTATAACTGAAACTTCCTACCTGGATCTGCATGACATGGTCCCTATTTACGTCTTTGTTGTCATGTTGAACTGTTCTTGCTTTTAGCCATGACTCAGTGGTCACCCTGGCCGTTCTGTTTCTTGGCTGTGCCAAGGTGTTCATACAGTCTTTATTCTAGTTTTCCCCTGCCAGAAATGCTCTTCCCTTGGCCATTTTTATGGTTGGTTCCCTATTGTCATTCAGAAATTAAAGTCTTCTCCTCAGACAGGCTTTCCATGACAAATCAAAGCAACCTCCCATTCTCTATTCTCTTTATTGAATATGAAAATTCAAATTATTTGATATAACTTTTGTTTACTTATTTTTTAGTGGGCCATTGTCTTTCTTATTCCAATTACGATGTTCTATGAGGAGAGGTAATTTCCTGACACAAATAGGTTCTTAATAAATACTTGCTAAATGAATAATGAGCAGTTATGATAACTAGTAATTTACTGAGTCCTATCTACTAGGGAGTATGACAAACATTGCTTATATCCTCCCAATAGCAGTACGAGGCAAAAGTATTAAGGATATAATTTAAATACTTCTTCAGGTATAAAGCTTGTTCTACAACCATTTCACTGTAAGGTCAATTATAGTCTAGTGTCACCTTCTGTAGGAATGGAACAATGAGAGGAGTGGAATTATGGTCAATTCATGAGTAACTAGTCTGGGCTTATTTCTATCTGCGGCAACTACTGAGGGACTTCAGAGAAGACATGAAATCTCCTAGGTGAACGTTACCCAGCAGATGTGCTCCACCTGCAGGACAAAAGTTGAATAGCTCCAATTTTGGAACAAGACTGTAGACTCCCTTTTCTCAGCCCTTCTCCTATAACTAAATACAACTAAATATCCTGAAAATCACCTAGCAGATAACAGTAAAATAACTCTTAAAGCTGGAAGGAGGAAGGCAAAATGGCTAGAGACTACAGTATTTGAAGGACAGTGTGATGAGCTTCCTAGTTTTGTTTTCATCTCACCTACATTTGGACTGGGGACCAAGAAAGGCCTGCAATCTGAAACCATCCATAGGCATAGACAAAAAAATCCTAAGAAAAGTCTGCTCTCTCCGTCCAAATACTGGGAAAGAAGAAGCACAACAGAGGCCTAGTGAGGAGCCCAAATCTCCTGTTTCACAACACAGGGCTGGCTATCTATTTTACTAGCAGCAGTGACAGTAATAAGCCCTTGACCATCCCAAACCCCACTTCCCAATCAGGGCACCAGCTTGCAGACTGACACCCACAGGGACAGCATCAACCTTTATCTCCCCTGTGACATAAGTAGGTTCAAGCCCACCACACCCCTACACGGAGAGGATGGCCAAGGGATACAAGGCAGCTGAGAGAAGCCTGTTTTATTCCCATATATGTTGCTGGCAGCAGGAATTGAGAGGATGTTCCAGAAGACTAGAATAAACACTGCAAGGACTCTGCAAACTAAGTTGTTATTGAAACCACAAAAGTTGGTGAGAATCTATACTCCAAACCTAAACAAGTTGGCTATCTGCCAAAATAAAAGAATTAAATAGGATCAAGAGTCTCCTAACATAAACTGAAATGTTCAGAATACAAACAAGTTACTTGCCATACTGAAACCCAGGAAAACCACACTCTGCATGAGAAAAGAATATCAACAAATACTAATACTGAGATGAATAAGAAGTTGGAAGTATCTGATACGGATTTTAAAGCAGATGCCAGAAAAGTAATTCAGCAGTCAATTACAAATTCTTTTGAAACAAGTGAAGAAATGGAAAATCTGAGCGAAGAAATAGAAATTACAAAAACCAATTGCAAAATTATAGGACTGAAAAGTATAAGTAATAATTATTATTATATTTATACTATTATATTTATATATAATATTATATAATATGTAAATATTATTTACAATAATATTCATATTATTATATTTATTATTAATTATTATTGTTATTAACCCTGCTGGGTGGTCTTAATAATGGAGAGTGGACATGGGGGATAGAGTCAGTAAACTTGAATTAAATTAAATAGTGTTTACTCAGAAGAACAGAGAGAAAAGAGACTGAAAAAAAATTAAGAAAACATCTGAGATCTGTGGGATGATAACAAAAGATTTAACATTCATATTATCAGAGTTCCAGAAGGAGAAGAAAAAGAGTGTGAGACTGAAAAAGGATTGAAGGAAACAATGGTTGAAGACTTCTCAAATTTGGCTAAAGACAGAGATCCGCAGATTCAAGAAGGTGAGAAAATCTCAAATAGGAAAGACTCAAGTCCACACCAAGATCCATTATAATTAAGTTAATAAAAACTAAAGACAATGAAAAATTCTTAAAAATGGAAAAATGATATATTACCTATAAAGTAACACCAATTCAAATAACAGCAGTTTTCTCATTTGAAACCGTGGAAGACAAAAGAAAGTGGCATAGCATTTTTCAAGCTCTGAAAGAAAAAACTATTAACCACGAATCCTATATCCGCTGAAACTGTATTTAGAAATGAAGAGGAGATGAGTATTCTAGGATGAAGAGAAATTAAAAGAATTTGTTTCTAACAGACCTACTCTTGGAAAAGGGCTAAAGGAAGCTTTCCAAACAAAAAGCAACTGATAATAGAAGGCTAGCACCTTCAGAAAGGAAAGGAAGAGACAGAATGTGTAAACACAGAAATAAACATAATACACTATTTTTCACTTCATGAGTTTCTTTAAACATATTTTATGGCCAAAGGAAAAGATGTGACACCATCTCATGTGCTGAATGTATACAGAAGAAATACTTAAGAAAAATATATCTAAAAAATGGGGAGGGCACAGGCCACATGGAGGTAAAGTTTTTATACTTCATTTGAAATGTTGACATCAGTAGGTTGTGGCTAGTTACATGTGTGCATATTAATACATAAAGCAACCACTAGGACAATTATACATAGTGATAAACTTAAAAACATTACAAATAATCAAAATGGAACTCTAAAAAAATATTGATGTTACCCACAGGGAGGGAGAAAACAAGCAACAGAGACATAAGGCACAGCACAAATAGAAAGCATTTGTAATAAAATGAGAGACTTAAGCTCTAACATATCAATAATTACTTTAATGTGTAAATAGTTTAAATACATCAATTAAAAGAGAATGGCAGAGTATAATTAAGAAATGGCTCAACTATTTTCTTTTTACACTGAAATATCTAAATTGAAAATAAAAGGTTGAAAAAGATATATCACACAAATATGAATCCAAAAAAAACAGTAGTGGCTTTATTAATTTCAGATAAAGTGGACTTCAGAGAAGAGAAAAATTACTGGGAACATAGAGGGACATTACATAATGATAAAAGGATCAGTTTACGAAGAATATGTAGCAACTTTGTGTGTTTACAAATAGCAGAGCTTCAAAATACATCAAGCAATAACCGAAAGAGCTGGAAGAAGGAATAGACAAATTCACAATTATAGTTGGGACTTCACCATCCTCTAATATCAACAATTGACAGGATTACTAGCCAGAAAATCAGCAAGGGTATGGAATTAAACAACATCAACAACAAGACCTAATTGACATTTATAAAAAACTCCATTCAGCAATAACAGAAGGCACATTCCTTGCAAGCAGCCATGGGATGTTCATTAAACTGGACCATATCCAGTATCATAATCTTCTGCATATTAAAAGAATTGAGATCAGATTATGTTCTCTGTTCATGGTGGGGTCAAATTAGAAACCAATAACAGAAAGGCAATGAGAAAATCTCCAAACACGGGATTAAACAGCAGACTACTAAGTAATATGGTCCAAGAAGTCCCAAAGAAAATAAAAACATTACATAGAACTGAGGGAATATGAAAATACAACATACCAAGTATCGTGGGATGCAGATAAAGCATTACAGAGAGGAAAGTTATAGTACTAAATGCTTATGTTAGAAAAGAGAAATAATCTCAAATCAACACTCTGAGTTCCTAACTCAAAAAAAATAGAAAAAGAAGAGCAAAGTAGGCCTAAAGTAAGGTAGAAGAAGGAAATAGTGAAGAAAAAAAATCAATCAAGATCAGAATTTCAATCAAGAGTTAAAACAGAAGAATAATATAAAAAAATCATTGAAACAGAAAACACTGGTTGTAAGAAAAAAAATCAATCGAATTGATAAGCTTCTAGAAGATTGATAAAGATAAAAATAAAGAAGACAAAAATCACCAATATCAGCAATTAAATGAGGGGATATCACAAAAGAGCCTGCAGCCCTTATAAGTTAATTAAGGAATACTTTGAACAACCTTACATTCATAAGTTTGATAATTTAAAAGAAAAGGATGAATTCCTTGAAAACCATAAACTACTAAAATTCATCAAAGATGGTATGGATAACCTGAACAGTCCTACTGTTAAAGAAACTGAATTTGTAATAAAAGATTAGAAAAGAATCCTTAGGCCCAGATGGCTTCACTGGAGATTTTGGCAAAACATTCAAAGAATTAACACCACTTTTACACAATTCCTTCTAGAAACTATAAGAAATGAGAACATTTCCTAATTTATTTGATATAGCCAGTATTATCCTAATACTGGAACTAGATAAGAAAAGAAAGCACACTAATATCTGTCATGAATTTAGATGCAAAATTCTCAGCAAAATTTTAACCAATTGAATCCAGCAATGTATGTAAAGAATAATATGGAGTGATGAAGTGGGTTTATTCCAGGTACGTAAGGATAGTTCAATATTTGTAAATCAATTAATGCAATCTTCCATACCAACAGACTACAGAACAAAATTATATGATTATGTCAATTGATCTAGAAGATATATTCAACAAAATTTGGCACCTGTCACACCACCACACCCATCTATCATAGTCACAATAAAAACATTTGAAAATAACAAGTGTTGATGAAGATTGGGAAATATTAGAACCTTTATACATTGTGGTGAGAATGTAAAATGATGCAGCCACTGTGGAAAACAGTTTACAGTTCCCTAACAAGTCAAACATAGAGTTACCATATTGCCCAGAAATTCCACTCCTAGGTATATATCCAACAGTATTGAAAACTGATATTCAAATACTATACACCAATATTTATAGCAGTACTATTCACAATAGCCAAACAATGGAAACAGCACAAATGTCCATCAACTGATGAATAGGTAAACAAAATATAATATATCTATAAAGTAAAATATTATTCAGCCATAAAAAGAAATGAAGTATTGATACATCCTAAAACATGGATGAACTCTGAAAATATTATGCTAAGTGAAATAAGCCAGACACAAAAGTAACATATTATATGGACTCATCTATATGAAAAATCCTGAATAAGTAAATCCATAAATACAGAAAATTAACTAGTGGTTGTCAGGGGCTGGGGGAAGGGAAAATGAGTGCTTAATTGGTTTAGGATTTCCTTTGAGGTCAGGAAAATGTCTTGAAACTAGGTAGAGATAATGGTTGCACGATATTATCAACTTAATGCTACTAAATTGTACACTTTAAAATGGCTAATGGTTAATTTTATGTTACATAAATTTTATCTCAAAAAACCACACCCATTTATGATAAAAACTCTTGGTCCATTAAGAGGTATTTTCTCAACTTCTTTGATGAACATTTACAAAAAACCTATTTCTAACATCATACTTAAAGGTGAAAGATTGAATATTTTCCCTCTATGATAGGAAATAAGGCAAGAATAGCCACTATCATCACTCTTATGTAACATAGTACTGGAAGGTCTAGCCACTGAATAAGATAAGAAAAACAAATAAAAGGCATACGCATTGGATAGAAAAAAAGAAAACTCTATTTAAAGATGACATAATTGTGTACATAGAAGACTCCAAGGAATCTACCAAAAAAAAAAAAAAAAAAACACCCACAACAGCCTAGAATTAACAAGTGAATTTAGTAATGTTGCAAAGTACAATATCAATACTCAAAAATCAATTGTATTTTTATATGCTGACAATAAGCAAGTAGAAATCAAAATATAAAAACATGTTTACAGTTTCTCCAAAGAAAATGAAATATTCAGTTATAAATGTAACAAAAATGTACAGGATTTGTATGCTGAAAGTTAGAAAATGCTGATACTCGGGGCGCCTGGGTGGCGCAGTCGGTTAAGCGTCCGACTTCAGCCAGGTCACGATCTCGCGGTCCGGGAGTTCGAGCCCCGCGTCAGGCTCTGGGCTGATGGCTCAGAGCCTGGAGCCTGTTTCTGATTCTGTGTCTCCCTCTCTCTCTGCCCCTCCCCCGTTCATGCTCTGTCTCTCTCTGTCCCAAAAATAAATAAACGTTGAAAAAAAAAATTTAAAAAGAAAATGCTGATACTCAACATAGTAAAAGAGGTCGATTTGCCCCTAATAGATCTATAGGTCTAGCAAAATTTCTATCAAAATCTGTTAGGGTTTTTTTTTTTTTTTGTAGATATATATAAGATTATTCTAAAATTTACTTAAGACCTAAAGTATTTAAAATAATATTGATAAAGAATAATAAAGTGGGAGAATCATCCTTCCCAATGCTAAGCTTGCTATAGAGCTGCAGCATTCAAGAGAGTATGATCCTAGTGGAAGGATAAATCAATGGAATAGAACGAGAACCCAAAAATAGATCCCCACAAAAATGCCCAATTAATTTTTGATAAAGGAGTCAATGTAATTCAGTGAAAGGTGGGCAGCAAAAAAAACCTCACAGCTTACACAAAAATGAGCTCAAAATGGATCATAGACTTTAATATAAGATATAATGTAATGTGAAGCCTTCAAATTTTATAGAGATATGTATAAAATGTTAAAAAGTATAAGTGTAAAATTACAAAATTTATAGAAAAGAACATAGGAAATAATTGTCAGAGACCCAGGACTAGGGGAAGATTTCTTACCAACAACATAATCCATAAAATGAAAGTTTGGTTGGTTGAATCTCATCAAATGTAAAACATTTCCTATCTGTTTATGGGATGAAAAAGCAAATGTCAGAGTAGTAGGAATTATTTACAAATTACATATCTGGCAAAGACCTTGCATCTAGAATACATTAAAACCTTGCAAAATTTGATATTTAAAAAATACAAATCAACTCAATTAGAAAAAACTTGCACATTTTGCCAAAGAGGATGTATAGATGACAAGCAATTAAAAGGATTTTTGCTATTATTAGCTATTGGAGAAAATAAAATTAAAGCCATAATAAGATATCACTATACACCTATCAGAAAGGCCAACATGAAAAATAGTGATAACACCAAATTCTGGCAAAGATTCAGAGAAACTGGGTCACTTATACATTGCCAATGGGAATGCAAAATGTACAGCCACTCTGGAAAGTAGTTTTGTAGTTCCTTTCAAAACTCAAAATGTTTTTATAAACCAAAAAAATATACTCTTGGATGTATCCCAGAAAAATGGAGACTTATTCTTATAGGAACATATATACCAATGTTCATAGCAGTTTCATTGTAATAGCCAAAATCTTGAAACTACCCGAATGTTAGTCAATGGATGAGTGGTTAAACAAACTGTGGAATACAATGGAATACTACTCAACAATGAAGGAACAAATGATTGATACACACATCAACATGGATGAACCTCAAGAAAATTACACTGAGTAGAAAAGGTCAGGTTCAAAATGATACAAAATGTATGGTTTATGTGACATTCATGAAATAATTATAGAGATGGAGAATAGATTAGTGGTTGCCAGAGGCTAGGGATGGGTGGAAGAGATGGGTATAGTTATATCTGTGTCCAGATAACACAAGGACAACGCAATAAGGTACAGTTGAATATATTGATGGTGGTAGTGGTTATGCAAGGCTACATATGTGATAAAATGGCATAGAGCTGCACCTACACATACACACACACACACATACACACACAAATGAGTCCATATATAACTATGATACCTGAATAAGCTCTATGGGTTTTATCTATGCCAATTTCTTGCCTTTGATGTTGTGCTATAGTTGTATAAGATGTTAACTTTACCAAAGGCTGGGGGAAGGGCACAAGAGCATGAGATTTCCCTATAAATTGCTTTGCAACCTCCTGTGAATCTATACTTATTTCAAAATATTTTTAAAAGTCAAGCATCCCAGTGGAAAGTCTGAATTACTTTTCTATTCTTCTTATAGAATATTAAAAACATTGTCATTTGAAGAAGTAATCAGAGAATAAATATGCAGTCAAAAAAATGTAAAGGGATAACAGTGAGGTATTACAGAGGCATACCAAGAAACTAATTAATAAAAATAATGTCCTTTTTTTCTGGATTCTATATGTAGTATATTAGCTTTTTAAAACTTGTGATTTGTGATTTCTTTTTTTTTTTTAATTTTTTTTTCAACGTTTATTTATTTTTGGGACAGAGAGAGACAGAGCATGAACAGGGGAGGGCCAGAGAGAGAGGGAGACACAGAATGGGAAACAGGCTCCAGGCTCTGAGCCATCAGCCCAGAGCCCGACGCGGGGCTCGAACTCACGGACTGCGAGATCGTGACCTGGCTGAAGTCGGACGCTTAACTGACTGCGCCACCCAGGCGCCCCTGATTTCTTTCTTATTCTAACTAAATATTCACTTTCCTACCTAAAATAAAATTTATTTCAATAGTGGGTGAGATATTGGATCTGGTTAAAAAAAATAATATAGTGTTTGATTAGAAACAAGGCATGAAAGGGGTTAAATGAAATATTACTGATAAATCTTCTGGTTAACTTATTATTATGCTAAATAAAACTGCTATGAAATAAATACTAAATTTAGAAGGGAAAAGCCCTACTGGCTGAAAAAACTAAGACCAGAAAACGATTTTAAAATGTTAAAAAATTTTAAATTACACTAGTATGAATGAATAAAAGTGATATCACATGCTATTTGGCTTTGATCTGAGATAATTCACAGAGGCAAAGTTTATGCATTTTAAAAGCAAGCAAAAAAAACCCATAACTGACCTAAATGATTAAAAAAAAAAAAAAAAAAAGACTACCACTTACATCCTCTCCTAGAGTGTGAGGAGCATCAGATTATGCTAGTCCAAAATATGTCACTTTGGTATATGAGTAATTTTGAATCAAAGGTAAGTGAGAAAAAGCAGATACAAGAAATTCCTCTTGCCCTTCCTCTATTTGCCTAAAGGCAGGACGTAAATTTACAAAGATGTCCCTCTTCTTCTCTCTACCAGGAAGGAGAAAGGTTAATTCCTAGAGATAATTTTAGACCCTATCAGCCTGGAGAAGGCACCAGAAGAATCTTTATAACACTTTTACTAACTAGCCCTTATCTCTGTCCTTGAAAGCCTAAAACTACTCTCCTTTGTTCTCTCATTTCTTCACAAATTTGTTCCTTGATGAAGATGCTATAAAAGCCAAATTCTAAGCCACCTCTTTGAGTTACTCATTTTCCCCTACTTATCTTCCATGTATACATCATGCTAATAAACTTTTGTTTCTTTTTTCTTGTTAATCATCTTTTATTACAGTAGTCTTTTATTATAATCAAGAACTCAGAAGTATGAACGGAAAATTATTTTTCCTCCCTACAAGTAAATTCCATGAATTTTTCTTTATATTGTATATATTTATATGATGAAAAGAAACAGAAATAGAGGCATAATTAGGGATCATAAAAGAACTAATAATTTCATGAAAGGTTTAGAGTAAAATCAGTGACTAAAAGTACACTTTCTTGAGACACTGGCAATATTAGCTAATTCTGTCTTCCAACTAATTGTTTTCCCCTTCCTCCCTCCCTCCCTTCATTCCTTCCTTCCTTTCTTCCTTTCTTCCCTTCCTTTCCCTTCCTTTCCTTTCCTTTCCTTTCCTTTCCTTTCCTTTCCTTTCCTTTCCTTTCCGTTTCTTTCCTTTCCTTTTCTTTCTTCTTTCCTTTTTCCCCCAAAATCTAGTCACTAGAATCACTGGAGAGTATTCTGACTTGTATAAAATGAGAAGAAATTTTCATAAAGCTATAAATTTTAGAAAAAAATTCACCAAATTATGCATGAACACTTTAAATTCTGCAATTTTTAAAAATGAGATATACATAGATAACTATTTATCAAACTTGTACTTTATTAACTCTGAAAGCTACACTCAAAGCTTCCCCTTGAGCTTTATTGTGATCCTGTATAAATTACTTTTATAAAATTAAACCTAATATATTTCTGCATTGTTTTTTCTTTGTTGGACTCAAGATATTAGCCAACTAACTCTTCTAATATTTGTGTTTGGGGCCTATGTGTGTGTTTTAGCTTTCCAGGTACCCTTTTCAAGAGATAAGTTAATTCCCCAACTTCCTAGGATCAGTGTTGCTAAAGATACCTGAGAAAGTCCATAAAATAATACATTACATTAATATGTTTATACTTTTCAAAGCATTTTAAAGTTTTTCCAAAGGATAAATTTCACAGTTGCTACTATTTTCATTTTGCAAAATAGGAACTGAGACCATTTTAGCAACTTACCCAAGGCTGCACTACCATGGTTATCGCTGGGACACAGGTCTCCTGACTTCTAGTCTAAGGTTCTTCCCACTACCACCTGCAGTGTCTCCTAGAATACATTCCATGCATTTTTCTTTTTACTATATATACTGAAATGATTTCTCTCACCCTATGAAACTCAGCTTTTGTTTTTAAAATTTTTCTGTATTTTCATGCAGTGCTAAAAGTCTATATGGAACAAGGAATGATTCCAGTTTCCTCAGTGTTCTGTGGTGATTGTTGATTTTAAGACTGCTTATGTTTCATGCTCACTTTCAGGAGATTGAGTTCGTTTACACAGTTAAAGATAGAACATTTTACAAATCCCAACGTCCTGCCCTGTGCTGAGTTCTGTGCTAATCTTGGGTATGTGGTTGTAACTACAGAAGACACATTTCTAATATTCAAGAATGTCAGTCTTTTGCAAAGATAGATGAAATAAAATATGTGCAAATTAATTTCTAAGCACCCTCGGTAAACACAGAAGTCTCAGGATGAATGATGAATCTGAGAAGAGTTTTGCATGGGAATGAAGATTGTCTTAAAAGTAACTTGCTTTGATAGGCAACTGAAGATCTGGTGATGGATGGTTCACCAGGAGATCCCTGAATAGACCAATCCCCATCCTGATCCAGCAACACTGTGAAGGGCCTAAGTGCCCTAACACCACAAAGTGGGAGTCGGGGTGGGCAGATAGATCCAGAAATGATGGAATTTAAATTTCTAACATTTGGCTTCATGGGAGCTCAAGATTAAATCACATTTTTTAAAAAGTCAAAATTTCACATGTACCTATATCCTTAATAAAATGTTTTCTGCAGGAAGTCTTGTCTCTGCTGTCTAAAGCCCAGCACATTGGATTCAGTCTACTCTGTTCTATGTGCATGATAGATACACAGAACTGAATGTTGGCCATTACTCACAGAGACTCAGAGTTCTTCAAGCTATTTTTTTTCTTTCTGGCTTTTGGGAAACCAAATGCAAGTTTCTCTTCTGTTAGTTTATTACAATGTATCTGCTCTAGTGCTCTGGACAGTTTGGTCCAGAGTTTGGGGGGGGGGGTAACCAAGGGAATACTTATTAGTAACTTAATTATCTGTCAGCCTTAGAGTCTCATATCATAGCTTACATAAGTTCTTGTAAATATGACAACTTCAAAGTTAATATATATGAGGCTAACAATAGCCTTGGAATTATAATGAGCTTTGTTTAGTCTCATACCCCAAACATTTATCACCTAGTTCCTTATGCCTGTGTTGCAAATGATACGGTGCCTTTATGCCAGAGGCAGGTATCATCAGGGTCTGACATTTTTCTTATTCTGTTTCCTCTATGGCCCTAGACCAGTCCTATCCTGCATGCTGTAGGAAGGCTTATTGTAGTGTCAGAAAAAGAGCCAGGTCTCCTTTCACAGGAGCCCAAATTATGTTTGTGTTCCACATATCATGATTTCTGTCTTCATACCACTCTTACATTCTGGATTCAGATTGAAGAAAATATTACAACAGAAAGAGCCAGGCACTATAGATTACTGTATCAGTAGCAGAATGCAGGTTTTTATCTCATACATGCTTAATTAATTCAAACAATTCCACCAAGAACTTTAAAAAAATTATATTTGGGTTAAAGTATAATTTGTTTCATAATTATTTCTATACTAACCAAAGGAAGATAATATTTGGTGTCGATTGTGTGGGGATTTGTTTATTATTAAGTAAAGGAGAGATTTAAAAATGAAAAGTGGTTTCATTTTATGGTGAAATAAACTTTTCTCTGTAGTTGAGAATATTGCTAAAATGATAAACTCTAACAAGGGAAGGAAAATGATATTTCTTGCCTCTAAGATGAGGTAATGAAGTATCGGTCTTCAAGAAGCTGTCATTTAATATCAGCTTCTGATGCAAAATGTTGTCAGCTTGCCTTTTTATTGTGTCTGCATTGTTAGAAACAAACTGAAATTTAAGCAATACATCTGTTTTCAAACCATCATTACTTGACCTGAAAAAGAAAAACACCACAATGAGTAAAGTCATAGCCATAGTTGTGATTATTTTATACCTTAGTATTTAAATATTAGTTACATCTTCAAGAAAATCAACATAAATATTTTATGTATTTTATTGTCATGGATTTTTCCTCCTTCCTGTGTCATATAGGTGTTAATACCTGAATTATTCCCTCCTTGTGTAACTTGATCATATTCAGAGAAAGCTGAGTATCTGAGAGTTCTACATTTTTTTTTTCTGGAAAAATACATCAAAAAACACTTGTTAAATCCATCAACTTTGTGTATGTTTTCTTGATTTTTAAAAATTCACAATATCTATTTATTGTTAAAAAATAAAGCAAGCAAAACTGAGAAGAGTATTTAAGGATTATAAGAATCTTTAACTAAAATGCAAGTCTTTAAGAGGACAACCAGTAGAATATATTGTATCAATACCCAAACTAAGAAATTCTCTCCCTATAGGTACTCTATACAGAAAGAATAACAATTAAATGTAATAATATTAAAAAATTTGTGCTCTTGTTAAATCTGAGATTTTTAGATCCTGTCCACAAATGGAACAATTGAAAAATAACTAAATAATACAAATTGTCTTTTCATTATAAAAATTAATTAGTTGTGATTACCTGAGAGTGACAACATGAGACTTGATGTAATAATGATTTAAACTGGATCTTCGAAATATCTGATCTATCTGAAAAAAGAAAAAAAAAACAACAGTAAAGAACTTTTAAAATATGAATTCACACATTTCAATATATCACAAAAATGCCTGTGTAAAATCTGCAGTTATAGCATTTACTTCTAAGTTTGCAACTATCCTCAGAAAGCTCATTTGGGCACAATCCTGGTGTCATAAAGGTCATCCTTATAAGTGGATGCTGATTTTTGAACAATTTGTCACATGATCCAGGATGGCTGATATAAAGAGTTGAATTAAGCTAGATATTTCAGTAGCCAATATAAAATATACATAGGGATGGAGGTGCTGAGACTGAATTTCTTTGAAAATTTGATGTGTATAGTCATTATCATTAAAGCTCAGCTATCATCATTGATTGAAGAATCAGTTTTGTAGGCTTTGGTGAAATTTTTAGGCCATGTTTTGATCCTGTGGCAAATGGAGGAGAGGTGCAGGATGTGTATTTATCAGGTACTTCCTAAAAAAATATATTCATCAAGAAAAAATGCATGAAATAATTACTTAGAAAAGACAAGACTATATATGCCATTTGTATGTCATTTTAGACTTTTCTCTGTGGGATAATTTCTCTGTACTATAAATTCCTAGAATAAATTATTTCTTACTAAAACCACAGCTTGTTAAAGAATCTATGCTTTTACAAACCTGTTTATTATCATTAACTTGTCAAGTTGGCTTCTTGAAAAAAAGACTGATCATATGCCAAACCTTAAGTGAACTTGAGTCTCAATAATCAGTTTCCCAAATCAAAGGTGAAGAGCTGCAAATATTGAAACTGGGTCTGTGTTGAACAAATGCTTTTCATGCAGTTAATTTGATTTATCAGTTCTTTTCTGGCGAAGTGCCATGCCATATCATATTGGATGATTTAGTGAGCATGTTTATTGAGAAATCAATAGCAAAAAAATGAATGACCATGTGTCTTCCTTCTAACTGATTATAAAGGGAAAATTGGTTTTTAAGGAAATATTTTTATAGCATACATACATTTATAGCATACATACATTTGGATTTTAAGGAAATATCTTTATAGCATACATACATTATTTGAGAAAACAAATACATATTCATTGTAAAAAGTTATAAAAAGCAAGCAATACAGCAAAAAGCATTAAAATAATTTCTAAGTCACCATATAGAGAACCTGCTATTCATATTTTTGGTTATGTACTTCCAGATTTTCTACATACATTAATATGTCTTTATATATGATACTTACATATCTTATATATAATCATAAATTTTCTGCTTGCCTCCTTCCATTCTCTTTCCAATTTCATTATTTTTTCTTGTTTCTTTTGAAATCACTGCTTTGTGAACCATGTATTACCCATGGTAATTGAACATATAAACAATTTAGATTATTGAACTCCACAAAAAGTTTCTAAAATTCATTTTAGGCACTGTTTTTAATAATTTCTTTTAGGAAAATATTTCCTAGAACT
Organism: Lynx rufus; assembly: GCF_022079265.1. Taxonomy (NCBI): domain Eukaryota; kingdom Metazoa; phylum Chordata; class Mammalia; order Carnivora; family Felidae; genus Lynx; species Lynx rufus. Next base: position 52,624,660 of record NW_025814845.1, read on the forward strand.
GTAACTCATAGTCTAAATCAGGGGTCAGCAAATTACAGCCTGTAGGAAAAATCTAGACAACCATCTAAGAATGGTCTTCCCATTTTTTGAATAGTTGAAAAAAATCAGAAGAAGAATATTTTGTGACATCTAACAATTTAACAAAATTCCACTTTAAGTGTCCATAAAGAAGTATTACTGGACCATAGCCATACTTATTTGTTGTATTATCTTATGGCTGCTTTTGCACTCCAGTGACAGATTTGAATAGTTGCCAAGAGACCACGTAGCCTGCAAAATTGAAAATATTTACTATCTGGTAACTTACAGAAAAAAATTGCCAACTTCTGGTCTAAATTACTGTACTTCCCTTAATTATGTTGTCTCCATTCATATTCTAGAGGAGAGGGCCAATTCTAGTGCGTTATTTACTAGTCATCTCCTTGAAGTGTATTTTTATAGTCCTACCACATGACAGGCACTGTTCTAGGCACCAGAAATATAAGAATTAGTAGACTTAGCCCCTCACAAATTCAGAAGGACAAAGCCATACAAAATAATAAGGTTGTAACAAGGTGGTAAGCGCTTTAGCAGAGGTGTATAAAAAGTTCTGTGAGAGCACAGGAAACAGATGCTAACATTTATTTGGACATAACTTTTCATACTTTTTATTCACAACATAAACCAGTCTTCAGAATAACTGAGGGAGGTAGGTGAAATTATACCTGTTTTGTAGTTAAAACTTTGACGGGTCAAGGAGCTTTATCAAAGCTGATAGGCTGTCAAAAATTAAAATTTGGATATGAATATGGATGTCCTGACTTCAATGCTTAGACTGTAATTTAATATTTTGCTTCCTATAACAAAATATACCCTGCCCTGATTATTTTTTCTTAATCAAAATTTCCTTATGATGTGTTTTTGGAAAGACATGTCAATCCCACTCAGTTGTAACCTTCAACTCATTTCATCAGTTTTTACTTTTGGTTGAGGAAATGAAGAAAGAAATATGTCTAAAGCTGGCAAAATGATCTATCATCTTTGGTCAATGCTAGGCACAATAGAAGCTGTGTACACAACTGAAGTCTTCAGTGGAAGAACTGGTCTGTATGTTTCTGTGGTGTATTTTCAGGAATAAATGTTTAGTATAACTTGCCTGGTGGGAAATGTACGAGGCTCATAAATACATTAGGTGGTTAAAAATTGATACATGGTAATGTTTGTGTCTGAATGATTGAGTTATGTTTCCAGATAACTCTAATAATTTCATTTTTTATGTTTGAGCTATTTAATTTTTCTGTTGGGCTTCTATTATTTAGTCTTTGATGCAATTATTCTTTGTCCAGGGTATTTTTCCAATTTTCCTGTGAAAATGTCGGTTAGAGTTGCCAGAGTCAGCAAACTAAAATGTGGTTACATTTCAATTTAAGGAATAGGCATGTTTAAAATATTGAATGAAATATATTTTCAGGAGGATATGAAATTAAAATTTAACTGAGCATTCTGTATTTTATCTGGCAATCCCAGTATAGGTTCAATCATCTCTTAACTTTATTTTAACCTTTTCACAATAGTATTATTGGTAGAAATGATGCCAGACTTACCTCATTATTGACTTTTTGTTTCAGGTCTGTTCTAATTTTTGAGTGCTCAAGTGAAAATTCAGGATTATATTCAATACTGGGGATCTGGAAGGAGGTTTGGTAATAGTAATATTTCTGATCTGGAAGGGAGAACAAAAATGGACATTTTTGCTTTAGTTCATTGAGTTGTATAAATATCAGAAGTAGGGGGGATAACATAGAAAAAAATCCTATAATTGATGAACTATTGGGAATTAAAAATTCAATAGCTGTGGCCAAAACCTCTCTCTAACCTTTTCTTTTCTTTCTTTTTTTTTTTTGAAGTAAAATTGGCATATAATATTATATTAGTTTCAGGTGTACAAGATGATAATTTGATATTTGTATAAACTCCAAAGTGATCACCACAATGTCTTGTTATTGTCTGTCACCATAAAATTGACCCCCTTCACCCTTTTGGCCCATCCCCAACTTCCCCTCTGATAACTTCTTCCTCTCTAGTAACCACTAATCTGTATTATGTATTTATGAGTTTGTTTTGTGTATTTGGCTTGCTTTTATAGACTGCCCATAAAAGTGAAATCATATAGTATTTATCTTTCTTTGTTTGACTTATTTCACTTAGTATAATGCCCTCAAGGTCCATCCATATTGTCTCAAATAGCAAGAATTCCTCCTTTTTTATGGCTGAGTAGTAATCCATAGTGTGTGTGTGTGTGTGTGTGTGTGTGTGTGTGTGTGTGTGTGTGTGTATCTGTATCTATATAATCACATCTTCTTTATTCATCCATAAATAGACACTAAAGTTTTTTGTGGATTTTGGCTACTGTAAATAATTCAGCAGTGAACTTGGGGGTGCATATGTCTTTTTGAATTAATGTTTTTGTTTTTTTTCAGATAAATTCCCAGAAGCAGATTAGCTGATTCATATGGTAAATCTATTCTTAATTTTTTGAGGAACTTTCATACTGTCTTCCATAGTGGCTATACCGATTTATACTCTATCAGTGTATGTGGTTTCCCTTTTTCCACATCTTTGCCAATACTTGTTATTTTATGTCTTTTTATTTTTTTTAATTTATTTTATTAATTTTTGAGAGAGGGTGCAAACAGGGAGGGGCAGAAGGAGAGGGAGAGAGAATCTTAAGCAGGTTCAGTGCCCAGCACGGAGCCAGACACAGGGCTCATCTCACGACCGTGAGATCATGACCTGAGCCAGAATCAAGAGTCAGATGCTTAACTGACTGAGCCCCCTGGTTATCCCTATTTTTTGTCATTTTTATAATAGTCATGCTAGAGGTGTGAGGTGATATCATGGTTTTGATTGCATTTCCCTGATGATTAGTGATGTTGAGTACCTTTTCATGTGCCTGTTAGCTATGTGTATATCTTCTTTGGAAAAATGTCTATTCAGGTCTTCTGCCCTTTCTTAAATTGGATTGTTTGGGTTTCTGTTTTCGAGTTATTTGAGTTCTTTATATATTTTGGATATTACCCCTTATTGTACATATGAGTTGCAAGTATTTCTAACCTATTTTTAAGATCACACGTTCTCAGAGTTATGTGGTTGTCAGTTGTTTCATAATAAAATTATTACCTGTTAACAATAATTCATACATTTAAGCTGTTAATTAGATAATGACAGAATATAATATATCCTCATAAGTTAACCTTGAAGTCAGAATTGCTACTAAAATAAATTTTACCCTCAGTACATTAAATATTAAGCAATATAATAATATGTATTGCATTGTTCAAGAGATAATATTATATGAACCAGTTCAAATTTTAAATGCTAGAAATAATTTTTATACATAAAGGATAATCATTTCCCAAATGTAGATAAGTTTATGCAAATTAATACTGCTTCATATGAAGTATGCATAGATTTATGAAAATTATTGTTGCAATTAAAATTGCACTCTATAATATTAGAAAATATTAGGCTTTGAAATAAATTGAGTGGCTCTTGAAATTTTCAAAATAATACAATGAGGTATATTCTTACCAAATGCCAAAAAATACACAAGGAGACCGATGATTATTGATAGAACCAACACAACAGCTGTGACAATAAGGGCAGTCATCCATGGTTTCAGTGAACTTGTCCTTCTACCCAGTGTTGCTGGCCTTTTGAGAGAGAGTTGTATATTAAAGTCAAATAGAACTTAAGTACTAAAATCTTAGTTTTTCATAGTTTTGATATAGAATTTTTTTTCTCTAGAATTCATGGTTTGCTCATATTACATTTAGTACATTAAATATATTGTTCTATAAAAAAATCGAAAAAAATACTAAAATACTGAATACTAAAAAATACTAAAATACTAAAATACTAAAATACTAAAAAAATACTAAAAATATAACTGATTGACATTTGACTTTGTATTTTGATTTTAGAAAGTCAGAATTTTACTGCAATTGACTACTGTTTCATATACTTCCTGGCCCATCACGCTAGATTTTCTGAAATATGTTTTTCTTTGTTACATGAACTAAAAACATATTTTACTCATGTGGTTCACATCCAAAAAGCCTCAAATAATGAGAGCATCTGGGTCACTCTTCTCATTCTAGCATAAACCCAACAGAGGCTCAAAGTGATTACTAAAGGCTCAAAGTTGGATACAATAAATGATATGGTAATAGCAATGTAATGGGACAGATGGTAGCTATACTTGTGGTGAACATAGCAAAATGCATAAACTTGTCAAATTACTAAGTCATATACCTGAAACTAATATAGCACTGTGTGTCAATAATACTCAAATAAATAATAATAATAATAATAATAATAATAAAACCTTAAAGTTGGGTGTTAGGGGAACTGGAATTAGGACTTTGGCTTTTGGGGCTTTTTTCAGACCTCTGTACTTAATCCCATAATCCTGATTTATATGACAAGTAACCCGTAATGCATATGAAGAATATCTAGAATAGGACAGGTTGAAGAAAAACAATAGAGCTATAAGGAAGAAATAATAGGTAGATCAAAAAGAGATCATCAATATAATGAACAAATAAATAATTATAGCTCAGGACTTTGGACCCAGGAACTTCGTGGTGTGAGAACCACTGGTTTGATGAATATCTATTTCATAGGGCTATAAGATTTCAGACCTGTGATTTTTAATAGATGATATTAGATAAAACAGGCCATATTTACCTGAGTAAATAATCAATTTAAACAAAAATGTTAAGACAATAATAGTACCAGTAGTATGCAAATATGGCAAAAAGCATGAAAGTGGTATGTAAATGACTGATATTTCGGAAAAACAGTGTGGAGGCAGGGGGATGTGACAAAGTTCTGTCCCTATTCCAGAGTCAGGGCCCAAAATCTAAAGGCTAAATCTGGATAATTACAGAATTGAGACAGTCTAGAATAAAACTGGCATGGCTTGTCCAGGAGCATCTGATTCATGGGAGAACTAGGCAGGAATATGTCTCTGAAAGTTAAAGGTACCGGTTCTTGTTCTGTTAAAATTACACATGTAAAAGCAGAAGAAAGAATTACCTTCCCTGGATCGGTGGATGGTTGTGGTAAAGTGGAAAGTAGATCAGCACTAAATAATTGAAGATATCACCTTGGGGTACCTTTTGGCATCAACAATCTGGAAAAAGTGGGGATATTTCTGTATCCTTGTATCTTCACAAAGAAGTTAGAGGCAGTTTCCTCACCCAAGAACCATCAACTTGAGCTCTAATAAGTATCTCAGGTAGCACTGGTTCTGAGTGTTGTTGTGTTTCTGGAAGGAGCTAAAGTTACTCTGGCTTGCCACTCTTACTTTGGTTGGTAGCAAGACAAGAGTATTAAAATCTACAAACATCTGAGGTATCTTTAGAAGAGCTGGGCAAGGAAAGAGCTGATGAAAATATTCACTGCCTTTATTAATAGAAGACCATGGGCAATCATGAACTCATTCAGTTAACATTTACCAAGTTTCTTTGTGTGCCACTTTCTGCTTGGGATTCAAAAGTGAATAAGACATGGTCTCATCTTATAGCAACACATTAAGTAACTACTAAAATACAAGAGATAAATACCATAATGGAATTATGTCCAATAAGCAATGAGAGATGAGTGTATACAAATGGTTTTGCCTTAGAGAACTTATCCTTTGAACAGGGTCTTGGAGGCTGAGGAGGAGGAACTGGTGAGAATGATGTCTACCACAGGCAGAGGGAACAACATAAACAAAGACAAGGATTTCTCAAGGATATACATGAGAAAGTAGAATTTATGAATGAGAATATAGATATACCTAATTAATGCATGTATTAATGCATGTATTCATTAGTTAACTCAGTGAATATTTATTGAGCATTGCTATGTACAAAACAGGGGAATATAATGAAGAATATTCAATAGATCTTCCTCTCAAGGAACTTATAGTCTTATAGAGAAGGATGGCATTGTACCAAATTGCTCCTAGAGCTGTAGAGTATTTCTAAGACAATTTCAGAGAAGGACTAATGATTTCTCTTTGGAGGAAACAGTGGTTGAAAAATAATAATTTTTATTTATTTATTTATTTTAACCATGATAATTTTTTAAAGCTTGAAAATGCTGGACCCATCTTTCCTCTCCCCTGAGTCAGATATGGAAAACCATATTCATAAGGAGGCAATTTAGTTTCAAAACAAAATTCTCCTTGAACTGTTTTACTTCTAACACCAGAAACATCACTAAGAATGAATTATAGTCTTACATACGGGTCATATTGAAAAATTGTGTGAGTACATTTTCTTTGTTTTTTTATTTAGAATTTTTTTTAACATTTATTCATTTTTGAGAGACAGAGACAGAGCATGAGTGGAGTGGGGGGGTGGGTGCAGAGAGAAGGAGACACAGAATCCAAAGCAGGCTCCAAGCTGTCAGCACAGAGCCCGACACAGGGCTTGAACCAATAAACTGTGAGATCATGATCTGAGTGGAAGTCAGACGCTTAACTGACTGAGCCACTCAGGCACTCTGAGTACATTTTGTTAATTATGCAGACATGCCCTAAAATGTATTCTTAAATGTTTTTTTAAAAAATAAAATAATTTTTCTTCCTGATTTTTTTCAGCACTAATCTAATTTTAACTTAAAAATTGATGAAATATCACTGGCTGTTCTAGATTGGTGGAGTTTGTATCTCATAGGTACTTGGCAAATATTCGTCTACTAAACAAAATTATGTGTCATAAAAAAGCAGGCAGCCCTAAACTATTTGTGACCAAAAAAACCCCAAAAAACAAGAAAACACTTTTCAGCAAAGTCTTGCAAGAGATTAATTTCTTCAAATATGGTAGGAGGAGAAATGATCTTAAGCATTTATGTGGGATAGAGATACAATTATAAATTTTGCACTTAAAAATCTCTAAAGGACAATGCTTTCCTTCTCTTGCTTTCCTGGCTTCTCCTTCCCCCTAATCCTTCCAATTCAAAGAATTGAATTTTGGTCAGACTATCCTAGCCAGATGACTAAACAGATTCAGTGTAGTGTAGGAAAATCCAGCCTTAGAGAAACCTTTGACATTCAAACAAACAAAAACACTTAAAGTGACCTCACCTTTGAAATGTTTATGCCAAAGCAAAGATGAGCAGTGACAAAAGTTACTCATTCAACAGGTCAATCACAAAAAGTCAAAGCATTTTTGATCCCTCCCCTCCCTTTGGTTACATTCTGAGTGGCTCATTATCCAGACTGTCTCATGGGGAGGTATTTCTTAACCAAAGCTCAGCAGAAGGGAATGAACTCTCCTTGCTCTTATCAGTGTCAGCCATTTTCTTTCAATGTAACAATTTTTTACCAAGGTACATATTCAGGTCCTTCCCTTTATATAGCTCTCCTACCATCTACTGTTTTCCTGGAGCTTTTAAACATTTTATATAACCATAATATTGTCGCTCAGTGATTCAAAGATGAGAGATAAAGGGTTTTCTTTCTGCCACAGCCATGGCCACATGACTTGAAGGGTTCATGGTCTCTGAAAGAGGTTATTCATTGTAGTTAAGGATGTGGGCTCTGCAGCCGGCCTACCTGATTTCTTATCCTGGCTCCTCCTCTGTGGGACCTTGGGCAGTCCTTCAACCTCTTTGTGCCTCAGGTTCCCTTTACCAAATGCGGGTAATGATACCTATCTTGTGAGATTATTGCAAGGATTAAGTGAGTTAATATACCTAAAGCACTTAGGATAGTAACTAAAACCTAGTGAAGACTTAGGAGTTTTGATTATTTTATTATTTTTATTATCAAAAGCAGCAGACAAAGGATATCAAGCAGATATCCTTGTACATAGATGAGATGGGGTGAACTGGTAGAAAATATGTGCTGGATGGTAGATGTGCCCCTCATGAAGGAAAGAGGTGAGAATTGGTGCCCAGGACCTTGCAATCTGAGTGACAACACTGGCCAGAAACTATGCAGAGACTGGGAAGCCCCTTAGGAGCCTAGAAAAGCCCTGATGATCTCCAGGGAGAGTTCCAGCAGATAAGAGTCTAAGCTTGAGATAAGGGGGGCTACCAGAGCCTTCAAGAGTAATCCCTAGTTTCAGAAGTGGGCATTATCAAATGAACACATTTTGGAGAATCCATAAGGGGAAGAATTACAATAATGGATATGAGAAAATTTCAGACAAGATAATTGAATCACCTGGCTGGGGTTTTAACCCATTGCCTAGGGAAGACAGAACAGTTCTGGAAGAAAGTTGTTGTTGTGTAAGTATCAGGAGGTGATGGTGTTATTATCATAGTAACAGTGGCTTAGCAGTGATGATGATGATTTTAATTGTACCACCAGATATGATGAGACTTGCATAAAATCTGTGATGTGAGTAGAAATACTACAAGTTGTGAAAAAGATTAAATGGAAAGATTTGAGCTTTCTTTTATCTTTCGTGTTCTGACAAGCTGTGTGTCTTGTTTCTATAACTCCACATTATGCAAATAAGGTAGACATAATGTCTCATAAGTGAAAAGTTGACTAATGTCATAATTAACTGGTATTTTAGCTGATAAGAGTTCAGAAGGGGATAATTAAGTTCTGTTCATGAATGCAAATTTGCATGAAGTTCTATAAGAAGCTGTTTCTTGAAGGAAATTTTAATTTTTTTAAGTTTATTTGAATTGAGAGAGTGTGTGTGTAAAAGTGAGTGTGTGTGTACATGTGTGCATACACGCGCGAGTCGGGTAGGGGCAGAGAGGCAGGGAGAGACACTTCCAAGCAGGCTCCACACTGACAGAGTGCAGAGCCCAACGTGGAAGACAAACTCACAAACCATGAGACCATGACCTGAGCTGAAATCAAGAGTAAGATGCTTATCAGGCTGAGACACCCAGGTGTACCCCTTGAAAGAAAATTTAGAGTATTGAGGCAATTAAAACCTGATGAGGACCAAAAAGTTGCATAGGCCATTGGCTTATTGCGTTATTGAAGAGAAGGTGATCGGCCAGAGAAGTACCACACTACTTTGGCCAACACTGGTTCAGTTTTGTTGGTACATTTTCTTGCTCTTATTAATATTTTCAAGTAAGCATCATTTATCCTTAATCATCTCTCTTCCTACTGCTGTTTAATGACAAATTTTGACCTCCACAAGAAGGCAGGGATTGTTTTGAACATTGAAGCATGCACAGATGTATTAGCTACAAATATTTTCTAATGAACAAGTTCTACTGTCACTGTATCTAACCACAGGGAAATATTTATTTCTAAAAATTAAATTTGAAATGTGAAAAGAAAATGAGGCAAAGCCTTTCTTGAGTCAGAAAGAACTATTGAAAGAAAGGTTTGTTACTGCTAGAGAAGTCACATGAGTGCCAAAAGGGGAGAGTAATGATAGGTAGGTAACTTTGACAGCCTTAGTGAATAACTGTCAGGAGTTTTTACATTTAATCAAAACACACTTTGAGCTGCCAGAGCCTTTTGATGTCTTCCTTCCTTCCTTTATTTCTTTAACAACTTTATTGAGATATAATTCACATACCATACAGTTTACTCATGTAAAGTGTAGAATTCAATGGTTTTCATTATATTCACAAAATTAACTATCACCACAATTTTCAAACCTTGTATTACCCCAAACAGAGACTCTGTACCCATTAGCAGTCCCTCTCTATTTTTTCCTAACTCCCTGACTTTAGGCAATGACTAATCTACTTTCTGTCTCTATTGTTTTGTTTATCCCGGACATTTCATATAAACAGAATCAATCATATAACAAATGTCTTTTGTATTTGTCTTCTTTTGCTTAGCATAATATTTTCAAAAGCTATCAATGTGATGGTATGTATCATTTCCATACTGTTTTCCATAGTGGGAGGTAAGACTTCATTTGTTTTCTTTTGCCAAATAATATTCTATTTTATGGGTATGCTATATTTTATTTGTATATTCATCAGGTGATGGACATTTGGATTGTCCCTACTTTTTGGCTATTATGAATCATGCTTCTCTGAGCATTCATGTTCACATTTTTGTCTGGAAATGTGTTTTCATCTCTTTTGCATGCATAGCTAAGAGTGGAATTTCTTGGTCTTATGATAACTCTATGCTTAACATTTAGAGGAACTGCTAAACTTCCCCAAAGTGCCCACACCATTTTACATTCCTATCAACAGTGTAAAAATGTTATAATTTCTTCACACCTTCACTAATCTTTTCTTTTTCCTTTTGCTTCTCCATAGTGGTTTTTCTTTCCGTTTTCTTCCTTCTACTCATTTCTTTTGCTTTGTTCTTATTGTATCACCACCCTCTTTTTAGCTAAGTCTGTACATTTATTATTACACTCTTCCTTTACTTCCCTTTACTTTTTTAAATAACATTTTTAAAAGACAAATATATGTGTTAATAAGATTATTCACAGTTTTCTAGATTACCCACTCTGTGAACCTTGAAATCATAGGACATCTCCCTCTGCACAACTGCTTCACATAGTCAGTCTACCTCTGAATTTTCCTTCCCATTTGTCCCATTCTTTGCATGTCCTTAACATCATCATACTTCAGGCATTCAATGTGTCTCACCTGGACAAACACAGTAGCTATTAATAGATCTCTTCATGCCCAGATAATTTCCCCTCAAATACATTCTACAGTGTTGCTGCCAGAATTGTCTTCCAATTATACACTTGTAATAATGTGATTCTGTCATTCAAAAACCCTTGAATATTTCTCATTGTGTATGCTGTAAGCTCTTTGGGTTAGTATTCATTCATTCGTTCAATCATTCATTGAGGATATATTTATAGAGATCCCACTATGTGCTAAAACTGATTCTGCTGCTGGAAAAACTGTGGCAAAGACCGATAAGTTATCTCCTTTTATGGAGCTCACAAGCTAGTGGAAAGAGGCTGAAAATAAGCCAAAGAATAAGTTTCATCTCATGAAAATAAAGCATATTAATGAATAGAGAGTGGATGCCTAACTGAGTAGTAAGGAGTTGTCCCTGCAGAGATGCCATTTCAGCTGAGAGGTGAATTGTGAAGAAACAGCTTCTAGAAACTTTACTTCTGAGTAAAGAACAACTAGGTGCCAGCAAGTTCCTAAAGCTAGAAAAAGAGTGTGAGCTTGTTGAGTTCTTTAAAGAAATCAGGCCAGGGTGCTGGATCATGATCGGTCCCAGAAAGAGTAGAAGAGGTTCAGCCAGAGGGACAAACAAGTATCAAGTCATGGGACCCCTTGAAGGCAATGCCAAACACTGATAATTCAAAGTGTCATAGAAACCCACTGGACAACTTTAAATATAGGAAGAACATGATATAATTTAGATTTTTAAGAGTCTTTCATTTGGTGTGTCTAGCTTAATTCTGGGTTTTTAGTGGATAGTACTTCTCTTCATATGTGTTATTCTGTTTCTTACATTCACCCATTCCTGTTTTGCTCACAACACTTCCTCTGCCTAAAATATCCTCTCTTCCCCTGTATTTCTAACCTCCTCTTTTCACAGCTGCTGGTATTTCCATTTCTGGAAACCTTTCGATGTGCTACTCCAATGCCTTCTCCCTCCTCTAAGGGCCAGTTCCTTTCACTGCGATCCTACTCCAGTTAGCAGCCACCTTGAAGTTTCCTCTACTGCGTTGTTGCTATTTTGTTGGGTTGGTTGTGTTCTATTTCATGTTCTGGTTGTTTGTGTCACTTTGTCCTTCACCCTACCTCAGCTGTCCAGCAAGGTTATGTTCTATATCTTGTTATTACCAATAACTTCAATTTCTCCACAATCTAAATTTTAATCAACCAGCTCTGCAACTACCACCACTCTTTTTTTTCCAGCTCATTACCTTAGTACCCTGACTTCACCCCCACTGGTACTGACAATACATGGATCCTACTATCTTTTCACTGTCTCCCATCACCCTCATGGTGACATTGCTCTCTTACTTGGCATAAATCCCATGGTCTCTAATTATACTCATTCCTGGCATACATCTTTCATCCTGTAATCTTCTCTCTGTCATAATCATCTAACAAAACTCCAACCCTGTTTAAATACAACTTTATACCTACTCTGTGTTTATACAAATATGGCTGGGAAAAAAATACCCAATTTTGCTGATGAGTCTCATTGTAAATGCAGGAGCACTAACCTCAAGTTGGCCTCAGTGCTTCCTTGCCATAATACTCATTTAGTTATTCTTTCTTTCTCCCAGTGTGAGAAATAGATAGTTATTCATACCTTGTCTTTTCAAATCTTCAATACCTCCTCCTTCATCCTCACCCTCAGCTAGTGGCCTTAAAACAATTTCACTGAGGAAATAGAAATAATCAGAAGAAAGCATCCACCAACACATCTGCCACCCCTATTGTGCTTTTTTATCTCTTATTTCTGTGCCCATCTGTGTTCTCTGCCTTTCTTCTTGTTATAACAATACTGTTTAACACAGTGTTTGGCCCAAAGTGGGCAATAAATTCTGGTTTATTCATTGAACTGTTCTGTTCAAAACATTGTTCTGTTTTCTGCAGAGACAATGAAATTTAACTGAAGGGCATATGGGATAAGGAGTGAAAACATTGGGTTCTAGTCTTATCCCCCTACAATCTGAGAGAATCACTTTGAAAAGATGAAGTCAGGAATTAAGACAATTGTCTAGATAATTTCTCCTAATTGCCCAGAGAGTTTTCTCAATATCCCACTCAGCTGTATAATCTGGTCTGGATGTGATCTGTCACATATTTGAAAGTTCTCTGGGTTGCTGTGGCCTCATGAGGAAGAAAGAAGCTGACAGTAGCGTATTTATTGGATTGTATCTTAATGCATGTATTGTGCACTATTATGGGTCAGGCTTTTAATAAGATGTTTGAAGACAATACCGTGTTACAATATTTTACACATTTTTACATGATATTCCATCTCTTCTAGATAATTCTGCATGTATCACACAGTCTTCAACAGAAAACAAGCAATATTTCTCACATTACTTTTTTTTTTTTTTTTTAAAGAGATTGCTTTGGTCACAGCAGCCTTACCAGCTTTCTGAAGAGAGGTTGCATGTATGGGGTGGAAAGAGCCCAGGTCGTTTTCAGACAAAATGCCTTTGCTCTCACTAGTCACATGACCTTGCCTCATTTATTACAGCCTGAGTTTATTAATCTGGAAAATGCAGATGACCCCTACAGAGATATAAGAATGAAGAGCTAGTAAATTCTCACTTGATATTAGCTCTTGCTATCAGACTTGGATGAGGAAGACTGGTTGACCCTGCTGAACAAAATGGGATGGCTTAAAAAGTATAAAAAAAGAAAAGAAAAGAAAAGAAAAGAAAAGAAAAGAAAAGAAAAGAAAAGAAAAAAGAAAGAATGAAAGAAGAGAAAAATATAAACACTCTGTTCTGACCAAGGCAGTCCAGCCACTGCATAGAAATCACACTCATTTGGGAGATTCCTGTCTATGTGATAACTGAGTGTACAGACAGTTCTCTTGTCCCCAGTTTCCTATGACTCATCCTCACATTTCAGTGGCAAAATACCTGCCACAGGGTGACTGTATTACTTCAGTTAAATATAAATGGCATTTGTATATATATGATAAGCTATCTTAATTGTTGGGAGTTCTTTCTGTCTGTGTTTGATAAATTTGCACAGTGTAATCAGAGCCTCGTGGAGGTGGTTCTAGAGAGTCTTAGGGCCCCTGAGAAGATAGGGAGTGGTCCTTTAGTCAAGGATGCCCCACCTTATTTCAAACAGGTTTGGGAGAGCGGAGGGTGAGGTAGAGGGTGGAAGGGTGAAGCACAGGTCACCCTAACAATAATAATAATGATAATAGCTTTAATTTATATAGCACTTTATAGTTTTTAAAAAGCTTTATCATACCCCGTAACACTTGATCTGCACCCCCATCCCATAACTTTGTAAAGTTCACATGGTATGATTTGCCTATTTTTCAATTGAGGCTATAAAGATTTACCCAAGAACATAAAAGTACTAACTATTGGAGCCCACCTAGGTTCCTCGTCTTCTACCTATGAACATTTTTCTCTGTGGAACACAGGTTCTAATCCAAAATTACGACAGCAATGACCAGTGGGGTATGTGAGAAAAATAGAAACCTGGGAAAAGGAAGGGAAATTTTGTTGAGCAGAACTGTATGAAAAAAAAAAGCAATTTCATTTTCAGCCCAAATCCAAGGATCTGGAAGAACACCAAGACTCAGAAAAATAGTACATGGCAGCACTTAAGAGCTTCTAGTATTTTGCGTAGTAACCAGGGCAACCAAAGCCTTACAGTGGAGCTGTTCAGCAGACCATGTGGGAGAGGCATGCCTTAGTCACATGTCTTACGACAGTGAGGTCACCGACTATCTGGGCTATGACCTTCAGGGAACCCAAAAAAGCAGTAGAGGACAGAAAATGATTTTTCCTGTTGGAGGGAACTAAAATCCTTTGTGGAAGAGACTTAATTCGCTTATAAGTGGGACATTTATAAGCCATTCTATGGAGTCTATTCTCAGAAACCTAAGTAAGAATCTAAGTCAAAGAAGTATAACAACCCCCTAGAAAATCACCTAGTCATTTGTTACACGTGTGTGTCTGGCATAAGGGTCATGATCAAATAAATCCTAACACACTAAACTGTCTTCTAATTGGCACCTTCACTGGGGTCCATTAGCAATGATAACCTTTCACATTTGTAATCTTTTGTAGTTTTCATGGTGTTTATCTGAAATATTGGTACAGCAATAAAAACAGGTCTTGTGTATGGTCCAAGGACACATTGCTATTAACTAGAGGAATTTTCATTTAGGTGTTCTGACTCCAAACCCAGTGTTTCTTCCCTGCTATTTGCTCTAAGCTGCTATTTATTTTGTAAGGGGAACATTTCAGTAATCTGGATTTTAATTTATTAGTTCTTCATAAAATAGAGATTATTTAGAGGGCATAAGAATATTTTGCCAGAGAGTTGATATTTGAGCTTGAATTGCAAAAATTATAGAAGATTCCATTTGATAAACTTGAAAGGACTGGAAAATTCAGGTAGTTACAATCAAAGCAATATTTAGCCCTAGTAATTATAAAAAAGCATCAACCATGAAACTTAAAAATCAAAATTTCCCCTGCTGTGTTTATGATTTTATTTTTATGTATGCTGAAGTATGTAAGTACCCTCTATAATAAACCCATAATGAGCATGTGTTTTAAAAAGTAGGGCTTCTAATTTGCATTTTCTTGAGGATTTCAATGTGGTCAAAGCTAAAACTTAACACCTATTACATTAACTAAATAAGGAGGCTTTCTGTATTGTGACTCTAACGACCCCAGTCTACAATTGCCACTTCCCTATGTACATAAAATGTACTCATCTTCAAGAACTCACTCAAGTGCTGTGTTTGAAGTGTTCATATTCTGTCCTGCTTAAAATTCATTGTTCTTTTTTCGAATGATTTTCAAATTTTAGTTGCAATCATCACAATTTTTTTTTTGCCATAAGCACTAATATCTCAAGGTAATTTCCTTACATTTTTAAATGAACTCATTTTTTTTTCATTTTTTTTTTCAACTTTTATTTATTTTTGGGACAGAGAGAGACGGAGCACGAATGGGGGAGGGGCAGAGAGAGAGGGAGACACAGAACCGGAAACAGGCTCCAGGCTCTGAGCCATCAGCCCAGAGCCCGACGCGGGGCTCGAACTCCCGGACCGCGAGATCGTGACCTGGCTGAAGTCGGACGCTTAACCGACTGCGCCACCCAGGCGCCCCTAAATGAACTCATTTTTAATATAGCCAATCCCTAAGCAATAATATCCACCAAATGCTGAGTATGACATAGTAGCTTTATCTTCTCTATCATACATTAAAATAAATCCTACCTAAAGTCATTTCATTTGTCACCAGCAGTATGGGTACTGGTCTTTCAGGTAATTTTGCTGAAGTGCATTGATTATACTTGTACTTAACATTTATTCAATTTTAAATTGTATTATATTCATTACTACTTATTGTTCTTCCAATCATCCCCTTACCAGAAATCAGGTTTCCTTTATTCCCCTACCATGTACCCAGTTACAAGTCTTGTCCTTGGTAGGAATTGAATACGTTCATTGTTATTGTTGAAATAAACTAACATTGAGCTCATCTTATTATTACTTAGATCTTTTGTTTGCATAAGAAATTTTCTCAGTATCCACTTACTATAACCCCTGTGTATGAGTCTGAAATTCTATGTGGTTTATTTACCAGAACTGAGGATTAAGTTTGCATTTTAACTCAGTAATATGCCAATATCTAGGAAAATTGGAAGGAGTTTTTTCTTAGATGGCTAGTGAACTGGGAGACAGAAAAACTTTGCCGTGAATCTGTGAAATAAGATTAATTGCGGATGGACTGGGCAATAGTACTTTCAGACTACAAACTTCCCTTCCATAAGTCTATAAAATAAAATAATTATTGCACACTACTTATTCCTATAGGGACATTTAAAATATTGTACTATGCCAACACTGTAAAAAATAATAAATAAAAACCCCCCAAAATAAAAAAAACCCACTTTGTGTTTTACTTAAATTGCACACCAGGAGGAGAACTCTTCTTTTAAAAACTGCCTTGTTTGTATAAATTGTGTCTTTTTCACTGTTTTAAGTTATTTGATACCAAGCATTGATAAAAAGCTGATACCTTTGCTTGCAAAGTTCTTGGAGCTAACAGATTAGATAAATCAGTATCACATGATCTTAGTTTATTTTCATGTTTTGCTTTTGCATTTTTGCATGAGATATTCACTTCCTAAAAATGGCATGTAGACATCATCACAGGAAACACTAAATAATTTGACTACTTTTTTTTAAAGGAGAGGAAAGTGAAAAATAATAGATCAAATCTTCTATTTATCAATTTTTCATAAATAAAAGGAAAGTCAAATGGCAAATTTTAAGTTATATGTTCCAAATATGAAAGGAATAGGTAGGTTGGCTTACAAACATGAATTTAAAACATTCAATATGCATTAGCAGTTTTACTTTACCATTTAAAAATGATTATTCCAAATTGTGGAAAGAGCCTAAATGTCCATCAACTGATGAATGGATAAAGAAATTGTGATTTATATACACAATGGAATACTACATGGCAATGAGAAAAAATGAAATATGGCCTTTTGTAGCAACGTGGATGGAACTGGAGAGTGTGATGCTAAGTGAAATAAGCCATACAGAGAAAGACAGATACCATATGGTTTCACTCTTATGTGGATCTTGAGAAACTTGACAGAAACCCATGGGGGAGGGGAAAGAAAAAAAAAAAAAAGAGGTTAGAGTGGGAGAGAGCCAAAGCATAAGAGACTCTTAAAAACTGAGAACAAACTGAGGGTTGATGGGGGGTGGGAGGGAGGGGAGGGTGGGTGATGGGTATTGAGGAGGGCTTTTGGGATGAGCACTGGGTGTTGTATGGAAATTGTATGGAAAACAATTTGACAATAAATTTCATATATTGAAAAAACAAAACAAAAAAAACAAACAAAAAAATGATTATTAAGTTTATACTTATACCAGGTACTTCTGGTAACTGAGATTATGGCAGTGAACAATCCACGTACTGTGTCAAATTCATTACTGTACTTTTAGCACATGGAATATGGTAGGTGGTCAATAATTTTCTTAATTGAAATAATAGGAAGAAAGGAAGACTCAAAGAGGAATCTTAACAAAGACTGACTAACATTTAATATATGGGCAAAGAATGAAGTCTGAAAACCACAGAGGAAAATAAAGAGGAAAGTAAAGTGTGATATGATGATGAAAGAGGATATTCAAGGAAGGATTGATCCACAGTGCAATACACTGTTGAGAAATCAAATATGATAAAAATGTAGAAACCCATTGGGTTAAGCAGTAGTGAATCACTGGTGACTATGACAGGAAAAGGAA
This sequence comes from Lynx rufus, assembly GCF_022079265.1. NCBI lineage: Eukaryota > Metazoa > Chordata > Mammalia > Carnivora > Felidae > Lynx > Lynx rufus. The sequence continues at coordinate 52,642,562 of NW_025814845.1, forward strand.
CAGAGTAGTGGCATTATAAACAAAATGTCAGTGGACTTGAGGATAAATTGGGAGTGAGGAGACAGAAAGGCAGATGTAAACGTTTTCCCCCCATGAATTTGACTATGGATGGGGAGATAGTAAGTCATCAAGGCATATGGGTTGATGGAGGATTTTTTCCCCCTTGTGAATGGGACAGTTTTGACTATGCTTACAATGGTGTTAACAAGCCAGCAGAGATCCTGAGGTTGGGTGGATATTTGAAGGATCCTGGATTCTAAACTCTTAGGTTCCTACATATAAAATTGCTATTTGTGGAGGCCAAAAGTGTTCATGTATTGACGTTTTCATATGGCTTAACCTAGAATGAAGAATTTGGACACACTGTAGGCATCCAGTTAGAGTATGAATGGATGTAGGTAGGTTTGTTGGTTCAATGTCAGGAAGTTGAAGGAATTCTTTTCTAATTGATAAATCACATTCTCTGTTTGAAGTAGTAGACACATGAAAGGACAGGTGGTGAGAATTGGAAATTTGGAGAGGCTGGAGGAGGTAGAAATAGCAGTGGAAAATGGGAGTACAGACTAAGGGGATGTAGTAGGAGTGCTGGAGAGAGCTGAATCCTAGATGAATTGGCACCTCTTGTACATTTGTGAATTTTCTGGTGTGGGCAGGGGTGAGCCACTGTTCAGACAATTATATTCTCTCTAGAATTTATCCAGGTGTGAATGATGAAAGAAAAAAAGGACAATAGAATTTAGTGGAGTTTGCCATCATTAAAAAATTTATTGGGGCGCCTGGGTGGCGCAGTCGGTTAAGCGTCCGACTTCAGCCAGGTCACGATCTCGCGGTCCGGGAGTTCGAGCCCCGCGTCAGGCTCTGGGCTGATGGCTCAGAGCCTGGAGCCTGTTTCCGATTCTGTGTCTCCCTCTCTCTCTGCCCCTCCCCCGTTCATGCTGTGTCTCTCTCTGTCCCAAAAATAAATAAACGTTGAAAAAAAAAATTTTAAAAATTTATTGAAATGATGAATACAAGGATCACAAGCAAAACAAAAACCTGTGTGTGTGTGCGCACGCATGTGTGTGTGTTGGGGATGGCAACTAATAGGTATGAAGAATTCACAGATTAGAAGAGCCAATGAATAAAAAAAAACCCTTATGCACTAGAAATAACTAAGACTTTAAGAAGGAAGGTTAGAATACAAATAGTTGTCCAAAGTTATGATTCAGAAAGGTAATTCCAAGTCATGACCAAGTCTAGGGTGTGGACATGAGAGTAGTATTTGAAGACAATATTCTAGAGATGAGAAGATCGAGGAAATAAATGACCAGGATGTTGCAGATGAAGCACAAAGGTAGTGATGTTACCTAGAGTAAATGTAGGACTTGAAGTAGAGGAAGAGATGGGGAAGCAAGTGCCGGGGAGCCTGGGTGGCTCAGTCAGTTAAGTGCCTGACTCTTGATTTCAGCTCTGGTCATAATCTCATGGTTTGTGGGTTCAAACCCAGCGTCAGGCTCCATGCTGACAGCACAGAGCCTGCTTGGGATTCTCTCTCCCCTCTCTCTGCGCCTCCCCTGCTTGTGCTGTCTCTTTCTCTCTCTCAAAATAAATACACTTTACAAAAAAAAAAAAAGGGGGAAGCAAGTGCCAGTCTTCAGTAAAGAGGGGGCGTACTCATGGGTCCATAAGGACCATGATGAGAAAAGAAAGAGGGCAGAGAGCAAACTGTGTGAGCCTCAGAGGAAAAAGGCAGTTTTCAAGGGTGTTTACAAGGGTGTGGAGAACTATGGTCTGAGGTGGCAGTAAAGAGTGAGGAGGACCAAGACTAAATCTTCAGTAATAAACCCTTAGTTGAGATGGTTGTAAAAAAATAACGTGTCTTGAGGAAAGAATTATATTTCAGTTTTATAGGGATATAGAGAATACGCAGAGAAAAAAGAAGGTTAGGATGTAGAGCAGTTTGTTAATGAAGGGATGGCATTCCAAAAATTGTGAAAATGCACAAGATAACTTATCCTAAGGAAATAATTTCAAATTGTGCAAAAATTATCCAGAAGGATGTTCATTATTACAGTGTTGTTTACGATATGTGTATCCATTTTACTATGATTGAAAAATTAAAAAACAAAAACAAATAGAGGTTTAAATTAGAGATAATGTATCATGACATCATCCTGTAAAAATACTTAGCTATAGAAAAACAGATGTTTGTATCTCATTAAGTCTTATTTTTTAAAAGTGTTGATAAAAAAGAAAATACAAATGTATATCGATGTATAATGTGAGTGTGTTCTGGTAAACCTAATTTAAACTTGGAATTTTGCTACTTCAGATATACTAATTACTCTTACTCAGTTTAGGGGCCATCTGTCTTCTCTCTCTCTCTCTCTCTCTCTCTCTCTTTTTTTTTTTTTTTTTTTTGGTATCTTGTCCTAGCCCTACATTGACAGTCCTGAATTCCTAGAGCCCAAAAGATGAGGGAAATTACAGAAGATAAGGGAAATATGTTGTTTAAATGACAAGCTTGGTTTCCAAATTAAAAATCACCTGAGGGGAGCCTGGGTGGCTCAGTTGGTTAAGCATCAGACTTCAGCTCAGGTCATGATCTCGCAGTTTGTGAATTCAAGCCCTGCATTGGGCTCTGTGCTGACAGCTCAGAGCCTGGAGCCTGCTTCGGATTCTGTGTCTCCCTCTCTCTCTGCTCGTCCCCTGCTTACACTCTGTCTCTGTCTGTCTGTCTATCTGTCTCTGTCTCTGAAAAATATTTAAAAAACAACAACAAACCTTGACAGAGTCTTTTTATGCCTATTGTTATAAAACCCAAACTTGATTTTTACAATCAATGTGGGAGAGAACTTAAAATCCATTGGTGGGTGTTACTACATGAAAAGAGACTCTAGGTGGTTGCCAGAGGCAGTAAGGGAGGGCAGAAGAAATGAATGAAGTTGGTCAAAAGTGGTCAGACTTCCAGTTATAAAATAAATAAGTCATGGAGATGTAATGTATAGCAAGGAGACTATACTGCCTATTTGGAAGGTGCTAAGAGAGTAGATCTTAAAAGTTCTTATCACAAGAAAAAAAATTGTAACTGTATGGTGATGGATGTTTACTAGACTTATTGTGATCATTTCACAATATAGACAAATATCAAATCATTATGTTATACACCTGAAACTAATGTAATATTGTATGTTAATTATGTCTTAATTTAAAAAAAAGAAAAGAGACTCTTATATGTCTGTGAGGCAAAGAGAAATGTAAAATTATTCAGAACCTCATTGTAGGAATGTGATAATCCAAGGAATCTATTTCATAGTTACTCAGTTTTAGGAAAGAAAATAAGGACTAAAAATTATAAATCTATTTACACCTGTTTATGCCACTATATCTAAATACAGAGTGGCTTACTAGAAAAGTAAACAAAATTTTCTGTGTGAAAGAGTCTTTGAAAGTGACATGAAATCCAGCTAAGTCAAATGGAGAAGTTCCAAATAACCAAACCTGATAAGTTGTTAGTCCCATATAAATTTGAAGAACAATCAAACAGCTCAATTAACATATTACATGCCAAGAATTCTACTAGGTGCTAACATGTACAACAAAGAATAGATATATTTTCTTCACATTACCCACAGGTGACAAAAACTAATAAACATTTACCTGTATATTTCAAATGGAGAAAATCTTCTGAGATTTAACTACACTGAGGCATGGATTTCCAAAGGGAAGAACAGAGATAGTTTTTCAATACCTCCCCCACCCATCCAAACACCCGTACCCCTTATTACTTCTGGGAGCCACAAAACTAAGAAAAACCAAAACAAATATGGCAAAAATCTATACAGTAGATATAATCAGTTATCTGAATATGGATAGGGGCAATAGAATTTGTAAGGATTTTGGACTTGGAGGGGAAAATTTTGAAAATCTTAAGAATATAAAATAATAGGAATGGAGAGGTCTAAATGGTTTCCTGGTCAGTTGATCAGAGGTAGGTCTTCTGCTTTTCCTAGATTTTTACTTCAGTTTGTTGTTCCTGTCTCTATCCCTTTATGTCACTTTCATTTCTTTATGGTAGGTTTCTTTAACCAGCCATAATACACAATTGACATTTACATAACCCTTAAAAGAAGCAATAAAACTGTGTGTTTATTCATCCCTATGCCTCTGATGTCCCAAATGGTGACTAGTACATAGTAATTCTTGAATAAATTGAGGACTGTTAATTGAATAGCATATTGAAGAGCAAATAATAATAATAATAATAAATTAATTAATTAATTGGATTATCTTTATCATATGGAGTCACCACTTTTCCCCCTACAGAATGGAGAAAATTTTAAGTAAAAATAAAAATAATATTAATAATGATCATCATCCCACTTCTATTACATTCCATTTAAAAAGTGAATCCTAATGTGTGCCAGTTCTAGAAATAAGATCAATTAAGTGTGAAAAGTTGTTTTTGTTAATTTCATGTTGTCTTTTAACAACCTAAAGTTATTAATGTGTAGCTCTATGGGGAGCAGGCAGAAAGATGAACATTTTGAATGACTATTGAGAATTAAATCTGTTGGGAGACTGTGATCCAGAAGTCCATGTGTGCTTAATTGAGTTTTATACACAATATTCAATTATCACCAACAAAGGAAATAGTGCAACTCTAGAAAAACAGTATTAGGAAAGATATTTGTAATTCCCTCATTATTTTGAGTAATTTGTACTAATTGACTCATATTTGCAAATAAATAATTAATGTTAAAAATATAGAAAAATGCCGAATGGATTAGACAGGGGAGTGGGAACTAAAAAACGTCTAAGATTTATTTTCCATAGACTTCCTTTCAAATCTATTAAATACAAAAATATTAGGATTATTTTTTTGCTCTTATTTTATATTCTTGTGTATACATTATTCTTATATTGTTCTTTAACTTTTTATTTTAAAAAGCAAAAAAAAAGTCTCAAAGGACATTGTTCCCTTTTTTTTTTTTTGAGTTTCAATGATGTTGATCAATTTCAGAATGGGGGTAAAATACAATACTTGCTCTACAACTTGTATATTTCCTGTATCTTCAATGTGTCAACTGAATGCATGATTTGGAAAGATCACAAACAGCATTAGATATTCTAGAATCTGGATACATGCAAGAATTGCCCCATCCTTTCACTCATACAAATTTACACAATGTTACCCCAGACTCTGTTTCTCCTTCCTGTCTCTGTGACTATCTCATTTTCACATTAAAATTTCCAATAAAAATCCAACTTGTTAAACCTTTCAAATCCTAAATATGAAATTGTTAGCATGGTTTCCTGAAATGAAAAACACTAACACGACCGTATTGTCTTCAACAACAGCCAAGGAAAAGAAAAACCTATTCAATTTCCAGTTCGCGATAATTTTCAGAAGTAGAAACCACAACCTGAAACAAATCTGTCAAACATGAAATAAAGTTAAACTTACTGATACATCATACTCTGCTGAGAACGCAAACTTCTCCACCTCCGTGTTTAAGATTTCTTGTCAAATGAGTAGCATCCTGGGCATTCTTTCAGACTTGTAAGCTAACTAAAGAAAGAATGCTTAAGGATTTAGAATAAACTAGTTTAACAAGTTGGGATGGGTACATTTTAGCCAATAGTAGGGTTTGAAGTGAAGAATCACTTGATAAGTCTTTGTTGCAGGAAGTAAGAATTTCCTGGCTTTGGCTAATGAAAATAAATGAGAAACAGTATCGCCTACAAAACCTAAGCAACACCCTTGAAAACTTGGAGAAGTTTTGTATTTGTCTTTCAAGAGGTGTCACTCTTCCTTCTGAGTCACTACAGGTCTAGTCCTCAGGCCCTGCTCTTCCTCTCTTTCAGAAGCAATCGTGAAACAAGACCAAAGGTTTTTGTAAAACATTTGATAGCCCTTGACTTTTTTTTTTCTCAGTGCAATGGTACCTGTACTCATTATGCCTGGCCCAGTGGTTCATTTGTGTGTATTCTAAAGGGGAATCCAGCTTCAAGGTAGAAAAATGAAAATATATTTGTGCCGACTGCCATTTTAAAAGGCTTCACCAGCTGATCATACTCTCTTTCATATGCTCTTTGTAGCTACGGCTGCATCTGCCTTCTTTGACTTTGAGTTTTCGTTTCTGTTTATCAAGTCCTTTTTTTTTTTCCTATTGTGTCTTTGCCCACGTGCCTAAAATATCCTTTCCCTTCTTTCTTGCTCTCAATTCAAAATCCACCTCACTGTAAGATTCAAGTAATTTAATTAGAATCCGTCTACACAGAGTCCCGAGACTTTGAAAGCCTACATTCTCGGATGACTCCTCCAGATTTCCCTGGTTCTCACACTATCTGAGCAACCCCTCACCCATGCTTTCCCTTCAAGCTGGCATCTAGTTTTACTTTTTCTTATTTTCAGGTCTATGGATCCATCTCTCCTGTTAAAGAGTGAAACATTTGAGGCTAGAAACTTTGATGTCTTTGAATGAAAATGCACTTATCAGCACCTCTGCAAACACTTGGACATGTGGTACTGTCTTTCTTTTATAACATTGATTTGACAATCCACATTCACTCACATTTCCATCCCTCTTTTGTTTTGAAAAAAAGTTTTTGGCAAGACAGGAACACACAATAATTACAATTGATAAGTGATATATGGACAAAATGTTCAAATTAGCTAATAAATAAAAATTCTATATCTTTGCCAATTTTTATATTAATGAGTAACAAATTCCTATAAACTTAACCACTTAAAACAACAGCCATTTGTTATCTGTTTTTATTCTGCTGATCAGAAGTCTGGGCAAGTTCAACTTTGTTCTCTGCTTTCTGTCTCATGGGTGGAAAGCAAGGTATGAGCTCAGCTAGGTTCTTTTGTGGAAGCTATGGAGGTAAATCATGTTCCGGCTCATTCCAGTCATTGGCAGAATTAAGTTCCTTGCAGAAAGGCTAAGTTCCCTGTTCCTTTGCTGCCTGTCAGCTAAGACTGCTCTGCTCCTAAATGCTATCTGCAATTGATACACAGTTCTTTCCATCTTCAAGCAAGAAATAGTGTGTCTTCTCATACTTAGAATCTCTGACTTTTCTTCTACCAGAAAGAGAAATTCTCTACTTCTAAAAGATTAGATTAAACCTACCTGGAAAACCTCCTTTTTTATTAATTCAAAGTCAACTGATCAGTAATCTTAATCATATCTACAAAGTTCCTTTTGCCATGTAATGTAACATTATCATGGACATGTGTATCTCATTTTATTTACAATGAGATTAGGACAGAAGATCTTGGAGGACCATTTCAGAATTCTGCCTACCTACCACAACATTAAAAGAAAATATTATTTTCTATCCTTTAACCTATATGTTTAATAATGTTAGTAGATTTTAGTGAAAATTTAACATCATATACTCTGGGAATATGGTCAGTTGGTATAACAGTTTCAGAAAGCACACTTGCTAAAAATGATGGGGGTGGGGAAGCTTCTATGCAAAAGGGTTCATTTGCGATGCAACATTACAGTGTATTTAAAGGACTAGCGGTACATTTTTAAAAACTGAAGTGAAGAATGGCAAAAGGAAGAAGCCAAGATGGGAGATTAAAATGGAAAATAGGAAGAGTATAATCATGAAATTTTTTAACATCAAGAAAATGGATTTTGTTTTTTACTCTATAGGTGAAGGTCTCTTAATTTATTTTAATTCCATGTCTATCTTTGGCTGTGGATCCCTTCTCCTAAAAATGTGTGTTTTTTTTAGATGCATAAAATAGAATACACAGAATTAGAGGGAAACCAATATACAGTAGTATAGTTATGGGAAAATTTTTAAATTTGTGACAGAGTAATAAATATGTTTTTCCATTAACATATTAAATCACAGGATTTAGCAATGTTGAATAACATAGTTTCAAAGCTGTGATGAGCATAACATATTTTGATAAGTATGTAACAACGTTAAATGTAGTAAAAATATCTATAATCTCTCTTGGTGACAAAGTCACTGATATAACTTATGTTACTATTTTTATTTTTGTTTTTTTGGGTTTTTTATGCCTATTTTATAATAGAAAGAAATAAATAGCAAATTTCTGTTAAAAGTTAGTGAAAATAAAGTTAAGATTTTTTTTTCTATCCAAGTTGTTGGGCTCTAAATTAAGTAAGTATCTCTTCTGTAGGAGATGGAGAAATTAGAGGTAATTGAAACAGAAGTGCAGGAGAATGGACTAGAGGACATGAAGTTGGAGAAGGAAGATCATTTTGGAGTTCTTCCAAAAATCTAGGCAGGGGATTATGGAGGCGGGGTCATTTGGAAGTTAGAGTCATTTGGATTTATGAGTTCAAAGAATTGAAACTAAGTGTGGATTATCCACTTGGCTGTTGAAATTGACTACAATGAAGACAGAAGTTAGGGAGAGAGATCTATTTTGAGCAGACACCTATTAAGTCAATAATTGTGAGGAGTGATCAAGAGGTTGGCAGTAATTAGGAGGCACAATGTGTGGAATAGATAGAGGTATGAGCCTATATACTAAAAATACTACATGTTTGGGGCACCTGGGTGGCGCAGTCGGTTAAGCGTCCGACTTCAGCCAGGTCACGATCTCGCGGTCCGAGAGTTCGAGCCCCGCCTCGGGCTCTGGGCTGATGGCTCAGAGCCTGGAGCCTGTTTCCGATTCTGTGTCTCCCTCTCTCTCTGCCCCTCCCCCGTTCATGCTCTGTCTCTCTCTGTCCCAAAAATAAATAAACGTTAAAAATACTACATGTTTTATACTAGTGTGTGGCAGTAATTGTTGGAAGACTACACAAGTATTTAGAAGCTTGTAATTAAGAGTTGGAGGAATTCTGACTGAATACTACAGCCAGAGAAAAAGGACAATCACTTGGGAAGCCTAAAATGAAGGGATATGTTAGATAGGGGCATCCAGATTTTGGTAAGCTGGTGGGGGAGCATTCTGTGAAAAGGTTGAGGGTCTAGGAATATTTTAATAAAAAGAAGCAAGGAAGACTCAGTGGAATCAGCTGAGAAAGAGGGTAGTAAAGAGGTTTTAAACCAAGGAGGGAAGAAAAAGAACAGTATGAGGAGGAAAAGAAACCATAAGCATAATGGGAAAGAAGCAAAGGTGGAAAGGGTAGGTGATTACAGGGCTCTTCATTTGGTGCAGGGCTAGGGGATTCATGGAGTGAGGAAGAGAAGGATGCCTAGGTTATAGCTCATGACCCTAGTATAAAATTTGGTTGACAGTAGACTAACCTGTCATTCTGGGCAAGGTCTGTGTAATGTAACAATTTGATGTAGCAACTCAAAGGTAGCCCTGAAAAAATAATTATACCAAACACGTAGTCATTGAAAAATATATAATGTGATCTCAGAAAAAAACCCATAATTTTATATATGCTTTAACGTCAACTTTGTAAAATATACATAAGGATTAGAAGATAAAAACAGAAATAGGTAAGCCAATACAATTGTGTGCACTCTCTCAAAAAGTATAGTTATAATGTTCCTATAGTATTTTTTCAAGAGATAAATCAATCATCCCTTTACTTTAAAAAAATATTTTATTCAGTAGTCCAACTATTTTATTTTCTCTGAAACTTTTATTAAGTAGCTGGTACTTAATATTTGTCTTTCCAATGGCTTCCTTTTTACTTTCAGATTCTTTTGATCTCTCCTCTCCATTTTTAAATTCTTTTCTCCGTAGTGCACTTCAGCCTAAGTTCATTTGGTTTTCTAATTCTCTTTCCCTGAGGATTATCACTTGTAGGACAAACACTAGTGGAGTGAATCCCAGGAGTTCAGTAATCTCCACTTACATCTAAACAAGAGGATACAGGTTTGAGGTTCGGCAAAAAGTGCTTGTTTTGAATACTGTGAAAGATTTCAAAGGTAAAGTAAGCATTGCTAAGAGAGTCATTCAAAATAGGGTTGGGAAGACCCTGAGGAAGCAGTTTATGCATGCCTCTTTCCATTTTTGGAGCGCCACGGATTTTTTACTTTTGTCAGCGGCAACTTGTCCATTACACGTGGACCGCCTTCTGGAACACATCCTGTATACTTCGGACTAAAATAGAGATAAGGTCCCATCTATTAGCTAAGTAGCCAATAAGTGTGTTAGATAGTTTAACTCTGTCAGCACCAATCATAATTCCATTGAAACAAGTTGTGTCACCTTGTGGTTTTTGCCTTGGTAACTCTGCACTCCCCGCTTGCATCTCCAGAGCACACTTTTTAATTTCTGTCCACTCTGTCTCCTGGATTGCAATCCTTAAGACCCCAAGTCAACACTTCTGGTTGCTTTACAGCCGCTTTTCCTTGGTTGACGATAGAGACGAAGGGGGTTATTAAAACCATTAGGAAGGCAATCCCATGCATTTATGAAATTTCTCTTCCTGGAAATATTTAAAAGGGGGACATCTGAGCATCTCTTACAGACAATACCTAGGTTTGGGGTAGAAAGAGAAGAAAGATCCAATGGGATGATCTCCTTATTTATGAAACTACATTTTTTAAATAAAAGTAGGGATATAGATTCTGACAATGGACCAAAATATATAAAAATAGAACTTCAAGGAAAGCTATGACAACTGGTTAGCTTACTCTTTATTGCATACCTTTGTTAAAGAATTTTTAATAATCCAAATATAGACTAACATATTACAAAGCAGACTCTTTAAAGTATACTTTGTTAAATTCTAATTTTGGAGTGCCTTTGATATTTTCCACTGTCAACTACACAATAGCTTTTAAAATGTTCCCAGCAGAGGGGTGCCTGGGTGACTCAGTTGGTCAAGTGTCCGACTCTTGATTTTGGCTCAAGTCATGATCTTGAGGTTTGTGAGTCTGAGCCCCTTTCAGGCTCCAAGCTGACAGCGCAGAGCTTGCTTGGGATTCTCTCTGCCTCTCTGCCCCTCTTCCCCTCCCCTGCTCTTTCTCTCTCTCTCTCTCAAAAATAAAATAAATAAACATTTAAAATCAAAATAAAATAAAATGTTGCCACTAGATTGATTATAGAGTTCTCTAACATGTTATAGTAAAATATGCTTTAAATGAAATGAATTTGGATTATAATCATTCTTAAAGCTATCAAGTGAACAACAATTTAATTTGCCTATTTTTCTTTTTGCAATAAATTAACAATAATAATACACATGAGTTGGATTATATATTATTTCTTTTCAAGAAAACGCTAAAGGGGCATCTGGGTGGCTCAGTTGATTAAGCATCTGACTTTGGCTCAGGTCATGATCTCTGAGTTTGGAGTTTGAGCCCTGCCTTGGGCTCTGTGCTGATAGCTCAGAGCCTGGAGCCTGCTTCAGATTCTGTTTCTCCCTCTCTCTCTCTCTGCCTCTCTCTCACTCACATTCTGTCTCTTTCTCTCTCAAAAATAAATAAAACATTAACAAAAAAAAATACTAAATATAATTCAACAAAACACTGGCATTTGCAAAATACACAAAGCAACTAGTATTGATAAATGAAAATGGTAACACTGTATAAAAATTTATGACAATCTTAGTGCAAGTTTGGCATCAACCATGCTGGTATTGGTGTCCAGCAATAAACTTTGCACTTTTCAAACAGGTTTTAAATATTCTCTGATTTTTAGATGGTATTATTCAACAGGAAAGTTTCATAAACATCATGAGGTAGGTAGATTAATGTTGCATTTCACAGATTGAAGCAGTTGGAAGCAAAGTTTTTAATTTTTATGACATGATTTTTAATTTTATGACATGATTGCATTTCTTATTAGCCATGTTAAAACTTTAAGGCAAGGAAAATATTGAAATCTGTAGAAGAATGTTTATTGGAAGTATTTACAGAAACAGCTTAGGGCACCTGAGTGGCTCAGTCGGTGGTTTGTCTCTGTGCTGAGTGTGGAGCCTGCTTGGGATTCTCTCTCTCCTCTCTCTGCCCCTCCTCTGCTCATGCGCTCCCTCTCTCTCTCTCAAAAGTAAATTAATAAACATTAAAAAAAACCCAACTCAATCAAAAATTTTAATTTGCTGAATTTTAGTGGGCTTTCTGTGTTTTATCTATTCATAAAACAGATTTTCTAATGAGGCAGTGAAAAGAGCAAAGAGAAAGACATTGGTTGTTTTAGTAGAGTTCAAAATCTTTTGCTGCTCGTTATTTAAAAATATAATCTAGATTTTTAATTTATACCATATTAAGGTTTTAAATTTGCTGTCAATTTACCTAGCTCTGCAGCTTTGCCTCATTAAATTTATCCTCCTTTCCTTAGGTATAGTTGGATATACTTTTGTTGTTTGTCTTAACAGTAAAACTGTTTTGGTCCAATGAAACTTTGCTGAATACTAAGTGAATTTAATTTTCCTCACTTTTTTTTTTTTTTTTTTTTTTTTTTTTTTTTTGCACAGAGAAACATTAGCTGGCAACAATCTAATTCCTGCGACTTCTAGAACTGTAATGTTCCTGGCTAGTGACAGCCACATAACAGATGAGAGTAGTGGGGGAAGACTAGACTGGCCACAAGGGTTCCAGTCATTTGTAACAAGGTTATTTTTCACTCTCATGAGCGCATGAAGGAATGCCTTAAATACATCCCCTCACCCTCAAACAAACATATTAACAAAGTGACAGATTTATTCAGTTGAAGAGGGTAGATTCCCATTGATGTACTTTTACTCTTACTGTTGAATTGTGAATTTCATTGAGAGATGGTTAAACATTGCAAAAATTTTGGTCCATTGTTGTTCTAGCATTAAAAACGAACCCTTTGGGGCGCCTGGGTGGCGCAGTCGGTTAAGCGTCCGACTTCAGCCAGGTCACGATCTTGCGGTCCGTGAGTTCGAGCCCCGCGTCAGGCTCTGGGCTGATGGCTCGGAGCCTGGAGCCTGTTTCCGATTCTGTGTCTCCCTCTCTCTCTGCCCCTCCCCCGTCCATGCTCTGTCTCTCTCTGTCCCAAAAATAAATAAACGTTGAAAAAAAAAAAAAAAAAAAAACGAACCCTTTAGTTCTCATGGCACCCCAAATGCCATCAGGATTCCACAGGGATTATGTGCTGTATTGTTTACTGTCAGTTTAATGGATTTGACCTGTCTTTCAAAACAATATGTCAAGCAAATTTTAGTGGTTTTTGTTTGTTTGTTTTTTTAAGATGAGAGTATTACTATAACATTTACAACACAGGAGGCAAAACCCAGGTTTGTTTGTTATTTGTTTTTTTTTAACCACAATATTTTTGCAAAATTCACAAGGCAATACTATTTATCAGTAAAAATGTGAACACTATTTTAAAAAATACAACCTTTTTTTACAATCTTAATGTATTTGCACCATCATCTGTACTGATATCAGTTTACAATAACACACTTCACATTTGTTTAGCAGGCTTTAAACATTCTTTGACTTTTCAACTTATTATTCAACAGGAAAGCCTCACAACAATCCCATGAGGTAGATAGTTAATGTCCCATTTGGTAGATGGAAAACATGAGGTAAAATACATTGCATGACTCCTATAATACCACTCAACAGATCAGGTATCAAACTAAAAATAGGACATATGAATCCTGTTTTAAAAATCCACTTTTCCATTTCTCAGATTTACTTATGGCCTTTTGTATTTATTGCTCTCATTTGTGTTAAAATGTCACTGAACTGAATTTGAACTGAGCATTGAATCATTTAAATCAGTGTGCAGTTTCACAGGCACTTCTATGCAAAAAAGCTATCAGTCTTATGAAATGTAAATATAGTTACACAAAAGCATATATTCATTGTTAGAGAACTTACACAGTAGAAATTTATTGATTTTGTAGACAGATTTGTTTTCCTCTTTCTACAAAAGACTATGTTTAGCTTTAATATAAAAAGGTCTATTATGAATCAAATACATCTTAAATATGCTAAATATTCTCTAGGAAGCTTTTGTTTCTCTGCATAGAAGGAAGTATAAACATTCAAGTTTTTACTCTGCTTCTATTGATATTTAGTTATTAGCAGTCATCAACTCAGAAATGTGGTGACATTTTCCTTTTAAAGGAGAGTGTGAGTGGATGACCCTTTTGTGTTTATTGTATCTCAATATTAAGATGTAAATGATAACTAGGAAAGTTTTTAAGTTATATTTATCTTGTTTACATATATTACAGATAAACATACATACATGTAAATTAACAAAACTTTGTCATTAAAGAAATAGAAAGGCTAGATTTTTCTCTGATACATCAGAACAAGAAATCAAGCACTTTGGTCGTACATGTGAACCCTGAAGATGAATACTGCTGCATCTCTGTAGTCACAACCCCGGTGACTGATGGCCACACACCCTACAACTATGTCTATAACCAGACATAGTCCTAAACATATTGAGATATCAAAACATGATTTTGAAAATCCAGTAGATCACTTAGGGTTTTTTTTTACAGTGTAATTTAAGCATTCTTAAATCAATTACATGATTTTAAAGAAGGGACTGCTTTTAAAAAATATACTGTTTTATTGAGTCCAAAGCACATTAATAATAATTGACAGTAGCTAGTTCATATTGAGAGACTACTGTGTGCAGACACTGTTCCAAGTGCTTTACTTTTACTAATGCATTTAATCCTCATAACAACCATGTGAGGTAGGTATTATTTTTATTCTAATTGTAGAGATAAAAGTGCTAATGCACAGAGATGTCAAGAAACCTGCATCAGGACACACAGTTCATACGTGGCAAAGCCAACATTTAGCCTGGGCAGTCTGGTTCCAAAGGCTGTGCTCTCTGCCATTAGACTCTGAGCTGTATTTAAGTCCCAAAGCCATTCACTCATTTGACAAAGTTAATTTATCTTAAAACTCATGTAGGCATTCCTTTCCTCCACATACAGGAAATATCCACATAGTGCCTAATATATGTGAGGCACTGTCCGAAGTGCTTACGCAAATCAATTCTCCCAACCTGATAGATATCTGACCTGGCAGAGAGCCGAAGACTTTACAATTCTATGCTTACAAAAGCACCAGTTACTGTATGCTGCTGTACATATTTCTAAATAGATAATTGGATAGCTCATTCCACCAAAAATCTAAGGTGTGTTTTTCTTGCTCTTAATCATTTGAAAGCAACTCAACTAGCCTATGTCCCATCAGTTCTTTTTATCCTCCTCGTACACATGGAAAAATGCTCCCAAGATTCTTTTTTTTCTTCTTTCTGGCCTGACTTCAATTGATATATGGATGGCAAGATGCTGTTAAAGAATAAATCAGAAACACTCCTTCACAATACAGCTTTTATCCTGAAGCTAGTCTTTGTGTATGTAAGTGTTAACAGCAAGTTCAGGTACACCCAAACATCTTCTAAATCACAAGTCTTATTAATGATAATGCTTTGTATTATTATTTAGAAACACATGTTAGAGTTCAAGTTATATTGTAATTCCATGCTTCTCCATTCTAGCCAGTGAACGTCCAGCCATCAGTCTTTGAATGTTGAAGCTCTGAATTCTCAGGAAGACAGCTGTTTGATACAAGAGTCACAGGTGCTCCAGGATATACTCTGAGTAAGTTTTTGGCAGCCCTGGCAGCTCATCATATCCTGTGAAAAATGATGTTCCTTGTCTTCCACTGGGGGAAACCATTATAAATAGTCCTCTTATTATAAGTACCACAGTTTCCCTTGTGAGGAGCTGGTGCTATTGCCATTTGCTCTGTCTTCCTCCCACAGGGTAGAGAAAGAGTTCGGTCACTTGCGTGCAAAGACTACTTCATGATATTACATAGGTCTGAGTCAGAGGATTTCTTGACATCCAGAAAAAGCACTGATCCAAACCGCATGAATATAAATAATATACAATATGCAGGAATTTCAGCTTCATATGCCATGCATATAATTCATAGACAATTCACACTAGATACCAGTCTTTGAGGCAATCCATCCTCGATACTGAGTCACTCTTGTATAGACCCCAGGTTTCTTGGGAAGAGCACATGATTGTCCCCAACTTACTATACCAACTAAGTACCAGATGTCATGATTATCATAAACCAGAGGACCACCAGAATCGCCCTTGAGAAAAAACAAAAATATATTTAGAATTATAAACTCTTACTCGGGAGGTAGGTCACTGCAATCATCTCCCTTCCACAGACAAAAAGGAAACTGGCATGCAGAACATGCAGCCAGACTAGAGATAGATTATATAATGTTTCTCTGAATTGAGTTAAAATTTTATTCTAAACTTTAAAGTGCAATGGTTACATTATTTCTGGTTCAGCATCGTTGTTTTTTTTTAAGTCCTAGTTTTTTTTTTTAAGTTTATTTATTTTGAGAGAAAGAGAGAGAGAAAGAGAAAGAGAGAGGGCGCTAGCACAAGTTGGGGAGGGGCAGAGAGAGAGGGAGAGAGACAATCCCAAGCAGGCTCCACACCGTCAGCATGGAGTCTGATGCAGGGCTCAAATTCAGGAACCATGAGATCATGACCTGAGCTGAAATCAAGAGTTGTACGCTTAACCAACTAAGCCACCCAGGTGCCCCCTTGCTAGTTTCATTAGACGCTTTTTCATGGGTTAGTAAGTATATATACAAAATATTAAATATGAAGTTAGTATATATGGGAATAGGTGGAAAGTTTTGATGATCTCCAAATATTCTTAGCTAGACTCAATGTTATAGACTGATTCTTGGTCTCCTTGGCTTTCATGCACCTAATTATAATTATGCTTGCTTGCTGAATTTTATATAAACACTCCTAAATCTGTTTTGGAATAAGGACAGTTAAGTACATAAACAGATATACATGTAGAGTTTAAAAGTGTGGTCTTGGTATTTGAACCGCTTATGTTTTAGGATTAGCTCTATCGATTACTGTCTATGTGACTTAGGGTAAAATATGTAAGCTCTCTGTGCCTGTTCTACCTCATTCATTTATTCTTTTGTGAAGTACTTAATAAGTTCCAGCTATGTGTCCCAGGCTCAGGCCTGGAACCTGCTTCAGATTCTGTGTCTCTCTTGCTCTCTGCCCCTCCCCACTCATGTTCTGTCTCTGTCTCTCAAATTAAATTAAACAAGCCCACAAATAAATGCAAGGTGACTACTATGGTAAATGCTATGGAAACATACATAGGGGAATAGGACTGGTCAGGGAGGTCAGGAAAGTTTTCCTTGATGAGATGTAATTGAGCTGATATCTAAAGAATTTAACCTTTATGAAAAGGGAGGTGGCTATATAACATGTTCTAGGCAAAGGGAACAGTACTGCAAATGCTCTGTGACATGAAGAAACCTGGCATATGCAAAAGCCTGGGGCAGCGTGGAGTCTGTAAAGGTCAAGAAACTAGTCCTGGAGAAACCCTGAGGGTCTTGCTTAGAAGTTATATTTTCTATCTTAAGACTGAAGGTAAACCACTGGAGTGTTTTAAGAAGGAGGCTTACAAGATCAGATTAACATCTTGTAAATCATCCTGGCTTTCATTTGACTAATGGACTATAGGAGCATAAGTGTGAATATAAGGAAATGAGCTAGATGAATAATTCCTTTAGATCGGGGAGTGTGAGGAAAAAGTAGGGAAAAGGAGGTAACATCCATGGGATTAGGTAATCTGTTGGGTATGGGGGAGGGAAAGAAAGCTAGAATGTCTTCTAGTTTTCTGCTTTAACAGAGTGAAAAGGGATGCCATTCACAGAGACAAAATAAAGGAAGAGGGTCAGTGGGGAGGGAAAAAGAACAGAATCAGGTGCAACATTTTGAATTTGAGATATCTTTGAAATATCCAAGGGGAGCTGTCAAGTAGGAGTTGAATATATAAATCTGGAGATAAAAGGGGAGGTTGGGGCTAAACGTATAAATTCATGAATCATCTGTCAAAGGATGGCATTTGAAGCTAAAGAGGAAAATCAGATCCTCTAGGGAGAAAGTATAGAGTAAAAAGAGGAGCAGACATAGAATAGATCAAAATTTAATGGCTGAGATTAAGAGAATGAACCTGAAAAGGAAACAGAGAAGAAGTAGACAGAGGTGTAAGTTGAAAATCATTATAAGCCAAGGAAGACAAGAAAGAGGGAGTGGTAGGCATTATTAAATGGTGCTAGGAGGGGAAAAAAAAGGAATAGGACAAAAATACATTTACTGAAGGGCATTGGTGGGTTAGTGAAAACCTCAGGAAGAGTTATTTTGAAGTGAAAGGGCAGAAATCATACTGAAATGGTTTGAAGAGTTAGTGAGAGGTGAGAAAATTGAGACAATGGATATAGACATTTTCCCAAATATTTCACGGTAAAGAGATAAGATGCAGTGCTAGCTGGAGGCATTATAAGTCAAGAAAAAGTTAGAGGTTTTTCCCCCCTAACTTGAGAGATATGAGTAGAGAAGGAGCTAGGTATAAGAGAAATGTTAACTATGTTAACTATGGGTTCAGATGAAGGCACGTCTGCATTCATGGTGTTGGAAGATGAGGCAATTCTTCACTTACGATTTCTACTTTTCTTTGAAAACTGGGAAGCAAAATTATCAGTTGAAAATAAAGAGGTTGAAAAAAACCAGAAGTTAAGGAAAGTGGAAAATGTTGAGTAAGTTCAGAGAAAGGTAGATTTGGAAAAAAAATAGTAGGATTGTCACTTTTGTTATCTGAAACCTAAAGTGGAACCAATGTGTTGTGTTGTATTTTTTCCAGGAGCATTTGATATCCTTGGTGCAGGCAGAGAGAGAGAGTAGATTGTGAAGTTCTTCTGGTTTTGGGACTTTGTCAGATAGAAACACTGAAAAGACAGATCAACAAGAGAACTTAGGATATTAGCAAAAGTGTTCAAAAAATTATTAATAGTGAAA
The DNA here is from genome assembly GCF_022079265.1 of Lynx rufus. NCBI lineage: Eukaryota > Metazoa > Chordata > Mammalia > Carnivora > Felidae > Lynx > Lynx rufus. The sequence goes on from NW_025814845.1 coordinate 52,661,317, forward strand.
TCTAAATTGGACAAGTGGACAATGGAAGAAAGGATTAATGGAATGTGATAAAGCAGAGAAGCGATGGTCTATAGGTCTTTATGAAGTTGAAGAAAAGTGGTATTTTATTTGGCCAACAAATATCTGTGCCAGGCACTGATTTAGGTGTTGTTAATACAATAGTGAATTAAATAGACCCCCCCCCCAAATCCATGCCTTCTTGAAGTTTATATTCTAGTTTAGTGGGAGAGACAGACAATAAACCATCTAAATAAATTGTCTGTTGGATGGCAATAGAAGGTGAAGGTAAAGATAAAACAAAGAAGGGACATAATGTACATTTCTGTAGACTGTGTAAGTTGGGGAGTGAGGATGGGTAGACAGGGGTATAATATAAAGGGTATGGCCAAGGGAGCAGGAATAGCTTGACATGCAGGCAGGAAGTTAAATAGGAAGATTGGGGAATCAGTGTTCTTGGAGATGAAAGGCTCAAAATGTGGCCCTAGAAATGTGGCTCAGAAGTGGAGATCAATGGGAGTAGGAGGTCTAGGAACTAAGAATCCAGCATTTAAATGAGCCAGTGTTAATAATGCAGGCTTGGGATGGACAAGAAACCTGTTTCAGGTGTTAACGTCATTAATAGTGGGAGGGACACAGACACTTGGAGGCCAGGAGATGAAAGTAAGATACATGAGATATGATGCCAGAGCTGAATAAGGTGATCTTCAGAGGAGAGGTTTCTCTGTCTTTTGTTTCCAGTTCTGTTTAAGAAAATAACAATAGAACAGAAGAGTAATTGTTTGAACCAAAAATAGGGAGCAATAGACTTTAATCTCCCAATTTGTAAAAATCGTACCTCTTTGATTTCACTATTTTAAATGAAATAAGCACTTGGCTTGACATACAGTAAATACTTAATACAAGAACTTTTTAAATTATGATTATTAAATAAGCTGAATTCTTGGTGAAATAGATGACTTTTTTCTGCTAGGGGAAATGTATGCCAAATTTATAAATAGCTAATGGGAATTTTCTTTTCAAAGTTTTGAACTTGACTTTGGACTTACCTTACACGCATCTACTTTTCCTTCCATGAATCCAGCACATAGCATTCCTGAAGTTATCAGGCCATCATACACATCCTTTCTGTTACACACATCCGTGCTTATGGTTTCCACCCTGGCTTGCCGAAGTTTGTTTTGCGTGGGTCCTATTATATAAACACACACATACAAACACACACACACACAAGCAAAAAATATGTTCTTTGAATATAACTGTATCTAAGACATGGAATAAGTATGTGTTGTATATTTCTAGGAACAAAAGCACAAAATCAAAAGATTATTTTATTAACATTAATTATAATTAATTATTGCCTTATTTATGTTCTGTATCATAAATGTCTAAATTCAAGGAACCATGCATATGCATACCCCAATATTATATCATATCTGTGAATCTTCAAGCCATTAGAAATCCTTACAACTGGGGCGCCTGGGTGGCTCAGTTGGTTGAGCGTCCAGCTTCAGTTCAGGTCATGATCTTGCGGTCTGTGAGTTTGAGCCCCTCGTCAGGCTCTATGTTGACAGCTCAGAGCCAGGAGCCTGCTTCGGATTCTGTGTCCCTCTATCTCTCTCTGCCCCTCCCCCACTCATACTCTGTCTGTGTCTCAGAAATAAATAAACATAAAAAAAAGGAGAAATCCTTACAACTACATGTAATAGTGTGTGTGTGTGTGTGTGTGTGTGTGTGTGTGTGTCTACACTTTTTTTTTCCTGAGGAGAGGGTTCATCACATTGATCTTGACTAACCAGTAGCCTTTTATGTATAAGGAAATCAACGCTTAGGGAAGTACATTGATTTTCTGAAAGATATTCAAGTAAAAACCAGTACATGAGCTGCACAGAGCTATGTTCCCTACTCTGTGCTGTGGCAAATTATTTAGAGGTGCCTTGAAGCATGGGAAAAAGAACCAATGCCCACAATATGCCATAAATGTGATGCCAGTACAAAGCAAGACTGGATTTTAGAAGAAGGTAAATAGCATATGGTTCCAGATTGAAGCTGCTGGTGAATAGTCTTAGACTAGTGATAAGAGAAGAGAACACAAAAAGAGACTTATAACAACATCTCACAAAGTCACGCTAGAGATGCATGGGGCATTTGGGAAATTTCACATATAATAGAGTTCTGTCAAGAAAAAAAATCCAGATTTAAATATTAGCAGGGGTGCCTGGGTGGCTTAGTCGGTTGAGTGTCCGACTTCGGCTCAGGTCATGATTTCACAGTTCATGTGTTTGAACCCTGCATCGGGCTCTGTGCTGACAGCTCAGAGCCTGGAGCCTGCTTCAGATTCTGTGTCTCCCTCTTTCTCTGCCCCTTCCCCACTCATGCTCTGTCTCTCTCTCTCTCAAAATAAATAAACATTATAAAAAATGTAAATATATATTAACATTTGTCTCTTACTTTTTTCAGGATATCTTTGACAGAACCTTAAACATTTATTTCCCATTTTATTTTATCTGGTTTTTTTTTTTAAGTTTATTTTGAGAGAGAGAGTATGTGAGTAGGGAAAGAGAGAGGGAGAGAGAATCCTGAGCAGGCTCCATGTTGTCAGCACAGAGCTCAACACAGGGCTCAAACCCAGTAACCAGGACATCATGACCTGAGCTAAAATCAGGGGTTGGACACTCAGCTGACTGAGCCACCCGGGCACCCCTTATTTCCCATTTTAAAATATTCAATTAATCTCTCTATTTAGAGTGAAATGAACTGGTACCTATAAATATTAAATTCTGGTCTTCAATTTATAAAATTTTAGAACTGATGTCTTTGAACCAACCAGGAGGTGACAGGTGAAAAGAAATGTATGTTAAATTAAACAATCAAAATGAAAATTCTCAAAACATTCACAAAACACTTTTATGTTTATGGTCATCATAAATCCCCATTAAATGAGGAAGTACTTAAGGAAGGAAGGAAGGAAGGAAGGAAGGAAGGAAGAAAGAAAGAAAGAAAGAAAGAAAGAAAGAAAGAAAGAAAGAAAGAAAGAAAAGGGAAAGAAAAAGTTATCAGTAAGACTGTGATCTGAAGTATATGCTAACTAGGAGCTTCTACATTGGGAAATATACAATTCAGAATCATTTACTCCCTTATAGTCCCATAGTATTTTGTCCCTTCTTGTAGCACCTAAAGTAGTCTGATATGCTGTTCTCAGTTAGCCTCACCCCTTTTTCATCATTGCTCCAATTAATTGTGAACTCAAGGAATGGGACTTGATTCCTTTTTAACCTACAAATTCCTGTTCTGCTCTGGGCTGTACACATTGGAACCATCATTATTTTTATGAAAAGTCTAAAGAGAGATTCTCTAGGACAGCTTGTTAGAGCTCAAGACAATTGTGTACTAAGTATATTAGGTTGAACCACTCACCATCATCTACAATGGATCCAAAACCTGTGACAAATACACTTGTTTTAGGTGGCAACTTTATAGATGAATCTGGGAGGCAAACTCTCTGGACTATATTTGAAAACTCAACTCGGTTGGTAAGCTGAGCCAAGGCAATGTCATTTTCATTTGTTTCCCTATGGTAATTTTCATGAAGGATAATTTTCCCCAGGCTTCGTTGCACTGCAGGTGGTGTAATAGTTGTACCAAAAGTAGCAATCCATTGACTTGGGTCTTTATTTCTGCAAAGAAAATCACAGGGTAAGATTTGTGATGCTTACCTGTGTCATCTAAAAAAGATTGAGACTGTATTTCTCGCAACTATTGGGATTATGCTCCTGAAAAATCTCTCTGGTGAGAGAATTTGCAGTTGGCCTTAAGGCAGAGAGTTTAAAATATTAATGAGACAAATGCGAGTACAAAAGCTCTTAAAGATATTTTGGAATTTCCATGCTTTGTTTAGATTAATAATAGTAATGGGTATTTTATAATTAATTGTCAATCTTCTAATTCCTTGTTCATTAAAAACTCTTCAGATTCTCTTTCTTCTTCTATAATTTCAATGAAATGTGTAGAAAATCATTTTGTTTTGGGTAATATGGATAGTAGGAGGCATTTTCCCTGTGTATCAGATACTTCATCCATTCTAACTTTATGACTCACTTGTTGGTTCTTGTTTCTGGGTCTTACCATGATCTTTGGGACAAAGTATAATCTGGCCTGCTTCACAAACCCTCATGTGTATACAGGTTTGTTTTTTTTGCCCTCTGCCCATACACAACCCCAATATTCAAGGGCTAAGCAGATTTAACTCCATGTCAGGCTGTTAGAGGTTCTTTCCTACCCCCCAATCCCTTTGATCTGGCTTTCTCAGTCCCTCTTAGTATTTTTCAGGCTCTCCCTTCACACAGAAGTTTTTCTCTCTCACGAGCTTGTATTACAAGGAAATTCTGTCTAGTCCTATTATCTCTTTACCTCCCTATTTGTCCTCAAAGTCCAGTTCCCTCTTTTTCTAATTATTCCTGTGAGGAATGACTAGAAATACTGTACATATAAACTTGAAATTCTCTATGTAAAGGAAACTATGTAGAAGGAAATCACACAGAGGAGAATTCATAAAGGGGATTTTCTCATTCATACAGGATTACAATGCTGGTGAATCATAAACTTCTTAGTGAAAAACCAGAAAGATCAGTGATTTTCAAAGTACTCTGCACTGCTTCAGGATGAGCAGGACTGGTGGGTGTGGGAGTGGGGAGGGGGAGGAAAGGGACATGGTGGGGAGCTGGAGATGGGGAAGGCTGTTTTACTTATTTATACTTTAAAGGAATATTTTATTTGATGCAGAAATCTTAGGGCTGAAGATTTCTTTTGAAAACTAGAATTCTGGTAGATAAGAAGACATATGTGATTTCAGTCCTTAAGGAACTCATAAACCAATTGAGTAGATCAAATAGAGATACCCTATCCCGGGAGGCCTGAGTGGCTCAGTTGGTTAAGTGACTGATTCTTGATTTCAGCTCAGATCATCATCCCATGGTTTGTGAGTTCGAACCCCACGTTGGGCTCCATGCTGCCTTCACAGAACCTGCTTGGGATTCTCTCTCTCTTTCTCTCTCTGTCCCTTTCCCACCTGATATCTCTATCTCCTTCTCTCAAAATAAATTAATGAACATTAAAAAAATAAATTATAGGAATACCCTATCACTCCATGCATTATGTGCCAGAAAGGAGACCTCATTTAAAAGGCCCAGCTCAATCCATACTTTATGGATAAGGACACTGAAACTCAGAAGTTAAATGGCTTGCCCAGGTATGTGATAGATCCAGCTGGTTAGTGTCAGAGAGAGATGGCCTGGGGCTCCTGACATGCTGTCAAGAACATTTTCATGATGTCAAGGACATCCACACTGGTTCACAAAGGTTGGGATAGTTTTTCATGAACACCAAAGTACAAAGATTTGTCTTAAACACAATTTTTAAGATTACATTATTTCTGTAGAAAAAATACACTTATAAAATTTTAAAAGCTATTTGGATAATTGTAATATCGTCTTCAAAGTACACTGTATTTTTTGTTCACAACAATATAAGGCATTGTGCAATTACATGAAATTGCACTAGGGAAAGACTCCCAGCAGCCTCGAGAACTTACTTGCGGAAGCAGTGAGCTGCTGTGAGCAGCCACGTGTTACTGATGAGGGTGGCTCCGCACTGATGGCCAGAACCTATGAGCTGGAGGCTGGCCTGCCATGGCCACTCGCCTTCCATGGCTGTTTCCCTCCCTTGGACAATCCTCTCAGTAGAGGAGGATGCTGGTAAAGGCATGTTTGAAGATGTCATCCTTATTCCGCAGCCTGTCACAGAAATGTATGTTAGCTTGTTTTCATGAAAAGGGAGAGAAAAGAAGCATACCCTGATTTGCATAGGGTGCAGATGCTTTGGTAGTCCATTGTGCCTGCTCTTTTTTTTCTTTAATTTAAATCCAAGTTAGTTAGTTAACATATGGTATAATAATGATTTCAGAAACAGAATTTAGTGATTCATCACTTACATATAATACCCAGTGCTCATCCCAACAAGTGCCCTACTTAATGCCCTTTGCCCATTTAGCCCATCCCTCCACCCAACACCCCTTCAGTAACCCTCATTTCGTTCTCTGTATTTAACAGTCTCTTATGGTTTGTGTCCCTCTCTGTTTTTATATTAGTTTTACTTCCCTTCCCTTATGTTCATCTGTTTTGTATCTTAAATTCCACATATGAGTGAAATCATGAGATTTGTCTTTCTCTGACTGACTTATTTCACTTAGTGTAATACACTCTAGTTCCATCCACGTTGTTGCAAATGGCAAGATTTGATTCTTTTTGATCACCAAGTAATATTCCATATTCCATATTCCATATACTACATCTTCTTTATCCATTCATCAGTTGATGGACATTTGGGCTCTTTCCATACTTTGGTTGGCTATTGTCAATAGTGCTGCTATAAACATTGGGTGCATGTGCCTGCTGTTCTTTAACCCTTTCCCAGTACTCAGTGTCTGAGGTTAATCTATAGGGATCTTCCTGATCCTGTTGAGGTTCAGAAGAAGTATTTACTAACATGTCGAGGCATCCAGTCTAGGAATTAACTTCTGTCTCTCTATATTAAGCATATATGGATGGATACATAGAGAGGTAGATAAAAATTTTATTGAGCATCAAAAAAAAGAAAAAAAGAGAGAGAGGTTAGAGTGGGAGAGAGCCAAAGCATAAGAGACTCTTAAAAACTGAGAACAAACTGAGGGCTGATGGGTATTGAAGAGGGCATCTTTTGGGTTGAGCACTGGGTGTTGTATGGAAACCAAGTTGACAATAAATTTCATATATTTAAAAAAATAAAAAATAAAAAGGATTTTACACCATGAAAAAATATATATAGAGAGAGATCCTCTGCTAAGTGTTTTAGATTTATTTATAGCAAGCCACTTTTCAGATGAGGAAACTGAGCCTTGGAAACAGATCATAAAGTGCTAGAGGTCATCCAGCTGGTAAGTGAACGAGTTGGACATAAAATTAGGAGGATCTACATCAAAGCTTGTGTTCTTGCTCCTGAGAGAGAGCCTAGTACCAAATGCAGGTCATGATTCTCCCTTGACATGAATTTATACACAGTCTTTGCAAGTCCTGAATTTAAACAGTCTTAAACAATAATGACCTTTTTTGGTTTTCTAAAATTTGAAAGGCTAGTTTTAAAAAAAATACAGGAATGCCTAGGTGGCTCAGTCGGTTGAGCATCCAAGTTTGGCTCAGGTCACGATCTCACGTTCGTGAATTTGAGCCCCATGCTGGGCTCTGTGCTGATAGCTCAGAGCCTGGAGCCTGCTTCTGACTCTGTGTCTCCCTCTTTCTCTGCCCCTTCCTCACTTGTGCCGTCTCACTCTCTCTCTCTCTCTCTCTCTCTCAAAAATAAATAAACATTAAAAAAATTTTTTTAAATCAGATTCCCTGACAAGAAACCCTCAATTTGTTAGAGTTCAAATCAACTTTAAATAAGACTAGAAAGCATATTGATATATTTTATTAATGTGTCTTTCTTTTTTAATTTTAATAAGTTTTCACCCAAGTTGGGGCACAAACTCATGGCTCCAAGAGTCACATGCTTTACCAACTTAGGCAGCCAGGTACCACTATTAATGAATGTACTTTTCAATTATTTATATTTTTATTAAAAATACTAGGTTTTTTTCAAAAAGGAATATTTTTTCAGAAACAGGTTAAAAATAGACACCTGTAATCATGTTTATAGATTCATCATAATTCCCTCTGAGTTAAATAGCTCCAGTTTAAGGTGACCATGAAATTAAACAGATGGGATTTCTAGGCTAATATATTGGTAGTACCTAATAGATACTTCCTCTCCCAAATTCCTCTTAAAATATGCATGAAAGTAATGCTAATATAAATACTATGTAGTAGTTGTGAGCCAGGCCCTTTATGTACTGTTACATATATTTTCTCTAATTTTCTCAATTCCTATGCTAGGTGTCATCCTCATATTGCAGATGAAAAATCTGAGTCTGGTATTTTTTCAAAGGCAACAGAGCAAAATCACCACAACATAAGGAAAAATAAGAAAAAAAAATATATAAATTCTGGTAGAAACTCCAATAGCCAGTGGGGTTTGAGAGCAACTTCTTGGACTATATAAGCTCTAGCTTGTGAACCAGAATGGTGTGGAGAATCCTGGTAAGATGACAAAGCCATTGTCTTACTGCTATGGGGATTCCCCAGTCCAGGAAATTAAGCTACACTGCACTTGTTCCCAGCCAAGCAGATACTATAGGTTAAGCCATCCCACTGTGACTCATAAACTCTTTTCTTCCTATGTATGTATGTATGCAGAAGCCACATTTCTGGCACACCGTCCTGTAGAGAGATATAGGAAAGATGAGAAATTCTATGAAAATGTAGTTAACCTCATGCAGTGGTCTGAATGTGAACCTGTCAAATTTATGTCAAAATCCTAACTCTTAGAGGTGATGGTATTACAAGGTAGGGCCTTTGGAAGGTGCTAAGTCAGGAGGGCAGAGCCCTCATGAATGGGATTAGTGCTTTGGAAGTCTCCAGAGAGATCTCTAGCCCCTCTATTCATGGCATGATGATTCTTTAAATCTATGAGTTGGAAGAGGATCCCCACTGGACCACTCTGGTACCCTGGTCTCACACTTCTAGCCTCCAGAATTGTGAGCAACAAATTTCTGCTGTTTATTAACTATCCAGTCTATGATATTTAGTTACAGCACCAAGAACGGGCTGAGATGCCTCATAAAAAGTATTTAAGCAGTGAAAGGAAGAGCACTGGCATCAGCGAATGCTACATTTGGTGGTGCAAAGGGGGAGACTGATGTAGTTTTCATAAACTCTGCTTGTAAGATCAAACCTTAACCCTGCATCTTACTGTATAGTATGGTTAGGGACCCCCAAATCAGATGATATAAAAACTCAGAAGACAGACATATTTCTGAAAGTTATCTTCCACAAAAAATTTTAGGAAACATGTTTGTTACCAGCCAAGTTGTGCAAGTAAACATGATCTTAATGTAACAAAAGCAGCCAAACATAAGAGGAAAAATATGCTGTGAGAAGAGTACACATAACAAAAGAGCTGTCGGTAATCAAATAAAATTCTAGATATCACAGGCATATCATAGCAGATATGAAATCCACATGGAAGAGGAAAAGTAACACCAGACAACTGAGATAAGTGGTTTGGGGGAGTACAGAATTGATAAGATCTTTCGGAATGTGGAGGAAAGTGACCTGAACTGTAACTAGAACTAATGATGGATATGGGGAGCAGAAAATGGAATTCAAATAAATCATTGGTGTTCCTGAGGGAGAAGAAAAAGAAAAATTGGAATGGAAATCAATCATCAAATGTACAATGGAACATTTTTCCAGAATAAGAAAAAAAAAACAGTGTACAGATTGAAAACATTCATAATGTCCTAGTCAAAATTCAGTGCAAAATATAATTGTCTAGATTTCTTGACAAAAAATTTAGGATAAAGATTTCCTACATTCATCCAAGAACAAAAAAGTTAACCTATGTAAAAATAAAAAATGCAGCAGCCTTAGACTCTTCCTCTACAACAAAACACTAGAAGAAAACGGAATAATGTGTATAGAATTTATAGGGGAAAGTGTATGACCCAATAATCCTATAAGAAATTGAGATAAAGGAAATTGAGAGAAGGCAGAAAGTATACACAGCAGATATTTTAACAAAAATGAAAGAAAACAGAAATTTAACAGGAAAAACCCTAACTAGTTACCACTTTAAAACATTCTCTTGAATTTGAGAGAATATTAAAATAGAAATATTTAAAGAGAATATGAAAATACAATGTTAGGTGGCGTCTGGGTGGCTCAGTTGGTTACGTGTCCAACTAGGTCTCAGCTCAGGTCCTGATCTCACAGTTTGTGGGTTAGATGCCCACATGGGGCTCTGCACTGATGGCGTGGAGTCCGCTTGGGATTCTCTTTCCTCTTTCTCTCTCCGCCCCTCCCCTGCATGCACACTTTCTCTCAAAATAAAGAAATACACCTTAAAATGTTCAAAATACAATGTTAGAAATATAGTCACAAAAAGCATAATATCAAGAAGCTATGAATTTTCTTTTACTACATTCTGCAAGTCATAAAACTTAAAACTGTATTTGGTGTAAATTTATAAACTTAAATGTTTTAAATATTAAAAATAACCAGCAATAAGGGTGCTTGGGCTGCTCAGTCAGTTAAACGTCCAACTTCAGCTCAGGTCATGATCTTGCAGTCCATGAGTTTAAGCCCCACATCAGGCTCTGTGCTGACAGCTCAGTGTCTAGAGCCTGCTTTGGATTCTGTGTCTCCCTCTCTCTCTCTGTCCCTCCCACACTCACGCTCTGTCTTTCTCTTTCTCTCTCAAAAATAAATAAGCATTAAAAAATAATAACCATTAATAAAACACTAGGTGGTTTACAAAAACGTAAGATGAGCAAAAAAGACTTGATGAATTCTTCTTCTAACTTTTCTGTGACTTTGATTCATTATCTTTGTTATGAAATAGACAGTGGTGGGTTTTGGAACTTACGGCTGTTGAGAAGATTCCTCATCCTTTTGCTGTCGATAGCTGCAATAACCAAAAATTGAATTAGTTGGTCAAAGAATATGTTCTTGTTTATATGTGATTTTGTTCAAATTATCACTAGAAGAAATGCTTATTATCCATCTTTCAAGAGGGCATTAGATTTTTCAGTCAAGGAATATATACATAACTCAGATCTGATTTGGTCCAAAATGTATAATTTTACTTAGAAATGAAAAGAGAGCATTTTTGTTATTTTCTGATTTTTGCTATGAAATCTGCAAAGGACATTGGGAAAGAATGGTAAGGATAAATATCCCTAATTGCCTTCTTTGAGAGCCCTAGCATAACTGGAAGAGGCAATCTCTGATTCCCATGCAGCTGGTGCTCTCTGTATTAGGTGCACCAGACCATGCGTGTCAGGCACATGCCTGGTGGCCAGTGTAAAGGGGCAGCTCCAGGGAGCCAAGGGCATCACAGACTCTTCACAGCCCCATTTCCGGCCCTGGTCTATAAACAATAGGAATTCAGTCAATATGAGTTGATGGTCTTCTCTCACTGGGGATTCTTCCTCCTGGTGAATATTGTAGAAGGTTCCTGCTCAGGCAGCAGGAACTAGAGGCATGAAGAAGCTCTGATATACAGCCTGTCCAGGGACACTCTCCCCATACCACTTTATGCCTCCCTTCTGTGACATCTTTTTCCCTTCAAACTTTTCTTCACGTTCTTTTAAGTTCAATTTCATTGCATTTTTTTTGGTTTGATGTTTGTTTGTTTTGTTTATTTGTCAGAGAAAATTGAGAGGTATATAACGATTTCCTCAGGAACACTGACTTCTCCACAAGAAGGGATATGAACCCCAAACTGTGCTAGAGGTTTCCTGGGCGTTTCACTTCTCTTTATGTAACAGGAGATATATATGTGGCAGAAGAAAATGTTTGTAGCAGAATTTTGGTTATGGAGTATGGTTATAGAATATAATTATTTGATATTAAAACAATAACCTGTAGGGTAAAAAGTCAGTGTGCATGACCAAGAAGTCTGAAAAATTATTTTTAAAAATATTGGAAAAATTATTTTTTAATTGTAAAAAAAAATCCCTTTGACATGTCTTTTATGATGGATATTTTATTTTAGCATACATGATCATGCATTAGGAGAAATTATATTATCAGGAATTGAAATTTAATTTGAGATTGCCCTTTATGGAATGCTGAAAAATATCATCTTTTACTTTGGAATATAATTGATTAACACTTAAGGTAGATAGTACACTCTTCATTATTTCTAATTCATGAAAGTTGTCATTACTGTGTGTGAGGATTCTATCTCAAAATGGATTTTAAGGGGGTTTCCTGATTTCTAAAAACAGAGAAATTAACTTTAAATAATCTTTTTCTTAAATTCATGGATACTTTGACGGGAACAGACTTTCTGGTCCAAAGGGCAAATCAGGAATCTCTGCCCTTGGTGTACTTAATCAAAACAATGAACAGAACCAGAGCACCTACCGCATGTGAGACATCTGCTAGTGTTTGTGGGGAAGGGGTAAGGAACTAAAAAGCCACAGTACTCGACCATGAAACTTATCATTGGAACCCCATGGTTATGCATCTCAGTTTAGATTCCAACTAGCTAAAGGTAGTTTTAATTTCTTAACATCTTTATTTTTGTCTACTTTTGGGGGAAAACAAAATAACTTTTTTGATTTTATTTTGTGAGGAATAAAGGAGGAAATGAACAAAACATTGTTTTAAGTTGGAAATGATCCAGAGAACTTCTTCATAGATCATGGCAATGGTTCTTCCTACAGTGGTAAACCTTTCTAAAGATGTTGGTTTTCTTGATACTATAGGTGCTCATCCCCAGAACTGACCTGTAAAGATCTCTGGGAGTCAGAACACCTGTGCTTTAATTTTGGCCCCCAAGGCTTGCTAATGCCCTGTCTTATATCTTCCTTGAGGCTCAGATTCCTTACAGTGGTGAAAATAATACTTTCCCTCTCATGCTTTTGCAAAGATCCAACATGATACATGGGAAAAATTTTAGAAACCTTAGCAAAACACCTAATCAAATATGAAAATAATTTCCAAAATTAAAATTTGCCTTATAGTGAATTTATATTTTAGATTTACATTGCTATATCAGTGGTGAAGTCTTAAAATGGGAGAAGACATTGATCTAAATCCTTATGAAAAATAAAGAGGATTGCCAAGGAACCACAAAGATGATAAAAGGACTTACATGTGAGCGTGAATGATGATTTGTTTATAGTCAGAGGCAACTGTTTTGTCTTCAGACTTTGATATAAAATCCTCTCAATTTTTTTCTTGATTTGCTCAGCACTATCAGTAGATGGGTATCGAAACATAAGCACCATAAGGATGTTCATACCTTGTTCATCTGGACTAAAGAGAAAAAAGCAGATAAATAGAAATAATAACAACAAAGCCACCTCTCTAATTATTAACTATTTTTACCTATTAAGATTCCCACTAAATTTTTAAAAATGGATGAAATATGTGTGTATCAGATTTCTAAATTATCTCCAGAAACGCTGAGTAGGATACAGAGCTGGAAAAAATTGTTCTTTCTCCTTAATTAGGTCACAGTCTGCAGGCGGTAGTGAAAGGAAGACATGTTCATGAAATCATGCTTTATATGCACTTAAAGAATTTGCTTTTGAAGACATTATAAGCCACGGTAACCAACACCATTTTTCAGTAGTGGTGTGGCAGAGACAATGCTTTGTGCCCACGAAACCCAGTTACCTTTGCCTCCTGACCACAGGGCTAAATTTCATTCCCTAGCCTCCTTTGCAGTTTATTGTAACTCTAGTGAATTCTGTGGGCAGAAATGATGTATCCCACTTCCAGCCTGGCCCCTGAAAACTTCCCATACCACCCTCCCTGCTTTCACTCTTCCTGGATTTGCCAACCAGATACCAAAGATCTAGTGGGCAATTCCATTCTGCAGTCCCTCCCAGTACCCATGTCCCCTGTGGCCACTTCTGACTCTTTGGACTATGTCATGGAAATGAAGTAAACCTTTATTGTGTTAAGTTATTTATGTTTTGGAATTTGATAGTTTACGTATGTTTGGTAAGTGGATAATTAGAGAAAGCACTTATTAAAATAAATGTTTTGATAAGAGGTTCAAAGATATGCATTTATACCATGTATAGGTCTAGAAAGCCTCTAGTTACCTTTTGAGAATGAATTTCACCTTGAAACATATAAAGAATCAAAGTAGGAAGGAAGGAGAGAGAAAGTAAAGTAAGAAAGGAACAAAAGTGGAAGAGAGGAGAAGAAAAGGCAGGTTCTCCTTAACCACAGGTATTTTTATCGTCAAGAAATGAAGCAGACTACTAAGTATTACGTGTATTTATATTTGTATATTGATTTATAGCCACCGAAAAATTTTAAAATTTTTCACCAAAATGGGTAGAAAACAAGATACATTATTTCAGTAAATGCTAAGCCTTTTGGACGTCATATAAAAAAGTATATACTAATTATTAGATGGATTCTAATAATTTGTTTGAGACTCATAACATATGTATGTTTAATTTATGCATACTGCCTCTCATCCAAAAATAAAAATGAAAAGGTATTAGAGATAATAATAAAAATGCAATGGCGTTAAAGAAAAATCTTACTGCAGAGAGAGTCATAGTCTGATTATTGGATAGCCCTACAAAGAGGATAACCAAAAAGAGCTCATCTAAATTCTACTTAGCCCAGTACCAGTGCCATTCTTCCCCTTCCAGCGTCTAATGACTGGCATTGCCTCCAGACATATTCCTGTCATGACTGGGAAATGTCTGTGCACCATAAGCTGACTACTCAGGGTTTATGAAATCTTTGTGTTCCTGTAAAGATTTTCCCAAGGGAGCTGGGCAGTCATGTTGATCAAGTACTTCTTAAGGATACTGGCTTGAAGTTGCAAACTACGTATACATACCTCAGTCTGATAACATGAGATTTGATAAACCGACCTCCTCCAGAAGAACGTCGAAATATCCTAGACATCTGATTAGAATAATTAAACAATAGAAGTATTAGTCATAAGAAAAATGTTACTCCTTTGTCTTTTCTAGAGAGTTGAGGCAAAAATAAGAATTTTGTTTTTTTCCCAGACGGGAACTGGTTTATCACAGTGGTAAGACTAAAAGAGGTTCTAATTTTTGCAGAACTGAATAACTTTAACAAAACTGTATACTTTTGTTCAGCTTCTGTAAAACAGGATAACAACAATATCTACCTCAGAGTTGTTTTGAAGATTAAATGAAATAATGTTTCACACATTTCACACCTTGCCCGTCATATAGCAAACTATTGATAATGTTCATTTGATCATTGTCAAATGAATTTAAGTACCTGTGCTATTTTTAAAGGAAGCATCCTCACTTTTAAGAAAGCCCATCCTAAGTTTGTGGTATTTCCAAATATGGCATCCAGTCCATTGTTTGTTTCAACTCTTTGCTTTCTCTTAAGATTTTTTTTAATGTTTATTTACTTTTTGAGAGAGAGAGAAAGAGACAGAGCCTGAGCTGGGGAGGGGCAGAGAGAGAGGGAGACACAGAATCCAAAGCAGAATCTAGGTTCCAAGCTGTTATGACAGTACAGGGCCCGACGCGGGGCTCTAACCCATGGACCATGAGATCATGACCTCAGCCCAAGTTGGATGCCCAACCGACTGAGCCACCCAGGCACCCCTCAACTCTTTGCTTTCTTAAATAATTATCCCATTACTAAAGCATTTGACATAATAAGTAAGGACGTGTCATTTGACTCTGACACCCTCACTTGTTAGTCATCTTTCCGTGGCAGGCAGTTTCACCACACTCCATACCATCAGCATTTTATTACTCAGCTTCTCCAGCCTGAGCCATTGAAGGATTTGAATGTTCAGTGAGCTGATTTCCTGGGACCTAATTCCCAAAAGACTGTTGAGGCACTGCCTCACAGTAAAAAGCACTGGACTGAGCGTCAGAAATCAGAAATTCCAGGTCCACATAAGTTTACAGAAGGCCCACCACCATGGTAAATCTTTCCCCTCAAATACTACATCCACTGGGAAGAGGGGATATTGTCTCCCTCTCCACAAGATTTCTCCCTCTCCTTGACGCCTTTAAACTAATAACAATGCTCAATAGATTTTACCTACTCAATATTGAATCTCTCTCCTTTCCTCCAACTCCACGGCTGTAGTCTAAAATCAGCTCCTTTGAAACTTGTGCCTGGGTCTCTGCAGCATCCCCTCACTGGCACGTTTATGTGGTTCTACTCTGTCTTTTCTCCCCTCAGTTGTTCCCCCACAATAGTACCAACCGGAGTGATATCCCCAAAGTACAAATTTGAGGATGTGATCCTCCCACTTCAAGCCCTCTGTCTCCCTCAGCATGAGCTCTGCAATCTTATCCCTTCAGTGGCCCTTGAGCCATCCCTACCTTCAAAGCCTATTTTTTCATCTACTGAGTTACCTGCTCTGTCCTAATCCCACTAGACTGATTCACACCTCTATGGCTTTGCACATTTCATTTCCCTCTTTCTACAATGCACTTTTTCCCTCTGCAATTCCTTTAATTACAGTTCTGATACTATTCAGACTCTCCAGTGACAAATAAGTTATCTTTGACTTGCCCTCCTCAAAGTTTAATACTCCATTATTTGGGCCACCCCAGCAACTTGCACATGAGGCTGTTATAGCAATTATCACACCCGTTTACAATTGTGGCTTTCTCACTGTAGACTGTGAGCTATATGATGGTAGGGAGTGTGTCTGATTCATCTTTGTATTTCCAGTGTTTGGGACACTGCCTGGCCCACAGTAAACACTCAATGCATGTTTGATGAATTATGGTGAAAATCCATGAATGAATAAATGAATTAAAAATCAGCAATATGGTAAAGAGAAGAAGAGAATAGCACATTGTTTTGTTTTATCTGCAAATCTTATTGCAAAGTAGAAGTAGAAATCCTTTGAGGCACCTTGGTGGCTCAGTTGGTTAAATGTCCGACTTTGGCTCAGGTCATGATCTTGTGACCCGTGAGTTGGAACCCCATGTCGGGCTCTGTGCTGACAGCTCAGAGCCTGGAGCCTGCTTTGGAGTCTGTGTCTCTAGCTCTCTGCCCCTCCACCACTCAACTCTGTCTATCGCTCTCAAGAATAAATGAACATTAAAAAAATTAAAATTTTTTCCAAAAAGTAGAAATCTATGGGAATATAAAGCAAGGTGGGAGGCAGGAGACTCTAGTGGTGACCCCCCTTTTGTATTGTCATTCTAAGGGTTTGGATCAGTTTTGAGGTATGTCACTTATGATTTCACTAAGCTTCTCTGAATTCATTTTATTTTCCTATATCAAGTAACCTGGAGAAAAATATGATTTTAAGGTCTGCAACAATTTACATAAATGTCCCCTGAAATTTTGACCTGTGCACATAATGGCAGTAGGGGAAAGGATCGGGATTCTGTCATATCAGACAGATATAAGAAAGTACTAAGAATCTGTTCAAACTAGAATGTTATTGTTAACAAGCCTATCATCTCCTGAGGAGTTGACCTCTGTTTAAAAATGGGTACAGTACAGGATTGATGTGACCACAAATAATAGTTTACATGTACTAAAGTCCATACTACACAGTATACATTGACCCAATTCCTTTGTTTAAACCTCACACCATCTTAGGAGTAAAGTATTTTTAAAATTCTCATCACCCTCATTTTGAAGATAAAAAAAAAAACTGGATGAGGACACTTAAGTACACTGATCTGAGGTGGCATAGGAAATGCTGATTCTGGCATTTGAACTCAGGGAATCTGGCCCTAGATCTGGTGTTCTCAAGTATATTAAGTAACACTGACAACTCTGAGCAATTTATATAGCTGATGACAGATGTTCAGGTTGGTGGAAGTAGAGAGGTCCTGGGGCAAGAAACTTTTAAAGAAGACCTCAAATACATCTTTTATGTCCTGAATCTAAACCTTATAAAAGATCATCTCTTGGGAGGTTGCTTTTTTTTTCTGCTTCTGAAAAATGGTTCCTTTTCAGACACCTAATCATTATTGTAAGCAAATTCTAGAGAAAATTAACTTATGTTTATATTTTTCTACTGAGAACTCAGTAATACTACATTTAGTCCAAATTACAAAAACAAATTGTATCTTTCCCTTTTCATGTCCAAATCAAAGAATAGTTGTTGTTGTTGTCGTTGTTTTTTAGAGATTATTCTGTTTAAAACAAGATAGAGGTTAAGCTAAAATGGAGGGAAAGTTCACCTTAAAATCAGATCCCACTTGTAGTCCTTGGCTTGAACTCCAGCATCAAAAAACAAAATGACGTGTTTGAAACAATACGTGTGACTCTGACTAATAGGACATCCAGTTACTATCTTTCACAAGCTTGAGCTTGCACCTTCCCTCTGGCTGGGAACTGCATTCAGATTAAGTCCTCATAAAGATCAGTAGTTACTGGATGCCACCTAGGGAATCCCTTTCCAGGTCCACCCACGAAAATAAGTCAGGCAAGTTTAAAGATTTTCTGCTACTGTCAGGGGAATATATAATAACAGAGGGTGAATACACCAATAAAACAAATCCTTTGTCCCTTTCCTCTCCAAGAAAACTTCCTCTTAGCTCAAAAGAATTTTTCCTTCCTCTGAACTCCTAGAATACCTTTCATTCACATCATATATATTTGACAATTACATTCTGTACTGTGGAAGCTTTCATATTACCAAATCATCTTCTTGTCTAATTTTTCAGTTTGTATTCTTTTACACGCACAGAATTTTATACATAAACTATATTATAAACTACAATAAGCAAGAGACTGTGCTATTCAAATCTTGGCATTCTTCATAGTCTTACACAAAATAGGTACACAATAACATTTTCATTAACTGATTCTCCAGCTGTGGTTAATCATAAACAACAGTGTGAAGAAAAAAAAAATGCTGGCTTTTGCATCTCTTCATGTCTTTTTCACTATATTCTGTCCCCTTCCTTTTTTTTCTCATTTACTTATTCATTCAACACAATGGATCAAGAGTTTTCTATGTTTAAGGCACTGTGACAACACTGGATAAAAATTAGTAAATGAGGTACCTGGGTGGTTCAGTTGACTAGGGTTCAACTCTTGTTTTTGGCTCAGGTCATGATCTCACAGTTCATGAGTTCAAACCCCGCATCAGGCTCTGTGCTGACAATGCGGAGCCTGCTTGGGATTGTTTCTCTCCCTCTCTCTCTGCACCTCCCCCTTGTGCTCGCTCTCTCTCTCTCACAATAAATAAACATTAAAAATTAGTAAATAAAAAGTTGTGGTCCCTGAACTCATAGAATAGAGGGACAGCAATAAGCAAAAATAAATTAATTACAAGAGGCAACTCATATAGTTAAATAAGATAGTTTTATGGTTGGAGGGTCTATAATATGTAAGGGTTTTCCAAGGAGGGACATTTAAGTGAAATCTAAAAAATCAGAAAGAGTAAGCAAGAGCAAGATCATGGGACAATCTTCCAGGTAGAAGAAATAGAATGTGCAGAGCATCCCCCACCCCTCAAAAAAAAAAAAAAGTCAATATGATAGAGAACAGTGAGAAAGGAGGAGTGTAGAAATTGGAGGAATAGTCAGGGGCAGAGCATTAAGCTCCTTAGACGACTTTGTAAAAAGCTTGGATTTTATTATAAGTACATAAAATGACTTATTCTAAGCCACTTACGAAATTTTAACCAAAATAAAACCTATTGTATGGGGTTTTTAGTTTTTTAATTTTATTTATTTTGAGAGAGACAGAGACAGTGTGAGTGGGGGAGAGGCAGAGAGAGAGGGAGACATCCTCTGCAGGCTCCGCACTGTCAGCACAGAGCCTGATGGGGGGCTCAAACTCATGAAACCATGAGATCATGACCTGACCCTAAACCAAGAGTCGAACACTTAACCAACTGAGCCACCCAGGTGCTCCTAACATCTGGTTGCTATGTAGACAGATATTAGAGGTTGCTATGTAGACAGATATTAGAGGGAGCCTGAGTGGAAGCAATGATTATGGTGAGCTGGCTATATGAATGATTATCTAGGTCCAGGATAGAGATAGTGAATTAGAAGTAGAAACATCAAATGTGAATGGATTAGACATGAGGATAAGGAAAAATAGTATTCTAGCAACTAGATGGACAGTGATGCCATTTGTTGAGTGGAAAAATGTAGGAAAGAGAGAGTGAGAAGGCAACAACTTTCAAAAACTGGATTTAGTTATAACTTCAAGATGCCTGTGAGAAATCCATGTGGAAATGTCAAGTAGACCATTGAACGTACAAGTCTAGGGTTCAGAGATATCTGGGTTAGAGATAAAAATTTTTAGAATTAGAGTTATTGTATACCCATTGGTACTTCCCCTTTTTTTTCTGCTAAGAGATCCCTGCTTGCCTACAGAGAAATCATTCCATATGATCCAGTTGAAATTAAACTTGCCCCTTCTCCCACCTAACACAAGGTAGCACAGGTTTACTCTCTTGGTCACAGTGATTAGTGAAGGGTTGAGGAGGTATTCCAACTTTAGCCAACTATATTGATTCTTCAAAATTTCCTTCAAGGACTATTACGGAAAAATTTCTTTTCTTGCTTCAGTTAATAACCTGGTAACATGTGAATATAGAATTAATGTAAGCTATTTTGTGTGCCACATGGAGAATAATAATAATAGCTTGAAGACATTGTTTGAGCCTCTGAATCCCACCATATCTGAAGTCAAATGAATCTCTAGGTTTTCCCACAGTCTTCTCTCCCTCCCTCCCTCCCTCCCTCCCTCCTTTCCTTCCTTCCTTCTTCCTTCCTTCCTTCCTTCCTTCCTTCCTTCCTTCCTTCTGTTTGACTTGTTAATTGGGTTTCTGGTACTTTCTACCCAAAGTGTTCCATTTATTATGGGAATAGGAATTTACAGAGCAACAGAGCAACAGAAGAAGAAGAAGCAAAGTCAGGATCATGTCTCAGATGATCTGGAGGCCTAGCCAATGGGAATTATATGTCTATAATCACTTACAAGCAAATATTTTTTTTTCTCTTTCTTAAGGAGTTTCTTAAGAAGCTGAAATCACTTACAGATGATGAAATATGGTAAAAGATGAAATGTAGCATACTTGTTCCCTATCTAAACTGCATTTACTGGGAAGGTGTACTCATAATCCAGCTTCTAGAAATATTGATTGGTAACAGCTTACACCTGTACTTCTCCGGAGGCCTGCCTTGTCTAGCCTGAGCACCTCACTTATTGATGTCTGGGAGCTTATGCTCCACCTTACCTGGACAGCTCTAATTGGTATAACATAAATAGCCCAACCCTCTTACCTCTGGGTGCAATCACCTGTGAAGTAATTTAGTAATAATCTTTTGGATTATTCTGAGCATTGATTTTCAAAGTGAAGCTAATGATTCATAGAGGATGTGAAAAATATTAGAACTTCTATTTATATTTATTTTTCAATTAAAAAAAAAAGTTTTCAGAGCACTGGCCCTAAGGTGTGGAATCTTTCCAAGAGTGCACTGATTAATTACCTAACATCTCCAAGGGGAAAGTGAAGATCAGTCTGTGTTAGAATATCTAGCTGAGTGCTAGTCTTAGAAAAGGTACACAGTAATTCCTTGCTGCATTGCATTGAATTAAATAGTCACTCTTCAGTGACTTTTTAACATAATTAAACTAGCAATTCTTAGAATGAAAACAATTATTATCTTGTTTTAATTACTATATTAGTTATTTTTTAAACTCTGCCAAAAACAATGGAGCACACGTCAAAATATAAATCTGTTTTCTAAACAAAACAGTTTTGTGGCAAACCCTACCACACATCTCGCTCTGGCATTTCAGATGGGCCTTGGGGCAGAGAATGACACTAGAGAAAATAACTATCTTAAATTTTTTTTTGCTGAACCTAATATTGGAGCACCTAAATATATAAAATAAATATTAACAGAAATGTAGGGAGAAATTAGCAGCAATACAATAATAGAGAATTTCAATAACCCACTTGACACACTGACTAGATCATTCAGTCAGAAAATCAATGCAGAAACAGTAGAGTTGAACACAATAAATTAAATGACTAAAAGACATATACAGAACATGCCCTCCAATAACAGCAGAATACACATTTTTCTCAAGTATGCATGGAACATTCTCTAGGATAGATCATATGTTAGGCTATAATCAAATTTCAATAAATTTAAGAAGATTGAAATATCAGTTATCTTTTCTGATCACAATGGTATACAACTAGAAATCAATAACAATAGGAAAATAAGAAAATTCACAAATATGTGGAGATAAAACAACACATTCCTGAGTAAGCAATAAATCAAAGAAGAAATCAAAAGCAAAAACATCTTTAAAAAAGCAAAAAAAAAATCTTGAGACAAATTCAATATTGATACACAACATACCAAAACTTAAGTGATACATAAAAAGCAATTATAAGAGGGAAGTTTATAGTGATAAACACCTACATCAAGAAAGAAGAATCTACAATAAAAAACCTAACTTTATACCTCAAGGAACTAGAAAAAATAAACAAATAAAAACTAAGCCCAAAGTTAGCAGAAGGAAGGAAATAGATCAGAGCAGAAATAAGTGAAATAGAGACCATAAAAATAATAGAGAAGATTAATGAAACCAAGAATTGGCTTTTGGAGAAGTTAAACAAAATTGACAAACCTTTAGTTAAACTAAGAAAAAAAGAGAGAAGACTCAAATAAATAAAATCAAGAATGGAAGAGGAGACATTACAACTGATACACAGAAATAAAAAGGATAGTAGGAGACTGCTATGAACAATTACAAGCCAAAAATTGGATAACATGGAAGAAATAGGTATATTCCTGGAAACATGCAACCTATCAAAACTAAGTCATGAAGATACAGGAAATCTTTAAAGACCAATAACAGAAAGGAGACTGAATCAGTAAACAATAATCTTGCAACAAAGAAAAGTACAGGACTAGATGACTTTACTGGTGAACTCTACCAAACATTTAAAGAATACCAATCACCTCAAACTCTTCCAAAAAATTGAACAGGAAGAAATACTTCTAAACTAATTCTATGAGGCCAGCATTACCTGATACCAGAACCAGAGAAGACTATAGGAAAAGTACAGGCTAATATTCCTGATGAAACATAGATGCAAAAACCCTAAACAAAATGCTAGCAAACCAAATTCAACAACACATAAAAGGATCATACACCATGATCAAGTAGGATTTATCCCTGAAATACAAGAATGGTTCAACGTAAGTACATTGATAAATGTAACACACCACATTAACGGAATGAAAAATAAAAATCATATGATCATCTTAATGGAGACAGAAGAAGCATTTGATAAAATTCAACATCCTTTCATGAGTAAAAACTCTTAACAAATTAGGCATGTACCTTAACATAGTAAAGGTCATATATGACAAGCCCATGGCTAACATCATATTCAGTGCTGAAAAGCTGAAAGCTTTTCCTTTAATCAGACACAAGACAAGGATGTCCATTCTCACCACTTCTGTTCAACCCAGTGCTGAAAATCCCAGCTATTGAAGAAAACAAAAATCCCAGGTAAGAGAAACAAATAAAAGCCATCCAAATCAGAATTGAAGAAGTAAAATTCTCTTAACAAATGACATGATCTTACAGTAGAAAACCCTAAAGATTACACATGTTTCCTCCCCACACACCTCACAAACCTGTTAGAACTAATCAATGAATTCATTGAAGTTGGAAGATACACAATCAAAATACAAAAGTCAGTCACATTTCTATACACTAATAATGAAGTATCTAAAAAAGAAATTAAGAAAATAATATAATTTTCAATAGCATCAAAAACAGTAAAATATGTACTAGTAAACTAGTAAACTTAACCAAGGAGGTGAAAGATTTGTACACTGAAAATGATAAAACATTGATAAAAGAAATTGAAGAAGACACAAATAAATGGAAAGATATCTTGTGTTCATGGATTAGAAAAATTAGTATTGTTAAAATGTCCATTCTACCCAAAGCAATCTACAGATTCAATATAATACCTATCAAAATTACAATGGCAATTTTCCACAGATAGAAAAACAATCATAAAATTCATATTGAACCACAAAAGACCCTGAATAGCCAAAGCAATCTTGAATAAGAACAAAGCTGAGGGCATCACACTTCTTGAATTCAAATTATATTACAAAATTATAGTAATCAAAACAGTGTGATACTGGCACAAAACCCAATATGTAGGCTAATAGAAAAGAATAGACTACCCAAAAATAAAACCATGCATATATGGTCAACTAATCCTTGGCAAGGTCACCTAGAATACAAAATGGGGAAAGTATAATCTCTTCAATAAATGGTCTTAGGAAAATTGGTTTTTCACATGCAGAAGAATGAAATTAGATCCTTATCCTACTCCATATACAAAATGGATTAAAGTCTTACATTTAAGACCTGAAGCCATGAAACTCCTAGAAAAAAAACATGGAGAAAAAGGCCCTTGACACTGGTCCTGGCAATGATTTTTTGTATATGACAACAAAATCAGATAAATAAATAAATAAATAAATAAGCAAGCCAAAAATAAACAAGTGGGATTACATTAAATTAATAGCTTCTGCATGGCAAAGGAAACCATCAACAAAATGAAAAAGCAACCTATGGGATGAGAGAAAATATTTGCAAATCATATAGTCGATAAACGGTTAATATCCAAACTATAAGCAATGACAAAAAAAGAGCTTTTACTATTAAATCTAACCAAAGATGAATAAGACCTTTAAGAAAAACACATTAAAGCTTTATTGAAATATAGTAAATATGGGTAAATAAATGAAGATATCAATTATTTCTCTAAATCTCTCTATTTGAAGCAATCTGAATAAAAATCCCAATATAAATGTTTGTATGTGTGCATATGTGTGTATTATTTGATATGAAAAGAAAAGGGTTAAGAATAACTAAGACATACCTGAAGAAGATGGTGATAAATTCAGGTGTACTGGGTTGAATGATGGCCCCCTAAAAAGATATGTCTAAGTCTGGGAACATGTGAATGTGATCTTATTTGGTAGAATCTTTGCAGATCCTATGTTAAGGATTTCAAGATAAAACCAATGTGGTTTTATCCAGGAAAATCCTGAATCTAATGATTTTAATTTAATAATCCAATGCCTTTATTGGAGTGGAGAAGCACAGAGCAAAAGGTCAGGTGAAGATGGAAACACAGATTGCAGTTATGTAGCTATGTCAGGGAATGACTGAACCTACCAGAAGCTGAAAGAGGCAAATAAAGATTCTTCCCTAGAACATTTCAAGGAGCCCAGCCCTGTTAATACCTTGATTTCAGATTTCTAGCCTCCATAACTGTGAGAGAATAAATTTCTGTTATTTTAATCCACTAGTTTTTGGTAATTTGGTACAGCAACACTAAGAAACTAATATAACCAGTATCAACACTTACTGTCAAACCGCAGAGGTTAAAACATTGTGGTACTGACACAATGCAAAACAAGCTGATCAATGGAACAGATTAGAGAGCCCAGCAACATCCAGATTCACATATGGAAACTTGATTTGTGGCAGAAATGGCATGGCATATCAGCCAAAAAGAAAAGACTGCTCAATCAGTGGTGCTAAGAGAACTGCTTACTCATATGGGGGGGGGGGCAAAAAATGAAATTAAATCTCTAAATCAAACACATATGCAAATATCAACTCCATGTAGAATGAATGCTTAAATGCAAAAAGGAAAAAGGATTTTTTTGACAGTGACATCAGTATCAGAAAGGATTTCTTTTACAAACACAAAGGGCACTAATAACAAAAGAATGATGTACGTAACTATATTAAAACTGAGAATACTGTTCATTAAAATATGTTATAAAGAAAATGAAAAGGCAAGCCACAAAATGGAAAAAAGGATTGAATTGAAAGAATTTTTCAATAATATAATGAACAAAGTATTCATTTTCCAAAAATGTTTCTAGAAAAAATTAAAAACCAAAAATACAAGAAGACATGGTCATATTACACTGTATGTTAACTAAAGAAAAAAGAAAGAAAAAGAAAAGTAATGGGAAAAAAATCATGAGTAGATATTTATAAAGGACAAAATACAAATGGTTGCTAACCACTGGTGAACCTTATTAATAATCAGGAAAATGCAAATTGAATCCACAATGAGTTACCATTTTATACAGATACCAGTTTGGCAAAAGTCAATTTTGTAGAAAATTTTGGTGAGTAGGAAGGGCAAGATGAACTCTCATGCCCTGCTGGTGGTGGTGTAAATGTCTACAAACCCCCTGGAAAACCATTGATAAAAATCTGCTAAAGCTAAGTATTAGCATAACCTGTAACCCAGCAAACCATCTGCTTGGTTCATGACCTACGGGAGGCTCTTGCACATGCACTAGGAGTACGTGCGCTAAACTGAAAGGATGTTAATTAGCTGCATTATTCAGAATTACAAAGTAGCTCAAATGTTTGTCAATTGCAGAATGAATTAATAATTAGTAGTATATTCTTTTTAGGGCATTCTACACTGAAGTGAAAATAAATGAGCTATAGCTACATGCATCAAAATGGGAAAAATCTCAAAAATATAATGTTGAGTGAAAGAATGAAATCACAGAAGGATATAATATAATTACATTTACATAAAGTTCAAGAGAGGTAAAATTGCATACTATGCTATTTGAGTATGCATAAATAGGTGATAAAACCACAGAATGATTAAATCCAAATTCAAAATAGAAATGTTTAACTATGAAGAAGAGAGAGAGAGAAGAACATATAGAGGTTTCAGAAGTACTGGTAAAGTTCTGAAAATTGGTGGTGGGTTCTTGGATATTCTTTGAAATGTTTTACACACTTTTTAAAGTATGATGATATCCCAACAAAAATGAATGAAATATCAAATATCAAATACCAAGACACATCATTATGAAATTTTAGAAAACAAAAAATAGAGTACAAAATCTTCTAGAGAAAGAAGACATTTCCTTAAAAGAAACACCATCTCTCATCAGCTGCATGTGATAGAGTAAAAAAAATGAAGCAAGGTTTCAGATGGTCTGAAGAGAAGTGATTTTCAATTTAAAGTTTTATATTCGAACTGTTGCTTGAGTGGAACATAGGACTTTTTTCCAACATAAAGTAATTCATAAATGTTACCTCCCATGCACTTTTTTCTTAAGGAAGGTGCTTGAGGACATAACCCACCATATCAAGGAAAATATGGGATTCAAGAAGCAATGGATCTCACATGCTAGAGCAGTCCTGTTTTGACCCAGGTTACCTCTCTGAAGTGGACCTAGAAAGCAACCAGTTCAAATTGAAGCAGAAAGCACAAAGTTTTGAGAAGAATGAAAGAAATAAAGAAATATTGAGACTTTGGACATATCTGAAGATATAGCAAAATGGTGGAGAACTTTAAAAAAATAAGTGAGTTGTATTTAAAATTGCTTCTGGGAGCATTCTTCTTTGAATAGCATAAGAATTGCTGCAACATGATTATTATAAACACTTGTTAAATGACAAACACTATTTAAACAACTATGGAAATGAAAAATACTTTCATTGGTTTTCAATAGTTAGAATCAACCTACATATAGATACATAACTAAATAAAATGCAAATACTTTCCCACATTGTTAATAATTCAGAGAAAGGAAAGTACAATGAGTGAAGGGTTGGAGTGCTAAGGTCATCTTTTAATTGAGCTAGTATTTACGGGTAATCATAAATAATCATAGTAATTCAATCTCCTTTCTACAGAGCTATTGCTCTGTTGTTCCAGAATAACTCTCCTAAGCATTAAGGAGTACACTTTAAGCTAATATACTGGGTTTTGCTAAACAAATCTGTGGTCTCCGTGGACAAGCTTCTCATGGGACAAAAAATAGAAGACTATTCTATTTGACTTTCTACTAGGATAGGTAAAGATCTAGCTTGTCTTATATACTTTCAAAATTAGACATGCCTTGATAAATGTGTACATTTTCAAGGGAAACCAAAATATTTGAGGGGCAGAACTAGATTTGAGATTGGCATCAAAAATTGCCAACATACATCCTCGTATGTGATGCTTTACATAATTTTTTTTTTAATTTTTTTTTTTCAACATTTATTTTTGGGACAGAGAGAGACAGAGCATGAATGGGGGAGGGGCAGAGAGAGAGGGAGACACAGAATCGGAAACAGGCTCCAGGCTCTGAGCCATCAGCCCAGAGCCTGAAGTGGGGCTCGAACTCACGGACCGCGAGATCGTGACCTGGCTGAAGTCGGACGCTTAACCGACTGCGCCACCCAGGCGCCCCATGCTTTACATAATTTTAAAAGCAAAATAAACAAAATGATAAGGCAAAATGGCAATCCTATATTCTTATGTTGAAAAAGATTATGGAAAATGAACCAGGAAAGAAAATCAAGAGTTAAAAATAGGAAGAACATCTATTTGACTCATCAGGTTTTTTTGTTGTTGCTAATTGGTGGCCTACTGTAATCTACATACGTTTAATGGTACATAACATTATTCTAAATATTTTACATATATTAAGTTGTTTAATCCTCACAACTATATGATCTATATATTATCTACAGTGCACAGAAGAAGTTAAGGCAGGAAGAAGCTAAGTTCTTATAGCAACCATATTGAAAGTGAAACAGAAAATACATAAACTTTTGGAACTTCTATTGAACTTACCATTCTCTCAATCTGATGACTCCTTTCTATAAACTCTCTTGAGCTTTTCATTCCATAATTTTCTTTGTATTTTATATTTGTTACTTTAAAAGAGGCAAGGTAATAGAATGACTTATCATCTGAAAGGTAAAAATAAATAAAAGGTCCATGCTTAAATATAATCAGTTTTGTGTTCCCCAACCCCAGGAAATAGATTTACCATAGTGCAGTTTATTTCTTCTTGGTGCAAAAATTATTGTGGACATTTTTCAAATATTTTATAATTTTATCATTGTACCCATCTAAAATAGAAAATTCAGGCCTCCAAGTATACTTTCAGAATACCTCATTTACAGTGTTTATGCATATCAAAATTTTCATACAATTGGACATGTAACATGGAAAGTAAATATTGAAAGTGACTGCTAAAAGTCATGTAAAAATTATCAATTTCCTCAAAGAATTGTAATATAAGTATATCTTAGCTGAGCTGTATTATGAAGATACATTGAACAGGCTATCAGTTTTTTCCATGCTACTAATAGGAACTAGTATTTATTGTTTTCACTTTCTTTTTGCCCATTTAACTCTCAATTCTCTGTACTCTACCCTTGACACACCAGTGTAACTGCCATTGTCAAGGACAACAGTCATAATATCTAAGAGCCACCTTTTTGGGGGTCTTTCTTCTTTTTAATCTTGATTTCTTTGCCGCCTTAATAATATTCCTTGAAACCCCATCCTAGACTTTATGGAGACATCTTCTAACTTTCTTTCTACCTGGCCACTCCTTCTCAGTTACCTTGGAGAGCTCTTTATTTTTACTTCTATCCTTAGCCACTTAGCATTTTATCTTGTCCCGGTCATGTTAATGTTAACTCCTTCTGGGTGATCCTAATGGTGATGGCCTCAAACATTAAGTATTTGTTGATGTTGAAAGATCAACTGGGGCACATTTACATTTGCAAGGGTTTTTTTGAGCAAAGGGCGATTCCAATTGGGCAGCATCAAACCAAGTGATTAAGATCCCTCCACTGACAGAAGTGAAGGGAAATTTGTATAGACAGGATGTAAAAGAAAAGCAAGGAAATCATTTGATTGCCTGTAGCTTAAGCAGTTGCCTTATAAAGGAAAGCCTACTGAGCTGTTTGTGATAGTTGTTCTTAAGTTTCATTTTCTGAGATTTGAGTGCACTTACTCTGGTTTAGGTTTAGGTTTCCTTACGTAGGCTACCAAGGCACTAGAGCCACCTTAGTACAATGACTTCCCTGTTTAATTATTTTAACAATTGATGACCCCTAAATTTTATCTTCAGGCTAGATCTTTGTCATGAATTTCAATTCTGTATCAAATAAGGAGACTATTTGTTGGACATCAAATAGGCACCTTAAAAATAATATTTCCAAATGGAAATAATCATTTACTTCTTCCTGTACCCAAGCCTGCCCCACCTCCTACATTTTCTATCTTCATTAACAGCTCCATCATCCACAGTCACCCCAAACTTAGCTTCATCCTCATTTCCAACATCCAGCCTTTCCATCTTTAAGTTTTATTTATTGAATCTATTAATATATCTCAAATCTTTTCTCCCACCCAGAGAAGCTACATCCTTAATTCAGGTCCTCATCAACCACCTAGCTAGTATCTATCCAAAACAAAATGACTTTTTTATTAAAAAAGAAGTTGCCCATCTAGATTCTCTATCTTAAATGCTATCATTACAATGATATCATTACAACCAGACTAGAAATCTTAGACATTAGAAATCTTGATCTCTTTCTAATTAATCAGCAAGTTCTGACTATGTTATCTAAATTTTAAAAATCTATCTTCTATTCACATGTTGTACTGCTACTAGTGCTGTAGTTTATTCCCTTATTATTTATTGTCTAGAAAATGTAACAGCTGGGACACCTGGGTGGCTTGGTCAGTTAAGCTTCTGACTTTGGTTCAGATCATGATCTCCTGGTTTGTGGGTTTGAGCCCCATGTCAGGCTCTGTGCTGACAGCTCAGAGCCTGGAGCCTGCTTTGGATTCTGTGACTCCCTCTCTCTCTCTGCCCCTCCCCTGCTCATGCTCTGTTTCCCTCTGTCTCTCAAAAAATGAATAAAAATGTAAAAAAAAAAAGAAAAATAAATAAAATGTAATAGCATACTAACTAATACCCTGCCTCAAGTCCTGTTTTTCTCAAATCTATTCCCCACATAGTAATCTTAAAATTGCAAATTTGACAAGATGACTTCCCCAATTAAAATGTTTCCACTTTTCTCCGTTTCTTATGGTAAGGTGTCTTAACTCTACTATGATCTCCAAAAGTTTTCCTTGACCTGGATCCTACCTGTGCCTTTGAGCATATTCTTTGCAACATTCCCCTTAGGATTTATGTTGAGACTACAGCAAACTGTTTGCATTTGTCTACATTCACCATGCTGGGTATTTGTTTCCCCCTAAGATTTTGCTTCTGTAAACCCTTTGCTTGAAATGCCATTCCAAAGGCATTTCCATGCATAAATTCTACTCATGACATTACTTCCAAATGGGGAAAATATCTGGAACATTCAGCCTTAGTTAGATAAGGACTTCACAATTGTGCCACTATAACCATCCTGTGAAGAGTTCTATTTGGTACTTGCCACAATATCATAATAACCTATAGATTTTAGTCCACTGTAATGTCAAGTCTTTGAGCAAAGTATTGTACCATTTTTGCATTTGAAGAGGAAGTACCATTTTAGGTAATATGAGTAAAAAGAACAATACCTTAAGCTTTTTACAAGTCAAGGAAAAATAATTATTTCAATAGTCAATATTTCTTAAGTATATAATAGATCAGACTCTGTGCTAAGCATTCTAACTTTTAATTTAATTTATTTTTTTAAATTTTCAGACTATAAGTGCTATATTAGAAACTCTGAAATGAACAGAAATATATAAAAAAGAATAAAAGTAATCTATAACCCTAACATCTAGAAGGAACTAATATTATTATTTTGACTCATGTTTCTTTTTCTAAAAATATTGTTTTCATTGACTGCAACTCAGTGAATTAGGAAAGTACCCTGCCAAAATGACCCAGCTAGTATATGATGGGCCTGAGATTAAAACCAGGGTTTTAATTTGACTTTAAATCCCATGGGAGCATATACTCCCCACATTCCTGGAACTGGAGCCAGTCTTGTAGAATGGGAAGACAAATGATGCTGTTTCAATCCAGACTTAACTAAGAACACTTAGGTTTTCAAGAAGTCAAAAGTAGCTTTAGAGGAGTGCCTGCGTAGTTCAGTCCATTAAACATCTGACTCTTGATTTGGGTTCAGGTCATGATCTCACGGTTGTAAGATTGAGCCCTATATCAGGCTCCTCACTGGATGTGGAACCTCCCTTTCTCTCTGCCCCTCCCCTGCTTGTGCATGTGCACATGCAAGCAGTCTCTCTTTCCCCCCTCTCTCTTAAAAACAAACAAAAAAACTTTAGAAAATTGAGTTTCGGATTTTGTGAAAATATAATTCTAAAGGCAATTCTTCAAAATATTTCATGGATTCTTTATAAAAGATATGTTTTTACCCTATAAGAAAAGATATAAGTAATTCTAAATAATTCTGAAAAAATTAATCTGGATAATGAAACTATTTGTTGAAAAATATAATTTACTATATAATTCTAGGTACCTAAAAAAAAGACAACTTGAAAACTCAGTGTTTGAATTTTTCTTGTTAATATTTCATGTGAATGGTGGTGGTGATGATTTTATTTATTA
Source organism: Lynx rufus (assembly GCF_022079265.1). Classification (NCBI taxonomy): domain Eukaryota; kingdom Metazoa; phylum Chordata; class Mammalia; order Carnivora; family Felidae; genus Lynx; species Lynx rufus. The sequence goes on from NW_025814845.1 coordinate 52,693,337, forward strand.
ATATTAAATTATCCTCACACAATTATGAAGCTATCATTATATTTTTGGTATTTTTCATTGATATTTGATGTTTTTCATTGGTTGAAGATATTTGCAACATATTCAACAGATCATGGATATATATACCCAGAATATAGAAAGAACTACACAAATCAATTAAGGACTTCAATAAAAAATGGGAAAAAGATTTGAACAGGCATTTTACAAAAACAGAAATCTAAATTATAAGTTAATACATGGATAAGTGCCCGGTGTTATTGGCAGTCATCAGGCAGATACAAATTAAAATTGCAGTATGTAATAAGTCAGATACAAATTAAAATTACGGAGGCACCTGGGTGGCTCAGTCAGTTAAGCATCCGACTTTGGCTCAGGTCATGATCTCGAGGTTTGTGAGTTTGAGCCCTGCGTCAGGCTCTGTGCTGACAGCTCGGAGCCTGGAGCCTGCTTTGGATTCTGTGTCTCCTTCTCTCTCTGCCCCTCCCCCACTTGTGCTCTGTCTCTCTCGATCAAAAATAAATAAATGTATAAAATTTAAAAAAATTTAAATTACAATAACACTACAATCTATACCAAATTAGCAAATATATAAAGTATGGCAATAGCAAATGCTGGTGAAAATATGGAATGCAGTGGGAACTCCCATACAGGACTGATAGAAAACAGCTTGGTTTTATCCATAAAGTTCAAAAAGCATATGCCCAGTGATGCAGCAACTCTACATCTGTTTATGCTCCCTAGATAAACTTCACATATGTGTACCAATACATATGCATAAGAAGGTTCATAGCTGTATTGTTTTAATGTCTAAAACCTGGAACTACCCAAATGTCCATGAACATTAGAATAGATGAGTATGGCATGTGTAAGGCAACAGAATATTAGTCAATATTGAAAATAAATAGACTAAAGCTAACTACAAAGTGGATGACACATAACAATATTGAGTAGCAACAAGGCTCAAAAGTATGTATAATTTACTATTCAATTATGACTTCACTTTTAAATATTTAATTTACCTTCATTTAAATAAAAAGGGAGGATCTAAATGGAAATCTCAAGGAAAAATAAGAATCCAACACTTCATCAGTCTTTTTATCATGATGAGTAACAAAGAGTTAGCTACATTAATTCTGTTAGGCACTTAATATTTAATTAATAACACAGAAATTTTCTTTTAGAGGGATACCCAAGAATTTATGGAGTTGTAAATATAAAACCTGAGAAAGAGAAAAAATGGCTCCTGACATCTATGAACTGGCCTGATACTATCGCCTAGGCCCTGGTATTCTGTTACAATTTTGTAGAACATCAACATTAGACAAGGCCACTCTGTGACAATATAGGTGATGACAAAAATGAGATCATCTATAGATATATCTGAGCTCAGACAAAAACACTGTTCAAACAAATAATCAAACAAGGCAGAACATTCCCTTATTCTGGCTATTATAAATGAGTGCTCTTTCTCCAACAGTTAACAGCGTTAGCCCCACTTCATTGCTGTTGTCGTTCAGGTAAGATTTATTAAGATACCAAATCACAGCATTATTCCAGCTCTCTGACAGCATCCAATGAAGGATGCATCCTACTTCCTTGAACCCTCCCCAAATCATATAATACACCTTTTCCAACAATCTCTGACCGCCTCATGGTCCCCCATGGTGTATGTTCTCCTCTGCTACAAGAATAAACCCACCTTGTTCAAATGCACCTGTAATTTTGGCGATATTTAGTTGGAGGGCACTGACAAACCATTCATATTCTACAAGTCACTGGATTATTTTATAATCCTTATTTGAAAATTTCCCATATGTTAGGGAGTAGATAATTCATCAGAATGATAATACAGTGAAAGCTAATAATTCATTATTATTGAGATCGCTAGGATAAAAATAGCTTCCTCAAATATACTTCTATCCTAGTGATGTAAATTTTATCAAGTATACTAAAATCCTTACTTCTGTTTTGATTACTTCATATATTTCATTTTTATTTTCCTGCCTTTTAGATCCATTTGTTTTCACTCTTTAAAATTATTATTTTTTAGATACTTTTTCTTCTTGGTGTTATCCTGGTCACTATACTGTGATTTCATTTCATTTTCGTTTCTCTATGCTATAAAAATATGTATATTACTTTTTTGAAATGTGTCTATCATCTTATCTTTTGAAATGTATACGTTATTACCTCTATCTTATTCCTTGGATTCATTAATCCTTTGTCACAGACTATCTTCTCTTTTGTTTTACTAAATTTCCATCTATAATGATGCAGCTTTCAATTAACTGCAGGGAAGTTCCATGTAATAGATTTCTGAAATTCTTGAGTATTAACCCCTGTATTAGTTTCCTGTTGCTGCTGTCACAAATAACCACAAATTCGGAGGCTTAAAACAACACAAATTTATTATTTTACTGTTCTGGAGGTTAAAAGTCTGAAGTGAGTTTTATAGGACTACAGTCAAGTCCTGTTTTCAGGGCTGGTTCCTTCTGGAGGCTGTAAGGGGAGAATCTTTTTCAGCTGCCTTTTTCAGCTTCCAGAGGCTATCCTCATTCCTTGGCTTATGGTTCCATATCACATTATTCCTTTTTGCCCCTGCTTCTGTCATCACATAGCCTTCTTCCTTCTTTGACTTGCTTGCCTCCCTTTTATAAAAACCTTGGAGTTACATTTAGGACCCATCTAGAAAATCCAGCATAACTTTCCTTTCTCAGAAACCTTAACTTAATCACATCTGTAAAGTATTTTTTGCCGTATAAGATAACATCCCAGGTTCCAAAAATTAAGACATGGGTAACCAAAGTGGGAAGGGAGGCATTATTCAGCCTAGCACAACCTCTATGACATTTTAAAAACACTATCATGCCATTATTTTTATTATCCCTTCATTTTTTTTTCTTTTTTGAACACCTGCAGTATTGGGGATGGAGGACATTTTACACACAGAACTACTTTACTCCTTTTTGACCTGGGGATATATTAACAAGAAAGACATAATTACAGAGGACAATTTTGTTTATCCTTTTTATTTCATGAAAGTAAAAAAAATGGATATTTTCAATCCCCCAATAAAGTGGGTAGGAAGGTAAACTTAGCATGTTTGACAATATTTCATCGCTTCCTGATCTTTCAAGTGTGACTTTATTGTTGTGAGTCATATGATTCTGGAGAATTTTAGTCAGTGACTCAGTCATATGAGTTTATAAATACACATGCCAAAGTAAAGGTAAATGAATATTGGTTGACTGTCATCTGGTTTAATTAGTATTATCCATTTTTGCACATCATGCAAAATTGAGTTTTCCTTTCTTCCTCCAGTCATGAAACAATCTCTTTTTCCTTCAAAGATAATGTTTGATTTTTAGCCCATTAAAGATTCTTTTTTAGGTAACTTTTCTCTTATCATCTTTGCTTGGGGAACTCATTAATATATTGTTTTTGAAAAGCAAAAACATATTAAACTCAGCACATGATGTGATTTGTATCTATTCTAAAGATTAAGCTTTCATTCTTCTTTCTCATTTTAAAACTATTGCTTTTAGATGTCTATCCATGTGATAAGGTATATTGCAAGCTTCACTGGCTGGAAATATGTAACCCTGAACTCAATAATGGAACAAACAATAACTTAACATCAATAAGAAATTAGTAATTAAAATTTTAATATCATGCAAATAGCATTTTTTATACAACAGATAATTTCAAGATATTAAGTCATAGAGCACTTAGGCAATAAAAATGTGACCTGGATACTTACCCTCAACAACAAAATGAGTAACGATACCAATTGCAATTCCTATGATTGCTACAATTGCCAATGTGAAAAGAGCTAGACGTATAGGATCCCAAAATTGTTGTCTTCTTTGATATTCAACTTGTGGGTAATCAACTTCTGAAAGCTCAACTGGTCTGTGAAAACAGAAAGAAACAGTAAAACAATTTAAAAAGTCATTATGGTTCTACTTTATGTCCATTTGTTATATTCCTCTAAGAAAATCCTTTATTCTGCTAAATAATAGGATGCTTGGATCTTGAAAAGAACACAAGGCTTTAATTTGCATACCCTCTCCCAACACCCGAATCACAGCATAAATTTTGGTTAAAGTTCTACCAATGTTGTCATTCAAGTGAGAATATTTTCTCACTGCATTTTGTCTGACATATTGGCAATTTGAAATTTGAATGGGGAAGTGCAAAGACTCACTTAATAAAAAGATAATTTATAAATAACATTTCAACATTTTAATAAGAAGTTTCTAGCAAGTTATATAATAATCTCATCAGTTCTGCTTGATTAAAAGTAAAAAAATAATATTAATACTTTTTAATGATTTGTTTTAAAAGTGGCAACACTGCTTTAAAAGACCTGATCATGGTTCTTTGAATATCATTAGCACCTCCCAATGAAATCACCAATTGTGACTTCTTCTTGATAAGACTCCAGTTCCCAGGAAGAATGTTTATTTCCACTTGACTTTTACCTGTCTCTACTCATGCACTATTTCCCCACTCAAAATATCTTAAGCCATTGAAATTATCTTTCTCTAACTTGAAAGTTGGCATTTATTTATTTTCCAAATCCCTGAATAGCATTCAAAGTTTAATATCTTGCAAGTGAGATATTTTTATAAGTTTTTATGTATTTTTAAATTTTTTTAATGTTTGTTTTTGAGAGTGCTGTCAGCACAGAGCCTGACGTGGGGCTCAAAACCACAGACCCTGATATCATGACCTGAGCTGAAGTCAGACACTTAACCAGCTGAGGCACCCAGGTGCCCCAAGTTTTTATATTTTTAACTTTAACAATATTTATTACAAACTTTATTCATTAAATGAGATATAGAAAGTTCTTAGAATAGTACCTACTACATTACAAAAATGTTTCAGAAACAGTTCTAGATCCCTAGAGATATGAAGATTTTAAGATACACTCTTTGCCTTTAGGACGTTCACTCTTTAAAAGAGGATACCAATGTGGAAACAAGTAATTAATATATAGCATGAAATGTACCAAAATAAAACTTTGTGCAAGAAGAGAAAACAATTAACTTTTTGGAGGACTGTGTCAGGAGATTTTATCAAGAAGGTGACACGATTAAATCTTGAGTGTGAATAGGGATATGTTCTGAAACGCCCAGTGGATGACTGGAATTGTAAATAGTATCAAACCCTATGTTTTTCCCTATACATACATAAGTATGATAAAGTTTAATTTATAAATAAGGCATAGTAGGAGATTGACAGCAATCTCTGATAATAAAATAGAGTGATTGTAACAAGCTGTTGTAATAAAAGTTATGCAAATGTGGTCTCTCTTTCAAAGTATCTTACTGTACTGTGCTCACCCTTCTTGTGATGATGTGAGATGAATGACATAAGCATTGGGACTAGCATTAGGCTACTGACTTTCTAACAAGTCAGAAGGAGGATTATCTGCTTTAGGTTGACCACAGGTAACTGAAATCACAGAAAGTGAAGTCTCAAATAAGCAAGGGGTGGGGAGTGATGGTACTGATGTAATTAGTACTGGGATTGAAAATATATACGTGCTTTTGTCCTCAAAGAACTTATTATGGTCTCCAAAGTATGTTCATGGTTGCATGTTTTCTCAGCACTGCTGTACTAGAAAGAGGATATGCTAAGGCTGGTGGGCTGATCAGCTCATGAGGAGTCCCGTAACCCAAAGTAAAAAGTTTGAAATTGACTCTGCTGAAGATGGGGAGCCAAAAAAAGTTTTAATCAGACTGAGAATTTAAGATAATCACAGGATGGGGATTAGAGCAAGAGTGCAGAGAGAAAGACTAGTTTAAAGGTTATTTTGAAGGTCCCAGAGAAAGATGGTGAGGACCTGAGCCAAGGCTGGAGCAGTGGGATGGAGAGGAGGAGATGGATTTAGTCAATTCTTGACTTTTGCTGACTGATTGCTTAGCTGTGGGATAAGCCATTAATTAATGGCTCTCTTGTTTTAGTGTTTAGGTAAATGACCGTGTCTCCTGGCAAGATGAGAAAGATTAAAGGAAGAGACAGCGATTTCAATTGAGACATCAATGTTGTTAGTAACGAACAATGTGCTGTCCTTACACTTGGTTCTGAGCCAAATGGAAAGTCCTTATTTTATGCCCTTTTCTCTTTGACTCATTTTATTTTAGTTGTGTCACTGATACCTGTTTGCATGCCTCTAATAAAAGCCAATGTTAAAGTTGGCACCACAGACCCAGAAAAAAAAATGATTAATATCCCCATGTGCAATACCTTCTTCCTCACCCATAATTGAAGTTTCCATATACAAGATCTTTGACATTAAAAATTCTTGATTATTTATTTTGTGGATATTTTGGTTGCTGCGGTTTTTCTCACTTTCTTTTTTCCTAAGTTTTATCAATTTGCTTTGTTGTACCTGACCCCTTCAAGATGCAAGAAATGGCCAAAAACAAATTCTGTCAAATTTGTGGGGATTATAGCCATATACTAAGCCATGATAACATTGCATCATGGTAAAGAAGATTTTTTGAATCATGGCCGTATTTAATTTTAAAACGAATTTAGTCTATTGATCAGTTATTCTCAGTCTGATGTAACTGAGATGTTGACTTTTGTCTCACAGAAGTTGAAGTAAGTTTTACCAAATACTCATTTCCATGTTTTGAGGTAGAGCTGGCAGAAACATTATGCAGATATCAGCTACGTACAAAGGAAGTGGTCTTTAGCCTAATTGGGAAAATAAGGTTATAAAACCCAACAAAGCATTAAAAAAAATTGTAAATTTGTTGGCTAGTCTGTTGTAAAACGTTTGTGCTGGGCATAATAAGCAAAACAAAACACATTCAAGTCTTAAGTATGCAATAACTAGAATTTGGCTATGAAAAGTTAGAAAGATATTTTAAAATATGTAACAGGTTCAAACTTTGAAAAAGATTGTTTTATTTTGATGACATTTCAAATCCCTTTGTATTTTCCTATATGTTTATTCTGATTTGTACATGACAATTATTTCTTTAAATCGGAATATGAGTCTGATGCTAAATGGAACCTTTTAACCTTTTTATGGGACTTTGTATTGTATTTATTTCAAAGAGAATTAAGCCTTTGTTCCCTTCATTTTTGAGGAGGAGGGTTGTTTGTTTTGCCTTGTTTTATTTTCTTCATGTTAAAATAAAATTAAAATTAAAATTGGGAAATACCTAAGTGGAGAAGGAAAATACAACTCAAATATATTCCTCCATTGAAGCAAATTTTTTAAAGTTAAATGGAAAATGTTGGTACATGCTCCAAAGGGGTAACTACTTTTTTTATGATGGACATAAACCCAGATAAACTGGATTTAATCCTGGTTTTGCTCATAATAGCAAGTTAGTTAAATTCTGAAGCTCAGTCTTCTCACCTGTAAAATGAGGAAGCATTTTATGGCTTTGCTAGGATTGAAAACAGTACAAAAAGATCAAGCTTTGAAAACCAGCAAGGTTCGCCTCCACCAGACTCACAGATTTGTAGCAAACTGAGAATAGCTCTTAAAGGTTCCCAGGAACTCACCTGCCCCAGCGCCTAGCTATTTCATTCTTATGATTTAACTCAGGTAGATATAGCTGACTAACTACAGTATCCCAGACCCAAAAGATGTCTGTAAGAAAGTTCAGTCTATGCCTTTCTCTGCAGACAGCCTCACAAATGCTCTGATGAAAAGAGCAAACATAACCTCTCCTCAAAATGCCATTTGTTTAGATTAGCAATTAAGTTCAGAGTTATGTCCTTTTTTAGAGGCAGGTTCTTTGGTGACAAGTGCTGTAATCATACCTAAATAAATGAGAAAGCTTGCCTCTCTCAAAAACTAGTTGTAATAAGCTCTATGATTACTGTATCAAAGATGGCTGACTGTTGGACATATGATGCTTACCAGAGTTCAGTCATGCACTTTTAGAAAATTTATTTAAGCAATTGAAATTGAGTTGCTTTTCCCCAGTTTCTTTTACAGAACTTTTCTTAAAATGGAGGCATTTATAGCAAAATAATTCAGATTCTAACTAGTGTAGTGTAAGTAGAAGTATGCAGAAAGAAGCATATCTTTGTGCATTAAATAGCATGTGTATTTTTCTTCTATGTTAGGCACAATGGGGGAGATTATTGTATGATTAAGATATCTCTCAGTCCTTCAGATCTCAGTCCCATATATCTTTAGGTTATAGATCTTAATATGAGAATCATTGGAACAAAGCTGTTCAAAATCCATGAAATATGGAAAAATTATAGTATTTTTTACCAGATTCAGGAATAATGAATTAGAAATAAGTCATGAAAATGAAAATAGCCTATTAGTGCCTAAATTACTCTTATTCCAGAATTCTCAAAGTTAATACATTTGTACCCTTTTACAGAGTTAGGGGCAGCTGGGTGGCTCAGTCGGTTCAGAGTTGGTCTGATTCTTGATTTTGGCTCAGGTCATGATCTCACAGTCATGAGATTGGGTCCCGTATAAGGCTCCACACTGGCATGGAGCCTACTTAAGATTCTCTCTCTGTCTCTGTCTCTCTCTCTCTCTCATTCTCTCTCTCTCTCTCTCTCTCTCTCTCTTTCTTCCTCTGCCTCCCCCCACTCACACACACTCTCTCTATCTCAAAAAAAATTAAATAAATAAATAAATAAATAAATAAATAAATAAATAAATAAAAAGAAAAATAAAGAGTTAATTGAAATATATGTAAGCCTATATGGTTCAGGGGGATTATACCAGTCACAGAGGATACTCACATGATAGACATTCCCAAGCTAGAGTAAAACTTTCTTACTCAGCAAACATAACTACTAGATATTATCTAGATGGAATAGTCGGGTGGCAAAAAGGTTAATTTTTAAATTCATATCTAGGATTTATCTTCTGCCTGTCATTTTGCTTGATAGGACTTAAACCACTAATTTGAGACCCTCAATAGCATGTGTTTTGGTACAGTACCCTGCCTCTTTTTAAACTTTAATCTGTTTTAGTTAATTCAGTTATAAAATTGGGATTTTAGTTAATTCACCATATTTCATTACTGAAATATACTGGCATTGCTTTTCCCATTTCTAGACTTCCTATTATAGTTGTGTGTGTGTGCGTGTGTGCGCGTGTATGTGCGTGTGTGTGTGTGTGTGTGTGTGTTTGATTTTCTAAGTTTATATCACTGGAAAACATTTATGCTATTATTGAATAATTATTTCTTGGTTTAGCATTGGTGTTGGTATTAGTGTTAGCATTGATAGACTAATTCTCAGCTTCTCTGAACTAATTACTAATTATAATCTTTTCAGGTCATATATAAATAATAAGCATTTAATAATAACTAATAGAGATATAATTAAAATATCTGTATTATTTATACTATAGTATTTTATTTGTAGATGCTGAGGCAAAGCTTGGTTTGTGCTTTGTAAATGTGGGTATTATCTACTTTCTCTGAACTCCACATAGACTAGAAGTTTTTTCAATACTTTTTTTTTCTCCTATAGTCTTACTATGCGATTATTGAGTTCATGGTAAAAGATCCCAACACTATATTATCACATTACCATAATAATATGACAATTAGTTTATTGATGTGAAATATGTCAAGTGTTTATCTCTAGACAAAGTTCTGCTACTACTGAATTTGGAACCCAGATATATGATTCATGATCTGGCCAGTGGAACTGCTATATGTCCTTTTGTTATACTTAATTCAATTCTATTTAAGAAACTTATTATGTGCCTAATATATTCCAGCATATATTCAAGAGGCTTATGGTAGAGTAGAAAGATATAAAATAATAAAATGAATATAGTGTCATAGGAAAAATAATAGATTTACCAAGTACAGTGATAAGTAAACATGGAAGATTGAATAATAAAGGTGTTTGGGAAAGGGATAGAGAGGCATACAGGAAAGACATCTCAGACATGACAATTGAGCAGGACCTTGATGGATCAAAGGAGCTCTCCAGCATGTGATATGGGTTAAATACATCCTGCTCCTGTTTACTCCTTGCTTGCAAGCAGAACAACTTCTCATTATTATAAAAGCACCTTTTTAAACAGGAATATGACTACAGACTTTATTTGGAAGTCAAAGAAAACTCACCAATAAATGATATCACTCAAATGAAAATTGATAAAATCAACAAAAGAAAACAGACATAAGGTGATATTTCATTGTAGTTTTGATTTGCATTTCCCTGATAATTAGTGATGTTTAGCATCTTTCGTGTGTCTTTGGCAATCTGTATGTCTTTGGAAGAATGTCTATTCAGGTTCTCTGCCCATTTTTTAATCAAATTTTGGGTTTTGTGGTGTTGAGTTGTAGAAATTCTTTGTCTATCTTGCATATTAAACTCTTATAAAATATATAATTAGTAGATAAGGAAGATACGGGGTGTGTGTGTGTGTGTGTGTATGTGTGTAAAATGGAATATTATGCAGCCATAAAAAAGAATGAGGTCGTGCCATTTGTGACAGCATGAATGGAACTAATGGGTATTATGCTGAATGGAATACATCAGACTGAGGAAGACAAATACCATATTATTTCACTCATATGTAGAATCTAAAGAACAAAACAAATGAATAAACAAAGAAACTACAAGCAGAATCAGGCCTATAAATACAGAGAATAAGCTGATGGTTACCACAGGGGAGAAGGGTGGGGGCAAAATGGGTGAGGGGAGTGGGAAATACAGTCTTCCAGTTATGGAATGAAAAAGTCATGGGAATAAAAGGAATATAGGGAATACAGTCAATTATACTGTTGTAATAGTGCTGTATGTGACAGATGGTAGCTACACTTGTGGTGAGCATAGCATGATGTATAGAGAAGTTGAATCACTGTATTACACACCTTAAATTACTGTAACATCGTATGTCAATTATACTTGAGTAAAAAAATTACAATAAATAAATAAATAGATAAATAAATTCAGTCATCTAAGTAGTAACGACACTGATATATTCATGATGAGGCAAAATTTGCTTCAGACTTGATAAGAATTTTAAAGACTAGGAACACAAATCAAGGGACTCTAGCAAGAAATGCCCCTGGTTTTTTTCAAAAGGCACATGAAAGCATATTCTAAAAATGTGATGATAATAAGTGACTACAGTAGCATAAAGAGCTAGCAAAGTGATGAGAACCTGGGGGGATTTCAAGTATGAGTTAGTCATAAAATTGACTGGTTTGGCAGGTAATGGAAAAGGGCAAAGTTGCAGACTGGGCAGAAAATGGATAGCAAACTGTTCCTTTATTGTAGTGTGGAATAGTTCTGTACATTGCAGGGAGACAGGTATGTTAATCCTATTAAATCCTATTTACATAATGCAATGTAACATAAAAGCATATAGGACATCCTAGGATATTGCTGATAAGAATTTCATGTGCTTTCCAAAAATGCTTTTAAAAAAATTCTTTTAGACCTATGATTTTTAGATCCAACATGAGATCTGTCCCCCTTATAGCTTATTTTCAAAATCATGATTGCCATCTTCTAAGCACTCAAAGGCCACCTTCTCCCTTGCTATAATATTATCAAGATCAGCTCCATCTCTGTGAAAGCAGCTACAAGAACAACAATATTTAGTAATTTAATTTAATTCTTACACATATGGGTAACATAGCTATAGTTTTCATGTGTCCCTCAAAAATATATCAGGCTCTTCAAAATCTTTTATTTTCTGGATAACTACAAAATTTGCATTAGAATGATCACAATTCCTGCATGGAAAAGATCTTACGGTTATTATGATTGCCAAGCATACCATTAATATGCTTTGACTTCATCCTGTCAACATATGTTCATTGTCCACTTGTTTCAGGCACTATTTTAGTAGTAGGGATATAGTAGGACTGAAGGTATATTCTTTGCCCTCATGTCTCCTGGTGAGGAAGAAAGGCAGTGAACAACACATAATCTATATATAAAATGTCAGGTAAGAGAATAGAGAATGAATGGAGGTGGGTGGGATTAAGGCGATCAGAGGAGACTTCTCTGCAAAGATGACATCCAAGCAGACATGAACAAAGTGAAGGATGGAGTCGTGCAGCTGTCTGAGGGGAAAGTACTACAAGCAAAGGGAACAGAGAAGTATGAGTGTCCTGAAGTGGGGGCAGATGTGGTGTGTTGGCCGAAGAGCGAGAAGGTCAATGTGGCCAGTGTGCAGTGAGCAAGCAGAAGAGAAGACGAGGTCAGAGAGAGTCACACAGCAGATCATAACCTAGCAAGCCACCATAAGGACTCCTATATGTTATTCTGAGTGAGAAAGGAAAGCATTATGGAGTTTTGATTGGTGGAATGTAAGGGTCTTTTCAAAAGGATCACTCTGTAGAGAACACATTGTGGTGGAGGGAGGGGGTAGCGTGAAGGGTAAAAGCAGGAAAACTGGTTAGGGGACCACTGCAGAAGTTCAGGCTGGAGACGATGGTGGCTTGGACTAGAATGTGAGCAGTGAGAAGATCAGAATATATTATTGGATTCAGAATATATTTTGCAGGCCTTGCTGACAGACTTTGTTGATGAATTGATGCAGAATGTGAGAGAAAGAGTTAAGGAGGATTCCAAGGTATTTACCCTAAGCAGGGAAAAGAAACATGTCCAAGGGGGTGAGAACGCTTTTCTCAAATTTAATGCTTACATGGAACTCTACCGTAGAACACTGATTTAAAACAGAGCTGTTCTGGAACGGAGAGGATATATAGAACTCTACTAGTATGTAATCTCCTCACTGAGAGACACATTCACAAGAATGAACTGCTGACTTTCACACTGATGTACAAACTCTTTAGCATAATCCTGAAGATGCCCCAAGATGGAGCCCACTGTAGCCTGATCTGTCACACAGCCCCTAATCACCTTCCTCACATTCAATTCGCAGCCTTTGCCTGTTGTACACCCAAGGAGAACCTTTTCAAGGGGCACCTCTATAAAGTCTTTTCATCATAGGAAACTCCTGAACTGGAGCCGGCTTTGACCTTCAAGCAATCAGCAGGCAGGTGGTAGACACAGACGTGAGTCCTTTATTCCCTCTATGTCGTAGGGCCTCAGAAGAGGTAGGAAAAGCTGGGATCTCGAGAGAGAGTCTTGATAAAGGGAACTGCTTCCTATGAAACTGGTTGCAGATACAAATGTATCTGCAAGTATGGGGGTAGGGATATGAAGACCTCTTTCTTGATTTTACCAAAGAACACATATAGTTTCTCAAAATTCATGGTTAAATATAACATTATTAATCCACTTGAATCACCAATGCTAAACTCTCTTTTATTATGTCACCACTATAATGTTTTCCAACCCATTCTTAAAACCCTTCCTTCCTAATTCTTTGAGGAAGCTCCTTTTACCTTTAAATAACCTTACAATGGTTTTAAGGAATGCATTCCTAAAGTTTACATCTATTACACTAGTTATCTTTCCTTAGGTTCATATAAAATGGATCTAATCCTTCTGCCACATGTAATTTATTCAACAGTTTCTTATTGAGCACCTACTGTTTGTCCAGCACCATTATAAGCACTGGGTATTTGCTGACTAACAAACCTATCCCCATAGTGTCACATAAATTAAAATCAGGTGAGCATGTCAATTTCTTCCACCTGTGGGCCAAACCAAAGGGTTAAAGCTCTTTACTGCCTGGGAAAGACATGTTGAGAAAACATTTCCCAAACAACTTTCAAGAATTAAAGAAAATAGGGGCGCCTGGGTGGCGCAGTCGGTTAAGCGTCCGACTTCAGCCAGGTCACGATCTCGCGGTCCGGGAGTTCGAGCCCCGCGTCGGGCTCTGGGCTGATGGCTCAGAGCCTGGAGTCTGTTTCCGATTCTGTGTCTCCCTCTCTCTCTGCCCCTCCCCCGTTCATGCTCTGTCTCTCTCTGTCCCAAAAATAAATAAATGTTGAAAGAATTAAAGAAAATATTGGGGTGCCTGGGTGGCTCAGTCAGTTAAGCGTCTGCCCACTTCAGCTCAGGTCCTGATCTCACAGCTCATGGGTTCAAGCCTCGCATCAGGCTGTGTGCTAACAGCTCAGAGCCTGGAGCCTGCTTCAGAATCTGTGTCTCCATTTCTCTCTGTCTCTCCCTTGCCTGCACTCTGTCTCTGTCTCTCTCTCAAAAATAAATAAACATCGGGGCGCCTGGGTGGCGCAGTCGGTTAAGCGTCCGACTTCAGCCAGGTCACGATCTCACGGTCCGTGAGTTCGAGCCCCGCGTCGGGCTCTGGGCTGATGGCTCAGAGCCTGGAGCCTGTTTCCGATTCTGTGTCTCCCTCTCTCTCTGCCCCTCCCCCGTTCATGCTCTGTCTCTCTCTGTCCCAAAAATAAATAAACGTTGAAAAAAAAAATTTAAAAAAAAAAAAAATAAATAAATAAACATTAAAAAAAAGAATTATAAAAATATCAACAGGAACTATATATTAGGTGAATATAAATGATGAAAGCACAGGTCCCAGAGAACTTTGTAAGTATGCTTTTTTTTTTCATTAAGAATTTAAGGCTTTGCCTTTGATTTCAAATCAACCAACTAAATGATGCCTTTCAAAATTAGAAAGAGAGCCAAGAGTTTATGTTGAATAAGGTTAGTTTGACTTAGTAACACAAGGGAATGAGAATGAGTTGGCTAAGGGTTTATGCACAAAAGAGAAGTTACTTTGTAATGATTATATAAACATCCTTTAACAGAGTATGACCAATATTATTCAAAACTTTTTGATCACTCTCACATAACTTCCTCATTGGGCATATTTCTGTGTTTGTTCTTAATGCCATTAAGATGTTATAAAGAGACTCTGTACAATTAATTTGAAGCGGATGAAGTGAATCCATCAGATAGCCGGTGCCATCAGAATGAGAATTTAAATATCTGATTATCCTTGGTACTAAAAAAATGTGAATAAACCAGCTTAAGATAAATGATGTACACTCCTCAATGTGCAGCATAATTTATTTGCTAATCAGGTGTTCTCACAGCAGCAGCCCCAAGGGAAAATTCTTTTTATGTCTTACACATGTCTTAACGTATTTGTATTCAACCTGAAGCACAGATACACATTAGATATTCTGTTTGGAAACAATTCTCTCTACTTCTTGCCAAAAAGCCTTCATTTCTGGTAATGCCTGTGATTAGTAATACCTCTTTAATAACATGGGTTAACTGAGGTTAACAACCTCCCCTAAAACACACACGTAGTGATGCACACATGTTAATGGAGAGAAACAGCAACAGAAAACAAATACAATATTCATTTTTTTGGGGGGGTCAAGTTTTTTTTATGAAATTTATTGTCCAATTGGTTTCCATACAACACCCAGTGCTCATCCCAACAGGTGCCCTCCTCAATGCCCATCACCCACTTTCCCCTCCCTCCCATCTCCCATCAACCCTCAGTTTATTCTCAGTTTTTAAGTCTCTTATGATTTGGCTCCCTCCCTCTCTAATTTTTTTTCCTTCCCCTCCCCCATGGTCTTCTATTAAGTTTCTCAGGATCCACATAAGAGTGAAAATATATGGCATCTGTCTTTCTCTGTATGACTTATTTCACTTAGCATAACACTCTCCAGTTCCATCCACGTTGCTACAAAAGGCCAGATGTCATTCTCATTGCCAAGTAGTATTCTGTTGTGTATATAGACCACAAGTTCTTTATCCATTCATCAGTTGATGGACATTTAGGCTCTTTCCATAATTTGGCTATCATTGAAAGCACTGCTATAAACATTGGGGTACAAGTGCCCCTATGCATCAGCACTCCTGTATCCCTTGGGTAAATTCCTAGCAGTGCTATTGCTGGGTCATAGGGTAGATCTATTTTTAATCTTTTGAGGAACCTCCACACTGTTTTGCAGAGCGGCTGCACCAGTTTGCATTCCCACCAACAGTGCAAGAGGGTTCCCATTTCTCCACATCCTCTCCACCATCTATAGTCTCCTGATTTGTTCATTTTAGCCACTCTGACTGGCGTGAGGTGGTATCTGAGTGTGATTTTGATCTGTATTTCCCTGATGAGGAGTGACATTGAGCATCTTTTCATGTGCCTATTGGCCATCTGGATGTCTCCTTTGGGAAAGTGTCTATTCATGTCTTCTGCCCACTTCTTCACTGGGTTATTTGTTTTTTGGTGTGGAGTTTGGTGAGTTATTTATAGATTTTGGATACTAGCCCTTTGTCTGACATGTCATTTGCAAATATCTTTTCCCATTCCGTTGGTTGCCTTTTAGTTTTGTTGATTGTTTCCTTTGCAGTGCAGAAGCTTTTTATCTTCATGAGGTCCCAATAGTTCATTTTTGCTTTTAATTCCCTTGCCTTTGGACAGGAAACCATCAAAACCCTAGAGGAGAAAGCAAGAAAAAACCTCTCTCTTACCTCAGCCGCAGCAATTTTTACTTGACACAATATTCATTTTAAATGCATTTCAAGTCTGCATTCCATCCACATCCAGATGGCCAACAGACACATGAAAAGATACTCAACATCACTCATCATCAGGGAAATACAAATCAAAACCACAGTGAGGTACCACCTCACACCAGTCAGAGTTGCTAAAATTAATAGCTCAGGAAACAACAGATGCTGGCGAGGATGTGGAGAAACGGGAACACTCTTGCACTGTTGGTGGGAATACAAACTGGTGCAGCCACTCTGGAAAACAGTGTGGAGGTTCCTCAAAAACTTAAAAATAGAATTACCTTATGACCCAGCAATAGCAGTGCTAGGAATTTATCCAAGGGATACAGGAGTGAATCATAGGAGTACATGGACACCAATATTTATAGCAGCGCTTTCAACGATAGCCAAATTATGGAAAGAGCCTAAATATCCATCAACTGATGAATGGATAAAGAAGATGTGGTTTATATATACAATGGAATACTACTTGGCAATGAGAAAGAATGAAATCCTGCCATTTGCAGCAACATGGATAGAACTGGAAGGTATTATGCTGAGTGAAATCAATCAGTCAGAGAAAGATAGATATCATATGTTTTCACTCATATGTGGAAGTTGAGAAACTTAACAGAAGACCATTGGGGGAAGGGAAGGGGAAAAAAAAGTTACAAACAAAGAGAGAGGGAGGCAAACCATAAGAAACTCTTAAATACAGAGAACAAACTTAGGGTTGATGGGAGCACGGGAGAGATGGGAAATAGGTGATGGGCATTGAGGAAGGAACTTGTTGGGATGAGCAATGGGTGTGGTACGTAAGTGATGAACCATAGGAATCTACCCCCAAAACCAAGAGCACACTTTATACACTGTATGTTAGCCAACTTGACAATAAATTATATTAAAAACACTAAAAGCAATAACGGAAGTGGTTATGTTAAGGAGATGACAAAAAATAAAAAAATACAATACTTAAAAAAATACAATCTAAATAAATAGATAGAATTACTTTACACACACAAAAATAAATAAATAAATAAATGCAGTTTTGAATGCACAAAGATACCTGTGAAACAAATATCCATAGACTTAGACCCTTTCTCTCTAGTGTTTAGCCATGGATATAAGGTACAGTGAAATTAAATCCCCAACAATGGGCTTTCATTATGGTCTGCTCTATGGTTACTTAAAAGGCATAAAGTTTGTTTTGAGTGATTTGAGTTGAGATATAGTATAGTGTTCAGAAGCACCCTCTGGAGTCCAGCTATTTGCTTTATATCCCACATTAATGCTTATCAGCTGTGTGACGTTACAGAAGATACTTAACTTTTTTGTGCTTCGGTTTTGTTTTGTTTTGTTTTTATTAGCAAAATGGATGTGAGAGTATCTACTTCATAAGTTTTATGGAAATAAAATGAAATTCTATATGTAAAGTGCCGTGAATGCTATAAATGAGCTTGCTATTATTAAACTGCCATTAGCTTGCTAATTTTTATTTAAAAAAGAACACAGTGTTTTGTCAGGTATAATTGAATCCAATGTCTTTCCTCCCTTACAGTATGTTAATTTAATTTTGGTTCTCACTCCAGTAGAATATTTTTCTGTATTCTTGTCAGACTTTCTTGCCTCAAAAAAGAAAAATAGCTCTAGTAGGGGTCCAAGGACAGGAATGAAGAGTAATAATTCTTCAATCATTTTTCAAAGAGACTATTAAGTCACCTCAAAAAAAAAAAAACTAAGACCATCATGCATTTTGATCCCATGCCATGTTTCTTTTATGCCTCATTTAGGTTAAAGGTCAACAAGTAGAGGAGGTTTCTATATGAATTCTGTGTTATATTAGGTGTGATACTATAATATAACTAAACCTCAGCACTGTAATTCCAGAACACAGCTATTTTCCCTTTCTTTACCTTCATTGCCTAAGTCCACATTTTACAGTTGAAGTTTACACATCTATCACAATTTTAATATTTCTGAAATTATTCTGTCACTTTGAATCTCTAATAAACCCATTCTCCTTCCAAAAATTTTAGGAATATTCTTATGACAGCTGAGACATTCTTGCCTGCTATATTAAGAGAACATGAAACAGATTGCCTAATACTTCCAGCTGGCAGATAACTTTTTGATAAAATGGGGATAATGGCTTTAATTTTATGGACTATATTAAAAGATAATATAAATTAAATGCTGAGGCACAGTGTCTGACATATAATGAGTAGTCAATGAAAGGATGGTATCCCCCAGATGTCATCTTGAGGGAGGCAGATTTGTGTATTTTCTACTTTGCGACATCTCCTCTCTGTCAGTCATGGTGTTGGGCAGTTGATACATCTTATCTCAAATTTTCCAGCAATTTACCATGTAGTTACTAATAGCCTCATTTAACGATGAATTAGCTAAGATTTAGATTAATTTGGGCAAAGTAAAATTGGCAAAATTTGGGATTAGGATTTGAATTCAGGACTATGATTCCAAATTTCAAATTGTTTCTGTATTTTACACACCTACTTTTGATAATTGAACCCACAAACAATTAAACCCAAAGATTTGGGTTAAGTTCTGCGTCCCTATGTCCTTACTGAACAATCATAATAGAGTCTAAGCTGTTCTCTTTGTTTTCACTTTTTCTTCCTGATAATCTATCTAACACCCTGTGAATAGAGATATTTATAAGGTACTTTTCTGATAGTGTTTCTTCTGCTTAAACATCTCCAGATGCCTACTGTCTACTGAATCAAGAACAAAGGGATAGAAAATGATATGTGTATAATTACATTTTCAAATATTTTATAATTCAATCTGTCATATCTCCCAGTTATTCTTGCCAGTTATTCAGAGTAATATTTTACTCTGAGTCATTAAAAAAATTAAGTCTGCATCTTTGCATTGAAAAGTCCTTTTGCTTAAAATATTACTCCACCAGACATCTGTATGTCTCATGCCTTTATTTCATTCAGGTGACCGCTCAAAAACCATTTCAGAGAGGACTTCTCTGATTAACTTAAAATAGCCCATATCACTTTCCAAGCAACCCTTTTATTCTGCTTTGTTTTGTTATTTTTGTTGTACTTATAACTATCCAAATTATGTTATATATTTACTTATTTTCTACCTCTTCCGGTAGAATATTTTAACTTAATTCCTGACACATGGTAGCTATCAATTAACCACTTGATGAATAAATGAGCTTAACATTTAACTTAACAGTCATCTTCCCATAAATGATCATTATTACTGTTATTGCTCTTTTGGTATTTAATAACAGAAACCTCTATCAAGTTGAACTACAAGCTTGTGTCAAAGGTGTATTCAGCTGTTTTCATTATTTTTCAAATATGCACACAGCTAAACAAGAGACACACCCACATAGTGTACATTTCTCAAGGGAAGAAATCAGGTCTCATATTGATTTAACATAACATTCCATTTTTTTCTTATTCACTTCAGTGAATCAGCATCTAGGGAAATAAAAGCCCTTATAAATTCACCCAGACAGATAGATTCTAATTTTAAAAATTTACATGGAAGCAGCTTATGGATTATCTGCATCACAGCCTTTAGCTGGTATTAGAACAATCCCAAGGAGAGATAGTCATGACACATAAAAGACTTTTCTTCACAGAGAGAATTTCCCAACATAGTTTTATCACCATTAATTTGTATTTAAATATCTTAAAATCTAGCATAAAGGGTAGAAAAGATTAGTAATAAAACTATTCATTCCATCAATGAGCATTTTAGTAAAATTTTTGTTATAAAATAATAGTTTCAGTTTCACTTGATGGAACTACAGATGGAAATAGGTTAGTCATGGTAATATTAACATTGGAAATTTATTCTTTCAAAATCTATCCCATAGACTTGTAATAACAATTAAAGTAATGTCATTTTGGTCTTTTTAGATATGCCTCCATTTCATTATTAAAAACAGAGTCATGCAAATAATGTTCCATTAGTATCATTCACCATCTTTTTTATTGAGTAGTCACCTACTGTGTGCTATAGGCCTAACAATATGTCAGTCATCAAAACAGATAACCCTATCCTCATGAAGCTTACAATGAATGTTCTAGAAGAGTCAGACAGAAAAATGAGTAAAAAATATATAGCATATTGGATGGTACTAATTCTTATAGGAGGAAAATAAAGCAGTTTAAGCATAACAGTGAACTAGGTTGCAGGAGTAAAACATTTAATAGAGTAGCCAAGGAAACTCTCACTGTGAAGCAAGACCATAATAAGTAAAAAAAAAAAAAAATGATACATACACATGGCAGGGAAAGATAACCTTAGGTAGAGGCAACATCTTGTGCAATGAGTCTAAATCAGGAAAATGCCCCATGTGTTTAAGAAGTAGTGAGTGGTAGATATAAGACAACTTCATTATTTTTAATTGCTTCAAAAGATAATTGTATAAAGCAAAATTAGTAACCACATATTGTGGGATTTTTATACATTATGGGATTTATAACATACAAAAAGTGAAATGTTTTCCAGGAATAGCTCAAAGGATGGGAGAAAGAAACTGGAAGAATACAGCATTAACGTCTTATACTATATGAAGTGGTATAATATTATTTGAAAGTAAATTATAATAATTTAAAGATGTAAATCATAGAAAGATACTTAAAACTTTTAAGAAAGGGTTATAAATAAAATCCAATAGTAGAGATAAAGTGGGAAAAAATAAATAATTGATTAATCCAAAAGAAGGCAGGAAAGAGTAAAAGGGGAAAAAGAACAGATGAAACAAAAATAGAACAATTAGCAAAATGGTTAGATTTGAATACATTGTGATGAACATTGCATGTTGTGTGTAGATGATGAATCACTAAATTCTACTTCTAAACTAGTATTACACCATATGTTAACTAACTAGAATTCAAATAAAAACTTGAAAATACATGCATGCATGCATGCATACATACAACCATATCAAAATGACATTAAATGTAAATTATTTTAAAAACCCAAATTAAAAGGCAGAGATTATCAGATTGGTTATAGAAACAAAACCCAACTATATTCTGTCTATAAAAAACCTATTATACATATAAAGACATAAGCTACAAGTAAAAGGATAGAAAAACTTTCTATTATGCAAACACCAATCAAAAGAAAGCTGTAGTGACTCTAGTAACATTTGACAAAATTAGACTACAAATTTAAGGAATTTATCAAGAACTAAAGAAGATAATGAATAATAATAAAGAGGTCATTTCACCAACATAACTATGATTTAACAATCATTGCAACTAATAACAGAGCTTCAAAATACCTGAAGCAGATACTATTAAAATCAGAGGAGAAATCCACATTTATAGTTTGAAACATCAACATTCCTTAGTAGTATATCCTTAGTAGTATACTTATATACTCCTTAGTAGTATATCCTATTTATAGAATAGGTAGACTGAAAATCAGTAAGGAAGGAAAATACCTTAGGAACATTATCAACCATCTTGCCTTAGTTGACATTTCTAGAACACTCCACCCAAAAACAGCACAATATATATTCTTTTCCACTGCATATGGAACATTTACCAAGAAAAACCACAATCTGGTTACACCTCAACAAATTAAAAATAAATCTTAACAGGAGGATTAACCTACAAATTGATAACAGGAGGATGTCTAGAAAATCCACCAAGTATTGAGAAATTAAATAACCACCTTCTAATGACTTACATATTAAAAAGAATTCACAATTAGAAATACTTTGCATTGAAAGAAAAAATATCTACCATATAAAAATTTGTGGGATACTCTTAACACAGTGCTTAAAAGAAAATTTTATAGCTTTAAGTTCTTTTATTAGAAAATAAGACAATAATTTAGCCTCTACCTTAAGACACTAGAAAAAAGAAAAGCAAAGTAAACCAAGAAAAAGTCAAAGAAAGGAATAGCAAAGAGCAAAATAGAAAACCAGTAGAAAAAAAATAAATCACCAAAAACTTGAAACATTCCAAATATCCATCAGCTACTAAATGGATAAAGAAATCGTGATATAGCCATGCAATGTATTCTTTCTCAGCAATAAAAATGAACACACTTATATATGCAATAACATAGATAAATCTCCCAATGATTTCACACACACACACACACACACACACACACACACACACAACTAAGAAAGAAGCTGGGTACAAAAGACTAAGTACTATTTGATTCCATTTATATGACATTTGAAAAAGATAAAATTATAGGAACAAAAAACAGCCCAGTGACTATCGGAGACTGGAGCAGGAATAGAAGATTGACTATCGATGAGCACAGGTAACTTTTTAAGGTAATAGATATAGTCTTGATTGTATACATTTCTCAAAACTCATAGAACTGCAAAACTAAAAGAGTAAATTTACTGTAAAGGAAAGTTAGGAAGGAAAATCTCATGAATATAAAAGGCTAATCAATCTTCTGTAACACCATGTATAATAATTACAGTGACTGCACTGAAGGAAAATGCTAATGGACACAGAACAGGCCCAAAGAAAGGAAACTAAAATGACCAAGGGGTTCCTAGAGTTGCCATATGATCCTAGAGTAGAAATATTAAACTCTAATCTGGAAAGAGTAAGAGTGAGCAGTGTCATTATCAAAAACTCATTTAACAAATCCCAAAGTGTTAAAAAGAGTGAGCATCCTTTTAAACTAGAATTAAGCCAAATGGAAACTGGGATGTCTGAAAATAGATAATAAATTTATGAAACTTATTCCAAGAGGTTGTGCTGATAGGAAACATGGTGGAGAAAAAGAGAATTTGTACATGTTTATAAATACTGAAATGATAATGGCAACTAAAAGTTGCAGTATATTTCATCTTTAGTGTTGATAACAGAAAGGCAGTGCAGATTATTACATGTTACACTTCCTGAGGTTGGATTGGCAACATATTACTAGGCTGGATGGGCTCCTCTGAGTGAATTTCATGGCCAGACAAACCTTCAACAAAAATTATTTATTTAAATGTAAGAAAAGAATAAGAGTTAATTTTTTCTGTAACAAATATCTTGGTGGGGTCCATGTTACTGTGGCACGTATTCTTGGAATATTTTGCTTGCTATTTGTTTCTGTTAAGACTCTCTTCAACTAGGACTCCCCTTCTTAGTAAGATTATCACTGGGTGAAAGGTTCAGCAAGGCTTAGGCCATTCCACATCCACATGCTAAACTATAACAAGGGGAGAGAGAGAAATCATAAAAAAAATCACTTCACTTAAATCTTACACTATGACCTAAGAACTTTTCAGTGTTTATTACTTTGAAATGTCTATTTTAGAGAGTAGAGGAAACCTATCACTTTCCCAAATGGAGAATGGAATTTTGTACTTAGGAATTTTTATTTTTCAATTATCTTGAGTATCAAAGGGTGTCCCTTGAAGATCCCTTGACATTACTCTCAAGAGGAAAGAAGCAGTATTCACATAACGTTCACAGACTGAACAGTAGAATCTTCGTGTTATTCTGTTAACATGTTGGTAAAGAAAGGTGACTTCTTGAAATTTTGAACAAATATTTGTCATAATAAAGGATAAATGTCTCACCAAAAAAGGAATCTGAGTACTAATACAAGTAATATCCAATGATTATTTAATGTTATCTTGAGTAGAAAGTTGGGCATCCTCACTGAAAAACCTTTCTAGTTCATGTTTTTGCCTCTTAGAATTCTCAATATTCAATTCACTGAACTATAAAAAGAACTACTAATTACCATTGATCCTTGGGCAAAAGTTCTCTTAAAGAACATCCCTACATTTATTTCACTCCCATGTAATTAGTGTTAGCTAAACTAGATGGTTCTACCCCCCTGACCAATGGTTGTTCAAGAGTGGACATGTCAATTCAGTTCTGGCCAAGTATATGGGAGGGGAAGTTGGCTGGAGGACTGCTAGCAAAGGCTTCCTTTCTTTTAAGATAAGTCAAACTAGGGGTGCCTGAGTGGCTCAGTCAGTTGGGCGTCTGACTTTGGCTCAGGTCATGATCTCACAGTCTTTGAATTCGAGCCCCATATCAGGCTCTGTGCTAACAGCTCAGAGCCTGAAGCCTGCTTTGGATTCTGTGTCTCCCTCTCTCTCTGTCCCTCCCCCACTAGTGCTCTGTCTCTCTCTGTCTCAAAAATAGATAAATGCTAACAAAATTTTAAAAATAAATAAATAAAATAAGTCAAACTAAGAGATCATTTCTTTTCTTTTCCTCTGCACATCCTGTATCAATCTGACACATGGGACTGCTATAGCCATATTGCAACTCTGAGAGAAGCCAACCTGAGGGCAAAGTTGAGTCACTAAAAACAGCCTAGGGGAGACAGAAGGAATCTGGATCTTACCTAACACATTTGAGCTGCTATATCAAACAGGAAGGACTAAGACCACCTCTGCTTTTAGAAATCCTGTTATGTTAAGTAATTTTTCTTATTGTGTAAGCCAGTTTGAGGCTGGATTTTTATTTATTTTATTTTGTTTTATTTTACTTTATTATTTTATTTTATTTTATTTTATTTTATTTTATTTTATTTTATTTTATTTTATTTTATTAATGTTTACTTACTTTTTGAGAGAGAGAGAGAGAGTACAAACCGGAGAGGGGCAGAGAGAGAGAAGGAAACAGAGGATCTGAAGCAGGCTCTGCTCTGTCAACATAGAGCCCAAGGCAGGACTTGAACTCACGAACAGTGACCTGAGCCTAAGTTGGATGCTTAACCTACTGAGACACCCAGATATCCCCAGAGGCTGGGTTTTTAATTGATTGCAATTGAAAACATCGAAACTAATACACATATTTAAATGTTAATTCTTCAGCCTCAGTATCTTCCAAGAATATGGAAAAGATGTTTTTTGTTTTTTGTTTTGTTTTTTCCCAAGCTTAAAGATTTGATTCAGGCTCTATTGTAACTCTATTTTGGATAGTTCAGACACGGGCTCTCGTATTACATGCCTACAGAAATATTTAAAAAGAAAATTCTTTTTAACCCACTGCTTTGTCTGTATTTTATGCAATTTGGAAGCACCCAATTACGAATCCTTGGTATACTAATTACAAATATTTCTAGCAATTCTTTGAAATCGGGTCTTCAGGATTTTCCTTGGTAAGGAGTTCTGATATTTATATATTCATTGAAAAAATAGTTCTTGAAAATTTTTACTGTTTGGGGTAGAATGGTTAAGCAGACATTTTCATAGAGTTTATAGCCCAGGGGGAAATGCAGACTTAAAAAATATTATAAGAATATGTATATAATTACCATAATGAAAAAGCTAAGAGAAATGCAAGGTGCTCATCTATGTGTATAATACAAAAATTTGATCTAGTGTAGGGGATCAGGGAAGATCCCCCCAAGAACATTTAAACTAAAACCTGAAGCATTATCTAATTAAGTGAAGCTTAGAAGGAAGAGCAGCACAGGCAGAGGAAGCAACACACGTGGGTGAGTTGAAGTTTGGCAAATTCAAATACTAAAATAAGACCAGTGTGGATGAAACACAGTGAGTGTGAAAGAGAACAGCCTAAAGTCACTGCAAAAGATAAACAAAATAATTCCACAGATGTTTTTGTGTATGAGTGAACAAAATTAGTTCCACAAATCTGGACAATATTTTTATCATAAAAAGTTCATTAATGAATAAAAATAAAAATATACAGAGCTCATCATAGTACTCTGAATATTTGTAAAATTTAGTCATGTAAAAATGTTAGAAAACCAGTATTAACATGGATACCTTATAGGCAAAAGGTAAACGAATTACAGAAATACTACCTGTGATCATTAATATAAACATCCTAGTATATTAACATTCTTCTGTTTTTTTCTACCTATATTTTACAGTGTACTGCTCTATTCAGCCACCAGTTACATGCTGATTTATTTTTTGCTTATGTGTATAAAGTTTACTTCTCTAAGATTATAAACTCCTAAAGCATCAATGTTTGTCTTCTGCTTTCATATTTCCAAAAGGCCCCTGCATGGCAATTATTTAGGAAGTCTGGTTGACTTGAAAAATTTCAAATATGAATAAGTCACAAGGAACCCAATCCACAAACTTGCCAGTATTTCCTGAAGACAAGGAAGACATAAATCAATATTTGACACAAAACAATTGAGAACAACCATAATAACTTCCCAGAATCAAATCAAGAATCCCTGGTCTGAGGTTTTTATTTTCTCCCCTGAAGCTTCAGAAAAATAATAACACATGTTATCTAATAGTAAGAACAACAAGGTTTTCCATTAAGGTTTTGAACTTCAGGTCAGGTAATAGGCAAGGTGTTTACTTTTTTCCTCAGGTATGATCCTGGAATTCTCTTTTAAAATATGACATACGAGAAATTGAAAAGAAAATTCCTAAATTACAAGAAAGTGAAAAAAATTATAAGAAAGTGCATATCAGCCTCACCTCCCCTTCTTTTTTTTTTTTTTTTAATTTTTTTTTCAACGTTTTTTATTTATTTTTGGGACAGAGAGAGACAGAGCATGAACGGGGGAGGGGCAGAGAGAGAGGGAGACACAGAATCAGAAACAGGCTCCAGGCTCTGAGCCGTCAGCCCAGAGCCCGATGCGGGGCTCGAACTCACGGACCGTGAGATCGTGACCTGGCTGAAGTCGGACGCTTAACGGACTGCGCCACCCAGGCGCCCCTCACCTCCCCTTCTATATAGCACATCCAGCTGACTGGATCCATACTGGAGCCATACCTCCTGTGTCAATTCCTTTTTAAGTTTTACGAAATAGCCCTATGAACTCTCAACAAATTTTCTTTTTAACTCAATTCCATTTGTTTCAACGAAAATAATTTTACTCATCTTCACTTAACACAGCATAATATGCTTCCATTGAAATCACATTCTGCTACTTGTGACTGAATTTGGGAGAGAATATCTCAGAGGACAGAATTAAAATGGTCATAGTGACTGAATAATTTAATAAACTGCTAAGCATACACTCTCCTGACAAATATTTTGTGTATTTGTTGATGTGAAACATTTTTGGATGCCAACCTTAAAAAGCCTTCAGTATGTTGTCTACCATTCAAAAAAAATTTTTTTTTAACGTTTATTTATTTTTGAGACAGAGAGAGACAGAGCATGAACAGGGGAGGGGCAGAGAGAGAGGGAGACACAGAATCTGAAACAGGCTCCAGGCTCTGAGCTGTCAGCACAGAGCCTGACGCGGGGCTCAAACTCACGGACCTTGAGATCATGACCTGAGCCGAAGTCAGACGCTTAACCGACCGAGCCACCCAGGTGCCCCTGTTGTCTACCATTCAAAGACTAAATAGTTACAGAGTGCTGTTAGTTACAATAAATTTGGACTTGCAATGTTATATATATATATATATATATATATATATATATATATATATATATATATCACAGATACCAAACAGAATGTGCTATTGATTTGCAGTTTTTGGCAAAATAAATAAATGCATATATGCATGTATATGTACTTTTAAAATGCAGTTACTTTCAGTAAGCAGCCAATGTTCTTTGCTTAGCTTCCTGTATGATTGATATAAAGGTTTGTATTTCAATGGTATTTTGCAATCCAGTTCAGTGGGAGGATGTATGATTAAGATATAAATGTCCTAGATAAAGGACATCAACAGTGTTCTCATTTGCAATTAATATAATCTGCATATTAAATAAACAAAATTAACATGTCCCAGAATCTTTCTGTCACATTTCTGAGGTGTCATGTGTGAAAGAGGTAATGAGTAGTTAAGAGTGCTAGACTGGATACAGAGTTTAAGAGCTTCTCATTCTTAGAATTTTCCCCTCAAATGCTCAATTGCCTTATCATTGATGAATTTACTAAAATGCCATACAACCCAAATGCTATTTCATTAGATTTGTATTTTTTTCAAACAGCTATTTTTTATTTTTTGAAGGTCTGAGTATACATTAAATGGCTCATTGATAAATTTTTAAAATATTTATTTATTTTGAGAGGGGGAGACAGAGAGAGAGGGAGACAGAGAATCTCAAGCAGGGCTTGAACTCACAAACCATGAGATCATGATCTGAGCTGAAATCAAGAGTCAGAGGAGGCCTAACCAAATGAGCCACCCAGGTGCCTCCACTGATAATGAACTAATTGCTATAGTAAAATAATCTAAGTCCCAGTGGTTTAAAGAAACACTATGTAGCTATGGAATCACAGAAAATAATTGGACTTGAACTTCTGAACTTTTAGAGAGATCCTACAAACTATGTATAAAGTTTAAACAGTGTAAATATTAAATTTTGTTTGGACTCCATTTTTGTAGGACTCCATTATTGAATTTCATATTCTGATAGATTCTACTTCTATTTTTATAAATGAATCAACAGGAATTTACTTCTATATTTCCATGAAAGTCCATTAATTGACTTATCATGGTATTACATCTGGCCACAGATAAAACTCTGAAAAGGAATTAGAGTCAGAAAAAAAGCTTATTTCATAGCTATGTGAATAATAATAGCCATATTTCATTATAAATATTGCAGAATTTGGAATTCAGCTTCTGTATATCTTCTCCTATGCTATTAAACAATTATTATAAATACAACATTAATTTATGAATCAAAGAAAATGCAATTCTGGTAGGTAGATTCCACTCTAAATAATGCTTATTTCATTTACTCTAATGAATATGTAACACATAATTGAAGCAGAAAATCCCATTTCAGGCACCTAGAACAACTAATACATCAGTCTTGAATCAAACTACATTTTATTTAAAATACATTAAATCATTTCCAGAAAGACAATCATGAATCTAGCACCCTTTATCCTCATTAGTTTAGAGATATGCAGTGTGCTCCCTGAGTGCCTGATCCACTTAAAAAACTTTTTTCTGAGGGAATGTAGGTTGATCCTTGAACCTGAATTCCAGTTTACTAATAAAAGGGGTACATAGCTTAGCTTATTAGAATTGTGTAGTAAGAATACAGTCAGTTGCCTTTGCTATGTTCCTTGATAATAAACTGCAACTCTACCTCAGCCACGCAAATTTCCAACTAATAGAGAGCCTTGAAAGACTCAGGACAAATCACACAATACAAATAGATGTACACAACACTACTAAAAATTTGATTCAAAATCCAGAAGTTTGTGAACGAAGTCTTTCTCAGCTAATAAGCTATATCCTTCCCTGTTGCCACAGGGTTGTTATAAGCAATGTTTAATATTCTTTTAAAAGCTGTTGTCAGCAAGAGAAAGATGGCAGCTGACCAGTTAAATAAATAGCAACAAAGCAAAATGAATGGTTTTACCAATTTTAAAGAAGTAGTAAATACTGACTAAATTTTTCCTGCTCTTGTTGGACCAAAGGGTGAAGGACACAGGAGCGGTCCTAAACAAGAAGTAGTTGGTCCAAAAAAGATGAATCATGAAAAGCGAGGATTCTAAGTTTATGTTTTCCTCTAAAGAGGGCATATTTCTTCACTTAACCTTATCAAAAATGTGAACAGGTGATGGTACTTGTCTGAACCATTTTACCTGATGATAACCCAAGTACCCAATCACAATATCCCGTGAGTTAATATGTTCTTAAAAGTGACATGATATATACGGAATAGAATAATACATTGATCTTTCCTCTCTCTTGCCAGTAGCAGAAATGGTGGCCAGTACCACCAAAGCAACTGAAGTTTGAGATTGAAAGTAAAGGTATAATCAGAGGCAAGTAACCGTCAAGGAGAAAAATGATTATGGAAGGATGAATGATAAGAGGGAGGAGAAGTTAGGACATAATTGGGCAGGAAATGCCTCATTGACATAGTAGAGAGGAGAGATAAAACGAAAACACTGACGTAGTTTCGAGGCGGTGTCTGGGCTAATATGCCCAACACTATCTTTAACAGACAACTTGTTCACGTCTGCACGTATGACCAAAATCAGGAGTTGAGTGTGTAAGATGGGAGTAACATAACTGACCTGATTTTTAATCTATCTTTAAAAACTTTTATCAAGATAAAGCTGTAGATTCTTGCTTTATATAGCTTCTCTTATGACTTGACACTGCCAGGTTGTACTAAACGTCTCATTCATTTCAGGTCCTTTTATTTATTTCGGTTTATCTGGTTGATTATGAAAAGAAGCAGTGCAGAGCATATGCAAAAATCTGTCAACAGGTGTAAAAGGGGGACATGCAAGAGTTGTTGACACCTTGTAGATTAAATAAATAACTGGATTCCCCCCCCCCCCCGTTTGCTTACAATAGTGTATAGATACACCCTACACTCTGTTTTGCACTGGATTTTTTTTTTCCAGGAGTTAATTTTTGTCAGCTCGCTCTACCTTATTTCACCTTTTGGGATGTGTATTCAAGTTTGTTTTACATTCTAGTATCCAAGTCTGTGGTTTTTAGATAGTATGGAGGATTTTTCAAATGTTGTCTTCATAGTTTTTTAAAATCATGGAATTTTAAAGTTGTGTCAGTCATTCTATATGTGTGTTTATATGTGTGTATTTATAAACAAAATAAGACTTGGAAGAGATTTGAGTAGTTTGAACCATGTGAAATTTCTGGCTCAGTCATTTTTAACCTATAAAAGGACAACTTCATATGGTTCCCACTAAAAGATCACACTACTGTATATGTTCTACAGTTATATTTTAGATTAATTCATTTTCATTTTATATAAAATGCCAAAGTTGTGGGCTGCTCTTTTCACCCAATGATAATGTTACGTAAATTACTAAATGCCTCAAAGTAGTCTGTTTTCAAATAGTGAGCAGTAATAAACAATTAATTATAAAATCTTAAAAACTTTGTAAAATAATTCAAAGACAAATACATTTTAATACTGGCAACTACAAGGAATCAGTTAAAAGTCAAAGTTTAGTTGTATACATTATTGGAAGAAAATTTAATGTACAGAGTCTAAAACAGCAAATGAAAACTTCTCTCATATCTCTTTGAATTGACATCTCAACTTGGATTTTGATGTGAATATTCTTGAAATGCTAAGGGTTCGAATGCTTCATAAATAATGAAACCATATAATGAATATATGATTCAATAGCATGAAAACCATCTTGCTATTTTTCCCAAAAATCCATCCATTACCCTACTACATCTAACCCCACAGTACTCCAAAGACACAATATCCTTTTTTTTAAACTCCATCCTTTTGTTAATTTTATTTATTTTCCTTTTCATCCTGTTTTTAAATTTAAGTTTCAGTTAACATACAGTGCAATATTGATTTCAAGAATAGAAGTCAGTGATTCATCACTTACATACAACACCCAGTACTCATCATAACAAATTCGCCCCTTAGTATCCATCACCCATCTAGTCTATCCCCCACCCTCCTCCCTCCATCAACTCATTGTTTGTTCTCTATCACTAAGAGTCTCTTGTGGTTTGTTTTCCTCTCTTCTCTATTTCCCCCCATTCCCATATGTTCATATGTTTTGTTTCTTAAATTCCACATTTGAGTTAAATCATATGGTGTTTGTCTTTCTCTGATTGACTGATTTCACTTAGTATAATACATTCTAGTTCCACCCACATCATTGTAAATGGCAAAATTTCATTCTTTTTGATGACGGACTAATATTCCAATACACACACACACACACACACACACACATACACACCACATTTTCTTTATCCATTCATCAGTTGATGGACAGTTGGCCTCTCTCCATAGTCACTGGGGTACATATACCCTTTCAAATCTGTATTTTTGTATCCTTTGGGTAAATACCTACAATACCCTTTTTAAAGACTACTGCAAACAACTGCACACAGCACTATCTTCTTGGTCAAGATACTGGTTTCCATGCTGTCTTTCTATACTTGTTGAAGAATGTTAAGAGGCCCTATTTAGATCTTCACAAGGCTTTTTTAAGTATATAGGAAAATATTTAATATTTTCAAATGCATTTCACAAATTTAGCTTTCATTTATTTGCAGATAAAAGTAGGCTGTAGAGTGTTATCATATAAACTGAAAGTCTATTTTTTAAAAAAGCCAGCAGTTATCACTGCCAACATTATCACTGATTCCAGAAATAATTGAAAGAAATAAAGTGAAGTATAAAAAACTTTTGGAAAAAAATTAGCTCATACTTATTGTATTTGTCTTTCATAACCATTTGTTTGTTTAGTTTAATATGGTGTCTCCTCAGGTTATAAACACCAGAAAAGTAGAGAATGTTTTTATATTCCTGTATGTGTCTATGTGTACGTTTATGTGCATATGATACGTGTATATATGCAAACATGATATATACTCACAATGCATATATAGTACATGTATATATGTGTCTATATTATGTGTGTATATAATGTGCTACTGGTACAGTATAAGCTAGAATAATAGGCATTTGTTGAATTAATGAATAAATGAAACTTTAAAATCTAGTCTGTAGGCATTATGTGATGCTTTCATCTCTTTTATAATAAATCCCCATCAGCACCACAACACAAGTTTTCTTCTCTCCACTGTTTGGCTTTTTGTTTACCTTCTGAATTACTCTACCTCAAATATCTCCTAGGCCTTCTTGAATAGATATGTAATGAAAAGTAAACTTGAAATTTTCATTGACTCCAACCGTTCCTCCTTTCTCAGTCTCTGTTCTTTGGCTTTAGGCATACATTATCATAGGTCACCAGACTAATGTTGAGGGTCTCCAGTGGGCCAGGCAATGTGTTTGGCATTGGGAATATGGAGAGCTGTCTGTTTGACTGGGGGCCATAATTGTAAAATACTTGACCATACAGAGAAGTGACAACAGTAGCATATACAATGTTTATGCGAGTTTTTAATAGGATGGCTGTGCTTCAGGAATAATTAACACATAAAATGTAAAGTAAGAAAAAATTCACAGCGATTTTGATTAGAATCTTCAAGGAAGATATGGAATCTCATCAACTGTGAGAAGGAACATTCTTAGACAGAAGAAACAACCTGTACATGGCAGTCTCCCTGCCGTTCCCTTCATGCACATGTATATATGTGTCTATGTGCATGTGTATATGTGTATATGTGCAGTTCTGCAACTGCACCAGTAGAGCCCCCCTAGACTGCTCTGTCTACCTGAATGGTTCTCAATAGCAAGTTTTGTCATTCCTTCCTTATGCCTAAAGTTTTACTCAACTCTCATAATACAGCTCAGTGATTTTCATCTGGTACAAAATGTCCTTCATCGTCTGACCAATTGCTCATTTCATCTGATAATTTCCAACATCCATTCACCAGTGTATGTCAAGTCTCATGACCTTTGCAAGAGCTGTGTTCGACCACTCCAGAATCCTGACTTCCTTCTCCTCCAGCTGATTCTGAAGGTTTTTTTTAGACTAAACTCAATCATTATATGTTCAGAGAGGCCTTTATGAGATAGAGTGGGTATCCCTATAGCATTCTGTTTATACTTTTTTTTCCACACTTGTCAGATTGTGCCCTCAGGGTGTGGCATCCTGCCACTAAAGTACCTATATTGCAGGTAGCCATATCTCATCGCTGCCTCACCTGTGGGAGGCACCAGATATAGGGACTAGTGAAAGAAAAGCTCTACTCTGGGGTAATTTAAGTGGTTCTCTAGTGCCTTAAGAAAGTTAATGTCCTCCATATTAACTAGCTATTAACACTTTTGAAATCATGGAATCAAAAGACTTTAAGACTAATGCAGTTTTTTAAAATATTTTTTGCCATGACCCACAGTAAGAAATGTTCTGCATCATAGCATGGAACACACACATAATCATGTATCTAAAACAACAGTTCCACAATTCAATATCTAGACTTACTAAGTATGATATGGTAAAAATATAACAAAAACCCCAATATCAGATAATACTTCACAATTATTTAATTTAACCAAGAAAAAAACCCAAGATAAATAATATCAAAATAAGCCAAATAATAAATAAAATAGCTTTGTGCTTACCCACCAAAGAATGATTTCTAGTCCCATTAATAGTGACAACTACTCCCCCATTTCTGTTAGTGTAAACTCTCCTCACATTTTACACATAAAGGGAGTGAAGTCTTGAGAGATAAGTGACTTGTCCAGACAATGAGTCCAAAGCTGGATCTAGGACACGTCTAAATGTCAGGCTAGTGTTCTTTCCACTACACCACAGTGAGAAAGACGGAGCTGCTGTGAAGAAGCTATAGCATCTAAGTCATTCATTCTTTGAGACAGACTCTTTGCCCATGGGCAAAATACCTGTACTAAGGAAGTCAATAAGCCTGCTACCTACCCTTCTTACTTTTGTGGCACAGCCCACATTGTTGAAAGAATATCCATGTTAAAAATAATACTGATATAGAATCCAATTAGAAAAGATACTTAAAATCCTCAGAATTATAATCTCTGGGTCAGAGTTGATGAGGTTTCAATATAGAAATTTGATGTGTCCGTAATGATACTTTTAGAGTGGGAAAAGGAGTGGACAGAGATGATACCAGAAGTTGGGAAGAGAGGAACCAGGCTGACAGAAAAGCCATACTACAGAATTCTGAGCAAAATGAGAACGGGAGAACTTCAAGTTCTTTGTTAATTGTTTACAACTGAAATTGTGAGCATAGCATGTATTTGTGAATGTTTATTAAATACAAAACTAATTTTTCCTACTGCACATTTTGTCTTACTCTGTCCTTATCGTGGTGAATTAGAAATAATACTTTCTCATATTTAATAAGAAGTTCACCTCTCATATTTAATAAAAAGTACAGATAATATGCTGTATCAGGCTGTCCTTAAAAGGCCTGTGGGGAGAAGCTTTATGCATGAAATAGACAGTCTTCCTCAGGCTAAGGCTTTTATTTCAGAGTAATTTAGGAAGGGCAAGAACACTCATTATCTAAGAGCACCAGAGCCTACAGGCTTAAAGTACTATGTTTCATTGAAGACAAAATCAAATGACTGCACAATTATAATTATCAAAGAATCATGATTAAGTCTGAAACATCAGTCAATGCAAACCTTGTGGGAAATTGGTGTCTGTAGAGGGGTCAAGAATCTCTTTGAGAAGCAAGGTTAGACTAAACAGGTGTTTGAATGAAATCACTCACATAAAATATTGGTTATTTATTTCTGAGTCTGTTAAACAATAGCCTGAAATTACCTAAATGTGTATATATATACATACATATATATATATGTATATATATATATATCATGACAAATGTCACATAGTCTAGATTTTGTTAATTCAATAATTATTTATATATGAATTTTAATTTTCATCCTTCATATATATATATATATATACACATATATATATAAATCTTACTGCTACCATACTTTCTATTATTTAGAATTAAAAATTGAAATTCCAATAAACTCTCCTCTTATATTTCAAATCTTCCCAGAATATACTTCACAAAGCAACATAAGACAAAAATTTATTCCAAGCTACTGATCATACCAAAGAAATTAACTAAACTGTATTATAGATTACTTTTTGAAGCATAGGTTTTTCTAAATGTTTAAATATAATATAGTTAATATATTACTGCATATCATTTCTATTTCTGTTATTTAGAAAGAAAGGATCATATTGGCTCCTTTTGTTTTAAAAAAATCTTATATTTAAACATAGCAACAAAATAAAACTTTAACAGAAAATATAGTAACACATTTTTTTTAAAAAACCTCTTAGTTTTAAAGCACCATCCACTAGCCGTTTGTCCTGCCCATCTCAGGAGTTGTGAACCTCTGTCCCTGTTGATAACTCTGACTGAGAAAAGCTGCGTACTTACGCGTACATCATGGACCCAGGACTGGGGCAGCTTCTATTCAGTCACCATCTGATCTCTATCAGCCAGGTCAAGGCTGGGAGGCTGGAAAATAATAAGAGTCACTGGCAACAAGAAAGGAAACGAGTCCTACAGGTTTACTGACTGAGATCTGCTGTCCTGATGTAGCCTGATAAGAACATGATCAATTTTGTGCCAGCCAGTTCAACACAGTGAAGTAATTATTAATACTTCATAGCATAGAGAAGCTCCAAGCAGTGGACAGCACAACGTGCAACTGCTGATGATTCAGAAGACCATACTTTTCCGGTTGGGGAGGTATGATCAGGATTGAGGTGTGGTTCCAATTTGTTTAAACAACAACAACAACAAAACATTAGAGCACCTCAATGGTACTTTTTCCTTCTTCATGAGAATTGTTGTGTCTCTTCCCTTTAAGAGAAACTTTATGGTGTTGTGGTGAGGACCTGGGCTATGGGCCAGGGTGCTTATCTCCACCACCTTGGTAGTATGACCATAGGCATGGTACTTAACTCATTGGAACTATTTTGATCATAAGTAAACTGGCAATACTTGTGTTAGCTTTTTTGTGCATTTTAGCTCTAAAGATTATATATTTTATCGAAAGAATTTAATTAGCCCCCAAAAGGCAAAAGAGGAACATTAAAAAAAAAAACCCAACAAAACAAAACTTTTTTCTTCTTTCTCATCATTAAGAACAGCTTAGTTCATCTTAACTGGGTATGAATTCCTCAGTGTTTATACTCACTTTATTTTTTTAATTTTTATTTATTTATTTTGAAAGAGAGAGAGTACAAGCAGGGGAAGGGCAGAGAGAGAGGGAGAGAGAGAATCCCAGGCCGGCTCCACGCTATCAACACAGAGCCTGATGCGGGGCTTGAACTCACAAACCATGAGATCATGACCTGAACTGAAATCAAGAGTCAGACACGTAACCAGTTGAGCCACCCAGGCACCCCTATTGTCACTTTAGATAATTGCATTCATTCACAGAGATTCTGGTCTCAATATATGAACTTCTAATGAAGATCAGTAAAGTTTCAGAATGGATATGACAATTTTAAGAGCTGCTTTTAAAGGCTTAGAGCCAGGAAATATTAAAGGAAAAAAAATTAAACATGCATTTTTGTTGTTCATACAGAATACCTTTATCTAAAATGCTACAAACAATATCAATCTAATTCCAACGTTTTTATTATAATATCCACATAGTCATGAATATGAAATATATTTCTCAAGACATATTATGAATGGAAAAACTGGCCAAATTGTCAGTTTGTGTAATCAATTATCAACAAAAAAAAGACATGTGACAATAGAATTTTGAAAAGGAATAAAAATTTCTGAATAAATAATTCAGAAAAGTTACTGAATCACTTTACCTATTTTGAAAATTATAACTTAACTTGGCAGAAAGTAATTTTGTTCTTTGGAGATTTGACTTTTTTCAAGAGTGAAAAAAATCATAAAATTATAACCAAAAAAAGTACTAGAAAAATTATACTAATTTTAATATACAATAAAGACCCATTATTGTTTCTGTATTATAGTACCATGCTAACTTGAAATTAGTGGGGCATCTGAGTGGCTCGGTCAGTTAAGTGTCCGACTTTGGTTTGGGTTATGGTCTCATGGATCATGAGTTTGAGCCCCGCTTTGGGCTCTGTGCTGACAGCTCAGAGCCTGGAGCCTGCTCCAGATCTGTGTCTTCTTCTCTCTCTGCCCCTCTCCTGCTTATGCTCTGTCTGTCTCTCTCTCTCAAGAATAAATAAACATTTAAAAAATAGTTTTAACTTGAAATTAACATCATACACATATGCTTTTAAAATTGTTTTAATGTTTACATTAAAATAGTTCTCATTAATAAATTAATATATTTGCATAAATTAATATTATAATATTAAAATATTCTCAGTTCTTTTTAAAATTTTTTTCTTAATGTGTTTATTTTTGAGGCAGAGAGAGACAGAGAATGAGCAGGCAAGGGACAGAGAGAGAGAGAGAGAGAGAGAGAGAGAGACACAGAATCTAAAGCAGGCTCCAGGCTCCGAGCTGTCAGCACAGAGCCTGATGAGGAGCTCGAACTCACAGACTGTGAGATCATGACCTGAGCCGCAGTCAGATGCTCAACCGACTGAGTCACCCAGGCTCCCCTCAGTTCTTTATGTTAGTAGATAATACAGAGAACACAAAGTCTGGCTTAAATGGAGGAAATTTTTCTATACAAGAACCTTGTAAGTACAAGAATCCGCTTTGAGGTTTCTGGAATGAGACATGTGGTAAGCATGTATTTCTTACATTCATATATATGCAAAACTAGAGGTTCAATTGTTACGCTCAGGAATCTTTCTTCCTATTCCAATCTCTCAAATTATCTTCTGATTTTAAATGTTCTATTTCTTTAATTGTTTTCGTTTTTTCCCCCTCCTTCTACTTTCAGTGAGTAGGTAAAATAACTCCATTTACTCTCTGAGGTAATGTCTTTGCCATGGTGCGGTTGCAGTACCCTAAGCTTCCAAGTAAGATGGCTGGGTTCATTTCCTGCTGCTGTCATCAACTAACTGTATAAACTTTAGGAAAAGTCTTAAACTTTCTACATCCCAGTTTCTCCCTCTGTGGAGTGAGGATAATACTTGTACATAGTTTAAATGAAATAATAAATGTAAAGGACTTAAAGTAATGCCTGGTTCATAATAAAGCTCACAAAAATATTAGGTACACTCTTCTCTCCAACTCTCATTTTTTTCTAAGATTAGTCCTATATTGCTAATTGTTTTCAACGGACTTCAAAAGTGCTATTTCCAAACTCTTCTGTTTATATGGTTCTCTTCTCAGCAATATATATTGTGTCTACACAATTTTTTTAATTTTAATTAAATTAGTTTTAATTGTAATGCATAATTAAAGATATTGATGTATTGGATTCTAATTAATGTAGCATATGCAGAGTTTTTAAATTTATTTTTGAGAGACAGCGTAAGTTCAGGAGGTGCAGAGAGAAAGAGACAGACAGACAGACAGACAGAGGATCTGAAGTGGGCTCTGCGCTGACAGCAGAGAGCCCAAGACAGGGCTTGAACTCACATGAGATCATGACCTGAGCCAAAGTCAGATGCTTAATGGAATGAACCATCCATGCACCCCACATATGCATTTTTTTAAATAAATGTTCCTTATAAGGCTGAATAACTATCAGCTAATTCTGAAGATTGGCAGGCATTAACAGTTTGTACTGTAGAAGTGAAATTACTACATGTGAGTTTTATTTAATTGGTTCTCAGCACCCTCAGCACACCTTGCTACATGTGTGCAGGCACAATACTGGTTTCTATTACTGCATTGTTGATTGATTTATTATTGGTCAAAACACAATGAGTGTATGTTGCAAAATGTCAATGGGGAAAGTCAGCAATAAGATGACATTACATCATGACATCAAGGGGAAAGTTAAGATACTCCCAAACTGATCATGTTTCTTCAGTGTCCAAAATAAAAGAAAGGAATAGAAAAAAGAGAACTTTTGGAGTAGAATCTATAAAAGGTTTTTATACATTTCCCTGTAGTTGCAGATTTTGTAATAAATTAAATTTATGAACTTAATAGAATTATCACATACAAATAAATTAGCCTCATACTTGCTAACAGCTTAAGGTTTGAGAAGTGGCCTTAAGTTTTATCTTACACTTATTAAGACAATTTTAATTCAATTTTACCACTGAAGAAAGAACGTAAGGGAGTTAATGTATGAGCACTGCCAAAGGGTGATAACACGGAAGAGGCCACCCTCAAAGGAGACAATGAGTTCTTTGGACTAGAATGAATGTATCACTGACCTAAGGAAAAGAACACCAAATTGAATGGCCCCTCTTTAATATATATAAAAACTAACAGATATCATTTGCCCAGACAACTGGGGTGACAAAAATTGGAGACACTCACTCTAAGATCAACTCATTTCCATGTATCACTTCCATGTGTTCATTAAATCATGGAACTGAGATCAAAGGATAATATATGAGCTTTTTTTTTTTTTTTTCATCTCAAAGAATAGGTCTTGGAGTTTTTGAGCCAATGTTCAAGTCAATAGTTTTTTTCTTCTCTATTTTGGAGAGAGAGAGCACGTGAGTTGGGGAAAGGGACAGAGAGAGAGTGAGAGACAGCGAGCGAGAGAGAGAGAGAGAGAGAGAGAGAGAGAGAGAGAATCTCATGGAAGCTCCATGCTCAGTGCAGATCCCTGTCTGGGACTTGATCCCACAACCCTGGGATCCTGACCTGAGCTGAAATCAACAGTCGGACATTCAACAGACTAAGCTACCCAGACGCCCCTAGAAAACGTTTATTTGTAGGCAAAATATATATTTTACATATAAGAGAAATTATTTTATTTCAATACAAATAACTTAATTACTTCATTATAACCATCTTCAAAGTTGTAGAATATTCTATCTTCATTCAAATATAAAATATTAAATTATTTCCTGCTGTATTTATTTAAATATTTGTATTTATCTAAATCTATAAATCTAAAATAATTTATTAGTCTCTATATTTAAAAATACTGCTATTCAAATTATTTTACAAGTAATTATAAGATATATTTCTGCATTTTATATAGAGTTCTTTTATATAGAGTTCACTTTTTTGTGCTTTGTGATCCATTTATCATTTAGATAAATGTTGGGGAATAGAAGATATTTAAGTGTTTATATGGAAGGGGAATTGTCTAATATCAATAGCACTGCGATTGTTTCTAATAATCAAAAAGTAATTTATTTTCATTCTTTGGGTGACATTACTGGAAAATAGTTTATGTACAAGCTGTTTAACTCTTGGGAAAAAATTAATAGGTTCTGTTGAGATAGAACACTTCACCAACTTCAACTCAAATTTTGGAAATTCTTTTGTTACACTTTCAGTATATCTATAGTTCACACATATCTTCTTTCATGATACTTTTAACTCTGGCTTTCTAAACTGAATAGGTCTTCTATGTACATAAATGGCTTAATAACATCTATATGAACTTTTTCACATGATAGGAAGTCTAAAAATGTATGTTCCTGGGGTGGTGTGGTAATAGTCCGTAACTACTGATTAACTAAAACCTGTGATCTTTAGAAAGAAAAAAAAACTTGACCTTGATCTCCAACCTGATATAAGGAGTTTGAATGCTAGATGAAAGGGTAGTCTATAATAGAAAAATTGAAAAAATATGAACTTCTTAAAGCCAAAGATCTTTCCACCAAAAGAGTCTTTCTTTAAAAATTCTTTGGGCATAGGTATAGCATTAAAGTCAAATAGCCAAATGGCCAATAATATGATGCCAAAGCTATACAAGGAAGGATTTCCATGTGTCCCAACAGGGAGTGTGTATGCTTCTCTGTCATCAAATGATCAGATAATTAGTGCCCTGGGTCATTGGAATGGCCAAAGAACAAGGAATGACCAAACTCTTGAAAACAGAAAAACAAAACAAAACAAAACAAAACAAAAAACAGCAACAACAAGAACAAAGCCATGTTGAAAAGCTTTCTGGATGATATGTTTGATGTCATCATGCAATGCTATGAAGAGTATAGCTTGTGGCTATGGGTGAGATTGCATTTCTTCCATGGATTTCCCAACATTAAAAAACATTAAAAAAAATATATATCTATGGGCCTTGGACCTAGTCCAAACACTGAAATTATCTATCTATCTATCTATCTATCTATCTATCTATCTATCATCTGTCATCTATCATTTACCTGCCTACCTATACATTTATCCATCAAGTATATATCAAATGAGATCTAGAGATGTTATCTGCATTGTTCAGACACATAACTCTGAGATGGCAGTCAGTTCTGTCATCAGGACACTTAGCTTCCTGATCAAGTTTTTTTTTTTTTCTATTCCTTATCCTGGAAAGATTACATAGACAGATGAGTGGTAGGGGGCAGTTGTTGTTTATTTCTTGTCTTTTTTTCTTCTTTTTTGCATTCTCATAGTTCTCCTTGCCTTCTCTGGCATTCTCATAGTTGTTTTTAAGCAGTTACACCCATTGTGTTATTGAGTTATTGACATGTAGAGTATATATAGGCTAGTCTGATATAGTTTAGTCTTCAAAGAGAAGGGCTCACACTCTATAAGGTGGGTGAGGCACAAGGTCATTAGAAGAGGTATGGAAGGAAACTGCTAGAACTTATTTTACATGTATTTTTAAATCTACAGAATATTAAGAAAGAAGCAACACATTACTCGTGTTT
The DNA here is from genome assembly GCF_022079265.1 of Lynx rufus. Lineage (NCBI taxonomy): Eukaryota > Metazoa > Chordata > Mammalia > Carnivora > Felidae > Lynx > Lynx rufus. The sequence goes on from NW_025814845.1 coordinate 52,735,682, forward strand.
AATTCCTTGATTGAGATTGGCATCTTCACTCAGCCTTGGATGTCAGGTCATTAGATGGCATCCTAGGCCAAGGGTTCAGTTAACAGTGACACTGGTATTTGTTGTTTGGCTTTTATCATATTTTGATGTATTGAAATTTCATGTATTTGATTAGGTGAACTTTTTATGAGTAAATATATCTGGTTTTATAAACATTCCTCAAAAAATGGGAAAGGTTGAGTATAAATAATAAAGAAGTATGAAGTTTGACCTATTGGGAAAGTTAACTCTTTCAGAGAAGCATGGGAGGAAGTCATGCTCTTGTTTCTAATACTTTTAAATAATATATCCAGCCTCTTAAATATTAAAGATATGACTAAAGTCTCTTTGGATTAATACCTACTCTTCTAGTCTCTTTTATCTCCTCATACCACTCAGAGTTAACCACTGCCATTGTTTTGATGTATACCATTCTCAGATGATAAAACATGAGCTTAGAATATGATCTAACATTTTACAGTATATGCCACTTTTTTTAAGTTTATTTATTTATTTTGAGAGAGAGAGGAAGGGAGGGGCAGAGAGAGAGGAAGAGAGAGAATCCCAAACAAGCTCCACACTGTCAGCACAGTCTTTCTTGGGGTTCAGTCTCATGAACCATGAAATCATGACCTGAGCTGAATCAAGAGTTGGATGCTTAATTGACTGAGCCATCCAGGCATCCCCCAGTATACACTTCCAAAAATTCATTAGAGAGATAAAGAGTTTCCCAAACAAAAACTAAAGGAGATTGTGACCACTAAACCAGCCCTGAAATTTTAAGGGGGACTCTTTGAATGTTGAAAAAGCAAAACAAAACAAAAAAGACCAAAAGAAACAAAGACTAGAAAGAACCAGAGAACATCATGAGGAACACCAACTAACTCTACAGGCAACACAATGATACTAAATTCATATCTTTCAATAACCACTCTAAAGTCAATGGACTAAATGCTCCAATCAAAAGACATAGGGTAACAGAATGGATTTAAAAAAAAAAGACCCATATATATATTCTGCCTACAACAGACTCATTTTAGACCTAAAGACACTTGCAGATTGAAAGTAAGAGGATGGAAAACCATCTATCATACTAATGGATGTCAAAAGAAAGCCTCAGTAGACATACTTATATCAGACAAACTAGACTTTAAAACAAAGAATGTACTAAGAGATAAAGAAGGGCACTATATAATAATTAAGGGGTCTAACCACCAAGAGGAGCTAACAATTTAAATATTTATGCCCCCAACTCGAAAGCACCCAAATATGTAAATCAACTAATCACAAACATAAAGAAACTCATTGATAATAATACCATAATAGCAGGGGACTTTAATACCCACCCCCCTTACACCAATGGACATGTCATCTAAACAGAATATCAGCAAGAAAACAATCGCTTTGAATGACACACTGGACTGGATGGACTTAACAGATGTATTCAGAATATTTCATCCTAAAGCAGTAGAATACAGTGGACCATTCTCCAGAATAGATCACATACTGGGTCACAAATCAGCTCTCATCAAGTACAAAAAGATCAATAACATACCATGCATATTTCAGACCACAATGCCATGAAATTTGAGATCAATCACAAGAAAAAATTTGGAAAGACCATGAATACTAGGAGATTAAAGAACATCCTACTAAAGAATGAATGGGTTAACCAAGAAATTAAAGAGGAAATTGGAAAGTACATGGAAGCCAATGAAAATGAAAACATGGTAGCCAAAACCTCTGAGATGCAGCAAAGGCAGTCATAAGAGGGAAGTATATAGCAATCCAGGCCTTCCTAAAGAAGGAAGAAAGGTCCCAAATATGCAACCTAAACTTACACCTAAAGGAGCTGGAAAAAGAACAGCAAATAAAGCCCAAAACCAGCAGAAGGGAATGATAAAGGTTAGAGCAGAAATCAATACTATAAAAAAAAAACAAAAAATAAAAAACAAAAAAACAAAACACCAGATCAAAAAAACCAGGAGCTGGTTCTTTGAATTCTTTGAAAGAATTAACAAAATCGATAAACCCCTAGCCAGACTGATAAAACAAAATAAAACAAAACAAAACAAAACAAACAGGAAAGGACCCAAATAAGTAAAATCAAGAATGAAAGAGGAGAGATCACAACCAATACCACAGAAATACAAACAATAATAAGAGAATTTTATGAGAAATTATATGCCAATAAATTGGGCAATTGAAAGAAATGAAAAAATTCCTAGAAACATATCACTACCAAAACTGAAATAGGAAGAAACAGTAAATTTGAACAGACCCATAACCAAAAAAGAAAGTGATTCAGTAACCAAAAGTCTCCCAGGAAACAAGAGTCCAGGGCCAGATGGCTTTTCAGGGGAATTCTACCAAACATTTAAGAGTTAACACCTATTCTTTTGAAGCTCTTCCAAAAAATAGAAATGGAAGGAAAACTTCCAAACTCACTCTATGAGGCCAGCATTACCTTGATTCCAAAACCAAAGACTCCACTATAAAGGAGAACTACACACCAATTTCCCTATTTAACATGGATGCAAAAATTCTCAAAAAGATTCCAACAAATTGGATCCAACAATACATTAAAAGATCTATTCATGGGTACCTGAGTGAATCATTCAGTTAAGCTTCCAGTTCTTGATTTCAGCTCAGGTCATGATCTCACGGTTCATGGGTTTGAGCCCCTGTCAGGCTCTGCACTGCCAGTGAGGAGCCTGCTTGGGATTCTCTCTCTCTCTCTCTCTCTCTCTCTCTCTCTCTCTCTCTATCTCTCCCTCCCTCCCTCTCTTCCCCTCCCTGCCTGTCTTAAAGGAAGGAAGGAAGGAAGGAAGGAGAAAGAAAGAAAGAAAGAAAGAAAGAAAGAAAGAAAGAAAGAAAGAAGAAAGAGACAAGGTAGAAAAAAAGAGAATTATTCACCATGAACAAGTATTCACCCTCAGCACAAGTCAGATGACTCCTCCTACCAGTGCCAGCTACACATCGCACCCGTCGCTGTCCAAGCACCTCTTCATCATGCACAAGCTGAAGGAGCCGCAGCTGGTGTCCAAGCAGAACAGGGCTGGGGAGGAGAACCAGTAGGAGAAAAAGCCCAGTCACGAGGACGAGGTGCCCGATGGCACAGTGTCAGACCAGAAGTGCAAGGTGTGCACAGGGATGGTTCAATATCCACAAATCAATCAATGTGACACATCACATGAATAAAAGAGCATAAGAACCACATGAACTTCATAGATGCAGAAAAAGCATTTGATAAAATATAGCATCCTTTTTTATCAAAACCATCAAGAAAGTAGGAATAGTAGGAACGTATCTCAAGATCATAAAGGCCATATACAAAAGACCCACAGCTAATATCATCCTCAGTGGGGAAAACACTAAGTTCAGGAGCATGACTGGGATGTCCACTCCCACCACTGTTGTTCAATGTAGTGTTGGAAGTCCTACCCTAAGCAATAACACAACAAAAAGAAATAAAAATCATCCAAATAGACAAGGAGGAATTCAAACTTTCACCCTTCACAGGCAACATGATACTATACATGGGAAATCTGAAAGACTTCACCAGAAAACTGCTAGAACTGATACATGAATTTAGCAAAGTCACAGGATATAAAATTAATGTACAAAAATCTGTTGCATTTCTATATACCAACAATGAAGCAGCAGAAAGAGAAATCGAAGAATTGATCCCATTTACAGTTGCACCAAAAACCATAAAATACCTAGGAATAAACATAACCAAAGAGGTGAAAAATCTATACACTGAAAACTATATAAAACTTAAGAAAGAAACTGAAGAAGACACAAAAAAATGGAAAAAGGTTCCATGCTCATGGATTGGAAGAACAAGTATTGTTAAAAAGTTGATACTACCCAAATCAATCTACATATTCAATGCAATCCCTATCAAAATAACACCAGCATTCTTCAGAGAGCTAGAACAAACTATTCTAAAATTTGTATGGAATCAGAAATGACCCCCTAATAGCCAAAGTAATGTTGAAAAAGAAAACCAAACCTGAAGGCATCACAATCCCAGACTTCAAGCTGTATTACAAAGCTGTAATCAAGACAGTATAGTACTGACACCAAAACAGACACATAGATCAATAGAACAGAATAGAGAACCCAGAAATGGACCTACAAATGTATGGTCAACTAATCTTTGACAAGGCAGGATAGACTATCCAATGGAAAAAAGACAGTCTCTTCAGCAAATGGTGTTGGGAAAACTGGACAGCGACATGCAGAAAAATGAACCTGGACCACTTTCTTACATCATACACAAAAGTAAACTCAAAATGGATGAAAGACCTAAGCATTAAGACAGGAAGTCATCAAATTATAGAGGAGAAAACAGGCAACAATCTCTTTGACCTTAGCCGCAGCAGCTTCTTACTGGCCATGTCTCCAACAGCAAGGAAAACGAAAGAAAAAATGAACTATTGGGACCTCATCAATATAAAAACTTCTGTACAGTGAAGGAAACAATCAGCAAAAATAAAAGTCAACCAACAGAATGGGAGAAGATATTTACAAATGACATATCAGATAAACGGTTTGTATCCAAAAGCTATAAAGAACTTACCAAACTCAACACCCAAAAAACAAATAATCCAGAGAAGAAATGGGCAAAAGACATGAATAGACAATTTTCCAAAGAAGACATCCAGATGGCTAACAGACACATGAAAAAATGCTCAACATCACTCATCATCAGGGAAATACAAATCAAAACCACAATGAGATATCACCTCACACTTGTCAGAATCACTAAAATTAACAACTCAGGCAACAACAGATGTTGGCAAGGATGTGAAGAAAGAGGAACCCTTTTGCACTGCTGGTGGGAATGCAAACTGGTGCAGACACTCTGCAAAACAGAATGGAGGTTCCTCAGAAAATTAAAAATAGAACTACCCTACAGCCCAACAATTTCACTACTAGGTATTTATCCAAAGAATACAAAAATGCTGATTCAACGGGGCACAAGTACTCCAATGTTTATAGCAGCACTATCGACAGTAGCCAAAGTATGGAAAGAGCCCAAACGTCCGTCAACTGATGAATGGATAAAAAAGTGGTGTATATACACAATGGAGTGTTACTCAGCGATCAAAGAGAATGAAATATTGCCATTTGCAACAATGTGCATGGAACTAGAATGTTCCATGCTAAGTGATATGTCAAAGAAAGACAAATACCATATGATTTCAGTCACATGGGGATTTTAAGCAACAAAACAGATAAACATAGGGGAAAGGAAGCAAAGATAAAGTAAAAAACAGAGAGGGAGACAAACCATAAGAGACTCTTAAATACGGAGAACAAACTGAGGATAGCTGACAGGGTGTTGGGTGGGGGGATGGGCTAAATAGGTGACAGGCCCTAAGGAGTGCACTCATTAGGATGAGCACTGGGTGTGATATGTAAGTGATGAATCACTGAATTCCACTCCTGCAACCATTACTACACTATATGTTAACTATTACTACACTATATGTTAACTAGCTTGGATTTAAATAAAATTTAAAAAATTAAAAATCATTACATGTTTCTCATTTGTAATTAAGCAGACTGAGATATTCCCACTGTCATCAAATGATACTGGATCTGAGTAAGACAGACTAATGTATTTTTTACATTCTTGTGTATTAGTTACATGTCAGTGTCTTTGACTGAATGAAAAAATACGTCAAACTAATCAACACACCATAAGATCCCCCAGTAGGGTTACATGCGAAAAGACTGTTTAGTGACACATGCACTAAATAAGCATTTATTTTTCTTCATAATTTCTAAATTGAAAGAATTCCCTTAAGACCTCAAGTAGGAGGTTTCTATACCAGGTCCTCTAGATTTTTTTTTTCAAAACAATTTCTTTCATGAATTAATTAATTCTCATGACTCTATAGGACTCTCCTCTATTCAGACCATTCCTTAATCTGTATCCCCAATTACTCCCTCATTAAAGTTGTAGTCCTATAGATGCCTATTGATGTTTTGTTTCATTGTCTTACCATAACTATATTCAATCATATATTTTAAGAAATATTTTCTTTAGCAACTACTATGTGCCAGGCATTGAGCCTGTCAACTTGCTAAGGCTAAAATGGTAAATATGATACCACCCTGCTCTCAGATAATTTTACAGTCTAGTCAGTTATCTCCAACTCAAATCTTTGTGCCTCCAAATTTCTCTGTCATTGTCAATGGCACCACCAAATGTCTCAATCAGCTACACTCAAAATTTGAAAGGTATCTTTGACTCAGTGCTCACTTTAATTCTCTGTGTCAAGCCAATGATTTTGGTAATTATTCCCTCAAATTATTTCTTTGGTCCATATATTCCTTTCTCATGACTATTATAATAGCTTTCCAGCTGAATTTTATGACTTTTACTCTTTTCTTCTTTCATTTCACCTTCATGCTCATTAAAAACTAATTGTTTATAAACATGACTTTCATCATGTCACTATTAAAAAAACCTTTTAATAGCTTCCTTATTTTCTACCTCATCAAAAATATGCTCAATGAAATTCTAAATCCTCCAAGAATCAAATTCATCCCACCTTTAATTCCCATGCTACATTGCATCATGAATTTTAAGCCTAATTAAGCTTTGTCATTCTTAAAATGTGTAATATTCGTTATTTTCTGTCACTTAAGTATGACACTTTGTAAAAGCTCAACCCAATTACCACCTCCTTAACGAAATCTCTGACAGTTTAGGGTAGCAGTTTAAAGTGCAATTCCTGTGGCTTCTGGGTGGCTTAGTTGGTTAAGCGTCCAACATCGGCTCAGGTCATGATCTCACGGTTTGTAAGTTCGAGCCCCACCATAGGTCCAGGCTGGGAGGTGGGTGTCACCCCAAAATCCACCCCCCCACACACACACCCTTGTTCTTTGGAGTTTCCATTTCTAAATCTGGCCCTGACCTGAGTAACTTCTCTCAATCTCTTCCTCAACCCTATTCCCCATCTCAAAACATACTTATTCTCATTGAACTCTGGCCAGTTTCTAGTTCCATTCCAAATTCACATAACACTGAAGTTCATTAATCTCCATCCCTCTTTATACCATGTGTCCTGTTTTATTCATCTCCAGTGAGTGTACTAATTCCTTAGGTATCTCTATCATTATCTATGCATAATTCAAGTACTTCTCACCGGAGGAGTTGTTATATGCCCATAATTCATTAATGAAACCAGTCATGATGCAATGTTGGCTGGCCAGGATTACTTCATGAAAACTATGGTTAGATGCCTAATTAACAGCAAGATGAGAAGTTTATATTTAATGATACATTTCAAATATTACAAATTATTCTCCCTTATATACTCTTTGGTTTATGATAAACAGGGATTTAATCATTAGTATAAAATTTTCAAAAATGTATTCTAAACAGCTAAAATTTATGAAATATATTTAGATAAAGATTTTAAAGGGGATGATTTATTCTGAGTTCTACATAAATAACCATTCAGTTATTTTACACCATGTGAGAAAATGATTTTAAATCTGTTTCAGTAGGGATTGTAGGGATTGATTACAGATTAATATGCATACTTTTTTCTAGCTAGTATAAATATAGGTTACCATTTCTTCTGAGCCATGGTTTTTCCCATTGTTAAAATGAGGGATTTAAATGCTATTTAACAGTTTTCTGTAATGCTCATGATAATATGATATGACCACAATTATAGAATGACATTTAACTATTAAAAGGTTGCTAGGTAAATTAATATTTGCATACAATGTTATTTTCTAGATAGAATATCGAAGTTAGTTAAGGATTAATTAGCTAATCTAATAAAAGCTTTCAAAGTGACTTGATTTGAAAAGTAAATATAGCAAACAATAACTTTATCAGTATTAGCCAGTTGTAAATAATAAAATCTTTTCACAAAAGCAAAACGAATTAAATGTAACTAGTAATAGCCTTAAGAAATGTGCAATACCCACATAAAGAAAGCTATACACATTTTAAAGAAAAAAAATACTACAAAGATATACAGAAAAATACTACAAAAGAAAAGCTAAATGGATGATTTTTTAAATTTTTTTTAGTGTTTATTATTTATTTTTGAGAGAGAGAGACAGCCTGAGTGGGAGAGGGGCAGAGAGAAAGGGAGACATAGAATCTGAAACAGGCTCCAGGCTCTGAGTTGTCAGAACCCGATGCGAAGCTTGAATTCACAAACCATGAGATGGTGACCTGAGCTGAATTCAGATGCTTAACTGACAGAGTCACCCAGGCACCCCTCAATGGATGATTTTATATGTGAAAACTGATAGCACCCAATTATTGAATAAATGGAATATTTTTTAATGTGAAAATTCATATTAGATTTGATGATGAGGAAGGAGAGAAGTAGAGAAGAGAAAGAAGAGAATGGGCAGAAAACAATAAAAAAATAATGAAAATGAGAGAAAAAAACAGAAAATTAGTAGATTTTAATGCTCAAATATTCCTATAGGTATAAACTTCGGAATGTTTTCAGCTTGTGGCTCTTCAAATGCTTTTTATCTATAGTTTCTCAGAGGCTTCAGTTTAGTTATGTTACCCAAATAATTATAGTAAAAAATACATGTTTTTTACAAAGCAGGTATGGTAACAACTAGAGTAATACTACCTGGAAAGTTAAGCTAAAGTTCCAAATTTGATTTTCATCATTGGATTTTTCCACCTCTAATTTAATACCTCAAAACATTAACTTAGTAAAATTGGGCCCTTTTAGTGGACTGAAGGAGTGGGTGAAAGTTTCAAAGATCAGCAATTTATGGAATTATGGTAACATCATAATTCAATATTTTGCACTCAAGATCAAATATTTCACATATCAGAAAGTAGGGAATAAATAGCAGTACAGTGAAAAGAATATTCAACTGGGAAACCAGATTCCAGTTCCAGAATTAGTCACATGCTGACCTTGTATGTTATTTATCCTTGTCTGGGCCTCTGTTTCTGTTTCTGCCAAAAGAACGTTTGGACTACCTCATCCCATGTCTTTTTCTATTCTAAAATAATTATATCTCCATGATTTTAATCACGTGTCCTATAACAAACCTAAGACTATTTATAGTAGGGTCACACAAAGCTCTGATCATCAAAAATATATCTTGTTAAAGAGCCTCAGTGTGACTGTGGAAATGATTATGTTAAATGCTGGGAGCCAGGAGATAAGTATTAATTAAACAAGCAAAAAAAATATATATATATATCACCCAGAGCACTAGAATTATACATTTTAAAGCTTCTGATCTGCACAGCTTCTGATCTGCATATGTATAATCACTACGTTAAATATGTCATGGACTGAGTCACTGAATGAAAAAAGAAGAGATAACATTTTTTTGTGGGCTTATATATTTTTAAAATCTAGCTTCAAGGCTAATGAATTAGCACCCTACCATTACATAAATCTGTTATGGCTGGCTTCTCCCTTGCAAGAAATTAAATCAGTGGTACTCAGACATTTTGGTCTCAGGACCACCCCATACCCTTAAAAATTACTGAGGACCTTAAGCACTATGGCTTATGTGGACTATCTATCAATATTTAATGTATTATATATTAAAACTAAGAAACTTGAAACATTGTTTAAAATAAAAATAATAAGCCATTTAAATGACATTTTTATTTTTTAAAAAACTATATTTTCAAAAAATGTGAATTTTTTAATGTTTATTTGCTTGTAAGCTCACTGTATTGCCATGTGTTGTTCTGATTGAAGTATTTTAGGAAAAGTCTATCTCACACAGAGATGTAATTAGAAAGAAGGAACATTTTGATAGCCTTTTGAATAATTGTGGATATTCTGATTTTATGATAAAACTTGAAAAATGGTCGCTTTTTAGAGATTAGTTGTTGCCGTGTAGAATCTGAGACCACATCAATGAAATTTTTATACTTTGTTATGTTAAAATCCATCAGTCTCTGTCACACTTGAGTGGATCTCTTAATGTGTATGATTTTGTAATAACTTGCTATTTATAAAGTTCTGATTCACTTAATTCACATAATCATGCACATCTCTCAAGTGTTGACACATTTCATTATGTAATATCAAAAAAGCCATATTTCTTAATATAACGCCAACCTCATTATAAAAAGTAAGTATATTGGAAAGCTGTAAAATTTAGAGGATTATACAAGTTTTTTAAAATTCTAATTAACACTTGTGAGTCTGAATTTTATCACAAACAACAAATTAGTGTTTTCTTTGAAGTGGCAGGCTTACTTTATTAATTTCACCTGCCAAAAAACTAAGTCTAAGTAACGCTGATTTGTCATCAGTCGCTCTTTAAAGTAAAAATGGTACAATATGTTAAATAGTAGCTTTTTCAGTTTTTTTCAAATATCCAAGAACTCTTCTCAAGATAACTGCACTTCAGTATTGCACCAGAAGTGTTTATGCATGGTTTTCATTTTGTCACCCAGCATATTAATAAAGCTCTGTACCCAATGGTCAAGACTTAATAAAATTAATACTTTTTATTGCTTCATCAATAACATTCTTAAGTGAAAATGGAATTCTTTTTTTCTGGAATTCTTGAAAGCAAAAATATGATGGCAGTTTGGTGCCATTGTCTTGATTCACACTAAGGTGCCAGCAGTTTTAAACGCCATTGCTTTTGCTTCAATCAGTACAAATGTCAACACAGCAAAACTAGTAGTACTTTAATTTTGATATTAGCAGTCCATGAAAGTTTCAGGAATTCCCAGAAGTCTTCAGTACATACTGAATTAAAGTTTTCAAACAAAATAAATGCCATTTTAAACCTCCCAAGATATTTTTAAACGACTATAAGTACATTTTTACACAATAAATTGAAATGCGTATTCAAGGTTCAAGTACAGAGAATAAAATTTGAACAAGATAGATTTAAAATATAAGCATAAGGAGTAAATTAAAAAAAAAAGCATGTCATAGGAAACTATAATAGGGCATAAGGAAGAAAGCAAATGGATTTTTACATATGTGTTTAATCCTTTTAACCATTGCTTCCATACCTTGTAGTTTATAGTCTGAACTGGTTTCATCATTAGAGAGTTTCTACTTCTTTGGCTGGCAGCTGTTGGAAATGGTCCTAGGATACAATCTGGAATCTTTTCTCTGACATCCGAAATATATTAAAGACAATGCAGAGTTAACCTCCTTCTCCCAGGACTTAACCCTTTAAATCTGAGTCAGACATGGGCCCAATTTCAAAAGGGTTCTTGCCAATTTGAAGCTAGTCACATGCCATCTTTCTTCAGCCAATCATAGGGCCATGCTAAAAACAACAGCTGGTTAATTGAGACATCATTCTAACACATCTATATAATCACCACTATCATTAACGCTGACTCTGTACCAGAGACTTCTGAGGACAGCACACCATCCTAGCAAGACTTATAGCTTCCAACATGTAGCAAGAAAAAATTATGCTCACTCTATATAAGAGTTACGCAGTTTGACCTAAGCCTCACAGTAAGTCAGAAGTGAAAATATTGATGAAATAACTTGGATATGGGATCTTTATTTCAAGGAATACATTTCTTATTCATATTCCCTTTTTGCTGCCAAAGCAAATGAATAGGAAATATCCTCTACAGTAATAATTTTTAGAGTGTTCTTTGCTAGTACATAAAATGGTTTTGTGACTATTAAATATCTGCCAACAAAACATTACAGTATGAAACTAATATTTATTTGGCTCCTACTACTATAAGGCATGCTTTTAGGCACTAAAGATTTGAGTGGTTTGGCAGACATTATTATTACATAAATTAAATTACAGTACTTTCAGTGTTTGATTGAAACATCTAATTCGAAAGGTTATTGAACAATTACGCAAGAAAATAATTTGTAGATACCTTTTGGCTTTAAATTGTTGCTAATTAATAATGAAAATGTGTTCAAACTACCACACGCCATGCTCTTAAGTGCACCTGTGGCAGTAGTAGATTGTATCTAATACTTGAAACATGAATCAGCTAAGAGATGACTTCTCAACAACGGCTAATTACAGGGCAATGACTGAGAAACTTCTTGCAAAATCCTCCATTCTGTTCAAACTGTAAATCTTGCACATTCTCAGGGCTCAGCCTTCAAATATCTTCTCTATCACATTTACTCTCTGACTTTTATGGTCTTTTTTTGTTTCAAATATACTCTCTGTTCATGATTCCCAAACTTATATTTCCAGTTCTTATACATTCTCTGAACCCCAAACTTGCATCTCTAAATCTCTGCTGAACATACTCACTTGTATTTCATGCAGGCATCTTATACGTAACATGTCCCAACCTTAACAGTTAGTTCTCCCTAAACCTCCTGACTGCTTCTTCCCACTCAATCTCAATCTCAGTAAATTGCAGGCATCTTATACGTAACATGTCCCAACCTTAACAGTTAGTTCTCCCTAAACCTCCTGACTGCTTCTTCCCACTCAATCTCAATCTCAGTAAATTGCACCATTACTCACCCAGTTGGTTGTGACAAAACCTTGAAGTGATCCTAGACTGCTCTCCACATCCAATCCGTTAGAAAATCCTAGAGTTTCAACCTTCAAACTATATATTCAGATCTGACTGCTTGTCACCATCTTCACCAATACCACCCTAATCAATAACTTCATCATCAGTCGTCTGAAATACTGTATGACCTCCTAACTGACATCACTGCTTCCATAATTGGCTCCATCTAATCTATCCTGTATACAACAATTAGAGTGATCTCATTGAAATATTAGATTATATTGCTCAAATGCCTTTTCAGCACAGTTAGAATACTACTGTTTTATCTTAGCATACAAAGCCATATATAATCTTGCCCTACTAATTCTCTGTTCTTTCTAACTTCATTTTCACTCAGTTCCAGCCATGTTGTCCTCCGGGTTTGTAATTTCTTTTTTTTTTTTTTAATTTTTTTTTTAGCATTTATTTATTATTGAGAGAGAGAGGGAGAAAGAGAGAGCATGAGCAGGGGAGGCGCAGAGAGAGAGACACAGAATCCGAAGCAGGCTCCAGGCTCTGAGCTGTCAGCACAGAGGCCGATGCGGGGCTCGAACTCCCAACCGGTGAGATCATGACCTGAGCGGAAGTCGACCGCTTAACCACTGAGCCACCCAGGGGCCCCCCGGGTTTGTAATTTATGTTCTCTCTCTCCTTTGAAACTCTTCCTAGAGATACTTACAAGTCTTGATCCTTTATTTCTTTCACATCTCTGCTCAAATGTCACCTCATCAAAGGTAGTTCTCTGACCATGTTCTCTAAAATAGTGAATCCTTCACTCTCCATCCTCAACCTTTGCTTACTTGTTTGTCTTAGCATTTATAGCTTGTTATCTCTGTCTCTGTATACATATATATGTATATATATATATATATACCTATATGCATATATTAATTCATCAATTTATTAGTAGATTGAAAACAGGGATTGTTGCCTCTTTAGTGCTTACAACAGTAATTGGCACATAGTTGTAAATATTATTGAAGTAACAAATTAATCAAGTACACATGCATAAGGACTTTGTACATAAACAGTATACATATCTATTTTTTATTTTTAATTTTTTAAATTAATTAATTTATTTTGAGAAATACAGAGACACTGTGAGAAGGGAAGGGGCAGAGAGAGGGAGAGAATGAAAGAATCCCAAGCAGGCTCTGCACTGTCAGCACAGAGACCAATGCAGTGGTCAAAGTCACCAAACTGTGAGATCATGACCTGAGCCGAAGCTGAAAGTCAGATGCTTAACCAACTGAGCCACCCAGGTGCCCCCATAATATCTAATTTTTGAGATATCTTCACTAGCTATACCTAATGGCCAATTCTTTAATAATAAAGTGCTAGAAATTAATGTTGGAACCACACTACATAATACATTATAAATTCCCTCTCTCTCTCTCTCTTCTCTTTCTCTCTCTCTCTCCACACACACACACACACACACACACACACACACACACACACACACACACAGTAATAAACAAAGACTAACCAAATGAGAACAGGTAAAGTGCATTTATTCAGAGTTTCTGTAGGAAGGGAGTCAGCCATTGTCATTTGTGTCTGGCAGACTCAAAGATAGGCAGAGCAGAGGAAAACTGTAGAAGGGTTAAATAAAAGTAAGGCATCCTACTTGATTGGATAAAGGTGCATATTTAGCTTCCTGTGATTGGTCCTAAGTTGGAAGCAGAGGAAAATATTAAGGAAGTTGTCAGCTATTAATTAAATTACTAATCAAATTCTAGTCATCTGGGACCAATTTCTTGTTGAGCCTCTTGGATTGATTGTCACAGATAGTGAGTTGGTTTTCTGGGCTGATTGCTGAAGGTAATGGGTCAGAGTTTTACATTTTTATATATAATCTGCCTATTGCCTATTTGTATATTCAGCCTATAACCAGGTAACTTTTAATAAGCTACATATAATTCATTATGTATTTTTAAAATATTTTATAATAACATTTTTAAATAGTCTCATTTAATATTTGCATCATGTTCTAAAAGTCTATAAAGAACACCTCTAAGTATTGCTGTTGATAAACATCTAGAACAAATAAGGTTCATTTAGCAATGGTAGTTAAAATGCTGAGCCCAAGAATTTCTTATTTAAAAATGGCAAAGAGGATTACCTAAAATACCTATAAAGGTAAAAATAAGATGAAAACATATTCCATAGGATCTCATAAGGATATTATAGAGTGAGACAACATTATAAGAAATAATAGCCAAGAATTTCTAAGAACTAAAAACATAAATCTTAATAATAGAGAACCTAACAATTTGAAAGTAGGATAAAGTGCTTTTAAAAGTTCTCATCTATAAAATATTTCAATAAAATTTAAGAATATCAATAACCAGGAAAAAAATGAAATCAAACATATAAAAATACAGCTTACTCTTTTACAAACACAGGATGCAAAAAGAAGAAAAAAGAGCAATAATTTTAAAAATATAAGAAAATAATGTATAAGCTAGAACTCCATTTTTCAGATACATAATTATTTAAGGGGAGGAAGAAATTAAGATATTGTCATGCATTCACTGCCTATCTCTCCAGTTCACTTCCTCTAGTAACCTGACTCCAACAATTCTTGGACCCCACTCAGACCTTCAGTCCACTGAACCCCTTTACATGGTCTTTCATCCAAATCAAATCTGATTTCTTTTGCTTATGCAGTTTATTTTTTTAAGTTTATTTATTTACTTTGAGAGAGAGAGAGAGAGAGAGAGAGAGAATCCCAAGCAGGCTCCACACTGCCAGTGCAGAGCCTGATGCAGGGCTTAAACTCATGAACCATGAGGTCATGACCTGAGCAGAAATCTAGAGTGAGATGTTTAACCAACTGAGCTACCCAGGCACCAGTTTAGATTACATGGTCCTTCTCTATAAGCAATTTCCTGAATAAGCTTTCAACTCTCTTCTGTCTTTACATTCATGATGCTAACCTCAAGTAGCCCCCAAATGCTATTTAATAATCCTACTATACATCTCCATTCAATTCTTACACTCTCCTAGACAATTATTTCAGAACTTCTGTTCTTTTCAAATAATTCCTCCTCATTCTCACCCAACTGATGGTCTTATTACTTATTTCTTGAAGAAATAGGAGTCAAGTCCCACACTCATCTAGTGGCCTGCCTTCATCTGAATCCACACATTTTCTTTCTCTGACCCATGGATGCATGCATCAATCGTTCTTATCTGAGACTCTTCCTTTTGGGCCCTAATGCTGACCTCCACTAGTCTATTAAGATGTCATTCTAGCAACTGATAGCCTTTCTCTCCTGCATCAATAATTTTTCTACTTTGTACTGGATTGTTCCTTTTAGTATACCAAAAGGTGAATACACCCATTTTTAAGAAAGAAAGAAAATCCTTGATAGGTTAAGCCATTGTCATTTCTCTATTTTGCTTTACAGCAAAATTTCTCTAAGCAACTATTACTTCCTATCAAATAAATAATACCAAAAAAGGAAACAAATGATCAAATAAACATGGGAGAAAATATGCAATCTCAGTAGGAATCAAGGAACTCTAAATAGAGATGTATCATTTGCACCCATTAAATAAGCATTTAAATATTTTGTAATACTAGACCTTAACACAGGCCATGGAGAAAAAGGCGGTCTCATATACTGCTGAGGGAAGCATAAACTTTTCCTAAAGTCTTTCTAAATGTTAACATGATCTTGATATAAAAATCAATTAAGCCTCTTCCTTACTTGCTTCCCTGTATTCCTCCTTCTTTCCTTAATTGTTTCCTCCCTTCTTTCATAATTCACTTGAAAATCCATTAAACAGGGGTGAGTGAAATAGGTGTTCAAATGTTGCAGCTTAAAGAGAGCCTAAGTGGAATGACACATATCCATCCAAGGAAGTGGCAGTGGGAAAGTATGAAAAGAACCCAAATGTCCATTGACAGATGAATGGATAAAGAAGATGTGGTACATCTATATATTATATATACACAATGTAATATTATTCAGCAATCAAAAGAATGAAATCTTGCCATTTGCAACAACATGGGTGGAACTAGAGTATATTATGCTAAGCGAAGTAAGTCAGTCAGAGAAAGACAAATCTCATGTGATTTCACTCATATGTGGAACTTAAGATAGAAAACAAATAAGCAAAAGGGAAGGGAAGCAAAAATAATATAAAAACAGAGAGGGAGACAAACCATAAGAGATTCTTAAATACAGAGAACAAACTGAGGGTTACTGAAGGGGTGTTGGGTGGGGGAATGGGCTTATGGGGCAAAGGGCATTAAGGAGGACACTTGTTGGGACGAGCACTGGGTGTTATATGTAAGTGATGAGTCACTAAATTCTATTCCTGAAATAATTATTATACCATATGTTAACTAACTTAGGTTTAAATTAAAAAAAAATGAATGAATGAATGAATGAATGAATGAATGAAATTTTTAAAAAGGAGGTGGCAGTGGGAGCAGCCTAACTCAGGGTGGGACCTCACAGAGTGTGTTCATGTGGGGGCCCAGGATTGGGAAGTAGAAGGCAGAAGCAGCAGCCTGTCAAGGAGTCAGATTACTCAGTGGTAACTTGAGTAAATAAGTAAATATTTTGAGGATAGTAAGAGCCAAGCTTCTCACAATAGAAGGAAATTACAAATATTAAAAGGGATAAAGGTTGAGTGAACCTTGTGATTTTTCTTTGACATTGGGCATATTGGTATGAATCCATAGTTTTCAATACATTGATAAAGAAATATAGATGCAAATATGTACATACATATATATAGTTATAGTTCAATAACTGTATATAGATGTGGATATACGTATGCATATATTCTTTAGTTCTGTCCACCAAGAGGGCTTGGGAGAAGCAATACCCCAATAGTAATGATCACACCTAGCAGTCAGGTCTTGGCTTCTAAATACCATTCTTTATTAAACAGGGATTTGGAGAAATGATTGATTTCAAGGCTGACTCACACAAAGCCAGAACGTATGGAAGTATTCAAAGAATTATAGGAACATGCCAAAAAGGCACGGAAGCCAGCATGAAGGGGTTCATACAGGCCAAATCCAAGACAATTTTGGAATCAAAATAAATACTAATAGTAGCATTATAATCTGAATAAAATAGGAGGTTACAAAGCAATATTTTTATAAATAATTAAATGAATAAAGAAGCAGAGAAAAGAAATAGTCTTTCTTTACAATGGAATGCCCATCAACGAATGTAAGTAGAATGATGGAATTGGGAACATTACCTCTTAGCAAACATCATAACAATGATTGATTAAGCCAAAAAATCAGTGGATGTTAAATTTAGTAAGGGAAAGGCTGATGAAGAACAAAATATTTGCATAGAGTCAATACATCTTCCACAAATTGCTTATTAGTTACAAAAAATACTACAGTGAAGGGGTGGCTGGGTGGCTCAGTGAGTTAAGCATCCACCTTTGGCTCAGGTCGTGATCTCCTGGTTCGTGAGTTCAAGCCCTGTGTTGTGCTGACAGTTCAGAGCCTGCAGCCTGCTTCGGATTCTGTGTCTCCCTCTCTCTCTGTCCCTCCCCTGTTCCTGCTCTGACTCTTGCTCTCTGAAAAATGAATAAATATTTTAAAAATTCCTAATTAAAAACATATTACAGTAGAGAAAACTGGCAGACAACTGCTTAATTAAGTATCAAAATTAATATGACCAGGAATGGGGCAAATCAAAATTGTGTTCTACTTGATAGGATATAACAAGCACACTGCAGCACCATTCCTATGAAGTTTCTGCAAAAAAACACAAAAATTCCAATGGAAGAAAGCCTGCAAAATAGATGTCCTATACTTTTAAAAAATGTCAATGTCATCAAAGTCAAAGAAAGACTGAAGTACTCTTCCAGATTGAAGGAGTCTAAACAACCAAATGCATCAAGTGATTCTGAGTCCCTTGCTGTAACACATGTGGTGGGGATAACTACTGAAACTTGACTGGGGTCTTTGCATTGGGAGGTAATAATGCATTTATACTAACTTGCAGGTTTTGGTGGTTTTACCCATCCATTTGGCTGGGTTTATAGAAATTGTATCTTTTTAAATTAACTCTCAATAGCAGTTGGCTCAATAAATATTCTTGAATAACTCATGCTAAAACCTACAGATAAATACCTATTTTATCATTGAATTATGTAACTGTATCAGATTTCTAGAACTTGTAGCTGCAAGTCTGAAAATCTTATTTTAGTATTGCTTACCTCTTCTTAGATTAATGTTTTACTGTGTATGTTTAGTAATTTACATTCTATGACATGTAGAACAGATTCTAAAATGCTTGATAATTTTACTAAAACAGATATTAAGTGTGCCTTTTCTAAATATATTTAAAAATCCTATATAAGAGGAGAGGAGAGGGAAGATGATGGAGGAGTAGGAGCACCCTAGGCTTGCTTCGTCCCATGAACACAACTAGATAACTATCAAATCATCCTAAGTATTCCAGAAATCAACTAAAGACTGGCACACAAACCCCACAACTAAAGGTAGAGAAGAGGTCACATTTTGAAAGTAGGAAGTACAGGCACACACTGTTTGGGAGAGAAAAAGATCAAGGCCACCATGGTGGAGAGGGAGCCAAGGTCTTAGGGAAGGACAAGGGACAGACTAGCATGCAGGGGAGCCCATGGAAGAAATAATTCCCCATAGCAATCAGCTTGGAAAGCAAGAGTGGCTGAATTTTGTGACTTCGGGCAACAAGTGGAGCTTAAAGCCTAAACCTTTAAAGGTCAGTGAGTTTGGCTGAGATAGATCCTGGAGAGCATTGTGCTGCTCTTGGAGCAAAGGCAGGCAAACAGTCCATGGACATTAGCCCCCAAACAGTGATCTGAATAGTGTCTGGCACACACAGGGGGGACGCTATTTGCTCATCTCAGAATGTGTCCTAGAGAAGCAGCTTTCATGGAGAGACCCCTCTAAGAACAAAGGAACTGTCAGGTGCCATTCCCCTCCCCTGCCCCTTAACATAAACACAGGGACACGTGGGAGAACCAACACAGTGCCCACACTTGCTACCTAACTTGTTTTCATCAAACCCCATGCTCTCACACTCTCACAGGTCCATTCCCAGTCTTGCTTGCCTCAGTCCCAGCACAGCAGGCCCCCTCCCCCAGCCAAATCCCTGCACACACTTTGTCTCTCAACTCAGGAGTTTTGCAGAGCCTTGGTTCTGGCAGCAGTGGTGACAGATCTCATTTCACAAGCACACCAGCGCTCACCTAGTTAAAGTGCACCACATTCAGGCCAGGGACCAGCCTCTGCCCACAATGGGCAAAGATAGCTTCCACAGTCAACTGACCTAAAGGATAAAGTAGCCAGAACAAAATAGCAGAGCAGATGCAGCACACATTAGAGACTCTCCTAGAAGTGCCAGGCCCTAGGGAACAGGGGACACACCTGGCAGGGAAATATAGGGCTTCTTCATAAGACCATTACCCTCAAGAACAGGAGATGTAACTGACTTTCCTAACACACAGAAACAAGTATAGAAACTTAGACAAAATGAGAAACCAGAGAAATGTATCCCAAATGAAAGAGCAGGAAAAGCCCATGGAGAGAAATCTAAGTGAAACAGACATAAGTAACATACCTAACTGAGAATTTAAAGTAATGATTATAAGGATACTCACTAGATTTAATAAAAGAGAAGACATGAGTGAGACCCTTAACACAGCGAAAAGTAATAATATAGCAGAGAAAAATGGATCAATAAACAAAATGAGAAACATGCTTGATGGAATGACAGCCAGCTGGAAGAAGCAGAGGAATGAATTAATGACCTAGAAGACAGAGCAATGGAAAGTAATCAAGCTGAACAAAACAGAGAAAAAGAATTATGCAAAATTAAAATAGGGAACTCAGTGACTCTATCAAATGTAATAGCATTCCTATCATAGGAGTACCAGAAGAGGAAGAGAGAGAAAAGTGAGGAGAAAATTTATTTGAAGAGATAATAGCTGAAAACTTCCCCAGTCTAGGGAAGGAAACACATATCCAGAACCAAAAGGCACAGAGAATCCCCATTATGCATTCTTGCTCTGGCATGTTATAACAGTTTTGTGTTACCTAACAAATACAAGTATGTTCTTTGCAGGATTCTCTTAATTATAGGAAACCAGAAAGAACTAAAGTGTCCATCAATATAGGAGTGGTTAAATAAACTATACTACATCTAACTAATATTCAGCAGATAAAAGAATGAAATTGCTAGAAGTTGAAATTTTCATGTTGAATATCTAACAATTTTCTTATTGATAATTGATTAACAAATTATTTTTAAGAGTTGTTTTTAATAAGAATGAAAAACAGGTGAAGCAATTGTCAAAAAACCCACACAATGAAACATTATTTTTTAAAAAGTTATTTTAATTCTTGCTTACCACCTTCTGCTGGCACTCACAAAGCAAACATTATGTACATGGCCCATTGATCGTTATTGAAGATCCATTGTACCTACTACAAGCCAAGCTTCTGTATTAAATGGAATATCTGATAAAGGGTTAGTATCCAAAATCTATAAAGAACTTATCAAACTCAACACCCAGAAAACAAACAACCCAGTTAAGAAATGGGCAGAAGATATAATAGACACTTCCAAAGAAGACATCTGGATGGCTAACAGACACATGAAAAGATTTTCATCATCACTCATCAACATGGAAATACAAATCAAAACCATGATAAGATACCACCTCACATTTGTCAGAATGGCTAAAATGAACAATACAAGAAACAACAGGTATTGGGGAGGATGTGTAGAAAGGGGAACACTCTTGCACTGTTGGTGGGAATGCGAACTGGTGCAGCTGCTCTGGAGGCCACTCTGAAGCAGTATGGAGGTTCTTTGAAAAATTAAAACTGGAACTACCCTGTAATCCAGTAATTGTACTATTAGGTATTTACCTAAGGGATACAAAAATACAGATCTGAAGGGGTACATGCACCCCAAGGTATATATCAGCATTATCAACAATAGCCAAACTATGGAGAAAGCCCAAATGTCCATTGACTGATGAACTGATAAAGAAGATGTGGTATGTACATACATGATGGAATATTACTCAGTCATCAAAAAGAATGAAATCTTGCCATTTGTAATAATGTGGGTGGAGCTAGAATGTATTATGCTAAGCAAAATAAGTCAATCAGAGACAAATACCATATGATTTCACTCAAATGTGGAATTTAAGAAACAAAACATATGAACATAAGGGAGGGAGGAAGAGGAGAGAGGGAAATAAGCCAGAAGAGACTCTTAACTATAGAGAACAAACTGAGGACTGATGGAGGGAGGTGGGTGGGAAATGGGCTAGATAGGTGATTGGTATTAGGGAGGGCAGTTATTGTGATGAACATTGGGTGTTGTATGTAGGTGATGAATCACTAAATTCTACTCCTGGAACCAATATTGCACTGTATGTTAACTAAAATTTAAATTAAAAAAAAAAAAAAACATGTGGTATATATACAATGGAATATTATTCAGCCATAGAAAAGAATGAAGTCTTGCTATTTGCAATGACATGGATGAAGCTGGAGAATATAATACTAAGTGAAATAAGTCAGTCAGGAAAAGACAAATACCATATGATATCACTCATATGTGGAATTTAAGAAACAAATGAGATAGAGGGAAATATGATAGAGACAAATCAAGAAACAAACTCTTAATTATACAGAACTGATGGTTACCAGAGAGGAGTTGGGAGTGATGGGGATTAAGAAGTACACTTGTAATAAGCACCAAGTAATGTATGGAATTGTTGAATCACTATACTATACATCTGAAACTAATATAATACTGTCCATTAACTAACTGAAATTAAAACAAAAATTTAAAAAACAAAGATCCAGTTAATTTGAGTTATGTAACTAATAAAATATAGTGGCATGCACATTTGCATATGAAACAAATATTTAAGGACAAAAGGAGGTGACAAAATATAGTTCTGGAGCAGTTTTCTGATTTCACCAAGATTTGTTGATTTCCTATTGCTGCACTGAGTATTTTCAGTACTTTGTTTCCTTAATCCCAACAATGCTGTGAAGTGTACACTATTATTCCCATTATTCTGGAAAGCAAACTAAGATCAGGAAGGTTGAGTAAATTTCTCAAGCCACAATATGACTAATAGAACTGGGATTGGAATAATGTTTTTCTCACTGAATGGTGATCCTAACATCCCCTACCATTAGCCTCTTTTCCTGGAGTTAAATTAAGCATCTTATTTAAAAAGATCATCAACAACTTTAAACTGTAAAAACAGAGTCTTTATGGACTTGCTTATAGTTCTGTTCAGAACTTTTCTGTTCAGAAAAGAGAATCATATTTACTGGGCTCCAAAAAAGTAAAGGAGGTTGCCACTAGGAGAACCAGGACAAATTTCCCGATTCTAACTCTGTGCCTCACAGGTATGGTGGGTGGAAGGGAGTTACACATGCAAATATCCAAGTCATTATCACTGAAAATATCTTACTTGATTTGCAAGAGGTGGAGTTTAGGATTTTTTAGGGACAGACATGTCAGAAATAATTCTGATGTAGCAATAGGGGAGTATATGGATAAACAGGTTATCGCACATGTAATTGTTTGCTTACTATTGTGATTTCTATTAAAACATACTATTCATTCACGGTCAAATATCCAGAGCAAATTTGCTAATATACAGTTTAAAGAATAACAGCCAGTCTTGAGAGAAGAAAGGAGCATCACACGACCACTATTTCCATTCCTGTTATAGGAAGAAAATGAAGTGAACCCTATCAAACTCTTAGGAGAGGGAAGTTCAGACACATAAAATACTTTTAGTGAAGCTATTAACTTTTGCCCTATAATTAGTGGCGATCTAAATGATATGTGTCTGTATATGTCAGAATAAAGGTCAGGGAATCCAAAAAACATGACAAGGGATCAAATAATGTAACATTTATGTTAGAATATCAGATGTCTCCTGACATAAGTACTTTGGGTCATACCAAATTTCTCATCAAATGGTCAGTATATCCTCTGATGACATGCTTGCTTAATACATAAACACGGATCTTGTTTCTATTATACTTTAAGCAATCTTATGACACAGGTTCATTGTCTTATGATGACTGAGGTTGCAGGAGTTCAAAATTTATTATCACCTGGATGCTTTGTCATCCAAGTGACAACACACATTACCCAATTTTAAATAACATGTTAGAGGTTTAACCTGTCTTGGGTTATAGGAGGCTCTGATTAATGTCTTTATCATTTGAGCACTGAAATAAATGGCTATCCCATATACCTAATCTCAGAAGCAGTGTTCTTTCACATGTTTAAGCTGCATCCCTGTAGAACAAAGACTTATTTCCCTCTTATGTGTTTCATAATTGGGACAATTCTTCTGTGTCACCTCTTATATTAATAAATTCTCTTTCAGGCAAAGAGCCAATGATAACTATTAAGAGGAAGCAAAGAGTCTTCTGAAGCAATTTTAATTGGAATTATTCACTGAAAATGACTGACTACGTATAACATAATCAATTAATTTGCCTTGTAGTATGCACTTGAAACTACTGCTTTGTAGGTTTATTTATTCAGCAAATATATACCTAAGGCCCACCGTGTAGAGACACTGTTCTAGATGCTGGAGTGATCGCAGTGAATACAACAGTTCTTGCCTCCATGGGAGCTTACAGTCAAAGAGTGAGCTCCTTTATGGAAGCTTATAGTCAAATAAATGCATAATATAATTCCAAGCTTAGCTTTTGGTGCTATGAAGCAAATTAAAGCAGAATAAAGACTATAAAGGAAAGAAGGCATGGGCACTACTTTAAGTATTTGAATAAGGAAAAGTTTGTCTGAGGATATAAGATTTAAGTTGAGACCTGAAGAATGGTATGCTTGGATAAATTTTTAAATATTTATTAATTCAGGGGCCCCTTTAAACTAATTTGTGCTTTATAAATTTCGACAGCATCCATACATATTTAAAAGTGGTAAGCAATACAAAGTTAGTTTAAGAACACTATTTGGAGCACCAACAGATTTGAGGACTCCATATGATAACTACACATCTTACTCTTTCACTTAGGGCTCTAAATATGGGAACCACCCTCCATATCAATCCCATATGCCCAGACTTATTCCTCTTCCCTTTAATGTTCATTTCTTTCCTAGCGTCCTCAAATGTGCCATGTTCATTGCTTTGCTCAGGTTCAATATCCCCCTCACCTGAAATGCCAGCCTTTTCCCACACTCTGTACCTGTCCAAATTCTCCCCTCCTGTCAAGGCCTCGCTTCTGTAATGATAGGTCACCATTCTTTGTGGGGGGAGAGTGGTTTACTATGCACTAGGCACTGTGTTAAATGCTTTATGTTTGTTACATTATGTACAAGCCTTGGTACTGTTATCATTTATACTTTGTAGACAAAGACACGGGGGGCTTGGGAGATTTAAGACACTCGCCTAAGTTCATACTGGATGACGGCAGGGACGGCAGGGACAGAATTCCAGTACAGGTCTAATGATTCCAATGTCCATGCTTTAAACCACTACTCTAGTGTGCCTTCCCAGACCATTCCAGGACAACTATTGCATCTTGATATAAGTACACTTCCCATCTTGGTCCTACCTTGCTTCATCCCCTAGTATTTCACATATTTTAGCTTATAATTCACAAGTTGGTAGGTAAGGACAATATTTTGTATTTCTTGACCAGACTCCATAACAATGTTTACTGTTCTAGACATGTGTAAATTCGAAAATATTTGGTGATTAACTGCTAAATACACATCTAATTGTATTATATTTTTCTCTGCTCAGGATTTCTTTTCTCAGTAAGTTTGACAAAGGCCTCATCTAACTTTTCTGCCTCATTGTCCACAACTTCTTCAACGTTCTCTGCTTAAGAAAGGCCTAATTAGGGGCGCCTGGGTGGCTCAGTTGGTCAAGTGCACAACTTTAGCTCAGGTCATAATCTCATGGTTCCTGACCTCAAACTCTGCATGGGGCTTTCTGCTATCAGCAGAGGCCGCTTCTTTGGATCCTCTATCCCTCTTCTGTCTCTGCCCCTCCCCTGCTCGTGCATGCATGTACTCATAAGGACTCTCTCTCTCTCTCTCTCTCTCTCTCTCTCAAAAATGAATAAGCATTTTTTTAAAGGCCTAACTACCTGCAGACCTGCAAACAGGCTGTATGCTCAGGTGTACTTCTGATTCTTTGTGAATATTTTTCCCTTTGCTTGGTATGCCCTATACCCATTTAGGGTAGAAAATATTTTTGACACCCTGAAAAGCTTTAGCTTTAAAATTCAGCTAAAGTAATCTCCTCTCAGAAGGATTTCTTGATGTACCAGAAGTTTTGGTTGGCCCCCACCTGCTCCTTTGTGAAAAGCTGCCAATGCTTGGCAGCTTTTCATAGAAGGTGACTCAGAGAAACACTATGCTAGTTCATAGCCAATATTTAGTCAAAGAAAATACAGCAGAACCAAATAGAAAAAGCTACTTTTGGAGAGGCAGGGTTGTTTTTTTCTTTTAATTTTGCTCTTTTACAAGGGCTAATCTGAAAATCCTATTTTGAAAAATCCAGAAAACCTCTGTAAAGAAACTATGCAAACTTTGAAAAGTGCTTTTTACTACAGTTTACTAAATTTACTCCTTCAGGTGTGTTACTGTTCAAACCTTGATTGAAAGTACTGTTAAAAACACTACCCTTTTGGGGCGCCTGGGTGGCTCAGTCGGTTAAGCATCCGACTTCGGCTCAGGTCACGATCTCACAGTCCATGAGTTCGAGCCCCGCGTTGGGCTCTGGGCTGATGGCTCAGAGCCTGGAGCCTGCTTCCCATTCTGTGTCTCCTTCTCTCTCTGCCCCTCCCCCATTCATGCTCTGTCTCTCTCTGTCTCAAAAATAAATAAAAGCGTTAAAAAAAATTAAAAAAAAAAACACTACCCTCTCTATAGCCCTTCACTGGACAATCACAAGATTTATACAGATCTTTAAATTTTAAATATAAATTTATACTTTTCTGGTGCAGCTCCCATAAGGAAGTGAATATAAGCAATGGATAGCACAAATGAACAAGGATACAAGTATAAAGATACCCTAACTTGTACTACCAGTGTTCCATTTGATTCAGTATATTAATTACACCATGCTCAATGTACTGTTTGGCTTTAAATTTGGTGAATATGGTGTAATGTACAAGATCAGTAATGACATTAAATAATGAATGGACAGAGAAAGAGGACCACATGTGAGTCAGATGATGAAATGTTGTGGTGATGTTAAGTTTATGGGAACTTGAATTGTTTGGTGTGGTCAAGGACGCAACTGGAAATTTGAAACAGTTTTGAGGTCTAAACTTGGCAGTTATTGCTGTTGTCATGCATCTGAGTTTGTTGTGTATTTATATGTTCCCTCCACTAGATCATGTGGTTTTTAGGGCACAATCCATTAGTCAATATGTATGTCCTTATTTATCACAAAACTTGATATTGTCCTTTACAAGAATGTTCTTGATACTTTCCTTTAAAATGGAACTTCATCTATGCTCTTCCCAAAACCATTTTTAACCCCTCCTAGATGTGATGGCACCTTTATAACTGTGCCCTCTGGGCTGTTAGCTGTCTCCATTTATTTGACACTTGGTACAAATTGATAAGAACATGCGCAAATCACCTTGGTTTATATTCTTTGTTTACCAGAAAAAAGGTCTGGAAGGGAAGTCTTTACTTTGTCTTCCCCTGCCTCCTCATGGGGCTATACTTGGCACATTTATGAGTTGTCAAGTAACTATGTTGAGTTATGAAAACTATGTGAAACTTGATACTTGGGTTGTAGTGCCCTCTGCTGGAAGAAATGACAAAACATAGGTGTTTTCTTCTGTTCGCAAACAAAAAATAATAAGCCCAGATTTCAGAGGTAAAAATTAAAAGCCTATTATCCTTTAAGCAAATATATGTGTGTATGTATAGATATCCTATATAGAAAATAATTCAAAGTAATATATTTATTTAAATACAAGGCTATTTTAGGGAATTAAAGTATAATTCAATTTATAAAAATTAGATTAACACAAATTTTATTAACACATCCATGGAAAACAAATACATATATACCTGTTTTCTTTTCCCTCTTCTACCCACTTAAGGAAAAAAATTAGCTCTTCAATACTGAGCTTTTTATCATTATACCATGAAGAATCTCTTGCCAATTATCTAAGCCCTCCAGCTCTACTTTTAATCCTTTTTGTTCTGAAACTTCAGTGTGAATCTGCCTACTCATCATCATTCTGGTTGACTAACAGAGCACTTTACTGTTTATCTCTAGAAACTATCTATTCTTTGCATTAGTAGAAATTAGTGCCAGAGGTCTGTTTTAAGGACCTAAGGTCGGCCAATTAAATTCATGACTCTCCAAACATGCAAGTACTCTCTCACATTTCTCACCCCCCTTAAATTTTAAGGGGCTATTTGAGGAGTTCTAATAGTCTAGGACCATTAGTGGATATATTTTCAGTTCTGTTAGCAGATCTATTAGCAGCTCTCTCTTTGCCATGGAGATTGTGGAGGCTACATGTTCACATTCCATAGCCACAGATAAAAGCAACCCAAATTGCTGATCCAGCTGCCTTGAAGAGTCATCTTACTGGCAATAGTCTATGAGTGAGAAATAAATTGTGATGCATTAAGCTGTGCAGATTTAGGTATGTGCTACAACAAGATAATCTAGCCTATCCTAATAAATGAGGCTGTATTCAGTCATGGTGTTTGACAATGTATTTTCTCTGCTTTGGATGCCCTTCCCAAGCACGTCCACCCCTTCATCAAGAAGACTTTCTTGATTTCCTCTTGTTCCCCTTAATGGCTTATCTCAGCTTTGATTGCCCCCATCCCCCTCCTGGGTTAGTTACCTCTTCAACATGCTCCCTTTGTGCATGTATATGGAAGAATGACTCTTGGTATTTTATGCATTGACAGAATTATTTTGTAGTTATTTGTTATATGCACTTCCTTTTAGAAAAATCAGAATAGATCAGTGGTTTTACAAGTTTGGTTTGCATACCCCTGAGGGTCTCTGAGACCCTTTCAAGAGGTCTGTGAAATCAACCAGTAGTGAAAAAGCAATAGTCGTTAAAACTGCTGGCACCTTAGTAAATCAAGGTAGTGGCATCTGACTCTACCAAGAGTCATTGTATCATTGTATTCCTCATTGCCACACATTCACAGGGGAAAAAATCTAATTTCATTTAAGAATTCCCTGGATGAGGGGTGCCTGGGTGGCTCATTCGGTTGAGCGTCTGATTCTTGATTTCAGCTCAGGTCATGATCCGGCAGTTTGTGATTTCAAGTCCCACATCAGACCCTGTGCTGACAGCTCAGAACCTGGAGCCTGCTTCAGGTTCTGTCTCTCTCTCTCTCTGCCCCTCACCCACTCGCACTCTGTCTCTCTCTCTCAAAAATAAATAATCATTAAAAAATTTTTAAAAAAAGAATTCCCTGGATGAAACAGTAAGAATTATAAACTATAAAATCTTGAGGCTGAGTATGTCTTTGTAATATTCTGAATAACCAAATGAGAAGTATACATAAGCATTTTTGCTGCATATTGAATTAAAATGGCTGTCCTAAATAAAGGTCTTGAACCATTGTATGACTCACATGGTGAACTCACCACTTTTGTTATGGAACAGCATTGTATTTGAAAAGAATGACTGACAAATTCTGGTTATTTAGAATCAGTATTTGGCAAACATTATCTTGAAAATAAATAAAGGAAATTTGTGCTAAGGAATACAACTGACAGTATTTGTTGCTAATGATAAAATTTGAGATCTAGCATGAAAAGTAAATTTTGATGAATTTATATGTGCCTCTTGATACTTAATGACTTTATGATGGGATCAGTTCTGATGTTAATGAGTATGATTATTTTTTTAAGTTTATTTATTTTGAGGGAGAAAAGGGGCAGAGAGAGAGAATCCCAATATAAACAAAAAGCCTTTAAAAACAGAAGCTCTTTAGGGTTCTCAGTAATTTTGAAGAAGGTAAGGGACCCTAAGAGCTCAGAGTTTGAGAAGCACTGCTATAATCTGGGATCCAGGCTATGGATTTGGCAAAGCCATCATAGTAGGCTAGCTACGTGAGTGCAGGGAAAGAGTTCAAAGCAGTGCCGAGTACCGTCAAGTTCACAGGCCTCATACAACACATTTGTAATAAATCCTTCGATCTCATTTCAGAATAAAAGCTGCCTCCAGGGAAATTGGCAGCACCATTCTCACCATTCTCCAACCGAGGTGCAGAAGAGTTCCTCACAACAGCCTGACTGAACTCTCCTAAGCCCACAGCCCCTGGGCTAGGCCACTGCCACCCTCTGCTCCTACACTGATACCCACCCCACAAACTATAGGACCCCTCCACCTGTTTCATCAATTGAGTAGAAAAGCATATAGAGTTTTCAGTTGAAGAGAAATATTAAAAGGCTACTTAGTGCTGTAAAAAGAACTATCTTCGGGTTGTTGTTGTCGTTGTTGTTTTCACAGTGTAGTTTCTTTTTTTATTATTTTTTTTAATGTTTATTTATTTTTGAGAGACAGAGAGAGACAGAGCATGAGTAGGGTAAGGGCAGAGAGAGAGGGAGACACAGAATCTGAAGCAGGCTCCAAGCTCCGAGTTGTCAGCACAGAGCCTGACATGGGGCTCGAACCCACAGACCATGAGTTCATGACCTGAGCCGCAGTAGGACGTTTAACCGACTGAGCCACCCAGGCACCCCTCTTTTTTTTTAAGCTTTTATTTAAATTCCCCAGTTAGTGGGTGGCTCAGTCAGTTAAGCCGCTGACTTCGGCTCAGGTCATGATCTCACAGTTAGTGAGTTTGAGCCCCTCCCTCCCCGGTCGGGCTCTGTGCTGACAGCTCAGAGCCTGGAGCCTGCTTTAGATTCTGTGTCTCCCTCTGTCTCTGCTCCTTCCCCATTTGCACTCTGTCTTTCCCTCTCTGTCTAAAAAATAAACACTAAAAAAAAAAAAATTGTAAATTCCCCAGTTAGTTAACATAGTGAAAATCAACTGTCTTTTGGAAACTGTGAAGCTAACAGTCTGAACAGGCTCATTTATAACAGAAATTATATAGCCTCATGAAATAGGTACTATTCATTACTCATGTAGGAGAGTTGGGGAAAGGAAAGCAAAAAAAAAAAAAAAAAAGAAAGAAAAGAAAAGAAGGAAAGGAGGGAGGGAGAAAGGAAGGAAGGAAGGGAAAGGAAAGAAGGGAGAGAGGAAGGAGGGAAGGAAGGGAAGGAAGGGAGGGAAGGAAGAAAGAGAAGGGAAGAGAAGGAAAGGAAGGAAAAAAGGAAGGAAGGAGAGAATGAAGCAGAGAAGGAAGGGAAGAAAGGAAGGGAGGAAGGAAAGAAAGGGAAGGGAGGGATAAAGGTAGGAGGGAATGAAAGAGGGAAAGAAGGAGGGAAGGAAGGAAGGAAAGAGGGAAGGAAGGGAGGAGGGAAAGGAAGTAGGGAAGGAAGGAAGGAAGCCCAGCAGAACATGGATGAGAATGGAGGAACCCAGGTTCATCCTTCATAAACACCCTTTTCAGAGGCTACTGAGAGCCCAAGTCTCCTTCTTTCCCAGAAGAATAGCCTTTCCTGAAAGGAACACATGCCACAAATTCAAGTTGTTTTGTGGGTGGTGCTGAGTTTTGTTTTCGATAGGACCCAAAAGGTATCAAGGATCATATATGAATAAACTAACAAATCCAGCAACATACTAGCAGATCTAAGAAGACATGTGGAAAGCCTGTGGCTGAGAATGAATGATTTTTAAACAAAAAATAGCTAAAACCTGAAAAGACAAGGTTCCATAAAAGGTCCAGTAGAAAAGTAATGGGATCTAGATGCTGGTTTCATAGAAAAATCAGCTGCAACATCTGCTACCACCATCTGAGGACGTTGTCAAAGACCTGATGAATGTATAAGGACAAACAAGGAGTGAGGAACAAATATAAAATGGTTAAGCCAATCACAAAAGAGAAAATCGTCAAGCCAGGGATAATCCCATATCACTCTGCAGTGCATTTCCCAACACCAAGGGAAAAAAAAAAAGGAATGTTAAGATTATTGACTGGACATTGAATTGCTAGATTTGACAGACACTGATCTCTCTGAGGTTTGATTTCTTCTGATACAAGTGAATGCATATCTAGAATAACCCTTGCAATTAATCATTGTTTTTCTTTTCCTAATCTTGGGATTTTAAAGTATAGAACTTTAACATTCGTAATGCGTCATCTTCATTGCCATAAACGTTCAACATTTATATTTGAAACATCTGTTTTATTGTGCATTGACTGCATGCATGTTGTTATGCAGATTTAATTACTTTATGTAGAGTATTTAAGGTAAATATGTTTCTGGGGTGCCTGCATGGCCCAGTCAGTTAAGCATCTGACTCTTGATCTCAGTCCAGGTCATAATCTCACAGTTTGTGAGTTCAAGCCCCAGAGCCTGCTTGGAATTCTCTCTCCTTCTCTCTGCCCCTCCCCCATTTGTGCATGCACGTGCAAATGCTGTCTCAAAATAAACTTTTTTTAAAAAGATAAATATGTTTCTAATAAAAATATGTTTCTGTCTGTGCCAAATTTTGCACTATTCTTAACATAATGATAATATCAAGACTATCAGATAACAAATTTAAAATTTTCATATTATGAGTAAAAGAACCAAATTAGTTCTTTATCTAAAATTACCGGTTTACATACTTAAGCAGAGGACAGAGTACACTCTAAGTACTAACTTTTTTTTATGGTATACTCTATCATTAAAAAAAATCCACAAAATTTTCCATCTGTTTTAAATAGCGTATGAATGGATATGATGCTAATTGGCAGTACTTGATTTTTTTTAAGCAATAAAATTTTATATATAAACTAGCTGCTTCTGCATTGCTACTTCTCACTGCAAAGTTTGTGATTAACAAACATATTCAATAGAAAAGAGAATAGCATATAAGTAATACTTAAAAGTTGAAACAGTTTACCAACTAAGCTCAATAAAGCTCTTTACATTTTGACTTTAAAAAGGTAGGTGTTGGGGCGCCTGGGTGGCGCAGTCGGTTAAGCGTCCGACTTCAGCTCAGGTCACGATCTCACGGTCCGTGAGTTCGAGCCCCGCGTCAGGCTCTGGGCTGATGGCTCAGAGCCTGGAGCCTGTTTCCGATTCTGTGTCTCCCTCTCTCTCTGCCCCTCCCCCGTTCATGCTCTGTTTCTCTCTGTCCCAAAAAATAAGTAAACGTTGAAAAAAAAATTAAAAAAAAATAAATAAAAAGGTAGGTGCACATTTATTTGTAATAAATTGATTTTTTTAACAGAATATGAAGTTTACTGCCCCACATTAATAAACTCTGGCTCTCATAGGCAGGTGAGAGCCAAGAGGATTCTAAGCCCAAGAGGAAGTACTGGCAAGAGTTCACATTATGAGTTCAGCTATAATGGAAACTGCATCGGAAGGCTCAAAAACATATAATTAAAAGACAGACAAAAATCTTAGTGGTCATTAGTATCACTCTTTTCCATTTCTAATCCTACCTCCACTTTGAAAACCAAATCTTTGAATCCATTCTCTACCCTCTGGACAGGTAGTTATCCAATCTCTACTTGAATCCTTATTAATCCTTCTGGACAAAGGGTGGATTTATTGCTTTTGCTATTTTTCCTCTTTCTGGGACAGCTTCCAGGAGCAGTTGTTAGAGGCACAGGCACAGCATGTAGGTATGTCTCTTGCTGGAACAGAACTGTTTTTGTCTCCATGCCACTCCAGCCTCAGCCACCCTCAGCTTCCTCCTCAGCCCCCAGCAACAGCTTCTAGAACCATCTTCTTGGCCATTCCATCATCCATTTCTGAGATGCACTAACACCATACTTTGTGTGTGGTTGACTCCTGATCTTGAGGAACCATGAGCCGCCAGGTCATCCAGAATTATTCTTCTAAGGTGGGAGCTGCCATCAGCTGCCTGGTCAACCTGCATCTGTGAGCCTCACCCACCTGCCTCTCTCTGGACCTCTATTCTCATGGCCCGTGGCCCCTGGTGACTGTGCCATTTTTTCTAAGAGTTGGCAGAGAAGTTGGAGGGTGCCTAGTATCTCTTAAAGATGCAAAAACAGGGAGGCAACAAAGCTTTCTTCCTGGAGGTCCAGAAGCCATCCAGAGATAAGTGGGGGGTGAGGGGACAGCCTGCAGGCCATGGAACCTGTCTTGGACCTGGAGAAGAGTCTGGCCTAGTCCCCAGTGGATTTGCAAGCCCTGAGCTCTCCTACACATACTCCCAACTCAGTGGCTTCCTAGAGAACCATTTCCTAGGCAGTTAACTGAAGCTCACCCAGAAGATGAGCAACCACCTGACCAAAATTCTCAGGCGGGCAGGCCTCAACCCTGGGTTGGCCGGCCTCATCCACAGGCATGACTGAGAGCCTCTTGCATCTAGTAATGAGGGACCCACCTGTTGCATCCCCTCTGGCCTGCCTGAGCCTCTCCCTGCAGCCTGGAGGTAGCTTTTTAACTACTGTATAGCTTTTTCCCAAGCCAAGGACCAAGTGAAAATAATAACAGAGAAAGAAGAAAAGCCACCTACAAAAGACCTTTTTAAGAATAAAACCAAACAAGAGGCATCTGGGTGGCTCAGTCAGTTAAGCATCTGACTTCAGCCCAGGTCATGATCTCACAGTTCGTGAGTTTGAGCCCCACATCAGGCTCTGTGCTGACAGCTTGGAGCCTGGATCCTACTTCAGATTCTGTGTCTCCCTCTCTCTCTGCCCCTCCCCAGCTCGTGCTCACACTCTGTCTCTGTCAACAATAAATAAACTTAAGAAAAAAATTTTTTAAAGAATAAAACCAAACCAAACAAAGAAAACCACACACACAAAAGAAAGAAAGAAAGAAAGAAAGAAAGAAAGAAAGAAAGAAAGAAAGAAAGAAAGAAAGAAAGAAAGAAAGAAAAAGAGAGAAAGAAAGAAAGAAGGAAAGAAAGAGAGAAAGAAAGAAGGAAAGAAAGAGAGAAAGAAAGAAAGAAAGAAAGAAAGAAAGAAAGAAAGAAATTTGTCATTGAGCAAAGATAGTCTGCTTTTAAATTTGTTTTTATTAAAATACATTGTACATTTCATGGTTCATAGCTACTTATTTTTATATGTGTTGCAAATGAGGAATTTCCACAAAAACCTGTATCAACACTGAAGAATTAGTGTACATGGTCTCTATAGGTCTAAAATGTATTTTGCCTAGTTTTACTGACAGTGAAATTATTTCCCAGTGATTTTAAAAGCTGATCAAGACCCCCGTTCAAATGAGAGACTCTAAGTCAGTGCCTAAATTCTGACCTGAGTCAATTCACAACCATACCCTTTCCTCAAAAGCTATGACGTGAACGCAGATAGAGCATGTTCCAACCCAGCCCTCAGAAAGGGTTGGTTCCACTTTCTCACAGTGCTGCCACTGAGTTGGGAGGATATACATTCATAATTGAAAAAAAGTCTGAATGACTAAAACCAAGAGCTTTATTCTATGGTGAGATAGCCATGATGTGGGTTCATGAAATAGTAAAATAGGAATAGTCCTTTTTTTGATAGGAGCATTTTCTTTGCTTAGGCCTTTCTGGACTAAACATTAGATTTGTTGTTTTGTAAGTTGCTTAAAATTAAAGTTCATAAATACTCCCTCAGGACCACAGTTCTTTCAAAACAGCCACTGTACACACTAATTTAAAATGCATGTTAGCTAAGGTTGGGAGTAACCTTAGGTGAAAATGACTTCAGATAGTTGCTACAAGATGCTTTTCTCTTAGATACCAGTCTTGGAGGCGATCCAGTTGCGGTAGGCAGTCACTCGCATGTAGACACCTGGCTTATTGATTTTACCACATTCTTCTCCCCAGCTCACTATTCCAACAAGGTACCAAATATTTCGAGAATTAGGATGAACTAGTGGTCCTCCAGAATCACCCTAAATAAGACAAATAATATTTATCATTATGAGAATTAACTTCCAGATACTTTACTTACACTAAGTGATAAGCCCAGATAAAGTTTGTGACTCATCCTTCATACAGACCATAGGAAAATGTATGGTGTAAATCCCTGCATCACCCTTAACCTCACTTTTGGCCAGATTATATTCTCTGGGACTCTTTGGTGTTGACCTGAACCTTGCAGGCATGAACTGATAAGTTATCTAGTTCTATGAGAAACTAG
This sequence comes from Lynx rufus, assembly GCF_022079265.1. Classification (NCBI taxonomy): domain Eukaryota; kingdom Metazoa; phylum Chordata; class Mammalia; order Carnivora; family Felidae; genus Lynx; species Lynx rufus. The sequence goes on from NW_025814845.1 coordinate 52,771,412, forward strand.
TTAGCTAGTTCTAAGAGAAAGCTTTTGGGAAGCAAATATTATAGATGTACTTGGAAAACAGGGCTTTAGATCTGAGAAAAGTAGCCAGAACCCTAGCCATGAGGAGGCTAAGAAGGAAAGAGAAATAGGCTGGAAGTAGATTAAAATTTTCTGAGACTGATCTTTTATTGAAATGTGATTAAGATTATGGACTGTGATCCTAGACTACTTTGGTTTATATGCCAGCTCTCCCAGTTACTACCTGTGTGATCTTGTGCCAATCACTTTACCTTCCTCTGCCTCGGTTTTCTCATCTATAAAATGATAATGATAGTACCCACATCACAATGTTGTATGAGGATTAAATGAATTATTTGTAAAAAACTGCAATCAGTGCTGGGCTCAGAGTAAGTCCAACTTAAGTGTTTGTTAAACACTTATAAACATATATTGCATGTAGTGGAGAATTACTTTAGCTGGAAGAGTTTAACAGGATTGTCAAAATGCAAATTAACTGAAGCATAGAAATTGTCTTTGTATTGATGACTTTCATAAAATAATAGCAGTTATTTGTAACTGATGGTCAATGTGACTAGTGTCCAGACTTACCTGGCAGGCATCGATATTTCCTTCCAAGTACCCAGCGCATAGCATTGTGTCTAATACCATACCATAATATCCTTCCTGAGCATTACAGGTATTTGTGTCAATAATCTTCACAGATGCTTTCTGAAGTACCTCTGGGTATTTACCTAAAGGAAGTATACAAATTAGTAAAAGAGCTGTTCTAAAACAGAGCAGGATGGAAAACTTGCTTTGTCCTCTGTGCATAAAACCTGTATTTGACTCTTGCCTACTCATTTCCCTCACCCGAACCAATGAAAAGGACATCTTCAAAGAATCATTTGAAATCTTTTAAATACTGCCTTTCTATGTCCTTATCTCTCTTCTTATATCTTTGAACCAGAACTTTCTCAGTTAGTTTCTCCAGGTTAGGGAATTTCTACAATCAATTGGTCTCCACAGAACATTCCACACCAAGGCAATTTGCAAAGCCATAAGTCCATACGCATCATTTCCTGAGATATTGCCTGGGAGAAGTAGGCATCCTGAAGTAAATGATGCCTTTGACTCTGTGCCTAGCCCACCATTTTTCGTGCTTTTGTACTGACACACTGTTAAATTTTCACTGGACTTACCATTATATGAAAGTGCTCCCCATCCTGTAACAACAACTCCTTCACCTGGTGGAAAAACCTGTGTGGCTTCAGGAAGACAAACTCGATGTACATCATTCTTGAATAAGACTTTTTCGGTGAGCTGTATAATTGCAATATCATCATGATGTTCACCCGGGATGTAGTCTTCATGAACTATAATTTGTTGAATATGATGTTGCATATAGGGGGGATTTACTCTGGTGCCAAAGCTGACAGTATAGTTTTTTGGATTGTTTGTCCTGAAAGAGCAAAAATTATATATTTTGTATTTATTTCAAAATAGTAGAAACATGGCCTTCATCTACTGTACTTTTTAATGACATTAATATTCCCTTGTGCCATAGCTCATTAGCAGTGATACAATCTGATTTTCTTCATAAATTAAAAAACTGTTTGAGTCCCTCCCTATACCATATACTGTGTAAAGCAGTGGGGATATAGAAATAAAAATTAATAGCCATACCTTCCAGAAACTTAAATATAATGAAGGATGGGCATAAACACAGACAGTTCTAATTGCTTAAGTGATTTGTGTATAATTAGTGGGACAAGAAAACAGGTGGACTTAAATCTGCATGCTCTAGGGAACAGATATTTCTTTTTTTTATATGAAAATTATTGTCAAATTGGTTTCCATACAACACCCAGTGCTCATCCCAACAGGTGCCCTCCTCAATGCCCATCACCCATTTTCCCCTCCCTCCCACCCCCCATCAACCCTTGTTTATTCTCAGTTTTTAAGAGTCTCTTACGGTTTGGCTCCCTCCCTATCTTTTTTTCCCCTTCCCCTCCCCCATGGTCTACTGTTAAGTTTCTCAGGATCCACATAAGAGTGAAAACATATGGTATCTCTCTTTCTCTGTATGACTTATTTCACTTAGCATAACACTCTCCAGTTCCATCCGTGTTGCCACAAAAGGCCATATGTCATTCTTTCTCATTGCCAAGTAGTATTCAGATATTTCTTAAGGAAAGTAGCATTTTGGGTGAGACCATAGAGCTGGGTCAGAGTTGCCTAAAAAATGAGAAGGGGATGGTATGTGCAGAAGGCGAGGAAGCTATGAAACAGGATGATGTGTTTTAGCAACTACGAGTAGTTAAGGATGTCTGCAGTATAAAGTGATGAGAGATAAGAATCATGTGAGAAAAAAATGCCGTATCAAGAATGAATGACTCTTCCCATTCTTACAGGTAACGCAGGAAAATCTTAGATTGGCTTCCCATATAATTTGTTTTCCAAACCAGGACACCTGAGAAGAGAGCTATTGATAATTAACTGAGATAACAAGTGTGAACTGGCCCAGTTCCAGTCTTTGGTCTCCCTATCCTTGAGCAACATGATGAACTTACTTTTGAAAGCAGTGAGCTGCAGTCACCAGGTGTCTTTCACTGATCAAAGATGCCCCGCAGTAGTGTCGGCCATTCTTTTTGAGAGTTGCTTGCCAAGGCCATTCTCCCTTCTGAGCATTGGAACCTCCTTTGATTCTATCATACGTAGCTGACATCCTTGCTCGTGTCCCACAGCCTGTCAGAGTCAGTTTTGTTCCATTGAGAGTACGAAGACACTTGTTTGATTATAAAGCAGAAACTGAGCTGAGTTATTCTTGTATGGTTCTATCTGACAATATCTTGCACTGAAGAGAACAGGATGTAATCTGCAAAGGAATCACTAGCAACCCCTAGATCACCTCCATACCCAGCACAGTATCTCCAAGATACCTCAGCACCTGGAGAATATGAGAGCTCTGGGAGGCAGATAAAGTCACAGTTAAGTCCATGGGCTCTGCTACCAGACTCCCTGGTTTGAATTCTGACCACACCATTCACAAGCTGGTTGAATTTAGGCAAATTATTTCACTTCTTTGTGCTTCAGTTTCCCCAACTCTAACATGGAATGATAATAAATAATATCTATCTTTAGGATTGTTGTGAGGATTAAATGAGTTGTATGTAAGGTACCTAGTTAGAATTGTAACTAGCCAACAGTAACAAATCTTGACTGTTATGTCTTAGATCATCTCACACATTTAATTAAGAAGTATCTGAACTTACGGTTGTTGATAATCTTTTCAGCATCAACCTTACTGATTTCTGAAATAGAACAAAAAGCTCATGGTAAATATAATACCTAGCATAAGCCATTGACCTTGGAGCCAATGGAGTAAGATGCTAGCTAGGTTCAGCAGAGAGGAGGTCAGAAATAATTTTGAATCTCAGGAGAAAATGTTAGTAGAAAGGAGAGAATATTGGTTTATTTGAATTGTTCTTTTACTATATGCAAATGTATGATATGGAAATACCACCTCCATAGCTCCAAATGAGAGACTTCATTTTTATTTAATTGGAATATAATCTTTATCACCTAAGGTGGAAAACGGTCAGTATCTTTTCTTAGAAGATCAAAAAGACCCACAAGTGAAACTGATTCCTGTCAGTAGACAAAAATAACTTAAAAACTGACCTGTCTTATAATGGCAGATTGTTTGATATTTTTGAAGTTTATAGGAGATCATGAAAAATATATACAAGACACACTGTTACTTATAAGGACTGTTCAAAGTCTTACTATTTGCTTTATAATCAGAAGCAGCTTTTCTCCCAGAAGTGCTTTAAAGTGTGGTATTATTATGATTTGATTATAATGTTTTTAGTAACGAAGAATACAAATTATTGCTCTGAAATAAAATAATGGCCTATTCATTTAAAAAATTCAGGATCAGCTTTGTTCCTGGTACTTGTGATATATGTTAGAAATAAAAAGATGAAATAACACTGCTCCTATTTAATTCATAAGCTTACCCTTGAGCCTAAGAGAATTAGGATCTGTAGTCAGAGAGCCTGCGTGGTTTCTCAGCATCTGATGTAAGACACTTTCAATTCTTCTTCTGGTGTTTTCCTTCATTGATCTGGGAGCCTTGAATATCAGCCATATATGTGCAGTTAGACTGTTGTTATGAGGACTGGAAGCAAGATAAGTATGTTTCAACAAGATAAGTATATTTCTTATGTTGCTAAGAAAATAGCATTTCCTTCCTCATTCCCTGATCTTTCATATTTTTATATCTTCTGTCTTTTTATGGGTTTGTGCAGTACCTTCACTTTTGGTTAATCACAGGATCATCCATCTGCCTACATTTACCTGGTGACAGTATGCAAGCAGCTACAGCATTCATCTTAGAGGACAAGTAGTTCTACAAATCTGAAAAGTAGGAAAGGCCTGCGGCACAGGGTGGAAATATCATGTGAGAACTGGGCCTGCTTATTCATGTATTCATCAATCATTTATTGGGCAACTGCTATAGACAAGTGACTGGAATGGGTGCTAGTCGGTGATGCAAGCGTGACTAAGACATGGCTCCTACCCTCCAAGAATTTCCAGATTTCTAGGAAATTAGACATCTATACAAATGACTACAATAAATGAGGCAGAAGGGATAATATTTATTTTGTCTTATCTGCAAATAGAGGAAGGATAAGTTATTTTTTATTTAAAGAATTAGAGAAATTTTCATGAAAGAGGTGGCATACACACTGGGCTTTAAAGTGTTTTTATCACTACTTCAACATCAAGCAGACAATTTCATCAGGTAGAGAAGAAGAGTAACACTCGAGAATAACTGGATAGCGATAATTAATTTGCATTTACTGGGGATCTGCTGTGTTCTAGGTACTTATTTTCACATTTATTGTCACACTTAGACTTCACAACAAGCCTGCAGCATGGGTATCATTGTCTTCATTTTGTAGACAAGGAAAAACAGAAGCTCTGACAGGTTACCTAATAGGCTCAAGATTATACAGCTACTAAACTCAAATCAGATTCAGTACAACTGACTCTATAACCCAGAGTCTTTACACTGTTTTGTCTCCCTGTGCCAAGTCACAGAGACAGCAGTGTCTAAGATTGGGCTCAGATGGAGGAGGACTTTTAATGTGAGCCAAGAGATAGAAGTAAAGAGAAGTTGTTGAATAAAACTGTGCTTGAGGAAGATGAACCTGACCATGGCATTCAGGGAAGATTTGTTTGGAATTCAGATAGGGGTAAGCAACCCAAGAAGGTGACGGGTGGACATGTAGGAATTGTCAAACAGCTTTGAGGATAGTGTCCAAAGTGGCATTTTTATGCTTTGGCTCTCCCTGACAGATGATTAACCTTTTGGCATATAAATCAATAATCAGTGCTAGGAAGCACTCAGCTCATGCAGGTTTGATTATCATAGAAAGGGGTGTCAAAATGAAAACGTCTGTCCTGTAGCCTCTCCATCGCTTCCTTTGGAAGAGATTGCAGTGGTTGCAGACTTCTCTGAAAGATACCTGGGCCCTTCAATTTTAGCTCCCATCTCTTTCCAATACTAAAATCATCTCTCAAGGTTAATTGTAGTGGAGATCTTGATGTGTTCTGCAATTCCAGGAGTCCCATGAATTCCAGGAGCAGGCATAGCTGGTGACACTGATGAAGGTAAAAGCAGTAATTGCCTTCACTGGAAATGTGTTTATTTACATATCTTTCCATACACATTACCTTCTTTGACCCTAAGTGCATTTACATGAGAGAGGCAGCGAAGGTGCTATGACAGTATTTCACAGAGAGGTAAATAGAGTCAAAGTGATTTAATGACTCTGGGATTACTAAGTGGTAAAGACTGGGATCAAGTTGCCTAACTTCTGTTCTAGGCCTCCCTCTGCTATTCCGTGCTACTCTAAACCCACATACGGTAGCTATTTTACTTCTTGTTATGGTGACTACAAGGACTTCCTTGACATCAAAGCCTGATGTAGATATGCTCTTTTCTACCCTGTAAGAACTCTAGGGTAGTTCCACAAGGTGTCTGGCTGATTTGCAAGTAGAAGAAAATGAGTCATTAAATAGATTTACATAAGACCAAAAAACGAAAAAGAAAGACATGAGAAAACAGGGTCTGTATTTACACAACTACTAAATAAAAATTTTAGACTATCAAACATTGGTCTAAGGGATCACCTACTATTTGCTAGACATAAAAACTTAAGAAGCTTGAGTGATGAGGCAACTACAATTTAATGCATTATATGAATAACACATTCTCAATAGATCTAGTGGATAAAACTAGATAGCCCCATCTTTGCTTTGGTTTTATATTGAACAATTAGTCTGGCATTTAACTTACGATAATACTGTATTAGTAACTTATTGGCGAATGACTGTGACATTTCACAGAGGTGCTTGAAATATGTATGTATGAATGAGTTGATCTCTTTTCTAACTGCTATTATTAGTTACTTACACCAGTGTGATGACTTGAGAATTGATATATTGTCTGTAAATGCTAGAACTTTGAAATGCATCAACCATCTGTTAAAGAGAACAGAATCAAACGTCATATTCCAATAATATATTTATATTTCAGAGAACTAACAATGAAATAAATATAGGAAAATACCAGTTTACCTTAGTCTCAAGAATTTTGCTAAGATAGTTATTTTCTGGTGATGTCTCTCTTTGATAATTTCTGTTGTATGGGATATCCAGCACTTCAAAGCTACCTTGATAATAGTAAGTCGTGTTTTCTGTGAGATAAAAACATCATCCAAGAATTATTTAGGTGAAATGGATTTCAAATGCAGATACAGATTACATAGTAATATCAACTAGTAAATATTGTGCTCATATTAGACATTGATAAAGCCTGTGAATCTTTCTGGCACAGCCGGTTAGATACCTGGGCATTGTGAAAAGTGTTTACGGGACCAATAATGCAGCATATATAGATATAGACAAAAGTCAGCAAGAAGAGTAATATCTTGATTGAGACAGATAGAACTATATACTGTAAGTGAGATTTCTGTCATATAATTATTAAACTATGAGTAAAAATAGTTACCATTTATTAAGTATGTACCATGAGAAGATACTTTATAAAAGAACATATGAAGTATATCCCTTTTTTTTCTGGAAAAATGTGGTGTTGAGATATTCAGTAACTTGACTAATATCATATGGATGCTAAAAGCCAAGAATCAACAAAAATTCGATTTGAGTACAAAGACTACACCTAATCCATTTTATTTCCTTCTTAAATTCTCATAGATACTAAGATACCTATTAGAGGTAAGACATGTGATATATCTTACCTCTAATATGTGATAGATACTAAGCACTTAGAAATATTCTAGATGCTATATAACAACACCTAGCATATAGTAAGCACTGAATAAATATTAATACTATTGTGCAATATGATCATTGCTTTTGAAGACTATGTGATGGAAGTGACAGGCTCAATATGGTTGAAATCATTACACAAGGTACTAATAAGGATATAATTAAAAACATTAATCATCTAATTGCAGGTTCTATACAAATGCAGAGAAGGAAAGCACCATAATTAAAATGAAATATGACTTTCTATTATAAGTGGTGAAAATATTTTACAGTGAAAAGTGTGAAAAAAAAGAAGTCAGAAATGTCTAAACAAAATGCTGAAAATGGGTTGTTTATGAATAATAATTTGTGAACCAACATTGCTAATTATAGTTAGTTTGTCTGGGGATCATGGATCTTTTACTATAGAGACCGAACTTTGCAATGGTAGCTTATTAGATTTTGACATAAGTAGTAAAACATAGATCTTTAAACTATTCAACTTTCTTTTTTTATAATTCAGTGTTCACAGTGTATCTTTCAGTTCTTTATTTAGATTCCTAAATATTTCTACCTACTATGATAATTAGGCTGCCATGAATATTCCTCAATGTAGACTAATAAAGTGACAAGATACAAACTTTTTATTACAACTGCATGGAGCACTTTTCCAAGAGCCAGTGGATAAACTAAACATTTAATGTCTAAGACATTAAGACTAAGAAACCATACCCTAAAACAAGGAATTGAGTATTAATTTAATTCCACACAGCATTCAGCCACAGAGATGGCTCACTATGCTGAGGTCACTGTGAAATCAGTCACTGAGATCTGTTGGTACCTGGTGAAATGAAAACAACCCTTAGGGATGAGATATCCATAAGGCACATCTGCACCTTGTGATTAATATTCCCATTTCTATAAGTGGTTCAAATGCCAATATGAATTGAGATGGATAAGGGACAGAAAGAAATTGTTTTATGACTTTTTCATGACTTGATTACTTAGAACTTATTTCTATAAAGAAAACTTACAACTTACATGTAACACACACATACAAACACACACACATTTTTGGTTTTGGTTTTGTGCAGTGTTCTGAAGTGCGATAATATTTTAAGCATAAATTATGAGAACACTTCTATTTAAATCTGACAGAGTTAAGGCATTTCTTTTATGTTCTCCTTCCTCTAACTTATAAAAACACCCAAAGACAAGAGTAAAGGGCTCATTTCCAAGGAAACAAAAGAAAGACACAACTCCAGGCTAAAAACTATGAAGCAAATATTCCCCCAAATGTGAAATATAAACTAGGCTGAAAAATGATACATATCAGAGATACATCTCCTCACAAGCTGAGTTCATTGAGGATTTTTCTAAATTCTCAGTGACTCTATTATTAGTGTAATGCGACTTCAGGGCCTGGAAAAAAGACAAGGAATATTTCCAAAGGTCCTATTTTGACCCTGCAGAATGACAGCAGTGAAAATAAATGCAAATCCATACTAATGTGCCATTTTTATTATATGTGCTCTAATCTCCTGGTTAAGGCAACCTTTGGAGGTGAGTTGGGATGAACAAAGGAGAGACGTCAGGATCACTATATTATAGTTCAGAGAGTCTGTATATTAAGGAGCTTTCCTCAAGGCTACCCCAGATTCTTGTGTTAAAAACTGAAGACAAGTGTTCCATGGAGTTAAAATAACAGACTGCATAAGAGAATGTTTGAGATGATGAATCAAAATATAAGCTGCAAACTCCCTATGTCCCACCCCTAGAATCACTTCCCATAGTATTCTTTAGAAAACATCTAGTAATTATAATTGCAAATGAAGTATTATAAAGGTTGAGAATATAAAAAGAATAACATTGCTAACAAACTACTGGGAAGTTGGGAGAAAAATGAGCAGTGTAAGCATATGCTGATTTTCTTGTCTTTCTTGTCTTAGTACTTTAATTATAAGGTAACACATATTAATACCAACTTGGTAGATTACTTTTTCTGCCTATCAATTGTCTATCTGTGCATTCATGTCTCTGTATCATATATATTCTTTTACTTGTGTATATACAAAAGATGTCTGCAATAGGGAGCTTGGCAAATGCTTCTTTCTGGGATCTTGGGTCACTGATGGCCATTTTAAAGGAAGATAGAGGGGTGCCTGGATGGCTCAGTTGGTTAAGTGTCTGACTCTTGAATTTGGCTTGGTCATGATCTCATGGCTCGTGAGATAGAGCCCGGCTTGGGGCTCTGTGCTGACAGCCCAGAGCCTGCTTGGGATTCTGTCTCTCTCTCTCTCTCTCTACCCTTCCCCTGCTTATGTTCTCTCTCTCAAAATAAATAAAATAAACTTTTAAAAAATAAAGGAAGACAGATAATTTATTATTTGCAATTATCTCTTTGTCTTTGGTAGAAATGGAAATAAAGTTTACAACAAACTGAAATAAATAAAAATGTGTTCTTTACCAACCTACTGCCAGAAAATGAACCAGGAGACCAATGGTTATTCCCAGGATTGCCAACACTCCGAACACAATCAGTGCAATCATCCATAGTGGCAAAGATGGACGGGAAGCTGTGACTGGTCTGCAAGTAAAGGATATGAATATAAAAATGTATATCAAAAAAAAAAAAGTCACAGACACTCCAAATCTTTACTCTTGCTCACCCTTATTAGCTCAATTTAGGCATAGGGGTAGCAAAAGATGTATGAAGAAAGGACAGGAAAGGTAAGGTAAGGAAAGGGAAGGGCAAAAGTAAGAAAGAAAGAAAGAAAAACGAGGAAAGGGAGGAAGAGAAAGAAGGAAAGAAATTTACAATTAAACCTCTTTGGATCTGTGCTATGAAATTATTTTTCAGGAATACGATAATGTCAAGTTATCTATACTTAGCATCTAGTTGTCTCCCATGACCAATGGAGTAGTGACAGAGTTAGTATCAACTAGTGAAGACCTTGCCAGGTTGGGGAGGAAGAAGAGAGGAAAATAGAAATGTCTTATAAGTTCTTTATGCCAAATCTTATCATAATTTTTGAATTATGATCAAAATTCTATTTTATTATGTCCTTGTTATATCCAGAGAACACATGCAAATATGAAGTGCTATATTGGGTGAGAGCAGTGTCCATCTTTCTTGCTAGCTTACTAGCCAGGAATTCAATTTTCTTGCTGCAAACTGTCATGGATTGACCAAAGATAAAGCTGGACAGTATAATGTCTAATTTTAAATGTCAATTTTAGCTAGGCTATGGTGCCAGGTTGTCTGGTCAAACATGAGGCTACATGTTGCCATGAAAGTATTCTGTCGCTGTAGTAAACATTTATAATCAGTTGACTGTAAGGAGATTAACTTCTGCAAGTGGGTGGGCCTCGTTCAATCAGGTGAAGGCCATAAGAGCTAAAACTGAGGTTTTCATCAGAAGAAAAAAACAGTCTGCCTTGGAAGTATGACATAGAAATCCTGCCTGAGTTTCCAGCCTTGCTAACTTTACAACTGTGTGAAGCTACTTTAGATACATGGATATATCTTATGTTTGTGTATCTATATATTTGTATAGATCTATTATCTATCATCTATTGATAGAGAAAAGGAGAGAAAGAGAGAGAGGAGGAGGAGGAAATAGAGACAGAAAGAGATATCCTCTTGTTTCTGTTTCTCTGGAAAATCCTGATAAGGAGGCAACAACAAGGACTTTGTTGCCACACAAAGATTTTGAGATTTTGTCTTAAATATTGGGGCTCCTCCAAGTATGGTTGGAGGATGGCCTTTATCAAAATCACCTGAGAGTGGTTGTTACATATGCAGATTATGGTATCCTACCCCAGATCTAATTAACTCAAATTCCCAAAAGAGTCTGAGAATCTTCAGTTTAACACTGTTAGTGATACAGATTCTTACTAAACTGTATGCTATCTTCATGGCAAAACTGGAAAACTTTAATATAGCTGGACATATTGTTAGAGTTTTCAGATTAGAAGCAGCATTGGAGAGGAGTATGTATGATGTATTAGGTCTCAGATAAAAATAAATTGGGTTGATACTTCCAGGAGAACAAGTTTGTTGTTGTTGTTGTTGTTTTAAATACATCCTCTACGGAGTTTTTTCCACTCTCTTTAAAAATGACTTCATACTTCTCCTTTTTACCTCAAACCTCCAGCACCATTTGCCCCATTCTCAAGCTTAGCTGGTAACCTTACTTCCTAGTCCACTAAGAAAATGAAAAGCATCAGAAGAGAATCTTTACAACTCCATCATCACATTTGTGAACTTCTCTTCATCTGTATCCCACATCCTTCTTTTTCCTCGTGTTTCCACATATAAATTGTGCCCCTGACTTAAGACAAGCCCTCCACCATCTCATCTCATTCCCAACCTGTTTCTAATCTATGTTTCAGCCATTTCAAACTACTCAGAGTTCCACAGACAACCAGACTTTTCCACACCTCCATGGCCTTGCACGCTCTGGTCCTTCTGCCTAAAATGTCTGCCTCAAGCCTACCCAGTGAGCCCCCACTCAAACTTTATCCTCAACTCTGTCATCTCCTCTTTCTTGAGGCCTTCCATGGCTCACCCTAATATGGATCTACACTGAGAGTATTTTTTATTTTTACATGGCAGTCTTTTCACCTCTGGTCGAGGTCTTGTTATCATCTGGCCCATGTCATTATTTGTTATTCATGATGTTATTGTTTTATACCCAGGCCATATTGTGGTGTCTAGCACATTATTGATAATATTTGTTGAAATAGTATATAAATGAAGCCAAGGGATATCAAGGACAATGAGACTCTGAAGGATAAATAGATCAGAGGGTTACAAATTATGGAAGGCCTTCAGTGCTAATCAGAAGAGATTTTGATTTTATCTGGTAGAAATGACTAACATGAGGACATGCAGTGCTTAGGAAGATGAATCTTCAGTCTGGATAACTGTAGTTTAAAGGAGGGAGAAAAATGAAAGGGGAGGACCAATGAGCAAAGAGGCTAATATAATCAATGGGAATGGAATGATAGCATTCTGGATTGTGGTAGTAAGAAAAGAAACAAAGTGATGAATTTGAGAACATTTACAGTGGAATCTTTGTCAGAATTTGGTAATTAGTTAACTATGTTTGTAAAGAATAGGTAAAAGAGAGTCAGATGAAGCCTAAGAGATATGTATCTGGAATTTAAGAGACATTTAAATTTCTAGTACACAAATGGAGATGTCACACCAGTAGTTAACTGAGGAACCATAGTTGGGGTTAATTTAGGACTCATCTGAAAACAGGGAACAAACAAAGCTGTGAAACTGAATTAGTAAATTACAGTGCTTGTTATATAAAACATAGTACAGAATCAACACTTCTCTTTCCAAGGCAAACATTTGTTTCCATTCTGACTACAACTAATTTATCTCCATGTTTTGTGGCTTTCCTTAATTTCACAGTCTCATTGTTTGAAATCACTCAAAAGACTTTAAATTGTCAGCATATGTTTCTTAACTGTCCAATTCAAAATCTTGTCCACCTTTCAGAGATGGGTAAGTACTTACCTCATCTCCTAGGCATTTGGCTCCACCAAGACTACTTTGCTCACTGCTTGATTCTCTAATCTTTGCTCCACACCCTTTCCTTACTTTTCTGTCTCCCATAAAGTCTCACGAATTACTTTTCTTAGGAGTGTCTTAACTGGGGATATACTGGTACATTTCTTGTTTTGTCTAGTTTTGTTTTTAGATCTTTACCTCTGGACACGACTTCATATATATTTGGGCAATTTTTTTCTCTTTTATCTTTGCAATCTGTTTTAGAACTGGTATTTTTATAAGAACATAAATAAATCTATTAAAATGTGATCAAATAAGCTATGTTAGAATTCATCCAGATGCTATGGCTTGAAAGTGGAGGACTGAAATCACTTCCTAATTTCCAGTTGCCCTTCATTGAAAATGCTGTAGAATTTCATATTTATGTTGCCTATCCCCTTTTTCCATTTTGATTATTGCTTGTCACGAGCTCAGATGCTTCTCCCAGTTGTAGCTACCTTTAACTGATAACCTAAAGATCTTACAAACCATGATGCAGATTAAATATCCGCTTAAAAATGAAATACTTCCCACACAGAAAAACCACTCAGCTATTTAGCCAATATTTCTGGTACTGCATACTATAAATTCTTCTGAAAAATCACATAAGGGGAATTACTGAATAGAGGATACATAAGAGGATACAGAATATCAATTATATCTTGCCATTAAAAAATACAAAAATAACAAACTCTTGGCCATGAATTCTCAATGCTACCTTGGCAAGGATCTAAAACATCACTTTCTTCTGAGACCTTTTCCGTTCTGTCCTAGAGAACTAACCCTAAGAAAACAATTGAAATTGATATAATATGGCATTGAAGTTTTTATTTCCATGTCTAGTGTTTCTTTTCTTCCTCTTGGCTATTCATTATTTAGGCACCCAAATGCAACCACAAAATTGACTAAGATCTCCTCAAAAGCACCTGCAGAAACAACCATGTTTCCAAATCCCTTTAAGTTCTTCTGGGCAGATTAATGCCTCAGCCTGAAACTAACCACTAAATTAAGGTTTGAAACTTTTCTAAGTAACTAGGAGTGCTTGTAAACAATGCATTAATAATCCTTTGAAATCTTTCAGGTGAAGGCTTCACAAAAGTGTTAAGGTGTACAAAAAGAAGAAGGGACACTATAAACACAAAACCAAACCTAACCAAAACCAAAAAAAAAAAAAAAATCCACATCTATCCAGCATAAAAGTTATGTTTTTTAATAATTATGCTGTTTACTTTCCACTTATTAAATGTGTATGATCACGCTTTCCTATACTGATAAATCAGAGATGTGGCTAAAAGAAAACATCAGGGTTATGAATAATATGATATTTTTAATAAAGAAATTGCACAAAAGTAAATTATTTACTTTAGTTCAAAAAATGTTCTTAGTATATTCTGTCTCTGTGAGTATGCTCTTTCTAATCACATTTTTACATGAATACTGATACTGTAAATTGTGTGTGTTTGTGTGTGCGTATGTGTACTTAAAGGGCTAAAAATTTGACTCAAGATGCAAATTTTAAGAGAAATATTTGTGTGAGGACTGCATTTATATTTTACACTTATCTGAACATTAAATATTTTATAATTAGTTCCACTTCATTTTGCTATTTGCATATATTTTGATGAAAACGTCTTGTAAGCTAAAAGTGTATTTTCAAAATGGCATTGATGATCACTGTTCACTTAACATAATAACTATCTAGTTATATACTTTGAAAATAAATAGCACGTGTCTATGCATAATGATTCTATTCTAGTTCATGAACATTTTACAGATAAAAATACATGGTTTATATGCAATTCTACAGAGTGTACCTATAAAGAAATGGTACTGTGAGTATCAAGGCAATATTTATGAAAGCAGTTTAGAAAACACAAGATATTAAACAAATCAGAGGAGTCATAATCATCATTAATAACAATTTAATATTTGGTTTATAAGTGAAATTTTTCTCTCTGCTTCCTCCTCTCTACAACAGTCACACCGTCATTTTTCTTTTTTTTTTTTTTTTTCAACGTTTATTTATTTTTGGGACAGAGAGAGACAGAGCATGAACGGGGGAGGGGCAGAGAGAGAGGGAGACACAGAATCGGAAACAGGCTCCAGGCTCTGAGCCATCAGCCCAGAGCCTGACGCGGGGCTCGAACTCACGGACTGCGAGATCGTGACCTGGCTGAAGTCGGACGCTTAACCAACTGCGCCACCCAGGCGCCCCCACACCGTCATTTTTCATTCATAGGATGTTAAGCTACCTGTCACCCTTCTGAAGCATTCTCCAAAACATGACATAAAACTACAGATTCCAGACACAAATGCACGTATGCGACAGGAGTGTCTCCATGCAGAAAATCCAAAATGCTGTAGAAAAATATTACAAACCCCCTCTAAAGTGAGTTATTTTTACTGCAACCCTTGGGTGGGAGTCATTGGCGAAACAGTTAATTCTAATTATGTCAGAATTCTGGGAAAGCAAATCTCTACTTACCTGTACATAATGTGCTGATATAATGGCTGTTGGTGTTAATGAAGATAAAGGAAACTTCTGCACTTCCTTTGTCCTGGTCGGTGGTTCTCAGTAACTGTGCTAACCACAATGATACTTGGGGTTTTAAGGGTTGGGTGCAATAGCAGAAAGCAATTAAAAGGAAACTCGTTTAGCAAGTGTTGATGACAGCTATGGATCTGTGGTTTAAAGGAAGACGTGAAAATTATCTTTGAGTTGGATACTTAGAAAAAGAATAGACATAACTTGGATTGGTCTCTGAGAGATCCACCCAGGAAATACTACCACAGTTTGATGAATCAGTGTTCTGACTCAAACCCCATCCATTCCTTTCATGGAAAACTCCTCCTCAGTGAAACCAGCTGTATCCACCAGAGCAGTCTCTGACAAATGACAAATATACATTATTTTGTTGTGTTTTTTTTTTTGATATGAAAATTCTACTACAACATTACTATTTGAAACATGCTTAATCTAAAAATTCTCTCTGGAACTGTGTACATACTTTTGTAGAAATGGATTTGCAGGTGGAGATAGGTTTTGGTGTAAGAAATATCAGTCCTATTTTGGTAATTGTTTATAGGAAATAGAACTAATCTAGTCAAGAGTTGTTTTACTAAATGAATATGGATTAGGCTTTTGGGTGACACCAACTTCTTATGAAAACAAAAAAATCAGGAGGTCATTAAGATATTTTGGATATAAATATATAGACTATTGGCACTATCTTTCATATATTTCACCATTTATTCACTTCATTCATTCATTTAATAAATACTTGTTGAAAACTTCCTGAGGTTTACATATCGTTCCTAGTAGTGGAAATACAACAAGGAATATGATAAAGCCCCTGTCTTCATGGAGCTTACACTTTAATGAGAAAAAACAGATAAACACTCAAAATAGTAAATGCATAATTTAATATATTTATATATGTTATAAAGAAAATGAAGCAGGGCAATTGGATAGAGAGTGCTGTGTGTGTTGGGAGGGTGGAGGGTAGCAGCTATCTTTAGGGTGGTCAGGAAAGGCATCTCTGAAGAGGAGGCTTTTGAACAGAGACCTGAATGATGATATTAACATGAATCATCTTCCTAAAACACATATTCATGACACTTATCTATTTAAAATCTTCAAAACTTTCAACTGCTTTCAGGATAAAATATAAATTTCTCTGGTTAATATTCAAGGCTCTCTAGAACATCATTTCTTTTTATTTATGTTGTTCCAAAGTAGTTTGGTGAAACAAAGGACATGACCTCTATCCCAATGCCAGGTCTATTGGTAACTAGCTATTGGTATAAATCTTTTCGAGCTTCAGCTTTCTTATAGGTAAAAATGCAGTCTAACAATATCATACCTGTAAGTTTGTTATATCAGCTGAGACCAAGTGCTTGGCACAATATCCAGGACATTGTATTACCTTAATAATGACTTTGCCCAAAACTTGACTTGACTTTAGCCATTTCTGACAGTTCCATTCCTTGAATGGCAAGTGTTTTCCTACATCCATGCATTTATTCATGCTGTTTAATACTCTCAGGATTGTCATTTCTACCCATTCAATGTTTATTCATGCGTCATGGTCCAGCCTAATTGCCACTTCCTTCATGAAGCTTTTCCTGTAAAGTATTATTCTCTTTGATCTCTTTTTTTCTGGCTTCTAATATTTACTGTCATTAGTGCTCATTTTAGATTTAATCATCTATGTTGTATTGATTTCTACTTAAGTATGTCCTGTGGATGGTCCTATGACCCCAGTGAAAGTGTAACCTGCTTGAACTTAAAGGCAAAGACTATATCTTGTATTTCTATTTTTAATAATGATCATCAGAGTGCTTGGTATCCAGTATATGTTCAGTAAATAAACTATATGTTTAAAATACTGATTAACAACCAAAATATATGTAGATCTCCTAAAAGCTAATAAAATATTTTAAAAACTCAGCATTAAGTGTAGATAGGGTTTTAAAAGAATATTCACAGAAGAAATGTGTATGGACAATATAAAAAATGCTTAATATCATCCATTAATAATTATGTAAATATACATCAGCACAATAATACAGCACTACCCAGATCAAACATTTTATTTTAAGATTTGGTAAGCATGTGGGGAAATGGGCCCCCATATGTTGACGGTAGGAGAATCAAAGCAGCAACCTTAGAGGGAGAACCTATTTAATTTTATACCTTTATCCCCTATAACCGGGCAGTTTCACTTTTAGGTATCCACCTAGATTTCTATCCTGGCATAGGTAATCAAACAGGATTATATGAAAATATTTATTAAAAAGTTTGCAATAGCAAAAAAAAAAGGAAACTAATTATTAATTGGAAGAAAAACGGTTAAATAAACTATGACATATCGAGACACCTCGGTGGCTCAGTCGGTTAAGCCTCTGCTTCTTGATTTCAGCTCAGGTCATGATCCCAGGACCATGGGATTGAGCTCCAAGTCGGGCTCCGTGCTGAGCATGGAGCTTGCTTAAGATTCTCTCTCTCTCTCTCTCTCTCTCTCCCCCTCTCTCCATCCCCCTCTTCCTCTCCCTCTCCCTCTGCCCCTCCCCACTGTCTGTCTGTCTCTCTGTCTCGCTCTCTCAAAAAAAAAATTAAACAAACATACAATGGTGTATCAATATTCTGGAATGTTATTAGGTGTTAAAAGGAAAGAGGTTATAGTAAAATATAGTGGGTTGATGTGCTCATCCTCATTCTAAGATCCCTTTTTCTGCTGCAGAGATTGGAAAGCTAAACATGACATCTCCCAGACTCCTTTGCATTTAGGATTCTGGCTACAATTTGGGTTTTGCCAGCTAGATCCACTCACATGAAACTTGAAAGGGAGAAGCATGTCAGATGCCTTCTAAGGCAGAAATGAGGTCACTTGTGGATTTATGCTGGTAAAAGCTCATGGATATATGATGTGTTCTGTAGCAGCATTTCACTGTCTGTTCTTCAGCTTTCTGGGGGCCAAGAAATAATTTTAGAGACAAAAGACCAGACCAGCTTGTGAGTATCAGGAGGCTGCAGTGATAATACCATCAGTGCTGGTGCTTTCTTTTTTCTCTTTTCTTTTCTTTTCTTTTTTCTTTTCCCTGCCTCCCTCCCTGTTGTTCTCTCTCTTCCTTTCTTTTCTTTCTTTCTTTCTTTCTTTCTTTCTTTCTTTCTTTCTTTCAGTATTACTTAATAAGTTTAATGAGTTAGTTGGTGTAAGGAAAATATCCACGTATCCACTGTCACAGTTAAGAAATGGAATTTTGGGGGCACTTGGGTGGCTCAGTTGGTTAAGCACCAAATCTCTATTTTGGCTCAGGTCATGAGCCCCAAGTCGGGCTCTGCACCAAGTGTGGAGCCTGCTTGGGATTCTCTCTCTCTCTCCCCCTCTGCCCCTCTTCCCCATTCGCTCTCACTCTCTCTCTCTCTCTCTCAAAATAATTTTTTCTTAAAAGGAACTTTGCCACCTCAACCGCTCCCCAGTACCCTATCACAGCCTTAGCCTCTCACCCTCCCCCAAAAGTAACCTCTATCCTGTTTTTCTTTTGAAGTATAATTAACATACAGTGTTATATTAGTTTCAGGTGTACAAAAATAGTGACTCAACAATTCTATCCATTACTCAGTGCTCATCAAGATAAGTGTGCTCTTGGGGCATCTGAGTGGCTCAGTTGGTTAAGAATTCAACTCTTGATTTTGGCTCAAGTCATGATTTCATGATTCCTAAGATTGAGCCCCACATCAGGCTCTGTGCTGACATTATGGAACCTGCTTAGGATTCTCTCTCTTCCCCTCTCTAACCCTTCTGCGCATTCTCATGTGCGCTCTCTCTCTCTCTCAAAATAAATAATTAAACTTAAAAAAAAATAAGTGTGCTATTGATCTCATTTATCTGATTCACCCCTCACCCCACCATTTCCCCTCTGGCAGCCACTAGGTTGTTCTCTGTATTTAAGAATCTTTTGGGGGGACACCCAGGTGGTTCAGCTGGTTAAGCTTCGGACTCTTGATTTCAGCCCAGATCATATCTCACAGTTTGTGGGATCAAGCTATCAGTGCAGAGACTGCTTGGGATTCTCTCTCTCCCTCTCTCTCTTCCCTTCCTCCCTAAATTAAATAAATAAACCTTTTTTTAGAAGTATTTTTTTGTTGGTCTCTTTTTTGTTCATTTGTTTTGTTCCTTACATTTTACATATGAGTGAAAGTATATAGTATATGTCTTTCTCTGATGTATTTTGCTTAGCATAATACCCTCTAGCTCCATCCATGTTGTTTTAAATGGCAACATTTAAATGGCACATTCTTTTTTGTGGTTGAGTAATATCCCAATGTATCTTCTCCATCACATCTTCTTTATCCATTCATCTATGGGTAGACACTGGGTTGCTTCCATATCTTGTCTATTATAAATAATGCTGCAATAAATACAAGGGTTTATGTATCTTTTTGAATTATTGTTTTTGTATTCTTTGGGTAAATGCCCAGTAGTAGAATTACTGGGTCATATGGTAATTCTATTTTTAATTTTTTGAGGAACTTTCATGTGATATTCCACAATGGCTGCACCAATTTGCATTCCCACCAGCAGTGCATGAGTGTTCATTTCTTTCCACATTCTCATCAACATTTGTTATTTCTTACGTTTTTCATTCTAGCCATTCTGACAGTTGTAAGGTAATGTCTCATTATGGTTTTTATTTACATTTTCCTAATGATTAGTATGTCTGTTGACCATCTGTATGTCTTCTTTGGAAAAATGTCTGTTCGGGTCCTCTGCCCATTTTTAATTGGGTCATTTTATTTTGGTGTTGAGTTGTATAAGCCCTTTATATATTTTGTATATTAAACCCTTGTCAGATATATCATTTGCAAATATCTTCTCCCATTGAAGAAGTTGCCTTTCAGTTCTGTTGATGGTTTCTTTTGCTGTGCAGAAGACCCTGAATAGCCAAAGCAGTCTTGAGAAAAAAGAATGGGGCTGGAGTTACCACAATCCCATATTTCAAGATATGCTACAAAGCTGTGGCAATCAAGACAGTGTGGTACTGATACAGAAGTAGACACATAGATCAATAGGACAGAATAAAGAGCCCAGAAATAAACCCATGATTATATGATCAATTAATCTACAACAAAGGAGGTAAGAATATACAATGGGGAAAACAAGTGGTTTTCTCTTCAACAAGTGGTGCTGGGAAAACTGGAAAGCTACATGCAAAAGATTGAAACTAGACCACTTTCTTACACCATACACAAAATAAATTCAAAATAGATTATAGACCTAAATATACGACAGGAAACCATAAAACTCCTAGAAGAAAATGTTGCAGTAATTTCTTTGAAATCAGCCATAGAAATATTTTTCTAGATATGTCTCCTCAGGCAAGGGACACAAAAGCAACATTAAACTGAGACCACACCAAAATAAAATGCTTTTGCACAGTGAAGGGTACTATTAACAAAACAAAGTGTTGCCGATGCTTTCTGTTCTTTGGATCTTAACTATTAAAGTCAGAAATGCCAGTTTCTATCCCTTCCCCTGGCATCAGTTTTCCATTATTCTATGAATTACCCTTGAGGCTTAGCCTAGAGCCTTCATCCCCAGCTGTTATGACAATTTTTGACAACATGGTTTTCTGCTTCAAACTCCTTTCTGTTTAACAAGCCTTTTCTGCTCTGAACTATGACTGATACAATTGTAGATCAATATAGAAAGACTTCAAGAAAAAGTATTGAGTGAAAATATGAAATGCAGAGGCGCACCTGGGTGGCTCATTGGTTAAATGTCCGACACTTGATTTCAGCTAAGGTCATGATCTCACAGTTTGTGGGTTCAAACATGTCTCCATGCAGACAGTGTGGAGCCCGTTTGGGATTCTCTCTTCCTCCCTTCTCTCTGCCACTTGCATGCATGTGCTCTCTCTTCTCTCCCAAACTAAATAAATAAACTTAAAAAAAAGAAAATACAGAATGATAATTCAATGTATCATTAATACTTCAAAGGAAGAGTAAATAATACTTCACATTTAAATGGATGCTAATATGTGTACTTAAATTGATGTATTAATTTATGAAATATTATTTTTTTCAAATATGCTTATTGAAATGAAATAAAACTTTGTCCTTAATATGATCTGAGTAGAGGAAAAAAGTGAAATTGGCAATAAAAGACAAGCTCCCAGGGAGTCAGGTCAAGTTAATACTGACTAAAAATAAATCGTATCTGTTGGCTTTGTAGGACTTTCCAGGGTGAGATGATGGCTTGATGACAATAAGCACAAAATCCATGAGAGCACAAAGGATAAAAATCTCCCAAAGGTGTCAGATAATTTTTAAAGGATGGAAGGGGTTTACCAGAAAAAAAAATCAGGGAAAGACATTCTAGACAAGGAGTACATCATTTGGAAAGGCCTGGGATAGCACATTTCAGAAATCTCCAGTAACAGGAGATTGGAGAACAGGTTAAATGCAAGGGCCCAATGGGTGATAAAACAGAAATATATGTAACAGCCAGATCCCAACAGTACATTTTGGCATCATTCCTTTGGACACAATGACTACCTCCATTGAACCAGCCACAGGTCCAGGAACACAGAGATGAAAAAGAGCCCTTGAGAAGCTCATGGTCTAGTAGGATATTCAGATGCATAAATAAAAGTTTTGCATCTTGTGGAAAGCATGAGGACCAGATGTACGCCTGGGGCAATCCGGAGCACCAGCTGGGGGATGTCAGGAAAAGCTTCCAGGTAAAGTAACACCTGAACTGTGTCTTGAATGAAGAATAGGAAGAGTGAGTCAAGGCTTTTATGGATTCACAAGTCATAATACAGAGTTTAGGTTTTATTCTCTGAGGGTGTTGAGGTTAGGGTGGAGTAGGATGTTAATTAAGGAGGAGAAAGAGATACTCCTAGACTAATTCTCCCTATTACTAAAACTTTGTCCTTCCTCTGATTGTGGTTTTGTTTGATTCCTCCTAATTCTCTTTTATCAGTGAGCTAGAAGGAAAATGTGAGGACAATCTCCCATTACCCTGGCTAGTAATTCCTCCCTTGCTGAATCACTTTTTCAGAGATAAATGTGACTTAAAGAGTATAAACATAGGCTTTTAAAACCAGAGATGGTTATTTAATTGGATTCTCACATAATACGTACTCCTATATTTAGTGTAAATAAAATTTTTTTACTCAGCCATGTCAACTGTGACAAATTTTAAGTGAAGATAATTAAATTTTTTGAAGAAACAACATAAGAAAATAAGATAGGATTATTTTATTTCCATAATTAAATGTAATAATTGTAGAGGATACAACATATTGTAATAATAAATAATTGTCTTTTCTGGAATCCTTTAATCACTACAAACTGCAAATCTGAAATGTCCTTGACAAATCATTATGACATGTTTCAAAGATAGCTTCTTCTAGAACTTCCTTTTGCATTAAAATTATGAAAAATGAAAACCAGTATCAAGCCTCATTCACCTCAGTGATGAGCACTTAAGGCACTCAATAAAACATCTGGCACAATGACCAAAAACCCAGTTTGTAATGTCAAGATATAGAAATTGTGCTCCAGTTGCATTATCTGGTGGTTTTTTTTAAAGCATAAATGAAGAATAGGTGCATTCAGTGATGCCTGGTAAGTATTTAAACCAGGTGTCAGGGTTAGGGGTTTGGAACTAATTTGTGACATTGGTCAATTTCTATGGTGTAAATACTGACAACATGGACAATTTAGAACTACGCACATTGTATCACTGAACATGAATTTGGGAAGGGATGAACAATAACACTCTATTATATTTATTTTTAACATACAGATACCATAGATGTAAATAACCTCAAGACCCAAAGTACTAGTAAAATGTAGTAACATAATTAGGACATGATGAGTTTTGGGTATTTAGTACTCTTAATTTTCAACTGCAGTGTGTTTCACAACTGGCTAACATAATTCCTGAAATTTTAACATTAAACTCATACATTGGTACAAGCTAGTTTCAGCACACCACTGCTGCACTTTTAAATATTAAACTTCAAAAAGATTTCACAAGTTTACATAGTTGAAAGAAAGCATAAGATTCCACAGGGAACACTTACATAAAGTTTGCATAAGACTTACATTCCATAGGGAATACTTACATAAAAAAAAGCAAAGGATACAGCACATTGAGAGAATACAGGCAAGCATTGGAAGACCAAAAAATATACAGATGTAAACTCCCACTGTCCTTATTCACACATACATATATATTTTGTCTCCAGATCGAACCACCAAACTCTGTTAACACCAAGATCCAGAGGATCTTGGATTGGGAAACAAACTGGCTCAGAGTCTGCAAGGACAGTTTCTGATTTTAAACCTCATGTAAATCTCACACAAATCCTTTGGCCTTATTTTAGCCAAGAGTCAAAACCACGTACCCAGGCATTTCCAAAGATAAGGATAGACCTTTCCTAATCCAATTGTAAGTTCTACATGAAACCCAATAAGGAAAATTACAAAGGATAGCATTTCAAATATATTCCTACCCAGGATGACTCCAGGACCTTTTCCCTTTTTTAGATGTAGAAGACTCAGGAAATATGAAGAATTCTGTTTTGAAATGCTAATATAAGTTGTCTATTAGACCTTCAAGTAGAAATTTTAGGCATGCAACTGAAGATCCAAGGGGAAGTCAGAACTAAAGTTAATACATTTAGAAATTGTCAGCAAGCAGTTAGTATTGAAAATACTGGACTGGATATGATGATGTAGGGTATGAGTGTAAGTGGAGAAGAGGAGAGATCTGAGGATTGAGTCCTGGGGCACACCAATGTTCAGAGCTGGGGAAAAGCTAGTAGAAGTTCTGGCAGTACAAACTGAGAAAGAATAGCTGATGACATAGAAAGATTGCAAAAAAGTACTTTTTTTTTTTCCTGGAATCCAAGTAAAGAGATATTTCATAAATCAGACAGAGAAGGACAAGTACCATAATATTTCACTTATATGTGGAACCTAAAAAACAAAACAAATCAAAACAGACTCACAAATACAGAGAACAAACTGGTGGTTGCCAGAGGGGAGGGGCGAAGCAGGGAAGGGGTAGAGTTAATATGTGTCACCTGCCTGAGAAGAGAGTGGGGAGAGAAAAACACCAGCTTGTCACACCTGGCTATGGTTTGGTTTGACATCATGTCATTTGAATCCTACTTTATAATAAAGAAAGAATGAGAGAGTAACATCACAAACAATTGAAGGAAGGAGTATTTTTTTCTAGATTGTTTTGGCTGCTTTTGAAAACTTTAGCTGCTTTTACCTATTTTAGGAAATTACAAAAAGTAAATTATTTGCAGAGACTACAAAATCAGCCCCCATACATTTATTTGCACATACACTATAAAGAGACTCATTATAATAAATGCCACACAGTCACTTGCCCTTGAGGACCTCACATTATTTTTGCTACAAGTGAAGACAAACACACGACAAAAAGAGGACATGAGGAGAATGTTATATAAGTAATTGCAACCTAAAAATCATTTAAAACTTCCAACTAATTTTGCACCTAAATTCTACCACATGAGGGTCACAACTTATAGGAGAGGCTGAAGAGTGACTTTAAGCAAGCAAACTTTCCTCTCTAGTCTTCAGTTTTCTTATCTATAAATTGAGAAACTTTTTCTAGCTCACACATCCCTTCTCCACTCCAAGATTATATGATTATGCAAGGTACGCAAACGATTTCATACATAAATAAGAAATGAATGTGTGTTATTTATCTGACATATTCCAGTTTAACATATTCCATAATTTACAGAATTAAAAACAATTTATTTGGTAGATCCATCATATATAACAAAATATGTATTTATCAAAATTCTGATAAATAGGTGTGCCTGGGTGGCTCAGTAGGTTAAATGGCTGACTTCAGCTCAGGTCATGATCTCATGGTTCATGAGTTGAAGCCCCATATTGGACTCTGCCGTCAGCACAAAACCCTCTTCAGATCATCTGTCACTCTCTCTCTCTGCCCCTCCCCTGCTCATGCGTGGGCGCTCTCTCTCAAAAATACATAAACATTTAAAAAAATTCTGAAAAATTAATTAAGGCAAATTCTAAATATAATGGTAAGATAAATCTGAACTAGGCTATTAATAAAATATTTTGGCCCTCATTTCTTTTTTTCCCCTATATTCATTAAATACATAAATATATGAATGGATAGCATTTTAGATATTATAAAATATTAAAGAACTTTAGGTATTTGAATGTAAGAAAATGATTTATATCAACAATCAAAAGTGAAAAAGATTTGAAGCAACGGATAAGAATACCCTACGGCTAGCTGTCTTTATGGTCCGTTCCAAAGTTACTTTTCTTTCAGAGCCCAGTCTTGGATGTAATCCAATCATGATAAGCAGTGACTGGAGTATAAACACCTGGCTTATTCTTTTTAGCGTATCCATCACCCCAGCTTACTATTCCAACAAGGTGCCAGACTTTTCTAGAGTCAGGGTAAGCTAGCAGTCCACCAGGATCATTCTAGAAGAAGATAGGAAGACATGTTTCTTGTCCTGTCAAAGAATTTCCTTTTACTGCTTCTCTGGACTTATCAGAAGTCCCTGGGTACTGAAAAGAGTCCACTTTCTTTTGAGCTTAGAACTGTGGAACTTAGGTTTATTCAAAACCAAGGGTAACTACAAATCACAATATACTGCCTACAGCTGCCATATGTTGGATTGACCAGAATTGAACTTTATAATGAGTTCAGCCTTGACTATGAAGAAAAAGTGACTTGACTGCTTCATCATGAATGAAGCCTGAGAAATGGGTGACGTGTATACATGCTAAACCTCCAGCCACATTTCTGGATAAGGAAGAGACAGCAGCGCATTGTGCAAATGGCCCAGAAAATAGGGCCAAATTTATTTTATCACCATGTAAGTATTATCCTTTGTATGGATTCCTAGACTGCCATGAAGGCAGAGATTTTGTTCAGCAATACATCCCCAGCATGTAGGCTGGTGTCTGATATATAAGTGGGATTAATAAATATCTGTTATGTGGATCAAAATAAGCTACTCTATGGAAATCATTAATACACACAAAAGAAATTTGTACTGATAAACACTTCAATTCAATTAGTACTTTGGGACAAAATGATTTGATAATATGTCTAGACATACCTGACAGGCATCAGCTTTTCCTGATTTAAACACAGCACATAGCATTTTGTTGGTAACCAGACCAGATAATGAATGTGGATGATTGCAAACTTTGTTGTCGATAACCTTCCCAAAGGCTTCTTGAAGTATCGCTGGAAGAGGACCTAAAGGCAACAAATTCTGTGTATCATGGGGATCTTAACCTTGGTTGTAGAGACAAAGAATATCTATAGAATATTCTTTTTTCTTTTTTTGGTTAGTAAGAACCAGGCCAGTCCGAGGGTAGATTTCTCCCTTTCTGGTGTTTATTGTAACTGGCTACCTCACACATAATTCCAATTTTTCCACTTCTTATTCCCAGAGGCATTTTAGGAATTGAAGACAATGCCAAGTTTTTGGTCCCAACACTTGTTTGTTTGTTTGATATATTTAGTGACTGATTAATTGCATGAGAGAGTGGTTGATTGGCTAACTGACTGACTGCTTAAATAATTATTCCCATGAAGCTATTACCCTTTTACAGAAAAACTTACCATTCATAAAGTGTTCCCGTCCGGTAACTACAACACTGGCATTTTCCGGAAGCTTCATTTTGGCTTCAGGAAGACAAATCCTGCGAACCTACTTTGTAAAAGAGAGTTCTTCAGGGGCTCCTGGGTGGCTCAGTTGGTTGAGCAGCCAACTTTGGCCCAGGTCACAATCTCACGGTTCGTGAGTTCAAGCCCCACGTCGGGGTCCATGCTGACAGCTCTGAACCTGGAGCCTGCTTCGGATTCTGTGTCTCCCTCTCTCTCTACCCCTCCCCCACTCATGCTCTGTCTCTCTCTGTCTCAGAAATAAATAAGCATTAAAAAAAATTTTAAAAAAAGAGACTTCTTCAGCAAGCTGTACAAGGACAATATCATTAAAAACCACAGCCCTGCTGTAATTTTCATGAAAAATAATGTTTTGGACTTTCGGTGTCATATATGGTTTATTTACTATAGTTCCAAAGTTGACAGTCCAATCTCCTGAATTACTTTTCCTGGAAAACACAATTTCATTAAAATATATGTAGTTTTTGAGTGACAACAGTGTTCACTAGTGGTCACTATCTTGTAAAGTGTTAGGCTCCCAACCAACACTAGAAAGCACCAAATTTTAATTTTTAAAGATGTCTTTGACATGGAGATGTTACAAATAAAATAGTTCAAAGGACAATTAGAGCTGTCAGCCTTCTGCAAATACTCCTAAGTAGAGTCACCAATGTCTTCTGCTACTAAAGCCCCATCCAGTTCCTGAGTATTCGACTTAAGTGGGAGTCATAGAAGCAGCCTCAATGGATGGGGTCCAGAATCACGTAGTGCCAAACACCCGGATTCCATGAACCTACATCTTTGTCCACAAAAAATTGCCACTTGTTCTCACCCAATTACCCTATTATGTTTACCAAGTCAACGCATCTTGACTTCTAATTTAAATTTTCTGGTCATTTCTCCAGTTCCCCACTGAAACTCTTTCTCAATTTAAGACATAACATACTGTCTAACTATTATCACTTTCCCTCAAAATGTCAGGTGCTTTTTTTTTTTAATTTTAATTTCTAAGAACTTCATATAATGGTGACATTGTTCAATCCTTCTCCCGTTCAATAACCTTCAGTGACTCCACACTCTCAATGTGTTTCTTAAACTCAACTCCCTTAGAATTAATTCAGGCTTCACCTCTTGAGATTTATATTTAAAAGGTCTGGTGTGATGCTTAAAGATCTATACTTTTAACAAGTCCCCTGGGTAGTTCACGATCCATGGACTACTGTTTGAAAATTGCTTCAGAAACACAAATCCTGCAAACATGCTTTGTAAAAGAGATCTTCAGGAAGTAAGCATCTTGTCAATTAAAGACCTGCCCAATCAATATAACAAATGTTCTGAATATATTTTCTAATAATGTTTTCTTTCTTTTGATTTAACTTTATTTTTTATTTTTTAAAATTTACATCCAAATTAGTTAGGATATAGTGAAGCAATGACTTCAGTAGATTCCTTAATGCCCCTTACCCACTTTGCCCATCCCCCCCCCACAAACCCTCCAGCAACCCTCAGTTTGTTCTCCATATTTATGAGTCTCTTCTGTTTTGTCCCCCTCCCGGTTTTTATATTATTTTTGCTTCCCTTCCTTTATGTTCATCTGTTTGTCTCTTAAAGTCCTCATATGAGTGAAGTCGTATGATTTGTGTCTTTCTCTGACTAATTTCACTTAGCATAACACCCTCCAGTTCCATCCACGTAGTTGCAAATGGCAAGATTTCATTCTTTTTGATTGCCGAGTAATACTCCATTGCATATATATACCAACTCTTCTTTATCCATTCATCCATAAGTGGACATTTCGGCTCTTTCCATACGTTGGCTATTGTTGATAGTGCTGCTATAAACATGGGGGTGCATATGTCCCTTCGAAACAGCACACCTGTATCCCATGGATAAATGTCTCATAGTGCAATTGCTGGGTGGTAGGGTAGGTCTATTTTTAGGTTTTTTTTTTTTTAATTTTTTTTTTCAACGTTTATTTATTTTTGGGACAGAGAGAGACAGAGCATGAACGGGGGAGGGGCAGAGAGAGAGGGAGACACAGAATCGGAAACAGGCTCCAGGCTCTGAGCCATCAGCCCAGAGCCTGACGCGGGGCTCGAACCCACGGACCGTGAGATCATGACCTGGCTGAAGTCGGACGCTTAACCGACTGCGCCACCCAGGCGCCCCTATTTTTAGGTTTTTGAGAAACCTCCATACTGTTTTCCAGAGTGGCTGCACAAGCTTGCATTCCCACCAACAATGCAAAAGAGATCCTCTTTCTCTGCATCCTCACCAACATCTGTTGTTGCCTGAGTTGTTAATATTAGCCATTCTGACAGGTGTAAGGTGATATCTCATTGTGGTTTTGATTTGTATTTCCCTGATGATGAGTGATGTTGAGCATTTTTTCATGTGTCTGTTGGCCATCTGGATGTCTTCTTTGGAGAAGTGTCTATTCATGTCTTTCGCCCATTTCTTCACTGGATTATTTGTTTTTTGGGTGTTGAGTTTGATAAGTTCTTTGTAGATTTTGGATACTAACCCTTTATCTGATATGTCATTTGCAAATATCTTCTCCCATTCTGTCAGTTGCCTTTTACTTTTGCTGATTGTTTCCTTCACTGTGCAGAAGCTTTTTATTTTGATGAGGTACCAGTAGTTCATTTTTGCTTTTGTTTCCCTTGCCTCCAGAGATGTGTTGAGTGAGAAATTGCTGTGGGCAAGATCAAAGAGGTTTTGCCTGCTTTCTCCTCGAGGATTTTGATGGCTTCCTGTCTTGCATTCAGGTCTTTCATCTGCTTTGAGCTTATTTTTGTGTATTATGTAACAAAGTGGTCCAGGTTCATTCTTCTGCATATCGCTGTCCAGTTTCCCAGCACCACTTGCTGAAGAGACTGTCTTTATTCCACTGGATATTCTTTCCTGCTTTGTCAAAGATTAGTTCCCCATACATTTGTGGGTCCATTTCTGGGTTCTCTATTCTGTTTCGTTGGTCTGAGTGTTTTTGTGCCAGTACCATACTCTCTTGATGATTACGGCTTTGTAGTATAGCTTGAAGTCTGGGATTGTGATGCCTCCTGCTTTGGTTTTCTTTTTCAAGATTGCTTGGGCTATTCGGGGTCTTTTCTGGTTCCATACAAATTTTAGGATTATTTGTTCTAGCTCTGTGAAGAATTCTGGTGTTACTTTCATAGGGATTGCGTTGAATATGTAGATTGCTTTGGGTAGTATCCACATTTTAACAATATTTGTTCTTCCTATCCAGGAGCATGGAATCTTTTTCCATTTCTTTGTGTCTTCTTCAATTTCTTTCATCAGCTTTCTATAGTTTTCAGTGTATAGATTTTTTACCTCTTTGGTTAGATTTATTCCTAGGTATTTTATGAGTTTTGGTGCAACTATAAATGGGATCAATTCCTTGATTTCTCTTTCTGTTGCTTCATTGTTGGTGTATAGGAGTGCAACCAATTTCTGTGCATTGATTTTATATCCTGCAACTTTTCTGAATTCATGAATAAGTTCTAGCAGTTTTTTGGTAGAATCTTTTGGGTTTTACGTATAGAGTATCATGTCATCTGCAAAGAGTGAAAGGTTGACCTCCTCCTGGCCGATTTGGATGCCTTTTATTTCTTTGTGTTGTCTGATTGCAGAGGCTAAGACTTCCAATACCATGTTGAATAAAAGTGGCAAGAGTGGACATCCCTGTCTTGTTCCTGACCTTAGGGGGAAAGCTCTCAGTTTTTTCCCATTGAGGATGATATTAGTGTTGGGTCGTTCATATATGGCTTTTATGATCTCGAGGTATGCTCCTTCTATCCCTACTTTCTTGAGGGTTTTTATCAAGAAAGGATGCTGTATTTTGTCAAATGCTTTCTCTGCAGCTATTGAGAGGATCATATGGTTCTTGTCCTTTCTTTTATTGATGTGATGAATCACGTTGATTCTTTTGTGGATATTGAACCAGCCCTGCATCCCAGGTATAAATCCCACTTGGTCGTGGTGAATAATTTTTTAATGTATTGTTGGATCTGGTTGGCTAATATCTTGTTGAGGATTTTTGCATCCATGTTCATCAGGGAAATTGGTCTATAGTTCTCCTTTTTAGTGGGGTCTCCATCTGGTTTTGGAATCAAGGTAATGCTGGCCTTATAGCAAGAGTTTGGAATTTTTCCTTCCATTTCTATTTTTTGGAACAGTTTCAAGAGAATAGGTGTTAACTCTTCCTTAAATGTTTGATAGAATTTCCCTGGAAAGTCATCTGGCCCTGGACTCTTGCTTTTTGGCAGATTTTTGATTACTAATTCGATTTCCTTACTGATTATGGGTCTGTTCAAATTTTCTATTTCTTCCTGTTTCAGTTTTGGTAGTGTATCTGTTTCTAGGAATTTGTCCATTTCTTCCAGATTGCCCATTTTGTTGGCATATAATTGCTCATAATATTCTCTTATTACTGTTTTTATTTCTGTTGTGTTGGTTGTGATTTCTCCTCTTTCATTCTTGATTTTAATTATTTGGGTCCTTTCCTTTTTCTTTGATCTAACTGGCTAATTGTTTATCAATTTTGTTAATTCTTTCAAAGAACCAGCTTCTGGTTACATTGATCTGTTCTACTGTTTTTTGTTTTGTTTTGTTTTGTTTTGTTTTGTTTTGTTTTGTTTTTGGTTTCGATAGCATTAATTTCTGCTCTAATCTTTATTATTTCCTGTCTTCTGCTGGTTTTGGGTTTTATTTGCTGTTCTTTTTCCAGCTCCTTAAGGCATAAGGTTAGGTTGTGTATCTGAGATCTTTCTTCCTTCTTTAGGAAGGCCTGGATTGGTATATACTTTCCTCTTATGACCACATTTGCTGCATCCCTGAGGATGTGGGTTGTGGCGCTATCATTTTCATTGGCTTCCATATACTTTTTAATTTCTTCTTTAACTGCTTGGTTAGCCCATTCATTCTTTAGTAGGATGTTCTTCAGTCTCCAAGTATTTGTTACCTTTCCAAATTTTTTCTTGTTGATTTCGAATTTCAGGGCGTTGTGGTCAGAAAATATGCATGGTATGATCTCGATCTTTTTGTACTTGCTGAGGGCTGATTTGTGTCCCAGTATATGGTCTATTCTGGAGAACATTCTATGTGCACTGTAGAAGAATGTATATTATGCTGCTTTAGGATGAAATGTTCTGAATATATCTGTTAAGTCCATCTGGTCCAGTGTGTCATCCAAAGCCATTGTTTCCTTGTTGATTTTTTGATTGGATGATCTGTCCATTGCTGTGAGTGGGGTGTTGAAGTCTCCTACTATTATGGTATTACTATTGATGAGTTTCTTTATGTTTGTGATTAACTGATTTATATATTTGGGTGCTCTCACATTTGGCACATAAATGTTTACAATTGTTAGGTCTTCTTGGTCTATAGACCCCTTGATTATGATATAATGCCCTTCTGCATCTCTTGATACCGTCTTTATTTTAAAGTCTAGATTGTCTGATATAAGTATGGCTACTCTGGCTTTCTTTTGTTGATCATTAGCATGATAGATTAGCATGATTGCCATTATGATGCTTGTAGAGATGGAGTTTCTGGTCCTTTCTAATCTTTTGTTGCTTTTGGTATATATATATATATATATATATATTTTTTTTTTTTTTTTTTTTTTCATCTTTTGTCCCCTCAGAGAGTCCTCCTTAATATTTCTTGCAGGGCTGGTTTAGTGGTCAGAAACTCCTTTAATTTTTGTTTGGGAAACTTTTTATCTCTCCTTCTATTTTGAATGACAGCCTTGCTGGATAAAGAATTCTTGGCTGCATATTTTTCTGATTCAGCACACTGAATATATCCTGCCACTCCTTTCTGGCCTGCCAGTTTTCTATGGATAGGGCTGCTGCAAACCTGATCTGTCTTCCCTTGTAGGTTAGGGACTTTTTTCCCCTTGCTGCTTTCTTGATTCTCTCCTTGCCTGAGTATTTTGTGAATTTGACTATGATATGCCTTGTTGATGGTCAGTTTTATTTTAATCTAATGGGAGTTCTCTGTGCTTCCTGGATTTTTATGTCTGTGTCGTTCCCCAGGTTAGGAAAGTTTTCTGCTATGATTTGCTCACATAACCCTTCTACCCCTATTTCTCTCTCTTCCTCTTCTGGGACCCCTATGATTCTGATGTTGTTCCTTTTTAGTGAGTCACTGATTTCTCTAATTCTTAAATCGTGCTCTTTTGCCTTAATCTCCCTCTTTTTCTCTGCTTCATTATTCTCTATAAATTTGTCCTCTCTATCACTGATTCTCTGTTCTGCCTTGTCCATCCTTGGTGCTGCTGCATCCGTCCATGATTGCAGCTCAGTTATAGCATTTTTAATTTCATTCTGGCTATTTTTTACTTCTTTTATCTCTGCAGAAAGGGATTCTAATCTATTCTAATCTAATCTAGTCTATCAACTCCAGCTAGTATTATTATTATCGCGATTCTAAGTTCTGGTTCAGACATCTTGCTTGTGTCTGTGTTGGTTAAATCCAACACAGTGGATTGTTGCAGTGCTCGTGGGTGCGCATGCGCATGCGCATGCGCATGCGCGGGAGGAGTGAAAAATGGTGCCACTCAGCCACACGGTCTGTTCTCCCGAATCAGCAGTTGTGCCCGATCCTCTGTCTTCAGCTCTTGTCCTCTCCCCGCTTTTCCACGCTCCATGACCAGGCCCCAGGTAATACCTCTCTCCCAAGTGTTGTCTCAGATGCAGCTGTTTTCCCCAGCCCCTTACTTTCGAAGGACTGTGGCTTTGACCGGCTCTGCTCACCAAGCAATGGCTGAATGAGCAATGGCCGAATGTTGACTGCACCCAGGAATGCCTGCTGGATCCTGCTGTTTCCACTGCCCTGAGACTGCAGCCAGGTGCCAGCCCGCCCCCCCAAAAAATCGCGAGACAGTGTAGCCTCAGATTTTCCGGGACCATGGAAAATCGCATCTGACACCAGTCTTCACCCTCAACAACCTTACCCCAGCACCAGCGAATGTGGCTGCCTTCTGGGGTCTGCTGGGACCAGATGACTTCAACAGTCTCTACCAAATGTCCTTCCACCGTGGAACCGCTTTTCCCCGTGTGGCCCGAGAACCTCCCAGACCCCACTCTGTTCCTGGGGATTCACCTTTCCCACCAGAGCACCACCAGGTATCAAGCTGCTGAGTTGCAGCCTTTGCACTCCCCTTGTTTACAGTCTTAGTGAAATTGAAACTCTCTCCTTTCTCCTTTCTCCCTTTTTAGTTTAGTGCCTGCGACTGTTTCCAATTTTCCACTTTATCTCCAGCTGCTTTTGGGGAAGGGTGCTTTTCGCGTATGCTCCCCCCCCCAGTCTCCATCCTCTCTCCTACCACTAGAGGGGTTCCCTACCTTTTGGGGCTTCTTGCTCCCCAAGTTCAGCTCTTCGTGTCACGTACCTGCTGAATTCTGTGGTTCAGGTTGTGCAGATTGTTTTGTTAATCTTCCAATCGGTTTTCTAGGTGTGTAGAATGGTTTAGTGTTGGTCTGGCTGTATTTCATGGATGTGAGACACACAAAAAGCTTCCATGCTGTTCCGCCATCTTGGCTCCTCCCTAATGTTTTCTTTTTTTTAACGTTTATTTATTTTTGAGAGAGAGAGAGAGAGAGTCAGTGGGGGAGGGGCAGAGAGCAAGGGAGACAGAATCCGAAGCAGGCTCCAAGCTCTGACCTGTCAGCACAGAGCCCAACACGGGGCTTGAACTCACAACTGTGAGATCATGACTTGAGCCAAAGTCAGACACTTAATGAGCCACCCAGGTAAACCTCTAATGTTTCTTTTAACAAAGTTTCTCTACTTCAAATTTGCTCTGTTTGCTGTCCACAGAATGCAAATTATGTTATTCTATCTCAACACATCTGAAGAAAGTGGTTTCCCCAACCCAAAATACATATTATTCTTTCCCATCTACCCACTGTATCAATCATATCTTATATCTTTAGATTTCTGGTCAAATCTTACACTTTCATACCTCAGCTGGAATGCTCCTTTCTTCATCAAATTTTCATAGAACTTACTATCTTGTTGTATATGTGACATTTACTGCACGATACTGCCTACTACTTTTAACATATCACATTTAAATATCTTCAGTTAGGTAGTAAACCTCTGGAGGGCAAGAAAAATAAGCACATGATAACTGGAGTCAGACATAGCTGGGCTTACATTCAATTTCTGTTATTTAGGAGCTGTATGAACTTTGCCAAGTTACATCACCATTTCTGAACCCTACTTTCCTCATCTTTAGATAGGTTAAATTATAACTTCCATACAGAACTATTGTTACAATTGAATAAAATGATGTAAATAAAGCACTTAATGTCAGGCCAACGTAGCTTTTTTGGAAAATGTGAATTACTTCCTCTCACTTTTTCCTCTTTGACAAATTTAAATGCCTCTGCTGCTCTTTGGTTATTCAGGTTAATTATAAATTTCACTTGGCTTTGGTGAACATTCATGTATTTAGGTTAATCCCCACAGTTTACCCCAAATCCTACATTTAGTCAGATGTTCACACTTACTCAGCAAAGCAGTGAGCTGCAGATAATAGCCACCTGCTACTGATCAGAGATGCCCCACAGAAGTGCTGGCCTTTCCATTTCATGCTGGCTTGTCATGGCCATGCCCCACCAGGGCATTCTTCCCATTCACAATTTGGTTGCCTGCCATGATACTGTTGGCTGGTCTTCCACAACCTGAAGAAAGGATGTATTTATATAAAAGCAGCCATCTTTGATTATGCTTTACGAGAAATACATCTTAAAACAATACTTGAAACCCTTCAGTGATTGTCCAGAATCTCCTAAGCAATGCTACCTCTTTCCTGGAATGTACTGTGATCACGGTACCTGACTCTATCTTGGCTTGGGTGACTTTTACTTATCCTCTTTTTCACTCTCAATCACCTTCCAATGACTGTTATTTTATCTATTTGTTGTAAGTCTCATGTCTCCAAGTAGATTGCAAAATTCTTGAAGGTAAAGACTTTACTTCTGTATGCCTGCATCTTGCATAGCATATGCAGTGCTGTCTGTAAAGCCCCATGTGGATAATAGATACACCATAAATATCCATTAAGTGAAAGAATGCATGTATGTATCTTGTGGACAACATGATACTCTAAAGAGAATTTATTTAGAAGATACAAAACTATTTTTACTCTATAATAAATGTATTTGGGATAGCCTATTTTATATTTTCTTGTTATCCT
This sequence comes from Lynx rufus, assembly GCF_022079265.1. Classification (NCBI taxonomy): domain Eukaryota; kingdom Metazoa; phylum Chordata; class Mammalia; order Carnivora; family Felidae; genus Lynx; species Lynx rufus. The sequence goes on from NW_025814845.1 coordinate 52,807,731, forward strand.
TTGTTGTCTTTTTTCCCTTCAATCTTTTTTATTTTAACTTACTCAGATATGATATTCTTCATTAATGATTCCATTCTTTGGAAACAGCTCTTATTTCATCCTTTTGGACAACTCTTACAAAAGTTAAAATTCACAGGCCAGTGTTTTTCAAAAAGCAATTTCAGATATATATCTGATATAGCCAATAATTTTGAAAGACTACTATAGATTTCCATATTACATATTTCAAGATACTTTTTAGGAAAGTGATAGGGAAATATTTGTGAATGAGTTAAGTTTGTCATAATTTCTTAACTTACAGTTGTTGGTAAGCATTTCAACATTAGCCTTGCTGATTTCTGAAATTAAAACAAAACATAAAATTAATAAAATATCACCAAGAAATTATCTTCAATCCAAGGACATACGTGCTAACTTTTCTAGCCCAATTACACCCAACATTTAACTATTCAGACTAATTTACATATTAGCTATCAGCCCCTCTACCTCCTACCTGTTATATTTTGACCATATCTCCACATCTCTACTAGCTAGTAAAGGAAAGGGGAAAGGGAAATAAAAAAAAAAGTTCTCAATTTTACAATAGTTGCAGTAAAATATTTAGTGAGATAACAAGCTGACATTCTCACTAAAAAAGGCACTGGGAATTAATTATCTTTGGATTTATTTCCTTATGATAATTCTCATATGAATTACTCCAAGTTATCTATAAAGAAAAAATTTCCAATTAAAATCATATTTCATTGGGCTTATCCTTTTCTTTAGAGTCATCTCATTACCATGACTGAATTATGAAAATTTGAGAATTTAACTTAAATTCAAGTATCTTTTCTATTGGGAAGAGACTTGAGAGACAGAGAGAAGGTGGGGAACTACAAGAGGACCCACTAGCAAGTGTTCACTTTAAATCCCTAGGACACAGAGAGGCAACCTTCTTTCCCAATAGCTACGCACAGAGGAATTGTATTGTTCTTTTGAGAAGCTCTGCCTCAAACTCTGTTCTCATAAGTGGTCCAGTGATAACAGGTATTCTGAGGTAAAGGAGCTGTAACTGGCAGTTGTCAGCCTTGATAGCCTTAAAGGACACTAGGATCACCTGTCGGTCTGGAAGAACCACAAAACTGGGTTCTGGAACCACACATTTATCACCTAACAGGCCTTTTAACAATCCAAATGAGAGTTTCAAGACCTTTTCAGGACCCTCAAGATATTTACAGACTTCATTTTCTGAACTGGGGCAAAATCCTATCATTTTCTTCCCTTGTTTTCTAGGAAATTATTCCAGACAATTGGTTTTTCTTTGATAGTATCATTCCCATTCTTCCACAAGAGCAGTGAAAACTCCCTATCCCCAACTTCCTTCTTATTCTAGCAGTCTCCACAATGAATGATCAACTAAGCCCCAAATCTGTTTCCTGTAATGAGATCCTGACAAGAGTAGAGGGAAGAGAGGAATAATGCTTTGCTTAGAGTCCTTCATCCCATTTTTCAAACATAAACGTGAAACCTTGCAAGCTCACATGCATGCCCATACCTTAGTCCTCCTTTCTATCACTCTTCAAAGATTTTATGCCACTGTCATTTCCAACTCGTTCATAGGATTGCCAAAATGTGAGAAGTATATTTTTCCCCAAAGCAAATTCCTGAAACTCCTTATTAATTTTTTCTAATATTTTTTTCAAACAGTCCAAAAACCTAAGTAATAGAAAATAACGGAAATAAGTGAAATACCTATGAGTCTAAAGGAAGTATGGACTGCATTCCAGGATGCCATGTTGTTTTTCAATATCTGATTAAGATAGCTTCAATTTCAGTCTTCATGCTGTGCCTTTTTGCTGGAGGAAACTTGAATGTCAGTTGTAACTGTACCCTTGAACCATTGGGATCAGGACAAGAAACAACAGAAATGTTCTAGCGTGTTGTTTCTTGATATTTCAAGATGTTAACACATTGAATTTCCCACATTTAATCATCGTATTTCCTTTACATATATATTAAAGAACAATACACAGATATTATCTCAGTATGTATAAAGTGCAAGTGTCCCTAAAAATCTTCTAACTGGTTCAAAGGTATTATTCATGGAAGAAGATTTGAACTACAAACTAGAAATCAGAATAATTCAAACACACATGAGAAACTGAGTACTGGCCAGCAAATGATTGGTGTAAGATTTTATTAAAACAGTAAAAACCATGTTCTTGTACAGATATTTTCTAATTACTTTAGATAAAGAGATAAATGGAAACCAAAATGCAGTACCAGGAAACATTCAAAAGATAACTCCTAGCATATATTCAGGAGTCAGTACTAAGATTCTCCCTATAGTTTCTCATACATCTCTACCCCAACAGAACTGCACAATGAGAAAGCTCAGAAAGATAACTCTAAAACATAGAGAGAATCTCTATTATCTATATATTCATTATATCCTTTTTATTAATTATGAAAGGAGATTAATTCATTTTTGGAGACTTTCAAAATAAATCACATTTAAAAAAAAAATATCCACAACTCTATTTTCAAATAATTATGATCAATAGAAGAGTCTTTGAAAGTTTTTGTTTGTCTATAGGTAAGTAGGTTAGTTGGTTGGTTTTTTGGCAAGCTGAATTTTTTATTTTGGTACTTCAGAATTCCCCCCGAATGGATATTGGCAATTACCAAAATACAAGTACTGTCCCTCTTTATCACTCATCCCCAGTGTTCCATGATACTTCCTCCTTGCATCCCTCCTGTCTACCCCCATACTCAAACCACTTCAAAGACATATTCAGACAAGTATTATCTTAAATTATTCACTTTGCTCCACAGTCATTATAGTGATAGTAATTATTAAAGAGACCAAAAGAAAGTTATTATAGTAAAGATATAGCCAGATGGGAATGGATGGGAGAAGAGGAGGCTAGTATATGAATACCAAAACAATAAGATTGGACTCCGTTTTCCACAGAGTTACAATGATCTTTCATCATAGTAGTCAGTTAGGACTGGCTGCTATCAACAACCTTATAATTCCCCTTCAAGTATGGAGGTTACAGATTTGTACACAACAGTTCTTACTCTGAACAGAAATTTGTTAACTGCAATTATATTTTAATTTATGGAGATTTCTTTCTTTCTTTCTTTCTTTCTTTCTTTCTTTCTTTCTTTCCTTCTTTCCTTTTATTGTTGTTATTTAAAACCACAGTTGATGTGACATATCATCTACCTCCCTTTCCATAAGATCCTGACTGAATTTGTACTTACAGAAGTTTGATGACCTGAGAGTTGATATATTCTTTATATATACTAGAATTTTGAAAAACATCAGACATCTGTCAAGAGAAAAAAACAAAATAGCCATCATGTCTGTTTCAATCAAATTTATTATGAAATTATTAAAAGGAATCTCTGATTTACCTTAGTCTCTATATTTTTGTTCAGATCTGTGCTGGCTTGTGAAGCTCCATTTTCACAACTATCATTGTGTGTAACTCTAGAAATATGAAAATCAACTTGGTAATAGAAAATATTTCCTGTGAAACAAAGAAATACTCAAAGAATTTAAAAATAACAGGTAGACTCAAATCCCTCCATACTTTTGTCTCAAAATTAACATTCGACCCAGATTTTTAAATTATCAGAGGGAGGGAGAAAGGAAGAGGAGGGAAATGAAGGGGAGTGAATATCCACCCATTCTAGAAATAGCAACTACCCAGTATTCATGAAGTGGTCCCCCTCCTTTCTTCATATGATAATAGACACCACTGCCCTGCCAAGCCAGGTATACCCTCAGCATCCACAGCAGAATGGCAATCCAGGCAGCCACTAACGATCCACTTTAGTGTGCACTAGAAATAAAACCTACTTTTTATGTGTAATCTAAATTCTTGATCTAGTGATTACCCAGTTAATCTTTCTAAACACTTCTGACACGGGAAACATTACAAACGTTTCCCTTTTCTTTCTGGATGATCTATACCCTTTTATAACTTTTCTTCTGCCCCATTTCCTATCTGCTTGCTTTCCACTCTTTTAAGTCATTCCTTGAATTCCTGCTGCCATCCTACTTCCCTCCAGCATATATGGTGGAGCATCACAAGGTCTCACATTCCCCATTCCTTCCTGTCCCCAAATGTAAAATGTCTCACCTGATATACTAGGGCCACTGTAATGTTAAAATAGGACAAGCCTAGAGGTAGTTCTTCTACATTATGCATGTACTTTTAAAAATAGAAACTCATATGAAATGGTACTCTGTTTTGGTTAAGCAATTATCCATTCATATATTTTGAGAGCAATTGTACTTTTGATTCACCTTAAAAAGTACTATAGAGTCTCTAAGGAGTGCTAATAATAATAATAGGCTTTGAAACATATATGATCTCTGAGATGAAATAACGCATTATCCCGGGAATCAGAAATATCATTTCAATCTAAAATAAAAATTAGTTTCCTATATTCCAATGGTTTCCTATATTTTTCCTTATAGCAACTGGTATATATGAAAAGCAAATGCTAGGTTCTAGCTAAGAAGTTAGCTAAGGTCATTCTGAAAAAAATAATGCATATGAAGTTAGAGAAACTAGTTTAAGCTCTGCCACCAATGGGCTGTGCTGTACTGGTATATCACTTCAGCTTTCTGGGATTTTTTTCACTAATCACAAAGACTAAATTGCAATAAATAAACTCCAAGATCCTCTTTCATACCACTTCATGATTTTAATCTATGAAGTCTTTCATCAAATAGAAGACTGACCAACTAGAATCTGCTAATTTTGTGTTATATCCAGTATGCTGAACTTGGGTATTTATAGGTAGGCAGATTAATTTGTCAAAAGTCATATATATCATGCCCATATTCAAAGAAACCATGATGTTTAGATACTTGAGTCTAGTTATATTACTGAAAATCAGAGTGATTTGAGGTGAAATTTTTAAAAAAATTTTTTAAGGTTTATTCATTTTTCAGAGGCAGAGACAGAGCGTGAACGGGGAAGGGGCAGAGAGAGAGGGAGAAACAAAATCCAAAACAGGCTCCAGGCTCTGAGTTGTCAGCACAGAGCCCGATGGGGGGCCCCAACCCATGGACAGCAAGATCATGACCTGAGTCAGCTCAGGTCTGACGGACGCTTAACCGACTGAGCTACCCAGGCGCCCCATTGAGGTGTAATTTTTAAGTTTATTTTCCCTTGGTTTTTATTTTTATTATTTTATTTTATTTTATTTTATTTTATTTTATTTTATTTTAGAAAGAGAGAGAGAGCGAGTAGAAGAGAAGGCGGGGTGGGGGGGGGAGAGAGAGAGAGAGAGAGAGAGAGAGAGAGAGAGAGAATCTTAAGCAGGCTCTATGTGCAGCACAGAGCCCAATGTGACCCTGGGATCGTGACCTGAGCCAAAATCAAGTGTTTGACACTCAACCAACTGAGCCACACAGGCATCCCACCCTTGATTATCCTTATGAACTGAATTGTCCCCTTAAAATTTATATGTTGAAGCCCTAACCCCCAATGTGCCTATATTTAGAGATATGGCCTTTAACAAGGTTATTAAGGTTAAATCAGATCATGAATCAGGTCATAGGGTTAAGTCAGATTCTAGTAGCCTTATAAGAAGAGACACCAGAGACTCTTCCTTCTCTCTCTCTTTCTCCACAAACTACCCACCAACTCCATATGCCACAGAAAAAAAAGGCATGTGAGGCAACATTGACCATGCTGGCACTCTGATCTTGGCCTCCAAACTGCAAGAAAATGAATATCTGTTGTTTAAGCCACTCAGTCTCTGGTATTCTGTTATGGCAGCCTGAGCTGAATAATACAATTATTTAGACAACTTGAATGGGAATCTACCCTGTACCTTACACTGTGGCCTATAAAATCATAGTCAGTGTTACAGGCATAGCAATAGTCAGTATTTACATTATAATCTGAGCCCATGCCAAAATTTATAATAAAATCTTTTATTTTAAGATAGAAATAAATGTTATTACCTTTATAAAACATTGCCTTAGATGCATAGATTGCAACACTGTCTATCAGAATAACACTATCAGAATAACTACAGAACTCCTAAAGACACACATGGGCAGGTCCTGCCTCAGTTCCACTGAATCATAAAACATAAGGGAAGGGCCCAAGGAATGGATACTTCTTTAGAAGAGCTCTACATGTGATTCTGAGACAAAGCCAGGGCTTAGCACTGCTAGATAAATAATCTGAAGGACTTTTTAATTGTTTATAAATGTCTGTGTAAGCTTTTGGAAATAGTTTAAATAGTAGTTAAATAAAATAGTTAAGAAAGGGCTGAACCAGAGTCATTTCTAGAATAATGATCATTGTGGAATATTAATTTCTGAGGAAACTCAAGAAGTAGAAACTCAAAATAATGTCTTGAGAAACAATATATTCAACAGACAAGCGAATTTCATACCACTTGAATGAGAGATTAGGTCTCATTCAACTCAAGTTGTTCTTAGTATTAACAAAGACTGTATTGGTTCCTAAGCCAGAATCTGAGAGCAAACCCGTCTTTTAAGCTGACTCTAGGTGACCTTTACAACAGAGTTTGGGTACCCATTTTTACTTCACAAGGAGCCCAGTTCAATTAACTTCAGGTAGTAAAAGTCCATCTAGCCTTATATTTGAAATATTAGGTTGTTCACCATACAGAGAAAGTCAAGGGCAAATTCTCATCCCACACATATCTTGCTTAAGCCAGGATGCCTACAGTTCTCCTGTCTCCTGTTCATGAATGCATTGTTTCTCCAGAAGAAGGGACTTACTAAAATGCAAATTATATTTTGGAAAGATAACTAATTAAGCTACTGGCCTTCTTCACTGGGCTTGATTTGGTAAACTCAGAGCACTTTCCTTAAGGAAATTATATAATGGATGTTATTCTTTAATGAGGAGAATCAAGCAGAGGGCAGAAGAATCCAGACTACAGAGAGTTCAAGGACAGAAATGGCACGCAAGAGACTGTAAGCATACATGACCCTTCTGAAGGACAAGTTTTGAAATTGGAGATCAAGATAGTTAGAGAAAACAAAGGAGAGGCCAGAATGAAGGAAAAATTAGAATTTTCACTGTATTAGGCAAAATGTATCCTACACTGGGTACATATCCTACACTATACAGGGTAATATATTTCAGAGGAATAAAAAAGAAAAACTTATGATAAAGTAAAATAATACACTTAAATATTAAGGTTTCGGTTTATGCTCATCTATGACATTTAAAAGCCTATGATAACAAGTGTTTGACTTTTCTTAATCTTGGTTTTTTGCATGTGAAAAAAGAGATAATAAAACCTACCCTCCTTCACTCAAAGGATTAGTATGAGGATCAAGCAGAATAATGGATATCAAATTTATTTGAAAACATTAAATAGCTACACAGACTTAAGGGTTTATTTTTCTGAAAGGTAAAAATAAGTTGGAAAGCCAAACTTTCTGAGTGTAGTATTAATTTTTTTTAAATAAGATCAAATTTACATAAACATTCAGCCATTCAACCACTTCTACTATCTACTATTAGATGAGCCATTTGTGGATTATCCATTCTTATTTTGCAATTGTATCTTAACAACCAGAATTGAGCCAAGAAGAATAAGGATTTCCAAAATTTTAGGTATATTTACTAAAAGACATAACAGCTCAACTACTGACCTAATACATATGTTCCTTTATTGACAATGCATCTTGGCATCAAAATATTGAGCTTTTCAGTCTTGCCATACTCTCATAGTTGGTAATATGTCAGAGTGGCTCAATGAGGCATTTGATTCAAAAAAATTTTTAACTGGTATTAAATAATAGAGAATGATTATGTTGGAACATAGTTAATAGATGAGAAAACTTCCATTAAGAAATTTAATATTTATATTATTTCTTATCAATTTCTAAAAGTAAAAGGAGATTTAGTAGTAAGGGTGAAAATGGAAAATAGTCAATACTGACGCACTGCCAGAAAATGAACAAGGAAACCAATAGTTACTCCCAAGACTGCTGTCACTCCAAGAAAGATAAGGATCACCATCCATACTGGCCAAGATCTTCTCTGGGAGAATATTCTATGCCTATGAAAAGAAGAAAATAGCTCAAATCAGATGGGCTAGATAGTCTAAATTTGCCTGGCTCTCCTCACCTCATACAACACAATTTATAATTAGGCTCTTATGTTAGTATGAAACATAGAAACCTTAAACATCTCAGAGAAGATAGACTCTAATGTCCATTCCTTTAACAAATCATATTCGATTTGTTAGCTATGTTAGCTTCTAGGGATATAGCAGTGAGCAAGATACACATGGTTTTTGTCCTCAAAAAGAGAAATTAAATTGCTCTTTTTATTGATCTAAAGCAGGTTACAAAACATTAAGTGTGGTCTGATTGTATTTTTGTAAACTATAGTCACATCATGTACATTAATATATATAGACTTAAAAATAAATATATAATATAACCATTTATAAGTTTTAATTAAATGTGAAAGGAAAATCATGAGGTCAACTAGAGTTGTCCCATGTTATGAGATTATGGGTAGATTATTTTCTTTTTTTGTTTACGTTTTCCTAACTATATTTTCTAATCTTTCCATAATAAACATGGATTCTTTGCATCATATAAATTAAGAAACAGGCAAATTTCATCACTAAAACCAATCAATTAGATGAAGAATAATCAGAAAATATGGTGACTTGGCATCACCCTAATAGAGTGATCAAGGTTACAATTAGGTCTTATGGCTACCCTTAGTCTAATCTATATAAAGTTTGACACTAGTTATTTCATATACTTTGAAAGACATGATGTCATGAAATTGCTGATTTGGAGGAAGTACTGTAACACATACACATAATAATCTGATTTCAAATTTCAAAATAGCCCCAGCTCTTTCCTCAATCTTTTGTGTTCATCATCCTAAACAAAACTTGCAAAACAGAGGAGTTTGTAATCAGGGGATATATGTGGCAGATTGGCAGATATTCCTTATGAATATGAGAATCTTTCTGTTTTGATTCCTCTAAGACCAATTTATTTTTCGGTAGAGAAGTTCCTTAAAAAAAATTACCTTATGACACAACTGTGCAACTCCACCCAGTCTTATTTCCTCTCTGCCCTGTTCTCTACTCTTAATCCTGCCTCTTCTTGATACCCCTTTGATGATTTGTTAATGAGTGCTTCCCAAAACTGGGATTATTTGTCAGAGCTCTTCAAAGGAACTCCCTATTTCAGATGCATTGCATGCATGCCTTCATTCTGGAATCCTGCTGCTTAATCTCATCCTCAGAGCAAAAAGGCTATTCAGGTATTATGTTTCTTACACTAGATAAATCACACCTTAACAGGAGTATGCAATTAAGGTAATTGATAATAATATTTACAACCTTATGAATATCTGATAATATGTCTCTTTTAATAACCAGAAAAGTTTACCGTGATATTGAGGTCTCAATTTGTTTTGGATTAGCCAGGTGGAGGTTAGTCTGGTAGCTTCGTCTTTCTGAGACATGCAAATTAGTTTGAGGGACTTAAACATTTATGTAGCCTGAGTGGTGACTCTAAAGTGGCTGAAATGGTTTCTATACAAAGAATCACTATGCTACAGCTTATAAAATATTTTTCTTTGAAGCTTCTTTTAGAAGCTCTGGGAAGTGGTAGAGAATACATACTGTTGACTAGAGCACTGATGCTTTTCTCCCCCTCATTATGGATGTCTTCCTATCATAAACAATTAAGGAGATACTTTTATATCTAAAAGATCACAGTGGTGTATGATGTATTCAACCTTTCCTCCAGAAAATGTGATACTTGGGCTCGAGGAATTGGTCATTATTTTTGAATAATAGCTGAAATTATTAAAATGAAGTTCTAAATATTTTAAAAGTTCCATTCATGAAACAACTTACTTTCTCATTTACCAAATTAATCTTGGCCATTTTTTAAAAAACTTTATTTATTTTTAGAGAGCGAGCAAGAGAGAGAGAGAAACAGGTGGGGTTGGTGGGGAGGAGCAGAGTGATAGGGAGAGAGAATCCCAAGCAGTTTCCACACTGTCAGCACAAAGCCCAAAGCAGGGCTGGAATTCACAAGCCTTGAGACCATGACCTGAGCCGAAATCAAGAGTTGGATTCTTAATCTCCTGAGCCACCTACATGCCCCTTGGCCATTTTTAAAGACAGAAACCTGCCTTCCAGGGTGAACTCATTTAACAAAGAGAATCGGTTAAAAATTAATCTACAATGAATTTAACCAACTGTATGTACATAATTAAACTATAACTGCCTCATTTTTGTATTGAATCTAATTCAAGTTAGGGCTCATCATTATTCTGGTATAATCAACTGTTCACCTTAATCAATTACAATAATAATGTCGATAAAAATAATGGTAACTACACGAGTCACAATTTTAAAACATCAGTCTCACTATAATTTATCCCCACAGTCCATACCAGGAATCATTTCCTAGATTATATTCTAACTACATTCTGATATTGCATTAGCTATTAAACCACAAAGCATAAACATAACTATAGTTTTCATTTATTAGAACTTCATTTACAAACCATTTGAATTAGATGCACCTGAATTCTGTTATACAGTGAACAGCGTGTTAAAAAGCAAGATTCCAGTGCGAAATTCCCCAAATTTTATAAAGATAAACCTTCCCCCCCCCCCAGAGGACTTTAAATCATTAGGGAAAGAGTTGTGAATAAGGAACAGGGAAATTAATGATCAAATGAGTTGAATGATCTCCACCTCTAAATTTCCCCTAAATTCTAGAAAAGCAGAGAGCCTACAGAAGGGAATTCATTTCAAAATCTATGAAGTTCTGAGCCCCTCTGTAGTCTGCCTGCTGCCAATTCAGGACCTAAGTTACAAAGTACATTATTCCAAAAATCCATGATGGAATTTATATTTTTAAATTATTTCCCAGAAAACATTTTCATATTAGAAGATACGATTTCAATTATATTACTAAAGAACAAAAATGGTAGGGTTCTTATAAAAAAAAGTAAGCAAAATTTTGCTAAAACTGGATTCTTTTATTCCAACTTTGTAAAACTTTCCCAGAGACTTTGCAGAGCCTTTAAACCTCAAAAACAGTAGCATGTTTTTTAGCAGTGTCTAGAAATAAAAATCTAACTTATAGAAAGCAACCAGTTTTTAAAAAGCTAGAAGATACTCTAGCAACTTGCTAGGGTTTGTAACTTACCTCCCAGATAAAATCCCATTTACCTGTACATAATATTCTGATTGTTGTGGTGGTGTCAGGGACAATGGTGGTGGTGATGATGATGGTGACAACGATGATAGTGATAACTAAAATGACTTCTTAGAGTAGCTTTTAAGGTGATCAATGTTTCACAGGCTTATGTGCTACATTCAGTGTTGATTGGTTTGTTTTTATGGGCTGTGTGAAATGTACAGAACAAATATGATGAAACTTGTCTGACTAGTACTAATGACTACCATTTTTCTATGGTTTCAAGAGAGGAGTCATCCAGGGAATCACAAACTTCCTTGACTTGACTATTTAGAAAAAAATAACAGCCTAGTCTTAGATTGGTCACCTAGAAGGTACAGCCAAGAAACAGGTTTGTGGTAAAGAGGGATAATCCTAAATCTGTGTTTGACCGATCCATTATACTGGCTTCTTCTTCCACAGTTTGACATCGGCTATAACGAGGCAGAAGTTTCTGTCAAATGATTTTTCACAAGGTATCCATTTTAATATAACTAGTATTGCCATCATTCTGATGTAAATGAATTGTATTCATTATGGTTTACATTTAAATTTCCCTAATTGCCAGTGAGAATGATTCTCATTCTCATTCTGGGCTTCCTCTTCTGAGAATTCTATTCATATATCTAGCTTACTTTTTCTATTGGGTTATTTATCTTGTTTTTGTTTTTTTATGGATATGTGTGAGTTCTCTCTGTATACCGGATATTGCAATTCTGCATGTAAGGAGCTTGGAGGTTGCCATTCCATCCTAATAATAAGTATAAAGCTTAACAGACTTTGAAATCAGCAACTCATTTTGGATCCATAATAGAGAGGAGGACACAGAGCAAACAACTGCCCCAAATATTGGAAAGATAGAGAATACAGTGAGTCTTGACTTAACGGAGTCAAGACTCAAGAGCAGAAAACATCATGGGAACCAGGGCTGGGATAGGAAAACCTGAACTGTAACTGACAGCTGGAGTTGTTGGAGATTTGGTATGGATAACTCTGAGAGTTAAAAACGACAGAGGGGTCCAGTTACAGAGGGACCCCCACAGTATTGTTAAATTTACTTCCAGAAATTCAAACAGATTCCCACAATACATATTAAAGAAAAAAATCCCTTTGGGCTTCTGGCAGGGAGAGGGAAAACAAATATTCTTAAAAGGCCTGACAGTGGGGACAACTAGTTAATCAAAACCTAACCTGTTGGGGTATTAGCAGAACCTAACTGACCTGGGAAAGGGAAATACCCAACCTCAGACCATTCTGCCTTCCTGGGAACACGGGGAAAAAAAAACTGAGAAAACACTTGTGAAGTTCATAGGACAGAAGCATAGGCACACTAAAAGATTACACTTAATCTTCAGTCTATAGAACACTTTTCTTCTCCCTACACCTTACCACCACATCACTAAAGTTCTGTTTATAGTAGCTCATTTACCTGGTATATCATGTCCAGTTATCAGGGAAAATTTACAGGACATACCAAAAGGAAAAAACAAAACAAAACAAAACAGAAAAACCCTCAATATGAAGAGACAGAATAAGCATCAGAACCAGACATGGCAGGATGTTGGAATTATTATACCAGGAATTTAAAACAACTATGATTAATAGCTATGGTTAAAGCTGATAGCTTTAATGGATAAAGTAGAGGGCATGCAAGAAAAGATGGGAAATGTAAGCAGAGATGGAAATACTACAAAAAAAAAAAAAGAAATGTTAGAGATAAAACAAAACCAAACACTAAAATAGAAATGCATAATGCCTTTGAAGGGACATAACAATCCTTAATGTATATGCCTAACTATAGTGTCAAACTACGTGAAGCAAAAAGCAATAGAACTCCAAGGAGAGATAGATGAATCCATCACCATAGTCTGACACATATACAGAAACACATCTATATCAGAAATGGACAGATCCAGCAGCCAGAAAATCAGGAACAGCACAGTTGATCTTAACACCATCAATCAACTGGATATAATTGACACCTATAGACTACTTCATCCAACGATAGAATACATATTCTTCTCAAGAGCACATGGAATATTCATCAAGGGAGACCACATTCTGAACCACAAAACACACCCTGACAAATTCAAAAGAATAGAAATCATACAATGTCAGCTCTTAGACCATAATGGAATTAAACTAGAAATAGTAATAATAGAAAGGTAACTGGAAATCCCATAATGAGGAGGTTAAATAACATACTTCTAAATAACATTGGTCAAAGAGAACTCTCAAAAGAAATTTTGAAATATTTTGGAACTAAATGAAAACAAAACCACAACATGTCAAAACTCATGTGAAGCAGTGCTTAGAAAAAAATGTATAGCATTAAACTCATATACAGTTGGCCCTTGAACAAAAAGGGGCTTAGGGATGCTGATCCCACACCACCCCATGCAGTCAAAAATCTGCATATAACTTGACTCCCCCAAAATTTAACTACTAATAGCCTACTGTTGACTGGAAGCCTTACCAATAACATAAACAGTTAACACATATTTTGTATTTGTATTACATATCTTATTCTTACAATAAAGTAAGCTAGAGAAAAGAAAATATTATTTAGAAAATTTTAAGTAAGAGAAAATACACTTACAGTACCATAAAAAATCTGTAAGTGAACCTGTGCAGTTCTAACCTGTGTTGTTCAAGGATCAACTGTATTTGATTTACTTCGTCCTATTGTAAATGGTATTATTCTGTAAATTTCGTGTTATACTTTTTGCTGGCATATAGAAATACAATTGATTTTTGTATATTGAACTTCTTTCCAGAAAACTGACATTTATTTTTTCTAATTTGAACTTTCTTTTGAATATTTACCATACACCTATATCATCAAGTCATCTGCAAATAAGAATAGAATTACTACTTCTTTTTCATTGCTTATATTTTTTATTTTGTTTTGGTTCATTGGTTGACTCATTGTTTTATCCTTATGTCATAGAACTCTAGTACATTGTTGAAAAAAATGATAATAGCAGGCATCCTTCCTTTGTTCTCAGCTTCAGGGAGAGGCTTTCAGTGTTTCTGCCGGAGACCAGCTCCAGCAACCAGGGGTTCCCGAAGGAAGAACAGTGTCGGTGAAAATAAAACAAAACTAAAATTAAAAAAAAACTAAAAATAAAAAACTAAAATAAAAATGGACACAGACAACAGCAGTGTGCTGAACTGGCTGATTTATTGTAGCAAACGTGGCATTATATTTGCTAGTGATTTCCTTGTAGCATACGTCATCTACGTTTTTCTAACATTACCTAATTTTAAAAACGTTCCTATGTGTAATCAACCTTTAAGAAATAACATGGCGATTTTCCCGTAATGTTCCCACATACCCTTTGATTATTGATTAATTTCTTACATTATCCCATTATGCATCTGCGTTTATCTATAATTATCTATAGTCTATGAAGCATTTGCTTTGCTGTTCGCATGAAACACCTCAAGTGGAACAGTTACAGGGACATGACCTCCTAACCACTTGAAGCCAGAAGAACAATGTGTTTGCCTCAGTCCGAGGTGCCAGAAAGGGGCTGAAAAGGCCTTAGAAACCCATGCCTCATACATTCTCAGAGACACAACGCACCTAGGAACCAATGAACCATTCTGTACCTTAACCGACTAGGTTCAGTCATCATCTGGAATGCCTCCGGGGGGCCAGGTGGGGCTATGGGTTGAAGTCACCTGTGCCCAGAGATACACTCCTTAGTTGCCAGAGTGAGGCTTTCAAATCCTTATGTCTCTCCTTTACAGGCCCTCTTTGCTGGCAAATGCATGAGGCTATCCTTCCTGTAAGTAGAGGAGTCTCCATAGGGGATGGCAAGGGCTAAACGTAAGGCCGCACAATTTCTTGCGGAACCTTACTTTCTTCCCTAATGGTTCTTTTCCCAGAGGGCCTGTCAAGGGCAATTCCCCAACAGACAATACCCCAGGTTGTTTTAAGGCCGAATTACCTAAAAGCGGGAGTGCAAGAAGCTTCCGTGTCTGTGGGCCGCCTTGCAGTCACCAGTCCGTCCACAGCCCGGGCTTTGCCACTAAGGCTGGGATAGCTCGGCTTCCAGCATCTCCCCCTTTTTATTTTTTAATTTAATGGCATGAAGTTCCATTGCCAGCCCCTGGATACTACCCCTCAACAGTCTGACGATGACTGGAAGCAGAAGAAGAAGAATTATCAATCCTCCAATCAAAGCCACTTTAATCATAGTGGTAAAAAAGCTTTTATGAGAGACATAAGAGGATAAATTTTGAAAAAATGTGTTTGATATTTGTGAGGCAGA
The DNA here is from genome assembly GCF_022079265.1 of Lynx rufus. Lineage (NCBI taxonomy): Eukaryota > Metazoa > Chordata > Mammalia > Carnivora > Felidae > Lynx > Lynx rufus. The sequence continues at coordinate 52,823,244 of NW_025814845.1, forward strand.
AAACTCAGCCTCAGCTTGACTAATCTCACGAATATCTTTATGTAAAGAATTTAAATCAAAATTTAAATCTGAGTGATTCCAGATACCTAGGGTATGATTTTTAACTCTCTCCCAAGAATACAAAGATTCGTTAACTTTTAGGGGCATTACACAAATCCAATGAAAATCAATATGACATCTCAAGGCAAGGCGAACCTTAAAAGAGGTCTGTTCCTGACCAATCATGGGAATAGCTTCTTCTAAAGCATTAACCTTAGAGGTTAGTTTTCTATCTATAATTTCTTGTGTAGGTAAAGCCATGGATACATTTTTTGATAATTGATCAGTAAAAGTTGCTGTGTGAATTTCTTGAGATAAGGCTATAGCAGAAAGCGAAAGGGAAGTTGCTAAAGCTATAAATGCTGTAATTCCAAGAATAAGAGGAGCAACAAAGCGACGACCACGAACAAGAAGTGCATTTACATCCTGCAAAGCTTGCAAACCATAACTATCAAACCATGTAGTATTTAGAGTGACAGGAACCATTAAATATGGGGGTCGCTGAACAATCATCAGTGTTTTTACATTTGTTAAAGGGGAAACACAATTTGTAAGATTACAGCAGGTACAAGATACATGATATTTGTCAGCATACTCAGAGATATTTAAGGAATTATAATCTCCGGAAATTAAAAATGCATATGGAGACTGTAAGCAAGCCTGTACCTGATATCTGCTCTGATTTTCCGGCCTGCGCAGTGTTAACCAGTTTTGTGGCAGCAATCACACGCCATATTTCAGATTGAAAATATCCTGCCTTTTTTTGTAGAAATAGTCAAGATGCTTGGTACCCATCCATTAATATGCCATCTATTAATTGGCATGCGGCGAGGGATATATTCATTTTTCCAAGAGTATCTAACATTAGTTGATTCCAAGAAAAGCCTATAATCTACAGAAGAATCTGCACAACTTCTATCAATTACAGTTAAATATGTTCCAGGAATAACAATATGAATCTCCTTTTTATAAGCACAATATCTCCATTTGGGGAAGCCTATTTTAGGGTTAACAAAGGCCCATTCCTCATTAGTGTCATCCTTCTCTGGAGGAGATGCTGCACAAACAGGGAGGGCTTTCGGATAATCTTTAGGAGTAAACATTTTAGGAGAAGAGTCTCCAGGTAAAAGCAAAATTAGAGACCATAGGAGTCTTTTGTGTGCAACTGCATAATTAGGAGAATCTGTCAACAACCCCTTATAAGATGTTGGAGCACAACCATTAATGGAGGGAGCCTCGTCCTTTATAGTATTGGGGATAACAAAGCAGATAGGAACAGAACTTGAAACTCCATAAAAGGAGAAGTTTTTAGGATTAACAGCCTGTCCCAATTGAATAGGAGACTGAGTTCCTCCCATCAAAGAAGGAATGTTAGTATAAAGTGGAATAATCTCATTCTCCCAAGTTACCCATTGAAAGGAAGGAGGGTTAGGTAAATAAGCCCAATAAGAAGTACCCGGTTTGTCACATTTTGCCTGACAAGCTAAAATGGCAAGTATAGCAACAAAAAGAGTAAAAGCAGAGGGTTGAAGTCCTTGGTTGAGAACCAGTCTCTCAGCTTCATTCGTCAGTTTCTTTATTTGGCCCCATGCTGGTGGACTGCTGTCTTGAGTCGCTTGGGTCAGTCTGTGCCGTGGCATCGGGGTTGGTCTCAGCGGTTGCCAGTTGTCTTGAAGGTGAAGTTCTCTCATGCGATATGTCAGTGGTCCTCCTCGGCTCTCCTCCGATAGACATCTCTTGCGTTGAGTCGATGTGTGGAAAGATGGAGGAGGTGGTGGCGGGTTGAACATGTCTAATGAGTCTGTCCGGAATCCACAAAGGAGAATCTGAATCCTGTGGGAAAACACAAGCATATCCTCTCCCACAAGTTAGTAAAACATCAGGCCCTTTCCACGTTCCTGTAAGAAGATCCTTCCATTTTACCAATGGTTTAGGAGCATCAAGATCAGGGTTCCAGTGACACTGCGTGGCAGAAATGCCCGCAGTATCCACATTAAAATTATTAATAACAAACATGGCATGGCTCAAAATATGATGAGGGGAGCTATACTTAAGCTCTCCTTCTTGCAGTTTGGTAGTTTGATGTTTTAAAGTCTGATGGGCTCTTTCTACAATAGCTTGTCCCTGAGGATTATAAGGAATTCCTGTAGTATGTTTAATGTTGAAGGTGTTGGAGAATTGCTTAAAAGCTTTTGAAGTATAAGTAGGTGCATTATCAGTTTTTAAATGAAGTGGCATACCTAAATAAGAAAAACAATAGAACAGGTGCTGAATGACATCTTTGTGGGCTTCTCCAATTCTGGCTGAGGCTAGAGTTAATGGGAGTAAGTATCTGTAGTAACATGTACATAGGAAAGTTTCCCAAAGCTGGAAATGTGAGTTACATCCATCTGCCATGAATCATTAGGTCGTAGGCCTCAGGGATTAACTCCCACAGATTGTGCACTGACATGCATAGGACAAGTAGGACAATCTCTTACTATCTGTCTAGCAGCTTCTCTGGTAATCTGAAATTGATATCGTAAGGCAGCAGCATTTTGATGATGAATTTTATGAGCTCTCTGAGCATCCTCTATTGCTGTCCCCAGAATAAACTTTGTGTACTTATCAGCCAATACATTTCCCTCATGTAAGGGCCCTGTCAAATTACTGTGAGCCCTGATGTGACCTATGTAAAAAGGATCTCTTCTTTCATGAATCAAATTTTGTAATTCCAATAAGTATCTAGAAATAGTAGTTTTATTAATAGCTATTGTAGCAGTTTCTATATGGGGAAAGAGCTTAACCACATATTGAGAATCTGTATAAAGATTAAAACTTTGTTCAGTTAGTGTGGAAAAAACAAACAGGATTGCCATTATTTCTACCTTTTGACCTGAAGTTTCCTGAGTCTCTTGTATGTGTGGGTGATAGTCAATAATAGCCACAGCTTTTCCATTGGATGAACCATCAGTAAATACCAGAGATGCATTAGGAATAGGAGATGATTTACATTTCTCTAGAAATATAACAGGAGGAAGGAATATAGGATTTTTTGGCAAATGAAACAGTATTTCGCCTCTAAAATCACTCAGAGCTATTTGCCAATTTTCATTGGATTCTATTAAATCTTGTAATTGGTTTTTGTTATAAGGAATAATATTATGAACATCCCTACCAAAGATCTCCATGCTTCTTCTTCTGTCCTTAGTTATTAAGCTGGCAGTCAAATCAATGTATGCTGTTAATATTTTCTTTCCAGTAGCTGGCATATGTAACCATTCAAGTGACCCCTCCTGCCATAGGCAGCCTGTTGGAGTATATATTGTGGCCACAATTATTAGAGACCAAGGTAAATTATAGTTGATTCACCTTAAAATCTACTTATTAATGGCTTATTCTACCATATTCAAGGCTTCGGAGGCCTCAGGAGTTAAAGTTCTTTTAAAGGATTAGAGTCTCGGGGCGCCTGGGTGGCGCAGTCGGTTAAGCGTCCGACTTCAGCCAGGTCACGATCTCGCGGTCCGGGAGTTCGAGCCCCGCGTCAGGCTCTGAGCTGATGGCTCAGAGCCTGGAGCCTGTTTCCGATTCTGTGTCTCCCTCTCTCTCTGCCCCTCCCCCGTTCATGCTCTGTCTCTCTCTGTCCCAAAAATAAAATAAACGTTGAAAAAAAAAAATTTAAAGGATTAGAGTCTCCCTGTAATAAATCAAATAATGGTTTTAAATCGGCAGTGGGAATCTTAAAAAATGGCCTAATCCAATTAATATCTCCTAATTGTTTTTGGAAATCATTTAAAGTTTGTAAATTGTCCTTTCTAAGTTGCAAAGATTGAGGTGAAACTGTATGTGTGTTTAATATCCGTCCCAAGTATGTATGGATTTTTTCTGGTGCCACCTTTAACCCATGAGACGACAGGGTGGAGGTGGTTTTAATGAACACTTCTTGTAAAAGTGTCTGGTCCAGATGAGCGATTAATATGTCATCCATATAACGGACCAAATAAAGGTCAGGATAAAGGTCTCTTATTTCTGTTAAAGCTTGATCAACGTATTTTTGACATAAGGTAGGACTATTTTTCATACCCTGTGGCAACACCCTCCATTGATATCTTTGATAAGGCTGCTTAAGATTATCTGATGGCAGACTGAAAGCAAAGTGCTTGCTTAAAGGAATGGTGGACTTAAAGGACTTAAGGACTTAAAGGAATGGTGAAGAAAACAATCCTGCAGATCAATAACAATTATGTTATGAGTGGAGGGTACTGCCACAGGAGAAGGGTTGCCTGGTTGAAGAGAACCCATATCCTCCATAGTAGCATTTACTGCCCTTAAGTCTTGTAATAATCTCCATTTTCCTGATTTTTTTTTTTAATGACAAAAATAGGTGTGTTCCATGGACTATTGGAGGGTTCTATATGCCCTGCTTCTAACTGTTGCTGTATTAACTCTTTTGCTGCCTGTAACTTTTCTAAAGGTAGAGACCATTGTTCCACCCAAACTAGATTGTCATTTATCCAATTAATGGGATCAGCAGCTCTTTCAGCAATGGCCTCCATTAAAAATTTTGATATCCAAGTCCCTGTCTTTTAACATTAGATATTGTCTGTATAGGTTCTTTAATGTCCTGATTGTGTTTTCCCAGTCCTTTATCTGGATCAAAATGCATCTGTAGCATCTGTGCAAGCACCTTGTCATCTGGACTATATAGCAGCATCCCCATGTGGGATAATATGTCCCGTCCCCATAGCATTATAGGGATAGTGGGAATTACATAAAGACAAAAAACTCCAGATTGACCCTCCTCGTTAGCCCATGGCAAAATTTGTGTGCTTTTAGCAATAGAAGGAGCTCTTCCTATACCTATAAGTCCTACAGGAGCAGCTTTAGTGGGCCACTCAGAAGGCCAATCATTTCCTGCAATACAAGACACATCTGCGCCTGTATCGAGCAAACCTGTAATTTTTTCCCCTTGAATTAATAATTCCTTAAGAGGTCGCAAAGCTGTGACCTCTTGGATCCAAAAAACCAAATCACTAGACCCAAATCACTTTGGACCTCTATCTTGTTGAGAGACTACTTTTCCTGTCTCATGGTAAGGCAATAATAATAATTGTGCTATTCTTTGTCCTTTCTCTATTTGAACAGTTCTTGTTGGAGGAGAAACGAGTACCTGGAGTTCTCCAGTGTAATCTGAATCAATCACTCCTGGAATAATTGACAGCCCTTGTAAGGCCATAGAGCTTTGACCCCAAATGATTCCCACTATGCCTTTGGGCAAAGGTCCTTTTACTCCGGTGAGTATAGGGGTAACAGCCACATCTGGTGTTAATATTGTTGAGGTAGAGGAACGTAGGTCCAATCCTGCGCTCCCTGGAGTGACTTTGAAGAGTTCTAAGACGGGACAAAAGGAATGAACGGGTTCAGGGAAGATACCCCCACTTATTGTCTGGGCCTGGGGCAGGCCCCTCTGCCCGTTTCCCGAATTCCCTTGATTAAAATCTAACTCTTTGTTAGGGTTCAGAGGAGTGCCATCCTTATGAAACATGGACCTACAATATTTGGCCCAGTGAAATCCCTTCTGGCAGCAAAGGCAAAGTGCCTGAGGAAGGCGAGTATTTACATTTTGTCCGGACACTTGAGAAACAAATCTATTCTGGGGACATTGCCGACTAAAATGCCCTGGTTGCTTACATGTAAAGCAATTTACATTAAGACCCTTTAAAGGTTGTTTACCATTTTTATTAGACAATCCTTGCATGAATTGAGAATAAGTTTCTCCTTTCAGGGCTGAAGCAATAGCTACTCCCTGTATAAAAGCAGGACTGACATCTGCACATTGTTTGACATAATTGGTTAAAGAGCCAGTTTTTCGTATAGACCGCAGCAAAGACTGACAAGTAGTATTGGAATTTTCTTTTTTTTTTTATATATGAAATTTATTGACAAATTGGTTACCATACAACACCCAGTGCTCATCCCAAAAGGTGCCCTCCTCAATACCCATCACCCACCCTCCCCTCCCTCCCACCCCCCATCAACCCTCAGTTTGTAGTATTGGAATTTTCAAATGCAAGCTGCTTTACCAAAATGTTGGCTGCTTCCTCATCTGTTATAACTCTTTTTACTGCCACCATTAGGTGAGAGACAAAATCCTCAAAAGGCTCCTCTGCCCTTTGTTTAACATTCCCTAATGCTGTTGCTTTTTCAGTGGTGACTGGCAAGGCCTTCCAAGCATTGACTGCACAGGAATTTACTTATGCAAGAACATCCTTGTCTAAATACATCTGACACCAGGCAGTATTATACTCTCCTCTCCCTAGCAACATGTCTAAAGTCATAGGTGCATCCTTGGACTTCCTTTTTATAGAAACCTGCCTCTTAGCCAATTCCTCATATTCTGCCCTCCATAACAAGTAATTACCTCCAGACAAACAGGCCTTGGCCACTTGCATCCAATCATAAGGTGCCATCCATCGGTTAGACAGTGTATCCAAAAGAGTTAATGTATAAGGAGCAAGAGGACCATAGTCCTGACATGCAGCCTTTAATTCCTTGAGTATTTTATATGGCAGAGGTTCCCAAGAGATCTCCTCATCAAATTCGCCTCCACACATGACAGGAAAACATTGAGCAAATTCAATATCCCCTGCCTGTTCTGCCTGTCTTAGCGCAGCCAAAAAGCCTGAAGTTCTATGGACCTTCTGTCATGCCAAGGTCATTGGAAGAGGGGGACGAGGTGGCAAACGTCTAAACAATTTATCACAATGTAAAGGACTAGGGGGAGCCTGAAAAGGTGTAGGAGGCTCTTTATTATTTAGTGGAGCTGCACAAACCCCTATAGGGCTTCCCTCATCATGATATTTGGCTGCAGCATCCTCCAAATCTTGTTCCTCCTCAGGTGTAAGCTTATCGTCATCAGGCAGGGCCGAAGCCAGCATTGCCTGAGACTTAGCAGGAGAAAGCAAAGGAGTACCTTCCCCTAAAGAAAAATTCTCCCATTGGGGGAGTTTTTCAACCTCTTGCCGAGGTTCTAAAACATCTTTAATTAAATTCCAAAGAGCAAAGGCATCTACAGTTACCTTTTCTGGTCCATGGAGAGTATAATACTCCCTAAGCTGATCTCCTACTCTATTCCATGTCTGTAAGTTTACTGTATCTTCTTCAGGAAACCATGGACAGCATTCCTGAATAAAATGTAAAAATTTAGCCAACTGGCTATTAGTAACTTTAATTTTTCTTTTTCCAAGCATATGCAGTAATACTTCAATAGTCTTCTTTCTTTAGACTTAATATGGCCCATAACTTCTCAAATTTTTGTTCTGACTATCCACCCTTCACTTACCTGTCTACGTCTGCAGGGGTCTGCAGCACCCCAGGTGGAGTCCTAGCCCTCCCGAGTGCTCCTATCTGATTACCTTTGGGTCCTGTTTGGGGGCCATTTGCTGGAGATGAGCTCCAGCAACCAGGGGTTCCCGAAGGAAGAACAGTGTCGGTGAAAATAAAACAAAACTAAAATTAAAAAAACTAAAAATAAAAAACTAAAATAAAAACCTAAAACTAAAATAAAAATGGACACAGACAACAGCAGTGTGCTGAACTGGCTGATTTATTGTAGCAAACGTGGCATTATATTTGCTAGTGATTTCCTTGTAGCATACGTCATCTACGCTTTTCTAACATTACCTAATTTTAAAAACGTTCCTATGTGTAATCAACCTTTAAGAAATAACATGGCGATTTTCCCGTAATGTTCCCACATACCCTTTGATTATTGATTAATTTCTTACATTATCCCATTATGCATCTGCATTTATCTATAATTATCTGTAGTCTATGAAGCATTTGCTTTGCTGTTCGCATGAAACACCTCAAGTGGAACAGTTACAGGGACATGACCTCCTAACCACTTGAAGCCAGAAGAACAATGTGTTTGCCTCGGTCTGAGGTGCCAGAAAGGGGCTGAAAAAGCCCTAGAAACCCATGCCTCATACATTCTCAGAGACACAATGCACCTAGGAACTAATGAACCATTCTGTACCTTAACCGACTAGGTTCAGTCATCATCTGGAATGCCTCCGGGGGGCCAGGTGGGGCTATGGGTTGAAGTCACCTGTGCCCAGAGATACACTCCTTAGTTGCCAGAGTGAGGCTTTCAAATCCTTATGTCTCTCCTTTACAGGCCCTCTTTGCTAGCAAATGCATGAGGCTATCCTTCCTGTAAGTAGAGGAGTCTCCATAGGGGATGGCAAGGGCTAAACATAAGGCTATACAATTTCTTGCGGAACCTTATTTTCTTTCCTAATGCTTCTTTTCCCAGGGGGCCATTCCCCAACAGACAATACCCCAGGTAGTTTTAAGGCCAAATTACTAAAAGCGGGAGTACAAGAAGCTTCACTGTCGGTGGGCCGCCTTGCAGTCACCAGTCTGTCCACAGCCCGGGCCCTGCCACTCAGGCTGGGATAGCTCAGCTTCCAGCATGTTTCACCATTCAGTAGGATGTTTGCTCTCACTATATCAGATTAAGGAAGTTATCTTCTGTTTTTAGTTTGAGATGTTTTATATTAAAGGAATTTCAAATTTGATCAAATGTGTTTTTTTGCATAATTGAGATAATGATACTTCTTTTCTACCTGTGTTTGATCAATGTTGTAAGTCACATTGACTGATATTTACATGTTAAACCGACTTCGTATTTCTGGAATAACTTCAACTTGATTGCAATTTATTATACATTTTAGGTATCACTGGGTTTCATACACTATTTTGTTCAGGATTTTTGCATTCATGCTTCAGAGAGAGAATGGCACAATTTTCCTATCTTTTAATGTCATTGTTAAGTTTGTAATCAAAGTTATGTTGGCCTTATAAAACAAGTTGGGAAATATCTATTTTATTGCAAATAAATTTAAAAATTTATATGAAGTAAACAAATTCCTACAAAAGAAACTTAGGGTGTCAAAACTGACATAATCACCACTATAAGAATTGTTACCTGCCCTTTGAAGTATATCACATTTTGGACTTTGCATAATCTTGAAATAAACTTTCCGTTTTACCAACTCACTGAGATTCAGTAATTTATCTCTTGAAACAGCTAATAGAAATATCATCTATAACAAATATAAATGCTGTATAATATTTACTGTCAATTTATATTTTTAAAACAAAACTTAAACATTTGAAAGTATTTATATTAGATATAACTCTTTTCACATGCATCTCTTCTTGCTTTTGATTTGCTTCTAGTATTAGAAATAGAAACTGTGGTTCTCCACCACTGGACAGTGTTGCTGCTGAAACAAGACAAATCTTTCTTCCATTTTGAACAAAGCCTAAACTTTCAGTACTCATGCCATTTTTCTCCTCTTAGCCCCATAATCACAGAAGTCCTGTCAGTTATAAAGAAAAAGTACATACGTTATAGTTGTGGTCTTATTGAATCATCATTCTTTAAATGGATGATTTACAGAGGCGCCTGGGTGGCTCAGTCGGTTAAGTGGCCGACTTCGGCTCAGGTCATGATCTCGCGGTCCGTGAGTTTGAGCCCCGCGTCGGGCTCTGTGCTGACAGCTCAGAGCCTGGAGCCTGTTTCAGATTCTGTGTCTCCCTCTCTCTGACCCTCCCCCGTTCATGCTCTGTCTCTCTCTGTCTCAAAAATAAATAAACGTTAAAAAAAATTTTTTTTAAATGAGTGATTTACAGAATGTACCTTTGTTCCAAGGACACTCCCACAGACATCATGTTCTAGCTTCAATGCAGCCATGAAGTCTCAATGTCAACTTGGATAAGAATTATTCAAATGCTTTTCAGCCACTGGAATTATCCACCCCATGACAGCACTTCCTCTTCCTGGGTTTATATTTTCCCCCAAAGTTTTATCCTGGTATTTGCATCTATATCCATTTATTTTCAAAATCCTTCAAAACTATCTTAAAACTTATTACAAAACCTTCCAGAAAAACTTTGGCCCACATTAATTTCATTTTTTCTGATAAAATTTCATGTACTTCATAGCAACTAATTATTACTTACTATTCTATTTGTTCCATGTTTATTTCCCCAAGTAGATGACAAAATCCTGAAGTATAGGGTTTATGACTTATACTAATTTTCTATACATTCCAGATTCTTAATAAACACTTATGAGTTGTCTAATTCTTACAACGTGGAACAGGAAGCAAGCACCTCTTCTCTTTTCTTTCTATTGCTTGTTTATTCCTACATAGTATTTGGTTCTTCTTACCACTATTTTCTTCTGTATTTGCAGTAATATTTTGGGTTAGCTTAGATAGCAAACTAACAGAGACCTTTTTAATTACAGCTAAATTGAAGCTCAGTAAAGCCCCTATGACCCAGCTGTAGGAAATTGTTTATATTTATCATAAGACATATTTATCTGACCAAGATGTCATTTAGTTAACTTAGAATGGGAGCTACCCTATTCCCTGTGTATAAAATCCATAACTAGGAAATTAGCTTCATATTCTCAAGGAAACTGTACAACCTAGACAATAGGCCTGTTACTTAATAAGCAATGTATACGCATCAAAACCAAATATTCTGATGCTTGACTGCCTACTTCCTGTAAGTCCTCTAGAGTTAAACATAATTTCATGCTCATTGGTAATTCTAATTGCTAAAAATACAACTTGATTATATAATCTGTTCCTCCAGAGGAAAATTAAAGGGGGATTGACATGCCTTGCCAGCATGAAGTGAAGCCCAACATTAGTAAAAAGATTATGAGACCAAATTGCTGTTCAATGAGTTTCAGTCTTCTTGTAAGATGAATTACTAATAGTACTTACAAGAGAAACTGTGGCAGTGTTATAACTAGTGTCTGTGGAATTTTGATATATCATAAAATGAGAGAAATACAAGAACAGAGATAATACAATTTATTTTTTACATGAGTAAAGTTGATATTTAAAATCATGAGTCTGACACCAATTTTAGGTCAAAAAAATCCAGAATAAATTATTAAAAGTATGGCTTGGGCAAATCTAAAAATTGGAAACAATTGTTACTTGAAGCCTGTGTGTTGTCAGATTCACCTTATATCCCCTTTAGATTAGAAGATTAGGGCAGTGTGGTGATCAAGATGGACGAGTAGCATGGAAACCCTCAGCTTGTCTTGTGCCTGAAACGCAGCTAGATGAGCACCAAACCATTTTGCATATCTTGGAAATTGATCCGAGGATTAACACAACAATCTGCATAACTTGAGCCACAGAACTCAGAAGATACATGGTGCAGAGAAGTGAACAGGTGGAGAGGAAAGCCATGGAGGGTAAGGAAATGTTTCTGCAGAGAAAGGACAGAGGGGGAGAGTGCAGGAAAAACACTCGCCTGAAAGTAGCTGGAGAGAAAGAGAAAGAGTGAAAGCACTTGCAGGGGACTGAACAAGAAATCTCTTCCCCCAAATCACTGATGGGAAGAAAGGAGAGGGTTTCAATACCACCAGGATTCTATAAACAGTGGAGCACAGAGTCTGAAGTTCCAGAGCCCAGTGCCTGGCAGTGCTCTGATGAGAAAGTAGGGTGAATCCCCGGGAGCAGGCAACAGGGTCTGAGTGGTCCGCTTGCCACATGGGGAGAAGTGGTTCCCCTGCTTGGAGTTCATCTGGTAGAGGCCATATGGCCTCCCCACAGGTAAAGGTCCCAGTGGACCCCAGAGAACAGCCATGTTTGCTGATATTGGGACAGAAACATCGGAGTGTGGTGAAATCTGGCACCAGCTGTGTGTTGTGATTTGCCATAATCTCTGAACCTCTGCCACTATACAACTTTACCAACATTTTCTGGGGCAAGCTAGCACCCTGCCTTTGCTCAGCAAGACCCTCCCCTAGAGAGTCAGCACAGGTCCAGGCCACAGGAGTCTCTGAAGTATGGGGTTTTGAAACACAACCCCATCATAGATAGAACTCTGGAGGGAGGTGCCACCTGCCAGGCTCACAGCTTGGACACAGACAGGGTATAGGCAGGGAGTGGATGGAGGCGTGAGACAAAGGAGGGGAAGGGTAGTGGGGGAGTGATTGGGGGTCATGAGAGCACAAAGTTCCCATACCAGAGATTGGAGAGCTGGGTGAAACCAACCCCACCTTTCCTGCGCACCCACATGCGTGCACAAGCACACGCTCACCACACCGATCCACCCCAGTAAACTAAGCAGGGCCAACTAATGTAGAACAGAGCCGTTACACCCAGCCCCACCCAACTGTGCCCTCCAAGCACATCCCCTAAAAGAACAGCACAAGTCCCTCCACCTGCTTAGTGTATGGACTATAGAGTGCTTCATAGTTTTAGTTCTAGGGGAAACTGGATGTAACTTCATTTGGGTTTCATTCTGTTTTCTGGTTCATTTCTAGTTTTTTGTTTTGTTTTGTTTTGTTTTGTTTTGCTTCCAATTTTGTTAAAATTGGTTTCTTTTCTTTTGTTTTTTTCCTTTTTTTTTCTTGGATACAGAAAGAGAAAATTTTATTTTTCTTTTCTTTTTTTTAATTTTTAATTTTAAAATTTTTAAATTTTTTCACTTTTTAATTTTTTAATTTTTTATTCTATTTCATTTTCTTTATTTCTTTATTTCATTTTATTCTATTTTATTATATAAAATCTTTCTTAATTTTTAATTCTTCTCCAAACATCATCTTCATGTTCTAACTGGAACCTGACAACTCCAGCATAAAGATTTCTTTGTCACCATTTAAGGTGGTGGCTATTCTTTCTCTCCTACCCCTTTTACCATTGTCCATATAGGTAGAAAGGATATTTCCTTGTTCCTCATTGCCAATTCCAAACAGTGTCCCTCCCTGCTCCCCAAAATCAAATTGTATGCTACAATTTGCATGGGATATATTTTGGATTCCTATGGAAGGTATGGTAGGCTGAATAGTGGCCACCAATAGATATCAGGTCCTAATCCATGGAACCTAGAAATGTTACCTTATCAAGAAAAAGTTTATTTGTAGATGTAAGTTAAGGACCCTGACATGGGGAGATCATCCTTGATAAGTTAAGGGGACTGTGAATCTAACTGCAAGTGTTCTTATAAGAGAGAGGCAGAGGGAAATTGGACACACAGAAGAGGAGAAAGGCATGTGAAGATGGAGACAGAGATGTGACCACAAACCAAGGTGTGTGGTAGCCACAAGAAACTAGAAAAAAAAGGGAGTGGATTCTGCCCTAGAGCCTCTGAAGGAAGGCTAGTGTGGCTTTTAGCATTAAGAGTGAGGGACAAAGGCCTGAAATAAAACTGAGATATAGTCAGGGACCAGATCCTGTTAGGCTTGATAGGCCATGTTAAGGATTTGTTCATTCTGAAACCAAGGTACTGTTATTGGCTATTTTAAAGTGGGGAATGATCCAATCAATTTTGTGTTTTAGAGAGATCACCTTGCCTAGAGAAGGGCTGTTGTGTGGAAGCCAGTAAGAGAGGATGTAGAGAACTGTGTTACAAAGTATTTATAGAAGTCCAGGTTGGTCACTTGGTCATGAGGGCACAGCCCTCATGAACGGTATTAATGCCTTTTTATAAAAAAGACACTGAAGACCTCCCTTGTCCCTTCTACCATGTGATGACATAATGAGAAGATCGCAGTCATTGAACCAGCAAGAAAGTTCCCACCAGGTACCAAATCTGCTGGCACCTTGATCTTGGGCTCCCTAGCCCCCAGAGCTGTGAGAAATAAATATCTATTGTTACAGACTATCCAGTCTATGATATTTTGGTATAGCAGCCCAAAGGGTCTGCAACAATTGGCCAATGAGTGAGGAGGAAGTTGTTTTAAAAGCCCTAGTATCTTTGCTTCAATCTAGGACATGTCAGAGAAGCCAGGACATGTCTAAAGGGATATGTCAGCTTCAGAACTCTGTGTGGCATTGATTGAAAACTTGTTGCAACTTCTCCCTCTTCCCAGTACTGTATCTCACTGTCTTAGAGACACTATTTCAGTGAGCAGTGTCCAATAAACACATATACATAAATCTCTGTCAGAGAGTCTGTTTTCTGGGAACTTATGAGACAGAATCTCTAGCTTTTAAAAGAATTTAACTTATTTATATTTTATATAATTACGTGTTTAAGGTTGTTTCTGCCAATTTTATGGTTTTGCTATGCTTAATTTGCTTTAATTATTTCTGCTTTATAATGGATTGAGCATATTTATCTTTTATCATTTCTTAGGTAGTTTAAAAATTACACCTTATTTCAGGGCACCTGAGTGGCTTAGTTCGTTAAATGTCTGACTTCAGGTTATGATCTCACCATTCGTGAGTTTAAGCCCCTCGTCGAGCTCTGTGCTGACAGCTCAGAGCTTGGAGTCTGCTTCGGATTCTGTGTCTTCCTCTCTCTGCTCCTCCCCCACTCATGCTCACTCTCTCTGTCTCTCTCTCTCTCTCTCTCTCTCTCTCTCTTAAAAATAAATAAACATTAAAAATTTTTTTTCAATTACATCTTATTTCAATTTATGTAATGATAGCCTTCTAGGTTTCTAGCAAAAATTTAAACATATTTTTCTATCATTCTCTAGACTGAGTAGTATCTATCAGGGAAGAATTTTGGCACCCTTTGTCAACTAAAATAATATGAGATTTTAATTTCAGAATTGTTTTTTGTTTGCATGTTATACAAGAAAATTATTGCAAGTTAACCAAGTCTTCCTGGTACCTTTTAATAATCTCTCTTTCTTGATCCAAGGTAGTTTTTGTAGTGTTCATTAAAAACAACAAAAATCTATTATTTTTTTTACCACTTGAATGCCAAATTTTGAGCTCTACTCACACCAAGGTAAATTTTACAAGGTAAATGTAAATAAAAATAAAATGATAAAAATAATAAAAAAAGAATGTAGAAAACTTTATACATTCTTCAATGTAAAAGACTTGCTAAGCAAAACACAAAGCCTAAAAATGATAAAGGAAGGGGTGCCTGGGTGGCTTCATTGGTTAAGCATCTAACTCTTGATTTTGGCTGAGGTCATCATCTCATGGTTCATAAGATAGAGCCCCAAGTTTGTGAGATCAAGACCCACGTTGTCAGTGTAGAACCTGCTTGGAATTCTCTCTCTCCTCTCTCTGTCCCTCCCCCCACTCACTCATGCTCTCTCTCACTCTCTCTCTGTCTCTCTCTCTCTCAAAATAAATAAATAAACATTTAAAAAAAAGTGTCAAACTGAGTTTGACAACCTAAAAAATGCAATATGGTAAATTTAAAAAGTTAAAAGAGAAGTGACAGACTGGGAAAAAAAGACTTACTGCATATGTAAAAGAAAAAGGATTACTTCTATAATATATAAAGAGACCCAGAACATCAGTATGAAGCCAGGAAAATAACCCAGAAGAAAAAAACAAAAACAAACAGTAAGCACTATAAACAGACAATTCACAGAAACACATTGAACAGTAAATCTTTGGGGAATTATTTTGCCTTAATTGAGTTGAAAAAGCTTAACAATTAATGAAGTGCAAATTAGAACAATTAGGAGATTTTTTTTATTTATCAGATGGGGTATTGAAAATGTCAGGTTGAAGAGGATGCAAGGAAAGTAGTATTATCATGCATTTTTAGGTTGTTAAAATCTATCTACAAGATCATTTTACAGTATATATCAAAACCCAGCAGTAACATTTCTAGGTATCAATCCTACATAATATGTTCAAATATCCATAAAAAAATGTATTACAAGTATCGTGGCAGAGACTAATAGCTACCCAGGAAATTGGTTTTGTTTTTTCTAGCTGCGTGCTTTCCAGCCACTGTTGTACTTAGGTATGAATGTGTGACAGATCCACTCTCCAGTGGTATGGGAGTGGAACTGTTGTGTACTCCACTTGCGTAGGGCTTTTAGGAAAAGCAAGTGTGCCTCCTCCATGATCACTTTCTTGCTCTGCAGACTAAATACAAAGAATGAAGTGTCCCTAATGGATGGTAGAGCTCCATGGTGGAAGCATCCTAGGTCCCTGAAACACTGGAAAAGACCAGTAGATTATCTGGACCACCTGCCTTGGATAATCATGTGAGCAAGAAATAAAATTCTATTATGCTTGAGCTATTATGCATTTTTGCTCTGCATGTTATAACAGTTTTGTGTTACCTGACAAATTCAAGTATGTTCCCTGCAGTGTTCTCTTAATTAGAGGAAACGAGAAAGAGCTAAAGTGCCCATCAATATAGAAGTGGTTAAATAAATTATAGTAATCTAAACTAATGTTTCAGCAGATAAAAGAATGAAATTGCTGAAAGCTGAAATTTTCATGTTGGATATCTAACCTTATTGATCATTGATTAACAAATTATTTTTAAAGTGCCGTTTTTAATAAGAATGAAAAAGAGATAAAGCAATTGTCAAGAAAATACATAATGAAACATTATTTTTAAGAGTTATTTTAATTCTTACTTACCACCATCTCTTGGCCATTACAAAGCAAACATCACACAGATAACTTATTGATCCTCACTGAAGATCCGTTGTACCTATTGTAAGCCAATCTTCTGCATTAGATCTTTAGAAAACTAGCCACACGGGGCACCTGGGTGGCTCCGTTGGTTAAGCATTCGACTTCAGCTCAGGTCATGATCTCGCAGTTCATGAATTGGAGCCCTGCACCTGGCTCTGTGCTGAGAGTGTGGAGCCTGCTTGGGATTCTCTCTCTCTCCCTCTCTCTTTGCCCCTCTCCCACTTGTGCTTTCTCTTTCTCAAAATAAATAAACTTAAAATAATAAAAATAAATAAAAATAAAAAACTGCCACACAATTTTCATCTACTCAAGAAAAACCATCCCTTCATTCGGGAAAGATGATAACAACAAAGGCCTAAAAGACACTGTGCCAATTATTTTATTTTTTTTAAATTATAGCAATTACTAGTCTATTTCTTAACCTAAGTTACATAAGAAAACTAGATAAGCCTTTTGCCAGCTTTATGATCCAGGAATGTCTTTCTCAAAGACCTGAGAAGCTTATCTTTGAGATGTAAATACCATAAGAGATGACACCCCCATCTGCCAGTTTCTCTGGGAAGGTAGGAGCCTAACTTGGGTGGTACCTTGCTCCTATTTGCAAAACAAGCTCCTGTCACAATGGTATGCAAAGTTTCACTTTTCTCCGGATAAAGCCAATTAGCTAACACAGATGGTCACCCCAATTACAAGGTAAAGTTAGGATGAACCATGTTTGACAAACTGAATTCCAGAATCTGCTTCTTATTGTCAAGCCCTAGTATCCTTCTCTCCATTTTCTACCAGTGCTGTCTTCTCTGCCCAGTTTTTAGGCAGCAGTTTTACCCTCCTCCATACTCCCTTCAGATACGAGTTTCACAATACATTTTTATAGATAGATGCTGCTGGAAACACCACATCTCAGCAAATAATATATTTCCTATTTAAATTCTGGAAGTTTTGGGTACATTATTCCCATGTTTAGTATGGTTTAGAAACCTAAGAAATAGAAATTAAATCAGAAAAATAAGTAAATACCTAAAATACTAGGAGAAGAGGGAACTGCATTTATGGATGTTATGTGGTCTTTTAGCATCTACTATAAAATAGCTTCTGTGTTTCTTCTCAAATGGCTTCTTTTTGCAGGAAGAAACCTGAACATCAGTAATATCTATTCATTTACACTTCCAGAAGTGCTAGAACTAGCGAGAGAAATATTCTAGTGCTGATAAAGGCATCATTGCCGTGCTAGCTTTCTGCTACAAGTTGTTTCTTTGAAGATGTTGAGTGAATTTCTTGAATGTCACAAAATGTAATTATTAAAGTCTATATGCTTACATAAAAAGCTATTAATTACAATAATAGTTCTATTATTAATATAGTGCCTATTGTATTAGGATATATGACTGGCACTGCAAAGTTTCTAAGTGGCCGGTAGGTACACAGGAGGACAATGCAGCAGAGGCGGTGGTAAATGTAGAATTTGTGCACCAAAGGAGGTTAGATGTATGTTTGCATAGTAGATTATGTAAGATTGGGGAAAAAAATGAGAAGGCACAAACATTTTGGTGCTGTGCTAACTGGAGTCAATACAGTTTTTTGTGTGTGAGCTATTTGCTTCCCCACCTCTAGAGGCTGGGTTGCTGCAGGACTGATTTTACTGCCTTGAAGACCTTTTACAACGTTTGTGGCTATTGGGGTTCTACCCTGTATCTTGTTCCCATTCTCTCTTGCATGATGCAGCTACCAGATAGGGTGACAATTTATATCAAGAAAAAAAAAAAAAAGACAGGTAACCTATGTGTTGCTCCAGGTAATGCATGCATGTTTTAATAGTAAAATATAAGAACTAATATTAGTGAGTCATTCTTTTAAAAAAAAATCAGTTTGAAAGACAATTGAGGAAGATTTTTCAAAACCTCTTCAGTATACCACATTGATTTCTGCCAAATCTGCTTTTAATCCTATGTTCATCAAAGAGAGATCCATTAGCAAATGTTTGTTTAAAATACAGATTCTAGGCTCTCCCAACCCAACTGTATATGCATGTAGGGATGGAACCCAAGATAAATTGTTGACAAATATCCCTGGTAAGTTTATAGACACCAAAGTCTGAGAAACATTGCTCTAAGAATATTCATATTAGTTATAACAAAAAGAAACCCTAGGAGCTAAAGAAGTTACTGTATTTCCTTTAAAATTTTAACGAGTTTTAATCCCGAAAGGATGAGACCAGTAGTTTTAGGCATGTACTGAAAGTATTAAAAGAAATTATTAGTATACCCTTCAGCACCCAACTGCCAGTTTTTTTTTAATAACTCAAATAAGACCTTAGGTTACTAATAATACTGTAGTAATGTTAATTTCCTGTTCTTGATAATTGTACTATGGTTAATGTTTGCATGAGACATGGTGGGGCGAGTAATATAAGGGAACATTGTTTACTATTTTTGCAACTTTCTAGAAGTCAAAAATTAATTTGAAATAAAATGTTTTTTTAAGCCACTAAATCTTTTGAATAATCCTTAATAAATGTCACTGCAGAAATAATAAAATAAGCCCAGTATTTTGAACTACTATGGCTGTATTGTCAACCTTAAAAATAAAATGGCTGGTTATTTTAACAGCAAAATGAGTTCATCAGGAAATAGTAGAGGAACTGCATTTGGGGACAAGCAAACTATGGTACACATTGGGCAAGTCTAAAGAGAAAAAGGGAAGGCTTTGCTAGGTT
Source organism: Lynx rufus (assembly GCF_022079265.1). Taxonomy (NCBI): domain Eukaryota; kingdom Metazoa; phylum Chordata; class Mammalia; order Carnivora; family Felidae; genus Lynx; species Lynx rufus. The sequence continues at coordinate 52,842,429 of NW_025814845.1, forward strand.
CTACCATATCTAGTTCAGTGAGTAATTAACTATGATAATAGTTCTCTTCCTAGAGCAAGTCCTCCTTCTAAATTTTTAGGCAGTTGAGGGGGGAAGTAAAGAGCTCTTCCTGAATCTAATGGGTTTTAACTGCTTTTTAATTCAAAATAATCATCATGACAATGTGGCCCGTCTTGTGGCCACCTGCCACATGTTTCTTTTTACTTTTTTAAGTGTGTCCACTAGAAAATTAAAATACATGTGTAGCTTACATTATATTTCTGTTAGAAAGCACTATCTAGAGATGGCAATCACTTTTATTATTTTGGCTTATTTTTGGCTTATTTGATTTTTATCTTTTTAGATCCATGACTATGATATAAATTAATAGCCCAGACCTTAAGACCAATGCCTTTATAACAAAACTATTATATTTATGTATATGAATATTTACATACATAAATACATGGGAGCAGTGACAGCAGCAAGTCAATGGTTAATCTGATCAACAGTAACTTTAGGGCACAGAATAGTTAGGCCTTACACAGGAGGACAGCCATAGTTTTTAGTCTTGAGAACTGAAATGGGAGGGAAGGCATATGACAGTTATGTAGGTGAACTATTTCTGACTTGGAAAAGGCAAATTCTTTTGTCATTGAATTTCCAATTTCTCCTAACCTCTCCCTTTTACCATAAATCTCTTGGGCACTCTTTATTTCTTCTTGGTTTCACCTCAATTCCAAATGCAAATATGGCAAATAGTTCTGCATAGACTTCAGACATCACTTCACCTCAAGCATTGTAAGACTTCTTTAGAAACTTCTTTAGAAACTTCAGCATGGGAGCAATGGGAGTCAGATCAACCCTGACATTTGCACAACCTGGAAGCGCAAACAGGTAATTCACCATGGGGCAGCTCTCAATCAGTGAGGGGAAATGTTCCTTCTTTATTTTCTCAGATGGAGACTTTATAGGACGTGTTGGAAGATGGCGGCGTAGGAGGACGCTGGGCTCACCGCGCGTCCTGCTGATCACTTAGATTCCACCTACACCTGCTTAAATAACCCAGAAAACCTCCAGAGGATTAGCAGAATGGAGTCTCCGGAGCCAAGCGCAGACGAGAGGCCCACGGAAGAGTGTAGGAAGGGCGGCGAGGCGGTGCGCGCTCCACGGACTGGCGGGAGGGAGCCGGGGCGGAGGGGCGGCTCGCTGGCCAAGCAGAGTCCCTGAGTCTGGCTGGCAAAAGCGGAGGGGCCTGACTGACTGTGTTCCGACAACAAGCGCGACTTAGCGTCTGGGAGGTCATAAGTTAACAGCTCTGCTCGGAAGCGGGAAGGCTGGAGGACAAAGGGAGGGAGAGCTGCGGAGCCCCCGGACGACAGAGCTCAGTTTGGTGGGGAACAAAGGCGCTCGCCAGCGCCATCTCCCCCGCCCATCCCCCAGCCAAAATCCCAAAGGGAACCGGTTCCTGCCAGGGAACTTGCTCGCTCCGCGCGAACACCCAACTCTGTGCTTCTGCGGAGCCAAACCTCCCGCAGCGGATCTGACTCCCTCCGGCTGCCACAGGGCCCCTCCTGAAGTGGATCACCTAAGGAGAAGCGAGCTAAGCCTGCCCCCCCTGCTGCCGTGCACCTTGCCTACCCACCCCAGCTAATACACCAGATTCCCAGCATCACAAGCCTGGCAGTGTGCAAGTAGCCCAGATGGGCCACGCCACCCCACAGTGAATCCCGCCCCTAGGAGAGGGGAAGAGAAGGCACACACCAGTCTGACTGTGGCCCCAGCTGTGGGCTGGGGGCAGACATCAGGACTGACTGCGGCCCCGCCCACCAACTCCAGTTATACACCACAGCACAGGGGAAGTGCCCTGCAGGCCCTCACCACACCAGGGACTATCCAAAATGACCAAGCGGAAGAATTCCCCTCAGAAGAATCTCCAGGAAATAACAACAGCTAATGAGCTGATCAAAAAGGATTTAAATAATATAACAGAAAGTGAATTTAGAATAATAGTCATAAAATTAATCGCTGGGCTGGAAAACAGTATACAGGACAGCAGAGAATCTCTTGCTACAGAGATCAAGGGACTAAGGAACAGTCACGAGGAGCTGAAAAACGCTTTAAAGGAAATGCAAAACAAAATGGAAACCACCACAGCTCGGATGGAAGAGGCAGAGGAGAGAATAGGTGAACTAGAAGATAAAGTTATGGAAAAAGAGGAAGCTGAGAAAAAGAGAGATAAAAAAATCCAGGAGTATGAGGGGAAAATTAGAGAACTAAGTGATACACTAAAAAGAAATAATATACGCATAATTGGTATCCCAGAGGAGGAAGAGAGAGGGAAAGGTGCTGAAGGGGTACTTGAAGAAATAATAGCTGAGAACTTCCCTGAACTGGGGAAGGAAAAAGGCATTGAAATCCAAGAGGCACAGAGAACTCCCTTCAGATGTAACTTGAATCGATCTTCTGCACGACATATCATAGTGAAACTGGCAAAATACAAGGATAAAGAGAAAATTCTGAAAGCAGCAAGGAGTAAACGTGCCCTCACATATAAAGGGAGACCTATAAGACTCGTGACGGATCTCTCTTTTGAAACTTGGCAGGCCAGAAAGAATTGGCACGAGATTTTCAGTGTGCTAGACAGAAAAAATATGCAGCCGAGAATCCTTTATCCAGCAAGTCTGTCATTTAGAATAGAAGGAGAGATAAAGGTCTTCCCAAACAAACAAAAACTGAAGGAATTTGTCACCACTAAACCAGCCCTACAAGAGATCCTAAGGGGGACCCTGTGAGACAAAGTACCAGAGACATCACTACAAGCATAAAACATACAGACATCACAATGACTCTAAACCCGTATCTTTCTATAATAACACTGAATGTAAATGGATTAAATGCGCCAACCAAAAGACATAGGGTATCAGAATGGATAAAAAAACAAGACCCATCTATTTGCTGTCTACAAGAGACTCATTTTAGACCTGAGGACACCTTTATTTTCTCAGATGGATAATTCTGAGAAGCATTCCATACAGCCCTTCAGAAATCCCTGTGGGATGAAGAACCATTCCCCCAGAGGCTCCAACTCAATCACATAGCCAAGTCTTGGTTTTCCCCTTGCTATTTCCTCCCAACACCTCCACCCCGCCGTTCGTAGGATCACTTCCAGGAGGCTATCTGCATGGAAGCCATTGTTTCAGCTTCTGCTTTCAGGAGAACTAAAGCTAACATCATAGAGTCAATCACAGCAACAGGTTGGAGCCTTAACTTCAAAAGACCCCTTCCAAGTCCATGCTCATGGTAGGGAGCCTCTAAAATGGCCCCCCCATAGTGTCAACCTCCTGGAATCACCCTTGTATGACACACAAGGGTCACAACCACCCTTGTGCAATCTCCTCCCCTGAGGATGGACTGGATTTACTGACTCACTTCTACCAAATTAAATGCTGCAGGATGTTGCTTCCAAGATTAGATTAGGTCACTTCCAAGGATACAAAAAGACTGTGGCTTCTGTCTTGGGCACTGTACTGTGTTGAGTATTGTCCCCCAACTGGAACTTCAGAATGTGACCTTATTTGGAAAAATAATCTTTGCAGATGTAATTAAAATGAGATTATACTGGATTATACTCAGTGTGTGTGTGTGCATGCGTGTGCATTTGTGTATTTGTGTGTGTGTGTGTGTGTGTGTGTAGTGTCAGGTAGAAATGATTGCTATAAAGATATGTAAGGTATGGTAAAAAGGCAAATGAGAGACAGAAGCATTTATACAAGATACAATGGTCAAAGTAGGCTTCTCTGAGGATCAACATCTGAGCAGAGACTTGAATGAAAAGAGAATGGGGAAAATCACATGACTATTTAGGGAAATAGCTTCCCAGGTAGAAAAGCAGCAAAAATGAAAGTGTGGAGGCAGAAGAATTCATGAAATGCTTTAGAGAGTGTGCACAGTGGGGGAGAGTCAAAGAGAGAGGGAGACACAGGCCTTGGAATTTTGGAGATTCAGAGAATGGAAAAAGTAGCAAATGATATTCTTTTCAAAGGGGAATGGAAGATAAATTTACAAATAATTGACAAGTGAGCTTGAGTTTAGGCAAAATTCTAGAGAATATTATACTAGAAAATTCTAGATGTGGGATGTGAAAGAAAGAGAGAAGTCAAGAGTTTTAGGGCCTGAATAACTGGAAGAATGGCATTGACTGAGGTGGGGAAGACAGTGGGTACAACATGTTTGGAGACAAGACACATTGTGTTTGAAATGATTATTAGAGGGACACATGGGTGACTCAGTCAGTTAGGCACCCAACTTCAGCTCAGATCATGATCTCACAGCTCGTGAGTTTGAGCCCCACGTCAGGATCTGTGCTGACAGCTTGGAGCTGGAGCCTGCTTCAGAGTCTGTGTCTCCTCTCTCTCTGCCCCTTCCCTACTCATTCTCTGTCTCTCTCTCTGTCTCTCAAAAATAAATAAACATTAAAAAGAATTTTTTTAAAGAAATGGTTACTATACATCTTAATGGAGATACCAGTAATGGAGATACCAATAGACCATTGGACATAGGAGTTTGGATTTGAGAAGAGAGGTCTGAGCCAGAGATAAAAATCTGGAAATGTCATCATATAGATGGCATTTAAAACCATGAGACTGAATGAGATCACCAAGGAAGAATAATAAGGTCTTAGCCCTGGTGTAAGCTAACATTAGGAGCACAAGGACAAGGGTGGCAACCAGAAAATGAGACTACCTGTGAGTACAAAGTCTGAGAGTAGCAGGAAATCAGGAATATGTAGTGACCTGAAAGAAAAAGAAGAGGATCTAACAAGGAGGAGGCAGGGATTAACTGTGCCAAATGTGATTGATGAGACATGTAAGATGAGAACTCACCATTAGATTTAGCAACATGGAGACTATTAGTGCCCTTGTGAAGAGCAGTTTTAGAGAAATTACGAAGCCAAAATTTGATTGAAATGTGCTTAAGGAATAACAGAAGCAGAGGTTATAAGAGGTAGTAAACAGGTAGTAAATATAGAGTGATTTTTTCAAAAAGCTTTCCTGCAAAGTCTTGGAGCTGCAATGGGTAGAAAAAGTTGAGTTGAGATCATTTTGGGGTGTGTGTGTGTGTGTGTGTGTGTGTGTGTTTTAAGATTGAGAAAATAACAAAAAGAAAATTTGATGTAGGAGAGGGAGGGAGGAGTTGCTGGAGCGAATTACCTACGTAAGTGAGAGAAGATGGGATCTAGTGTATAGGTGGGGGGATTGGCTTTCAATCAGAGCACCTGGGGCAACAGGCAGGAAAGCCAAGTGTGCAGAAGCAGCCGCTGACACGCGAATAGAGGTGGTGGAGGGTTTCTTCAGAATGCTTCGATTTTCAGTGAAGGAGGTGAGAAGCAAGATCATCAGTGGAGAATGGGATGCAGAAGGAGGTGATAGGGGAGTTGAGGAGAGGAAGAGGTGTGAAACAGAAATCTGGGAGAACGGGAAGGTGAACAGTGAAGTATCATATGATGTTGGGGAAGCACTGAGAGTGCACTGGAGATTTGTGACCATGCATTTGAAGTCAGACCTGTCAGAGTGTTTTTGTATTTTTCTCCAAACATGTTCAATGGCACACTATAGGAAAAGAGTAGGTGGAGATCTGGATTTTATCAGGGTTGTGGTAAAAAGCAAATGTCATAGGGTGGTGAAGCAAGAATGAAAAGCAGGAGTCAAAGGTATGTGCAGGGCAGTGATTATAGTGATTGACACTGTTATTTATTTAAACTGGCTGCAGCTGTGCCAAAGAAGTATTGATTAATGGATCAGTGTCGAGTAAGGCACATCTAATTACATGTCACAGGCCTCTCTGTCTTCCACTCCACCTTGAGAGTTGTACAATAAAAACATTACTAGAACAAAAAACTCATAGAGTCAGGGTTATAAAAATTAATACCAACACAGATATAAGATATATCCTTGTACTTGAATCCACTCCACAAATACAGTGTAGAAATTGATACAGATTCATCAGAAAACCATCAAAGACATTATGTGTCAGGAAATAAACAGGCACAAGGATAAGATTATCACATAATCCATGTCTTTTAGTCTGTATTTGTATACCATGTGGGAGAGTACAGAGAGCAAGATTATATATCAAGCAATATGAGATACTTGGAGGTACTGTGGTAAAGTCCAGAATTATAAAAATTATGGCATAATGCATTCATGAAGGCAACACTGTTAATTTTTTTCTCCCCAAAGTAATTCCTTTTTTAAATTTCTCATGTATTCCTATTTGCTTTTTTTTATTACTGTCTTCAATCTTTATTTCATAAATCTTTATTGAGTATGTGCCATAAATATTATACTTTCCTATGAACTATAAAGGTTATAAAAATGAAACGGCCATGGTCCCCACCTGAGAGAGCTTATGGTCTAGTTGTTGTATCAGATCTATTCAACACATCTCTAAAAAAACATGGGGAGGGGTGCCTGGATGGCTCAGTCATTTGAGCATCCAACTCTTGATTTCAGCTCAGGTCATGATCTCAGGGTCATGAGATCAAGCCCTGTGTCAGGCTCTGTGATGCCAGCACAGAGCCTGCTTGGGATTCTCTCTCTCTCTCTCTCTCTCTCTCTCTCTCTCTCTGCCCCTCCCCTGCTTATTCTCTCTCTCTGAAAATAAATAAACTTTAAAAACAGTTTTATAAAACATGGGGAGAGAGTGTAGGTACAGAGAGGTTTAAAAAAATGTAAGAAACCAGATGAAAAGAATATAACAGTTTCTTTAAAAACTAAGCATGTGCTTACCATATGACCATTAATGCCCTCTAGGGTATTAGTCCCATAAGAATGAATGTTCACACAAAACCTACACACCAACACACAAATGTTATAGTTGCTTTATTCATGATAGTCAAAAATTGTACACACTTCAAATGCCCTTCAGTGAGTGAATGGTTAAACAAATTGTGGTACATCCATACCATAGAATGCTACTCAGTAATAAAAGAATGAACTATTGACACACATAACTTGGATTGATGCCAATGGAAGTATGCTGAGTGAAAAAGCTAACCTCTAAAGGTTTCATAGAGTATGATTCCATTACCATTCTTGAATTGACAAAATCATAAACATATAGGAGAGATTAATGGTTACCAGGAGTTAAAGACTGAGGACAGGGATAGGCAAGGAGCCAGGTGGCTATGGGTAGTTTGAGGGATCCTTGAGATCAAACTATGCTGTACCTCATCTGTGGTGGGATTACATAAATCTACACATGATAAAATTACAGAATTAAACACATACATACCCACATAACTGCATGCTTTTAAAACTGGTGAAATCTGAATAAGGTTGATGGATTGATGGATTGTCTCAATGTTGACTTCTTGGCTGTGATATTATATTATAGCTAAGCAAGATGTTTACCATTGTGGGAAACTAGGTAAATGATACACATGATCTCTCTGTTTTATATTTTACAACTATATGTGAATCTATGATTATCTGGGAAAATCTTAAAGTGTTTTTTTTAGATGGTAAGGAATTTCAGAAAAGAGGATGTTATATTCACTTGAGGGAGTCAAGAAAGACTTCCAGGAGGAGTCCTAACTAAACAAGAAATTGGCCTACTCTATTATTCTAATTATCTAATTATCTAATGATCAAGTACCAATTGTTTAAAACAAGATTGCCGTTTAATTAAAGTAATAATTATAATAGCTACCATTTCTTGAGCACCCACTATGTGCCAAGAACTCTGCTAAGCACTTTCAAATGTTATCTCATTGTAGTCTCTACAATCGATCATTTGAGGTAATATTATTATCCCTGTCTTATAAGGGAGTATATTGAGGTTTAGCGTGTTTAATCACCTGGCTTAAATCACAGTTAATGTAAAATCTGGATTACTTCTTAAAGTCAATGTGTAAACAATAATAAAGCTATGTTTTCTGCATAATATAAAAATAAAGCAACACATTGAAAGACTATGACATACAAAGCACTTTACTAGGTACTGTGGGAAGAGAGATAAAAGATATAAAAGGAACTGCATACTGCTTATACAATTAATAAATGTTATTCCAGTCATAACTTAACTTTCTCCAATGACATAGTTAAAATAGACATGTTCAAAAATGCTGAAACCCTCCACATGTTATCTTTTTTCAAAAGAAGTTATTTTAAAAATATGACCTATCGTATTATCTATTTCTCTGTGCACATAAAGTTTGAACTACTGCTCATATTTTCACTGTGACCCAACCTCTGTTTCTCAAATCTTTTGTAAAAGATAGTATCAAAGGTATTTCTCTGAGGACTATGATGCCATTGTGAAATTAAACTCCTAAAATTTCTCCTTAATTTAAATCTCTTCAAGTTGGCTTGCAGAAGAAATTCCTCACATCACATGTTATAAATTTTTAGTTTGGAAACTCGCCTCCAGAAATCTGGAAAATATTGACCATGATGTCAATTTATGTGTACTTATTTTTAAATGCCTTCAAAGAGAGGAATTGTATTCTTTTGCTTTTATAAAAAAAAATTCCTAACACAGAATTTCTACTACAGTTTTTAGCACTTGAAGATCCAGACATCTTTTTCTATCTTCCCACAGCTTACAGGTGCCATCTAGAGGCCCAACTACAGAAGATACTGAAACAGGGGGTCAATTTTGAATAGAACACTGAGAGTAATTTAGTTTGAAATGTACTTAAATCTTTGTTTAAAATTCATCACTTGCCTCAATTTTATTTTTTTCAGAATATTAAATGAAACAAAAATAATTTGTGCAAAATATCAAACACGTCCATTCATGTCAGTTTTCATCTTACTTTAGCCAAGTGCCTAAATTTTACCAGTTCATATGCCAATATTATTCAGGTCAATAAAAGTCAAATTTTTCCTACTGATTGTGGTTTTCAAAGTGGTTATGGCCCAATACAGAATTTGGTGAATAGCTATATATGAGCAGGTAAGGGTAATGAAAACTTCAGTGAAATCTCACCATTAACATGGCATGAGTTCTAACTTCATGATGGCCTAGATCACTTGCATGTTATGTCTCTCACAGCTTAGTAAATTACCAAAAATAAAATTATGAAAATGGCTGATATTTGGCTTTCCGTCTTCAGTTTTGTATGTAAGCAGTTAGCAATTCTGTGCCATACTAGACACAGCAGGGAGGATATCTTCTGATCCAAGCCCAGGGAAGTGCTCAGGCCACGGGCTGGTAAAGCAGGTAGCAGGCAAAGATGTGTAATCATCTCCAAATGGAGGTCTCACTTCCATTTGCATGACTACAACTATACATTAACACCTGGACCTTATTCCCTTCCAGGCTTTGTAGCTGGAAAAGCTTTAATCACAAGCACACAAGCCCTTGGTGATAGTTCCTTTTCGTTAAATACTAATTCTCTCTTCATTCTCGTCTAGTCAACCACAAAAAAAATCTTAATACGTAAGGTAGACTGGTCGTTCTTAAATGAATTTTCATAACCTCAGATTTTTAAAGCATTTGCAATACATTGAGTAGTGATATTTTCCCATCTTCCCCTTCTTCATGGACTATCATAATATCAAGTAAATGGATGATGTTTTCATTATAATATATTGATACTTTCAGTAGTGCAAGACTAAATAAATATTATTTGCTTTAACTTAGAACAAGTACATTATATAGAATCTGTATAATTATTGTAGGTCACAGGAAAACAGAATTGTCCCCACACTTATCACTGTAGATGTTAGCTAGAAATGAAAATAAAACTATATCTTGGTTTCTCTGTACTTCCTTAATTCCCATTCTTTCTCCATCATTAAGTGTTTTGTATTCTACTTTCTGTTTGCTTGACCTGTCATAATGAATATTATCATTTTCCTCATTCCTTTAAGGAAAAAGAAATTCCTAATACGTTTTTGTACATAAAAATATAGTTCTTTCCTTTTTACATTTCCTTTGACCCTTTGTTCTGCACCTTGAAAGCAGAGATCTGAGATGAGAGAAGTTGGAAAAATGAAAGAAGGAATTGCTTCAAATTATGTATATATATATATACATATATATATATATGCATAATATGCATAAGAAATTTACATCAACAAGCCAAAATTTTGATGAAAAAGCTTCTAGAAAACAAATGAACGCAAATTGGGACAGAATCTATCTGACAGAAGCAGGACGTTCAGTGGAGTGGAGTGGAGCAGAGGTAGGAAGGAAATATGTGCATCAAGCAAACAGGTTAGTTAGATGGGTCATATCCAAGTGACCTGCAAGACTTCTGCAATTCTGTATCTTTGAGAATGGCCTATACACAAAAATGTGTTCCATTCTACTAGATTTTTCTCTCTTAGATACCAGTTTTGGAATGGATCCAGTCTCGGAAAGCAGTCACTCTAGTATAAACACCAGGCTTGTTAGGTTGTCCACATTCATCTCCCCAGCTCACTATTCCAGCAAGATACCAGATATCTCTAGCATCTGGACTAACCAGTGGTCCTCCAGAGTCACCCTACAGGAGAAGAGAGAGATTGGTAACTAATAATTCAGTTCATTATGGCAGTTTTTGTTATTTTTCTAATTTGAATTTAATGAAAGGGAAGTTTTCAAAAATCAGTGTGCTCAGATGCAGAAGTGATACCCTGTGTCAGTAATTCACATAAGGGAGGAGATCCACTACCTGAAACATTAGCTTAGATTCAGAGGTGGGTACACTGAGATTAAAGGAGACATCTCTTTGGAGAAGAGTACTCTTATCTGGTACATCTGAGACTATAATTCCTCATATTCTTTATCAGTGTGACATAGCTCCCAAAAGAAGGGTGGAGAGTCTATTACTGATAAAAAGGACAGACACTAGAGTCAGACACCTGGGTTTAAATCTCAAGTCTGGCTCTTCCAGCCGGCTAAGACCTTTAATTTATATATTTGTAATGCTCCTAATAATACCTACCTCTGATGATAATTTTGAAGATTAGATAAAACAGTAAATATAAAGTGCTTAGCATAGAGCCTGGCATAAAATAGAACTTAGTAAATACATATTTAAAACCACAAATTCCGATTGTTTATGCCTTGTAAACTCCCGAGGGCTGTTTCTTTATATAGCTCAGAAAAACAAGGTACATGCTGATCTTGCCTCAAAATCATGGGGTCTTTAGTACTGACCACCCATTAGGTGTTCAGCACTCTATGGAGCTCTGAATTAACATATTATCTAATTCACTCATGTTAATTCTGGCAACAAAACATGGAGCAAGATTTCATTTTCTCCATATTAACAATGAGGAAATCAAAACTTGGAGAAATTAAGTAATTTGCCTGATGGCAAATGTATTCAGTGGCAGAATTGAATTTGAATCCAGAGTGCTCTAACTCAGACATTTGGCTTTTCCCCTCTGCATTATACTAACTTCTTTGTGCATTTTCTTTTGTTCATGTAAACATGTTAACTAATGCTAATAGTAACTGAATTTGGAATAACGTGTTTGTAATTTTTAAATCAATTCACCAATAAGTGTTGATGTATAGCCTCATAGGTGGTAGGAGATACAAAAAGAGTGTAAGTACAGGTAGCATCCAAATAAATCATTTTGATAATTAAAACCCAAGCCTATATGAAGGCAGAGCAGATTCGGATGCAGAAATAGACATTACAGAGACAACAAAATTTAAATCTGCTTAAGAGACGGGAAAAAATGAGTCTGAGAATAAAGCAATTAATGGAAAAATCAGAATAGCTAACAGATTACAAGATTCATCAGGTGATGTCCACCAGCAATTATCAAAAACGGAAAGATAGTCTGTCCTACTGAAACTAATTAGTTCACACATTATCAGGGAATTATGTCATTATAAGATGGAAGTTGTGATGGTTTATATGTGTTTTGTCTTAGGCATGGATGCCAGAACAATGGGAGTAAAATTATGCCAACCAGAAAAAGAGAAAAAAACGCTCAACTGAGCTGTTGCACAGGTAGAAGTCTTTGGGGCTCTATTTTTAAAAAATATTTTAAAGGTGTCTATGCCCTATCCGGAAGCGATGGACAAATTCCTAGAAACATATAAACTACCAAAACTGAAACAGGAAGAAATAGAAAATTTGAGCAGACCCATAACCAGTAAGGAAATCGAATTAGTAATCAAAAATCTGCAAAAAAATAAGAGTCCAGGGCCAGATGGCTTTCCAGGGGAATTCTACCAAATATTTAAGGAAGAGTTAACACCTATTCTCTTGAAGCTGTTCCAAAAAATAGAAATGGAAGGAAAACTTCCAAACTCTTTCTATGAAGCCAGCATTACCTTGATTCCAAAACCAGACAAAGGCCCTACTAAAAAGGAGAACCATAGACCAATTATTCTGATGAACATGGATGCAAAAATCCTCAAAAAGATATTAGCCAACCAGATCCAACAATACATTAAAAAATTATTCACCACGACCAAGTGGGATTTATACCTGGGATGCAGGGCCAGTTCAATACCTGCAAAACAATCAATGTGATTCATCACATCAATAAAAGAAAGGATAAGAACCACATGATGCTCTCAATAGATGCAGAGAAATCATTTAACAAAACACAGCATCCTTTCTTGATAGAAACCCCAAGAAAGTAGGGATAGAAGGATCATACCTCGAGATCATAAAAGCCATATATGAAAGACCCAACGCTAATATCATTATCAATGGGGAAAAACTGAGAGCTTTCCCCCTAAGGTCAGGAACAAGACAGGGATGTCCACTCTCGCCACTGTTATTCAAGATACTACTGGAAGTCTTAGCCTCAGCAATAAGACAACACAAAGAAACAAAAGGCATCCAAATCGGCCAGGAGGAGGTCAACCTTTCACTCTTTGCAGATGACATGATACTTTATATGGAAAACCCAAAAAATTCCACCAAAAAAACTGCTGGAACCAATCAATGAATTCAGCAAAATCACAGGATATAAAATCAATGCACAGAAATCGATTGTTTTCCTATATACCAACAGTGAAGCAACAGAAAGAGAAATCAAGGATCGATCCCATTTACAATTGCACCAAAAACTGCAAAATACCTAGGAATAAATCTAACCAAAGAGGTGAAAAATCTATACACTGAAATCTATAGAAAGCTGATGAAAGAAATTGAAGAAGACATAAAAAAATGGAAAAATATTCTATGCTCCTGGATAGGAGAACAAATACTATTTAAATGTTGATACAACCCAAAGCAATCTACATATTCAATGCAATACTTATCAAAATAACTCAAGCATTCAGAGCTAGAACAAACAATCCTAAAATTTGTATGGAACCAGAAAAGACCCCGAATAGCCAAAGCAATCCTGAAAAAGAAAACCAAAGCAGGAGGCATCACAATCCCAGACTTCAAGCTGTATTACAAAGCTGTAATCATCAAGAGAGTATGGTACTGGCACAAAAACAGACACTCAGATCAATGGAACAGAATAGAGAACCCAGAAATGGAACCACAAACGTATGGCCAACTAATATTTGACAAAGAAGGAAAGAATATCCAGTGGAATAAAGACAGTCTCTTCAGCAAGTGGTGCTGGGGAAACTGGACAGCGACATGCAGAACAATGAACCTGGACCACTTTCTTACACCATACACAAAAATAAACTCAAAATGGATGAAAGACCTCAATGTAAGACAGGAAGCCATCAAAATCCTTGAGGAGAAAGCAGGCAAAAACCTCTTTGACCTTGGCCGCAGCAACTTCTTCCTCAACACATCTCCGGAGGCAAGGGAAACAAAAGCAAAAATGAACTACTGGGACCTCATCAAAATAAAAACCTTCTGCACAGCGAAGGAAACAATCAACAAAACTAAAAGGTAACTGACAGAATGGGAGATGATATTTGCAAAAGACATATCAGATAAAGATATGTAGACATATCAGATAAAGGCATAGATCCAAATCTATAAAGAACTTCTCAAACTCAAAACCCAAAAAATAAATAATCCAGTGAAGAAATGGGCAAAAGACATGAATAGACACTTCTCCAAAGAAAACATCCAGATGGCCAACCGACACATGAAAAAATGCTCCACATCACTCATCATCAGGGAAATACAAATCAAAACCACATGGAGATATACCACCTTACAACTGTCAGAATGGCTAACATCAACAACTCAGGCAACAACAGATGTTTGCGGGGATACGGAGAAAGAGGATCTCTTTGGCACTGCTGGTGGGAATGCAAACTGGTACAGCCACTCTGGTAAACAGTATGGAGGTTCCTTAAAAAACTAAAAATAAAATAAATAAAATAAAATAAAAACTAAAAATAGAACTACTCTATGGCCCAGCAATTGCACTACTAGGTATTTATCCAAGGGATACAGGAATGCTGTTTGAAGGGGCACATGCACACCAATGTTTATAGCAGCACTATCAACAATAGCCAAAGTATAGAAAGAGCCCAAATATCCATCAATGGATGAATTGATAAAGAAGATATGGTATATATATATATATATATATATATATATATATATATACATATATATATATATATATACACAGTGGAGTATTACTCAGCAATAAAAAAAATGAAATCTTACCATTTGCAACTATTTGGATGGAACTAGAGGGTATTATGCTAAGCGAAATTAGTCAGTCAAAGACAAATATCATATAACTTCAGTCATATGAGGAATTTAAGATACAAAACAGATGAACATAGGGGAAGGAAAGCAAAACTAATATAAAAACAGGGAGGAGGACAAAACATAAGAGATTCTTAAATATAGAGAACAAACAGAGGGTTGCTGGAGGGATTGGGAGGGGGTGCTAAATGGGTAAGGGGCATTAAGGAATCTACTCCTGAAATCATTGTTGCACTATATGCTAACTAACTTGGATGTAAATTTATAAATAAATAAATAAATAAATAAATAAACAAACAAACAAATATCAAAGGGATACATGTCCCCCTAATAGCAGCATTATCTATAACAGCCAAGTTATGGAACAACCCAAATGTCCTTTGACTGATGAATGGATAAAGAAGATGAATGGATAAAGAAGATGCAGTGTATATATATATAATATATATATATATATATATATACACATAGATACACATAGTGTGTGTGTGTGTGTATATATATATACATACATATATACATATTATATACATATAATATACATATGTTATATATATAATGTATATATAATGGAATATTACTCGGTCATAAAAAGAATGAAATCTTGCCGTTTATAATGACTTGGATGGAGCTAGAGAGTATTATGCTAAGTAAAATAAATTGGAGAAAGATAAATACCATATGATTTCACTCAGATGTGGAGTTTAAGAAACAAACAAAACACTCACTCTATCTGTCTCCCTCCCTCAAAAATAAACATTAAAAAATTTAAAACAAAACAAAACAAATGAGGAAAGGGAAAAAAAGAGACAGGGAAGCAAACCAAGAAGCAGACTCTTAACTATAGAGAACAAACTGATGGTTACCAGAAGGGAGGTGGGGGGGGGGTGGTTAAATAGGTGATGGTGACTAAGGAGTTCACTTGTAGTGATGAGCACCAGGTGTGATATGGAACTGTTGAATCACTATATTCTACACTGGAAACTAAAATTGCACTGCATGCTAACCAACTGGAATTTAAATGAAAAAAGATAAAAAAAGAAAGTGATAGAGAAGTAAGTGTTACTATAAAGGAGATCTTTGTGGTGATGGAATATCTCTCAGCTGGAGTGATGGTTACACAAACATACAACACATGTAAAAAAAATATGCCATAGAACTAGAAACACACATTGCACCAATGTCAATTTCCTAGATTCTATATTGTATTATAGGATGTGAGATGCAATGTTTGGGGAAAATGAGGTGAAGAATACATGAGACCCCTCTGTAAACCTTCTGCAAATTATAATGATTTCAAAATAAAAGATGAACAAAAAATTACACAGCATACTACTGGTCAAACCACGTACCTGGCATGCATCTCTTTTTCCTTTCAAGGAGCCAGCGCATAACATTCTAGGAGTTATGGCACCATTGTAAGATTGGGGTTCGTTACAGGTTTTAGTGTCTATGAGATCCACCTGTACTTGCCGAAGATGATTTTGACCACTACCTAAAGACAAAAAATTCTTTATATTTGTAGATATACATATATTCTATAAACCTTGAGAAAATCTTTCATAATTGTTGGATAAGATGGCAATTTAGGATATGTATTTTTTCAGGTACAGTAATATTGGGGAAAAGAATGATTTCCTTACTACTTTAAATGAAAAGTTAGATACTTATGAGAGAGCATCATGTTGTTTAAGTGACTTCTGTTCCATTGTGAAACTTAGAATGTAATTTCAGTAGGGAGAATGGTGGCTATATGATTCTCTCATCTTCACAATTGAGTATATTAATGATTCCTAATCTCCTATGCAGTTAAATCCCTAGTAAAAACTTCAGACATATTTACTATTTCAGACACCTCACCAAGCACCATGACTACAGTAGTAGTGAGGCACTTGATAGTAACCTAAAGCAATGAAGGAATCTTTGTGTCGTATAAAAGACCTAATTTACAAACAGGGCCTGACTTACCCAGGTTCATAGGACCAATGCACCAGCATATTTTGGCATAATAACATTCCATTCTTTAAAAGGCTTAGAATACCAAACTGGGTTACTATGGTTTGATTTCTCTTCAGATGCTCACCATCATTTTCCAGTGCTCCAAATCCTGTCACAAACATCTCATCCCCTGGTTGGAACTCATGAGATGCATCAGGAAGACAAATCCTATGTACTGCATTTGTGTAGGGGACCGGGCTAGAAAGCTCTGCAACTGAAATATCATAGTCATGTGATGGATACTTGTATTTTTCATGGACAAATATCCTTCGAAGGCCTTGCTTCATCTTTGGAGTCTTTATTGTTACTCCAAAGGAAGCAGTCCATCTGGTTGGGTCCTTATACCTGAGGAAAAAAATATGAACAGCAAATTCCACTTTATTATGCTACCAATGTAAGGACTTATATTACACATTTTAGGCTGCTGGTGTCAACATAAGTTTTCTTTTTAAAATTACAGTTTCTGGGGCTCCTGGGTGTCTCAGTCGGTTAAGCGTCTGACTTCGGCTCAGGTCATGATCTCGTGGCTCATGGGTTCACCCCCCACGTCAGGCTCTGTGCTGACAGCTCAGAGCCTGGAGCCTGCTTTGGATTCTGTGTCTCCTTCTCTCTCTCTCTGCCCTTCCCCTGCTTGCTCTCTCTCTCTCTCTCTCAAAATTAAGTAAAAACCTTTAAAAAAATAAAAATAAAATTACAGTTTCTATGTATAAAAATAAACTCTTTCCAATCTGAGAATCTGGCTCAGGAGTAAGGTGAGGTGGAAATGCCACAGTGGTGTGGTTTTTAGGAAATACATGCCACTCTGCACTGAATCGCTTACTCCAGATCCTAGAGCCTTTTGACATTTCTAGGAATCAGTGACTCCAGGAGACATACAGAAAACATATTTTGTACAGATGCAGGAACAAATGTATTCTATGTACCATGCTCCCTACTCACAAACATACACATTTCTCTGAAAACTGAAAAGGCTACACATAAATTTAACAAAACATTACTATCCTATATACATAGGCATTTTGCATTAGGTTAAAAGGTCTTCATTCCTTGGAATACTTCAGTTGTATAATTTGTTACTACCAAATGTCTTCATATTTAATTATTTCTTGCCATGTAGAATTTCTCCTTTGAGGTCAAATCTGCAATCCACCCAGCCCCCATTCCTGATAGATACACAGCAGAGAGCTAAGGCTCTTTGACATCAGGCTCAAAGTCCAAAGATGACTTTAAAATTTCTTTAAAACACCGGCTTGCTTTGACAAATTATTATTTCTTTATCAGTGGATAATTTATCTACATGTATTTTGATGCCATTTCCAATTCCCGACCATTAAACCTCTCACTAAGGTTTAGGAGCCTTCCACTCTTTGTGATGTGTATGTTACCTCCATATTAAACTCATCTCTTTCACGGGGTGCCTGGGTGGCTCAGGCGGTTGAGCGCCCGACTTCGGCTCCGGTCATCATCTCACGGTTCGTGAGTTTGAGCCCGCTACACCCCCCCCCCCCCCCCGCCCCAATCAGGCTCTGTGCTGGCGGCTGGAAGCCTGGAGCCTGTTTCAGATTCTGTGTCTCCCTCTCTCCCTGCCCCTCCCTCACTCGCACTCGGTCTCTATCTCTCTCAAAAATAAACATTACAGAAAAAAAAATTTAAACTCATCTCTTTCAAACTTCGCAAGGTATTTCCTTCCTGCCAAGCCCGAGTGCATGAGTGCACTTTGCTTACCCCCAGTCATTCACAAGTTTCAAGACTTACGTTCTAAAGCAGTGAGCGGCACTCACAAGCCACGTGCTATTAATTAAAGTTGCTCCACAGCGATGCATCCCATCCCACTGCAGGCTAGCTTGCCACGGCCATTCTCCCTCCTCTACAGGTGTCCCACCAACGATCCTGAGACTCTGTCTTGAAGTTTTATTCCTTCGTGTCCCACAGCCTGCCAAAGAGAGACAATGCCTTACTTAGCAGTTGCTTCTAAGTATCAAATTGCGTTACTATCTCAATTTTTTTCATACTTTGTGCTCCAATAGTACCAAACATTTTCTCTTGTCCTTACTTTTCCTTAAACTATAGTGGTTCATTAATTTAACATCTATTCATCTTGTAGGATTAAGTCATTCATTACCTCCTCTAGGATGCCTTCTCTAACAATTCCTCTGCCCCCAAACTGGATTAGTTATGGCTTTTTTCATACTTATATCATCATCATCATTTCTCTCTCTCTCTCTGTGTATATACATATATATGTATATATGTCTGTTTATATATACATGTATATATGCTAGTATAGTTACCAGTACTAATTATATATAATTATATATCATATATACACTAATTATATATATTATTTACATATAAGCATTGTTTATAACAGGGTTTATTATATATGCTAATTATATATAGATACACTAATAATATATACACCAATTTTATACATATACATATATAATATTATATATGTGTATATATATTGTTTATAACAGGGTTTCTCAGCCTTGGCTGTATTGACATTTTTGAGATGCATAATTCTTCACTGTATCCTGTATATGATCCTGTATATGATCGAATGTTCAGAAGAATCCTTGGCCTATACATATTAGATGCCAGTAGCATCCCCCCCACAACCATGATAACCAAAGTCACAGTGGGTCATGATCCCATGGGGGTCAAAATTTCTCTTGCTTGAGACCCATTGCTTCAGAATTATGTGTTCATGCATTAATCTCATACATCTAGTCTCACTAGAGTAAAAGCTGCTTTACGCAGGTATTATATCTCATCCATTTTATATTTCTATTGCTTAATACATCACTAGCACAATAAATATCGGTGGCAAGAATACATGCCATTTACGTAACAGGATTATTCTTTGGTCTCATGTTTAATCAAGCTCATGAATTAACTGATATTCTAAGCTGGTGAGTAGCACATTTCCTTCCATCATTTAAGAAAAATATATTATGTACTAACTCCATAATTATCAAATGTATCCTCTAAATCATGGTGGAGTAATCTGCTGTAGGTGAAGGGAAATACTAGGCCTAGAGTCAGTACTTTTAAAATATAGGTAGGAGTGCCTGGGTGGCTCAGTCAGTTAAGCGTCCAACTCTGGATTTCACCTCAGGTCACGATCTCACAATTTGACAGTTCAACCCCACGTCTGGCTCTGCGGTGACAGCATGGAGCCTGCTTGGGATTCTCTCTCTCTCTCTCTCTCTCTCTCTCTCTCCCTCCCTCCCTCCCTCTTTGCCCCTCCTCTGCTCATACTCTCTCTCTCCCTCAAAATAAATAAACTTAAAAAAATAATAAATAAAATATGGGTAAAGATACTATCTGAGCCTTCAGTAATTTTATCAATATATACCCAACCCCATAGTTGCCTGATATTTCCATAGTATGGGATTAACAATCATCATGAAGGGGCACCTGGGTGTCTCAGTCAGTTGGGCATCCGATTTTGGCTCAGGTCATGATCTCAAAGTCCGTGGGTTCAAGCCCCACATTGGGCTCTGTACTGACAGCTCAGATCCTGGAGCCTGCTTCAGATTCTGTCTCCCCCTCTCTCTGCCCCTCCCATGCTCATGCTCTGTCTCTCTCTGTCTCTCAATAATAAATAAATCTTAAAATTTTTTTAAAAAATCATCATTAATATTTTGTTTAGAGTAACAATGAGCTTCTGCCTATAGCTGAAAAATGCCAACATGCCGTTTACTTTTATATAATCTTTAGAAAATGTTTGTAAGAGTATTATTATAGATATCTGCAGCCAGAACACTGAGTCTTTTTTCCCTTCTTTAACAAGTGTACAACTCATTTCCACTATACCTGTGCCACAGACACCCATATATCCACTCCAAAGTTCTCCCAATTTTTTTCATTATTTAGTAATAAAATGTGCTTCAACAATAAGATAAAGCACCATGAGCTGTGCACAGATCAATCAAACTTTATTCTGACCCTATAATATCACACAAAGTAAGCCTAAATGATCCAGTGTTAACATTCAAATAATGCAATTTTAATAAATATGTTACACTTACAACTGTTCAGAAAGTTGTCTGTTTCTGTCTTGTTGATTTCTGAAATACACAGAAATGGTGAATAGAACAGGGCCAGCACATCAGGATTTCATAATGCCTCTGAGTACTTTAAATAGGAAAGGCTGGTTAATTCCGTTATAAGACAGAACCTCTAGATTGTAAAAAAAAAAAAAAAAAAAAAAAAAAAAAGCGACACAGTTAGTTTATCATATGTAGAGCATGTTCATTACCTTGGAGAAAAGGGAGATCTGAACAGCGTTTTTAAGCTTTAGTCTGAATGACACTCACAGAGAGAACGTCTTTATACTGTCAGTTCCTGTTCCTCTTCCCAGTAATTCTGATTCAGTAGTTTTATGATGAAACCCAGGAATCTGAGTTTCATACCAGAAATAAGATGCAGTATTTCCCCCTTTTGTGGAAATACTTTTCTAAACCATGGTATTAATTCCCTAAATGCAATGATATTTTTACTGACCATTATTTCAGATTTTTTCCCCACTAAACTCACAGGCATAGTCCCATTTGTATAACATTTTTGAATGGCAGGTCCATAAATCCATCCTCACTCTCACTTAAAAAGAATGTTATCTCTCTAATTTTTCTTTCTGCTGAAATTTGCAAAGACAATTTGCCCTCTTTTCAACTTTAGCGCATGGCTCCTTAGCTTATTTATTTCTCAACAATCAGGTTCTAACCCTATGCAAGCATTAAGCCAACCAACAGATACATAAAACTCCACACAGTTAAATGTCCTGATTCAGTAGATTTCCAATGATCAAAACTCTTCTCTTTGAACATGGCAGAATCAGTGTTCTAAATACAAAAATGTTGGGGCGCCTGGGTGGCGCAGTCGGTTAAGCGTCCGACTTCAGCCAGGTCACGATCTCGCGGTCCGTGAGTTCGAGCCCCGCGTCGGGCTCTGGGCTGATGGCTCAGAGCCTGGAGCCTGTTTCCGATTCTGTGTCTCCCTCTCTCTCTGCCCCTCCCCCGTTCATGCTCTGTCTCTCTCTGTCCCAAAAATAAATAAACGTTGAAAAAAAAAATTTTAAATACAAAAATGTTAATGTTAATTTTTCTTTTAGTCTTTAATAGTATTTATATGCCAGAAATCTATATTCTAGAAAGCTTCTTTCTGACTTTCTCCATTCTGGCTATTTTGGGGGGAAATGGCTCAAATAAAGAAGTGACTATTCTGTGTAGATATTAAATATCATCACCTCTTATCTCCTTGTTTCAAATAACCTGTTCTTCCTTAGCTCAGACTTTTCCTAGAGAAAGTTCTGGCTTTGATCTTGATACTACTTAAAGGGCCATCTTAATGGATGTGTATCTACATTGGGCTCTGCACTCAGCATGACTGTGCACTTGGTTTAATGCTCACTGTCTTGAAATTCTTAATATTTTTTATTTTATAATTTGTGCTTTAAAAGTGAAGTCTGGGGGAGCCTGGGTGGTTTAGGCAGTTAAGTCTCCAACTCTTGGTTTTGGCCCAGGTTATGAAGTCACCCTTTGTGAGATAGAGCCCCGCACTGGGCTCTGCACTGACAGCACACAGCCTGCTTGGGATTCTCTCTCTCTCCCTCCCTCTGCCCCTCCCCCATCTCTCAAAATAAATGAATAAACTTAAAAATAAAAATAAATAAAAGTGAAGTCTGAAGAGCAATGGGGTATGACATGCACAGAGGAGATAACACACAATATATGTGTCCATGGGCTCCTGGCGCCCATTTGCATATGTCATTTGTGATACCCAATGAACTCAGAATTCCAGTGGATCCACAACATTCAGCAAACTCAAAGTGAGTACAAAATAAGTGTGTGATGCTTACCATTAAGGAACCAGGATGCAGTGACAGTCCAGGAGACCATGTTTTCTGTTTGAAGCAGGACTTGCTCAGAACACAGAAAGAAAGCAATAGCATTCTACTAGACACAAACCACCCAAGGGCCCTATTATAGCCTTTCTTGCTCCCATTACTTTTTTATATTAGCCAACAGCTTCTGCTGAAAATAATGACATACAAGGACTTTTCAGGTCTTTCTTACTTAAGCCGAAGGTAGAGAACATTGGTAAAATGTGCACATATCAACAAGGGAAAAAAAAAAACTGTGAAGCTTGTCTTGTATAGTTTTTCTATCGATCTGATTACAGCCAAATTCATGCATGTGTGAAATACTGTTGTATAATTTTCATAATTCCATATACTTAAATGCTTTTACATTTGCATTTGAAATTGATATTTTACAACATGAAGAGGAACGATACATCTCATGCTAGTAATTTAAAATTTCAATTTTTTCATATAGAATGGCAAATAATTATTAGCAAATTATTAGCAAATAATTAGCAAATAAAAAATACCATGACGAGTCAAGAGAGACTGTAGAAGAAAGAAATCTTATATATTAATACTCTTAGTGGTAAGTTTTTGTTGCTTTTTGAAAAGAGTCCAGCATTTGGCACTAGGCCCCATAAATTATGTAGCTGGTCCTAACTACCCAAGTCTTTCTTCCTAAGCAAACAGGGTAGGTGACCATTAGGCCATGCTGCTAGTTAGGTCTATCAGCTTTTATGTTAGCACATTATGTTCATACTTTCTACTTGTTCCCTCTTCTCTATTTTCTAGTGCTGCCATGTTCAATACTGTGTCCACTAGCCGCATGTGCCTAGTAGCTCTTGAAATGTGGCTAGTCTAAACCGAAATATGCTATAAATAACAAAATATACACTAGATTTCAAACCCTTAGTACAAAAAAATATATAAAATATCTCATGAATAATTTTTCTATTGACTACTTGTTGAAATAATAATACTTTGATATAGTGGGTTAAATATCAAACTATTTAAATGAAGTTCACATGTTTACTATTGCTTTTTTAATGTGGATACTAGAAAATTTAAGATCATAGGGTTGGCCCACATGGTATTTCTATGACTAGCATTGTTCTATAGCACACAACTCTTAACCAAACATTTATTTCCACTGAGGATCTACTATATTTCTTCCTTTCTGGTAATGAGGACATACTCCTGCTTATTTCATTCCCCTATCCTCCACACAAAAAGCTCAGACTTTTTAAATTAGTTGTAAAATATATAAAAAATAAGTATAAATAAATTATAAATTTTTCATTGGTAAATGGTCTAAGGAAAGAAGCTATAACAAGGTATATCAATGCAACTTGAAGGCAAATGTGTGAATGGCATGAACCTTTCCATACATCATACTCTCAGAACATAAAATGGAAGCAACAAGAAGAAGAATGCACAAAGCCACTTTCTCCATGTATAATTGGATGCTAGAGCTGAGATGTAAGTCCCAATACAGAGAAAGAACACAGACCCGGGGTTAATGAGAGATGTGCATAGGAGACATAAGTTTAGGGTAGTATTAAAATTAAAATACTTTATTAGGACCAATTTAGTCCCAAATAAATGTTCTATTGATGGCAAGACTCCATAATTAAAGGATATCCAAAACAATTTTTAAAAGTCAGTGCCTAAGAGGCACTTGTTGGGATGAGCACTGGGTGTTATATTTAAGTGATTAATCACTAAATTCTATTCCTGAAATCATATGTTACCTAACTTGGATTTTAAATAAATAAATAAATAAATAAATAAATAAATAAATAAATAAATAAAATCAGTGCCTAAGACCAAAACTAACATGGAGCTGTTCTATGTAAGAAAATTAAGCTAAATAACAGAAAGAAACTTACTTTTAATTTCAACTGATTCAGGATCTAATTTAGGGGGTCCTACAGCATCATGCAGCTTTTCAGTTAGAACACGTTGAATAATTTTATTGATGGCTTCAGGATCCTCAGTAGAGCGAAATCTAAAAATCAGCAACATATGAGCCAACACTCCATGTTCCTCTGGACTGTGGATCAAAAAGAAAAACAGAAAAAAATGGTTTTAAAGATAAAGTTCAAAATTAGATTTGTGGTAATATCACAATCTATTTTTTTCTTTATCATCCATTTGAAACACACACACAAAACAAATCCATAATGTAATTTAAAAGATCCAATTTGTTTCATTCTATATTCCTATTGTTTTCCACATATAAAACTTCCAACTTATCCTCCCTGATAGTAAGATAGTATGCTCATGGTGTCCCTTAACACCAAAATATCTAGTTATTAATATAAAAAGATACCCTCTTGTCAACCATTTAATACTATTAAATATACCATATGATCAATGTGAAATCAACTCTGGGTTTGGCCTCCAGGTTTAATTCCCAGTGGCTTAAATCCAGTGAAATCTCCTAAGCAACTTCATGCTTTCCTAAACAACTTCTAATCCTAGGGATATTAGAAAGCTTGACCAAATTGTTGTTACTTCATGTGATTATATTTTCAAAATAGAGCATTAATTAGCCTTAGTGTTGTTTGGATGAATTACTTCCTGGAATCATCCTTGACTTCTCTTTCTCATTTTCTGTCAGCTACTCTACCTCCTTTTTTTTCATATATAATCAGTTCTCAAAGAATTTTACTCCCCACTATACAGTGTATTGACTTCTCATATAAACTGTAAATGAGAATGTAAATTAGAACCTTATTTTTAGAGGTCAGTTTTGTTTATCAATTATACATTTGATGATCCATTTCTCTGATACAGCACTCTCTTCAAATAAACTTTTGTGTGTGCAAAGAGATTTATACAAATGTTTATCATAACCTTGTTTTTAAATCAGAAAAAAATATGTAACAACCCAAGTGTCCATCACAAGGGCATTGGCTAAATCAACCCTGACACATACTTGTAGTGAAATACCACACAACCAATTGTTAAGAAACTATGTTACTTCTGCAAATGGAATTATTAGAGAGGGAGTTTTTGCCTTCTATTTTATGTGATATTGTGTTATTTGAATTTTATATATATTTATATTGTTTTTGTAATCTGAAAAAACAAATAGGACTTTAATGAGAATATTGTTATGTATCTCACCCCTTTCACTGACTAAGCAACACCGTACAACAATTATTCTTTATTCCTTCTCTTAAACTATTCCTATACTGGTTGACTAATAGAAACAAAAACAAACAAAACTGTCTCTCTACCCCAGCTATTCAATTTATCTCTCACCTTATCACAACAAACCTTCTTGAAAGGGTAAATTACACTGTGCCTCATATTTACTTCCTTGCAATCTACTTCCTCCCTTTCCATCCCACTGAGTCTTTTCTGTACACTAAATGACTTCCTCATTGGCATATCCAGTGAATTATTTCTGGTCATATTACTTGGTCTCTCAGGAGTATTTGCCAATGCTGACCATTCCATGCTTGAAACTTTTTGTCTTTTGTATCAGTGGTGCCTTTCTCATGATATCTCTTTTTTTCTTTCTCCTTCCCTATTTCCTTGGCTCCTATTTTTTCCCATCTCCTTAAGTATTATTTTCTTCAGGCTTTCTTCATCATCATTTTTTTCCTTGCATTACCCTTTTCCTGAAAAATTCTGGTTACATCCACACTCTCTAGTACTTTGATTGAGAATGGGCAAAGGCATATCTTCAACTCAGCTCCCTTTTCCTCCCCCGAGTGAGACTCGTATTTCAGGCTCATGTCCCCTAGTATCTCAGCTTAAAATCTGTAAGACTAACTTCATCTTTTGTACAAACTTGCATTTCTTCCCACTGATTGCAGAAAAAATACTAATGAGTAAGAAGGTTACTAAGATGAAGAGGTAGACAAATTGGAAAGTGATTTGGAAGGTAGAACTGGAAGAACATGGTTATTCATAAAATGTGAGGGGCCCAGGAAATGGAGGAGTGTAGGATGATGTCCAGGTTTCCCATTAGTGTCAGTGGGTTTCACTTGAGTTAGAGAATTTTCTGTGGAACCTACATGTGGAGATGTGCATGGGCAGGCAGATAGCTCTAGAAATCAGAAAAACAGTTTAGATTGGAAATAGAAATTTGGATTTCGATAGTATGAAGTCATGTGGGTGCATGAAGTCCCCTTGAGAGAGTGAAAATTTAAGGATTGGAGAAGTAGATACAGATCCAAGAAAGAATAGTATTTCAAATCCCAGGGAATACAGACTTCTCAGAAGAAAGTGGTCAAAGTAACACCTCATTTAGAGATGTTTAGACATTTAGAGATGTCAGCTAAATGATAGACTGAGAGGTAACTTGCAGTTTTTGTCATTGAAATGATACTGGAAACAGCTCTCATTCTGTTTTTTAAAAATACAAATAATTTTTATTAAGACAATATATTATTTAAGATACTTATATAGTATTTTGCTTAAAATGTTGTGCTCTGAACTTCTATTTATTGATGGTAGATGATCAGATCTGGAATTTTCTTAAATAAATATTTGGAGCAGAAAGAGACAGAGATGAAAAAAGTAAACAAAATTCATAAAGAGGAGAATGAAGAGGGTAAGACAAACCTCATCTACTATGCTATTTTACAGAGGGAAAAATTGGTTATTAAACTAAGGTATATGGCTTAGGTCCCTATTTTTGTAATTAGATTCCCAAAGAACAATTCAATAATATAGCCACCAATAATACTCGTCCCTTACCTCACCTTGCAAATGCTTTCTTATGGATTTAGAGAATGAGTAAAGCAAATTATGATCCGTGCCTTAGAACAGTTGTCAAATGAATATTGGTTTAATTGAATTATATCATATCATTAATATTTCCAATAGTATTTATTACTAGCCAAGTTAACAGCTTTAGTTTTAAATTATATTCAGAAGTCAGCATTTTAGATTTACATACCTGAACCTGATAATGTGAGGCTTGACAAACTCTCCCCTCAATGGAGATTTATGAAATGCATTTTTTACCTGTTCCAAAAATATTCAACATACATCAGCAAGAATAATTTTCTACAAGTCAATTTAAAGCTCTATGGAAAATTTAAAAACAAAACAAAGCAAAACAAGAAACATTAATCAACATTTCACAATTCACTCAACTTGAAGAATCTCAAAGAATCTTTTCTGGTATTCTCAGTAATTTCAACTGAACTCTACCTTAGGAGATATCTGGGAACCACAGTAGTTGGCCAAGAATGACATCTGCTGTGTACACTCAGAAAGAGACTAAAAAGGAATAAACACACTGTTTTATGAAAAGAAAGAGTAAATATTCATACCCTGAGATACAGACTTCTACTGTAGGTAAACAAAGGAAATTGAATAGTTCTGCCAACTGATGGTTGGATCATAGATGTGGGTGTATGACAGTGTCACGTGGTTCTTAAACCTTGTGAAGAAGTTACCAAATATCCTGGCATTATCTGCACCCACTTCAGTACTCAAAATGCTCTTAGAAAGGCCCATGTGAACTAGGATACTTAGCCTAATATGTTCTGTAAGGTTTACTTTAATAAGATACCAGAATGTATCTTGTGGAGATATTTCTTACTACTATAATTAAGAATTCTATCCAACTTGGAGCTCCTGGGTGGCTCAGTCGGTTAAGCGTCTGACTTCATCTCAGGTCATGATCACATGGTCCGTGAGTTTGAGCCCCACGTGGGGCTATGTTCTGACTGCTCGGAGTCTGGAGCTTGCTTCCAATTCTATGTCTCCCTCTCCCTCTCTGCCCCTCTCCAGCTCGTGTTCTGTCTCTGTCTCTGTCTCTGTCTCTCTCTCTCAGTCTCAAACATAAATAAAAACATTTAAAAAAAATTTTTTTTAAAGAATTCTAGCCAAATTAAAATTTTAAATTAGAAGTCAAGGTAAACATGTCAAGTATTTCTTGGTTTCAAGTGTGTGAATATTAACCAAACACAGTTACTACAAGCTAGTGATTGACTGACAGGAACAATGAGCCTTTTTATTCTTTCATATCTTTTGCTGACTCCTCTTTGTGCCCAAGAGCAGTTACTTCAATTATAAGACAGATCAGCATAGTACAAGTGAGTCCTCTAATGACAACATTCACTTGGATATTTTTATTTAAGGGCTTATATTTAATCAAATAATTTAAAAATTATTATTAATTTTAAGAGTGTTCAAGAGTCCTATCTATATTCCTTCATACGTAAATCATTTTGGATCTTATAAAATTTCTTTTAGTGAATGTCACAAAAAACAAGGCAAATAGTTGCATCTTTTTTGACCTTTTTAGTTCCATTTTCTTTTCTTTATTTTATATATATACATATATATGTATATATATATATATATATATATAGTCTTAGAAGAGAGTATATTCATATACAGTCTATATATATGTGTATATGTATATATATAATATAGTTTTAGAAGAGAGTATATTCAGATATTTTCCTGATTTGTTGTTTATAAGTACAAATTCAACCAGGATTTGACCCCCTCCTTACAAATGTATTTAAATCCTCAGGCTTCTAGTCTATTAGGCAGTTTCTATGCACATAACTGCCATTATGTTCTCACTCAGGATATTGGATATGGAAGACAATTTTAAAATTATCTAGTCTAATACCTTAATTTTCACATAAGAAAATTTGTCCAGAATGAAAATTGGTAACAGGTGGTTCTAAAACTAAGTGTCCCAACTTCTAGTTTAGGGTATTTTCCATCACATCATATGCCACAAATTACCTCATACACTGTCAGGAAAAGTCCAAATTATTCTCTAAGTAATCTGATAATGATTCGAATCATCACACAGACTGTTGCTCTCTTGGCCTAAACTGATAATTTTTCCACTTTTTAAAATATTTGATTCATCTCTGAGAATGAATGTTGATGTCTTAAAGGTAGAGATGAGTATCCATGTATTTCCTATAGACTCATATACCAAAAACCAGCCCAAGGTCAGATATTTTTGAATACCAAAATACCATTCAAGTATGTGTCTGAATAGTTTCAGTCTCATCGTCTTTTGCTCAAGGTGTCTTCTATAGGATACAACAGTCATATTTTGGGTCACCCTCACATTCCCAAAATTCCTGGACTCCACTCATCAAGATTGTAGCACTAGCTATTGAAGAGCAAGTAGGAGGGACATGAAGGAAAGTCTACAGTTCACTTGCCTCAGCCCTGCAAGGTGTGCTCTCCAAGTCATGTACTGTCAGTCTGTTTTATATCTTTCAGGCAGGGCTGCTTCCCATTTTTCAAAGATACACAAGATCAGTTGAATGGATGTTTTGGAAGCTAGGTACCAAAACTTATGATATAAAGTGATTGCAAATGCCTAGAAATGGAGAAAAAAGTGCTTACCATTGATTCAATTTTCTGGCTCATTTCAGTGAAATTTTTAGAAGCCTCTTTTCCGAAATCATCATATAGTTTGTTACTTGTAAATGACAATGTGCTATAGTAATTGTAGGTCTTCCTTTGGTCTATGAGGAGAGAGGGAAAAAAACCCATAATACTTTTAATTAGATGTGTGTAAAACATCATTATTTCCCTGTTTAGACCAGAAAGAGTGTCCTACCCCAGGTCGTCATCTCCATTATCTTGCCCTGAGCTTCCTGGTTATCTCAGAATAAAAAACAACACTCATCATCATAAGATTTAGAGTGTAAAAGCCATAAGAAATGCTTGGTGTTCCTGCGGGCTGATTAGTCATTTGTTACCCATTCCTGAATTAGCCACGAGAGGCAGCAAGTTACACCATCAGAACGTACAAACAAGAATGGACTCAGCAGTCAGCGAAAGATAAACATCATATGATTTCACTCATATGTGGAATTTAAGAAACGAAACAGATAAACAGAGGGGAAGGGAAGGAAAAATAAGATAAAAACAGAGAGGGAGGCAAACCATTTGAGACTTTTAAATACAGAGAACAAACTGAGGGTTGCTACAGGGGTGTTGAGTGGGGAATGGGTGAAATGGGTGATGGGCATTAAGGAGGGAACTTGTGGGAATGACAATTGGGTGTTATATATAAGTGATGAATCACTAAATTCTACTCCTGAAACCATCATTACACTATAAGTTAACTTACTTGGATTTAAATTTTTTAAAGAAGTGTCAAAATAAAATGGACTCAGAAGTTTCCAAAGAGTAAACTTATTTTTTTTTGTTTTTTTGTTTTGTTTTGTTTTTGGTTTTTTTTGAGACAGAGAGAGACAGAGCATGAACGGGGCAGGGGCAGAGAGAGAGGGAGACACAGAACCGGAAACAGGCTCCAGGCTCTGAGCCATCAGCCCAGAGGCCGACACGGGGCTCGAACTCACAGACCACGAGATCGTGACCTGAGCTGAAGTCGGACGCTTAACCGACTGAGCCACCCGGGCGCCCCTAGTAAACTTACTATTATATTCCAGAAGTAGATTTCTTCCAATTCAGGAAACTACGTATCAATTCTGGCCACAGCGACCATAGTGTAAGAAAATGTTTTGGGGCTAAAGAAGGAGATAAGGGTAGAGATGAAAATGCTTGGAGTTCAGGTAGAGAGCTAGAGCTGCCATCTGACATAACCTTCCAGGGACACTTAATTTCACCTGACTCCCTTCTCACTCCACTTATTTTCTCCCACCAGCCATAAGGAGTGTCCTGTTTCCTTAGCCATTGTCTACACTTTCTTCATCCGGTTTAAGCAGCCCTCATTTTGGGCCTGCTGAAAATTAACGCAGTATTCATCTACCCTTCTATACCTGAAGCAAGCATGGGACCTTAAGAAGATTCATTAATTCAACAAATATTAATTCTTCTATGAAAGACTCTGTGTTGAGTATTAGGAATATAATGGTGATCAAGACAGTTGTGTGTGGTTATTGTAGGAGAATGGAGTGTGCCTTACGCAATCTCAATTTCTTTCCTCTTCTCTCTTGCTTCTCATTCTTTTCCTCTTCACTTGAACCCCAGAGGAAAGGGAAACTAACATTAGTTTACTATAATCTCCATGGGAAGGCAGTATGTCCACATTTAACAGGTAAAGACTACAGTCTCTGAAATGTAAGGAAATTGCCCAACTCTAACATGACATAGCCAGAAAAGACAGAACTGGATTTCAAGTCAAGCTCTAATTCTCATAACACAAACTTTCTTTACATACCACTTTTTGGGTGGGAAAAACCAAACCCACTCACTGAAGCTGTATAAGAAGTCTCTCATACATAAGAGTTTTGGGAAAAAACTACTGGTAAATTTCAAAAGAATATCCGAGCCATCCAGAGGATTTGGTTGGGTTGGCAAGGCTAGGGAATGGCTAAGGAATGGTCAGTGATGCAAAAGATGTTGGATGGCAGCCTGAAATGTTAGGACCTCCTGGAAATGAGCCACCAAAGTGAGGTGCTAGGGAGGTTTTGCCTTGTTCCCTCTTTCCTTACCTCCCTTTCACTGAACGGTCTTGCCCTGAAAGGCCAGAATGACCTGAAATCCAGGAAGTTCCCCGGAAATACACATAATCCCAAAGAAGCTTTTTAATTTATTGAAATACTGAACATTGGGTCTAAATTGGGCATAATAATCCTCATTTCTAATAAGCTCCCATGTAATACTACTGGTGGGGTACCTATCCCCTCACTGAAAAGTAGAGATAACTGACTTATACATATTATTCTTATTCTGTTTTAAATTATTAGATTGACTTTTTGAAACTGCCATTTGTATAAGCCAAATATGCTCAAATATGACAACTTCATATGTTTCACCCAAATGAACAACTTATCTGTAGTCAATATTTTACTTTGTTGAAGAGACTGAAATAGGTCACCAAGAGTCAAAATATATTCCCAGTTGCCAAAATTATATGGCATGTGTAGTTGTTGGGAAATATTATTGAGGAATATTAACAGAAAAGTAAGAAAAATAAGGATGAACACTAGTTTGCTGATAATTTTCTAACAAGTTCCTGAATCTGTAACCTATAAGGATATTGCTCATAAGAGAGTCACCTCCTGTCAGACAATTTACAAAAGGGCAAAAAGGCAGACCTAAAGGCCCCTGGATAGAAGCCGCCCACACAATTCTACGCTGTCCTGGACTTTTTGCCAAAATGATGTTTTTTTCAAGGTGAATTACCTCCATCCTAACCTGTCTGTTTCCGTAACTATTTGGTTTAGTTGGTTATCTAGGTGTGCCAACTCCTCAATGCTCATGTGCTATATCCACTCTGTTCTTTGTTTATATCTCCAAACAGAGGGCGGGTCATACATGTAAGACAGTAACACATATCACAACAATCACTATTTATTCAGATGTGCTGTGTGGGCAGTGGAAGTTGAGTGTTCCATATTACCATACTGATCATCCAGACAATAGGATCCAGGAACAAGTTACTGGAAAAACCTTGCCAGGTTTTCATTTTATGCATGTGAGTAAGATTTGTAAGCCTTATAATGCATGGCTTAGAAAAAGCAAAGGAGAAATAGTAAGAAACATTTTCTCTCACTTCAGTAATGAAACCTCTAGCATTACTAGGAATTCCTTGTGAAGTCAGACAAACCAAAGTATGCCCCATGAAGATATCATACATATGATTTACTAATCTTTTTTTAAGTTTATTTATTTTGAGAGAGACAGAGACAGCATGAGCAGGAGAGGGGCAGAGAGAGAAAGGGAGAGAGAGAATCCCAAGCAGGCTCTGCATTGTCAGCACAGCCCAACCCGGGACTCAAACTCACGAACCGTAAGATCATGACCTGAGCTGAAACCAAGAGTCAGACACTTGGCAGACTGAGCCACCTAGATACCCCTCACTAATCTTTATCATACAGTGCTAGGAATCTGTAGAGAGAAATAATGATGTTTATAGTATAATGAGACTCAATATATTCATAACAGAACTATAGAATTAAGTTATTTTAGCCATTCTTTTTTTTTTAATTAAAAACATGCTCCAGAGAAATCATCAAAATATAGATACTCCAAATTTAAAGATTTGTGTGTGGGCAAATTCTACCAAAACAAGTATTTACTTTAAATATTTTTACTTTGAACTACCCAGAAATGGTCCACCTTGCTTTAGAAATTGAGATTGGATTTGAGATTGGAATTGAGATTATGTCTGCTAGTGGAAGTAGATAACCAATTTACTGATCATACTGTCTCTTTATAGGAAAGCAACTTGTGCAAATTTGCAATTAAATTTGAATCAAGTGATTAGCTTCTTTGGTTACAGTGTCTTGACATCAAAGAATTAGTTAGTCACTAAGGGAGATATTAAGCCAATAGGTCATAGTGGAGTCAAGTAATTACAACCCCAAGCAAAGTAGAGGGAAACTTCAGAAGGGTTGTTATAGAAGAATAGTCCTAAAGCACCCTGGGGACCTTTCTAATAACATAGCACACTCATGGTTCATCTAGATGTGAGACACCTGACTACCAGAGTGAACCTCTTTATAATTAACCTTCTCATCATATCCTATCCTCTTTAATCACATGCAATATATTCCGAGATTAGATTTAAAATAACAGAAATGGGCACTTATTCAACAATATATCATTATGGCATTTTTCTATCTTACTCGTAAAGAATAGAGCCTACTTCCCTCTGATCCTTGATTATGTAATTAATTTATTGGGCTCTCAGGATTTCAATAAGTTGGAATAATTTTAAATCAAGGTGATTGTCCTATGTCTTCAAACAACTCAACACAGTGGACTCTAACTCTCCTATGGTCTTCCTATTTAATATTTGATTATCGCTTATTAACGAATATTAAAACTAGCATGCTATTCCCAGCAGGAAGCATTGCTACATCAAAGATAGATGAAAGAATCCTTCTTGGCTTGTGAGGATTAAGTAAGAGACAGGTAGGTAAAGAATTCTTTGTACCAGCTATGCAAATAAGTTGTGGGCATGAATGAATAGGCCTGAGGCAAATCAAAACTGGAATGCACAAGAGGAAATATTTGGGGGTAAATCACATGATGCCAGGGCAGCCCATACTTACTGTATCTCACATAATGAACAGTAAGTCCAATGCACACTGCCAGGACAATCAGGGATATAAAGGTGATGAGGCCAATAGCCCAGGGCTCCAAACAAGTTCTCTTTCTGGCCCTCACCACAGCTCGCCTGAGAAAGAAAGCAAATAAATGGGTTATATCACAGTATGTGCCACATGTATTCCTTAGTTAAAGCAGACATTTCTGGGGAATTCAGGACACTCAGGTGGTAGAGTACTGTTTTGGTTTAGCGCACACCCTGGTCCCAGGCTGCTGAAGCTAATCCCGGCCTCTGGTTGCCTGACCTTAGGCAAGTAATTTGACATCTCTGTGCCTGTTTCCTCATCCATAACGTGAAGATGATAATGACAGTACGTATCTCATTGGATTTTTTAATTTTTTTTAACTTTTATTTATTTTTGAGAGAGAGAGAGACAGAGCATGAATGGGGGAGGGGCAGAGAGAGAGGGAGACACAGAATCGGAAACAGGCTCCAGGCTCTGTGCCATCAGCCCAGATCCCGACGCGGGGCTCGAACTCACGGGCCGCGAGATCGTGACCTGAGCTGAAGTCGGACGCTTAACCGACTGAGCCACCCAGACACCCCTCATTGGATTTTTGTAAGGATTATATGAATTACTATATGTAAAGTGCCTACCACAGTGCCTGGCATGTAGAAAGTGCTGTGTAAGTGTTAGTTATGATTTACAGAGCTGGCTAGGTTCAAAATACTGAGTTAGGCACTGTAGAGGTTATAAAAATGTTTAAAGCCTATTTCTACCACTCTAGAATCTTAAATGGTCCATGAAACGCATTACAGCTTGATCTATACTATTCCAGATAGAATTTCTAATTCTATTCTCCTTCGGTTTTTCTAATTTGTCTCCAAACGAACTTTGAGGATACACATAAAAGATACCCAGAACTCTCTTCCAAAGAACCTGTTTGACTCCAAATTTCAGTAACACTGCAGGAAATCCCTTCTGTGTAAGATTCCCTCAACCTCTCCCATTTGTTCTTTCTTCAAAAGCATGTTACTGAAAAATGTTTGTCAACCGGGTTTTTGTTTAATTATCACAGTTGCTGTTCCCTTGTGCTATAATAGTTGCTAAGCAAACTCAAAAGTTGGAGAAAATAAAATAATAAGTCAGAGTTGCTGTTATTTTAAATAAGGATTCTGTTATTTTAAATGTCTTGAGATACTGGTAGAATCATTGGCACGTATGCTTGTCTCCAGAGCACTGTCTGGTACATGAGGACTGGTGAGAAAGTGTGGTGCTATCCTGGAGGAACACGGGAAGTTCAACCAAAATAAGGAGGACTCTGAGTCACCTCTTTCCTTAGTAGCTATGCAACTTGGAAAAATCATTTAAACTCTGAACTAAGTTGCCCATTCATTGATAAGGGACAGGATAGCCATTCTGTCTAAAGCACATGATTGATTGCAGAATCCTGCATGAGGTCATGAATGTGAAAACTTCTTGCAAACTGGAAAGCATTTTGCAATAAATAATTTTCGCTTACAGGAATCAAGGGGACTCTGTTTCCAGTTATGTAGGACGAGGAAGTGATATCATTTTGGTCCCTATCATACCTCATCCTACCCTGGCTCTGTCTCGATGTTTTATTCTGTGGGAACACTGTCGCAGAAGTCAATACTATCATCATTGAGATATGATTCTGCCCCTCCTGAAAACACAGAGATATAGGGAAAGACTCCAGAGACTCTGTTTGGTCTCCTCCCTTGTTCCTGTGATTTTCCTATGGGATTATAGCCAAGGAAACTTCACCTTCCTCTCCCCCGTCTCTTCAATCTTCAGTCCTCCCTTGAGTGATATTCCAAACACCTGATCCTAGAATGGCAATTACTGCAATATAAAAAGACTGCTCCACGAGGAGGTTATTATTTTTTATGTGCAAATGTGCCTAAGAAACCTAAAAACTGATCCCTGCTCCTTCATCTCTGAATGCTTGCTATTCACCTGTTGCAGAAGAAAGGAGATGGATATAGCAGACGTAAGCAAAACTTTGGAGGGAATGTGGGGAGGGAAGGGCTTCTCAACTAATATCAAAACATGCCAGATGAAGAATATGAATTTGTAATTGTTGGAAATGTGCTGTAATTATCAAAAATATATTATCACTATGTAGAGTTGTGAAATATGGCAGAAATTCTAATTGTTCTATGATAACTTTTAATCAAGACAGCAAAGTAAAACAATGCAGCTGTTAAATTGATGGGGTAAATCTAGAAGTATTAACATTCAAATAGTCAATGATATATTTTAATGAAAAAATGTTGCAGAAATATATGCATTCTGTGTTCCAGTTGTTTTTAAATAATGAAACTACATGTGTGCATAGCAAAATGTAGAGAAAGAGACACAAAATTACTAATAGCAAGAAGTGGAATAGCAGAAATATGAGAGACTTTCATTTTATTTACTTTTTGTGTTATGATGCATTCATTTTTTAAAAACCACAAACATAATAGCTTTTGAATTAAACAAAAGAGAGAGAGAGATTTTTAAAAAGGTAAAAAAAATTAACAAGGAAGATTATACCTGTCTTTTTATGGATTTCCCATCACTATTGTGCCCAAGGTACTGTCCTAACCCCCACGATTCACAACAATTTTGGTGATGCTTTGTCTTTGGTAATTTGAAGGGACAACAGGGACAGCATGGGACAAAGAGAAAAGGGAATCTACCAAAAACACTTTGAATAAACAATTAAGAGAGTCTGATTCTGAGTCCTGCCACCAATTTATTTATTGTATAATCTTGTACCAATAGATTCTCTTATTCTCTCTCTTATTTTCTTCAGGTCAAAACCAGAGATAATAATTTCAGACCCCACCTAACATGATGAGCTATATAGAGATTAAAATGGTAAAAATTTTTTTATTACTCTGGGTTCACAAGTAGAAAACAGTCAGCAAGGACTGTTATTAGTATCGTTATTTTCATTATTAATAATAATGGTAATGACCACATTGCTGAGATGTTAGTCATCTGAAACATTATCTCTTCTCTTCCCAGTCTATATGGCATTGTTTTTCAAACTGATTCACCCTGTTTCTTAATTAGTTTTTTTGTTGCTCTCTCAGAAAGAGATCCAATACTGAATTATTCCTAATTACATGTGGTTGAAGTATGCTCAAAAAAAATAGGTAAAATGGAGGAATAAAGTGCCTATCAATAGACACTTAATGTAATTAACCCCTCTTGTACAGAAATCCTGTCCAACGATTGTTGTGGCCTGTTGAAACTTTTCTGAACCTTTTCATGTAAAATCACACCTTCAGACAGACTAGATAAATTCTAATAGTTTCAGTGGCATCAAATTTCCTTTTTTCTGTGATTTTTCTTTTCGGTTTGAGGATATGTGTGATTAGATAATGAATATAGCAAGTGAATACAGCAAATAAAATATGGGTACATTTTTAGAAGCCTAAAATGGCCAAAAGATAAGTAATATGTCCAGAGTTGTATTATCATTATCATTTCCTAATGTGTCAATTTAGAATTGTACTAAAAAAGAAAAGCAGAGATAACAACAAAAAGGCAAGGGCAAAAAAAAAAAAAAAAGACACTAAGGCAAATAAACCTCATGGCAAGCACTGGAGAGTAAGTCAGGGCTCACAGTGCTTCAAAGGAAAGTTTATCAGCACAAGCCCGCACATCACACCACCATCATAGACTAACAGTGGATCTCAAACTCTTTGCTTATTCTCTGTAACGGTAACCAGCACTGATATTCCTAGTCTGCGTGTTTCACCAGACCAGTCCAGCTGAGATGTTTTGAATGAACATGTGCACAGTATCTGTAAAGCTGATGGTTCCAAAGCATTATTATCAACTACTTCAACTACAGGTCAGCAAACTCTTCTGTCAAAGTTCAGATAGAAACTATTTTAGGCTTCCTGGGCCACACATTTTCTGTTGCAACTACTCAGCTCTGCCCTTGTAGGCCCAAAACAGCCATGGACAATATACATAAACAAATGAGCATGGCTGTGTTCCGATAAAACTTTATTTCTGTACACTGAAATTTGAATTTCATATAATTTTCATTTGTCATGGCTTTTGATTTGTTTTCAACCACGAAAGTATAAAAATCATTCTTAGCTCAAGCACTGTACAAAAACAGGTGGTGGGCCAGATTTGGCTCTTGGGCCATAGTTTACTGATGGTTGACTTAAGCAATAACCTACAAGTCAATGCAAATTGTGTTGGGAAGCTATAATAATCTTTTCATTTTCCAGTCTCATCTGCATGGCAAATTTAATGTAGTCTGTCTGCAATCCCATTGTCACTGACCTTATTCTGGAATTCTCATTAAAATTTTTCCTGTAGCTTAACAAGTTTTCTTTTCTGTCCTCCCAATCTCTGGATCACTCTCCATTTCAGTAAGCTATCTTTCTAGAAGTGATATAGCCAGTTGAGACTACTAGAAACCCAAACTGACATTCCCCCTTTTCCCCATGAGCTTTCAGGCTCTTCGCCTTTGTTTCTGCTGCCTCCTAGGTGCAGTAACAGAGTTTAAGCTCTGCTTGCATCATAAAAGCTCATGTGTATTTAAGAGCCAGTTCAAAAAGTCCCCTTAGTTAGGTCTATACCCTGCCCCGCCCCCCCCAGCATCAGAGCATCACGTTGAAGTATGTATTCTGAACTCCTTGAGGATAGGGACTGAGCCTTACTTATATCTACATTCTCTGACTTAGATATATTCACAGAGGGAAATGAATTAAAATTGACTAAACCAAATTAAACTGAATGTTTGTCAACACCATAGTGTAGGTTTTAATTTCTCTCAAAGCACTTCTAGTCTGCCTTAGCCTTGGAAAAGAACTTGGCATATTACACACAAGGAAAGACAGGTCAGAAGTTGTGAAGAATAATTACTATTAAGTAAAACCTGATTTCCATAAAACACTTTATGTAATGATCAAGCTTTGCGGTTAATATTTCTATTTCACCTGA
This sequence comes from Lynx rufus, assembly GCF_022079265.1. Classification (NCBI taxonomy): domain Eukaryota; kingdom Metazoa; phylum Chordata; class Mammalia; order Carnivora; family Felidae; genus Lynx; species Lynx rufus. The sequence goes on from NW_025814845.1 coordinate 52,881,847, forward strand.
AAACATATGATTTTCCAACTGTGATTTGATCTATCCACTGTAAAGTGTGATCATAGTACAGAAAGTGATAAATGCAAATGAGGGACATTAATTTCAGGAAACATGTTATCTGGGGCTATTAAAGGTCTGTATATTACAATATCAAAAGAAAAGCATGAAGAAAGATACCACAATAAAGTAACAACCTGGTACCTTATGACATTGCTAATCCCCTAAGTCAGCACTTAGGATTTCAAATATCAAGTAATAACTATTTATTCAATTTTTATTACATTTTTGGCACTTGTTTATTTCTTTAGCTCATTGAGTTGTGCCTGCTTGTTCTATCTACACAAATACCTCAGGTGCTTTCTCCTCTGTGGAAAACTCATACCAGTAGGCATTGGAGAGATCTTTAATCTTTCTTATACTTTGTAGAATGAGACTCTAAAAATATACAGGGTGGAATTAACATTTGTATATGTGTGCATGGATCATATATTTTCATTGCTGGTTTTTTTTTAAAGAAATACAAATTACTTCTTATAAAATTGCAAATAACATATTTCTGTACTGTCAACTGTTACACAAATTTATAAAGTGTCTAATAACATCAGTAAGGCCTTTGGACTGAATTATGTGTGCATTCTCAAGAATGATAACTATGAAAAATTCACATAGAGAAGTTACAATTACAACAAGGTGGTAGTCTAATTACCAGAAAACCTTTTCCATTTTCTCCCTACAGCTAAGATAAATGGTAAGAAGCTCATTGTTTTTATTATAAATGTTTTTATTTATATTCCATCTTGTTCTAGATTGGCTTAAGGTAACTTAAAAGGACATTAGGTATAGATATAGATATAGATATATAGATATAGATATAATATAGTATATATGGTATTAAATTAAATTTAGAGATGCGAAGGGCACCTGGGTGGCTCAGTCAGTTAAGTGTCTGACTTTGGCTCAGGTCATGATCTCACAGTTTGTGAGGTTGAGCCCCACGTAAGGCTCTCTAATGTCAGTGTAGAGCCTGCTTTAGATCTTCTGTCCCCCTCTCTCTCTGCCCTTTCTCCTCCACTCTCTCAAATATAAGCATTTTTTAAAAGTTTTAAATTTAGAGGGGCACCTGGGTGGCGCAGTCGATTAAGTGTCCGACTTCAGCCAGGTCACGATCTCGCGGTCCGTGAGTTCGAGCCCCGCGTCAGGCTCTGGGCTGATGGCTCAGAGCCTGGAGCCTGTTTCCGATTCTGTGTCTCCCTCTCTCTCTGCCCCTCGCCCGTTCATGCTCTCTCTCTGTCCCAAAAATAAGTTTTAAATTTAGAGAGAATTTAAATTCTCTGCAAGGAGAAAACAAAACATGAGTGAAAACATAAAATGGGAGTAAACTAAAACTATGTAAATTCCTATTTAGACATTTCCTAAAGTCCGGCCACAAAATTTGTAGCTTACCAGCAACCAACTCAAAAACAAAAGTAAACAAACAGAGTAAACAAGCCAACCATGTTCAGGTACATTCTTCATGGCAACCATAAAATAAATACTGATCAATTATTCAGTAGCCACATTTTTCTCACAAAAAAAAAAAAAAACGTATATAATGTAATAAGTTCTATTCTCCACAATATTCCTAGCATTGAAACAAAAATTAGTTTTGTAACACTCTTAGCGTTTCCTTCATTATTGGCAGGTGACACCAATTACTACCTAGTAAAAGCAATATGATGGGGTAGGGAGGGGAGCAGTATAAAATCATTCATACCAAGCTCTACAACAATTTTTAACATATCTGACAGCACTTCCTTGATTATTACTGAAATGACTCCGTAATGGGATTTCACATTATAAAATATCTAAATATTATTGAAATTGTAGGCACAAAAACATAGTATTACTTAGTACAGTAATAAATACAGTACTTAGTACAGTAGGAAGTTTTAAATAGATATTGTGAATAAACATTGTTGATGGAAAACCCTACCACTCATTAACTGTTAACTTAGCCAAAACCCATAGCTTAACCATTCCTATATTTAACCAACCATAAACTCAAGTAATAATATCTTTTCTGGCACCTAATTTAAATGGAAGTTGTGAAAATCACACATGTGATCATTAGACTTTGTTAAATACACATATTATATTAGTGGCAAGTATTAGTGGCAACTCAACAGGAAGGAATGTCTCTGATCTCCATTGTGTGATCATCAAGGTATTTATTAAGTTCCCAGACAGATATGGTGCAGCACAGGAAACTACAAACTGAAATTCAGGTTGACACTTAGCTTGACCTCTAGAAATATATAATCATAGGTAGATGTGGTGAAACAGAACTTAAAGATATTATTAAGAAATTAGGTATGGGTTTATAGACTTATAAATTGAGCTATCTTAATCTTTAATTCCGCAGATATATTTGCTTTCTTTTCCTCAAACTCTTTCCACTTCAAGATATTAAATTGGCACGATCTGAGTAAGGAACTTGAAAAGCCAGTTTCCCACAGAAATGTCGACAAGGGATGCCACTGCAACTAGTCGTGGGAATTGTACGCACTTAAAAGTGTAAAAGAAAATAGAAATTCACAGGAAGTGTGTGAGTATGTGGCGGCAGGTCTTATTAGAAGAAAAATAGTTGAGAAACCTTAGTTTGGGGCTGCTCTGAGGCTAATATATAAACTTTCAGAAACTTTTTGTAACGTTAGATATCTTCCTACCAAATCTTTCTCATAACTTTGCTTAGATGCCTCCTATGAGAGTTGGCATGATATAGTAGAAATAGCTCTGAACTATAAAACCAGTGACCTGCATCTTAGTCCTGAGGGTTCTTACTTAAGGATTAAGTCCTTTCTGGGGCGCTTGGGTGCTCAGTCAGGATAGCCTCCGACTTTAGCTCAGGTGGTGATCTTGTGATTCGTGAGTTCAAGCCCCATATGGGGCTCTGTGCTGACAACTCAGAACCTAGAGCCTGCTTCAGATTCTGTGGCCCCCCCGCTCTCTCTGCCCCTCCCCCGCTAGTGTTCCGTCTCTCAAAAAAATACGTTAAAAAAATTTTAAGGGGGCGCCTGGGTGGCGCAGTCGGTTAAGCGTCCGACTTCAGCCAGGTCACGATCTCGCGGTCCGTGAGTTCGAGCCCCGCGTCAGGCTCTGGGCTGATGGCTCAGAGCCTGGAGCCTGTTTCCAATTCTGTGTCTCCCTCTCTCTCTGCCCCTCCCCCGTTCATGCTCTGTCTCTCTCTGTCCCAAAAATAAATAAACGTTGAAAAAAAAAATTTAAAAAAAAAAATTTTAAGGATGAAGTCCTTTCATCTGAGCCTGAAGTTTCTCAGCTGAAAAACCTGAGAGCATATGCAACATCACACAAATTCCAGCATCCCTTAATCTCCAACTTGCACCATTGTTGCACGTGCTCTCATTTTCTTCATTTGTTAAAAAAACAATGGGGACTTTAACTGATCTAAATGCTCTTTAATTTCCAGCAAAGTTAGTGTTCCATGTCTCACATGACTTAAAAATGCTTAATATTTTTGTAATAAAAATTCAGCATTTATCAAACAAGTAGCTTTAACATAATTTTCTCTGGTTGCCACATGCCAGATAACTGGAACAAAGTAAGGGATTACAAGTAAGGGACTGCAAGTGATCCAAGTTTTGTAAGAGGAAGTCATAAAATGTCTTTACTGCTTGCCTCCTAAGCCAGTTTAAAAATCCCTAGACCCATGACATTTCATTTTACATAAAACAGTAATGGCCCTTAAAATTGGAACGTATCCATTGAAACACATGCTAAGACTCTATGGTGTCTTCCAGGTTGCTGTTTTCCTGGCAAACACTGTTAGCCACAATCGAAGAATCCCTCCAGTAGTCTAGAAACTCCTGTTTATAATATCTGAATTCATTTGTCAATGAAGGACAATTGGAAAATTACTGATTCTGTTAATATTTATATTATTCTTCCAGATGTGAGATTTCTTGATTAATGAATCCCCTGCCCCAGTTGTTGACCTGTAATATATGAAAGTGTTGGGTCTTAACTTTTGAATGGAACACAGAATTTATAAAATTGATCATTATATAATTACATTAATAATACCCTAACATATTGGCATTTTAATGATAATAATGAAATATGCTCAGATTCATGTTAGAATAAGGTAGAACTTGCTGTGCAAATCAATACCATAAAATTATAAAGGCAGTATTTTTTTATCCAAAAGAATAAAATATTTTCAGTTACCAACACCCACGGCTTTAATTCATATCTATATGCTGATGGCTACCAAATCCATAACTGCAGCTCAGATCACTTTGCTAACTTCAGACCCATATGTCTACTGCCTGCTGTTCATCACAATAGGATACACTTACCATCGTTCAAACTTAACATGTCTGTAGTAGATACTTGTAAATGTATATCCCAAATATTTTCTTCTTATTAATAGAATTTTTGATATTTGGTTAAGCACGTGGCCATCTGGAAAATAGAATAGTGTCCCTTGTCCATAGGAGTCACCGTGTGAGTAAGTTCTGACTAATGAGTCTCTATTCCAGTGGGTGGAATCCTGGTGTGCATTTCATAGCTAGAATGCATATGTGCTAGTTGGAGCTCAGGCAATCATATTGGACCGTGATTTAGAGGATGTATATTCATTGCTAGTGGGACAGCACAACAGCAGGAGCCTAAATTCCTGATTACTTTGTTAATCTCCTCCCAGGTTTACCTGTTTGCCTCCAGACTTGTTTATATTAATTCCCTTTTATATAAACCTCTGTTACCCTAAATTTCTTGTCACTCCTACATAGAGAAATCCAATGCTATTAAAATATGCAAAACAGATTAATTGCAATCAAGGTAAATTGCCACTTTTATGTAATTATCTTTGTGAAAAGAGAACATCAAGAAATATATTACTAACTTTTTAATAGTTTCTGTATATGGAAAATATGATAAAATACTTTTAGTTAATATTCTCTAGCAGCTGATTTTAAGATACTCTTTTTTCTTTTTTTAATTTTTTTTTTCCACATTTATTTATTTTTGGGACAGAGAGAGACAGAGCATGAACGGGGGAGGGGCAGAGAGAGAGGGAGACACAGAATCGGAAACAGGCTCCAGGCTCTGAGCCATCAGCCCAGAGCCCGACGCGGGGCTCGAACTCACGGAGCGTGAGATCGTGACCTGGCTGAAGTCGGACGCTTAACCGACTGCGCCACCCAGGCGCCCCAAGATACTCTTGATTATGCTCTATGACTTTAAACAAAGGACTTCCATTTCCGTGTCTGGGCTTTGGCATCAAACTCATTGGCATCCATGAGTTTGGATTTAGTCCTGGCTCTGCCTCTCACTAGCTAAGTGGCTCTGAAATTACTCACTCTCTCTAAGTCTACATGTCCCCACCTATAAATGGGGCTAATGATAGGACCTAAGTATAGGGTTCTTCTGAGGGTTAAACAAAATAACACCTATACAGCAATTGCCATCAGACCAGGCACATAATAAAGGTTCAACAACTGTTGGCTCTTGTCATTATTTCCACCATAATAATGAGAAATTAATTTGTTTTCAAAGTGGGCTGAAAAATCCCTCAAGTTGCCTCATGCATGCCTAAGGGGATAAGAAAACAAAGCAAGTAAGGCTCCCAAGCCTTAGTGCCACTTCACCCACAGCAACTCTGCTCCATGTATCAGGAGTTTTCTTAGGCCTCATGTGTAAAAAGAAATTCAACTGATGAATTAAACTCCAGCTCTACCAATCACTTACTCAGAGATTTGGAAGTCTCGGTCTTCCTAATCTTTGGTTTCCCTACCTGTAAATTCACAGTACTATTAAAATTATCTAACTTACAGGGTAGTTGATAAGTACCAAATAAGAAAATATATGGTGGAATCATCTATATGTATTTTTTCCTGCTATATGTACCCTCTCTGAAGTTTGTTAAATGCAACCTGACAAGCTTTTAAAGTGAACAACTAATTTTTAAAAGGTCATATATTTCTGTACATATTCAAATGGAAATAATAATAATAACAGTAGTATTTCCTAGATAATGTAGACACCTGTGTTAATTTAACTCTTCTACTTGACAATATTGGATTCAGTTTACAGGTGAACAGGAAAAACAGATCCTCTCTCTACTATTGACTGACTCACCCATTCCTGTAACCACATGCAAATTACCTAATCTTTGAACATTGAATCCCCTACTTTATAGAACACAGATAGCAATGCTGCCTGTCTACCAGGAGGAAAACTGAGAAGACTACCCATTGAATAATAACACTGTTGCTTATAATTATAGCTTTTATAGCTTTTGACACAATGGGACAGTTAAATCATCCTTGCTGTAGAACCATTGTGGTAGATACAGGAGACGGGAGGATGGTACAACATTGTGGTTAATAGCATAGGTTTAGAGTGAGATAGACCTAGGTTAACTCCCAGTTCTGCCATGTGTTACCTCTGAGCAAATAATGTTACCAACTGAGCCTCAATTTCTTCACCTATAAAATGGGTATAATAATATAATCATAGGTTGTTATAAAGATTAAATACTCATGATATTTTAAAACGGTAGTTGGCACATAGGACATGTAAAACAAATGATGGCAATTATTATTTTGTTCTTCACTGACTCACAGGTTGACTTGAAACAAAGTGCTAAATTCTTCTGTATCTCCTTTTGCAGCTTCAAAAAAGAGACATCACCTGACATCTTCAGACAAAAGATTGCAGGAGAGAATTTAGTGATGATGTATGGTGCTTCTGATTTCCCTAGCTTAGTTCTATTATTTCAGAGCTACTATTCTAAAAGTCTCACAAATTGCCCAACCACACAGGCCATGTAAGTAAGTGGGAGAAGTTCGGGCTTGCAGATTCTGGCATAACTTGATATCTCTGCAACCCATTTTTTTTTTCTCAACCTCTTAATACTTTCCTATTCTCTAATCCATTCATTTCAAATGTATTAAATTATGCTTGCAGTTGTGAGGGCATTCTTCCTAATTCTCACCCACCGTCTTTGATGAGAATATGCCCAAAGGAGTGTGCTTTATGAAGTTCTTCATGCAGTTCCTCTAAATCCTAATGCTGACAAAGCCATGGAAAGCAGCCAGAGCACCCATTTCACCACCTTCTGTCTTAGAAGACCTGCTCCACAGCTACCCAACTCACCCCATTCTCGATTACTAAAGCCATCAGGCATACTTATAAAGCTCAATGCTGATACTGAAGCACACGATGTTGCTTTTTTTCTTGAATGTTTCTATTTATTCCCTCTTTGTATTGAAACAATGGCATATTTTTGGAGGAAAGCTGACAACAATGAAAAAAATAACAAAGGTCCATTGAGACAGTTATAGTTACAACAGACAGGTGACTTCTTTCCATGATATGCCGCTCGAATTGAACTTGATTTTCATGCAATAGCAAATGTTGTAATCCTTTTTAGAAAACAGTGATGATGTGATTGAGGTATTATACTCTCAGTCACTGCTCACCTTTGAAACAGTGTGGAAAAGTTAGGTCACATTTTCATCTTGTTTAGTACAAAGATAGTTTTAAGAAAATTAAATAAGGGCAGTCCATGCATTCTTTAAAATGTTTCTAAAAATGTACCAATGAAAGTAAAATACATGCCACCACCTTTCCTCCTTCAGCATTTGTGTACATTATTTCATATCAATCTGTATACGATCTGTTTCTTTGCCTAGGACATTGTATAGCTATATATGCCTACACATACATGCACATTTTCTCCAGATCTGTATATGTGTGTGTGTGCATGTTTTCCCTTTCTCTATTAGAATGCAAACTTTCCAAAGACTTCTTTTAGCTCCCCGCACATGATAGACAATGTGTTATGGCAGTAACAGCATAGACTTTAGAGCCAAGAAGGCCAAGATCAGATTCTTATCTGTTTCAATATTGACTAACCCTGGACAATCTGAGCCACACTTATTTCAACTCTTAAAGGAGCAATCACAATAAGTTGGGGAGAGGGGGAAGTTGTGTGGTTTTTTTGTTGTTGTTGTTTGTTTTTCTTTCGAGAGAGAGACAGAGACAGAGAGAGAGAGAGAGACAGAGAGAGACAGAGAGAGAGACAGAGACAGAGTGCAAGTGGGGAGGGATAGAGACAGAGGAGACACAGAATCCGAAGCAGGCTCCAGGCTCTGAGCTGTCAGCACATAGCCCCATGCAGGGTTCAAATCCACGAACTGGGAGATCATGATCTGAGCCAAAGTCAGACGCTCAACAAACTGAGCCACCCAGGTGCCACTCAATAAGTGTTTCTCAAGGTATTTCCAGAATTAAATAAGATAGTATTTTAGAAAATGTACAATACATAATAGGTGCTCAACAGATAGTTTTCTTTCTTCAGGATCCCATAGCAACTCTGGGCCTAAACCTCAATTTGGTGACCTTTCAGTATCACTGTCTCTGAATTGATTTGGGTTAGAGGGTGGGGAAGGGGGATATGTTTGATTGGTTTTACGTTAAGGTTTCCCTCTAAACAAACATATTTTTGATCCATATTAAGACCCTCCCTGTTGGACACAAACTACCCAAATCATGTTTGTATCCACCCTTCAGTTTCCCTTACCTTCTGAAATTATCCTCTCTTCCTTAATCATCATCACTACATTGCATAAATGAGTACTCTTCTCCCTTGGAGGGAAAAGTGACTAGGGAGAGATCACCTCCCATTATGATATAATTATACCAATTTAAATAAAACAAAAGGCTACAGCTCTCTTAAAAGCTGACCTATTTCATTTGTGCTTTAATTCCATTCCACCTTACAAGTTCCTTTCTTTTTTATAGCTTTACACTATAATCAGTACTTCTCAAACTTTAGAGTGAATAAGAGTTACCTGGTGTAACTTTTAAAAAATGTGATTCCCATGCCTCAACCAGAGATTGATGAGAATTTCTAGGATGAGAATTGGGCTTTTCTATTTTTAATAAGCCCCCATTGAATCTAATGGAAAGGGTCCATGGGCCACACACAAACTGAGAGGTAGTTCTCACCCTACTGAGTAGAAACTAAAGTTGTCCATTTTTTTAATTTGAATATTACTCATTTCGCCTTTGTGCATCTAAATTTGTGTAGATACTGTCTATAAATTCAGTCTGTTTATCTTTCATTCTTATCAGTGGTTGCGGATAACTACAGTTAGCATATATCCCATCAAAAATAAATATATTTAATAAATATATTCTTCTCTTCCCAATCTCTTCCCTATGAACTTATTCCTAGTAAATTTTTCTTTAACCTTCTGCTCTGTGTGTGTGTGTTTATAAAATCCATGGGTTATTCTCTTCGTGCTCAAAGGATAGTATAAAATAAGAATTTGGGGGAAACGGTAGCGTTTGAAAAATAATATTTACCTGGTCCAAATTTCTTTTTACTTTTAAATTCTAAAATAGTGGTTCTCATTTAGAACAGGTGCAGTGAGGGAGGGGGCTCTCAGAAATTTGGCTAACGAGGAAGGAATGTGACATTTGCTAAAACCCTCCAGTGTTTCTTATATGTTTGCCCAGCTATGAACCAATGTCCTTAGAAAGAACGTATTTCAATTACACCTCTTTTTCAAAGCCTTCCTGTTGGTGCAAATGTGCATAGTAAATTTAGTCCCTTTCCACTCTAGCCCATTCTCTTAACATCTCCTAGGCTGACAAACATAGATATGCTCCCCTTTTTTTACAGTTTTAGATCAGGGAGGAGTTTTTTGTTTGTTTATTTTGTTTTTCCCTGAGAGATATCTTCCCTCTGCTCTGAAGTAGGACCAAAAAATAGGTACATCTTTTCCTTCAAATTAGAGACTCTACTCAGAAAAATGCATTCCAATACCCCCATGTTATAGCTCCTCTACACAATTTCTAGACTCACTTATATCTAGCATAGACAAAGTCTGAAATCTATTTAGTACCTTAAGTTTGATAGAGATTATATGTTTAAATAAAAGCACTCTTTTTTACAGTAATATTCTTAAAGATAATGTAGTAAAAAGTGTAGGACAGAAGAATCATCATGGATTATAGGGAAGTACTTGCAAAAGGTAGGGAGCCTTGAAGTCTGACTAAATTTATGTCTGTAGCTCTTAGTTGCTTCATCAATGTGTATAGAAGAGTATTAAACTTTTCATAAGTATGTGGAGCTTTCTATCAATGACAGAGACTGAGTGTTTGCCCCTATTAAGATTCTACTGGAAGTTTTTCCGAACTGTTTCCTTCTCAAAGTAGAATCAAAAAAAAAAAAAAAAAAATGACATGCCAATATATCACTTAGAGAAAATAAAATCTTAATCTGAAGATAAAATTATTTTTCAGAGTCCAAACTAGTACATAGAAACTTTGTTACTGTTTAGTTTCTAACTTTGAATGAAAACAACTTCAAAATAATTATGATTTATCTGTTAGAGAAGTGATTGTGGCCAGGTATATCACTGGATTTATTTTTTAAATCCAACTCTAATAATTTGATCAGACTGTCTCCTTAAATTATTTTTTTTCCTTTCAAAACATCTATAATTTTGAAATTTAAATTATTTACTTCTAGAAATGAATGTAATTTTGAACTGCATGATTTCAGATTTATTTTTTCTCACGTATACCTTTGAAAATAACACAAAGCCCAAGCTAAGAACACATTCTATTCTTGAAACTAACTAACCAGTTAACTAAAAGACAGCTGTCAAACCCCATCTACATTTATCATTTATTGAATCCATCTGAAAATATATACAAAAATATTTGGGGATGAAGCCTTACATCCCAGGGAACACTAATGCAGAAAGAAGAGAAATGTATTTCTTGACATAATTTTATGTTAAAATCAAAAATATTTTCTTAAACAAATAATAAATTAGAGATCTACACATTCTGTGGTGTGGTTTATGCCATTTTGAACTACAAGTTAATTTAAGACAAAGAAAAAAGGAACTCACCGATACATCGCTGACCAGCAGGGAAGAGCCCTGTGGAGACCGAGGTCTGCAATCAAGTGTGTGCATCCAGACTATATCAGCAATTTCATGGGCTGGATTGAGGTGAAGAAAGAAGTCACTAATGATGTAAATAGAACCAGTCTGACGGGTCTTGGCAAGTGTAGTGGGGACTGTTTGTATGGGGAGCAGGACTAAGTCAATTTTATAGGGAGCATGAGAACATAAATAATTTATAAGCACTTTCTAAGAGTGGAAACTTAAAAGTTATTGCCTTAAGATCACAATAGCTTAAAAGTGTTAACGTGCACCAGGAGTTTTGTAAAGTTCAGAAGTTTAAATCTGGAAGAAATTTTAAATCATATTGCTCAGCCTCCTCATGTTTTCAGTGAAGAATCATTTAATTAAGTTAAATGATTTGGTCAAAATCACATTGTTTATGACCCACCAACCCAGGAGTAACAGCTATATTTTTTAATTTATCTAACATGCTTTCCACTCTACCATGCATATAATGAAAATTCTCCTTTGGTATTGACTGTAAGTCATCTGTTGAAAATATAGTAGAGATTAAAAAAGTATTAATAATTTAAAATTATGTGGCATCATTCTTCTAGAAAAACCAAGTAGTTTGTAGATATTCACCCCCAATTGAGATAGTATATGTCTTTCATTATACTGGAGAAAGGCATATCAGCCAACACAGTCATGACTGTCTTACTTCTGCAAAGGAAGTGATGTATGTAAAAAATGTGTTTTCATACATGTATATACAAATATCTGTGTATTTGTGTCAGGTATAATCTTTAAATTGCCTTCCCTAATCCCCATAAATGACATTAGGTGTATCTCATCTGTACTTTCATGGTATCATAGCACTTACTGTATTGAGCTAGAATTTTTTGTTTTCTTGTATCTCAACTCCACTAGGCTGAATTCTTAACAGACAGTAACCCCGTTCTTAACATGTATGGGATCTCAAAAATATGCATGGAAAGAGGACAGAAAGGAAAGAGGAAGAGGGTAGGTGTGACCAGTCCTAAAAATCACCATACAGAAGGCAGATTGGTACTGTTTAATATTACCAAACATCCATTTAGCCACTGGCTTATCTAAACAGATGCAGAAATTGGGATCCATAGTAAGGCTACCAAGAACTGGAGTCATTCTCTAGCAATAACCCAAGAAACCTCTATGTTGGGGCAAACTGTTCTAGGGACTAGAGAGACCATCATATCTACCCTTTTTATTCAGCCCAATAGATCACTTAACACTGAAGAATAGCATGTATATTTACTTGAAGTTATAGTATCAGGTTTTTGTCTACTCACTTGAAAGTACAATTTAGCCAAAAATAAAGAGGCAACAATAATGAAGTAAAAACTTCCAGGTTATGAGATTAAGTTGTCCTATTACACAGCCTTTAAAAAGTGAAATCCTCATTAATAAAATGTTAATACTGGCTTAATAATGCTATATTCTATTTTATTTCATATTTTGTGAAAATATTGACTATACTCTTGCTTTCAAAAGAAAAAAGTTTCCTCTCTAGTATAACTTTGGGCCAAGACCAGGTCAGACTCATTTTAACAGAATCTCATGACTTTTTTCTTTACTAAAATCCAGATTCCGGGGCGCCTGGGTGGCGCAGTCGGTTAAGCGTCCGACTTCAGCCAGGTCACGATCTTGCTGTCCGTGAGTTCGAGCCCCGCGTCAGGCTCTGGGCTGATGGCTCAGAGCCTGGAGCCTGTTTCCGATTCTGTGTGTGTCTCTCTCTCTCTGCCCCTCCCCCGTTCATGCTCTGTCTCTCTCTGTCCCAAAAAATAAATAAACGTTGAAAAAAAAAAAAAAATTTAAAAAAAAAAGAATCCAGATTCCAACTCAAATTCTTTATAAAGTCCTATGGTCGTGTAAACTTAGGGTTATGTACATCTAAAGATGTAGATGCAAAAAATAAGAGGGCTTCATGATTTTTTAAAAACCCATGGATAAATCCTAGAATTATAGAAAACCAGAGATTAAGGATATGTGAATAGAGGATGAGTGGTTATCAACCAAAAGATAATTCTAAGTATGCCCTTCCTGTATTAATGACTTTCATTCAGTCTACTCAGAGAGCATTTGTATATGTCATCAAATTTCATGATACTGCTTATACTTCAGTAGACATTTGAAGAATGACAGAGAAAGATGGAGGAATAAAACATTAGACTAAATTATCTACCAAATAGAGCTTTTCATGTATTTAGGCATTTCCTTAACAGTTATTCTTAAAGGTAGGGTACAAAAGCAAAGTCAATCATTTGTAAGTTAATTGATATCTAAGAGGGTGGAAAAAGGATTTTAGAGCAAAAGTTTGTCTTTTATTCAAATATTTATTTTCTCCATTGCTGTTTTCCTAAAATCATAAATTTTATTTTATTTTGTGATCCTTTGGCCCTAAACTGTGGCATAAAGAAGATGTATTCAATGAGTTACCCTCCTTTTCATGACTGAGATCAGAGCAGTCTGACTTCCCTGTGTCCTTCTGTGCCAGGTGGAGGCAGAGTCAAGATGAAATATATTTGTCGACTTGAGTCTCTTGGAAACCCACAATAGATATGTTACATTGCATAACTAGTAAAATAATAACTTGAACCACAGGTATTTTTACCAGCCAACAAACTTTTCCGTAGTCCTTCCTATACTTAGCAATGTCATAGCAATGAGGCATCTAATAGCCATAAGCATGAGTATGCTGAAGAAGTATAGTGCCAGCGTGGCTAGTCATGGATGATTTTTATCACTGTTTAAATATCCCCTAGCTTGAGTCAAGTTCTTTAATGCTGATAATATATGGATGTTTATGCATAATAATATAATTAATTTATGGAAGCCCTCAAAATTATACCTAGGTTACGTCTCTGTAATGCTAAAGCAATCCTTTTATTGGTCAACTTATTGGGTTAGCATTACAGATTGACTAATGTTAAACCCGTGAATGAGCTAGTTATCAGAATACACACAGCTATTGTCAGTTGTGTTTCCATTTCCTCCTATCATGTATTGTTTTGAAGCTACTCATGCACCTTAATTTGTTCAAGCTGAGAAAACAAAGACCATCAATATAATTAACCTTTGGACTCTATCTCAGTAAGGAGATCATGTAAAAATGCTGCTGGATCACCGACTCTCCTTTTTTCTGTCTTATTTTCTTAACCAAAATGTGATTTGTTTTTCATTAACCTATCTGTACCTGTCTGTGAAACCCTTCCTTTTTTGCCTCTAAGACTTTCCTATCGAGTGTCACTATGTGATGGTTGTTTCTCAGCCTGTCTCATCCACTACTTTTTCAACAGAGAAGACTCCATCAGCTAGCCCAGGGTTGGCTTTTAACCCAGTATCGCACTTCGTGGGGTTCCTGGCATTAAAGCAGCCACACACAAAGGCCAGAGATGGAATCGTTTGCCAAAGAAATTTCTGGTCCTTCCCTTTGCATTACCTGTATCAGGGAAGAATCCTTATCTCTAGCTTGGTTTCTGCATGTTTTTTGAGGTGTTTGAGGAAGGGGAAGGACAAGAAACCTGTCATGTAGTTAGGTAAGCAAGAAATCTTGTTAATCTAGATTATTTTATTATCAGTCTTTTGTTTGAGAGGTGCTTACCCAGAGGATTTTTTTAAAGTTTAGTTTCACAAAAACTTTTTCTCCCTTAAATTATTTTTGGGATAATATTTAAAGTGAGACATGTTTTTTATTCCTGTAAAATACATAGAGAATATAACATTCCAGTGTACACAAAGAAGGCAAATTCTTTCAAATAAAAAGCATTATAAAATGAAAAAATAAATTCCTCCATGAGATGTTCTGCATCTGGTACAACTATCTTCATGATGCTAGGAATAATTTTTCTGGGTATTGATGTGAGGTTTTACTAAGCTTTACAATGCCTAATGATGCTTATAGTAAAAATAAGACACGAGTTTTTATAATTAATACACAATAACAAGCAAAAACAATCTTTTCATTGTTTAATTTGTTAGAATATACAATACAGATTAGTTAGTGTTGTTACACTAGTGAATGAATGAAGATTTTTGGACCCATTTTCTTTTAAAACAATTTTTTGCAATTAGTCTTTGAAAAACATTTTTAAGGTTAATTGATTTCATGTTAGGAGATCAGCTTTCAGTCTTCTAAACAAACCCTTTCTGGGATATGAAGCAAACCCTTCCTGGGATGTGAATCTCTACAAGTAGACATTCCCCCAAACATACAATAAATTGATAAAATAGGGATAAAATTCAAGAAAAAAGTACAAAGGCACGTATGTCTATATATCGTTTGACATACTTGCTCTGATAGAGATGAAAATGGCTCTGAACATCCTGGCAACAGGGAAAACAAAGGAAACTTAGAAAGTTTTACAATTCTCATCTTTGGAAGAAAAAAAGCACATCCAGAGAGATTTTTTTCTGCCACTAAGTTGATGAAGACATTCCCCAGAGAGGGGCTATACTGAGCAATGCATTGAATAATACCAGCAATATTTTTACCCAAAAATAGAAGAGAATTTTTTATAGCTGTTTTTAATAATAAATTCAAAGAAGACTGAGAACATAACTTTGAAGTTAAGGTTGGTGACAGATTTGTATAGGAAATATATTTATGAGGGTATACTCATAAATGAGGGTATACTTCTACTGGTCTAGCTTGACCCAAGGGTAAAACTCAAAGTCCCTAGATTAGAGGTACCCATGTTCCTTAGACGAATTTCTGAAATATAATTTCTCTTGGAAGACTTTTGATCTTTTTTTTTTTTTTTTTTTTTAGTTTATTTATTCACTTTGAGAGAAAGAAAGAGCATGTGAGCAGGGGAGGGGGAGAGAGAGAAGCAGAGGGAGAATCCCAAACAGGCTCCAAGCTGTCAGTGCAGAGCCTGTCTCAGGGCTCCATCTTACTGTTGCTGATTGAGGGAAGTTCACATTTACTTTGTTAAACCAAAAAGACAGTTGACAGAATCAATGCTTTATCAAAACTGAGGAGCTGGATGAAAATTTACATTTCAATGTTTTAAAAATTCCACAAGATTATGATTTTAGATTAGTGCATTTGCCTCCTTAGTAGATCCTGCGTGCTTTGTATTATTATGTTTTTTTTTTTAATTTTTTTTTCAACGTTTATTCATTTTTGGGACAGAGAGAGACAGAGCATGAACGGCGGAGGGGCAGAGAGAGAGGGAGACACAGAACTGGAAACAGGCTCCAGGCTCTGAGCCATCAGCCCAGAGCCTGATGCGGGGCTCGAACTCACGGACCGCGAGATCGTGACCTGGCTGAAGTCGGACGCTTAACCGACTGCGCCACCCAGGCGCCCCTGTATTATTATGTTTTATTGCTTGGTTACATCTCAACAGGAGCATAAATGCTAAATCGTTTTATTTTTATTCTAGTGAAAGCTTCCAACCATGATGGATTGAATCTCCTTTTCATAACTCTTCATAAAATCTTGGCACATGTGATCATTTTCTACTAATTTCAGTTGCTAGAATTTTTGTCTAGTATAAAATTTCAACTGTGAATCTAATATAAATAAGTTTGCCTTCTTTTTCCCCTCAACATAAGCTTAAACTGTGACGCTGGCTGCTTGGAGTAGAGAAGTTGGAAGATCTGGCTCCTCTCTCCTCATTACTTAGTTCCTCTAGTTTTGGGGTCAGAGGGGGAGATAGAGGTAAGAAATCTTACATAATCAGGCCTGTTGGTGGGGGACAGTGTCCCAGGTCTTTCTCTGGTTCAGTCCAGTTTGTCTATGGCTATTAGATTCTACAATTGAGAGCTCTGTACTGGTGATGTGCTTGTTTTTCTTTGGATGATGTTCAGCTTTTCTCTAGCTCTCTCAGCTATTGAGGAATCCCTCAGAGAGAATCGGTCATGTCCATTCTGGGCTCTGACACCAGTTCTACCCCTAATTCCTTCTCTAGCTAGAGTTTCCCTTCACTTAGAAGCTATCCTGCCCTTTTCCTTTCCTTCATGCTGCTCTGCATATAGCTATGGTAACCATTGATAACCACTTTTTGAACCTTCAAAAACCACAGAATAACAGCCTTAGGTAGAGGAGGCTATTTATTCCCTGTCAGGAACAAATTCTGGACCACAGTCCTTTCCTACCCTGTTAGTGTGAGCTACTCCAGTGAACTCTTATTCAAATCTGAAGACTAGAAGTGAGCAGCTATGTTTGGTTCACAAGTGGCTCCCCAACTTCAGTGGCAAGTTCTTAAATTCTCCAAGAAGACTCTCACCACACAACTCTGCCATAGAAGCTCCAGGAAGACTTGTGTGTTCAATAGCTTATCATCCATCCAGCTGAGGAAAGAGAAGCCAATCTCCCCACTTGCACACATGTGGACACACATGTGATCTTTACATGTGATTCTCCCAATGTGCTTTTATCATTGAGCTTCAGGAAGAGAAAGAGGAATAACCTTTTCCTATGAATACTGTGGTGTCCAAGAGTTTGTTGACTTTCACCACTCTTTTCCCTAGTTTCCTCTTTATACATGTTGAGAGTTGAGTGCTGGGTACTGTTAGGAAAACAAGTTATTTCATCCCACAGTGTGTCTACTCTTGGTGAGGGATGGGGTCTGGCCCCAATTTTTGGTATCTCTTTGCAGTTTCTCATAGGAAGGGTGGGACTTAGTTCTTCTTTTCAGTTATGAACAAGAGAAAAACTCCTTCTATTCAATATCCTAAAGTCTTTCTTACAAACTTATCTAATGGTAGGGACACCTGGGTGGCTTAGTTGCTTAAAATGTCCAGTTCAGCTCAGGTCATGATCTCATGGTTCATGGGTTCAAGCCCTATGTTGGGCTCTGTGTTGACAGCTCAGAGTCTGGAGCCTGCTTCAGATTCTGTGTCTCCCTCTTTCTCAGCTCCTCCCCCACTCATGCTCTGTCTCTCTGTCTCTCAAAAATAAATAAACATAAAAAATTAAAAAAGACATATCTTATTGCGGTCCCTAATTTCCATAATATTTTATATTTCTTGGAATATTTTTTAAATCAGTTCCATCATTTCTACTGATCCATTGAAGGTATCTACTATTAATCCAAAATTATTTGGCTACTCCCACCTTATCTCCAAATGCTACATGTCACTCCTTCTGTTTGCTCTTGACCCCGGAATTTAGTTCTGCCTCATTGTCTTTACACTGGCTGTTCTCACTTCCTAGAATTCTCATTGATTTTCCCAGAACTTACACTATCACTTCACTCTTGTCTATGCTCAAATATTATGTTCTCCAGGGAGTCCTGACAATTCTATTTAAAACAGTCTGTGCCACTAATATCTCCCATCTGTCTCCATCCTGTTAGCCTGCCATCTTTTTCTTCAAAATATTTATTAATAGTTAAAATCATTTACAGTTTCTTCCATTAGGATGAAAACCCTTAAGACTAAGATCTTTATATTGTTTTCCTTGGCTCTATCCTATGACCTAGACAGCACCTGAAACATGGCATTCAAAAATACTCATTGATTGAATTATTTACTGAGCATTTCTTTGTACCCAATCTCTTTGTGTCCCAACAGGAGACTACTGGTATAATTAGGTAGCAGGTTTTTATCTTCAAGTAAAAAATAATAATAGGTAACATTTATGAAATGTTTACCTGTGTCATATCCTCTTCAAGACACTTCATGTATACTTCAATCTTCACAACAAGCCTGTAAAGCAGGCATCATTTTTATGTCCATCTTGCAGAGAAGGGAACTATGGTACAAAGATTTATGTAATTTTTAAAAATCTTTATTGTGGTAAGAACAGTTAATGTGAAACTTACTCTTTGAACAAAATTTTGAATATACATTATTGTTGACTATAGGTACAATATCGCAGAGCAGATCTCTAGGTTATTCAACTTGTGTGTAACTGAAACTTTATGCCCATTGATTAGTAACTCCCTGTTTCTCCCCTCAGTCCCTGGAAGCCACCATTCTCTTTGAATCTATGGATTTGGCTATTTTAGATACCTCATATAATTGGAATCATGTAATATTTATCCTTCTGTGACTGCTTATTTCACTTAGCATAAGGTTCTCAGGGTCCATCCGTGTTGTCACATATTTCAGATTTCCCTCCTTTTTTAAGGCTAAATCGCATTTCAATATGTTGATATACTACTATAGTTTCTCTTTTTTAAGCTAAATTTAAAACACATTCATCAGGAAACATATTACACCATAACCTTTAAAAATATGAATACTTATTTCATCTCAGCAAAAGGGGTGGTATTAGTATAACCTCTTTAATTTTTTTAAAGTTTTTAATGTGTAAAAAAATTTTGAGTATGGTTGACATATAACATTACATTAGTTTCCAAGGTACAACCTGGTGATTCAGAAACTCTGTATATTATTCTATGCTCACCACAAATGTAGCTACCATCTGTCACCATGCAACACTATTACAACATCATTGACTATATTCTCAATGTGTACCTTTTATTCCTATGACTTATTCATTCCATAACTGGAAGCCTGCATCTCCTACTGCCCTTCATTGATTTTTCCCATCCTCCCAACCCCTTTTCCTCTGGCAATCATGAGTTTGTTCTCTGTATTTATAGGTCTGATTCTGCTTTTTGTTTGCTTATTCATTTGTTTTGTTTTTTAGATTCTCCATGTGAGTGGAATCATATGGTATTTGTCTTTCTCACTCTGACTTCTTTCACTCAGCATAATGCCCTCTAGGTCCATCCACATTGTCATAAATGGCAAGATCTCATTCTTTTTTTATGGCTGCATAGTATTCATGTGTGAGTGTGTGTACCAATCTTTCTTATCCATTTATCTATAGATAAACACTTACATTGCTCCCATATCTTAACTATTGTAAATAATGCCACAATAAACATAGCATGCACATATCTTTTCAAACTGGTGTTTCATTTTCTTTTGGTAAATACCCAATAGTAGAATTATTAGATGATATACTATTTCTATTTTTAATTTTTGAAGGCATCTTTATACTATTTTCCACAGTGGCTGCACCAATTTACATTCGTACCAACAATGCACAAGAGTTCCTTTTTCTCTACATATTTGCAAACACTTGTTATTTCTTATGTTTTTCATTCTAGCCATTTTGACAGGTATAAGGTGATGTCTCATTTGGTTTTGATTTGTATTTCTCTAATGACCAGTGATGTTGAGCATCTTTTCATGTGTCTGTTGGCCATCTGTATGTCTTCTTTGGAGAACTATCTGTTCAGGTCCTCACCCATTTTTTACTTAAATTATTATTATTATTATTATTATTATTATTGGTGTTGAGATGTGTAAGTTCTTTATATATTTTGGATACAAACCCTTTCTCAGATATATCATTTGCAAATATCTTCTCCCATTCAGTAGATTCCTTTTTGTTTTGTTGATGGTTTCCTTTACTGTGCAAAATCTTCTTATATAGATGTAATCTCAATAGTTGAATTTTGCTTTTGTTTCCCTTCCTTGGGAGACATATCTAGAGAACAGTTGCTACTGCCAATGTCAGAGAAATTACTGCCTGTGTTCTCTTCTAGGATTTTTATGGTTTTAGATTTCACATTTAGGTCTTTAACCCAATTAGAGTCTATTTTTGTGTGTAGTGTAGGAAATTGGACTAGTTTCATTCTTTTGCATGTAGCTGTCTAGTTTTCCCAATGCCATTTGTTGAAGAGACTGTCTTTTCCTCATTGTATATTTTTATGTCTTTGTCAGAGATTAATTGACCATATATATGTGGTTTTATTTATGAGCTCTCTATTCTGTTTCATTGACCTGTGTGTCTGTTTCTGTGCCACTACCATCTTTTTTTTTTTTTTTTTTTTGATTAGTATAGCTTTGCAGTGTATTTTGAAATCTGGAATTTAAACCTCCGGCTTTGTTCCTCTTTCTCAAAAATGTTTTGGCTATTTGGGGTATTTTGTAGTTCTATAGAAATTTTAGTATTATTTGTTCTAGTTCTGTGAAAAATGCTGTTTTTATATACCACATTTTCTTTGCCCAGTCATCTGTTCGTGGACATTTAATTCGTTTCTATGTCTTAGCTATTGTGAATAATGCTGTAATGAAATAGGAGTACTAATATCACTTCAAACTCCTAACTTTAATTCTTGGGGATAAATACCCAGAAATGTGATTGCTGGATCATGTGGTAGTTCTATTTTTAATTTTTTGAGGAAACTCCATACTATTTTCCATAGTAGCTACACCATTTTGCATTCCCACCAACAGCGTGCAAGAGTTTCCTTTTTTCACATTCTCACCAATATTTTTTGTTGGTTTGTTTGTTTTGTTTTGTTTTGTTTTTAATGATAACCATCCTGACAGGCTTGAGGTGATATCTCATTCTGGTTTTGATTTGCATTTCCCTGATATTGGTATAGAATTTTTTTTTTTTGGTTGGGGGGGAAGCATTTGTATATCTTCTTTGGAGAAATGTCTATTTAAATTCTTAGCCCATTTAAAAAATCAGGTTATTAGTGTTTTTGCTGGAGTTGTAGGAGTTCTTTATATATTTTGAAGATTAACCCTATATCAGATAAGTGGTTTGCAAATATTTTCTCCTATTTCATAAGCTGCCTTTTGACTCTAGTGATGATTTCTTTTGCTGGGCACAAGTTTTTAGTTTGGGTATCCCCACTTGTTTATTGTTTATTTGGTTGTTTTTTTGTTTTGGTTTTGATTTTGTTTTTTATATTTTTATTTATTCATTTTGAGAGAGAAAAGGAAAGAGACATGGACAGAATCCTAAGCAACCTCCGTGCTGCGAGTGCAGAACCTGATGAGGGACTTGATCTCACTAATGGTGAGATCATGACCTGAGCCTAAATCAAGAGTGGGACGCTTAACCGACTGAGCCTCCAGGTGCCCCTTTTTCATTTTTGTTTTGCCAGGACTTAAATAACTCAACCTAGGTGACACACTGGTAAGTGTCCAAGCTGGGATTTGAGCCCAATCAGTCTAGTTCTAGGTTATAGGCTGGGTTGTTAGCTACCATACTTTAATAGTGCATTTTTAACTTCTAGATTGGTGGTTTTCCAGCATTAAAGTATTTTTGATAACTAATTAAACTCAAGACCTGAAAGACTGCCCCTTTTGAATCTATAAGGCTAACCAGAAAAATAATATATGTAAATTATCTAAATTATCTGTGGGAAGGCAATCACTACCCAACATCCAGTCAAAGATACAATGTCTTAGTTGGTTTCTTTTTTAAACTTACCTACTTGTATTTTTATGTAATGCCTCATTCTAAAAAAAGAGATAGGACTGAATATTTAACAATATTAATTATTTGGTGGATGATAATATAAAAGACTTTTTTTAATTTTTATTTATTTTTGAGAAAGAGATAGAATGCAAGTGGGGGAGGTGCAGAGAGGGAGACACAAAATTCAAAGCAGGCAACAGGCCCTGAGCTGTCAGCACAAACCCATGAGCCGTGAGATCATGACCTGAGCCAAAGTCAGACACCCAACCACTGAGCCACTCAGGAGCCCCTGACATTTCTAATACCGGAAGTGTACAGGTTAAAGGAGGTTAAGTGGTGCTAAATTAATCAAAATTGGACTGCAGAACCTAGCGATGCCTGAATAAGTTCTAGCAAGTTGTGTTTGGCACAATGCCTCTGGGAGTTACAAAATTATCTTGTTCATAATGAATGGAAAGGCTAACTGTTATTGCAGTCTCTTTTAAGGAAATAATTTTGTTTTTATTCATCTTTTATTCTTCAAATCATCTAGCATAATGCCTAGAACAGCAGACTCACCCAAAAGTATTTACAGAATGACCAGAAATATTATCATAAAATATGTTGTTCTACTTGTTTAAAACCTGACCTAAGATGAACAACTCTTTTGATTTCCTTTTAATGTCACAAACAAGGCTATTTTGATCTCTGGAAGCCACAACTTCCTGTTACCAACCCAAATCCTAATATACTACAGTAATATGTTTTTCTACCTATTAGTGACTCTTAGTTTGTTTGGGCCTAATAAAGTTAAAACAAAACACACAAATGATAATAAGACCCTGCCCTATGTGTAGAA
The DNA here is from genome assembly GCF_022079265.1 of Lynx rufus. Lineage (NCBI taxonomy): Eukaryota > Metazoa > Chordata > Mammalia > Carnivora > Felidae > Lynx > Lynx rufus. The sequence goes on from NW_025814845.1 coordinate 52,904,834, forward strand.
TTTCTGGAAGTATGGGATGTAAATTATTAAAACTGGAACCCCCAAACAGGCTGTCAGAATGGATGTGACATTTTTTTCATGGTCTGAAAATATTTCAAGGAGAGTATCCAGTGTCAAGAGTCAACTTATAGTATTTTTGTGTCTGATATATACCTGAAATGGAAAAGAAAGGAGGGCTAAAGTTGGAAAATAAAAGTCTAAACATCAAACAGTCTTTTGCCTAAGTAATTTGAGGTGCAGGGCTATACATCCATAGAGGGCCTGGAAAGGGTAGGCACAGGCCTTTCTTCATCTGTTTTCTCTTTCAGTTTTATTACCCAGCCCTGATCCACTGTGTGTGGATGAGGCCTATCCCTCTCTCTCCACCTTAAAGGAGCTCACCATTGATTGGGAATGATTGTTGTTGAATTACTCAGTAGGAAATGAGTCTCACATCATATTCACCCAATCAAGACAATTTCAGAACAAATGCCAATGTCACCACCAATACCTCATTCTTGTATTGAGAAACAAGAAAGAGAAAATAAACCTAAAATTTCTGGATCCTGAGATAGTATAGACTTTTAATGATAAAGTGATCAAAATAATCAGTAGACTATGAAAATAAAATAAAATTTGAATATATTTAATCCATATATTTGTTAAAATATCTATTGTATCTAAGTGCTATACTGAGTTCTGAGGTTAGAGGTGGAATGACCAATTGCTTTCCACTGACAGGAAGACATAGCAGGAGAGGTAAATGAAGATGCTCCATGTGTGGTATGGAAACAAGGGCTAAGGGAAGGGAGACAATGGAGCAATTGATTCTGTTTGGCAGAGATTTTACAGAAAGCCAAAAACTCACAAATAATGAAGATTTCACCAGGATAACAAAGAAAGTTCATGAGCAAAAGTACTGAGACTTGGATAAAATACACACTACAGTTATAACTGTATAACTGAACTACAGTTCACCCAAAAAAAGGCTCAATCTGAAAGAAATACAATTTTTTTTTCCTAATCCACACCCCTAAGTGATCAAACTCTTTGTGCCAGTCCCTTCTTGTTGGTTCAGCGTAATCAGTAACCCTGGAAATAAGTTCCCATATTGAATTCTTTTTTTACAATCCCTTTACTTCTCAGAAAACATTTTGCATGGTTGTATAAGACTAAGTTTTCTTTCAAATATAGAAAATTACCACCTAGCCACTCCCTTCCTTGTCTTTCCTGTCATTATACTACATTGCATTCTTGGAAGACATTCCTGAGCCACTTAAGGGACCCTGCTCTGTGCTTCATAGGACGCAGTACTTCACATAATGTTGTACTTCTTAGCCCACTTTGTAACTGTCTGTACATCCGTGTCCCCATGACAGTGTAGGCTCCTTAAAGACAGGATTGTGTTTAACCATAGTATTCCCAAGGCCTGCCCAAGTGCTGGACCCATAGGTGGCACTCAACAAAAATCTATTAAATGAATGAGTGTTGCATTGTTTGGGGTTTATGGCCCCAACATCCTCTTGTGGGGTACTGGATCAGGCCTGGCCAGGACAGGAGTCAATAGGGCTGGCAACTGAGGATTACTTCCCAGGAAAGGACACACTAACTGAGGAGGTCTGTGGTAGAAAAACCAAGAGGACTAAATTCAAGCCAAAGTCCTTAAAAAGATGGAGTTTCACAGTCAAGAAAACAAAAATCTAATGGCAGAATCAGAGTCTTAAATGAAAAGAAATCCTAGGCTGTGCCTCTCAAACTGAGGACCTTGTGTTCACAGGAGTATTTGTCAGGGTGCCTTGGAGGACAGGAAGCCATAAGACCAACATGGACCAACTTCCTACTATGTCAGATTTATTCAATGGTGAGTAAATTAAAACATTCTATTTCTGTTAAATATATAGAGAGTGAAATGCCAATATTCATGGATTTTACAAATAAAAATGAGATTTCAAAATAGCTCTAGCTTTCAGTGAGACACTTCATTTGTATGCCCAGGTTCCTAGAGGCATATGCTTTTCCCCCTCATATTGGGGATCCAGAAGTACAAATTTCTGAGAAGCATAGGTAGGGTAAGATGCTAAACAAAACCAAACTTTCAGATACATTGGGTCCAATTCAAGAGGGATCTTGAGCAATTTATAAGAACAGTATTGGGCTATCCGTAGCTTGGTTTTTCTGATTTGCATAAAGGTGAATTGTATGAATTAGAGAAAATGTTAAATAGGTGACTAGATCCTAACTTTTTTAAACTAAAATCAAGTGTTTCTTACAAACAATTACAAGCAATCCATAAAACAAGATTTGCCACAAATTGATCATTGTTGAAACTAGGTAATAGATACTCTGAGGCTTCATTATACTATTTCCTTTATTCTTTTATTTATTTGAAAGTTCTCATACTAAAAATGTAAAGAGACTAAGGTGCTTAGTTATAAATTAATGTGCCAATAAGCAAAAGGAAGAAAATGTACAAAAAGACAATTCCATCACCCAGATACCACCATTTTGTAGTATTATTTTTCTAGACTATCTATACATATAATTTTTTTAAATCTATAAGAAATATAATTTTATTGTTCAGACACTACCATATTTTAGCATTAATTTTCTAGCTACTCATAGATAGAAATTATATGAATATTTTAAAAATTGTGTTTGACTCTCCAAACTCATTCTACCTTACTCTCCATTGAATAGCAGCACTCTGGTTTCGGAAATCGACCTTACTTAACTCAGTGTGTGAGCCTGACTGATCTAAAGAGAATCACAGTCCCTTTACCAGCAAATGATGTAATTCTAGCCAATGATATATGAGGAAACGGTTGCTAGAGACTTCTAGAAAAGTACCTCTTCCAGTATTTACAGCAAATGAAAGCCATTCTTTACTTCTCTATCTGAATATGAATGAGGAAGCAAGCAATTCTTAATTGCACCTGGAATCTATCTCATATTTGGAGAATCAGTTGCAGGATGATGCATAATTTGGATGACAGTGCAAAGTAAAACCACCTGGTTCCTTGATAACATTATTGGGTCACTGAATCCACCAACCCTGAAATGTGTCCTACATCTGTGCTTGATGAATTGAATGAATAAATCTAATAATTTTAGCTATAAAAACAAATATATCATTTTGAATTCATTTTGAATTGGATGCTCTGTTACTTGCTGCTGGAACTATCCTGACAGCATGCAGTTTAGTCTTTTTTCTGCTTAAGGATGAATCATGAACATCTGTCTGTATCGGTAAATTCAATTCCTCAGCATCATTTTGAGTGCCTGTGTAGTACTCCATTGTGTGTACTCCATTGTGTACCTGTTCCTTGCCAACATCTCCAAAGTGTATTATGCAATCTTCTTGTACTGCTAAATGCATGAGGTTCCCTAGCAGTGACTCCATTAAAGACATGGTCTCAATATCAGTATCCTTTTTGAAGGCAAACTGCCCATCTGCTGAATGGCCACTATAATAAAATAGCAGCTGTATGTTCAAAATTATTTTATCTAAGTTCAAGATTTGACACCAAGATAGCAGTTCTTTCTTGTGAATCCATGGAAAGTTTCATTTGGCATTGTCTTCGTTTCCACCTGTCATGAGCAGGCTATGAAGGCACACACACGAGTAGTGTCTTTCCACAACATCAGCTTTATTCAATCACAAAGCAAAGTCAATCACAATTATAAAGCAGGTTCAGGATTCCAAACTCAATGACCTTTTACCATGTGATTAAACTTGGTTTAATCACACAGAAAAGAACATAAGACAAACCATGCAACAAACAAGACAACAGCAGGGTGTAGGAAGTTAACAAACCAAACTAGAAGTCAGTCTATGGGTGCACAGTTGAAATAAAGACCAGGTCTGAGTCCGGATCAGCTCTCGGAATTTCCTGCTTATTATGTTCAAGCGGTGAAGGATCTCAGTTCTGTTTGGAGATCAATCCAGCAGAGTCTTCAGGCACAGTTGCTTTTTTTAAATGGTCAGACATAGAGGGGTCATGTCTGAACAGTCTGACAGTTTGCTGCAAAAATCTTTCCCTTTTAAAAAGGAGTTAAATCGGTCTTGGGCCCCCTACCAACCTCCTTTGCTTCTGCTTGTTACCAGTTCTGGGTGTCAGCTGATGCTGATCCCAGTGATATATCATAGCTGCAGTACCTTTGCTTGCATCATCACTTGACACAGTCCCTGCTTGACACAGGCTCCTGCTTGACATGAGAGACTCCATTTTGCTCTCTGCACCACATTTCATTAAGGAAAACGTTCCTATAACCTGATACTACAGCAATTCTGCCACCTCACGCGGGATGCCATGCAAAGTTCCTCCTCGCTGAGCTCCAGGCAAAGGTAGAGTTCAGTGGCAAGATATTTGTTAGGACTGTTTTCCCAGCATATTCATGCATCATTCAGAAGTGTCAGAAAATAGTGCTCCCCAGAGAAACTCCGGCTGTTGTAGGGAAAGGTAGGTTTTGAGAAGGTCCCATTTAAGAGTTTTTAAATTTGATATGTCATGTTAACCAGCTATCCTTTGACTGGATGCAATCTTCTCAAAAAGGGCATTGTATTACCAGATTAGGATTAGGATAATCTAAAAAGAATAGATAATAATTTATTTGAGCTATAACATTCTTATCTGTTATCAAGGACCCCTAATATGGGTATAGAAAGTGTGAAAAGGGGCAATAATTTGTGTGTGAATAGTCAACTAGTCATATCAAATACTGTATCATGATTAAAAGAACATCGTTAAGCCATAACTATTGCAAATATCAGTACTCTACTAAATTTGCACTTGTGCCACTTCCCTGGTTATTTGCCTTTAATTTGAGGTGGTTTGTCAAAATCTCAAATACTCCCACTATTTTGGATTTCACGAACAGACAGGCTAATTTATGTCCTATTCATCTCATTTGTTCTAATAAAATAATGCTGCTGAATTGGCAAGGGTCCTAATTCAGATTATTTTATGAATAGAAAATTAAATTTATTGGCATAAAATAGAACAACAGTGAATATTCACTACAATCTACTCTTTAATTGCTTAGCACATATCCAAAGACATACCTATCGCTCCAAAAATATCTTCACCAAGCACAACCCATGTGCCACCCAAAACACCCACCTCATTCCCAATGGGAATTTGTACTAAGTCCTGTCTATTCGACCTTCACAAGGTCCTGTGGTAACTGTTCTTCAAGTTCAAGCTTTCTGTACAATCTCCTTCAGTACAGTTGAGTCAGACTCATGTCAGCCATGGGTTAGATGATGAGTTTTCCTATTCTTCAATCAGGGTCCCAAGAAGAAATAGCACAATTAAATAGGTTAACTTCAAGGAGGAGTATTTACAAAGGAACTATTTACTAAGGAATGGATGTGTGAATTACAAGGTAAGATGTAGGAACCTGGAGTTTTTTAGCAGTTGAACTATGACCCCTATACAAGAAGTTACCAAAGGAGAGAGTCATGTAGAGTGATTTGGCTTGAGATGATCAGTGGCCTTCAGTGAGGGACACAGAAGGCAAACTTGCAGAGAGGAAGCCAGGAGATAAGTATCTTGACCCTATCTTCTCCCCTCCCTGTGATTCTCCTTATACCAGTTAGGCTCACTCATTGAATTAAGGTCAATTTTTCAAACCAGAGTGCTGCTATTCAATGGAGAATAAGGAGGAATGTATTTGGAGAGTCAAACACAATTTTTAAAATATCTATCTAATCTCTATGAGTAGACTGGAAAATTAATCCTACAATATAATAGGGTCTGGGCAATGGAATTATATTTCTTATGGATTTTATAGTGCATACTCTTAACAAGAGATCACATTCTTCCATTTCTTCTCTCTAAATGAGATATTTTATTATAGTTACTCTGCCTTTGGTGTGCCTTTAATTGCCCCTCTGAATGTGCTGTTTTCCCTCTACCCTTCTTCTACCTTTCTTTACCCTACTCTGTCCTGGGAGGCTGACCCATATAGACACCATTAATGGATTCTTATGTCCTCTGGCCTCCAGTTGGTCTAAGCCAATGGGGAGGCACAGCAGTAGATCTGTGATGCAAAAGTTGGTTTGGGAGTATGCTGAGGACAAAAGTAGGTCTGACAAATATGTCAATATTTTAGAAACTCTGTATCAGGTATGAGGATAAGGAGCAGGTGAGAAATTAGTTAAAGGAATGAAGAAAGGACTGATGATGCAACAGGGCAGTATTCCTGAGAACCATGGGGGATCAGGTTCCAAGTAATAGAGAAGCATGCTTGAACTTGGGTTTGTATGTAAGAAAAAAATAGAAATCCCATTGAACAGGACTTTCTATAAATGCTCATGGAAGCATAATGACAGTGAGTGTTCTCTTTTATAAACCAGTCTGAGAACTGAGGACCTTTCCTTGGGCTATTTATCAAAATATTCAAAACATAGGGATGCCTGCATGGCTCAGTTGATTAAGCATCCAACTTTGGCTCAGGTCATGACCTCATGGTTCATGAGTTCAAGCCCCGCATCGAGCTCTCTGCTATCAGCACAGTGCCAACTTTGGATACTCTGTCTCACGCTCTCTCTGTACCACCCCCACTCTCTCTCTCTTTCTTTCTCAAAAATAACATTTTTTAAAAAACGAAAAAATATTCAAAACAAAAAAATGTAAATCCCTAAGAATTTTTTCTGAGAACTCCCTATGTATATTCTCCATATTCCATATTGTTTGTCAGTTCATGATATCAAACCTGAAAAAAAAAGTTAATTTTTCTTCCCAGTAGGAGACATTTTGTTTAAGGCATGATATACTTAAATATTTAAGATAGTCAGTCACATGATAAGTTTTTATTTTTCATTACTTTGAGAGGTTAAAAGATCTGAGTTATAGCAGGATATGTAGTTGGGTTTAAAATAATAACTATGAGGATAGGCACCATACAAATACTATTTATTTTTAAAAAATAAGCCTCTTCCGGTCAAACACATATTCAGTTAATAAAAACTCAAAATACATGTATATGCAGAGTTTATTTTTCTTTAATGTTTATTAATTTTTGAGAGAGACAGAGACAGAGACAGAGACAGAGTGAGAGCAGGTTAGGGGCAGAGAGAGAGGGAGACACAGAATCCAAAGCAGGCTCCAGGCTCTGAGCTGTCAGCACAGAGCCCAATGTGGGGCTTGAACTCACAAACTGCGAGATCATGACCTGAGCCAAATTCCAATGCTTAACTGGCTGAGGCACCCAGGTGACCCATATTTCTTTCTTTCTTTCTTTTTTAATGTTTATTTATTTGTGAGAGAAAGACAGAGTGTGAGTGGGAGAGGGCAGAGAGAGAGGGAGACACAGAATTGGAAACAGGCTCCAGGCTCTGAGCTGTCAGCACAGAGCCCGACGCAGGGCTCGAACTCATGAACTGTGAGATCATGACCTGAGTCAAAGTCAGACGCTTAACCAAATGAGCCACTCAGGCGCTCCCAGAATTTATTTCTGATTTGCTTTTGATATTTAAGAACTGAGAAATAAATTTCACAAATGCAGGAGCAAATCAACAAAGTTGAACACAGCTAAGCTCTCCATGCTAAATACCTGCAGTTAAGAAGAAGTGTTTTAATGAGTCCATTCTATTAATAACTTTAAAAATATTATTTTTGAAAATAAAAAAAAACTTGGCCTCTTAGGACTGTTATTTGGCATGAAGAAAACTATTATTTCACCTAAATCCTAATGTTTAGACATTAGGAAAAATAACAGAATAGTATTATCAAGCTGTAAATAAATAACTTAAAATCTAAATGAATGCTTCCCCCATCTCTGTTCCATAGTCATGACTAATAAGGTTAAAATTCAACTACTTTAATATATCAACCATACCCTCTTGGTTTGCTTTCATTACTTCTCTATCATCATTTAATGAAGGATTATATTTTCAAACTATAGTTTAATCTACCTATGATATATGATATATCATATGATATATGATTCATGTTCCATGAATAGAGATGATGAAATCCAGGAGAAGGAGCTAGACTGGGAAACAATTGGTAGGATGATTAGTGGGAGTACCACAGAAGCAAGAGCCAGGCAGGTCAACCCATGCATATCTCCTTCCTCCCCATCCTGCATAAGAAATGGCAGTATCTACCTCCAGGCAAGAAAGATGAATATGGGCACTTACTGCAGAGAAATAGGGCAATGTTCTTAAGGGCTAGCGGCACAAAGAGGAATGGGGAGAATTCAAACCCAGACCAGTTATTAAGTTACCCTATCAAGTATAACTTCCTTCGCTAGATTTAGAGAGAATTTAGTAGAAGAAATATTTCAGGACAGAATCGTCTAGAACTTTCCAGAACTGCACAAGGACATGAAACCTCACAAAGAGTCAGCAGGGGCCATACAAAATTTAAAATACAGAGAAGAGATAGTGAAATCTTAGAATATAAAGTGAAAGAGGAGAATCCTGAGGCCACTTGAGAGAAAAGATAGATTCCTTACAGGACAATAAAAACAGACTTTGCATCAACATATTGCTTACAGTGAAAAAAATGAACAAAATATTGAGTGAAAAACCTTCGAGCCTGAAATTCTATAGTTAGTCAAGTTATCAAGTAAACAAACCATTTTCAGAGAAAACAATAACTGGGAATTTAATGGTCTTGTTTTCTAGTTCTGTATGAGTTTAGCTTAATGTTAAGTATCAAACAAGTTTTAACCATATTTCAGATATAATATGCAGCTGATCCTGTCCTTAGGCCCCCTGCCAATTGCCTGCTATGGATGAATGTGTTTGCTAGTTTCCCTGCAACTAATTCAATTCTTTAGAAGCTACACTCAATTTGTTCCTTTGTCACACACTTATTTTCTACCTGTTCTTCCTACTGCCTCACAAAGAATGATGTAGGGTTTTTTTTAATATTTTTTTTAATGTTTATTTATTTTTGAGAGAGAGAGAGCACGAGCAGGGGAGATGCAGATAAAGAGGGAGACACAGAATCTGAAGCAGGCTGCAGGCTCTGAGCTGTCAGCGCAGAGTCCTACTAGGGGCTCAAACTCATGAACCACGAGATCATAACCTGAGCCAAAGTTGGAGCCTCAACTGACTGAGCCACCCAGGGGCCCCTAGAATGACATAGGTTTTAAATTTATGTGGAGTCTCATGTCTCTGCCCTGAGTCCCATATCTCGAAAGCCCATCCTTCTACAATCCCACATATCTACCAGACTTGAGACAAGGTTTATCCCAATCCGGCTCATCCAGATACCATTTAAACCTTGTTTAGAGCAAATTAAAACTTTTAGAAACATACAAGATTACATGTTATGTTAGAGTTTGAGGCTACAATGTGTCAATAATAAAAGAAATTAAAGAGTCCTCTAGCCTCTTTAAATTTAAATCTTAGTCCTGTAATTCACTAGTTCTGTGACCCAGGACCAGTCTTGGGCCATGTAAACATGCCTACTCCTATTTTAATAAAATGAGGAAAATATCTGTTTTACCTGTTTTTGGGCAAAACAAATGACACAATATATTTAAAGAGCCAAAACAATAGTAGGCTGTCAAAAGATTTGTTGAGTTTTCTCCACTTCCCCCTGTTAACAGCAGTGCAAGTTCTGCAGATAAAGAAATATAAATTCATTTAACCTTGAAAAATAATTTGAGAAATAGAAACAAAAAATTCATTTTCCAGTCCATGAATAAAGAAAAGTTAAAAATGAGTTGAATGCACCAGGTGATACTTTAATTTACCCATGTTGCTATCTGAATGCCTATTTAAAATCAAGTTATCGGGGCGCGTGGGTGGCTCAGTCGATTAAGCATCCGACTTCAGCTCGTGTCATGATCGTACATTCCGTGAGTTCGAGCTCCATGTCAGGCTCCGTGCTGACAGCTCAGAGCCTGGAGCCTGCTTCGGATTCTGTGTCCCCCTCTCTCTCTGCCCCTCCCCTGCTCATGCTCTCTGTCTCAAAAATAAATAAAAACATTAAAAAAATTAAATCAGGTTATCAAATATATGAGTATGGAAAATACGTAAAGCACTCCCAGTGTGTTTATACCACATAGTCATGTATTTGTGTAACTAAAGTATATAGCCAGATGGGCACCTGGGTGGCTCAGTTGGTTAAGCATTCTACTTCGACTCAAGTCATAATCTCCCAGTCATTGAGTTCAAGCCCCGCCTATAGCTCTTTGCTGACAGTTCAGAGCCTGGAGCCTACTTCTGATTCTGTCTCCTTCTCTCTCTCTGCCCCACCCCCACTAGTGCGCACGCGCGCTCTCTCTCTCTCTCTCTCTCTCTCTCTCTCTCCCCCAAAAATAAATAAGCATTTAAAAAATAGTTAAATAAATAAATAAATAAATAAAGTATATAACCAGGAAATTTGTTAGTTTCCAATGAGAAATATTGTCAATCTAGCTAAATGGACCATAATTTTTAGTTTGGCCTGACCAGCACATTCTTTTCTGGTAGGCAAATCTACTGGAAAAATCAAACCATCAGAATATTCTCTAGTGACCATGCAATCAGAATAGACATTAGTTAGGTAATTCCAGTGTACCTTATGTGTCTTCTCCACAATGGATGTCCACCTTTTGGGTTATCCAAAAACTAGAGGTAGCCTCTCACCTTCTCCCCAGTGTGATGTTTTTCTTACTGCTGATAGTAGACCTTGGGATTCTGCTTGTTTCTGCTTCTGTGGCTGAATTGTTCTTCCTCTAAATTTGCTTTGCCTTCAGTTGGAGTTCCTGAACTATCTAGTGGAAAGTAAACTGTAAATTTTGAAGCAGGAGAAGCTTCCAAGGAGAAAAAGTGACATGCGGTTTTCCTGCATGGTGTGGAAATTAGGTGGGCCTTTTACACTTGCAAACAAATAGCTTTCCATTATTCTTGAGGAGAGTCCTGAATGTAGAGAAGTAGTCCCCCAGCACAGAGGCCTGACATTGGGCGTAAGTGTTTTCCTCAGTATTATAAATTTGATGTCTACCAAGGCTGCCTCCACAGAGCTGAAGACACTTTCTCTTAAACCTGAAAGTTGTTGTTTTATTCCTCAAAGCTGTGTTTATAATCTCTATTCAAGGTGGTTCAGTCTCCAGGAGGGTAAGAGATGAAATTGTATTATATGTGCACTTAGAACTTTTCCTTGCCTCATCCTGAAGGTAAGACTAAGGAAAACTGTATTGAATTTGGTACAGTGGCATCAGGATTATAACGTAACCCTTTCCTTTACAGTGTTATTTGAGATGGAATCGGACAAACCATGTGACTGTTTTAAGTAGTTGGTTGAGCCGGATTCCATTAGCGGAAAGGATGTGGGTTTTCCTCTGATAAGAATGGAATTCTCCCTCACATGTTCTCCCTCACATGTGTGTGTTGACTCATGCATGCCATGTGGAAATCTGATGGTTGCTATGCAGGGACTTGGAAATGTAGTTGGGCTATGGGTTCGAAGAGCAGCTACGTATAATAGCAGCTATTTGTCAATGATATATAAGTCAGCGGCCCACAGTCCTATTGAGGTCCACAGAGATGTTGCATTTGGCCATGGCAGTGTCATATAAAAAATAAAAGAATCAAGTGCCACTGTTGAGAAGAAAAGTTTTACTTAAAAATATTAATTTCAGGGGTGCCTGGGTGGCTCAGTCGGTTAAGTGTCTGACTTCGGCTCGGGGTCATGATCTCACAGTTCATGGGTTCGAGCCCCGTGTCGGGCTCTGTGCTGACAGCTCAGAGCCTGGAGCCTGTTTAGGATTCGGTGTCTCCCTCTCTCTCTGCCCCTCCGCACCCCACCGCGTTCACACCCTGTCTCTCTCTCCTTCAAAAATAAATTAACATTAAAAAAAATTTTTAATTATTAGTTTTCTTGCAAAATCAGGTCTGGCAAAACTAGGTCTTTGTTACAGCAGCTTCTCTTCTTCGAGGGAGCGTGTGCTGGCCGGTTCACCAGCACTCTCACATTGTCTATTATTTGTTGACATTTAAGTCAATTGTCATGGCCACTTTTGTTACCTTGGTTTTTATCATTTTTTTTAATGTTTGACTTTGAGAGACAGAGGAAGACAGAGTGTGAGCAGGGAAGGGGCAGAGAGAAAGGGAGACACAGAATTTGAAGCAGTTTCCAGGCTCTGAAGTGTCAGCACAGAGCCCAGCGTGTGCTCGAACTCACCAACTGTGAGATCCTGACCTGAGCCGAAGTCAGACACTTAACCGACTGAGCCACCCAGGCGCCCTTGTCATGGCCACTTTTCTTATACCATACAGTCTTCACACTCCTCCGTTACAAGCTAGACTTCTGTCAACATTCAAGTTGCAATTCCTCTGCCTCCCAAGCCTTGCCAAGCCCCAGCAGGGGTTCAAGCATCTTATGGAGAATTACCGGAACAGTGTCACCACTCAGCAGCTGGGCAAGCAATGTCAGTGGTAGTTAGAGGCAGAGTGGCAGTCTGATAAAAATCAGGAGCAGAAAGGTAGCAAACATCCTGTGAGCCAGCAGGATGGGAAGGCTGGGGGTAGGAACCTGACCTTAGCGGAGCTCCTAGCCACATGGAAGGCAGTACCCTGGAAACTCTCCAAACAGTGTGGTAGACAAACAGGTGCCAGTACCTGATAATCAGATAGACAGAGTCTTTAGCCATGTTCATCTAGACACAGAAATGTAACCTCTGTTTGTAGTAATGAGCTCATGAAGCTGGAGATGTGTGTTGCACAAGTTCTGGAGGGGTCATCTCCCGGTCACCTCTTCACTTTCTCATTTGTTTATCGCTCAGTCTGATCTGCATGTGAAGGCATGCTTTGGCTTTAAATAGAGCAGAAATTAAGCAGTTTTTCTTTGGCAACAGGAAATGGAGCGGGGAGGGGGGTGACATTTTTTTAATGGCTATGGAGTAGCACTCTTTTAAATGTGGGTCACACCTTGAGAGCACATCTTAAACCTTTTACTTTCCTCTGTTTTCACAAATATTTAATCCATGTGAATATTTTCAGCATATAGATAATAGAATTGTATATAATTCTGTATTTGAAAGAATTAACAATGCACAATTTGTGCTGTTGTATTTGCATTTAGAAGGATCCACTGTGCTGCATTTGAAGACTGAGAACTTAGAAGTTGAACTACCTGAGCTCAGATGTAATGGGGAACTGGGGTGGGCATCTTTTTTTTGGAAAGAACCTTGTAAAGACAAGAGTTGGATCTCCCACTGAGCATCATTATACAAGGAATAAGATTTTAAGTTTATTTATTTATTTTGAGAGAGAGAGAGAGAGCGCGCACACAATGGAAGAGCAAAGAGAGAAGGAGGGACAGAGAATCCCAAGCAGGCTCCATGCTGTCAGTGCAAAGCCCAACATGGGGCTTGAACTCACAAACCTCAAGATCATGACCTGAGCCGAAACCAAGAGTCAAACACTTAACAGACTGAGCCACCAAGGCGTCCCCCAAGGAATAACTTTTTAATTCACTTTGTAATTGTGAGAAGTAATTAGGTACAATGTCCGCTAATTATAAATTTTATATAATCTATATGTTATAAATGAAAGAGAAACATATGAAGCAAATGTAGAGAAATAAGAGTTTTTTGTTTTGGTTTGGTTTGAGAAAGAAGAGGTTTTAGAAGTACAAACTGAGACAGGAAATAGCTGGATAATAGGGAGTGTCCAGATGCAACTTTGCAAAATATTGCCAAATTGCTTCCCAATGTCGTTTACCAATTTATACTCCTGGGAACAGTATGTGAGAGTTCCTGTGTCCGTCTATGGTTATTTCTGTCATTATATCTTAAATACCTAAGACAATGCTCAACACATAGTAGGAATATAAATATTTGAGGGGCACCTGGGTGGCTCAGTCGGTTAAGCATCTGACTTCAGCTCGGGTCATGATCTCAGTTGTGAATCTAAGCCCCGCATTAGGCTCTGGGCTGACAGCTCAGAGCCTGGAGCCTGCTTCAAATTCTGTGTCTCCCTTTCTCTCTGTCCCTCCCCTGCTCTCTCTCTCTCTCTCTCTCCCTCTCTTTCAAACCAAAAACAAAAAGGAAAGAAAGAAAGAAAGAAAGAAAGAAAGAAAGAAAGAAAGAAAGAAGAAAAAAAACTTTAAATGATATTTGATGGGGTGCCTGGGTAGTTCAGTTGGCTAAAAATACAACTCTTGGGGCACCTGGGTGGCTCAGTTGGTTGAGCGTCCAACTTCAGCTCAGGTCATGATCTCGTAGTTTGTGAGTTCGAGCCCCATGTCAGGCTTTGTGCTGACAGCTAAGAGCCTGGAGCCTGTTTAGGATTCTGTGTCTCCCTCTCTCTCTGCCTCTCCCCTGCTCGTGCTCTCTCTCTCTGTCTCAAAACTAAATAAACATTTAAAAAAATTTTTTTTGAATAAATAAATAAGTAAATAAAAATCCAACTCTTGGTTTCATCTCAGGTCATGATCTCACAGTTTGTGTGTTCGAGACTCACTTCTGGCTCTGCCATGGCAGCGTGGAGACTGCTTGGGAGTCTCTCTCCCTCTCTCTCTGCCCCTTCCCCACTTGTGCATGCTCTCTCTCTCTCTCTCTCTCAAAATAAATAAATGAACATTTAAAAACATTATAAATAAATAAATAAATAAGTAAACAAATAAAGTTTGATGAATGAACAGATGAATGAGAACCAGGATATTTTTTTAACCATAGGGACAGTTCAAAATACAGGTCTAGCACCAGCTCTGCCTAAAGGCATGTAAGGGCAGATTTAGCATTAGTGGGGTCTGCTCAGAGAAGCAAAGTAGAATATTCTAGATGGGAAGAATGATGACAAGAAGCAGTCAAATCGCAGGTGAGAAAAATGTGACAGAAGATGGACAGGACGAGATAGCAGGAAGGTAGTCTGTCAGTAGGCAATACACAGAAATCCAGGGGGCACTGATTATCTCAGTGAATTCTCAGTTAGTGGGAACTCTAACTCTGAAGGTGAGCACCCAGTTTCTGGAAAGGAGTGTCAGAGAAACTATTGGCTTTATGGGGAGAAAGACATTGGAAGCACAAAAGACTCTAAGGAGGATGGGCACTGAGTGAAAACCAGAGAAAACCCCATTGCTAGAAATCAGAGTAGGTCTGTCAGACGGTACCTATGTCTTTAATCTCAGCCCTAGACCCCCAGTGTTTGTAGATATCAATGTATTGCTGGCTGTATTTCAAGGTCCAAGGTGTCAGTTTTCAAACAGATTTCCTCCTTTTCTTAATTCCATTTACCCTGACTCTCTCCTCCCTGCTGGCCATCACCTGTGTTTTGTTCCCAGCACTGTGTAGTCTTACAGGCTCTATGACTCAGTCGTTTATTCCCAGGTGCCATCCTATCCTTTAATACTGAATCATGACTTACTGACTTTAGTTCAGTCCATGGATGGGATAATTTCAAATTAATCTACTAGTATTAAACAGCTCAAGGTATGTGCAGTGAAGAAAAGATACCTAATAGATGCATAAATATCAATTAATTAAGGGAAAACTCTTCTTATCTCTGAAAACACTGCTGATCAATCTGAGAGACTTGAACTTCAGCTATAGTCAGAGGTAAGTATTTCATTAGTCAAGTGGTGGACTGGAAACTCTGAACTCTTTCATGAATCTCTCTAAATCAAATAGTTCCTTGGAATATTGACAAATAAAATATTCTCTCCCTTCACTCTTTTCCCAGTATTCGTAGGGAATATCTGAAATATTGGATCAGCATATTGTACCACAATACAATGTAACAAATCCCAAGCTTAAGTGCATGGAATGCATAATTAAACTGAGGATTTCTGATCAGCTTTATTCCACAAAATCTGAACCCATGCCTAGTACCATGACAGTAGGTACTGTTGTGAATTCAGGCCTCACCATCTCTCTCCTGAGTCCATGGATCTGTGACCTAGGTCTTGCCATAAGGTTAACAGTAGTCTCTGTTTCCCAACCTTTGCATTGTGAGAACTCACTGAGATTATCCGTGTAAAGGAAAGCACAGAATCTGGCACTCGGTAAACTATTGGTTCATTCATTTATTCATGCAACAAATATTTATTCCTAGAGCTACTTCCTAATGTGCAAAACTAACACTATGGTCTTATACCTTATGCCTTAATCTAATCTAGAATATGTGATATACATTCCCATGCAAGTGTATATATATACTGATCTGTTTATCTATCTTTCTTTCTATCAAGGTGAAGAGAGAGAGCGAGCATATATGTTCATTTTAGGTTAGAATATTTGTAACTGCATACTCTTGCTCCTTGGTTATCTTAGAAATTACCGCAAGAAGGAGAAAGAAGAAATATGGGAGGAGGAAGTGAGATGGAGAAGGAGGAAGAGGATAGTGAGAAAACATGAATCCAATGATATTTTGAAATGATCTCTGTTTTTATTTTCTATACAGCCTGTGTTTGTTTGCTTTAACTAATTGATACACATTCTAATTTTCTTGGTTTTTCTTTTCCATCTTCTCAGATTTTTTCAATGTATAACTTTAGAGAGTATGCAAAAAAAAAAAAAAAACAAATAGAAAAGCTGAAGAAAGAGGAAACAAGATAACCTTAAAGTTATCGATTATCACCATAGCCCATGAGGGCCCTTTTATAGACTTGGTGCACAACTTAAAAGGGCCACCCTCTTTGGCAAACTACGGCAAACTGACCTTGGCAGCTGAAGTGTGGGTTGCTGCTTCAGGCACAGAGATCATGAAGGAAAAATAATGGGTAAAATTAAATGAGGCCAGTGATAACTAAGAAATAGGAGAGCAAGAAAATGATTCCGGGATCATTTCAATCTACTTAAAAAGGAGTAGGATGACATTGTAATCATGGAAAGATGTCCTTTCCTCTTAAATCAACCACAGTTAGAGGCCAGGCAAGTAGTTAATAAGTCTTGCTTAAAGAAAGGAAAAAAAGCAAACCAAGGCTGTCTTACCTGAAAACTCTCTCTCACCTGTTCTCTTGCTATTTAGATATTAACTTTGTAGTATTACCTGGATTTTAAAATACTATAAGATATGCTCTTTATTGTCACAGGAAAGGCACACGCATTAATAGTTTATGCCTTATCCTTTTTTGAAAAGGCAGTATAACAATTTTTTTAATGGATTAATTGGCAAATGGTCTTGACACATCCATTTGTGCACACACAAACTCTCATTAGGCATGACAAGTGTTAAATGATACATAGAAACTAACTGGCAAAAATTCCAACATGTGGCATACGCCCTTATAGAAAATTTGCCTAGTGTGGCACATGTGCAATTGGAGACTTTGCTTTAGGAAAACTATGGTAGACACATCTATTTTGCTATTCCTCCTGAAAAGCAAATTGAAAATATTCACTTACATCACCCAACAGAGGCTTGCATACATCAAGGCAGTCAAAGTGAATTATGCATTAGAAATATTTGCCAAAAGAATAAATTATTTTTATTTTTTTTAAGTTTAGTTATTTTGAGAGAAAGAGAGAGACAGTAGGGAATGGGTAGACAAAAAGAGTGACAGAGAATCCCAAGCAGGCTCCATGCTGTCAGCAGAGAGCCCAATGCAGGTTTTGAACTCTTGAACTGTGAGATCATGAACTGAGCCAAAATAGGATGCTCAAATGACTGAGCCACCCAGGTGCCCCAGTCATTCATTTTCCTTAGGTCAGCCTATGATCTTAAGCTTTTCCTATAACACTGCAGAAGGATAAATATTCCAAGGCAAAAGGGAGTATCTACGTTCTATGATGCCTGTATATAGTCTTCCTAGAAGATAAAGCTGAGATATTGGGGGATCTTTCTACTAAGATTAAGGCAAATAGTTAAAGTAAGGAAGAAAAATAATCAGTAAGGTTTATAACATCTTTCTTTCTTTCTTTCTTTCTGCCTCCTGGTCTCAAAATTAATGAAAGGTTTTCCTTTGATTACACTCCTCAGTTCAATATTTATTGTTTGTATCTATTGTTTTACTGATGAAAAATTACATGTGTAAGACTCTGCTCAAAGATACCCTAGAAAATGCAAAGATGAAAAGTAAACAGCCTTTCCCCATAGACTAGCTCTTGAAAGTTGGAGTTTGTGTAAATTTTGCAAACCAGAGTGGCAGACTTTCCTATATTAACATCCCTCTTTTGGGGGGAAAAAAAAGCCTTAACTTACACCATTTGAGTACTACAAGTAAGGCATGATCCTCCACTTAAGCAAGATTGTATGTTCGATGGAGACAATGAAAACTGCTTAATCCAGACCATGACTTGGACAGTTTAGAAGTCAGTTATTTAAGAATCTGGGGCAATTAGAAGAAGAAAAATAGAATTGACTGATTCCTATAGAAAAGTTGATATCTTGCTATGCTTGCTTTTCTTAGAAGGAAGTACATTTCCTCTACTTCTGTAAATGTCATTAAGGAAAAAAGGGTTAGCAAAGAAGTTCCCCAAACTTCAGAGCTCATACACAGCCAACCTTGAGTTTTCCATTTCTGATATTGAGATCCTTATCCTGAAAACCACATATATGTTGATAGGTTTTTGGTTGAATCATAGAAGATTAAGAAATCCTTTCTCCTATTTTTAAAATCCCTTGATTCTAGGATTATTGTCTTTCCAACCTCTCCCTTCTTTTCTATGTGATGTCAAGGCCAAATGCTTTCCACCTGGAGGCCCTTTGGAACATCCTCATAATTCCAGGGAGAGGTTCCTGTTTATCCACATCTCAGCACAACAAGGAAGTAGACAGAGCCAGTGACGACCCAACCCTATTGCAGTTCAAAAGTAGAAAGATAGGTTAAGAGGGAAGACAGAGTTCTGCAGCAGATGCACTTTGCTAGGAGGCAGGGTGTGGAGCATGCAGCAAGTGCCTATTGTGCACATAAACAAAGCCCAAAAATGTTCGCTTATCAGCCCAGTAGCCTCTGAAGTCAACATCTGCCATGAGTCTATGTTTACGGCCACAGTAATTGCCCCATGTCAAAAGGATTATTTCACTGTCACAATTCATTAAGGGCAAGCCTTGTTAATAGAAAATTTAGGCTTGGACTTTTTTTTTTCAGCTTTACTGAGGTATAAAATTCATCTTGCATAACTGAAAAGTAGGGAATGCTTCACAAATCTGTGTGTCATCCTTAGCAAGGGTCATGCTAATCTCTGCATGGTTCCTATTCTAGTATATAATCTACCAAAACAAGCACTAGGTATGTTTGGATTTTTATTTGGGGTGTTTGTATTTTTTCAATTATTATTTTGACGTTCTCTGGATCTGAAAAATCATAAATTCCCAAATTAATAACCGAATATGCTCTTTGAGAAAAATAGAATTTCACATCATTGTAATTATTCCTCTATACTGAACAGAGTTGATTTTTTTCTTAAAACAGTGCATGCTGATTTAATTATTGCATCGTTGTTATTTTTTAAATATCTGGCAATACTAGTTCTCTGTTCTGGTACTCTTCTTCAAATATTTCTCAACAATTATCATCTATATATTCTTCCAGATAAAACTCTGAATCATTTCATCAAGCTCCTCACCTTACTAAAACACCTCTAATTTATTTCTTTCACCAAAATATTTTCCAGATAGTCTTGAGTTAAATATAAATATGCCAACCAGCACCAGAAACAAGTGGAAGGAAATATAATTGATTATCTCTCACCTCTAGGCAGAGAAGAACTTTCTAGGCATAAAAAACAAACGAAGAAACACAAGATGAAAAGATTGACAGGATAGATCTCACTGCTCTTGGCCTTCTCTGCTTTTCTTGAATTAGTTTTACTAGCTGGGTCATCTTGGGCAAGATACTTATCCTTTTCTGTTCCTTTGTGTCCTTATCTATGTAGTTGAGAAACAAACTCAACCATGGTGAGTTTATGGAACGCCAACTGTAGGGAATATCAGGAAGGCATTTAAAAACATACTGGGGGATGAAAAATCACTTATGTAATCTTCAAAAGTAGTGTGGTATAATCATAAGAATAGATTTTGGTGCTGGACAAACCTGGCTTGTAAGTCTGCCTTTGCCACTTTAGAAGATCTGTGCCTTACATATGATGATAGCAGTGTAAAGAGTTGTTTTGAGAGTTAAAAATAGTAGAGGCTAGAGTACCAAAATTATAATCTCATTGTCCAAAATAGTAAACCAATCATTCAAATTCTAATGCAATCCAAAGACCACCATTCATGCCCCAATCTCAATCAGTTCCTCCCAGACCAATCATCTGTCTTTGTTTAATTTTTCCTCATAACTAGGTTACTAGCACCACAATCTAGTCCTAAAAACATGTAAACCAGATAAGAAAGCAACTTACAAAAAGGAGAATATATGGCCAAGTGCTAATGCCTTTAATTAAAAACAAACAAACAAAAAAAAAACAACCAAAAAAAAAAAAACACCTCCTAAAAATCAATACAAAACATTACAAAACAATACAAACATTATCATGTTTGGGTTGTCTGGCTGGTTCAGTCAGTGGAGCATGCAACTCTTGATCTTGGGGCTATTCAAACCACACACCAGGTATAGAGATTACTTAAAAATAGCATCTTTAGGGGTTCCTGGTAGTTCAGTCAGTTAAGTATCTGACTCTTGATCTCAACTTACGTCTTGATCGCAGGGTCATGAGATGCACTGGGAATGAAGCCTACTTAAAAAAGAAAAAAATCTTTAAATCTATATCTATATCTATCTATAGAGAGAGAGAGAGAACAGGGACAACATGAGCAGAGGAGGGACAGAGAGAGAGAGAGAGGGAAAAAGGGAATCTCAAGCAGGCTCCATGCCGTCAGCACAGAGCTGGATGCGGGGCTCAAACCCACGAAAGCATGATGAGATCATGACCTGAGCCAAAACGAAGAATTACGGACACTTAAACATTGAGCCACCCAGGCATCCTGAAAGAAAAAAATCTTTAAAAAAAAAAAAAAAAAGATGAGCCTGTTCAATAGGAAAAAAATAAGTAAATAACTAGCAATTCATATAAGAAGATATACAAAGGATGGAGAGACATGTTAGTTTCATTTGATATTTTAAAATGCAAATTGAAATAGAATATACTATTGTTCACCAATCAGCATTAGGTAGTAAAAAAAATGATAATACTCAGTGTTGCACACAGTAAGGGTATATTAGTGACTATTGCTGAGTTTAAAAACTGGTACAACTAAAAAATAAATAAATAAAAAATAAATAAAAACTGGTACAAATTTTGGAAGACAATTTGATGATATATTCAAATATCGATATTAAAAGCTTAAATTGTCTGGGTGCCTCTCTCTCAATAAATAAATAGACATAAAAAATTAAATAAAATAAATAAAAGCTTAAATTGTCTTTAGCTATACCACTTAAAAGAATTTGACCTAAAAATATCAGAGACAAATATAAATACTTATGTACATAAATATTCATTACAGCAGTATTTTATAATAAAATGCAAAAATAACCTAAATTTCTGCCACTTGGAGAATAGTTAAATGTTATTTCCATCTGTTTGACTATCATACCACCACTAAAAATCATGACCTTGAGGGCCATTTAAAGAATGAAGAAATACTTGTAACTAAGCCTTAAATGGAATATAAAGGTTATAAACTATATTTCTTATACTATTCCAATCCTGAAAACAAACCACTTGACTACATAGACACACACACACATGCACAGAAAAACAACAACAACAAAAACACAATAATGTAACAGTGGATATCTTTACATGAAGTTTAGATTTTTTTTCACTTCTCTTTGCTTATTGTCTGAAGTTTCATCAATGAAAATTTATTTACTATTTGTAGGTTAGGAACAAATACAAAGTTTCTTTTTCCTTCAAGAAAATGATTATTTCATATAAAGTGATTTCTCTCTCCTATTTTAATTTAGTTTTCCAAATGTTTACAGTTATATATAAATTAAAAAAGGGATAATTATTTTATGTCTAAAAAGACATAAAGTGCCGATGTGTATATAAAGATGAAATTTAGGACGCAAGCATGATAAAAAGACTTCATTATGAATCAACAAATGCAAAAATAGTATATCAACAGTACAGAAGGATGATCCGGTCCTGGATGGGTAAGCTTTTGGTTAGATGCAGGCAAATTTACCACTCCTACTGAAGTGAGCTGAGATACCAACTCCTCTCCCCAACCTGTCCAGGAAGACAGACAGATAAAAAGGGTTTGGAACGGAAAGAGCAAGCCCAATTGATTCACAGTAGCAAGTACTGTTCAATGAACTGTCTGATCACTTGCATAATGCTAATTTGAGTTAGAAATTGAGGTAAAGGGTCTAGGAATAACTTCAGGAAATGTGCAGGCCCTACACAGCCAGAATGTGCAAGCCCTTCACTTCCTAGACCAAACAGTAAAATCAACATTTCTGTGGTTTTTCTTAATTCTAGTGGTCTATGATGTTATATGTTGTTTCATAATAAATGAATTTACATATATGCAGGAAATTCCAATCTTTGAATTTCATTCTGAAAAAAAATTTGACCAAAGTGAAATTAATGGGAAAAAAAAATTGTCGATGACTAGCTTTCATAGAAAGACATAACAAAACAGCTACCGCATTGTAATGGTAGCTGTAGTTCTTAAAAGAAAAATTTCTTAATGTTACCCCAAAATACTGCATGATGTTCTTTACGAGGGAAGGTCCCAAAGCAGGCGAGCAGCATGCAGGTAAGGCAACAACACTTACAAATCCCTTTATTTTAGTTCTCAAGTGCTGAGCCAAAAGCATCACGATAAAATCTTCAAATTTGGCCTCTTGGTCCCAGCATGACAGCATTCAAACATTTTAACCATGTTTACATTAATAACTGTGGTCACCTGCATAATTTCTCTAGGAGCTTGCCTACTAATCTTAACCATTCTCTGAAGCAGTTGTGAAACTGTTGATGTGTGTAGTTATTTTTTTAAAGCCCAAGACGGTAATTATAATATAAGGGTGGGTGGATGCATATAATTTGAGATTTTAACTCAAGATTCTTATCTAGAAATTCCCTGACAAGGAAACTTTGTCAGAGAGAAAAATGCTTTTACATATACAGGAGAGATTCCAATGCCTAGAGAAGAGAGGGTGTAGTCACCTTAAAAAGAAATGGGGTGGTGCTTTGGTTGCAAAGCCCTGGGGCAAATGCTGAAAACGGGTGTTTCTCTTTGGCTTTCCTCCCTTTGTTTTTAGCCTTCGAAATGCTGCACAGACTCATTCACAGTAATGCCTGAAAATTTGAAAGTTCCTGGGAATGGAATTAAAAACTGAACAGCTCATCATTTTCAGAGAGCAAAACATCTCATTTATATAGAGAAGAGGCAGTCATTTTTCAGTGGATTGGCAAATGCTTTTATTTATTTATTTATTTTTTAATGTTTATTTATTTTTGAAGGAGAGAGAGAGACAGAGCATGAGCAGGGGAGGGGCAGAGAGAGAGGGAGACACAGAATCTGAAACGGATTCCAGGCTCTAAGGTGTCAGCACAGAGCCCAATGAGGGGCTCAAACCCACAAACCGCAAGATCATGACCTGAGCCGAAGTCAGATGCTTAACCGACTGAGCCACCCAGGCGCCCCGTAAATGCTTTTATTATTACTTGGAAAAGACTTCTTGGGGCACCTGGGTGGCTCAGTCCATTAAGTATCCAACTTCGCTCAACTCTGGTTATGATCTCACAATTAGTGAGTTCGAGCCCTGTGTTGGGCTCTGTGCTGACAGCTTGGAGCCTGGAGCCTGGGGCCTGCTTCAGATTCTTTCCCTCTCTCTCTGCCCCTCCCCAGCTCATGCTCTGTCTCTATCAAAATAAATAAACGTTAAAAAAAAATTTTTTTTAAAAGAAAAGACTTCTTTGGTATTGTTTGGTCTTTTCTACTCTCTTAGCTAAAATAGTCTATTGAAAGTATGATGTGATTTAGACATCTTTTCACCTGCCATTGGAGCTAATTATCATTGACTCATTTCTAAGAAAACACCATGAAACCCTCAGGTGAGGAGTCACCAGTTACTATGAAGTTGAGCAAGTTTTTAAGGAGTAACATGGAGAGAAAATTTCTAAAGTGTGAGTCAATCCTCTTCCTTGCTCTGAATAAGGATTTAAACCGCGTAACTATTATAAGTGTGGTCTAACAAAAGGGAGAGTAAAAAAAACAAAAAACAAAAAACAAAAAACCTGGCTTTATAGACCAAGTAGTAAGCGGTAAGCTGGGTATAATCAAGCTTCTTCTAGTCAGATGTAACTATATAAGACCTTAACAGGTATAAAACTCATTTGGAATGGAGTCATCCTTTGAATGATGAGTTCATGCTGAAGGATTCACCCAAACTGGGATCTATCCTGACTTCACCCTCTAAAAACTGATAGTCTATAAAGACCCTCAAATATGATTTAATACCAGTCTCTCCCCCTTGGTATGCAAAACCCAGCTCTTCGAATGTTCTTCTCCACCCTGTAAACTAAATTACTTTTCCTTCTCCTTGCTCACAGAGTACATCACAGATTCTTCTATTACAATCATAGTTAATATGTACAATGATTACTATGTGCTGAGCATTATTCCAGATTCTTTAGATATATTAATTAATTTAAACTTCAAAGTAACTTTATGAGGAAGGTTCTAATGTTACTTCCATTGATGACACAAATGTTAAGTAACACTTCAAATGTCATTCACCTAGTAAATTAATTAGCCGGTTTTGAACCCAGGGAATCCCACTTAAAAATGCAAGCTCTTAACCATTGTGCTATTTCACTGGGTAATAACAGTATCTTTACATGCCAAGATCATTGTGATGTTGTGATTTATAATAAGAAGTATATGTTTGGTCTTCTTTCTGTTCCTGGGACAGAACCCCTAAACCTCCTGGAATTTCCTAAGTGAAGAAAGCCACAAAGGTGTCTTCTATTATGTTTATGAAGTGACTCTTGGAAAGCTCCTAGGTCACCTAAGGGTGGGGCTGGTTGTCAGGGGAACCAACCAAGTGATTAGAGGTCTGGACCTTTTAGTCCTTGTTCCTGACCTTCAGGGGAGATGGGCTGAAGATTGAATCCAATCACCGATGGCTAGTGATTTAATCAGTTATGCTAAATAATGAAGCCTCTGTCAAAATCCAAAAGAACAGAGTTCAGAGAGCTTCCCAGTTGCTGAACCAGTAAAGGTGACTGACTGGCCTCAAACTCCACAGGGACAAAGCTACTTTGTTGAGGTCCTCGCCCTATGTATTTCTTCTGTTAACTTGTATATTTTAATATACTTTGTAATAAAGTACTAATCTAATGAGTAAATTGGTTTTCTGAATTCTGTGAGCAGCTCTAGCAACTTAATCAAACCCAAGGGGAGGGTCATAGGAACCTCTGACTTACAGCCAGTCAGGTTAACAACCTGAACTTGCCATTGGCATCTCAAGTGAAAGTCAGTCTTGTGGGACTGAACCTTTAGCCTGTGGAAGCTGTTGCTATATCTGGGTGGATGGTGTCAGAATTAAGTTGCATTGTGGGACACCCAGCTGGTGTCAGAGATTGCTTGGTGGGTTTTTTTTTTTTTTTTTTTTGGAAAAAACCTACCTAATAGAATTGAGTGCTGTGTAATAATCCTCCATAAGAACTGACTGTTTACTCCTTGAATAAGTTGTTAAGTTATTCATCTTTATATCCCCCGCTGCTGAGTACACAGTGTAGGAGCTTAATAGTTTTTGTTGAAATGAATTACAGGGGCGCCTGGGTGGCGCAGTCGGTTGAGCGTCCGACTTCAGCCAGGTCACGATCTCGCGGTCCGTGAGTTCGAGCCCCGCATCAGGCTCTGGGCTGATGGCTCGGAGCCTGGAGCCTGTTTCCGATTCTGTGTCTCCCTCTCTCTCTGCCCCTCCCCCGTTCATGCTCTGTCTCTCTCTGTCCCAAAAATAAATAAAAAATTAAAAAAAAAAAAAAAAGAAATGAATTACAAATTTGAAGAAGGAATCTTTATTCTTTTAACACTCACAGTATACAAAGTACTTTGAATTCTCTGAACCCTAGAAATGATAATAAGCATAAAGGAATGAATTTATCTCCTTATGAATAGGATAAATAAGGGAAGGGTAGCAAATGCTACAAAATATATAAATGGAATTTATTTCTAAAGATGGGAACTATTAACAGTTAAAAAGTCAGCAAATCTGAGTCCCCTTAAAAAATGTAATTCTTTCTCCTTAATAATTCACTTCTTTTCAAACCAGTTTTCCATCATCTTACTCACCGACTAAACTTTTTCCATGGGAATTCTTAAACATTCATGTCTTAGATGAACAATTGTGAGCTTTTTTTTATTTTCTATCAGATATAATTTATTGTTAAATTGGTTTCCATACAATACCCAGTACTCATCCCAACAAGTGCCCTCCTTGATGCCCATCACCCACTTTCCCCTCTCCCCTACCCCCCATCAACCCTCAGTTTGTTCTCAGTATTTAAGAATCTCTTATGGTTTCAATTGTGAACTTTTTATCCTCCTTGGCACAGAGGCTATTCGCTGAGTAGGACAACACATAATTCCCATTCATTGGGCTCTTCAAAACTTTCCCCTTCTCCATAAAATTTTTTCAGTTACATACATGACTCCCTAACTCCTCCTCTCAGCCCATTCCCAGGCTTGGGAATCACTATCTGATATCAGTTCTTATTTTCCCCTTGTTGGTTTCTGTTTTTTATTGTTTCAAAGTGGTAACAATTCATTTCCATTTATCACTTTCTTCACTAGTGATCCTATTTGTGCTTAGAATATGCTCTGCTTTATTCCAAGGAACCCAAGAATTCCCTCTTCCATGTTTCTTTCTTTTCCAACATGCCAACAGACAGAATTCAGACTGTATAATAGTTATTTATTAAGTATATATACAGATTTATTTAATGAGCTTCCATAATTTCTTCTGTATCATATCTTTGAATGTGACCGTCCCTTGATCACCATCATAAAATGTTAGTGATTTGACAAATTCACAGTCCATAGTTGGTATGGCAGCTCTCTTGAGCAGCTCTCTTACAAGTGTTGACTCAGGAAGTTCCACTCTCTCAGATTCTTTGCTTACAGTGATGGGACAATGGAGAGAATGTATGAAAGATAGTGAAGGATCTTTAAGAAGCCAGGTCTGGGAAGTGACACAAATGGCTTCTGTCCATGTTCTGTTTATCACCTCATATTGCTGCAATCTAGCTGATCTAACTTCAGGAGACACTATGAACTGTAGCATTTCCATGTGCCCAAAAGAAGGAAATAAGGTTAATGAGCATCCAGCCAGTCCGCCTTTCTGGCCACTCATTATCCTTTTATTCATCTTCCCATGCATGAAACACATTCACCTCCATCACTAACCCAAAACTTTTAATCACTAACTGCATCAACTTGAAATCCAGGCTCTCAGGTTGCCATGTAGTCCTTCCCGTCTGATCAAGATGTGATGTCCCAGGCTCTGGAGACCTATTGAGCTAAAAAGACTAGGAAGTGACCCTCACCTAAACACATATCTAATTACAGTGGTGGAGTAGGGATAAGATAACCACAATCAATACTTCCATTTAGGAGACTAAGAAACACAGCAGTTGCTGGTTTGAACCAATTTTGAAATCCCACTGGGCAGACACTGCCCTGGGGAGAGGGAAAATCTTGATTAGGCTCAATTATGTTTTCTGGGAAGAACTCCACTATCCAATGTTCTCAACCTCTGGAAGCCTCCTCCTTATCCATTACTTTCCTTGACTACATTGGGCTTGGGTATTGAGCAGCAAACCCTGTTTAGGGAATGTACAGATTTAAAAGCCTGCCTACTGCTGCAAATTTGGGGATCTGCAAGTTGTTTTAAATCCTAATATCAGAAATGTTTTTTATTGTACTTTTTTAGTTTCATTGGCAAATAATTTCTTCAAAAATTTAATACTTTTGGGGGCTTCTGGATAGCTCAGTTGGTTAATTAAGCATCTGACTTCAGCTCAGGTCATGATCTCATGGTTGGTGAGTTCAAGCCCCACATCAGGCTCTGTGCTGACAGCACATTCTGTGTCCCCCTCTCTCTCTGCCCCTCCCTGGCTTGAGCTGTCTACCTGTCTCAAAAATAAATAAATCTTGAAAAAAATTTTAATACTTTTCAATCTCTTTCCAATCAATTCCATGTGCCGGTAGCCACACCAATAGTTTTTTCTAGACATGATTTTGCAGTCTGACTTGTGTTGTTGCTTCACCCTATGATTTCCTTTTTACTTAATGGCAGCCACCTTGAATCTATCTTGAGCAAATTAAGGACATACTCATAATCTGATCTTTTCCATGAGTCCCTTTAGCCAACCATCAAGTTGTACTTAACTTTTTTCATTCACAACTTTTAGTAAGGCTAGCTCTGATTGTTTAGGGTTTAGACATTAGGACTTTCAAGCTTTTAAGGCCCTGAATTTCTATTCTCTCTTTCTCTTTCTTTCTTATCATTTCTACTTATCAGTTAGCCAATTTTCTCCTGGGATCATCTCTTTTTTTAACTATACTTTGCCAAATGAGCCAATAGTTTCCCAAAACACTGCCAACATTTGGTTTTCCAAATTCTTCCTGTAGAGTTTCCAAGCCCAATTGGCACATGGTCTGTCTTGTAAGGAAAAGCAGGTAACAAATGTACTGAAAATTTTGCCACCATATAACATAGCTACCCAGTAACTATTTCTTCACTATCCAGAGCCAATAGCTGAATCAGTGTCACATATTTTAGGGTTCTGTTATGGCAGTACCTCACTTCTGTTACCAATTACTGTGTTAAAAGGAGTTAACTAGGGGTGCCTCGGTGGCTCAGTTGGCTAAGCATCTGACTTCAGCTCAGGTCATGATCTCACAGTTCACAAGTTCGAGCCCCACATCAGGCTCTGTGCTGACAGTTCAAAGCCTGGAGCCTGCTTCAGATTCTGTGCCTCCCTCGCTCTCTGCCCCTCCCCAATGCGAGTGCGCGCTTTCTCTCTCTCTCTCCTTCCCCTGCTCATGCTCTCTCTCTCTCCTCTCTCTCTCTCTCTCTCAGTCGCTCAAAAATAAATAAATCATTAAGAAAAATTTTTTTTAAAAAAGAGTTAACTTGCCTCTTTGACAATAAACCTTCAAATAAGAGGAGCAGAACACAACAAAAATTGGTCTCCAGTTCATAATGTGCCCCAGGTAGCTCTTTCAGGTAACTCTACTCCAAATAATGACTCAGTTTTGGATTCCTTTCTTGGTTAGGGTCTTCAATCATACTTTAAGCCACTTGAACAGAAAGAGAATGTGAGGTAATAAAAAATACGTATATTGGACTCCACCCCCAATTCCTGGCAAAGAGCTCCTAAAACCCTTGTAATTTCCTAAGTGATAAGAACACTAGGTGCATCTCTTGTTCTAATATTTATCTTTGACCCTATCCCTGACACAAGACTCCTAAAACTCTTGTAAAGTGATAAGAACACTGGGAGCGTTTTTTGTTCCAGTGAGGCAACCCTGGGTGGGCTCGTAGATGGCTTCTGGATGGTGGTCATGACCAAGCCATGATTAGAAGCTTAGAATTTTCACTGCACACCCCCCCCAACACACACACCCTCTGCATTCTTTAGAGAGAGGAGAGGGGCTGGAAATGGAGTTAATAATTGATCATGCTTATGTGAGAAAGCCTCCATAAAATCTTTATAGTGTGGGGTTCAGAAAGTTTCCAGGCTGGCAAAAACCACATGGGGTTAGTGATACACCCCAACTCCATGGGGATAGAAGCTCCTGTGCTCAGATATTCTCACACCTCACTCTGTGCATCTCTTCATCTGACTATTTATACACTTTATCACATCCTTTAATAAACTAGTAAACATAAGGAAGGGTTTCTCTGAGTTTTGTGAATGGTACTAGCAAATTAATCAAACCCAAGGAGAGAGGTATTGGGACCTCTGATCTATGGCTGGTTGGTCAGAATCACAGGTGATAACCCTGAGCTTGCAACCTGTATCTGAAGGTAGAGGGGGGAGCAGTCTTGGACTGAGGACTTTGCCTGTGAGATCTGATGCTATCTCCACATACATAGAGTCAGAACTGACAAATTGTAAGACACTCATCTGGTGTCACAGAGAATTTGCCTGATATTGGGAAAACCTCCACATATTTAATGATCAGAAGTGTCAGAAGTAAATTGTTCTGTATGAATAATAAAGGAGACTCATAAAAGAGAAGCATATAATAGGGAAGAAATGGGTTTTTCATTACATAGGGGGAAAAAAAACCTAAGGTTTTCCCTTTAGAGAGTACATACAAGATTGAGGAGACAGTTCCGTGGCCAACACTGGAAGGGGCAAGCATCACCTTCACTCATTGTCCATAAATCGGTCACTTGGCCCCAATTAATGACAAGAGAAGCTGTGAAATGTAAGCTTCCTGTGTGCTTAGTAAAATGAAAAAGTATTGCTTAGCATGTAGCCACACTATGATAAAAAGAAAAAGCCCTAGACTTAGAGCAGTTATATTTGAATCCTGGCTCTTAGTTCTTTCTAAATGTTTGATCTTAGCTAAGTTAATTAATGTCTCTTAATCTTTGTTTCTCAATATGTAAACACTATTCAGGAAACATATCTTTAGGGGTGCCTAGGTGGTTCAGTCAGTTAAATGTCTGACTTCAGCTCAGGTCATGATCTTGAAGTTTGTGGGTTTGAGCCCTGCATTGGGCTCTGTGCTGACAGCTTGGAGCCTGGAGCCTGCTTTGGATTTTCCCTCTCTCTGTCTCTCTCTCTCTGTCTCTCTCTCTCTGCCCCTCCCCCATTCACACTCTGTCTCTCTCAGTCTCTCAAAAATAAATAAACGTTAAAAAAATTAAAAAAAGAAAACCTATCTTTATAAGGTCATAAGGATATGTAATTTGATTCTATATTTTATTGGTCAGGGTTATTAATACCAGTAACAGAAACTGACTCTAATTTTGGCAAAAAGTAATTTATTGAAAGGATTTTATATAGCTAAGAGAATTGCCAGGAAAACTAGAGCACCACAATCTGAAAGGGGGAAAGTACAAAGGATACTAGGCACAAGTAAGACCAGGGACCTATGGGCCATGAGGATCCTATTCCCACCGGTGGTGAACATTGGATGCCACCACCCACACAGCCACCCACCTCTTGGCACTGGATGCCATATGCCACACTGGCTCTACTTCTACCAATGCCATAGAACAGGATGCTGCTGCCAATGTCACAGTAGATTCTTCACCACTCCTGCCCTTTTGTGTCACTAGTTCCTGATGCAAAGTTGAGAGGATACAGCTAATTAGCTGAGCCAACAACATGCTCCTGTGCCATAGATGAAAAGGAAGGTGGGATATAGAGCACGTGACTTTAGGGCTTCTGTCAAAGATGCATGTGGTGAATAATTCCCCAAGTATAAAAAGGGGATTTGCACTTGGGGCAAAGAGAACAACAAAAGATATTTACTTAAGACACTTATTGAGCTATATCTGACAATTTCTGTGTTCAAGGGATAAAAGCCAATGAAATAGTTCCTGCCTCTGAAAAGCTGTATATGGAAGTATTTTATGAATTTGAAAGCTCTCAGAAATTGAAGATCCTGATGTTATTGTAATAATTTTAATATCAAGATTATACTAATAGATTCTGAAGATATTTTTAAAGATTTAGGTTGACGTATCCATCTAATTTCAACATTACTTTATTCAAACATATAAGAGCCTCCAAAATTTGACTTCATATGTACAATACTATTTTTAACTAACAGATTTTTTTTCTTAAATATGGAACCCTTCACGAATTTGAATGTCATCCTTGCACAGGGGCCATGCTAATCTCTGTATCATTTCAATTATAGTATATGTGCTGCTGAAGCGAACACTAAAAGATTTTGATGAAGGTTAGCCAATAGCAACTCCAAAGTTACAAAAATACACTATGTGAATGAGTTCTATGACTTATTTCTCTTTAGCCAGTGAAACTGCAATTCCTAATGTTATGGCCAGAATTCGTGATCCCCAAAGACCACCAGGGAGCAAAGAGCCTTTATTCGAGCTAGCTCAAGCTCAATCCTGCTCAATCCTGCTCAATCAAGCTCAATACCTGCACTGACGCAGCGGTGAGATGCCGGAGAGAGCCAGCGAGTTTCAAAAGCACAAAGGTTTTATAGGGGTCTAGAGGCAGTTGGTGAGGTAATGGCTGTGGCCTCAGCCGATTGGCTGGGGAAGGGTCGTGGCCTCAGCCGATTGGCTGGGGAATGGTCGGAGTCCCATTACGCAGGTGGCCGGGCATGTTTTGATCCGGAAGTTTGAACAGGTGAGCAGGAGGTTACTCAAGGGGAGGAGGTGTGGTCTGAGGTTTCTGCGATTTTCCCGGAAAGGGACCATGTCGGGGACATAGTCACTCAAGGTGGAGGACACAGAACAAGATGGAGTCGGCCAGCGTAGTTCCGCTCTTTCACTAATGTAGCAAAAGAATTGCCTATATTTGGGGCGCCTGGGTGGCGCAGTCAGTTAAGCGTCCGACTTCAGCCAGGTCACAATCTCGCGGTCCGTGAGTTCGAGCCCCGCGTCGGGCTCTGGGCTGATGGCTCAGAGCCTGGAGCCTGTTTCCGACTCTGTGTCTCCCTCTCTCTCTGCCCCTCCCGCGTTCATGCTCTGTCTCTCTCTGTCCCAAAAATAAATAAACGTTGAAAAAAAAAATTAAAAAAAAAATAATAAAAAAAAGAATTGCCTATATTTATATGGAGTCACATAAGTCATGACTTACATGAGTCATATAAGTTATAAGTCGAACAACTTAAGGGAGAAAAGGTGAACAAAATAGAAAATAATGTTGCTTGTTTTCTATTGTAAATAGAAACTTTGGAATTTCAGATGTTTCATTAAAGAACATAGTAGTTTTCCTACATTATGATATAAAAGAACTGTGGATCTCTGAAGAGTATTTCTTCCTACAGAGAGCAAATGAAATGTTCCTCTCCCAGAGCAAAATTAGTAATTAACATTCAGTGAGTAGAAGAAGGAGCTTCTGAAAGTACTACCGGTTATTCTCAGTTACCTTGCCTATTATGGCAACGAACTAGGGAGTTTGTGACTTAGCCTGCCCCAGAAAGATGGATCAAAATGGGAGGTAGAACCAAGTCTCACAAATCCTACTTCTTCAGGAAACAAATCATAAGGAACAGCTAACAACAATCAGCAACCAGAAGGCAAATGCTGAGAAAAATAAGCAGGAGCTTCTAGTTCCAGCATGATCAGATCTGAAAGGGTTAGCTTGTTCATCTGTCTTTGGGTCAAAATAATCATTTTTGCAATCGCAAAATCATTTTGAAATGCAATATGTATAAAAATTCACATGAAATAACCAGAAAAAAATACACATAATTACAACGAAATTAGGAAAGCAGCAGTAGCAGCAGCATTTACAGAGTGACTGCAAATCAATTCACAATACTAATCAGTTTCATTAGGTAATCTTTCTGAATCTATTCCTTCTCGATCCACCTGGTCAAAGAAATAACTAACCTAACCTTGTTCACTAGTTAGAAGGTGAAATAAACAGTTGACAGCTAAATTATAATGATCATGAAGTGATATAATAAGCTTTTTCTTTCTCAAATGGTAATGTCTATATTTCCTCACCCCCCAAAACAAGCACATTCTTTTCTTTAAACTTTTGAAGCACTTTAATCTGCAGCCGAAGACATTCTTCAGATTCCCTCAGATGCAATTTGGCATTTTTCTCCATGACAAACATTCACTATCCCATCAATTAAGGAGCAATCAGTGATATTAAAACACATTGAATATAGTTATACATTCTACATGGAAGCACAATATCCTCTTGATTTTTACATCCAACAGTTAAGAAAATGTTATTTCAGCTATTTCCTCTAATAGGCTGTGCTGTATATTCAATTGCCTTCTTTCTTTTATGATTGTTCAAAGGAAACAAGACAGTAAGAATACAGAGCACAGGGTAAGTGCAAGACAAATAATTTTGAGAGGCACTGAGCTCCAAAGAGAATCCTCATCCAAGGTCATTAATGATGATTAAAGAAAAATAAAATGATAGCTTCAACTTAAATAATTCTTAATGACAACACATTAAAGTCTGTTAATGCAGTTTAAGCCTCACTTATACCAATTAACAAGATAATTGCAAAGGAAATTCCTATTTTTTCCTGTGGAAAAAAATCACCATATTTGTCATGGTAAAAGGTAAGGACTTTGATGAATATAGAACATCATTTTCTTTTTTCTACATTTATGTTTACTAATATAGATGCATCAGTTAGGGTTTTATAGCTTGTCCCATTATTATCACTTGTCAAACGAAAACCAGAATTAAAATGTAGCTACTGTGATATTTATTACCTTCCTCTAACCCTAGAAAGGATTTAAGAGCAGGGAATCATCAGAAGCTTAAGGATTAAATACGCTCATTTTCAACACTGATTTCCATATTCTCTCTCAAATGACCCTAGTCCTCATGCCTCAGGTTCTACTATCAAGTTATTTTAGACTATCAAGTTCACAAAATGGAATTAATCACCCTCTCCATTTCACTGCACATTATCAGTATCTGTGCAATGCCTTTCTCTTCTTACTTGGCTACTTTTATTTTATTATTTTTTCCATTCATCTGTCATCTTCATCTCTCTCCCACTCTTGTATATTTAATATGTGCTTACTAGTCTGTCATTTCTGCTTATTTAGATACACGCATATCCTTAAAAATAAATGTAGTATTGTTTTCTAGGTGTGTGCATTTGATCTCCTTGACTGATATTCTCTTATAAATCTCATAGTTTCCTTTTTCCCACTTGTCATGATATTTAAATATCCACCTAGCTACATATTAATATAGAATACTAATTCTTAGTGCTGCATGTAACTTAATTATATGTCTATCTCTCACTTTACTTCCCATTTACTTCCTGATAGACATTAGGCTCCCTCCATTCTTATTACCACAAACACTGCTATAAAAAGTATTCTTAGTGACAGTTGCAAAAGACCTCGCATATAACTACTACATCATAGAGAGTGTGTAAGTATGGTTAATTTACCAAGTACTTCCAGGTTGCTCTCTGGAATGATTGCACCAGATAACTCTCCCTTAAGCTGTGTGGGAGGTTTCTTATTTCCCAACATCCTCACCATGACTTAATATTATTAGACTTTCTAATTACTATTCTAATTTGCATTTTTTGATTAGTAGTATGGGCAAATAACTCTTCAGGTGCTTATTAGCCCTCTGGGTTTCTCTATTTATTTATGTGTTTTCTCTTTTGACAGTAGAATGCAAACTTTATCGGTGCTATTATTGACTTCATCTTCTTTCCTGTTTGGTTTTATTAGAAACTTATCTAATTAATCTTTCTAAAGAAAAACTAGCTCTGGATTTTTACAGCAATGCCTGGCACATGGATGTTCAATACATATTGAATGAATGATGAATAAGTGAACACATGACAAATGAATGTCTTTTGCTGCATAATAAACAGCTGCAGAACTCAATGGCCCAAGAACAAATGTTTATTCCTCTCATGGGTGTGCAGACTGGTCTGCTGTACATTGTGGCTCTGCTGAGATCTACTGGGCTCGGCTCCAGCCTGAAGTTTGGTTGAGGTCGGTGATGAGGAGAAACTCTCCTTTAAGATTTTAAAAATATGTTGCTTAATAGGTTCCACGTTTTAAATTGCCTTTCTTTAAAGTATAAGAAATAGTACAGAACATTTACAACCCAGGAAGCCTAACAAAAAACCTTGCAGGCTTCCTTGTCAAGAAAATATCTTGAATAAGATCATAATTGATTTTTTTTATTATAACTTAATATTCCCTACTTACATATTCTGACTTCCAATGTAAAGAAGACTCTCCAGGGGTGCCTGGGTGGTTCAGCCCGTTAAGCATCCAACTTCGGCTCAGGTTGTGATCTCATGGTGCGTGAGTTCGAGCCTCAGTGCTGACAGCTCAGAGCCTGGAGCTTGCTTCAGATTCTGTGTCTCCTCCTTTGCTGCCCCTCCCCCACTCTCTCTCTCTTTCTCTTTCTCTCTCTCTCTCTCTAAAATAAATAAACATTAAAAAAAATTTTTTAAGTAAAGAAGACTCTCCAATATGCCGAATTGTTTTACTACAGACTGTCTTAATCTCTAGGAATATAACATCTACCCAAGGTTTGTTATAAAAAGAGAAAACAAGTAAAGCATGTTTCAGGCATTTGTATGCAAGTCATCAAATGTGAAGGCATATCGCTATTCTGCCAGTATGCACGACCATACCAGTTGGTAACATTTTGACACAACTCCATTGGTAAATTGGCTCTACCCTGAGTCCCTCCCCACTGCCTCTCCACTGCCCCAGCCTGACCCAAATATACTCCTAATCCCCAGGTGAAAAAGCACAGCCCCCTCCCAGGACGTGCTGCAGCACTTCAGCTGGTGTCTGCACTGATTGGTCAGTGCACTGTGCTATACTGTCTAAATATCATTTTCTTTTTCAAATGTTTATTTATTTAATTTGGGAGAGAGAAAGAGAGAGAGTGGGGGGAGGGGCAAATAGAGAGGGAGAGCTGGAGAAGACTAAGCAGCATAGAGCCCAACATTGGGCTTGATCTCAAAACCCTGGGATCATGACCTGAGCCAAAATCAAGAGTCCAATGCTCAGGGTACCTGGGTGGCTCAGTCAGTAAAGCATCCAACTTCAGCTCAGGTCACGATCTCGCAGTTTGTGAGTTGGAGCCCCACATCTGCTGTCAGCACAGAGCCTGCTTTGGATCCTCTATCTCCTCTCTCTGCCCCCCACCCTCAAAAATAAATATTAAAAACAAAAAAAAGTCTAACTCTTCACCAACTGAGCCACCCAGGTGCCCCTACTTATTATATATTTTAAATATCACCTCCGATTGGTAGGATATAGTGCATATTCACATGTACAACTTGAATTGTAAATAAATTCATGGTAGGCGTTTTTGGCCTTTGTTCCTCCGATAAATACACACATATACATGTGACAAGTATGACACGTATGCTTACTCTCTGGAATCTCTGGGGTAAAGAAAACAGTCCAGTCTTGCTTTTCCCTAAAGTTGTTTGTATTAAAGATGCCTCTGGCAGTTTCTCTTCCAAACACAATGCAAAGCTTTGCTTCTTTCTTCCTTTCCACTCCTAGTTACCATCTGAATTCATTCCTTTTCTTGATCAAACACTTCCTCCTACCGTGTTTTCAAATAGTATCTTTGTGTGTCAGCCTTCTGAGGTCTTGTGTATCTTACAATAACTTATTCAGCCTTACATATAATTAATCGGATAAAAAGTTCTAGCTTCCAAGTTCTCTTATTTCAACACTTTCTCTGTGCTCTTTCTATCTACAAACTGATATTATTCTTTTTTCTTAATGTTTATTCATTTTTTTTTTTTTTTTGAGGGACTGAGAGACAGAGCACAAGTGAGGGAGGGGCAGAGAAAGAGAGAGAGAGGGAGACACAGAATCCAAAGCAGGCTCCAGGCTCTGATCTCTCAGCACAAAGCCAGATGAGGGCTCCAACTCAGGAACCATGAGATCATGGCTGGAGTCGGAGTCGGACGCTTAACCTACTCAGTCCAAGTGCCCCTATTATTTTTTAATCTCTCAAAATTCTGTCACTATGTCCTTTTTAATTATCATTATTTAGTTTATTTATGTATTTTGAGACAGACAGAGACAGTGTAAATGGGGGGAGGGACAGAGAGAGGGTGAGAGAGGCAATCCCAAGGAGGCTTCGTGCTGCCATCACAGAGCCCCATGCAAGGCTCAGACTCACAAACTGTGAGATCATGACCTGAGTTGAAACCAAGGGGGACACTTAACTGACGGAGCCAAACAGGCACCCCTGTCACTGTCTTAACTTCTCTTAGTTTTTCAGTACAACTTTGTAACTTCCTTTGTAATTTCCTTCTGGAAATTTTCATTGACCTGATCTCACTGCTTACTAATTTGTTTCAAGAACATTCAGTCTGATAAACAGTATCCACAAAACAGTAGCAAGGTATATCTGATAGTGCCTTTACTGTATTATTTCATCTAGCAGATTTTTCATATTCAATATCTTCAATTGGTCCTTCATAATTGATTTTCCTGATTCATGTTTCTAATGTTTTCCTTTAGTTCTCTATTATTTATTATGCTTTTTAAAAATTCTTATTTGGTCTGATCCATTCATTTGGTTTCCTCTTTTAAAGATTTATCCATTTGCTTACTTTCTTTTCATAGTACTTTCATTCCTTCTACTTTGTTATTTTTTTCCTGTGTCCCTTAGGATCTGGAGTAATATCTAAATGATTTAATAACCAAATAGCATGGACACTAATCCTAATAGAATATTGAACTTATTGGAAGAGATAGATGCCCACTATAACTACCTGATATAGTCTCAATGCTGAATGTTAGCCCAATGTGGGACTATCAGCTACCTTTGCTAGTTATACGTACCATCATATGCTGATTAATATCTCCAGATTGCAGAGTTCTTGGTACTTAGTTAAGTACCAAAACTCTCTGCCCAATGACCTAATTCTGATGTTGATTTGTCCTAAGTTGGTTGGTAGCATATTTTTGAAATCTTCTCCCTGCAATAATTAAAATTCTATTCACATTTTATTATGAACAAGATTTTTTAAGATCATAAAACATTTAAGATGTTAAAACACTTTCAAGAAAAGCCTGCAGTTATGAATATTCTGTTTATTATCCGGCAAGGGTATTCTTTTTATTTCCAAATTAGATGACCTGACCCAATGTCAAAATTGTAATCATGGATTATTTCACATAGTGTGTTTGTTTGTTTGTTTGTTTGTTTGTTTGTTTTGTTGAGAGAGAGAGAAAGGGGGGAGAGGGGGAGAGGGGGAGAAGGGCAGAGGGAGAGAGAGAATCTTAAACCCCATGCAGAGCTCAATCCCATGACC
Source organism: Lynx rufus (assembly GCF_022079265.1). Classification (NCBI taxonomy): domain Eukaryota; kingdom Metazoa; phylum Chordata; class Mammalia; order Carnivora; family Felidae; genus Lynx; species Lynx rufus. The sequence continues at coordinate 52,943,646 of NW_025814845.1, forward strand.
CTGGGGTCATAACCTGAGCTGAAATCAAGAGTCAGAAGCTCAGTGGACTGAGCCACCCAGGAGTCTCCAGAGTTTTTATTTATGTCAAAATTTAACAAAACAGTGGTGAGCTTTATTTGACACTACAACACTTACTGTTCTCTTTTAAAATATTTGGCTCTAACACTCAAGTGTCAGACTATTGCTTCTTAGGAACTTGCTTTCAATTAGCCTATCTTGCCACTAGATGGAGAGTGATGACCTGTGTACAGTCTTGTGTAAATAGTCAGCCTTAAAGACAGCTATTTAGGGGTAATGCATATGTATGGAGTCTTGTTTCAATCTAGCAAAAAATTAATATTCTAGTTTCAAGGGTGGATTTAAAACAAGTTCTTTCCCCTCTAAATCACTACATATGAATAAAACAAGGCTTCTTTTTAATTCCTCCTCTAAATCACCCTATATTTATGTGGGAAGAAAAGGGAGAATTGTTAGCCCCAGGCATAGTAAGTAATCAATCAGTTGATGGATCGATCAATCAATCTCTTAATATTTCAGTCTGGATGCTGTACATGCTGCCTGCTAGGAGAAAAAGATGTGTGAACTGTTGTCCTGACAGGCCAAGGGGTCCCCAGAATTGATCCAGCCACATTAATCAGGAAAGGATAATGACTCCATCAGCCAATTCTAGCAGATGGAATGACAGCTGTCTGTTTGGACCTTTCAAGCCTTCCTGAATGAAAGAGCTCTTCCTTACAGAACTTCTCTCCTTTCAGAACTCTTACTGTTAGTGGCAAGACGTTCAGAGCCTGGACTCATGCACAAGTAAACCACAGACCTCATCAAATTATACTGATAGATATTCAGACACTTACCATTCAAGTCTAGCATTTCCACCCAAATTGAGGTGACTGAATCATAATCAAGTTACATACTCTTACTTTTAAGTTAAAGCCTATAGGCTCAATGAAGTTTAATTTTAGAGACAGTAAAAGAAGAAACTTTCCTTAATACTTACTTGAAAGACAGACAAAGGATTGTCTACCTACCAATAACAGGGCTAAAGTGAGAGGTCACTAGATCTTAAAGTTACAATAAACATCCAAAATTTGTTGGATGAGCAAAACAAATGTTACATTTCTCATTACTTCAGATAATGAATAAATGCATTGTTGAGAAATACTAGGGCAATGAGTGACTGTAATTCACTTATGGTGAGAATTAAAATGTTCAAACTCACTAGCAAAAGAAATTCTTAGTTAAGCTTTGTTTTTTGTTTAACTCTGTCCCCAATGTGGGACTTGCACATTCGACCCTGAGATTAAGAGTCACATGCTCCATTGAATGAACCAGCCAGGCACTTCTGAAATTCTTAGTTTTTAATTGATGTGTCATTTTTCTTTTTAAAAGTACAAACTCATTAATCATGATTGACAAAGTTGGCTGTAAAGAATATAAACTGATATAAGTTTCCAAGAGGGCAATTTTGCAATAATTATGAAAAACTTCAACAGAATTCGTACTGTTTGACATAGAAATTTCACTTCTAGGAATTTATTTTAATTATCATAAAATGATAAATATGTATCAATATTTAAATTGTATACAAAATTGAAAATATGTATCAATCTAAAACCAAAATTCAAAGAATGGTTGAATAATTTATGATTCAGTGCTCTACTTCATATGAACCTACTTCTAATCTTTCTGTGTCTTTGAGGTTGGAAGGTAAAAACTACACTTCCCAGATGCCTTCACTGTTATGGCTGTGGATGGGTTTGTGTTCCACCAGTCAGGGACACTGGATCCACAGACACAGGACTCACAGCAGGGGCTGTTTTTGGTGCTGCAAACACAACAGGAGCCTGCATTATTCTGACTGTCTCTGCCTCTTAGTTTGATGACTTCCCGGTGTCAGTGCTGCCTCGGGAATCAGGAATTAGCGGGCAAGTGGAAGTTCTTATAAGAAGTTCACTTAGTTCCTGCCATTCCAAAGAGTTTAAGCCATCGCACACCCAGTAATAAATTTCTGCTTAACTTAGGTAGAACAGTCTGCAAGTGAACCATATCCAACAACTCATTATACGGTGCAATTATGACACATCAATTTAAAAATCTCATTGTTGTGAGATTGTTGAGCACGATGGTCAAGAAAGAAATCTCTGGACATTTTGCAATGCAATTTAGCAAATTTATTTAAGTAGCACAGGGCAGGACTTGTGGGTAGTGATGAAGTTTTGGGGTGGTGGGGGGTCCGGAGCCAAAGGCCAAGAAAGAATTCTTGAAGACATCTTTGGTGCAAAAAGGCGATTTTATTAAAGCACAGGGACAGGATCCATGGGCAGAAAAAGCTGCACTGCAAGTGTTGGGGGGGTAACCGTTTTAGGGAGTCGGGGAGATAAAGTCTAGAGGGAGTTTCCAAAGAGACTTTCACATGCTAAAGACTTATCAGAGGCCTACCTACTTTCAAGCTAAAGTTGTTTTTCCCTCTAGCAAAGCATTAACATTAAGACAGTAGGGAGTTCCTGGACTTCAGACCACAGATGGGACTGCCTCTTTCTTGTAAACTGGTGGACACTCCTATAGTTTAACCTTTGTTTATTTGTCCTTTCCTGTTTTGGGGTGGCTGGGAGTGTCCAAGGAATATCATACATGTCCCACCTGGGCGGGGGTGCCGTTAGCCTGGACTTTGCCCTCTGCTTGCCTCACACTCCCTCATCAGGTAGAAAGAGCTGCACTTTTGCTGTATGTAGCTAGTGCTTATATGCTTAGTGTTCAAGGGGGAGGGGATATGCAGGGAGTATTAGATCTTAAATGTCTTCTTCAAATTTCTGCTCGTAAAACTACTTTCGGAAGATTTCTCTGGTGCTTATCATTCAGTTCCATATTAACTATCAATGAGATTACGTAAACAGTCATGGGACCCTTTAAGACTGTAGCAACCAGTACATATTTGATCCTTATCGCATCTATGCAAGCTATAGGTCAGCCTTCTGGGCTAAAGGTGAACATTTTTCTGCTTCTATCCCTCATCAACATTGTCAAAATTAAGATTTAATGAGGTAGGAGTAAATGCCTAGCTTTTTTTTTAACGGGCTCAATTTATTTTCCACTGATTTATCTATCATTACTTTCGCCAAAAACTGTTTTCTTAAAGGGCCTCTATGTCTTTCAGAGCAAACATTTAAATTTGTGTATTAAGTTCAACCTGGTTTTAGGAAAAATTACAAATGATTTTCTAACTCAGGGCACTAAAAAGATTTCCCTTCTGCTGTTCACCTTAAGCCACTATTGCTATTCTAACCAATTTCCCTCCAAAGCATTTGTTTTTAGGAGTAATGTGGGTAATCATCTGAGGGAGCCTGTCCTTCAATCTTAAAACAGATTTGCTCAAACCCACATAAACGGTGCAAGACCCGCATATCTCCTGCTTCCAATTGTTCAGCGAATTCTTGGGAAGAAATGGAAGGTGGGAGGGTGGCTTTGTTTTGTTTTCATTTTTGTTAATCCTGAACAGTGAATCTAGTGGTCTTCTGCTTGTTATTTCCATTCCTTATAGGAGGATAAGGGAACCGTACAGAAATGCCTTTCCCTCTAATATAAATTACACTTGCCTGTGTCAAATGAATTAAACAAGAAGGCCATTAGACTGAGGTGGCTCTAAATGCCCTGTGGGCCCAGGTAAGCAAACCTAACCCTAAATTGGTAAATGCCTCAAGGTTACTAGGTCAAAAGCTAAAGACAACCAACCAATCACAAACAGCTCATTAGGCTTTAAGCTACAGACAATCGATAATGTCCTTACATTGCTTCCACTTTTTCCCTATAAAATCTCTCCCCAGCTCCTATGGATGGAGCACCCTACCTACTTTTGGCTTGGCACTACGCAAATTGAATTGATTTTTGCTCAAATAAACTCAAAATGTTTACTCAAATGTATCCGTTCTACAAGATAATTCAGTCATCATATTTCCGTTTGAAAACTTTGTAAACCTGGGACCACACCAGTATGTTCTGAATATACTTGTAGACACCTTTGGGATAAAGACTACGCAATGTAGGGGCGCCTGTGTGGCTCAGTCAGTTGAGCGTCTGACTTCTGCCCAGGTCATGACCTCGTGCTTCCTGGGTTCGAGCCAAGCATCGGGCTCTGTGCTGACAGCTCGTATCCTAGAACCTGCATCGGATTCTGGGTCTCCCTCTCTCTCTGCCCCTCCCCCACTCGCACACTGTCTCTCTCTCTCAAAAATAAATCAACCTTAAAAAAAAAAGACTATGCGATGTAGATCAAAGCTAAGGTCAGTCATTCAGAGGATTGACTACAAGGACTGCAAGGCAGTTTCTAAAAAAACGTCACTTATTTTTTTTCTTCAACCTCTAGAAATGACTAGAGGTAAGAGCTAATCCTGTAAGCCACTTTGTGGCCCTACCGGGTCTTTCCAGGCTGCCATGACTAGGAGGCAGTTTGGTATGCAGGCTAACATGAGATTAAGACTGGTTAGTTCTGGATTCAAGTTTGAGTTCTACATACTTTTGTTTGGCCAAATAAGTTAACCTGTTTCAGTTTCTTCATCTTTAAAAATGAGATTATATGAATATCTTCCTCACATGGTTATTACAAGGATTCGGTGAAAAAATGCATGCAATTACATTTTAGCATTTAAGAGTATAAGGTCCAGGGCACCTGGATGGCTCAGTCTGTTGAGCATCCAACTCTTGGTTTGGGGTCAGGTCATGATCCCAGGGTTGTGGCATTGCGCTCCATGTCAGGGTCCACACTGAGCATAGAGGCTACTTAAGATTCTCTTTCTCCCTCTGTCCCTCTCCCCTATTCATGCTCTCTCTCCCTCTCTTAAAAAAAGAAAAAAAAGAAAAAAAGGAATAAGGTCCTAGGGGTATGTAAGTGGTGAAGAATTTGGCCCAAATTGAATTTATATTGCTTACAATCCTGATTCTTCTTTTATAATCATTATCTCTGTTAATGACATCTTTTAGATGCTTGTCAAGAACAGATATTATTTCCCTCTCTGAGCTACATATAATTTTGGTTCTTTTAAAATAAGCAACAAGAGGGATGCCTGGGTGGCTCAGTCCTTAAAGCCTCTAACTTCGGCTCAGATCATGATCTCACAGTTCATGAATTCCAGCCCCGTGTCGGGCTCTGTGCTGACAGCACGGAGCCTGAAACCCACTTCAGGTACTGTGTCTCCCTCTCTGCCCCTCCACTGCTTATGCTCTGTCTCTCTCTCAAAAATAAATAAACATTAAAAAAAATTAAAATAAACTAAAATAAGCAACAAGAAGAAAATTTCAGAGCAGCAATAATGGTAGGACATGTTACACAGGGATTTAATAAGTAAATACAAGGGAAGTTTAAAATAAAATGACTAGTATTAACAAAATAAATCTCCACCTTATTTCTAGATAATAGAAGCAGTGTGAACTCTTTTCTCTTTCCACCCAAGTAAATATCTAGTCAGGCCCAAGAAGCCTGACCACTTATTGTGGGCAAAACTTTATGTCCTACTCCTCTTCCCTCTAAAAAAACAAAGCCATGGTAAAACTACCACCAATAATAACGGCAAGAACAACAACACCAATAATAAGAACAATAATGTCTGGTTTTTGAGCACTTGCTACAGTGTTGCCGGATACCACAGTGCTCTACTTGTGACACTTGCACAGTAACTCTCTGAGCTAAGTGTTCTGATTCCCACATACCCTCAGAGATTAAGACACAGAGTGGGAACAGGTTCATTTGGTCAATAGCTCCTAAATGGCAGAGTCTAGATTACAATAGAGAGCCTGATTCCAGAGTCTTAAAGAGGTCAAAATTTGCAGAGTTGGGTTGCCCACAAACCAAATTACTACATACACAGAAGCCAATAGACTTATTTTAAAATGTAAATCCGAACAATGCTGTTCTTTTGAATCACTTGAGATGCTAGCTAAAATGGCAGATTATCAGGCCTATGTCAAGCCCCTGAACATGATCTCTAAGATTAAGACTAAGAAACTGAATTTTCAATAAAGTTTCCTTATGGATCTTATGCACAGTACAAGATTTGACTTTGGAAACTCCAAATCAAGAGGATCGAGTTCAAACTTTGTATTTTGGCACAAAAGCCAATGTCTTGAGCAGTGCCTGCCACAAAATGAATGTTCAATAAATACTTGTGAAAAAAAATAAAAACAAAACAAGGAGGCAGAGAGAGGAGGAAGTGGAGAAGGTAGGACTGGCTGCTTAAACTTTAGATAAAATTAAGGCTTAAGACAGAAATAAGGAGAATAGACTAGATACCCTATAGAAATTCTGCCTGCCCGTATTAATTCTAACCTTCATTCTGCCTTCCACCTTGTCTTTCTTTCTCCAAAAGGTAACATAGCCCTGGAAAAACAAATGCAATGGTTAACTAAGTATCAATTTGACTATTTAGCTTTTGTTTTATTTTACTTATTTCTTTCGGGAGAATGCAAGTGGGGGAGGGGCAGAGAGAGGGGGACCCAGGATCCTAAACTGGCAGGCTGACAGCAGTGAGCCCAATGTGGGGCTTGAACTCAGGCACCATGAGATCAAGAGCTGAGCCGAAACCTGGCACTCAGCCAACTAGCCACCCAGGCACCCCTAACTACTTAGGTTTTTAATGCTTTTTTTTCTTTCCTTCTCTTTATTATACCTTTCTCTGCTTACATTGGCATAAGAATGCTTGTTCTGGTCAAATCCCTTTAGATGGAAGCATTAATTTACAGCTTGTGTTGAGGTCCTTCATAGGCATACACAGCCACACATGCACAAAAGTAGTGGCTGCACATTCCAGTTAGCCCGCAAATTTTTTTAAATGTTCCTGAAAATGTGGCCTGAATGCTACTTCAGAAAGCCTGGCACAATTGAAATCCAAACTTACCCAAGTAAGAAGTCTCCTAATGATATTTTTAAGAGCAGTTTTAGACTCACAGTAAAATAGAGAGAAAGGTACAGAGATTTCCCATGTACCCCCTGCCTCCACACATGGGTAGCCTCCCTCATCAACATCCCCCACCAGAGTGGCACATTTGTTACAAGTGATGAATCTACATTGACACATTGTTATCACTCAGAGTCCATTGTTTACATCAGGGTTCACTTTTCACTACATTCTACAGGTTTGGACAAATGTATTTATCATTATAGTATCATGTGGAGTAGTTTCACTGCCTTAGAAATCCTCTTTGCTTCACCTATTCATCCTTCTCCCCCCTCTACCCCCCCCCCACAACCACTGATTTTTTTACTGTCTTAATAGTTTTGCTTTTTACAGGTGTCATATATTTGGAATCATATAGTTTGTAGACTCTTCAGATTGGATTCTTTCAGTCAGCAATATGCATTCAAGTTTCCTCCATGTTTTTTCATGGTTTAATAGCTCATGTCTTTGTAGTGTCAACTGATATTCCATTGTTTGGATGTACCACAGTTTATTTATCCATTCAACTACTGAATGACATCTTGGTTGCTTCCAAATTTTGGCAATTATGAATAAAGCTGCTATAAACCTCTATGTGCAGGTTTTTGTCTGGACATAAGTTCTCAGCTCCTTTGGGTAAATACCAAGGAGCATGATTGCTGGATCATACAGTAAAAGTATGTTTTTAGTTTTGTAGGAAATCGCCAAACTACCTTTCAAAGTGGCTATACAACCTTGCATTGTTACCATGTTAAAAAGATAAACTGAGGCATATTAAAAAATGTAAGAGTTTTTTGAGCAAAAATGAATTCAAAGAGGGCAGTGCCAAATTGGAAAGTGACTAAGAGACCTCCACTGATAGAAGCTAGGGGAAAGACACGTAGAGAAAATGTGGAAGCAAAGAAAGGAAGTTGTTTGATTGGCTATAGCTTAAAGACTAGTTAGTTGTTTGTGATTGGTTGTCCTAAGGTTTTGATTTGAAAGGCTTGAAGTGTTTACAGGCTTAGGTTTTGATTTGCTTATGAAAGCCACCATGGTGATCGCGGTGCCTCAGTTTAATAGCCTCCCTGTTTGATTAATTTAACAGAAGACAGATTCTCTATCCACGTCCAAGGGTAAAATGCAGCCAGGCCTCAGGAAGAACTCCAATTGAAAACTAGATTACTATAGGTCTAACGAGATGTGTGTTTTCCCATTTCTGCTTTTCTCTTTGCATTTGTTCTTTTTTTGTTGTTGTTGTTTATTTATTTTGAGAGAGAGAGAGAGAGAGGGATGCTGAGTAATATTCTATAATTGTATAATATAAATGTGTATATATAGAGATAGAGAGTAATATTCCATTATATATCTATATCTATGTCATCTATATCTATATCTACCTATATCTGATATACCACCTCTTTATCCATTGATCGATCAGTGGACATTTGGGCTCTTTCTCTAGTTTGGCTATTGTTGATAATGCTGCTATAAAATTCAGGGTGCATGTATCCCTTCAGATCAGTATTTTTGTATTCTGTGGGTAAATGAGGGTAAATACCTAATAGAACAGTTGCTGGGTTGTAGGATAGTTCCACTTTTACCTTTTTGAGGAACCTCCATACTGCTTGCCAGAGCGGCTGCACCAGTTTGCATTTCCACGAATAGGGTAAGAGGGTTCCCCTTTCTCAGCATCCTCACCAACATCTGTTGTTTCCTGTGTTGTCAATGTTAGCCATTCTGACAGGTGTGAGGTGATATTTCATTGTGGTTTTGATTTGCATTTCCCTGATGTTGAGTCATGTTGAGCATCTTTTCACGTGTCTTGGTCATTTGGATTTCTTCTTTGGAAAATGTCTATTCATGTCTTTGCCCATTTTTTAACTGGATTATTTGTTTTTTGGATGTTGAGTTTCCTAAGTTTTTAAGATATATTTTGGATACTAACCCATTATTAGATATGTCACTTGTAAATATCTTCTCCCATCTGAAAGATTGCCTTTTAGTTTTGCTCATTGTTTCCTTCACTGTGCAGAAGATTTTTACCTTGACGAAGTCCCAATAGTTCATTTTTGCTTTTGTTTCCCTTGCCTCCAGAGATGTACCTAGTAAGAAGTTGCTATAACCGATGTCAAAGAGGTTACTGCCTGTGTTCTCCTGTAGGATTTTGATGGTTTCCTGTCTTACATTTAGGTCTTTCACCCATTTTAACTTTATTTTTGTGTATGGTGTAAGAAAGTGGTCCAGTTTCATTCTGTTGCATGTTGCTGTCCAGTTTTCCCAGCACAAGTTGCTGAAGAGATTTTCTTTTTTCCATTGGATATTCTTCTCTGCTTTGTTGAAGATTAGTTGACCATATAGCTGTGGGTCCATTTCTGGGTTTTCTCTTCTGTTCTATTGATCGATGTATCTGCTTTTGTGCCAGTACTATACTGTCTTGATAACTACAGCTTTGTAGTATAACTCGAAGTCCAGAATTATGATGTGTCCAGCTTTGCTTGGCTTTTTCAAAATTGCTTTGGCTATTCAGTGTCTTTTGTGGTTCCATATAAATTTTAATATTGTTTGTTCTAGTTCTGTGAAAAATGCTGGGATTGCATTAAATGTGTAGATTGCTTTGGGTAGTATAGACATTTTAAGAATATTTGGTTTTCCAATCCATGAGCATGGGAAGTTTTTCTATTTCTTTGTGTCATCTTTCATAGGTTTCTATAAGTTTCTATGTCTTTCATAAGTTTTCTATAGTTTTCAGAGTACAGACCTTTTACCTCTTTGGTTAGGTTTATTCCTAGGTATCTTACGGTTTCGGTGCAATTGTAAATGGGATCAATTCCTTGATTTCTTTTTCTGCTGCTTCATTATTGGTGTATAGAAATGCACCTGATTTCTGTACATTGATTTTGTATCCTGCAACTTTACTGAATTTGTATATCAGTTCTAGCAATTTTTTGGTGGAGTCTTTTGGGTTTTCTACATAGAGTATTATGTAATCTGCACATAGTAAAAGTTTGATCTCTTCCTTGCCGATTTAGATACCTTTTATTTCTTTTTGATGTCTGATTGTTGAGGCTAGGACTTCAAGTACTATGTTAAATAACAGCAGCGAAAGTGAACAAGTCTGTCTTGTTCCTGACCATAGAGAAGAAACTCAGTTTTCATCCATTGAGGATGATATTTGCTGTGGGTCTTTCGTAAATGGCCTTTATGATGTTGAGGTATGTTCCTTCTATCCCTACTTTGTTGAGGGTTTTAATCAAGAATGGATGCTCTTCTTTGTCTTTGCTTCTTCTGCATCTATTGAGAGGATCATACGACTCTTATCCTTTCTTTTATTGATGTAGTGTATCATGTTGATTGACTTGTGAATATAGAACCACCCTTGTAAGTCAGGAATAAATCCCACATGATTGTGGTGACTAATTCTTTTAATGTACTGTTGGATTTGACTTGCTAGTATTTTGTCAAGAATTTTTGCATCCATGTTCATCAGGGATATTGGCCGGTAATTCTCTTTTTTAGTATGGTCCTAGTCTGGTTTTGGAATGAACGTAATGCTGCCCTTGTAGAATAAGTCTGGAAGTTTTCCTTCCGTTTCTATTTTTTGGAACAGTTTGAGGAAGAATAGGTATTAATTCTTATTTAAATGTTTGGTAGAATTCCCTTGGGAAGCCATCTGGACTTGGACTTTTGTTTGTTGGGAGATTTTTGATTACTGATTCAATTTTTTTGCTGGTTATTAGTCTATTCAAGTTTTCTATTTCTTCCTGTTTCAATTTTGTTAGTTGATATGTCTCTAGGAATTTATCCATTTCTTCCAGATTGCCCAGTTTGTTGGCATATAATTTTTCATAGTATTCTCTAATAACTGTTTGTATTTCTGTGGTGTTAGTTGTGATCCCTCCTCTTTCATTTGTGATTTTACTTATTTGTGTCCTTTCTCTTTTCTTTTGGATAAGTCTAGCTAGGGGTATATCAGTTTTATTAATTTTTTCAAAGAACCAGATCCTGGTTTCATTGATCTGTTCTACTGGATTTTTGTTTGTTTGCTTCTATATCATTTATTTCATTTATTTCTGCTCTAATCTTTATTATTTCTCTTCTGCTGGCATTAAGCTTCATTTGTTGCTCTTTTTCTAGCACGTTTAGGTGTAAGGTTAGGTTGCATGTTTGAGATTTTTCTTCCTTCTTGAGGTCGACCTATATTGCTATATACTTCCCTCTTATGATTGCTTTTGCTGTATCACAAAGGTTTTGGGGCATAATGTTTTGGTCTTATCTGCTATTCAGTCCACATTATGGTCAAGAAATGTTTAGCTTTAAACATTCATGTTATAGCTTCAGTCACGCAGAGAAAATGATTCCCACTCTTATTCCTGAATTCCAAATCCTGAGAGAAGTGACTTTGGACTTGTTCCTATTCCTACTTCATTTTCCTTAGCTGTGGCCAAGAGGTAACTATAACATACAAAAATGGGTACCGAGAGCCGTTTATCTGAGGGGCAGTTAAGGGCAGTAGGGTGCTAGAGCTGTCTTGTTATTGTTAGATTTTTAGAATTCTCAGAAATTCTGCAAGCTGGTTGTTTAGCACAGGGATTATTAAAAGTTAGATTATATAAAGGGATAGTTAAGTATATTATATTAAAAACAAAAGTAACAAATTCCAAAACTCACTATTTCCTAATTTTTCAATTAAAATTTAGTATTCCCTATGTTCTTGAGGTTATTTATGTTTACAACCATTGCTTCTGCAGAGTGGAAATAATATATAATGGTATTACTGCATACTTCTCAACTATGTATTCAATGATGTGATGTCTCATTGGTAGCTTGAAATAGGTGATAGTGGAAGTATTTATGCCACAGAAGTTGGCAAACACTAGAAAGAAGGTTTCTGTTCTGGAGAGCCAGTTATTAAATATTTGCCAGCTCACCCCTGGTTAAAGGAGTCAAGATCCCCCCTTACCTTACTGTCTACTACTTCTGTACTAGAAGATAAATTCCTTCAAACTGGTATGACAGAATTGATTCCAATACAATAGTTTCTTCTATGAATTGTGATATTCATAGCATGATTAGAATTTTATTGTTTATGAAGCTTCAAAGACACCCACATATAAATATATTACTTATGGTAGAATTCGTTCTTCAAATGATTGACTTCCACCATTTTTCTAATCTTATTATCAGTGGCAATAAGGATAGAGGTGAAGTGCACAGATCCTAGAATCAAAACAGGCAGGTTCAGACTCTAGTTCTGCAATTTATTAGCTATGAACTTGTATCTAGTAATCTGTCAAATGAGGGTTAAATGCAAATGCACATAAAGCATTTTTTATAGTGCTTTTATCGTTACTCAGTAAATATTGAATAGCTACCTTGGGACATTATTGTCCAAGTATCAGTTGCCTTCATCTGTAGTTTCCCTAACTGTCCCAACACATATACATATGTATAAAACTCTCACCCATGTACAGCCTATAGCCTTGATATAATGGGCCTGTCCTCAATTTAGATTTTCAAGTTAGAATCTCAAATATATACTGAAAAAAATAAGTATTTTTGATTTCATTTTCATGTTTATATTCAACAAATATTGGTTGAATAGCTCCTTGTTTAATACAGTGGGAGGGTAAAGCTATAGATAGTATAAGGACCAGACATTTCTAATTTTTCAAAAGATTTAAAAAATTGTTTATCATTTGTTTTCATAAACACTTTATAAAGAATTGTACCATTTTGTCACTCAAATTGTATGCATTCCAATTGGGTTCAAAAAATAGGATGGCGGTTTTAAAGGTGAGTTACTGTTTACCAAGAGATGGCTATGAGTTTGGACACAAGGAAAACCCAAGTGTCATGGGACAACAGAACAGGCAGTGGTCACATGAGACAAACTGGGTGATATCTCAAAAAAAATACATAAATAGTTTTCCTTTCTACAAATATACATACTTATAGAACACTGAGTAAAATTGAAGTCAATAAAAGAAAGGTAGAAAGAAGATGTCATGGTTAGGAGGCATGTTGGAATCCTTACAAGGAGCAATGAGGTGCCCAACACACAGCCTTTTAGGCAAATGCCACAAACACAAAAAATAAACAACTGGAACATAATTTGGATATAAGAAATAGCTCTGATTGCTTCATAAGTGTCACTGACTTAATCAGTAGCAAATCAGTTACTGAGTTAATCTCTAGCAAATATCTCTCAGAGGTGGAAATTTCTCATTTCCTTCTCCTAGAATCAATCCATCATTATGGTGAGTTAGTGTTGTTTCATTTTTTTTTTAACTTTGACTACTCTTTATGCCACTAACAGCACTTTTGTCTTCCATTCTTGACCCTGGAGACTTTTTTATTCATGGTCTTTGGCTTATCTATCACTTTTTCTGTGCTTCTGCATACTTTACTGTTTGTTGTTTTTTTTTTTTTTTTGAGAGATAATTGATATATAACACTATATTCATTTTAGGTGTACAATCTAATGATTTGATATATGTATATACTGTGAAATTATAACCACAATAAATTTAGTTAATGTCTATCACCACACATAGTTACACCCTTTTTTTATTGTGATGAGAACTTTTAAGCTTTACTCTCTTGGCAATTTTTAAAATTTTTTTTTCAACGTTTATTTATTTTTGGGACAGAGAGAGACAGAGCATGAACAGGGGAGGGGCAGAGAGAGAGGGAGACACAGAATCGGAAACAGGCTCCAGGCTCTGAGCCATCAGCCCAGAGCCCGACGCGGGGCTCGAACTCACGGACTGGGAGATCGTGACCTGGCTGAAGTCGGAGGCTTAACCGACTGCGCCACCCAGGCGCCCCTCTTGGCAATTTTTAAATATGCAATACAGTATTATTACATATAGTCACCATGATGTACATTACATCCTTAAGACTTTTTTGTCTTCCAACTGGACTGGAAGTTTGTACGTTTTGACCACCTGTCCTTATTTTTCCTACCCTCTCATTCCTTGCATCTGGTAACCATTAATCTGTGCTCTGTATTTATAAGTTCAGCTTTTTTTTTTAGATTCCACATATAAATGATATCATACAGTATTTGTCTTTCTTTGCCTGACTTATTTTATTTTATTTATTTTTTATTTTTTTCAATGTATATTTATTATTGAGAGACAGAGACAGAGTACGAGTTGGGGAGGGGCAGAGAAAGAGGGAGACACAGAATCTGAAGTAGGTTCCAGGCTCTGAGCTGTCAGCACAGAGCCTGACATGGTGCTCAAACTCACGAACTGTGAGATCATAACCTGAGCCGAAGTTGGACACTTAACTGAGCCACCCAGTGGCCCGTATTTTATTTATTTTAATAGCATAGTGTCTCAAAGGTCCATCCATGTTGTTGTAAATAGTAGGATTTTCTTCTTTTTTTATATAGCTGAATAATATTCTATTGTGTACACACACACACACTTATACCCCATATTTTATTTATCCATTCATTAATCCATGGACCCTTTGATTGCTTCTCCATCTTGGCTTTAGTAAATAATGCTGCAGTGAACATGGAGGTGCAGATATCTTTTCAAGATAATGTTTTCATTTCCTTCAGTTAAATACCTAGAGGCAGAATTGCTGGATCGTATGGTAGTATTATTTTTAATTTTTTGAGGAAACTCCAAACTGTTTTCCATGGTAGCTGCACCAATTTACGTTCCCACCAACAATGCATAAATGTTCCCTTTTCTCCATATCTACCCAACATTTGTTATTTCTTGTCTTTTTGATAATAACTATTCTAACAGGTGTGAGGGGAAACCTCATTGTGATTTTGATTTGCATTTCCCTAATGATCAGTGATGTTGAGCACTTTTCCATGTACCTGTTGGCTATTTCTTTTGGAGAAATGTTTTTTTCAGTTCCACTGTCCATTTTCAGTTGGACTGTTTTTTTTTTTTATTTTTTCTTCCTTTCTTCTTCTTCTTCTTCTTCTTCTTCTTCTGCTTCTGCTTCTGCTTCTGCTTCTGCTTCTCCTTCTATTGAATTGTATGCATTTTTTAAAATATATTTTTAATGTTAACTCCTTATGAGATATATGATTTTCCCATTTCATAGGTTACCTTCTCATTTTGTTGATAATTTCCTTTACTGTACAGAAGCTTTTTTAGTTTGGTGTAGTCCCACTCACTTATTTTTGTTTTTGTTGCTAAATCCAAAAAGTTATTGCCAAGACCAATGTCAAGGAGCTTACCCCTATGTTTTCCTCTAGGAGTTTTATGGTTCAGGTCTTACATTCAAGCCTTTAATCCATTCTGAGTTGATGTTTGTGTATGGTATAAGATAGGTGCCCAATTTCATTCTTTGGCAAGTGGACATCTAGTTTTCCTAGCAGCATATGCTAAAGAGACTACCCATTCCCTGCTTTTTTGTTTATCTGTTTTTTAAAAGTAACAAATGTTTATTTAGAGATGGATAAGTAATACAAAGTCTCCTTCCTTATTGCTTCTTCCTCTCCTTTTGAGCAAAAGAGACACAGATGGGGAATGTAGGAGAGTGGTAGGTGGAGAGGGACATAAGGATTGGCTCCCCACATTCTCTTCCCTATTTCCCATGATGACATCCTGTTGGGCAGAGGAGAAAAAACAGGCTCCAGCCCCAGGTGTATCTTATGGCTATCCAGAGGACAATGTCCACACGGCCAGGCAGCTGCAGCTGGGCTCAATGAAACTCTGTAACGACGAAAGAAGCTGGCAAGGGAATAGGATGGAGCAGGGGAGGCTACATATTTACCATCCCTCCTTGAAACAGAGTCCAAGCAGTGATCCAGCTGTCCCCAGTACCTGAGTGACCAAGCACCACCTGTGGGTGCTGTCTCTGGCTAAGAGGGGGAAAGTGTAGGAGGACTGTCTTTCAGCTAAAGAGACCTAAATTTGTACCCATTCAAAGGGAAGGAAGGGGGGGAAAAAGCATTTTTAAAAAAAGAACTGAGGGGCGCCTGGGTGGCGCAGTCGGTTAAGCGTCCGACTTCAGCCAGGTCACGATCTCGCGGTCTGTGAGTTCGAGCCCCGCGTCAGGCTCTGGGCTGATGGCTCAGAGCCTGGAGCCTGTTTCCGATTCTGTGTCTCCCTCTCTCTCTGCCCCTCCCCTGTTCATGCTCTGTCTCTCTCTGTCCCAAAAATAAATAAACGTTGAAAAAAAAAAAAAAAAGAACTGAAAAGTAGAACACCATCAGGTACAGTCCTTGAATTTCCCAGACCTGGGCAACCTCAGAGCTGGAGAACTGAGCTGGGCTCAAACCCTGGGTCTTTTCTGCTTCACAGATTTAATTCTGTGGAACCATGGGTTTCTAGGTTTTTCTTTTTCTCTGGGCTAGTCCAAGTGTGTCATGAGAGGGTCTTAGTACCTTAAGTCCCTTTTACTTTTAGTCTTGTGCCTTTCACAGCACTTGCTACTGGTTTTGTAGAACTCCCGAGTTCCAGCTCCCCAACTCGCTCCAGCTCTGTCAGCCTGGATTCCTATTATAGCCCCCCAAAACAAGCAAAATACTGAGAATGAATGACACTGAAGCAGAGACACTGGTATTCAGGGGCTGTCCCTGGGTTCTATGGGCCCTATGTCCAAGTACACACGTTGGAGCATTTGAGCTTCAGCATAGGAGTTTTGGGGAACACAATTCAGTCCATAGCACGACACTACACTAGAATGAGCAGATTGAGGATGGGGTTACCAGAACCCAGATAGGACAGTATTGACTGCTAGGAATTGGGGCCGTGGATACGGGGACAGAGCTGACCTCTGGTAACCCTACATGAAGGGAGTCATGAAAATCAACAGTTCATTTCTTACTTTCCTCCTATTTTCAGATCTCATGCTTGTGCCTTCCATTGTTTGAAATCAACCAAAACCAAGGAAGGGAACCAACTGGGCAGTCCATATGGATCAGCTTTCTAAGGTACAAAGTAGGGTGGAGAGTGTGAAAAATGGGTTAGGACAGCCAGAGATATACAGCACATCCCTGTACCAAGATGCTATGAAGAAAAGAGAAGGAAAAAAGGGAAAAAAGCAAAAACCCTAAAGACAAAACATTACTTAAAAGAAACTTATCTTCTCAGTAAAATAAAGAAAACAGTAATGCCTCTGGGGTTAGATGAATTGAGGTAAAATATAGCCAGCATTCAGAACTGACCAGCACAGAGTCAGTACTCAATAATGTGAGCTACCAATATTATTGAGAAGTAAGCAGAACAGTTTTGGAAGCCCAGATTTCTTTAAACATCCAAGGAGTAGATAATTATTTTTTTTAAAGCTGTGCAAAACTTTGTGTTTTTTTTAATACTTATATTTTGAAAATCTGTTTCCTATTGTGAGAATTAAATCAATATAATTTCTGTTAAAGGAGGCAAGGCTGCCTTCTGTGGGATGCATAAAAACTAAAAGAAACTTGATGTTGACATATGGATGCAGAAAAAAGTGTTCAGGTACCTGGTTTCAAATCAGAAGATTAATACATTTCAAAATGTAAAATGCCCTCAATATTTAAATAGTATTCTTATTTTTATCGAGTTTTTTCTATTTAAAAATATAATTTTGCTCTTATTAAAAATGTTTATTGAATCTGATTCACAAGCTGGTTGTGAAGTTTAAATGACATAATACATGTGAAAGGTGAGTTCTAAGTAAATGCTAGTCAAGCGTTATTTTAAGACTCTATAATATGCTGGATTGTGCCGGCGAGAACTTAGTGCTACACCAAGAACTCTGCTGCATACATTCAATAGTTCAGCAGCATTTACTGTGGTATAGTTAAGGTGATCCTTTTTCGTTCTTTGGCAGTTCCAGAAGAGCCTTCAAGCAATTCTTTACCAGAAAAGACCTAGTCTTACTAGGAACCAGATATGAATTCAGTCAAATTCTAGAAGGGGGTGCAGAACACATATTTAAATATATTTAATGATTCCCATCAAGCTATCTTTGAATTTTTATACTACTACTTTGGATGGGTTCAGGACATTCCCTCTCTAAAGCTTTGCTTCTGATTCTCTTTTCTAGCTTTCTGCTCTCCTCCTGAGGATTTTCAAGTCCTTTGGCCTTTCCTTTTTCTGGTCAGGCCAGAGAGACCCATTTTCCCTTGAAAGGCCTTTTTTTTTTTTTTTTTTTAACTTTGTTTTTCCCCAGCTTTGTTGAAGTATAATTGACAAAACTTGTATATACTTAAGGTGTACAATGGGATATACATATATATTATAAATGGTTATCCTAATCAAGTTAATATATACACATCCATCACCTCACACAGTAATGCTGTGTTTGTTTGTTTGGGTGTGGTAAGAAAACTTAAGATCAAGTCTCTTAGCAAATTTCAAGTGTACAATAAAGTACCGTTTTTTAAAATATTTGTTGATTTTGAAAGAGAGTGAGTAAGAGAGTGCATGCTTATGAGTGGGGGGAGAGTGCATGCTTATGAGAGGGAGAGAGAGAATCCCAAGCAGGCACAGAGCCTGACTCGGGGCTCAAACTCACAAACCATGAGATCATGGCCTAAGCTGAAATCAAGAGAGTTGCTTAACCGACTGAGCCATCCAGGTGCCCCTACAATAAAGTGCTATTAACTATAATCACCATCCTGTATATTAGGTTCCCTGAACTTATTCATCTTGTTACTGAATGTTTTTAGCTCTCCTGCTAATATTGTGTTCTGTTATGCTAAACTTCTTGATTGTGTTATTTTATAAAAAGACAAACTTACAAGGCTTAAGTGAAGATTACTTTCAATTACTATTTAGCTCTGATAGGATAATTATGGATTAGGGAAAATGGCATTTTGATATAACCTCAATTTTTTTGGCTGTTTCTCTTGCTCTTTCTTTAAAATTATTACAGAAAATCTCAAATATATTTTTTAAAAAGTAGAGAGGAGAGTATGTCTGTCCATCACCCATCTTCAGCCCATGAGCAGACTTGTTTTATATATGACCCCCATCTATAACCCCTGCTCTTATATAGTGTATTTTGTAGCAAATTCTAGATACCATATCATTTCATCTGCAAATATTTTAGTATGTGTCATGAAATTGAAAGAAGTATTTTTTCAACTTAACTTATTATAGCTAAAAAAATTAACAGCAAGTTTTTAAAATTATAATTCAAAGTTTTCAAAGCTTGTTGATAGGTACATGTGAGCATGAGTATATGTATGTGTGTGTACTCATGTATTCAAATTAGTCCCTAAATAAGGTCCAAGGTATTAGTTTCATAGAGCTGCTGTAATGAAGTATGAGAAACTGGGTGGCTTAAGACAATAGAAATTTATTCTCACAGATCTGGAGGCTAGAAGTCTGAATCCAGGAGTGGACAGGGTTATTTATGCTCCTTCTGAAGCCTGTAGGGGAGAATCATTCTTTGGCTCATAGCTTCTGGTTTTTGCCTGTTACCCTTGAAGTTCCTTGCTGCATCACCCAATCTCTGTCTCTGTTGTCACATGTTTCCTTGTGTGTCTCTATTACAGTGTCTCTTTTCCTTATATATGAACACCAGTCATATTGGGTTAAGGGCACATTCCACTTTACTATTACCTTATTTTAATGAATTACATATGAAACAACCCTATATCAAAATAAGTTTGCATTCTGAGGTACTTCAGGTTAGATCTTCAAAATATTATTTTGGGGGACACAATTCAACCTATAACATTCATGAATTATAATTGTTTTATATTTTTAACATTTCTTATAATACTCCTGTAGAGTTTCTTTTTTTTTTTTTTAACGTTTATTTATTTTTTAGACAGAGAATGAACAGGGGAGGGTCAGAGAGAGGGAGACACAGAATCCGAAACAGGCTCCAGGCTCTGAGCTGTCAGCACAGAGCCCGCCTGATGCGGGGCTTGAACTCACGGACCGCGAGATCATGACCTGAGCCGAAGTCGGTCGCTCAGCCGACTGAGCCACCCAGGCGCCCCACTCTTGTAGAGTTTCTTATTGCTAATGGTATTTGCATGGGATGGCTTAAAATATTCACCTGTGCTTTGCCTATTCTCTGGAGCATGATTTTTCAGCATGAGCACTATTGGCATTTGGGTAAGATAGTTCTTTGTTAGTGGGTAGGGGTGTGTGTGGGAGTTTTATAGGTTTGTGTGCCTTATAGGATGTTTAACAGCATCCTCGGCCTCTACCCATTACACGCTAATAGCGTGTCACACCTCTGTTGTGACAACCATAATTTTTTTTCAAAAATTGCCAAATATCCCATGGGGGCAGAATCATCCCTGGTTGAAAAATGCTGACAGACATTCTCTGTTTCGTTTTTTGGCAAGATTATTTCATAGATAATGTGTTTCCATCAAGAGGCACATAAGATCTGATTCTTTGTTATGTAAATTAGTAGCCTTTAATAATCATTGCCTTGATCTGTACTTCATTAATGGTTGTAAAATTCTAATGTCCTAGTTCTGTGATTTTTCACTCTGGCCATGTATTAGCTGTTAATTCTTCCACAGAGAAACTTTCCTTCATCAATTATTTGATTGGTAACCCCAAGATACAGTTCTAATTGGAAACAAGATCTATGAAGATTTCTCTTTGTTTACCAGTTTTCAAAATAATGAACTTGTTCCCTAGCATTATCTGAAGAGGACTGAGGGGTTTTTTGGAACTATTAGGGAATTTATGGATTGAAACATATTTCAATGCAGTTTTATCTTCACCTGTGCTCAAAATGGCTCATACTTGGCCATTGGCCTATTGGCCAGGGGGAGCCACTTTAGTTAGCAACTCTTCTGAGTCATTTTGACAGGATCCTAGAATTCTTTGATTACTGCTTTCCGGTATAGCACGATGTCGCAGGTTCATATTGTACATTTGCCGTCTCTAGATCCGTATTCTTTAAGACTTGGGACTGAGTCTCCCTTACTCCTCACTCTATATAACCTTCCCAGAGCAAAAGAATCAAACTGCCTCCATCCCCCTCCACCCCGCCCCTGAGTCCACACACTTGATACATAGACACTTCAATCAGTAATATTGGACAGGGGTAAGGCAACTGAGAGTGGTGGTGGAGGTCATGTCTAATTGAAAAGTGTCTGATTGAAAGCATTACACTTCAACAAAACCATACAAACACTGTGTTGGTTCAAGGAAAGTCTTAGATCAGCAAGCACCAATTTGTAACCTGCGTTATAGGACCTAGACTTGGCCTGATTTAATGTTGAATATTGTGAAAAATATGTCTCAGAGACCCTAGATTTTATTGTCTTCCTCTGAAAGTGTTGATCACTTTGAAATTATGTATGCTTGGTTTTACATTTTGCAGGTGTGAATTTTTAGACAGCCCGAGGTGTTTTCATTCTACCCTCTCGTGGGCTCAACCTCGAAATTCTCTCTTCTCAAATCTTGTACTGCTTTTGTTTTACGCTAGGTCCCAATTAGGCTTTTACTCCTAAGATGTGGGCTGTCCCTCAAACAATATCTCAGTCACTTGTCTTCTCATTATCCATTATCTGGACTCCAGCTCATTGGTGTTTTCTTTGGATCCTTGACCATAACATGGCTTCTTTCTCCCTCAGAGCCTTTGTATGTGCTGTTCTCTGCCTGGAAGACCTCTTATCTCCACCTCTTACTAGGTATCAGTTTCAACTTCAACTCCTCACCAAGGCCTTTCTAGTTTTTCTCATAGAAAGCTCTCCTCCCCAAGCTGGCCTCACCATAATAGCCTCTTACTTGTTTCTTGCATAGAATTCATCACGTTCTTTAATTTGTTTACTTATGCTTTGTCTCCCTAACTACAATGTAGAGTCCAACTTCTTGAAGAGAGAAACAAGATTTTATACCAAATATATTTCTTTTTTTTTTTTTTAAAGTTTTTTTTTTTAACGTTTATTTATTTTTGGGACAGAGAGAGACAGAGCATGAACGGGGGAGGGGCAGAGAGAGAGGGAGACACAGAATCGGAAACAGGCTCCAGGCTCTGAGCCATCAGCCCAGAGCCTGACGCGGGGCTCGAACTCACGGACCGCAAGATCGTGACCTGGCTGAAGTCGGACGTTTAACCGACTGCGCCACCCAGGCGCCCCCCAAATATATTTCTTAATACCAGAGTCTGTAACAATATTTGGGACTGAGTAGCATTTTAATGAATACTAGTTGACTGAATTAATAATTGAGTAGGACATTATATAACTTATTTATTTATGTATTTATTTATTTATTTATAAAGAGAGCACATGAGAATGGGGGAGGGACAGAGAGAGAGAGAGAGAGAGAGAGAGAGAGAGAGATTGGAGAAGAGAGAATCCCAAGCAGGCTCCGCACTGTCAGTGCAGAGCCTGATGCAGGGCTTGAATTCACAAACCACAAGATCATGACCTGAGCTGAAATCAAGAGTCGGATGCTTAACTGACGGAATCACACAGGCACCCCTATAACACTTTTCTTGATTCAGCCTTTTCTTACCTATTTAATATCAACCTGAACCAAACCATTGGTAACTCTGTTACGTAGGACCTTTTTTCCAGAAAAACATCCTTTTATCACCTTTGCCCTTTCTCTCCTCACCTAGACTATTAATAGTCTTTTAGTTTTCAAGTAGGCTTAATTCCTTCTCCAGGAAGCTTTCCTTGACTCTATTCTGCACCCCCACCAGTCTGAGTAACATGCCCCTGAAGGTTACAGTAACATTCTGAGTTCACTTGAGGGAGTATTATCAATTGGAGGGCTGGAGGTAAATCTCCTGAACTTGAGCCATATTAATTACTGCTACTGGTGACCTTGGACACTTCAATTTCTTACTTCACTTTCCCTGTATGTAAAATAAGGTAATATAATCTAATTGGGGTTTTGGAAGATGAAATCAGATAGTGTAGGTCAAATTCTCAGAACAATACCTGGCGCACAGTAGGAACACACAATTTTCAGCAATTATCGTTAGAGTGTAATTTCTTGCTAATTTATTTCTTCCATATATTATACTGAAAATTCCTTAAAGGCAGAAATACTGTCCTGTTTACCCTTGATTCCTATGCATCTGATGATACATAGCTGAGTTTTATATTTACTGTTTTTCTTTCGTTTTTTTTCTACAAGCCCTCTTTAAATTCTTCCCATTGACTTTTCTCAATTTGTTACAATGGCCATCAAGAGCCAAGACTCTAGATTATTTGTCTTTGAACATGCTATTTGTTTTTATATAACAATGTTACTTTCTTTTCCCTCCAAATTTCCTTCCCAGGTAAACTCAGTTACCGAGCAGTAAAGCAAAATGACATTTTCAGTCCTTTGGACCATAAACTTTATGCAAGTTTCCTTGCAGATTTTACCACATTATGTAGTTGAGTAATTTTTGGTCACTTCAGTAGTTTCAATTTCTCAATACTCTGTTTAAATCAACTGTGTACCCCAGCGCCTCAATAAATACCTAAATCAAATGTTATTACATGAATTACAAAGCTATACTAAAGTACAATAGAATTAATTTCCCCAATTAACAGCAAAACTAGTAGGCTTTTG
Source organism: Lynx rufus (assembly GCF_022079265.1). Taxonomy (NCBI): domain Eukaryota; kingdom Metazoa; phylum Chordata; class Mammalia; order Carnivora; family Felidae; genus Lynx; species Lynx rufus. Next base: position 52,967,011 of record NW_025814845.1, read on the forward strand.
TGACAAGTGAGCGGGTTGCATCCTGCGCTGCCTTTGGCTAACCCTAGGGCACCAACTATGAAAGTCTATTTGGCACTAAGAGTACAAAGTGGCGGCGGCAAAGGGACCCGCCCAGATTTATCCTAAGTCTCCGATTTCCAGAATTAGGAGATCCGCGTAACAACCAGAAGCATCTTTTGTCCTCGGGAAGGTCCGTCAGTAGGCTTTTCAGGTGAGAAAACAGCGCCACCAGGGTGTACGCATCGCTACGGGGTGCTCAATAAACCGTAATTTCGGCGATCTAATCGCTGAAAAGAAGACTCAATCCGTGGACATCCGGGCTGTGGGAGACGAAGCGACGTGCTGACGTTATCACGTTTCCCTTGCCCACCCCGCGTTTCTCCCGCCCCTCTCCGCACTCTGACGGTCCCAGGGAGGAACGAAGCGTAAACAGCGCAGGGCATTTCGGGAGCGGGATTGTTTCAAGCAGGAAGCAGGCTCCATTTTAGCGCCGCCCGCCGTCGCCATCTGTTTCCCTTCCCTCCCCCTACCCCCTCCCGTACCCAAGCCCCAACGGGAAGGCCGGGCCTAGGGCGCCAGAGGCTGGAGTGAAAGGAGAAAAGGGAGAAAGGGAAGAAGCGAGGAGAAAAAGGGTGAGTTGAGAAAGGTGAGCGGTAGAGGCCAAGGTGGGAAGCGCGCAGCCCAGCGGACGGACTGACGGACGTGCCCGTGCTACGGCTGCCGCGGCTGCGGCGCCCGCGCGGGTCGCGTCGAAGCGGCGGCGGCGGCGGCAGCAGCAGCAGCAGCAGCAGCGGAAACAGGAGGGGAGCAATGGCGGCCGACAGCCGGGAGGAGAAAGGTTAGTGCGGAGAAAGGTGACGGGAGGAGGCGACACTCGGGAATCGGTCGATGGAGCCGTGGTTGTCGTTGCGGGGTGGGGGTTGGGGAGGTTAGCCTGCCCCGCGCGGAGCCGATCCGTCCCAACCGAGACACTTGCACCCGCTGGAAGAGACTAGGCCTGCTCTTGGCGTCCTCGATCTCCGACCCACCTAGCACTTCATCTCTCCTGGGTTTTTTTGTTTTGTTTTGTTTTGTGTTTTGATCTAATTCTCTTCTTTTTCCGTTCTGCAGTCCTGGGCGCGGCTGAGAGGGCCTGTTCTTAGTGGCAGGCCCTTGGGTTTATTTCCTGGTAGGATTATGCGGGTGTAATGCGTATTTTCAGAACGACCCTTTCTTTTAGGCAAAATTTCGAAAATCCTTAATGCCACGGCCAAAGCTGGTAGTCTAGTAAGTGAGCATTTTTAAGAAGTGGTACAGGTGGATTAGTAATCTCGAGAAATATCTACAAGTAATTTGTGGCTCTTCCTGTTAAATAGGCAAAGTGGCAAGAATTGCCCCTCTGGTTCCTCGAACACTTATTTTGGAAAACATGATGTTTGAAGCAATAATTATATGACTTAGACATGGCAAAAAAAAAAAAAAAAATCCTAGCCACTATTTTGATAGAAACACGTTGTGTTAGCTCCCAGAAGGTACAACCAGGAACAAATGGGTGTAATTTATAGAGAGCTGAAGGAGTAATACAGTTACAGTAAATATAGGAAAAACTGATGTTGGTAGAAAGGGATGTCCTGTCTTTTGAAAAACCGACCTCCCAAGTGCTACAGATGTTTATGTATATCCTGGATCAATACCTGTCTGGAGAGTGGTCTAGTTTAGATGCTGCTTTTAGGGTCTTTTCTAACCTTAAGATTATCATGATTGTTTTGGGAAGGTTATAGTTAACAAAAATATGGTGCTGCTGCTGCCCTGTATATACCTCACAGATCTCCTCTTCAGTGTGGCTAACCAACTTGGGGTGGGGATTTGTTGAATGGATTCTAGAGTCAAGTTGCACTAGGCCCATGATCTCTTTAGTTTTTCTCCTTAAGAGAAAGATGAGTCTTCATGCTTCATTAAACTGCTCTAGGATAGGGACAAGCTTGGAGCCTGGAGTGTGTGGAAGTATCTTTAAGAAATTGGGGCTATTTTAAACCAATTCAGTGATTAGGTTGTCGTAGTTTGACCTAAGTCTTAAAAAATGCACCCCTTTGAGAAGCACGAAAAGAATGTGAAGGTCGGGTTGCAAGGTGTTAGTGACAAAAAAGGGACTGCTTTTAATTAGTAGTAAATTTAGTTATTACAATAGATCATTTCAATCAATAAGAATTCATTCAGTCGACATTTGATTGCATCAGAATGTAATCTATGAGCTCTGTGTTGGAGTGAGTGCTGGTTGTGATCGGTAAGGTAAACCAAATACAAAATGAGTAAAAGTCCGTACTTCTCAAGGATTCATTGTTAAAATGAACACAGTTGTTAAATTAGTAATAGAGTAGATACAGTAAAGTGCATTTTGGAAGAAGAGTCATTTTTAAGTTTATTTATTTTGAGAGACAGAGAGAGAGAGAGAGAGAGAGAGAGAGGGAGAGAGAATCCCAAACAGGCTTTGCGCTGTCATTCAACGCAGAGCCCAAAGTGCCCATGTATCTCACGAACCGTGATGATCATGACCCGATCCAAAATCAAGAGTTGGACACTTAACCAACTGAGCCACCCAGGCGCCCTGAAAGTAGGTGATGTTTTAAAAATTGTTTTAGAGATGGATTTAATGATGAAAGTTCTTAAGAACATGTAATGTCACCTATTAGCAATACTTAGGGTAGTCATCCAACTTTTGAAAGAACTCACATTTTTGTAGTTTTTTAAAAAAATTAATTCCCATAGTGGAGTTTGTATCTCTTAAATCTTTGATATTAGTGCTTGTCTTTATAGATTAGCTCAAAGATGGTCTCTAGTGGGAAAGCTAGCAAATATAAAACCTATTGGAATTGCTTATTTAATTTTGTAATGGGAAGATTTCCAGAATAATTCATTTTGCAAATAAAGAAACTGAGTTCCAGGGTGTTTCACCTAACTTTATTTATCATTGTTACACAGCCAGAAAAAGAACCAGAATTAGAATACCTAATTCACTCTTCCTTATACTTCTGCAAGAAAAAGTGGGAAATGAAGTATTTGTCAGTAGTTACCTTATGCAAAACATTATGAAATTATAAACTTAAGCCCTCTAAGAATCTTAGACTTCTCACAGGCCTTAAATGATTTCATGAATGATGTAAAATCTTGATGAGAAATGAATTTAAATTGCAGACGTTTGCTGTTGGTCACAGAACAGTTAAAAGACTTGGTTATAGAGTCGTTGGGTTATTGGGCTTTCTACATTGGCTATGTAATAAATAGACATTAACTTCTATTATACTTCTATAATACCCATATTTAGAACCTGAAGCCTATATAACTGGACAGATTGCCAACTCCCTCTGATTCCTGTGGTGATTATTTGTCCAAAAAATAGATTTGAATGATACTAATACTTTATGAGGAATACAAATCTTTTCTATTTTAAATACTTTGTATGCGTTTTATTTCTTAAGGTCTTACGAAGTTCTCTCCGAAAAACAGTGTAAAAGTTTATCCAAAGTGTGGAAAGTGATTTACCACTTTCATAAGTAACATGTTTTTCTACATTACTGAACGGAAAGCTCCATGAGGGCTAAGAGTAGGTCTATCTTACTCACCACGTTCCTGACGTACAGTAATCATGACTCAGTGCCTTGAAGAAATGACTTGCAAGGTTGGACTTGGTTCATAACTGACCATGAGACATTTGCCTCTGCTATCCAAAGCCAAGGATTTTGTCAGTTTAAATTGTGTATGTATACACACAGTCACACAGGCAAGAGCATATAAATATGTACACACAGTTATATATACATACACATATTTTATGAACATACTTCAGCCCTGTTTATAGTGAGTCCTTAGAAAAAGATTGACTTTCTTGGTTCACTTTAGTTAGGGCTTTAGAAAGCATAGAGTATGTATTTGATAACCCAATGTATTTGTTTTACCCAAATAGAAATAGGACAAAAAAATTTAAAATACTCTCCTTAAACTTCAGATTGTACGCTTACTATGCTTAGAGCAGAAAATTTGGATGTGATGGGAAATGCAAGTCTCTACACTTCATTTAGAGGAATGACAGTTTTGAATGACAAAGTAACTGAGACTGGTCTAATGCAAAATGTAACAGAAGGGTAGGTTCCAGGAAATTTTGCTTCATTGTCAAAGCCGACTAAAACTATATTAAATGAATTAAAAGATATAATCTCTTCGGTGTTCTGTGACGTAAAACAAAATGTGTAGTATACTTAACTGGCCAGTTTTCTTTAAATACTCTAGGTCTTTGTTCCCGACCCTCAAATAAATAGCACTTTGTATCTCCTGACCCAGAAGTTTCCAGGTCCAAAACAATGGGCTGCTTTCTCAGATAAAGGTTAATTTTCTACACTGATATCCCTGGAGTTAAGGCTTGTGGCCTTCCTGGGCCAGGAATTGCAAGATTAAAGTGTAATTCTGGTATAATGGAAAGAGCACTACATTTGTATGCATAGTTGTGAGATTTTTGTTATGTCACTTCAGTTCTGTGGGCTGCATTCTGGAATTCTTGTTATATACCTAACCTTCTGGTGGTTAAAGTACTTTGAAAGCCAGTTAGATTTCCATTTTCCCATGATTATGTAAAACAAACTGGGGTACCTGGGTGGCTGTGTCGGTTGGGTTTCTGGTTCTTGATTTCGGCTTGGGTCACGATCTCTTTCAGTGGGCTCTGTGTGGCAGTGTGGAGCTTGCTTGGGATTCTCGGTCTCCCTCTCTCTATCCCTAACCCATGCACGCCTGCGTGTACTCACTCATGCGCATCCTCACTCACGCACTCTCAAAATAAATAAACTTAAAAAAAATCCCCCGATAAAACAATAAAAAAGAAGTTTTGTTAGTCCTAACATCTTGAAAATTTTTGAACAAGCTTTAAAACAATGATTGTTTTTATTTTCTTTTGCCTCCTATATCCCTGGAAAACTCAGTTTGGTAATTGTGACGGTAACTGAGATTGTGCTAGTTTGCACCAGTGATGATAATGAGGTTCATATACATCATATATTGTGAATGCAAAACATTCACAGATGATTGCACTTCTACAGAGGAGTCAAGCTAGCAGCAAGCCGCTTTGTGTTATCTTTGAGACAATGTTTAAGTCCATCATTTAAGTCCACATGAAAATCTGAGTTTGGGAATCCTTGAAAATTTGGAAGATCTCTGACAACATGGTTCTTGAATTTTGTCAAGGCAGTTAATCAACTAGAGTTGAGTACGATTGTCCTCCTTACCGTTTCTACTCTTTCACAAAGTATCATGCATATTAAGTTTATTTGCAGTTATTTAACATTGTTATGCATGAGTTGCAGGCTTTTATGCATACTAGGGTCCAGCAGATAAAGTACTTCTTTAATAGTTAATGGTAGGTGATAGGTTAAACAAAAGGAAAAGAGCAAGCACGGTCTGTGTGCAAGCAGTATTTGTAAATGCACGTATTCATCCGGCATAAACCCAGATTGTCTCTTGCAAAGCCTTGACATGTTACTACCTCTCTGTGTCTTAACAGAAGACTATCAGGACTGCTCCAGCTGGTTGCTTTCAGGTGAGAATCTAGATCCCTAATGACCAAATAGTCCGTTCAAAAAATGCAAGGTCTGGATTTTTATATTAAATCCTTAAAGTTTTCAAAGCAGTGTCCAAGAGCTAGATTCATGCAAGTTGTTAGGGTATAACTTTGGATGGATTTGAGTTTTAGCTGTAAATAGAAATACTGTTTAATGAGTAATTTTGTTTCGTTTGAGCTAATTCATTGTGACAAAATTCATTCTGTTGTGAAACCTTGAACAGTTTTTGAGTTTTTAAAATAGCTTTAAAAAAGTACCGTATTCTTTATGTAGATTTTTCAAAAAACATTGTGAAATGCTTTATCTCATAGAAGTATATACTTCTATGAGTTATTTTTGTAGTATATGAATTGTATGTTCATGGAACTCTTAATGACATTTACTGATCTTTGTTCATTTTAGTATTAATATTCTTAGGTTGGGTGCTGTCAAGCTACTATGAAGGAATTGAATGTATATGAATATTTATACAGTATATTAGTGTATAATTTTAGGGCAAAGAGTGATTTAAAACTCTTTATTAAAGGTTTATTTAAAAAATTAAAATAAAAATTAAATTTGTTAAGGTAGTTTAAAGGTCATGCTAGAGAACTAGTGGGTGTTATTTTATGTTAGAACTATTTTTTTTTCCCAAAAGGATATGCCAGTGATGATTAGTATTCAGCAGTGGTAGTTTCTGAGAATATTTAAATAATCTTCATTTTCTTCATAATTAGTTCATTTTAGGGACGCCTGTGTGGCTCAGTCAGTTAAGTGTCCGACTCTTGGTTTTGGCTTAGGTCATGAACTCATGGTTTGAGAGCTCAAGCCCTGTGTTGGGCTCTGTGCTGACAGCATGGGACCTGCTTGGGATTCTCTCTCTCCCTTTTCCTCTGCCCTTCCTCACGTGTGTGTGCGCTCACGTGTGCTCTCTCTCTTTCTCTCTCTCTCTCTCTCTCTCAAAAAAACATTAAAAAAATGTCATTTATATTAGGGGTTGGCAAACATTTTGTAAAGGGTTATATAATAAATGACATTTTAGGCTTTGTGGGCCACAGAAGGGTTTGTCATATTTTTTTGTGTGTGTCTGTCCCCCCCCCCCCTTTAAAACACAACCTTTAAGATGCAGAAACCATTCTTATTTTTACCTTACTGGTTAAAAAAAGCAAGCCATAGGCTGAATTTGTTCTGCAGGCCTTAGTTTGCCAATACTGTGATAAAACCACAGATTATTGATGTCACGGAGTATAATACATAAAAATTTGTAGACCATCAAGTGAGAATGTAGTGTTTGATCCTAAAGTAAATTTCAAGATGTTACAGTGTCACTCATACAGGGCTTTCTGGTGCATTAATTGAAATTAATCTAGTGCACATTACTTTTTAATAATATTTTGCATTTTTTTTGTGCCCTTATACTTTGTTTAAAGATTTTACTACTACTTCCCTTTTTTTTTTTTTTTTTCAGCGTTTATTTATTTTTGGGACAGAGAGAGACAGAGCATGAACGGGGGAGGGGCAGAGAGAGAAGGAGACACAGAATCGGAAACAGGCTCCAGGCTCTGAGCCATCAGCCCAGAGCCTGACGCGGGGCTCGAACTCACAGACCGCGAGATCGTGACCTGAGCTGAAGTCGGACGCTTAACCGACTGCGCCACCCAGGCGCCCCGACTACTACTTCCCTTTTAATTTAACTATAGATTTTAGAAAACCTGAACTGGAGGCTTGTACCCCCAACTGTTTCTAGACAAGTGAATTTGGTCACCTGGCACTTTTGAGCTTCCTTTTCTTTATCTGAAGTAATGGATGATAAAACATACCTTAGGTGATTCATTTATGTATATAGGATATATGTAAAAGTGGTAAAATGTTAAAAGGGAAAAAAAGGAAGCATTGGTTAATATTTGTTGTGTTAAAAATTTGTAGCTACTTTAAAAAAATTTTTTTTAATGTTTTTATTTATTTTTTGAGACAGAGAGAGACAGCATGAGCAGGGGAGGGGCAGAGAGAGAGGGAGACACAGAATCCGAAGCAGGCTCCAGGCTCTGAGCTGTCAGCACAGAGCCCAATGCAGGGCTCGAAGTCACAGTCTTTGAGTTCGTGATCTGAGCCGAGGCGGATGCTCAACTGACTGAGCCACACAGGTGCCCCTGTAGCTGTTTTTTTTTTTTTTTTTTTTAACGTTTTATTTATTTTTGAGACAGAGAGAGACAGAGCATGAACTGGGGAGGGGCAGAGAGAGAGGGAGACACAGAATCGGAAACACGCTCCAGGCTCCGAGCCATCAGCCCAGAGCCCGACGCGGGGCTCGAACTCACGGACCGCGAGATCGTGACCTGAGCTGAAGTCGGACGCTTAACCAACTGAGCCACCCAGGCGCCCCTGTAGCTGCTTTTTAAAACTGCAACCAGTCTCTACATTTGATTAATACACTTATTTGTTAAGGCTTTTTAAAACAATAATGACCTTTTTTTTAATAGGGAAACCATGATCTAATTTCATGCCTGAAATTTATATTGATTTAAATTAACCTGTACAGTTCATTCTGTGTTAGGTTTAGCACATGTAAAGTATATAATTTAAGGTGAATGTTCAGGCTTTTGGGTTGTTCTTTCTCCTAATGGAATTAGTGATTTCATGAAAAGATGTGTGTAGCACTGTGTTTACTTAATTGCTTATTTCGTTGTGATACTTGTTGTTCAGAAATATAGTTAATTCTGTGAACATCTGTTGGATCCAGTGTTTTACTGATCAGAGAGCTAGAAGTAAATAAAAATTCATATGATGTATATATTTTAGAAAAACAGTAAAGTATGCTCTTAACCACCCAAAGAAAGGAATTGCTATGCCATTCCAGGCAGTGTCACTTTTGATGTTCTTACACAGAAACTGTGTTTGACTCCAAATACTGAGATGTTACTTTTTCCTGTATCCTATGTAAGTAACCTTGCTTACTTTCCTATCATGCCTACATTGTGTTTTAGTTCTCTTCAGTCACTGATTTCTGTCTCCCTTTGGAGATATTTTAGTCTGATTTAATTGTTTATAGACCTCAGGTCAGGTTAATAACCCTTGCTATATATATAAAAAAGTAACCCTAGCTATACTTTTTTTTTTTAATTAAAAAAAAATGTTTATTTTAGAGAGAGTGTGTGTGCACACACATGTGTGCGGGGGAGGGGCAGAGAGAGAAGGGGACAGAGGATCCAAAGGGGGGGATCTGTGCTGACAGAGAGCCCGATGTGGGGCTCGAGCTGTGAGATTATGACCTGAGAGGAGGTTGGACGCTTAACCAATTGAGCCATCCACGTGGCTCCATGCTTGCTATACTTTTGAACGGGCTTTGCTTTTTGGCTTGAACCATAAATGTAATTGTCCTAACCCATCAACGTTTATGAGTTCACATTTCTCTTTACCACACCTTGAATTTGGAAAGATATTTTTGGCACCAGAATACTTAAGTGTTCAAAGCATTTACCATTAATTTTAGTGTATTATTTAAAAAAAATCAATTTAAGGTGGTAAATATTTGCATGTATTTCTTAGAACTTACTTTGTCCTGTTGTATACGTGGGAATGCAGTGACAAAACTGAGTTGTAGGTTTTCATGATCATTCAGCATGTTAATTGTAGTCAGTAGTTCTCTTGACTGAACAAGTTACACTTTTCAGAGTTGATACCAGCAGTTTCAAACGTTTTTGATTGTGTAGCACATCAATACTTTTTTTTTTTTACTTTTAATGTTATTTTGACATATTTTGGACAGAATAGATAAATGAATAGTACAAAAATTTTTTTTCTCTTTGAATTATATTCCACAAATGTTAACTTTTTACCACATCGTTTTTCTTGAATTCATTCTCTATTCTCTCTTTCTGTGAATATATGTGGATATATGCATATGCAGACACACTTTTTTCCTGAACTGTTTGCCAGTTTTAGACACGGTGCTTCTTCGTCCCTAATACTTGAGTGTGTATTTCCTAAGAAATAGGATTTTCTTTAATTTAACTATAGTAGTATCAAAATCAGGAAATTAACAGAGTGGTACCATACTCTACAGACCTTATTTAAATTTCACTAGTTTCCCAGTCGTGTGCCTTGTTCAGTTATTGTATCTCTTAAGTCTTTTAATCTGGAGTAGTTTCTTAGTGGATTGGTATTAGCGGATTGGTATTATCTCATGACCCTTTGTTTCAGTTTGATGTTTCCTTAAGTATAGGTTCAGAGTTTGCATTTTTTTAATTTAATTTTTTTTTTTTTTTTTTGAGAGAGAAAGAGCGTGAGAGGGGGAGGGGCAGAAAGAGAGGGAGATGCAGGATCTAGGCTCTGAGCTGTCTGCACAGAGCCCGATGCACGGCTCAAAACCCATGGACCTCAAGATTGTGACCTGAGTCGAAGTCGGATGCTTAACTGACTGAGCCACCCAGGCACCCCCAGAGTTTGCATTTTGGCTGGGAATATCACAGAATTGTTTTATTCTTAGTGCATCATGCCAAGTCTGTAATACTGATTTGACATACTGCTGGTGATGTTAATTTTGATTACTTGGTTAAGTTAGAATCTGCCAGGTTTCTCCACTGTAAAATTATTTTTTTCTTGGTAATCAATAAGTAGGTTGTGAGGAGTACTCACCATCCTTGGTAGGTGTGTGTTTATGTTACACACAAGTATTTCTGTTCTAATTTTTTATGCACATTTTAAAGCAGTTACAAAAATGAGAAATTAGAGGTTGAAGTACAGATATAGAAGTTTTTAACGTTTTCTCTTGTACTCCACTATGTCCTTTCATACCCTATGGAGTGGGTGTACACTACTCCTGGCTTTGTAGTCCAGAGTTCTGTATCACGTCCTTTATCTTGTATGGTTTTATAGAATTACTGTCGTGTCTTGATTCTGAAATAAAAGGTCTTTGACGGTTATGTTTCCATATTTACGTAGACCCAACATAGTCAAAGATAAATGCTTAATGGTAATGATTTTTCCCTATTTTTAATTTCCTGCCTTCAGATGGAGAACTTAATGTTCTAGATGACATTTTGACTGAAGTACCAGAACAGGATGATGAACTGTATAATCCAGAGAGTGAACAAGATAAAAACGAGAAAAAGGGTATGTAATATTTTAAGTTTTTTTGTTAAAATAAGGTTTTTTTATTAAAATTTTTAAAAAATGTTTTATTTATTTTGAGAGAGAGGGAGGGAGTGAGCCAGGGAGGGGCAGAGAGAGAGAGAGAGGAAGAGAGAAGGATCCAAGCAGGTTCAGTGTTGTCTGCTCAGAGCCTGACATGGTCTCAGACTCATGAACTGTGAGATCGTGCCCTAAGCCAAAATCAAGAGTCAGATGCTTACCCAACTGAGCTGCCCCGGTGTCCCTAAAAAGTTTAAATTATTTAATTTATTAAGAGATTTAATTTATTAAGAAAGTGACTTTGCTTTTGCTCTTGTTCCTGGGGTCAGTTAACACCAAAAGTGTGCAATCATTACAAACTGTGGTACCCAGTTCAATATGAATAAAAGTAATCTATTTCTTTTCAAACGTGTGAAATTTCTCAAATACATGAATTTATTCCAGATTTGCAAACTATGGTTTCTTTATGATTAACTTTTCAGTAAAAATATTTCAGAAGACATTTTAAAGATGAGAGCTCTTTTTTCTTTCTGATACATACTCTCTGTTAATCTTTGGTGAAATAAATAGAAGACATAAAACACTTACATGTGTTCTTTAAATTGTATTTTTAAGGATCAAAAAGAAAAAGTGACCGAATGGAATCTACTGACATCAAGCGGCAAAAGCCTTCTCTTCATTCAAGACAGTTGATTTCTAAGCCACTGAGCTCATCTGTCAGCAATAACAAAAGAATAGTTAGTACCAAGGGAAAGTCAGTTGCAGAGTATAAAAATGAGGAATATCAAAGATCTGAAAGAAGCAAGCGTCTAGAAGCTGATCGGAAGATTCGTTTGTCAAGCAGTGCTTCTAGAGAACCTTATAAGAGTCAGCCTGAAAAAACTTGTCTCCGGAAAAGGGATCCCGAAAGGAGGACCAAATCCCCTACACCAGATGGTTCTGAGGTAGTAAATGTTATTGCAGATATAAAACAGAAAGCAATTCTTTTTGAGGCATTAGAACTATTTATTCAGTCTGACTTTATCTGTTATATGACTGCTGATTCCCTTTTTCTTTAAACATCAGAGAATTGGGCTTGAAGTGGATAGACGTGCAAGCAGATCCAGCCAGTCTTCTAAGGAAGAAGTTAACTCTGAAGAATATGGCTCTGACCATGAGACTGGCAGCAGTGGTTCTTCTGATGAGCAAGGCAACAACACTGAGAATGAGGAGGAAGGGGTGGAAGATGTGGAAGAAGATGAAGAGGTAGAAGAAGATGCGGAGGAAGATGAAGAAGTGGACGAAGATGGAGAAGAGGAGGAGGAGGAGGAGGAGGAAGAGGAGGAGGAAGAAGAGGAGGAGGAGGAGGAAGAAGAAGAATATGAACAGGATGAGAGAGACCAGAAGGAAGAGGGAAATGATTATGACACTCGAAGTGAAGCTAGCGACTCTGATTCTGAATCCGTTTCCTTCACAGATGGATCTGTCAGATCTGGTTCAGGCACAGATGGATCAGGTACTACTCTTTGTATATATAAGTTTCTCTTAAGAAAAAAAATTGACCTGATTTTATTTTTGAACATACTTAAATTGAATTATAAAATATTTAGAGATGTGGGATGTTAATAAGACTGTCTCATGATTTTTTTACAATTATATGCCTTTGAGTATTAGAAATACATTTGAGTAAGGTTTACATATCTTAGTAAATGTGTTTCCCAACTTCATATTGTATTCTAAATGAATGCAAGTCTGATTGTTTCTCTATGGAAATGTATTTCAGGTTTTAAGGTTATAAATTCTTAGGTTTTCATACCTGTTAGCAGTTTGTTTAAACCCTGATACCTGATCTACTTAATACTGACATGGAACCTGTCTGGTTGGCATTACAGTATTTCTATATCTGATACCTGTAGATTTCTGTCATTTGGCAATAGAAATCAAAACAACTTTCTTTTTCTCTTGGGAACACACACTGTTTTTCCAATTCTGTACCTGTGGATTGACAGACTTGCAGGGTCTCCCAAAGGCTGGTGTAAAAGTACAAGAGGTGGAAAATAAGAGTGTAAGATTCTTGTGGGGAGATTGGTTAAGAGTTGTCTTGGGTTATTCCTTCAATACTACATGTCCTACCACTTTATCCCTGTCTGATCAGTGAGATGTAAATATAGGAATGGTAGGTAGTTGCAGTCATGAGGCTAAGAGGGGACCATCTTTTGGGGGAAAATTCAGAGTACAACAAGGAGAGGTCAGGGTAATTAAAAGAACCCTTGCCATTATATGATGGTTACACATACTGTCATGACTGTCTTATGTCAAAATGCAGCCAGATCTGCTATATATACTAAATGAACTAAACTTTGGAATATAAGAACAATTCTTTTATTATTACGGAATAGTTACAATTCCATTATTAATAGAGTTTTATCATTTTGATAGTACATTGTTAGTAAGTCACATTCTTAAAATTGTATAGGTGATAGAGCAAATGGCCAGCTATTTTCTAGTGATTGGCAACTGAAGTGCTTTCAACCTTTTGCTTACTGGAGTTCTAGGTTTCAGAGTTTAGACAGGATTTTAAGAGATTTAAAGAGTTAAACTGAATTAATGGGAAGTTAAGTTTGATATAAAAATTTGCAGAATCTTTTTTTTTTTTTTTTTTTTAAGGTTTATTTATTTTTTGGAGACTTAGAGTGTGAGTGGGGGAGGAACAGAGAGAGGGAAGCACAGAATCTGAAGCAGGCTGTCCAGGCTCTAAGCTGTCAGCACAGAGCCCAACTCTGGGCTCAAACTCACAAACTGTGAGGTCATGACCTGAGCTGAAGTCAGACACTTAACCCACTGAGCCACCCAGGGGCCCCAAAATTTGTAGAATCTTTAATTCTGTTCTCCTGTTATACTTTTTGCAAACTGATGAGATGATGTATTTTTTGTAATTTATAATGATGGAAAACAAAAAGTGCATTGACAATATGAATTAATGTTTGTTCATTTATTGTGACGACTGTAAGAAACATCTGTGGGGTAGAGGATATTTTATTATAGCCATCTTTGGTATCCATGTTATGAACAATATTTCTTGTATGTCTTATTTAAGTCAAACAAAGGTGACTTATTTAAATTGGGTAGGACTTGAAACAATCTGCAGTTTTAATAAGCTCTTAGATGCTGCTGATACTGTATCAAGGTGCTTAATAATACTTCATATTTTTGTGGATAAGACATTTCAAATTCAGTGGTAACCAATAGTTTCATGAACCTTGATACCAAAACTATTTATAGAAGAGATTTATTATTATAAAAGAGATACCTGGAATTCTTACTTTCCTTACTAAAGGGAACTATTGTCTTTGGAAGATCCCTTATGTGGGACATGTTTCAGAGACTGTATTATGGGCAGGAAGTTATTCTTTATCATGGAGTAGTTTCTCATCATAATGTGTGAAAGAAAAATGGGGGTGGATTTGGAACTCCCTAATTAGGAGATGTCTATTTTTAAACATGGGGGATCACAGTTTAGTTTCTGTGTCATGAATTTTCTAGATTCTAGTTTATTTTACCTTATTTTTTTCTCAGAATCTTTGGTAACTTCTTTATAAAAGTGACATTTGGTGGTCATTAAAGGTTTATTAGATGACTTTCATTGTTCTTTTGATCTGAAAATAGTAGTTGGAAGAGGCAATCATAAACTCTTAAGAGCAGTAGGAGTTATTTCTAATGGTATTTATTTTAAAAGTTTAGAAGCTTTCTCTTAAAAAAAAGTAACAGTTGGGCAGGGTCTTAACTCTGCTTCTCTTTTTTCTTTTTTCCTGTATCATGTTAGTGAGATTGAACCATAAAGTATTGTTTTTAAGCAGCAGCAAGAGGTGTATTATCATTAGTGATCAGTTCATAATGCTTATTAGACTTCTACATATTCAAAGAGAAAAAAATGATAAAACATGCTAGACTTTTTAAATAAAAATTTAACAAGGTTTTACTTTTAATCTCTGTGAATTTCCTATTCATTGAGTCACCGAATTGGGTTTCTGCTGAGTGCCAGGCATTATGTAGGAATGTGTAGTCAGTGAACAAAACAGACATGTATGAGAGAGATTTAGGATTTGAACCTCCTGACTCATCTATTTGGGTGAGATTTTCAGCCATTTTATACTAAAAAGCTTCAGTCTGTTCAGTTGAAGTCTTCTAGTTTGCCCTGAGGGAAAAGGATTCTTAAAACTTTTGAAAGTTGGGTATCATTTAAAGCAGGCAAGCCTGGAAACAAATGCTTTTATCTATAGCTGGTTATTTGAGATACCATTATGCCCCCGAGGGATGCTAGCTTTAAATGGGCTTGGCTTTGTAATTGTGCTTATATGTGCTGCTTTGCTCTTCTCTTTCAGCCCTCCAGTAGGAAAACCAGCCTCACTCACAAGCTTATTGTTATGTCTATTTGGAGAGGCCGCAGAACATAAAAAAAGGGAAAGATGCTTAAACTAAAAGAAAAGGAATTTAGAATGTCTTTGGGATTTTCCATCTCCAGACTAGTTAGATCTGGAAGCCCCATTCAGTATTAAAATACTTTTTCTGTTTGCTGCTAAGAAGAGAGCTCAAGGCTTAAAGAGGACTTGCATTTGAACTAGGTTCTGCACCCAGAAACTGGGACCCTGGCCATGTTGCTTAACCACTCCTCTTTTCTGTTTCCTTTTCAATAAATGCGAATAATGGCTTTAAGTGTTGCGTGAGTTTGTTATGAGGATTAAGGAGATAATTTAGCTAAATCTTTTTAAGTAGGTAACTCTTTATAGTCATTCTATAATATAAAATTTTATGCGGGATCATTGATCATTTTTCTGTTTTTATACAAATAAATTCGTGCATTTTCTCTCCATATTTATTCCTTCTTATTTCCTAGCTGAAAAGTAAAAGAGCTTATAATGGTATAATTAAAATACCAATAAACAGAGACAGGAGAGCCTAATCCATTTTAGGTCTTTGTTTTTAAGCTTAATGAAGTTCCAAATTAAAATGGTTCTTAACTGACCGGTAATGTAAACTTTTTGGATCCACTGAAGATTCCTAGCTTTTTAGTAGAAATACATAGGCTATCAGTAAGATTTTAGGAATAAACTTTAAATTGAATTTGAAGAAAAGACCAGTAATCCAAGAAGGAAGTGGAAAAGAAGAATGAACTCGAAGACACATGAGCAAGCCGTGGCAACCAGAAAAGCAATCACCAACTTACTCTAGTGTATTATTATTAATTTTTTTTACAGTGAAAAGCTTTGGGTTCTAGGGCTCATCAGACACCTAAGAATCAGAGTTGGAATTGTAATGAAGAATGATAGTATATTTTTTAGAGAGAGACTTGGAACAGTGGTACCTGATATGTAGAAAGAAACAGTATATTTTACTGAAACAAAAGTTGTATTTGCAGATTTCCCCCCCTCTTGGAAAACTTTATTCAAAGGACTACCTTTATATATAGGATAAGTCATTCTCAGTTATGGCCATGTGTTTTTAATTTAAGTTGGTGGGAGAAACATGTTTCTGTGTTTGAACAATACCTTTGAAATGGAACACCTTCTGAGGAAATTGAGGGATCAGGGGAGAGATTAACAATGACTATTAGAGATTGTGCAGAAACCAGGCACGTGATACGTTCTTGTTTGAGTACCTGTCTTGTAATGTTTTTAAAAATCTCATTTGAATTCTTTTTAGATGAGAAAAAGAAGGAAAGGAAGAGAGCTAGAGGCATCTCTCCAATTGTTTTTGATAGAAGTGGAAGCTCTGCATCAGAGTCCTATGCAGGTATCCTCATTTTACTTTCATTTGTGGTCATATCTGACTGATTCTGATGTAATTTGCTGTAGAAAGTGTGGAGGCTGTAGTTTAGTGTGAACTTGTTGATGTTCATTAGTATTGATTTTTGGCATGTTCAGTGTAATAATTCTAGAGAAAACTAAGCTTTTTCTTATTATTTTAATCCTGTTCTGTTACTGCTTAAGTGGAATTTCACTTTTTTTTTTTTTCTTGGAAGATGATGATTCAGTGACTAGTTTTCTGAGTGGGAAACTGTTCAAATATACATTATTTTTAAAAAATTCAAACAACCCAAAAAACAAAACACTCGTACACATTGAGAAGTATTTTTTTGTGTGTGTGGGTGCGCCAGGAAGAATAATTTGTCTTGAATGAGAACTTTATGTGACAAGACTGTAGAAATTTTGTCTTATCTCTATTAAAGCTCAATCTGAACAAATGTACTTTGGCTAAATACAGGTTCAGAAAAGAAGCATGAGAAATTATCATCTTCCGTTCGTGCTGTCCGAAAAGGTATCATTTAAATTTGAAATTGTTTTCATTGCATGCTGCATAAAGTCATTATTTTGCCTTATTAGTTCTCCATTAATAGTTGGTTTTAATGTAGTAATGTTCTGATATATTGCATTAAAGAAAAAATTAATGATGTAGTTTTACATAGAGACAGCTCCACATTTACTTCTTACTGCATACCTTTTAGAACAGTAACAAAAATCTCAGGATATTTTATGGTTTTGGACACCGTGGATAGTATATATGTTTTTAATAGCATAATCGTCTATTTAAATGAATGATTTTGGAAAAGAAATCTATAAAATTTGTAGCCATTTTCATACTTAAATATGAATCTGATATATCGGAACATCACTAGATTAGGTTTAACTTCTTACAGAATGCTGGTGTCTTTTCTTAGCTTTGCTCTATTATGTGTTGTGGCTTAGCTTTCCAGGTTGAATGGGTGATTATGAATTTTAAAAGTTTAGCTGGGTTGTAGAGGGCTAATTTCAGTTAGTACAGCTTACATGTCTGTGATAATGGCTTCTGGTTAATCAGTTTGGGTTTCTTTTTTTCAGATCAAACCAGTAAACTCAAATATGTCCTACAGGATGCAAGATTTTTTCTCATAAAGAGTAACAACCATGAGAATGTGTCTCTTGCCAAAGCTAAGGTATTAGCATCAGTTCTGTTGAAACTATCCCAGTCTTGAAAATTTTAAGTGTGAAGGTAGACTTGAGTATCTTGAGTGGTATACTGTGATTTTCATTAGAGCTTTAGAGATCCACAGCCCACTTGCCACTTAAGGTCTGCTTTGTGGCCATGTAAGCGACCTAATAGTAATTTGAGTTTTCTTTTCAGTCTTGAAGGTGATTTTAGAAGTCAGAATATTTGATATTGAAGAATTATGTATGTTTTATATTTCGTACTGTAAAAGAGTATTTTTTTGGATTTTTGTGTTTCTGTTTTCAAATGCTAACTTACTGAAGTAACGTTTTAAAAGTTTCTACAACCATTTTTTGTTTTATATTGATGCTGTTTTTACACCTTGATGTTGTTGAAGAGAAATCATTCTTTTATGGGGAGTTTCTTTTATTTTTAGAAGTGACATCACTTGGACTTATTTTATTTATTTATTTTATATCACTTGGATTTAGAAGAAAAGAGAAAGAGTTAGCTAAAAGGCCCACCCAAGCAAGGCTTTACAAAAAGGATATGTCCAGTTGCTGTTAGGATGTTGTAAGATATGAATTTTCTTTTAAATTTTTTTTTTTTTTAATTTTTTTTTTTCAACGTTTATTTATTTTTTGGGACAGAGAGAGACAGAGCATGAACGGGGGAGGGGCAGAGAGAGAGGGAGACACAGAATCGGAAACAGGCTCCAGGCTCTGAGCCATCAGCCCAGAGCCTGACGCGGGGCTCGAACTCACGGACCGTGAGATCGTGACCTGGCTGAAGTCGGACGCTTAACCGACTGCACCACCCAGGCGCCCCTGAATTTTCTTTTAAAATACCTATATTTGTTACACCGTTACAAAATTTTCCTTTTCTTGATTTAAAATGAATCATTATAGCCTCTACTGATTTTTAGAAAATTAATAATTTTTCAAACCATATTTTGTCAGTATTACTGTCTTATATTTGTCATTATCCATCAAACTAGATGGAATAATATACCAAATAGCTATCCCGTGGAAGTTTATTCTGTTTCTCTGCTAGAGTGAATTTAGGCAGAAGTAATTAAGCACTTAGTGTGAATGAGATCTAGTTGTAAGACTAGACTGACTGAATTAGAGCTTCTGCCTTACCTTACCATGCTATTTCTTTTGATCTTTTCACGAATAAGTAATAGATTACAATGCTTTAGAAATTAGTAGCTTTGTTCTTGCTCTGTGTACGATGGAGGCTTTTTTTAGTCAAACTATTAATGTCTAAAAATTTGAACTTAAATAGGAAAAATGAGAAATGCTAGAAACCAGACAGAAATTTTCCACTTATAATTTACCAATATAGTATTTTTAATTATTTTGATTAAGCAGTTTAAGGAGAAAAATGTACATGCTGTGATTCACCTTCAAACATGTTTTTACCCACAGTAAATCGTTGTGATAATAAAATAATTCTAGGTGATTGTTTCTATTATGTAGAATTCTATCTCATAAGATTTGACATCCTTCCCCCAAAATCTTTAATGATTTTGTTAAGGTTGGGAATTTTCTCCATATTTTTCTTGAGTTTATAATAAATTAGCACATTATTTTGACAGCTGATAAGTAAGACCTTTCTTAATTATAGCTTACTTAAATTTAAAATACAACAGTATCAGTAGCCTTGGTCTTTTGCAGATACAATTGCAGTGGTGAAAGATTTGCATTAATTTCAGTCTGTGATCTTTATGTTATTTGTGTAGGGTGTTTGGTCCACACTGCCAGTAAATGAGAAGAAATTAAATGCTGCATTCAGATCTGCAAGGAGTGTTATCTTAATATTTTCTGTCAGAGAGAGTGGAAAATTTCAAGGTAAGGATAAAAATAATTTGGATATATAAAAACATCATTTATATTAGGCACCTATTTATTGTGATTTGATCCCCTTAGGATTTGCAAGACTTTCTTCAGAGTCACATCATGGAGGATCTCCTATACATTGGGTGCTTCCAGCAGGAATGAATGCTAAAATGTTGGGAGGAGTTTTTAAAATTGACTGGATTTGCAGGTAAATTATACATTCTAGTGTAGATAGTTAAATCTGCACTAAATGGCTGCCAATTGGGACTAATGTTAAAACTCCACAGTTTTTTAGCTTTCATTTATTCTCTCTGATGATTACACTCTTTTTTCGGACTCATTCCTAGGCTGATTTGGATCCAAAAAAATTAACAGTGTTAAAGTAAAGTTAAACATCAATGCGTTTTGCTTATCTTGTTCACTGTCTTTATATATCCTATAGGATGTAAAGGCAAAGGTTTATGTAGTCAGGAGTTTTATGTAGTTTATTTGTACTCTGTATTAGTAATATAGCAGTAAGTTTGTCATGAATTAGACAATTGCTTGGAATGTTACCTGGATAGATCTATGTGATTTTAGTGATTTAACGTGTCATTTAGTAACTGGTATAGGAAAATAGCCACTGTTTAACTTGGCTCATATTTTGGAGGTAACTAATTTAGTTGTGAACAAGTACTTTTTCTTAAGGAAATAGCAAAACATGTTTAGTTGGTATTATATTTTGAAAATGGTAATTAAGATTTAAATATGTTTATTAGAAATAACTGAGTTATTACAACTATTGTTATGTTCTTACTGAATATGCATTGTTAGAAAGTGATAAAAGAAGTAAATTTAGGTGATACAAACTTTAACCCTTCATGAAATGGACACTCTCCTGTGGAGAGCTGCAAAATGGGGCAGAAGGCAGAAAGCTTTTAATTTTTTTTTAATGTTTATTTTTGAGAGAGAGGCAGAGTGCAAGCAGAGGAGGGGCAGAGAGAGGGAGAAATATAGAATCTGAAGCAGGCTCCAGGCTCTGAGCTGTCAGCAGAGAGCCCCATGCAGAGCTCAGACTGAAGAATCTTGAGATCATGCATGACTTGAGCCAAAGTGGGACACTTAACTGAGCCACCCAGGCATCCCAGAAAGCTTTTATAGGATAAAGAACAAGAGAGAGACAAATAGAAAATGTCTTACTAGCTAGGGCTACGTTGTCAACCTCATTTGGGGTGAGAAAGCCCAGACTCAAGGTGGCTTGGTGTTTGGGGATTGGCTGATTGGATATACTGCATTTCTGGTCAAGCTGAGCACATACAGGGACACAAAAGTTAGACCTAAGCTTCTGTTTGCTGACATGACACATCCAGCAGGAGCGGCTACATCTTGGGCCTAGAAAGTTATTTTAACATAAAAAACTAAGTATTTGAGTGAACTTTATATGGCATGTACACATCTATTGCCTATAAAATTAATTTCAGTAAAAAAATATTACTTGAAACAGACCATATGTATTTTTTATAAGTTGAAATTAGCTTAGGTGTCGGATTTTGATGAGGATGGAAGAATTGGATAAGAGTGAAAAATGCTATTCATATCTGGTCTGGAAGGCAGACTAGGAAGAGCATGGAAACACAAGCAGAAGCCATGGGGCTTAGGAGATGGTAAAGCGGTGGGGGGGGAGGGGAAGGTATGTGAGTGGGGTAGGGAGTCCTTTTTTTTTTTTTTTTTTTTTAATGAAACAGATGATAAAAGATAGAGATGAACAGTAATGTGGGCCAGCCAAAGGAGTTAAACTTTTATGTATGGGAAAGTAAAGAACTGTGAACATACATAAGCAATAATACAGTGAAAATAGTATATTAGGTTGATTGTTGATAGAGTAGCAAAACTGCATAAAAATATATCATCATTACTTCTCATCCCATCATTACTTTCTATAGGGAAAAATTGGAAGCAATCTAAATTCTTCCATATAGGAAACTGGTTAAGTGAATTATGGTTTGTCGCTTAAATGTAATACACAGAAGTAATTATCCATGTGACAACATGGAAAAAACAAATGAAAAATTGCATAATTATAATGTTGGAATGCAGTGTTAGGTTGGTGAGGGTGTCGGTGATAATTCCCCTACTCCATTACACCCTGGATTTTTAAATAAAAATTTATGGCTCTTTAGAAATTAAGGTTATAATTAAGTTATACTTCTATTATAATCAAATTAAGATTATAAAATTTAAAGATCTGGTGGCAGTTTTTTGGGAAAACAAGGTGCTTGCTATTTCTTAGCAGAGATAATAGACTTATTTATTTGGATGTCTGTAACTGTATAAAAACCAAAGAAGTTTGTAAGTCTGTGGTTTTATGACTAGCAACATTATTGGTGTTACTGGAAAGTATTTGGAGATAATGTTGTCTTAGGATTAGTAGACAAAATAATTACCCATTTTAAATTGGTTGCAGCTAATTTTGTTTTGAATGTTACTTGTTCTATTAACCTTCATTTCCCAATTCTTGATAAGGAAATTTGTTTTTTAATTTCAGAAGGTGAGCTTAATTTATTCACGTATTGTCTTCCTCACTGACTTATTGGCTATTTTACCAACTTGTTTGATATGTGTTCACTAACAAGAGGTACAAACCCAAAATACTAACGTTTTGTACAGAATTTTGGGTAGTAAAGTTTCTTTATTGTTCTTAAGTTTATGTTGACCTGGAAAGAATTTTCTTTTTCTTTTTTCTTATTCCTTTTCTTTTCTCTTTTTCTTTTTCTTTTTCTCTTTCTTTCTCTTTTTCTTTTTGAGAGCATGTGTGCAGGAGGGGCAGAGGGAGAGTGAGAGAGAGAATCTTAAGCAGACACCATGCCCAGCACAGAGCCCCATGTGGGGCTTGATCTCATGACAGTGAGATTATGACCTGAGCCAAAATCAAGAGTTGCATACTTAACCGCCTGAGCCACCCAGGTGCTCCAAGAATATTCTTTTCTTTTTTTTTTTTTTCATGTTTATTTATTGAGAGAGAGGGAGAAAGCGAGCGAGTGTGCACCAGTGGGAGGAGGGGCAAAGGGAAAGGGAGAGAGAGACTCTTAAGCAGGTTCCATGCCAATGCAGATGCTGATGCAGGGCTCGTTCCCACAAACCATGAGATCATGCATGACCTGAGCTGGATTCAAGAGTCAGACACTTAACTGACTAAACCACCCACGTACCTCAAGAATGTACCTCAAGAATATTCTTTTTTTTCCTCTTTATTGAGGATTTATTTATTTATTTATTTATTTATTTATTTAAATATATGAAATTTATTGTCAAATTGGTTTCCATACAACACCCAGTGCTCATCCCAAAAGATGCCCTCTTCAGTACCCATCATCCACCCCCCATCAGCCCTCAGTTTGTTCTCATTTTTTAAGAGTCTCTTATGCTTTGGCTCTCTCCCACTCTAACCTCTCTCTTTTTTTTTTTTTTCCCTTCCCCTCCCCCATCGGTTCTTGTTAAGTTTCTCAGGATCCACATAAAAGTGAAAACATATGGTATCTGTCTTTCTCTATATGACTTATTTCACTTAGCATAACCCTCTTCAGTTCCATCCACGTTGCTACAAAAGGCCATATTTCATTCTTTCTCATTGCCACGTAGTACTCCATTGTGTATATAAACCACAATTTCTGTATCCATTCATCAGTTGATGGACATTTAGGCTCTTTCCATGATTTGGCTACTGTTGAGAGTGCTGCTATAAACATTGGGGTACAAGTGCCCCTATGCATCAGTACTCCTGTATCCTCAAGAATATTCTTAAAGAAAAACTACAACTTTAATTTTTAAAATACTCATCACTTAGTTCAAGAGTAGTTTTATAATGAGGAATTCTGAGGGGCATGTAATATTACGTTGGTATTTCCTTGGGTAAGTCTATTGTATTCTTAAGTTTTGTGTATAAAATGAGAATTACATTTGGTTCAGTTAAGAGGATCAAACTTTAAATATAAATGCTGAAGGCTTTCTATCAGTAATAGTAATTGTTATCAATATTTTTTCTCTTCAGATATGATAGTTTTGATAGACTTATTTAACCACCCTTTGGATTTAATAATAACTAGACTTAAGTTTATTTAGGTGTGGTCTCTCAACCACTTGTGTCAGTAGTATCTGATCGTTAAAATGCAGAATCTTAAGACACACCTCAAACCTCTTGAATTTCTGATGGCTCATGTATTTTGTAGGCACACTGAAGTTTAAGATCACATGGTGCGTGTTAGCAGATAGGAGAGGAGCCATAAAAAGTGACTTAAGTTATCACTGGGAATTACCTCTAAATAAGGCTATACTCTATAAAATGTCATTTGTCCAGAATTAGCATCTACTGATGCTATTTTATACTCACCCCTTCCATGTTCATTCCAATTAGCCCATTTTCTCTTTTCTTTTAGAATTTCTCCATTATTTCTTTTAACTTTAGTAGCCAAACCTCTATATAGTACATAAGAGCCTTTGTACAGTTGTATGTTCTTTTGTTAAATTTGTCCCACTTAACCAAACCCCTTAAATCAGCGAGTTACTTCCATGTTCTTTGGATTACTCACAATAAAGCTGGTCATCTGTAGTTGTCTTCATTACACATGTCAGTTTAAAAGGTAACTTTTAGGATGTTTATTCTATAACTACGATGACTGTGGTCCTGTAGTTTCTCTAAATACATTCTGAGTCCTATTTTGCTTAGGGCCTCATAGTTCTTGGTGATACTCTGGTAGGTATGTATTTGTCAACACACACAAAAAAATATCTGTAGAATCTAGTTAGAACCAATGCCATCAAGAAGCTTAATCCCAAGTGACTCAACCCAACTCAGTGTGTGGTTTTATGTTGGTCCTTCAGTATTTCATTGCTAATATTTAAATAACAGTGATAACTTTCTGCAGGAACAATTTATAACTTCCTGTATTGTGGTGGCTTGTAGGTTATTTATTCCTCTCCTGTAACTGTTTTTTAACCGGCAATTTAGAGGGAAAATCTAAGAAAGTATTAAAGTACAAAGAATTGTTACTAGAGATTTCCCTCTGGATACCCTAGGCTTTGGTATAGACGTGTTTCTTTTAACTTCTGAGAGCTGAAAAGTTAAAAAAAAAAAAAAAAGTGTGTGTATATATTTTGTATACATATAGGTATACATTCTTGAGCCACTTTTGGTGTGTGAAGTAAGATGTATATTATTACAGTAAGAATTCAAGCTTTTTAGTAATACCTAGTGGGTATTTCCATCATTCATAGCCCACTTCCCCCATATATTCACATGATCACCACCACAGAGCATGCCACTGTGTTAACTTTAGATACACTTTACTCTTCCCCAAAGTTTAAAGAAGTTATAAAATTTCAGCATCCTATATTCATCTTTAAGAAAATTGGTGTAAGAGTAGAACAAATGGCTATATAGCTTATCCACTAGACCAGGTTGTTTGTGTTTTTTCTTCTCCATTATACCTTTGCTCAAGCTCTCTCATTGCTTCAAACGTAACCTTTCCTTAGCTCTTTACATTTGGCTTTTCCTGGGTCACTTTTCTTTCAGGCATATTCCATATGCTACTTCTTCCAGGAAGCATTTTTTTATTATTTTCTTTCTCTCCAAAATAGATGTGACCAGCAAAACTTTCACGTGCTCGTTTATTCTTCTTTGATAGCTGTGGAAGAAATTTACGAATGCAAGCAGCTCTTTATCTTACTCATCTTTGTATGTCTTTGGGCTGAGCAGTTTCCTGTGTATTGTAGATACAATAAATAATTCTTTAACGCATTTATTTAATTTGGCATTACTTTGCACACACATAGATAAAGCCTTGTTAAGTGCTGTTAACTTGATTATTCCTTGATAATTAATAGGAATGAATTGCATTTAGCATTATGCTAGGTTGATAAAGAATATAAAAATACAGGCTGTCTCTTTTAAGTTGGTGAGACCATTTTGCTCTGTGGCTCAGAGTTTGGAGCCTGAGTTTCTTTAAGTTATATAAGTACTCACCTAAGTGGAGGGCATAATTCATATGTGCAGACATACGAATTTGTACGTATAAACATTTGTATTGTCAGGAGCCATTCCATGGGTGATAGGGAACTATTGTCTTCCTGAAAAGGAGAGGACATTGGAATCTGGGAGAGCAGTTCTGAACGAAGGATAGGGGACACTTACTTTCATTTGGTATTAACTATCTGATGAAGGTTCAGCTCTTTGTTGATTAGTTAATAAAAAATGTGGTTTGTTTACACAGAAACGAGCTAACTAAACATGTTATATGTCGTTCCATTTGCACACTATTAAAAACAGGTATGAAGTGTAGGTGGTGATACCATTGTTTATAAGCTGAAGAATTCAGCTCAGCCTCAGAGGAGGGAGAGAGAGAGCGCGTGAGAGCGAGCGAGCACGCGCTGGGGTTTAAACCCAAACTGTCTTGGTTTCCAAGCTCATGTTCTTACACACTGTATTATTTAGCTTATTTTTGAGAACACTGGAGAATGTGGAAAGAACCCTTCTCTTAAAGGTGCTCCCTCTCTGGGGAATGAATGCTTCTAGCCTAAGTAATTCTTTAAATTTTAGTCACGTTTAAATCAGGATTAACTGCTGAAGTAATATAAGGTCCCTAAAGGATTCTGCAAAAGAGTATAATTGGTATTACTTTGTATTTAGGCGTGAATTACCCTTCACTAAGTCAGCTCATCTCACCAATCCTTGGAATGAACATAAGCCAGTAAAGATTGGACGTGATGGACAGGTTTGTTGTCTTACTTGATTATTTAAAACACATACATTTAATCATTCCTTTTAGAGAATTTTATTGAAGGACATTTTTAAGCCATTTTTGAAAGAATTCGTGTGAAAGATTAAGGGAAAATATTCTTATTTGGAATTCACAATCACTGTGGTTTTGACCAATTAGTAAGACCTCCATAAATGTTGAAAGATAGGTAGCTTTATATGGTACTTAATACAATTGAAAGAAAAGTTTTTGATGAGAAATTCTGGTCCTGATTTTAAATTGTTTTTCATTATGTTATTTACTGCACTTTGTATAATTTTAGAAATGCCATTTAACATCTTTGCTGAAGTTTTCTAATCAGAAGGAAGCTATATGAAAAGTATATGTACCCAGGTTTTCAAGTCTGCAAATGAAATTATAAGTGTAGTGATTTAAACCTGAATCTTCTACGTGTAACTTTGAACCAGAAGCGGTGTGCTTTCATTACTCATAAATGAAATTGCTGGTGGTTGAAAATAAATCTTCATTTTAAAAAGCCAT
Source organism: Lynx rufus (assembly GCF_022079265.1). Classification (NCBI taxonomy): domain Eukaryota; kingdom Metazoa; phylum Chordata; class Mammalia; order Carnivora; family Felidae; genus Lynx; species Lynx rufus. The sequence goes on from NW_025814845.1 coordinate 52,993,756, forward strand.
ACATTAGTCTCCCTTTGTAGTTTTTGTAATGTAGTTTTTGTAATGTAGTTTTGTAATGTATTTTGGCATACTAACATGTTTTTCCTCCGCTGAGTTAAGGTAGATAACTTTGTCCTGATATTTTTGTATTTTGCACAAAGAAACATTCCTTTGTTTGCAGAGGATGATTGTCATAGAGTTTTAAGCAACTGCATTTGTGTATTTAACTTTGCAGATTATATACTTTTAGTTTTTACCCGTATATAAATACATAAAACACTTTTGAAAGGTTTTTTAAAACCTTTCAAGGAAGTTTATTGGAATCCTGTATGATCATCAGCTTTGAGAAGGAAGTCTTCAAGTCGGTTTTTGTTCTTGTACTTCAGGAAAATACAAGAAGTCTATTGAAAATTTCTCCTGTTTTCGTCTTGTAAATTACTACTTTCCTGTTCTAGGAAATTGAACTTGAATGTGGAACCCAGCTTTGTCTTCTATTTCCCCCCGATGAAAGTATTGACTTGTATCAGGTCATTCATAAAATGCGTCACAAGAGAAGAATGCATTCTCAGCCCCGATCAAGAGGACGTCCATCCCGTCGAGAACCAGTCCGGGATGTGGGAAGGTTAGAAACGTTCTTTGGACTGATAATAGGCACATGTATCAGAATAACATGATGGAGGAATGTGATTCGTCAAAAGTTTGTCCTGCGGTAAAGAAGAAAGAGAAAATCCTCAAATCAAGCTGCATGGACTAGTTTGTGGCTTCATTGAGGATTTCACATGGTCACCTTGGTCTCAGTCATTTTTCAAGAGGAAAATGGGGATCTTTCCTTATGCAGAAAAAAATTATTTGCTAAAGAGTGATAACCAGTTTAAATTAGATAGTTTTCTGATAATACAATGTATGCAATTGCAATGAGGTAGGCCTTTGTTGCTCAGAACAGGCTAGAAAGGAGGAAGAGAGAAGGAAGTCTTTATTTGCAAAAATTGTTAATATTTTGTAAAAAGCCTTTTCTTTCAGGTGTGTCTCTGGATAAGCCTTATCAGATATGGGACTTTTATAAAGGATCACTAATGTTTTTTCAGAAGATGACGCCTCATTTAGAGGATAAAATATTTTAAGTTATTTTGATATTCAAGAGGAGCATTATTGGGACTGTTTCAAATTTTATCACCGTGATGTGTTAACCCCATTGCCAAATATTCTCTAACATGTACCCAGTGAATTCACACATCTTGCTGAGCTTCTGAAAACAATAGGTTCTTTCCAAAGGGGATCAAGTGGCCCTGGGAGACCCGGCAACAAACCGAAAAGAAGGGCTGTTGCTGTGTCTGTTTACAACTTTTCCAGATGCTGGCAGTACCTGTGGACTTAAAATGTTTTTTAGAGGATCGTCATGGTTATTGATCACTACTTTATGAACTAAGCAGCATTTTCCAGGAAAAGGGGGTTTAACTTGTTACAGAATTGGAGAAGTCTTTGCAAAGGACTGATTTAAGCCCTTCTACCCAACACCTTCCCCTGTGTAGATTTGCATACAGCTAAATCTAAAATATTCTGCTAAAGACTGTTGGATGTATGGTTGATGGGATGAAACCTTTGGTTAAGTTTCCTTTTGGTGGAAACATCCTGTGGTAGGTACAGATAATCCAACAAGAGTCCCCATTTCTTTGAGCTTAAAAAGGACACTGTCAAGTAGGTAGGAGGACACCTGGCAGAGCCCCCTTACTTTTGGCCTTAAAGGACTGAACACCAAGATGTCTTTTGAAGTTTAAGCTAAGAGGTTTCCAGTGCAATACAATATATACAAGTGAAGTTTTTACCTCAGTTTTGCAATGGACTGCAAACTATACTTATTACACCACTACACCTTCTCTCAAGCCTGCCAGGGCCTCCATATATGTATGGCTTACAGCTTAAAGTCAGTAGTTGGACTACTATATGAACTGTTTCTATCATGTTTTATACCGGTCGTAAATGCACTCCCCAAACTACAAGAAAGCGGTATGTTTATTTTTTAAACCAGCTTTTAATTTTCTTAGTCTTATTTATTGTAGATGCAACTGTTTTTATTTTGTTGGGGAGGGCGGGGGCTTGGGGTAATTGCACTTTGCAGTTTGAGTGAACTTGTCTTGAAAAAGTTAATGAAAGCAGTTGATAACTCAAAGAAACAGCTGGAAAACTAGTGATGCCAGGTTATTATATAGACTTTTTATTTGACAGTAAGGGTAAAAAGATACATTTATTGCCAAAAAAAGTGGAATTCTTGTTTTTATTTTGTGTAGCTCTTTATTAAATGCTAAATAAAGTGAAGTGTACTTAATGATGTATTACATTAGCCATTGAGATTTATGGGAGACCATAAAGAGCAGCCCTCTGCAGACAGTAAAATTTCACTTTCTAAAGAATATATACTTTGAACTCGTTTTATGAACTCTGTTAAATTGCTCCATTACTTTCCAGTTTTATTTTAAGGCATTGTCTCTGGAAAAAATTCCCTTAGTTTTTAAATGTTATTAACTATAGAAATTAGTTTTTCCAAGTATTAAGATTATCAAAACTTTCCTGTAAAGTCACTTGGAATAAGTATCAAATTTTCTGTATGATCATGTGAAAAGCATAATTTTGTGCAAAGCAAAAGAAGCAAGAAATAATTAATTCTGTGTAGACGTCTTCTAAGATGGTATTAATAAGTTTGAATATATAGATTTTAGAGTTACCTATTGTGTAATGGTGATAGTTTTTTTTTTTCTTTGTTTTTTCACGTGAATGGAGACTTTATTTGGGAAAGTGTTTTGTTAAATTGGATGTTTACGTTAGTTTGAGAGCAGCTCATTTACTTTTGTTTAGAATACTAAAATGTGATTTACATATTTTGAGCAGACTGCTCTTTCCAAGTTTTTCATGATAGCATGAGATTATAGAGCATATCTACTTCCAGCAATACATTCAAGGATTGATTTATATAGTAATTAGAGGAATTAAAATTTAGAAATTTTAAGATTTGCTCACCAGAAATTAGGATGTTATTTTAAAGGAAATAATGGGCTATTCTTTGTACTTATTTCTGTCAGAAACTCTTGCATTGCTGTTTGTTCTCCCAGCAGTTTTTGGTTTAATTTCTAATGTGTCTAATTTGTGTAGGCGTCGACCAGAAGATTATGATATTCATAACAGCAGAAAGAAACCAAGGATTGACTATGCCCCTGAGTTTCACCAGAGACCAGGTTAATATTTTATAATCCTGCAGATATTTGACTTACAATTATGAAACAACAACAAAAACAACAACAACGACACAAAAACATTTATTTTAATCCTGTAGTTCTAAAAGTGAGAAAACTTTAGGACATGACTGCTTAAATCATAGGAAATTATCATTAGTTGTCACTTAAATTCTACTTCGTGAAGGTTATCTATTTTAGTGTGACTCATCATCATCTGTTAATTACCTGATGTTGCTAATTTACAATTATTTCACAAATGGAAACTGCACATGTGTTTAAAGATGATTAGGGAAAGCAGCCATCTTACACTTTATTATGTTTTTCATTTTCTATAATACTTAGTATTTCATGTGGTATATAGCTTTATTTGGAAACTGAAGTTATGCTATGTTTTTTTTAAATAAAAATCTTTCACATGTTTTTAGAGAGGAATGAGAAATATTTGGTTTATAATCTAGAAAGCAGCTTTCAGCTAGTCTTATCAGAATTTAAAAAGGCAGAGTTTAAGAGACGGTACTTATAATACACTTAACAAAAATTAGGCAATTTGGAAGTTGGTATTAGTGAACATTACAGCATTTTTTGGCTTGATAAACCTCATTCTTCTCCAAAATGGATATTCCTGAGAGTGAAATTAGTTTTTCCTCAGAAACATGAGCACTCAAATGTTTTTACATTTTAATTTGCTGAGTCCTTCCATCTTTTAAGATGGGGAGAAAGAATATTTCTTTTTTTGTCATGGTTCTTTCACTTAAAATGTATACATCTTCATTTTTGGGACTTGTTTTTCTCCCCCTTAAGTTTGCATTTTTAAAAACTGTCTGTGGTTGACTTAGCAGAGCTTGTGAATACCTAAGGTGGAAAGTAAACGTTTGTTTTTAAGGAAGTCCTATTACAGTGTCCTCAAGATAATTCCTCTGCCCTTACTTTTCTTATGGAGCAGAATGAAGAAATTTTCTATCTAGCGAGAATTGGGGTGTGGATTTAGAAGATTCATATGAAAACCTCTCTAGCAGTTTATAATTCTGTGGTATCAGTAAGTTATTAGTTACTTTCTAGATTATCTTGTAATCTAAGAAGAAAATCTGAAAATGGAATAATACAATAATAGCATCACTTAATAGCATCACTATATTTCATGGAAAGAATTGAAATGAGTGGTAAGGAAGGTTTAATTATAATGCCATAATAAAAAATATAAATTTGATTTACTAAAATGCTTGATGTTTGAACAGGGTATTTAAAGGATCCACGATACCAGGAAGTAGACAGGTAAGTTGGGTTCACTCTTGCTTAGTTTCAAATTACATTCTTAGAACTAGTTTATGAATTACCTGAATTTAGTTTCACAAATCTTATTCCCAACAGACGATTTTCAGGAGTTCGCCGAGATGTGTTTTTAAATGGGGTAAGCATTTCATTTTATACATTTAATGTTCATAAAACCAGGATCTGATTTATTTTATAGTTTTGGGTTTGATTTTTATTATTATTGACATTGCTATTTTTCATTTTAGTCCTACAATGATTATGTGAGGGAATTTCATAACATGGGACCACCACCACCTTGGCAAGGAATGGTTTGTATTTTTTTTTTTTTGCAAATTATTTCACTTCATTTGCAGTTTCATATATTTTGAATGCTTATTTGGAAGATGACTGTTACAGTTACCCATTAAATAAATTGTTGGAATCTATTTTTACAACTAAAAACTAGTGAGTAATTTGATTTGTGTTAGTAGTACAAGTTTAATTAGTAAGTGTTATAGTTTATTTTTGTAGTAGCTAGTACTGCAAACTGCCTGGGTTCAGATACCTTCCCTTCTTAACTCTGTGATCTTGGGCAAGTTTCATAATAGGTTTCTTTCTTTATCGGTAAAAGTCAGAGGGTATTTGTCCATTCTTTGGCTCATCAAATTAATGTACTCATTCTGTGCAAGGCACTCTGCGTTAGGCTTGGTTGGTAAATGAAATCGACATTGTGCCTGTCCTTTTGTGGCTTGAAATTTAATGAATATCAGTGTTTACTGTATGGGATTGTCAAAATAATTTATAAAATACATGTGAAGTTTAGTAAAGTGCTTGATCCCAACACTCATTAATTTTTTTTCTGGAAAATAAGGTTAATTAAATGCTGTTCATAACTATTAAATTCTTTTTCCTGTAAGAAAGCTGAATATTCTTCTTAAGAGTATCTTTTAAGGTATTGAGGATAGCTGAAGAATTAATTCCCAAGAAATAAAAAACTTAGAAGTTTAAATAGTTCTTATCTTTTTTTTTTAATGCTGCCTGTAATGTGGCTTCTTCATCTGACTTGTTGCACTTAAGGTACTGTGTACAAGATAGATGGATTAATAAGATTGCTTTCCTTAGATTCTGTGAAAATTTTTAAATGTCAAAATACTCTCTTGGCACTAACTAGGAAAGTAACCTTTGATTTGCTCTTACACATTTTATAATGGCATTTAAAAGTTCCTTAGGTTCTGGAGATTTTGTTTTTGTTTTGTTTTTTTTAAGGGTAGATGTTAAGATTAAGATGATTGATTCTAGATCCAGGATGCCTGATTATGGTGTCCAGCTCCACCTTTTTACTAGCAGTGTGATCTTAAGTTACTTAACCAGTTGTTGGTGCCTCCCTCAGTGCTTAGGACAGTGCCTGGCTCATTGTAAGCACTGATTAAGGGTTTACTGTGTTCTATTAGTATTTAAATGACACGACATGAAAGTGTAAACATATTAAATCTTCTTTTTTTAAGTTGGTGTATTTATTTTGAGAGAGAGGGAGAGAAGAGTGCACGGTGGGTGCATGGTGCGTGCACCAGCAGGGGAGGGGGAGAGAGAATCACAAGCAGGCTCCACACTGTGAGCATGGAACCCTGAGGCAGGGCTTGCACTGACGAACCGGGAGATCATGACCTGAGTGGAAATGAAGAGTCAGATGATTAACCGACTGAGCCATCCAGGAGCCCCAAACATGTTAAATCTTCAAGGATGTGTAATTAGTTTGTTATGCACATGTTTCCAACAAGCACAACAAGAGGGTATTCTGACAAACCCTAATTCTGTGGAAGTAAATGGGTAGTACAGATTATTAAGTTATTTGTTTGGATAGTGGAATTCTAAAAATGGTTTATTTACACGGATATTTGGTAGATGCTTATGGAAGTGGTTTCTTTTCTTAGGCTCCTTATCCTGGAATGGAACAACCTCCACACCATCCTTACTATCAGCACCATGCTCCACCTCCTCAAGCTCATCCCCCTTACTCAGGACATCACCCAGTACCACATGAAGCAAGATACAGAGATAAACGAGTAGTAAGTGCACGAGAAGGCAAAAGTGTGAAGGAACTACCTTGAATTCTGTAGATAATTTAAATGTGGGGATATTCTTACTCCATACTGTTTTGGAGTAATTCACAACTTGTTTTTATTAAGAATGGCTAATTCCTTTGGATTATTTAAATAGACTTATTTCTTTCACTGATCAAACAAACTGCTCAAGTGGAGGCAACTTCTACATATAACTCTTAGGTAATAGTGTCCTAGGGATATGGTGAATTAGATTTTCTTTCTGTACTGGGGTCTTCAGTTATAAATAATTGTGTAATTTTTATTGTAAATAGGCATTTTTAAGCTTTCTGTATATTCTGACTCAATTTTCATAGATTGGATGGTATGTATTAAGTTAGTTAACCGATCGTCTCTGGTCTTATTTAGTTACTTGTTTCTCTGATAAATTTTGTCAATTCACCTCCTCTCTCTGACTCTTAAGAGAATGCTAACAAATAACAAACATGTTAAGAAAGGCAGATGGATAATTTTCCTTTAGTAATTACTGGTTCTAATAATTTGATATGGTTGATATGAAAAGCATTTTTTGATCTCTTCAAAACAGTGAATGAAAGACAGTTCTAGTTTGAGATTTATGGGATTTTTTTTTCCATTATACTAGTTGGGTTGAGTTTGTTTATTAAATGGTTGATGTTCCTTTTTTTTTTTTTTTTTCCTTTCCCTAATGATACTTTCATTTTTTAAACTGAAATTGTCTCCTGGCACTTGTTAGCATAATTCCTTTGTATATAAGTTTGGTAGTCTTACGTAGTTAGGTTGTTAAAGTAGGATGTACAGTTTGGACACCTTCTTCAACCCTCTGTCATCCCCCCCCCCCCAACCAATTTGAGGTGATGAGTCTTTTGGCTGAGCCAAATAAACATTATCTTCCCACTTAGATGAAGAGCATGCATATTTGAGAGGGCCAGTCAGAGCAGTAGTGGCCTAGCCCGTTTTTGAGATAACTTTTTGTCTGTTATTTATTTTCTTATTCTCATAAAGACAGTAACTTTTCAAAATCAAATCCTATTAGGATCTTTAATATTCAGTGAAACAATCTGAGAATCCTAACTGACTAATAGATGTTAATAGTTTTTTTTTTCAGTAATACAGGAAAAAATATACGGCTTATGTATGATGAAAACTTAGTTGGCTAGATGGGTTGTGGTACTTTTTATAAATGATTACATAATTTTCAAAATAGGAGTTCTTTCTAAGATTCTTTTACGAAAAGGCATTATTGTCCTTTTAAGTTTTATGCATCTGTATGTAATTTTTTGGTTAGTGTATATATTTTATGCTAGTATAATATTCATGTATTCAAGGTATGTGAGGGTGGAATTGTGTTTATGAACACAATAATCTGAATATTTAAGCTGACTTTTGGAAAAAGACCAAGTTCAGTAAGTAAAGGTGAGTTGAGAACTAAGAGTAGAAAGCTAGAGCAGGGATTAAGCTTAGAAGTAGTCACAATGACACCTTGCACCTCACTTAGACAGTTGCTCATCTTTTTTATTTTTTATTTTAAAAAAAAAATTTTTTTTTTTTAACATTTATTTATTTTTGAGACAGAGAGAGACAGAGCATGAACGGGGGGAGGGCCAGAGAGAGAGGGAGATACAGAATCTGAAGCAGGCTCCAGGCTCTGAGCTGTCAGCACAGAGCCTGATGCAGGGCTCGAACTCACGGACCATGAGATCGTGACCTGAGCGAAGTTGGACGCTCAACCGACTGAGCCACCCAGGTGCCCCAGACAGTTGCTCATCTTACCCTCTCTTGTTCTCCCCAGACTTTCATGTATATTTAGATCTATGTGGAGTAGACCTCACAATCTTACTAAAGTACATATTTTCTTAAAATTTTTAAATAAAAATTTTTTTGTATTTTTTGAGAGAGAGCGAGCCGGAGAGGGGCAGAGGACTCCATACCCAGCATGGAGCCCGATGTGGCGCTCGATCCCACAACAGTGAGATCATGACCTGAGCTGAAATCAGGAGTCGGATGCTTAACCAACTGAGCCACCCAGATGTCCCTCTTCTCTTAAAAGTCTATCAAATTTCGAAACTTGCTTGTCATTAACAATGGTTTAGTTTGAAAGAAAATCTGGAATGTAACAACTCCTAGTTTTACCTTAAGAGGGCAGACTTGGTTCAGGTTGTAGAGTCAAAGGAGGAAAAAAAGTAGGGTTCACCTGTTGGAGAAAAACATGGATGATATTTAGCATAGTTGGCATCAGGCTTGCATCCGTGATAGTTGACCGTCATCACTAGGTGATTATTTTGGCTTAAATCTTAGTGAAAAGAATTGGCTAGAAAAGTCATTAGAGTTGTATAAGAAACTTCCTGAAGTGAGTTGTTGCAACAAGGTTTGAATAATCACTGTTGTGGGTGACTAGTTAGGTGTCACAATCTTTCTAAGCAGTGTCAAAATTACATTCTGTGAATTAATGCATTAGTACATTTCTGTAGATTGTTTCTCCATACTATACAGTAATTACAGTATGGGGACTCATAAGTTCCGTTTGATTTTTGACATACCTAATCCATTTCTTATTTTCTAGCATGATTATGACATGAGAGTGGATGATTTCCTTCGTCGCACACAAGCTGTTGTCAGTGGTCGGAGAAGTAGACCCCGTGAAAGAGATCGGGAGCGGGAGCGAGACCGCCCTAGAGATAACAGAAGAGACAGAGAACGAGATAGAGGACGTGATAGAGAGAGAGAAAGAGAGCGATTGTGTGACCGGGACAGAGACCGAGGGGAGAGAGGTCGATATAGAAGATAATGCGCTTTTGGAAGCACTGATTGTTTAAAGATAAAGAAAATCTTGTATTTTTTTTTTTTTGTGTGTGTTTACAAGTAGTAAATTTATTTTCAGCGGTCTACTTAAAGTTCATTGTGTAGAAGGGTTTATTATATCCCTTTTTGTTCCAAGCATGCAGTATAATACGAACTGGAAAAACTCAAATCCTCCAAAAATGCACAGTTGACAATTTGAGTTGACACTTTTATTAAAGGAGCAGAATGGAACAGTCCAAGAATGTAGATATTGATTCATTCTCCATAAATGTTCATCTACTTATAGTGTGTTCATCCTAGAGTTATTTTTTGTTTGTTTTCTTTTGGATCTTGATTGATGACTGCCATGATATTTTGCTTTGATGTGTTTCTAAATGTAGTTGCACACGGTTCAGTAAAAATAATGCTGCTATCAAGTATGCAAATATTGAAGTATGATGGTTTGACAGTATGGCAGTGTTGTAGCAGCCTCTTTGTTTCTCCCTTTCCCTCTTTTTTTAATCTTAAAAAGTCACTTTTTATTTTTCTTCGGTCTTCAATGATGAGAGCAATATTAAGAAGACATTGCTATCTAATTTTTAATCTTTTTAAATAAAAAAATTCCTATGTTCAGTAGCATGGTTGATGCTATCGTTAGCCTTCCCCTCCAACTGTATACATTGGCTTGGAATGTTCACAACTTATGTGTGTGGCAGCGGAAGATATTCCATATTCTACATTGCTACTGTTTTGTATAAAATAAATTGGTAAAGATTGACACTTACCTGTTGTACTTCATTTTTGTCTGGATGCCAGTTTGTGTTCTTATGAATTACTGGACATAAAATGATGCTTTATGTTTGGGTACTATAAGAACCCTGATTGCCACCCTCCCATTTTTTGCATATTTTAGCAGAAATGATTGATCTGGGCCAATTAATTTTAAAAGCCTACTTCTGTTTCTAATATAAGAACTGATGGTGTGTGATTGAGTTAGTATTTGATTAAGTATTTATTCATCTGATAACATTTTTGGATCTAGTCTGGTCGTAGGATTTTCTTATTTCAGGTTTTTCTGTTTTCATCTTTGATGAATAAATTATTTTACAGATGTTTTTCTGTTTAACTTTTAAAATACACTTTTGTAATTTAACTTCTTACAGTTACATACTTTAAATTAACCATCAATCCTTCCTAGTGGTAACAAGCTATATAAAACAGAGGGCCACACAAAACAGTGTATAAAAGCCTTTTTTGTATTTCAGCTTCTTGAGTTATACTTGAAATTTTGACTTTTATTAAGTTGAATTTTTCAGGCATTGGGATATTTAAATATTTGGCCACTTTTTTTTTCTTTTTTTACATAGTGTTGCATTTACTGTTGCACTGTGTACCAAATCATGATCACAGTTTTACAGAAACTTAATCTGTATTGGTCTAAAACGGGGAATGCAGGAATTTCACTCTTGAAAGATGTTTAAAGCTACCAGGATACTGCTTTTATGTTCACTGTATTATGTTCTCCCTGGCATTTGGAATGTTTTTTCCATGCATTCATAATTAGTAGTTTTATTTACCTGTTTCAGAAATAAAGCCTAAGGATTTATTTTAATTATGTGCAGTGTAGTAGAGAAGAAAGAACATTTAGCTGGGGTTTGGGGGGGGAGGTTAGGAAACCTGGGTTCTGGTTGCAGCATTGCCTTTAATTGGACTTATAACTGACATTTGTTGGTATTCATCAGTAAGATACAGAAGTTAATAGCTAATGGTTTTCTTCAAGTTTTAAACTGAAAATTTCTGGGGCGCCTGGGTGGCGCAGTCGGTTAAGCATCCGACTTCAGCCAGGTCACGATCTCGCGGTCCGTGAGTTCGAGCCCCGCGTTAGGCTCTGGGCTGATGGCTCAGAGCCTGGAGCCTGTTTCCGATTCTGTGTCTCCCTCTCTCTCTGCCCCTCGCCCGTTCATGCTCTGTCTCTCTCTGTCCCAAAAATAAATAAACGTTGAAAAAAAAAAATTTTAACTGAAAATTTCTAAGATTTAGAGGAATCACCAAAAATGTTATTTTAAGAAATAACCAGTTACGCAAAATTAGGTAATACTAAAGTCATTTTCCTGAAATAATAGTAATAAATTGTAAATCATCGAGTGCTTAGTATAAAAAGGCACTTTGTGCTTCTGTTACTTATTTCATCCTTCTGTAACATCTCACTTACTGTTTTTATAGATGGGGAGACAGGCCCAGAGAGATTAAACTTGCCCAAGAGTACAAAGGTAGCAGTTGATGGAGCAAATGTCCATCCATATTGTATCTAATTTGGTCTTTCCAAAGAAGTCACCTCATCTGTTTTGGAAAGAAAGAGAACATAAATTAATACATGTTTAAAACCAGGGTGCTAGGTTCTCCTAAGGATATTAAACATTTTCTTAAAGCTTTCTTACTATGGAGAAGTTATTCCTGGAGTGTGTAGTCACTTAGATGTTAACCTATGCTTTATAAGCTTGCTATCCAGTCAATTTATTTTAAAAAATTAACATTTATTGATTTTTTACTAATTATTAGGCATTCTGTATACTTACGTTAGCTCATTTAATCTTCACAAGAATTGATTTCTAATTTTTTTTTTTGTTTGGATGAAAAAACTGACAGGAACATAGTGTGAAAGATTGCTTTACAATTTTTCCCCTCTGCAAAGGAGTCATAATAGTAAATAGTTGAAGACATGATCGTTTTTCTTACTGGGAGAGGCATGGTTTCTTCTGTGTACTCTATGATGTTAATTCTAAAAATCTCTAATCAGTAACATATAACATAGGTTCAAGTAAAAGAAATTTCAGTTATTCAAAGTTTAAAAATCAGTCTGGGATTTTATTGGCTAGAGCAAAAGTTCAAGAGTGTGAATTCAGGTGTATCACTTCTCTTGGTTTTGCTTTCCCTCTATGCTTTATTCTTAGTCATAGTCTTTTTTTTTAAAAGTTTTTTAGTTTATTTTGGAAGACAGTACAAGTGGAGGAGGGACAGAGAGAGAGAGGGAGAGAGAGAATCCTATGCAGGCTCTGCCCTGTCAGCACAGAGCCTGACACAGGGCTTGAATTCATGAACTGTGAGATCATGACCTGAGCAGAAATCAAGAGTTGGGTGCTTAACTGACTGAGCCACCTAAGTGCCCCAGTCATAGTCTTAAGTGTTCTATAAATGTCCATCACCATCCCCAGGCTTCCATTATCCATATACTTCTCAATGTCAGAAAGAGAGCGATCAGTTTTCCACTATGTTTCTGTAGCATTTCCTCAAAAGGACTGAATAGCCATGCTAGTTTCATGGGGCCAGCTCTGACCTAATGTGTGTCCAGGGAAGTGGGGTTCTTTGACCAACCAGTGTGGGAGGCAAAAGAGGCAGGAGATGATAATGGTCAGCTCCAGAGGAATTCTGTCAGGAAGGATGGCTTCCAAATGGTGGACAGAGTAACATATCTGATAAAACTTAATGTGTGATCTCATACAGAACTAACATCTGAATGTCTTCACTTTTCACTCACTGAGAGTATTTTGTCATAGGCATAGCTTCTTTTTCCTGGATATCTCTTTTCCTGCTGTAGAATGCATTGGTCACTCTTCTGAAGGACATAGATTCTGCTTTGCCATACTATTGTAAATGATCCCAAGGGATGTCGGATGTATGGAATACAAAGAAGGAAATGAGAATTGTTGCCAGCATTTCACTGACTTTGCTAGAGTTCCCCGACCTCAAGGTAAGGGTGACACGTAAGTCATTTTGTCGTGAATTTTAGAATTATTTGGTTTGGATAGAAAATGCCTAACGCAATTTGATACACAAATTAAAAATGAGGCATATGATACTATGGGGGCAAAATTTTATTTTTTTGAGGGGAGGGGCAAACTTTCAGACCTCAAGTTCATTGTAGTGGGGATAGGAATCTTACGAATTTAATTTATAGTAATACAGGTCATCTGATATTTTTGCCTCTTTCCGTGACCCTAAATCTTACATTTTGTGTTTCCCTTTCAGTTTTTTCTGTCTCTTGTGTGGCATCTGAAAGACTGTTCAATCCTACTAACGGTACTCAGGGTGTAACAGGTCAGTAAATTATTGTTCTAGATTTGACTTCCACTGATGCCACTGAAAGGAACTTTATTTTTAAATTATATGACCAGAACACAGGAGACTACAGTTAGCCTCTCAAAGTTTCCAGGGGACTCTGATTTGAAATGTAAGCTTAGTTTTTGGCTGGAAATATTGGATCACTTGGCACATAACTGGCTTACAGAATGCAAACATGCCTACTTCCCAGTTCATTTGTGGTGGTATTTCAGAAGTGTATGAGAATCGTGGTACAAATTAAGACTTAAGTGGTTTTTATGGGAACATTCTCTAGATGAAGTATTTTTTGTCTGTTTAACTTGAGAGAGTTTTTAACTGAGATCTGTGGAGATAGAATGTTACTGGGATTAATTTTCAGCTCACAATACTTAATGTGTTTTGTTTTTTTTTTATTTTTGTGTTTTCAAACTTTAAATGCATATAAAATATGTACTGTATACAGACTTTGGGGGATTTTGGGTATGATTAAATCCCATTTTTGTCATATCTTATTTCAAAATCACACCCATGTCCTGTGTAGAAAACCTCATGCAAAAGTGGGCTATTCTCATACTTTGCAAACAGACATCTTTAGAAACATACATTACCTTTAGTATAGCAGCTGTCTGTTACCACTGCCATGAGGACACACAGTTGAAGAGTTTGAGAACAGATTCCACTGACTCCTTTTATTAATAAATTTTAAATAACGGTTATGGTGAACGTTACTGGTTTCCTGTATGGCTCCGTTTTCCTAACAGTTCTTGAACTATCACTGAAGTATCCCTCCCCCCCCCCACCACCCATAACCCATGTGGTTCAGAAATAACTGGCTCTGCCTTGTATTTGTTTTTTCCCACAGGAACTCCTAAATCAGTCTGGGCATGGCATTCCTTTTCCCCAAGACTTGGTTTAGAACTGAGCAGTTTACCATACATATGCCAATGAATGCTGTGAGAGTTTTTTCTGAGGATTTCTGGAAAAGAGATTTACTTGCTCTTAGGAAAGAGACAGTAGAATAGATACTTTTTCACCTTAGGGGACTAATTTATGTGACAAGCCTGAAGTTGTTAGAACTATTTTGTTAGCTTCAGGAAACTGGTTTAAGATAAATCCAACAAACAAGAAGACAAAGCCAGAAATATCTTGCGTTATAGAATAGAACTTTTTTTTTTAATGTTTGTTTATTTTTGAGAGAGAGTGTTTGCGAGCGGGAGGGGGGCAGTGAGAGAGAGAGGAAGACAGAAGATCTGAAGCAGGCTGTGCGCTGACAGAGATCCTGATGTGGAGGTCGAACTTAGGAACCGTGAGATCATGACCTGAGCTGAAGTCGGACAGTTTACCGACTGTGCCACCCAGGCCCCCCATAGAATAGAACTTTCTTTAATCTTTGAGGAATTTTTTTTTTTCCACTGGACCTTGACCTAAAGATCCTTTATTTTTTATTTTTTAATTTTTTATTTTTTAAGTTTATTTTTGACAGAGACAGAGCATGAGCGGGGGAGGGGCAGAGAGAGGGAGACACAGAATCAGAAGCAAGCTCCAGGCTCTGAGCTGTCAGCACAGATACTGATGCGGGGCTTGAACTCGCGGACCTCAAGATCGTGACCTGAGCCGAAGTCGGATGCTCAACCGACTGAGCCACCCAGGCGCCCCCTAAAGGTCCTTTAAACATGATCAGAGACTTACAGAAACAAAAACTATTTGGGAAGAGATCATCTGAATAAAGTAGAGGGTGAGGGTGCAGGATTAATAGGGACAAATAGATTTTGTTAAAGTACATTTCTGCTCGTCTAGAAATCACACAGGGATAGGTTTTACGACTGGATTCATGAGACTCAAGCGTGGATGGGGGCAGAAAGGTGCTCAGAGCACATTGGAGTTGCATAGTAAAAAAATAAGGTAAAGGAGGAAAAGCAAAAGAGAGCTTTTATGATGTCACATTTAATTCTCACATCATCTCTGGTAGGTGCCTCAGACTTTATAGCCAGCATGCAGTAAAGTCAGGCTTTGAGCCTCATTGTTTTAACTCAGTAGCCCACAATCATATTTTTAAAAATTTATTGAGGTAAATTGACATATATTAGTTTCAAGTGTACAACATAGTGATTTGTCATTTGTGTGTATTGCGAAATGGTTACCACCAAAGTCTAGTCACTGGCACTTTACAAAGTTAATACATTGTTAGTAACTATATTCCCCATGCTATACATTGTATCTCCATGACTACTTTTATAACTGGACCTTTGTACTTCTTTTGTTTTTAAGTTTATTTTTATTTATTTTGAGAGAGAGGGGCAGAGAGAGGAGAGAGAGAGAATCTCAAGCAGGCTCCTCAAGGAGGCAGTTTTAGGGCTTGAACCCATGAACCATGAGATCATGACCTGAGCCAAAGTCAAGAGTTGGACATTGTTTTTTGTACTTCTTAATCGCCTTCACCCCTGTCATCTCCCACCTTCACCCCCTTCACCTCTGGCAGCCACCAGTCTGTTTCCTGCATCTGTGAGTCTAGGTTTTGTTTGATTGTTTTTTTAGATTCCACATATAAATGAAATCCTATGGTATTTGTCCTTTTCTGTTAGACTTGTTTCACTTAGCATAATACATTCAAGGTTTCTCCATGTTGTTGCAAATGACAAGATAAATATTCCTTTTATGGCTGAGTAGTAGTCCTTTTTGTGTGTGTATATCATATCTTCATCTGTTTATCTTTGATTGATACTTGGGTTGTTTCCATATCTTGACTATTGTGAATAATGCTTCAGCGAAAATGGGGGTGCATATATATATCTTTGAACTGGTATTTTTGTTTTATTTGGATAGATACCCAGTAGTGGAATTGCTGGGTCACATGGTAGCTATATAATTTTTTGAGGAACCTCTACACTGTTTTCCGCAATGGCTATAACCAATTTACATTCCCACCAACAGTCACAAGGGTTCCTTTTTCTCCATATCCTAACCAACACTTACTATTGCTTGTCTTTTTTGATAATAGTCATTCTAACAGGCGTGACTAATACCTTGTGGTTCTGATCATTAGTGATGTTAGTACTTTTTCATGTACCTGTTGCCTACCTGTATGCCTTTTTTGGGAAAATGTCTGTTCAGATCTTTTGCCCATTTTTAAATTAGATTGTTTGTTTTTGTTGTTTTGTTTGGTTTTTTGGAGAGAGAAAGTGTGATCAGGGGAGAGGGGCAGTGGGAGAGAGAATCCCAAGCGGTCTGGTTCCATGCTCAGCATGGCGCCCAATGTAGGGCTCAACCCCGGGACACTGAGATGATAACCTAAGCCAACGTCAAGAGTCAGACCCTCAACCAACTGGCCATCCAGGAGCTCTGTATGAATTCTTTATTTGGATATTAGCCCTTTATCAGATACATGATTTCTTTCTACTTTCTGTACGTAGAGATACTTTCTACTATTCTGTATGTTGACTTTGCATCTTGGTGGTGGTTTCCTTTCTGTGCAGAGGCTTTTTACTTTGGTATAGTCCCACTTGTTTATTTTTGCTTTTGTTGCCTTTCCTTTTAGAGTCCTATCAAAAAATCATCACCAAGACCAATGTCAAGGAGCTTGCCACCTGTGTTTTCTTTTAGGAGTTCTATCGTTTCAGGTCTTAAGTTCAGGTCTTTAATCCATTTTGACTTAACGTGTGTATGATGTAAAATAGTGATTTTAGTTTCATTCTTTTACATGTGGCTGTCCAGTTTCCCCAGCATCATTTATTGAAGAGACTGTTCTTTCCTCATTGTGTATTCTTGGCTTCTCTGTTGTAAATTAATTGACCGTATATGCATGGGTTTATTTCTGAATTCTGGATTGTGTTCCATTATTCTGTGTTTGTTTGTTTTTGTTTTTTTTTTAATGCCAGTACCTTACAATTTTAATTATTATAGCTTTGTAATGTAGTTTGAAATCAGGGAGTTGATGCCTCCAGGTTTGTTCTTGTTTCTCAAGATTGCTTTGACTGTTCAGGGTCTTTTGTGTTTCCATATAAATTTTATGATTATTTTTCTATTTCTGTGATAAATGTCATTGTAATTTTGATAAGAATTGCATTGAGTCTATATGCATTGCTTTGGGTAGTGTGGACATTTTAACAGTTCCCATCTGTGAGTACGGAATATCTTTTCCATTTATTTGGATCTTCAGTTTCTTTCAGCAGTGTCTATAGTGTTCAGTACACTGCTCTTTCATTTCCTTGGTTAAATTTATTGCTAGGTATTTTTTTCTGCTTGATGCATTGTAAATGCGATTGTTTTCTTAATTTCTCTTTCTGGTAGTTCATTATTAGTGTATATAAATGCAACAGATTTTTTTATATTGATTTTGTATACTCTTCACTGAATTTATTAGTTTTAACAGTACCCTGAGAACATCTCCATAGGCCTCTAGAAGTGTGCCAGACCAGAAGCCTAGCCCTCAGGCCAAAGCTCCTATGTACATAGGCTTCTTTCTCAGAAAGTCCACGGATGTCTTTCTGTCTGCTATCTGTGCAGTACTATGGGGACTGGAATCTGCTAACAACCACCTTCCCAGTTATTTTAGTCCCATGGTACCCAGGAATGCAAGCCCCACAGGCCTCCCAGGGCCAAGTGAGCCAGGGGTTTCACCTGAGTTGCAGCTGTAAAATCAGATGTAAAAACAGATGTAAAAACCGGGGCACCAGATGAATGTAAAAACTTCCTCTGGGAGATACTGACACTCTGGGGAGTGGTAGAGGGAGAGTGTGAAGATGACAAGAAGAGAGGGAGGAAAATGTCAAAAGTGGATCCCAGCAGACTCCATCCCCTGAGAGATCCCCAAAAGCCCCTGCCCTTCTGGCCAGTGCTTTTAAGGTCAGCAAATGAATTTCTTCCACATAAGGTCTGCTACCTTTTCTCAGATGGCTGCTTCTGTGCTTTGTGGCTGTTTCTGCGCTAGGCCCTGTGGTGAGTGAGTCTGCACATAAGTCCTTTAAGAGCCGTTTCTAGTTCGTTACAGTCCTTTGAGGCTTGTGGACGGGAGTCCCATTAGCTTTCAAGGCATATGTTTTGGGGGTCTTAAAAGTTGGTGTGTCTAATTTGGGGGACTAACCCTTTGCTTCTCAGGAAGAAGCTTCAGGGTTGTGCATTCCCTCCCAGTTGTGGTTCACTGCACTGGGAGTGGGGCTTATGGCGAGCTTGGGTCTTAGGCTCTGCACTCTGCCTTAATGTCGCTTCTTTCTCATTTGCCCAATGTGAAGGAGTTACTCAGGTAGTTTTCAGGTCTTTCTCAGAGGAAATTATTACATACGTAGCCGTAGACTTGGTTTGTCTGTGGGAGGAGGCAAATTCAGGATCTTTTCTGTGTCACTGTCTTGAACTATCTCCTATAAAAACACTTCTATCTAGTTTTCTTAGAGCTTCCCTTAAAAAATGGTGAACAAATATGAACTAGTGCAGATTTTCAAAGTATGTTCAGTATAGCATATCTGTAAATTTACATTAATTCAATTTAACAACGTATTAAACATTTTCAGTGGGACACTTTGGGAGATAAAAGGACAATCTCTGCCTTCAAGGAGATTAAATCTTTTTTTTTTTTTTAATTTTTTTTTTAATGTTTATTCATTTTTGAGAGAGAGAGAGACAGCATGAGTGGGGTAGGAGCAGAGAGAGAGGGAGACACAGAATCCAAAGCAGCCTCCAGGTTCTGGGCTGTCAGCACAGAGTCTGACCGGGGGCTCGAACCTACCAATGGTGATATCATGACCTGAGCCAAAGTCGGACACTCAACTGACTGAGCTACCCAGGCGCCCCGAGATTAAATCTTATATGGAGATAAAGTATATAAGCAAGAAGAATATGAGTATAAATTCAAATGATGAAGCAGGATTGTTTGGGGAAAATGGGTGAGATTTAGAAATGCTACATGTAAGGTGGAGTGTTGGAACATGGGAGAGGACTATAGTTGAAAGTGTATTCAAAAGCTATGTTAGAGCTAGATTGCCAGGAATCATTTGCTGGGAATGGTTTTTTTATGTAAAGTAACAACTGTAGAAAAAGTACTGTAATTATCTCTTGAAATTACAAGAGTAGTGCATGCCCCTTGAACAAATACTAAATTAAAATACATAAAATGGGAGTCTCACTTTCCAGTCGAATCTCATTTCCATGGGTAGTGTGTTATCAGTTTGTTATTTATTATTCCAGGCTTTTTTCCCCTATATTTCTGTAATCATCTGTATACTTATGTTTTAAGATTATTGTGTTAGAGAATAATAAATACTTCTGTAGATAGCTTCTTTGCACTCAACAGTATATCATGAACATACTTCTGAGTTAGTGCATATTGACTGCCTTTTTTCTTTAAAAAAAATTTTTTTTTTTAAATTTTATTTTAGAAAATGAGAGAGGAGCGAGTGGGGGAGAGGGGAAAAGAGAGAGACAGAATCCTAAGCAGGGGCCATGCTCAGCATGGAGTCCGATTCAGGACTTGATCCTACTACCCTGGGATCATGACTGAGCTGAAATCAGAAGTCAGACGCTCAACTGACTGAGCCACTCAGCCATCCCTTTTTCTTTTTAGTAGCTTCATATTTTCTAGTGTATAGATGAACCAAAATGTCTTTATCTATTTACTTATCCTTGGGCAGAGAACTTCTAAATGTTGCTATTGCATCTGTGCTGTAATGGATATTCTTGCACATATATTTTAACACTTATACTATTTTTCATAAAATACTGAATGATACAATTTGGTCATTTTACATTTTCGTAGGTATTGTCAAGTCCTTCTCCAAATAGTTGTACAGTTTACACAGTCTCTGAGACTTGCCCATTTACTATATTTTCTTATCAGTACTGGAAAATATAGAGCCATTAAATTCCTGCCATTCTAACAAGAGAAAAACACTATTTTCATTTTTGTATTAATTTGTATTTCTATAATTATAAGTTTGAGCATCTTTTCATAATTCATTTAACCGTTTATATTTCTTTTTGTGGCAATTGTCTTTTTGCAGTCTCTGCTCATATATTTATGAGTTTACTTTTTTATTTTGCTTTATGCATATGAATAATACACATGAATATTAATGGTTTGTGGTATGTATTCTCTACCAATGATAGGCTTTCTGTTTGTTTATGGTATCTTCCTTCATATAAATGTTTAAAATCTTTCATATAGTTAAATATGTAAGTAGTTTATTTATGAGTTCTTGATTTTCTACTGCTTTCATCTCAAGTTTTTTTAAATATTTTTAAATTTTAAAGTTTTGGGTTTTTTTGTTTTTTGCATTTAAAGATGTAATATTCAATTTGAAATTTGTTTTTGTGAGAATATGGTATTGAGATCTCACTGCATAATTGTTCCAACATGATTTATCATTGAGAAATCATCCTTTATTTTGTGTTTCTGTTTATTGGGGCAAATTCTACAATACCTTATGATTGATTTTTTTTTTTTCAGGAAATATTTAGATTTTTAATACTGATCTTATATTTGGTTATCCTAGAGAATTTAAAATAATCTGTGATAATTTTTATTTGTTGTGTTTGATTTTCTTCAATACCACATTGCTCACAAATGATGACAAATTCTCCTCCTGTGTTCCAAATTTTATTTATTTTTTTACATAATTTTCTTATTGGCTAAGACTTCCAGTACCATGGTGAATAGTTCAGATTAACAACTAAACATTCTTGTCCAGTACTTCAAGGATAATATTTCACTGGGGAAAGGAAAAAAATAAACACAACTTAGCAAAATCCTGGGAATTTATAATTGTGATTAGATAGATCAAATGGTATATATGGGCTTATTGAAAAAGAAGTGGGGCATCTGGGTGGCTCAGTTGGCTAAGCCTGACTTCAGTTCAGGTTATGATCTCATGGTTCGTGGGTTTGAGCCCCGCATGGGGCTCTGTGCTGATAGCTCAGAGCCTGGAACCTGCTTCGGATTTTGTGTCTCCCTCTCTCCTCGCCCCTCTCCCGCTCACTCTCTGTCTCTCTTTCTCAAAAACATAAAAAAAACATTAAAAAAAAGAAAAAGAAGTATCTTCTGACAATCTGCCTTATTTAACCATTTCAGTTTTGGTTTTTACTGATGGTTATCACATCTCTAGATAATG
Organism: Lynx rufus; assembly: GCF_022079265.1. NCBI lineage: Eukaryota > Metazoa > Chordata > Mammalia > Carnivora > Felidae > Lynx > Lynx rufus. The sequence continues at coordinate 53,015,266 of NW_025814845.1, forward strand.
GTATGTAGCTCTTTGAAGATTTATAAAGTTTAGGGGTGCCTGGGTGGCTAAGTCGGTTAAATGTCTGGCTCTTGGTTTCAGCTCAAGTCATGACCTCTTGGTTCATGGGTTCAGGCCCTAAGTCCAGCTCTGGATGCGCTGACAGTGCGGAGCCTGCTTGGGATTCGCTCTCTCTGCCCCTCCCTTGCTTGCTCACTGGGGCACTCTTTCAAAATAAACAAACTTAAAAAGAAAAACAAAAAGACTTCTAAAGTTTAGATAATGTATGTGTGTTGAATAAATTTACCTAACCCTTGTAAAACTTTTTACTTCCTTTCAAATCCTTCCAGTTTTTTAGTCTCAGTTTCTCCACTGAGAAACTGCAACCACTGTTTTGTTTTGTTTTGTTTTGTTTTTGTTTTTTTTTTTAAGAGACAGCGTCACTTGTCTCTTCATTTTTAAGATCAGGACATTGGTTCTTCTATCCTTCCACCTACCTCTCTACCTCCATTAACCTCCTGCCTTTACCTAACTACTATAAAATACGCTGCTGCTTTTACATTTTCAAGGTTAGTGACATTTGTATTGCTTTGTAAGCATAAAGTTTCTGTCTTTATAGTTGGATTCTTAACAGTCAATAAATACAGTTTTCTTTGCTTTCTTTATTGCCACTATTACTCCAAAGCCAAATAATACCGTTTACTTCTTTACATGTTCCATGTTGTGACACCCATGCTACTGAATGGTTAATATTCCTAGGGTAAATTTTAATTGGATTTCTTTTCTTTCCCCACCCGCATCTTTCTCCCTTCTTCCTTTTTCCTCTTTCTTCACCTCTTTTCTTCCTACTCCTCCTCAGCACCCCCACCCCATAATTTTCTTCATCATGTCCTCACTTTTTTCCAGTTTCTCAGTCGTCTTTTTCACTCTTTTTTAACTAAGTCTTCTGCGAGCCATGTGTCATCCTTTTCCAACTTGATGGTGCCTACACTTGGCACAGCGGTTCCCCTGTGAGTCCGCTCTTCGGTGGTTCCAGTTTCTTTTTTGTTCCTTGGTTTAGAGTTTTGTTTTATTGAAGTAAATTCACATAACTGCCTGAGAAAGTATATTAGTCATTAGTGCTGTATAGCATGTATTTTTCTCCCCTGCACATACCACCCAACTTCTAGGCACACTGTAGGTTTGTATAGTTCTGCTGCCTAAAAGTTAACTTGCTTTCAAGTTTAACTTTTCAGTGAAAAGCCTCTTTTCCTGTCTGAGAGTCACTAGAAGTGTTCCAGATAGTTGCAGTTCTGTCAGTCTGGTTTCTAGAATGAGGGTTATTTGACACAGAACTCTCAATATAACTGCAGTGGACATACAACATGAGAGAGAAATACACCTTTGTTGTTTTAAGCCTGGAAGAGTTTTGAATGATTATTGCAGCATAACCTAGTATATCCTGACGGACGTCGGAAAGATATGAGTGTAACTCCTAAAATATTTCAAATTATATTATTTTCTGAATACTTGATAGTTAATTTGGAGAGATGTAAAATTCTGTATTAAAAATCCATTTCCTTCTGGAATATAAAGACATTGTTATGTTGTCCTCTTGCATTTCTTGTTGCTGATGATATGCTGATGGCAGTGCAATTCCTATTCCTTTGCTGGTCATCAAAATTTTCCTCCTCTCAAATCTTTTAGGATCTTCCATTTATCCTCGTTTAAAATGTGATAGTAATGAATATTTTATGCATCCAGCTTGGCTCTCCATTGGCTGTTTCTTTTTGAAGATTACATGCATGTCTGTGTTCTGGGAAACTTCATTGCATTGGTTTGCTAATAATTTGCTGCTTTTTATTTTCTCAGTTCTTTTTTTCTTCATTTGATCTTAGTTGGACCTCTACTTTATTAATAACTCACTTTATCTCATTTCTCACATTTTCTGTCATCTTGGTTTTTTGTTTATATATTCTAAGAGATTTCCTTATATTATGTTCCAACATACCTTTTGTTTTCACCTATTTCAATTTCAGCCAGTGTGTTTTTTTCTCTTATAAGAATGTGTCTCTTAGCTTAGTTACCCCAGAAAGCTGCAGTTAAGAAAAGGACTTGCATGTTAGTGTTTTGTTTCTAGAACTGATTCCATGAAATAGGAGTGTAGGACAAGGAAAGTGACATAAAGAAGGAGGGAAAGCCAGTACCAGGGTATGTTACCAGCCTGGTCAGTACTGTGGAGAGTTGGTTTCTATCCTCCTGGGACCATTTCAGGTGGTATGTAGAATGCTTCTTAGATTAGTTAGGCCACCTAAAAAATAGTAGAGGAAGGAGAGAATGTATTATTGGCTCTTGTCCCCCATTTGTCAAGGTTGGTGTAAGGTGCTAGTAACTCTCTGCCGTATTTGGATGCATGTGGTCAACATAGCTGCTCATAGACATCCCACAATCGCATCAGAGAAACTCCGGGGCAGAAAGCAAGATTGTTCAGGACCGCTGGCTAGTGTCTGGTTATCTCTTTAAGGAAGTTGGTTTGACTATGGCAGTGGCTGAAGGATGGTTGGGGAGTAGAAAGCAGTGGAGAGGTGAGGTAGGGCAAAATGAGTGATAACTATAGTCCACATTTTGCAATGCTCATATCCCTTGGTGCCCTCTATTGAGTGCAGTTAGTTACAGTGTTTTCAATATGGTGGCCAAGTTCATTCCCCTTTACCAAAGGGAATTAGTGGGAACAGGCTTTGGTCCTAGCTACTGCAGCTGGCCCTGAAGGAATAATAAAGTATCTATCATCCTCCTCCCCTTTTACAAATTTCTTGTTTCCTTCTCTCTGGGCCTGCAGTTTGGCTGTTCTGAACTATTAGTCTGATGGGATGACATGAGCCTTCATCCCCAAGTTACCTTAGCATTCTTCGATCATGGTTGCTGCAGGTAAACTTGTAAGAGTTATCATTAGGCAATGATTTATACCACTCTGAATTTTAGGCACTCCTCTACATCTCCTGGGTCTTGGAAAAATCTGTTTTTCCTACCATGTAACTGTGATCCTGATCAGGGTAATTGTCAAAGTTAGTTGTTCCCACTAATAATAACTATTTTCTTTGCCCATTGTCCCCACTGATACGAGGAGTCCAAAATGAGCAAGTCATAGCTTTAGTTGAGTGGAAACCTTACTGTGTCCCCTGATAGAAATTTCTCTACCAACCTACCCCCAGAAGCAGAACCCAGAAGAATCTGGGAGATTCAGGATTTTCAGGCTTTTTCCCCTCACCCCAAGTCTCCCAGGGTTTCATTCTTTTTCTGTCTAGGCCCTGACTCTCGCACAGGAGGCCTGTTGAAGTTGTGAGTTGAGTCTCCTTTGTAGCTCTGCTACCTTTGCAATTCTAAACCTGCTTTTCTGCTGCTTCAGAAGAGTCTAAACACTGCCAATGAGAACTTCTGACTTTGACAGCATGTTTTGATTTGATGTTTATTTAAACTGATGCTGTCATTTTTTTTACAAGGCATAGAAAACTGTAAACAAAAGCCATTTTCACTCTGTATAGTATTTAATTACCATTGTGTCCATACTGTCCATAAATCAGTACTTTACCATCTCCCAATTCTTTACTCCCCTGTGTGAATCATAAGTTGTTGATTTCATTGAATTCTAGAAGTTATCACTCATGTTATAGTTATTGCTCATGTCATCAGCAATGAGATTGTTATTGCCAGTTACAAGTTAATTGTCCAATTCCCAAGTCTTATTTTCTGCTCTTATTTCCAGTTCTGTTACAGACTGTCTCAGTCTGTGTTCTCCTCGAAAACAGCCTGAAATGAGGATCAGAATGTAGTAGTTTATTTTGAGAAATCCAAGGGTTACAGGAGTAGGGAACAGGGAAAGGTAAACCAGGAAAGTCCAGAGAAAGGAGGAAAGTACAATACCAAGCTGATCATCACTGTGAACAATTGGGACTTAATCCAGCCGGGACCCGACTACCTGAAGTATAGGTGAGCACTCCTACTGAACATACTGCAATTATATACATGTGAGTGCTAGGTGAGGTTCTTCAGCAGTATGCAGTGGTGCCAAAGAAGTCATAGTGCAGAAGCTGAGAGATCTATGCTGTTAGGTTACAACTGTGCAGAAGCTCCTTGCCACAGCAAAAACTGGAGGAGAAAAATGGGCTGAAGAGATAGATATGAGGTGGGGCATAAGAGGTGTGAAATATGAGTCCTCCCTTTTTTCTGTTCTGTTTTACAGTATATTATTTATATGGATGAAATATTTTGGATATCTATATTTGCTAAAACAGTTAACCTTTCATTTTTTAAAGTTATCCTTTTTCACTGTGTCCTGAGGGTGTGTGTGTGTGTGTGTGCTCATGCGTGCACATGCATTTTGACTCACAGGGATCTCTTTGCACCAGTGAAGGACTTGTTAACTGGCTAGTTTTTTTTTTTAATTTGAGATTTTTATTTTTGATTGATGTTGACTTTTATGCTAAGTATGTGTATATTACTAGACATTACTAAGTACTATAAATGTCAAAATGAAAAAGGCTTTAGTTGGATGTGGTACATTGATTCTGGTTACTGTATTTCATCTTGGACTGTTTATTTCATTTCCTTTAGAAAAGGACTCTTAATTTTTTTGTGGTCAGTGCGGGGAGGGGGGTAGAAGTGTATGGACCACAAGTGTAAGTGTCTAGAAGCTGATATGTATATACATTTTTTCCTGTACCAGTATCTAGTCCTGGATCATATGTTGCATTTAGTTATCATACCTCCTTAGTCTCTTTTAATCTGAGATAATCCTTTGGGGTGTTTGTTGTTGTTGTTTCGTTTTGTTTTTGTCTTTCTTAATTTTAACACTATTGATGAATTATTGGCCCGTTATTTTATAGAATGACTTCCAGCTTAGGTTTGTTGGATGTTTCTTTATGATTAAATTCCAGTTGTGCGTTTTTGGCAAGAATATGACAGAAGTGATATGCTCTTTTCATTATGATTTTCATGACTCATATGATGTTAGTGTATCTCATTAATGGTAAAATTAACTCTGATCACTTGATTAAGATGATGTTTGCAGGTTTCTGCACTATAAAGTTACATTTTTTCCTTTTGAAATTAAGTATTTTGTGAGGAGATACCTTGAAACTGTGTAAATACCCTGTTTGTCATCATACTTTTGCCCTCTATTTTTAGTATCCATTAATTATTAATTGGAATTAGAACATAAGGAAGAGCTTCCCCTTTCCTTTATTTATTTATTTCTGTGTCTGTCAGTATAGATTTATGGATATTTGATTTATCCTATGGAGTTTAATCCAAAACTATCATTATTAATTTTTTACGCTCAAATTATTCCAGATTTGATTCATTGGAGCCCTCTCCAGTTGCTCACTACCCTTTTGATGTGTTCCCATCATTTAATGTACTTCAAGATGATTCATGCTCATCTTGTAGTTTTTCTTGCCTTGAACTAAAATCAGTCATTTGTCCAGGAAGTCGTGGTTCCTCTTTTTGAGGAGTAATATACAGAAATTAAGATCTGGGTTGTAGGTGTGCTCATTGTTGCTGGGATGTTACTGTTTCTAGGCCCTTCTTAGAGTTGAGAAAAATATGTGTACAGTATAACTTTTATTGGCAGTTCAAGAGAATAGAAACATTTTGATCATTCTAATAAAAAGGCAGGAAAAAGAGAATGCAGTGGGAAAAAACATGGTAATTAAATGTTAAATTGTTACAGATAAGTGCAAACTAGTATTTTAATGTAGTTGCTTTCATTTTCATTTAATGTATTACTTTTACATTAATTTAAGTATGAATCAAGTAAACTCATCTATTAAGAAAGATTGTTTAATCCACCTTTTATTTTTGTTTAAAATGAAAATAACTAATACAGAATGACCTTGAATTGTTTTATATATGTGTCTGTATTTAGCCAGTACTAAGTGAAAATTAATGTAATGCTGTTAATATCAAAGTAGAATAAAAGATGCACAGTATTAAATGTAATAAAGAAAAACATTTCTGTGGATAGAAGTAATTCACTAAGAATTAACAAATAAGAAAAATTGTAAGATTTCAGTATACCTCGGAAACCAGTAAATCAAGCAAACAATAAATTAGTATGAAAATTGTTTTTGTAACAAAAGTTGAAAGTTGATTTTTTTTAAAAAAGTTCATTTTTTTTATTTTGAGAGAGAGAGGGGGTGGGGCAGGGGCAGGGAGTGAGGGAGAGAAAGAATCCCAAGCAGGCTCCATGTTGTTAGTGCAGAGCCCAACGTGGGGCATGATCTTTCGACTGCTAGATCAAGACCTAAGCTGATGCATAGAGTCAGATGTTCAACCTACTGAACCACCCAGGTGCACCGGAAGTTGAGTATTTTGGCAAAACAAGTAACAAGATTCATCAGTTGAATTCGGTAGCTCAAAGGAAGTATGTACATTCTTTTCAAGTGCAGATGAAAAATTTTGTAAAATTGAACTTAGACATGGTCACAGATAAAACCTCAACAAATTCTAATGTATCTATGTAAAACAACTCTTGACTATAGTGCAAGAAAATTTTAAAAAATCATTAATTAAAAGGAATATCCTTCCCCCAAACATGTACATTAAGAGTTCTATTCAGTGTAGTGGACTGAGTTGATTTTAATGGACTCCATGCTTTTCCACTTCTTCAATCGCATGCATATACATCCTGAAGAAAAGACAACATAGAACAACATACACAGCCAAGTCTGAAACCACGAAAGGATATCCACCAATTGTTAGGTTTAATAAAAGGAAATTCCATGAATAGATGCTTGTAGGAAGTATAAAAAAGTGGTTTTGGGGGAGAATAAAAAAAACTTTTGGGGCGCCTGGGTGGCTCAGTCGGTTAAGCGTCCGACTTCGGCTCAGGTCAAGATCTCACAGTTCGTGAGTTCGAGCCCCGTGTCAGGCTCTGTGCTAACAGCTCAGAGCCTGGAGTCTGCTTCACATTCTGTGTCTCTCTCTCTGCCCCTTCCCTGCTCATGCGGTGTCTCTCTCTGTCTCAAAAATAAATAAACATTAAAAAATTAAAAAAAAAGTTTTTAAAAAGGTAAGTGCCTTAACCATAGGCATCAAAATTTACACTATCTGTAGAGTGCAGTGACTTCAGGCCAAAAAAGTTAAATTATAATGAAATTGATGATCACGTTAAACTGCAGCAAAGGAGGTCAAAAAAAAACATTCTGAATGGATGCTTTCACAATCCAGGACATGTGCAGTGTTTGCAGAGATCAGTACCTATTGAAGATTAATTCATGAAAACCACATGAGATAACAACTATACAAAATAGGATGATTTGCACCTAAAGATTGTAGACAGAGAAAAAAAGTGTTTAGACATGAAAGGGTAAGTTAATATAAGAATGGAATGAGTTGAGAAAGATATATAAAATAACCATTCCAAAATTCTAGAAATCAGAAATTCATTTATTATATGAAATTTAATATTATATGAAGTGAAACTGAACTGAATGGATGAATAGAAGAGCGAACAAGATCAGCTGTAGATGGAATTGGTGAATTTTCTGTTTTCCTGACTGAACCTTGACTGATAGAGCCCCCTAGACCTAAAGGCTCTACGAATTTACAGTAAACTGATTAAAATAGAGGTGTTACATGCTGACCGCCTACATTAGAGCTCTGATGGTTACCTGTTGTACTTCGAAGGCTTTTTTGTTTCTAATTGTTCTCCTGGCATTGATCACCTATCCTATATTTTATTGCAGCATCTGGGATTGATTTCAATGTCTTTGCCTCAATTAAAAAGTTTTTTTAAATAATTTTTTTAATGTTTTATTTATTGTTGAGAGACAGAGAGCACAAGTAGGGCAAGGGCAGAGCAAGACAGAGACAGAGGATCTGAAGTGGGCTCTGCACTGACAGCAGCGAGCCTGATGTGGGGCTCGAACTCAGCCATGAGATCATGACCTGAGCCAAAGTCGGACACTCAGTAGACCGAGCCACCCTCATTTTTTTTTTTTTTTTTTTAAGAAAGAGAGAGAGAGATTGAGTGCACAAGTGGGGGAGAGAGAGAGAGAAAGAATGAGAATCTTAAGCAGGCTCCACACTCAGTGCGTGGAGCTCCCTGATGTGGTGCTTGATCACACAACCCTGGGATTGTGACCTGACCCAAAACAGAGTCAGACAGTAAATTAACTGAGCGACCCAGGTGTCCCTTTGCCCCAGTTTTTATTTCATTCCATTCTGAGTCTCAAAACCTGCATGTCCTCATTATGATTGATGAGTCATAGCTCCAAAGTTCATCTCTGACTTAGTATTTCTAATTAATTGTTGCTAGTTTATATGATCTTATTTTTGATTGTATAATCAATCTTTGTTTTTTTGCCACTCTGGGCCCTGTCATCCATGACCCCAGAATTCTATATTTTTTAGATAATAAGTTTACCCTTTGCAACTTGTCTTCACCAAAGAAGAGTCAGTAGAAAAAACACCACAGTAGACAATGTGTGCAGTACGTGCAAACAACAACAAACCTGAAGAGACAAAAAACATACAAAAAGATGGCCAATTAAACCCAATAAACTGCATTTCCATATGTTTTGCATTGGTAAAATAAATATCCACCATAGGAGAGGCACCAAATAACTGGTGACTCTAGAGCTGGTCTGATGGCTCTTTCAACAGATTGGTGATGGGTGCAGAGATGGTTTACACATGGCCTAACAGAATGACTCCCTCTAACTATGACTGGGCTACTACTACTGATACAAAGAATCTAGCCTGCTCGTATGTCTACTTGGATTATACTTCTGGAGATCAATGGGGCTGAAGATTCGGTGGGCCTCCTTCATGCTTATCTTTGTCAGGGCTTCATATAACCCCCATTTCACATACTTCACTTTAAAATTATTCATCTGAGTTGTATCATGGTGCAGTACCCAAAGGTACAGAATCTTTGGGATGCTAAAAAATGAGAAATTTGAAATATCTGCCGTGCCAGTTTTCAGTTTATTGTGTCTCAGCTTCAGATTCAGCTTTGTGATCTTGAATCTGGACCCTGTAAACATTTCTTCTTTGCTAACTGGATAAATGTCAAGCTTCACCAGTAGAGGTTCCTGGAGTGACTTTTATTATTATCTGGTAATTTTTGTGAATATTATTGGATTTTAAGAACATATATTTTTAAAAATGTACTTAAAAATTCTAAAGATACTTTTAAAAATATAAGAAATCTTAATATTTGTATTACTTATTTGTATTACTTATCCTTTAATAGATACTGCATTCTATATGGAAATTAAAACTCCTACACAGTTCCTGATGTAGATGGACCCATCTTCCCTGTGTTATTTTCAAGATTAACTTCATAATCACTTGATTTTTGTCATTGACCTCTATGTTGCTTACAAAATTCTGACTGTAAGCTGTATATTTGAAATAAACTATTAACACAGAGATTATAAAGATGAAAAAAGTTACATCAATCCTGTCATTCTGTGTAACCGCTTGGAGTTTTTGTGTTTAAAGTTTTTTGGACAATTTAGACATTTGAAAGCTGTTAGGATTGATCTTGAAGAAACAACCACATGGATAGTATTGTAGTTTTTGCAATGTATAATGGGATTTTTGTGACTCTGTTCAATGTGTCTATGTTTACGTCTTTTCCTAACTCTATGTATATATATTGCTTTATGTGAAACTGCAAAATTAAAGTGAATAAGAGGATTCTTTGATCATGTATGGTTGGACATAGGTTTATGTATCTGATTATATGGTCTAAGAATTGCAAAGATCAATTTTTTTTTAGAATAAAACTATTACATTTTAATATAGTCAAAACACATGTTTAAAAATTACACAATTAAAAACATTTTTAATTTCTGAATGCAGTTATAACAATGACATAAAATTATTTTATTATTAAAGTGATTTTTGGTAATAACATTATACACTGATGAATATGATTGTTAAAACTTTACCTTGTATACCAAATATACTACCTAACCCATTTTCTGTTATTTTTGGTGTGGTTTACAGGTATTATTTTCAGCATAGATTTTACTTAAATTCCATGTTTTTAAGCCACTGTAGTCAACTTATAAAAATTACTTATCAAGCTAAAATACAGTGGAATAAAATTACACTTAAAGTAATTTAATTCCCTTAACACAAATTATTAATATGTATGCAAATATAAAGAATAGGTGCTTAACTCAAGGACAGTGTAAATAAAAGCAATTTTGCTTGTGCTTTAGGTTTGCTTTATATTCAAGTCCTGTGGGAACACTGCCAGAAATGCTGTTTCCCACAAGGGTTACAACACTTAGGAGAAAATAATTACAGTTAATTTAGATTTTGACTGTTAGCACTTTTATTTTTATTTGAACAAAACTGTTGGTAAAGCCTTGTATTTAACCATTATTCTAGATTTATAAAACTGGATCTTTTAGAAATTATGTTATGTTAAAGGCATCGAAATTGGTCTATAAAATACTAGCTTATCTTCTTACCAGAGAAGGCTCCGAGGAAGCCTGGTATTATTAAATGCCTTTCTGGTATTTAATTTCTAAGTGATTAAAGCTTTGAAAATTGTTGTTGTTGCAGAGCAGAAAACATTAAAATATTTTCAGGTTCACTGATGCTTTTATCCACATTTACATCCAGCACTTAGATACATTATGGTATGCACAGTTATCACAGGGACAGTTTGCATTATTTATGTGGCTTTTAGTTTATAATGAGGCTAATTATGCACAAATGCATAATGTATACAGGAATGTAGGTGCATTTGCAACAATGCTGACTATACCTCATTTCCACCTGAAAGACAATGACAAGTGTTATGAAGTAAAAAGAAAAATCTAAGAGAAAGTACTTCTACTTGAAACAGAAAACACTTAAGATACGGTGTTCTATACATAATCTGCATTTTTAATGAGATAGTTCGTATTCATGTAGTTTCTCAACAATCTGTAAGCAAATTCTAACATCCAGTATGTTTTAAAGCACCTGTCATTTCCATATAAGCAAAAAGGCCTGAGAAAAAAATGTTGGGTATTATACCATGAATGAGGCAATATAGAGGGGGCCTTGAAATTATGTCTACCAGAGTGGGGGGAAATCTTTTCACACACTATTTCTCAATTATAGTAGTTACTTTGCAACAAAAAACCGTATTTTTATATTTTTTAATTTTATTAAAAAAAAATTTTTTTTTTAACGTTTATTAATTTTTGAGACAGAGACAGAGCATGAACGGGGGAGGGTCAGAGAGATAGAGGGAGACACAGAATCCGAAACAGGCTCCAGGCTCTGAGCTGTCAGCACAGAGCCCGAAGCGGGGCTCCAACTCCCGGACCGCGAGATCGTGCCCTGAGCCGAAGTCGGACGCTTAACCGACTGAGCCACCCAGGCGCCCCTAGTTTTATTTTTTAAAATTTACATCCAAATTAGGATATAGTGCAACAGTGATTTCAGAGTAGATTCCTTAGTACCCCTTACCCATTTAGCCCATCCCCCCTCCCGCAACCCCTCCAGTAACCAACCCTCTGTTCTCCGTATTTATGAGTCTTTTCGGTTTTGTCCCCCTCCCTGTTTTTATATTATTTTTCCCCTCCCTTATGTTCATCTGTTTTGTTTCTTAAAGTCCTCATATGAGTGAAGTCATATGATTTTTGTCTTTCTCTGACTAATTTCACTTAGCGTAATACCCTCCAGTTCCATCCGTGCAGTTGCAAATGGCAAGATTTCTTTCATTTTGAGCCGAGTAATACTCCATTGTATGTGTATATATATATGTATATATGTGTGTATATATATGTATATATGTGTATATATATGTATGCATGTGTGTATATGTATGTATATATTGTGTATATATGTATGTGTATATATGTGTGTATATATGTGTATATATATGCATATATGTATATATGTGTGTGTGTGTGTGTGTGTATATATATATATATATATATATGTATATATATATATATATACCAACTCTTCTTTATCCATTCATCCATCGATGGACATTTGGGCTCTTTGCATACTTTGGCTATTGTTGATAGTGCTGCTGTGAACATTGGGGTGCATATGCCCCTTCGAAACAGCAACCCTGTATCCCTTGGATAAATAACTAGTAGTGCAATTGCTGGGTCATAGGATAGTTCTATAATTTTTTGAGAAACCTCCATACTGTTTTCCAGAGTGGCTATGCCACTTTGCATTCCCACCAGCAGTGCAAAAGAGATCGTTCCTCTTTCTCAGCATCCTCACCAACATCTGTTGTTGCTTGAGATGTTAATGTTAGCCATTCTGGCAGGTATGAGGTGGTATCTCATCGTGATTTTGATTTGTATTTCACTGATGAGTGATGTTGAGCATTTTTTCATGTGTCAGTTGGCCATCTGGATGTCTTCTTTGGAGAAGTGTTATTCATGTCTTTTGCCCATTTCTTCACTGGATTATTTGTTTTTTGGGTGTTGAGGTTGGTAAGTTCTTTATAGATTTTGGATACTAACCCTTTATCTGATATGTCATTTGCAAATATCTTCTCCCATTCTGTCAGTTGCCTTTTAGTTTTGCTGATTGTTTCCTTCACTGTGCAGAAGCTTTTTATTTTGATGAGGTCCCAGTAGTTCATTTTTGCTTGTTTCCCTTGCCTCCGGAGACGTGTTGAGGAAGAAGTTGCTGTGGCCAAGGTCAAAAAGGTTTTTGCCTGCTTTCTCCTGGAGGATTTTGATGGCTTCCTGTCTTACATTGAGGTCTTTCACCCATTTTGAGTTTATTTTTGTGTATGGTATAAGAAAGTGGTCCAGGTTCATTCTTCTGCATGTTGCTGTCCAGTTTTCCCAGCACCACTTGCTGAAGAGACTGTCTTTATTCCACTGGATATTCTTTCCTGCTTTGTCAAAGATTAGTTGCCCATACATTTTTGGGTCCATTTCTGGGTTCTCTATTCTGTTTCGTTGGTCTGAGTGTCTGTTTTTGTGCCAGTACCCATACTCTCTTGATGATTACAGCTTTGTAGTATAGCTTGAAGCCTGGGATTGTGATGCCTCCTGCTTTGGTTTTCTTTTTCAAGATTGCTTGGGCTATTCGGGGTCTTTTCTGGTTCCATACAAATTTTAGGATTATTTGTTCTAGCTCTGTGAAGAATTCTGGTGTTACTTTCATAGGGATTGCGTTGAATATGTAGATTGCTTTGGGTAGTATCGACATTTAACAGTATTTGTTCTTTCTATCTAGGAGCATGGAATCTTTTTCCTTTTTTGTGTTTTCAATTTCTTTCATAAGCTTTCTATAGTTTTCAGTATATAGATTTTTCACCCCTTTGGTTAGATTTATTCCTAGGTATTTTATGGGTTTTGGTGCAACTGTAAATGGGATCAATTCCTTGATTTCTCTTTCTGTTGCTTCATTGTTCGTGAATAGGAATGCAACTGATTTCTGTGCATTGATTTTATATCCTGCAAAGTTGCTGAATTCATGAATCAATTCTAGCAGTTTTTTGGTGGCATCTTTTGGGTTTTCCATATAGAGTATCATATCATCTGCAAAGAGTGAAAGGTTGACCTCCTCCTGGCCGATTTGGATGCCTTTTATTTCTTTGTGTTGTCTGATTGCAGAAGCTAAGACTTCCAATACCATGTTGAATAACAGTGGCGAGAGTGGACATCCCTGTCTTGTTCCTGACCTTAGGGGGAAGCTCTCAGTTTTTCCCCATTGAGGATGATATTAGTGTTGGGTCGTTCATATATGGCTTTTATGATCTCAAGGTATGATCCTTCTGTCCCTACTTTATTGAGGGTTTTTATCAAGAAAAGATGCTGTATTTTGCCAAATGCTTTCTCTGCATCTATTGAGAGGGTCATATGGTTCTCGTCCTTTCTTTTATTGATGTGATGAATCACGTTAATTGTTTTTGTGGATATTGAACCAGCCCTGCATCCCAGGTGTAAATCCCACTTGGTCGTGGTGAATAATTTTTTTAATGTATTGTTGGATCCAGTTGGCTAATATCTTGTTGATGATTTTTGCATCCATGTTCATCAGGAAAATTGATCTCTAGTTCTTTTTAGTGGGGGTTTCTGCCTCCTTTTGGAATCAAGGAAATGCTGGTCTTATAGCAAGAGTTTGGAATTTTTCCTTCCATTTCTATTATTTAGAACAGCTTCAAGAGAATAGGTGTTAACTCTTCCTTAAATGTTTGGTAGAATTCCCCTGGAAAGCCATCTGGCCCTGGACTCTTGTTTTTTGGCAGATTTTTGATTACTAATTCAACTTCCTTATTGGTTATGGGTCTGTTCAAATTTTCTATTTGTTCCTGTTTCAGTTTTGGTAGTGTGTCTGTTTCTAGGAATTTTTCCATTTCTTCCAGATTGCCCATTGTATTGACATATAATTGCTCATAATATTCTCTTATTATTGTTTGTATTTCTGCTGTGTTGGTTGTGATCTCTCCTCTTTCATTCTTGATTTTATTTATTTGGGTCCTTTCCTTTTTCTTTTTGGTCAAACTGGCTAGTGGTTTATCAATTTTGTTAATTCTTTCAAAGAACCAGCTTCTCGTTTCATTGATCGGTTCTGCTATTTTTTTGGTTTTGATAGCATTAATTTCTGCTGTAATCTTTATTATTTCATGTGTTCTGCTGGTTTTGGGTTTTATTTGTTGTTCTTTTTGCAGCTCCTTAAGCGTAAGGTTAGGTTGTGTATCTGAGATCTTTCTTCCTTCTTTAGGAAGGCTTGGATTGCTATATACTTTTCTCTTATGACCGCCTGTACTGCGTCCCAGAGGTTTTGGATTGTGGTGTTCTCATTTTCATTGGCTTCCATATACTTTTTAATTTCCTCTTTAATTTCTTGGTTGGCCCATTCATTCTTTAGAAGGATGTTCTTTAGTCTCCAAGTGTTTGTTACCTTTCCAAATTTTCTTGTTGTTGATTTCAAGTTTCAGGGTGTTGTGGTCTGAAAATATGCATGGTATGATCTCGATCTTTTTGTGCTTGCTGAGGGCTGATTTGTGTCCCAGTACATGGTCTATTCTGGAGAACGTTCCAAGTGCACTGGAGAAGAATGTATATTCTGCTTTAGGATGAAATATTCTGAATATATCTGTTAAGTCCATCTGGTCCAGTGTGTCATTCAAAGTCATTGTTTCCTTGTTGACTTTTTGATTAGATGATCTGTCCATTGCTGTGAGTGGGGTGTTGAAGTCTCCTACTATTATGGTAGTACTACTGATGAGTTTCTTTATGTTTGTGATTAATTGATGTATATCTTTGGGTGCTCTCACATTTGGTGCATAAATGTTTACAGTTGTTAGGTCTTCTTAGTTATAGAGCCCTTGATTATGATATATTGCCCTTCTGCATCTCTTGATACCGTCTTTATTTTAAAGTCTAGATTGTCTGATAGAAGTATGGCTAACTTCAGCTTTCTTTTGTTGACCATTAGCATGATAGATGGTTCTCCATCCCCTTATTTTCAATGTGAAGGTGTCTTTAGGTCTAAAGTGGGTCTGTTGTAAACAGCATATAGATGGATCTTGTTTTCTTACCGTTTTATTACCCTATGTCTTTTGATTGAGCATTTAGTTCATTGATGTTTAGAGTGAGTACTGAAAGATATGAATTTATTGCCATTATGATGCTTGTAGAGTTGGAGTTTCTGGTGGTGTTCTCTGGTCCTTTCTAATCTTTGTTGCTTTTGGTATTTATGTATGTATGTATATATGTATGTATTTTCTATATATTTTCTTCTTTTCTCCCTTCAGAGAGTCTCCCTTAAAATTTCTTGCAGGGCTGGTTTAGTGGTCACAAACTCCTTTAATTTTTGTTTGGGAAACTTTTTATCTCTCCTATTTTGAATGACAGCCTTGCTGGATAAAGAATTCTTGAGTACATATTTTTCTGATTCAGCACAATGAATATATCCTGCCACTCCTTTCTGGCCTGCCAAGTTTCTGTGGATAGGTCTGCTGTAAATCTGATTTGTCTTCCCTTGTTGTTTAGGGACTTTTTTTTCCCTTGCTGCTTTCATGATTCTCTCCTTGCCTGAGTATTTTGTTTAATTGACTATAATATGCCTTGTTGATGGTTGGTTTTTGTTGAATCTCATGGGGGTCCTCTGTGTTTCCTGGATTTTGATATCTGTGTCTTTCCCCAGGTTAGGAAAGTTTTCCACTATGATTTGCTCACATAACCCTTCTACCCCTATTTCTCCTCTTCCTCCTTTGGGACCCTGATGATTCTGATGTTGTTCCTTTTTAATGAGTCACTGATTTCTCTAATTCTTAAATCGTGCTCTTTTGTCTTAATCGCCCTCTTTTTTTCTGCTTCATTATTCTCTATAAGTTTGTCCTGTATTGCTGATTCTCTGTTCTGCCTCATCCATCCTTTCTGCTGCTGCATCCGTCCATGATTGCAGCTCAGTTACAGCCTTTTTAATTTCACTCTGGCTATTTTTTACTTCTTTTATCTCTGTAGAAAGGGATTCTAATCTATTTTCGACTCCAGTTAGTATTCTTATTATTGCGATTCTAAATTCTGGCTCAGACATATTGCTTGTATCTGTGTTGGTTAAATCCCTGGCTGTCGTTTCTTCCTGCTCTTTCTTTTGGGGTGACTTCCTTCGTTTTGTCATTTTGAAGGGAGAAAAGGAATTAATGAGGTAGAAAAATTAAAATGAAAAAATTAAAATTAAAATATATGAAAGTTAAAAAATAAACACACACACACACACAGAAAATCTAATAAATGGTGCTAGATCCTAGGTGTGTTTTGGTCTGGGTGTTGATAGTGATTAGACAGAGAAAAAAAGGGGGGGGAAGGAAATCATTTGAGATTTTGAAAGAGTGAATACACTGAAGTAGACTAAAATGAGATGATGGGAGTAAAATAGAATTTGAAAAAATTTACACAAAAGTGAAGAATATAGTAGAACAAATTAAAGAAAAATATTTTTAATAAAAACTAAAAATGAATTTTTTCTTTCTGTATTCAAGAAAAAGAAAAATGAAAAAGAAATGATTGTTTGAAAATTTGAAAAAGTGAATACACTGTAGTTGACTAAAATAAAATAATGGAAGTAAAATAGAATTTGAAAAAATTTACATAAAAGCAAAAAATATAGTAAAAAAATTAAAGGAAAGTATTTTTAATAGAAATTGAACGTAGAAATGAAGTTTTTCTCTTTCTGCATTCAAGAAAAAGAATAGAAACGAAAAAGAAAATAAAAAGGAAATCGTTTGAAAATTTGAAAAGGTGAATACACTGAAGTAGACTAAAATAAAATGATGGAAGTAAGAGAGTTTGAAAAAATTTACACAAAAGTAAAAAATATAGTAAAGAAATTAAAAATATTAAAAATTGAAAATAAAAATGAATTTTTCTCTTTCTGTATTCAAGAAAAAGAAAAATAGTGTAAAGAGAAAAAAAAAAAGAAAATTGAATAGATGGACCTACAGATTGAAATAGGAGTGAAATTACTTCGTTTTCCCATAGAAGTCAGACTATGTAGTGCTTTATAGTCCATAAACTAAGTAGGTGGTGAGACTTGTGTTCTTGAAGAACGAGGTTGGCCCCGTTGGGCGGGGCTCATTGTAACGGCTCCGTTCTCCACTAGATGGCACTGCTAGTCCACGGGGGTGGATTGTTGTAGTGCTCGTAGGTGTGTATGCGCATGCATGGGAGAGGTGAAAATGACGTCACACAGCTACCCAGTCTCTAGTATCGGATCTATGTTCTCCCTGATCAGCAATCGTGCACTTGTCCTCTGTCTTCAGCTTTCATCTGCTCCCTGCTTTTTCACTCTTCGTGACCAGGCCCCACCCAGGCAGTACCTCTCTCCCAAGTTTTGTATCAAATGCGGCTTTTTACCCTGGTCTCTTACTTCTGAAGGACTGTGGCTTTGACCTGTTCTGCCCCTCTGTGGGAGGGTCTCACTGAGCAATGCCCAAAAGCTGGCTGCACCCAGGAACGCTTGTGGGACCCTGCTGCTGCCCGTGCCTCGAGACTGTGGCCAGGTGCCTGCCTGCCCCATAAAAAGTTTGCAAGATAGTGTAGCAGCAGCTTTTCAGGGATTATGGAAAATCACAACACATATCTGGCACCAGGCTTCACCCTTAACGACCTTGTTCCAGCACCAGCGAATGTGGCTGTTTTCTGGGGTCTGCTGCGACCGGTGGCTTCAGTAGTCTCCACCAAATGTCCTTCCAGCAGTGGAACTGATTTTCCCCGTGTGGCCTGAGAACCTCCCGGACCCCACTCTGTTCCTGGCGATTCACCCTTCTCACCAGAGCACTGCCAGTTATTGAGCTGTGGAGTTGCAGACTTTGTGCTCCCCTTGTTTACAGTCTTAATGGAATTTAAACCCTCTCCTTTCTCCTTTTCCCTTTTTAGTTTAGTCCCTGCGGCTGTTTCTAATTTTCCACTTTCTCTCCAGCTGCTTTTGGGGAGGGGTACTTTTCCCGTATTCCTCCCCCTCCCAAGTCTCCATCCTCTCTCTGCCTGCAAAAGTGGCTCCCTGCCCTCCACCGGCTTCTCTCTCCCCCAAGTTCACCTCTTCGTGCCACATACCTGCTGAATTCCGTGGTTCAGGTTGTGCAGATTGTTGTGTTAATCCTCCAATTAGTTTTTTAGGTGTATAGGATGGTTTAGTGTTGGTCTGGCTGTATTTCATGGACGCGAGACACACAAAAAACTTCCATGCTGTTCTGCCATCTTGGCTCCTCCAATATCTCAATAACTTGTATTTGAGTTCACAGATTCTTCTGCTTCATAGAGTATGCTGTTGATGATCTGTATTCATTTTTTTATTTCATTCATTGTATTCTTCAGACCCAATATTTCTGTTTGTTTGGTCCTCATATAAGCAAAATATCCTCTTTAATTTTTTTCTAACTTTATCTTTGGCTCATTTTTTTTTTATGATTTCTATCTGTATTGAAACTCCCATTGTGTACATATATTGTTTTTCTGATTTCATTGATTTTTCTGTGTTCTCTTAAGCTTACTCTGCTTCCTTAGAACAATCTAATTTGTAATTTTTGCAGGCAGTTCACAGATTTGCATTTCTTTGTGTTCTTTGGTGGTGTCATATTTCCTTGACTTTTCTTGTTCCTTGAAGTCTTGTGTCAGTTTTCACATTAAAGAAGTGATCATTCCCTCCAGGGTTTGCTGACTGGCTCTGGGGGGAAAAAAAACACCTTCATCCGTCAGTCCAACTAGCTTTCTCAGTCCTTTTCTATGGATATGTCTGCTCCTTACTTCTTATTCCCTCTTGAGGGGATGTCTTCAGATTGTATGACTTATCCTAACCCACAAAAACAGACCTAGTATTGAGAGCTTCCCATTCATTTTCCCTAGGGCAGAGCCCTGAAATGTTTAAGTTTGTGTAAACTCTCCCAATCCCACAGATCCAGGCTAGCCTTTTTCACTTGCCCAAAAGCTGTCTACAAAGGCTTAGTCTCACCACAATGGGGTCATGCACCTTGAGCTGTCAAGCTAATAGGAGTGAGGTACATGCAGTGTTGGGGACAACTGTGGGCCTAGCTGGGGAAGGGAGGTGTGAAGATGAGATGTCCCCAAAAGCTGGTAGGCAGGCTTCCTGATGGAGTCCATAATTCTTGCTGATACCACTTCAGAAAACAATTGCTAATAATAAAAAAGCTCAAATATAGCTGATGTGGATGGAGGAATAAAGTAGAATAACATAAGATTAGAATATCAGTCAGGATTCATGGGTCCATTTCAGAGAATACAGATTTTAACATATACGAAAAAGAGAGTTAACATATTTTACCCAAGACTGACATTCTCTGAAATAAACTTTTTGAAAGTCAGGAAAGTTTCTTTGTATAAAGCGGGTTATGAGAGTGTAAAAATGAAAGTAGGGATGTTAGAAAACTATTGCAGTAAATCCAAGTTGGATATGAAAATGGCTAGGTTTAAAGTGATAGTAACAACTGACAGAGAAGAACAGATCAATATATAACTTGGGAGTAGAACTTATAGATACGGTGATCAATTGAATAATTGCTCAATCCTGTTTTTTATTAGTCAGATATTCTTATGATATTGGAAATGATAATGTTATTATGATATATTTCTTACTAATTCCTTGTATAAAATCAATTCTTTTAAGAAAAAATTTTTTTAGTTTTTTGAGAGGGAGAGAAAGAGAGACAGAGCACAAGTAGGGAAGGGGCAGAGAGAGAGGGAGACACAGAATCGAAAGCAGCCTCAGGCTCTGAGCTGTCAGCACAGGGTCCCATGTGGGGCTCGAATCCATGGGCTGTGAAATCATGACCTGAGCCGAGGTCAGACTCAACCGACTGAGCCACCCAGGAGCCCCTAAAATCAATTTTTTAAGCAAAAGGATTATTGATAAAGTTATTGTCCTAAATATCATTGGACCCATTTCTCCATGGGGTGGTGGTTTCCAGGTGTAGGGATCCAAGCAAAAAAAAAGAAAGTAGAATTTTACATTATAAAAAGTTTGTTAGAACAAGAAAGTAAAGAAAATAGAATTGAATGTGCTGGAAGGAAGAATAAGATTATTAAGGTATCTTCTTCATGACTTGCCTTTATTCTGTTTCTTTTCAACATAATATGAATCTGATCTAGAATCAGAACTTGAATTCATATATGAAGTAATAGCAAAAGAAAAAAAATATTTTTTTTCTTAAAGATAGATGTGATTTGGCAGAAAGGGCACTGAATTCAGCATGAGAACATTTGGATTTAAATTTTCTCCCTGCCCTAATGCCTCTGGCACATATACTCTGCTTCTGGAAGTAGGTGATAACCTCTTTCCTCTAGAATTCCTAGCAGAGTTGTCCATAAGAAAAATACTACACAGACCATTCTGTTCTAAGGAACTTAAGATACCAGAGAAAAAGTTACCAAAATACCCAATCTTAATTGAATATGCTTTACATGGTGATGGATTTTAACATCATTTAGAATTTATTCTCAATTTGTGTTTAAGCTTTTTTGTTTTCATATCCTCTAAAAGAAGTTTTAAAACTCTCATTCTATTTTCTTCCTAACTCATTTCATTGTTTGTACTGATTAAAAACATTTTTTTAATGTTTGTTTATTTTTGAGGGGGAGGGAGAGAGAGAACACGCGCTCGCACGAGTGGAAGAGGGGCAGAGAGAGGGAGACACAGAATCTGAAGTGGGCTCCAGGCTCTGAGGGGTCAGCACAGAGCCTGACGCATGGCTCAAATTCACGAATCACTAGATCATGACCTGAGCCAAAGTTGGATGACTAACCGACTGAGCCACCCAGGCGCCCCAACTGTATTGATTTTTTTTTAAAACAAAACAGCTGCATTTGGTAAAACCAACTA
Organism: Lynx rufus; assembly: GCF_022079265.1. Taxonomy (NCBI): domain Eukaryota; kingdom Metazoa; phylum Chordata; class Mammalia; order Carnivora; family Felidae; genus Lynx; species Lynx rufus. Next base: position 53,036,560 of record NW_025814845.1, read on the forward strand.
TGTACTCCAAAGTTCAGCTCAACCTACTATAAATTGAGAAAGTCATGAAAGAGATCTGTGGGATTGTGAACTTCATGAACTTGGTTTAAGCCTCGGTTTAGTTAGAGCAAGAGTTGATCATGAGGACTGTAAAAGGTTTCTGGGTTCTTTTCATGCTACATCTATATTTCTTCGACTCTGGAAGGACTGGGAAAATACTTGTGTGGCCCTTGGATTTTAGTCACTGGATTAATTTAAAAGTTATCCTGGATCAACTCCAGCTTCATGGGCATGAGGTAACTGTCCTGGTACCTTCACCAAGTTATCTGTTTGATCATACCAAGATTCCCTTTAATGTGGAGATCCTTCAACTTCCGGTAACTAAAGAAACTCTCATGGAAGAGCTCAATGGTATTCTCTATGATGTTTCCTTTGAACTGCCAAAACTTTCATGGTGGAGCATGCAAGGAAAAATGACAGAACTTGTCTACAGGTTTTCTAGGACAGCCAAAAGAATGTGTGAGAGTGCTATCACAAATAAGGAGTTACTCAGCAGGCTACAAGCAGCTAAGTTTGATATCTGTTTAGCTGATCCCTTAAGCTTTTGTGGGGAATTGTTGGCTGAGCTCCTCAATATTCCATTTATATACTCTTTTCGATTTTCTTATGGGAATGTCATTGAGAGACTGTGTGCTCATCTTCCTATCCCTTCTTCATATGTTCCTGGCATCACATCAGGACTGACAGACCGCATGACTTTTGTACAGAGACTAGAGAATTGGTTACTGTACACAGTGACTGATATTATGTTTTTATATTTTGTATTTCCGGAATGGGATGACTATTACAGCAAGGCTTTAGGTAAGATATATTTGCATGCATTAAAGATTCTTACTTCATAAGAAAAAGGGTGACTGGGTGGCTGAGTTGGTTAAACATCTGACTCTTGATTGTGACTCAGGTCATGATCTTGTGATCATGAGATCAAGTCCGAGGCCTGCTTGGGATTCTCTCTCTCTCTCCTCGCTCTTTGCTTCTCCCCCCACTCATGCACTCACACCTGTGTGCTTTCTCTCTCAAAATAAACACTTAAAAAATAAAATAAAATGTAAATATTTACCTGACGATATAAAATCTTAAAAAAGGTATTTTAAAAATTTTTTGTATGTGTTTTATTTATTTTTGATAGAGTGCAAGTAGCAGAAGGACAGAGAGAGAGGGTTAGAATCTAAAGACAGGCTCCAAGCTCTGAGCTAGTTGTCAGCACAGAGCTTGATGCAGGGATTGAACCCACAAACTATGAGATCTTGATCTGAGACCAAGTCAGACATTTAACTGATTGAGCCACTCAGGCATCCCTTAAAAAAATATTTTTAAGTGAGGACCCAAGCTTTTTCAGTAAAAAACAAAAAAAACAAAAAAAAATTTTTTTTGGTTTTGGATGATTGATTTTTTACAAATTATCACAGGAAGAATATTCTCTATGTATACACATAAATCCTGGTTGCTGCTACTAATGTTTTTGCAATATCTAGAAAACTGTGTGCTGAATTTGACATAATTCTGGACTGTTCCTCTCGTTTAGTTTTGCTTTTATACAGTCTGTTTTTTTGGGGTTTTTTTTTGTTTTTTTTTTCCGGATAGACTTGCTTTTTCTCAGGCTTTCTGTTTGCATCCAATTTAGGTTTTATTGCTGGTTGCAGGGTTTAGCATGTGATGAGCACAAAACTAGAAAATAAATAAAAATATATTGGTTTCATATGTAGTTCTCTCCCAATGGCAAAATGTGATTTTTTTTCCCCTAAAAGACCATGTTTCCAGATTTTTAAATCTCACTGTTTTGTTTTTTTGTTCTATTCAAAATTGCATTAGAGGTCAAATTGTGAGCTTTGACCCTGAGCACACTGTTTCTCTCTTATTTCAGCAATTCCTTTTACCTCTTTATATTCTACATTCCCATACTATAGATTAGTTCAATGGGAAGTTCCATTATAATTCTTTTTCCAGGGGCGCCTAGGTGACTCAGTTGGTTAAGGTGTCCCAACTTCAGCTCAGGTCATGATACCACATGATACCCTTCATTGGGCTTTGTGCTGACAGCTCAGAGGCTGGAGCCTGCTTTGGGTTCTGTCTCTGTCTCTCTCTGCCCCTCCCCCCTCCCTCTCTAATAAATAAACATTAAAAATAATAATTCTTTTTTCCAAAAGGTTAGGAAGTTTTTGCTGTTACGGCTTGTCTTGTTTTACATTACAAAAAGCTATATAAATAGGGGCGCCTGAGTGGCTCAGTCAGTTGAGTGAGCACCGACTTTGGCTCAGGTCATGATCTCGCAGTTTGTGGGTTTGAGCCCCGTGTTGGGCTCTGTCCTGACAGCCAGGAGCCTGGAGCCTGCTTCGGATTCTGTGTGGAGCCTGCTTCGGATTCTGTGTCTCCCTCTGCCTCTGCCCCTTCCCAACTTGTGTGCTCATTCTCTCTCTCTCTCAAAAATAAACATAAAAAAAAAAAAAAGCTATAAGAATAGAAAGTATCTTCATTATTATTTTATGCTTGCCTAGTCTTCCAATTTACAAGTCTGCATATTTTGGACATCTTACATCCTTGTCTTTCTCTTTAAAGTATATTTTAAAAGCAAAATCACTCTTCTCAACAACTTGGTCCCTGGGCATTACTACTGGCATCTTAACAATAACAAAATAATCACTTACCCTCCCTATGAAGTTTTTCTATGTAACCCTAAAGATTTAGAATATTAATACCTTAAGTGTAAATTTTAACATGGCCAAATAGCTTATCAACTATTACCGTTGAATCACACTTCCTTGTGGGAGACATTTTCACATTATACATATTAGTTTCACTTTGCTTTTAGGTCTCTCTATTCATTCTTCTCAATGCCAGAACAAAATAATGTCAGGAAAAAAACTCCCACATAAGATTCTTCAGTTATATCTCTGGAGCTTAAGAGTATAAATTCCTACTATGTTTGTTTATTATAAAATGTTTGTAGATAGCCTTCTGCATCTTTCCTCTCAAATGAACTTTACAGAAAGTTTATGAAGCATTCTATGTGTTTACTGAGTTAAGTTTACACTGAATTCAGAGATCAATCAGGGGAAAACTGACCTCTTGAACATCTAAAGTTTTTCAAAACAAATTTTTATTCAGATCTTTTTTATAACAATCAGTAATATTTTACCATTCTTTGCTAAAACTCTTATTTCTAGCATTATTTTTATAGTCTAGTTACCATTAATATCTCTTTTTTATAGTTATAAAGATAAAGGAGATCCGTTGGTGCTTTTGTATTTCACTCTTGAATTCAGCAACCTAAATATAATCCCTTAGCAACTCTACTAGTATTTAAGTTAGATTTAGATTAGACTGACAATTCATAAAAAGTCAGTAAGTAATGACAGTCATTTTTTTTCTTTCAGAAGTTGATCTCACTTTTTGGTTTGTTTTGGAGGGTTGTTTTTTGTTTTTGTGTGATTTTGTGAGTGTGTGAGTGTGTGTGTATGTGTGTGTGCTGCGTATTCCATTGACTGACTGCTCCAATAAGATCATGAGTAATAGGTGATAACCAAAACTCTTTTCTTGTTATGAATTTTTGCACTTTTACTGAGATACAGTTTATGTATAACATTTTATAAGATACTCATCGCAATGATTTGAGAGATATATTACTGTGAAATGATTACCATAATAAGTTTGCACCCATTACCTCACATACTTATAATTGTTTTCCTTATGGTGAGAACTTTTGAGATCTACTCTCTTAGAAACTTGCAAATAAACAAAATAGTATTCTTAGCTATAATGATTATGTTGTACACTATATTCCCCAGTATTTATTATCTTATAACTGGAAATGGACATCTTTTGACAACCTTCGTCCCATTCGTCCACTCTACACTCTGCCTCTGGCAACCACGAATCGGATCTCTCTTATCATGAGTTTGATTTTTCTAGATTCTGCATATAATCGATATCAAACAGCATTGCCTTTGCTGATGAAGTATGCTGCCCAAGATATGCCAGTGATTAGTTCAGGACAGTATAAGATCTAACACACAGCACTGTGACTTTTTCTGGGCCTTCTGTGGATGGAAGCAGGTGCTTATTTCTTCTAGATTTGGCCCTAAAAACATGTGGACAGAATCTGCTATGCCCATCACTTACCCATGGTCAGGGGCCAAACAGCAAAAGGCAAAACTGAGCAAAGGTAACAGCATCTCATCTTGGAGACATTTTCTGAGTCATGAATAAAGCGGTGAGTGATCTGTTGCTGGATCTAAGTTGTCTGTTTATTTCTGGTTCCAGAAACTTAACATGAAGTTTTGGAACCTCTTTTATAGTGAACCATCATTGATGGAACATGACTTTGTCTCTGATTCTTAGCTCTTGGCACCCTAGAATATTCTTTTTGGGAATATATCAATAATCTGAGAAAGAAAAATGTGAAGGCTTGATAGGTAGACGGAAAACATTTCTTTGACTCAGAAGTTTAAAAATTCTATTACTTTAGTAGAATAAAGTTATTTTTTATTTAGGGTTATTCAGAATTTAGGATCTTCATTATGTAATGTATTCCAAGTATTTTTTGAATTATTTTTGAAAAAAATACAACCCATAATTCTTATACAATCATTAAATGAATCATAAATATATATGTATATATGTATGCATATATATACATACACACATATATATATATATATGTATATATATTCAATCATTGAGGAGGAAACCAGTTAAGAATGCAAGTGTGGTTCAAATATATTTTGAGGAGCTACTTGTAAACAACTGGGGAGAAAAAGTAATGTTAGGGTAATACTACTAAAGTTAGACACAAAACTGCTTAATGTCATATAGAGCAATAAAATCATAATTTGGGGGATGATATTTTCTACCAGACAGAAATATGCAAGCTAACATTTAACCTAACTATATGTGGACTCAAAAGTAAATAGGGAATCAGTAATAAAAAAGTAAAATATAGGCACATTCTTCTAAAGAATTAAATAATTCTTCCATCATTTATTGTTTAACAGTGTCTCAGTATGACATCAAAAAGGCATGCTGTGGTTTCTTTTGACTTCCAAATTTGAGACAATGGTTTCTAAAAATCTCTTTATCCAAATCAATTATTTTTACTTCCCTTGTACTATATTGACTTCATTTCAATAAATTGCATTAAGTGTCCTAAATTAATATCTCAGGAATGGAGATTCAACAGCAAAAAGATACTATCTTGTTATTAAGAAGTGAATCAACCATTATGACCCAGCAGTTCTCTTAGCTGTGTATCCACAATAAATAAAAACATGTGCCCACACAAACATGTACATGAATGCTCATAGCAGCATTATTCATAGTAGCCCAAAATGAAAACAACCTAAATGATCATCAACTGATAAATGGATAAAGAAAATGAAGCATATCCATATAAAGAAATCTTATTAAGCGATAAAAAGTAATGAACGGGTACAGACTACAACATGGATGAACCTTGAAAACATTATGCTAAGTGAAAAATGGGAGCACAAAAGACCATTTGTAATTTATTTATATGAAATGAGTGAGATTATTCTGGAACCGACCAATACAGACTGAAAGTAGAGTAGTGGTTGTCAGAGGCTGCGAAGAAGGGGAAACAATGACTGCCAATGGATACAGGGTTTTTTAGAGGGGGTAATGAAAATATTCTAAAATTAAATAATGGTGATGGCTGCATAACTTTATGAATATACTAAAAACTACTGAACTGTGTATTTTAGAAGGAAGTATTGTATGGCATATAAATTACAAAACTGTTATAAAAAAGGTGGGGCGAGTGAAGCATTACACAAAGAGAAGATTACATCCGTGGCTGACACCAGGAAGTCACTAAAATGGAGTATGTACTGAGTATGAAGTTGGATTTTCAATACCATTGCCATTACCAGAATCAAACCCATAAATTACTGAGATTTGTTTGTGATTGCTTATACAGATAGATTGTCCTGGTCAATTCAAAATCCCTCATATTTTCTGATCAAAATTTTAGCATATTTAGAATTATCAAGGAGAATATTTAAAAGGCCTTATGGTGGAAAACTATATAGTTACAATTTCCTCGTATCAGCAATACTGAATATATATTTCAAAAGGACACAAAACCTCTGGGTAAGTTTCCTTATACCATAGTAATTGACTAGAATTCAGAAATAAAGCTCTGGCTCCTAAATAAGGAAAATCATTTAATTCAGCCACTAATTTGAGTTTTTATTCTGTTAATATTCAATTGGTTGCCACATCAGTTGAAAGGCACTCCTTTGTTGCTGTCAGTCAACTAAATATGTCAGAATAGCTAATATTTTGCCATCAAAGAGGACAAACTCTTGTGAAACAGGAACTTTAATTTTGCATAGCAAAGGAGATAAGACTTTTCAAAAATGTATTAAAAGACTTCTATTGGGGCGCCTGGGTGGCGCAGTCGGTTGAGCGTCCGACTTCAGCCAGGTCACGATCTCGCGGTCCGTGAGTTCGAGCCCCGCGTCAGGCTCTGGGCTGATGGCTCAGAGCCTGGAGCCTGCTTCCGATTCTGTGTCTCCCTCTCTCTCTGCCCCTCCCCCGTTCATGCTCTGTCTCTCTCTGTCCCCAAAATAAATAAACATTAAAAAAAAAATTTAAAGAAAAAAAAAAAAAAAAAAAGACTTCTATTCTTGGCTGGGTGTGATTAGGTGTTTATAGCACACTCGAAAACACGAGAAGACAGATGAATTTCAAAGGTCAGTTTTTAAAGAAATCAAAAGGCTTTTGGAGCAACAAGAATGAGATACATTGTAATTCCAGAAGAGTCAGAGACCCTACTACAATGAGCCAAGGATCACTGCTTGTTTCTTATCCTTTGCTGAGAGTATTTGCCAATTCTGAGCATGAAGTAGGGCTCAGGCTTGGCTGAAGAGACAGACTCCATTGGCAGGAGAAAGCAGCAGGCTTTTGGTCTTGTTCTAGACTTAAATCCTTGCTTGGTTATTCAAAATCTCACTATTATGTGCCTTCAGGGGGAAAAGGTGAATTGATTTTGTATGGTTTGCATGGGCCCAATATTGGTTCTTTAAAGATTTTTCTTAGAAAATTAGATGGTCAAACATTTCCTATTTAACATACCAGTTTGTTTTCCATTATCCTTCATTTTTATTCAGGAAAACCTGCCACATTATGTGAGATTATGGGGAAAGCTGAAATATGGTTGATTCGAACTTACTGGGATATTGAATTTCCTTACCCTTATTTACCTAACATTGAATTTGTTGGAGGACTGCACTGCAAACCTGCAAAGCCCCTGCCGAAGGTAAATAAGTGTGTTTATTTTTGATTGTTTAACTTTTTATCTCCTGGAATTATTTCTAGTTTATTATTTATAATGTTTAATCCCTAAGCTGAAAACATAGACACAGCAATTAATGGACATTATTTTCTTAGACTATTATACTACCGTAGGTATCTTATAACATTATCATGGCAACCACTAGTGATGTTGTTCATCAGCTATGCCACATATTTGCTAAGGATGAGATTCCTAGCCCCTGTATAGTGGAACCATGGAGTACTCTGCACAATGAGACTGAGCTAAAGTGGTATGTATCCCTTCTAGGCCCACTATTTAATTGTCAGATCTGGTTACTACAGAGTTCTCTTTTCCTTTGTTATGTCAAAGGGCTACAGATAGTAGCTACAGGTAGTGTTCTAGATAATATATCAACCTGAGTTCCCGATTAAAGAATGGATAAACCAGCTGCAGCTCAATAGATAAGGATTCAACATAAGAAAAAAATAAATTGTTGTCTTAGGCCACTGAGATTTTGTAGCTGCATGTTATTTAGCATAACCTAGTCTTAGAAATGGATAATAGGGCGCCTGGGTGGCGCAGTCGGTTAAGCGTCCGACTTCAGCCAGGTCACGATCTCGCGGTCCGTGAGTTCGAGCCCCGCGTCGGGCTCTGGGCTGATGGCTCGGAGCCTGGAGCCTGTTTCTGATTCTGTGTCTCCCTCTCTCTCTGCCCCTCCCCCGTTCATGCTCTGTCTCTCTCTGTCCCAAAAATAAATAAACGTTGAAAAAAAAAATTAAAAAAAAAAAAAAAGAAATGGATAATAGTGGGGAAATTATAATACTCTGAGAATATTTCATACAGAGCTATAATGGCCCATCCAAAAAACCTGGCAAAAGTTCAACAATGATGAACTGTTTGGTCTTAACAAAGAAGAGAAATTAGACTGAAAAGGTTATCAGGAGATAGTTTATTAAAAAAACAACAACAACAACAACAAATGGGCAATACTAAGTATTCTTCAAATTTAAGATCAATGAAAGATCAGTGTATAATTTTTAAACAGCAATGTGATACAGCTTACCTTTTCATAAACATTGACTATTGTTTGGAATGAAGCAAGATTTAACACAGGGAAATGAGCTGAGATACAGTTGCAATAATTCCTGCAAGAGACTATAGAGATCCAAACTATAATATGATAGTAATTTTTGAGTAGAAGTAGAGAGATTTAAGAAGTACTTACAAAAAAAATCATTATGATTTGGTGATTGGTTGGAGGTGGGGATTAAGGGAGAGAGTTCGAGAATGAATCCTTGGCTTGTTGTTTCTGTGTATATGTCTTTGTTGGTTTCTTACAGGCAATTTAGCAGAGAATAGTGGCATTTACTAAAGTGAAGAATTAAAGGGGAGCAGCTGTGAGGGAAAATAATGTGTTCATATTTGGGCATGCTAAATTTGAGGTACCAACGCGATGTTAAGTAAGCAGCTGTTGAATACAGTGTCTTAATCTCAGGGGATAGGCAGTATTTGTGTTTTTCTTCTTTTAATTTTAATACACTGTTTTTAGAGCCATTTACATTCACAGCAAAATTTAGCAGCAAATATAGAGAATTCCCACCCTTTCCTGCCTCTTTCCTACACACAGCTTCTTCCACCATAAATATCCCACACTAGTGGGGCACAGTTGTTACAATCAATATCAACCAATTTCCATAACTTAAAGTTAACTCTTTATGTTATATATATTATAGGTTTTGATACATGTATAATGTCATGTATCGGCCCTTTTGGTATCATACGGAACAGTTTCACTGCCCTGAAAATCTCCTATTCTCCACTTATTCATCTATCCCTATCCCTAAATCCCTGGGATCACCACTTTTTTACTGCCTCCATGGTTTTACCTTTTAAATAAGCAATGGTCTTAAATTAGGGATGTCAAGGGATTAAAAAAACATGATTTCATATTGGGTGCTTATCGTGAACATTAAGTTACCCAGAGTAAAAACAGAAGTTGGGGTGGAGCATAAGACTATGAACTAGATGCCTCTGTGAACGGGGGCTGTTCCTAAAAGATTGACAATTGGCATTAGGAATCATGGGTTATTGATATTGATATGTTTTTATGATTAAAAACATAAAGATGAAGATACTTTTTTAAGGCATAGTAGAGGAAACTGTTGGAAATACAGTCAGAAGAGAGGAGAACACAGATCAAGTGTCTATCTGGACCCTGACTGATATAAGTATGGTAGAATGAATAGAGTATACTTAAAGGATTATAGGGCAAAATCCAATTTTCAGTAAGACCAGAAAGTATATGGAATACTCATCGAAGAGACAGAATATTTGGGAATTTTTAAACCATGTAACAGGAAGTTTTACTTTATTTTATTATATAAATTAATATTTTGACAACTTAAATAATATTGGAAATCCATTCTATATTATTCTAAACTATTGCTTTTGCTCAGAAAGTAATCACTTAGGGGCATCTGGGTGGCTCAGCCTATTAAGCTCCAACTACTGATTTTATCTCAGGTCATGATCTCACAGTTTATGAGATCAAGGTCCATTTTGGGCTCTGTGCTGACCTTATGGAATCTGCTTGGGATTTTCTTTCTTCCTTTCTCTCCATCCCTCCCCTACTTGCTCTCTCAAAATAAACATTAAAAAATAAGTAATCACTTAAATATTCTGAGCCTTCTTTATGTTATTTCATAGTTTTTGATAAAATATCCATGCACTGTATAGATTCAATTCTAAAGACAAAGAAAAAACTGTCAGGATAGTGTAAGATTTACTTATAGGCGTATTTGCTATATTTTAATAATCCAGTACTATTCAGAACCCTCCTATTGCCTTATTACTGATACCATAACATGCCATATGTGTTTACATAATCTATGTTTGTGTGTATTTACATAATTATTTATTTCACCAGTAATATATGTTTCTCCAATGCAATCTTATTTCCCCTATCTCTTCCCACCAGAGCATAGTAGGACCCCAGGGACACTACAAAAGTGTACAAACACTAACTCAAAAACAGCACACAAATGTGGTTATTATGTGTGGAAAGAATCAAGTTTTATCAGATTTTGTCATCATGTTTCTTTCTGTTAGAGCCTCAAACCTCATGATTACTTCACTTTTCATCCTCATTATGGGTTACTTTGTACATTCACATTGACTCTTCTATTTGTAGGTAACATACATTTAGTGTCCTTAATCTGCTTTTTATAATTAGGGATATTACTGAAAATCCTGCAATATTCTAATACCAAAACTAAACACCTGAATTATCCAAGGAATGAAATTTTGTGAAAATGCTTGCATATTAAAGAATTAACAAATAGGTGGATTCTGAGTAAAACAAATTGCTCCCCATCATGTGGGTGATCTAGTCAGTTAAAGGCTTGAACAGGCTTATTTAGATTTTATATTATTATTACAATATCATATAAACATATGTAGGAGATAAATATTCACTTCCCTTTTTTGTCTCAATAATTTATATCTTATTACACCACTCCTAATAATCTACTCAGTGTGATTTTTTTTCTTACTGATTGTCTCACTAACTTCTGACATCACTCTTATCCCATGGCAGGCTTTCATATACTCAGTTCTTTTTCTGGTTTTACTACTTTTGTTCTATTGTTCACATCATCTAGTAGGAGATCAGAGCAATCATTTTACATATTTCATGTTACATATTACATATTATTATCTGAGGTACTCTCAAGTATTTCCTTTTATTTTCCAAAGTTCATTAATTATTTATGAAAGATATTCTTCTACATACATTATAGAATATTTGCCGATTTCTCAAGAAGATTTTGCTGTAATTGAAAATTAAAGAGACTGTTGGGTTTACATATTAAGTCAATCCATCTATCATCACAGTGTGATAGTTAATTTTATCTGTCAGCTTGCCTGGGCCAAATACTTAAATATTTTGTCAAATATTATTCTGGGTGTTTCTGCAAGGTCATTTTTGGATAAAATTAACATTTAAATAGGTGGATTTTGAGTAAAGCAAATTGCTCTCCATTATGTTGGTGAACCTCTGAAGGCTTGAATAAAACAAAAGTCTGACCATTCTGAAGCAAAAGAGAATTCTGACAGCAGACAGCCTTCAGACCTGAAAGACAGTATTGGCTTTTCTCTGAGTCTCCAGACTGATAGCCTATCCTGCAGATTTTGGACCTGTCGGCCTCCATAATCATGTGATCCAATTCCTTAAAATGAATCTCTTTCCTGTCTTCCCCTTTCAATCATCATACATTTTTTTTTTCTTGTCTTACTTGATTGGCTTATTTAGTACTTGAAAATGGGATAAAAAGATTGCTTTTGACTTCAACATGATTAAATATGCCATTTTTATCTTTAATGCAAAGCCATATATTTCCATAATATTATTGTCACTTACAGGTATTATATTATAGGTATTTCTGTGTTACTTATCTGATAAGTTGTATGGCTACCTGATTTCTAAATGTGGTACTGGAAGCTTATATAAAGCACAAATGTAACCAAAAGAAAATTTAAATTTAGAAACAGAAAAAAAGTAAGTATGCCATTAGCATATCATTATTCTGGCTGTGAATGAACATAAAAGTTCATGATAATCTTCTTAGCATCCAAGGCTAAATATAAAGTGAAGTACCAGAAGAATTTAACTTAAAGCAGTAATCAAATGCCACATTTGGGGCATTATGGAGAGGATGTTAGAGGCAGTAGAGAGTACTAAGTATGGTCACTGGCTGTACAGTCAACAAGCTTCACTTAGAAATTTGGTTCTGCCGGCTACTGCTGTGTAGCGTTGGACAAATTACTTAACCTCTCTGAAACAGCTCTCCCATGTGGAAATGTATACGTATCTCTTAAGTTCACCATATATCTAAGTTAAATAATGCATCCAAAGACCTCAGCACATGGCAGGAGATAACACATAGTCAATAATTTGTAAACACAGGCACACACAAACATACCTCAAAAGTGTTTAGAACACATTGGAAGGGAACCTCCAAAGTAAATTATTTTTATTTGCCTGATAACCAGTGATTATATTTCATACTCCAAAATGGTTAACATGGAAAGACAGAACTGTTCAATAATTCAAACACAGTGCTAAAGTTATATGGCTTTCTTGTTCTTGTAAGCTCTAAATTTTCATTATTACAAAGACTGTTTTCTTTACAGGAGTTAGAAGAGTTTGTCCAAAGCTCTGGAAAGGATGGAGTTGTGGTATTTACTCTGGGTTCAATGATCAAAAACCTCACAGAAGAAAAGTCTAATCTAATTGCATCAGCCCTTGCCCAGATTCCACAGAAGGTCAGATAATTTTATCTTTTTTTTGAGGGGCAGCCATTTTAAAATCCATGAAGTTCTCCTTAAAAATCTACTTAACGAATGTTAAGAAAAGCTATTAGTATTGTTAATATCAATTTAACTGAACTTTGAGGAAAAAGTATTAAATGCTAGAGAGGGCCACTAAAAACATTTGATTATTATCTTACTTTAAACTTGGCATTACTATCAGGAACACATATTGTAGTATTTTTATTTTTACTAATAGGATAAAATAAATCATTCACTAATCTGAAGCAATCTGTTGGCTCTATGTCTAGGATTTAAGGCTTCTATGTAATCTAATCTTATTTTGTTGTTCTTGTTTATTTTTAAGTCTGAGGCACACATGCCAGTTATAACGAATATGATAGTAAAGGAAAAGATATTTTAAAAATATGAACTTAATTCATAATTGGGACATAATTGGGACTATATATAATTGGGACTTTTAATTGATGGTTTTGAACCAGGTCCTGGTTTAGCCTGGAACTGACAGCTTAGCTTCCTAGAATACTCCTAAATAAGGATTCTCTTAAACAGTTAAAAATTTTAGTAATACAGTAAAAAATTTGTGCATTTCACTCTATGATGTTCCTAGCAAAATCTGATTTTTAAGTTAATAACATTCTAGGTTATAACTTAATAATGTTCTTAAACTACCAGGGATATTTTTTTGTTTTCTAGCTTTAGTCAAAACAGACAATTACATGTATTTTTAAGTTCCAAACAATCATGACAGTGCTTAAATTCATAACTAAATTCCTTTGGAAAATTGTTTGTGGAAGCAGTACCCATTTAAATATTTAATTTTTAAAAATCTTCATAAAAGTATTAAATTTTTAATTGTATTGAAATATGTTTAGAGGTGACATCAAGGTAAAGTAGGAAGCACCAAGGAAGCACCTAAACAGCAATTATACTAGCAAAAACTCTGAAGTAACTGTATTAGAACTCTGCAGTCTATCTGAGCACTTGCAATTTGCGGAGAAATATTGGCTGATCAATTGTAATTAATTTTGGTCAATTGTAGTTAATTTTGGCATTGCAGGAGCTTCAGATCCTGTATCACCCAGCCTCATGGCAGCTAACCTGCCTGTATTACTGTGTGATTTGGTGGAGCCAAGATGGACAAAAAGGATCTTATCCTCTAAATATTATGATTCTGCATTCTGATTGCTAACTACTGCCTTCCATCCACTGATATGTAGAAACAAAAGTTGGTCATAATTATTTCAACACCCATTAGTTGAAGCAGCACTGTTATTTTTTGTTTTTTTTTTTTTCTTTTTCCCTCTTTTCTCTGCCTGTGAGCCAGACATTAAGGAATGAGGCCATTCAAAACAACCTGACATACAATGGAATTTAGAAAGCAATATCCATGTCAAGGGAAAGATACAGGTTCAAAAAAAATGCTTTAGATATAGAAGATCTAAAGCATTCACCTCAGTCTGATTCCTAGCAAAGAGACACTTTTCAATAATGAAAATAAATAAGCCTCAAACCCTAAGGAAAGAGAGAATCCTATTTCCAGGGGCACTGGGTGGTTCAGTTGGTTGAGCGTCCCACTCTTGATTTCAGGTCAGGTCGTGTTCCAAGGTCATGGAATCAAGCCCTGCGTTGTGCTCCATGCTGAACATGGAGCCTGTTTAAGATTCTCTCCCTCTCTGTCTCTCTCTCTCTCTCTCTCTCTTCCTCTCCCTCTCTCCCCCTCTGCCCAATACCTTGCCTGTATGCTCTCTCTCTAAAATTAAAAAAAAAATTGCCTAAAAAAATCTGATTTCCAAAGTTATTATATTGATTACAAAAATCGTTTGTCCAGTTCTCAACAACAAAAAAAGTGACAAGGCATACAAAGGTATGTAAAACTATGGCCTATCAAAAGGACCAAAATATATTGAGAGAAACCGTTCCTTTTTTTTAAGTTTATTTACTTATTTTGAGAGAGAGAGAGAGAGAGAGAGAGAGAGAGAGAGAGAATCCTAAGCAGTCTCCACACCAGCAGTGTGGAGCCCAACACAGAGCTCAAACCTATGAACCGTGAGATCATGACCTGAGCCCAATCAGATGTTTAACCAACTGAGCCACTCAGGCACCCTGAGAGAAACCATTCCTGAAGAAGCCTAGCTGTTGGAAGTACTAGATAAAGAAAACAATTGCCCTAAAGATGCTCAAATAGTTAAAGGAAGACCCTGATAAAGAGAAGAAAATGATGTAGGAACAAAATAAGAATATCAGTAAAGAGAAGGATATCATAAGAATGACCAAAAAGAAATTCTGCAGCTAAAAATTACAATAACTGAAATAAAAAATTCACTTCAGGGATTCAAAATCAGATATGAGCCAGCAGAAGAATCAACAAACTTGAAGAAAGAATAATTGAAATTATCAAGACAGAAGGACAAAAAGAAAAAAGTGAACAAAGCCTAAAGGTCTTATGGGATAGTATAAAGTGGAAGAACAAACACACTCTGAGAGTCCCTGAGAGTAATGGGCAAAAATAATTTGAGGAAATAATGGCTTAAAAGATCCCAAATTCAATGAAAGACACAAATCTAAAAATCCCAGAAGCTTAATGAATTTAAAGTAGAATAAACTCAAAGGGATCCACACTAAGATACATAATCAAGTTGTTGAAAGACAAAGACAATGAGAGAATCTTGGGAAGCAACTCAACACATAACAGGTGACTAGACGATTTCTCAACAGAAACCTTGAGGCCAAAAGGTAATGGGTTGATATATTCAAAGTGCTGAAAGAAAAAATTGCCAACTGAGATTTTCATTTCAGGCACATTTCTTTCATATATGAGGTCAGAAATTAAAACATTAACAAGTAAACAAAAGCAAGGGAGATCATTACCACTAGACCTCCCCTGCAAGAAATGAAAGGTCTTTATGGTGGAAATGAAAGGCTACTAGACAGTAACACAAAATCGTGAAAAAATAAAGATGTGCAGCAAAGGTAAAAACTAAGGCAATTACAAAAGCTAGTATTATTGTAGTTGTAATTGTATTTGACTTTTTACTTCTTTTCTTATTTTTTTAAATTTAATTCATTTTTTTTTTTTTAATTTTTTTTTTCAACGTTTTTTATTCATTTTTTTTGGGACAGAGAGAAACAGAGCATGAACGGGGGAGGGGCAGAGAGAGAGGGAGACACAGAACCGGAAGTAGGCTCCAGGCTCCGAGCCATCAGCCCAGAGCCCGACGCGGGGCTCGAACTCACAGAACGCAAGATCGTGACCTGGCTGAAGTCGGACGCTTAACCGACTGCGCCACCCAGGCGCCCCTAATTCATTTTTTAAATTTACATCCAAGTTAGTCAGCATATAGTGCAACAATGATTTCAGGAGTAGATTCCTTAAAGTCCCTTACCCATTTAGCCCATCCCCCCCCCCACAATCCCTCCAGTAACCCTTTGTTTGATCTCCATATTTAAGAATCTCTTATGTTTTGTCCCCCTCCCTGTTTTTATATTATTTTTGCTTTCCTTCCCTTATGTTCATCTGTTTTGTCTCTTAAAGTCCTCATATGAGTGAAGTCATATGATTTTTGTCTTTCTCTGACCAACTAAATTCGCTTAGCACAATACCCTCTAGTTCCACCCACATAGTTGCAGATGGCAATATTTCATTCTTTTTGATTGCCAAATAATCTCCATTGTATATATATACCACCTCTTCTTTATCCATTCATCCATAAGTGGACATTTCGGCTCTTTACATACTTTGGCTATTGTTGATAGTGCTGCTATGAACATTGGGGTGCATATGTCCCTTTGAAACAGCACACCTGTATCCCTTGGATAAATGCCTAGTAGTGCAATTGCTGAGTCATAGGGTAGTTCTATTTTTAGTTTTTTGAGGAACCTCCACACTGTTTTCCAGAGTGGCTGCACCAGTTTGTATTCCTACCAACAATGCAAAAGAGATCCTGTTTCTCCGTGTCCTTGCCAACATCTGTTGTTGCCTGAGTTATTAATGTTAGCCATTCTGACTGGTGTGAGGTGGTATCTCATTGTGGTTTTGATTTGTATTTCCCTGATGGTGAATGATGTGGAGCATTTGTTCATGTGTCTGTTGGCCATCTGGATGTCTTCTTTGGAGAAGTGTCTATTCCTGTCTTTTGCCCATTTCTTCACTGGATTATTTGTTTTTTGGGTGTTGAGTTTGATCAGTTCTTTATAGATTTTGGATACTAACCCTTTATCTGATATGTCGTTAGCAAATATCTTCTCTGATTCTGGTCGGTTGCCTTTTAGTTTTGATGATTGTTTCCTTCCCTGTGCATAAGCTTTTTATTTTGATGAGGTACCAATAGTTCATTTTTGCTTTTGTTTCCCTTGCCTCGGGAGACGATGTGTTGAGTAAGAAGTTGCTGCGGCCAAGGTCAAAGAGGTTTTTGCCTGCTTTCTTCTTGAGGATTTTGATGGCTTCCTGTCACATTTAGGTCTTTCATCCATTTTAAGTTTATATTTCTGTATGGTGTAAGAAAGCAGTCCAAGTTCATTTTTTTGCATGTCGCCGTCCAGTTTTCCCAGCACCATTTGCTGAAGAGACTGTCTTTATTCCATTGTATATTCTTTCCTGCTTTGTCAAAGATTAGTTGGCCATACGTTTGTGGGTCCAGTTCTGGGTTATGTATTCTGTTCCATTGATCTGAGTGTCTGTTTTTGTGCCACTGTATTCCTCTTTTTAAAATCTTCTCAAAAATTTAATTGTATTCTACTTTTTAAAACCTTCTCAAAGATTTTTTTAAAATGCATAAATAGCCATTATTAATCTAATCTATTTTTATAAACATAATGTATAAATGTGTATCTTGTGTCATCAGGAACAGAGAGTGGGGGATGTAGCTATGAAGGAGCAGAGTTAACGTATCCTATTGTACTTTACAACTTATAAGCCAAAAAATAAATCACAAGAGTAATTACAAATACTTTGAAAATGAATGAAGACAATACACCAAAATTTATGAGATGCAATGAAAGCAGTGCTCAGAGGAAAGTTTATAGCTATAAATGTCTACATTGAAAAAGAGGCAAGATCTAAAGTCAACACCTAATTTTACACCTTAAAGAACCACCTAAAAAGAACACCTAGAAAGAAAGCTAACTAAACCCAAAGTTACCAGAAGGAATGAAATAACATTAGAGCAGAAATAAGACAGAATAGAAAAATAATAAAGAAAATCAATGAAACCAAAAGTTGGTTCTTTGAAAATATCAACAAATTTCTGAAACTTCTAGCCAGGCTGGCAAAGAGGAATTAAAAAAAAGAAAAAGAAGATGCAAGTAATTAATATCAGAAATGAACCTGGGCAGATTACTGACTTCACAGAGATAAAAAGGATTATAAGAGCTTATTAAGAACAATTGTATATCAACTAATTAGACAACCTAAAAGAAATGGATAAATTCCTTGAAAAACACAATTTACTTTAAAAAAGAAACAAATATTTCAACAAACCTATACCAACTCAAAACATTGAATTGGTAATCAAAAACCTCTCAATGACAAAAGCCCCTGGACATATAGCTTCACTGGTAAATACTACCAAACAGTTAAGAAATAATTAAATAAACTAATGCTTTTCAAATTCTTCAAAAAAATTGAAGAGGAGGGATCACTTCCTAAATGGTTCTGAGGCCAAATCTGCCCTTATACAAAAGCCAGATAAAGACAGTAAGAGAAAATAAAATTACAGACCAAGATCCCTTGTAAATATAGATGTAAAAATACTCAATAAAATATTTGCAAATAAAATCCACTAGAAAAAAATTATTTAAAAAAATGATATCCACTATAATATTGAAAGGTGTTTCACCATAAATGGGATTTATCCCAGGAATGCCAGAGTAGTTCAGCCGAAGTAAATTAATCAGTGCAATACATCACATTAATACTTATGAAGGAAAAAAAAAAATCACATGATTATTTCAACTTACCCAAAAATGGAATTTGATAAAATCCAACATTCTTTAATAATAAAAAAATCTCAGAAATCTAGGAATAGAGGGTAAATTCCTCAATATATGATAAAGAGTAAACTCGGAAAACCCATAGCTAACATCACACTTAATGGCAGAAACTAAAAGTTTTCTCCCTAAAATCAAGAACAATACAAGGATGCCTAATCTCATTGCTGCTATTTAGCATTGTACCAGAAGTTATGGTCTGGGCATATTACACTAGAAAAAGAAATGAAAAAGCATCCAAATTGGAACAAAAGAGTAAAATAATGTTTATTTGCAGATGACATCATCCTATACATAGAAAATCCCCAAAAATCCACAAAGAGCTAATAGAGCTAATAATCAAACTCAACAAAATTGTGGAATCAATACACAAAAATCAGCTGTGTTTATACACATATTTGAACAATCTGAGCATAAAATTAAGAAAACAATTCCATTCCCAAGAGCAACCAAACAAATCAAATACTTAGGAATAAATCTAACCAAGGAGGTGAAATATTTGTATGTTGAAAACAACAAAACATCATTTCTTCAAGAAACCAGAGAATATCTAAATAAGTAAAGTCATACCATGTGCATGGATAGAAAAACTTAACATGGTTAAGTTGTCAACATGATTGAAAGCAATGTACAGATTTAATGCAATGCCTATCAAAATTCTAACAGACTTTTTTGTACAAATGAAAATCCAATCCTCAATTTCATATGGAACTGCAAGAGCCATAAATTGACAAAACAATCTATGAAAAAGGATAAAGTTAGAGGACTCCCATTTTTCAACTCTGAAATTTGAAATTTACTATAAAACCACAGTAAATTAAACAATGTGGAACTGGCAGAAGAGACATATAAACCAGTGGCATGAAAGACAGAATAAAAGTTAACCCTCACATATATGATCAGTTGATTTTCAACAAAGGTACAAGACCAGTAGGGAAAGGAGAGTCTCTGAAAAAGTGCTGGTAAAATCCTGATATCTACATGCCAAAGAATGAAGTTAAAACCCTATCTTACACCGTATACAAAAACTAACTAAAAATGGATCAGAAACCTAAACTTTAGAAGAAAAACTATAAAACGTATAGAAGACAATATTGGAGGAAAACTTCATCACATTGGATTTGGCCTTGATTTCACGGATATGACACCAGAGGCATAGGCAACAAAAGAAAAAAATGGACTTCATCAAATTAAGAACTTTTGTGCATCAAAAGATACTACCAAGAAAGTAACACAACATACAGATTTGGAGAAAAGCTTTGTAAATCATGTATCTGATAAGGGATTAATGTCCACAATACATAAAGGACACCTAAAACTCAACAACAAAAACCCAATTCAAAAATGGAAAAGGACTTGAACAGATATTTCTCCAAAGAATATATACAATGGCCAATAAGTACATGAAAAGGTCCTCAACATCATTAATCATTAAGGAAATTGCAATCAAAAGCACAAAAGATATAACACTTCAAATCCATTAGTATAGCTATTATTTAAAAATTGGGAAATAACAAGTGTTAGTGAAAATGTGGAGAAATTGGAACTCTTGCACATTGTTGGTAGGAGTGCAAAATAATGTAGTAGCTATGAAAAACAGTTTTGTTTTTCAAAGAATTAAACATAAAACTCTCATATGACCCAGTGTTTACAATCCTACCTACATATCCAAAAAAACCCCAAACAAATGAAATCAGGGACTCAACGAGATATTTGTACACCAATGGTCATAGCAGCATTATTCACAACCACCAAGTAAATGGATAAACAAAATGTGGTATATACACACAATGGAGTATTATTCAGCCTTAAAAAGGAAGGAAATTCTGATATGATATAACATGAATGAACCTTGAGGACATAATGCTAAGTGAAATAAGGCAGTCAGAAAAAGACAAATACTGTATGATTACACTTAGATGAGGTACCTAGAGCAGTCAAATTCATAGAGACAGAAAGTAGAATAAAGGTAACCAAAGTCTGCCAAGTGGGAGGAATAGGGAGTTAATTGTTTAATGATACAGAGTTCATGTTGGAGATGATGGACAGACACATTTGAGTTAAAAATAGTAGTAATGGTTCTACAATATTGTGAATGTATTTAATGCCACTGTATTGTATACTTATAATACATTAAAATGCTAAATATCATTACATATATTCAACCACAATAAAAAAGACATTGCTTCTTTTTTAAAAAATGTTTTATTTATTTATTTTTGAGAGAGAGAGAGCACAAGCAGAGGAGGGGCAGAGAGAGAGAGGGAAGCACAGGATCCGAAGAAGGCCCCAGGCTCCAAGCTGTCAGCACAGAGCCCAACGTGGGGCTCAGTCTCACGAACCATGAGATCATGACCTGAGCTGATGTCAGACGGTTAACCAACTAAGCCACCCAGGCACCCCAACAATACTTGCTTCTATGTCACTGTCAAGTTTATAACAAAAGTTCAAAACACTTACAAATTCCTAAAGGGAATGTAACATCCTTCTCCTTTGCCTCTGGAAACGTTGTTTAAAAAAATTCCCTTAACCACAAAGGCCTAATAACACCAATATGTAGTTATTCCTTATACAGATTGTCTGTTTTTGTTTCTTCACCTACTGAGAATGGCCCTGATGATGACAGTCTATTAGGATTATTGCAAGCATTTGAAAACATAGTTGCCATTTCAGTGCTTTAAACATTCATTACTTAATCATTTAAGGCCTTATTTTGTTCATTTGTTACAGGGAGGCATTGAACTAGGCTAATTCTGAGTAAGTGTCTCATTTTGAAAGGATGTGCTTCTGAGAGTCTTCTAATAGATTAAAGGTATTTATTTTAACAGGTTCTGTGGAGATACACAGGAAAGAAACCAGACACGTTAGGACCCAATACCCGGCTATATGAATGGATTCCCCAGAATGATCTTCTTGGTAAGACCAAAGAGAAGCAAAACTCAACAGAGCTGAATGAGGGATCCTCTGAATGATAATTTAGTAATGGATCAATCCAACAAATTTGTGTTAAAAACAAGCAAAAAACTCTTTAATTTCTTCTTCGCATTTCTTCTGGAACTTGTTAAAGAAAAAATTCTTCATGATACTTGTTAAAAACTGTGAGGCACACTTTATTCAAGACCATTATGATGAATATAGATACTAGTTCATGGACTTTTTCAGTGAAGCAGAGAGACTGGACTCAACTCTGAATACAATAAGAAAAAGTGGGGATCTTATAGCCAAGGAGCAGAGTGGGGGTCACTGGGTAGAAAAATACTAAGAGGAAACATCAGGGCAAGGGAGGGATTCTGGCTACACCAACCTAAGCAGGTTCTTGCCGAAAACAGACCAGGGTCATCAGACACCACCTGGGGAAAGTGAAGGATGAGGAAACCAATCAGATATAAATATGGGTGATCAGATACCAAACTGGGGGAGTCTAGCTAAACTGATTTAGTAGGATTCTTGCTAAAATTGGGCAATGCAGAGAGAAATTCAGAAGCTCCAAAATCAGAGCCTAGTTGAGAAGAGAGTTCAAAGAAATTTGACTAGAGTTTGGTCAAGGAGCAAATCTTTCCCGAGCTCTAAATTACAATCAAAATATAATTCTCCCATTTATGACTCCTCAGAGTCAGAATCAACACACTTTTATTTTTTTTTTATATGAAGTTTATTGACAAATTGGTTTCCATACAACACCCAGTGCTCATCCCAAAAGGTGCCCTCCTCAATACCCATCTACACACTTTTAGATCAGGCTCTCATTAACTCTTGCATAAAATACTGCAGCAGCCTCCTGGTTCTCTATATCCACTTACTCCCACCTCTCTTCTTTCCTCCTCTGTTTGAAAAAAAAAAAAGTGAGAATCCTATTCACCATCTCTAATATTATAAATGTCTCTATACTACTATAAAATCAAATGTAAAATCCCATTTTATTAAACAGAGTGCTTCATGAACTTTCCCTAATTTATCTTCCTAGACTGTTATGCCAACATTCTCCCACTGAAACCCTGTACCTCCCACCACTCCTTCCCTTATCCACACAAGAATTTCATTTTTTAAATCCCTCCATCCTTTTTTTTATTAATTCCTCACCCCAATTTGTCCAACTGGCAACTACTCTCCATCATTTAAAGTCCACACAGACCTTCTTAGAGGTTTGTGAAATGACTTACTTGCTAGAGTAAGTAATTGCTGCTTAGCCTGGAATAACGAATTGCTGCTTTCTTTAGATCTTATAGGAATTTATATATAGTCTCATGGCACAGAATTGTGTAGAAGATGCTGCCTAAATCATAAGAGACTTTTAAAGACATAGAATGGGTGCCTAGGTGGTTCAGTCAGTTAAGCATCCGACTTTGGCTCAGGTCATGTTCTCACGCTTGGTGAGTTCAAGCCCCATGTAGGGGTCTGTGCTGACAGCTTGGAGCCTGGAGCCGTCTTCGGATCCTGTGTTTCCCTCTCTCTCTGTCCCTCCCCAGCTCATGCTCTCTCTCTCTCTCTCTCTCTCTCTCTCTCAAAAATAAATAACCATAAAAAAATGGAACAAACTGAGGGTTCCTGGAGGGAGGGAGGGAGGGAGGGGGCTAAATGAGTGATGGGCATTAAGGAGGATGCTTGTGGGATGAGCACTGGGTTTTATATGAAAGTGATGAATCACTGGATTCTACTCCTGAAACCAATACTACATGGCATGTTAATTAACTTGAATTTAAGTATATGTTACCTAATTGAATCAATGGTTTTAGGTGTCACGATTTTCTGTTTCTGAAACTCTCACAACTTTGAATAATGATATGTTTTTTCCTCTTAGGTCATCCCAAGACCAGAGCTTTTATCACTCACTGTGGAACCAATGGGATCTATGAAGCTATTTACCATGGGGTCCCTATAGTGGGAATTCCCATATTTGGTGATCAGTATGATAATATTGCTCGTGTGAAAGCCAGAGGGGCAGCTCTTAAAGTAGACTTACATACAATGACAAGTTCCGATCTACTTAACGCTTTGAAGGCAGTTATTAACAACCCTTCGTGAGTATAGAATATATTCTTTTCTGAGAAGCATCTGGTGTTTTAAAAGGAGTAAATTGTTTCATTCAATTTTTAAACTGATACTTTTTTGAGATGGAGAGAGAGGGTGCAAGTGAGCAGGGGGCCAGGGAGAGAGAGAATCTCAGGAAGGAAAGAGGGAGAGAAAGGAGGGGGTGAGAGAGAGACAGAGAGAGAGAGAGAAGCAGGGCTCACCTGAAACAGGGCTCGTGTTCACCGAAAGTGGGGCTGGAGCTCACCGGATGTGGGACTCAAACTCACCGTGAGATCATGACCTAAGCCGAAGTCAGATGCTTAATGACTGAGTCACCCAGGTGCCCTAAGCTGACACTTTTAGGTAATCAATAGCAAATAACTAATATCAGATTCAATTGTTTTATACTTCTCAAATTTTATGTAGGCCTTTTGATTCACCTACTGTTAATAGGTAATAGATTACAACCTCAAAGAAATACTGTTTATTTAAAGAAAATAAGTTATTGTTGAAGAGACGCAGATCTTTATTTTTTCCTAACAATTTTATTGTTTATTTCTTAAAAATTGCAAATATTACCAGTATAAAGAATTAGGCAATATAACAAAAAATAGAGAAACAAAAATAAAAAATAACTTTCCTGATGCAGATATAACTAGTTAGCAGTAGAGAAATATTACTTCAGATATTTCCTTTTGCTAATCTATAAATAGGGAAGAAAAAGAAATAATTTTATAAAAATTGGATCATGCTACTTTTTGATTAAAAAAATTCTATATTGGGGTGCCTGGGTAGCTCAGTAAGTTAAGCGTCTTGACTTCAGTGCAGGTCATGATCTCACAGTTTGTGAGTTTGAGCCCTGTGTCCGGCTCTGTGCTGACAGCTCAGAGCCTGGAGCCTTCTTCAGATTCTGTGGCTCCCTCTCTCTCTGCCCTTCCCACATTCGCATTCTGTCTGTCTCTCTCAAAAATAAATAAACATTAAAACATTTTTTAAAATCCTATATTGGTATATACTAACTTAAAACAAGAGAAAGAAGATACAATACAATTGAGAGATCCAAACAGCAAGATAGAAGACCCTAGCCTCTCTGTTGCCTGGCAAAGGTCAACCTTATAGAGCCCTCCAGGAAAGAAAACATCTCCAGAAAAGAACTAGAGTCTACTTAACAAATTTTAGCAACACATCAGAACAACAACAACAACGACAACAACAACAACAAACTGAAAATAACATCCCAAGAAGAAAAGGAACACAGATTCATTTTGCTTGCATCATCCCACTAACACTCCAGCTCAAACTCAGGCAGGGGGAGAGGGGGCCCCTTATCATTGGCCTGCCCCTCAATACTGCTTCCTATCACTAGCTCATTCCTAATACCTTGCTTAGCAAATGAGATCAAAAGTCTGTATTCTCAACCTACATATTCTATATTTCTTTTTTTTTTTTTTAAGTTTCATTTATTTTGAGAGAGTGAGAGATAGCTCGTGAGTGCACATGAATAGGGGAGGGGCAGAGAGAGGGAGAGAGAGAGAATCCAAGTAGGCTCCACACTGTCAGCAAGGAGCCCCATTCAGGGTTGAACCCACAAACCGTGAGATCATGACCTGAGCCAAAACCAGGAGCCAGAGGCTTAACCCACTGAGCCAACCAGGTGTACCTCTACATTCCTATTTCTAAACTTTTTAATTGTATTTCCAATTAGCAAGTCTTTTCTCCCTTACTTCCAATTATTACTTAAACTACAAACAATTCTGCTGATAGGGCCAACGTATCTAGAAATCTCTCAAGAGGAAATAAATTGTCATAGGCATTCTGTACTCGATATCATTTATGACAATTTCTTATATAATTATGTAATATCCTTTTAATGATAGAAACATAATTTTAGGTATCTCATGTTCTTAATGAATTTTTTCAAATTGCTATCTATGTATCCAATCTTTAGCTATAAAGAGAACGCTATGAGGTTATCAAGAATTCACCATGATCAGCCTACAAAGCCCTTGGATCGAGCAGTCTTCTGGATCGAGTTTGTCATGCGCCACAAAGGAGCCAAACACCTTCGGCCAACCTCCCATGACCTCACCTGGGTCCAGTACCACTCATTGGATGTGATTGGGTTCCTGCTGGCCTGTGTGGCTACTACTATATTCCTGGTCACAAAATGTTGCCTGTTTTGTTGCTGGAAATGTGGTAAGACAGGGAAGAAGAACAAGAGAGAATAGTTTTCTTTAATAGTTTAGATAGAAAACAGGGCCCATCTGAATTAACCAGCCAGTGATTTGAACAGATTCCTTTCCTAGTTTTCCCAGTTCTTGTCCATTCCTCAGCTTATGAAGTCAAAGATCAAAGAATCACCCAAGGATTTCACCACATGATTTGGAGTTAAGATGTATAATACCTTATTCTTTAAAAAGAGAAGATAAACACATGGAGGTTCCTACTACTAAAATCCTAGTACTTTATTCACTTGTTTTAGCTCAACAAATTAGGATGGTGTTTGAGAACTCAGGAATGCAGTAATAAATTCTATTTTCAGTACTAATCATATTAAACGTTTTCTAAATACTTAACATCATTTTGCATCCAGTATGTTATAATTATTGCATATTCTCTAAACTAGACAAAGTAGAAAAAAGCATGCTATAGCCAGAGGTTCCCTTCTAATAGAAATATTAGGAGATTCAAAGTTTCTACTGCTGTGAATCATGTTTTAAAACCGTTAATTTCATTTCATATGACACATCGGTCTTTGTTCCCCTTGGAGTACAAAACACTATTTTTTGTCTTTGATTTGAAGATTGCCCTTGATTTAAAAATTAATAATAATAGTACCAGATTTGTACTGTAATACTTTGTGACTTTAGAGAACTAGTTGATTTTGATTACTTAGAATTATAGATGGTATGGTGGAACAAAACCAAACAATTATAATTTAATACCTGCCCTTTACTCTTCCCACCAATTTTACTTATAATATCCATGTTTGGAAAGAAGAGACAAAACTATAACTCTTTAACTGCACTGCAGATAATTTGAGGGGGGGGATATGCATTTCTCAGAATTCTGTCTGCTGTGGGGATGATTTCTCCATCTAACAGAAATGCAGTGGGTTTTCCCATTTCATCCTTTCCCTTACCCCAGCACTTCTCCTGGTCCTCTCAAAAACTGTACTGTGACCACTATACCAAGCACAAATACTTAGGCTTCTTGATAACTAGCATTCGCCATAAATCTGCAGTAAGCATGAGGATATACATTGAATTTCAATAGAAGTAAGGATTCTCTCTCCCTTTCTTTTCTAAAAAAACTATCTTCCAGTACATCTGCCAATTCTTTACCCTTGAGGTTGAAGAATTATTTAATCCAACTGGAATTATGTATTAAACAAGCTCAGTAAATGATTTACCACAGTTTGATATTTATAATCCAAGTTTAATAGACCTAAAATTATAGCTGCATCTTAGAACAATATAAATCATTTGGAGGATTATCTGTGTTTTACAGGAATAGTGGCCTAAATAACAGCAAGGCAAACAATTCTTAGGTGTTAAATTAACAATAAAGAAATGTAAAGAAACAACATATTTTCTCAATTTGATGAGGTTTGAAAATAATTATGATGCTTTGAAGAATATAGTTTCAAAATGTAAACCCTAATGCTGCTTGGTTTAAGATCTATCAAAGCAATGTATCATAGTGCTGAATTATTTTATCTGGCAATTAGATAATGTGCTTTCCTATAATAGTCTTTAAAATCATAGTTTAAAGATATTCCTTCTCTTCTTTGTTATAAAATGACATAATATAAAGGAGTTAAAGTAAAGATTTGCATACCTTGTTAGCAATTCCCGGGTTTATTCAAAACAACTACCTTAACAATTAAAGGAATATATTCTACCTTGTGGAGATGAAAGCTTTTCTTAAAAAGAAATATTTGCCTATTTAAATAATCTATAAAGCATAATATTAAATATATAAACTCTGATAATAATTTTAGGTATACAAAGGCTAAATAAAACCATTGAAGCATTATATTTTTTCCAGTTTAAGTTTTAATAAGAACACATTTTTCAGGAGTTGAATGACTTCTGGCTTTTCTAGTCAATTAAAACGTAGATCATAATTTAATTGAAAATGCTAATAGGTAGATGTAATTGTTTTGTACATGAGCACATATGTTAACACATAGAATGTTCTACATGTTGTGAATAAAAATTCATTCATATTGTATGTTTTGATTTTTAAACTTGTTTGGCTTTTTCAATGAGGGATTTGTTTCTGTTATATTCTACATATTTTACCAAAAGTAATGATTCACCTGCAGGCTCAGATCTACCATACTCCCTACATTAAAGGGAATAGTATTTGTGAATTTCTTTTTTGTATTTGTGGTATTTTATTTTTTAAAAAAATTAATGCTTCTTTTTGAGAGAGAAAGAGTGAGAGAGAGTGCAAGCAGGGGAGGGGCAGAAAGAGAGGCAGACACAAAATTCAAAGCAGACTCCAGGCTCTGAGCTGTCAGTACAGAGCCTGAGGCTGGGCTTGAACTCAGGAAGCATAAGATCATGACCTGAACTGAAGTCAGAGGCTTAACTGACTGAGCCACCCAGGCACCTCTATATTTATGATATTTTAAACTGTTATAGTTGAGACTAAAATGTGTCTGGTGCCTATGGAACAGAAAAATGTAAGTTCCACAATTTACACTGAATCACTACGTGCCTTCTAATCTCACTTTTATTTTCTCCCCGGGTTCTTTGCTTCTCAATCCCACTTCAGTTCTGCCATTGTTCTGATTCTGGCTCTAAACGCAGCTAAAGAGACTGAAATCTTAATCTCTCACTTTAATTCCCGTCAATTATTTTTCCCAGAGACGGTCCTTTCATCCGCTCAGTTGAACTCCCTTCACCTATGATACCAGCAATCCGTATGATACCATGAAATGCAGACACTTACTTTTTACTTCTAAAGTGATTGTCAGATTATCAAATCATGATTCTTTGATTAAGGGAAGCTACCCCCTCTGTCCTGGGGATCCTTTATGCTGATTAGCATGCCTCATTTTAGTTCCTGTCTCCTTTCCAAGAACTCCTAGACATAAGAGTTTGTATTAACACTTTATTTCCAAGTATATGCTCCCATTTCTTTTTTGAAAAAATCCTATGTTGACTTTCTTTCATAGATGAGGAAATTCTTTCTTTATAGGAAATGGAAGAATTTGCCCAGAGCTCTGGGGAAGATGGTATTGCAGTGCTTTCACTGAGATCAGTAATCAAAAATCTCACAGAAGAAAACACAAACATAATCAGTGGCCCTTGCCCAGATCTTATGGAAAGTTAGATAAACTTTAAACTCTATCATACTATACATTGCTTTCTACAAAAGGAGGTAATATTTCAAAATGCACATGTAACCAGGTATCTTTTTACTCATTTGCTTAAATTCCTCAAGTCTTGCTTTGAATTGCTTTCAGGAAGTTATATGTTATAAATTAAGGATAAAATTTGGGCAGTATGGCTAGGAGCAAAAGAATTTCTAAATTCATCCATCAGGCAGGCTTTATTCCCATTGGAGGGGGTGGGGTGGTTTCTAGATAAAGTGTGAAACCTGTAAGAAGTTTCAGAGGGAGTCATGTTACTCCCACTACCTGTTAACCAGTATAGAATTGGCAAAGTGTTGAGTTTACAAGCTCTGACTCTAGATTAAAATGACCTCTAACTCCTGCCTTTGCTCATATTCCCTCTTTTGCCAAACCAAATGCAGTGTAAAATTTGGGAATAGCATACTTATTTTATCTCCTGAGAGAGATTCATAGGCCATGATGAGTCCACTAAAACTCTGTGGAGTAGAGGAGAAAAACCAAAAGCCAGTTCAAAATCGCTAGTCCTTTTTCTAGTTTCAGGTGGGAAATGGCAACAAAAATGTTGGGACATAGGTTCCTGAATTTAATGTTTCCTCACTTGCCCATCCAGAATGTGATCAAGCCAATCAATCCAATTTCTTCTAAAAAATAAGGTTAACAACTCGAACATTCTCAGCTGGGGTAAGAGTGGACAGATATACACTTGGTTAAAAAATAAGTGGGCAGAATTATGTCTAACCTAGGAAAAAGAAACAAACACTCTTCTCCCTCTGCAATCTTAGTGTTTTTCTAAAATTATAAGATCAGCTTTCTCATTGTTTTTGAACTACATGCCAGGCTCATGCCTGATCTAAACTCCTTCCAAGAAACCTACACTACTTTTATCACAGTGTTATTTTAGAAATGACCTAGCATATAGTACATAACAACTTGTAATTTTAAAAAATGCCCTAGGGGCACCGGAGTAGCTCAGTCGATTAAGCGTCAACTTCAGCTCAGGTCATGATCTCGCCCTTAGTGGGTTCGACCCCCGCGTCGGGCTCTGCTGACAGCTCAGAGCCTGGAGCCTGCTTCAGATTCTGTGTCTCCCTCTGTCTCTGGCCTTCTCTGCTAGCGTTCCATCTCTCTCTCTCTCTCTCTCTCTCGGGTGCATATGTGTATAGAACAGTGATATCTTCTTGATGAGCTCACCCATTTATCATTATATAATGATCTTCTTTGCCTCTTGTTATCAGTTTTGGCTTAAAGTGTATTTTGTCTAATATAAGTGTAGTTGTCCCCCCTCTCTCTTTTTAAATTATTATTATTATTATTATTATTTTGGTTTCTACTTGCATGGAATATCTTTTTCCATCCCTTCACTTTGAACCCATGTGTATCCTTAAAGTGGAAGTAAGAAGTAAGAAGTAAGAAGCTTTTAGGCACTGGGTCTTTTTTTTTTTTTAATCCATCAGGCCACCCTGTGTGTTTTGATTGGAGAACAATCCATTTATATTTATTATAATCATTAATTTGTAATGATTTGGTAATGCCATGTTATTAATTGCTTTCTGGCTGTTCTGTAGTTTTATTGTCCTCCTTTTACTTTCTGCCTACTGCTTTCTTTCTGCCTACCTTTGTGGATAGGTGATTTTCCATGGTTGTGTGCTCTGATTCACTTCTCTTTATCTTTTGTGAATCTACTATAGGTTTCTGCCTTGTTGTTACTATTAGGCTTACATAAAACATCTTATAAATAAAAACAATTTATTTAAACTGACAACAACTTAAAGTCAATTGCATAAAAAGTTCTTCCCTTTACTCACCCCTTTTATTTTGATGTCACAATTTACCTCTTTTTATATTGTGTATTCATTAACAAATTATAGTTGTCATATTTATTTTTAATTCTCTTTTCCTTTAACCTTTATATGTATATTTACTATTTGACTACTGTGTTGTATATTTTCATATGTTTTCATTGAAAACATGTCGGGTAAAGGACTTTTTCATTTAATTTCAGCTGAAGTACTCCTTTTGACTGTTTCTTGTAATGTGGATGTGTAGTAATTTTTATTTTAAAGAACTCCTCTCAGCATTTCTTACAATGCAAATATGGAATAATGAATTCCCTCAGCTTTTATTTGGTAAAGTCTTTATTTCTTCTTCATTTCTGAAGGATAACTTTGCCCGATAGGGGATTCTTGGCTGGCAGTTTTTTCTTCTACCACTTTCAATATATCCTTTCACTTCCTCCTGGCCTGAAAGGGTTTTGCTGAAAAAAATTTGCTGATAGCCTAATGGAGGTTCCTTTATAGATTACAATCTTCTTTTCCCTTGCTTTCAGGATTCTCTCTTTGTCTTTGATTTTTGACAGCTTCATTATAATATGTCTTTGAGAAGATTATTTTGCATTGTAGTTATGGGTGATCTATTAGTTTTGTTAAGTTGGATATCCAAGTCTCTCTCTGGCTTGAGCAGGTCTCAGCTAGTATTTCTTTAAATGAACTTTCTGCCTCCTTCTCCCACTCTTCTCTTTCTGGAATTCCAATGATTCATTTATATGTAGATAAGTTTTCTTTTTACTGATGTTCTATAGACTTTTTCCACTGTATTTTTTTTTTTAATTCTCCTCTGATTGGCTTATGTCCAAATTCCTATCTTCTAACTCACTAATTCTATCTTCTGTTTGGTCGATTCTGCTGTTGATGGTCTCTATTAAATATATATATATTTTTTATTTCATCCACTGTATTCTCCAGATCTACAGTTTCTATTTGATTCTTTTATATTTCCGTCTTTTTGTTAAATGTGTTATTTTCTTCATGTATCATTTTTCTGATTTTATTGAATTATTTATGTTTTTTTTGGAGCCAATAAAGTTTCCTTAAAATGGCTATTTTGAATTCTTGATTGGGTAAGTTGCAGAATTTTGAGTCTTTGTGATAGTTACTGGACAATTTTGTGACCTTTTGGTGATGCCATGTTTCCTTGATTTTTGATGTTCCTTGGAGTTTTGCATTTGAGGTTATCGGTCACCGCCTCCAATTTTTACAACTGCTAACAACTGAGAGATACATTACATTGGTTTTGCTTATATCTGGGGCTTTCTCAGTGTTGTATGGATACACTTGTTTCATGCTTCTTGCCCCCTTTTGTGGCAGAAACCTTAAGCTTCTAATGTCTTTTCCAGATCTTAAAACTCATCAGGTCAGTTGCTTGAAACTTTGCTTTTGTTTTCCTAAAGAGACACTACAGTTCAAGTTTGTGGTTTCTCCCTTGCCCATAGACCTTGGCTAATTTTCTGTGCACAATCCCTTTCTAACAGAGCTTACTTTTACTGCCAATCTCAGATGTATGTCCAAGTAGCCATTCACAGAGTTGGGGGAAGTGTGAGTTTCGCCTTTGAGCACTGAAAAAAATTAAAAATAAAAATCATTTCAAGTGCTAAACATACTTTGATTATTGAAGTGTAAGTGCTCAAACTAGTTTACAGAATATTTGTTGGCAAATGCTTACCATATTTTAATTAAATGTGATTTACTTCCTACAGCTTCATCACTCACTGAAAACAGAAATTCTAGATTTGAATCTTAGAGTCCAGCTTTGATCAGGTTTGGAGAGATCAATAGTGCCACATCCATCCTTAGAATCCCTCCTTATGCAGGCAAATTCCTCCAAAGGGAATGGCCAGAATTTTGTGTTTCAAAAATAAATCACCTCAAAAAGAAATTTACATTAGATTTTAAATTTTATTATGGTATATGGAGCTATTTAGGAAAGTTGTTTCTTTCACAACTTACAGTAATTTTTCCTCGTGGCTTTAAAGATATTCTACTTAGATCTTCTTCTCCCTCTATACATATCCTTCAATAGTGAAAGTTCTCAAATGCAATTCATCTAATGAAGTTAAAGTCTTTGAATAATTATTCTTTCAAAATTGTAGGCTATATTGTGTTATTGAAAGTGTTTTTATGAATAAGTTGTATATAAAGCTATTTTCCCCGTAAACAAAATTTAGGTTCTCTTTTCTCATTCTTTCTGTGTTTTCTCAAAGCTCTTTCTTTCATCTCATCTCTTTAACATATAAACACTGAGTCTTTCAGCAGAGGTGATATTAAAAATAACTCCTTCTCTGTGTTTTAAGTAACATAAATCTCTAATAAATGACAAAATAAAAAATTATAAAGATATTGGGAAAAATTAGAAACTAATTCACAAAGATTTAACAATTCCTCACAAAAATTATTTCATGATGAGTTTTCTATAAGGAGAGACCTGTAAATATCTCAGTTAATCAAGAAGTTCATGATCTAAGATCTATAATAACAAAATAGTCTTAATCTCACAGCCTAAATTCATTTCAAAATAAAACTCTAATGATATGTTCCTGCCAGGGAAGTTTACAACAAGATTTTTTTTTAAGTTCATATAAAAAGTATGAGGTAATTTTAGGGAAAAAATAACATTTTTAAACTGGTACATATAAGTTTGGTATATTTCCTAATTAAAATTATCAGTAAAAATTATCTCACTCCAACTTAAACTATAACAAAACCCTTAGGATTACAGTTACTTAGTATTTTCTTTGCAATTCAGCTCATTAAAGATCTTTCCAATGATTATCCTTAAGAATATCTTCTAATTACAAATTTGTCATTATTTCTTAACCAAACGTCCTTTCCCATTTCTTATCTTTCTTAAAGTAATTAGGCATTCAGTGGAATTCTAATTCCATGCTTTAAAAAATAGTTTTGAATGAGAAATACATGGAAAAGTATTTATCCCGTTTAAGAATATAAACTCCCAACTCAAAGGAACCAGCATATTTAATGAAAAATATACTTACACTTGAAAACATCTGACATGAGTTTCCTTAAACAAGGAGACAACCAAATAAGCAAAAAATAGAAAAATAAAACACTATAATTAGCTTTTTCAACCACATACGTATGTGTGTGTGCGTGCACACACACACACACACACACACACCCAGTGTTCTTTCTTTTCCTCAGATAATCTGGAGAGCTCTAGAGGAAATGACCATGTATCTAATTCACCAGCCCCAGCTAACATACCATAGCACTTTTTTCTGAAACTGGGGCTAAAAATGTGAAGAAATCATTACTCAAATAATAAAGTGAGGCATTTCAAATCACATATTTTATTTTCTAAATTTATGCTTTGGTTCATTTTTTTAAATTCCCTAAATCAGACATTCTTTTGATTATATCTGTTATTCACCACAGAATTGCTAAAAACCACTGATCTACAGCCAGTGAACTTATCTGTTATCAGTATTAATTGTGCAATGTTAATAGGTGCATCCTGGCATGAGTGTAAACTATTTTGTTCTTTATTAGGGGAAAGGGTGCTTATTTTGTTTTCTTAATCTTAGGAAGTCTGGAAAAATAAGAGGGTGTACACTCTCTCAGTTCAGTAAGTCACCAAACATCTATATTAAGAATATTCCTGGGGTGCCTGGGTGGCTCAGTAGGTTGAACATCCGACTTCGGCTCAGGTCAGGATTTCATGGTTTGTGAGTTCATGGTTCATGTAGTCAGTTCATGGTTCATGACAGCTCAGAGCCTGGAGTGGGCTTCAGATTCTGTGTCTCCCACTCTCTCTGCCCCTTCCCCACTTGCTCTGTCTTTCTCTCTGCAAAATAAATATACATTAAAAATATTAAAAAAAAAAGAATATTCCCTTGCCACAAAGCTTCTTCAGTTTCTGCTTTAATTTGTCTACTCAAGACTATTCCTAGTTGTTTGCACTGCTTAAAAATAGGTTTGGACTTCCATTTCTGGCCCTTATGGTGTTACTGTGGGCAGACTAGACCTCTACTGTAAATAAATAGAAAATGCGAAAATTATATATAACAATTATTTTCAGACATTGAATATTAGGCATCACAGGAAGATGATAACTAAAAGAAAGTAAACTAATGAAGTGAATCTTAAGGTCTCTCCAGTTTTCTGACTATAGCCACTACGTAATTTGCAAATTCAAAATAGCCCACACTATTTTCTACTGAAAATTAAGATACTGAGAAAGGGCTTTGTTTTGACACGCAAAAGTCAGTTTTCACACATGACCTTAAACTATCTTGATTTTAATACCAATTTATATCTCTCAGCCTTATCAACTGTTTTAAATGCTAAAATTCCAGGTTAATGGAATGTGACCTTTCCACAGAGCCCATGCAGATAAGAAAGATAAAGTAATTCTCGATATACGTGGCTATTGCTGTCAGGGAAAATAGCCAGAGTGGAAAAGATCCAATTTGGGAAACTGGCACCTTCAACTATTCCATATCAGGGATACAGTGTTCGACTCTATAGCTAGTAGATTTGATATTCTTGACAGTTTAAATAGTAGTTAGATCAGCTTTGGTAAATAGAAGTCCATACATGCAGGCCTAAACATGGCCTTACTGTCTGCTACGATGGTCACTTTGTTAATTTGTTATTGGAGCCAGCACTGGAATGATTGTTTATAGAGACTGGCTGAGTGATTTTGCCTACTTTAGTGTTTAGCACCTATTCCATGATGGATGTTCTCTGGTGGGCATTAACATGGCATCTCATGGTCAAGGGTTCTAACAGGGTCCTGAAACATGCCAGGATTTCTTTTTTTCAAATGCATGTTTTTCAAATGCATGTTTCAAATGCATCAGTCCAGATGGCATCGTCTGGCTGTGCTGTTATTCTCCTAGGCTTGCCAGAGATTCCGCACGTATAGAATGTGCAAAGCCTTTTTGGCTGCCTATATATTTTACCCTTAGCTCTGCCTGCTGTATATAACCATATCCATAGCTTTACATGGGTTAGGACTGCCTGGTTGCCACTCTGACCTTACTGCTCATTGTGATCATTGTGACCACTTGGCTTCTAACAATTGAGTGCTATCAACTTGTTTTTGAGCTGTTTTGTAACTACAAACAGACCTGGCCATTAGAGGACACCACACTGAGCATTCCTTATAACTTCAGTCAGTATACAATCACTGGCAGATTTTCCAGATTTATGTAGCATCTCTATCTTAATATATGCACTTCTCCAAGCCCTTTGATTCCTTCTTCCACTGTTTCCCATGGCACTTCCAGCATGTCAGTTTCACTTTGTGTGGGCCATTCCTTACCACCGCTTCCTGAAGTGTGAACAAAGGTATTGAATTCTATGTCCTGAGAGAGAGTGCTCCAAAATAAAACTATGCTTCCTTCTGCAAGCTTATATTCCACTTTCCTAAATCCAGTCCCTCAGCATATAGTTCTCTATATAATTTCCCAGTTCCTACTAGGAGATATTGGCTATGTCCTCCAGTTCTTTTGAGTTTGAGTAATATCTTCCTGGTTACAACTGGCGGTAAATGATCCAGCTCCAAAATCCAATCTCAGTGTCTACTCTGATTCCATTCTTGATTCTATTATCAAGCTGAAGATAAGCTTGCAGGGAGATTATTAAGGAGTGATCTTGGAAACAAAGTCTGTGAAAATGAAGGATTTGAAGAAAGATTGAACAGTGGAAAAAACAGAGACAGGGCACCTGGGTGGCTCAGTTGGTTAAGCATCTGACTTTGGCTCAGGTCATGATCTCACAGTTTGTGAGTTTGAGCCCTGCAATGGGCTCTGTACTGACAACTCAGAGCCTGGATCCTGCTTTGGATTCTGTGTCTTTCTCTCTCTCTCTGCCCCTCCGCTTTTCGTGCTCTCTCTCTCAAAAATAAACACTTTAAAAAAATTTAAAAAGA
Organism: Lynx rufus; assembly: GCF_022079265.1. Classification (NCBI taxonomy): domain Eukaryota; kingdom Metazoa; phylum Chordata; class Mammalia; order Carnivora; family Felidae; genus Lynx; species Lynx rufus. The sequence goes on from NW_025814845.1 coordinate 53,073,294, forward strand.
TGGAAAGAAAAAAGAAAAAAAAGAGACTTACAGTATCCCTCCCCTTAGCCACAGTTTCATTTTCTGTGGTTTCAGTTACCCCTGGTCAACTGCAGTTCAGAGGCAGATGATTCTTCTGACATATCATCAGAAAATCAAAGGTAGTCTAGTGCTATTATCGCCATGCTTACATCATTCACTTCACTTCATCTCATCACATAGGCATTTTATCATCTCATGTTATCGCAAGAAGAAGGATGAGCACAGTACAGTAAAATATTTTGAGAAAAAGAACACACTCACAGAACTTTTATTACAGTATATTGTTTTAATTTTTCTATCTGTTATTTAGTTATTGTTGCCTAATTTATAAATTAAAACTTTAGCTTAGGTATGTATGGATATGGAAACATAGCATATACAGGGTTTGGTACTATCTGTGGTTTCAGGCATCCACTTAGGGTCTTGGAACATATCCTTGCAGATAAGGGATGGGGAGACTACTGCAAGGAAGCTTCAGCCTAGGTCTCAACCAACCCAATCTGAAAGTAAGATCACCTTTAAGAGTTTCCCCAAATTGAAATGAAGAGGCAGGCATTGAATATGGGCTGCCCCAGGAAAAAGACATCACTTTAGACTACATAGTTCTCTTCAGCAGAAGCAGCTCTTAAAGGAAGCTGATAGACAAGAGCTGTCAATCTTCTCACCAGCGGAGGAATAACTTCTATATTCCCAAAAGGAGAATCTGGGTAACACATCAAACATCCACCAAAGGGCATTGCCATATTAAAATTTTTTTTTTCAAAGTTTATTTATTTTTGGGACAGAGAGAGACAGAGCATGAACGGGGGAGGGGCAGAGAGAGAGGGAGACACAGAATCGGAAACAGGCTCCAGGCTCTGAGCCATCAGCCCAGAGCCCGACGCGGGGCTCGAACTCACGGACCGCGAGATCGAGCATTGCCATATTAAAGGATGTTGCAACTCTGTGGACAATGCTTTGCTTAGAATCTTCTGTCCAAATCCTTTTTAAGAGAGAATCTCCTCTCATTTCAAGTCAACAGATTATTGATAGCAAGAAAACAAACCTATTCCATGACATGAGTCTTCTCCTTTCTACTTCTAATTTGAAGAGACTTCCTGATAAGATTTTTAAAATACAATTTACATGGATTATGAAGGTAGACTACAAAACAAAGTTCAGAAGATACCTAGAGGATAAATACTTTGTCAAAGTGTTGAGGAAGTAAAACTAACATAAGAATTTTGCAAATGTTCAGAAAAGGAAAATATCATAATTGGGAGGTAGCATTTTCAAATGAATGAAAGTAATTTAAGTGGGACTCAACGGGCACCCAAGTATGGATAAAAAGAAAAAAAAGTAGTAGTAGTATCTACAGTCAGAAAAACAAAGTCAAAGAAATGAAATAGAGCTAAATATAACATGCAAAATATGGAAGAGGAAATTCAGAAAGCTGGTTTGGAAATGCTCAAATCAGAATAGATTTGCTCTTACACAATGCTGCTTTCTTATCTGAAGATTCCCTATATGCAAGGTAGTTTCTTTCTAGCCCAGTGATAACAGTATTTCCAGTGATACTGGGATTAATTAGAGGCACATACAAATACAAGATCATCTACCCTTTTCCTTATTTATTTGCTTACCGAAACCTCTACTGTTAGTTCGTACCAGTTATATTTTAACTACTTAATTCATTCATTCCTGTGTGTGAATGACAGCCGCATCAGAAGTTAAGAGAGGTTTATAAAAAACGATTCATTTTACCAGAATATCTAAGAAGTGGACTTATCTTTCCGTGCTGTATTTTTATCTCAGCTGTGGGACCTGTGGCAAGGTGCTAATGTGGCGATTGGAATAATCATTAAATCAAGTTAAAGACAATACTATCTGAATTTGCTCAGAGGGGTCATGAGGTGACTGTTTCATCCTTGCGGATTCCACCACACCTCTGTTCTGAAATTTGAAGTGTATCCTACATCATTTACTAAGAATGAATTTGATTTGCTTGTCATGAAAAGTTCAAGATGTGGGTATATGAATTACCAAAGAGTAAAATGTGGACGTATGATTCAAAAATGCAAAAAAATAAATATTCTGATACTTTTCCAAAGCTCTGTGAGGGATGCAGTTTTGAACAAGGAACTTATGAAGAAACTGCAAGAATATAACTTTGATATTATTTTTGGAGATGCTATTTCTCTTTGTGGTGAGTTACTGTCTGAATCATTTAACCTACTTTTGGTCTACTGTCTTTACTTTACCACTAGCAATATGTATGCAAAACTGTGGAAAGCTTACTTGATCTTCCTTTGTACCTGCTGTCGTCTCAGAACTTAATGACAAAGTGATAATTACGAAGAGGGTGACAAATATGTTGTATTACTCCTATATTTTGACTTTGTATTTGAGACCTTTAATAAGAATTGGGATAAGCTTTACAGTGAAAGATAAGTCAGTAGTTTATTTATTACATTTTATCTAAAGTAGGTGGAAAGAAACCTTATTTTATATATACTGTACATAGATATACTACACATAGATACATATAGATGATATAGATGTAGAGTTTATATATATATATATATATATAATTTTAAACTAAAGAGAATTTATATTTTCTTAGGTTTAGTGTTGAAATGGATATATAATAGTTTCTCAATCAAAATGTATCAACCATTCAAGAGAACTTGTGTAAAGTAATCTAGAACTCTGTGACACTAGAGATGTCCCTCCACTTGACATTGATCTACTATATTAATATTTTTAAGGCTTTAATTATTTAAAGAGCACTGTGTTTTTCATAAATCCTGCTGTCTCTGTTATTTATTGCTGTGTAACCCACCATCTTAAAACTCAGGGTTTAGGGGCGCCTGGGTGGCTCAGTCGGTTAAGCGGCCGACTTCAGCTCAGGTCATGATCTCACAGTCCATGAGTTCGAGCCCCGCGTCGGGCTCTGTGCTGACAGCTCAGAGCCTGGAGCCCGTTTCAGATTCTGTGTCTCCCTCTCTCTCTCTGACCCTCCCCTGCTCATGCTCTGTCTCTCTCTGTCTCAAAAATAAATAAACAACAACAACAAAAAAAACTCAGGGTTTAAACCAAACATTATTTGCTGATCCTACAGACCAGCAATTTAGGCTGGGCTCAAGGGAATGTTTCTCTTTTGGGGCTTTCCTGGACTCACTCATTAGGCCCCAGCTAAGGAGGAATGGTCCAAAAAAGTGTCACTCACATGGCTAGGGTTTGCTAAATTAGCAGGACACTTTGATTCTCACTTCATATGGCCTATCCAAAGACAAGCATGTGCTTTTTCCAGTGATAGTAGAAGTCCACAAGAGCTCACATGAAAGTTCTAGGCCTAGGCTTAGAAGTCATACTATGTCACTTTTACCACTGCTATTGGTAAAACAGGTCATGAGGCAAATCCAATCCAAAGTTTGGAGAAATAGCCTCCACCTCTTGATAGAAGAACTTGCAAAGAATATGTAGCTATTTTCAATGCACTACAGGAAGAAACTTAATTAAATATACTTATAAAATCAATGAAGGTCAGTTATGAGGAAACATATTTTCCAAGCCTCTTTCTGTTTTAAAATATTCTTCATATATAAGAAATAATGACTATTTTGTGTGAACTTTACATTTGCTTGCCTTTACAATTAAAAATTACTATGCACTTATAGCTAAGGTACCTTTCAGCTTTCAAAATCAAAGTCCTGGGGCGCCTGGGTGGCTCAGTAGGTTGAACGTCCGACTTCGGCTCAGGTCATGATCTCGCGGTTCCTGGGTTTGAGCCCCCAGTCGGGCTCTGTGCTGACAGCTCAGAGCCTGGAGCCTGCTACTGATTCTGTGTCTCCATCTCTCTCTGCCCCTCCCCTGCTCTTTCTCTGTCTCTCTCTGTCTCTCAAAAATAAATAAATGTAAAAAACAAAACAAAACAAAATCAAAGTTCTTATATCTCTATTCTAGATTCAATTTTTTTTTACTATTATATCTGTTCTAATTCTTTCATCTAATCATCTAATATCTCCATTAGAAAGGAAAATTGCTTCATTGTGGATAAGTTGTCTCTGGGCATTATTTATATTACTCCTTCCTCTCAATGGATTAAAAATCAGCTGCTAGGTAAATCTAAAACATTGGGGATTACATTAGAATTATCAATATCTGTTTTCTAATGCTAGATTAACTACTTACTCTCAGTTTTTTCCACTTGAAAAATAAAGCAAAATGTGAGGGTCCAGTATATTTGTCATATCTGAATGATTTCTAATCATGATTCTGTGAGCACATTCATTCAATAAAGAAGTTTATTGAGCTTCACCTATGTTTCCTGTTTAAAGGGGAAATTGATAAACATTTGTTGAGAACTTTCTCCCGGGAAATCTTCTATGTCCTTCATATTTATTCACTCATGGAGGACACACATAGAAATTCTTTTTATAGGCACTATTATTCTTCTCATTTTACAGATGTGAAAACTGAAGTACAGAAAGTTCAGGTAACTTACTCAAGTTCTCATAGGTAAGAAATGTTGGGATGGAATTGAAACACAGCAGTCTGGCCCCTGGACCTAACAAATTTGCATATTGCAATAACTGAAAGAAAAGAGAGAGACCCTAACTTCAAAACCTATTACTGGGAGAGACACTGTACTAAGTACCAAGTATACTATTATACAGAAGACCAAGAAAGTTAATTTTTCTTAATCTGAGTGGTCTTTTTTTTTCTTTTTTTGAGATAGAAAGAGAGACAAAGAGAGAGGGAGCAGGAGTGGGGGAGGGGCTGAGGGAGAGGGAACAAGAGAATCTTTTTTTTTTTTAATATATGAAATTTATTGTCAAATTGGTTTCCATACACCCAGTGCTCATCCCAAAAGGTGCCCTCCTCAATACCTATCACCCACCCTCCACTCCCTCCCACCCCCCATCAACCCTCAGTTTGTTCTCAGTTTTTAACAGTCTCTTATGCTTTGGCTCTCTCCCACTCTAACGTCCTTTTTTTTTTTTTTTTTACCTTCCCCTCCCCCATGAGTTCCTGTTAAGTTTCTCAGGATCCACATAAGAGTGAAACCATATGGTATCTGTCTTTCTCTGTATGGCTTATTTCACTTAGCATCACACTCTCCAGTTCCATCCACGTTGCTACAAAAGGCCCTATTTCATTTTTTCTCATTGCCACGTAGTATTCCATTGTGTATATAAACCACAATTTCTTTATCCATTCATCGGTTGATGGACATTTAGGCTCTTTCCATAATTTGGCTATTGTTGAGAGTGCTGCTATAAACATTGGGGTACAAGTGCCCCTATGCATCAGTACTCCTGTATCCCTTGGAGTTCCTAGCAGTGCTATTGCTGGGTCATAGGGTAGGTCTATTTTTAATTTTCTGAGGAACCTCCACACTGCTTTCCAGAGCAGCTGCACCAATTTGCATTCCCACCAACAGTGCAAGAGGGGGAACAAGAGAATCTTAAGCAACCTCCACACCCAGCATGTGGCCTGATATGGGGCTTGATCTCATGACCATGAGATCATAACCTGAGCCAAAATCAAGAGTCAGATGCTTAACCAACTGAGCCACCCAGGCGTCCCCTGAGTGGTCTTTTTAACAGATGCTTTCCATTGCCAGCATATGTCACCAACTACCCAAACTTAACTTTACCAAAAAAAGTGTTCTCTTATGACAATTTACTCAATAGAAAGAGCATCTTTTTGTTGAGCAGTATTATAAACATTTTGGAAACCTGAGAAAAATATCCCTTTCAAATGGAAGTTAACTACCCTCACATAAATGTCATAATTATTCTTAGGAGCTAAAAGGTATGTCAGATTAAGGTTACTGAGAAAATAAAGCTCTTAGTTATTAAAACATTAACCTGTGACTATATATTTTGTATGAGGTTACTGGAGGCAGTGGGTTAGAGAATACAAGTAAGACTAAAGCCTCTAAAATAAATCTGCTAAAAATTAAAGAATCACAGGTCATAGAAAAGAAACTCTTCTTTTAGGTAAACCTAGAACACTGGAGACTTTTTTGACTCTCTGAGATTCCATTGCAAGTTCATGAAAGGTAATGTGAAGGAAAACAGGGCATTGAATGACAACTAAAGTAGAAAGCTGGATGGTAAATGAAGTGAGAAGGTGGGCAGATCCATGATCAAAAACCAAACTGAAACACAAAAAACACTAAAGAGATAATACAAAGACCAAAGTTTCTAAGATAAATCTGCTAAAAATTAACCAAGAATCATAGGCCATAGAGAATAATCTTTTAGATGATGCAATATACGGACTTGCACGGTAATACGAAAGAAACGGGGCATCAAGAGGCAAACAACCAACGTAGAAAACCGGATGGTGAGTGGAATGGGTGGTTGAGTTGATGGGTCTGTGGGAATAAAAAACTAAATAATCCAAAGTCATAAAGAAGCAAAGGAACCCTTATTTTGGGTAAATAAGGGGACAAAGATGCAAAAGACTGATGCAAATAAACATGTACAACAAGAAGTTTTCCAGCTTAGTTCTCCAGAAGTTGTTTGCCTTTTCTTGAACAGGCACCAATCACAGCACTGCTGATTTATTCTAGGCCTAGAAAGTGACAAAAGAGATCGCTTGGTTAAATTACAAATATATAAAAAGGAAAATTTACAACACTTTGAAAGTGAATCTCTCTTACCACCCACTCCCACATGCTTAGTAATATTTATCTTCAGTTTTTTCATTTTATTATTTTTCTGGAGACCAGAACACAAATTTAGATCCAGGAAAACACTTAATGGACTGAATCATGGAACAGTTCTTTGGCTCCCATTCTTTCCAGGCAGTTATCAAGCAGCCTTCCCTTTACATTAAATCATAATAATTAATACATGTCAATGTTTCAAGTTTCCTCGAACAGATAAAAATACATGATATGGATGTGGAGGTGAAAGACATCATTTTATGTAGTGCATCTCATTCATGATGCACTTTACTGATTATAGAAAGTCCAGGAATTTGGTCCTGCAATAACTTTTCTTTTGTAAAATATACAGGAAAGGATGAGTCTGCAAAGCTATGGAAAGGGAGGCATGTTGATTCCTGGTGAGGTCTGCATCATCAGGCAGGACCTTTGAGCCACTGGGGTTTCTCTGCTTGCCTTTCCCTATACTTCTAAAGGATAATCAGCTTCCTGTTTTCGCTGTGGTGGCTGGCTCAGTGCAACTGAAGACCAGATTGAGAGAAGTGTGATCAATGCAAATTTTTCATGCTGCAGACCCATATTTAATATGGAAGATCAGGGTGAGATTTAGACAACACACAAAAAAACATAAAATACCTAGGAATAAATCTAACCAAAGAGGTAAAAAATCTATACACTGAAAACTATAGAAAGCTTATGAAAGAAATTGAAGAAGACACAAAGAAATGGAAAAAGATCCCATGCTCCTGGACAGGAAGAACAAATATTGTTAAAATGTCGATACTACCCAAAGCAATCTACATATTGAGTGCAATCCCTATCAAACTAACACCAGCATTCTTCACAGAGCTAGAACAAATAATCCTAAAATTTGTATGGAACTATAAAAGACCCCGAATAGCCAAAGCGATCTTAAAAAAGAAAACCAAAGCAGGAGGCATCACAATCCCAGACTTCAAGCTATACTACAAAGCTGTAATCATCAAGACAGTATGGTACTGGCACAAGAACAGACACTCAAATCAATGGAACAGAATAGAGAACCCAGAACTGGACCCACAAATGTATGGCCAACTAATTTTTGACAAAGCAGGAAAGGATATCCAATGGAATAAAGACAGTCTCTTCAGCAAGTGGTGCTGGGGAAACTGGACAGCGACGTGCAGAAGAATGAACCGGGACCACTTTCTTACACCATACACAAAAACAAACTCAAAATGGATGAAAGACCTCAATGTAAGACAGGAAGCCATCAAAATCCTTGAGGAGAAAGCGGGCAAAAACCTCTTTGATCTTGGCCACAGCAACTTCTTCCTCAACACGTCTCTGGAGGCAAGGGAAACAAAAGCAAAAATTAACTACTCGGACTTCATCAAAATAAAAACCTTCTGCACAGGGAAGGAAACAATCAGCAAAACTAAAAGGCAACTGACAGAATGGGAGAAGATATTTGCAAATGACATATCAGATAAAGGGTTAGTATCCAAAATCTATAAAGAACTGATCAAACTCAACACCCAGAAAACAATCCAGTGAAGAAATGGGCAAAAGATATGAATAGCACTTCTCCAAAGAAGACATCCAGATGGCCAACTGACACATGAAAAAATGCTCCACATCACTCATCATCAGGGAAATACAAATCAAAACTATAATGAGATACCACCTCACACGTGTCAGAATGGCTAACATTAACAACTCAGGCAACAACAGATGTTGGCAAGGTTGCAGAGAAAGAGGATCTCTTTTGCATTGTTGGTGGGAATGCAAGCTGGTGCAGCCACTCTGGAAAATAGTATGGAGGTTCCTCAAAAAACTAAAAATAGAACTACCCTACGACCCAGCAATTGTACTACTAGGCATTTATCCACAGGATACAGGTGTGCTGTTTTGAAGGGGCACACGCGCCCCCATGTTTATAGTAGCACTATCAACAATATCCAAAATATGGAAGGAGCCCAAAGGTCCATCGATGGATGAATGGATAAAGAAGATGTGGTATATATACAATGGAGTATTACTTGGCAATCAAAAAGAATGAAATCTTGCCATGTGCAACTATTTGGGTGGAACTGGAGGGTAGTATGCTAAGTGAAATTAGTCAGAGAAAGACAAAAATCATATGACTTCACTCCTATGAGGACTTTAAGAGACAAACAGATGAACATAAAGGAAGGGAAACAAAAATAATATAAAAACAGGGAGGGAGACAAAACAGAAGAGACTCATAAATATGGAGAACAAACTGAGGGTTGCTGGAGGGGTTGTGGGAAGGGGGATGGGCTAAACGGGTAAAGGGCACTAAAGAATCTACTCCTGAAATCATTGTTGCACTATATGCTAATTTGGATGTAAATTTAAAAAAATAAAAAATAAAACGAGTTAATAAATGAGACATAAATAAATAAATAAATAAATAAACATTAAAAAAATCAGTAAAAAAAAAAAAGAAAAAGAAAACTTCTTATTCAGTCACTGACATCAACCTTGGGGCATTTCTCCATTTTCAGTGAGGAACAAAGTGAGTTCTGAGCTAGGCCCAGGTGCCATGTGAAACTCAGTCACATGTGTCTTCGTCAAATGATGAGGATCATTAGCACGGAAAATAAGGCACACTTAAAATGCCATAGGGTTAAGTAAAAATACCACAAATATCATAAAAGAGACACAAGCCTAATGATACGGAGATGGAAAACAAGATAGCCATTTAGAATGTAATATAAATCATATAAATGCTCACAGAGAAATACTCACTTACAAACATATCAGTCATCTTGAATTTGTAATACATGAAAGAAAATGACGTTTTATTGAATATTTGAACCTAGAAGGCTGCAGAAGTGGGAGTATTTTATTAAATACGTAACCTTTTCACGCACAGGCTCTTCTTTTCATTTTTGTTGTTTAAATGTTTGTTTAAACTTTAAAACACTGGCATACTTTGAACATCCTGCCCCACAGAGATCTGAAACTGTATTACTATATCTTCTAAGAAATATAAACAAAAATTCACAAACTAATATATCTTTGTTTCTCTATTTTCTTTTTCAGGAAGATCCACAACATTATGTGAAATGATGGGAAAAGCTGGCATGTGGCTGATACAAAATATTGGGATTTTGAATTTCCTCACCCCCTCCTTCCCATCCCACCCCCATTAACTAATTTTGCATTCATTGGAGGACTCTACTGAAAACTTACCAAAATATTGCCTAATGTAAAACTTTAATCCCTTAGAAAGAGTCTTCCATCCGACATTCAGACATCTTACCGAAAAGACATGGGGCAATGTGTAAAATTTCTTCACACCAGTCCCTCACATGACAGTGTTTCATAGTTCACCTATCACCGAAGATTCTGGGCTACATAACCGTTGTGAAAAGTGTGAAAGAAGTGTAAGATCATGTGGATATAGCTACTATAAAACAGTCTTTCACTGTCCAACATGTAAGAAAGGATAATTTTTTCCACAAATGTGTGTGCTGCATCCGCTAGATGCTAGATTCCACCCTCTGCACTGAAGGAGAGTGAATGACATAAATGCAGTCACTGCTTTTGGGAAACTTATAGAATAAGCAGCTATGAAAACTATAGATGTTGGGGCACCTGGGTGGCTCAATCAGTTAAACACCTGACTCTTGATTTCAGCTCAGGTCATGATCTTACTGCTCATGAAATCAAGATAAGATAGAGTCTAGTGTTTTGATACATTGTATTATGATAGCCAGAAAATATACAAAGACCCCAATCCTGACAGTAATACCTTTTCCATAAAATATGGTTGTACAAGAAAAAAAAAAGAGAGAAAAATGGGAAGGAAAAAAAAAGGTTTTGCATACCTACCTTATTGGATCGGTGTGAGAATAAAAAGCTCTATGACAGTCATTTTTCATTATTTGCAGATGACATATTTTCAAACTTGTCTACTCAGTAAAGTTTATTGGTAACCCCCAAACCAATACTTGTAGCGCTTTCATGGTCACTCACAGATATGCACAGAGCAGCAACAAACATAGATTCACCCAATAGGCATGTTCCCCGTTGAGGCTGAATAAGGCCATACTCTGCCGTGTTGTTTCATTTCAGACTATAAACAAGTGTCCCTTTTCTAGTATATTTTATGACACATATTTTGCATTTCTGTGCTCTTTCTTGGTGATTTCATTGTTGATAATGGCCCCTGAGAACAGTGCTGAAGTGTTTTCTAATGTTCCTAAGAGGAGGCAAGAAGATTGTGATGTGCCTCAGAGAGAAAATATGTTTGTTGACTAAACTTCATTCAGTTCCATTAGTTATAGCACTTTTGACTATAAATTTGATGGTAATAAATCAATAATATATATTAAATAAAGTGTTTTTAAACAGAAATACACCTGAAACAAAGTTATATGTGTATCAACTGAGGAAAATGTGAGGAGAGACTAGTAGGAACCTAACTGTATATTTCCCCTGGGAGCAATGATTTGATATTTGCTAACACATTCTGTTATAGAACATAACTACTGTGAGTAGTTTCTGAGAAGCCTTTCTCAGAAATTATTTGTTCTGGTGCACTAAAATTCATTCTTTAGTGCATAAACTGAATAACTTTATTTCAATCATTTAAATTGCTTCGTATCACTGGCTAGGCTTGAGACAAATATAGTAAGATACCAGGAAGGAAATATCCAGTTTAATGTTAACCTACACAATAAGCCACAAAGTTAGAAATACAAATAAAAGTTTTCAATAACTTTATGTAATGCACTCCAATTAGTTTATATATAGACTGATTAAATGTCTTATCCATTACATCACACTGTCAAGGAGTAAAATCCACCTGAAATAGTTTATAAGCAAAATTTGTCACACTCATTATTATAACTATGGCTCTGGCTCCCTTTAAATATCTGGGCCAGGATCAGAAATAGCATCACATTTATATACAAGATTTAATCATTTTATATAAAAATAATGTTAATGCACATCATTGCAATTTTGTTAGAACTCTGAGTAAAAAGTTCTGAGTAAAAGGGAAGAAAAAAAGTATACGAGGTTTTGAAAAGTTATTTCCTTAATGTGGGATGAGATTAATATACCATGCCAGATAGTAGCAGAGCATAAGGCAGAAAGAAAAAAGATATAAAACCTTAAGAAAAGGAAAATATTTCCATAAATCTTTGTCTCCAGCAATTAATATAATACCACCAGAAAAAAAGATTAATGGGTAAATCTTAGCTGAAGCTTAAACTTGGGGAGCCTATTGATAGTGGGAATTTGAAACACAAGGAAAGGTTGTGGTTAATAAATTGAGGGTTCTTTCTTATGTGCATTTCAATGTTTTAACAAGAGTGCTGTCCTTCTCTTACCAAAGTAATTATATGTAATCTCATAATTAGGTTATATTATCATATGTAGCCTTCACAATCAGGAAAATCTATATATCAAAAGAGACTTCATGAAATGTTGTCGAGAAGAAATATGGATCGATCCAATAACACCTATATTGGACACAATGACACACAAATGTAAGAAGCCTAGTTATGGATTTGTCTTTCGCTGTATTCAAGGATTTCTGTTAGCAGTTCAGATCCTTTTGAATATATAAGCCAACTGCCAACTCCCCAAAAGAATACAAAAATAAATAAATTAATTAAAAGTTGATCAATCAAAGCTAGGTTTATTTGACATAACAAGAAGGGAGAACAGCACCTTGACAGGGTTTTACTATGATTTGAGAAGAAGAAAGTCAAGGGAAGATCATTCTAAGGTGCTGGGGCCTGGGTTGGTGATCACAAGGAAGATTTTGTAAAGCATGGCAATGATTGGAACTGGGAAAAGTTTATGACATAACTTTGGATTGTTGGACACAGGTGAGATCTTGAAACTTGTTTTCGTGAATAACCTATGTGTTTTAATAAGTAAACTACATTAGTGGTTACAATTTTTGTTTAATCGACCCTTAAATACACCCTTGGGACATAATGTCCTTGATCTGCTTTCGAGATATGACTATAATTCTCAAACATCTCCTCCCCAGTGGCCTACCAGCACATACTCCCCAGCCACTGGAGTTATAAAAGCAGGTCTTACAGGAGGTGGAGTTGTGGAGATCTACTTGCAGCTATCTAAGATGTGTTTCTGCCCTTAAGTCCCCTTAATAAACCATTTATTGTCAAGCAGGACTTGTCAGTCTTTATATTTTGAAGAAATATAAGAAGAAAAAGAAGATGACAAACAGATGGCCCACAGACACATGAAAAGATGCCCAACATCACTAATCATCAGGGAAATGCCAATCAAAACCACAATGAGATATCACCTTACATCAGTCAGAATGGCTAGAATCAAAAAGACAAAAAATAACAGCTATTGGCAAAGATGTGGAGAAAAAGGAACCACCACCCTGTTGGTGGTGCAGCCACAATAGAAAACAGTATAGAGGTTCCTCAAAAAATTAAAAATAGAAATACCATACGATCCAGTAATTCCACTACTGGGTATTTACCCAGAGAAAACAAAAACACTAATTCAAAAATATATATGCACCCTATGTTTCCTGCAGCATTATTTGCGATAGCCAGCATATGGAAGCAACCCAAATGTCCATCAATAGATGAATGAATAAAGAAGATATAGTATATATAGACAATGCAATGTTACTCCACCATAAAAAAAAAAAAAAAGAAAAAAGAATGAGATCTTGCCATCTGTGATAATATGGACAGACCTAGAGGGTATTATGCTAAGTGAAGTAAGTCAGAGAGAGAAAGATTAATACCATATGATTTCACTTATATGTGGAATATAAAAAACAAAGCAAATGAATAAACAAACCAAAAGCAGAAAGACTCAAAAATATAGAGAACCGATGGTTGCTAGAAAAAAGAGGGGGAAGGGGAAAGCAAAATGGGTGAAAGGGAGTAGGAGATACAGGCTTCCAGTTATGGAATGAATGTCAGGAGGATAAAAGGTACACCATAGGGAATATAGTCAAAGTTACTTCAATGGCGCCGTATGGTGGCAAATAGAATCTACATTTGTGGTGAGCATAGCATAACAGATAACTTGTTGAATCACTATGTTGTAACCTAAAACTAATATAACATTGTGTGTCAACTATGCTTCAATAAAAAAAGGAATAAAAGATTATCTTTAAAAAGTCCATGCCACAAAAAAAATTTTGTGAGGTGAAGGATGTGTTAACTAATTTTATGGAGTAATCATTTCACGATATATTTGTACACCTTAAACCTGCACAATGTTATATCAATGATATCTCAATAAAGTCAGAAAACAAAATTTTAAAATAAAGCATTATGCTAATTAAAGTACCAGCACAAAAGACAACATAATGTATAATTTCATTTATATGAAATGCTCAGAATAGGCGATATATAAGACAGAAAGTAGATAAAATGTTGGCTAGGGCTGAGAGATGAAGAAAATGGAGAGTTTCATTAGAGGGTAAAGGTTTCCATCTGGGGTGAAGAAAGTGCTCTAAAATTGATCAGTTTTGTTCACGATGGTTGCACAATTCTGTGAATATACTATGAAATACTAAATTGTACACTTTAAATTTGGCAATTGTATAGTATGTGAATTACATGTCAACAAAATTTCTATGAACAGAACAAAAAAATCCCTTGAACCATCATATCCAAGCAATATAATTCACCTGTATAATAACTTTAATTCTTGTTAAGAAGACTGCAGACACAGTTACCTCTTGCCTCTTCAAAATATATTACATAAGATAGGTGATTTGCACATGCAAGGTCATTGGCTCTTAGCTAGATAACAGAACTTATAATCATTAAACAGACACTAAGCACATGTGTACATAGATGAAGTCATCTGCCTTTGACTTTTTCCTCTTGCCATCCAAATGCTTTGACTGTTCATATAATGTGTTTACTTTGAATGTAAGCGTTACATTTTAACTTCTTGATTGACTTCTCCTTGGGTATTAGCACAAGCGATGGTAGAAGGAAACAGGAATTTGAAAAGAAGCATTACATTCCACCAGGATGTCTATGAAATGGATTTCAGTTCTGCTGCTACAGCTGAGCTGTTACTTTAGCTCTGGGAGTTGTGGACAGGTGCTGGTGTGGCCCACAGAATACAGCTACTGGATCAACATGAAGACAATCCTGGATGAACTTGTCCAGAGAGGTCATGAAGTGACTGTTCTGACATCTTGAGCTTCCATTCTTGTTGATCCAAGCAAATCATCTACTATTAAATATGAGATTTATCCTACACATTTACTGAAAGATGATTTTAGGATTCTCTTCAGAAAATTAATCACCAAATGGACATACGATTTATCGAAAGATACATTCTGGGCATATTTTTCACAACTGCAAGAAAACTCATGGGAATATTCTGACTGTATTGAAAAGCTCTGTAAAGACGCAGTTTTGAACAGGAAACTCATGACAAAATTACAAGAATCAAAGTTTGATGTCATACTTGCAGATACCGTTGGACCCTGTGGTGACCTGCTGGCTGAGCTACACAAAATACCTTTAATGTACAGTCTCCCCTTCTCTCCGGGCTTTACATTTGAAAAGTATAGTGGAGGACTTTCTCTCCCTCCATCCTACGTACCTGTTATCATGTCAGAATTAAGTGATCAAATGGCATTTATGGAGAGAGTAAAAAATATGATATATGTGCTTTATTTTGGCTTTTGGTTCCAAACATTTAATCAGAAGAGGTGGGATCAGTTTTACAGTGAAGTACTAAGTCATGTTTTTCACTGGTGGCATGAAGTCTTAATTATCCTAGTGCCTTGGAAGGTACATTTGTATAAAGTCAGAGGAATTTGTCTTTTATAAGTGAAACGATGAAATGAAAATATGAAATGATCTCTCAATCCTCAATCTCACAAATATTACGGAAAGACTTATACAACAGGGTCAGTTTGAACCTGTGGTCCAGTATTAGTACTTACACTCCAGGAAGTCAATACCCATAAATAAAGCACTGAGGATTTCTTGAAGCAATTACATATCCATTATTTGTGTGTTTGTTTTTAATACTTAAACTTTTTTTTTTTTTACTTTTTTCTGGGTAAAGTGTTTAATCCTTCCTTTGTTTATTAAATACAGGGTGAAAATATTACTTATGATATACTTTATTTTTTAGAATAATTTGAAGTCACAGCATATTGAATCGAGATTTCCCATATAACTCCTGTCCCCACACATTCGTAAGTTCCCCCATTATCAACATCTCCCACCAGAATGGTACATTCATTACAACTGATGAACCTATATTGACACATTATCATCCAAAGTCCATAGTTTACAATAGAATTCACTTTTGGTGTTGTACATTCTATAGGTTTTAACAAATTTGTAACGACATGTACCCGCCACTATTATATCAGAGTAGTGCCTTAAAAGTCCTCTCTGCTGCACCTATTTCCTACATATCCATTTTACTATACTTTTTCCATCTTTAAGAAAAGGCATTAGAAATTTCACTATCTTGATGTAAGCAGACGTGTAGACTAAGGAGTTCCATATTTCTAGCACAACAGTCTGTATAGAGTATTGAGGACATTATTTTCATTTGTTTCTCCTCAGTTTCCTCATTTAAAACTTAAAGTGTTTTGTCACATTACCTGAAAGATTCCTTCACAATTGGAAGATATGGTGGCTCCATCCCAGACTCAGGAAACTATAATATGAAGTTTCCAATGATTACACATTCTTTCACAAGGCCTTACAAATCATGTTTTAAAGGCTTAAAAATCTTGTTGAAGGGTGCACACAACTATGTCACTCCATAAAGACAAAATGAGCCAAAGTTAACAGTGCACGTGTTTCCATACTTGATGAAAATATTCCAGCTGTTATTTGCAAATATTATTTAAAACACAAAAATTATTAAGCTACTCATATGAACCAACCGCAATGGTAAGCACAAGGAATCAAGCCATACCCTCAAAGCCTCACAGTTTTCTTGGAAAATCTAGGATCAAGGGAATAACTTGCTAAATTATAGAAATTAGACAGGATTCTAGGGAAAGGTGTTTCCATTGGTTAACTGATTGGGGAGCTCAAATAGTTGCTTACATTTGCATCTGTTACTTTTGCAGCATTTCAGAGTAAACAGATGTGTTTTTAATTTGATAGTGGCTTAGGTTTAATAATCGTTTATGATTGTGAATGTACTACTGTGATGTTAGAAATGAGCCTCTTATACTTTGTCTTTTATATATACATGTGAACAACATATATATGTAAATATATATTTGCATCATTATATATGTTTGCATCATCATAAACATATGCTTTGTATCATATATGTATTGTGTGTGTGCATAATTAAACCACAGACACTTTTAAACATTTTTGGCTAAATTATTCCAAACTCCTTTCAGAAAATTCCCTCATATATTCACATTTATATTACTTTCATCTCCTCTACCTGTTGCTTGATTTGGGTTTATTTATTTATTTATTTATGTGCTTACTTATTTACTCTTTTTTCCTATTAAGTTTTTATTTTGATTCCAGCATAGTTAACAGTGTTATGTTCATTTCAGGTGACAATACAGTGAATCAACAATTCCATCCATCACTCAGTGCTCATCACAACAAATGCGCTCATTAATCCCCATCACCTATTTTACCCATTCCCCTCATTCACCTCCCCTCTGATAACCATCAGTTTGTTCTCTACAGTTAAGAGTCTGTTTCTTGATTTCTCTCTCTCTCTCTTTTTGTCCTTTGCTTGTTTGTTTTATTTCTTAAATCCATACATAAGTGAAATCATTTGGTATTGGTCTTAGCCAATTTCACTTAGCTTAATTTCACTTAGCATAATACTCTCTAGCTCTATCCATGTCATTGCAAATGATTTCATTTTTCTGTATCCGTTCAATCTACAGACCCTTGGGCTGTTTCCATATTTGGCTATTATAGATAATGCTGATATAAACATATGGGTACATGTATCCATTTGAATTAGTATTTTTGTATTTTGGGGTATGTGGTAGTGCAATTGCTGGATCATAGGGTAGTTCTATTTTTAACTTTTTGAGAAATCTCCACACTTGTTTGGGTTTTTTATTTTAGCCATTCTGAAAGGTGTGAAGTGGTATCTCACTGCAATTCTGACTTGTATTTCCCTGATGATAACTGATGTGGAGCATCTTTTCATGTGTCTATTGGCCATCTGTATCTCTTCTTTGGAGAAATGTCTGTTTATGTCTTCTGTCCATTTTTTAATTGGATTATTTGGTTTTGGGATATTGAGTTGCACAAGTTATTTATATATTTTGGATAACTTACGCTTTCTTGTATATATCATTTGCAAATATCTTCTCCCATTCAGTTAAATTGCCTTTTAGTTTTGTTAATTATTTCCTTCATTGCACAGAAGGTTTATTTTATTTTGATGTAATCCCAATAGTTTATTTTTGCTTTGGTTTCCCTTGCCTCAGGAGAAAAATCTAGAAAACCATATCTAGAAAAATATTGCTACTGCTCATGTCAGAGACATTACTGTCTTTGCACTCCTCTAGGATTTTTACATTCTCAGGTCTCACATTTAGGTCTTTAAGCTATTCTGAATGTATTTTTGTGTATGGTGTAAGAAAGTGGTCTAGTTTTATACTTTGCATGTGGCTATCCAGTTTTACCAACATCATTTGTTGAAGAGATTTTTTTTCTCTTTTTTTTGTCAAAGATTAATTGACCATATAATTTTTTTCTCTTTTTTTTTCTCTTTTTTTTGGTCAAAGATTAATTGACCATATAATTGTGGGTTCATTCTGGGTTTTCTATGCTATTCCATTGATCTATGTGTCTGTCTTTGTGTCAATACAATACTGTTTTGATTACTACAGCCTTGTAGTATAACTTGAATTCAGGAATTGTGATACCTCCTGTTTTTTTCTTTTTCAAGATTGCTTTGGCTATTTGGGTCTTTTGTAGTTCCATACAAATTATAGGATTGTTTGTTCCAGCTCTGTGAAAAATGTTGTTGGTGTTTTGATAGGGATTACATTAAATCTGTAAATTACTTTGGGTAGTGTAGACAGTTTAGTATTTGTTCTTCCAATCCATGAGCTACCCTGAGTAGCTCAGTTAGTTAAGCATCCAGCTCCTGATTTCGGCTCAGGTCGTGATCTCATGGTTTATAAGTTCAAGCCCCACATCTGGCTTTGTGCTGACATTGTGGAACCTGTTTGGGATTCTCTCTCTCTGCCCATCCCCCACTTGTGCTCGCTTTCTCTCTCAAAATAAATAAACTTAAAATAAATGAATACAACCACTAACACCTGCATCCTATTATAAAATTGAACTATGTGAAAGTCTTTGATTTCATGACCAAATTCTCTTTTCTTCCTGACCTTTAAACATATTCACGTGACTGGGGCTTCTGAATGGCTCAGTCAGTTAAGTGTCTAACTTTGGCTCAGAGCATGATCTCATGGTTCACAAATTTGAGCCCCGCATCAGAGTCTGTGCTGACAGCTCAGTGCCTGGATCCTGCTTCAGATTCTGTGTCTCCCTCTCTCTCTGCCCCTACCCTACTTGCACTCTCTCTCTCAAAAATGAATAAACATACATATTAAAAAAAAATATTCACCTGGCTGCTTTCACTCTCATATTCAGCCTTTGATAGGTAACAGATGTAAGGTCTTACTACCTGGTTAACCTCTTAAGGCTCAACACAGAGGCAGCAGACAGAAATGCCCATCTTCCAGTCTTTCCCTGAAAGAGGTCTATTTCATACTTTAAAAGCTGCTTCCCAAGGATTAGGCTTCCAATTCAGCACAAATCTATCAACAGATTGCAATCCTCCCCGGAGTCCAGGGAGGTCTGTGGGTACCATTTTCATGTTCACATTTTCGCCCATTGCAGATCACCACTGCTTCACTGGAATGAGGTTGTACACACGTCTGACATGCCAGGTTTTGCGGCAGCTGCACAGGAAACACCAAACTTGATCCTTGGTTCTGGGATATTCTTCAAATACATCATACATTAGGTCACAAAAATGTCTAAATAAACTTAAGAAAATTGAAATCATATCAAGCAACTTTCCTGACTTGGTCAGAAGTGTCAGAAGTATTGTATTGTGGAATAATAAGAAATATATAGATTGGTCTTGATTCCCAGGTCCTGACAGAGAGCTTCTAAACTCCCTATAAATTTCTTAGTGGTAAGTACACTAGAGCATCTTCTATTCTAACAATTGGTCTTTGATCCCTGTCCCTGACACAAGGCTTCTAAAACTCTTATATATTCCTAAGTGATAAGAACACTAAGAGCATCTTTTATTCTAATGAGGTAACTCTAGGCCGACTCCTGGGTGGGAGCTGGTCACCAGAAAGACCACAGCATAATTTGATCTTGCAACTTTCAACCTCACTCCCCACTGCTTTAGACAGAGCAAAGGAGCTAGAACTGGAGTTAATATTGATCATGCCTACATGAGGAAGCCTCCATAAAAACTCCCAAAAGTACAAGGTTCAGAGAGCTTTCAGATGGGAGAACACATCCATGGATTGGGGGGGGGGGTGGTACACCCAAATCCACTGATATAGAACCTACTACAATCCAAAACCTCTAAGACTTTGTCTTACGTGTCTTCTCATTTGGCTGTTCACATCCTTTAATACTCTGATAGACATAATTAAGTGTTTCCCTGACTTCTGTGAGCTGTTCTAGCAAATAATCAAATCCAAAGAGGGAGGAGGCCATGGAAACTTACAATTTGTAGCCAAGTTGAACAGAAGTTGAGGGTAACCAGAGTATGGACTACTTGTAATTGGCATCTGAAGTGACATCTCATGGGACAAGAGCCCTTAACCTGTGAGATCTGTTGCCTCCAGGTAGCTGGTGTCAGAATCAAATTCGAGGACACCCAGGTGGTATCACAGAGAATTTCTTGATATGGTAAAAAACAAAACAAAACACATATTTGGTGGCCAGTGTGTCAAGAATGTTTTTAGCATGGTAGTAGTATAAGAGTAAGGAGAAACACAGGAAGAAGACTGGAATGTTTTCCTTACATTAAGAAACCAGAAATCAATTCAAAAAAGAAAACTGGTAAATTCACAAATATGTAGAGATTAAACAACATACTACTAAACAACCAGTGGGTCAAAGAAGAAATTAAAGGGAAATCAAAAAATATCTTACGATAAATGAAAATACAGGTATAAAGTAAGAAAATTTATAACATGCAGCAGAAGCAGTTCTAGAGAGAAGTTCATATGGATAAACACCTATACTAACTTTATTTTTTTTAATGTTTATTTATTTTTGAGACAGAGAGAGACAGAGCATGGAAGGTGGTGGGGGGGGGTGGTCAGAGAGAGGGAGACACAGAATCTGAAGCAGGCTCCAGGCTACGAGCTGTCAGTGCAGAACCCGACGCGGGGCTCTAACTCACAAACTGTGAGATCATGACCTGAGCTGAAGTCGGACACTTAACCGACTGAGCCACCCAGGCGCCCCAACATCTACACTAACTTTAAAAGAAAGATCCCAAATTAAAAAAATTTTTTTTTACACCCCTATGAACTAGAAAAAGAACAAACCGCACTCATTAGATGGAGGGAAATAACAAAGATCTGAACAGAAATAAATGAAATAGAGACTAAAAGGCAATAGAAAAGATCAATGAAACTAAGTGCCATTTTTTAAAAAGATGAACAAAATAGAAAACCTATAGCTAGACTCACAAAGAAAAAAGAGAAAAGACTCTAATGAATAAAATTAGAAATTAAAGAAGAGACGTAACAACTGTAACACACAAATATGACAGATCATAAGAGGCTACTGTGAAAAAATACATGCCAACAATTTGAACTATCTACAAGCAATGGGAAAATTCCTAGAAACACACAACCCACGGAGGCTGAATCATGAAGGAACAGAAAATCTGAACTGACCACTTATCAGTAAGCAAATTGAAACAGTAATCATATCACTCAAAAAATAAAAGAGCAGAAGCAGGTAGCTTCACTAGCAAATTCTACCAAACATTTGAAGAAAAATTATTGCCAATCCTTCTCAAACTCTTCCAAAAAAATAGGAGAGAACAGTTCCAAATTTATTTTATGAGGCCCACATTAACCTGAAGCCAAAATCAGACAAGAACACTATAAGAAAAGAAAATTAGAGGCCGATATCCCAGATAACACGGATGCTAAAATCCTCAACAAAATAATAGCAAGCTGAATTTAACCACAGATTAAAGGAATGTATTAAAAAAATTGCATACCATCATCAAGCGGAATTTATTCCAAGGATGGCTCAACATCTGCTAGTCAATCCATGTAACATACCGCATCAAAAAGTACAGATGAAAGTCATATGATCATCTCAATAAATGCAGGAAAAAAACCTACCTACGAAAGTCAACATCCATTTATGACATAAACTCTCAACAAAGTGGGTATAGAAGGAAAACACCTCAACATAATAAAGGCCATTTATGGCCATCTCACAGCTGGTACTCAAAGGTGAAAAGCTGAAAGGTTTCCCTCTAAGATAAGGAGCAAGACAAGGATACCCACTCTTGCCACCTTTATTTAACATAGTACTGGCAGTCCTTCTCATAGCATTAGGCAAGAAAAAATAAAATCACCCACATTGGAAAAGAAGGATTAAGACTGTCTCTATTTGCAGGTGACATAATATTATATGTAGAAAACCATAAAGACTATACATACACACATAGACACACACACTACTAGAAGTAATGAAGGATTTCAGTAAACTTGTAGTATACAAAATTCAAACACAAATCTCAGTTGCATTTCTATACCCTAACATCAACTATCAGAAAGGAAAATTAAGCTGTCTTCCTCAGTGCTACCTGAAAAAGTGGCAGCCATCTCCTACTGGGCATCATGGCCACCCTCAGACCTCTGGTGAAACCAAAGATCATTAAAAAGAGGACCAAGAAATTCATCCAGCACCAGTCAGAAATTCAATATGTCAAAACTAAGTGCAACTGGAAGAAACCCAGAGACATTAGCAATACGGTGCACAGAAGATTCAATGACCAGATCTCGATGTCCAACATTGGCTATGGGAACAAGAAAGTAATGTACAGTGGCTTCCAGAAGTTCCTAGTCCACAACATCAAGGAGCTTAAAGCGCTACTGTTCTTCCAGTGCAGAGATTGCTCACACTGTCTCCTCTAAGAACTGTAAAGTCATTATGGACAGAGCAGCCCAGCTGGCCATCAGAGTCACCAATTCCAGTGCACGCTGCACAATGAAGAAAATGAATAGACAGCTTATGTGCATGTCATATTTGTGTTAATAAAACCATAAAACTATTAAAAAAAGAGAAATTAAGAAAGCAACCCCGGGGCCCCTGGGTGGCGCAGTCGGTTAAGCGTCCGACTTCAGCCAGGTCACGATCTCGCGGTCCGTGAGTTCGAGCCCCGCATCGGGCTCTGGGCTGATGGCTCAGAGCCTGGAGCCTGTTTCCGATTCTGTGTCTCCCTCTCTCTCTGCCCCTCCCCCGTTCATGCTCTGTCTCTCTCTGTCCCAAAAATAAATAAAAAACGTTGAAAAAAAAATTAAAAAAAAAAAAAAAAAAAAAAAGAAAGCAACCCCATATATAATTGTACCAAAGAGAACAAATACTTAAATACATTTAACTAGGGAGGAGAGATATCTGTACACTGAAAATTAAAGAGACTGATGAAAGAAACTGAAGAAGTCTCAAATAAATAGATATTTCATGCTTATGTATGGGAAGAAGTAACATTGTTAAAATGTCCACACTACCCAAAGCAATCTATAGATTCAATGCAATCCCTATCAAAATTCCAATAGTATTTAGTATTTAGTATTTTTCTTTTTTTTTTTAATGTTTATTGATTTTTGAGAGACAGAGAGAGAGAGACAGAGCATAAGCGGGGAAGGGGCAGAGAGAGGGAGACACAGAATCTGAAGCAGGCTTCAGGCTCTGAGCTGTCAACACAGAGACTGACGCAGGGCTTGAACTCACGAACTGCGAGATCGTGTTCTGAGCCAAAGTCGGATGCTCAACCGACTGAGCCACCCAGGCACCCCTTAGTATTTTTCATGGAAATAGAGCAACCCTAAAATTTGTATGAAACCACAAAAGGCCCCAAATAGTGAAAGCAATCTTGAAAAACAAGTACAAAGCTAGAGGTGTCACACTTCCTGATTTTAAATCATGTTACAAACCTATAGTGATCTTAACAGTAAAATATTGGCAAAAGAGATCAAAGGAACAGAATAGAGAGCCCAGAAATAAACTCACACATATATGGTCAATTAACTTAAGACAAAGGAGGCAAGAATATGCAATGGGGAAAGGACACTATTTTCAATAAATGTTGGGGAAACAGGACAGTTACATGCAAAATAAGAACACTGGACCCCTATATTGCACCCTACACAAAAATTAACTCAAAATGGATTGAAAACTTAGATATGAGACCTGAAACTATAAAACTTCTAGGAGTAAAACATAGGGGATATGCTCCTTGACATTGGTCATTGCAATAACTTTTTAGATATAACATAAAAAGCAAAGGCAACAAAAGCAAAATAAACCAGTGGGACAACACCAAAATAAAAGCCTTCTGCATAGCAAAGGAAACTGTCAACAAGATGAAAAGGTAATTTGTAGAATGAGAGAATATATTTACAAATTATTTTCTTGATAAGCAGTTAACATCCAAAATATATGTAAATAACGCATGTAACTCAATAGCAAAATAACAAACAATCCAATTAAAATAATGGGTAAATGAACTGAATAGACGTTTTTCCAAAGGAGACACACAAATAGCCAACAGGTACATGAAAAGATGCTCAACATCACTAATCATCATGGAAATGCAGAAACAAAATAATGAGATGTCACCTAACACCTATTAAAATGGCCCTTATCAAAAAGACAAGAGGTAACAAGTGTTGGCAAGGATGTGGAGAAAAAGAAACCCTTGTGCACTTCAGTGAGAATGTACATTGGTGCAGCCACCACAGAAAACACTAGGGAGGTTCTTTAAAATATTAAAAGTAAAACTATTGTATGACCCAGCCACCCAAGGAAACAAAATCACTATCTCAAAAAGGTATCCGCACTCCCATGTTTACTTTGGCATTATTTACAATAGCCATAACATAGGAACATTCTAAGTGTCCATCAGTGATGAATGGATAAAGAAAATGTGGTGTATTGATATATACCTACGGATATTATTAAGTCATAAAAAAGAAAGAAATCATGCCATTTGTGACAACATGAATGGACTTCAAGGGCATGATGCTAAATGAAATAAATCAGACAGAGAAGACAAATATTGTATAATCTCACTTATATGTGAAATCAAAAAAATTGAACTCACAGCAATGGAGAACCGGTTGGTGGTTGCCAGAGATAAAAGCTGGAGTTTGGGGGAAATGGGTTAAGGTGGTCAAAAAGTACAAACTTTTAGTTATGATATAAATAAGATCTGGGGATGTAATATACAGTATGTTGACTATAATCAATGATATTGTATTGTATATTTGAAAGTTGTTAAAAGAATAGATCTTACAAGTTCCCATTACAAGAAAAAAATTGTACCTATGTGAGGTGATGGATATTAACTAAACATATATATACACACAATATATACATGCACCAAATTATTAAGTGGTATACCTTACAGTGTTATATGCCAATATCTCTTAGTAAAACCAGAAAATAGATTTTTAAAACACAGACACTAGAAAAAGAAGAGCAAACAAAACCCAAATATAGTAGAAGAAAGGAAATAACGAAGATTAGAGCTGCGATACCCAAAAATGGAGAATAACAAACAATAAAGCAAAAGAACAGAACCAAAAATTTGGTTCTTTCAATATATCAACAAAATTAATAAATCTCTACCTAGATGGACACTCCAAAAAAGAAAAGACACAAGTTTCTAAAATAAGAAGTGAGATTGGAGATACAACTAGCAACCTTAGGCAAATAAAAAGGATCATAAGAGAACATTAACAGAAACTGTATGCCAACAAATGAGATATAGGTGAAATGGACAAATCACTAGATAGACACGAATATGAAAAGAACTCAAGTAGAAACAGAAAATCTGAATAGACCTATGACAACAACAACAAAAAGATTGATTGAATTAGGGATCAAAAAACTACCACAAAGGAAAGCCCAGGCCCAGATGGATCCATTGAGTGATTCTACCAAGAATTTAAAGAAAAATTAGTATCAATTATTTTTTAAAATTCTCCAAAAAATACAAGAGCAGAAAATACATTCAATAAAACATGATACTAAAACCAATGACATCACAAGAAAACTACAGACCAATATCCCTTTTGAATACACCCCCAAACCCTCAACAAAATGCTAGTGAACCAAATCTTTAACCATGTAAGAAGAATTATATATACACACACACACACACACACACACACACAAATGGAGCTAATCCCAGGAATGCAAAGTGGCTTTAATATCTGAAAAATCAATTAATGTAATACCACATACAAATAGAATAAAAGACAAAACTGCATGATTATCTCAATAAATGCAAACAAATTCACTGTTGTTATTCTATGAACTCCAACAACCTTCATGACAAGAATACTCAATATATCAAGGAATAGAAGTGAGCTTCCTCAAACTGAGAAAAGGCATCTACAAAAAATCCATGCCAACATCATACTTAATGGTGAAAGACCTAAATGCTTTCATTCTTAGATAAGGAAAAAGACAAGGAAAGCCAGTCTCTTCACTTTCATTTAATGTAGTATGTAGGTACTAGCTAAGACATTAAACAAGAATATGAAATAAAATAAATCCTAATTTGCAAGGAAGAAGTAAAACTACTGACTGATGACATGATCTTATGTAGAGAAAATCTAAGGGTGACACTAAAATAATATTGTATCAAAACACAAACTAAGGAAGTTTTCAGGATACAAGATCAATACACAGAAAGCAATTGAGTTTCTATATATTTTGCAATGACCACTCCAAAATGAAATTAAGAATACAATTCCATTTACAATACCATCAAAAAGAATAAAATACTCAGGAATAAATTTAACAAAGGAAATTCAAAACTCACACCATTGAAAACTCTAAATACTGTGGAAGGACATTAAAGACTATCTAAATCACTTCCTGATTTCAGAGCAAACTATAAATCTACAGTACTCAATGGAGTGTGTTACAGGCATAGCAATAGATGTATAGATCAATAGATTTTAAATCCAGAATAATTCCTTCTGGGAAAATTAATTATCCACATGTGAAAGAATGAAGTTGGATCACTCTACCTCAAACCATATACAAAAATTAACTCAAAATAAATAAAAAATCTAATGTAAGACTTAGAAAAATAATTTTAAAAGCTCTTAATAAAAAACATGGGGTAATATTTGTAACCTTAGATTCAACAATGTTTTCTTAGGTAAAACACCAAAAGCGCAAACAACCAAATTAAATTTGTATTAGTTGAACATCAAAATTAAAATTATTGTGCTTCAAAGGATATCATCAAAAAAGTGAAAAATAAACAACCCACAGAATTAGAGAATATATTTGCAAATCATGTCTGATAATGAGCTTGTACTGAAAACATATAAAGAAATACTACGACTCAATAATAGGAAAATAACCAATAAAAATGAGTATCTAAAGTATCTAAAACAAATTTCTACATGGAAGATATACAAATAATCAATAAGCACATGAAAAAAATGCTCAACATCGTTAGGCATCAGGGAAATATAAGTGAAAACCACAATGAGATACAACTTCATGCCCAGTACCATAACTATAAACAAAAAGCCAATAACAAGTGTTGACAAGAATGTGGGGAAATTAAAATCATTATATATTGCTTCTAGGAATTAAAAATGGTACAGCCACTTTGGAAAACAATTTGCAAATTCCTCAAAGGTTAAACAGAGTTACTATATGAACCAGCAATTCCACATCTCGGTATATACCCATGAAAAAGGATAATGTGCACATGTGCAGATTTTTCACCTCCCGGTTAAATGTTCACCTAACAATTTTATTCCCTTTGATGCAACTGTAAGTGGGATTCCTTTCTTTCTTTCTTTTTTTTTTCCCAACGTTTATTTATTTTTGGGACAGAGAGAGACAGAGCATGAACGGGGGAGGGGCAGAGAGAGAGGGAGGCACAGAACTGGAAACAGGCTCCAGGCCCTGAGCCATCAGCCCAGAGCCCGACGCGGGGCTCGAACTCACGGACCGCGAGATCGTGACCTGGCTGAAGTCGGACGCTTACCCGACTGCGCCACCCAGGCGCCCCTGGGACTCCTTTCTTAATTCCTCTTTCAGACAGTTCATTGTTAGTGTATAGAAACTCAACTGGGTTTTGTATGTTGCTTTTGATCCTGCAATTTTACTGAATTCATTTATTAGTTGTAACAGTTTTTTGGTGGAGTCTTTAGCATTTTCTATATATATCATGCCACCTGCAGAGAGAATTTTACTTCTTTTCTGCTTGGGAGCAGGTTCCATATTGTCATTGCAGAGCCCAGGGCGGGGCTCAAACTCATGAACCTTGAGATCATGACCTGAGCTGAAACCAAGACTTGGGCGCTTAAACAACTGAGCCACCCAGGCATCTCTCAAATTTTTATCAAGCAGTATGATGTTAGAGGTGGGCTTGCCAGATATGGCCTTTATTATACTGAAGTATGTTCCTGGTATACCTAATTTGGTGGGAGCTTTTATCATGAAAGGATGTTAAATTTTGTCAACTGCTTTCCTGCACCTATTAAAATAATTATATGACTTTAATCCTTCATTCTGTTAGTGTGATGTATCATGTTAATTTTTTGAATCATCCCTGCATACCAGAGATGATTTCCACTTGGCATGGTGTAAGATCTTAATGTGCCTTTGAATTTGGTTGTTAGTATTTTGTTGGTGAATGTACTGATGTGAATGACATTAGAGATAAAATGTTCCTCTCACATTTCTCTCACATCACCTTTCATATATATATAAATATATATGTAGATCTATATAGATATACACAACACCCACACACAATTGCTTTATCAAAGAAAACCGTCAAACATCTTTGGCTCATCATTCCAAATTGCTTTCAGAAAATTACTACAGTCACATGACAAAATTCTCATTTCGTCTAACAGTTGTTTTATGTTTTTGTATGTGTTTTTCCACCCACAAAGACCCAATATATTATCTGAGTTAATGGGGAAGGCTCAAATATGGCTCATTTGAACCTACTTGGATTTTGAATTTTCTCATCCACTCTTACCACATTTTCATTTTGTTGGGGGACTCACCTGCAAACCTGCTGAACCCCTGCCTAAGGTAATATATTTCTTTATTTTGCTTTGGTCACTTTGCATTTTCAATATGAATGATTCTATTCTTTACTTAGACAGTTTATTTATAGTGAGAGAGATATGGGAAGCTAAAGTGACCTGCCAATTAGAAACTCACGCATTTCTATACAACACAAGTACCTGAATTTCATTAACATTACAAAATAAAGTGGAATTCCTGGGAGACTTTGAGAATAGTGTCAGTTAAATCAAGGCCTACATTATTCAATACATAAGTAAGTAGCAGATATTCACTAAAAGAATACTTCCAAAGTAGTTAGCATATTCTAAAGGTAAGTGCCAACATGCAGGGAAACTGTAGAGTTTCATGACCACCGACCTGACACTCTATTTGGAAAGACAGAATACAAGCACATAATAAAAACAGAATGAAACATGTTATAATAACGAAGGATCACAGTGGTAAGGAACATTCAGTGGGAATCACAGAGAGCATATCTCAGTCACTGATAATCAAGGTGCAATCCACGGGATATGCACAAGGATATACAGAAGGATATGTAGAAGTGATGGGAGCAGAGAGTAAGGAAGACACAAAAGCAAAGCAGGTAAAAGAATGACAGTTCTCAAGAGCTCCAAATTTAGCCTAGCAGGAAGATGCCAAGTGAAGGACAGATGATGCTGGAGGGAGAAGCTGGAGACAGACAATCACAAGGAGGTTCAAACCTCTAGTAAGTGCATTAAGGAGAAAACGAAAAGGTTTAAGAAAGGGAGTAATATGATCACATTTCCTTCTTTAAAAAATCCCTCGAGATGTAGTCACTGAGTTAGCCTGTAAAAAAGCAAGAGTGAAAAGGGGGACCACTCAGCAGGCTGTTGCAAAATATAGGCAGCAATTATGGAAAACTACACTACACTGTTCATAGAGAGATGATAGTAATAATCATCATTGCTCATATTGCTGTTGTGGAGGAAAAAATAGTACACATAAAACATCCCAAATATCTTTGGCACATACTCAGTAATCCAGAATAAATGTTAACTCGGTATTATTGTTATTTTGGTACTATCACATACTATTAATAATCAACCCAATGGTGCCAACCACCCAGATCTAATTCCTCATTTAATAGGAACTGGTTTTCTAACACATCAAGATTATACTCTCTAGAAAAGTCCTAGAGAGCAGGTATCCTATGGAGTTGTTTAAAAGTATATGTGTAAGGATAGGCAATGAGACAAGCATGTTAAAATGCTCACCTTTTTTGGTAAGGGTTAAGGCTCTTTGCCAGTTCTCTAACTAAAAGGAAAACCATTCCTCGATGATATAAATGTGTTCCCTAACAATGTTGGAGCTAAATCCAACATTTATTTGCATCTACTCCAGCATTTAAATCACTCCTCAACTACGTGAGTGGAACTAGAGGGTATTATGCTAAACGAAATTAGTCAGTCGGAGAAGGACAAATATCATATGATTTCACTCATATGAGGACTTTAAGACAAAAAACAGATGAACATAAGGGAAGTGAAAATAATATAAAAACAGGGAAGGGGACAAAACATAAGAGAGTCTTAAATATAGAGAATAAACAGAGGGTTGCTGGAGGGGTTGTGGGAGGGGGGGTTGGGCTAAATGGGTAAAGGGGCATTAAGGAATCTACTCCTGAAATCACTGTTGCACCGTATGCTAACTAACTTGGATGTAAATTGAAAAATAAATAAATTATTAATAATAAAAAACATTCCTCATATGAAATCCCATGATTTTACATCTTAGAGCATTTAAAAAAGTTTTTTTTATGTATTTATTTATTTTTTGAGACAGAGAGAGACAGAGCATGAGCAGCGGAGGGGCAAAGAGAGAGAGGGAGACACAGAATCTGAAGCAGGCTCCAGGCTCTGAGCTGTCAGCACAGAGCCAGATGCAGGGCTGGAACTCACAAAGTGTGAGATCATGACCTGAGCTGAAGTTGTACACTTAACCGACTCAGCTACCCAGGCACCCCCATCTTAGAGCATTTTAAAAGAGTGACTTAGTCTGTTAGAACAGATGTTTTCTGCCTACACCAAATTTACAGAAAACCTCAGTAAAGCTCCCCTAGGGAATATAGGTCTCAACATCATAGCTGCCTGACAGAATGAGCACAGAGAAAATGTAGACTTCATATATAATAAGAACCATAAATTCTGCCATATAATAAAGATCAAATAATCTCTACCACTTGAATCTTAAAACTACCCACAGTTTAAAATTACAAACAATTCTATTCAGTTTATAGGATGATATTCCTTATGAAGGAAAACAATATCTACATTTTAAATTGATAGATCTTTAAAACATAAATAGGAAGCAAATGATCTTTAGTGGACTACTTTATAATCTCTTAAGAGATCCTTTTGTCTACCTCTTTACTGGTAGCAACATAAAACTGGTATCTTATTTGAGAGTAAAGCACAATGTATCTTTTGATTGCAAATTATTTATGCTACCTCTGATAAGTTTCACAAAGTTCAATGACAGTGGTAAGATTAGTGAAAGTTCTACCTTATTTATTCTTACCTTACCTTATTCTTAAAAGATTTCCTCTTTCAGTTTTGAGAAAATAATTGTCAGTAGGAAGGAGAAAAAAAAGGAGGAGGAGAAGGACAAGAAGGATGTGTGGCAGATAATAATGATTGCTAATAGTAGCTGTTGTTATTAAGTTGCAAAAACAAGATTTGAATCCATGTCAGTGACTGTGAAGACATTGTTACACAAAGAAATGGTTTCTACACACTACTTACTTTTCCATTAATTATTACCTTCTCAGAAAATTTTTGTACACTTTTTAAGAATTAAGACATTTGGCAAGATGCATCAAGAGTCTTAAAAATGTTTATAGCCTTTGGCTTCATAATATACTCATAAAACTATACAAAGAAAAATAATCCAGAGGTGCAAAATCTATTTTGGGCAATTATTCATAAGAGTAAACACTGTAAATAATGGAAGTGTCATAAGTATCCAAAATTAAGCAATGAGTAAATAACTTATATTTGTGCATATTATACCATTATAATCGGTTTAATCAAATAATGCTTAATTACACTAAATTAGCTGTAATATGAGGTTTAATTGAAAAGAACGGGACAAAGTGATAAATATAAAAGCACAATTTCCTTATAGAATGAAAAAAAGTATAAATTAGGATTAAATTTTTCAAAACATGTCATAATATAGATTTAATTATATGAATAAAGATTATAATAAAAACATACAAATTTTAGCATAATGTCCTCAAGCTCCATCCATGTGGTCCCAAATAGCAGGATTTCCTTTGTTTTCATAGGTAAATAATATTCCATTGTGTGTGTGTGTGTGTGTGTGTATATATATATATATATATACCACATCTTCTTTACCATTCATTTGTTGATGGCCACTTAGGCTGTTTCCCTGGATTGTTGTGAATAATGTTTCTATACATATGGGAGTGCATATATCTTGTTAATATCCTGTTATTTCTTTTGGGTATACACCCAGAAATGGAATTGTTGGATTATATGGTAGATATATTTTTTGTTCAGTGTTTTAATTTTAAGAGAGAGGGAGTGTGAGTGGAGAAGGGGCAGGGAGAAGGGGACAGAAAATCCAAAATGGGCTCTGCACTAACAGCAGGGGCTCAAACTCACAAACTGTGGTATCATGACCTGAGCCAAAGTTGAGCCATCCAGGAGCCCTGGCAGATCTATTTTGTTTTTGAGGAATCTCCATATTGTTTTTCATAGTGGCTGAACCAATTTACATTCCCATGTACAGTGTACAAGGGTTCCCCTTTCTCCTCATCCTCACAAACACTGATCACTTCCTGATAATAGCCATTCTAACAGATGTGAGGTTATATCTCATTGTGGTTTTGATTTGCATTTCTTTGATAAGTGATACTGAGCATCATTTTGTGTACCTTTTGGCTATTTGGATATCTTCTTTGGAAATATGTCTATTTAGTTCCTCTGCCCATTTTTTAATCATATTGTTTGTTTTTTTGTAATTGAGTTGTAGGAGTTCCTTATATATTTTGGATAATAACCGCTAATCCAATATATGGCTTGCAAATATTCTCCCATTCTATAGGTTGCCTTTTCATTTTGTTGTCTCTTTTGCTGTTTGAAAGCTACTAAGTTTGATGTAGTCCCACTTGTTGGTTTTGTTTTTGTTGTTTGTGGTTTTGGTCTCATGTCCAAAAAAATCACGGCCAAGACCAATGTCAAGGAGCTTCTTCACTATCTTATCTTTTAGTAGTGTTATGGTATCAGATCTTATGTTTAAGTCTCTGATTTATTCGAGTCAATTTTCGTGACTGGTATAAGATACAGGTCCAATTTCATTTTTCTGACACAGTTTTCCTAACACCATTCATTGACAAGATTATCCTTTCCCCATTGGGTATTCTTGGTTCCCTTTTTGAATATTAGTTGACCATTTATATAGGGTTTAATTCTGGACTCGGTATTCTGTTCTAGAGGCCTGTCTATTTTTATGCTGGTCCCATAGTGTTTTAATTACTATAGTTTTGCAACATAGTTTGTAATCAGGGAGTGTTATGACTTCGGCTTTGTCCTTCTTCCTGAGGGATGCTTTGCCTAATTGTAGTCTTTTGTGGTTCCATAACAGTTTTATGCTTGTTTATTCTATTTCTGTGAAGAAAGTCATTGACACTTTGATAGGGATTGTATTGAATCTATAGATGGTTTTGGGTATTATGGACATTTTAGCAATATTAATTCTTTACATCCATGAACATGGGAGGTCTTATCATTTGAGTCTTCTATTTTTTTTTCCCACAATGTCTTATAGTTTTTGCTGTATAGACCTTTCATTTCTTTGGTTAAATTTATACCTAGATACTTTATTGTTTTTGATGCTTTTGTGAATAAGACAGTTTTGTTTATTTTTTAGATGTTTCACTACTGGTGTATAAAAATGCAATTGATTTCTGTATGTCAATTTTATATTCTGCAACTTTACTAAATTGGTTGATTAGTTACAACAGTTTCTTTGGGTGAGTCTTTGGAATTTTCTATATACAAAATTATATAATCTGCAAAAAAACACAACTTACTTATTTTTTTCCAATCAGATGTCTTTTACTTCTTATTTTGCCTAGTTGTTCTATCTAGGATTTCTAGCACTATATTGAATAGGGCTGGCAAGAGTAGTATACTTATCATCTTCTTCCTGATCTTACAGGATAAGCTTTCAATTTTTCACCATTTAGCATAGTGTTAGTTGTGGATTTGCCATATATAACCTTTATTATGTTGAGTTGTATTCCTTCTATGACCAATATGTTGAGGGTTTTTTTTTTTTTATCATGAAAGGATGTTGTATTATATCAAACCTGTATTTGTATCTATTGAGGATTGGATTATTTTATTTTTTGTTCTATTAATGTGATGTATTAGAGTTACTAGTTTCCATATATTGAACTATCCTTGAATCTCAGGAATAAATCCCACTTGGTCATGGTGTATAATCCTTTTAATATGGTCTTGAATTCAGTTTGCTAATATTTTGTTGAGAATTTTTACATCTATATTCATCAAGGATATTGATTTGTAGTTTTCTTTCTTGAGGTGTCCTTATTTGGCTTTAGTATCAGGGTAATGCTGGCCTTGGAGAATGATTTTGAAAGTGCTTCCTCCTCTTCAAGTTTTTGGGAGAATTTGAAAAGGATTGGCATTAATATTTCTTTATATTTTTGTTAGACTTCACCAGTGAAGCTGTCTGTTCCTGGGAATTTCTGTGTTGGAAGGTTTTTGATTACTGATTCGATCTCTTCACGCATTATTGGTCTGTTCAGATTTCTATTTCTTCATAATTCAGTCTTGATAGGTTCTGTGTTTCTAGGAATTTATCCCTTTCTTCTAGGTAATCTAATTTGTTGGCATATAATTGTTCATAGTAGTTTTTTGTGATCCTATGCATTTCTGAATTATTAACTATAACGTCTTCTAATTTTGAGTCTTTTTTCTTAGTCTATCTAAAGCTTTGCCAATTTTATTTATCTTTTCAAAAGGACAGAGAAAAAATATGCAATATCTCTTATATGTGGGATCTAAATAAGCCAAACTCATAAAAACAGAGAACGGTTAGTGTGGTTATCAGGGGCTAACCACCAAAAAAAGTGGAGAAATAGCAGAGATATTGTTTAAGGGTACAGACTTGCAACTAGCAGTAAGTACGTCTTAGAGAGCTAACGCACAGTATAGTGAATACAAAAATAATGTATTATAGTCCTCAAATTTGCTAAGAGACTAGATCTTAATTATTCCAACCACAGAAAGGAAATAATTATGTGACACAATAGAGGTGCTATAAATACAATGGCAATCATATCACAATATACAAATGTATCAAGTCAACCTGTTGTGTACCTTAAATTACACAATGTTATATATCATATTTCAATTTAAAAAAAGAAAGCATACAAAATATTAAGCCAGGCATATCCTGATATAAAGCATGAGTAACTCTTATTTCCTTCTTTGTAATTTTTTATACTTTTGCAAATTTTCTTGCAATAAGCTTAAATTATTTTCATAAGCATGTCAGGGAATGAGAACAACCAGTCCACATCAGTCATTAATCCACAGAGGATATATTACTGTAATAGCATAAGGAACCATCTTCCACAGTACAAATGAAGAAGCTTTAGGCCAATGAAACAAAACACTGAAAACAGGTAACCTTAACTGTTGGTACACATCACTGAAATCACACATGTTACAAGGATGCACTAGGTGAATTACAGGAAAGTTCAGTGATCCTCATATTAAAAATAATGTCATCTGGGTGGAATTATACTTTGAAGAATGCTCTACAAAATATAGTCCACAGGATCACCAAAGCTTGAAAACAGTTTCCTTTTTCTGTAAAAACAATTTTGAAAAGAAGTTTTTGACAATGATTAGGATGAGAAAGTAGAGTTTTTATATTGGAAAATTAGATCATTATGTTCCAGAGAGAAAAGAACTAATAGCCAATTTAAAGAAAAGAAGCAAAAAAAAAAAAAAAAAAAAAAAAAAGACAAAGATGAGTATATGGTTTCGACCAGGTATCCAGGAAACTTTTGTTCCTCTACAATTTTTTTTCTTTTTTCTTTTTTTGGTAGGAGGGTACACTGAGCAACGTGGAGTTAGTCTAGCATAGAAAGTAATATTTGTTTTTAATCGGCATG
This sequence comes from Lynx rufus, assembly GCF_022079265.1. Taxonomy (NCBI): domain Eukaryota; kingdom Metazoa; phylum Chordata; class Mammalia; order Carnivora; family Felidae; genus Lynx; species Lynx rufus. The sequence goes on from NW_025814845.1 coordinate 53,109,508, forward strand.
GATCAGGGACAAGACATGATGATTCTGAAACATTTGCAGGCAAATATGTCCTCACCAGGAGCCTTATATAGTTTGAACTGAGCTACTAAGGAGGATGACCACATGCCTGCTGGACAAAGCCCTGCATACTTCTCCCACGCAGTGCAAGTGCTCTCTGAGACACTCACTGTGGTGATGACCAGGGCCCCTCCATTCACTTCCAGCTACACACAGCACATTCTGATGAGACATCAATTTTACAATATAATTTCAGGGCATATGGTATCATATGTAGACAAACCCAGCAATATTGTTACTCAAATATATAACTACAGAAATATATTTCCGGGTTATAAAGAGGATTCGTAGGATGCTTTCACAAAAGTTCAAACTATAATACCATATTCCTCAATGTCAGCAATCAGTAATTTAAGGACACAGTTCGGGAAATTTTGAAAAATTTTAAGGTAAGGTATAAAGAATTATAAGGCTGAGATAACGTTAGATATAAACTCATCTTAATCGTAAGTAACATTTTCCTAGAGCTCATAGTCAGGTAAATGAAATTCTAATGAGTAAAATAATTCTCCAGAAAATCTGCCTGGAATAAACACAAATGATTTAGTAGAAGTATAACAATAAACGATAAATGCTGTGTGGCTCTCTTCCAAAAATCCACAGTAGTAATTTAAAAAAAAAAGGTTTTTTATTTTATAAAATTTTTTTTCAACGTTTTTATTTATTTTTGGGACAGAGAGAGACAGAGCATGAACGGGGGAGGGGCAGAGAGAGAGGGAGACACAGAATGGGAAACAGGCTCCAGGCTCCCAGCCATCAGCCCAGAGCCTGACGCGGGGCTCGAACTCACGGACCCCGAGATCGTGACCCGGACCGCGAGATCGTGACCTGGCTGAAGTCGGAGGCTTAACCGACTGCGCCACCCAGGTGCCCCTAAAAAAAAAAAGGTTTTTAAAAAAAATATTTATTTATTTTTGAGAGAGAGAGCGAGAGCATGAATGGGGGAGAGGAATAGAAAGAAGGAGAGACAGAATATGAAGCAGGCTCCAGGCTCTGAGCTGTCAGCACAGAGCCCTACACGGGGCTTGAACTCACGAACTATGAGATCATGATCTGAGTCAAAGTCGGACGCTTAACTGACTGAGTCACTCAGGGGCCCCCACAGTAGTAACTGATAGCATTACTTATAAAGAGTCTGAATATAATACTCTCTAAGAGTATCTCCTCCACACTATTGTGTACTGGCTCTATTTAATTTCTTGCTCACACACACATACACTCATTTGCACAAATATATATAATAGAGGAAATTGACCTCATGGACACATCTCTTTCCCAGGATAGGAGGGATTAGATCTGTTAAAAAACAGCCATTACTGAAAACAACAAGGAGTTTCCTCAAAAGATTAAAATAGAATTATCAAATGGTCCAGCCGTTTCATTTCTGGGTATATATCCAAAAGAACTGAAATCAGGATCCAGATGACAGATTTGTACAGCCATGTTCACAGCAACACTATTAACAAGTGCCAAGAAGCCAAAGCAACCCAAGTGGCCATCAAGAGATAAAGTAGTAAACTAAACATGGTATAAACAAAAAATGGAATATTACTTGGCCTTTAAAAGGAAGGAAATTCTGACACATGTCACAACACGGACTAAGTTGACAGTAAGCGAAAGGAGCCAGTCACAAAAAGACAAATACTGTGCAACTCAACTTACATGAAGTATCTAGACTTGTCAAATTCATAGAAACAGAAAGTAGGATGATGATTGCCAAGGGCTAGGGAAGAGGGAGATAGAGAGTTTTAACAGGTATAGACTTCCAGCTTTACAAGACAGAAAAGTTCTGAAGATTGGTTGCACAATGAATACACTACTGAACTGTATACTTAGGCATAATTAAGATGGTAAAATTTATATGCATTTTACAATTTAAAAAAACAGCTGCTCCCTTAATTCCTGATTATATTTTATGTGTTTGTTTCTACAGTTATCCTTTATTTTTTTTATTTATTTTTTTAAATTTTTTTTTATATATATATGAAATTTATTGACAAATTGGTTTCCATACAACATCCAGTGCTCATCCCAAAAGGTGCCCTCCTCAATACCCATCACCCACCCTCCCCTCCCTCCCACCCCCCATCAACCCTCAGTTTGTTCTCAGTTTTTAACAGTCTCTTATGCTTTGGCTCTCTCCCACTCTAACATCTATAAAGAGCTCACCAAACTCCACACCTGAAAAACAAATAACCCAGTGAAGAAATGGGCAGAAAACATGAATAGACACTTCTCTAAAGAAGACATCCAGATGGCCAACAGGCACATGAAAAGATGTTCAGTGTCGCTCCTTATCAGGGAAATACAAATCAAAACCACACTCAGGTATCACCTCACGCCAGTCAGAGTGGCCAAAATGAACAAATCAGGAGACTATAGATGCTGGAGAGGATGTGGAGAAACGGGAACCTTCTTGCACTGTTGGTGGGAATGCAAATTGGTGCAGCCGCTCTGGAAAGCAGTGTGGAGGTTCCTCAGAAAATTAAAAATAGACCTACCCTATGACCCAGCAATAGCACTGCTAGGAATCTACCCAAGGGATACAGGAGTACTGATGCATAGGGGCACTTGTACCCCAATGTTCATAGCAGCACTGTCAACAATAGCCAAATTATGGAAAGAGCCTAAATGTCCATCAACTGATGAATGGATAAAGAAATTGTGGTTTATATACACAATGGAATACTACGTGGCAATGAGAAAAAATGAAATATGGCCTTTTGTAGCAACGTGGATGGAACTGGAGAATGTGATGCTAAGTGAAATAAGCCATACAGAGAAAGACAGATACCATATGGTTTCACTCTTATGTGGATCCTGAGAAACTTAACAGGAACCCATGGGGGAGGGGAAGGAAAAAAAAAAAAAGAGGTTACAGTTATCCTTTAAATAGTGTTTGCTTTGCTGTTCTTTTTTTTTGTGATGGAGCAAATTCTTTTTTCACAGGAAATGGGAAAAAATGGAGCTCTGGACAAAAATGGTATTGTGGTTTTTACTCTGGGGTCAATGGTCAGTAACATGACAGAAAAAAGAGCCGACGTGATCACATCAGCCCTTGCCAGATTCCACAGAAGGTAAAGTATCTTATAGCAAACAGCTACTTAATAAGTCAAGCTCTGTAAAATTTTTGATTATAAACATTTCCTGCAAGACAGGTAACTATTATGCTTACAGATTTACCTCAGATATCCATTTAAAAACCAAAATAAAACACAGCAGGGGCTAAAGTAGTACCGAGGGTGTCTGACAGTAACTTTGACATTGACACTGTAATATATATCTATATACCATATATAAATTATATATATGTGTGTGTTTGTGTGTGTGTGTGTGTATATATATTTATATATGAGGTGCACGATGAAATTTTGGTATTATAATGGTATTGTGGGCAGGTACAAAATCACTAAACTCTACCTTATCATTTGCTCCTTTTCACTGAAGGATTCCTGAGGACCCTGTGCGCGCTGTAGATGTTATCAGAAAAAAGTTAAACTTTCACAGTAGCTGTAGTAGCACAATAATGTTAAGCAATATTGATAAAAATCTGAATGCATCATGCAGTTTTTACACATGCCATATAATCCTTCTTTTATTTCCTCTAAATTTTGAATAGGCCTATTCAGTGTGCTTTTCAGGATGGCCAGAGCTCACCAAGCCGTGTCCAGGTATCTAAGCCAGCCACGATGATTTAGAGAAAGAAAAATCAGTCTGTCCTGGTTGACTGGGCCCTACTAAAATCTGAAACAAGAAAATAAAAGATAGTTGAGATGGGTCCTGTCCTTAAGTAAACCCTGTGCATTATAAAATCTGGCCTCAAATGGACTCTGCTTCTAACTACTGCTCCTGATGGAGAAAGAAGGAATAAAAGGAGTCAAGCAGAGGGAAGACTGCATGTAAAGGGCTCAGATGCATCCTTCACCTTAAGATATAATAGTTTCTACTAACATATAAAAAATACCTGGGGTCTTTGGGTATTTGCGAACTACTTTTTAGTTTCCCATCTGATAGAATCTTCACATAATCACCTATGCTAATTTTTTTGCTGAAAATCTAAAGTTACTTTACATTCTGCTTAACAAACAGAAGTTAAACACTAGTAAATTATAATCCAAGTCATGGGGATTGCTTGGAAATTCCAAAATCGGCACCGTATTTTGGTACTGGTATATACATAAACCATGTTAAATAATGCCGTCAATGCTTTGTGCTTCATTTTTTAAGTACTGGAAGTCAGCTGAATAAATTTTAGCATTACAATTTTGGAACTTTTTCAACAGCCACACTGCTATTTATACATTATCAACATCGAGAGAATTTCTCTGTTTACATCGAAAGAATTTCCAAACCAGCAGTAGTGTTAATACTCTGGATTCATGTCAAAACTTATCAATTGAAATTTTTCTTGGGGGTAGTGTTTTAACAATCTATAATCTAAAAGAAGTTATACTTATTTCCTTATTAATTAATTAGAATTAATTATTAATTATTTATTTTGGTATTAATTAATTATTAAGCAGAATTAATTATTAATTATAAGGAAATACAAATACTTCTCATAAGTAGTTGATTGCATATATTAGCCTTTTTGTATATCAAAAGAGACAAAACTCCATGTAATAACTTGAGAAACAAGTGGATATAAGTAAATTCCCTTCTATAAGAGCCAAAAACAAATACAGGCTAATATTAAGCTTAGAAAATGAGAGCTAGTATATATAGCAACATAAATGTGTAGATTAATTTGCCACTGTTTTCTGCTCTAGAATCATGACAGCCTTACAATTTCTTAAATATCTGAATTTGTCATTGATTATGCCATTATGATTTGCCTACGCCATAATATGTGACTTTACTCCATAGTTGACTTAACATAAAAAATATGTACATGTTATATGAGCATTTCTATTATAACAGTGTCTTACTGGTTCTCGTTACCTAACACCCCCTGTCCTCATTTCTTCATCCATCATATGGAAGGGATTTAACTGGATGTCTTTGAATCACCCTAGAATCCTAATATGCTGTAACTTTGAAGTTCAACTACAGAAAAGTATTTTATCTTAACAAGTTTTATGGTGGTTTGATGGCAAGAAGCCAGAAACCTTAGGACCCAATCAATACTCGGCTGTATATGTGGATCCCCCAGAATGACCTTCTTGGTATGACTCAGGAGAACAAATACTGAAAACATAACAGCTGAGCAATGCGATAATAGCTCAACAAAAAACAAATTTAGTGAGCATTTATTATTGAAACATTAAAAAATAAAACAAGTTATTTTTATTATTTCCAGTCCTAGGAAAATTAAGGAAAAAATGTAAGAGTTGGCATTTCATTACATTCCTTATGGCCCAAATCAAAATACTTTTATTTCAAGTGTAATTACTTTTCACAGGTGAATTTTTCAATAACTTCCAAAATTGTTGCTGTCTTTCAATTCTCTCCATACACCTATCTTTCTCCTAGTTGCAGGGGTATTTCACATGCTATTGAAAAATAACAGCGCTTTTATTGTACTCCATTTTCTTTCTTTTTTTTTTTTTATTTTTTTTTTCAACGTTTTTTATTTATTTTTTTTGGGACAGAGAAACAGAGCATGAACGAGGGAGGGGCAGAGAGAGAGGGAGACACAGCATCGGAAACAGGCTCCAGGCTCCGAGCTGTCAGCCCAGAGCCTGACGCGGGGCTCGAACTCACAGACCGCGAGATCGTGACCTGGCTGAAGTCGGAAGCTTAACCGACTGCGTCACCCAAGCGCCCCTGTACTCCATTTTCTATAGGAAAAAATATACAATGTTTTTCATTAATTAATAATACGTTTCATGAATAAATGTGGATTTTCCTTCTTCTGTTTCCAGTGTCACCACCATCACCCTTTCTGCTGCCCTGAAGTCCTTTATATCAGATTCAATGACTTCACTACTTTAAGAGAATGTTTCCAACATGCCCCCTGCTTTTTTGCACATGTTTCTTTTTATCCAAAATGTTCTTCCAATTTGTTCACCTGCCAATCTTGTGTTCATTTTTGAAGTTCAAATGACACACCACTTCTTTCATGTAGTCTTCATTTACCTCTCCAGCAGACTTACATGCTTCTTGCTCTGAGCTCTGAAAGCAATTTAAATGCAATTTCACGTATATAATATTCTGTTATCTAAAAAATACTGCCTCTAGATTCAGTGCATTATAATGCTCATTTCTGATTTAAAGACTTATAATAATTTTAGTAAAATTCACTCAATTCTAGGTCATCCAAAAACTGAAGCTTGTATAACTCATGGTGGAACTGATGATCTATCACGGGGATCCAATGGTGGGCATTCCTTTGCTTGTGGATCAACCTGGTAACATTGCTCACATAAAGGCCAGAAAAGCAGCTGTTAGACTGAACTTGAACACAATGTCAAGTACAGATTTGCTCAATGCATTGAAGTGAGTCATTAATGATTCTTCACGAGTACAATTTTTTTTTTTTACTAGATACTATTTCTAGAGAGATGCTAATATGAAGGTCAGGTGAGCAAAAATGAGTCCTGACATGAACACAATTATGAGTAAGATCTGCTCAATGTTTTGAAGATAGCCATCAATAACCCATTTTGAGTGGCACAGTAAGTTTTCTTCAGTGGTTTTAGGGGAAAAGTTTGTAACAGGTTTAAAAACAGTGGAGAAATTTTAGGGTGCCTGGGTGGCTCAGTCAGTTAAGCATCTGACTTCAGCTCAGGTCATCATCTCATGGTTCGTGGGTTTGAGCCCTGAGTCAGGCTCTGTACTGACAGCTCAGAGCCTGGATCCTGCTTTGGTTTCTGTGTCTCCCTCTCTCTCTGCACCCCCCCCCCACTCTCTCTCTCTCTCAAAAATAAATGTTTAAAAATTTTAAAACAAAGAATAGTGGATAAATTTTGAAATATCAATAAAAAGAATCACTGAAATGGTTAACAGAAAGATTAAGAGGAAGCACTGAGAACAAAGTTGAAGTCGGGAACCATGAATGTTGTTATAGTGATGCCAGCTGGGTTCCTTCGCATGGGTACCACTTGTACTGGCCTTGCCACTCTGCCCCTTACCTGCAGCCCTGAACTGTAAACCCAAGGATTAGGGCAAAAATGAAAAACAAAGCAGGGGTGCCTGGGTGGCTCAGTCGGTTGGGCGTCCTACTTCAGTTCAGGTCATGATCTCGCAGTCCATGAGTTCGAGTACCGTGTTGGGCTCTGTGATGACAGCTCAGAGCCTGGAGCCTGTTTCAGATTCTATGTATCCCTCTCTCTCTGCCCTTCCCCCACTCATGCTCTGTCTCTGTCTCTGTCTCTCTCTCTCTCTCTGTCAAAAATAAATAAAACATTAAAAAAAAAAAGAAAAACAAAGCAAAACAAAAGAACAGACCACAATACAAAAAAACAAGAAAGGGGAAATAAAACAGCCAAAGATCAAAACAACCAACATACCTGGCCCTATGCCCTACACTGGGGAGACTATACCCAGAAGCTTTCTAAGGAGCAGAGACTAGTGTCTGTATCTTCAAACATACTTTGTCTAGGCTCTGACATGTATAATCGCAAAAGCAGTTTCTCCAAACACCTCTGTCCAAAGAATCCGTTTGGACATCTGGAGAAGGAAAAGGAGGAAAATATCAAAACTGGCATCATCTGCGAGGTTCAGAAAAACAGGAGGTACAGAGTATGCCTGCTTTCCAACACTTCCCACAGGGCTCTGAACCAACACGCAAGTCTCAGAAAACCAGGAAGGAAAACTGAGTTTTACAGAAACTGGAATAAAACTGACCAGTCTAGTTTCATTACCCAAGCTAGATGGGAAATGCAAAAAAAATCAAAAAAAGTAAACAGAAAAAAAAAAGATTAGTACTGTTATAGTACTCATCTGCACAATTATGATTTTCTTTCAGCATGAGAACTAAATTGTTTTAAAACTCGTCTAAAATAGTTTACTTTCTGTAAACCAGTATGACCTGATCAGTCTCAAATTCCCATTAAATACTTCCCAAATTTTCTATGGTAATATTTTGATCCCACCACAGATAAATGATAAATAACTAGGGCTTTCAAATTTACTCGATTAAAAATTATGTGAACACTACTTATAAATTTAGTTAAATTCTATTAATTTTGTTTATGCTTGTTTTTGTCTTATTTGGTAGAAGAACCATAAAATCAAAAAGCAATTGACTTAGAAGAGATATATTGGAATATTCCTTTTAAAAGTCAAATTTTCTGTATCAGAAATATTTGGTTTCCAAATTAGTTCAGGATGTTACTATTCCTATTATTATTAATATCATAATTATGTATACATTTTCTCCTTTTGGTTTCATAATGACTTTAGAAATAAAATTTTGCTTGAATATATATTGGTTATAGTATCATTTGCATTTTAAATGGACATTTGCATTTTAAAACCAATGTTGTCTAGTTTTAATTTAGTCCAACTATTATTCATCTTAAATAAGCACCACGAGAAGCACATTTTTTTAAGGATTGTATCTTCCATTTGGTGGTTTTATGTCAAATCACATCTTTCTAATATAGATGTCTTTCTACATCTTAAAATTTTTAATAAGGTAAAGCTGTGCCCAAAAAAGAAAATTAGCTGATGTATACTGAATGTTTGTGATATGGTACACATTGTACTAGTAAGTTCTTTGCAGGGAGTAAGTAACTTCTTCACTATAGTCTTTGCCTATTGTATTACAAATGTGTTTCAGGATTACTTCTCTCCTCTCAAAAACCCAGCACTCTCACTGGTTTTTACAGGACAGAGACAGATATCACCTCCACTGTACTGCTACAGTCCCATGTTATAGCACTTTGTGATTTAAAGTTTGTAAGCCCTCTTTATTTAGCTTTCTTCCTTGTCTGTTAGTTCATAATCATTTCAACAGTAGAAACCAATGAAACTGGCAATGCCTGAAAGTGGAATGCTGAGCACTCTCCAGATTCTAAAATGACAATACCAACAAGAAAAACCACAACAGCAAACACAAACTGGGTCACCAAATGATAGGGTCAAATCCAAGAATCAATATGTCATTCCTCAAAATAATCAGATAAGAAAGGTACTATTCCTATCCACTCAAAAATGAAAACCCAAGGAACAGAAACACTAAAAAAAGCACACAAGTGTCAGAGTCAGGATTCAAGCCAATATAATCCACTTCCACACTTCTAATCACTAATTTCACTGCTATCATGTCAATACCAGCTCCTGATCAGCTCTGCTCGGACATGTCCATTAACCTCATCATGGACTTATATCCTATCTCTGGATTATAATAATATTTTGAAACTTGCTCAACAGATCTATTAACAATTCCTTACTGGATAATTCAAAATTTGCACAAAGAAATCATGTATTTCAATTTTTTTTCTTGCCTTTCTAAGCTAGAAATACTTGTCCTTGCCCAACTTCTCTTTTTCTTCACAGCTTGAAATCCTAGACATTAGCAAATTCTAGCCCATTAAGATCTCTATAATCATCTCTAAGAAAAATAATACATTTTTCTTCCAGGGTTATGTGGCACTCATTTTTACCCTCCACGTGAAAATCAACATACTTCTCCAGTTTGTTCTATAAATTATTTGATTTTCCTCCAGCTACAAAGAGAATGCTATGTGGTTATCAACCATTCATCATGATCAGCTTCTAAAGCCTTTGGATGGAGCAGTCCTCTGGACTGAGTTTGTCACGCGGCACAAAGGAGCCGAGCACCTACGACCAGCTTGTTACAACCTCACCTGTTTCCAGGACCACTCTTTGGATGTGATCGGATTCCTACTGGCCTGTGTGGTAATTGCTACTTTCTGTGTCATAAAATGTTGCTTGTTTTGTTGTCAAAAGTTTAAAAAAGAAAATAAGAAGAAAACAGGGAGGAGGCTTTTGAGACACAGTAGGCGTAGTAAACATTTGAAATAGCTAGTAAGCACAAGCAAAGTCATTCTATTTAATTCAACCACTGTGGATCAAGTTGTGACAGATTCTCCTCCACAACAATCCATGTTGTAAGATGTGTGCCATACCCAAATATTTTCCTCTTGGCTAAACATATTGTGTTAGTTAACCCATCCCACCCTAAGGGGGAAATAACTCTATGTATTTTTTGACAAACACTTCTTCAATATTTATCTTGAGATTCTTCAATTCTGTTCATCAAATCAAAGAAGTGTGGTACCTATAGATGGATTATGCTCAATTTATAATTCTAATTGTATAAATCCTCAAATAATTCTACTTTAATACTGACATATATAATTTCCTAACTGAAAAAAAACAGGGATTTCACTACAGCCTTATTCTGTGATTTAAGAGTGAGAAGCCTGATTGTTTTTACCAAGCATTTTCAGAAACATCTACTGTATAAATAAAATCAATCAAATAGAACATATGTGTCCCTGACTAAGAAAAACACAACTGAACAGTTGTTAAAGATGGCAAGACAGATTTTATTCATCCATTTATAGAAGGGGAGAGAAATTCCAGTATGAAATGAGTTCAACTCCAACTAAGATAAAGGTGACTGATGTTTTTAAAGGAGAGCAGACAGGGAACAAAAAGGGACTATGGAAAAGTAAAAAGGGGAACAAAAAAGAGACGAGGTGACTACATGGAAATGGAAGATTACAGAAAGGAGTAAGTGGAAAATTACTGAAAATGGTTTGGCAAGTTGGGTTTGACAATGTATGTTTTGTTGTTTGGTAGGATCATAATTTCTTGAGCAAAGACTTTTTTTAAATGTATATTTATTTTTGAGAGACAGAGAGAGACAGAGTGTGAGTGGGGGAGGGACAGAGAGAGAGGGAAAGACAGAATCTGAAAGGCTCCAGGCTCTGAGCTGTCAGCACAGAGCCCGACGTGGGGCTCGAACCCACAAGCCGTGAGATCATGACCTGAGCCGAAGTCGGACGCTTAACTGACTGAGCCATCCAGGTGCCCCAGAGCAAAGATTTAAATAAGGGAGCTGGGGCCAGTTTGAAGGACACAAGCCATGACCTACATACAGATGGAAGAGAAGTTAAAATTTGGACAAGTCCCTTAAGCACAGTGTTTAGGCAAGTCCTTTGTGTTTACAGTTCACAACCCTCATGAAATACAAAATATTCCTTCCTGTAAATTTCCTTTGTTACAGGAATCTGAATGGTTCTTACTGGATTCCTACCTAAATCTGGGCAACCAGTAAAAAAGATCTTTGGTTAAAAAGACTAAAGATAATTTCCACACAAAGCCTTGGATATGTTTCAGTTACTCTTCTCTATCGAACAATACTTTATAAGTGGATGGTAAAACACAAAATAAAAGGAGGGTAGGAATGCTAGGTGAGGCCCAGCAAGATTTGGCCCAACCCTCTGGATTATGTTAGATTTCCCTCCTCCTGCAATATGATCGCCCATATTTTGGTCTTACCTTGTCAAGTCAGTCAGATATTTCCAACTCTAATACCTGGGATATTGAGAATATCAAAACAGAAACTTATATAATCTTTTTATTGATTTTTTTCCACACATCTCATAGAAAAATAAATTGCAGATGGCATAAAGAACCAAATATTGTATGCAACAATTTTTAAGTCCATGCATAAGAAAACATTTGAAATAGCAAAAAGATCTCCAAAGCTTGCCTTTAAATATTGGTAATCGAGCCTTTCGAACACAACTTAAAAAGTGAACCACAAAGAGAAGAAAGAAACCAAGTTAAGAGCAGTTCTTCTGCCTGACAAGAGACATGTTTAAACAGTTGGACAGAAATGAGGCATACTTTGCACTTTTGATATACGGAGATATTTTTATAGCATTCTTCTATACAACAAAATTACTTTCAGCAATAATCATGGATGAAACTAATTTATAATAATATCCAGAAAGGAAACAATGAATATTTATTAAACTTGGAACATATAATAGTAAAGTACAAAAAAGAAAAAAAAGTAAGGCATTAGTGTTCTTTAATACATTAATATCTTTTTTTAAAAAAAAATAGGAGCATGGGGGAGGGATCAGAGGAGAGAAATCTTACACATACACATTAGCATGAGGCATAAGGAAGCCCCGCTGTGCAATACTGAAACTGAATTCCAACCTACTGGTTTTCTTAATGAAGTTAACTTCTGCAGATTAGGTAATGACTTTGTCAAAACTGATCTTTTCAGGAGGAGGAGCCAAGATGGCAGAAGAGCATGGAAGTTTTTTGTATGTCTCACATCCATGAAATACAGCCAGACCAACACTAAACCATCCTGCACACCTAGAAAACTGGAGGATTAACACAACAATCTGCACAACCTGAACCACAGAATTCAGCAGGTATGCAACATGGAGAGGTGAAGTTGGGGAGAGAGAAGCCACGGCAGGCAGGGAGGTGCTTTTGCATGCAGAGAGAGGATGGAGATGGTGGGGAGATTATGGGAAAAGCACCCCTCCCCAAAAGCAGCTTGAAGAGAAAGTGGAAAATTGAAAACAGCCGCAGGGACTAAACTAAAAAGGGAGAAAGGAGAAAGGAGAAAGGAGAAAGGAGAAAGGAGAGGGTCTAAATTCCATTAAGACTGTAAACAGGGGGAAGCACAGAGTCTGAAACTCCGCAGCTCAATACCTGGTGGTGCTCTGGTGGGAAGGGCGAATACCCAAGAGCAGAGTGAGGTCTAGGAGGTTCTCGGGCCACATGGTGAGAAGTGGTTCCACTGCTGGAAGGACATTTGGTAGAGGCTGTGAGACCACCTGGGCTCAGCAGACCCCAGAGAATGGCCACATTTGCTGCTACTGGAACAAGTTCATTGTGGGTGAAGCCTGGTGCCCGATGTGTGTTGTGATTTTCCATAATCCATGAAGCACTGCTGCTACACTGTCTTGCAAACTTTTTCTGGGGTGGGCTGGCACCTGGCCACAGTCTCTGGGCTTCAGCAGCAGCACAGTCCCACAAGCATTCCTGGGTGCGGCCGGCACCCGGCCATTGCTCGGTGAGACCCTCCACAGGGGGGTCCAGAGTGGGTCAAAGCTGCAGTTCCTCAGAAGTGGGGGGCTGGAGAAGGCATCTGCATCTGAGACAAAACTCAGGAGGGATGTGCTTCCTGGAGCTTTGTCATGGACAGTGTGGAAATGGGGGGTGGACTGAAGCCTAAGACGGACTGGTGCTCGATTGCTGACCAGGGAGAACAGAGTTCCTATACTAGAGACTGGGTAGGTGGATGATGCCATTTTCACCACTCCTGCGCATGCACATACGCACCTACAAGCGCCACAACAATTCACCTCAGTAGGCTAGCAGCGCCATCTAGTGGAGAACAGAGCCGTTACACTAAGCCTTGCCCAAGTGGGCCAACCTCGCTCTTCAGGAACACAAGTCTCATGCCTGCTTAGTTTATGAACTATAAAGCGCCTCATAGTTGGACTTCTAGGGGAAAATGAAGGAATTTCAGTCATGTTTCAGTCTGTTAGCTGGTCCATCTATTCAATTTTCTTTCTTTTTTTTCTCTTTTTCATTTTTTTTTCTTAAATACAGAAAAAGAAAAAATTCATGTTTATTATCAATTTTTATTGAAAATATTTTTAAAAATTTGTTTCTACTATATTTTTTACTTTTGTGAAAATTTATTCAAATTCTGTTTTACTTCCATCACCTCATCTTAGTCTACTTCAGTGTATTCATTTTTTCAAATTTTCAAACAATTCTTTTTCTCTTTTTTCGCTAATCTGTCAAGTCACTTTCCACACACAGAGCAAAACACACCTAGGATCTAGCATCATCTATTCAATTTTTTTTGTGTGTGTGTTTCGAATTTTTGAATTAATATTTTTTTAATTTTAATTTTTTAATTTTAATTTTTTCTACCTCATTAATTCCTTTTCTCCCTTCAAAATGACAAAACGAAGGAATTCACCCCAAAAGAAAGAGCACGAAGAAACGACAGCCAGTCACTTCACCAATACCGATACAAGCAAGATGTCTGAACCAGAATTTAGAAACATGATAATAAGAATACTAGCTGGAGTCGAAAATGGATTAGAATCCCTTTCTGCAGAGATAAAAAAAGTAAAAGCTACTCAGGATGAAATTAAAAATGCTATAACTGAGCTGCAATCACGGATTGGTGCAGTGGTGCCAAGGATGGATGAGGCAGAACAGAGAATCAGCAATACAGGAAAAACTTATAGAGAAAAATGAAGCAGAAAAAAAGAGGGAGATTAAGGCAAAAGAGCACAATTTAAGAATTAGAGAAATCAGTGACTCATTAAAAAGGAGCAACATCAGAATCATAGGGGTCCCAGAAGAGGAAGAGAGAGAAATAGGGTTAGAAGGGTTATGTGAGCAAATCATAGTGGAAAACTTTCCTAACCTGGGGAAAGACACAGACATCAAAATCCAGGAAGCACAGAGGACCCCCATTAGATTCAACAAAAACCAGCCATCAACAAGGCATATCATAGTCAAATTCACAAAATACTCAGGCAAGGAGAGAATCATGAAAGCAGCAAGGGAAAAAAGTCCTTAACCTACAAGGGAAGACAGATCAGGTTTGCAGCAGACCTATCCACAGACACTTGGCAGGCCAGAAAGAAGTGGCAGGATATATTCAATGTACTGAATCAGAATAATATGCAGCCAAGAATTCTTTATCCAGCAAGGCTGTCATTCAAATTGAAGGAGAGATAAATAGTTTCCCAGACAAACAAAAATTAAAGGCGTTTGTGACCATTAAACCAGCCCTGTAAGAAATTTTAAGGGAGCTCTCTGAAGGGAGAAAAGATGAAAATATAAATAAATAAATAAATAAATAAATACCAAAAGCAACAAAGATTAGAAAGGACCAGAGAACACCACCAGAAACTCCAACTCTACAAGTATCATAAAGGCAATAAATTCATATCTTTCAGTACTTACTCTAAATGTCAATGGACTCAATGCTCCAATCAGAAGACATAGGGTAACAGAATGGATAAGAAAACAAGACCCATCTATATTCTGTTTACAAGAGACCCACTTTAGACCTAAAGACACCTTCACATTGAAAATAAGGGGATGGAGAACCATCTATCATGCTAATGGTCAACAAAAGAAAGCTGGAGTAGCCATACTTATATCAATCTAGACTTTAAAATAAAGACTGTACCAAGAGATGCAGAAGGGCATTATATCATAATCAAAGGCTCTATAGACCAAGAAGACCTAACAATTGTAAACATTTATGCGCCAATGTGGCAGCACCCAAATATATAAATCAATTAATCACAAACATAAAGAAACTCATCGGTAGTAATACCATAATAGTAGGAGACTTCAACACTCCACTCACACGATGGACAGATCGTCTAATCAAAAAATCAACAAGGAAACAATGACTTTGAATGACACACTGGACCAGATGGACTTAACAGATATATTCAGAACATTTCATCCTAAAGCAGCATAATATACATTCTCCAGTGCACATGGAATGTTCTCCAGAATAGACCATATACTGGGACACAAATCAGCCCTCAGCAAGTACAAAAAGATCGAGATCATACCGTGCATATTTTCAGACCACAATGCTATGAAATTCGAAATCAACAACAAGAAAATTTGGAAAGGTAACAAATACTTGGAGACTAAAGAACATCCTTCTAAAGAATGAATGGGCCAACCAAGAAGTTAAAGAGGAAATTAAAAAGTATATGGGAGTCAATGAAAATTATAGCACCAGAACCCAAAACCTCTGGGACACAGCAAAGGCAGTCATAAGAGGAAAGCATATAGCAATCCAGGCCTTCCTAAAAAAAGGAAGAAAGATCTCAGATACACAACCTAACCTTATGCTTAAGGAGCTGCAAAAAGAACAACAAATAAAACCCAAAACCAGCAGAACACATGAAATAATAAAGATTACAGCAGAAATTAATGCTATCAAAACAAAAAAATAGCAGAACCGATCAATGAAACGAGAAGCTGGTTCTTTGAAAGAATTAACAAAATTGATAAACCACTAGCCAGTTTGATCAAAAAGAAAAAGGAAAGGACCCAAATAAATAAAATCAAGAATGAAAGAGGAGAGATCACAACCAACACAGCAGAAATACAAACAATAATAAGAGAATATTATGAGCAATTATATGTCAATACAATGGACAATCTGGAAGAAACGGAAAAATTCCTAGAAACAGTACCACTACCAAAACTGAAACAGGAAGAAATAGAAAATTTGAACAGACCCATAACCAATAAGGAAATTGAATTAGTAATCAAAAGTCTGCCAAAAAGCAAGAGTCCAGGGCCAGATGACTTTCCAGGGGAATTCTACCAAACATTTAAGGAAGAGTTAACACCTATTCTCTTGAAGCTGTTCCAAAAAATAGAACTGGAAGGAAAACTGCAACAATTCCACTGCAAACAATTAACGTGATTCATCACATCAATAAAAGAAAGGACAAGAACCATATGATCCTCTCAATAGATGCAGAGAAAGCATTTGACAAAATACAGCATCCTTTCTTGATAAAAACCCTCAAGAAAGTAGGGATAGAAGGATCATACCTTGAGATCATAAAAGCCATATATGAACGACCCAACACTAATATCATCCTCAATGGGGAAAAACTGAGAGCTTTCCCCCTAAGGTCAGGAACAAGACAGGGATGTCCACTCTTGCCACTATTATTCAACATGGTATTGGAAGTCTTAGCCTCTGCAATCAGACAACACAAAGAAATAAAAGGCATCCAAATCGGCCAGGAGGAGGTCAAACTTTCACTCTTCACAGATGACATGATACTCTATATGGAGAACCCAAAAGATTTCACTAAAATACTGCTAGAATTGATTCATGAATTCAGCAAAGTTGCAGGATATAAAATCAATGCACAGAAATTGGTTGCACTCCTATACACCAACAATGAAGCAACAGAAAGAGAAATCAAGGAATCGATCCCATTTACAGTTGCACCAAAAACCGTAAAATACCTAGGAATAAATCTAACCAAAGAGGTGAAAAATCTATACACTGAAAATTATAGAAAGCTTATGAAAGGAACTGAGGAAGACACAAAAAAATTGGAAAAAGACTCCATGCTCCTGGATAGGAAGAACAAATATTGGTAAAATGTCGACACTACTCAAAGCAATCTACATAGTCAATGCTATCGCTATCAAAACATCACCAGCATTCTTCACAGAGCTAGAACAAACAATCCTAAAATTTTTAGGGAGCCATAAAAGACCCCAAATAGTCAAAGCAATTTTGAAAAAGAAAACTAAAGTCAGGAGGCATCATAATCCCAGTCTTCAAGCTATCCTACAAAGCTGTAATCATCAAGAGAGTATTGTACTGGCACAAGAACAGACACTCAGATCAATGGAACAGAATACAGAACCCAGAAATGGACCCACAAACCTTTGGCCAATTAATCTTTGATAAAGCAGGAAAGAATATCCAATGGAATGAAGACAGTCTCTTCAGCAAGTGGTGCTGGGAAAAGTGGACAGTGACGTGCAGAAGAATGAACCTGGACCACTTTCTTACACCATACACAAAAACAAACTCAAAATGGATGAAAGACCTCAATGTAAGACAGGAAGCCATCAAAATCCTTGAGGAGAAAGCGGGCAAAAACCTCTTTGATCTTGGCCACAGCAACTTCTTCCTCAACACGTCTTCAGAGGCAAGGGAAACAAAAGCAAAAATAAACTACTGGGACCTCATCAAAATAAGAAGCTTCTGCACAGCGAAGGAAACAATCAGCAAAACTAAAAGGCAACTGACAGAATGGGAGAAGATATTTGCAAATGACATATCAGATAAAGGGTTAGTATCCAAAATCTATAAAGAACTGATCAATCTCAACACCCAAAAACCAAATAATACAGTGAAGAAATGCGCCAAAGACATGAATAGACACTTCTCCAAAGAAGACATCCAGATGGCCAAGCAACACATGAACAAATGCTCAACATCACTCATCATCAGGGAATTACAAATCAAAATCATAATGAGATACCACCTCACACATGTCAGAATGGCTAAGATTAACAACTCAGGCAACAACAGATGTTGGCAAGTTTGCAGAGAAAGAGGATCTCTTTTGCATTGTTGGTGGGAATGCAAGCTGGTGCAGCCACTCGGGAAAATAGTATGGAGGTTCCTCAAAAAACTAAAAATAGAACTACCCCACGACCCAGCAATTGTACCACTAGGCATTTATCCATGGGATACAGGTGTGCTGTTTTCAAGGGAGACATGCACCCCCATGTTTATAGCAGCACTATCAACAATAGGTAAAGTATGGAAGGAGCCCAAATGTCCATCGATGGATGAATGGATAAAGAAGATGTGGTATATATACAATGGAGTATTACTCAGTAATCAAAAAGAATGAAATCTTGCCATTTGCAACTACGTGGATGGAACTGGAGGGTATTATGCTAAGTGAAATTAGTCAGAAAAAGACAAAAATCATATGACTTCACTCATATGAGGACTTTAAGAGACAAAACAGATGAACATAAGGGAAGAGAAACAAAACTAATATAAAAACAGGGAGGGGACAAAACAGAAGAGACTCATAAATATGGAGAATAAACTAAGGGTTACAGGAGGGGTTGTGGGAGGGGGGATGGAATATTCTTCCTTTAATTCCTGAAGAGGCCTACAAGTCACTGTGTTCCTTTTAATGAGGGCAACCAATGAATGACAAAACTGAAAACTGCAAAATAAAATGCGTGTGTTTATTTGGGATCTTAGGAATTGCAATCTGGGAGACAGAGTTGACTAAAATCAAACATGTGCTTCTGAGAGACAAAGAAGTTAGGGTTTTTAAAGAGGAAAGATACAAGTTGCTTTGAATGAAATCTGATTGGTGCTGGTATAGCTACAGTTACATGAATCTATACGTGATTGGTTACTAGGGCAAATGCTAGGCAGAAAGTCCATTTATGTCTATTCTAATATGCATCAGATTCCTTGGCTTTTTTTTTATTGTTATTTTTTTTTCAATATATGAAATTTATTGTCAAATTGGTTTCCACACAACACTCAGTGCTCATCCCAAAAGGTGCCCTCCTCAATACCCATCACCCACCCTTCCCTCCCTCCCACCCCCCATCAACCCTCAGTTTGTTCTCAGTTTTTAACAGTCTCTTATGCTTTGGCTCTCTCCCACTCTAACCTCTCTTTTTTTTTTTTTTCCTTCCCCTCCCCCATGGGTTCCTGTTAAGTTTCTCAGGATCCACATAAGAGTGAAAACATATGGTATCTGTCTTTCTCTGTATGGTTTATTTCACTTAGCATCACACTCTCCAGTTCCATCCACGTTGCTACAAAGGGCCATATTTCGTTCTTTCTCATTGCCATGTAGTACTCCATTGTGTATATAAACCACAATTTCTTTATCCATTCATCAGTTGATGGACATTTAGGCTCTTTCCATAATTTGGCTATTGTTGAGAGTGCTGCTATAAACATTGGGGTACAAGTGCCCCTATGCATCAGTACTCCTGTATCCCTTGGGTAAATTCCTAGCAGTGCTATTGCTGGGTCATAGGGTAGGTCTATTTTTAATTTTCTGAGGAACCTCCACACTGCTTTCCAGAGTGGCTGCACCAGTTGGCATTCCCACCAACAGTGCAAGAGGGTTCCCGTTTCTCCACATCCTCTCCAGCATCTATAGTCTCCTGATTTGTTCATTTTGGCCACTCTGACTGGCGTGAGGTGATACCTGAGTGTGGTTTTGATTTGTATTTCCCTGATAAGGAACGACGTTGAGCATCTTTTCATGTGCCTGTTGGCCATCCGGATGTCTTCTTTAGAGAAGTGTTTATTCATGTTTTCTGCCCATTTCTTCACTGGGTTATTTGTTTTTCGGGTGTGGAGTTTGGTGAGCTCTTTATAGATTTTGGATACTAGCCCTTTGTCCGATATGTCATTTGCAAATATCTTTGCACAGCAAAGGAGACAACCAACAAAATTAAAAGGCAACCAACGGAATGGGAAAAGATTCCTTGGCTTTTAACTGAGTTCAGCAACAATTCTGAGAATTAGAGACAGGAGATGTGCATAAACCCTAGTTCCTCAATGTCCTCCTAGCTCCATTTTAAACAACACTTTTAGCAATGTTTATTTCATTTTATTCTCTCCTTTATCAATGGAGAAAATGGCAAAATGTGAAAATACATTCTTTATTTGGGAGAATATTTTTGTATTACTATAAAACATTTAAGTATAGACATATTGGCAGTAGGAGTATAAAAGTGTATATGCGTGTGTGAGTGTGTGTGTTTTCTTTAATTGATACCTTAACAGTAGTTACCTAACATATGGCCTGTCCTAATTAGATTACATGCCAGAGGAAGCTCCTAAAGTCATTTTAATTTTTCATTTAAAAAAGTCTTTCTCTAGGGGCACCTGGGTGGCTCAGTCAGTTAAGCAAACGACTTCGGCTCAGGTCATGATCTCACGGTTCGTAAGTTCAAGCCCCACATTGGCTCTGTGCTGACAGCTCAGAGCCTGGAGCCTACTTTGGATTCTGTGTGTCCCTCTCCCCTCACTCATCCCTGCTCATGCTCTGTCTCTTTCTCTCTCTCTCTCTCAAAAAATAAAAAAAAATCCCCAGAAACAAAGGTCTTGCTCTAACTAAACCCAGGCTCAAATCAAGCACAGGAAACTCATAATCCAGAGTTATGATAAATGTATTCCATCCTTCATTCTTTCATCCAGTTGATGGTGAATGGACTGAACTTTGGACAGCCCGCCTATACCAACATTTGAAATTGAATATAGTAGTTCTGATGTAAAAGGTCAATAAAATTGAGAAACATTGCTCAAACTACCAACATTTTTCTAAAAGCCACATTTAGAGGATAGGAATACAAGTGCTTAAAATTTAATCAGAGTAGTTTCTAATTGAATCTGAAAGAAGTTATCATTGTACACAAGTGATCATTGTATTATCAGTACTTTTGCTTTTCAAAGGAGAGTCTGCAAAACAGAGAACACTGACATCACCTGGGATTTTGTTAGAACTGCAGAAACAGGTTCTACTCTGAATTGCCTGAATCAGACCCTGCATTTTAACAAGAATCCAGGTGATTTCTTGCACATTAAAATTTGAGAATCACTGCTTTAAAATTTATGCAAATTCTATGAGTCTTCTTTTATATTTAATAAATATTTAATAAGAACTATTTTAAAGTATTGAAAAAGAGTTCATCATCAATGCCTGTTCAAATATAATACTTGGTTTCTTTAGATTAATTTGAATATTCATTTGAGCAGAATATATATTTTCTCTCACTGTTGTATTTTCTTAATATTGGAGTGATGGTAGATGTATGCTTTGAGGACTCATACTCTAATTTACAACTTTTTTGTTTTTGTTTTTGTTTTCATTTTGTGACTGGTTTATTTCACTTAGTATAATGTTCTGAAGGTTCGTCCATGTTATGGCAAATGATAAGATTTCTTTTGTTTTTAATGCTGAATAACATTCTTTTGTATGTGCATCCCCATTTTATCTATTCATCTGTTAATGAATATTTGGATGACTTTCACATCCTGGCTATCGTAAATAATGCTTCATGAGTGTGCAAATATCACTTTGAATATATACCCATAAGTGAGATTTCCAGATCATATGGTAACTTTGGGAACTTGCATAGTTTTCCATAGTAGCTACACCACTTTACATTCCCACCACCAGTGCACAAGTGTTCCTTTTTATCCACATATTTGCCAACGCTTGTCATTTTGTTTTTAGCTAATGGACAGGTCCAAAAGTTTCCTTATAACTTAGTAGTCTAGAGTTCAGAATCTCTTTCTCTCATAGAAACAACTTATACCCTATGACCCAGCAATTGCACTACTAGGTATTTATCCAAATGATACAAAAATACATTTGAAAGGACACATGCACCCTAATGTTTATAGCAGCACTATCAACAATAGCCAAATTATGGAAAGAACCCAAATATCCATCAACTGATGAATGCATAAAGAAGAGGTGGTATGTGTGTATATGTATATATATATATATGAATAATACATATGATTAATATATATAATCATAATATATAATGTATAATATGTAATATTAATATAATATAATATATAAGAATATAAGAATATTTTTCAGCAATCAAAAAGAATGAACTGTTGCCATTTGCAATAACATGGATGGAACTAGAGTGTATATGCTAAGCAAAATTAGTTAGAGAAAGACAAATACCATATAATTTCATTCAATGTGGAACTTATGAAACAAAACAAGCATAGGGGAAGTGAAGGAAAAATAAAATAAGATAAAAACAGACAGGGAAGCAAGCCATAAGAGACTCTTAACTATAGAGAACAGACTAAGGGTTGCTGAAGGGGAGGTGGGTGGGGAATGGGCTAAATGGGTGATGGGCATTAAGAAGGGCACTTGTTGGGATGATCACTGGGTGTTACATGTAAGTGATGAATCACTAAATTCTACTAAAACTAACACTACACTATATGTTAAGCAATTTGAATTTAAATAAAATCTTAGAAGAAAAAAAAGAGAAAAAAACTAGGTTTGAATTTTGTCTTTGCTATTAACAAATTGTGTTAACTGGGCCATTTAACCTTTTTAGACCTCTGTTTCTTATACATACAAGGTTGTTTTAAGAATCAAAGGATAGGGGCGCCTGGGTGGCGCAGTCGGTTAAGCGTCCGACTTCAGCCAGGTCACGATCTCGCGGTCCGTGAGTTCGAGCCCCGCGTCGGGCTCTGGGCTGATGGCTCAGAGCCTGGAGCCTGCTTCCGATTCTGTGTCCCCCTCTCTCTCTGCCCCTCGCCCGTTCATGCTCTGTCTCTCTCTGTCCCAAAAATAAATAAACGTTGAAAAAAAAAAAAAAAAGAATCAAAGGATAAATGAGGTGCCTGGGTGGCTCATTCCGTTAAGCGTCCGACTTTATCTCAGGCCATGATCTCGTGGTTTGTGAGTTCGATTCCCCCCCACCCCGTCAGGCTCTGTGCTGACAGTTCAGAGTCTGGGGCCTGTTTTGGATTCTGTGTGTGTGTGTGTCTCTCTCTCTCTCTGCCCCTCCCTGGCTCACACTGTCTTTCTCTCAAAAATAAATAAGCATTAAAAAAAAAAGAATCAAAGGATAACTATAGCAAAATAAAATCCCTAGGTTTATACTATAAGTTAAAACAATGCAAATTACATTTACTGAGTGAAATGAAAAACAAAACAGAAAAATAAGTCTGCCTATTTAAAATAAAGGACAAAAAAAATCAACAACAACAAAAAACCAGTATTTGCCTAAGTGATGAAATATCAAAATTTTGATATTTAAACATTGAATGATTATGAGGAATAATGTAGCTGTGGGTTTAAATAAAATATCTAAACAAAATCATTATATAATCATTATATAATCAATATATGTTATATATAATCATTATGTATATAATCATTATATATAATTATTTTTAGAGAAGACTGTATTTGAAATTGTGCAGAAATAAATAGTAAGCAGTGTAGAAAACCTACTTTTGATGTTCAGGTTTATCACCTAAGTCATTCCTGTTGATTCATTTCATAACTCATATTTGGATATGTTGATTGAAAGGCCAGACTAGCATGTTCTGAGGACATTTGAGTCTATTAATGTTATCTGTAAAGTGCAATGACAACATCAACAACATCAACGTATGGAATTATTGAGAATTATAAGTTACTATATGAAAATCATGTAACATGATTCCTGGTAATGTTCAGTGTGTTGGAAATGGCGAATACTATGACATCACAGTGTAAGTAGCATATTTGTTGATAATAAAATAGAAAATAAATAATAATAATGTTGAAACTTTCAAAAGGTATTTTCTTTTGCAGAAAGCAGAAATGGGAGGAAACTAAAACAGATTTTAAAGAGAAAATGGCCACTCATCAATAAGAATGATATGGATAAAACACATACAGTGGAACATAAGGATGTAGGGAGCAAGACAATCATAACACAGGCTTCTTACCTCCACTGTATCACACAATGCTGTTTTTGAGAAAAAGATATTAAATAAACTTATTTCTGGGCTGGCCAATAGATGACATGGTTGGACTCGATAAGACTAACAAAATCAGGACCTAGGGAATGTGGAAACAGTGTGACTAAATTCATGTGCACCAGTGAATGGCATAGAAACAAGGAATGCCACTTTTTTTGAATAGTATTAATACTTTGGAAGGAATCTTTTAAAATCATTTAGTTTGCACAAATGTGGTAAAACTTACGCATAGGTTTTTAATGGCATACATACTTGATACTTAATTTAGACAACAGAATGGCTGACACTTAATTGACTAAACCATCCCCAAAATTTATCTGTAAATTATGGATCCCAAATAGAGTAATAACTATGTTCTCTGCTGAAATCGGATCAAAATGTATCAGTAGTTTTATTTATAGGACCTAAATTTAATAGCATTTTCCTATATCTGCTAAAATTCTTCCTATACTTTGTGACTTATCATATTCTCCAGGCTTTTCATCTACCTTCTATTTGCTCCACTTAGTGTTTTCCACCTCCCCCCCTCACCCCCATTATAGTAGCTTCTGTCTGTGTAGTAAATATGAGGGTTCCTTATTTATTCACTATTCCAGTTAATAATTACTAAGTATCTTCTATATCTTCCATTGTTGTGGTCTCTGGATGGGATGCCCCTTCATTTTTTTCTGTCTTTTTTTCCAATTTTTTATTTAAATTCTAGTTAGTTAACACATAGTATAATATTAGTTTCAGAAGTAAATTTAGTGGTTCATCACTTACATATAACATCAAGTGCTCAATGCAACAAGTGCCCTTCTTAATACCCAGCATCCATTTATCCCATCCCCCTATCCACCTCTCCTCCAGTAATATGTTGAATAAAAGTTGTGAGAGTGGAATCCTTTCTTGTTCTTGACCTTACATGAAAACCTCCGTTTTTCCCCACTGAGGATAATATTAGCTGTGGGTGTTTGTTATATGGCCTTTATGATTTTGAGGTGTGTTCCCTCTATCTCTTCTTTGTTGAGGATTTTTATCAAGAATGGATACTGTATTTTGTCAAATATTTTTACTGCATCTATTGAGAGGATCATATTATTATTAATTCTCTTATTAATGTGGTGAATGACATTGATTGATTTGTGAATATTGAACTACTCTTGCAGTCTGGAATAAATTTCACATACTTGCGGTGAATAATTCTTTTAATGTACTATTGGATTGGATTTGCTAGTATCTTGTTGAGAATTTTTGCATGTTCATCAGGGATATTGGCTTGTAATTCTCTGTTTTAGCGGGTCTTGGTCTGGTGTTGGAATCAAGGTAGGGTTGGCATCATAGAGTGAGTTTGGAAGCTTTTCTTCAGTTTCTGTGTTTTGGAATAGTTTGAGAAGGATAGCTATTAACTCTTCCTTAATTGTCTGGTAGAATTTCCCTGTGAAGCCATCTGCCCTGGGCATTTGTTTTTGGGGAGACTTTTGATTACTGATTCAGTTTCTTTGCTGGTTATCAGTCTGTTCAAAGTTTCTATTTCTTCTATTTCAGTTTTGGGAGTTTGTATGTTTCTAGGAATTTATCAATTTCTTCCAGATTGCCCAATTTGTTGCAATATAATTTTTCATAGTATTCTCTTATAATTGTTTGTATTTTTTGGTGTTGGTTGTGATCTCTCCCCTCTCTCATTTGTGATTTTATTTATTTGGGTCTATTTTTCTTTTTGATAAGTCTATCTAGAGGTTTATCAATTATATATAATTCAAAAAAACAGCTCCTGGTTTCATCAATCTGTTCTATTCTTACTTTGTTTCTTTATCATTTATTTCTGCTCTAATCTTTATTATTTCCCTTCTTATGTTTGCTTTAGGTTTCATTTTCTGTTCCTTTTCTAACTCCTTTACGTATAAGGTCAGGTTATTTATTTGAGACTTTTCTTGCTTTTTGAGATAGGCCTGTGTTGCTATATACTTTTCTCTTAGGACTGTCTTTGCTGCTTCCCAACAGTTCTGGATTGTGTTTTCATCTTCATTTGCTTCTGTCTTTTTTTTTTCTTTAATTTCCTGGTTAACCTATTCATTTTTTAGTAGGATGTTCTTTAACCTCCAAGTATTTGTGGTCTTTCAAATTTTTTCTTGCAGTTGACTTCGTTTCATAGTGTTATGGCTGGAAACATGCATGGTATAACATCAATCTTTTTGTACTTCTTGAGGCCTGACTTGTGATCTAGTATCTGATCTATTCTAAACAGTGTTTCATGTGAATTGGAAAAGAATGTGTATTCTGCTGCTTTAGGATGAAATGTTCTGAATATATCTGTTAAGTCTATCCAGTCCAGTGTGCCATTCAGAGCCATTGTTTTCTTGTTGGTTTTCTGCTTAGATGATATGTCCATTGTTGTAAGTGGGATATTAAAGTCCCTTACTATTATTGTTATTATCAATATCAACATATTCCACATCTTTTTCCCAACGTGGAATAGCAACTAGTTTGCTTAAATACACTTGGATACCTAGAGGAACACATTGGTAAAAGTCAAATAAATAGTGCAGGGTGTTCAGAATTCCAGAGGAAAATAAACGTCATTATTGCTATGGGACAATTAGAAACAACTTTAGTAAGGCAGATCACACATGGGATGAGGTGAAAGCTTTGGTAGAATCTAGGCAGAGTATGGCAAAAAGGCAGGTTTCATGATATATAGAAGAAGGGGGAAAGTTAAAGGATATTAGGGAAGTATTCAAATGGATATGGATCTCAGCTAAAGCTGTGGGCAGTAGGTTATAGAAGAAAGTTGGATTGACATAAGAGACATTAAGTTAAACTTGAATGATATAAAATAAGTTTGGATTTTAATTCATAGGCAAAAAATATTTACTTAGGTTTAAAAAATCACAAGATCAAATTTTTCCTTTAGCAGACAGTTCTAGCAGCTAAATATAAATTGGCATACAAAGGCAAGAGTTTAAAGAACAGAAAATGAAAAAAAAAGAACAGAAAGTCTTTAAAAATATGGATTAATAACTTAAACATGGGATCAAACTAGCCTGAAACATGGACTGCTACTAGTAAATGTTAGAAACATAGTTGAAATTTGTAATTACTGATTAGGTCTGTGACTAGAAAAAATATATTAGAGTAAAGATGTATGGTTTTGTACAAAGAGGTGAAGAAATGTGATTTCTGCCTCAATAACCAAAAGGCTGATAATATCATTAGGTAAAATGTGATACACAAAACACAGCAGGTCTAGGAATCAATATCATCTATTTGAGATTTTTTTCCCTATAGTGATTGATTTAATAAGACAACTTTATGGGAATGTTTATATGCCCCTTGAATATTAAGATTTAAGTACATGATAATGTTTCAAGATATGAAGTGGATAATCATTCATCTATTCATCTATCTATCGCTCCATGTTAATAATGAATGTACATCAATGTAATTCTTTTTTTATTAACACACTCAATATACAATGTCTACCCTGTTGAATGAAAATGTTTCCAGCAGTACTCAAACTGCACAAGATTTTATATCAATAGGTGAATTTGGAAAGGGAGGAAGAGTATAATTTTTCCCATCTTGCATCACTGAGATGACTGTGAAGAATTGTGACTCATTGTGTGGTATGTGTATGTGCATGTGAATATGTGTGTGTGTTTATGTGTGAAAAATGAGAGTCGAAGAAAAAATGTAATATTAAAGAATGGGATATTATCTAGAGAGCCATGAAAAATGTCATGCCTTATTTTTTATGTCTAATAAATATTGACTCATTACTCCTACAATAGTAACTCTCAGTCGAGGTTGGATTGCAACAATAACTTGACTAGGGAAAAAAAAGGATATTCAAAATCTTGAAATAAAATTTCAAACATCAGTACACATTGTACCATAAATAGGAATCAAGATCCCTCCTTTACCTTGCAATCTTCCCAAAGAGATTTTAGTCATATTCCTACAACCCAAGCAAAAGATGGCCTCTCTTCACAGACCCTATTATTAGCTAAATAGGTATTGGTCCCTGTTTATCGTTACTATCTTTTCCTTCTCAGTACTGTTTCTTTCCAAAATCCCTAACACTACATTTCTTTTTTGGAGACTTGGAATGTGTTATGCAATTTTCTCTTTTTACTTAAAAAAAAATCTACCATTCACACTGATAGAGAACCAACCCATGTTTAGGTCTCTCATTTCCATAAAGTCTCCTTTCTGCTGTTGAGTTTCAATCTATTTCTTTTGCTATTTGCTGAGATTGAGACCTTGTGTTATCCAAATGACTTCTAAAAATCTCCATCCAAATATCACTTTGGCTCTTCAAAGTAAATAAGTTCAAGACAGAACACATCATATTAATCTCAGTGAAGCTGCCCCTCAAGTTGTTTTCTATTTCTGTAAAAGCAAACTCTGTCCAAATACACTCACAAGGTAGAAATCCAGGAGTCCATCTTAATTTTCTCCTCCCTGGACTTCCCTTTCGTTGTACTTTTCTCTATGAAAACTTAAAATCTAATAGAAGCTCTTAAAGGGCACCTAACTTAATTTCTATTGTTGATAAATGGATAGGGACAGTCATATTTATGGTAGAAAAATACAGAAAGACATTATGATCATAAACTTCTCAATATTATTTTCATATCCACACTTGCAATTCTTTTCTCTAGAAAATTACTCATTTTTCATAAAGAAGTACAGTGTTTAACTTATTAACTATCATATCCTCTGTAATAGCACAATTATTCTCCAAAACTTCATGTTTTCTCTAAAAATATTTGTTGAATAAATGAGTGAATTAAATCAACATTGAATGAAGTTTCATATTTCTAGTCATTGTTAATTAGCACATATAATTTATACAAATGTAATTATACTTATATAAATGTAGTTATATGTAACTATTTTTTCCCCTAAACTGAAGGTTGATGGCGGATGAAGAAGAGGGGAAAGTGGGTGATGGGCACTGAGGAGGGCACTTGTTGGGATGAGCACTTGGTGTAGTATGTAAGCCAATTTGATAATAAATTATATTAAAAAAATTCTAAGTCAAATGTAAGAGGAGACTATTATAGAAATAAAAATATATATGCACTGTTAACATGTAGTTTATGTATATAGTTATATATAAACATTTGTTTTTTCATGTATCTTATGATTTTATTTTTTATTTTTTTATTAAAAATTTTTTTATGTTTATTTGTTTTTGAGAGAGAGAGAGAGAGACAGAGCATGAGTGGATGAGGCGCAGAGAGAGGAGACACAGAAACCAAAGCAGGCTCCAGTCTCTGAGCCATCAGCACAAAACCTGATGTGGGGCTTGAACTCACGAGCAGTGAGATAATGACCTGAACTGAGTTGAACACTCAACAGACTGAGGCATCCAGGCGCCCCTCATGTATCTTCTGATTTTATGTCCCCACAAAATAACATTAAGTACATACATATGGCTTTCTTACTCATTTTACTAAGATGAATATGTCTGCATCATGGAGTTGTTTTAAGTACTACAGAAATGTGTATAAATCACCTCACAAATACTTGGGAAAAGTTTACTCAGTAAGTTCAAGGATGTAGAATTTTTAGTATCTGCTCATTTTACTGAGCTTCTATTAATTCTAATAGTTATTTGATTAAATAAGTTTAGACCTTCAAGTAAACAATTGTATCTGTAAAATTGATTACATTGGTGTCCTTCTCAGTGATAACTCATGTGTGTCTTAAAAGTTAGTGCATTGTAAAAGTTTCCCTGGTTTTGCATCATGTATCAATGAGAATGCTTAAATAATTTCACAATTATTCTTTCCCTCCTTCTTGAAACAACATCCTCTCCTGGTTTCCCTAACAATACAATCTCCAGTTTTACTTCTGATAGCTAGTCATTCTTTCTTATTCTCACTTTATAACTTCTGTTTCTTTGTCTCTGTTCTGAATGGTGGCCCTGGAATGCTCTAATTATTCTTTATTTATATTCCCAGACTTATTATCCTCAATTTTCTTTTCTACTTTTGGCTCTCAGGAAGCTCACATCTGTGCACTGTATCATGTGAGTTCCTCTGCCTTGTCACTTCTGGTTCAGACAATGGTAGAAGAGAGCAGTTGTAGTTTTTTTGCTGTTTCTTCCTTGGTTTGGGACCTTGTCTTCAGCAATTGGTTTGTCCTTCCATTACTACATCTCTTGTCATTGGTTTCTTCCTACACAGTTCTTATTCTCACTAGTCTCTGGAAATATTACCGCTTTCTTTTATGCCTTAGCCTAATGGGTTAGTAATGGCTTGAACTGTTGTTAGTCTGGGGGCCTCACCGTTCCTTTTAGTATCCTTCACACTGTCCAGATATTTGCTAAGTATTCTTTTCATTGAAGTGATCCTGTTTGAAACATCTTAGGTGACTTTTGTCATCTGCATGGAAATTGAGTAATTAAATCTGAATAAAGTGGGCAGAAGATCTGAATAGACATATCTCCAAAGAAGACATACAGGTGGCCAATGTGTATATGAAAAGATGCTCAACATAACTAATCATTAGGGAAATGCAAATCAAAACCACAATGAGACATCACCTCACATCTGTTGTTAGAGTGGCCATTATAAAAGAAAGTATTGGTGATGATATGGAGATATCAGAATCATTGTGCACTGTTATAATATAAATGTAAGTAATGTAACACATATGGAAGGTAAAATGATGCATTCACTATTGAAAACAGTATGGATATTACTAAAAAAATTAAAAATTTACTTTTCTATGATACAGCAAGTCCTTTTCTGGATACTTCTCCAAAAGAATTAAAATCAGTATCTCAAAGAGATATCTATACTCCCTGGTTAATTGTAGCATTATTCACAATAGCTCAGACGTGGAAGTAACATAAATGTCTACCCATAGATGAATGGCTAAAGAAAATGTGGTATAAACATAAAATAGAATATTAATCAGCATTAAAAAAAGAAGGAAATCCTGCCATATGCTACAACATGGAAGAAACTTGAGGCCATTATGCTAAGTGAAATAAGCCAGGCATGGAAGGAAAAATACTGCATGATTGCACTTATACGAGGTGTCTAAAGTAAACAAACTTATTGAAGCAGAAGGTAGAATGGTAGATGCCAGAGGCTAGAGGGATGGGTCAACAGGAGTTGCTGCTCAAGAAGCAAAACATTTCAGTTATGCAAGATGAATGATCTCTAGCGATCTTTTGTACAAACACTGGGCTTATGCTTTAATAATACTGTACCATATACTTAAAATTTTGGTAAGAGGGTAGATCTCATGTGTTGCTTTGTTTACCACAATAATAAAGAAAATCCAAGGGTAACTACTATGCCAGTACCAGATAGCAATGTTAAATAAACTTTTGATAACCCCCAAAAAAGAGAATCTTAGGATTTTGAAGCAAAAATATGATCCATTTTCATGATATCTCTTTCCCATAGGAAAAAAAAACATCTCCTGGCTTATTACTGAGCTCTGGCTGAGATGAGACACTTGACCATGGGCACCAAGTGACTATGCTACTTGTGATGACCTATGTTGTGGTAGCAAGAAAAATGTGACTGAACGTTAGCAGCAACATAATACAATTAAATAGATATAGTATATATGAGAACAGGCCAAAGCAGGCCCAGAAAAACAAGTAAATTTTCTCTGCAGGTGGCTTAGACTCTCATGGAACTTAATGAATATTTTTAAAAAAATTTGTCAATCCTCACTTTCAGAATCACAAAGGAATTACCCTTTGAAAATAGGGAAAACATTCTCAGGGCTAATTTATGCATGAGTATACATGATATTCTCCCAGCAGCGGGAAGTAGCCATTGTTACAGCTCCACTGAAAGGTGTCTCTGAAAGATGGTGAAAGCAAAATTTTCCCCATGTGTAAAATATCAAGCAGTATATCTAGGTAACTCTGTTTTTATGGGGAAAAGGTGCTTTACAACTCTATAGATTCATAGGCAAAGACTAATGGATTGAGTGGTTTGTCAAAGACAGGAATAATTACAGAGAAGATTAAAGGCAAGAAGATCTGAGAGTAGAGGTTTGTGAATAAACCTCTTGGAGCTTGTGTAGATTATGAAGATACTTATATTCTGTAAAAATTCCCTTCAGAAGTCATGTGCTATAGACAACGGTCTCAATAATAAGGTGGTTTGGATGAGCAGTCCTGTCCTGTTGGAGTCTTTTTCCAGACAGTCCAGAATTTTATCATGAAGCTCATGCACAAAGCAGTGAAGACTGGGATGAAACTATGTATGAATGCACAGCAAGGAGTTCACCTCACGAAGGCTCATCTGGCTGTGCCAGCTGTTACATGCTCAATCTGTTATTAGCAAATATGTCCCCACCTCCTTCCCAATATGGTAAACTGCCTAGGGCTCTAGCTAGCTAGAAAGTAGAAAAATTTGTCACCTTCCACTGAAAGGATGAACCATTTTATTCTTCATAGAAATAGTTATAATTTCAAGGTAACAGATTTCCCCTTCACCTTATCTGTAGTATTTCTGCCAGATCACAAACTATGCACATGAGGCCTTAGTAAAAATGTTGGTTTTGATATCAACATTGTGTATGACCAGGAAACATATTTACAGCCAAGAAAATGCAGCAAAATCTAATATTCATGGAATTTGCTGATTTTACCAAATTCCCCCTTAGCTAATGAAAGATTTTCAGGGTTTTAGCTGGGAGACAATATCCTATGTATTTTAGTTTCTGTCTCAAAGGATGCAATGTATGCTTCAAATCAGAG
This sequence comes from Lynx rufus, assembly GCF_022079265.1. Taxonomy (NCBI): domain Eukaryota; kingdom Metazoa; phylum Chordata; class Mammalia; order Carnivora; family Felidae; genus Lynx; species Lynx rufus. Next base: position 53,142,291 of record NW_025814845.1, read on the forward strand.
TCTTATATAAAAAATCTTCTGTATTTTAGTTGAATACATGGGTTCAGATCTCAAGGGGTTGAAAATGGTAATGAGTCCCCTACAAGTATGCGTCACCATTTTCCTTAGACAAGTTTGTTTTCCATTATTACAACTTGAAGTCAGGCAGTTGGAGTTGCATTTCTCAAAAGAGGAATGATATGGCCATGATTTACTTAGATTATAAACCATGAATGTTTCTTGATTATTTTGAGCTCCTCTGCTTCAGAATTCAGTCAGAGATTGTGTTACTCTCTTGGCTGTAGTCATGGTAATTAAGCTGCTGACGTTTATTTGCTGTGGATGAAGTTTTGGATCACCCTATCAGGTAAAGAACCCTAACTAGAGGAGATGCTGTCAGAGGATAAGGGGAACATGTAATGCTTATGAACAAAATAAGTAAAAGTATTAAGTGCAGCCTCTTGAGTATCTCTAAGTTCTGAGAATGTAAGGGCTGTGGAACAGTGCTCTGATAGGACTTGGTTTCTGCTTGTTAGGGATGAGAATTTCCTCATTTGAATAGTTCTACAAACAACCGCTCAGGAAAGTTCATTTTCAGTGGGTATGTATGTATGTATGTATAAATGTATGTATGTGCGTATGTATTATTTTTATTTAATTGTTTGTTTATTATCCAAATACATGTTGCAGTTAGACAGCTAACTAACAGGAATTTTTGCCAGCTGCCTTCTGATGTTCAGGCAAAGGAAGAAACCTGAAGATAACCAGTAGGAGGGGAGAAAGGAGGTGAGCAGTGGCTATTGAACAGAAACAAATCTCTATGTGGTAGGTGGCCAGTCTCTGAAACCAAATGGGTGTCTGAACATGGGTAGTGCTCAACACCATGAATAGCTAGCCAACCTCTCATTGGACCTTAAGCCATTTACTGCAATCCAATAGCAGAAAGTGAACTGGGTATAGAACAAACAAAAGCAGCTCTTCTGGGAACATAATCAAATTGTAAAATTAAAAACACATCAACATGAATCAACTACTAAAATGTTAACATTTAACAAACACATTTTCAGCCTTCACAAAAAATTTCTTAAGAATTTATTTGCATTTCCAGTCATGTACATATTCAAAAAGAAATTCTTATATGTTCATGTATCATATATCATTCAGTTATTTTAAAATTGGAAGTAATTTTCAAAATGCCACATTGAAATGACAACAGATTTCAAAATTTTCAGTAAGCCAATGGATGTTATTTATTGCCTCAACTATACAGCTAATACTGGAATTAAAACTTTAATTAGAACATGTCATTAAGTTTATAAAGGGTAAAGAAAGTGCAGTCTTTAATCTATTTGCTAAATTAATGCAAATCTGATTCAAATATGATCTTTGCATGATAACTCTTTACTATAGCATGCCCTTAGTCATGTAGACCTGCTAATACCATACGTCCTTGGCATAATGCTTAATTAATAAATTTAAATTTGTAGAAGACAAAGACTGAAAAATGATACAATGATCTTATATTGCAAGTAAATATTTGTTTTTGCTAGAAAACTGAACAAATTTGATTATAAAGAGTGATTATAGATTATGTGCATTAGTCATTTTTCAATATACTAAATTGGCATTTAACTTTATCAATTGTACTGTTAATTAAACATTTCATAAAAGTACTAAAGTCTTTTCTATATTTCTTAGTTATTTCTTCCATAAATGATCTCTTCATCTTTAACGTTGCGGACATTCTCTGTCCCTGAGAGCAAATAATGACCCACTTAATCTCTTTTGTTTGAGGGAAGTCCCCAGACCCTTGCATTAGAGTCCACACAAGAGTACTGGTGGATTACAGGCTGGAACATAGGCCATGATCATCTGTGTGTTCAGTGGGAATTTGTAGACTTTCCCTAGAATGATACATTATTACAGTTATCAATATAGGCTCTGACTCCAGTTGCTTTGGACTAGCAGAAGGGCTTATTTTTATGCAAAAATAAATAATTACTCTTATTATAGCATACTAATCTTTTATGGTGGTTCCTTGATTTGTATATTCTAGGGGAACTTGTGAAGTTTAGTCTTCTATGTTCCCTACATCCATCACATTCAGCTCATATTTTGTGTGTTCCTGAGGATTCAGCATGTTGTCAGCCAGCACGTTCCTAAGGTTAAGCATACTGAAAAATAGTGATATTTTGAATGGGGTATACATAAAATTATTAGTGTCCCTGTGTCAGGAAAATGAGAAGAAGAGGGTAAAGGCACCTGGGAAAAGACAAAAGAAGACTGGGACGTGTTTACTAGTTAATGATCCTGTTGAATTCTAGGCTTTATCTCTAAGCTAAGGTAGAGGAAAGGGAATTTTGAAAACAGGATGGAGATAATGTGTTTTCATTAAGGTCACTGTGGCTAGAATGAACAGGATTGCCCATTAAGGCCTTTGCCAAATTTAGAAAGATCTATTCCCTCTTTTTCTTCTTTCCTGTTTTACCAAGTTTTTGGCAAGAAAACAAACAACATTTTGTGACCAAGAAGATAGCAGTTGCTGCACAGACCAGCAGGAAACCAATCACATCGAAAGAATGGTACTGGAACCAGGTGAGGTCATGGGCAGCTGGACGCAGGTGCTTGGCTCCTTTGTGACGCATGACAAACTCTATCCAGAAGACTGCTCGATCTAGGGGCTTTACAGGTTGATCATGTTGAATCCTTGATAACCTTGTAGCATTCTCTTTATAACTGGTAGGCAAAAATAGACAAATGAGAAATTACATAGAAATTAGAAAAAGGTTTTCTTCTCATTATAGGCAATATGTCATGCATGTTATATGTTAATTAAGCCAAAGGCCATAGATACCTTGAGAAAAATTTCATTCTTTGTGAGACATTAACTTTGTTGATTGTATAGAATCTTAAAAGAGGTGTTAAGAGAGGATGTAGAAGAAATATATTCTTAACATATATTCTTAATATATAAAATATTCTTATAATATATTCTTATAATATATTCTTATAATATATTCTTATAAAATATTCTTATAATATATTCTTATAATATATTCTTAAAATATATTCTTAATATATTCTTATTGCGGTGAAATGCAAACATAAGAGATGGAATAAATTTGTTACAAAAGTATAGCCTAATTTTTCCAAGGAGCAATTTTGATCTTGTGTAAAGTATAGTTTCCAGGACCGTTCCAAAACCAAGACTGTGAATAACCCAATATTGTGGGAAAATATCCATAAGAAGTTCCATAAGCATGGTCTCTAATCTCTGGCTAGTTCATGACGATAGACAAGTAACTGATAATTCACATAAGTAAACCATTTCTTCGGTGTCTAAGACCTTGACTCTGATAATTCCTCTGCTGCACGCACTTGTGTTTTTGTAATGTGAAACACAGTGTCTATATAGGCAATATCAAGATTGGGTAAAGATAATAGGGTAATTTTGGAAGTATCAAGGACATGAACTTTGAGTTTTTCAGATAAATAGAAATATCTCGTTAGAATTATTGCCCCTAATCAATGTGACATCACTGTAGCAATAGTTATATAGAGTTTTAACAACTCTAATCTCTCAAACAACAATGGGAATAAGTATGTATTTGAAAGGCAAGTAATGTCTTCACTGGACATTTCTTGGCTGGTGAGCCAGAATTAGTATATTTTATTTTGGTTTTGTGTTAGAAATAAAAGTTCCAAATGGAGACATGAAGCTAAAGGAAGGTTGGTGAAATGCGAAGAGATGTCCTGATGTGAGCTGGACATTTGGGATTGGAAAAGGAGGAATGTGATCATCAATCACCAGTGAACATGGTATGCTAGATCCAGTAGCAGGGGGTAATTTACTTGTATTCTTTTTTGGTGTGCAGGGAGAAAGGATAGTCATACTATTTCAATTGGATTGTAATATAGGTAGGGTTAAGTAGAATTTCACATAGCTCATCCTAAAACATTTCAGGCAAACTGTGGTGGCAATAAATGCCTATTTTTCCAAATCATATTTTTGTTCAAGGTTTTCTCCATTTATAGACAGAGATTTAAAATCTGAAATACATATATACTAGATAGATAAACTTGCATTTGTAAAATATACTTTCCTATCAATGTGAAAAGAAAGACCTTTGCTCATACTTAAAATGATCATTTAATATTTTATTATACACTAATGTTATATGACTGTTATCTCAAAACACTCAATTAATTAAAATTACTATAGTTTATGTATTTAAGTGTAATCTTTTGTGTTCCTTAATTCCTTTATGGATTAAGAAAAATGGAAACTAAATATATCCATATATACACTCTACAGTAAACCCTTTTGTTCCCAGATAATTTCAGAATTAGAATTAGGTTTAGAGTTAATGGTAAGATATTTCAAAAGAAATAATTTTAGGTATTTTACTGGAAAATTCTGATTACTTATGTTTCTATCTTTTGCGTCAATAGTTTCCAAATTTACAATAAAATTTACTGGCATTCTATGCAATAAAGTAGAGTTTTAAAAAATTACAGAACTGACTTACTCTGATATTTAGTAAAAGGAACCACATTGTCAGCAATTAACAACCCAGCAAGTCTAATGCATTAGACATCGAGATCATCATTTATGAGAAACAGAAGATCATAGTAAGCCTTGATGAAGCTCTTAACCCTAGATCCAGCTCCTGAATTGATGATACCAAGACTATTTTGAAAATTAAGACTTAAAATGCATTTAATAAAAATCATTTGATTGGAATGTGTGTGAGAGGGGAAAATGAACTACTAGCACTGACTTTTTAAGTTGCATATAAAGCAAACATTGAGTGTTCTCCCGCTTGGGAATCAATACCTTGACCCCTTTGTCTAAAAAATCCTGCAAGTAGGGCTTTGAATAGATGGTTACATAGATTAGTTCCACCAAAAAAAAAAAAAAAAGCTGCACAACATTGCCTTTGAGTTTACCTTCTCCTCTACCTCCTGAATTTCAGATTTCAGTAATATAAACAGAATGTGATAACTATCCTTTGAGTTTTGCCTCTGAATAAAATAATGGAGTCTCAGATAACCTGGAAACAAGTTTAAATACAAGACACCTGTACAAATTCAGAACAAACACTGAGAGAGCTAGATGAAAAAATATACAATATTGGGGGGAAACATAAAAATGATGGACTCAGAATGTAGTTAGGCATAATGCATATCTTAAGGAGAGTTGAATTTTAATAAGAATGCAATGGTGATCAACAAAAGATTAAAAAAATCAAGTTTTAAAACAAAAAACAGTGATAAAGGATAGAAATAGGCAGTGTGAATGGTTAAAATACCTCCTTAAAGGATTAATAATGAAATTAGAAACAGTAATTTTTTAATGGCAAAAAGTAAATTTACTAATTATGGATTGTTTGAGGAAATCTCAATGAGTTAAGAAAAGTAAAAAATATTAGGACACTTAGAAAATAATACAGAAGCAAAACAATCCAAAATATTTTAACATAGAGAACATTGAACTTTGATGTCTCTGAAATAGAGAGAAAAAAAATGGAACAAACATTCTAATAAATAACAAACAAAAAAATTTTCTGAGAAGAAAAAAATTAAATATTTTTTATTCTAGATTAACAGTATTGAAAGGACATACCATAACCCAGGAAAAGTGTAGACAATAACTGATAAAGATACATCATTAACTAGGTTTCTGAATTTAGAAAAAAAGATGATTTTTTTTCCAAACTGAAAAAGAAACAACCAAAAATAATCAGACAAGCCTCAAGTTCTTAGAGAAGGAGTTAAAGCCAGAATACCATGAGTAATATTTACACAGTTCTGAAGAAAAGAGAGAGCTAAATATATTATATTCAGAGAGGTGTCATTCTTATATCAAGGCATTCAGCAAATAAGGCTAAACATGTTCTCAGGGAATTCATACAATATATTCAGTTAAGAATGAATCCAAAATATTTTGGAGTAAAAAAATCTCTGAATCAATGGCAAATCCAGATTCCCTTAAGATACAGCCAAAAGAGTAAATATGAGGAAAATAAGTGGCATACATATTGACATGTTAAAAAAGAATTTGGAGGTGGGGGAGAGAGAGAGGGAGATCACAAGTGGGGGGACATGCAGGGCCCAACATAGGGCTTGATCCCAGGATTGTGACATCATGACCTGAGTTGAAATCAAGAATCACCTGCTTAACTGACTGAGCCACTCAGGCACGCCAACAAATTAAAATTTTAAGTAATACATATTAAAGATTATTGCTATAGCAGGAGTTCAACTATTGCTAAAATTAAAAATACATAGTTAAAAATAAAGACAAAACTGAGTTCATGTATTAATTCTTAATCTTGGTGAGATCTTTCAGGGAAAAAAACCCATAATGATATATACCTGAAGTTCAATATAGTTTATTGATTTATTGTAATTAATCTTTACCTAAATCAGATAAAATACAAAATTTTGTTTAAAAATCAACACATAGTAATAGCCAATATTTATAAAATTATTGCCTACTCTATATTTCTCCTCCCTGTGTATATTCATAAACTGCAGAATGGTATATAGTCAGCGTTAATGATGGGTATTTTTGAATGACAGTGTTAATTATTACTTCCAATTTTGTACTTACTGAATGGTTATACTATTTAAATAAGCATATATATGTGTGTCTATACATATAAGCAGATTATTAAAAAATATCTGGGAGTTTATGTCATCATGGAAATTATTGATTTTGAAATTACATTGATAAAATATTTGAAGTATTAGTCTTTTTTTGCAATTTCAGCAAATTACTCCAGTGTATGGGAAATGGAATAATAGAGTGGTTCTTATATTGATAATTTTATGATTGCTATTTGAAAATACGTCAGTTAAAAGGCATGAGACATTGGACGTTTTTCCAGGAGTGATGGGCAGTATAAACAATGGTAAGCCTTTAAAAGCAGTAGTACTTACGAAGGTTCATTAATGACTGTTCTCAAGGCATTGAGCAGATCTCCACTTGTCATTGTGTTTATGTTCACCTCCACAGCTGCTCCTTTGGCCTTCATGTGAGCGATATTATCAGGCTGATCAGCAAACATGGGAACTCCCACCATAGGAACCCCATGATAAATAGCTTCATAGATCCCATTGGTTCCACCATGAGTGATAAAAGCTTTTGTTTTGGGATGACCTAGGTCGGAAATTGGGTGAGAAGTGGGTGAGGATTTCATTAAGACAGGTTAACAGAGTTTCAGGAAGAGACAGGGAAAAAACTAAGGGTAAGTCAATGAAGAAAGCAGCATTTTCCACAAAAGCTGAGCACATGGGCTATTTCTATGCACATAGAAAACAATCCCTGGAAAGGAGGAATTAGTTCCCTCTGCATTGTGCAGAAAGATTTGCTTGAGGAAGTAACACCTGAACTGAGATTGAAACTTGAAGAATAATGAGAATCTTAATTGAAGATGCTCTTTTGTGAACCGAAGAAAGCATTGAATCTATAAAATCTACAGCCAATTCTCAAATTATTTCTGCTTTGAAAGTGTAAGTAAAATGTAACATTTTATTATTTTTTCTAGCTTTAGTTTTTAATTTATTTTTTAAATTTTATTTTAAATTCCGGTATGGTTAACATACAGTGTTCTATTAGTTTCAGGTATACAACACAGTGATTCAATAATTCCATATTTCACCCAGTGCTCATCACCATAACAGCACACCTTAATCCCCAGCATTTGTTTGATCTACCCCTCCCCCACCTCCCCTCTGGTAACCATCCATTTGTTCTCTGTAGTTAAGTCTGTTTCTTGCATTGTCTCTCTTTTATTTTTCCTATGCTCATTTCTTTTGTTGCTGTTTCTTAAATTCCTCATATGAATGAAATTGTATGGCATTTGTCTTTCTCTGACTCAGTTCTCTTAGCATTACACTCTCTAGATCCATCCATGTCTTTGCATATGGCAAGATTTAATTCTTTTTTATGGCTAAATAATATTCCATTGTGTAAATATACCACATCTTCATCCATTCATCCATCGGTTACACTTGGGCTGCTTCCATACCTTGGCTACTGTAAATAATGCTGCTATAGATATAGGGGTGCATGTATCCCTTTTATTATTGTTTTTATATTCTTTGGGTAAATGGCCAGTAGTGTGATTACCGAATCATATGGCAGGTCTATTTTTTTTTTTTTTTGAGGAACCTCCATAGTGTTTTCCAGAGTGTCTGCACCAGTTTGCATTTTCACTAACAATGCAAGAGAGTTCCTTTTCCTCCACACCCTTGCCAACACTTGTTGTTTCTTGTGTTTTTCATTTTAGCCTAAAATGTGACATTTTCAATTACATACTTATTGAATTTGTTTGTTGTTAAACAGTCACTTTACTTGTCCATTTCCAATTGTACAGCTTTTTTTCTCCTCAGTCTTACCAAGAAGATCATTCTGGGGTATCCAATCATAGAGCCGAGTATTGGCTCCTAATGTGGCTGGTTTCTTTCCTTTGTATCTCCATAAAACCTGTGGAAGACGGTACTTTAATTTTGCAAGTGAAAACAGAATGAAGTCATCTTAAGGCTAGAGAGTTATTTATAAGTCATGTAGCCCACCACTACTTTATGTGATAGTGAGAAAAGTGGACATAAGGGATAGTTTGCAAACATGGAGATATAGTGGGACTGTTTACATCAACGTTGTCAAAAAGGGCTTGTGCTAATAGTCTATTAAATATAGTTTTATCATTTTTATATTTGTCACTCAAAGTATTGAGGTGTGAGATTGTAAGTGAGGAGAGAGAAAAGAAAAGACTAATTTAATCAACCAGAGTGTGGAGGTTCTAAAAAACATTAAAATAAACATGAATACTGTGTAAATTTATTTATGTCATAAGGCCATCCTAACTCTCATGTTTCAAATGCAATGTTTTCCAGAAATATAATTAGCTTTAAAATTGTATTGTCTGGTTTTTGAATGATAGTCTTTCCTTCTTTCCTTCTTCCTTCTCTCCCTCCATCTGCCTCTTTTTCTTTCTCCATTCTTCTGTCTTTCCTTCCTTCCTTCCTTCCTTCCTGCCTTCCTTCCTTCATTCCTTTTTTCCTTCCTTCCTTCCTTCCTCCTTCCTTCCTTCTTGCCTGCCTGCCTGCCTTTCTCTCTGCCTTGTTCTCCTTCTTTCTGAAGTTGAAGGGAGGAGGAAACAGAGGTTTGCCTTCTGTAATTATTTAATAAAGTATCTTCTTGGGATGTTAACCTTTTGTTACATACTTTTAGGGGTGAGCTCTGTATGACTAAGTTCAGATTGAATATAAGTAAGTGGCACACTGTTTAAGTTTTTATTTTATTCAACAATTCTAGGACTCACTTAGTGCTCATCACAAGTGAATTCCTTAATGCCCATCACCTATTTAACCCATCCCCCCCAAACTCCTCCCTTCTGGTAACCATCAGTTTGTTCTCTATAACTAAGAGTCTGTTTCTTGGTTTGTCTGTCTCTCTTTTCTCCCCCTATGCTCATTTGTTTCTTAAATTCCGCATATAAGTGAAATCATATGGCATTTGTCTTTGACTTATTTTGCTAAGCATTATACTCTATAGCTCCACCCATGTCTTTGCAAATGGAAAGATTTCACTTTTTTTTTTTTGGCTGAATAGTATTCTACTGTGTATCTATACCATATCTTCTTTATCCATTCATCAGTTGATGGACGTTTGTGCCCTTTCCATAATTTGACTATTGTTGATGGTGCTGCCATAACATCAGGTGAATGTATCGCTTTGAATCAGTAGTATTGTATTCTTTGGGTCAATCTCTAGCAGTGAAATTGCTGGATCTTAGGGTAGTTCTATTTTTAACTATTTGAGGAACCTCTATATTGTTTTCCACAGGGGCTGTACCAGTTTGCATTCCCAACAGTGCAAGAGAGTTCCTTTTTCTCCCCATTCTCAGATGGCAAAATTTTAGCAGAAAAGCTTAGAAATAAAAATTCAAAGGTTTAACAGGCCTCATTAGTGCACTCACGGTTATAGAGTTTTATATAGTTTAACTAATATGCCAATATAATGAATTCTAGGGTATTTAATGAACAGGAGTATATAAAGAGTAGAAATCTCAAACTATAATGACAACACAAAGTTAATTGAGTATCATAAATCAGAAAATACATACTGTTTGATAATAATACTAGGATTTTTAATTGTGTTTAACTGTAGAAATTTCAGTTTAGAAAGATTAAGCTTCTATTTCTAAACCAAATAGATCATGATAAAATCTTAATAAAACTTAGAGATATAAAGTATATCCTTGAGTATGATTCTTGTCTACTTTATGTAGAACCTCTCTCCTTTCCTGGACCTTGGAGTTAACATTCTTGAGAATTTGAGGAGTACTCAGTTCAGGTCCTAAGATTTCAAAAGGTTATTGGGATCTTAACATTTTAATCTCTATTTCATTGAAAATAAATGATAGTATAAAAAGATGTATTTCCATAGCAATGCAAAAGTTTATTAAACAAGTGATCAAATGTGCCCCAATACACCGTTTTAATATTTTGAGAAAATTTTACTTACAGATGGTACTAGTTATGCTCAGTGTTTCAACTTTGATCTAGAAAGAGAACTGTTAGCCACACTTTCCAATTGGCAGAGTTGCTATGCATCAGGATCCAATGTTGTACTAACCTTTTGTGGGATCTGGGCCAGGGCTGAGGCAATGAGATTGGCTTTTTCATCTGAGAGGTTTCTGACCATTGACCCCAGAGAAAACACCACAATACCATCTTCACCTGAACTTTGGACAAATTCTTCCATTTCCTACAGAGACAAAATTATTTTCATTGTAAATATGCAGGATCATAGGGGGAGAAAAGTTTTCTCATTTATACATGACATGTGTTAAAATTGTACCATGTCAATTTAGATCCAATAAATTATTAAAAAATCAATCTAACTCTCTCTTAGGCATTCAGGATATTTTTCTCGTGTTTATTCTTTTCCTGATTAATAGGCCTACAAATGAATTTTTTAGAACTTCCATATATAAATATATGTTTTAAAAGGTAAACTTCTGCTATTGTCCTATCATGATAACATTTATGAGACATTATTTGTCTACCCTCCCACAAGTAGCTGACATGCCCTTAACTTGAGCCTTAGCGCACTGGTAAATATAAATTTCTCGACAAATAAAATTTTCTGGGTCACCACTTACAGTTATGCAGGTTGGGCTCTGCAAAGTCTGGGATTACAGTCTTTTGTATCGTAATTTATGTGAATGTCAACTTCTAGAGATCTGTTATGCATGCCCTGTGCAACTATTGTGGCTTCCCTGTAATATTTCTCAATATATTTATTACAATTATCAATTATATTTATTTCTCAATGTGTTTATCAATTTAAAGGTAGTAAAATTACTAGGGAAAGGATGATGTCATAAATGAAAGTAGATTTGCTATTTTAGCTTAGTTAAATGTTAGGAGAATATCTCTGAAGTCCCAGGAATTGGTGTTTTGCCATTTTGATTTACCACCCTAAGGACAGTGATTGAATAAACACACACACACACACACACACACACACACACACACACGTACATGAAGCCTTACACATCTAGCAGCTGGATTTGGATTCTTGATTTGGCTGTTGTTCATTGTTTTTTTTTTTTTTCTGTGTATCCAATGACTGGCATAATTTTTTCATCAGAGATATAAGCTATGATTGGTGTCCATATTGTCCAAATGTTTGTATTAGTAATTGGGCTTGGGATGGAATAATTTTTCCTCCTTTACAAAAACATGTCTGAACTATTTTGTGAAATTTGTGTGTGTGAAAAGTGAGGATGGGAAGATAAGTATAATAGTGTGGTATGGGATTTTATGTAGTGAGCAAGGAATATGTCACATCTCTCTGTAACTCTGTTTAGATACTGGTTCATTATCTGCTATAATAACACTCAGTAGAGCTTACCTGCAGCTATAACTTGAGTGGTAAGAAAAGCATATTCAGAATCCTGCCATAAGATTTAAACTTAAATGTGCATTTTACCCTAAATAGAAATTGAGAACTCTCCTAAGAGCACTATTTAACCTGCAATTGCCTCAGAGATCATGTTTGTTTATCTGCAACACGAGCAAATGAGTGTCTGCCTCTTCAATTCTTTCATAAAGACAGTTATTGATAAAGAGACTTAAATACAATATTCTTATCATGTTTTTCTCTTATTATCTTTTACTTCCCAATATTGTCTTCTTCCAACATTTTGGCTATCAGTATTTATTTGTTGGTGACTTTGGAATGTGGTACACAATTTTCCTTTCTACTTCAGAGAAACCAGGCATCATGGTATTAAAGAACAAATTCAGTGACTGGGTTTCTCAGTTCTATGATTATTTTACCTAATCTGTTCCTAGTGCTCTCTGCTGAAACCCAGACCTCGCATTACCTGAATGATTCTTAGAAATATCCACCTGAAAATTCCTTTGGCTCCTTAAAGTGAATAGGTCTAAACTGAATCCATCCTTGTCATCTCAAAAAAGCTTTTCTGTGAATTATTTTCTGTCTTGGTAAAGGTCACTGTTATCCAAGAATTGCTACCTAATTCCATGTCTTCTGTCAACACTTACTTCTTACTGACCAAAGTCTGTGAAATCTATCTGAGAGTTCTCATGAAGGCATCGTTATCGCTCAAGGAATCATAACTGTCTCACCTCATAACCCCATCACACTTGTTAGGAAGACCAAAGCACTTTCCTGAGGGAATTCCAAGGCTGTAGCTTCCTGTTCCTTCCATACAGTACCCAAACTATAGACACACTGATGTCTTATTTTATTTTAAAGTTTATTTGTTTATTTTGAGACATATGGAGAGTGCAAGTGGGGAAGGAGCAAAGAGAGAGGGAGAGAGAATCCCAAGCAGGGTCTGCACTGACAGCACAGAGACCGACATGGAGGCTCGATTTCATGAATTGTGAAATCATGAACTGAGCTGAGATCAAGAGTTAGATGCATAACTGACCCAGCCAGCCAGGTGCTCAACACACTGATATTTTAACATGCCACTTGAATCACTTCTTTCTTCAGCTGAAATATCAAAGTGAAGTTCAAAAAGGTAATATAATTCATAAAAGACTCCTATGATTTGTAAAATAGATTTGGAGTAGCAAATAGTATATCTCTGTTATTGAGGCAACACGCTTTAAATAAAGAAATAATAGGATTATATCATACGGTACACAAAACATCCTCCACTGTAATAGACATACCTTAGGTAATGGTTTGGCAGGTTTACAGTGCAACCCTCCTACAAACTCAAAATTAGGTAAGTATGGACGAGGAAATTCAAAATCCCAATATGTCCGGATTAGCCAAATTTCTGCTTTCCCCATAACCTCACATAATGTAGTGGGTCTTCCTGGAGAAAATGAAAAAAAGGTAAGTGAAAGTTATTAGCATATATGTTTTTTAGGATAAAATGTACCACTAATTTTCTGACAAAAAAGGGAAATCTTTGTCGTCTAGCTATCTATCACATCTAGATGTTAAAAGGAAGGGGAAATTAAGATTATAAGGAGAGAGGGAGAAAGAGAAGGAGGGAAGAAAGAAAGTGGGGTGGGGGTTGGAGGAAGGAAGGAAGGAAGGAAGGAAGGAAGAGAATAAGGGAGGAAAGAGGGAGGGAGGAAAGGGGGTAAGGAAAAGAAGGATGAGAGGCGAGAAGGAGAGAAGGTAAGAATATATTTGGGTAGAAATAGTAATATGCAAATGAAGTTTCACAACTACAAATTCAATCTAAAATTTAACCACAACTCCATGTACTGATGAACCTAATACTCATTGTTTCTCTCCAGTTAAATGGCAGATGACAGATTAGCCCCAGCATATCAGCACCAAATTCCCTATCAATGGTTTTCTAACTATCTTCCAGCTTGTTATAGTCTCTGATTTACTCCTATTGTTTAAGAATCCTACCAGTATTTGTTTACTTTATCTTCCTCAATAAAATCCCATTATTTTCCACTACAACTGATTTGCCACTATTTTCTTAGTAGGAATTCCCCGATTCATACCCAATACAACCCCCTTTGGAATGTGAAATATACATGTCACCAATATCACACAGTTATTTTAGTGTTATCTTTGAATTATATTTTTTGAAAGGGATATTCTACGTATTAATTTTAGGAGATTTGTAGAGAAGAACGAGTGTTTGCAAATGACCAGGTCAACCAGTTTTAGACACAGGAAACATGTTTTGCCCTAAAAAAGAAAAATTCAGATGAGAAATCTCCTTTTTTAAGGATTATAAGCAAACTTGGTGATCATGTGCAACACAGAATGGATAGACTCTCTTTCTAGTCATTGCTTTGTAGTGCTTGGATTTACATCTGAAGCTATATGGTCAGATGCCTTAATTTAATAATGAAGAGGAATTTCTCAAGGAAACTTAACTTGAAATTGCCAGAGATTGGATGAAAACCCCACCTCACAACCTTCACGTCAATATATTTATGTACTTTAGTTGTCTTATTCCATGTGTGTGACATCCTGTCTTGATTACCAACTCCTTTGGTGAAATTACTGTGTATAATGTATAGATCACATTTTAAGAAATACCCAAATTAAAGTATTGACTAAAATTCTATATTTGAGATAGTGGTGCACAGTTACAAATACAAAGGCAATCAAAAGTAAAGGAAATAAGGGGAGGGACCATGATAGCGGAGCAACATGGAAGTTTTTTGCTCTTTTTGTCCATAAAATGCAGCTAGAAATTCAACTCATCCCTGAAATGCAAAAACAAACCATCTTGCACACCTACAAGATTGATCTGAGGATCAACCCCACAATCTACATAACTTGAGTCACAGAATTTGGCAGGTATGTGGCACAGAGAGGTGAACTGGGAGAGAGAAGCTGCAGAGTGTAGGGAGCTATTTTTGCTTGTGGAGAGAGGACAGAGACAGAGGGGAGAGTACAGGAAAAGCACTCTCCCTGAACGTAGCTGGAGAGAAAGTGAATGAGTGGAAATACCCATAAGGGACTGAACAAGAAAGGAAGAAAGGAGAAAGGAGAGGCTTTAAATATGATTAGGACTCTATAAACAGGGGAGCACAGATTCTGGAACTCCACAGCTCGATAACTGGTGGAGCTCTGGTGGGAATGGCCAATCCCCAGGATTGAAGGGTCCTCGGACCACATGGGAGAGAGGCAGTTCCCCTGGTGAAAAGACATTTGGTAGAGGTTGTGTGGCCTCCTCACAGGCAAAGGTCTCAGCAGACCCCAGAGAACATACACGTTTGCTGGTCTTGGAACAAAGACGTTAGAGGGAGGTGAAGCTTTGCGCCAGAGGTGTGTTTTGATTTACCATAATCCCTGAAACGCTGCTTCTACATGATCTCATGGACTTTTTCTGGGGCAGGCTGGCACCTGGCCGCAGTCTCCGGCATCTGCAGCAGCACGGTCACACAAATGTTTCTGTGGACTGGCTGATACCTGGCCATTGCTCGGCAAGATACTCCCCCAGATGGTCAGAGCAGGTCAAAGCCATAGGAACCTCAGAAGTGAGGGGTTTAGAAACACATCCTCATCTGAGATTAAATTTTGGAGAGAGGTGCCATCTGGTAGGCTGACAGCTTGATCATGACAGTGTAGAAGTAGGGGGTGGACAGTAGCCAGAGACAAAGGAGGGGTGTTTTATTGCCAGTGGGAGAGACCACAGAGTTCTGTTGCCAGAGACTATGTAGCCAGGTGATACCATTTTTACCTTTTCTATGCATGTGCATACACGTGTACATGTGCCACAAGGATCCACACCAATAAGCTAAGCAGTACCATCTAGTGGAGAACAGAGCCGTTACACCAAGTCCGTCCAACTGTTCCAACTGTGCTCTAGAGGAACACCACCAGTCTCTCTGCCTGCTAGTTTATGGACTATAAAGTGCTTCATAGTTTGACTGTTAGGGCAAACTGGATGTAATTTCAATAATATTTATTCTTTTCTCTGATCCATCTATTCAATTTTTTTCTTTTCTTTTTCTTTTCCTTTCCTTTCTTTTCTTTCCTATTCTTGAATACAGAAAGAGAAAAGGGTTAATTTTATCTTATGCTTTATAAAAAACATTTTTCTTTATTGTTTTCTACTGTATTTTTTAATTTTTTTATTCCATTTTACTTTCCTCATTTCATTTGAATCTATTTTATTATATTTAAAAATTTTCATACGTTTTCCAACCTTTTTTCCTTTCCTTTTCTTTTGTTTCTTTCTTTTTTTCCCTTTTCTCTTCTTTCCCTTTTTTCTCTATTCTACCAAGCTTCTTTCATCCACAAGACCAAAACACACCTAGGATCTAGAATCCTTCATTTGATTTTTAAATTTTTATTTATTTTATTCTTTTTCTTCCTTCAAAATGATGAAGCAAAGGAATTCACTCTAAAAGAAAGAATAGGAGGAAATGAGAGCCAGGGACTTAATCAAAACAGATATGAACAGGATGTCTGAACCAGAATTTAGAATCATAATTAGAATACTAGCTCGGATTGAAAAAAGTGTAGAATCCCTTTCTGGGAGATAAAAGGGTTAAAATTTAGTCAGGACAAAATAAAAAACGTTATAACTGAGCTGTGATCTCAAATGGATGCCATGGTGGCAAGGATGGATAAAACAGAACAGTGAATCAGCAGTATAGGGGACAAACTTATGGAGAAAAATGAACCAGAAAAAAAGAGGGAAACTAAAGCAAAAGAGTGTGATATAAAAGCTACAGAACTCGCTGCCTCATTAAAAAAGGAATAACATCTGAATCATAGGGTTCCCAGAAGGTGAACCGAGAAAAAAAAGGGTACAAGTTTTATATGAGCAAATCATAGTAGAAAACTTTCCTAACCTGGGGAAAGACACAGCATCCAAATCCAGGAAGCACAGAGAACTCCCATTAGATTAGACAAAAAACAACAATCAACAAAGCATATCATAACGAAATTCACAAAATACACAGGGAAGGAAAGAATCATGAAAGAAGCAAGGGAAAAAAGTCCTTAATCTACAAGGGAAGACAGATCAGTATCATTGCAGACCTATCCACAGAAACTTGGCAGGCCAAGGAGTGGCAGGATATATTTAACATGGTGAATCTGAAAAAATGCAGCCAAGAATTCTTCACCCAGCAAGGCTGTCATTCAAAATAGAAGGAGAGATAAAGAGTTTCCCAGACAAACAAAAACTAAAGGAGTTTGTGACCACTACACCAGCCCTGCAAGAAATTTTAAGGGGGACTCTCTGAAGGAAGAAATGATGAAACAAAACAAAACAAAAAGTCCCAAAGCCTCAAAGACTAGAAAGCACTAGAGAACACCACCAGTGACTCCAACTCTATAGGGTACACAATGGCAATAAATTCATATCTTTCAGTACTGACTCTAAATGTCAATGGACTAAACGCTCCAATCAAAAGACATAGGGTAACAGAAGGATAAGAAAACAAGATCCATCTATATGTTGTTTACAAGATATCCATTTTAGACTTAAAGACACCTTCAGATTGAAAGTAAGGGGATGGAGAACCATCTATCATGCTAATGGTAGCCAAGAGAAAGCCGAAATTGCCATACTTATATCAATCTAAGTTTTAAAATTAAGATGGTAACAAGAGTTGAAGAAGGGTGTTATATCATAGTTAAGAGGTCTATCCACCCAGAATACCTAAAAATTCTAAACATTTGTGCCCCCATGTGTAAACATGCAAATATATAAATCAACTAATCACAAGCATAAAGAAACACATTGACAATAATACCATAATAGTAGGGGACTTCAACACCCACTTACAGATGGAAAGTTCATCTAAGCAGAAAATCAACAAGAAAACAATGGTTTTGAATGACACACTGGACCAGATGGACTTAACAGATATATTCAGAACATTTCATCCTAAAGCAGCAGAATACACATTCTTCTCCAGTGCACGTGGAACGTTCTCCAGAATAGATCATATACTGGGATGAAATCATCCCTCAACAAATACAAAATCGTACCATGTATATTTTCAGACCACAACACTATGAAACTCGAAATCAACCACAAGAAAAAATTTGGAAAGACAACAAATACTTGGAGACTAAAGAACATCCTACTAAAGAAGGAATGGGCTAACCAAGAAGTTAAAGAGGAAATTAAAAAGGACATGGAAGCCAATGAAAATGATAACACCACAGCCCAAAACCTCTGGAACACAGCAAAGGCAGTCATAAGAGGGCTGTACATAGCAATCCAGCCTTCCCAAAGAAGAAAGAAAGGTCACAGATACACAACCTAACTTTACACCTTAAAGAGCTGGAAAAAGAATAACAAAACCCCAACCCGGCAGAAGACAGGAAATAATAAAGATTGGAGCAGAAATCAATGCTATCATAAAAAAATAAATAAAAGAAAGAAAGAAAAAACAAAAACAAAGTAAAAACAAAAAGCAGTAGAAGAGATCAATGAAACAGGAATTGGTTCTTTGAAAGAATTAACAAAATTGGTAAATGCCTAGTCAGTTTGATCAAAAAGAAAAAGGAAACAACCCAAATAAATAAAATCAAGAATGAAAGAGGAGAGATCACAATCAACACTGCAGAAATACCAACAAAAATAAGGGAATATTATGAGCAATCATATACCAATAAGATGGGCAATATGGAAGAAATGGACAAATTCCTAAACACATATAAACTACTAAAACTCAAATAGGAAGAAGTAGAAAATTTGAACAGGCCCATAACCAGGAAGAAAATCAAATTAGTAACCAAAAATCTCCCATAAAACAGGAGTCCAGGGCCGGATGGCTTTCCAGGGGAATTCTACCAAACGTTGAAGGAAGAATTAACACCTATTCTTTTGAAGTTGTTCCAAAAAAAAAAAAAAGAAATGGAAGGAAAACTTCCAGACTCATTCTATGAAGCCAACATTACCTTGATTCCAAAATCATACAAAGACTCCAGTAAAAAGGAAACCTACAGACCAATTTCTCTGATGAACATGGATGCAAAAATTCTCAACAAGATATTAGCCAACCAGATCCAACAATACTTTAAAAGAATTATTTATCAGGACCAAATGAGGTTCACGCCTGTGATGCAGGGCTGGTTCAATATCCACAAACCAATCAATGTGATACATCACATCAGTAAAAGAAAGGACAAGAACCACATGATCCTCTCAACAGATGCAGAGATAGCATCTGACAAATTACAGCATCCTTTCTTGATAAAAACCTTCAGGAAAGTAGGGATAGAAGGATCATACCTCAAGATCATAAAAGCCATATATGAAAGACCCACTGCTAATATCATTCTCAATAGGGGAAAACTGAGAGCTTTCCCCCTAAGTTCAGGAATATGACAGGGATGTCCACTGTCACCACTGTTATTCAGAATATGTTTATCTTTGTAAGAAACCATCAAAATGTCTTCCAAAGTGGCTGTACCATTTTGCATTCCCACTCGCAGAATGTGAGAGTTCCTGTTCCACAACTTGCCAGCATTTAGCCTTTGTCACTATTCTGCATTTTGACCATTCTAATAGATGTAGAGCACTATCTTATTATTTTAATTTGCATTTCTTTCATGGCACATGATATGGAGCATCTTTATATATGCTTATTTGCCAACTGTATATCTTCTTTGGTGAGGTGTCTCTCTTTGTCCTATTTTTAATTGTTATGTGTTTTCTTATTATTGAGTTTTAAGAGTTTAAAAACATATATAACAATCTTTTATCAGATATGCCTGTTGCAAATATGTTCTATCAATCAGCGTCTTATCTTTTCATTCTCTTGACACTGTCTTTTATAGAGCAGAAGTTTTTTAATTTTGATGAAGTCCAGCTTATTCATTATTTTTATTTTGTGTCTTTGGTGTTGTTTATAAAAAGCCATTGACATACCCAACATGATCTATGTTTTTTCCTATGTTATCTTCTAGAAGTTTTATAGTGTTGGGTTTTACATTTAGATCTATGATTCACTAATAGCTAAATTTTGTGAAGGGTGTATGTTCTGTACCTACATGCTTTTTTTTTTTTTTTTTTTTTTGCATGTGGATATCCAGTTGTTCCAGCATCATTTCTTGAAAAGACTATCTCTATCTATTGTACTACTTTTGCTTCTTTGTCAAAGATCAGTTGACTCTCTTGTGTGGGTCTATTTCTGGTCTCTCTATTATTTCCTTTTCTTGTCTTAGTCCCTTAGCTAGAAGTTTCAGTATTACATTAAAGAGGTATGGAGAGAGATGACATTTTGCCTAGTATACAATCTTGGAAGAAAAGCTTTCAGTTTTCCATCATTAAAGATGATTTTAGCTGTAGGATTTTATTTTTAACTTTTTTTGTTTTTGTTTTTTAGCTATACATTCTTTGTGGATATTATTTATCAAGTTGAAGAAAGTCCTTGTTATGCCTAATTTACTGAGAATTTTTAACATGAATTGGGGTTGGATTTTAACAAATAATTTTTCTGCATCTATTGATATCCTCTTGTGTTTTTTGTTTGTTTTTGTTTTGTTTTGTTTTTTTTAGTCTCTTGTGATGGGTAACATTAATTGATTTTTGAATGGTGAACTGGTCTTGCATACTTAGAGTAAATCCTACCTGATGATGGTATATAATTTTTTTTATACATTGTTGGATTCACTTTGCTAATATTTTGTTAAGGATTTTGGATCTATGTTTATGAGAAATATTGGTCTATAGTTTTCTTTTGCTGTAATGTTTTTGTCTGGTTTTGATATTTGGACAACACTGGCACCATAGAATGACTTAGGAAGTATTCCCTCTGCTTCTATCCTCTAAAAGTGATTATAGAAAATTAGTATAATGTCATTATTAAATATTTTGTAGAGGAGGCAGCTGGGAGGCTCAGTCAGTTAAGCATCTGACTCTTGGTTTCGGCTCAGGTCATGATCTCATGGTCATGGGATTGAGCCCCATGTTGGGCTCCATGCTGAGCATGGAGCCTGCTTGGAATTCTCTCTCCCTCTTTCTCTATCAAAATAAATAAATAAACATTTAAGAAAAAAATAAATATTTAGTAAAATTCACCAACAAACAGCCTGGTGCTTTCTGTCTTGGATGAGTAATTATTAACCCAATTTATTAGATACAGGGTTATTTAGATTGTCCACTTGTCCTCGTGTGAGATTTGGCAAATTATGTATTTCAAGGAACTGTGTTTTTCATGGAATTTGTGGGCAAATAATTATTCATAGTGTTCACTTGTTATCCTTTTTAATGTCCATAGCATCCGTAGTGATATCCTTTCTTTTAAGTTTTTTATTTTGTTTAGGTTGGCTAGAGTCTGATCAATTTTATTGATCTTTTCAACATATCACATTTTTTTTCCTTGATTTTTTTCTGTTGATTTCCTGTTTTCTGTTTCATTGATTTCTGCTTAAATTCTTATTATTTATTTTCTTCTGCTTACTTTGAATTTAATTTACTCTTCTTTTGCTAGTTTTCCAAGGTAGAAATTTAGATTATTGATTTTAGATCTTTCTTTTCCTTTTTTATATTGAGGTATAATTGACATACATTGTATTAATTTCAGATGTACAACATGGTGATTTCATATTTGCATATATTGCTAAATGGTCAACACGACACCTAGTTTACATCCACAACCATACGTAGTTACAGAATTTTTTTCTTTTGATGACAACTTTTAAGACCTACTTTGTCAACAACTTTCAAATATGCTATGTAGTATTATTAACTATAGTCGCCATGCTGTACATTACATTTTCACGACTTTTTATTTTATAACTGCAAGTTTGTACCTTTTGCCTCCCTTCACCCATTTTACCCAGCCCCCACCCCTGCTTTGGTAATGACCAATCTGTTCTGTTTATGGCCTTGTTATTTTGTTTGTTTGCTTTTTTCACAGGTAACTGAAATTATATTGTATTTGTCTTTCTCTGTCTGGTTTATTTCACTTAACATAAACCAAACTCGGGAACGAGAGTAGAATGCTGGTTAACAGTGCTCAGGGCTGGGGCAAATGGGGATTGTTGGTCAAAAGGTACAAAATTCCAACCACAAGATGAAGAAGTTCTGGGGATCTATTATTCAACATAGTCACTATAGTTAACAATATTCTATTATATACTTGATAGTTGCTAGGAGAGTAGATACTGAATGAATAGTTTAATGATTTGTTAGATCCATTGACATCACTACAATTAAGTCAATGTAAAGAATAATGCAGATCTTAAAATATTCTGTGTCAAATATATATTTGTTAAAAAGAAAGGCAAAATGAATATTTAATAATTGCTTCTATTGGCAAAAAAGAAAAAAAGCATAAATACTTATGCTTAATGATGCATAGATAATATCTTGCTGTAATGATAGGAATAGTTAATAATACTTATGTAGAAGAAATATGAAGCCAGTTATTATTCACTATATATATTTTTGTTCCGTTTGAATTTTTTAGCCATTTGTATTAGTTATCTTTTATTATGAGATTGAGAATTAAATCATATTCATGGTGCATTCAGAATTTCCTGGTAAAGAAAATGAGAGAATGAAAATCAACAAAAGTACACAATGAAACAAACAAACAAACAACCTGTTAAAGATGATAGAGTTTAAAAATTACCATAGATCCTAAGGACTACATTTAATCCATAAAATTTATACATACAGAATCTTATAACTTTCCCCTATATGCATAATATGACAAATGTCCTAAAATCTTATTGATTAGAACTAGGAAAACATCCTTAGTTTTCAGAATATATTTATGTTTTTATGTCTTGCATTTCTTTTCTGACAATAGAATTGAGGCCAAGATACTGTCTGATTTACTTTAAATCCATAGAGCCCAACACACTGCCTACACCCAGGTAGTGTTTCTGGTGCTTAAATTATTTACTGTGAAATTGGCATAGTATAGATTTAAATCATGTATAAACCTCAGGATTTTTAAAGTGCCTTCCTTTGAATATACGTTTGTGAAAAAAGGTATCTACTGGGAAGTCAGTGTTATGGACTGACTTGTGTTCCTCTAACACTCATGTATTGAAATCTGATTATATTTTGAGTTAAGTCCTTTAAAGATGTAATCAAGCTTAAGTGAGGTCCTAAGAGTGGGCCTTAATCCAATATCACTGGTCTTCTTATAAGAAGAGGAGGAGACACTGGGATTATATATCCACAGAGGAAATACCATGAGAGAACATAGCAAAAAAAAGTGGTCACATTACAAGCTAGGAGACAGGCCTGAAGAGAAACTGGCCTGGCAACACCTTGGTTATGGACTTCTAGCATCCAAACTATGAGAAAACAAATTTCTGTTGTTTCTGCCACTTAGTCTGCGGTATTTAGTTGTGGCAGACCTACAAAACTAATACAGAGAGTTAAATTAGTTAATATTGATGGAATCAAATGAGACCTATCTGTGTAAAAATAACAAAGCAAAACCATTCCTGATAGAAAAATGCAAACCATTAAAAATAGATGGAATATATATGTAAGTAGTGAAGTAAAAAAAAAACATGCTTCTTTCAACACCTAAAGCTATAATTTTTTACAGTTTTCCATTTCATTGTTCAAGTTTCTGTGTAGTACTTCCCGAAGAAGTACAAAGCATCCTAGGAAACTTTTCAGTATGACTAGCTACGATGAAACAATTCACTTAAGACTTACTGAAGCTTCATCCCAAATTTACAAAAGGGGTAAGAATGTCAGGGACTCAGATTCAACACAGAGAATACTATAAATTTTGAATGTAATAATCCATGATTCTCAAAATTTGTGGGAAACAATTCAGGCAAAATAAATTACATGCAAAGTTAATCCCATTGTTAATATAGCTCAGTTTTCAGTTTATTACTGGAATAAGGCAAGGAGATTATATTATTCTTACAACAAACGTTACACTTTTTTGACCAATAAAAAGTCAAATCTCCTCCACTATGAAAACTCAGTATACAAGACTTTTTTGTGATACCCTATATTGGACAAAAAATACATCTTCCATTAGGTTGACATTTATTAGTGTGTTTCATATTTTGTTTTGTTTTGATAACAATCTTTAAGTATCAAGGTTTCTTACAAAATGGTTAGATGACTTTAAAGAAAGGGTAACCAAGACTTATTGCCTCTCCCTCCCAATTGGTTGTTGATAACAATCATTGATATCACTTATGAAGTTTTATGTGAAAGTGAAACTTTTAAAAATACACTCTTCATTTTCCTAGGCTTTTCTTAAACCACCTAAGTTTCCTAACTCCTTTAGAATGAGGAGCACTCTCTTACCTAATGCATCACTGTAAAACTGGTCCCAAAGCTGAGTATCATATCGTTGGATCCAGAAGTCAAAGAAAATGGAGAACATTAAATTTTTTACCCTTTCCAGAAACGTCATTCTGTCTGATAGTGCCGCCATGGTAACAGGCACATAGGAAAGTGGAACCGGAAGTTTCCCACAATATTTTTCCAGCGTGTAACCCATGGAATACCTTAGTGTATACACAAAAGGGACTTCCAGCAACTCAGCAATCAGCTCTCCACAGGGTAACACCGGGTCTATGACCATTACATTGTAGTTGGTTTCCTGGAGTTTCTTCATCATTGACTGGTTGTAGACTACACTCTCACACTGGAGTCTTAAATGTCCAGTTATTTGAAGAAGGAATTGTTGCAGTTTCATTGCTGACTGCCAGAGTGACAATGTTGGCATAACATTAGCAGCTATATCTAAAAAGTCATCTAGCGTTTTCTCAGCAGTCTCTCTGTTTTGTGGCACAGGGATCACCTCAAAGTTCATTGAAGAAGGCTTGCTGTAGTCGATGATGAAACTCTGTGGAGACACCAAC
The DNA here is from genome assembly GCF_022079265.1 of Lynx rufus. Taxonomy (NCBI): domain Eukaryota; kingdom Metazoa; phylum Chordata; class Mammalia; order Carnivora; family Felidae; genus Lynx; species Lynx rufus. The sequence continues at coordinate 53,167,084 of NW_025814845.1, forward strand.
ACGGTCACCTCGTGGCCCCTTTCTGTGAGTTCCTCCAGTATGATCTTTAGGTTGAGCCAGTGGCTCATGTCACAGGGCCACACCAGGACCTTCCCACAGAGTCCACAGCCAGCGTAGCAGAGCTGCAGCAGCACAATTGCTGAAATCCATTTCTTAGGGACCATGACAGCGGTTCCCTCAGACACTGCTCTGCAGAGGTTAAATGTTTGCAGAGCACAGAGCTGAAGACGCAATTTAGATACAGATCAAGTTAAAAATTAATTTCTAGAGTTAGGAAATGATACCACGTAGAGAACTTTGTCAATAGCGTGCACTGGGCACAGTACTATAGGATATTTGTTAGGAGAATGCATGAAATATTTACATATTCTGGAGGAAATGGCTGCAGCATTTTAGGAGTTCGTTTTAAATATATTAAAATAAAAATGATACTTTTTAATGGACAATTTCTAATTACAATAGAACCCATTTAAGAAAGCCTAGTAAATAATATGGTATATCTTATGGAACATGATGATTGATAATTTGGGAAAACAAAAATGTAGGTCTTGACATAAAGTTGGTTGTATGATAGTATATGGACAAGATGCACACATCACATCACATCACAATAACAATAGGAAGAGTATACTAAATATTATACTAAGGTACAATATTTCCAGGCTCCAGAAGATGCTATCACTCCAATGTGGAAAAAAAATCTCACAAAGCTTCAGGATATGGGTGCCTTTCATTGAGCCCAGTAGCGAACATGACAGAAGATGGGTTCTGAAGGTGAATGGAAGACAAGGAGAAAAAGAATGATGATGTGGAAATGATGGCCATTTAAGTATGCAGTTATCAGTTCAGTATGCATAGAGTCAAGGCTAACACAGTATAGACAAAGAAAATACTAGTTAAAACAGAGCACTTTGGAGAGTCTTGAGTGCTATACTCTGGGTTCAATTTTAATTTCCACAAAAGAGGTCTACTCAGATTTTCAAATCATGTCCAGAAAATGATCATATGTGTCCTATAATAAAACTCTTCCAGAATCTAAATAGGATTTGAGTGGTAGGGAAAAAACAATCTGTAAGAGGCTAAAAGTAAATATTAGGAAAACAAGATTTGATGAGTGTCAGGGAAAATATAATATTGGTTTGTGAATGGAAATCACAGAATGAGTCTTAAAAAACAAAGAAGTGCTCAGTTTGTAGTTTGACCAACTGGAGTAATGGATAATGACTAGCAAAACCACAAAATGTTAGATAAGTAGTAGCTATGGAAAAGTTTTTGACCTTCAGTGTGTGAGTTAATAATTGGACATGACTGTGGAAATATTAATTGGGCTGTGAACACTACAATCTCAAGGGAGGGGTAAAATTTAGAAGTGTAGATGTTGTGTGCAATCATCCATCTATACTTTAACCCAATTTCAGTTCCTCTACAAATCCTTTAATATTTCATACCTCCAAAAAACAAGTTTTTAGCGCATAGTGTATGCCAGATTCTATATTATGCACAGGGCATAAACAAGAAAGACCACTTCAGGTTCAAAATGAGTTCACAGATTACTGCAGAAAATGTCATTGGAACCAATACTTATTCTACAAATATAATGGAGATGGATCTTAGATGGTCAGAACGAGTTGAGGAAGGCAAGCCCACGAAGGAGGTTGCTTACTGGAAGAAGAGAATAATGCAATAATGCTTTAGCTAAGTCTTTAAGAGCAGTTGGTAGCCACCAGGTTGAAAAGTATCATTTGGAAGTAAAAGAGAATACTAATGTATCTATGTTCTAAGAAGCATAAATAGGGAGGGTTTCCGGAAGATGGCGGCATAGGAGGACGCTGGGCTCACCGCTCGTCCTGCTGATCACTTAGATTCCACCCACACCTGCCTAAATAACCCAGAAAACCGCCAGAGGATTAGCAGAACGGAGTCTCCGGAGCCAAGCGCAGACGAGAGGCCCACGGAAGAGGGTAGGAAGGGCGGCGAGGTGGTGCGCGCTCCACGGACTGGCGGGAGGGAGCCGCGGCGGAGGGGCGGCTCGCCGGCCAAGCAGAGCCCCCGAGTCTGGCTGGCAAAAGCGGAGGGGCCTGACGGACTGTGTTCCGACAGCAAGCGCGACTTAGCGTCTGGGAGGTCATAAGTTAACAGCTCTGCTCGGAAAGCGGGAAGGCTGGAGGACAAAGGGAGGGAGAGCTGCTGAGCCCCCGGACGACAGAGCTCAGTTTGGTGGGGAACAAAGGCGCTCGCCAGCGCCATCTCCCCCGCCCATCCCCAGCCAAAATCCCAAAGAGAACCAGTTCCTGCCAGGGAACTTGCTCGCTCCGCGCAAACACCCAACTCTGCGCTTCTGCGGAGCCAAACCTCCGGCAGCGGATCTGACTCCCTCCAGCTGCCACAGGGCCCCTCCTGAAGTGGATCACCTAAGGAGAAGCGAGCTAAGCCTGCCCCTCCTGCCCCTGTGCACCTTGCCGACCCACCCCAGCTAATACGCCAGATCCCCACCATCACAAGCCTGGCAGTGTGCAAGTAGCCCAGACAGGCCACGCCACCCCACAGTGAATCCCGCCCCTAGGAGAGGGGAAGAGAAGGCACACACCAGTCTGACTGTGGCCCCAGCGGTAGGCTGGGGGCAGACATCAGGTCTGACTGCGGCTCCGCCCACCAACTCCAGTTATACACCACAGCACAGGGGAAGTGCCCTGCAGGTCCTCACCACACCAGGGACTATCCAAAATGACCAAGCGGAAGAATTCCCCTCAGAAGAATCTCCAGGAAATAACAACAGCTAATGAGCTGATCAAAAAGGATTTAAATAATATAACAGAAAGTGAATTTAGAATAATAGTCATAAAATTAATCGCTGGGCTTGAAAACAGTATAGAGGACAGCAGAGAATCTCTTGCTACAGAGATCAAGGGACTAAGGAGCAGTCACGAGGAGCTGAAAAACGCTTTAAACGAAATGCATAACAAAATGGAAACCACCACGGCTCGGATGGAAGAGGCAGAGGAGAGAATAGGTGAACTAGAAGATAAAGTTATGGAAAAAGAGGAAGCTGAGAAAAAGAGAGATAAAAAAATCCAGGAGTATGAGGGGAAAATTAGAGAACTAAGTGATACACTAAAAAGAAATAATATACGCATAATTGGTATCCCAGAGGAGGAAGAGAGAGGGAAAGGTGCTGAAGGGGTACTTGAAGAAATAATAGCTGAGAACTTCCCTGAACTGGGGAAGGAAAAAGGCATTGAAATCCAAGAGGCACAGAGAACTCCCTTCAGACGTAACTTGAATCGATCTTCTGCACGACATATCATAGTGAAACTGGCAAAATACAAGGATAAAGAGAAAATTCTGAAAGCCGCAAGGGGTAAACGTGCCCTCACATATAAAGGGAGACCTATAAGACTCGTGACGGATCTCTCTTTTGAAACTTGGCAGGCCAGAAAGAATTGGCACGAGATTTTCAGTGTGCTAGACAGAAAAAATATGCAGCCGAGAATCCTTTCTCCAGCAAGTCTGTCATTTAGAATAGAAGGAGAGATAAAGGTCTTCCCAAACAAACAAAAACTGAAGGAATTTGTCACCACTAAACCAGCCCTACAAGAGATCCTAAGGGGGACCCTGTGAGACAAAGTACCAGAGACATCACTACAAGCATAAAACATACAGACATCACAATGACTCTAAACCCATATCTTTCTTTTTTTTTTTTTTTTAAATTTTTTTTTCAACGTTTATTTATTTTTGGGACAGAGAGAGACAGAGCATGAACGGGGGAGGGGCAGAGAGAGAGGGAGACACAGAATCGGAAACAGGCTCCAGGCTCTGAGCCATCAGCCCAGAGCCTGACGCGGGACTCGAACTCACGGACCGCGAGATCGTGACCTGGCTGAAGTCGGACGCTTAACCGACTGCGCCACCCAGGCGCCCAAACCCATATCTTTCTATAATAACACTGAATGTAAATGGATTAAATGCGCCAACCAAAAGACATAGGGTATCAGAATGGATAAAAAAACAAGACCCATCTATTTGCTGTCTACAAGAGACTCATTTTAGACCTGAGGACACCTTTAGATTGAGAGTGAGGGGATGGAGAACTATTTATCATGCCACTGGAAGCCAAAAGAAAGCTGGAGTAGCCATACTTATATCAGACAAACTAGACTTTAAATTAAAGGCTGTAACAAGAGATGAAGAAGGACATTATATAATAGTTACAGGGTCTATCCATCAGGAAGAGCTAACAATTATAAATGTCTATGCGCCGAATACCGGAGCCCCCAAATATATAAAACAATTACTCATAAACAGAAGCAACCTTATTGATAAGAATGTGGTAATTGCTGGGGACTTTAACACCCCACTTACAGAAATGGATAGATCATCTAGACACACGGTCAATAAAGAAACAAGGGCCCTGAATGAGACATTGGATCAGATGGACTTGACAGATATATTTAGAACTCTGCATCCCAAAGCAACAGAATATACTTTCTTCTCGAGTGCACATGGAACATTCTCCAAGATAGATCATATACTGGGTCACAAAACAGCCCTTCATAAGTTTACAAGAATTGAAATTATACCATGCATACTTTCAGACCACAATGCTATGAAGCTTGAAATCAACCACAGGAAAAAGTCTGGAAAACCTCCAAAAGCATGGAGGTTAAAGAACACCCTACTAACGAATGAGTGGGTCAACCAGGCAATTAGAGAAGAAATCAAAAAATATATGGAAACAAACGAAAATGAAAATACAACAATCCAAACGCTTTGGGACGCAGCGAAGGCAGTCCTGAGAGGAAAATACATTGCAATCCAGGCCTATCTCAAGAAACAAGAAAAATCCCAAATACAAAATCTAACAGCACACCTAAAGGAAATAGAAGCAGAACAGCAAAGGCAGCCTAAACCCAGCAGAAGAAGAGAAATAATAAAGATCAGAGCAGAAATAAACAATATAGAATCTAAAAAAACTGTAGAGCAGATCAACGAAACCAAGAGTTGGTTTTTTGAAAAAATAAACAAAATTGACAAACCTCTAGCCAGGCTTCTCAAAAAGAAAAGGGAGATGACCCAAATAGATAAAATCATGAATGAAAATGGAATTATTACAACCAATCCCTCAGAGATACAAACAATTATCAGGGAATACTATGAAAAATTATATGCCAACAAATTGGACAACCTGGAAGAAATGGACAAATTCCTGAACACCCACACTCTTCCAAAACTCAATCAGGAGGAAATAGAAAGCTTGAACAGACCCATAACCAGCGAAGAAATTGAATCGGTTATCAAAAATCTCCCAACAAATAAGAGTCCAGGACCAGATGGCTTCCCAGGGGAGTTCTACCAGACGTTTAAAGCAGAGATAATACCTATCCTTCTCAAGCTATTCCAAGAAATAGAAAGGGAAGGAAAACTTCCAGACTCATCCTATGAAGCCAGTATTACTTTGATTCCTAAACCAGACAGAGACCCAGTAAAAAAAGAGAACTACAGGCCAATATCCCTGATGAATATGGATGCAAAAATTCTCAATAAGATACTAGCAAATCGAATTCAATGGCATATAAAAAGAATTATTCACCATGATCAAGTGGGATTCATTCCTGGGATGCAGGGCTGGTTCAACATTCGCAAATCAATCAACGTGATACATCACATTAACAAAAAAAAAGAGAAGAACCATATGATCCTGTCAATCGATGCAGAAAAGGCCTTTGACAAAATCCAGCACCCTTTCTTAATAAAAACCCTTGAGAAAGTCGGGATAGAAGGAACATACTTAAAGATCATAAAAGCCATTTATGAAAAGCCCACAGCTAACATCATCCTCAACGGGGAAAAACTGAGAGCTTTTTCCCTGAGATCAGGAACACGACAGGGATGCCCACTCTCACCGCTGTTGTTTAACATAGTGCTGGAAGTTCTAGCATCAGCAATCAGACAACAAAAGGAAATCAAAGGCATCAAAATTGGCAAAGATGAAGTCAAGCTTTCGCTTTTTGCAGATGACATGATATTATACATGGAAAATCCGATAGACTCCACCAAAAGTCTGCTAGAACTGATACATGAATTCAGCAAAGTTGCAGGATACAAAATCAATGTACAGAAATCAGTTGCATTCTTATACACTAACAATGAAGCCACAGAAAGACAAATAAAGAAACTGATCCCATTCACAATTGCACCAAGAAGCATAAAATACCTAGGAATAAATCTAACCAAAGATGTAAAGGATCTGTATGCTGAAAACTATAGAAAGCTTATGAAGGTCATTGAAGAAGATTTAAAGAAATGGAAAGACATTCCCTGCTCATGGATTGGAAGAATAAATATTGTCAAAATGTCAATACTACCCAAAGCTATCTACACATTCAATGCAATCCCAATCAAAATTGCACCAGCATGGGGCGCCTGGGTGGCGCAGTCGGTTAAGCGCCCGACTTCAGCCAGGTCACGATCTCGCGGTCCGTGAGTTCGAGCCCCGCGTCGGGCTCTGGGCTGATGGCTCAGAGCCTGGAGCCTGTTTCAGATTCTGTGTCTCCCTCTCTCTCTGCCCCTCCCCCATTCATGCTCTGTCTCTCTCTGTCCCAAAAATAAATAAACGTTCAAAAAAAAGAAAATTAAAAAAAAAATAAAAAAAAAATTGCACCAGCATTCTTCTCGAAACTAGAACAAGCAATCCTAAAATTCATTTGGAACCACAAAAGGCCCCGAATAGCCAAAGGAATTTTGAAGAAGAAGACCAAAGCAGGAGGCATCACAATCCCAGACTTTAGCCTCTACTACAAAGCTGTAATCATCAAGACAGCATGGTATTGGCACAAAAACAGACACATAGACCAATGGAATAGAATAGAAACCCCAGAACTAGACCCACAAACATATGGCCAACTCATCTTTGACAAAGCAGGAAAGAACATCCAATGGAAAAAAGACAGTCTCTTTAACAAATGGTGCTGGGAGAACTGGACAGCAACATGCAGAAGGTTGAAACTAGACCACTTTCTCACACCATTCACAAAAATAAACTCAAAATGGATAAAGGACCTGTATGTGAGACAGGAAACCATCAAAACCTTAGAGGAGAAAGCAGGAAAAGACCTCTCTGACCTCAGCTGTAGCAATCTCTTACTCGACACATCCCCAAAGGCAAGGGAATTAAAAGCAAAAGTGAACTACTGGGACCTTATGAAGATAAAAAGCTTCTGCACAGCAAAGGAAACAACCAACAAAACTAAAAGGCAACCAACGGAATGGGAAAAGATATTTGCAAATGACATATTGGACAAAGGGCTAGTATCCAAAATCTATAAAGAGCTCACCAAACTCCACACCCGAAAAACAAATAACCCAGTGAAGAAATGGGCAGAAAACATGAATAGACACTTCTCTAAAGAAGACATCCGGATGGCCAACAGGCACATGAAAAGATGTTCAGTGTCGCTCCTTATCAGGGAAATACAAATCAAAACCACACTCAGGTATCACCTCACGCCAGTCAGAGTGGCCCAAATGAACAAATCAGGAGACTATAGATGCTGGAGAGGATGTGGAGAAACGGGAACCCTCTTGCACTGTTGGTGGGAATGCAAATTGGTGCAGCCGCTCTGGAAAGCAGTGTGGAGGTTCCTCAGAAAATTAAAAATAGACCTACCCTATGACCCAGCAATAGCACTGCTAGGAATTTACCCAAGGGATACAGGAGTACTGATGCATAGGGGCACTTGTACCCCAATGTTCATAGCAGCACTGTCAACAATAGCCAAATGATGGAAAGAGCCTAAATGTCCATCAACTGATGAATGGATAAAGAAATTGTGGTTTATATACACAATGGAATACTACGTGGCAATGAGAAAAAATGAAATATGGCCTTTTGTAGTAACGTGGATGGAACTGGAGAGTGTGATGCTAAGTGAAATAAGCCATACACAGAAAGACAGATACCATATGGTTTCACTCTTATGTGGATCCTGAGAAACTTAACAGGAACCCATGGGGGAGAGGAAGGAACAAAAAAAAAAGAGGTTAGAGTGGGAGAGAGCCAAAGCATAAGAGACTGTTAAAAACTGAGAACAAACTGAGGGTTGATGGGGGGTGGGAGGGAGGGGAGGGTGGGTGATGGGTATTGAGGAGGGCACCTTTTGGGATGAGCACTGGGTGTTGTATGGAAACCAATTTGACAATAAATTTCATATATAAAATAAAAAAAAATAAAATTATCATAAAGATAAAAAAAGTGTAGTTATATCAATGTTATATTCAGTGACAAAATTATATTCAATTAGATAAATTGACAGGGACATACTGAAATTTCAAGTCCCTTGAGAATTTTTCTGTTGCACTAAAAAGAAGACCCAAAGTAGAATTGTTTAAAAGATGCAAAGATAAATCTAGCATCAAATCTCCAGCCAATCCTGCATAATTAGAATTTGTTTATAAGGAAAGGAGGCTTCATGACTGAGATCCATAAATATTAACAGAGACCATAAATATTAACAGAAACAGAGACCATAAATACTAACACAGTGATTTGAAATATTATTTGAAATGAAGTATATAATTATTTTTTTCAGTGTTTAAGATTATGAAAGCAAAGCCTAAAAGCATAAGGAGCAAGAGATTAAAAAGAATAATTGCCTGGACACCTGGGTGATTCAATCGCTTAAGCATCAGACTCTTGATCTGGGCTCTGGTTGTGATCTCATGGTTTGTGAGTTTGAGACCTCCATCCGGCTCTTTGCTGATGGCACTGAGACTGCTTGGGGTTCTGTCTCTCCCTCTCTCTACCCCTCCCCCATTTGTTCTCTCTCTCTAAAATACTCTCTGTCAAAGTAAATAAATTAAAAAAAACAAAAAGAATAATTGTGAAAAATTACTAAAAAACCAAAAATAATTTCTAGAAATTACAAATTCAACAAATGAAGTTTAAAACTCAATAGATATAGTAAAGAGTAAATTAGATACCCCTGTAGAAATAAAACATAACCCAGAAGAGAAATCTTAAAGATAGTCTTTAGAATTAAGTTCTGAATAAAAACACATGGAATACGAAATAGGATAGAATGGTTAAGAGACATGGAGATTAAACTAAGATATCTGCATCCAAACGTTGGTTTGGCCTACTTGGTGTCTCCTCTCTCAACTCCTTTTCTACTCTTTAAAGCTGGCTCTTCTTCATGCAACCAGACTGCAAAACCAAGCCCTAAATTTTAGTTCTCTCAAACATATCTTCCAGTGTCTTTTAATTTTTTAATAATTTTAGACAAAAAAGTTACAAGTGAAGTATTGAGACTTCTTTATACCCTGCAGTAATTATTACTCTATCACTATTGTGTTGGCCTAATGGTGAATTACCATTTTCATGATTCCTTATGTAGTTACTAACTGGAATTTTACTGTAAAGGATTGCAAAAATATGTGCAAACATATGGTTAGTATAATTTGCATGGTCTCACAGTATCTCCCTACAAGATATGTATTAATTACATAGGGAGAATCCTGGCAGAAACTATCCTATATAAATTATAAAAATTATCATCAATAGTGATAATCGATTTATATTATGTACCTCCAGATATGCCACACTGTGAAGGACACAGATTGCTTCTGTAGTATTCTTACCGAAAATGTAGAATCCCACTCTAATCGTGAGAATATATCAGAAAACCCAAATTGAAGGATATTATATATATATATATATGTATATACATATATATATGTGTGTGTGTATATATATATATATATATGTAAGTGATGAATCATTGAAACCAAGATTACACTGAATGTTAACTAACATGAATTTAAATATATAAATATATAAATATATATATATAAAAATATAAATTATATTTATATATGTATAATGCCTCATACTCTTCATAAACAAGAGGCAAAGAAAGACTGTGTGAACTATCACAAGTTGGAAAAAAGTAAGGACCCTGGACAAATAAATGCAAGAGGGGAACCTGCATTATTTACTGGAAAGAAAAAAATTAGAAAGATAATTGACATTTAATAAGAATCCTAGTTTTGATCATTTTATTATGCTTATGTAAAATGTTATTATTAACAACATAATTAAAAATTTTTCACTCTTTCTATTTTTAATTTTTTTAATGTTTCTTTTTGAAGGAGAGAGAGAGAGTGTGTGAAGAAGGGAGAGGTAGAGAGAGAGGGAGACACAGAATCTGAAACAGGCTCCAGGCTCTGAGCTGTCAGCACCAAGCCTGTGCGGGACTCCAACGCATGAACCATGAGATCATGACCCTGAGCTGAAGTCGGACTCTTAACCCACTGAGCCACCCAGGCGCCCCATCATTCTTTCTATTTTTAATTGGCATTTAAGAAATAGCCTGTTTATTAATTCATTTATGCATATCAGTATAATGCATATAAATTTATTTTATTTTATATATTTTATCTAGCTATTATCATTATTTAAAATTTTTTTCAATTTATTTTTTGAGAGAGAGCAAGCCAGGGAAGGGCAGAGAGAGAGGGAGAGAGAAAAATCCCAAGCAGTTCTGTACTGTCAGGGTAGAGCCCGACGCAGGGCTCCAACTCAGGAACTGTGAGTCAGAACCACGAGTCAGATGCTTACCAACTGAAGACCCCCCCAGGGGCCTCTCAGCTATTGTCATTATTTATTTTTATTATTCAGTTTGTCCCAGATTTTGGAAACTTTTCCATATATTTTTTCCTATTTCCTTTTGATATGACCCCATTCTTTTAAAGCAATTTTCACTTTCTATTACTATAAGATATTTCAGGCTTAGTTACTATTTTCACTTCCTCAACCTTAAAATCAACCATGTCTCCAAGGAACACTGTTTCATTTTAGTAGAGAATGGCCTTTAAAAATCAAGATGAGAATGCTAAATGTGTTCATTGCTACTGACATGTTAGTTTTAATCAGAAAGTAAACAAGCAAATATAATTGCACATCCTAATACTGTTATAAATCCCTATCTATAGTTTCTATATCTAGCCTTCTCTGTTTATTCCCAAGTCCTTTCAACGGTGAGAAACCTGTCTCCAATACCACTTTATGCTTACTTATTTGATCAGTTTTAGTAGACACATAAAATAGTTTCAGAATTGCTAGTCTATAGACCTGTAAAAAATTTTTTTGCAACCAGAGTAAAATATTTGCCATATAGATTCATTTGTTAAAAGAACAGAGACAGCAGTCAAATTCCTTTGCATGGAGAGAATACTACACCCATATGATTTTACAGGTATACACTAGCAAAATTACAGGTAATAAATCTTTATTCCAAAGGTTGGTGGGAGGGAAGAGGAAGAAATATTCATTTCATTCATGCCCCCCCACCAAAAAAACAGTACAGTCTTATAGGAAAATATTGAAATAGAAACATATTCAGAATCTATAATCACTCATGAATACAAAGGTATTTCTATTTCTATCAACACATGAGCAAAATGTACTACTAGGTATTTATCCAAAGGATACAAAAATGCTGATTTGAAGGGGCACATGCACCCCAATAGCAACTCTATCAACAATAGCCAAATTATGGAAAAACTTCAAATGCCCATCGACTGATGAATGGATAAGAAAGATGTGGGATGGATACACACACACACACACACACACACACACACTGGAATATTACTCGGCAATCAAAAAGAATGAAATCTTGCCATTTGCAACAACATGAATTGAACTGGAGTATTATGCTAAGCAAAATAAATCAGTCAGAAAAAGACAGACATCATATGATTTCACTGATATGTGGAATTTAAGAAACAAAACAGGTGGACATAGGGGAAGGGAAGGAAAAATAAGATAAAAACAGAGAGGGAGGCAAACCATAAAAGACTTAAATACAGAGAACAAATTGATGGTTGCTGGAGTGGAGAAGGATGGGGATGGGCTAAATGGGTGATGGGCATTAGGGAGTGCACTTGGGATGAACACTGGGTATTATATGTAAGTGATGAATCATTGAAACCAAGATTACACTGAATGTTAACTAACATGAATTTAAATATATAAATTAAAAAATAAAAGTAATCAAATGAAATAAAATATGAGACTGCCCTATAATACCAACTTCTATTTAATATTAAATGGAAAATCTCACTAATCACAAGAAAATATATTAAGTACCTAAGAATTAAAAAGAATGTGACTACCATATTGAAATTCAAAGAAACGTACAGCCACTGCCAAGTTATAGCTTTGCACAGAGTCAAGATTTAAATTTATATATGTAAATTATTATAAATTATAAAATATATAGATATGTTAATTATGTAATGCTATAAATTTATAATTATATATTTAATATATATAATTTTACATATATTAGAAGATGTCATACATATGTATTACTTTTTAAGTCGCACATATGCATGTTTAACTAGATATGATATTACATAGGGTATTCTATATATAATATTATATAAGATATAATATTTATGTAGATAGATATGTTCAACTTTAAAAAACAATATGAACATCACTATAAACATAGATACACACACGTATATAATATTGATGATTTTGGAATCAGAAAGTCATTAGAATAAGAAGTAAACCATAATGGATAATTTATTAAAACAATGCAGTTCATGACTGCAATGTCAATTTCTTTGTAAAATGTTTTCTCTAAACCCCTTAACCTTGAATATGTACTTATAGCAAGTATTCCAAAAACAGCATGGAAACTATTTTAATTTATTTCCCATACTTAAATGTGACTTTGAGTAGATATTGAAGATTATCTTCTTTATCCATTCATCAGAGAAGGACAGATATCATGTATTTTCACTCATATGTGGATCTTGAAAAACTTAACCGAAGACCATGGGGGAAGGAAAGGAGAAAAAAAATAGTTACAAACAGAGAGGAGGGAGGCAAACCACAAGAAACTCTTAAATACAGAGAACAAACTGGGGGTGGACAGGGGTGGCGAAGAGGGGAAAATGGGTGATGGGCATTGAGGAGGGCACTTGTTGCGACGAGCACTGGGTGTTGTACGTAAGCCAATTTGACAATAAATTATATTCATAAAAAGATATTGAGGATCATATAAAAGGAAATTATCTCAAATCCAACCTAATAAGTTGGAACTTTAATGAGACTTTATCCTAGTAGAGTCTTACCTTTCTCTTTGTTTTAAAGAAGATTTACCAATAGTAACAGCTCAATCTACTCATATACATTCTCCTGTATTTTTTCTCTTATATTTCTGAGACAGCTGGAGTAGGACCATATACATCAAGACCCTTACAAAGTTTCCTTCTCCCCAAATGTTCTCTGGGTGGTCTTTACTCCCCATGGTTCTCCTCTTCCACCTCCTTCTGGTTATAGTCTTTTTTTTTTTTTTTAATTTTTTTTTTCAACGTTTATTTATTTTTGGGACAGAGAGAGACAGAGCATGAACGGGGGAGGGGCAGAGAGAGACAGAGCATGAACGGGGGAGGGGCAGAGAGAGAGGGAGACACAGAACCGGAAACAGGCTCCAGGCTCTGAGCCATCAGCCCAGAGCCCGACGCGGGGCTCGAACTCACGGACCGCGAGATCGTGACCTGGCTGAAGTCGGACGCTTAACCGACTGCGCCACCCAGGCGCCCCCTGGTTATAGTCTTATGCTGACTATGCCAAAGCTATCTTTTTCATTTCCCCAGGACCATAAGCTATCATTTTTTCACACCCTTACTATATCATCTCCTACTTTTTATAAGCTTCATTACAGTTAAGCAGATTTTATATTTACAATTTCAATTCTGAATTCCTACAAGTCACTCCAAATATGGATCTCCCTCACTCCAAGTAGAAAAATATTATAAACAAGGAATTACAAAATAAGCATCTAGATAAACACCAAGAGAAATGCAAATAAAATGATATAAATATTCAATAATTAAACCAATTACAAGCATTCATTATAGCTGAGTTGTCAAGGACATATTAAAATTATACACCTCAAATATTTTATTTTGTTAGTGGCATGGAATTACTTAGTGAGGACAAAACCATGAATGCAATCCTATAATCCCCTGGAGAAATCACTGGGGAACAGCTACTACAGTGCGTGTGCATGCTGTTTACACACACACACACACACACACACACACACACATTTACATTATACTTCAGTTGCACATACATATGTGCAAAATTACTACATGGTGGTGTTTACTAAAGAATCCGTGACTATGTGTCAGAGCTAACAATGTTACCTAAACACTATTAATAATTGGTATCTGCTTTCTGTATTGGATCCCTCACTCCCCAGTTATAGACAAACATTAATATAACTTTCTTTACTGTTCCTTTGTGAAAGAATATAGTGTTATTTTCCTATTCTGTAAAAGAAAATGAGTGTTACATGACCAATACCAAATGATTTTTTTTTTTGGCGGGGGTGCTTTTCCACTGGTTTATTTTCCTAAAAGCAGGGAAATAAGGCTTGTGTTAATCCTAGAACCATGGGGATTCATATAAGGTGTTTAGTGAAATTAGTTGGGTGGACTTTGGGGATAAAGAGAACTCTGTTTATATACTGTACAAAATGATGTTTATGAATGAGAGTTACTAAATCTCAGCCTTTATTTCATTATCCATAAAAATGGAGTTAATGATATTTTGTTAGTATGTTGTGAAAATTGTAATACTAACAGAAATATTTAGGAAGATGCTTCAGCAGAGGGTTAAATCACTATATATTTTAATACTAAACTGAAGATAATGCCAAAAGAAAGTATGCCATCCACAGATTAACCACCTAGACATCAATATTGAGAAATAGGTCAGAGACACTTCCACATTCCAAAATACGACAGAATTCATAATATTATTTTGAACAAAAGTATTATTAACATAATCATAAAATCAACAAAAATTGACAGACAAGAAAAATATAATGCTTAGTATGAGAAATAAATGAAAGTTAAATGTTGATTTTTATTTAGTGGGCTTAGTTTAGAAAGATGTGGAGTAAATACATAGAAGGATACACAGTGTAGAGTTTAAAAGGTGCAGTAAATATAACCTGAGTTTAAATTTTTTTTGATTTTAAGTTTTTATTAAATTCTAGTTAGTTAACATGCAGTGTAATATCAGTTTCAGGTGTACAATTCAGTGGCTCAACACTTCCATATAACAGCCAGTGCTTACCACAACAAGTGCACTCTTTAATCCCCATTACCTATTTCACCCATTCCCCAACTGACCTCTCCTCTGGTAATCACCAGTTGGTTCTCTATAGTTAAGGGTCTGTTTCTTGGTTTGCCCCCTCTTTTTTCTCCCCTTTTTCATTTGTTTTATTTCTTAAATTCCACATGTGAGTGAAATCATATGATATTTGTGCTTGACTGACCTATTTCGCTTAGCATTATGCTTGTTAGCTTCATCCATGTCATTACAAATGGCAAGATTTCATCCTTTTTTATGGGTGAGTCATATTCCATTGTATATGTATATGGCTGAGTATATATATTCCATTATTTGGCTACTATAGATAATGCTGCTATAAACATCAGGGCGCATAATATCCCTTTGAATTTGTATTTTGTATTCTTTGGGTAAATACCTAGAGTGATTCCTGTTCCTGCCCATCTTCACCAGCATGTGGCTGTAGTTTGTGTTCCAGATTTTGGCCATTCTACGAGGTGTGTAGTAGTATCTAATTATCATTTTAATTTTAATTTCTTTAATGACAAATGATGTGGAGCAACTTTTCCTATGCTTATTTGCCATCTGTATGTCTTTGGTAAGGTGTCTGTTAATGTCTTTGAACCATATTTTCATTGAGTTATATGTTTTCTTAATGTTGAGTTTTAAGAATTCTTTTTATATTTATAATTGTTTTTTATCAGGCATGTCCTTTGCAAATATTTTCTCCCAGTCTATAGCTTGCATTCTCATTCTCTTGACATTGTCTTCCACAGAGCAGAAGTTTTTAATGAAGCCCAGCTTAAAAACTATTTCTTTCATGGATTGTTTCCAAGAGGGAGGACATAGCATAATATTACAAAGTTAAAAAGAATTAAGTTTGTTAGTTTAGTGAGGCACACGTACTAAAGTGTAGTAAAAATTTTCCCATAACTGGAGGAAATTCCTTCCTAATCTCTAAGTGGCATTATTCTATTATAGCATCATTAAATTAACATGTGGATTAAAATATTTTTTCCAACTTCCGTTTGAAATGTTACCTTCATGAAATATAAAGCATGGTCAGGTATTGAGCTTCTATTACCTTTGAGGGCTAGAAGAGTGTGATACATCAGAGATCCAGTATTTCCTTGGATTCCCATTGTCAAAAGTTAATAAAAAGTGTGATTGTCTTTGTGTTTGTATTTTTGATAGTATCTACATGGTCTGACATGTCAAGTTTAGTGCACATTTACATTATTAGGGAAATATATAAGCAGTAAAAGGCCTATAACATGCAGAACAGTTGACCTGATCCAAAAATACTAAATTCTAAAAGTAATTACTATTTTTTATTTGTGTTTTTATATATATTAAAATGTTTATTTATTTTGAGAGAGAGTGCACAAGTGCAGGGTGGGGGAGGGAGAGAGAGAGGGAGAGAGAGAATCTCAAGCAGGCTCCACACTCAGCGTGGAGCCTGACATAAGGCTCAGTCTCATGAACCATGAGATCATGACCTGAGCTGAAATCAAGAGTTGGATGCTTAGCCAACTAAGCCACACAAGTGCCTCTAAAAGTAATTACTAATTTTTAAATAAAGGAAATTAAGAATACTGCATGAAATAATCAATTGTTACTTTTCATTTTCTTTTTTTCTTTTTTATATAGGTATCTAGTGCATAAAAGACTTTTTACTGAAGTTTCAAGTATCCTGTGGCAGTGTTCTAGATTAGTAAGTTGTTGAACTAGTTCTTTATTGTAGTATTGTTAGAGTGCATATTATTTTTTCTGGAACATGATCCTTCCTAGAAGGTAAACTTTTTAGTAGTATCTTGGAAGACATTGGGAAAGAGAGTTATTGTATCCATTTAACTTTTCAGAAATATTTAAAAAGTGACAATTTTCTTGAAGGTAAAAAATGATGTATTTTAAAAATGTATGTATGTAAGTGGAGATGGGAGTTCTGTGGCTATAAAAAATGATCTACAGAGGAGGGCATTTATTTATTGCCCAAGATTTCTCTTGAGGAACAGATTTCTCCAAGAGAGAAGCTTCTGCTTTACTAAACACATAATTTGTATAAGCTTATAGTTTGTTATATAAAGAAATCTCTGGGTATAATATCCATAGGCCCAGATATTAGTCTGTAGCATGTGTTGGAGCAAAGACTATTTTTCAGCATAATAAGACTTATGTCCATGAACTTTGGACATCTGAATGGATCAATGCTGGTGTCATAAATGGATATGCTAGAGATTATCTGTACCTGGCTGTTGCCGGTTAATGAAACTTAATTGTTAACTTCCATGTGTTTTGCCAAGTTGCTTGTTATATAACAAATAGCTTGAAACTAGTCAAGGTGGAAGGTTTTACACCACAGATATTGGTAAATGCTATGCAAAAGTGTTTTTTTTTCTTTTTTCACCACAGAAAGCCAATTGGTAAACATTTATAGCACATCATCAGATACTGAAGTGCAAAAAAAGAGAGTGCATATGTAGAGAGAGCAAAGTAGAGTTCCAGGATTTAAAAAATGGAGTACCTAAAAGCTAGAAGTATTTTTATTAGTTTTCCATTATTGAATGATTTAGAGTCTTAAAACAACTTTCTATTTAACTTTGACTCTGCTCCCAATTCTGCTTTAGACTAGAGAGCTTTTCTAGGCTGGGTTTGTTCATGTTCATGTGAATCAGACTCATCAGAGGGT
Organism: Lynx rufus; assembly: GCF_022079265.1. Taxonomy (NCBI): domain Eukaryota; kingdom Metazoa; phylum Chordata; class Mammalia; order Carnivora; family Felidae; genus Lynx; species Lynx rufus. The sequence goes on from NW_025814845.1 coordinate 53,184,933, forward strand.
GAGCTTATCCTAGAGGTCATCACAGGCATGTTTTGCAGTTGTCTCTGTCATATCTTTGTGGGTCAATCTCCCGAGTTGTGTGTCCCTCACCATTCAGCATGCTAGAAGGTTAAATCACAGAACAAAGAGTTCACAGCAATATGGATGGACCTTAAGGGTATCATGCTAAGTGAAACAAATTAGACAGTGAAAGACAAATACTGTATGATCTTACTTGTATGTAGAAAATAACAACAACAAACAACAAGTTTATAGATACAGAGAAAAGGTGGCTACTGAAGGCACAGAGTGGGTAAAATAAGTAAGGTGCGTCAAAAGGTACAAACTTCTACTTATAAAATAAATAATGGGGAAGTAATATGTAGCAAACTAACTACAGTTAACAATACTGTGTTGTATACTTGAAACTTGTTAAGAGAGTGAATCTTAAGGCTTAAGATTAAAGGCTTTCCCAGACAAACAAAAACTGAAGGAGTTCATGACCACTAAACCAGCCCTGCAAGAGATCCTAAGGGGGACTCTGTGAGTGGAACACTGTACAGGCTACAAAGGACCAGAGACGTTACCACAAGCATGAAACCTTCAGATGACACAACGACACTAAATCCATATCTTTCAATAATAACGTTGAATGTAAATGGGCTAAATGCTCCAATCAAAAGAGATAGGGTATCAGAATGGATTAAAAAAATCCATCTTTATGCTGTCTACAAGAGACCCATTTTAGACCTGAGGACACCTTCAGATTGAAAGTGAGGGGATGGAGAACCATCTATCATGCTACTGGAAGTCAAAAGAAAGCCAGAGTAGCCATACTTATGTCAGACAAACGAGATTTTAAACTAAAGGCTGTAACAAGAGAGGAAAAGGGGCATTATATCATAATTACAGGGTGTACCATCTGAAAGAGCTAACAATTATAAATGGTTATGCCCCCAACTTGATGACACCCAAATATATACATCAATTAATCACAAACATAAACAATCCTATTGATAAGAATATGATAATTGCAGGGGACTTTAATACTCCACTTACAACAATAGATTGATCATCTAGGCAGAAAATCAGTAAAGAAACAATGGCCTTGGGCTCAGGTCATGATCTCACAGTTCGTGAGTTTGAGCCCCACGTTGGGCTCTATGCTGACAGCATGGAGCCTGCCTGCGATTCTCTCTCTCCCTCTCTGTCTGCCCCTCTTCCACTCTCTCTCTGTCTCTCAAAATAAATAAACTTTAAAAAATTAAAAAAAAGAAACAATGTCCTTGAATGATACACTGGACTTCATGGATTTTACACATATATTCAGAAGTTTTCATCCAAGAGCAGCAGAATGCACATTCTTCTCAAGTGCACATGGAACATTCTCCAAGATAGATCACAAATGGGGTCACAAAACAGCCCTCAATAAATATAAAATAATTGACATCATACCGTGCATATTTTCAGATCACAATGCCATGAAACTTGAAATCAACCATATGAAAAAAACTGCAAAGCCTCCAAATGCATGGAGGTTATAGAATATCCTACTAAAAGCAGAGTGGGTCAACAAGGCAATTAAAGAAGAAATTAAAAAAGACATGGAAGCAAATGAAAATGAAATCATGGAGGTCTAAATCTTTTGGGATTCAGCAAAAGCAGTCCTAAAAGGAAAATACATTATAATCCAGTCCTATCTCAAGAAGTGAGAAAAATCCCAAATACGAAACAAAACAGCACACCTAAAGGAACTAGAAGCAGAACAGCAAGGAAACCCCAAAGTAAGCAGAAGAAGAGAAATAATAAAGATTAGAGCAGAAATAAACAACATAGAATCCAAAAGAACCAGTAGAACAGATTAATGAATCTAAGTCCTGTTTTTTTTGAAAAAAATAAATAAATAAACAAAATTGATTAACCCCTAGCCGGACTTCTCAAAAGAAAAGAAAGAGGACCCAAATAGATAAAATCACAAATGAAAGAGGACAGATCACAACCAACACCACAGAAATACAAACAATTATTAGAGGATACTATGAAGAATTATATGCCAACAAACTGGACAACCTGGAAGAAATGGACAAATTCCTAGACATCCACATGCTACCAAAACTCAAATGGGAAGAAATAGGAAATTTGAACAGACCCATAACCAGTGAAGAAATTGAATCAGTTATCAAAAATCTCCCAACAAATAAGAGTCCAGGACCAGATGGCTTCCCAGGGAAATTCTACCAGACATTTAAAGGAGAGTTAATACCTACCCTTCTCAAGCTGTTCCAAGAAATAGAAACGGAAAGAAAGTTTCCAGACTCATTCTATGAAGCCAACATTACCTTGATTTCTAGAGCAACAGAGACACCACTAAAAAGGAGAATTACAGACCAATATCCGTGATGAATATGGATGCAAAAATTCTCAACCAGATACTAGAAAATCTAATTCAACAGTATATTAAAAGAATTATTCACTATGATCATTTGGGATTCATTCCTGGGCTGCAGGGCTGGTTCAATATTCGCAAATCAATCAATGTGATACATCATATTAATAGAAGAAAGGATAAGAACCATATGATCCTATCAATAGTTGCAGAAAAAGCATTGGATAAAATACAGCGTCCTTTCTTAATAAAAGCCCTCAAGAAAGTCAGGATAGAAGGAACATACCTTAACATCATGAAAGCCATATATGAAAAGCCCATAGCTAATATCATCCTCAATGGGGAAAAACTGAGAGCTTTCCCCCTGGCATCAGGAACACGACAGGAATGTACACCGTCACCACTGTTGTTTAACATAGTGTTGGAAGTCCTAGTCTCAGCAATTAGACAACAAAATGAAATAAAAGGCATCCAAATAGGCAAAGTAGAAGTCAAACTTTCACTTTTCACAGACGACATGATACTCTATATCGAAAACCTAAAAGGCTCCACCAAAAGGCTGCTAGAACTGATACATGAATTCAGCAAAGTTGTATGGTACAAAATCAATGTACAAAAGTCGGTTGCATTTGTAAACACCAATAATGAAGCAACAGAAAGAGAAATCAAGAAATTGATCTCATTTACAATTGCATCAAGAACCATAAAATACTTAGGAATAAACCTAACCAAGGATGTAAAAGATCTGTATGCTGAAAACTATAGAAAACTTATCAAGGAAATTGAGAAGATACAAAGAAATGGAAAAACATTCCATGCTCATGGATTGGAAGAATAAATGTTGTTAAAATGTCAATACTACCCAAAGCAATCTACACATTCAATGCAATCCCAATCAAAATTGCACCAGCATTCTTCTCAAAGCTAGAACAATCCTAAAATTTGTATGGAACCACAAAAGACCCTGAGTAGCCTGAGTAATGTTGAAAAAAAAAGTGAGAGGCATCACAATCCCAGACTTTAGTCTCTACTACAAAGCTGTAATCATCAAGACAGATTGGTATTGGCACAAAAACAGACACAAAGACCAATGGAATAGAATAGAGAACCCAGAATTGGATCCACAAATGTATGGCCAACTAATCTTTGACAATGGAGGAAAGAGTATCCAATGGAAAAAGACAGTCTCCAGCAAATGGTGCTGGGAGAAATGGACAGTAACATGCAGAAGAATGAAACTGGACCACTTTCTTACACCATACACAAAAATAAACTCAAAATGGGTGAAAGACTCAAAGGTGAGAGAGGAAACCATGAAAACCCTAGAGGAGAAAACAGGCAACAACCTCTTTGACCTCAGCTGCAGCAACTTCTTACTTGACACGTCTCTGAAGGCAAGGGAAATAAAAGCAAAAATGAACTATTGGGACCTCATCAAGATAAAACCTTCCGCACTGTAAACAGTCAACAAAACTAAAAGGCAATCGACAGAATGGTAGAAGATATTTGCAAATGACATATTGGATAAAGGGTTATAACCAAAATGTACAAAGAACATACCAAACTCAACACCCTAAAAACAAATAATCTGGTGAATAAATGGGCAAAAGACATGAATAGACACCTTTCCAAAGGATATATCCATATGGCCAACAGACACATGAAAAGATGCTAAACATCACTCATCATCAGGGAAATACAAATGAAAACCACATTGAGATACCACCTCACACTTGTCAGAGTGACCAAAATGAACAACTCAGGAAACAACAGATATTGGTGAGGATGCAGAGAAATGGGAACTCTCTTGCACTGTTGGTGGGAATGCAAACTGGTGGAATCGCTCTGGAAAACTGTGTGGAGGTTCCTCAAAAAATTAAAAATAGAACTACCCTATGACCCAGCAATAGCACTACTAGGAATTTATCCAAAGGATACAGGAGTGCTGATTCAGAGGGGCATATGTACCCACTGTTTATAGCAGCGCTTTCAACAATAGCCGAATTATGGTAAGAGCCCAAATGTCCATCAACTGATGACTGGATAAGGAAGATGTGGTTTATATATACGATGGAATACTACTTGGCGATTGGAAAGAATGAAATTCTGCCATTTGCAGCAACATGGATAGAGCTGGAGGGTATTATGCTAACTGAAATAAGTCAGTCAGAGAAAGACAGATATCATATGTTTTCACTCATATGTGGAACTTGAGAAACTTGGGGAACTTGAGAAGACCATGGGGGATGGAAGGAGAAAAAATACTTTCAAACAGAGAAGGAGGCAAACCATAAGAGACTCTTAAATACAGAGAACAAACTGAAGGTTGATATGGGGACAAGGGAGAGGGGAAAGTGGGTGACGGGCATTGAGGAGGGCACTTGTGATGAGCACTGGCTGTTGTATGAAAGTGATGAATCACAGGAATCTACCCCTGAAGCCAAGAGCACACTGTATACACTGTATGTTAGCTAACTTGACAATAAATTATTAAATTTTTTTTAATGTTTATTTATTTCTGAGACAGAGAGACACAGAGCATGATTGGGGGAAGGGCAGAGAGAAAGGGAGACGCAGAATCCGAAGCAGGCTCCAGGCTATGAGCTGTCAGCACAGAGCCCGTTGCGGGGCTCAAACTCACAGACCGTGATATCATGACCTGAGCTGAAGTCAGATGCTCAACCGACTGAGCCACCCAGGTGCCCTGACATTAAATTATATTAAAAAAAAAGACACACCAAAAAGCCAAAAAAGAAAAAAAAAGAGAGTGACTCTTAAAAGTTTTCATTAAACAAAAAAATTTTGTAACTATGTATAGTGACAGATGTTAACTAGACTTATTGTGATTATTTTTGCAATATATACAAATTTGGTTCATTATGTTTTATACCTGAAACTAATATAGTGTATGTTACTTACACCTGAATTTAAAATAAAAATAAAAATAAAAATTTAAAAAAAATTTAAAAACTCTCCAGAGCCAGAATTTGGTATATGGAATGTTCTTTCAAACCTTACAGCTGTTTTAAAAGAAACCTGACAGAGGTTTTCTCAAACTTGGCAGTAATTCTTAAAGTTTACCTGATATGACCCAAAAGCAAGTTGTGAAGCTGAAAAAAAAATTTTTTTTTAAATTTTGAATAGTAAAAAATACATTTTGGTCAACCATGCTAGACAATAGGTTGAAATACCCTTATTCTCTATAGAATATTGAATTATAAAATTCATGTGAATAGGGCAAGCAAAGAATGTTCAGCCAAAAAAATTATGAAAAAGGGTTATAATGAAATGCCAGGAAGTAAATTTAAAAATGTGTTATTTTTCTGGGGTACCTGTGTAGCTCAGTACGTTAAGCATTTGACTCTTGGTTTCTGTTCAGGTCATGATCTCACAGTTTGTGGGTTTGAGCACAATGTCAGGCTCTGCCCTGAGAGTGTGGAGCCTGCCTGGAATTCTTTCTCTTCCTTTCTCTCTGCCCCTCCCCTGCTCGTGCTCTCTCTCTCTCTCTCTCTCAAAATAAATAAACTTAAAAAAATGAAAAATAAAAATGTGTTATTTTTCTGGATTTTGTGATGCTTATGGTATTTGTCAGCTTTTAAAAACTCAACATATTGAAGGGCAGCTGGGTGGTTAAGCCTCAGACTTTGGCTCAGGTCATGATCTCACGATTTGTGAGTCAGGGCCCCACATTGGGGCTCTGTGCTGACAGCTTGGAGCCTGGAGCCTGCTTCAGATTCAGTTTCCTTCTCTCTCTGTCCCTCTCCCATTCACTCTCTCTCTCTCTCAAAAATAAATAAATATTAGAAAAATCAAATAAAAAACCAAAACTCAATATGTTGTAATGGTTTCTTTTTTAACATTTTTTTATAGTTATTTTTTTTGAGAAACAGAGTGAGACAAAGCGTGAGTGGGGGAGGGGCAGAGAGAGAAGGAGACACAGAATCTGAAGCAGGCTCCAGGCTCATCTGAGGCGGGCTCCAGGCTCTGAGCAAGCAGTCAGCACGGAGCCTGATGTGGGGCTCAAACCCACAAACTGTGAGATCATGACCTCATGACCTGGGCCGAAGTCAGATGCTCAACCAACTGAGCCACCCAGGTGTCCCTGTTGTAATGGTTTCCTATGCTAAATGAATATTTCCATTAATAGTTTTAAAAATAATTTCACAGAGCAGTGAGAGTAAGCTGCTTATAAGAGTCCACTTGTATTACATTCACATAGGCCAAAGCAATGTAAATAGCTAAGACCAGAGTCAGAGTGGGAGATGACTCCATTTGGGAATGCATGATAGGGAAAGCTGAAAAATCATAATAAAAAAGAACTTAAAAAAAGTAAAGAGAATAGATACAAAGAAGACACTTAAAAACCTAGTTACCAGAACTCTAAGAAAATACATTTGACAACTTAAAGATGGGTAAGATTACCTACCATATTATCTATGTGTCTACGTATCCATGTATCTGTGTATCTATATATCTATGTGTCTATGTATCTATGTATCTATCTACTTATCTATCTATCTATCTATCTATCTATCATCTATCTATCCTATTTAACAATAGCCAAAATTGACATAAGTAGAAAAAGAAATCTTCTAAATTTTAGGAAGTATAGGTATTGCCAAAGACTTGCCTGCAATAAATTCCCCAACCCAAGATATTTGACAGAAAATTATAAGAAACCCATAGCTAACATCATCCACAATGGTGAAAGGTCAAAAGTTTTTCCTCTAAAATCAGAAACAACGCAATGTTGCCCACTCTCAGCATTCCTATTCAACATAGTATTGGAAGTCCTAGTAAGACAGTCAGGCAAGAAAAAAGAAATAAAAGATATCTGAATTAGAAAAGAAATAGTGAAATTTTCTCTGCTTGAAGACGGCACCATTTTATATATAGAAAATTTAAACGACTTCACCAAAAATCTGTTAGAATTAATAAATGAATTTAGTAAAGATGCAAGATACAAAGTCAACATACAAAAATCATTTGTTTCTATACACTAACAACAAAATAACTGTAAAATTAATTAAAAATTATTTTTATCCCATTTGCAACAGCACCAAAAATAATAAAATACTTAGGAATAAATTTAACCAAGAAAGTAAAAAATTGGTACTCAGAAAACTTTATTATTTTTAAATTTAATTACAGTATAGTTAACATACAGTGTTCATCATGAGAAGTGTACTTTTAATTCCCCATCACCTATTTCATCTATCACTCCAGTCCCCACCAACTCTCCTCCAGTAACCATCAGTTTGTTCTTTATAGTTAAGAGTCTCTTTTCTTCTTGGTTTTGTTTTTTAAATTCCACATATAAGTGAAGTCATACAGTATTTGTCGTTCTCTAACTTATTTCACTTAGCATCATACCCTCTAGATCTGTCCAAATTGTTGCAAATGGCAAGATTTCATTATTTTTCATGGCTGGAGAGTGTTCCATTGTGTATATGTATAGCACATCTTCTTTACCCATTCATCTATCAGTGGATACTTGGGTTGCTTCCAAATTTGGCTGTTATAAATAATGGTGCAATAAACATAGGGATGCATGTATTTTTTTGAATTAGTGTTTTCATATTCTTTGGGTAAATACCTAGTAGTGGAATTACTGGATAATATGGCAGTTCTACTTTTAATTTTTTGAGAAACCTCTATACTGTTTTCCACAGTGGCTATGACAGTTTGCATTTCATTAACAGTGCATAAGCTTTCCTTTTTGTCTTTATCCTTGTCAACACTTGTTTTTTGCGGTTTTGATTTTAGCCATTCTGACAGGTGTGAAGTGATACCTTACCTCACCTGGTTTTGATTTGCATTTGCCTGATGATGAGTGATGTTGCTTATCTTTTTAATGTGTCTGTTGATCATCTGTATGTCTTCTTTGGAGAAATGTCTGTTCATGTCTTCTGCCTAATTTTAATTGGATTATTTGTTTTGGGGGGGTTTGAGTTAATATGAATTCTTTATAGATTTTGGATACTAACCCTTTATTGGATATATCATTTGTCAATATCTTCTCTCATTCTGTAGGTTGCCTTTTAGGTTTGTTGATGGTTTCCTTCACTGCACAGAAGCTTTTTATTTTGATGTAGTTGTAATAGTTTTTTTTTTCTTTTGTTTCTCTTCCCTGAGGAGACATATCTACAAAACTGTTGCTATGATTGATGTCAGAGAAATTGCTACCTGTGCTCTCTTCTAGAATTTTTGTGGTTTCAGGTTTCACATTTAGACCCTTAATTATACATGGGGAACTTTAAAACATTGATGAAAAAATTGAAGAAGACACAAATAAAGGGAAAGGTATCCTATGTTCAGGATTATAAAAGTGAATATGGTTAAAATGTACATACTACCCAAAGCAATCTACAGATACAAGCAAATTCTTATTAAGATTCCAATTCCATTTTTTATAGAAATAGAAAAGGCAATCCTAAAATTTGTATAGAACCATAAAATACCCTGAATAGCCAGAGTAATCCCAAGAAAAAAGGATCAAAGTTGGAGGGATCACACTTCTTGATGTTAAACTATATGTATAAGGTACAGTAATTAATATGATACTGATATAAAAACAGACACATAGACTAATAGATCAGAATTGAGAACTCAGAAATAAACCCATGCATCTATGGTTAACTAACATTTGACAGGGGAACCACAAATACCTAATAGAGATAAGATAATCTCTTAAGGAAAGGAAGCTGGGAAAACTGGATATTCATATGCAAACGAGTGAAATTGGATTCCTATCTTACATCACTCACAAAAATGGTAAAGACAAATATAAGACCTAAAACCATAAAACTCCTAGAAGAAAACAGAATCAAAGCTGCTTGACATTGGTCTTGGCAATTGTTTTATGGATAAGACAACCAAAGCACAAACAAAGGAAAAAATAAGTAGTACTGCATCAAACTCAAAAGCTTCTTCACAGCAAAAGAAATGAAATGAGGAAGCAACCTATGGAACAGGAGAAAATATTTGCAAACTACGTATCTGATAAAGGGTTAATATTCAAAATATGTAAGGGACTCATACAACTCAATCGCAGAAAACCTCAAATAATCCACTTAAAAGTGGGAAGAGGAACTGAAGAGATATTTTTTCAAAGACAACATAAAAACCACCAACAGATACATGAAAAGGTGTTCAACATCACTAATCATCAATAAATGCAAATCAAAACCACCATGAGGTATCATCTCACACTTGTTAACATGGTTATTATCAAAAAGACAAGTGATGGGTGTTGGTGAGGATGTGGAGGAAAGGAAACCCTTGTGCACTGTTGGTGAGAATGTAAATTGGTGCAGCCACTGTGGAAAACAGTATGGAGGTTTCTCAAAAAGTTAAACGTGGAGGTACCATATGATCCAACAATTTCACTTCTGGGCTTATATATAAAGGAAATGAAATTATTGTCTTAAAAAGATATCTACACTTCCATGTTTACTGCAACGTTCTCATAATAAACAAGATATGGAAGCCATCTAAGTGTCAGTACTGACAGTACAGTATCGTACTGACATGTAAAATAGGCTACATTGGCCAAATGGTGCCTAGATTAATACTGGGTTTCTGCTCTCTTGATATGTACTGTGCTTAGAAAGATGGAAACCAACTGGGAAACCAAAAGGTACAGACAAAATGGGGACATGCAGTTGCTGTACCTGTTTAGTTTTACTATAGCATTCAACCCTCATCCTTCCTAGAGCTGTAGCAAAGGCCAGTCCCCAATCCTACCCACATTAGAGCTATCTACATGCCATACAGCAGATTTCTCAGAGGCTGGGGGGAGATCAAGCTCGGTACAATTTGAAGGTACTCTACAGAACACTTGGCTTGACCAAGATTTATTATCGATTCACTCCTGTATATGAATAGCAATGATTGTCATTTCTCAGATATGCCTGCTCCATTAGGTATTAGAAGCATATTTAAAATTGAATTGATGATGATTTTTATTTGCTTCATCTATAAAATTTAACATCACACTGATAAATAAAACAAGATTTTTAACCAGTGTAGTTAGATATTTCCTTGTCACTGACTTGTTTCCTTCAATATAGATATTTGGGTATATTCTTTACCATGGTTAAATATGCTATTTTTCTAATCTGCTTTTCCCAGAGACCTAAAGAATAGTCATTTAGAAGTGAACTCCACAGAAATTTGAGGTTATTAAATCTCCTGTGTTCTCCTATGCTTGAGGATAATATGAAGTGCAAGGCACCTGCCCTATTTCAGTATCAGTTTACAGTTACCAGGTGTCCTGAATAAGAATGTAATTGCAAACAAAAGACAGATTGGATTATACCACTCCTCCTGATTTGAAATAAAATACCCAAGAGAGTTATTTGTTGTTCAAGTATGTTTAGTACATGAGAAGTATAAAGGATATAGATAAATAAAATATTTAATTTCTCAGAATCTAGGATTTCTGAAACTATTATCCTGTGAAAACAAGAAGTCAAGAACATTGTGTTTTACAAAGGCTTTTCCATGCATTATATAACTTGTTATGGTTCCCTTTGAAAAGGGAGATTTAGTATATTCCAGAGGCCATTTATTCTTCATATATACATACACACACACACACACACACACACACACTACTCTACAAGCACAAAGCCCCATGGTAGTATAATTAGGGTTTTGTCATTGCAGAGTTCTTGTGCAGTTTGCTATAAACAATATTTAACATAAGTATAATTCTTTATAATTGACATAGCATATCCATATATATGGTGTCTAATGGTCATCCTAAAGAGTACAGTGAAATAATTACCCTCTTTTAAAGAGGCGGAAATGTTGTGACTCAGAGTTTAAGTCATTTGCCTGAAGTTACATAGCAAATGGAACTTGAACTCAGAGCCTCATGACTTTCCAGGAACCATCACCATGTTACTTTTTGTAATCCCCTTTTTTAAGGAATATAGACTGCTATCTCACCAATACCTGCAATAGTTGGTATGTGATACATATATGGGCAGAGGGGTAATTATTATAGAACACGTTTTTTTTAATTAATTAATTAATTAATTAATTTATTTATTTATTTTTTTATATATATGAAATTTATTGACAAATTGGTTTCCATACAACACCCAGTGCTCATCCCAAAAGGTGCCCTCCTCAATACCCATCACTCAGGTATCACCTCACGCCAGAGTGGCCAAAATAGAACACGTTTAAAGTGTCTTGGGAAATAATCATATGAATAACATCTAAATTTAAATCAAAATATGTCTTTGAGGCATAAGAAATTTGGAATCCAGGAAAAGGCAAATATAATTAGGTGACATTATAATGAATATAAGAACACAACATTTTACTTTCAAAATTCTAATTACTGTATGTATCTTCAAAAGTCTATGCAAATCTAATTATCTTGCATATGTTTTATTTATATGTGTGATGTGTTTGATATTTTCTCTCTAGACCAATTCTATGAAGCAATTTAAAAGTTTAAGTGATGGAAAATTGGATGAAGAATATTCCAACATCCAATAAAGAAAAAATATATACAAAATCGGTTTGTGAAAGGTAAGATTAAGGTCAAGTTACAGTATGGATATTCCTGGTTCTATGACTTACCACAGATCTTTCCATCTACTTGTTCTTATCGATGTCTAAAATACTTTTCCTCAGGGGTACATGGGTGGCTCAGTGGGTTAAGCGCCTGACTCTTGATCTTGGCTCAGGTCATGCTTTCATGGTTCCTGAGTTCAGGCCCCATATAGGTATCTGTGCTGACAGCATGGAGCCTGCTTGTGATTCTGTCTCTTTCTCTCTGCCAGCCCCCACCCCCTACTCTCTCTCTCTCTCTCTCTCTGTCTTTCTCTCTGTCTCTCCCCCACTGGCACACATGCTCTCTTTCTCAAAATAAATAAATAAACTTAAAAAAACTAAAAAACAATTTTAATAAAATGCTTTTCCCCCAGGGATCCCAATGGCTCTCACCCTCACTGCCCTCAAGTCTTCATTCAAATGTCACCTTTTGAGACCTTCCCTGACCACTGTATTTAAAAGTGTAACCCTCCTCCCAGAACTATTTATTCTTATTTTACTATACAGCATATATCACAGTCTAACATCTTATATTGTATTCATTTATTGTCTGTATCTTCTTACTGGGATGTAAGCTCCATGGGGGTAAAGATTTTGATCTGTTTTGCCAACTGTACCTAGAAAAGTGGCAGGTACTGGGTTGGTGTTCAAGAAATGCTGTTTTTTACACAATGAAAGCATGATAGAAGGAAGGAAGGAGGGGAGGGAGGGAAAGAAGAGAGAAAGGAGAAAGAAAGGAAAATAAAGAGTGAGAGAGAGGGAGCCTGAAAGGTATGTAAAAGGACAATATTTTGCATATTATCTTCGTGAAAAAGTAGCATTGATATCATCAACAGTTAGTTTCTGCTGTTAATTAGTACTCCTGGTGCTACTGATAAATCTAGAGAAAAAAAACATTCAGGAGAGAAGAAAATAGAAAAATGAAGGAGGGTTCATAAGGATCAGAAAGAGATCAGAAATATAAACAACCAACCAGAGCTGGCCTTGTTTACATTATTTTATTCGATCCTCCTAAGGGATCTGTGAGGCCATGAAACTTGAGGATTGCCAAAAGATACAGGGAAATTAAGTTGGAGCCATGCTAGTCTAAGCACCCAAAGGAGCCTAAGGATGGAGAGATAGAGAAGGGCAGGGTATAAAGTCAGGTTTCCAATCCCCAATGCTAGGCCTTTTATCAGGGTTGAACCTTTTTTTTTTAATGTTTATTTATTATTTTTGACAGACAGACAGAGTGTGACCCAGGTAGAGGCAGAGAAAGAGGGAGGCACAGAATCCGAACCAGGCTCCAGGCTCCGAGCTGTCAACACAGAGCCTGATGCGGGGTTCGAACTCATGAACCATGAGATCATGACCTGAGATGAAGTTGGATGCTCAACTGACTGAGACACCCAGGTGCCCCCCAATCCTAGGCCTTTTAAAGTTTTCTGCAGACCTACAAAAGAATGAGCAGTGAAGAAGAGAAAGTAAATCATGTATACTTCAAAATATTGGGCAGGTATTTTTTTAGCGGGGTTGCAGTTCATCCTAGTAAAGACACTTTCATTTATATAGGAAGATTGATTTACTCACTGGAAAGCCACTACCTAAATAGGCACGAGATTATTTGCGTTGAAACACTACATACATATTAATAACACCATTACATTTTTTACAAACTTATCCAAAAATAATGATCTTGTAGAGAGAATTATATTTATAATAACTATCTGTACTTCAGCCTGGCATGTGCAGTGGAATAGAAACCTTTTCTGTATTACTGTCAAGATAAATAAGGTATCTGGAGTCATTAATAAGACAATATTTTAGAGACTTACCTAGAACTTTGCTGTAGTATGAATTCCATTCTCCCCAATAGGATTCAAATATGTAGTCTTGCAGAAGATAGGATATAGTATTTTTTACCCTCTCACCAAAGGTCATGTGGTCAGTGAGCTCTGACAAAGCTGCAGGAACATAGGAGGCAGGTGCGGGGATTTTCCCACAGTGTCTCTCCACTGTTGAGGCTGGAGAGAACCTCAGTGTGTACACAAATGGAATTCCTAATTTCAGAGCAACCAGGTCCCCACAGACAGTTACTGGGTCTGCTAACAACACATCAAAACCACCTTCCTGAAGTCTTGCCAGTAACTTGGTGTTGTTTAATACTCCATCACAGATTTGTATATTCATTCGAAAAACAGCATCTAGAAATTTTCCTAGTTCTTTGTAGAAAGTCCAGAGAGTGAGAGGAGTTGGTCTGTGGTCTATCCACAGCATTATCATGTGTTCAATTAAGGAGTCTATATTGCTGCTCTTATAGGAGATAGGTATCACTTCAAAATTCACAGGAGAATCAGGATTGGAGTTGATGAATAGAGTTGCTGATGAAGCCAGTACAGTCACATTGTGATTTCTTTGGATCAGCTCTTCTAGAATGAGCTCAATATTTAACCAATGGCTACCATCCGTTGGCCAAATTAGCACATTTCCATTAAGAACAATTTTAGTCAAAGTCAAAATAAAAACCAGCAGCTGGACAAACTTCTTAGACATGGTGATATCCATTACAAAAACCATCCTACTGTAGATCTTTTAATATAAAAAGAAATTTTCAAAGTATATTTAGGCATACTTTTCAAATAAAATAATATTTAATGTGATGGCTACACTCATTCATAGGTCAATTGATCTATAGATTAAAAGGAAAAAGATATAATTCAAACCTTTATATGCATTAATATGATTATTCTGACAACAGAAATGATATTTTAAATGATATTTCAAATCCTATTTTAAAGGAAAAGAAGTCAAGTTATAAGCCTGGTATCTGTGTACTCTGTGATAATACCTATAAAATGTGTCTTCAATTTAATAAACCTTTTCCCAAATTAGGTTAACAAAAAATATTAGTTCTTATTGCTAAAGCCATTTACTCAGAACTTATGGTATCTTCAAATTAGATGTCCTTTATTACAAGGCATATTTTCAGTCTTTACTTTTTACTTATTTATTTTTGAGAAAGAGCAAGATAGCAAGTAGGGGGAGGGGGAGAGACAGAGGGAGAGAGAGAATCCCAAGCAGGCTCCACACCATCAATTCAGAGCTTGATTTGGGGCTTGAACTTATAAACCGTGAGATTATAAACTGCGCCAAAATCAAGAGCCAGACCCTTTACTGACTGAGCCACTCAGGAGCAGCTAATATTTATTTATTTATTTATTTATTTATTTATTTATTTATTTATTTATTTATTCTTTAGAGAGAGAAAAAGCATGAGTAGGGGAGGGGCAGAAAGAGAGGGAGAAAGGATCCGAAGCAGACCCCATGCTAACAGCAGAGAGCCTGATGTGAGGCTTAAATTCATGAACCAAACCCTGAGATCATGACCTGAGCCGAAGTCCAATGCTTCACTGACTGAGCCACCCAGGCAACCCATATCACAAGGCATTTTTACATACATTGTCTAATTCAGTCCTTCATGGAATCCTGCGAGGCACAAATGATTTGCTCCATTTCATACATAGTGAAATTAATACTGAGTTGCATACCCAAAAGCATATGACAAAATAGGGCAATTTGGGCTATTATCATACCATCATTTGAGAAATTGCTGGAGATCTACAGTATTATGCCTCATCTTTGAAAGTGTTAGAAGCTTTGGGAATGCACAATGACCAGCCTTATGATCACTTCCCCATGGCTCATATTTAGGAAAACAATTAAAAACAACCTTCATTTAGAAGAGGTTTCTTGGACATTTCAAGATGTTTTAGATTAATTGGGTTATAGAGTAGATTACTACACATTTGATAGAGGAGAGTTTTCTTCTCTGATAAATCATATTTACAATCATCTCCTTGGTGCAGGGAATTTTTCACTTTCTTCCATATGACATCTTCACACACAAATCAGGAGGATAGGGCCTGGCACCAGAAGGAACAACATGCTTTTTCACTTGGAGCTGTGTAGTAGCTTAAAATAGGTGGACACTAGCATTCAATAGCCCCAGATTTAAAAACTTCTTTTACAAGCACTGTGACCCTGGAAAACTACCTAGACCCTTTCAGCCTTGGTTTTCTCATGCATAAATGAGAGATAATGATATTCATTTGTTATATTACTTTGTGGGTTAGCAATAATACCTGCAAAGTTGTCTTGTAAACTGCTTGGTTCAAAGCAGTATTTGGTAATATTCGTAGTTTAATAAATTTGCCTAACGATTGATCAGGAAACCAATGGGTTAGCTACAGAATGACCAGCTAGACATAGATATAATGATATCTATCAGTTGAGATTCTTACTAAATGCCAAACTGAAGGAGGGCAGCTGTATCATGGTTCTATTTGAAAAATTAAAATTATTAGAGTTTTCTATTAAAAAGAGAAAATAAGAACACTAAAGTGATTAAAAGGATAGAAAGCAGGAATTGAGAGTGGAAATAAAGTGGTTTGCTTTTTTTTCATGTTCTGTTGCCTCTGAATTGACTAATTACAGGCCTTTGAGTAACAAAAAGACCAGAAAGACAGAGAAAGGGAAAGAGAGGAGAGGGAAGTGATGCTTCTAGAATTATTGTGCTTGTATCCTTTTAAGAGTCAGCCTCAATTTCAATATAATGTCCTTAAATTTTTTTTGACATTTATTTATTTATTTATTATGAGAGAGAGAGAGAGAGAGAGAGAGTGAGTATGAGCAGGGGAGGGGCAGAGAGAGTGGGAGAGAGAGAATCCCAAGAAGGTTTCTCCCTGCGAGTGCAAAGCCTGACTTGGGGCTTGAACCTATGAACCATGAGATCATGACCTGAGCCTAAATCAGTTGGACGTTTAACCGACTGAGCCACCCTGACACCCCTGTACTTTTAAAATTTATTAGATTTTGAAACACAACAGCAAAGGAGAGTATGAGTAATCCTGGAGACCATTAAAATTGACCTAGTAGAAAGAATTTGAAGTGTCCTCATAAATCTGTGCTATCACAACCTTCCAATAAATAGGACACAAAACACAGCAATGTACAAGGCATAATCAAAAGTTTATCTATAAAATACCTAGATTTGTCTAATTATGGACGTCCGGATAAATAGAATATAATAAGTAATTAAGGATTATTCATTAACAATAGTTATATTAGCACTTAAAGCTTGTCAAAATATATGCCTGAATCAAATACATGTAGGCAGCCCTAAATCACCCTGAATAAAAAACAAGCAGAGGGGCGCCTGGGTGGCGCAGTCGGTTAAGCGTCCGACTTCAGCCAGGTCACGATCTCGCGGTCCGTGAGTTCGAGCCCCGCGTCGGGCTCTGGGCTGATGGCTCAGAGCCTGGAGCCTGTTTCCGATTCTGTGTCTCCCTCTCTCTCTGCCCCTCCCCCGTTCATGCTCTGTCTCTCCCTGTCCCAAAAATAAATAAACGTTGAAAAAAAAAAATTAAAACAAAAAACAAAAAACAAGGAGAGTCCAAGGAGTCAATTTGTCAGTGTTAAACAGTGGCCTTTTCAGGACAATAACATAATTATCTAATTATTGAAGAACAATAGCATATAATAGAATTTATTAATAGCTAATATATATGCTTTTTGATATAAAATTATACTTTGATGTTACAGTGTTTAATTTCACAGGTGTTGATAGAGATGTCTGTTATACTTATCCTCTGGTTTCCTGTATGCCTGAAATATATCATAGTTGCAAATTCAAAAATTTAAAAAGATAAAAAATAAATTATGTTTGGGGACAGATGTAGGTATAACCTTAGATTTAAATTTCCATCAATGGGAAAAATAACTCTTGCCAAATATGCCTGGTTTCATGACAAAAATGAAGTTCAGTGATTTAAAATTATCACGTTTGTTTGCTAATAGGTAATCTGAATAAAGTTTGGGTAAGAGCATAGTGGATTGTCATTCTGCAGAGAGCATGGGTCCAGTTTGTCCAACTCCAACATTTTATATGTAAGAAAACAGATCAAGAAAGGCTTAAGTAATCTCAAAGTCACATTGCTAGTAAGTGGCAGAATAGATGAACACATGAGTATTCCACTTCCCAGCCCAGTATTCTTTCTTTTTTTATTCTACTTTTAATTAATTAATTAATTAATTAATTAATTAATTAATTTGATGTTTATTTATGTTTTAAAGAGATACAGAGCCCGAGTGGGGGGTCCAGAAAGAGAGGGAGACCCAGAATCAAAAGCAGGCCCAGGATCTGAGCTGTCAGCACAGAGACCAATGCAGGGCTCGAACTCATGAACCGTGAGATCATGACCTAAGCCGAAGTCAGATGCTTAACAGACTGAGTCACCCAGGAGACCCTTTATTCTACTTTTTAAAATGTGAGATATATTTTATAACAGCAAAAATTAGAAAAAACATATTTTGTAGTGGTGAATATTTGATAATATGACATCTTAAACATAATTAAAGAGTCCAGAAAATGATATTTTTAAATATGTTTCTGAAACATGAACATACGAGTAGGTATGAGTGAAAACTAAGTCAGCCAGAGAAAGTTTGCACCAATTAGCATATAATCCTTGTGCTTTGAATCAAGTTCTCATTTTCATTCTGCTTCTTTTGGAAGGAAGTATTCCAAATGGTGATAAAATAAACAGAAATTTCTCTCAATCTTATTTGATAAAATTTGTGTTTTTAAAGAGAGAAGTGCAGGCCCAAAATGAAGCCATGTTAAGGTTCCACATCAGTAAACAAAGATTTAATATCTAATCTAATTGCAGTTTC
Organism: Lynx rufus; assembly: GCF_022079265.1. Taxonomy (NCBI): domain Eukaryota; kingdom Metazoa; phylum Chordata; class Mammalia; order Carnivora; family Felidae; genus Lynx; species Lynx rufus. The sequence continues at coordinate 53,203,582 of NW_025814845.1, forward strand.
AATCCCCAGTTTGAAACCTTTAACCAGCCAAGCTGGAATATTCGGGTAAACCTCAGGAAGTAATCTGCTGAACTTTCTGTTCCCCTTAGGAAGGCAACTTTGCCTAAAACACTGCATTCTTTGGTAATAATTCTCCCCAACCAGTCCTGTTTCAACCTTTCCTTTTCTATAGCTCTACAGAGCTCCCCTCTACTTACTAGATGGGATGCTGTCCAATCCCTGAACCATTTAATAAATCCAATTAGATATTCAAATTTACTCAGTTGAATTTGTGTTGTTTAACAGTGTATATAACACTTGTTGGAGAATATCATCCGTATAAAATCAAATTAAGATTCAAATTCTTTAAAATATGTATAATACTATCAGTTTGAATTGAGAATCCTTAAAATAACATTTTTGTATTCAAGTTCTTTCTTACAATTTTTCCCCCCCCAATTACATGCCCTGGCTTGAAGGTTTCCTCTTCCTGTGTGTGCTCATTGAGTATTATAATGAATGGGTAGAATTTAATTGTACTAATTCATTTCTCATGGATTTGGAGATGGTCCCAAAGGCCATAAAAGCCTGGAGACCACCCTCCATACTGATATGGAGAACAAAGGCAGAAGAAATTTAGAACAAATTAAATTTCCTTACAACTTACAGCTGAAGTACTTAGGACTAACAGAGTGACCTTCCTCCAGAAACTCAACTGCCTTGATGTTAATACTTTGCTAAAAGCAAAAGGCAAACAACTTAACATTATCCTGACCTCCAGGACCCTGTAAGTCTCCTTTTACATATAAAAATTACTTTGGAAGATTCCTTTATCTTGAGGCCCTCAAGATATATGTTAGTAATCAACTTCCAAGCATATGGTCCCCTGAAATACATCTAAAGGGTCTCATGACTAAGGTTTTACTAGATGGTAATAAATGACCTTTGCCTAACAACAGCTAGCCCCATCAAGGTCCTGGAAACCTTGCTTCTTAAATTCCTTAGAGACTTTTGCTGTCCCTAACCTCCTCCCAGCTTGAAAGTATATAATCAGCCACTCCTCACAACCCCAGTGCAGCTCTTTCTGCCCACGGGTCCTGTCCCTGTGCCTTAATAAAACCACCAAAGATGCTCCAAAAATTCATTTCTGAGCATTTGCTCTTAACCCCAACATTTTCCCATCAATACTATTTTAAAAAACTGAGTAATCAACTCCTTAGTGATGTTAGAGTTTTAGCTTCACATTAGAGTTTCCTTTTCTTTTTTTTGAGTACCTTGTTTGGTATTTAGTTAAACCTTTTGAAAGTGTTCAATTAGATTACTTTTTTTCCCCCCCTTTGTTTTGTTGTATATAAACTGAGTATCTTTCTAGAACTTTCATTTTAGCTCAGTGTCTTGCATCAAATGCTTCATGACTTTCTTGATTGTAACCTCAGGCAAGTTATTCAGCCTCCTCATTACAAAGTGGTGGAGAATGATGGTGCCTATTTCCTATCGTTATGAGGACTAAATGAAAAAAAATGCATGTAAATTATTCAGAATGGCATCCATGCTCAATAAGTGTTAGCTATTTATGATAATGTAAGGAGAAAATCTTACTTTAAGAATTACCAATTCAGTGGCGCCTGGGTGGCTCAGTCAGCTAAGCAACCGACTTTAGCTTAGGTCATGATCTCACCGTCCCTGGGTTTGAGCCCCGTGTGGGGCTCTGTGCTGACAGCTCAGAGCCTGGAGCCTGCTTCAGATTCAGTGTCTCCCTCTCTCTCTGCCCCTCCCCCGCTTGTGCTCTGTCTTTCAAATAAATAAACATTAAAAAATATTTACATAAAAAAATAAAAAAGAATCACCAATTTAACTAGATCTCATCACCTAGACCCACCTCCTCTCTTCCACTTCTCAGGTAATGCTCCCCTGGGGCACCTGAGCTTTGGTGCAGGTTTTCCCGTGTCAGTCATGCTCAGTCTGAGGCCCATCACAAATGATATGGTTAACAATGTATTCAGTACCAAAGTTCACAAAGGGTTTACTTTAAGAAGTCCACACATATAGAATTCAAGATTATACCCATAAAAATGATCATCTTCATTCCCTTTCATTGAGTGGGGGTAAAAGAGTGACCATACTCTTGAAACTGCTCATGTCCCATACCAAATTCTATCTTGGATGTCATCTCATGGCTGTCAGCCCACTCAGGGGTCATTATGGAAAAGGGGATACTACCAGAGGTCATTTGATTGGTTCTAACCAATCAAAATTAATTTACATAAAAAAACTGAAGGAGAAAGGAAGGAAGAGAGAAGAGAAGGAAGCAAGAAAAGGGTTGGGAAGAGAGAGATAAAGAAAAAAAAATGTTCTGAACCAACATGTATTACTCTTTAGGGAAAAAACTCCAATACATTTTTTTTTTCTCCTTTAAAATATCTACTGGAAATCAAGCATTTTGGAGATATACACATTCACATTTGTTTCATTTCTAGCACTTTATTTTACATTAATTACCTGTGCTTAGTGTTTAGTTCATGCAAAGATCTGAATATTACAATCATAAATTTTTTTGAAGATTTGTTTTTCCTATTTAATATATTTACAGGAAAGTCTATTGTTATTATAGATGGCATTAGTTCTCAGAGGTTATTCACCAAATATTAATGGATAATAAAACATATGTATTCATATAAATCTAATATATAAAGATTATTCACATAAAAAAAGCTATTTGTTTCTATACTGGCTAAAGGATAAAACTGTTGATAGCAATAGGTAATGTTTATGGATTATAAATATTTTTTACTGGCATTAAAATGCCATATTATTATTTTCTTAATTGTTCCCCCAATTTTGGTGGAGTTTTATTGTTATTAATATGTACACAAAAATAAAATTTTCTTGGTTCAGTTTTATACAAATACATTTGAAATCTGCAGAAGCCTTTTCATACTTTCAGTTAAAGGTTGCTTTTAAAGTTCTTTTAGGACCAGAAACCTATCCTCAGACAATTCGCTCCAGGCAACAGTCACATGGAGACATATGCCTAAAGAAACAACAAGTTTCCTAGTGATAACATGAGTCAATTAAACTCCATTTAACAAATTTAATTAAGTAAAATCTGGGATAGCAGATTTCAAAAGCCAAGTCCACCTAAAGGAAGAGGAAAAGTACCCAAGAAAGTTTAACCTAAAAAATATTCTGAATAATTGATGGATTTGCAACTGAAACTTTGAAAGGAAAGAAAAATTGTTCTAGAAGTTTTGGTGTCAGACTTTCATATGAAAACTGTTTTCTCCTACCAGTCACTATATAATTTTATGTTGACTATCGATATTTCCAAGCCTCAATATTCTCACCTGTGATAGTAGTTTTTTCTTCATAAATTCATTGCAAAGATAAAGAGATATAACATGTGAAGGACTTATCACAGTGTCTAGTGCACAGGAAGAAATCAACAAATGTTAACTGCTATTGCTATTAAGATTTTGAACCATGAGTTTGAACCAAATACCCACAACCTGGGATAAAAGAAGTAATTTAGACATTATAATATCTGATTCCTAATAATTAGCAGAGATTAAGAACTCACTCTGAGCTTATTATTGCATTCCACTACAGAAAAGTAATCTTAGAGAAAGTTGTCCTAATTTTTGCTCAGGTGTGCCAGTTTGAGACTTGAGAGTTCATTGCAATGACTTTGATCAGAGCATTCAAACTAAAGTAGAAGAAATTACACATTGGAAGGAAGTGATTTTTATGTCAGCACTATTTATCATTCTCCCTGTACAAAGGCTTGCACAAAAATAAACTACTCTGTCATGTCAGTACTTTTATTTTCTTACCTGTCTTTTCAATATGAGTGTTCATGTCCCTCAGCATCAATAAGAAGAATATTGCTTGTAAAGACAAACTTAAATAGTCATTTTAAGTCAAAAGAGTGTAATTTGATTGGAAACATGATATTATCAAAATCGAAGGATAAGAACATTTTTAGAAATCTTTATCACACTTCCATGAACACATTGTTAAGAAAGATTAGTCTCATGTCTTATGACTGGGAAAATTGTGTGGTCTTATTACCAGTATTAATTTACAAGCAAAATACAAAGGAACATGTGATTCTATGACCCCCAGTATGAGGAAGGTTTATCTGGGGAATAATCTCACCAATATGAATAAGAAGCATTATGATCGTGATACTTATTATTTCAAGACTGAGAACAAATAGTTGAAAAAAATAAGTAATAAGATAAAAATGTAAACATATATCATGACCAAGGAGCTCTCTACGTACATTCCTCTATTTCATTAACTGAGATACTGCGCATGTTCAGATGTCCCTGTTTACTATATGCATGAGAAGATTAAAGAGTTTTTGCAGATCTTGACAACTTGATTGCCTCATAAAATTGCCATTTCTTTACCCTCTTTCGTCATTTTTAAGATCCTGTTTTACCCTACAATATTGATCATTCACTTCTATCTTCATAGGATAGTTTATAATCAACATAGTAGCTATGCTTATTCTCTCTGAATAACAGTACAACTCAAGTCTTCATTCACATCCCCGGAGATAAAACACCTACTTTTGAATTTGGGGACAACTATTTAACATACTCAGAGGACATGATGAGCCAATTAACAATCCTCTTAACAATCCTCATCAATGAACCCACACATTTATGGTCAATTAATTTATGACAAAGAAGCCAAGAAAATATAATGGGGGAAAAGACAGCCTCTTCAATAAGTGGTGTTGGGAAAACTGGACCGGCAGAAGAATGAAACTGGATCATTTTCTTACACCATACACAAAAACTAACTGAAAATTGTTGAAGACTTGATGATAAGACCTGAAACCATAAAACTCCTAGAATAAAACTTAAGTGGTAAGCAGATTGACCTCAGTCTTGGTGATGATTTGACTCCAAAAGCAAAAGTAACAAAAGAAAACAAAAACAAAAACAAATGTAACTACATCAAACTAAAAAGTTTCTACACAACAAAGGAAACCACCAGAAAATGAAGAAACAACTTACCTAATGGGAAAAATATTTGCAAATCATACATCTGATAAGAGGTCACTATCTGAAATATATAAAAACTCATCTAACTCAAGAGGAAACAAAACAAAACCACCTGATTAAAAAAAAAACAGCCAGAGGATATGAATAGATATTTTTCCAAAGAAAATATACTAATGGCCAACAGGTACAAAAAAAGTGGTCAACATCACCAATCATGAAGGAAATGGAAATCAAAACTACAATGAGATATTACCTGACACCTATCAGAATGGTAATTATCAAAAAGATAAGGCATAACAACTGTTGGCAAGGATATGGGGAAAAAGGGAACCCTTGGGTACTGTTGATGGGAATGTAAATTGGTACAGTCACTATGGAAAACAGTATAGATATTCCTCAAAAAATTAAAATAGAACTACTATGTCATCCAACAATTCTACTTCTGGGTTATACCTAAAGGAAACAAAATCACTCTTTCGAAGAGATATCTGCACCCCCCATGTTCATTTCGGCATTATTTACACTAGCCAAGACATGGAAACCACCTAGGTGTCCATCAATGGGTGAATGAATAAAAAAGCTGTGGCATATGTATCTATAATTGAATATTATTCAGCCATAAAAAGAAGGGAATCCTGTTATTTATGACAATGTGAATGGACTTTGAGGGCATATGCTAAGTGAAATAAGTCAGAGAAAGACAAATATCGTATGATTTCATTTATACATGGCATATGAAAAAAAAAACCACCACATCTCATTGTTACAGAGGACAAATTGGTGGTTGCCAGAGGTGGAGAGTTGGAGGGTGGTGAAATGGGTGAAGAGGGTCAAAAGGAACAAACTTCCAGTTACAAAGTAAATTAAGTCCTAGAGATGTAATAATATACAGCATGGTAACTATAGTTAATACTGTATTGTATATTTGAAAGTTGCTAGAAGAGTAGATCTTAAAATTTCTTACCACAGGAAAAATTACTTATGTATGGTGACAAGTGTTAACTAGACTTAATGTGCTGATCATTTTGTGTATATATATATATATATATATATATACACACAATATATATCTCTCTCTAAATATATATAATATACAATATATATAATATATAATAATATAATATTAAGATAATATATAATATAATATAATGTTTTATATTAATATAAATTAATATAATATAATATAATATAATATAATATAATATAATATAATTTATTATTATATAATATATTATCTATATAGTATATAATATATATTATCTCTCTATATAATATCTCTATATATAATATCTCTCTCTAAATAAATATAAATATAAATATAAATATAAATATAAATATAAATATAAATATAAATATAAATATAAATATAAATATAAATATAAATATAAATATAAATATAAATATATATATATATATATTTAGAGAGAGAGAATCATTAGATTGTACACCTGAAACCAATATGTTATATGTCAATTAAACCTCCATTAAAAAAAGAAACCATCTTAATCTCTTCCTCACGCCTCTTAACATGCCTTACCAATTAGCCATTAGCTTTTACTAATTTCACAGTTAACACAGCTAACACAAATTGAATGGTTCTAGCTCATAGACACTTTTGTAAAATCCTTGTATTGTTGACTAATTTAGTCCTTGCAGTAGCCCTGTTAGAGATGGGATAAATAAATGCAGGTGTAAAGAGAATTAATTACTTCTCCATGGTTGCACACTTGTAACCAGAAATTGTTTATCAAGAGCCTTCTTTCCTAATTGCCTTACTACACAGTTTCATCTGCATTATTCTTCTCCACATGTAAGCTACTTCATTCATACATGCTCTTACCACATCTTTCCTGGAGTCACGCAGAAGCTTGTAGCCTAAGACCATCTCACTCTGGGTCCACATCTATCTAGATATTTTATATAAGATGCAATCTATACATCCCTTTAAACAGTTCCCAGTTGTTCAATAGATAAAAAACCAAATGATTAGCATAACATACAAGAGGCTCTGAAAATATTTATTGGATGAATTCATTTTTGCAATCCTGATATCTCCATGGTTCTTTCACATGCATCTTACACTTTGACCTTCATAAATAATGAATCATCAGTAATACCCAGCACACATGTGCTATTTTAAGACTCCGCAACATTGGGCACAGTTTCCTTCCCCAGACTTATTTTGCAGGGAAATTCATATTCACTGTTTAAATTTTTCTTTGTATATCACCTCAACTCTAGTTTCTCAGAATGTCACTCTCTTCTGTCACATACTGTTCATCTCCTTTATGTCCTCTCTGTTCTTTATACATATTTCCATTACCTAATCGTTCATATTATAAACATTCTCTTTCTTGTATGACGTCTCTGCTTGACTTAAATTCTTGAAGCCAGGAACTCCATCTTAATCTATGTTGTAACCTCCCTACCTAAGGGCGTACCTAGTAAACAGTGAGAGATATATGAACAATGATCAGAGATTGTATGCATGTATGTTTTTAAACACACACACACACACACACACACACACATTCTATGTTAATAATGGACTTGTAGGAAACAATCTCTTCCAGTTTTCCCTACACACCACTGAAGTTTCTAGGCAATATGTGTTTTCAGTGCAATATCTAAATGAGAATTCAGTCCTATTTTTAAACTAAAATATTTGCTGCTATATGTTACCCATAAAAGAATTTAGTTGGTATCTTTGAGTCCATAAAGTTAGAAAACCCATGATAGTTACAAAGCATATTGTTACTTATCTTCCTTCCTGCTCTCAAGTGATACTAATAGTAATCAATAGGTAGGATTGAAAAATAATAGCCACAGGGAAGTAAAGAGGTGATACAAAGCTCTGTTCTAATTCAGATAATAATAAAAAAATATTACATACCCAAAGCTTTACTATAGTAGGAATCCCATGATTTCCAAAGAGTGTTAAACATGTAGTCCTGTAGACTGTAGGAGATGAAATTTCTTATTCTGTCAGTGAAAGACATCTGGTCCGTGAGTTCTGATAAAGTGGCAGGAACATAGGAAGGAGGGTATGGTACCTTCCCACAATGCTTTTCCACTGTTGAGGCTGGAGAAAACCTGAGGGAGTACATAAATGGAATTCCCAGCTTTAAAGCTACTATATCACCACAAGGAAATACTGGATCTGATATCAGGACCTCAAATTTGCTTTTCTTCAGCTTTTCCATCAGCTTTTGGTTTTTAAGAACACCATCACAGATTTCTCTAGATATCATGTGGAAGTCCTTGATGACTTTGGCTATATCTTGATAGAATCTCCAAATGGTTGAAGGAGATGGCCTCTTTTCCATCCATGTCAAAACAAAGTCCTTGATCAGTCCTTCTATTCTTTCTTTGCCAAAGGCCACCTTATATATTTCAAATGTCAGAGATGGGGTCGAGGTTGGCGTGATGAAAAGTGCACCAGAGGCAACTAAAACAGTCACATTATGCTCTTTTTCAATCAACTCATCTATGATTATCTTAATGTTCAGCCAATGACTACCTTCCATTGGCCAAATCAGAATATTCCCACCAAGAGTGATTCCTAGGAGACTAATCTGGAGACACAACAGCAGAATGTTCTTGTTTAACATGATGTGGCTTGATGTAGAAGATTTGATGAGATATGACAAATGAATTTCTCTGTTTTTCAAGCAAAAAAGAAAGAAAAATTATTTCAGTTTTGATTCAAAATGATACCCTTAAGAGCCTTCTCTCTACCAAATGGTTTTCCTCATGGTAGCACCATATTTTATGATAATTATAGGCTTGGGGTAACATGTGTCTTACCTCTCAACCTGTTGCTTTAGCTTGGGTTATGATTCCTGCTCTCTGATCATTTTCTTAAACTTGATCCTTTAACTTTTTCATTGGATCTCATAATTGTGAAATTCTTACTGTTAAATTGCTTGAAGCTGTTGTGTACATCAACTCTACCCTCACCTGGCTGCTGAAGCCTCAGTTTGGGGCAGAACTTATTCAGAAATGTGGAGAGGCTAAGGCTATCAGTTTTCCAATATTTAACATGTTCAATATAGTGTCAATAGCGACAATGAAACATTATTATGGTAGTTACTGGTTGTTAATAGATAAGATTATTACAAAGGGAATACTTAGAAAAAATGTGAAGTACAAGCAGATAGAGTAATTATAATGTTTATTGCTACTTTAATAATATGTTTAGGAAAATATTTTATGTTAATACTGAGAAAAAATTATAAGTAAATGAATGAACTGTGTACAAGTATACATGCAAGAGATGATGGGTAACATTACTAGTCAATAGGAGTTCTTTGAAGAGGAATGCTAACTCAAGCATGCTTTTATGGAAAGTGCTGCTTGAAAGCTAGTTGGCTGGTCTGAGTAATAAATAATTTACATCAACATTCAACTTTTCATAATTGCTAGCATTAATTAAGCACTCACCGTGTGTCAGACATTGTGTAAAGTGTTTTACATATGTTCATCTCATTTATTTCTCACTAAAAAAAGATTCAATGAAGTCGATCCTATCTTCTCCCATCAGAGAAGGAAGAACCATTGCTCAGAGAAGTTTAGTAATTTGCCAAGTTCACGTACTAGAATAAGAAAAGAACTGGTAGTAGCAGCCTTCAGGCTCTTTGGCTTCCAGAGTCTATTGTATAAACCACTAAGATAGATTGCCCTATCAGCGTGTATCATGTCCCCTTATCAAGTATAAGCAACCTACCCATGTAAACCACAAAGTGCCCAAAACATGCTGACACAACATAAACTTGTGTCACAAATTCACACATTATGAATTTGTGCAGCCCACATTGGATAATGTAGGACAAATCATCTGAAGAAAATCACCTCTATGAAAAGTGTACATGTATGTGTATGCATATATCTGTGAATAAGTAGAAATGACTTATTCTTGTTTTAATAAATCTATTGAAATTAGAAATCCTATGTTTTTTAGTGATGTCTTTGCTGAACTCCCCTATAACCACAGATAATTTATAGTGAGACATTTGCTGCTTCTTTAAAGCAGTTACTAAATTTTCCAAAGTACTACTCAGAGTTTGGCAGACTCATCGTACAGTTCTTGGGAGTAGATTTCAATTCAAGACTCTGTATACTAAGATTTTATGGTATGCACAAAATTTTTGGCTGCTGGTGTCAACCTCATCCATAGTTAATTGCCAAGATACTTTAAAATAGTTGTTGTGATTCACTAGAATGAACAATCGGTCACAATTCACAGATATTTTACTCACGTTATTCACTATCAGGGAATCAGATTCAGTTCTAAACAATTAAACTGTAGCCTTTATTAAGTTTATTTGTGTTTATTGTGTGGCTACTAGACAGAGAACTCCCTGCTAAGTGAAAGGCAGATGAATAAAGGACATAATCTCATATCCATTTTATGCTCTCTGTGAAGGTAACTGCAGACGTAACTATAATAAAAATAGGCATAGTATATTAGAGTCAGCATGATATCATGAGAAGAATTTAGGCTTTAGAATCAGGCCAAAGATTTTGGCCTGTTTAACATTTATGAGACTCAGTTTTCTCCTCTGTAAGGTAGAAATGAAAGGCAATTTAAGAGGCTTTTATATTAAGTAATATAAGATAAATAAAATGTTTATTAATGTATAATAAATGAATAACTATTCAATAAGTACTATAAATTATGTAATGATATGAGCATCATATAAGATAAGGTTATATATTTAAATAAATAAAATAATATCGATTAAGCTACAACTATAGTGCCTGGAATAAAAGACACATTTAAAATCTATTATCTCTCTCATTTAATTCCTTCTCATTCTCCTAACTTTAGAGAAAGCGACAAGTACCTTCAGATGAAATGACACAGGTAAAATGTGTCAGAGCTCTGTACAGATTGCTTTCTGTTTTTTGGGAATTAGAGGTAGGGGTAAAGAGAGGGAAGTTTTTATTAGAAATGTGGTATTTGAGGCTCATCTTGGAGCTTGAAGTGTCTGCACATGAGTGATAGGCAATGACCAGTATTATGTCATAAATTAACTTTTTGATTTTTTAAAAAGTATCTTACTAATGGGACAGTATTAAGAAAACTTCTCAAATTATTGAAGTTAAATTTTAGATTTGTGTTCTTAAATTTAATAGAAAACTAAGTGAAGAAATTATATTAACCATAAAGATTTAAAGAGGTTGTAAAATAAGTTTTTTTCAAAAACTAAAAATGTGATTTTAATTATCCTGACCTTAAGATCCCTGAAAAGCTAGTCTCTTTCCAGAAAAATTATAGGAAACTATAGCTAAACATATGACTAATATATTTATGAAATCAGATGAGTTGAAAGGAAAGCTAAAGTAATTTAAAAGAAGCTACTGTATACAAATAGTTTTATCATAGAGAAGATAATAAAAGATGTGCTTCAATTAATTGCACAAAAAGAGAGCACACGTAGTATTTACATTACCCCAATTGATTATTGCTTTTACAACAGAATTTTCTTTCTTTCTTTTTTAAATTTTTTATTTTTTTTAACGTTTTATTTATTTTTGAGACAGAGAGAGACAGAGCATGAACGGGGGAGGGGCAGAGAGAGAGGGAGACACAGAATTGGAAGCAGGCTCCAGGCTTTGAGCCATCAGCCCAGAGCCCGACGCGCCGCTCGAACTCACGGACCGCGAGGTCGTGACCTGAGCCGAAGTCGGCTGCCCAACCAACTGAGCCACCCAGACGCCCCTTTTCTTTCTTTTTTTAATGCTGATTTGTTTATTTTGAGAGAGAGAGAGGACACGTATGGGGTAGGGGGTGGGAGGGACAGAGAGAGAGGGAGAGAGAGAGAATCCCAAGCAGGCCGCACACTGTCAGGGCAAAGCGGGACACAAGGCAGCTCCCTCTCACGAACCATGAGATAGTGACCTGAGCTGAAATCAAGAGCCAGACACTTAACCGACTGAGACACCCAGGCACCCCTATAACAGAATTTTCTTTAGAGAAACTTTAATATCCTTTTTTTTAATAAATAAATTTGACTTTGCACAAAACTTATTTGATATGTATACGTACATGTAAAATATATAAACATACAAAATCCAGTACACAACATTAAGAAGATAAAATGCCCATCGAAGGATGATATCTTGGCTCATCTACACATGTTATCTTAAAGATGGTAGTGGTCACTTGTGAGAATCATGTTTGCCTTTATGTATTTACTTCATGTGTTACCTATTAAAGGACCAAATTAACTCTTCACTGGTAGAAATTCGAGGTAATAGGCCAGTGAGCTCACAGTTGTATACAACTTTAACTTTACTGCTTTGTCGTACACTTCCCTCAAGATCTATCAAATTATTCTGAAGTATAACACCCGGGGGGAAAACCCTCCAATTATGTAAAAATACAACTGAAAACTTTTATAAAGTGATTAAACAAGCCAAAAGTTAACCCACAAGCATGTAATGATTGACCTTTCTTTTAGAAGAAAACATAAATCCAAATGTACATCATATATTGCTTATATATTATTTGTCATGAGATTTTTAAATTTCTTACCTGAAGTTTCCAGCCAGAACTTTAATAGCACTCATTCGCTGTTTGAAAGTTGAATTTAAAGAAATCCTAGTTGACTAAGCATAACATGATGCGAAATGTGATCTTGAATAGAGGAGAGATTATACAGATTTGTTTACTCCTAAGACATTCCACTTCTCTACATTATTAAGCACCTAATCTTCTGTTAAAGGTGTTTTCTTCTATTGGTTTTCTGGCAACTATTTGCATTAAATATTGCCTTTGTTATTACAGTCTCTGCAACCTTCACCACCACCCCTTCCAACCAAGTATGTCTAGGCATGAGAAGATGGACTGGGGATGAGTATGCCAGATCAGGGCCCCTGTCTTCTCCTCATTTGTGATGGTGCGTGTTCCATTCCAGGCATCAAGCGTTTCAGCTGGTGCAGCTTGCAGCAGGACGATAGGATTCCAGTGGAGATTGAGTAATTCCCCCTCTTGCAGGAGTGGGAAGTAACTCACCCATCTTGGTGGGCAATATTCTATTGCAAATTCCAGTAGACAACACCTTTTCCAACTTGGTGTTCTCAGCAGTGTACCACATTAGTCTATAGTGAGAGTTGGGGCATTGTCAGTTTCTTAGGATTTTCATAACTTTATGGTGTTGGGTGCTTTGGCAGAGGGTCCCCAGTCTGGCATATAGAGCGCAAGCCCTACTGGTTGATCATTCAAATATATTGAAACCTGGAACAGTACTTTAGTTCACTCAGCCAAGGTGGTTTTACCTGTTAACGATTTACTTTGCTGCTTTAATATTCATTTTCTTTTTCTATCAATCCTGCTCAGTGTAGATTATAGGGGTGATGGAACCTCCATTTAATGTCATGTGCTATTGCCCCATCTTGCAAATCATGACCTTTGAAATGTGACCTCCCAATCACTATATATTCCATGAGGGTATCCATACATGGTATTCCGTTTCTCCTATACCTACTGAAATTGGGAAAGAACCGTGAGAAATAGTAGGTGGTGTAGGAATAGTTCATGTTTTCCCAACTAGAGTGGAAAGACCTGCAAGCAGTTTAAGCAGAGTCCTTAGATATGTACTACCTCAGTGGTGGAGTAAAATTCACCCTAAAATAAGTATGTTGTGAATATGATTTAACGAGCTCTATAGCACACTTCTAATGGATCAAATTCCAAATGTCTCTCTACTAGAACAAAGACCCTGTATATCTAAAAGAATACCAAGAAATGGAAATAACAACCCATTACCCAACAAAGTAAATCCATAATAAAAATTTATGAGACATTGAACAAAGTATGAATATATAACTTATAGGGTATAATATACAGTATCCCATTCAATAGATAAAGTCATAGTGATGACAGATGATAGAATTAGTTGACAAGGACTTTAAAACAGCTATTATAACTAGCATGTGGTCAAAAACATAGTGATAAGCATAAGCATGTGAAGAGAGAATAAAAGAGCTCCAGAGACCTACCCATATTAAACTTCTGGAGATGAAAAATCCATCAGATGGGATTAACACAATATAGAAAAGATTAGACACAGTATAGAAGAAAAATTAACATCCAGACATAGTAATAGAAGTTACACAAAATGAAAATCAGAGGAAATGAACCACTCCCCTCCACCACCCTCCCCAAAAGAACAGAGCAGCCTACCATACATGTAATTATGGCCCTGAAAGAGGGAGTGGATATAGAAACAAATATTGAAAGAAATAATAGCCAAACTTTTTCAAATTTGAAAAATCACATATACACATGGATATAAGAAGCTCTAATAATCAATTTTTTTCAAAACAAAAAGAAAGAGAAAACACCTCTAGTGCATCATAATTAAGATGCTGACCATCAATGATTAAACAAAAATCTCAAAAACAGGAAAATTTAGAAAAACACATTACCTAACAAAGGAACAAAGAAATGAATTAAACATTGTAAGCAATGCAAGCTAAAAAACGGTGGAGTGACATCAATAAAGCACTAAAAGAAATTAAAACTCTTCTAATGAATATATATACCCAGAAAATTATATAACTAACAAAATTTTTACAATAAAGACTAATTAGACTTTTCTCATGGCTACAAGAACCAAGAGAATCTTCCACAGACCACAAGTTTAAGAAATGTTAAAGGCAGAGGGAAAATTATCCCCAATGGAAATGTATTTCTAAACAAATGAAAGAAGAATACTGGAAATGGTAAATATGTGGGTGTATATGAAAGACTTTTTTTCTTATTTTATTTAATATCTCTCAATGTCAGATGACTATTTAAAACTAAAATAATAACAAAGTATGGTGAAATTTATAACACATAGAAAAAAAATACATGAAAAATACTGCAAACTCTGAGAAGGAGTACAGGACGTACACTATTTAAAGTAATTACACTAAAAATGATACTTACTCTTTAGAACAGCCACTGGAAAATAAAACCAAGAGAAATATCTACGAAGCCAATAGAAATAGTAATACTCTATTAATCCAAATGAAAGTGGAGAGGAAGAGGGGGGCCTGGGTGGCTCAGTCGGCTAAATTACTTTGGCTTAGGTGATGATCTCATGGTTCATGGGTTCGAGCCCTGCATCAGGCTCTGTGCTAACAGCTCAGAGCCTGGAGTCTGCTTTGGATTCTGTGCCTCCCTGTCTCTCTGCTCTTCCCCTGCTCATGCTCTCTCTCTGTCTCTCTGTCTCTCTCTGTCTCTCTCTCTCTCAAAAATAAATAAACATAAAAAAAAGTAGAGAGGAAGAAAAAAAGAACAAAGAAGAGATAAGATAAACAGAAAACAAATAGCAAGATAAGCAAATTAAATGTGAATGGTTTAATTATCTTAATTAAAAGTTAGATATTGTCATAATGGATTTTTTTAAGAGGGAGATTGAACTGCACGCTGTCTACAGGCATCCACTTTACAAGAAAAAAGAGGTTAAAAGAATACACACACCATGATAATATTAACTTAGTAAAGCTGAAGTGGCTATCTAAATATCAGATAAAGTAGATTTTCAGAGTAAAGAATATTATTGGGATTAAGAAGGTCACTTTATAATTAAAAGTGTCATTTCGTCAAAAAGACGTCACTACCTTGAGTGTGTACGTACCTAACATCAGAGCTTCGAAATACATAAAGCAAATTGATAGAAATAAAAAAGAAATAGATCCACCATTATACTTGGTGATTATGGTAATACTCTCTCAATAATCGATAGAACAAGCTGACAGAAAATGAATGAGTAATAAAGGAGTCTGTATTCATGGCAAAAAAATGTATGAAAATCAGGCAATCTTGTGTAGTTTACAATACACAACATGCCTCTTTAAGGAACTTTATCTGTGCTTTTTTGCCAGCATTAATTTTGTAAAATCTGTTTCTTTTTTATTGCTTTCATTTTTTAACACATTTTTGCCCAGGTCCTTATATTTGTTTAATTTTGTTTTCAGATTAATTTATTGTAAAAAGCATTAAGTTGGATTTTTAACTCTAATTTCAAAGGTTTTATGTAAATGATTCTAGTACTATATTATAAATATTACATATAAAGTGAGATAAGCAAATACTAATCTGTAAGAAGGCCAGCTAAAAAAATTAGAAATTATAAATCAATTCTTTATAGTTTACTTCTCATTTGCCCTTCATAATAATGAATTCTGTTCTTTGCATTCTCTTGAATTTCCTTGTACTGTTATTATTTTTGTTCTTATCATTAAATAGCATGTAGTATTATTTTATATTTTTTAATCTTCATATAAATATTGTTAATTTTCCTATATGTGAACAAAAATGCATACATATATTTTTTGTGTAGAGCAAAGAAAATTGTAAACATATGGTTAAATCTAACCATTCATTGAATAAAACATTAGAAAAACCCTCATGAAATTGAAAGATATAAAAGAGAAAGAAAGAAAATATTTCATTCCAATAGCATGTAAGTCATGAGGGATAAATAGAGCTAAAGAGATGTAGGATAATTTATTAAGAGAAAAATGAAAATACTGATTAATGTTATGAATTAATACATTTAATAAGAAAGTTAAATAAAAAATGAAGAAATAGGGGCGCCTGGGTGGCTTGTTGGTTAAGTGTCCGACTTCGGCTCAGGTCATGATCTCACAGTCTGTGGGTTCGAGCCCCGCATCGGGCTCGGTGCTGACAGCTCAGAGCCTGGAGCCTGCTTCCGATTCTGTGTCTCCCTCTCTCTCTGGCCCTCCCCTGCCCATGTTCTGTCTCTCTCTGTTGCAAAAATAAATAAAAACATTTAAAAAAAAATGAAGAAATAAGTTAACCAAACTGATGCAAGAAGAAGGGGTAAATCTATTTGTCCCAAGAACCATATAAGAAATTCAATCAGTAGTTAAATAAATTCCTACCAAAACACTCCAGGTCCAGACCAGATTTCTGAGCAACTTTTGCGAAGTACTCAAAGAACAGGTAATGTTAAATTTTCCCAACCAAAACTTGATACGTACTGTACAAAAGAGAGAAATTACAGGAAAATCACACTGATAAGTATAGAGGCAAGTAATGACACAAATTTAGCAAACCTTTTCCAATTATGTATAATAAGCTTCAAGTACAAGTCAGGATTATTCCAGGAACTCAAGTTTAACTTTCAAAAATCAATTAACATAATCCACAACATTAAACAGATTAAAGGAAGGGAAATAATATGGTGATTTTTACAGATGTAGAAAAAGCCATCAGTAAAATTCAATATTTATTCATGATTTGAAAAAAAAATAGAATACTAGGATTAAAGGGAACTCTTTAACATGATAAAGGGAATCTACAAAAACAAACTCTTTTGAATAGCTTCTTAAAATGTAAAAACAAGCAACATTAAACTACATTGTTCAGTAATGAATTCCCATCTGAAAAGATAGCAAAAAGATTTATTATCAAAAAGTGAGGATAGGGGCGCCTGGGTGGCGCAGTCGGTTAAGCGTCCGACTTCAGACAGGTCACGATCTCGCGGTCCGTGAGTTCGAGCCCCGCGTCAGGCTCTGGGCTGATGGCTCGGAGCCTGGAGTCTGTTTCCGATTCTGTGTCTCCCTCTCTCTCTGCCCCTCCCCTGTTCATGCTCTGTCTCTCTCTGTCCCAAAAATAAATAAACGTTGAAAAAAAAATTAAAAAAAAAAAGTGAGGATAGGGGTAACCTTTGAAAGAAAAGAAGGAAGAAACAATAGTGATGAAGGGGTCTTCTAAGTCACCAGACACATTCTAATTCTAAAATGGGGGTGGTTACATTGGTGAACACTTTATAATTACTGTTTAAAATGTTGGAGAAAATTTCAATCTTTATTAGTCTCTTCTCTTCCCTTTACAGAGGAAACTTCCACCAGATTCATTAATTTGACTTCCTGAATTTCTGGCTTTCCTGATTTTCCTGCCCCAAAAATATTTTCAAGAGAACTATAACCACTCCAGTCAAATTCAATGCCTATCTCCCATTCCTCCAAACAAACACACAAACACTATGCTGCAGACCCATTTCTCTAGCTGTTCAATATGAAAAGAACCTTGCATTTAATTCTGGCTGTACCACAATGTCATAGAAAGAACAATATATGTAGCCAGTCACTAATTTCAACTTTACTATTACTACTACTACTACACACATACACACACACACACACGCGTGCGTGCACACACACACACACACACACACATTCTTGGACAATTTCTCAACACGAGGGCCTTGGTTTCCTTGCATGTGAAATAATATCTTTCTCATAGAATTGTAGAGAATATATAAGATGTATATGAAATCTATTTATTAAAATATCCAAACCAACTTTTCCACAATTTGAATTTCTTTAGACTCCTAATTGAACAGTTCTGAAATAACTAATTCCTAAGGCCTAGAAAATTTTCTCTTTTATCAAATTGCAAATGTGAATAATTTCCAAAAACTATGTTAAAATAGAATAATAGGATAATGACACTTTGTTTTTCATTGTTTTGCTGTTATTATTGTTACTGTCTTTAGATTTCCCATGGAACTAAGGAGTGAACTTCTATTGATGAAAAAAACTATTCTCCAGCTGTATTTTGAAACCCAGTTATATTTTACTTCAATAGTCTTGAGAATTACATTAGACAATCTTACATATTTCTTAAATTGTAAGGAATATATTTTTAGAAATTTTAACATCTAATAATGAGAAATAATTTATATCATTTTAATAATTTTATGTAACATGCCATTGAGTCCTATATGTTGCTAATGAAATCGGCTTAAACTTTTAATACACTTGTTATTTTATAAATAGCAGTGGCCCTAATGTAAAAAGACTTTCCTGGCTAGATATCAAGGGAGTTATTGATTAGAGAATAGCCATGAAATTTCCTATTATAGATGTTGTGTATATTCATGTTGGTTTTGTATATCTATGTACATACACAGACATACACATGTAATTGGTGTGATATCATGTATTCGTTTTATACATAAACATACCTTCATATTACATATTTATATAAACACACAAAAAAGGGGCGCCTGGGTGGCTCAGTCAGTTCAGCGTCCGACTTCTGCTCGGGTCATATCTCCCAGTCCGTGAGTTGGAGCCCCGCCTCAGGCTATGTGCTGACAGCTCTGAGTTCAGAGTCTGGAGCCTGCTTCAGAGTCTGTGTCTTCATCTCTCTTTGCTCCTCTCCAATCGCACACTGTCTCTAAAAAATAAACATTTAAAAATTTTTTTTTTTCAACGTTTATTTATTTTTGGGACAGAGAGAGACAGAGCATGAACGGGGGAGGGGCAGAGAGAGAGGGAGACACAGAATCAGAAACAGGCTCCAGGCTCTGAGCCATCAGCCCAGAGCCTGACGCGGGGCTCGAACTCCCGGACCGCGAGATCGTGACCTGGCTGAAGTCGGACGCTTAACCGACTGCGCCACCCAGGCGCCCCTAAAAAATAAACATTTAAAAAATTTAAACACAACAAATATATACACAAATATATACACAACTACATTTCGATAAACCTTATATTTATTCCGTGAACAAAATTAGGAAAATCCTAAGAATTCAGACTCATGATACCTGGTCAGCATTATCCACTACCATCCACGTGGGGGCGGCATATCCCAAAGTTGGACGAACTAGGATCCGGAAAAGAAGTCCTGAGTGAGATCCAGGTCTAACCTAAGGCCCGGTGATACACATTTGTAATATTATAACTTCAAAGGTGCTTTACAAACAGTTTCTTGTTGAATGGTCACAAATGTCTGTGATATTAACTTTATTTTATAGATGAAGAAATCAAGGTCAGAGAAGTTAAGAATTTCCTGACAATTGAAAGCTTTGGAATCAGAACCCATTTCCACCAATTACATACTTCTCATTTAGAGGCTAAATTGTTCTTTTCTTTTGTCTTCAAATTTTATTAGCTTTCCCATTCAGATTGACAACTATCACACATACATGATCATGGCAATCCGTCAAGGATTTCAGTTATTTAATGAAAAATTTGATAATTTTTTCTTATCTTCTTCTCAAGCCTTTCTGACTCCCCCATCCCTGTGGCTAATGTTAATCATTTGTTGTATATTTTTCCTGACTATTTACACACTCCTACACATATGTACCCACATATACCCTAATATGTATGTGTATGGGGACATGCATATGCATATATATATATGCACACAGATGTATACAATATGTTTATTTATTTATAAATACTATGTTTTTTTATTTATAAAAGCTGATGTTGTTGCTGCCTATGACATGTTTTTATCAAAATAATATCACATCGTGCGCGTTAATCTTGAGAAAGACAAAAGTAGCCTTGAGAGCTGTCAGCTGGTCTGTCCTACCATGAATATCACCTTGACCATGTTTCCTATTTAACATAAAAGATTTTGCAGAACGCCAAAATCCAACAGGCTCTGTCTGTGACTGGATAAATGAGACAAAAACAGGATCACTCTGTAATCATGACTAAGCCCAGACAAAAACAAGAATACCATGGAACAACAAAAATAGTATATATCATTCTCTTTTAGCTAACATGGGTGACTAATAGTTCTCTAACCATGACAGCTTTAGCTTCACTCCATCCCTCCCACTACCTAGATAAAATATAAAGATTTTCATCACAGAGTTGCTCCCATTTTCTGACTGGCCCACCGTAGGACAAACCCCACCGTCATGACCCCTTTCCCAAATCACTTAAAACAAACCCAAAGTTTCTTGATGCAGTATGTAACAAGTCTCACTTTTTAAAAATGTCATCTCTTTCCAATGTGGGCTTGAACTCATGACCTTGAGATCAAGAACTGTATACTCTACCAACTGAACCAGCCAGGCACCCCATACAAATCTCACTTGTATGACAGGTGGCCTTTAGCACTCTACAATTTGCTTCTTAAATTTGCTATAGACCATGAGCCTTCTCAAGGTCAATATAATTGACTTATTTGGTAGTTTAGGTTTACCACAGTTTGTTGTGCCAGATCCATACCGGTGTACAAAAAAAAATGCAATTTTTGTTACCACTGCAAACAATGCTACAATAAATACATACTGTTGCTTCTGTTTCTTTCGAAGATATTTTCCAATAATGACATGGCATTTAAAAAATATTTTAAATTTTTTTAATGTTTGCTTGTTTTTGAAAGAGAGAGAGACAGAGTTAATGGGGAGGGGGAGAGAGAGAGAGAGAGGGAGACACAGAATCTGAAGCAGGCTCCACGCTCTGAGCTGTCAGCACAGAGCCTGATGCAGGGCTCAAACTCACCAACTGCGAGATCATGACCCGAGCCCAGGTCAGACGCTTAACTGACTGAGCCACCCAGGTGCCTCTATGGTATTTTTAATTATAGTAAACTTTATTTTTTAAAAGCCTCTTACATAGCACCTGGGTGGCTCAGTCATTAAGCATCTGACTTAGGCCATGATCTCAGGGTTCGTGAGCTCGAGTTCCACATCTGGTAAGCTTGATCCCTGCTTCAGGTAAAAAAAAAAACACAAGTCCTGCTTCAGGTGAGCCCTGATTTTCTCTCTCTCCTCCCCCATTCCCTCTGCCCCTACTGGGATCCTCTCTCTCTCTGCCTTTTGCTCACTTGAGCCCCTGCCCCCCTCTCTCTCTCTGAAACAAAAAAACAAAAACAAAAACAAAAACACCCTGTTAAAGGAGCGCCTGGGTGGCTCAGTTGGTTAAGCACATGACTCTTGATGTCTGCTTCTGTCATGATCTCACAGTCAGGGGATGGAGCCCTGTATGGTCTCTACCCTGAGCATGAAGTCTGCTTGGGATGCTCTGTCTTCCTCTC
Organism: Lynx rufus; assembly: GCF_022079265.1. Taxonomy (NCBI): domain Eukaryota; kingdom Metazoa; phylum Chordata; class Mammalia; order Carnivora; family Felidae; genus Lynx; species Lynx rufus. The sequence goes on from NW_025814845.1 coordinate 53,225,389, forward strand.
TCTTTGCTTCTCCCTGCTTGTGTGTGCTTTCACTCTATCAGTTTTATTCTTATCTGCAGCAGTAGATGTCACAAGAATTTTCTTTGTCATTACAGAAGCTGAAATGATCTTTTACCATCTTAATAAACAGTCTTCTATTCGTGTGCTTGGGAATCTTCTTCTGTGTCCATTCATTCATTTAGTGAATATTATTTAGCACCTGCCACTTATTATTCTGCATGCTGAGCATACAGTAGCATACATGCAGATCAAGTTCCTACACTCTCGGAGTTTGTATTTTTTGAGAAAAGACAAACTCTAAACAAGTAATGAAATTAATATATGTTAGATGATGATAAGTGGTGTGGAGAAAAATTAAAGTTGGTCAAGAGAAAATGGATTGGAGAGTGAGCTATTAGGTTTATAGAGTCTTCAGAGAAGTTCTCTGGTAAAATGACCTTTGAAACAACTGAGGGAGTGAGTCATCTGGATGTTTAAGGAAGCATGTTTCAAATACAGAGAAGAGCTGTAGTCTGAGGCAGGATCATGCCTAAAAAGCTCACAGAGCACTAAGAGGTCAGACAAGACTGGAGAGGGGAAATAAAGAGGTCCAAGAGATAAAAGGAAAGATACATTGAAACTTGAAGGCCATTATAAGAACATCGGTTTCTACTCTGGTGAGAAATGCAGTGTCGTGGTAGGGTCCCCTACCTAAAGAATGAAAAAACAAAACAAAACAAAACAAACCCTCAAGGCAACCCAGCTACACACATATGTAGCAACATCCCTCACGACCTTGTAACATGAGACCACTTAATCAGACTGCATGTTTGTGTGCTACCATATATGGGAGACAAAGAATTAGAAAATGTATTTAAAAAAAAACTATGCCACGTGGCGTTCAGGGCTCAGTTCTGCATGTAGGAACCCAACTGAGCCGTGCTGACAAAATTGCTTCCTGAAAAAAAAAAAAGGGCCTCAGTGTCACTGGCGACTCTCTGTGCGAGAATCTTGCCACAGTGTTAACAGGAGGGTTTTAGGCTGAGGAGTGGCATTATTTGATTCCTACCTTTATGGAAGCTTTCTGTCCTGGGTTGATGGTTGACAGTAAAGGCCAAGGGCTGAACCACAGAGACCAGTTAGGAAGTTGTTGCTATAATCAAAGCTATTAGTACCAGAAGTTTGGGGAAAGGTATTAGTGAGAGATGTGGTGAGAAGAGATCAGATTTGGGATATACTTTGAAGGTAGTGCTGCAAGTCTTAGGAAAAAAGGAGTAGGGAATGATTCTAAGGTTAATTTACTTGCACAATTGAGAGAGTTGACATTTACTGACATAAGGTTGTGCTGGAAGCAGGTTTGGAGTTTGGAATCAAAATTTCAGTTTGGAACACATATATTACACTGGACACACTCATTTAACATTCAGGTAGTCATACTGAGTACACTTTGGGAGGCAGAAGTTTTAAACTCAAAGCAAAAGTCCAGAATGAAATATAAACTTGGAAGTCATCAGCTTGCAGATGATTTTTAAAACAATGACAACAGATGAGCTCATCTATGGAGTAAGTATAGGTAGAGAAGGGATCCAAGAACTGAGTTCTGGATGACTCCAGTATTTGGAGGTTGGCAAGATGAGGGGAAAGCAGGAAAGGAGACTGAGGGAGAGCAGCCAGGGAGGTAAGAGAAGAACCAACTGGGAAAACAGGCATACCTCCTTGTATTGCACTTTTCTTTACTGTGCTTTGCAGATACAGCCTTTTTTTTTTTTTTTTTTTTTTTTTTTTTTTTTTTTTTTTTACAAATTAAAGGTCTGTGGCAACCCTGTCTTGAGCACCATTTTATAGCTGATGGCAGCAAGTCTCTTAACAGCATTTTCCCAATAGTATTTGTTCTGTCACATGATGATCATTCTTGAAATATTCCAAACTTTTCCATTATTGTTGTGTTTGTTACAGAGATCTGCGATCGGTGATCTATGATGTTACTATTCTCATTGTTTTGGGGTGCCACAAACCACGCCCATACAAGACAGTGAGCTTAATTGATAAATCCTGTATGAGTTCTGACTACTCCATCAACCGGCCGTCCCCCCATGATTATCCCTCTCCTCCCTCCCCGTTCCCTGAGACACAACAATATCGAAACTAGGCCAGCTAATAATCCTGCAATGGCCTCTAAGTGTTCAAATGAAAAGGGGTCAATCAATAAGGCAAACTTCATTGTCATCTTATTTTAATAAATCACCGCAGCCACCTCAGCCTTCATCAACCACCACCCTGATCAGTCGGCAGTCATCAACATTGAGGCAAGACCCTCCACCAGCAAAAAAAATGACCACTCACTGAAAGGTCAGATGATGGCCAGCATTTTTTTAGCAATAAAGTATTTTTTAAATTAAGATATGTACATTTTTTTAGACATAATGCTCACATTTAACAGACATGATATAATGTATATATAGTGTATATGTGATATGTACTAGGAAACCAAAATATTCGTTTGACTAGTTTTTTTTTGGGGGGATATTTGCTTTATTGTAGTGGTCTGAAAATGCACCTGCAATATCTCTGATGTGTAACCGTAGTGTTCCAAAAGCCAAATGGCAGTTTTCAAGAAGAAAATAAGAACTATCTGTGTCCATTGCTGATTGTAAGCCAATTGAGATTTGCCATATAATTTAGCAATATGAAGGCTTTTGGTGAACTTGGCAAGGGCAGTGTGATAAAGTGTTGGGGGTGGGAAAGCCTCACTGGAGTGGATTCAAAGAGATTGTGATGATAGTCAACACCTAAGAGTTTGCTGTAAAGGGAGCAGAGAAATGAAGTGATTGCTGGAGGCCAATGCAGGGTAAAGAGATTTTTGTATATATATTTTTCTAACATAGAAGGAATAACATTCATGGGATGAGGGAATGACTGTGCAAGAAAGAAGGAAATATTGGTGGAGTGAAATTCTTGAAGAGGTAAAAGGGTGAGGAGAACTTATTTTTGCAATCCTTAGTTAAATACCAAGCCCCATGACCTTGAATAAACTCCAGACTACTGAAGAGTACTGAATATAATTAGTTAAAAAAATCATTATAAAGGTGAACATTTACATCATACACCCTGTAACAACGATGGAAGTGCCTAATTCTCCTCACGGCTTTCAATGTCCATAAGGAGAAAGCACTTACTTTTTCAAGTGAACGTTGTTCTGAAAAGTAACTAACCCCAAGATTGGCAAACTTCCCAAGCATGAATATACCATCCTTCTTTCTTTATCTTTAATCAAGGGGGCTCTGCATATTATCACTAAACTTTTATTTCTCTAATTTAGCTGTAGCATTTTGTAAGAAGTATATGATTTAGGATGAGGCGAAGATAAGTCTTTCAATAATTTCATAAAAACAAATAAGCCACGGAAAGAAAAATTTTGAAAGCCTCAAGTATTCAGCCTTCAGGATTCTGACTCAGATAGAGGACCCTCGCTGAGCTCAGAGCCATCTGGAACCAGACCTAAACTGTCTGGCTTAACCTGAATATCACTGTTTCTCCACTTTTGCACTGTAGTCTTCTGAAAAGTTTCTGTACCTAGATGAATTCAAGATAAATGGTACTATTTTCATCAGAAGAATTTTAAGTGGTAAACTTGTTTTGACGTCTGCTTCAGTGTAATCAACCATTACCCTGAATCAACTGTAGTCATGAAATTCATTTGTAAATCACGTGTTTTAGAACACATTTTCTGTTCTGTAGTTCTCAACCGGCCTAAACAAAACTGTTTCCCTAGGACTGATTAACTTCATGAAATATTGCACATAACAAACTATTCTATATGTCTTAATCGCTGTGTAACAATAACTCTCTGGAATGTGTGCTCAGAGCTCCAATTTGGAAGTGTCAGGAGTGGTGGGTGTCCCTATTGGTGACTGTACACCCTGTACCTTTTGTTCAGACAAATAATAACACAGGGTGAAATGTATTACATTCCCATATCTATGGACTCATGTATCAGGAAAATAAATTAATATGCCAGTGTGAAGAGAGATTAGGAAAGAAGAGCAATTTTATAAGTTACTATTTCTTATTTTTTTTTTTTTTTTTTTACCAAACAGAAACAGCCCGGAACTGGCCCACTGCTGACATTTGTCAGCACAAATGGAAGCCCTGGACCACAGCCCCAGTTAGCTCCATTTGCCACCCAAAGGGCCTCATATAAATGTATTTGGACCAACTAAGCCACAAGCTTACGCTCTGTCCACACCTCTCCCTCCTGGCTAAAAGCTCCCACTTGACCATGCTGGGCACATGCCTGCTGCAGAGGTCAGCCTGGGGAGGACTGACCTGAGAAGAACTTTTATAGATCTGAGAGCAAGCTAGGGCTATATGTGCAGGGAATTCCAGGGTTCAAGACTCCTAAAACGTGGTCCAGAGGGAGGAGCAGACTCCCTGGCTTCCAGAGAGGTGCAGCCAGAGAAGGGCCAGAGTGTGGCTCTCTAAAGTTTATGAGCAGGTAATGGCCAAGAATATATTTCTTCCAACTAAAGTATGATTGACCAAAAGGACAACAATTCCAGAGGACTAAACATGTGAGAAGAGGAGAGGAAAAGCACTGTAGCTCCATGAAATCCCACTCAGGTAGGGAGGGAGGAGGGCGGGACTGAGCAGTAAGGGTTAGTTTTTACTTTGTGGTATCATCTAGCTGTTAAGTTTTTACCTCTTTTACAAGAGGTTGGTCCTCTTGCTCCTATTTCTACGCTAGGCACCTAATATTTTTAACCAGGACTTTGCTCTCCCTTTACTCAAGCAAAAATCTGCTGTCTTACAGTCCTTATCCCTAAGGAGAGCCCACAGAACTGCTTAGTATTATTTCAATGCTGGGGAGAAAATCTAGGAGGAGAACGGATTCATTCCCCCTCCTGAAGATTTCACTGCTCTTCTTTTACTTAGAATCAACAGGAAAAACAGTCATAATTAAAATCTAGGGTTATTTATTCCAATGAACGAAATAGTGAGAAATCCAGATTTCAGCTATAATAGGAAATTTTGTTTTAATATTTATCTCCAACACTATTGCAGTGGTTTTTAAAAACATGAATGTAAATTTTTAATACTCCTCTCCGTAAGAGTGGTACTCTTTACCTCCCCTTGAGAAGGGGAGTGACTGCTTTAACCGAAAGAAGACATTGAAAATGCCACCATTTAACTTTTGATGCTGAACCATACAACGCTACGTAATTACTAACGTGTTTACCAGAACACTTGCTCTTGGAGCCTTGCACTGTCATGTAAGAAGTCAAGCTACAGTGAAGCCACCATTCTGGAGGAAGCCCAAGCCACGAGAAACAAACATGTGGCTCCCTGGTCTCCCTTACCAGCTGAGAGTAGTCTTCGAGTCTACACAACCTAGACTCCCTACGTGGGATTAAAAATGCCCCAAGGAAATTTCAGCACCCAGCCACTTGAGATTTGAGTCTTCCCAGTTGAATGTCCTAACATTACAGAGCAGAAACAAGCCACACTGTCTTCGTCTTGTCTAGATCCCTGATCCACAGCAACTTTGAGGATAATGTTTTGCTTTCCACCACTAACGTTTTTTTTTTAATTTTTTTTTAACGTTTATTTATTTTTGAGACAGAGAGAGACAGAGCATGAACGGAGGAGGGGCAGAGAGAGAGGGAGACACAGAATCGGAAGCAGGCTCCAGGCTCTGAGCCATCAACCCAGAGCCCGACGTGGGGCTCGAACTCACGGCCCGCGAGATCGTGACTTGAGCTGAAGTCGGACGCTTAACCGACTGAGCCACCCAGGCGCCCCCCACCACTAACGTTTTTGAATAGTTTGTTACATAAAAGTAGACAATCTCAATGCTGACAATGGCCTTTGTGTGTCCGTGTGTTCTGCATATGCATGAATATAGGTCACCTAACACAATAAGTAATTCAGCTATTTATAACTTGATCGCATAGTCAAATGTACGTGGAGTGGGATGGAAGGGACAAGAACACGTTAACACTAATATTGTGGGAGAAAGGAAATTTGAAAAGAAAGAAGAAAAAAAAGAAACTTTTCCATTTTAGAATCATTACAAACAGCCCTTATTCGTCTATCAGGACTTCGTAAATCATCTTGTCTTAGAATATCAAGACAAAAAGAGAAAATATTCATGAATCCAGTTTGAAAATCCTGTCTCTATAGTGACATTGTACTGTATATTCACTTCGGAAATTTGTCATATTGGCCTTCAGAACCCAGGGGTTCTTTTGTCTCTAATAAATGAGTCATGAAACATAAAATTCAACACTTGCTTATATTTGGGGGTTTCACTGACTCTTCAGAGGACTCATGCAAGAGCATTAAAACTTGGCTGCTATACCAATGCATTTTGGCAATCACATCATAGTATCTCATTATTACTCACATCAGAATGTTCTCACTATCTGGGAAATTTCACTGGAGAAATGGTTTCAACCAAACAGACCTGTGGTGGTTGAATGGGGCCAACTTAACACAGCTCCAAAACAAGCTTTGCCTAAGGCAGTTTGTAAATGTCTCCCAGTCCCAGGCATGCCTGTGTTTGTCCTCTTTTTCTTTTCTTTTTCTGATTTCTTCCTCTTCTTTTTTGTTTTTGTTTTTTTAAATTTTTTTTAATGTTTATTTATTTTTGAGACAGAGAGAGACAGAGCATGAACAGGGGAGGGGCAGAGAGAGAGGGAGACACAGAATCTGAAATGGGCACCAGGCTCTGAGCTGTCAGCACAGAGCCCAACGTGGGGCTTGAACTCACAGACCGTGAGATCATGACCTGAGCCGAAGTCGGGTGCTTAACCGACTGAGCCACCCAGGCGCCCCTCTTTTTTGTTTTTGAACGTGTTCTTAAGCATGTGTTTACTCAAGATTAGTCATATTTAATTTTGTTTTCCATGGTACACATGAGACAGATTGCTTTGATAAGACAATTATGAGGCAGTACTCTCTGTGTGTTTCTTTAAGAGTCATTTTTGTTTCCTAACTTTTTTTTCTGAATGAATCATCTGAACACAATTGTCTGTTAAGGATTTTGGAATCCACCCTTATATATTAAATTCAAAAGTTGAAAACACATTATAATCCAGTAAGAATTTACTGATGCAAGACACTATACCAAAGCTTCGATAATATATTGTTTTCAAGTGTGGTTCTTCCTTCACAGTGTAGATTAGTAGCGTGGAGATTAATACTTCTAATCTTTTTTCTCCACAAGAATCTTCTGGCTCTGTGTGTGTAAGTGTGTGTGTGTGTGTGTGTGTGTGTGTGTTTCCCATTCTGCCATGTTTGTTTTAGGCATATTATCTTATGTTTGCTTTTAGAAAAGTTACGTTGCTTTCAAAAGTAAATGTGTCTTTGCCAGGCCAGTGTCTAAAGATGGCAATACATTCACTCTCTGAAATGAAATTCCTTCTGAGAAGAATATCTAACATTTATTGAGTCCTACTATGTGTGAATCACAGTTCTAAGAGCTTGACATATGTTACAAACTTTACCCTCATTACACCATGAGTAGGAACTATATTTATGCTCATTTTTACAGAGGAGAAAACTGAAGCAGAGGGATTAAGTCACCTGACAAACATCACATTGGCAATAAGCGGCATGGCCAGGATTTGAATACAGGCACTCCAACTCCAAAGCTTACAATCTTAACAACTCTAAGACACTCTGTCATTGAATACTTTCAGTAACAGTACTACTAATATCAGCAATGACCATTTCTTACATGCCTTTTAGGTACTGTGCACACATTATGAAAACATTCTTCTTCCTTTTTTCACTTCATGTACTTTGCAAGAACTTCAGTTGCTCTTAAATTCTTCCAGGATTTTTCTGGAAGTTGTTAGGGGTTGTGTCTGGTCTAGTTCCAGGCTCCTGTGGTGGTTTCTGATTTCCTCTCTTTCATCCCAGTTCATGGAGGCATATATCCTTTGATGCCAGTGTCCATATTGCAACCATTTACAGTACCCATCTAAAGACCATGATTTCTGAAATTCTCAATACTTCCCAGTCTCCATATTCAGTGTGCTGATGGGTGAAACCAAGAAGGAGTTTTCTTAGTTGTGTCTGCCCTTGTGTTGTGAAGCTCTGAATGACAGGGATAGAGGGAAATCTGAATGACGGTAGTTCCTGTGCAGCACAAAGAATTACTCTACCCCTCATACTCTGGCCCACTGTCTATGAACCAAAGTTTGGGCTTCGACTCCCTTCTCCTCCTGAGTAAGCTGTATGGATCCACATGTGAAAAAGCGTATTTAGATCTTTAATGCCACCATAGACATAACTAGACAATCTGTAGGTAAGTCCAAACTATCTATAAAACCATCTATTAGAGGTCCCTTATAGTAGAATGATTTTGGAGGGGGGTGCTATTCGTCAGTATCATCTTTTCTTAAAACCTCTACCAATAAAACTCAGGAGATAAAGCTTCCAACCCATAAGTTATAAGTCAACCTATTTATAACCCTCATCAACTAAAGTTTAAAAACATATTTATCCCAAGATATAGCAAAAGAAGACAATTGTCTTATATTCTAGAAACAACAAAATATCTCTATAATACCCATAATCACTTCTTCAATTTATATTTGTAAACAGATTTACAGTTTATATAAATATATTCAACAACCCTTTAGTGAATGTTTAGCTTGTGACTTTACTATGCTAGGAATTGGGAAAAAAACAGAGGTAGGATACACTGTCATTTATGGACAATTAAAACAAATTATTTATGTATCAATGCATAATCCATAGTGGTAAGAAATACAAAAGGTTAAAAAATGTGCTTTGGTTTTCAACAGAAGAGGACAACATAATGAATACAATAAACACATAAATACATGAACTTTCATGACTTAAGACTGTGACTTTCCTCTATATTTCCTTCTGTCTATCCAGAAATGTGAATGTATATAATATGTGACATAAAAAAGAAGGGGTTGTTAAATCAGTGGGAAAAGGTAATCTGATCTATGAAATGGTATTGAGAGAACTAGTTAGCTAGTTCATTACTCCTTCAAATTATATGCCTTAGAAATGTGGCTGTAAGTTCTACGTAGGAAAAAGGCAGTAGAAGATGTGGGGATGGTTGTTTAATAGTTGTACCTGGAATAACTGGGAAAATAATATATTTATGGAAACCAGATATTAAGCTCTCTAAATAGATCCCAATATAGAGAATCCCTGCTCTCCATTGAAGTTCTGAGAAAGGACATATAAGGAAAAGATAGAAGCTAAAATAACTTTATTATTGATTGAAATTGATTTAATTTTATGTTTGTCAGTCAAATAGGCTTGTTAATACTGGTCTCAAAACTAGGCAGACATAGTTGTGAGTAATTCTGAACTGGGTCTATAGGTCTATATGGTCTACAGGTCCAATAGGGGGGTGGCCTATACCTGGAGAAGCAGAGCAGAATACCTTAGTGGCCAGAATAACAGTCAGAAGGTGAAGAGTGCAGCAGAACAGTGCTTGCTTAGTTATTTTTCCCAAATTTACTAGTTTCATGACTTAACCTCAGCTTTAGAATCAGTAGAGGAGAGAGGCCTTGAGTTAAATATCAGAACTCTTTTCACAGAAAGAAAACACAGAGAGGAGGAGATGCTTCCTACTAATACTCTTTCAATATTTGTTCTCTTTATTCCTTTGGCTTAATCAATCAACTATGATCAACTAGGGATAATGTCATTTCTCTTGAATGATATTAGCAGTTTAAATTTTTTTAAGGTTCATTTATTTATGAGAGAGAGACAGAGTGTGAACGACGTAGGGGCAGAGACAGAGGGAGACACAGAATCTGAAACAGGCTCTAGGCTCTGAGCTGTCAGCACAGAGTCCAACAAGGAGCTTGCACTCATAAACCACGAGATCATGACCTGAGCTGAAGCTGGATGCTTAACCAACTGAGCCACCCAGGCACCCCGAGATTAGCAGTTTAATCAGGACTGTCCTGGTGACACCTTTCCAAAGCCACTCCTCCAATACCAGTCTATCCTTTGGGACTGCTGGTCAGTAGTTAGATTTTGCCCTTAGAAACCTGTGAAATTATCCAAACAGCACATTAAGTCAACAGAAAGGCCATTCTATAATTTGCTCCATATTCTATTTCTCAACCCAATTATGTCCAGCCCTATTGATCATCATCAGATTATTAGAGATTCTGCAATGAAATTAAATGATACACTTAGGATAAAGCCCCCCCAAAATTCTAAAAACTGCTAACAGCATAAAAATATCCCAAATTGGACTATATTCTCACTTCTTTTGTCAGATTCCTAAGAGAAGTTAAAGGTTAAACATTAAATCCCATTGCAACTCCAACTCCAAAGAAACAGAATTACCAAAATAAAATTTTCTTTCTTTTCTGAAATAGAAGTACATAATCCAGGGGCAACTGGGTGGCTCAAGACGGTTGAGTGTTAAACTTTGGTTCAGGTCATGATCTCACAGTCTGTGAGTTCGAGCCTCGCATTGGGCTCTGTGCTGACAGCTTGGAGCCTGGAGCCTACTTTGGATTCTGTGTCTCTCTTTCTCTCAGCCTCTCCCCCACTCGTGCTTGTTCTCTCTCTCTCTTTCTCTCTCTCTCAAAAATAAATATTTAAAAAAATTCTTTTAATTTTTTTTTTAAAATTTTTTAATGTTTTTATTTATTTTTGAGACAGAGAGAGACAGAGCATGAGCAGGGGAGGGGCAGAGAGAGAGGGAGACACAGAATCTGAAGCAGGCTCAAGGCTCTGAGCTGTCAGCACAGAGCCCAATGTGGGGCTCGAACTCACAGACCGTGAGATCATAACCTCATGAGCTGAAGTCAGACACTTAGCCTACTGAGCCACCCAGGCACCCCTTAATGTTTATTTTTGAGAGAGAGACAGAGCATGAGTGGGGGAGAGGCAGAGAGAGAAGGAGACACAGAATCTGAAGCAGGCTCCAGGCTCTGAGCTGTCAGCACAGAGCTCCACGTGGGGCTCGAACCCACAAACTATTAAAAAGAATAATAAAAAAAAGAAGTTCATAATCCAAAGCCCAATTTCTCTCAACTTGGAATTCTCCTGAGTCACAGACAGATGGATTCTTAATAATTTAGTAGATTCTGGGGTTCTATTAGCAGTTGCAGCCTAAATTTTGTCATTAGAATGAACCTAATTCCTTCAGGGTCTCAGAAAATCTAAAAAAAGTTTCTGATATGCAGCAGATTAAAAAGTTTGAAGACTTAGTAACATATAAAATAATATCACAACCCTGCCACCATCTATACCACATTTAGAAAAAAAACTATTCAGCTCATCTGGTTAAGTGTCTGACTTCAGGTCAGGTCATGATCTCAGAGTTCGTGGGTTCAAGCCCCCCATCAAGCCCTGTGCTGACAGCTTGGAGCCTGGAGCCTGCTTGAGATTGTGTCTCTCTCTCTCTCTCTCTCTGCCCCTCCCTCACTCATGCTCTATCTGTCTGTCTCTCTTTAAAAAAAAAATAAATAAACATTACATAATATTTAAAGTAAAAAAAAAGATAACATTAAAAAAAAGGGGCACCTGGGTGGCTCAGTCGGTTGGGCGTCCAATTTTGGCTCAGGTCATGACCTCACAGCTTGTGGATTCGAGCCCCACATCAGGCTCTGTGCTGACAGCTCAGAGCCTGGAGCCTGCTTCATATTCTGTGTCCCTCTCTCGCTCTGCCCCTTACCCGCTCATGCTCTATCTCTCTCTCTTAAGAATAAATAAAACATTAAAAAAAAAAAAAAAAAGAAAAAAAAACTATTCCCTAAGGCAATTATTCCAGGCAATGTTGAGCTACTGAACCTCAATATTGAGTATTCATCAAGACCACAGCAGGAACTCAATGGTATTCAAGGAAAAGAGAAACTATTCCTCGTTTTAACCTTTCCAGGGTGCCAATTACTTTATGCCTGTTGCCCAGATACCATGTGAGGTTTTCAGGATTCTTCAGAGCAACAAAACCAATATATGTATGTATATATGTCTTTATATTCATACATGCACATCCAACCATATATATATATATATATATATATATATATACACATTTATGTGGGAGGAAGTTTGGGTGATTGTAGGTATGTGGGTGTGTAAAGAGATTTTTTTTTTAAGTTTATTATTGTTTTTTAGTAATATCTGCACCCAACGGGGGCTCAAACCCATGACCTTGCGATCAAGAGTTGCATGCTCTTCCAACTGAGCCAAGCAGGCGCCCCTGAAGAGATTTATTTCAAGAAATATGCTCACATGATTTTGGGGGCTGACTAGTCCAAAATCCATAGAGTGGGTTGGCAGACTGAAACTTAGGCAAGAGTTGATGTTGCAGTCCTGAGTCTGAAATCTGTAGGTGGCCTGTAGGGTAAGGTTTCTATGTATAGTCTTGAGGGCAGAATTTTTTTTTTTGGGGGGTGGGGAATCTAGCTTTTTGTTCTTAATGCTTTCAACTGATTGAATAAGGCCCACCTACATTGTGAAGATAATCTCCTTTACTTCAAGTCAACTGATTAGAAACATTAATCACATTCCAGAATACCTTCACTGTACCATCTAGACTAGTGTTTGATCAAACAACTGGGCAACATAGCCTAGCTATGTTGACACATAAAATTAACTATCACATCATGCCCTGTATACTTAAATTAAGCTGTGAACAAACTCCCAGAAAGATGTTGGTTTTGACACAAGATTTGGTATATTAGAGAGAGTTGAGTACATGAAGGAATCCTAAGCTTCCTCTTATTAAATAAGTCAATAGCCAACATAAAATCATGCCATGGGAGGAGGGTAGCCCTCAGTTTGTGTTCAGTACCAGATGGGTCCAAAGTTAGCTTTTCTACAGCTCCTCTGTGGCCCTAAGCATGGAATAAAATTTGGGTTAGTGATTCTGTTGTCTAGATCCTGCTAGAACCTGAGTTTTAGAATATCTGCTTTCTAGAAGCTGATTTCTATAATAACAAGGAATATAACTTCTTTGCAGTTTAGAAGCAACCAATACTCTTCTGCCAACCATTGACCAAAAAACTTTAAAGGATCTTTTCTCTGTATGGAATGTTTGTCTCAGCTGCTCCAATTGAGGAAAAGCAGGGCCTGCTAAGAGGTCTCAGAGCCATACTTTATTAAGGCGCTATTGTTGGTGTTCTTGTGTATTTGTGCCTATAACTGAGTCTTTGAGTCTACTGAGACAAAGCAGAAAGTTCTGCTGTCATCTGCGAACTCTGTCTCGCAGACCTCCATCCATTCTCTGAGGCTATCCATTTGGCCGCCTTTGGCTTGGATCCTCTTCTGGCTCTCACTGAGGCTGCTCTCAAGGAATATACCACCTTTGCCCAAGACCTGCTTGAAGAAAAAACAAAAAAACAAAAAAACACTCCTTTAAGGTGAAATCCTACATAAGCTGCAGTTATCTATAAGGCCACTATACCATATGATTGACACCAAGGTTACAGGGGTCAAAACTGGCCCAGTATAACCCTTATTAAAACACCAACTTCGGGGCGCCTGGGTGGCGCAGTCGGTTAAGCGTCCGACTTCAGCCAGGTCATGATCTCGCGGTCCGTGAGTTCGAGCCCCGCGTCGGGCTCTGGGCTGATGGCTCAGAGCCTGGAGCCTGTTTCCGACTCTGTGACTCCCTCTCTCTCTGCCCCTCCTCCGTTCATGCTCTGTCTCTCTCTGTCCCAAAAATAAATAAACGTTGAAAAAAAAAAATTTAAAAAAAAAAAAAACACCAACTTCAAAAATCTTTCCCTTTATACCAGAGATTAAGGACAGAAACAAATGCCCTTTTCATTCCAAAAACCTCTCCTCATGAGTGTTTTATCTAATATTTTGTTATTTCATTTTTAGTGTTCTCAATCCAAGCACAATTGGGTCCTTTACAGACCATCGAAGGCTACTCTTCTTGGCTCAGCTTCTGTACAATATTAAGAAACAAAATAAATGATTAAAGATGATGCAAGAATATTGCCATTATTATTGACAGAGGACAAGCTGGAAAATATGACATTAGGTCTTAGCCAAAGAGAATTACTAAACCACAAATTTAGGCAGAATTTATCTTTAAAGAAAGAGTACATGCCCACTCCCAGAAGAGAGTAGCAATGAGCAAAACATGCCAGCCCTTCTCTCCAAATTACTAGTTAGATAAGACACTTCACCTCTTCAGGAGCAGAATGAATAAGGTAGTAAATAGCAATTCAAAATTAAAACAACGAATCTCCTTTTGCTTTGAGCAAATCTCAGAAGTACCCTCATTATCATGGAGCAATCAATGATCATCTGTTCACATCCCCCCCTCCCACACCTGCCCCAGTCGTTCATTTTTTATCATTTTGGGATTTTTGCCAGACCGGCCTGAGAAGGGGCTTCCTGGTGCTTAGCTACAAAGCCTGAGAATCATTATTGTTAGTGGGAATCATGCAGTTGGGAGGAGTTCGGCAATTAAGATATATCTTGGTTCCTAGCACTGCTAAATCCTTGGAAGGGTGCTATTTGAACCTAATTCTAACTGTATAGTTAAAGAAAAATGGATTTTGTGAAGAAAATATCTGCAGAAAAGGATATGGTTAATGAGCTCTATTGGAATAAAATAAAGGGTCAAATAGGTCTTCAGGGACCATCTGCCAAAAAGAACTCACAAAGACCTGAGGCATAAACTGTAAGCACTGTATGACATTCCTCAAATTGTTTGTTTTTGTTGTTATTCTTGTGTGCCCATTGTATTATCAGTAAAAAAGGGCACAGACAAATTGGGTTTCAGGTATCGATTTGAGAAATTGCAGGTAAGTAGTAACAAAAACAATAAAGTGAGAATGTTTGGTACACTCTGCAGGCAGTTACTAGAGACAGATGACAAGGTATATAACAGATGGCGGCAATTTAAAAAATCTGTTATTAGATTTCTTTGATGAAGAATTACTTTGAAGATGATATTTCTCTATCTTCAGACTAATTCTAAGCCTAAGACTAATTATGAACTATTATTATAAAAGAAAGAAGTAGTGAGAAAGGAGGGTCATGAATTTACTGTGGGTGAGGTAGGTAGAGATTTGTTTAGTAAATAGTTGTTTTCCTCTTCTATATGCAGTCTCCAAATTTTCTTTGGAATAGAAGTCATGTTTTCATTGTGGAAGTGTTAGTTAAGAAAATAACTTCAGGCCTCAAGTGCTTTCAGGACATTTGTTCTATGACAGATTAGTTAAGGAAATAATTATTTCCACATATCTTTGGCAAATAAGAACAAATTCATAAATTGTCATGTGCATGATCATGTGAATCCGAGTTTCCATATCTTAGTTATTTTCTTTCATAGTAGTTCAGAGCTGAAATTTATTCATTTGAACATCTTAATTCTTAGCAGTGGTTGGCCTACCTTCTGTCTGAATGAAATTATTTTACAAATAAGAAAATAGATAAGCCTATGAATTAGAACAAGGCATACTCTTATTATACTAATCATTAGACTTTATTATTACCTGCCAAAACATAATGTGACTATGTATATTTAAAGCTGAAAATATTTTCTTGAATATCTTAGTTTTCTCAGAATTATTTGAATGGGTAGAGGTGGGGGTGTGGTATTATGGAGAGCCAGAAAAAATATTCTCAAACATTCTATTCTGGATATGTCTATGGAGGGAAAACATTTCTTGAGTTCTACCATAAAAGTATTCATTACAGAATGATTAGACTTGTTAAATTAAGCAATAAACCTTTTAGAGGAAGAGTAGAACATCTTAATGACCTGATATTAAGCAAATATTCTTACATAGGACATAACTATAAGGGAAAAAATGACAAATTAGATTATATCAAGATAATAATACCAAAAGATACCACTAAGAGACCAAAAGTTAAGTCACAGAATCAGGGAAGATATTTGAAGTACATATAATAAAGGAAATATAACCAGTATGTGTATATATATATATATATATATATATATGTACATATACACACACCTATATACATCTATGTGTAAACATACTCAACACACATACACACACTCATAAATATAATAGACACACAGTATCTTTCAAATCAATTTTATTTATTTATTTAGTTTCAAGTTTTTATTTAAATGGTAGTTAGTTAACATAGAGTGTAATATTAATTTCAGGGGTAGAATTTAGTGATTCATCACTTATATGCAACACTCAAGTGCTCATCACAAGTGCCCTCCTTAATACCTATGGCCAATGAGCACATCCCCTGCCCAACTTCCCTCCAGCAACCCTCAGTTTATTCTCTATATTAAAGGTCTGTTTCTTGGTTTGTCCCTCTCTCTCTCTTCTCTTTTTCCTTCCCCTAGTTTCATCTGTTTTTTTTTTCTTAAATTCCACCTATGAGTGAAATCATATGATATTTGTCTTTCTCTGATTGACTTATTTTGATTAGCATAATACACTCTGTCTTTAGACAGTCAAGACATTGAAAATAAGTAAAAGATTTGAGCATGCATTTCATAAAAAAAAGTATATTAAAATGACCAGTTAACATAAAAAGTTACTCAACTTCACTAGTCAATAAGGAAGTGTAAATTATAACCACAGCGTGATACAAACTCACCAAAATGACTAAAATGAAAATTACATAAAATAAGTCATGGGGAGAATGTGGGACTGAACACCAGTAATGTAATTGAAAATTAGTATAACTACTTTAGAAAAATCTATGTGGTATTTTTTAAACCTGTGAATATCATATTTAACTCTTAGGTTAAATTCAAGGAAAAAACACCAAAAATATGTCTGCCAAAAATATGAACAAGAATGTTCATAGCAGTAGTATTTATAAAACCAAACAGGAAACTCTTTCAATGCCATCAAGGGCAAATAAATATTGGTATATTTCCACAATGAAATGTTATATAGTAATGAAAATGAAAAAAAAAAAACTACTAGTACAAGCAACATGGATAAATCCTCCAATTATAATATTGAGTGAAAATAATCAGAAAGCCAAAGAATCTATATGTATCATTCCAATAGTATAAATTTCAAAAAAAGCAAACCTAACCCGTGGTGTTGGAACTCAGGATTGCAGTGTCATTGTGGGGAATACTGACCGGAAAGGGGTCCAATGGAGGGGAAGGTCGGTATGCTGTTCTTCTGTTTCTTGAGTTGTGGATCTAGTTACCCAGATGTGTTTACTTGGGCATATTTATCTGGATACTTAAGATTTGTACATTCTTCTGAATGCATGTTATGCTTCACAAAATGTAAAACTGTATTGACAGCTGAAAATTCACATATTGCCATAGAACTTCTGTAACACTAAACACTATGCCTTCCCTAGTAGGCTGCATTGAGCTTTATTTTATATCTATTTACTTTATGTCTATTTGTTATGTATTCCTGCCTTTTTCTGATTTACTTTCCTTGGGTATTGGCTTTGTTGTAGAAATCCAGTGTACTTTAAGTATAAGACCTCAAAATATGTCCATAAGGACAATTCAGGCAAAACAATGTAAGAACGGAGTTTTCACACATACCAATCTGTTTAGAAATTTAGCTTTTAACCAATGGAAGGAATAACATTCATGAAATAAGCAAAAATGTTAATGAAATGGAATTTGCACCAATTATTTAAGCTAGTGAATAGGTCACACATTGAGCAAACTGTCCTGGAAAAGTTACTAATTTCTTTTATTTTGAAACAGTGCACATTTGGCTAAAGGTCCAAGGTAGAGCTGTCTAATTCACTAAAATTCCTTCCTCCTTTCCAATTATTTTAAACCACTGGTTTTAAGTTTTATTTGATGAATTTTTTGCATTTCCAAATAGGAATCCAGTCAGTACAAAAGAGTATCTTGATAGCTGTTATCTCTCTTTTTCTATCTCTCTCTCTTTCTCTCTCTCTATCATCTGTTTATCATCTATCACTACCTGTCTCTATCATCTAATCTATCCATTTATTATCTATTTTTATATTATCTATCTGTATCTATCTATCATCTGTCATCTCTCTTCTATCTTTCATTTATCACTATATCTTTATGCATCATCTATCTATATCTCTCTATATTATCTATATATCTATTTATCTATTATCTATCTATCTATCTATCTATCCATCTCCATATATACCTATAATCTTTCCATCTGGTATTTACTTGGAAAACACGAATAGCTCTTCATCACTTGGAAACAGCAATAGGTAATATGGCCATTGGTTTACATTTGACGTTTACATAAAATGTATAATCTGAAACCACTATCCAGGCTATCTTAGAATCTCTAAGGAGAACCACAAGAATTTTACTTTCTTTACAAATGCTTGAATTTCAGTATGCTCAAGAATTTTGGTACTCCTGCTCAATAGCCTAGAAGAAAAGAAGAGATATAGAGGGTACAAGTTGCAAGGAAATATTTTGTCCTTTCTCCTCCTTCTCCTCCCCTATTCAAATTTGCACGAGAAGTTTCTCCACAAGATTTATGACAGCTTGTTTTCTTCCTCCCTGAATAGGAGAGAACAGGACAGGGTACGGTCAGTTCTCATCTTATGAATAGACTGCATTACAAAAACTATCGTATTAGTTATGTATTTGGACTCTTAGTGAGCTTTTAAATCAACACTCAAAGCACACAGTAATTTAGTTGAACTTGAGCTATGCTGATGCCATCTTTTTAAA
Organism: Lynx rufus; assembly: GCF_022079265.1. Lineage (NCBI taxonomy): Eukaryota > Metazoa > Chordata > Mammalia > Carnivora > Felidae > Lynx > Lynx rufus. Next base: position 53,244,002 of record NW_025814845.1, read on the forward strand.
AATGATAAACAAATGCCAATTATACCATAGTTTATCAGAGAAAAACATTCACAAATCTAACCTTGCACGGGTTTGCAGGCAGTGTCCCTGCAGCAGTAGGTCTCTGAAAGTGGACAGAGCTTGGAACATTTACATTGTAAGCTCGGACATCTTTACCTGAATACATATATGTTAGTGCTTTGAGAGGTCATCTCATATCTAATACCTGAAGGAGATTATTTATATATAATTCTATGTAGTGTCACATAATTGTTAAGAATGACATTTTGGAGTAAACCAGACTTAGATCTATTCCTAATTTAAAGTTTCAGGTTTCTCACTTTATTTTCTTCCAGTTTTATTAAGAAATATTTGACATGCATCCTTGTATAAGTTTAAGGCATACAGCATGTTGGTTTGATTTACATACAGTGTGAAATGATTGCAGTGGGTTTAGCTAAGATCCATACTCTCATAAAAAGAAAAGAAGATAAGAAAGGGGAAAAAAAAGGAGGAAACATCTCCTTTGATGAGAATTCTTAGGGTATACTTATACTTTTTTTTTTTGACAACTTCCCTATTTATCACACAGCAGTGTTAGACATAGTTTTCATGCTGCACATTACATCTCTAGCACTTCATTATCTTATAACTAGAAGGTTGCACCTTTGACCACCTTCCTTTAATTCCCTTTTCCACTACTCTTTGTCTCTGGTAGCCACCAGTCTCATCTCTTCTGAGTTCCCCCCCCCCACTTAGATTCTTTTTTCTTTTTTAATATGAAATTTATTGTCAAATTGGTTTCATACAATACCCAGTGCTCATCCCAACAGGTGCCCTCCTCAATGCCCATCACCCACTTTCCCCTCCTCCCACCCCCCATCAGCCCTCAGTTTATTCTCAGTTTTTAAGAGTCTCTTATGATTTGGCTCCCTCCCTCTCTTTTTTTTTTCCTTCCCTTCCCTCATGGTCTTCTGTTAAATTTCTCATGATCCACATAAGAGTGAAAACATATGGTATCTGTCTTTCTCTGTATGGCTTATTTCCCTTAGATTCTTCATATAAATGAGATCACACAGTATTTGTCTTCTCTGTCTGACTTATTTCACTTAGCACAATGCCTTCAAGGTCCATCCATATTGCTACAAGTGGTAGGATTTCCTTATATTTTCTTGTTGAATAATATCCCATTATCTATATATATCTATATATATCTATCTCTATATCCATATCTCTATCTCTATCTATCATCTATCATCTATCTGTTGCATTTTTTAATTTGTTCATCTGTTGATGGACACTTAGCGTTTTTCCATGTATTGCCTATTGTAAATAATTCTCTCCTATGCTTTCTATGTTTTGGCTATTGTAAATATTGTAAAAAAATGTTTATTTTATATACGTGTACTATCACCTCTTTATCCGTTCATCTATCAATGGACACTTAGGTCATTCCCACATTTTGGCTATTGTAAATAATGCTGCTTAGAATATGGGGTACAGATATTTTTTCAGGTGAGTTTTTCTTACCTTTGGATATACTCCCAGAAGTGGAATTCCTGGATCATATAGGAGTTCAATTTTAATTAAAAAAAATTTTAACTACTTTAATTTGTGAGAGAGATAAACAGGGAATGAGCAGGGGAGGACTAGAGAGAGAGGGAGAGAGAGAATACCAAACAAAGGCTCTGAATTGTCTATGCAGAGCCTGATGTGGGGTTTGATTTCATGAACCATGAGATCATGATCTGAGTCGAAATCAAGAGTTGAACACGTAACCAACTTAGCCACCCAGGCACCCCTCTATTTTTAAGTTTTTGAGGATTTTCCATACTGTTTTCTGTAATGTTTTTTTACCAATTTGCAATCTCACCAACAGTGCATAAAGTTTCCCTTTTCTCCACATCAACAACAGAGTTTGTTATCTCATGTCTTTTTGATAATAGCCATTCTAACAGATATGAGGTGATCCCTCATTCTTGTTTTAATTTCCATTTCCTTGATGACTAGTGATGTTAAGTAAATTTTCATGTACCTATTGACATTTTGCATATCTTCTTTGGATAAATGTCTATTCAGGTGCTTTACCCATTTGTTATTTGCATTATTTGGTCTTTGTCTTTGCTATTGAATTATATGAGGTCTATATATGTTTTGGATATTCATCCTTTATTAGAAAAGTGGTTTAGCAAATATTTTTCCCATTCTGTAGGTTGTCTGTTCACTTTATTATTTCTTTTGTTGTGCAGAAGTTTCTAGTGTGATGTATATCCATTTATTTATTTTTTTATTTTGTTGCTTGTGGTTTAGGTGTCATGGTCAAAAAATAATTACCAAGACCCAAGTCAAGGAGTTTTGTTCTTTTCTTCTAGGAGTTTCATGGTTTCAGTTCTTAATGGAAGATTTAATTTATTTCAAGTTAATTTTGTGAGTGGTGTAAACGTGGGTCCAGTTTTATTCTTTTACATGTGAATATCTAATTATCTCAGCACCATTTATTGAAGAGACTGCCTTTTGTCCATTGACTATATTTGGCTCCTATGTCAAATATTAGTTGACCATATGTGCTTGGGCTTATTTCTGGGCTGACAATTCTGTTCCATTGGTCTCCTTGTCTGCTTCAATGCCAGTATCATATTGTTTTTGTTTGTTTGCTTTAAGTATTTTGTAAGATTTTCTTTTATTTAAAAGATTATTCACAAAATGCCATACCCATAGATTTACTTTCTGACATACAGCTGAACGTGGAATTCCATTCTCACATTTAAAAGTCAGCTGGATTGCACAGTTCAGATGAATTTGTTTTGTTCTTAAGCTTTCCACATTGAAGATGTAAGTAGTCATCTGAAAGCATCAGGTTTGATTACAACCACATAATGCATGTCTTTCTTAAGTATTGGTGTTACACAAATGGTTCTTGTTTTGGAAGGAGAGGTGGCAGGTAAAGGAGGGAAAGGAGAGAGAGTTCATAGTTGCTGAGACCTCAGGACAGAGACACAGTGAGAGAAGCCAAGGATGCCAGCTAGTGAGGACAACTCCCTAAGCACACTGCTAAGCAGGCTAGGGGACCTTGTAGCACCCCCTTCCCCTCCCACTGGCTGGTCTCTTCCACTGGCTCTAGTTGCTGGCTGGCCCTGAACTACTCTCAATTGGAAGGACCGGGACTCAGTGCAGGACCCAGGTTGTTCACACACAGGCGTTGGAGCTCAGAAGCAACGGCCCAGGCCCTGGCCCTGGGTATGTGCCAAACACAGTGTGTAGGAACAGGCAACCGTGTCCTAAGGAGGAGACCTGGTGACTTATAGCCTCTGAAGGCTCTTGACAGCTCTGCAGAGTAAAATCCTCAGTTCATCAAGTGAAACAGTAAAGTGCCAGATTTTAGGCCCATTTTCATTATAAAATTCAGGGAGGGTGGTAAGCACAGCATCTCACTGTTACTTACGCCAAGGAACAAACAGATAAATGCAAGGCAGAGACGGGGACACACACATGACAAAGGTCTGAGGAGCGCCCGTGTCCTCACTGCGAGCACAGCCTCTGTCATCCGGTCCACCTTTCCTGAATCCAAAGCCACTTTTATCTTGTTTTGTGTCTTCTGCAATGTCCACACAAAGTGACTGATCACCCAACCATGCACCATCATGTGTCAAGCCTTCATTATGGGAATCCACCTCATCAAATTCTACATAGCAGAATTTGTCTGTGTTTTTGTCTCTGACTAGCAGTACACTCCTTATGCTGAGATCCTTACAGATAGCATCTGTGTTGCCCTGAACTGTATTAAAAGGTAGATTTCCTACATATGCTGTGTAGCGGGGCTCTGTGGGCATCTCCTTCTGGCTATGGGAACCATGGCCACAAGCACTGCCGCAGGACCCTCTGCCGTGCCAGAGCTGCTGTAGGACCTATCATGGTAGCTATCACCAGAGTCTGCCATTTGCCTTCTCCTCTGGGAGAGGAACCAGTATCATACTGTTTTGATGACTATAGCTTTATAGGATAGCTTGAATCAAGAGGAATGATATCTCCTGCCTTGTTTGTTCTCAAGGTTGCTTTGGCTATTTGGAATCTTTTGCAGTTTCATATAAATCTTATGAGTGCTTTTTCTGACATCTGTAAAAAATACCATTGGAATCTTGATAGAGATTGCATTGAATCTATAGGTGGCTTTTGGTAGTATTGACATTTTAACAATATTAATTCTTCTAATCTATGAATATGGGATGCGTTTCCATTTATTTGTATCTTTGATTTTTTTTCATCAATGACTTATAGTTTTCAGCATAGATATCTTTCATTCTTCCTAGAAATTGATACTATTATTGTAATTACTGGAAAGAAAATTCTTTCAATATCAGATGGACTTCAATTCTTGGCTTTCAACAAATAACAAGGAAGGAGACTTAATAAAGTTGTCATCCAATAGATTATTAACATTTTAATTTTTTTGATGATTTTTGATATTTGATTTTTGTCAGATAAATCAGAACAAATGGGATGTATATATATACACACACACTACAAATGTACATGCATATATGTGTGTGTTTGCATATACATATATATGTATATATCATGAGATTTATTGCAAAAAGTTGACTTGTATGATTGTAAGGCCTAGTTAGGCAAGTCTGAAATCTGTAAGGCAAACCTTCAGACTAGAAACTCTAAGGCAGGAATTGATATTGCACTTTTTAAGTGGAACTTCTTTTTTTTTTAAATTTTTTTTTCAACGTTTATTTATTTTTGGGACAGAGAGAGACAGAGCATGAACAGGGGAGGGGCAGAGAGAGAGGGAGACACAGAATCAGAAACAGGCTCCAGGCTCTGAGCCATCAGCCCAGAGCCTGACGTGGGGCTCGAACTCACGGACCGCGAGATCGTGACCTGGCTGAAGTCGGACGCTTAACCGACTGCGCCACCCAGGCGCCCCTAAGTGGAACTTCTGAATTACTTCTTCCTCAGGTATATCTCTGTTTATCAATGAGAAGCTCCTTTACATAAAATCAACTGATGGTAAAGAAGATATCCAGATGCCCAACAGACACATGAAACGATGCTCAATGTCACTGATCATCAGGGAAATACAAATCAAAGCCACACTGAGATACCACCTGACCCTGGTCAGAGTGGCTAAAATGAACAAATCAAGACTATAGATGCTGGCAAAGATGTGGAGAAAAGGGAACCCTCTTGCACTGTTGGAAGGGATGCAAACTGGTGCAGCCGCTCTGGAAAACAGTGTGGATGTTCCTCAAAAAACTAAAAATAGAACTACCCTATGACCCAGCAATAGCACTGCTAAGAATTTATCCAAGGGATACAAGAGTGCTGATGCATAGGGGGCACATGTACTCCAATGTTTATAGTAGTGCTTTCAACAATGGCTACATTGTGGAAAGAACCTAAATGTCCATCAACGGATGAATGGATAAAGAAGATGTGGTTTATATATACAATGGAATACTACTTGGCATTGAGAAAGAATGAAATCCTGCCATTTGCAGCAACATGGATGGAACTGGAGGGTATTATGCTGGGTGAAATAAGTCGGTCAGAGAAAGACAGATACCATATGTTTTCACTCATATGTGGAACTTGAGAAACTTAACAGAAGACCATGGGGGAAGGGAAGGGGAAAAATAGTTACAAATAGAGAGGGAGGTAGGCAAACCATGAGACTCTTAAATACAGAGAACAAACTGAGGGTTGATGGGGGGGTGGAGGGAGGGGAAAGGGGGTGATGGGCATTGAGGAAGGACACTTGTTGGGATGAGCACTGGGTGTTGTATGGAAGTCAATTTGACAATCAGTTACAAAAAATAAAAATAAAAAAAAATAAAAGGAGTCCTTATCCCACATAATGAAGATATTTCATTTTGGGACTTCACATAATCTGTGTTCTTTTTTGTTGTTGTTGTTTGTTTATTTTTGAGAGAGAGAGAGGCAGACAGAGTGCAAGTGGGGAGGGGCAGAGAGAGAGAGAGAGAGGGAGACACAAAATCTGAAGCAGGCTCCAGGCTGTCAGCACAGAGCCCGACAAGGGGCTTGAACCCCTGAACCGTGAGATCATGACCTGAGCTGAAGTCGGACACTCAACTGACTAAGCCACCCAGGCGCTCTGTCACATAATCTATGTTCTTTTGGGAATATTCTTTTGTAATAAAAATGTAATTTTTATTAAAAATTTCAAAAAATAGTCAATTGATGGTAGATATTAATCACATGTATAAAATACCTATTCAGCGACACCTATATTCATTTGATGAAGCAGCTGGGTAACATAGGCCTATCTAAGTTGACATATAAAACTGATCATCGCACATACCAACCTCAGTAAATTAATATTATCAATATAGTGTTGTGTTAAGAAGGTATCTGAGGCTACAGTTTAATCCAGCAGAGAAAAGTGCCTTAATCTATTAGTGCAATACATATATATGCTATGTTTGTTTAATTTGTGTTATTTAATGTGTATTGAAATAGATTGTGAATTTGCAAAAGAGAGGTTTACAAATAAACTTTATTGGATGAGTTCAAGTGACTCTAATGTCATCATGCAGAACATGGAGCTTGCACTAGGCATTGTGGAAGCACTAAAAGGTGAAAGCCAGTACTTGTCATCAAAGAACATAGCTTAATTTGTTGATAGGTAGGTAGCTCCAAAGGCATAATGGTGTTTAGGAGAATACCTCTTTAGTTAGTAACTGTCAGATAAATTATCCAGGGGACAAATACTAGAAGACTCGGATGGAAGGAGAAGTTTCTTTGAGAGAGAGCGTGGCAAGAGAAATGTTTATTGAAATGAAATTACATAAACTTAAAAAAAATACACTTAAAAAAAAGAGAAATAAAATTAGAATTGGGCTTTTAATCTAGAGAGGTGGAAATATGGCGTCCTGGATGTTTGTGGGAGTGAGGTTGGGAGGAGAAAGGCATGATGTGAACAAAAGCACTGGTGCAGAAACACAAAGAACATTCAGGCACTGATGAAAACAGTTGGATTATGGAAGCATGAGGCCAGGATAGCCATAGTTTTAGAGTTTTAGAATATGGAGGAAACATGAACTGATTAATTTTACAGAATGAGAAACTAAAATCTATTTCTTTTGTTTTCTAAAATGTAAGCATTTCACTAAAGGAAAATCCATGATTAAAACACAGTTCCCTTGGGAGTTTTTGTGGCTCTTTTTTTTTTAATCAATAATGGCAGTTTTATAATAGGCACCTACTCTGGACAAGTGCCAGTACTTGCTTTGAATGCCACAGTGAAACAATATTTGTGGACACATTTGGTTTCTTGGAAAACGGTCTTTGATTGATTAGCAAGGGGCCAAGGATATGTAAGTAATCTCATCCTTGCCAGACATCTGCTATCACTATCCTTGAGGTATGTGCTTAGGTAAGAGAAAAATAGAATGAGATTATTCTAATTTTTTTTTGTTTGAAAATTATACGGATGATTGTTGAATAGGGAAAATAATGATAAAAGCATTATTTTAGGAAAATTAACTTGGTGGCAGTTTTTAAGTGATTTTAAAAGATATCAGGCACTTCTGAAATTGGAATTCTAGTAGGAGTGTTACTCTGTAGTGTGAAGCTTGAGTTGATGAGAGAGTGAACAGAGTTCTGGCATTTGGATCAGAGGCAACACCTGTAAGAAAAGTAAAAAAAAATCTAAATTCGATTTGTTTCTCCACTCTATATCCAGTGCCTAATAAAATACCTGGGACATAGTTAAAGCTTACTTAATTTTTTAAAAATTAAAATCCAGGTACAGAAACTTATTTCCACAAAGGAAAACTAGGGAAAATAGAAACTATCCTATCCTGCTAGTGAAGGCAGTCAGTGTAGCCGATCTATTACCCAGATTAAAGACTAGTTCAGAAAGACACATTTTTTATTCAAAAATAGACCATATAATCCAAAGCATGTATCACATTAACTGATTAATAAAGATAATAAATCAAATAGATCTGTGATCGGCTTTACTTTTGTGTTGTTAAGCATATTCTAGAAAGCTGAAACTAGTTCACCATATCCCTAGGTATTCAAGATTAACTACTACTAAACATATTTCTAAGGAACATACAAAAATAATTTATAATACATATTATAATAAAACTATCAAAACAACTATTTCCAAAATCATATATATATCACTCCCAGGAGATTTGCAGTTGCCATTAGATAAACAGTTTGCTGGGGCTAGGGAGGAGAGAAGTTACATGCCTGAGGCTCTATTCCCACTTCAGAGGCTGATGGCAGCCATTTGCTTATGAAGGCAAAACACCATCACCCAAATTATTGTAGCTGTCTCAGTCATGGCTCAGCTCCAGAACTCTTCTCCAGAACAAATAAGACCCAGGACATTCTCACCAAGCATGAGTTTGGGAGGTTGGGCCTGGCATGCAATTTGTCACATGCTGATATTATCTGCAGATAAAAGATCTTGCTGCACATGGAGATATAGATAAGTTCATCTAAGGCAAAGCTGGAGTTGAGAAACAAATGTCCCAAGGAAGCATTTTATCAAAGAGCCCAAGCTGATGGGCATAGGTGTTGGATGGTACACAGAAGGGAAATGGGGTAAGAAGGGCATAGTGGAAATTCAGAACAGAGTCTCCCTTTGGTACCCGTTTGATAAATGCCACACACACACACCAAAAAAAAAAAAAAAAAAAAAATCACAAAATGAAGTAACTGAAATTCCTGAATGCTGCCCAGAGCATGGCAATAGACAATTCTCAGCCTTGCAGTAGAGACTGTTGAGGTTGGGGAGGACTTTGCACAGGAAGCAGGTTGCTGCCTCAGTCCAGGCTCTCAGAGCAGAGCTACAGTTCCCATGGAAGGGTCTTAGGGAGACCAGTATAGGCCTTTCACCTATGGAGACCCAGAAATTGGATCCTCATCAATTAAAAATTTGTATGCTTAGAAATTAGATATAGGAACAACATTTCTGAAATCTGAACCACATCATCTGGGACATGAACTATGTTATCCAAATAGTGGCACTGTGAGAAGATGATCTATGACCCAGGGAACAACTTGAAACCCAGAACACAGCAATGGAACACAGTGTCCTGAGTCAAATTTTCAACAAAGGGAAGCTGGGGCAGAGCTAGAAAATATAGTTTCAGGGTGCAAATAGCACTTCTTGGACCATGTTAATAAGGAGGGGAACGGAATTCTCAGCCACAATATATAGAGATTGAGTAGGATAAGTACTTTGCGGTTCATACTAGTTTAGGAAAAGGCAGGAAGATCCTACAAAAAGGTAACAATTGGCCCTAACTTTAGGGAATTTGGAAGCTCAGAGTCAGGAGTGAAACTGAGACCTGATTAATGACGCTAAAAAAAAAAATCCATTTTAAAAGCACATTTTCTCCTTTATAAGTCCATTTGACTGCCCAAGTAAAGTCATAACTGCCCATTTTAACAAATTACAGCTCAGTTCTTCCTCCTTCAGATTGGCAGTGTAGGCTCTTTAAATCTCTGTGCGGAACTGAAGTGCAGTTCCAGACATTTCCTTCTTGTAAATGGCATCAAATTTCTCATTTTGGGCCACTGTGAAGTAATTCTTCCAGTCACCTGTAGTCCCTAAAAATAAATAAGAAAACATGAAGGAGTAATATATTTCCAGTATGAGGGAAAAACTAATGTATACTAAAAGAAAAGGTTAGAAAAGAAAGACTTTCCTTGTATTTGAATACTTTAAAATGTCAGTTCTCTTTTATCGGTAATTCCTTCCATCTAAAAAGGTGGCTTATAACTAAACAGAGCCTGAATTTTTTTGAAGTATAATTGACATCGAATATTAGACTCGTTTCAGTGTACAATATAGTGGTTCGACATTTCTATCCATTAAGAAATGATCAACATGATAAATGAAGTTATCATGTTATTACAATATAATTCACATTCCCTATGTTGTACTCTGCATCCCTGTCACTTATTTATTTCATAACCAGAAGTTTGTTCCTCTTAATCCCCTTCATTTATTTCGCCTATTCCCCCACTCCCCTCCCCTCTGGCAACCATCAGTTTGTTCTTTTATTTATGAGTCTGTTTCTGCTTTGTTTTAATTTTTTTTTTAATTTCACAATAAGTGAAATTGTACGGTATTTGTCTTTCTCTGTCTGACTTGTTGCACTTAGCATAATACCTTCTAGGTCCATCCATGTTGTTGCAAATGGCAAGGTTTTATTTTATTTTTTATGGCAAGTAGAATTCCATTGTATGTATAAACCACATCTCCTTTATCCCTTCCTCTATTGCTGAACACTTACACTGCTTCTATATCTTAGCTATTGTAAATAATGGTGAAATGAACATAGGGGTGCATATATCTTCTCAAATATATGGTGGTTATATTTTTAATTTTATTTTTAATTTTAACCTCCACACTGTTTTCTGCAGTGGCTACAATTTACATCCCAACAACAGTGTACAAGGTGTTCCCTTTTTTCCACATCCTCGTCAGCACTTGTTATTTCTTGTCTTTTTGATACTAGCCATTCCAACAGGTGTAAGGTGATATCTCATTGTGGTTTTGATTGACTTTTAAAGATACATTCTGAAAATGATTAATTTTCTTGTCTAAATTTACAGGCTGTACAATAGTTTCCCGAATGAGATTCTTTTAGTGTTTCTGTTTGTCATGGGTCATAAGGTTACTACTGGGCATTGGATCAATGGTCAGGGCAGATTTTATCTCATGAATTAGTTTTGGAAACTATACAAAGGACTGGTCATCAGCAAAAACAATCCATGTACTAGAAAGTTGATAAGTATAATTTCCCATGAATTTATAAATGAAGATGGGATGACACCTGGAGGATCCCTGCTTTCCCTGAGTTCATTAGACTTATACTGTATTTGAAGTTTAGATGAAAAGAATAGCATTTAAAATCAAATATATAACATCTCTGAACCATTTTTACAAAACTTTTGGGATACAAATTTACATTTATGTCTTATACTTGGATGCTTATAAATATTTATTTGGAAAATAAATTAATTTTTAAAATTTTTTAAAAGTTTAACGTTTTTGAGAGACAGAGAAAGAGCACGAGCAGGGGAGGGGTAGAGACAGAGGGGGTCACATATTCTGAAGCAGGCTCCAGGCTCCAAGCTGTCAGCACAGAGCCTGACACTGGGCTTGATCTCACAAACTGTGAGATCATGACCTGAGCTGGAGTCAGACGCTTAATCGACTGAGTCACCCAGGCGCCCCCCAAAATAAATAAATTATTAATGTACTACAAATGTGCTTGGAGATAAACATCTACTTTTGCTATTTTATAAAATATGAAGTATGTCCTATTGAATTGCAAGCTACACTAACTCATGATGACTTGATGAAGATTTCAAATCCTTTTATTGAAAAACATCCCCGTAAACAAGGTTTTTCCCTGGTTATTATACTTTGTGTTCTATGTTCACTCACTATGCTCTCTAGGGTTAAGAGCTCTTTGAAATGCAAGAGTAGTGTATATTTGGAACAGTACATCTGTAAAGATGCCATTAAAAATAAAAAGCACGGATTAAACAATAGTTATATATAAAGTATTCCAATGATCTTGTATTTTGAGTATTAATTATATAATATACATAAACACATTTGCTTCACAAGAGTAAGGGAAGTATAAATTTTTTTGACAACATAAATGCTGGTGGAAGCCCAGATTTTTCTGTTTTATTGCGATTTGGGACATAAGTATGAACATTGTAGATCATCTATCCTCTCCATACTACTTTTACTATTGTGTAACTAAATTATGACCTTGACTTAGACAACATGGCATCCTTCAAGACTGAGTGCACCTGGCCCTTTGTTTATACATCAATCTGAACCCTGTTTAACATCCATTTACATGCATGCTTCTTGCATTGCATTATAAGCCTCTTAAAGCAGATGCATGTGTCATTCATCCAAGCATGTTCTAGAGAATACATGCTGCATTCAGGTGTTCACGAAGAGTGTTTCCTATATGCAAATGAATGAATAAATAAGGATTCTTTAAGTGTCTCTTGAGTGCATGAATGAATAAGTGGATAAACTATTTAGACTAATAAGACTTGTTACTTTTTAATGTATTATTTATGGTCAGAAAAAACATTCCAAATGTTTACATGTCATTTACCATAATCCATCCCCCAAAATTTATGACACAGAGCTTGTTACTTTCTCCATATTTTCAGTGATGTAGCCAGACCTTTGGCAGATTGATTCAATGTATTCAAAGTCATAGATTCAGGGAGTGGAATAACCTGGATAAACACCAGATCAATCTGCCCTCAAAGAATATGTTTTTTTTTTTTTTTACCACTTCCAGAGAAGATGTAAAGACTGACTCTCCCATTAGACCAGCATGCACTCTTTTCTGTTTGAAGTTGGAGAAACATAGAATCCAGTTATGGAACTTATTTCATTTACCTCAATACCCTAACGAGATATCATGAGGTGGTACCAATTTTCATATGGCTGGGAATAAAACTCTCTTGGAAGTTACTTTCAGATAATCCGACAAAATGACAATTTGCCTTATTTAGTAAAGGAGTATTTTTTTCGGATTTTTTTTTCCTTTCTGCCAGCAAAATGTGTGTATGTGTGCACGAGTCTTTGTTTAGACACCACTTATAATGAAAATTTTACTTTCTAGAGGTTAGGTTTGAAAAGTTAAATGTAATGCTTTTGAAAATAAAAAATAATTTGAAAACACCAACACTATTTGCTATTTTTTTTTTAATTTTTTTTTTTCAACGTTTATTTATTTTTGGGACAGAGAGAGACAGAGCATGAACGGGGGAGGGGCAGAGAGAGAGGGAGACACAGAATCGGAAACAGGCTCCAGGCTCTGAGCCATCAGCCCAGAGCCCGACGCGGGGCTCGAACTCCCGGACCGCGAGATCGTGACCTGGCTGAAGTCGGACGCTTAACCGACTGCGCCACCCAGGCGCCCCCACTATTTGCTATTTTAATAACTAATAGAGAAAAATGTTTTAGAAAACAATTTAACCATGTAAGTCTTTGAAAATCAAGGGTTTTCAGCCACATGTTCATATGCACAGTACATTTTAGGGTTGTGTTTACTTCCTAGCACACTAACTGTGATTTTACCCCTTTTCCTCCCACTTCAATAAAGAATATTGAAAATAGAAGGTGACGTTATTAGGTGGAAAACTTCTCAAATTTGTTTGTTAATAATTTGTTAAATGCATTATTTTTATCACTAATAAAACATCTTTTGACACAAATCCTGTACAAGAAGCCACAAGCTAAAAGATTTGCTTCATTGGAATCAATAGTGAATGCCATATTCCTCTCTTGTCATCTTTTTAATTTAAATTTAGATTCCATGTTTCCTATAATTCAGATGGTATTTTTAGGGAACAGAATCTTCCCATAGGGTAAAAAAAAGTCCTTTCTCCTGGTGGATCCTTAACAAAGTGACCTCCGTTTTCTAAGTGATATGGGGTGGATGGTTCTGTATTGAGTGACGTTAACCAATTACTGAGGAAGAGAGGGAGGCCTATGCCTATTTAGGTAAAGATTCAAGATTTAAGAATAAAAATTTTGGAATGACTCACATGAGAACTGACAAAACTAGTCCCATTTAGTAGCAGAGTAAATAGGAGAAGAAATACACATCAAATACCCAAGGTATTCAGATAACAGGTTTATAAGCATTATTTCCTCTGGTAATTTCTAATCTAGTTCAGCAAATTTTTGTGGCAGGTATTTTTAATGTCCTTATATTACAGATAAAGAAATTGGTGCCCAAACTGGCTAAGTAACTTGTTAGAGATCACAAAGTTAATCCTCATTTCAGAGTAATTCATAAGAAAGTGAAAAGGGAAATTCAATTCAGCAAAATACTTACCTTTACGCATAAAAGAGGATTTGCTGTGATCCATCACTGTACTTGGTATATGTGTGTAATTCACCAGAGGGTTGTCTTTCATCATTTCAAATGAGGTGTGATGGATGATCTTATCCAAGACCTCATCATTCAAATTCTTCTCTAGAAATCTCATAATCTTCTTGACTTCCTGCTTTGGATTCTATCAGTGGGTAAAGAGAGACATACCCAAGAAAATGGTAAACAAACAGATCATTAACATAATGTGAAAACTGTAATATTTATAATTTGTTTTCTTAAGTCTTGGTTCTGAATATTCAATCCATATTTTGTTGGGTCATCAATGTTTTTTTAAATTAATCATGAAAATGAAAAAATCAATAATTTATGTTTGGGAAAAATAGGCTAGAAATATTTTGTTTATTCTAAATTTCATATTATATTCGTTTATATCAAAAGTAAAATAAGAACAAAGCTTGGCTAAATAGCAACAATATATGGAGGAAAAAAAGCAGCTATTTTAAGTCAAGTTGTAATCAGATTTGAACAGCGAAAGTTTAGGGACCCAGTAGTATTTTTTATTCTTCCTGGCTTTATTTATTTGTTCTTAATCGAAATTCCTTTCCTGTTTTTATTTTTATTTAAAAAAATTTTTAATGTTTATTTATTTTTGAGAGAGAGAGTGAGCTGGGGAGGGGCAGAGAGAAAGGGAGACAGAATCTGAAGCAGGCTACAGGCTGTGAGCTGTCAGCGCAGAGCCTGACAGGGGGCTCGAACCCACAAAATGTGAGATCATGACCTAAGCCGAAGTCCAACTCTTGACTGAGCCTCCCAGACACCCCATCCTTTCTTGTTTTTAATAACAATATTTAAAAACAAAAATAATAAATTCATGAACAACTTCAAGTATGTTTGCCTTAGAGTCTTTATACCTTCAACCTTGCTTGGATATAAATTATCAAAAATAAACTCCCATGAAAGCGCAAAGATATCAAAACTTAAGTTATTCATGAATAAGTGAGGATAAAAAGAACAAAATTTGATAAACAGATCACTTTCCGGATTCTAATGACATAAATTTAATATATGTAAATTTAAGGGAGCTAAACTAAACTCTATATGGGTATGTCTAGAAATACTTTGAGAAGGTGATAGCTAAGCTGAGTTGAAAAAGGGAGCCAGAATTTACCATGACGTGTGGTCTGCTGAGATGTTGGAGAGTGCATTTCCAGTAGAGAAAACAGTCAAAACTCTTGGGGGTATAGGGTCTCATAATATGTTGAAGGAAGAAAAAAAAGGAAAGAGGTTGAAGTTTGGTCTGAGTTGTTCATGGGAGTGAGGAGGGTTTTAAAACTGGAAAGATAAATTGGGGTAAAACTGAGAAAGTCCTTGGATGTCCTGCTGAAGGATTTGTACTTTATCTCTTATGCAGGGAAGCAACAGCATTTAATAATATGTCATTAACTGTATGTGTGTTCATGTACACACATACGTACATTTTGGCAGGGAGTTCCCTACAAGGGAAGGTCTGGCAATGTTTTATATGTCAGACAATGAGAGCAGAAAGAGATGACTAATTAAGGGATGCTTGGAAGAAGTAAAAGGTCAGAAATGATGATAATGGAAACAGGGCCAAAAGAAAAGTTAATAGTGGTGCTAGGAAAACCACAGATGGACAAATAGAAAACAGTTTCTATTAGGGATTCAAAGTGTTTGGAGAATAATCTAGCCACTGCCTAAATATCAATGAGCATCTTAGTTTATAGCGCAGTACAAGTGAAAGTGGGGTGCTGGCTCCTACAGAATCTCCTTCTGCTGTATTACTCTTTCACCTCATTGGTTAAGAATTTATGCAGATGCTCATAAACCTGATGTAAATTACTGGACCTCTCTCTGAATTTTATTACTGATATGCAATTA
This sequence comes from Lynx rufus, assembly GCF_022079265.1. NCBI lineage: Eukaryota > Metazoa > Chordata > Mammalia > Carnivora > Felidae > Lynx > Lynx rufus. The sequence goes on from NW_025814845.1 coordinate 53,259,766, forward strand.
TAATTTTGTTCTATTGTTGATAGAATAAACTTCTTCATATAACATTGTCTAAAAATGACTGGTATGACAGGAGAAAAAGATCATCTATCAGTACTATGATTGTAGCACGTTTGAGTGGAATTAAAAATATGCTTATATTCATATAAGATATAAGATATGCTTATAAAGCTGATTGGGTCGGACCATAAATCAGTATGAACAAGTGGGTTTGAATAACACATTTTAGCTAAATAAGGAGATACATGGTTAACACAAAAATGTCATGTAGAGGACAACATACTGTCAGACTCAGAATTTGGATACCAGCCCAGCCCAGAAAATGTACTTCCCCATCCCTATGGAGAAAAAGGACTATATTCAGAAGCTAAAATTGATCCTTTCATAAAGTTATTAAGGGCTACGCTGGGTCTAGGAAGTGAAGAAAGATAGAACAGAAGGACAATTTTCTCTCTTATGAATTCATGACTTAACTCTGGCTAATCAAACATTCATGGGATAGTGTCACTTTTTAAAAGTGTTTTCATAAGACCACTTCAGTTTCACAGCTGCATATTACCAGCAAATTGAAATAAATTGCCTCAAGCCCTGTGTAAGTGGACAATAGTAAAGCTTAGACCATGAATTCTCTATGGGCTGCAAACAGATGTGATGGAAGATGGGAGCCTGGGCAGAGCAGAAAAATTCAAAGGACTCTTTTGGTTAAAATGTGAGAAGTACCCTGAGGCATTTTCAGAAATACTTGGATCATGGGAAATTTTACATGGGGCAGGATTTCTGTTATAACAAGTAAAATTTTTGTCTCTAAAAAGCTTGTTATTACTGCTCATTCATTTATTTATTCATTCAAATAATCAATTATCCATACAAGTTATCCTATGAGTCCCTCTGTATATGTAAGGTGCTATATTATGTACTGTGAATGCAGCCATGAAAATGATAGATATTGTACTTTCCATTATGAATCTGAAAGGCTAAAATGTATCCTCATTTTTATGTCTAGGCTTTTTCAAATAGAGAGACTTGGTTTCCACATATTTCTCAGGTGTGTGTGTGTGTGTGTGTGTGTGTGTGTGTGTGTGTTTGCCTAATTTAAGTAAAATAGCCTCAGAATAGGGCTGGAACTATGAAGTATTTGAAGTAATAGTAGTTCATACAGGAGACTACATGAATGCTTATGAGTCTCCAAACTAAGAGGGATATAGTAAGAGAGTAAAGGAGAAGGGTACATTTCAGAGTTATAATAGATAGGTCATATGAACCAATGAGATGCTCACAATAGAGTGGAACCATACCCACTATATGGAAGCCAATGAAGACAATGTATTTTCAAACTTGAAAATTAATGGACAAATGACATCATTAACCAAAGAGAGAATAAAAGGAGAAAAGGCTTACGCGTTGGAGAGAGAGAGAAGCAAAATGAGTTTAGTTTTGAATGTGTTAAATTTGAGGGTCATTTTAATTAAAGCATGCATCTGAATTAGGGTGGAAGTTAAAATGGGGTTTTGGGGGGTCATTAGCACATAAATATTTTGGCAACAGTGGGCATGGGTATGATCACCAAAATGTAGCAAGCAGCTTAAAAAACAAAACAAAACAAAACAAAATTAAGTGATAGAGATCCACAGGAAAACCAGAAGAGTATGATAACTTGTTAAATGTAGGAAAGAATTTCAAAAAGAAAAGGTGCTCAAAATAAACACAATGGTGAAAAAGTATGAGAAGATAAAAATGTCATGGATTCACCACTAGAAGTCACTAATGATCTTAGAAAGATTTGAGTAAGCAGGCATGGAGAAGAGGCAAAATAATCATAAGAGTTTTTTAGTCTATAGATTAAGTTGAAAATATATATTACCCCTTGGCCCCAACCCTTTGGATGTAGTGGGGGAATTATCCAGAATGAATTTCTTTTTTCTTTTTAATTTTTTTTCAACATTTTTTATTTATTTTTGGGACAGAGAGAGACAGAGCATGAACGGGGGAGGGGCAGAGAGACAGGGAGACACAGAATCGGAAACAGGCTCCAGGCTCCGAGCCATCCGCCCAGAGCCTGACGCGGGGCTCGAACTCCCGGACCGCGAGATCGTGACCTGGCTGAAGTCGGACGCTTAACCGACTGCGCCACCCAGGCGCCCCCCAGAATGAATTTCTATTTACCTCTTTCATATCTTCATAGTGCAAGAAAAGTATTGGGTGTTCTTCCTTTTTCTTCCACCAGCTCTTAACATGATTAAACCAGGAACCATAGGCCACTAATACCAGAAAAAACAGTCTATTACCACAAGCATTCATCAAATTAAAGATTTGTTTCTAAACAATAAGCCAAATTGTACAAATGTTTTGTGGAATTTAGTAATCAAGGGAACTGAATATATAAGGCCAATTAAAAAAATAAATAATTATGAATGTACAATTAGATTTTAAAAATAGAAAGTACAAAGTAAATGTAAATTTCAAATGAAAGTGCTTTGAGCTCCAGTGGGTTTTACTTAGCCTCGAATGGAAGAAAACTATCCTACTAAGTACTCATATTAATTATTTGTCTAAGTACTATTTATGTATACCAGATCTAACTAAAGATATGGGCATGTTAAGCAATTTCTATCATAAGCAGGAAATGAGAATGGATTTCTAACAACTGAAAAGACATTGGAGAAAATTTTCATCAAGCCAATGTAAAACACCAAATCTATTTATTGATGTCATAGTGTGATATTAGATATAGTTGATCTAAGTTTTTTAAATGCTATTTAAATATACTTGTTACTGACTTTGAAAAGTGTTTTGATAAGAAAAGCCATACCAGTAATGGTTATTAGTATTATTAAAAATAAAAAAAATTATGTATTAATTTCAAGCCCAAGCCTACCTACCATTTCCAGTCATGAACTTCTCCAGGTATTCTTGCCAGGTGCCAGGAACAGGTTGCAAATTATTCATTAAGTCAAAATGGTAGTACGAAACTGCAACGTCCTTGGCATTTCGAGCCATATAAATCATCTGCAGGAAAAAAAAAAAAAAAAGAAGGAATCCACATGGATTTGAAATCCATGGAAATTAATAACAGGAAAACACTAGGGCAAATTAATGAAACAAAAAGCTGGTTCTTTTTAAAAATCACAAAATTAATAAATATCTAGCAAGGCTAATAAAAAAGAGAAGACACAACTAATATTAAGGAAAAAAACAGGCTGTATCACAACAAATCTTACAGCCATTAAAATTATAAGAGTATGAAAAGATGTTACACATCATATGTCATCAGGGAAATGAAAATTAAAGTGACAATGAGATATCACTCCATACTTATTAGAATGACCAATATCCAGAAAGCTGACACCAAATCCCGATGAGGATGTGGAGTCAGTGACAGGAACTCTCATTCATTGCTGGTGGGATTGAAAAATGGTACCGTTACTTTGGAAGACACTTCGGCAGTGTCTTATAAAGCTAAACAATACTCTTACCTGCAAGCTAGCAATTGCACTACATGGTATCTACCCAAAGTTGAAAAATAAGGCCCACACAAAAACCTGCAAGTGGATACACATAGCAGCTGTATTCATAATTACCAAAATGTGGAAGGAACCAATATGTCTTTTAGTAGGTGAATGAGCGAACTGGAGTATATCCAGACGATGGAATATTATTTGGCACTAAAATGAAATGAGCTATCAAGCCATAAAAAGATATGGAAGAACCTTAAATGCATATTACTAAGTGAAAGAATACAATGTGGAAAAGCTACAAACTGTATGATTCTGACTATATGACATTTTAGAAAAGGTAAAACCATGGAGGCAATAAAAAAGATCAGTTGTTGCCAGGTTGGGAGGAGAAGGGGATGAACAGGTGGTGTATGGAAGGTTTTTAGGGCAGTGAAACTACCCCATATGATACTATAATGGTATATATATGTATGTCATCATACCTTTGTCCCAATCCATAGAATGTACAACACCAAGAGTGAACCCTAATGTAAACTATGAACTTTAGGTGATAATGATGCATCAATGTAGGTTCATCAGTTGTAACAAATGTCCCACTCTGGCGGGAGCTGTTGAAACTATGTAGCTATGCATGTGTAGGGGCAAGGGATATATGGGAAGTCTCTTTCCCTTCCACTCAATTTTGCTGTGAACCTACAATTGCTCTAAAAATAAAGTAGCTATAAAAACATAGTCTGTTCAAAGAAAGAATAAGAAGAGAATTATAAAACACTTTTCATTACAAAACTCAGCAACTTAGAATTCCTCACACATCACAAACCAGTAAAAATCAGTGAGGTTGAAATAGATACTCAGAATAGCCCCACAATTATTGAAGAAATTGAATTTCAAATTTAAAACTTCCCCAGAATCAAATATTCAGGCACAAATGTTTTACTGGAGAATTTTACCAAATAATCAAATAAGAACTGACATCTTTATGTTGAGTTTTGGGAGTAGGCCAGAACATCTAGAGACCGCTGGGGAATAACAGTAGCAATACTGTCCTGAGATGGGGATCCTGTTGCTACCTGCCTTTGGCAAACTTGAATACACAGGTTTAGATTGAAATATATGTATTTTTTATTTAACCACTTTCTTATGTAGCTCAGTTCTCATAGTGACAAGTAAACAAAACATTTGAGCAATCACTATTTGTATGATTAAAACAATAAGGTCACATTAAAAAATTGACTTGCAGGGGAACCTGGGAGGCTCAGTCAGTTAAGTGACCGACTCTTGGTTTTGACTCAAGCCATGATCTCACAGTTTCGTGAGTTTGAGCCCCACATCAGGCTCTGTGCTGATAGCGTGGAGCCTACATGGGATTCTCTCTCTCCCTCTCTCTCTTTCCCTCCCCCACTCACACCATCTCTGTCTCTCTCAAGAATAAATAAATACATTAATTAATTAATTAATTAATTAATTAAAAAATTTTGGCTTGCAATGTGGAATATACCTTGCAGTTGTTCTCCCAGAAAGACTTAGGAAGGAGATCAATTGGTAGATGTGTCTTCACAAGCCGGGGTGAGGGATTCTTCTCTAATTGTTCTATTCCTGGGAAAATTTAGTTTGGTATAGAGATACATTAAAGTCTTCAAGGAGCCTGCATTTCCTGATTTTCTACAACCTGTTAAAATATTTTTGAGCAGTATATAATGCTGCTAGATTTTAAACCAATCACAGATTTTATTTATCTGGATTCTAAGAGGCAATATTGCATCATGGTTAAAGGCATAGTTCTGAGGTGTTGGAATCCTAAGTCTGTCGCTGAACTCATCATGAGACATTTGAAAGTATGTTAGTCTCTATGTTTCATTTTTTCCACCTCCAAAACGAGGGGTAATAGTATTGGATTTAGCAATTTGGAGTTTTATCATACCTTGCATTATTATAAATAATTACAAAAATATTTTCTGTATCTCAAAGAGATATCAATAACTAGTAATTCTCACATCAGCTATTATGGTTTAGACAATGTTATTTCTGTAGAGCATCTGCTGTTGCACCTACGTTTTTATTATTTCCTTTATGTGTCATATGTATATATATATGCAAAATGAAAATGTTGTGTAATTTTTAGGTGTTAGCTGGACTCACTAAAGTCATACAACTAATATGTGGGAAACCTGGCTTCAAGTCTTTGTATAAGGGGTATGTGAATTTCCCTGAGATGGAAAATATCCATTTATTTTGTATATTCAGAGCTAGGAAGATCTCAGCACCCTGTATCTCACTACTTAAGCGACTTTGGTCAGTCTGAAGTCACTTCTGGGGTAAAGGCACACTCAGAGAATTCCTGACATAGACTAGGAAAGGCTGGGCCTATACTTTTAACTTACTATTCTTTTAATGCACTCAGTGGCTTTACCATATCCTAGATATATCTGTTAATGATGCTATTTCCTGTTCAGTCACCAACACTTAAAATCTCAATTATTGTTGTCTCCTCCTTCAGGTTTCATATCCAATAAAAAAGTCCTTTGCATTTTTTCACAGTATTACTTATACCCAGTCTAACCTCTAGATTACCTGTTAATCCTACATTATCTTCCCACCTTTTGCATACAAGGCACACCTGCTCAAAATTGCAGCTGACTTATTCAAAACAATCTTATGCTTCAGTTGTTTACAAAAAGTTATTACATATGCTAAAAAGCCACTGCATCTCTATTAAAACATCCTTTTAAAATGTTCTGTGTAAGGTTTATTTTTGTTTCATAGTTTATTACTTGTCTATTTATTTATTGTCAGTTCCCATGCCTCTTCCTCATTCCCACCCCAAACACACACACTCTAATGGAGATCCCACAAGAGCAGAGATCTAGTTTGCTTTGTTTACCAATGAATGTTCTGTAGAGAAAAATGTATAGCACATAGTTGTATTAGGAAGAATCTCTTAATTTTAATGTGGATAGGGTTGGCCAATTTAGGAAACAAAGATCAAGAATCTTAGTTAAATTTGAATTTCATGTAAACAACAGACATCTTTTAGTGTAAGTATCCTCCATCTAATATTTGGTATATACTTATGCTAAATAAAAGAGCTATTTATCTGAATTTCAGATTAAATTTGGTATCTTGAATTTTATCTGGAAACATTAGTTATACACCTACAAAAGTCACCAAGTATTTCATTATGCTAATACTGACCTGATAGTGACAGTCACCTTACAAAGCATATAGAAATGAGAAATCATAATCTTCCATAACTCATTATTCCTCAATGCCCATGACATGAACTCTTACGTTTGTTTCTCTTATGAAGTTTTTCCCATAGCTGTTGTTCCTCTTCCCTGCCTAACTTCCTTAAAAGATTTCTCAACCTCTAGGTTGTAATTGTTTTACCACGTAAGGTCCTTCAAATGAACCCTTTATTGCACAAATGTGAATGTGGGGAATACGTAATGACATTACACATATTCATATTCAGGCTCCAGAGTCCATCTGAGTGTCATTTTACCCTCTATTACCTGCTGAACCTCACCTACTCACTCTCTGGTGATGCTACAAGGCTTCACTCCCTACTCTTAACCCCCATCTGCCATTAGTCATACCTGAGTCTCCCACCCTGATTATTCTGATTCTATTGCTTTTACATTTCATACTTCTTTACGGCTTTGGAGTCTGATCTCACTCTTGAACTCACTTTGTTTGCTTATCCCAGAATAACTCTTTTAGCACCAAGATTCAGCATTTGCTCTGACTTCAGGCAACCACACAGAAGGAATGACACCTTCCCTATTGGTTCTTCTCTGCTTGTGGAAGTAACTAACTCTGGTAGGATAGAGAATTTGGATTCTGCTCTTTAAATTGATATAAACATTCACCACCATACTTCTGTCTTTCTACCCCAGGTTTCCAGCAGCATTGGAGAGCTAGGTCTCACTTCTTAAGCCCTTCTCACTTGCCCACAGGACATCATACTCCTGATCCTCTCTTAGATCACTGAGCATTTCTTGAAAACTGCAAGTGCTTCTTTCCCCCTTTCATTGTTGTTTAATCCCTGGACTGTGCCAAGGTCTTTTCTGCATCTAGGACTTCATACCTACTATTTCATCACCTGAAATGTGTTTTTTCCAACTATGTGCATGACTTTATGTCTCATTTCAAAGTAGAGTTCCCTAAATATCTGAGCTAAAATAAACTCTCTTTTATAGAGCCCTATTCTTTGGATACATGAGCCTAATAATATTCACATATTATTATTTACTTTTTTAATAACAATATTACTATAAACTCCTTGGGAATAGGGCATTGAATTTACTAATCATTTTATAGCCCATAGCACAGTGCATAATTCTTTAGAGCACTCAAAAAATATTTGTGAAATGAGAATGAATTGTATTAATAATAAATTTTGTGTTTGAGAGGCATTGGTACTTTACTTATTTAACTACAGCAATATCCTAAATTATGAGCTTATTAATCCAATCTATAAGATTCTATACAACAAAAGTAAAAAAAAGATAAGGAACATTTTTTATGTTATCAACCAAATTTTTAGTTGTTTTCTACAACATAATTCTTTCATCTTAGGCTATCATACCTGGATATGCAATGTATTAAACTACAGTTTCTCTATATGTATTGGTGATTGTACTGCTTGCAAACTTCCATTTTATGGCACCAAATTGACTCCATTTTCTTTGAATGGAAATTGCAAATATAATATTTAATGTGTTGTATAAATAATACTACCAAAATATAATTCCCAGCTGGTTTAAAATTACCTGAAGTTCTTAGTCCAGGGACGGCCATTTCCAACATTGGAACTTTAACTGTTATAAAATCCCGCTTACATTTTTCAACATCTCCATTATTTACAACCATGTCCACAATTTCACTAACCCAAGTGGTACCTGCGTTGAAAGGCAACATTTTGTATAACTATTATTGAATCTGGAGAGGAAAAGTACCTACAGGGAGTTTGCCATCTTCATGCATTCTATTAGAAACTTAATTCTTCTTTCTGCGCCCCAAATGCTCATCCAAAATATACTCAAAGCCGATGGCCAGACTGACTGACAGGAATAATAATTTTATTTAGGATGATAATGATTTCATTCATTTATTTTTTACAGTTTATTTACTTTGAGAGAGAGAGAGTACAAGCAGGGGAGGGGCAGAGAGAGAGGGAGAGAGAATCCCAAGCAGTCTCTGCACTGTCAGCATGGAGCCTGATGCAGGGTTCAAACCCACAAACCACAAGATCATGACCTGAGTCAAAACCAAGAGTTGACACTTAACCGACTGAACCACCCAGGCACCTTTAGGATGATAATGATTTTGTAGAGAAGCTGATTTTCAGGAAACAAAGGCTAAAGTCAGATATGTATTTGTCAGGCTATAAAACTCACCTGATTTGGGGTAAGTGGCTATCACGATGTCATCGGGTCTGCTGTGGAACTGTTCAATCTTTTCCCAGTTGTTTGTAAATGCATAGACCATGGGACAGCCATGAATCACCTTCAGGTTTTTTCTCATGATGTCGTTCGGGGAAGTCATTTTTATACCAGGTTGTACAAATTCTTAAGATATTGCTATTTTCTGACAATCCAGTCTTGGGAAAATAAAGGAGATAAAAATTAGAAGTTGAGTAACTAATGTTATTCTTAAGACACTGTTAGTTGATACAGAGTGAAATTGGCCTTTAACACACTCAGTGTTCAGAGATCTAAATACAAAGGGCATTTTTGTGGGTGTAAAGCTGTAGATTGCAAGAGCAGCAACTGGCTCAGTGACAAGCAGGACAAAGGTCTTTACTGGAAGCCTTGGAAAGAAATGAAACAGCACATCTTAGAACTGGAAATCAGATTTTACAGAAATATGCTAAGAATTATCTGATTATAAGATATATCTATCTTATAGATTGGATAGTTAGGGCAAGATAAATCTAACACTCATCATTACACTTCAGTTGTACCTCATTTTTCCTTGTAGGAAATCCATCATCTTTCTTACCTTTGTTCTTCTGTACATAACACCTCTGCTTTTTTGGTCTGCTTCTAAGATTTTCTTTTTTAATTTTTTTTTTGAGTATAGTTGACACACAATGTTACATTATTTGCAGGTATACAACATAATGATTCAACTTCTCTGTACTTATCTATGCTCCCCACAAATGTAGCTACAGCTATCACTGTACAATGCTATTAAAATATCATGGACTATATTCTCTATGCTGGGCCTTATATCCTTGTGACTATGATTTTCTTTTTTTCTATCACTGGTTTTGAGCAATTGAATGATGATATGCCTTGGTATGGTTATTTTCACAGGGAGTATGTGTGCATGTGTGTGTGTGTGTGTGTGTGTGTGTGTGTGTGCGTGCATGTTTTAGATTTATTGATCTTCTTGGAATTATGGGTTTATAGTCATTATTTCTCTCGTTCTTCCTTCTGAAACCTCAGGCCACGTAAAGTTATTCATAGCTCACTGATGCTTTATTCATTTTAAAAAAATTCTTTTCTCTCCTCGTGTTTCATTTTATTTATTTATTTTGAGAAACGGAAAGCATGAGCAGGGGAGGGGCAGAGAGAGAGGGAGAGAAAGACTCCCAAGAAGGCTCCATGCCTTCATCACAGAGTCCCATCCAAGGCTCTGTCTCACAAACCATGAGATCATGACTTGAGCTGAAATCAACAGTCCGATGTTTAACTGACCGAGCCACCCAAGCACCCCTGTGTTTCATTTTAAATAACATCTATTGCTACGCCTTCATAGTCATTGACCTTTTCTTCTGCAATGTGGAGTCGATGTTAATGCCACTTATTGCTTTTTTATCTCAGACATAGTTTTCATCTCCAGAATATCATTTTGGAAATGATTATACTTTTGTTATCTCAATTTCTTCAGCATATTGAATACAGTTAAAATGATTGTTTTAAGGCCATCATTTGCTAATTCTAACATCATGTTAGTTCTAGGTAGTTTTCAATTGAATAAATTTTTTATTATGGTTTCTTTTGTCTGCTTCTTCGCATGCCTTGTTTTTGTTTTGTTTTGTTTTGTTTCATTTTGTTTTGTTTTTGGATGTCTGCTCTTATCTCTTTGTGGCCTGGGGATTCCTTCAAGGCAGTCATCTGGAAATCACAGGGCTCAATTTTTTTCCTGTTACTCCATCTTGCTTAGGAGCTATGATGGTTAACTTTATTGATCAACTTGAGTGTAGCATGAGATGACCAGATATTTGCTGAAATATCATTCTGAGTATTTCTGTGAGGGTGTTTTTGGATGACATTAATATTTAAATTGGTATATTGAATAAAGCAAATTGCCCTTCTTAAAGTTGAAAGCCTGAATAAAACAAAAAGACTGACCCTCCCCCAACTAAGAGAGAATGCTTCTTGCCTGACAATCTTTGAACTGTGACATCAGCCTTTTTCCTGTCCTCACACTGGAACTAAAACATTTACTTTTCCTGAGTCTGGTAACTGACAGCTTTCAAGCTAAAACACTATCAGCTCTCCTGGTTCTTAGGCCTTCTCCAGTCTCAGACTGGAATTAAATTATCAGCTATGCTGGATCTCCAATTTGCCAATTTATCCTGCAGATCTTGGGACTTGTCTGACTGTAAAACCTCATAAACCAATAGGTATAATAAATCTCTCTATATGTATATATGTGTGTGTGTGTGTGTGTGTGTGTGTACATATAAAAAATTCCTTAGTAAACTGTTTGATGTAACTATCCTAATCATAATCATACTAACAATACTAAATCCAAATTAGAATCTCATTGCTCTGTTAAGTCTTCAAAAAATTTTGAATCCTAGGAGCAGATTATATTATTATTCTCTCTTCTCCAGAGAAACAGAACCAATATTTTATATATATAACATATATCTTAATATATATTAAATTAGATATAAAATATGAATTATATATATTGTAAAAATTAATGTTATATATATAAATTTATTTATATATAATAAAAATATATTTATATATATTTGGAGAGAGAGAGAATTCATTATGAAGAATTGGCTCATGCAATTATAAAGACTGACAAGTTCCAGGACATGTAGAGGTCAAACTGAGACTCAGGATAACCAATGGTTTAGTTTTAATCTGAAGGCCAGCAAGCTTGAGACCCAAGAACAACCAACGCTTCAGTTTGAGTGTGAGGGAAGAAAAAAAACAACTGATGCCTCAGCTCCAAGGCATTCAGGTTGTATGAATTGTCCCTGACTCCCTGGAAGAGGAAGCCTTTTTGTTCTATTTAGGCTTTCAACTAATTGGATAAGGCACATTCACATTAGAAAGGGCAATCTGCTTTATTCAGTCTACCAGTTTAAATGTTAGCCTCATCCAGAAATACCCTCACAGACCTAGTATAATGTTGCCCAAATATCTGGGCTCCCTGTGGCCCCATTAAGTTGACACATAAAATTGATCATCACAGAGAGCTACTCACTAAACTTTGTTGAAGGTTTTTTTTTTTTTTTAAAGTATATTTATTTATTTTGAGAGAGTGCAAGTACGTGCATGCAGGTATGGGTAAAGAGAGGGAGACAGAAAGAATCCCAAGCAGGCTCCATACTGTCAGTGCAGAACCTGATACAGGGCCAGAACTCAGGAACCATGAGATCATGACCTGTGCCAAAGTTGGACGCTTAACTGACTGAGCCACCCAGATGCCCCTTTGCACTGAACTTTGTAAATAAAACTCTAGCTTTGCTTTTACTACTGTTTCTCATTTTACAACCCTCTCACCCCCCATCCCCACAGAATGTAAAAATCCTAGAAATGGAAGGAAATGTAAAACATAGAAGTTATAGGACCCTTGGAACCTATTGTTCCATTTATTTTTGAGACTTGTAATAAAAAAATAATACATAGTATATATTACACATGAATAGAGTTTGAATTAACAATCTGAATTATATAGTATCTTAGAAGAACTCTTATTGTCACAAGCAAAATAACTATAACTAGACTTCAAAGATTGCCAACTAGAGGTTCTTAAATGGATTGATATATATATATATATACATATATATGTATATATAATTTTTATCATGTAAATATTTTGTAAATAATTTAGTGATTCCAAAATTCCTTGAAGGAACTTTAGACAGTGATGAAGCTTTCAATATTTACTTGTATAATAGGAGCTACACACAAAATCACTAATTTAAAAGCTACCTGCTGCTTAAACTGTTATGCCTAAAATTAATTTGTATAGCAAGAAGTATGTTTTTGATTAGGAAAAAGTTGTTAATACAATAGCCTGGTGTTTTAGAGGTAATTCTTCCACACATCCCTGAAAAATAGTCTAGAAGAGAGAAATCTGGACAAAGATTTCTTCATTTTACATTATAAGACATGTATTATATATCGTAATTTTATCTTATAATTAATAGGTATGCACACAAAATTAGTGTGTCTTTTTGTCTCCCCATAAAGGTTGTTACTAAATCATGGGCTTGTCTTTAAATATATGGTATCTTGGGGTGCCTGGGTGGCTCAGTTGGTTGAGCGACCAACTTCAGCTCAGGTCATGATCTCATGGTTTGTGAGTTCCAGCCCTGCGTTGGGCTCTGTACTGACAGCTCAGAGCCTGGAGCCTGCTTCTGATTCTGTGTCTCCCTCTCTCTCTGCCCCTCCCCCACTCATGCTCTGTCTCTCTGTGTCTCAGAAATAAATAAACATTAAAAAAATTTTAAACATATGGCATCTTATGCTAGGAAAACAGTAAAAATAATCAGGATTTTTCATCTTTATTACTGCTCATAAAGGAGCTGGGTCCTTTGGAGGCCTGAAGAACAGTATAATGATGGAAAAGCAGAGGTTTAGTATAAGTAGACACATGAATTTAAGGCAGATGAGATCCTAAGATGAGATGCCGATAAAAGCTGAGTGACCAGGGCATTTTAAGAAAACTATATTAAATATTCCATATTAATTTGTTGCCTTCTCTATGCTTCTCAATCATCTTCTATTTTGTGGTAAATATCTGGTTGCTTTAGCAGTCCCTTGTTAGTGCAGGAACAGAGTCTAGTAGAAGAAATTCTCCAGCATGAATTACTGTGGAATACGTCAGCAGCCCCAAGAAGGGAACAAATAATGTTGTTGGTCAAGAACCCAGCAGAAGCAGGAAGTAGAAAGGAGTGAAATAGATTCTATAAGCTCTGTACTTGGAGTGAAGTAGATATTGAGTGAACTGAATGAGTGAATGATTAAAGCTGCATGTCCCACTTAGAATCTTCTAAGATCTTGGGGGTAGTGATACTTCCTAATTTGGATATACAGGAATGAGTGACAGCAGAAGGCAACATAATATATTTGGATATTAGACCTGAGTTTCACAAAATAAATGAAACAGTTTTCCCTAAAACGTTTTGTTCCACTAATTTATTAGCCAATTATTTCTGCCCAGATTATATAAAGGTAACTATTGATCCCAAATATCATTCGAATGCTTATATATTTTGAATTAATTTTGGAAAGTAAGTAAGGCTCTCTTTTTCTTCTTTGGTTACACAATAGAAAATTCAGCAGCACTATAACCCCGCTACCAGCTCTTATTATGCATATAGATTATTATGGGAAAGCAAATAAATACTGAGGACACAGCACCCCCAATTTTGTACTGTCTGCTACAAATCATGTGGACAAATTCGTTCCCCACTTGGTGGGTGGTTAATGTTATTTCATACGTTTATAATATCATTCCTGGGTCCATTCATGTCTTCACTCATTCTTTTTCATTAAATCATTCATTTTGATTCATTTGTTCTATTTTTTAAAATATTTATGTAATCAATTCACAATTGCTATTCAAATACAGTTCATGTACAAGCACCATGTACTATAGGCATCACCTAAGAGCTTGTTAGAACTGTAGCATCTCAGGCCTTAACATAGAATCAAATTTATATTTCAACAAAGTTAAATTGTAATTTGTATGCGCAAGGTAATTTGTATGCACAGTAAAATGTGTAAAGCATGACTTTAAACCACTTTTAATCTACTCTCTAACAATATAGGGTAGATATAAATGATATATCAAACTGAATTCACGTCTTCTAGAAAACAAATTGTATCGACTGTGCTACCCACCCCAATGGTGAGTCTCACTTTCATTCTGTGGAAGAGATTAAGTATCAAGTGCAGAGAGTCTGCTCAAAGACATACCACAAGTGAGTGGCAACCAGAAACAGACTTTGATTTATCTCATCCAAATGAGGGTGTTCATAATTTGTAAGGAAATTTTTCTCTGACAAAGCAGACTTGCCTCTGACCAGAACCTTAAGCTATTAATGCTGCAAAAATGTTGTCAGAGAAGCATGTATATGAGTAACAAGATGAAAATAAAGCAGCTGATTCTGAATACATACTAGTCACATCTGGAAAGTGGGTGTAACCAATTCAGGAATCTAGGAGGAGTAGTCCTGAATTGCACTGCCTTTGTGTGACCCACAGATAATGATGAATTCAGAATTACAGGGGGAGATGGATGCAGTGGGGTCAGGTTGGAAGACATAACGTAACTAATGTCACTGAGCCTGATTCCCTGGAAGGTGGTTGATGAATGATATTTAAAATTATAAAAATTAGTTTATAAACATCTTTTAAATCCTATCAGAAAGTGACATACAATTTTATGTGGTTATATATGATAGTCTACATGACATGACAGGTCTTCCTACTTGAGCAATAGGGAGAAAATTACAATATCTAGATTAGTTTTTAAAAAGATCAATGGGGGGCGCCTGGGTGGCGCAGTCGGTTAAGCGTCCGACTTCAGCCAGGTCACGATCTCACGGTCCGTGAGTTCGAGCCCCGCGTCAGGCTCTGGGCTGATGGCTCAGAGCCTGGAGCCTGTTTCGGATTCTGTGTCTCCCTCTCTCTGCCCCTCCCCCGTTCATGCTCTGTCTCTCTCTGTCCCAAAAATAAATAAACGTTGAAAAAAAAAAATTAAAAAAAAAAAAAAAAAGATCAATGGTAGGGGCTCCCAGATGGCTCAGTTGGTTGAACATCTGACTCTTGATTTCGGCTCAGGTCATGATCTCAGGGTCATGGGATTGAGTCCTGCCTCGGCTCTGAGCTGGGCATGAGCCTGATAAAGATTCTCCCCTCACCCCCTGCTGTCTCTCTCTCTCTCTCTCTCTCTCTCTCTTCCTCTTGCCCTTCTCCTCTCCTCACCCATGTGCTATCTCTCTATCTCTCTCTGTCTCTCAAGAAAAAAAAAAAGAGACCAATGGTAAAAAAGAGAAAAATGAAAAACAACTCCCCTCTTAGGAGAAACTAACTGAGATAATTGACATTAAAACTGAACGGTTCTTTTAATGAGAAAAGAATATTTGTTTCCATTTGTTTCACCCTAATGAAATCCAACTTTATTCCCCTATGAGGCATGCAGTTTCATAAGAAGACCCCCAATCCTGGCATGCTTCAGAAAAGTCCAACTGACCCTAGAAAAAGAAATGTGATCACAGAAACCCCGAGAGACTGTGCACAGCATCAACAACAATACTGAGTTTCCTGTGGGAAAACTGGAATTAGGCAACAGCATTTAAATTGCAAACATGTGTTCAAAACGGAAATCACTAAAGAAGCCCAATGCTTTATGGCTGCAGGACAAAAACTTCAAGACAAGAAATTTTAAAAAGCAAATTTTACCTCACAGTTTAATCTCCTTTTTCAGTGTTTATTTTCAGTCAGTGGTGCTGGCACCGAAAAGAACCCTGGGAGCTGATGGTAGTCCCAGGATGGCAGGGCGAGGGAAGCCTGGGGAGGCTCACTTCTGAAGCCAGGACAAAAGCAAGTTCAGGATTGGCTCTGCATATAGTAGCCAGTGACTTTGCAGGCAGTTAAGATACAAAAAGTTTGAGCTACACACACATTCACACACACAGAGGCGGGCACTGCTGTTTCAACAGCTGACAGAACCAGGAAGTGCGGAGAAGGAAATGGATCAGGGTGGTGACCAGAAGTAAGCACAGTCAGATTGCCTGGATTTGAAGGTTTCCACAGGGTTTCACAGGGTCTGAGAGAAATGCCTAGGGGAAAATCTGAAGCATCAGTGTACGTAAGCCTGTTGCTCCTCTTACAAGAATGTCTTCTAACAATTTTTTAAAATGCTTATTTATTCTTGAGAGATAGAGACAGAGCATGAGCAGGGGAGGGGCAGAGAGAGACACAGAATCCAAAGCAGGCTCCAGGCTCTGAGCTGTCAGCACAGAGCCTGACATGGGGCTTGAACCCGTGGACTGCGAGATCATGACCGAGCTGAAGTTGGACACGTAACCGGCTGAGCCACCCAGGCGCCCCATAATAATTTTGATTATGATGAAAAGGCGTGTGTTTGTGTGTGTGCTTCATCTAAAAGCAACGTAAGTTTACAATATCGCAGAAAGGGCAAACATATACAAACATTTACTGACAATGAAATAACTTCGGGAAGCAGAAACAGGGTAGAACTGATGGTTTCTGTCACTCTAATTTCTACAACTTCTCAGCATTTTATTTTTATATGCTGAGTCACTATACACAAAGAAGGATTAAACAAGAAGCTATGTGTGGAGGGGAAGAAACTTTGCCCCAGAAATAGGCTCCTGTTCTCTACCCTTGTTATCTCAACCACTCTGTAAGATTTGCTTATAGTCTGCTTGCTGTAATCAATCCTTTAGTTAAGGCCACTTAACAAGATAGATCCAGCTATAACTGCCAAGCCTTTGTCCTGGAGATTATACCTATGTAGTTCTGGGAAATCAAACAGCCTAGAAGGAAATTAGCACATTCCTTAAGACCCTCCATTTTACTTACAGATTATTAAGGACGTTGTATAATTTTTTTCTTTTTTTCTTTTAGAAAGCGAGACAGAGAGAGAGAGAAGGTGGGGAGGGGCAGAGGGAGAGAGGGGCATTTATATTTGGCCCTAGTCATGATCGCCAAACTAGTACAAATGATATTTTAATTTTTTACAGATATTTTGATAAACACCTGGATTCTCAAAATATTATAGTGCCAAATATGGAAGTTAAATTGGTTGGAAGTTTTAATCTGATATGTATTATTTTCCAGTTTGATTCAGCCAAATTTCTGAAAAACATTCAACTTGCTGAGTCATATCCCAATACAATGGTATTTCAACCGATTGAAATAGATTGTAGACAATTTTGTCCTTATATTTGTTACTTTAAAGACATTTCTTTTCATTTTAAAATACATATTATGTAGCAATAAAATTTTACATAGGTTTTAAAATGAAATATAATATTTTAAGGAAATTTTATTTTTGATTTGGGTTCTACTTCTGAACCTGTCTGCTTTCCCCTCCCCACACTAAGGATCACATTTACCTTTGTCTTTTGTTAAAGATCTTCAACATTAGCTTTGAGAAGGGATGACAAGTCTGGAGTAGCAAAAGCAAATGTCTATGAATAGGGTGACCTATAATTTATCATCCAAACCAAGACACTTTGGAGACAAAGGTAAGACTATGAATAATTATGTAGGACAAAGGTATAAACTGAGTCTGTCCCAGACAAACTGGAAAAATGAATCACCCATACATTAATAGACAATTTATTATTTTTTTAATTATTTTTTTTTATTTTAAAGAGAGAGAGAGTGCAAGTGGAGGAGAGGGGCAGAGGGGGTAGAAGGCAGGGAGAGAGAGACAGAGAAACAGAAAGAGAAAGAAAGAGAGAGAGAATCATAAGCAGGCTCCATGCCCAGCGCAGAGCTCAACACAGGGCTCCATCCCATGACTGTGAAATTATGACCTGAGCCGAAATCAAGAGTCAGACAATCAACTGACTGAGCCACCCTGGCACCCCTCATAGACAACCTATGAAATAGCTTGAGATTAAGAAAAACAACAATTCACGAAAGATAATACTTTGTCTCTGTAGTGGGTGAGTAATGTGATGATGATGCTGGATCCAGCGTATTTTTCCATGCAGAAAACGAGGGCAAAATTTTTAGAGATCTAGATTCTTCTTGTAAAAGTGTCCAAATGCTAAATGCTCAAGTATGGACAACTAACCACATGCATCAATTAAAATAAATATAAACACTTTTGTATGACACATGGCAAAGAGTGCAATTTGCAAAGTTTGGCACTAGGTGTTAATTTCAGAAAAACTCTATTCGAATATGTATGGATTGCCTGGCAACTACATTATCAATGAACTCATCAAACTCTAATCAGTATATACTAATTCAAAAGTAACCTAAGTCAGAGATTCTTAAATAAGAGGCAAATATTGGAGGGCTTCAGAAAACACAGATTCTTGAGTCCCAACCCCCAGTCTCCAGGATGGAGCCTGAGAATTTGTAATTCAGACAAACTCCAGGATGATGCTGATGCTACTGGTTTGAAAAGCATGCTTTGAGAATCATGAATAGAAATTTGCTCTTGCTTTCAAGGAGACACCAATATTCCAGGGTCAATTCTTCCATTAATCTATCTATCCATTCATTTATTTATTTAGTTTCCAAAACTATCATGTTCCAGATACTATAACAGGGAAAAAAGAAAGGTATTGTGTTTGCCTTGCTGATTTATAAATCATTATTGATTTAGGGCATGCTTAACATCAGTAACTCAAATTTTACCTATGAAATTCAGAGATTCTAAATGATTTGGCTAAGGGCTTATCAATACTGGGTAACAAATCAGCTTCAGAAAACAACTTATGACTTCCAAGTCATGTAAGCTTAACACATAAAATAATAGAGATGGAAGAGAGATTAAGAAAGACTTACAGGGTCACCTGTGTGGCTCAGTCGGTTAAGTGCCTGACTTCGGCTTAGGTCATGATCTCATGGCTCGTGAGTTCCAGCCCCACATCAGGCTCTCTGTTGTCAGCATGGAGCCGGCTTTGGATCCTCTGTCTCCCTCTCTCTCTCTGCTGCCCCCAAAATAAAAATACACATTAATTTAAAACAAAAACAAGACTTACAGAAAAGATTCACAGAGAATGTATTCCTTTTTCTTTGAAATTGGTCCTTTGTTGGGGCGCCTGGGTGGCGCAGTCGGTTAAGCGTCCGACTTCAGCCAGGCCACGATCTCGCGGTCCGTGAGTTCGAGCCCCGCGTCGGGCTCTGGGCTGATGGCTCGGAGCCTGGAGCCTGTTTCCGATTCTGTGTCTCCCTCTCTCTCTGCCCCTCCCCCGTTCATGCTCTGTCTCTCTCTGTCCCAAAAATAAATAAACGTTGAAAAAAAAAAAAAAAAGAAATTGGTCCTTTGTGTACATCAACCAGTCTAAACAGAAGTAATTAAGAAGTTTAGATTCTTTCAATGTCATTCTCCAGTAAAATAAATAAATAAGCAAATAAGTAAGCGAATGAATAAATAAATAAATAAATAAATAAATAAATTCTATGAGGTGTTATAGAAATTAGAAAATTAGTTTATGGCAGGTGAGAAAAAAAAATTTGAGAGGAACTTAACATTTTAAAATATTTGCTTTTTGCAGGGTGCCTGGGTGGATCAGTTGGTTAAGCATCTGACTCTTGATTTCAGCTCAGGTCATGACCTCAAAGTCGTGAGATCAAGTCTGGTGTCGGTTCTGGGTCGGGTTCTGTAATGGGCATAGAGCTTGCTTAGTATTCTCTCTCTCCCTCTCCCTCTGTGCCCTGCTGCTTGCATTTTCTCTCTTTCTCTTAAAAGTGATAATAAAATAATAAATAAAATAATTTGCTTTTTTCTGTTTATAAAAATAAAGAGGCATATTGTAAAATAATTCTAGAAGATATAAGAAATATGAATTTAAATTTGTTCTAAATTTCACATACAGAAACAACTATTAATATTTGGGTATTTAAAGAACATTCTAAAAGTTTTGCACATTTTACCCCCAAAATAAAATTATATTATATATAACAGTTTTATGCTGAATTTCACTATTAAGTAAAATTATTTCTTCAGAAAAATTTTTAGAAGCAGAATTGCTAATCAGAAGTATGTAATTGTAAAGTCTCTATCAGTTTAAATTCTCATCAACAGAATACCAATGGACCTTTTATTCATTCTAGTGACTTGGAAAAACTTTATGGTACTTTATAATCTTACATTCAAAAATGATCAGTTATCTCATTGTTTTAATTGACATTTTTAAAATTATATCAGAGCTTGACTTTTTTATACTATCTCGATTTAATGTTGCTTTTAATGGGGTGGGTAAACTATTATTAATCTTTTCCTATTTTTCTATTAAAATATTTATGTTCTTGTTATTTTAAAACTCTGTATATGTTAAGGACAGTAACCATTTTTCTTCCATAAATAGAACAAATATTTCCCAAAGTTGTCATTTTTTGTGGCATGCAATTTGCCTTTGCATAATAGCTTGGCATTTATTAATAAATTTTAGTTTTTTTATTATCTTATAAGAAGATAATTTCCGTGAAGACAGAGAATGTGTCTTATGCTTTTGAAAATAGCAGCTATGTGGATAGAACTGGAGGGTATTATGCTAAGTGAAATTAGTCAGTCAGAGAAAGACAAAAATCATATGACTTCACTCCTATGAGGACTTTAAGAGACAAAACAGATGAACATAAGGCAAGGGAAACAAAAATAATATAAAAACAGGGAGGGGGACAAAACAGAAGAGACTCATAAATATGGAGAACAAACTGAGGGTTGCTGGAGGGGTTGTGGGAGGGGGGATGGGCTATATGGGTAAGGGACATTAAGGAATCTACTCCTGAAATCATTGTTTCACTATATGCTGACTAATTTGGATGTAAATTTTAAAAAATAAAAAATAAAATAAAAAAAATAACATATGCAAGGCAAATACAAAGAAATGCTGAATACATACTTTCTTTTTATATTTGCATTGGTATGGAAAAGGGTCTCTAAATTTTCACCACAGTCTTATAATGACCACAGTGCATGGTATATCTTACTGCATGTTTATAAAAATAGTAGCCTCAGATTATGAACCTAGTAATACTGAATAAATGTTCTAATTTTTTTAAAGAGCAAGTTCAAAAATGGAAAGTGGGAAGAAATGTTGAAACTCGAAATGATATTTTTGTGATATTTAACTCAAGGCAAAAGAGATGACAGTTTTTCTCACATTATGATGTTTTTTTAGTTCCCTTCTACACTTTGAGGACATTTGTTTTTATTTTCCTTATACGAGTGTGCAATTTACTATCCTAATATCTATCTATGTTCTCCAAATGTCATTGTTTTTATACCAGTGGTTTCTGCATGCATATTTTTCTCATTTACACTACTTAGGAATGTGTGAGTCCAAAGGAGAAGCCAATCCTTTTAGCAACTTTTGCTTCCCTACAAATTCTTGAGCAAAGGGCCATCTCTCTCTTTCTGTGATAGAAATAATGCTAAGAGTCATTTCCTTGAAATTCCTTGTGTCATCATAGCTCATCTACCTAAGAAGGCAGGGACTAGGGTGGAGATGAATCTACTTCCCTCTGTGAAGGCAGGTTACACGGACATATGTCACCAAAATGCTTTCTCCTCATTTCCTTCTTCCCTCATCTGAATATTGACATCCCTGTATGCCTCAGTCATCTTTAATGAGGAAGAAGATGACAGTAATGAAGGGTCATTATTGGGTAAAGAAATATCCACAAGAAATATGGGGTGCTTGGGTAGCTCAGTTGGTTAAGCACAGGGATCTTGATCTCAGCTCAGGTCATGTCGTGAGATCAAGTCCTGCATGAGAGTCCATGTTGAGAATGGAACCTGCTTAAGATTCTCTCTCTCTCTTTCCCTCTGCCCCTCTTCCCTGCACGTGCTCTGTCTCTCAAAATAAAAAAAGTTAAAAAATTAAAAAAAATAAAGAAATGTCTACAAGAAACAAAAATTATTGACATTGAAAACTAAATGAAAATATCCAAAAGTGGGCTGGCAGAATCTGGACCTTCTTTCTTTAGATGTCTTCAAAAGGAAGAGTTCACTTGTTTAACCCTGGTTCAAACTCCTTCGATGGCAAAACCTAGAGCTTATTCCTCTTCATAAATGAATTGTCTTTCAAGTACACCACGTTGTGCACTGTAATATGAATGACCTGGAATTGTAGAGTGCACAACATAAAGAACTATATTTGCTGGTGCTATAGACTAGCGACCCTTTGAATGCACTTGCTAAATGTTTTGATGAATGAAAGGCTTTTAGATTTATGTTTATGTTTATGTTTATGTTTATCGTTAATTTGGCCCAAAGTCCAAGTAATCATCCTTCAATGAGACCATAGTACAGCAATGAGAGCATGAACTTCAGTATCTGGAAGATGAACGCGTTCAAATTCTTCCACTTACGTGTTGCTTGTGGGGTATACTCCACTGAAACGAAAGTGAGTACAAAAGTAAATTCTCATATATCACTGCCACCAATCAAATATATTCTCTTCTTCCTCAAGAAAGGGAAGTTTGTTTAATTAAGCAAGACAAGGTTGGGGCTGTGTGTATGGATACGTATTTTTTTTTTCTTTTTCATTGTTAGTAAAAGTGAGTTTACAGAACAATGGAAAGTGAATGTCTCAGCACCAAAGGTTATAATCTTGGGTGCTCCAGGAGTGTTTAGTTTCTTAGTTGCCAAAGAGAAAAGCCGTGTTTGATAACCATGGTTTTTGTACATGATCCTGGCTTTCCCTTGCTCCTGAGAAGGAAATAAAACCTACTACCTGATTTCCAGTCTCTTTCCCATCTAGCCGCACTCCACCCCACCCAACTTCAACACACACACACACTCACGCACTCCTCTCTAGGAATAAATGGAAGACAAGACAGCTGCTTTCCTGGGAACCAGTGCAAGGCGCATACAGTCTGACTCACAAAAATACAAAGTGGGTAATCCCACTCTTGGGATTAACATCATAATGCTAAGGTCTTGAGTTGAAGACGTTCCCTCCTCTTACTCCAAGTGGGGGAGAGAAGCCAGTGGAAACACAGGTTGGCTCTTTACTCCTTCAGGCCTGGGAAAGGTGAGCAGCTGCTTCCACTGTCCATACTTCTGTCTGTGGTTTCCATTTCCTGAAAAAAGAAACAAAAGCTCTCTTAAGGAAATGAGCCTTTGGCCTGAGACCTTACAGCTGTCTCAGCAAAACATAGAAATTATATTTTCTGTTTACATGTAATTTGCACTTCAATATCTCAACCTTTGCCCATCATTTCTCCTTCTCTAATCTCTACAGTGCTGGAGACACCCGCCCTGTATCAGAACCTTGTTCACCCTCAGCCTGAGAAAGTGTGTGGTTGGGCAAGAGCCCCTGTTGAATACATCACTTGGTATAAGGTTTTTTAAAAAATGAATATTTAGTAATGCCTATTTTAGATTGAGAAGTAGTTCTTTGGATATACGTCAACAACTTTGTCAAAAATCGTATATAACCAATTTTTAAAAACATCTTTAGAAATTATAATTTCATAGCTGAATAAGTTTTTAGAAAAGTTTTCTGCTCCCTCTTAACCACTTACCTTGTAGATGTTTATTCAACTTGCTCTTGCAAATAATTGCTATCATTTACTGCTTTTGAAGAAGTTGTATTGTTAATGCTTTTAGGAGTCTTGACTTTCATAACTAGATGAGGTAAACATATGAAAGAACAACTAGTCTAAGATGTTTGCTTTATGACTCTTTGAAATGCAAAACAAATGGTTGCTTTTATTTTACCTTCATGAAATTATATATATATATATATATATATATATATATTTCTTTTATAGGGTATAATAATGACTTTTTCATTTCACTTTTGATAAAATTAAAGTGATCTTATACGTTGTAGTTATTGAACTTTCCAAAGTTCAGATTAGCTTGAGATCTGGGAGACCCTTTTGGGTTTGTATATATCTAAAGAAATAAAGAGCTTAACGTCATGTTATCTGGATATACAGTATTTTAATTGACATAGAAAGTTGAATATACACCCTATAAATATCTGAATGTACTCAGAAAATAAAGACATTCCATCAAGAAATAAATATGGAATGGTGATTCAAATTTCGGTAAATATAGGTGGCTCGTGTATTTGCTATTCTTGGTATCGTTTTTAACTTTTCCTGAAGAGCTGTAACTCTCTGGGACAGCCAGACTACACCAAAAATCTGTGAAGGGGAGAAGTATAGAAAGTGTAGATTGGTGAATTGCAACTCAAACCCTCACCTTATGCACATTGTCTGTGTGTCCTTTGTCCAGGATGTAATTACCTCTGTTTTGTTGTATCATGACTTTAGTTTTAAATCCCCTTCACTATCTGGGCTGCACCATTTTCAGCCAATCATGTTAGAGATTTAGGGCTGAAAGTCAGAACTGAAGATACTTTCTAACCTAGTCTCTGCCCCTTTCTATCAGGAGAGCCTGGAAGCATTTTTAATTTTTCCAGTGCCAATTTTATAATTTATGAAGCACTAACTTTGGTTAGGATGAGGTAGGGTTGTGTAGCAAAGCAGAATTGACTAGATTCAAATACCAGTTCTATTGGACATTAGGGAAGCTACATACTATCTTTGTATTTCAGTCATGTCTTATGTAAAAAGGGGATAATACTGAGCTAAATTCATAAAGATGATGTGCAAATTTCAAAAAGCATTCGTGAAATACTTAGTACCATGCTCTAGTGGTAGTCAGCACTAAGGCAAGTATGAACTTATTATTTCTCCTGTGTTCACTTCCTAATTCAATAGGAGGATAGGCTGGAACAATGAATATGGCCTCTGAGCAGTGCCTAGACAGAAATGAGCTATTTTACTGAATTTTTAATAAACCAGATGCAGTTATGCTCAGTTTTGTCCACAACAGGAATAACTTTATTCCCATGGAACTGCCAACCATAGCTGGCTTCCCCCTCAATGATGCTACATCTCCTTTGCTTTAGAGGACAGTTCCTAGAAATTATGTTTTATGTTTTCCATTGTGTTGTCTCAGAAAGCTCCGTCGGGACACCCAGTATTGCTACTATGTACCTATATTTGCAACTAAAGTGTCAGTGTGTGTTTGAATTCTTCCCCTTCTCTGGTTTTCTTACTGTCTTCTTTTCAAAAAAATTTTTTTTAACATTTAGTTATTTTTGAGACAGAGAGAGACAGAGCATGAACGGGGGGAGGGCCAGAGAGAGAGGGAGACACAGAATCCGAACCAGGCTCCAGGCTCTGAGCTGTCAGCACAGAAACTGATGCGGAGCTCCAACTCACGGAGCGCGAGATCATGACCTGAGCCGAAGTCGGACACTCAACCGATTGAGCCACCCAGGCGCCCCTTTACTGTCTTCTTTTATCAGCCCAACCCCCCAAACTCACACGCCACAGGCATCCACAGGAACCATTGCTCCCTACGCTGTTCACATTTGCTGTTACCAAATTTGTTCCCAGGAATTTTGAAACCCCCATAGTGCTTGGGACATAGAAACTCTTACTAAAGACACTGCTATAAAAATTGTAACTTCTGTTTTATAGATAATTCATTTGCTCTCCGAAGAAAAATCTACCATGGACTGCTGAGTTAAAATATGGTCTTGATGTATCAGGTCTGTTAAAACCTTTCACAGATCTCTGACAAGGTGATGTAAGTGGAGCATGCTTATCAATGCAAGTTATTTGACCCTCAGAACTATACAGGCACAGATGTCATTCTTTTTGGACATTCTCTTAAATGAGGAGTGTTTGTGGTCTGAAAGTGGAACAGAGCATATGGCATCATAATTATTAGTAAGAATTCATACTCGTTAGAACTTGGGCTTAATATAAAACCGTTTTCTTTTCTTTTCCCAGTTTCGTTCCCTTTGCATACTAATGGAGTCTGGTTTCATGGACGCATTTTTGGGAGTGTTGTTTGCTGTACAAGAACCACCACAATCCACCACCAAACTCCACAGTGCCGAAGCCACGGCTGCTTCACATTGCACTTCTAAAGTTTTGCATGGTCCCTGTTTTTCAGTTTTTTGGCCAAGAATGCATAAAATCTTTTACTTGGTGCCATTTTGTAGTAGCCTCCAGTCACCAGCAGCTGTTTGGAATCAGAAGGAGAAAATGAAAACACAAACCAGGGTTTTTAACTGTGGCAAGAGAATGTTCAAAGAACCCTCTCTATGATAAAACAGAATTTATTGCAACAAGTATTGCAGAGCTAATGAAATCAGGGAAACCCCACAATGAAAGATGTTTCTCTCTGGTAAGACTGTGAGTTGATAACGTTAATAACACCTCATTAGAATTTGTTACCATAAGCCTTCACCATGTGGGTCTGCAATCAAATGTGCATGATCTACATAGACCTGCAAAGTATTAAAGCTGCAATAATATTGTCCCAAGTTAGTAGTGGCCACTGATGCTTGAGAAATGCAAATACAAATGTTCTCTGATGAATACCGTTCTAAATATGGGTCTTTCAGGATTCCAATATATAAAGTTCACACAATTATTACCTCCCAATAAAATTCCACAGTACAGGAGGAAATAATCCACTACAAAAAAGAGATTGTGGAAACAAAGTTAATGGGATATAGGTTTTTCAACATATTAAGGGTTGGTTTTATCACAGAGAGTTTAAATTAACTATGATAAAATATTTTAAGAAATAAAATAGCAATACAAATTAAACTATCAAAATGATTATGCAGCTATAAGAAAACACTAAACAAAATTTAAAAAATTAAAATCACAGAAATAAAAAAATCAATAGATGGGCAAGCAACAAAGGAGTAAAACTGAACAACACTAAAAAACTGAACAGTTCTAAAAAAGAATCAAAGCAAGAGACAATGCGAAAGGAAAGAGGAAGAGAACGCACATGTAGAAAATAAGATAAAATGGGAAATTCTAACATATGTGTAATAAAAGTTTGAGAATGAGAAAACAGAAAGAATAGGGGAGATCAGTTTTTTAAAGAAATTATGGATGAGAATTTCTAGAAATGATGAAATCCGTAACTTCCCAGGTTCAAGATACACAACATATTGCAGACATGATACATTTTTTTTTAAATTCCAGTTATAAAGCTGCAAATATCAAAATAAAGAAAATATCTTAATTTTCTTAATGTTTATTTGTTTTTGAGAGAGACAGAGTGCCAGTGAGGGAGGGGCAGAGTGAGGGAGACACAGAATCGGAAGCAAGCTCAGGGCTCCAAGCTGTCAGCACGGAGCCCAATGGAACACAAGATCATGACCTGAGAGGAAGTGGAATGCTTAAGCGACTGAGCCAGGCAGGCGCCCTGAAGAAAATATCTTAAAAGCAAGAAAAGAGATGATGTGTAAAGAAATAACAATTGGAATGCCAGCCAAATTCAAGAGCAACAATAAAAACTCGAGGCTGTAGAATAATATACTGAAGCACTATGAGAAAATATCTGTGCAATTTGAATTGTGCGTGACAAAATAATTCTTTAGGAGCAAAGCCAAATTAAAGACATTTTATGTCTTTAATTAAAAGCTAAGACTTTACCACCAGTGGAACTTCACTACAAGAAAAGAATAAAAGAAAAAAAAAATATATATATATGAAAAAGAATTAAAGAATAAAATTTGAGAAGAAAGAAAGCAATCCTGGTAGAAAGTTCTGAGGTTCAAGAAGGAATGTTGAAAAAGCATGATAGTAAATATAAACAAATTCTAATTGTATAAAACTAAAAAAAATGTGAATCATAGGATTAACAATATATGGGGCAACTTAAATACAAAATTAGCATATTACTTGAAGAGATGAGTAGACTGTTATATAGGATTCTAAGTTCCTTCTATTAATCAGAGGTCAAGTTTTTGATTATTTTTTATATCTTGTTAATTAAACATGAAAAATTTTGTGAGAAGTTACTAAAATAATAATAATGATAATAAAGCTTCTAAGCCAGTAGAAGTGGAAGCAAGAACAGGGAAAAATCAATCCAAAAGGAGCAAGAAATGAGGAAAAAAGAGAAAGGAGACAAGGAAGGAGGAGGAGAAAGAGGATAAATATAAAGTATAAAATAAAATAGCAGAAATAAATCCAAATGTATCTGCAACTGTAGTAAAAAAAAGGATTAAATTTATCATCAAAATACAGATGATACTTGTCATGTTGAGAACTGGGAGTTATATATAAGTAATGAATCACTAGATTCTACTCCTGGAAACAATATTACACTATATGTTAGCAATCTAGAATTTGAATAAAAATTTGAAGAAGAAAAAATAATAAATAATAAAATAGTGAAAAAAACAGATTACTAGATCAGGAAAAAAAATTCAGTAAAAGTCTTTTCCAAGAAAATACCTAAAGCAGAAAGAAAGAGTAAGACTAAAAGTAAAAGGAAGCTAAAGATATACTTGCAAAATGCTAATCAGAAAAAAAATTTTAGGCACCTTAAGATCAGGTAAAACAGACTTTAAGACCCCTACCATTTCTAAGGAAAAGCAAGTCATTGAATAGTGATATAAATTTTATTTTAAAATTGCAAGTTACTGGACACAGACCTTACTCCCTCTATAAAAATTAACTCAAAATGGATCACAGATCTAAATGTAAAATGCAAAATGGTAAAACTGCTAGAATATAGCATGGGAGTAAATCTAGATGACCTTAGGCATGGTGACAACTTTTTAGGTATGATACGAAAGGCATAATCCATGAAAGAAAGAATTGATAAACTAAAATTAAAAATAGAACTACCCTACAACCCAGCAATAGCACTAGCAGGAATTTATCCAAAGGATTCAGGAGTGCTGATTCATGGGGACACATGTACCCCAATGTTTATAGCAGCGCTTTCAACAACAGCCAAATTATGGAAAGAGACTAAATGTCCATCAACTGATGAATGGATAAAGAAAAATGTGGTTTATATATACAATGGAATACTACTTGGCAATGAGAAAGAATGAAATCATGTCATTTGCAGCAACGTAGATGGAACTGTAAGGTATTATGCTAAGTGAAATAAGTCAGTCAGAGAAGGACAGATACCATATGTTTTCACTCATATATGGAACTTGAGAAACTTAACAGAAGACCATGGGGGAGGGGAAGGGGGAAAATAGTTACAAATAGAGAGGGAGGAAGGCAAACCATGGGACTCTTAAACACAGAGAATAAACTGAGGGTTGATGGGAGATGGGGGGAGAGGGGAAAATGAGTGATGGGAATTGAGGAGGGTGGTTGTTAGGATGAGCCCTGGATATTGTATGTAAGCAATGAATCATGGGAATCTACTCCCAAAACCAAGAGCGCACTGTATACACTGTATGTTAGCCAGTTTGACATTAAATTATATTCAAAAATTTTTTTTAAATTTTGGTCTTTGAAATACTGTTGAAAGAATGAAAAGACAAACCACACACTGGAAGAAAATATTTACAAAAGACACATCTAATAAAGGACTATTCTCCAAAATATACCAAAAAAACTCTTAAAAACAAAAATAAGTAAACAAACAACACACACGCACACAAATGGGCCAAAGGCCTTAGCATACACCTCACCAAAGAAATTATACAAGTAGCAAATAAGTATATGAAAAGATGCTCCACATCCTATGTCATCAGGGAAATACAACTTAAAACATCAGTGAGATGCCACTAAAAATGATTAGAATGACCAAAATCTGGAACATTAAGACGTCAAATCCTGGCAACAGGAACTCTCGTTCATTGCTGGTGAGAATGTAAACAGCACAGCTGCTGTAGAAGACAATTTGGCAGTTACTTAGAAACCTAAACATACTCTTATTATATGACCCACTAATCCACACTCCATGGCATTTTCCCCCAAAAAGTTGAATATTTATGCCTTCACAAAAACATGCACAGGGGTGTTTATAGCAGCTTTATTCATAATAACCCAAAGTTGGAAACAACTAAGATATCCTTTGGTAGGTGAGTGGATAATTAAACTCTAAACAATAGAATATTATTCATCTGTCAAAAGAAATGGGCTACCAAGCCACAGAAAGACATGGAGGAAAATTAAATGCTTATTACCTAGTGAAGCGAGGTAATCAGAAAAGGCTGCATACCATATGATTCTAATAATCTGACATTCTGAAAATGGTAAAATTATTGAGACAGTAAAAAGATTGGTGGTTGGCAGAGGTTAGTGGGGAAGAAGGGATGAATAGGCAAAACAGGATATTTAGGGTAGCAAAACTACTCTGTGTGATAATGGATACATTAATATGTGTTTACATATAACTATATACATAAATTATGTATGTTTCATATATTTTATATATAAATATTATACCAAGTTTGTATATAAAATACAGTCCACTTTTTCTTATCTTAAAAAAGTAAATCTGGCTGTGATTATATTCGTTAAAAATTTTCAGGAATTCTCCCGTACATTTTGTTGAAGTTATAAACCCTTTTATTTTCATAAATGGGGTCTTTCTTAAAGTCCTTGATTGAGATAAAAAATTTAATATTTTTCCACTTTCTTCAGCACACTATCTATGGGTTTTTTTTTTCCATTTTGAAAAATAGAAATACAGGACATACTAATGGAGAGGATTCATAAGGTTAGTTTATTTTTGGTTTAAACTGTTCAAGGAGTCACATGTAATTCTATACTTGCTCAAAAGATAAAACATTTTACCTCCCTAAAGAATTGGAAGCAATGCAAGATAAGTTTCCATTTCCCTCTTTGGATGCCGTAGTCTTGGCATATATAAAATGGAATTCTCTCTCTCTCTCATTCTCTCTCTCTCTTCCTCTCTCCTTCTCTTCCTAGCTTACTAATTTTTAAAAACTATCTTAACCATTTCTTTCTTTGTCTTATTTAACATTTAATATGGGGGGCACCTGGGTGGCTCAGTCAGTTAAGCGTCCCGACTTCAGCTCAGGTCATGATCTCATGGTCAGTGAGTTTGAGCCCCGCATCCGGCACTGTGCTGACAGCTCAGAGCCTGGAGCCTGCTTCGAATTCTGTGTCTCCCTCTCTCTCTGCCCCTCCCCCGCTCATGTTCTGTCTCTCTCTGTCTCTCAAAAAAATGAATAAACATAAAAAAAACATTTAATATGGAAATTCTGATCTACATCTATTACTGTTTGATTCTAATAATTCTCGCCACATCTTCCTGGTCCGTATCTTTTGACATATAGACCAGTGATAGTTAATTGTTTAGAAAGTTGTAACTTATAAAATTCTAAAGAAAAATGCCCCTCTTGGGGCACCTGGGTGGGTCAGTCCATTAAACCTCCAACTTCAGCTCTGGTCATCACCTCTCTGCTTGTGAGTTCAAGCCCCGAGTGGGGCTCTGTGCTGACAGCTCAGAGCCTGGAGTCTGCTTCAAATTCTGTGTCTCCCTCCCTCTCTGCCCCTCACCCACTTGCACTCTGTCTCTCCCTGTCTCAAAATTAAATAAACATTAAAAAATATTTTTAAAAAAGAAAAATGCACCTCTTTCCTTCTAGAGATAAAAACAGTGCTGACAATTTGTACTCTGTCTCTCACAGCTGAAAGAAATATCTTATCAGAATTTCTGAGATATTTTATGTCTGAACAAGACAATGTAACACTTAATATGTAGTCCCATGTCTCTCTTTGATTTATTCAGTTGTAAGCTCTCCAAAGACAAGAGCCATGTGCTCAGCATTTGTTTGTTTCTAACATGAATAGTGTAGTGATAGAAACATAGATCCATGTGTTCATGAATTGGTTGATGGAAACCAGTGAAAACCAAGCATAGGAAAGTGTGGCTTAAAGAAATAGTCCCATTTAATGATTCCTTAAAGTTTTGTTTATATATATGGTTTTAATTTTTCTGAATATTGCCATTCTGAATAAAATATGTATGAATTTAAATCATATATGTTTTTATTCATATTCTCCTTCCACAGGAACAGCTCCACTTTTTCCCTTTATTTCTTTGGGCTCTGCATAAGCAATAAACATCCTAAAATATTACCTAGGTTGGTACACACACATATTATTATAACATTGCATAATATAATAATATGGAATTATACTTTTATATTTAATACAATTATTAATATTATTATATCATAGTATAATATATAATATTATATGGTTACTGAATTTATAAAACAGTTCACACTTTATAAAATTATTTAATCAACTAGAATAGGTCTGTTTATAATTACGTATCAGGAGGTTATTAATTTGCTAAATTAATAGCATAAGGAAAGTGACTACATCTTTCACTGCAACATAAAAGCAACCACCTACAGTCTTAGTCTTGAGTATGTATTCTTTTTCATTTTACTTTTAAAAGTGTCATGTGAGTGTGTCTAGAATAGTATCAGAGCAACTGTCTTATTTGTTTCAGGTGAATGTAAGATACTCAAAGTATAAATACCACATTTTTAAAAAATTTATTCACTTATTTTGAGAGAAAGAAAGAGCACAAGCATGAGCAGGGGAGGGGCAGAGAGAGAGGGGCAGAGAGAAGCCCAAGCAGGCTCTGCACTGTCAGCTCAGAGCCCAACATGGGGCTCAAACCCCATGAACTGTGAGGTCATGCCCTGACCTGAAGTCAAGAGTCGGATGCTTAACCGACTGAGCCACTCAGGCACCCCACTACCACATTTTAAAATAAAACCTAGGAACATGCATGCCAAGTTCAATTACTCAACTGCTAATTTCAATAAATTGAGATCTCCTCTCTTCAAATTAGAGCTCTTGATGGTTATTATAATATTAGAATAATTGAGAGTTGAAAAGGACCTGGTTGATGAAATTATAGTATAGTATTTATCAATAAGAAAACGCTTCACATCATTTGAAGATCAAATGGTTTACATCAAATGTAGATTTTAGGTAAGTGGATTTGAACTCTTCCATTTCAATTGAGTGCTAAAGATAGACAGTATTTACTACCTTTATGCCCAAAGTGTTATTTTTATACTAAGTCAAGAATTACAAGTGCAGTGCTAATGTTTTCTGAATCAAAATATGGGCAACGTGGTCTGAAAATTACTTGTATATCCATGACAAAAAGAAGGCAAAGTATCTGAAATGAGAGACATTATGAAAATTCAGCTTATGTAGTTACTGTAGTTTATGGCGTGGTTTTCCTTATCAGAGCATGCATGCCATGTTTATAGTTTCCGTACTGCATTGAATAGGAATTACGTTTTGTCTACATTTGCATATCGACTATATTTTTTAGAAATCTGAAGTGTGTCCGATTCTCTGCTGTTTTTCTCCAAAAACAAAATGAAACAAAAATTCCCTGGATGCCAATGTATTTTTATTTTTCTTAGTGTTTTATTTATTTTTGAGAAAGAGAGAAGGTGAGCAGGGAGGGGCAGAAAGAGAAGGGGACACAGAATATGAAGCAGGCTCCAGGTTCCAGTCTATCAGCACAAAGCCTGATGTGGGGCTCGAACTCACAAACTGTGAGATCACGACCTGAGCCAAAGTTGGACGCCTAACCGACTGAGCTACCCAGGCGCCCCTGGATGCTAACATATTTTAAGCCAAAAATAATATCTTGATTTATTCAAAATACAATTTTAAATCTTCACTGAATAAAGGGAGCACAGAACATAGAGGATATTGGCAGAAATTTGAAATGACCACTTGTTCATTTCAATGACATGTATTGGAAAACCGGTGTTGGTCATTTGTATTATAGAACAAATCTCATTACTTCTTAAATGTATGATTTGGGGAAAATAATTTAAATTCTTTGTGATTTTCTCTATCTTTAAAATAGTCATAATTGGGGCGCCTGGGTGGCTCAGTCAGTTAAGCATCCGACTTCAGCTCAGGTCACGATCTCGCGGTCCGTGAGTTGGAGCCCCGCGTTGGGCTCTGGGCTGACGGCTCAGAACCTGGAGCCTGCTTCGGATTCTGTGTCTCCCTCTCTCTCTGCCCCTCCCCCGTTCATGCTCTGTCTCTCTCTGTCTCAAAAAGAAATAAGCGTTAAAAAAAAATAAAATAAATAAAATAGTCATAATTATTAAGACTATCTATAATGTGAAGAAAGGTGAGAGGCACTTCAAGATCTAAGGTAAGTCAAAATAGAAAATAAATATGGATTAAAAGAAGTTTGAAAACTCAGTTTGTGGCATCTAATACATATTATTTTATTATTAAATTGCTACTATGTGTATATATCACAGTAAAAAAAGTTAAAAATAAAATCCAAGAATAGATATTATTGATTCCTACTTGAGGTTTTTTGAAGCAACGCAGTTTTTCTTATTGTTTCACAATGCATGAAATTTGAGAACTTCTGTTATTTTCCTCATCAGAGAAATTTTCAGTGATCTTGGTAAGTTTAACTACATCTGAAATAGCTGGTAGTCATGAAGTGCGATTAACACACAATGGCAGGGATTTGAAAACATGAAAGAGGGAGAATACAGAATAAGTCAGAGAGGAATGTGGGGATAAGAGTTAATAAAAAAGGATCAGAAACCACATTGACCTTTCTTTATGCCTTTACAGAATATTTGTTATGTGTGTACTGATAGTTTACTGACTACGAAAATTGGGAAAAATTAGAATACCTATTTTAAAGAATTGAATGAAGATCAATATGTAAGTGATGAATCATTAAATTCTATTCCTGAAACTAATATTACACTACATGTTATCTAGCTATAATTTAATTAAAAACTTGAAACAAAAAAAATAAATAACAATAAAAAATAAAGAATTGAATGAAGATCAGTTAAAGTATAGCCATGTAAATTGTATAGCACAGTGCTTGGTACGTAGTAAGCTGTCAGTAAATATCAACTACTGGTATTGTAGCTGTTTCTTATGTTCTTACAATTATTTCTCTGAATTTCCTTCCTTTTTTAATGTTAATTTTCTTATTTATTTATTTATTTATTTATTTATTTATTTTTAATTTACATTCAAGTTAGTTAGCATATAGTGCAATAATGATTTCAGGAGTGGAATTCAGTGATTCATCTCCTACATATAACACCCAGTGTTCATCCCAACAAGTGTCTTCCTGTGGCCCCTTGTCCCATCTCCCCACCTAAAACCCCTCCAGCAACCCTTAGCTTGTTCTTTACATTTGAGTCTCTTATGTTTGTCCCCCTCCCTGTTTTCATATTATTTTTGCTTCCCTTCCCTTATGTTCATCTGTTTTGTACCTTAAATTCCACATATGTGTGAAGTCATATATTTGTCTTTGACTAATTTGCTTAACAAAATAACCTCTAGTTCCATCCACCTTGTTGCAAATGGCAAGATTTCATTCTTTTTGATTTCCAAGTAATACTCCATTGTGTGTGTGTGTGTGTGTGTGTGTGTGTGTGTGTATGTATGTATATATATATATATATATACACCACATCTTCTTTATCCATTCATCAGTTGGTAGACATTTGGACTCTTTCCATATTTTGGCTATTGTCAATAGTGCTTCTATAAACATTGGGGTGCATGTGGCCCCTTTGAAAAAGTACACCCGTATCCCTTGGATAAATACCTAGTGGTGCAATTGCTGAGTCTTAGGGTAGTTCTATTTTTAATTTTTTGAGGAACCTTCATACTGTTTTCCAGAGTGGCTGAACCAGTTTGTATTCCCACCAGAAGTGCAGAAGGGTTCCTCTTTCTCTGCATCCTCACCAACATCTGTTGTTGCCTAAGTTGTTAACTTTAGCCATTCTGACTGGTGTGAGGTCATATCTCATTGTGTATTTTTTTCTTAGTGCTAATCTGGCTTAAATTTCTTTGAACGCATATAAACTATAACAGGAGACTACTACTGATTGATATACTATCCAAAATTTAATCTATAGTAAACCATTCTAGAGTAATACATTTCAGTGAACTCTCTGCACAAAAATGTCATTAAGCTTATATTACACTGGTATCATTCTAAGCATGTAACAAAGAGAAATTAAAGCCTTTTTAAAGTGAATATTTTGGTTCTAATCCATCCATCTTGAAGACTGTCCTAAATATCTTCTTTGCAAGTCCAATGACCCAGAACTTGAATTAAAAAAAAAAAAAAAGCAATGAGGCATCACCCAGGTCAGTCAGTTAGCACCCAACTCTTGATTGCAGCTCAAGTCATGATTGTACAGTTCATGAGTTCAAACCCCCCATCAGGCTCTGTGCTGACAGTATGGAGCCTTCTTGGGATTCTCTGTCTCCTTGTCTCTCTGCCCCTCCTTGTTTGCTATCTATTTATCTCTCTCAAAATAAATAAATAAACTTAAAAAAATAAAGCAGGTATGTTTATAGATTTTAAACTTCATTTTATTATTTTGTCTTTAAGAATAGTAAGAACATTAATTAATTAAATCATAGAGACTATTGATTTTTTTATATGTAGACTCCAAAATTCTTTGAATATTCTATTACAAAACACTACTATTAGTAAGTAAAGAAATATTTCATGCAGAATTTTTTTCACTAAATGTTTGAAGGGATTTTTTTTCTAATTTAAGGGTTAGGTAAAGGAGTTGGAGAAAGAACAGTATTTCTTAAATCTCTGAACGAAACGACAGTGTAGACCCTTTCATTTTCTTATCATATTCTTTTTCAAATCTCTCATACTGGGCTACAGTGAAGTGATTTTTCCAATCTCCCAAAATACCTGAAAAGAAAGATAAAATGACAAATTTGAGACATCTATAAAATTTCCTTCTTAGATCAGTTTTAATTTGAATTACCATATATATATATATATATATATATATATATATAATTTAAACTCAAGTTAGTTAGCATATAGTGTAATAGTTATTTCAGGAGTTAAATTCAGTGACTCATCACTTTCATATAACACCCAGTGCTAGTCCCAACAAGTGCTCTCCTCAACGTCCATCACCCATTTAGCCAATAACCCCACCCACTTCCCTTCCAGAAACCCTCAGTTTGTTCTCTGCATTTAAGAGTCTCTGATGGTTTTCCTCTCTCTGTTTTTATCTTATTTTTCCTTCCTTCCCCTATGTTCATATGTTTTGTTTCTTAAATTCCAAATATGAGTGAAATCATGTGATGTTTGTCTTTCTCTGATTTATTTCACTTATTTCACTTATTGCACTCTTTTGTATCCTTTGGATAAATACCTGGTAGTGAAGTTGCTGGGTCATAAGCTAGTTTTATTTTTATTTTTGAGGACCCTCCATACTGTTTTCCAGAGTGGCTGCACAGTTTGCATTCCCACCAACAGCATAAGAGTGTTCCCTTTCTTCACATCCTTGTCAACATCTGCTGTTTCCTGAGTTGTTCATTTTAGCCATTCTGACAGGGATGGTTTTGATTTGTATTTCCCTGATGGTGAGTGATGTTGAGCATCTTTTCATGTTAGCCATCTGGATGTCTTCTTTAGGAAAGTATCTATTCATGTCTTCTGCCTATTTCTTCACTGGATTATTTCTTTTATGGGTGTTGAGTTTAAGAAGTTATTTATAGATTTTGGATACTAATCCTTAATCAGATATGTCATTTGCAAATGTATTTTCACATTATGTGGGTTGCCTTTTAGTTTTGTTGATTGTTTCTTTCACTGTGCAGAAGCTTTTTATCTTGATGAAGTCCTAATAGGTCATTTTTACTTTTGTTTCCCTTGCCTATGGCGACATGTAGAGAAGAAGTGGCTCTGGCTGAGGTCAAAGATGTTTCTGCCTATTTTCTCTAAGAATTTGATGTTTCCTGTCTCACATATAGGTCTTTCATCCATTTGGAATTAAGTTTTATGTATGGTGTAAGAAAGTGGTCCAGTTTCATTCTTCTGCATGTCACTGTCCAGTTTTCCCAACACCATTTGCTAAAGAGACTGTCTTTCTTCCATTGGATATTCTTTCCTGCTTTGTTGAAGATTAGTTGGCCATATATTTGTGGGTCCATCTTTGGGTTCTCTGTTCTGTTACACTGACCTATGTTTTTGTACCAATACCATATTGTCTTGATAATTACAGCTTTGTAATACAGCTTAAAGTTCAGAATTGTGATGCCTCCAGCATTTGGGGTCTTTTGTGGTT
Organism: Lynx rufus; assembly: GCF_022079265.1. Taxonomy (NCBI): domain Eukaryota; kingdom Metazoa; phylum Chordata; class Mammalia; order Carnivora; family Felidae; genus Lynx; species Lynx rufus. The sequence goes on from NW_025814845.1 coordinate 53,298,085, forward strand.
CCATACAAATTTGAGAATTGTTTGTTCTAGCTCTGTGAGGAATGTTGGTGTTATTTTCAAAAGGATTGCATTGAATGTGCAGATTGCTTTAGGTAGTATCGACATTTTAACAATATTTGTTCTTCTGATCCAGGAGTATAGAATGTTTTTCCATTTCTTTGTGTCTTCTTCAATTTCTTTCACAAGCTTTCTATAGTTTTCAGTGTAAAAAGCTTTTACCTCTTTGGTTAGGTTTATTCCTAGGTATTTCATGTGGTTTTTTTGATGCAATTGTAAATGTAATCAACTCCTTGATTTCTCTTTCTGCTGCTTCATTACTGGTGTATAGAAATGCAACAGATTTCTGTATGTGGATTTTGCACCCTGAGACTTTGCTGAATTCATATGCCAGGTTCCAGCAGTTTTTTGGTGGAGTTTTTCAAGGTTCTCCACATAGAATATCATGTCGTCTGCAAAGAGTGAAAGTTTGACTTCTTCCTTGCCAATGTGGATGCCTTTTTTATATGTCTTTTTGTTGCCTGATTTCTGAGGCTAGGACTTCCAATACTATGTTGAACAACAGTGGTCAGAGTGGACACCCCTGTCATGTTCCTAACCTTAGGGTGAAAGCTCTCAGTTTTTCCCCATAGAGGATAATATTAGCTCTGGGTCTTTTGTAGATGGCCTTTATGATGTTGAGGTATGTTCCTTCTATCTCTACTTGGTTGAGGGTTTTTATCAAGAAAGGATGCTGTATTTTGTCAAATGATTTTTCTGCATCTATTGAGAGAATCATATGATTCTTACCCTTTCTTTTATTAATTTGGTGTATCAGATTGATTTATTTGCAAATATTGAACCAGCCCTGCAGCCCAGGAATAAATACCACTTGGTCCTAATGAATAATTCTCTTAATGGACTGCTGAATTTGATTTGCTACTATCTTGTTGAGAATTTTTACATCCATTTCATTAGGGATATTGGCTTCTAATTCTCCTTTTCAGTGGGGTCTTTGTCTGGTTTTGTAATCAAGACAATTGGTTTCACAGAATGAGTTTGGAAGTTTTCCTTCTATATCTATTTTTTGGAATTGTTTGAGAAAAATATATACTATTTCTTCTTAAATGTCTGGTGGAATTTTCCTAGGAAGCCATTGGCCCAGGATTCTCGTTTGTTGGGAGATTTTTGATTACTGATTCAATTTCTTTGCTGGTTATGGGTGTGTTCAAATTTTCTATTTCTTCTTATTTCAATTTTGGTAGTTTCTATATTTCTAGGAATTTGTCCATATCTTCCAAATTGCCCAGTTTGTTGGCATATAATTTTTCATATTATTATTCTCACAATTGTATTCTGTGGTGTTGGTTGCAATCTCTCCTCTTTAATTCATGATATATCTATTTGGGTCCTTTCTCTTTTCTTCTGGATAAGTCTAGCCAGGATGTTATCAATTTTGTTAATTCTACCACACTTGTATTTTTAAATCTTTAACTTTAGAACTCCATAACTCCATCCCTCACTCCCAAACTCCCAGGCCTCCTTAGTTTTCCAAAATACCCATGGATTTTTCCAGTACCTTATGTAAAGAAATAATCTCTCAAATAGCTTCAAGAAACGTCACTGGAAGAAAATTCAATGTCTCACAATCTTTATTCTTTGCCCTCAAGAGCTTTGTTAACAAAAAATGATGTCTAACATCATTTAAGCTGGCTACTGACCACAGAAAAAATTGTAAGGCATGTGAAAAATATCTAGAGAGTTCACACAAATGAAAGGCATTCTTCTGACATAGCAATGGATGCCAAGACTCATGTTTATCAATGTATAGGCTCTTGAGTAACCATTTGTCATTAGAAGGTCTGTCTTACATGATAGGCTTACAGGAATTACAGAGTTTATTTGCCACGTATTTCCCTGAAGTTTTTGTTGCTGTTGTTGTTCCTAATTTTTTTCTTGTCAGCATACTCAATCTCTTTCCATCTCCTACAGTATTGCTCTTAGCTCTCCACCTATCTATAATGTAATTAGCAAACTAGTATATGATTTCTCACCCTTTCTCATGAAGGGAGATATGGAATGATCCATACGAACTCCTGCTACAGTGGTATAATTTGTAAATGGATTCTGCTTCATCACATCAAAAGAGCTGTAATAGAGGATTTTATCCACAGTTTCTTCTGGCAGATCTTTGTCTAGAAACTTTAACAATTTTTGAATTTCACGCTTTGGATCCTAAAAAATTATAAAATAAAAGAATTATTTCAGGTAGACATAGTCATGCAATAGGCAATGTATTTAATAAGGTTCTACATATCTCAATGCGATTGAGAAAATGATTTTACATTTTTATGTGTATGTTTTACTTTGCTTTCCAAAGTACATGTCCTATTCTTGGTTATGCCAGGCAATCACCTGCTACAAGGAAGATTAAATTCTGTTTCAAAAAATGCAAAAAAAAATTGGGTTAATATTCAACCTTTCACACTCAAAAATAAAATTAACCAGTAGAATAACAAATGGTAATAAAGCAAGCTACTATTATCATAAGGTATAATTTTCAAAATTTTGATCTCCTTTTTTAAAGCGTATCTAACATCAAGAATAGATTACCTATCAAAAATTTAGAGAAGAATTAATATCTATCCTTCTCAAACTCTCCCAAAAAAGTAGAAGAGGGCGTAACACTTCCAAACCAATTTCACAAGGTTAGCATCACCCAAATGCCAAAAACAGATAAGAACAGCACAGGAAAATAACAGACTAACATCTCTGGTGAATATGAATGCAAAAATACTGAACAAAATACTAGCAAACAAAATTCAAACGCACATTGAAAGGTTTGTATACCATGATCAAGTGGATTTATTGCAGTGATGGAAAAGTAGTTTGACATTAGCAAATCAATGTGATACACCACATTAACAAAATGAAAGATAAAAATCATATGATCATTTAAAAAGATATGGTAGTAGATGCTATGAAAAAATCAATAGCAAAAGAGACTTTTTAAAAGTTTATTTATTTATTTTAAAAGAGAGAGGGAGCAAACATGCAGGGGAGAGAGAGAGAGAGAGGCAGAGACAGAATCCCATGCAGGCTCCATGCTGTTAGCACAGAGCCCAACACAGGGCTCAATCCCATGAACCGTGAAATCATGACCTGAACTGAAATCAAGAGTCAGACGCTTAACCGACTAAGCCATCCAGGTGCCCTGCAAAAGAGACTTTAATAGATAAGACAAGGTGAAGTATTTGACATTATGGACATGAAAGAACTCTCTGTAGAGTTAACATTTAACTTAAGACATGAAGAATGAGGAAAAGTTAATTTGAAAATAGTGGGGAAAAATATTTCAGGCAAGCTCACTTAGTGAGAAAAAGGTGATACCAGAAGAGGTTGGAGAGATAGATAGGGACTAAATAATGCTGAACTCAAAATTATCTTAATGATTTTGTATTTCATGTAGGGACAGAAACCACTGAGAGATTTGAAGAAGGGAGTGGGCATAGTCTGAGTTTTCAAGAGGATCATTTTCTCTGAGTGGACAATAGAAGCAAAATGAGGTACTCCAAATAAGTCAAGACAGTTGTCTGATCTAGCGCAGGAGGCAGTAGTGGTAGAAAAATAGGGGATTGAGTAAAATATCAATTTTCAAGGTGTAATTAATAGGATAGTGGATTGGTCATATTTATAGATCAAGAAGAAAGGAAAATGTGATATAAAAAAAGATGAATCTTAGTTTTCGTTAAAAAGTAAAAGAGAAATTGTACTGTAGTTGCCTCTTACCTCTTTCATGTCTTCATAGAATAGGTAAAGAATACGATAATCATTCCTCTTCTCCCACCAGCCCTTCACGTGATCATACCACGCACCAAAAGCCACTAAATTGAAAGATACAATGTTTGGAAAATTAAAACCATTTGCATAAAGAACTGTTACATATTATTCCAAGTCATCATTATCAATACAAAAGCACTTATCAGTTCAAGAAATTGGGATGATAGGGTAATTACTTCTGTTTTCACTAAATTTACAATCTACTTGAAAAGGAGTGGCAGGGAACTTCATAGAAGAAGAGAGGGAGAGAAAATGATAGGGGTGGAGAGGTTAAGAAAGGGCTCTGGAGAAAGAAGAATGTATTTGGATATAAGAGGAAAAATTGGGCTTTGATAATAGTAAGAATGAGTAGACATTATATGGACAGAGAATCATCCAAGCAGTAGCAGGAGTAAAAATTTGCAAGACACCATTGAGATGTACTTGCCTTGAGAAGAGAGTTTTTATAGAAGAATGTTTGTATGAGAACTATATGTAGAGCCACTACTATTGGCATAAGTATGTTTCCCTGAAAGACAATACACAGGTAGAGAAACAGAGCCTTAAGGATAAAATCTTTACTCAAGAATTTTCAGTCTATGTAATAAAAATAAGGGACTGGTAGAGAAAAGAGAGCCTAAGAAATATGTGTAAAATCAAAACAATACGATGGCTGCACAGCAAGGGATGAAAACACTTAATTGTCACTAAGCACTAATGAAACAAGACTAATGACTGAAAAATCTGTGTTACATATTCCCTAAAAGTTCTTAAAGGGAAGAGATGACTATGTATTCGGCTTCTTCTATAGTCTTTCTAATTCATTAGTAGAGTGCTGGGCACATATTAGTTTTATAATAACAGATTTATATTTGAACTTTCTATCTTCTTGCAAAAAGACTTTTCACTATGGGGAGCCTGGGTGGCTCAGTCAATTGAGCCTCTGACTTCGGCTCAGGTCATGATTTCACGGCTCAACAGTTCAAGCCCCCAGTTGGGCTCTGTGCTGACAGCTCGGAGCCTGAAGAAGCCTGCTTCAGATTCTGTGTTTCCCTCTTTCCCTGCACCTCCCTTGCTCACGCTCTCTCTCTCTCTTTCTTAAAAATAAACATTAAAGGGGCGCCTGGGTGGCTCAGTCGGTTGGGCATCTGACTTCAGCTCGGGTCATGATCTCACGGTTTGTGAGTTCGAGCCCCGTGTCAGGCTCTGTGCTGACAGCTTGGAGCCTGGAGCCTGCTTTGGATTCTGTGTCTTCCTCTCTGTTCCTCCCCCCACTCACACTCTCTCTCTCTTTCTCTCAAAAATAATACAGATTTTAAAAAATTAAAAAATGAATAAAAAATAAACATTAAAAAAATTATTTAAAAAAAAAAGACTTTTCACTATAGAACACCTTGAGCAAAGTAAGAGTTGAACCCACCCTTTCCAGTCATGAATTTATCCAGGAACTCTTCCCAGGTGCCAGGCTCTGGATGCAGTTTTGCCATCTGGTAGAAATAATAGTAAGACACAGCCACATCTTTAGCGTTTCGTGCCACATAGACCATCTGTGGAGAGATATGGCAAATCGTCATTTCATTTATATTTTTTAATATTTTGTAAACTTGCTTGTCTTGCGAGAATGCTTATTTTCTCCTATCAATGTCCTGATCTCAGCATTTATATATATATCCTGACATGGAATATTCACAACTATGTATTGTTTAACGCAAAGATTTGGGCCTTCACACCCTGTTTCTCCTTAGCTTTTGAAAAGCACATCTCTTAAAACACAGAAAATCAAATATAATAAGAATTATAGTAAATGTTATATTAACAAAAATGAGCTAATATTGTTCTCAAATTTAAAATATTATTCTATATCACTTACTAAAACATGTAAAAAGAAACAGAAATTATAAAACTTATAGAAAACAAAAGTAAAATTTTTAAAACTGAAAAATGCCCTATTTTTAATTGAAAATAAATTTTTATAAGGATACATTTAATCAATAATGATTAAACATTCTTCATTTTGTTCATGACCATGGATACATAACAATTATTGCTGTTTATAGTGATTTGCTGTGAGTTTAAAATTTATTTTATGTATAGAGTCCTAAAGTCTACTTGAAAAAAGAAATTTTGAACATATTCTCCAAAAGAAATGACATTATAATGTCTCAGTGTTAATTGGATTTTCAGGGAAGTCCACTGACATCCATAATCCTACTTTTCCCCTGAAGTACATCTAATAATCCCGAGGTCCCAGCCATCCATGCAGTAAACATAATAACTCTAAGGGAAAATGCATTCAGGAAGAAATTTCATTTTCTCTAATTAGAATCAGCTTCCTTCTTCTCTTCCAATTGATGGGAAAAAGAAATGGGAAGTTTTATAATCCCAAGTCACTGATAGCAATTCTCATATTCTGGGGCAAGGATAGAGAGAGAGTAAAAAGAGGTTTTTCAAAAGATTGAGTATAGAGTTCTAAGAGTCGAGACTATTGCTGATCCAATTTCTTGAGATAAACATTTCCAATAGCTTCCTATTTCAATAGCAGGAGTATATGGTAACAAATCAATCATTTTATTCTATCATCATGTAAGTTCTTTAGTGCGGACTGTTTCCACTTCTCACAGTGTAGATAGAAGGCCATCCTGAAGATATGCCCCAATTCTCTTAATAGCAAGACCATGTGTTTCTGGAAACATCTAAGGATTTTTACCTTTGGAATTAAGATGATAAACTATATCCTTGCTTTCTTATCATTTTTTGTTTTAATTAGAGTTTGAATAAAAAAGAAAGTCACACATAAATGCATGTACAGACTTATTTGTATAAGCTCAACAGTATTCATAAGAATTAAATAAAATAACATGCTCTTAGATGGCAGAGAATGTCTTATTTGTGTCTGCATTTATAATGACAATTACAATATTGGTACATACACAGTAGCACTTCCATAAATGTTTACTGATTATATGCTTATTGAAGAATTTTGCTTACAGGTAGCTGAATCAGAACTGCAAGGAGAAATTAAAAACTTATAGTCAGATTTCAACATCCTTCTCTCTATAACTGATAGAAAAATATGAAAAGATGAGAAATGTGATTCTACATATATTAAAAGAATGTTAAAAGAATATCATGAGCAACTTCACTACAAAAATTTGACAGCTTATTTTTAAAAAATTTTTTGAAGTTTATTTATTTATTTTGAGAGACATAGAGAGCTAGTTGGAGAGGGGCAGAGAGAAAGGGAGAGAGAGAATCCCAAGAAGACTCTGCACTGTCAATGCAGAGCCCAACACGGGGCTCGAATCCATGAACTGTGAGATCAAGACCTGAGCCAAAACCAAGAGTTGGACACTTAACCAACTGAGCCACCCAGGTGCCCCCCCAAATTTGACAGTTTAAATGACATGGACCAATTCCTTACAAACTACCAAAGATCATGTAAAGAAAAGTATATAATCTGAATAATACTAAGTCTATGAAATACATTCAATTTGCAGTTAAAAATCCTTCCAGAAGAAGAAAATTCCAGGCTTAGATCGCTTCACTGGTGAATTGTACAAAATATTAAGAATGAAATAGGACCAATTCCAACCAAACACTTCAGTAAATTAGAAAAGAATAAATACCTTTCAATTCATCTTATTAGTCCCTATAGTACCAAAGGAAGGGGTTATTCCCTAATGATAAAGACATTACAATGAAAAGGAGAGTTCAATATCTCCCAAAGATACAAATTATTTTTTTTTTTCAACGTTTATTTATTTTTGGGACAGAGAGAGACAGAGCACGAATGGGGGAGGGGCAGAGAGAGAGGGAGACACAGAACCGGAAACAGGCTCTAGGCTCTGAGCCATCAGCCCAGAGCCCGACGCGGGGCTCGAACTCACGGACCGCGAGATCGTGACCTGGCTGAAGTCGGACGCTTAACCGACTGCGCCACCCAGGCGCCCCACAAATTATTTTTTAAAAATTAGCAAGTTGTACTCAATAATATGACAACACCAAATTAATACATATCATAAATGAATACAATCAATAATTAAATATAAGCTATGCAAGATTGTTTTAACATTTAAAAAATCAATTGGTGTAATTAATTAATCATAGTAACAGACTAAAATAATGGAAAACTGTATGATTGGTCTTTTTTTTTAATGTTTATTTTTGAAAGAGATAGACACAGTACGAGCAGGGGAGTGGCAGAGAGAGAGGGAGACAAAGAATCCAAGGCAGGCTCCAGGATCTGAGCTGTCAGCACAGAGACCTACACAGGGCTTGAACCCATGAACCAGGAGATCATGACCTGAATGAAGTTGGATGCTTAACCAACTGAGCCACCCAGGTGCCTTCATATGATTTGTCTTAATGGGTACAGAAAAAAATCATTAGACAAAATCTAGCATGCATTCCTGATAAAAACTCAGCAAAGTAAATAGAACAGAACTTCCTCAGCCAGGTAAAGGGCATATACAAAAAACCTACAGGTGACGTCATCATACTTCGAAATGAATTTTCTCTAAGATCAAGAGCAAGACAAGCGCATCTGCTCTCACCACTCCTATTCAGTATTGTATTAGAGGCTCTATCCAGTTCAATAAGGCAAAATTAATAATAATAATAATAATAAGCAAAAAGCATTCATAAAAAAGAAGTAAGAATATTTTGTATTTTTTATTTACTAACAGCATGAGCATCTACATAGAACAATGAATGGGATCTACAAAAAATCTATTAGATCTATTAAGTGAATTTAATAAGGTTTCAGGATAAAAGATTTATGCCCATATACCAGTAACAAACATTCATAAAATAATGCTAGTGTGTGTTTGTGTGCATGAGGAAGACAGAGAGAGAGAGAATTACTATTATATGAGAAAATTTAAAAAAGAACATCTTTCTTATAGGTATTAGATATTTAGGTCTAAATGTGATAACTGAAACAATAAAGCCAATAAAATTAAACAGAAGAGAAAATATCTTCATAACTTTGGGGAAGGCATTCTCTTAAACAAATATACACACACCAAAAAATAAAAAATAAAGAAAAAAACTGATATATTGACCAACCTCAAAATTAAGAACTTCTTTAAGACATTATTAAGGAAAGAAAAAAAAATAGAGTGAATTAGGATATAAAAAAATGCAATGATCTCATCCAAGGACTTGTATCCAGAATATATGGAGAATTTCTACTTTAATAACAAAAAAAAAAAAGAAGCACTTACAGGAAGAAAAAGGCCAAGGAACTTGAACAGATACCTCAGGAAAGAAGATATTTAAGCTACGTAAAGGTGTTTCACCTAATTAGTCATTAGGGAAATATGAAGAAAACCACAATGAGATGCCACCATACATCTACTAGTAGGGCTAAAATTAAATATTTTTAGGTATATTTTAGGTTGATGAGGATGTAGAGTAACTTTAACTCTTGCACTACTGGTCAAAGTGTGGATTGGTCCATATGTTTGAAAATATCTATTGAAGCTGGTTACATGTATACACTAGATCCAGCAATTCCATCCCAAGATATAACACCAAGGAGAAATGTGTACACACATGTGTAATGAAAACTTTTGTAAAAATGTGAATTGAAGCATGCCTGGGGGGCTCGGTAGGTTAAGCATTGGACTTCAGCTCAGGTCATAATCTCCCAGTGAATGAGTTTGAGCTCTGCGTTGAGATCTCTGCTAACAGCTTAGAGCCTGGGGCCTGCTTTGGGTTTGGTGTCTCCCTCTCTCTGCCCTTCCCCTGCTTGCACTCTGTCTCCTTCTCTCTCAAAAATAAACATTAAAAAAAATAATAATCTGCATTGAAGGAGTGACTGAGTCTTGATTTTGGCTCAGGTCATGATCTCCCCAGTTGTGAGTTCAAGCCCCACGTTGGGCTCTGTGCTGGCAGCGTGGAGCCTGCTTGGGATTCTCTCTGTCTCTCTGCTCCACCCCCACTTGCTCACTTTCTCTAAATAAATAAATAAATAAGCAAACTTAAAAAAAAAAAAAGGATGTGCATTGAAGTACTATTTAATTACTTACAACTGACAACCACCAATAATACTGTGGGTAAGTAGGTTGTGAAATACTCACATAGATGTAATGGAATGCCTTATATCAGTGGTTCTCAAACATTAGCATGACTTTAATTCACCTGGAAGTCTTATTAAAACTCATATTTCTAGACCTCATCCCTATAGTCTTTGATTCAGTAGGTCTGAATTGGGCCTGAGATTTGCTTCTCTAACATGTTCCTTTTGTTCAAGGTACCATATTTTGTGACATATGATATATCAGGCTACATTAAAGAAAACAAAACAAAAACAAGATAACAAGCATGATAAGAATTGAACTCACAAATATGGTGTTAAATGAAATAAGTTAAATATTCAAGATTACATACTTTCTTATTACAGACAAAACAGGCAAACTAATTTATGGTGAAAACATTTAGGATAGTAATTATCTTTGAATACAGGGATTGTTGCCCAGAATGTCAAGAAACAGAGTTTTTGGGTGTTAGTAATGTTCAATTTCTTGATTTGGATGCTGGTTTCATGGGTATGCTCACTTTGTAAAAATTCATGAAGCAGTATGCCTAGGATTTATGTACTTTTCTAAATGTTATACTTGAGGGGTGCCTGGGTGGCTCAGTTGGTTAGGCTTCCGACTTCAGCTCAGGTCATGATCTCACAGTCCGTGAGTTTGAGCCCCGTGTCAGGCTCTGTGCTGACAACTCAGAGCCTGGAGCCTGCTTCGGATTCTGTGTCTCCCACTCTCCCTGCCCCTCCCCTGCTCATGCTCTGTCTCTCTCTCAAAAATAAATAAAATCATTAAAAAATTTTTTAAATGTTATACTTGAATTAAAATGGTTGTTTAAAAAAGGAAGCTTAACTGAATCCACATCCATATATGTGTGTGTGTATGTATATATATATATATATATATATATACACATAATTATAAATCCATATTTTTAAATTATAATTATCTTGAATTCATGAATAAACAGTTATTGGGTTATTTAAATATTAAATAGTTGTTTGAGTATTTACATATTAGATATTTATTTGAGTATTTTAAGTATTTATTTAAATACTTAAATATTAAATATTTAAAAGTAGATAGTGAGTGAAGGGATTTAGACAGAAAAACAGGCATTTTAGAGAATAGAAAACCTGAGAGAGTCTCAGCGCTTGGGCACTAAGTCTACGTCTATTTATGTATGGCACTGGTGTCCACTGGTGTTTTTTTCAATCTTTGGGGTATAGGGATCACATTATTATTTTTGCAATTATTTATCCAGGGGTTGCAATCGCCCATTGTAATTTCTGCATGATTAGTAAAAGAAATTTCAACACAAATAAGGATTTGTTTTCTTTAAAATTTGCTACCTTGCAGTTATTCTTCCAAAATGAAGAAGGGAGAAGTTGAACAGGTAGGTGTGTTTTCACTAATCGAGGAGACTGCTTTTTTTTCAAATCCTCCACACCTACAAGCACAAAAGTTAAACTATATTATAAATGTGGAATCATAAAGGTTAATGGCAGTGTAATCTAAGATTTTGTAGACATTAACCCCACTCACTATATGGCTTGAAATGATTATATGGCTATATGGCTTCATATAAAATCTGCAATGAGATCAAAACTGATAAATTCTGGCTACTTATGTGTTATATTTCACATGTATTACAGTCAATAACTGTCTGTAATATCCTCAGATACAGGACCTCGATGAGGTGGAAACAGCAACAGGTCCATGTCAAGATATCCAAATTTTTCCTTCATTTATCTTTCTCTTTTTCTTATTTACAATATGGGGAAATTGAACTAGAAGATTTCAAATTCCTTTTCCAGCTTTCTTATATTCAAATTATAAGAATAAATTGAACCTTGAGGCTCATAACTAACACAATTTTAATAATGCATTACCATCCATTGTTCTGTTCCTTGAATCTGTAAACCTCAGCTAACAAGAAGTAGACATGATTTTATATTGAATCAAACACTGAATTTTCTGTATATAATGATTGTACAACATTTAAATGTTGAAGACTTCTACCTGTGCTATTAAGAAAAAAGTATTCTCATCAAAATCTCCTCTAACACAGATATTATCTTTGGGTGCAAGAGGAGTATAATATTGGTATAGCCGCATTCTTACTCTTCTATTATAGACACTTATGAGTCAACTGTCCAAGTTCTGTCTATATCGATTCTATCATGACTCCTTCAGACACCACAAAACAATAGGGGGATTTATTGCTATGGGGAAAAGAAACATTAAGGGAAAATACCATTATCCAGTCCAGGAATTATCAATTCCATGAACGGCACTCGTTTGTATATTGCGTTCTGCTTGCATTTCTCCACATCCCCATTATTATAGATCAAATCCAATATTTCACTGATCCAGGTTGTTCCTAAGGGGGGAAAAATGGAACAACTTTACACTTCTCTGTCAAAAACAGTATAAGAGAGTCAATGGAGGTAGAGGAAACAGAAAGGTGCTCTTCATTCCCGTTCCCTTTCTCTCTTCTCCCTTTTATAGGAGACACCACCGTCTATTTGAACATATGCATATGTATTGTGTATATGTGTGTGTGATGTGTGAGAGAGAGCAAATATGACTAAAATAATTATAAAGTAAGTCATTAAAAGTAAGTAAAACATGGATAATGTAAAAGACAGGCGGTAAGTTATGTAGCAAACCCTCCTGAGTGGAATGGAGAGGGAAGTGGCCAATTTCGATTTGTACATTTCTTATTAATATCAAAAGATATTACTAGGCTTTGGGACTGAAGAATACTTGAGGTAAAAATGTTCAACATTTGGTGGAGGTGTGAAGAGAGGATACAAAGATAACTTTGTGAATTGTGTCTGTGGTGACTAGTGTGCTACTCATAAATAGAAGACAATACATCCTCACTGAGCAGAGTAGATCGAGTCACTCAGATCTTTATGAGACTACAGATGGTCCCCTACTTATCATGGTTTGACTTATGATTTTTTTTTTGAGTTTATGATGGTGTGAAACTCAGAGGCATTCAGTAGAAACCCAACATTGAATTTAAAATTTTGATCTCCTGGTCTAGTGGGCAGCAATACAATGCTCTCAGATATCTACAGATACTGGCCAGATGCTGGACAGTGCAGCTTCAGCTCCCATTCTGAATGGGGGTAAAAAGCAGATTCCCTTACAACCAGTCTGTACCTAGGCAACCATTCCGTTTTTCACTTCCGGTACAGTATTCAATAGATTACATGAGAAATTCAGCACTTTATTACAAAGTAGGTCTTGTGTTGGATGATTTTGTCCAGTTGCGGGCTTTGTAAGTGTTCTGAGCACATTTAATGTAGGCTAGGGTAAGCTATGATGTTTAGTGGTTTAGGGGTTTAAAATACATTTTCAACTTATGATGCATTTATAGGAAGGTAAAATTATCGCAAGTCTGTATGTAAGGATATTTAATCGTCTAAAGCATTCAAAGATCAGTTTCTTGAGGCTGTGCTAAAAAAGCAAATACGGAGCGCCTGCATAGCTCAGTCAGTTAAGCGTTGGATTCTTGATTTTGGCTCAGGTCATAATCTCATGGTTCATGCAAAGCACTGGATCAGGCTCTGCATTGACAGCCTGGAGCCTGCTTGAGATTCTCCCTCTCTCTCTCTCTCTCTCTCTCTCTGTCCCTCCCCTGCTCACTCATGCACACACGCTCTTTCTTGAAATAAATAATTTTTTTTAGAAAGTAAATATAAGTTTGGAGAAAAATATCTTCTTAACTGTTCCCATCCCTTTCCTCTTTACCAAATGTGCAATAAATGATAGTCTTTAAATTGAATAATCATGGTTAGAAACTAAAAATTACATTAAATGATCTATGCACTGCATAGACATTGGAAGTTTGACCTGCACTGTAGCAGGATTCTCGGACAGAGAATCGTGACACCGAGGCATTTCTTTCCAGGAAGCAACTTTATTCGTGCCCGCATGGCTCAGTTCGGTTTTTACCCAAAGAACTGAGCCCCCAAATGCCACGTGGTGTAGTGTTTTGTATATTTTTTATTTCTTTGTCTCCCATATATGGTAACACACTAACATACAGTCTGATGAAGTGATCTCATGCTACAAGGTTGTGAGCGATGTTGTCACCTACGTGTATAGTCAGGTTGTCTTCAGTTTTTGGTTTTTTTTTTTCTTTCTTTCCTTAGGTAGGGAACCCTACCCCATTCCCCCCTTTGATGCTCAGATCCCTCTATTTTGGGTCAAAGAGCATCACCTTGGTTTAGAGGTTTATATTTCCGTAACATCATTACATGAGTGGCCGTCTTTTTTAAAATCGTGGCCTCAGTGAAACGGGAGACAGACTGTACAACAAGAGGAGTTAAGCAAGGTAGGAGTAAGCAACTTCCCAGAATTAGGAGGATAATTTTTTTTTTTTCAACGTTTATTTATTTTTGGGACAGAGAGAGACAGAGCATGAACGGGGGAGGGGCAGAGAGAGAGGGAGACACAGAATCGGAAACAGGCTCCAGGCTCTGAGCCATCAGCCCAGAGCCTGACATGGGGCTCGAACTCACGGACCGCGAGATCGTGACCTGGCTGAAGTCGGACGCCCAACCGACTGCACCACCCAGGCGCCCCTAGGAGGATAATTTTTATGAGAGTTTTGAATCCCTGGAAAGTTGAAAACCATCCTCCAAATAACTCCCTGGAATTTTAACTGTTCCGGGTCTGGATGGGGACATGAGCCATCCTTCTCATTTGATTTGTGATCTCCTCTATGACTTTTTCCTCCTTATCTGTCTGTAGGCAGCAGTTGCTTAGGTCAAACTTTTTACAAACACCTCCCTCAGAAGCAAGCAGGTCTGGGCAATATTTTAAGTCCGAGCAATATTTGATAGATAACATTGCACATTTTGGTTTGCTGCTTGGCTAGTAAGTTAAGAGCTCTGGGAGTTTTACTGGTTATAATTTTTATAACTGCTTGTAGTCTGATTATGTGGTTTCGCATGTAAGTGGGAGGGCAGTAGCCTCAGGACACATCCTCTCCCTAGTGGCACGGCCATAATAGTGGATTATATGCTCGGGAGGCCATTTATTATATTTTTAATCGCCTATTTGTAAGGCACACCACTTCATTTGAGTCGCCCTGTCCCCATACACTTTGACCCCCAAATGTTTCCCTCTGGCAAGTGGGAGCAGGAAGAAAGACGGATGAATAGTTTCCAGCACATATGACCATGCCCAGATTGAGGGAAGTACTATATATAGGCTGTCCTTCCACATATCTAGTATAGTCCACCTGTGGCCCACCATTTGATGGCTGCATGACATTGTCCCAGGTCTCTCAGAGGTAAGAGAAGTTAGACAAGGGGTGGGGATCTGGCTCAAGGGGATCTGGGGCCCCCCCACTATTGGGTTTTTCAGGCAGTTGAGTTATAAAAGCTTTGGCCTAGGCATGTGAAGTATTGAACAGAGATGACGATGAACTTTTTCCCCACTAAGCAAGACAGTTTTTTTTTCCTAATAATTGAGCTTTTGAAGAGCCAAACCCCATCTGGTTCTTCAGCCTCCCATTTGTAGCTGCAGTCTGCCTCCTGAACGTCCCTTATCTCTCCCTGCCTAATGTTAACCCTTTCCCTATTTATTTCTTCCCTGGAATAGGGCCTGTAACTGCTGTTAGAAAATAGGGATGATGACTGCTCTGGCTTCTTCAAGCTGATAAGGGATGGTGTAGGGGTTCAGCAGTTAGAGTCTACCCAAGGGTCAGTCGATTGGCCCACAGTATAGTTCTACAGGAACTATACACCTCTGCAGGCATGAGGTGGCATAAACATTAGCAGACATAAAGAGAAAAACACACAGTAAAGATTATACTGACCTACAAAATGGCATCTTAAGATAATGTCCCCAGTTCCAAAACCTGTCAAACAATGTAGGAGAGACCCTGACTTTGTAAACAATTTATGTCAGGGAATATCTTATAACCCAGGTGATGGAAAAGCAGGAGCAGTAAGTGATCAATGGTGGATCTACTTCCAAGAGTTTGGTCCTAACTTAATCAAAATATTTTTTTAAAGCATCTAATGCTTGTGAGGTGTTATTTAGAGTTTTACCATGTATAAGCAGACAGTTTGCTTTACTTTGAGGTGTAAAACTTTTCCAAGATCCAGAAGTTCTACTAGAGAAAGAGTCAAGGCCACCATTTACCATTATTAATTTACAAATGTTTAGGTAAGCCAAACCTGGGTATTATTTACAAAGCAAAATTTTTCTTACTTTTTGTGCCTTTTTTTTCCTGCAGGGGAAGGCCTTTACCCAATTAGTAAAAATATCAACCCATACCAACAGATGTAGGAATTCCTTTGATCTTGGCAATGAGTGAAACCTAATTGTCAGTGTTTTCTGGATAACCTCCAGTTCCTTGACTGCCTGGGAGAGCAAGTTTGTGGTTGAGAGGATTGTTTGTAAGACATACTTCACAAGCTGATACTACTTGGTAAACTGTCCTTTACAAATTTTTTCCAGTAAACATCCTTTGGGCCTTTTGATAAGTCCCTCCCTCACTGAAAGGCCTGGTGCTGTGTTTTAATGATCTTTTAGCTCTGTGAGGTGCCCTGCTCTGTTTGTAACCATTCCAAGGGCTGGAGACAGTGTCTATGATTCAGACCCCATTTTATTTTCTTGGGAGAGTAGGTAGGGTTGAGTCTCCTTTAATAATTGATATAGCACACAACCTATTTTCCTGACCCCTGGTGTCTATAGCCTACAATATCCAGTAATTCCCCCAAACTCACATAACTGTTTATGTGTTCTGGAGTTAGTACACTATAGTCTGTAATTTAGTTATAATCTTTCTTCCAAGCAAGGGAGTAAGGTTCTCTGGTATTATCAAGAAAGAATGAAAAAAAAAATTAGTTTTCCCCATATGTATCCCAGAGGCTGAGAGAAAATTTTAGTTATGTTTTCTGGAGATGCCTCTAATCATCATGGTGCATTTGGATAGTGGGCCTGGAGTGGAAAGGAGGACAGAAGAGGTAGCTTTGGTGTCAAGAAGGAAATCGACTAGTTTTCCTTCTATATTCAGAGTTACCCAATGTTCTGGGTTTCTGATAGACAGTTGGTTTAGGGGAGCCACCATGAAGAGCCCCAGGCCCCATCAGTCCCTTCCAGGGACATTGGTTATGTGAGCCCTCATAGATAGAGGTCCCCGAGAGCATTCAGATCTCCAGTGATTGTCCCACATAAGGGGCATGACTTATGGGGTTTTTGTTTTGATTGTCCCCTCTGAGGACATTCTCATTTTTAGTGCTCTGAACAGCCATATACATGGCACTTGGTGCCAGGACCTCGGGAAGTTCGGTCTGACATAGTGTGTAAGGCCACAACTAAGGCCTGGGATTGGTGTTTTCTGTTCTGTTTTGTTTTGTTTTAAGCCTCCTTTTCTGTTTTTTTTATTCTCCTCTTGATCTTGGTTGTAATATACCCAACTGGCAGCTCATAAGAGCTCCTCCAGGGTGCCTTCCTGATCAACAGTCAGTTTCTGCAGTTTTCTCTGAATATCTGGGGCCAATCTAGTGACAAATTTGTCTTTTAGAAACGTCTCAGTCTCAGCGGTGTTAGAGCCTCCCTTAACCTTTCCAGGAAGGCCACCAGGGTTTTATCTTGTGTCTGTAAGATAGTGGCTAATTTATCATAATTTCAAGGTTTAACCTTAGACCTCCTGACCACAAACAAAAAAAAATTTTTTTTAAATTTTTTCTTCACAAACCTTTTACAACTGTCCTTTGCTTTTAGATTTTGACCTAAGCCCTTTTCTTTCCAAACAACCAGTCTCATTTAACAAAATTACTTTTTTTTACCTTTAACAAAAAATGTATTTTTATTCCTTATATATTTTTATACATCTATTCTTTTACATACAGAGTTGTCTTCCTTATTTTCATCAGTCTTAACTACATTTAGCAGAATTTTAACTCTTAGAAGCCTTAGTCACCGGTGAAAACTAAGTAGTAACCAGTAATGCAGGCTGCCCCCCCAGAAGGTACAGAAGCAGGAGGGGGATGTGGTGGGAAGGCAGAAGAGGTGAGGAGCTAGCAGAAAGCAGAAAAAGAAAATTCCTAGATTTAAATCTTGTCAGCTCAGACAAGGGAGCAGTCTCCAGGTTTCTTTTGTTTTCCACCAGTGGAATAAGGCAGTCAATGTCAGTACAGAGAAGACAGGGAATTTCCCCAAAACAAAGGAGTTTTGGCAGCTGCCTGGGAATATTTCTTAAAGTCCCTGTTCTAAGTAGAATAACCAGAGACTGTTGGCTCTAATTATCATAGTCATTGACCCAGGAAACGAAGGAGACACAAGTCCCCATACATAGTCACATGGTGACTCCAACCTGCCGCCCCAGCGCCCAAAGCCTTAGAGTTGGAGCTTCATTCCTCCTCCCTTGCAGAACTACTAGGGCAAGTCTGGGAGGTGATCAGGCTCCCCTTCTGCCTCTTAGTGGCAGGTCTGCCAAAATGAACCCCAGGTTCTTACCAGTCTGTTGGGTGGAATTCCCCCAACTGGTTCCTGGACCTCACGGGTTCAGTTGTGCTCACACAGGGTCCTCGCCCCAGAGCGCCGGGACAGGTTAATCTCCTGTGGATCGAGGTGCGCGCTGATGCCAGGGGAACTCACCTCTCCTGGCGCTCCAAGATTAGCATCCTGGGCAGCAAGGGAGGTGGAAATGCACCATCTCTGAATCCCAGATGAGAGCCCCCAAGAAATGTAGCAGGGTTCTCGCACAGAGAGTCTTGACGCTGTGGCTTTTCTTTCCAGGAAGCAACTTTGTTAGTGCCTGAATGGCTCAGTTGGGTTCATACCCGAAGAACAGCCCCCAAACGCCACGTAGTGTAGTTTTTTGTATATTTTTTACTTCTTTGTCTGCCATGTATGGTAACACACTAACATGCAGTCTGATTAAGTGGTCTCATGTTACAAGGTCGGGAGGGATTCTTGTCATGTACTCCTATAGCCAGGTTGCCTTCAGGTTTTTTTGTTTTGTTTTTTCTTTCCTTAGGGAGGGGAACCTACCACAGCACAAGGATGAACCTTTGGGTTGGTTCCATAATTGAGAGTACTTTCGGCCTCCTTTTTAGTTCTTTCTTATAGACAATTCTTTCTGCTTCTTGTCCCTGAATCATGAGTATGAGACTATCTCTCTCATCCTTCTAACACAGACAATTACAGTGTTAAGAAAAATGTGAGTCAAATTAATACTATCCTTGAAAATTTTGTTGCCTGATCTGGGTTAGGCTTAAGCAAAGATTCATGGGGACGAAGAGACCTAAATTCCAAAATATAACACATTTTATTTCCTGTCAATGGATGATTTAAACTGTGGCCATTGAGATCTGACGGAAAGTACCATTTTTGCTATGCTTAAAATTGGAAATGCTTATTTTCCATAATTTTTTTTTAAAGCACATGATTTGCCTCATATAAGGAGTAAGTTAGCTTGGCTTCTCAAAATTTACAGGGAACTGATATATTAATAACATTAAGACACATTTTCAACAGCTTGTAAAGGGAAAAAAAATCAAAGACAAAACGTGACCACAGAGTATTCAATTACTTTACATGTAGCCAGCTAGCCACCTAGCTTTCACTACGTCAAAAGAAATCCAGCTTCAAAAAGCACTTTCACAAATGAAGCACTGTATAATGGTGACTTCCAAAGATCATCCGAATGGTTTTCTGCTTGTGAATATATTTTTTTAACTAGCAAAAACAAAAGATCATGTACATTTTTAGTAATTGCCCCACCTTTTCTAAACTTGTGCCTCAACCAGGAAATGCAAAGTAGTTTTCGTTCCAAACAATTTGGGTCTGCTAAATTGCTTAGAGAGCAATGTAAGTAGTAAGAAGAAAGAAAAAACTAGCTTTTGCCAAAATAGGCTTGTTTTCTATTCCTACAAAGGTCTGTATTGTACATTTGTTTGTTTTCTGATAAGAACTCTTTGTTCTCATGCAGTGTTTATAATTTTGGCATTAGAATCTCCAAAAACTCAGGTGTTTCCTCCCAGGCTTTTTTACATAGCCCTATGAAGTAATTTCAACATTTATAAAATAAAAAGAGAATTAGTAGTCAATGTAATTATTAAAACCTTCTCTTTCTCAATTCCTTTCACAAATGAAGCAGAAAGGGTTTCCAGGGTGGCTCAGTCAGTTAAGCAACCAACTCTTGATTTGGGCTTAGGTCATGATCTCACAGTTTGTGGGTTCAAGCCCTGTGTCAGACTCTGTGCTGACATCAGCACAGAGCCTGCTTGGGATTCTCTCTCTGCTCCTCCCTCACAAAAAAATAAATAGATAAAGTTATAAAAAAAAAAAAAGAAATGGAGCAGAAATATAAAGGAAAGTTGACATTAGAGAATTTAGCAATTGGAACACTTGATTGATTATGGGCTCAAGTAAATTAAGTGGATAAAAGGCAATAAAAACTCATTCTCTGATATTTCTCTGTATATCTATCACTGGATGAATTGGAAGACTGTCATAAAAATATCTGGAGAAATAAAAATTAGTGATTCTTATTGAGTCATCTTAAGTTATTTTTTCTGAGATCAGAGAAGGTCAGCAGCTTTTAACACTGAGGTCAGCAGCTGTTTAACATTATAGCAAAACATTTCTAAATGTGTTTAAAATAATAATAAAGTGTTTAAAATAATAAAATATTTTACCAAATATGTTTAAAATACTACAATGAATAATGTAAGCATTAAAATGCATAGAAGGAATATAAATATGTAAATAATCTAATGTATCTAAATCATTTTAGATATGCAGTTTTCATCATTTTTGTTTGGATTTAAAAAGGAAAATAAGACAATGGCATTAATTTTCCCTCAGATTAGCCCCTACTCAGTGGCAGATCTTTTAGAATCGAAAGTGAGTTTTATCTGATTTCAGACAAAACCGTCCCAGCAACTGCTGCTGTGTTCCCTTCACTAGTGATGAGATCAGTGGGCTTACACATACAGATCGATAACCAATCAGCGAGTACAAACAACTAAAAAGATCTTACCGGATTTGGGGTAGGTTGAGATCAGAAGGTCATCTGGTCGGGCCTCAAATGACTCCACCTGGGACCACTCCTCAGCAATACTCCAGAAGAGGGGGACACCCTGAACATCCACTAACTCCCTCCTGAAGATATCCAGCTTCTTGTCCATTTTTCAGAAACTAGATTTTAAACAAAAAGGAACATGTTAAGAAGTATTTGTTTTAATAGCGGTAATCAAAGTAAAATAAATTGATATTTTATTAAATTAGTATTTCATTACTATAGATGCAGCAGCTTTAGATCACATTACTGTGCCTTATGAACCAGTGGAAGAAAAAAAGTATTATAAAAACTCATAGGTCTTACACTATTTATTTCATATGTGCTGTTTATACATTAAATACCATCAACATGTTCATTGGACAATTGAGGCCGAGATTTGTGGGACAGTTAGTAAAAGTACTGGGCTTTGGAGCAAAGGGAAATTAACCACACCAACCACGAGACTCTGACCTGAACTGAAATCAAGAGTCCAATGCTTAATTGACTGAGCCACCCAGGCTGTAAACTAGAAACTGAAGAGTGGCCTTAGGTAGTACTTCCCTCCTTTAAATTACTAGATGAGACTGGCAAATGATTCCATCTAAATTGTGTTTAACAGACCACAAGAATGAAGTATGTATAGAGGGAGGGCGGGGAAGAAGAAGGGAATGACAACAAAAGACTGGGTGAAAGAAACAAGCTTGGGGTAGGTGTAGCACTGGAGATACATCGTTCCAATGCACTTTGTAACACCAGTGACATCATGTATAGTTTTATACTCTCAGCATGGTTCTAATAAAGGTACTTTTATCTCTCTTTAGCTATCATATATAAGTGGAAGAGCTTGAAATATATCCTAAGCACTACTCTGAAACATATTGTTGTTTTCCCAATTTAGCATGAGCCTAAGGGGTTATTTTTCTTTGTTTAAAGTGCTAGAAAAACGAGACTATGTAACAAGCGTGGGTTTATCAGGCTTCCTGAGCCCTCGGGCAGCTGCTGAACTTCTCTTCAAGAATTAAAATCAGAAGTCTCGGACCCGGAGTCAAAGGATATAATTTAACCTGTTCCTTTTCTCATGTGCAATTTCTTATCTTTTTTCCCTTTTCAAATCCTCCTCACTCCACCCCTACCCTGCCTCATGCAAATACTTTTTATTTTAAAAGATTATAAACTTATAGTATACAAAGTCAATATATAAAAAACACTTTTTTGTTTTTTTGCTAACAAACTATCAAAAACAAATTAAGAAGACAATCCGTTTATAATTGCATCAAAAATAATAAAATATCTAGGAATAAATTTAACCGAAGAGTAAAAGAACTGTACACTGAAAACTATTAGACATTAATGAAATAAATTTAAGAAGACCCAAATAAATGGAAAGATATTTTGTGTTCATGGATTGTAAAAGTTAATGTTGTTAAAATGTCCATACTACCCAGAGTAATCCCAGCTATGTTCTCCACTCTGTCAAAGTGTAACAAAGGACAAAGTGTACAAGTTCTTGCTTGGCTAGTAACCAGGTTTTTGTTGGATTCCTAGAACAAGGTGTTATTATTTTGTTACTTGTTTTATTTTGATTTTCACTACCCTTGTACATACTAACATAAAGGACAATGTTGTGAGAGCAAAATTAATTAATTCAAAAGTATCAATTGGATATTATTGTTTAATATCTGGGACACACTGCATTGGAGAATCTAACTACTATAAAAACTTTCAGCTATCTTCATGGTGCTTCAAAGAGAGTGGGAAAGAAAGACACTGATCAAACAATCATAGCAATAAATTGAAATTTTCATTGATGGTAAGTGCTATGAAGCAGAGATATATTCCATAAATAGAGGGAAACTGACAGAATCAAGCTGCTTAGAAATGTTTCCCCTGAGAAAGGAGCAAGTGTTAATTTTGAGAAGAGAACTTTCCAACCAGGAAAGAGCACATCGTGCAAAGACCCTAAAATGGGAGAGAGAAGGCTAGAGTGTTAATGAGGTTGGAGTGTGTAAATACTTTGCCAAATTATGTTGTAAGAAACTAGAGACTTCAGGATTTTTTCTGTGTGATTAAATGTGTCTGGGGGGATTCTGGGAAGATGGCGGTGTAGGAGGACGCTGGGCTCACCGCGCGTCCTGCTGATCACTTAGATTCCACCTACACCTGCCTAAATAACCCAGAAAACCGCCAGAGGATTAGCAGAACGGAGTCACCAGACCCAAGTGCAGACGAGAGGCCCACGGAAGAGGGTAGGAAGGGCGGCGAGGCGGTGCGTGCTCCACGGACTGGCGGGAGGGAGCCGGGGCGGAGGGGCGGCTCGCCAGCCAAGCAGAGCCCCCGAGTCCGGCTTGCAAAAGCGGAGGGGCCTGACGGACTGTGTTCCGACAGCAAGCGCGACTTAGCGTCTGGGAGGTCATAAGTTAACAGCTCTGCTCGGAAGCGGGAAGGCTGGAGGACAAAGGGAGGGTGAGCTGCGGAGCCCCCGGACGACAGAGCTCAGTTTGGCGGGAACAAAGGCGCTCGCCAGCGCCATCTCCCCTGCCCATCCCCCAGCCAAAATCCCAAAGGGAACCGGTTCCGGCCAGGGAAATTGCTCGCTCCGCGCGAACACCCAACTCTGTGCTTCTGCGGAGCCAAACCTCCGGCAGCGGATCTGACTCCCTCCTGCTGCCACAGGGCCCCTCCTGAAGTGGATCACCTAAGGAGAAGCGAGCTAAGCCTGCCCCCCCTGCCGCCGTGCACCTTGCCTACCCACCCCAGCTAATACGCCAGATCCCCAGCATCACAAGCCTGGCAGTGTGCAAGTAGCCCAGACGGGCCACGCCACCCCACAGTGAATCCCGCCCCTAGGAGAGGGGAAGAGAAGGCACACACCAGTCTGACTGTGGCCCCAGCTGTGGGCTGGGGGCAGACATCAGGTCGGACTGCAGCCCCGCCCAGCAACTCCAGTTATACACCACAGCACAGGGGAAGTGCCCTGCAGGCCCTCACCACACCAGGGACTATCCAAAATGACCAAGAGGAAGAATTCCCCTCAGAAGAATCTCCAGGAAATAACAACAGCTAATGAGCTGATCAAAAAGGATTTAAATAATATAACAGAAAGTAATTTAGAATAATAGTCATAAAATTAATCGCTGGGCTGGAAAACAGCATACAGGACAGCAGAGAATCTCTTGCTACAGAGATCAAGGGACTAAGGAACAGTCACGAGGAGCTGAAAAACGCTTTAAAGGAAATGCAAAACAAAATGCAAACCACCACGGCTCGGATGGAAGAGGCAGAGGAGAGAATAGGTGAACTAGAAGATAAAGTTATGGAAAAAGAGGAAGCTGAGAAAAAGAGAGATAAAAAAATCCAGGAGTATGAGGGGAAAATTAGAGAACTAAGTGATACACTAAAAAGAAATAATATACGCATAATTGGTATCCCAGAGGAGGAAGAGAGAGGGAAAGGTGCTGAAGGGGTACTTGAAGAAATAATAGCTGAGAACTTCCCTGAACTGGGGAAGGAAAAAGGCACTGAAATCCAAGAGGCACAGAGAACTCCCTTCAGACGTAACTTGAAACGATCTTCGGCACGACATATCATAGTGAAACTGGCAAAATACAAGGATAAAGAGAAAATTCTGAAAGCAGCAAGGGGTAAACGTGCCCTCACATAAAAAGGGAGACCTATAAGACTCCTGACGGATCTCTCTTTTGAAACTTGGCAGGCCAGAAAGAATTGGCACGAGATTTTCAGGGTGCTAGACAGCAAAAATATGCAGCCGAGAATCCTTTCTCCAGCAAGTCTGTCATTTAGAATAGAAGGAGAGATAAAGGTCTTCCCAAACAAACAAAAACTGAAGGAATTTGTCACCACTAAACCAGCCCTACAAGAGATCCTAAGGGGGACCCTGTGAGACAAAGTACCAGAGACATCACTACAAGCATAAAACATACAGACATCACAATGACTCTAAACCCGTATCTTTCTATAATAACACTGAATGTAAATGGATTAAGTGTGCCAACCAAAAGACATAGGGTATCAGAATGGATAAAAAAACAAGACCCATCTATTTGCTGTCTACAAGAGACTCATTTTAGACCTGAGGACACCTTTAGATTCAGAGTGAGGGGATGGAGAACTATTTATCATGCTACTGGAAGCCAAAAGAAAGCTGGAGTAGCCATACTTATATCAGACAAACTAGACTTTAAATTAAAGTCTGTAACAAGAGATGAAGAAGGACATTATATAATAGTTACAGGGTCTATCCATCAGGAAGAGCTAACAATTATAAATGTCTATGCGCCGAATACCGGAGCCCCCAAATATATAAAACAATTACTCATAAACATAAGCAACCTTATTGAGAAGAATGTGGTAATTGCAGGGGACTTTAACACCCCACTTACAGAAATGGATAGATCATCTAGACACACGGTCAATAAAGAAACAAGGGCCCTGAATGAGACATTGGATCAGATGGACTTGACAGATATATTTAGAACTCTGCATCCCAAAGCAACAGAATATACTTTCTTCTCGAGTGCACATGGAACATTCTCCAAGATAGATCATATACTGGGTCACAAAACAGCCCTTCATAAGTTTACAAGAATTGAAATCATACCATGCATACTTTCAGACCACAATGCTATGAAGCTTGAAATCAACCACAGGAAAAAGTCTGGAAAACCTCCAAAAGCATGGAGGTTAAAGAACACCCTACTAACGAATGAGTGGGTCAACCAGGCAATTAGAGAAGAAATTAAACAATATATGGAAACAAATGAAAATGAAAATACAACAATCCAAACGCTTTGGGACGCAGCGAAGGCAGTCCTGAGAGGAAAATACATTGCAATCCAGGCCTATCTCAAGAAACAAGAAAAATCCCAAATACAACATCTAACAGCACACCTAAAGGAAATAGAAGCAGAACCACAAAGGCAGCCTAAACCCAGCAGAAGAAGAGAAATAATAAAGATCAGAGCAGAAATAAACAATATAGAATCTAAAAAAACTGTAGAGCAGATCAACGAAACCAAGAGTTGGTTTTTTGAAAAAATAAACAAAATTGACAAACCTCTAGCCAGGCTTCTCAAAAAGAAAAGGGAGATGACCCAAATAGATAAAATCATGAATGAAAATGGAATTACTACAACCAATCCCTCAGAGATACAAACAATTATCAGGGAATACTATGAAAAATTATATGCCAACAAATTGGACAACCTGGAAGAAATGGACAAATTCCTGAACACCCACACTCTTCCAAAACTCAATCAGGAGGAAATAGAAAGCTTGAACAGACCCATAACCAGCGAAGAAATTGAATCGGTTATCAAAAATCTCCCAACAAATAAGAGTCCAGGACCAGATGGCTTCCCAGGGGATTTCTACCAGACGTTTAAAGCAGAGATAATACCTATCCTTCTCAAGCTATTCCAAGAAATAGAAAGGGAAGGAAAACTTCCAGACTCATTCTATGAAGCCAGTATTACTTTGATTCCTAAACCAGACAGAGACCCAGTAAAAAAAGAGAACTACAGGCCAATATCCCTGATGAATATGGATGCCAAAATTCTCAATAAGATACTAGCAAATCGAATTCAACAGCATATAAAAAGAATTATTCACCATGATCAAGTGGGATTCATTCCTGGGATGCAGGGCTGGTTCAACATTCGCAAATCAGTCAACGTGATACATCACATTAACAAAAAAAGAGAGAAGAACCATATGATCCTGTCAATCGATGCAGAAGAGGCCTTTGACAAAATCCAGCACCCTTTCTTAATAAAAACCCTTGAGAAAGTCGGGATAGAAGGAACATACTTAAAGATCATAAAAGCCATTTATGAAAAGCCCACAGCTAACATCATCCTCAACGGGGAAAAACTGAGAGCTTTTTCCCTGAGATCAGGAACACGACAGGGATGCCCACTCTCACCGCTGTTGTTTAACATAGTGCTGGAAGTTCTAGCATCAGCAATCAGACAACAAAAGGAAATCAAAGGCATCAAAATTGGCAAAGATGAAGTCAAACTTTCGCTTTTTGCAGATGACATGATATTATACATGGAAAATCCGATAGACTCCACCAAAAGTCTGCTAGAACTGATACATGAATTCAGCAAAGTTGCAGGATACAAAATCAATGTACAGAAATCAGTTGCATTCTTATACACTAACAATGAAGCCACAGAAAGACAAATAAAGAAACTGATCCCATTCACAATTGCACCAAGAAGCATAAAATACCTAGGAATAAATCTAACCAAAGATGTAAAGGATCTGTATGCTGAAAACTATAGAAAGCTTATGAAGGTCATTGAAGAAGATTTAAAGAAATGGAAAGACATTCCCTGCTCATGGATTGGAAAAATAAATATTGTCAAAATGTCAATACTACCCAAAGCTATCTACACATTCAATGCAATCCCAATCAAAATTGCACCAGCATTCTTCTCGAAACTAGAACAAGCAATCCTAAAATTCATATGGAACCACAAAAGGCCCCGAATAGCCAAAGGAATTTTGAAGAAGAAGACCAAAGCAGGAGGCATCACAATCCCAGACTTTAGCCTCTACTACAAAGCTGTCATCATCAAGACAGCATGGTATTGGCACAAAAACAGACACACAGACCAATGGAATAGAATAGAAACCCCAGAACTAGACCCACAAACGTATGGCCAACTCATCTTTGACAAAGCAGGAAAGAACATCCAATGGAAAAAAGACAGTCTCTTTAACAAATGGTGCTGGGAGAACTGGACAGCAACATGCAGAAGGTTGAAACTAGACCACTTTCTCACACCATTTACAAAAATAAACTCAAAATGGATAAAGGACCTAAATGTGAGACAGGAAACCATCAAAACCTTAGAGGAGAAAGCAGGAAAAGACCTCTCTGACCTCAGCCGTAGCAATCTCTTACTCGACACATCCCCAAAGGCAAGGGAATTAAAAGCAAAAGTGAATTACTGGGACCTTATGAAGATAAAAAGCTTCTGCACAGCAAAGGAAACAACCAACAAAACTAAAAGGCAACCAACGGAATGGGAAAAGATATTTGCAAATGACATATCGGACAAAGGGCTAGTATCTAAAATCTATAAAGAGCTCACCAAACTCCACACCCGAAAAACAAATAACCCAGTGAAGAAATGGGCAGAAAACATGAATAGACACTTCTCTAAAGAAGACATCCAGATGGCCAACAGGCACATGAAAAGACGTTCAGCGTCGCTCCTTATCAGGGAAATACAAATCAAAACCACACTCAGGTATCACCTCACGCCAGTCAGAGTGGCCCAAATGAACAAATCAGGAGACTATAGATGCTGGAGAGGATGTGGAGAAACGGGAACCCTCTTGCACTGTTGGTGGGAATGCAAATTGGTGCAGCCGCTCTGGAAAGCAGTGTGGAGGTTCCTCAGAAAATTAAAAATAGACCTACCCTATGACCCAGCAATAGCACTGCTAGGAATTTACCCAAGGGATACAGGAGTACTGATGCATAGGGGCACTTGTACCCCAATGTTCATAGCAGCACTCTCAACAATAGCCAAATTATGGAAAGAGCCTAAATGTCCATCAACTGATGAATGGATAAAGAAATTGTGGTTTATATACACAATGGAATACTACGTGGCAATGAGAAAAAATGAAATATGGCCTTTTGTAGCAACGTGGATGGAACTGGAGAGTGTGATGCTAAGTGAAATAAGCCATACAGAGAAAGACAGATACCATATGGTTTCACTCTTATGTGGATCCTGAGAAACTTAACAGGAACCCATGGGGGAGGGGAAGGAAAAAAAAAAAAAAAGAGAGGTTAGAGTGGGAGAGAGCCAAAGCATAAGAGACTGTTAAAAAACTGAGAACAAACTGAGGGTTGATGGGGGGTGGGAGGGAGGGGCGGGTGGGTGATGGGTATTGAGGAGGGCACCTTTTGGGATGAGCACTGGGTGTTGTATGGAAACCAATTTGTCAATAAATTTCATATATAAAAAAAACCATTATTTACTATTATAAAATAAAAAAAAAATGTGTCTGGGATATAACTGCGTTTCTGTCTGTTCTCCGCCAGAATAGGAGAATCCCCTGACCCGCCATTATGCACAGAGTTAACAATAGTTCTGACCTAGTTTGAAAGGATGGTAATGTGTTAGTGGTTCTGAGATGTTCCTGAGCATCATGGGGGAGGAGTATATACTTAAATATTATTATTATTATTTTAAATGCTTATTTTTAAGAGAAAGAAAGAGAGTGAGAGCTGGGGAGGGGGACAGAGGATCCAAAGTGGGCTCTGTGTTAAGAGTAAGTAAATATTATTTTTTTATTATTATTTTGGTTTTACCAAAAGTCTTAGGATTTATAAATACCCTAAAGTTCCAATACAATAGATAGTATTAAGTTGATTATTGTGTTTGCTATACCTCAAAAGTAAATTTATGACAGCACTGGGTTATGATTTGATGGTATTGGTACTACTATATTTCCTGTCATTATTTGCAAATTTTTGTGGATATCTGTCTGTGAAAAGAAAGAATAAGAAATGTAAAGTTTTAAAAGCTCATAGTTAGTCATTGTCCACCCTCCTCTGTTGCTAAATAACAAATTCTGATTTTTTAAAAAATAGTATTTGCTGGGAAGTACTGGGTACTTTTGGTACTATTTATAGTCAAGGGCCAGGGCAGAAAAAATGCTATGTGTTCACAATACCTTTACCTCTTTCCAAGCACAGAGAGTATTTTTTAGTCTCCCTTGAAGTTAGATTGGGAAGATGTGACTAAGTTTTGGTTACTGGGCTGTGGGTGACGTAAAACTTTTCCTTGACCCTCCAGTCCTTTCTTCCATGGCCAGGGAGCCTTTCTAGTCTGTGTGTTCAGATGCCTAGTCCTGCCATGATTGAGGTGATCTTCCCACCTTTCTTTAGACCATGACAGGAAAAAATAATTCTTCATTATGTTAAGCCATTGATATTTTAGTGTTGTGGGTTTTTGTTTTGTTTTGTTTTGTTTTGTTTTGTTTTGTTTTGCTATGGTTGTTGTTGTTTTCCTATAGTATTGTAGCAGGATTCTCGTACAGAGAGTCATGACACCCAGGGTTTTCTTTCCAGGAAGCAACTTTATTCCTGCCGGCACCACTCAGTTGGGTTCCATACCCAAAGAACTGAGCCCAGAATGCTAGGTGGCGTAGTTTTTTGTATATTTTTTACTTTTTTGTCTCCCATATATGGTAACACACATACTTGTAGTCTGATTAAGTGATCTCATGTTACAAGGTCGCGAGGGATGTTGTCAGGTAACAAGGTTGCCTTGAAGATTTTTTTTTCCTTTCCTTAGGGAGGGGACCCTACCACAGTACCCCCTTTGGTGCTCAGACCCCTCTATTTAGGGTCAAAGAGCATCATCTTGGTTTAGAGGTTTATATACATTGTCCTCCCACATATCTAGTATAGTCCACCTGGGGCCTGCCATTTGATAGCTGCGTTGACATTGTCCCAGGTCTCTCAGAGATGAGAGAAGTTAGACAAAGGTTGGGGAATCTGGCTCAAGGTGATCTGGGATCCCCCACCATTGGGTTTTTCGGGCAGCTGACTTATAAAAGCTTTGGCTTAGGCATGTTAATTATTGAACAGAGACGATGATGAACTTTTTACCCACTAGGCGAGACAGTTTTTTTTTCCCCAATAATTGAGCTGTTAAGAAGCCAAACCCCGACAGTAGGACTGGGGTATTTTGTTTTACTCTAAGGTTTGTGGGGATCGACTTTTCTAGTCTCTTATGGCCATTGTTTTCCCATGTTGGTACCAACAAAGTATCCTATCCACAAAAGGAAGGTGAGTGTTCACGGAAATCTCTCATCACATTTTTAGCCAGGCCGGGTCGGCCTCTGCTGATCCTATGGCAAAGAACAGAGCAAGAATCATAATAATAGAAACTAGGTGTGACAGTGCATCATAGTAAGGAAACATATAGAAAATAAGGACAGTCTTTTGTTTCACTGGACTGTCAATTCCTCAAGCTTCTGCCATGTGTAGATTAGTCAGCTTCCAGAGTGACTAAAGCAGGGCTGCAGTCTCCCAGAGCCTCTGGAGTTGCAGATTGCTTCTTCCATATGGTCAGTTTACATGGCATTGATGGATCAGGAATGCACTCCCAGTTTTGAGATGCTGGCTTCACTCTGCTGTAGTGAATGCAGAGACCCACTTTGCCTACCTTACTGCAGTAGGGGTGGACAAAATGACAGTGAACGGGACCCTCCAGGGAGCTTTTAGGGGGTGGACAGTTTATTTCTTTATCTATATTGCATCTCCCGGTTTAAAGGGGCCAGTGTCTGTGGTCAGACTCACAGGTAATCGCTCCCTGACCCAGTGGAGTAAGGTGGTTAGGGTACAGCCAAGGGCTCGCATCTGTTGCCTTAGATTGGGTTAGATTGTCTACCTCATTTAGATCCCTCCATATGCACTGGATAATGGGGAGAGGGTGCCCATAAAGGATTTTGTAAGGGGAAAACCCCATCTGGTTCTTCAGCCTCCCATTTGTAGCTGCAGTCTGCCTCCTGAACGTCCCTTATCTCTCCCTGCCTAATGTTAACCCTTTCCCTATTTATTTCTTCCCTGGAATAGGGCCTGTAACTGCTGTTAGAAAATAGGGATGATGACTGCTCTGGCTTCTTCAAGCTGATAAGGGATGGTGTAGGGGTTCAGCAGTTAGAGTCTACCCAAGGGTCAGTCGATTGGCCCACAGTATAGTTCTATAGGAAGGATGGCAGGCATGAGGTGGCATAAACATTAGCAGACATAAAGAGAAAAACACACAGTAAAGATCATACTGACCAACAAGATGGCATCTTAAGATAATGCTCCCAGTTCCCAAACTTGTCAAATAATCTAGGAGAGACCCTGACTTTGTAAACAACATATGTCAGGGAATCAATCTCTTAACCCAGGTGATGGAGAAGTGGTGGCAGTAAGTAATCAATGGTGGCTCTATTTCTAAGAGTTTGGCCCTAACTTAATTTAAAAAATTTTAAGGCATCTAATGCTTATCAGGTGTTATTAAGAGTTTTGCTGAGTATAAGCAGACAGTCTGCTTTACTTTGAGGTGTAAAACTTCTTTAAGAGCCAGGAGTTCTACTAGAGAAAGAGTCAAGGCAGCCATTTACCATTATTAATTTGTAAATTTTTAGGTAAGCTAAACCTGGGTATTATTTTATAAAGAAGAATTTGTATTACTTTATGTGCCTTTTCTGTCTTGTAGGGGAAGGCCTTTACCCAGTTAGTAAAAGCATTAACCCGCACAAACAGATGTTGGAATTTTTTTTTTTTTTTTTTTTACTTTGGCAGATGAGTGAAACCTAATTGTTAGTCTTTACTGGATAGTCTCCAGTTCCTTGATTTTCTGGGAAAGCAAGTTTGTGGTTGAGAGGATTGTTTTTAAGACATACTTTACAGCCTGATAGTACTTGCAGAACTGTCCTTGACAATTTTTCTTTTTGTAAACATTCTTTGGGCCATTTGATAAGTTTTGTCCCTCCCGAAATGAAAGTCCTGATGCTGTGTTTTAATAATCTTTCAGCTCTGTGAGCTTGGTAATAGTAATTGCCCTTCTCTGTTTGTAACCATTCCAAGGGCTGGAGACAGTGTCTGGAAGTCAGACCCCAGTTTACTTTTGTGGGGGAGACTAGTAGGATTGAGTCCCCTTTAATAATTGATATAGCAGGAAACTATTTTTTTGAACCCTGGGATCTACAGCCTACAATATCCAGTAATTTTCAAAAACTCACGTAATTGTTTATCTGTCCTGGAGTTAGTAGCACATAGTCTCTGATTTAGTTATAATGTTCCTTTCTAGCAAGGGAGTGAGGCTCTCTGGCATTATCAGTAAAAAATGAGAAAAAATTAGGTTTCCCCATATACATCCCAGGGACTGAGAGAAAAATTTGGTTAGAAATTTTTCAAAGATGCCTCTAATTATCATGCTGCCTTTGGATAGCTGGCCTGGAGTGGAAAGGAGGACAGAAGAGGTAGCTTTGGTGTCAAGAAGGAAATCAACCAGTTTTCCTTCTATATTCAGAGTTACCCAATGTTCTGGGTTTCTGATAGACAGTTGGTTTAGGGGAGCCACCGTGAAGAGCTCCAGGACCTGGTTAGTTCATTCCAGGGACATTGGTTATCTGAGCTCATAGATAGAGGTCCCTGAGGGCACTCAGATCTCCAGTGATTGTTTCCATACAAGGGGCATGGCTTATGGGGTTTTCATTTTGGTTGTCCCCTCTGAGGATGTTCCCATTTTAGTGTTCTGAAAGGCCATATAAATGGCACTTGGTGCCAGGACCTCGGGAAGTTTGGTCTGACATAGTATGTAAGGCCACAACTAAGGCTTCATATTTCTTTTCTTTTCTTTCTTTTTTTTTTTTTTTAAAGCTTCCTTTTCTGTTTTGTTTGTAATATGCCCAATTGGCAGCTTGTAAGAGTTCCTTCAGGGTCCCTTCAAGGCCAAGAGCTAATTTTTGCATTTTCTCTGAATACCTAGGGCTGATTGAGTGACAAATTTGTCCTTTAAAATCATCTCAGCCTTAGGGGTGTCGGGGGGATTCCCATATATTTAATGAGAGCCTCCCTCAACCTCTGTAGGAAGGCCATTGGTCTCCCCATTTTATGTTTGTAAAATAGTGGCTAATTTAGCATAATTTAAGGGCTAAGTCTTAGATTTCCCTTTTTTTTTTTTTTCCCAAACCATCTGTCCATTAAGAGTCTGATTTAACAAGCATTATATCTTTCCAGGTCAACTCAAAAACATATGTAATATTCTGAAAAGCCTTTATATACTTACCCAATCAGAAAGTTTACCTAGATCTCCTTTTATCTGTCTTAAACCTTGTAATGTAAAGGGTTCCCCCCCCCCACCCTATTTCCTGCCTGTAGGACCTTGGGCATATGGACTGTGACCAAGCAAGATTTTCTTGATTGTCATAGGGTGCATTAAGTCTATTATGGCCCAACAATAACTCACATATCGATTATTGCCATTGAGGGAGGGGCTTAAAGAGCCAAAGTCAAGGTCTATTCCCCTGCCTTTTCCAACAATGCCCACATAAATATGCTTCAGCCATGTGGATATCCATTTTTGGCATACAATGGGCTAAGTTTAGTAAAATGGCTCCCATGTATCTTAGTAAAAGCCCTTTATATTATCCATGCCTCATATGGCAGAGGCATCCATTCCTCTGCTAAACAGAAACAACACAAATGTGGAGGATTTGGAGGCTGGCACCAAGAGTATTGCCATTATTTCCCCATTCTTTGGATCAAAGGAGGAATTTTAATCTTAACCCTGTGTACTTGTAAAATCCATTTATTTTAACCTTAGTCCATCCTGACCACACAAAAAATTTCTTTTTAAAGATTTTCCTTCACGAGCCTTCTACAACTTTTCTTTGAATTTAGATTTTGTCCCAAGCCATTTTTCTCCAAATAGCCAGTCTCGTTTAGGACAAAATTACTTTCTTTTACCTACAAAAAATATATATTTTCATTTTTTATATCTTTCTTTTACATCTCTTACTTGTCTACATAGAGTTGCTTGTCTTATTTTTACCAGTTTTAACTACATGTGGCAGAATTTTAACTTCTAGAAACCTTGGTACCAGTGAACTAAGTACTGACCAATTGTGAATTCTATGTTACATCAGAACTTTTTTTTTAGATGGCAAACTTATGAATCCATTAAGTAGAAAGCATGCTTTTCAATAGTTCCAAATATCCTTAGTTTCTTTTTTTCTGCAACAAGTCAGAAGCACAAACCTACATCTGGTAATTAGTGCTTTCACCTCTTATCTCATTAGATATCCAATGAATTCAATCTCAATTTATCATGCAAGCAAAGCTTTAAAGTTTTAGGTTACCAAAGACTTTGAAAGCTATCTTAACAATTACCCATGAAAACTTTGAGACAGACAAAATTAACCATCACTTTAAGTCATCCTTTTGTTAACAAATTGGAACAGAGATAACATGAGCTTATTTGACCTACAGCAAATCTAGGTAGAATAATTTTTTTTTAATGTTGTTAAACATTGTCTATCTCAAACCAACAAACTTAAATTAGCTTAAGCACTGAATATGCTTTACTTGAGTCCACTTAAGACAATTTGTTCCCCATGGTTAATTTTTACCTGGAATGTTAGTGGGGAAATCTGTCTTCGGTGGTCTTCACTTCTCAACATCTAGGGTGGGAAGAGGAGTTGATGGTGCCTGAGGTATTGAGGAGCCAGTTATGCAGGCCTCCCCCTAGGTGGTGCAGAAGCAAGAGGGAGGGAAGGGAAGGCAGAAGAGACAAGGTGCCAGCACAAGGCAGAGAAAGAGAATTCCCAGTTTTAAATCTTGTCAACTCAGACAGAGGAGCAGACTCCAGGTTTCTTTTGTTTTGTTTCTCACCAGTAGAATTAGGCAGCCCATGTCAGTCCGGAGAAGACAGGGAACTTCCCCGAAACAAAAGGAGTTTCGGCAGCTGCTTGGGAATATTTCTTAAAGTCTCCGTTCTGAGGTAGACTAACCAGAGACTGTTGGCTCTAATTATCATAGTCATTGACACAGGAAATGAAGGAGACACAAGTCCCCATACATAGTCACATGGTGACTCCAACCTGCTGCCCAGCGCCCAAAGCCTTAGAGTTGCAGCTTCATTCCTCCCCCCTTGTGGAACTACTAGGGCAAGTCTGGGAGGTGATCAGGCTCCCCTTCTGCCTCGTAGGGGCAGGTCTGACAAAATGAACCCGGGTTCCTACCAGTCTGACGGGTATTCTCTGAATTGGTTCCTGGGCTTCAAGGATTCCATTGGCACACACAGGGTCCTGGCTTCTGTGCACTGGGAGGGCTAGTGCGCTGGGAGGGCTAGTCTCCTGCGGATCGAGCAGTCCTCTGGTGCCTGGTGAACCCCCTCTCCAGGCGCCCTGAGGTTCGCATCCCTAGTGGCAAAGGAGGTGGAAACGCACCATCTCCAAATCCTGGATGAGAGCCCCCAAGTAATGGAGCAGGATTCTCGCACAGAGCGTCATCACACTGAGGCTTTTCTTTCCAGGAAGCAACTTTATTCCTGCCAGCACCACTCAGTTGTGTTCGCACCCAAAGAACTGAGCCCAGAACGCCACGTGGTGTAGTTTTTTTATATCTTTTTTACTTCTTTGTCTCCCATATATGGAAACACACAAACTTGTAGTCTGATTAAGTGATCTCATGTTACAAGGTCTTGAGGGACTTTGTCAAGTAGCAAGGTTGCCTTGAGGTTTTTTTTTTTTTTTTTTTTTTTTCCTTAGGTAGGGGACCCTACCACAGTAGAGTCTATTGTACTATCCAACATATTGTGGCTACTACAGGAACATTCTCAATGAAATATCTACTCTTATGGAGCCAATGTGGAGTTTGATAAAATAAGAATAGACATACTATATGGAGATAAGTACCATGAGGAAAAATAGAACTTGGTAAAGTGATAAGGAATGAAGAATTAAGTAGTAAGAGAAAAATGATAACTAGAATTCATACATAAAGGACAGATAAATGAGTGGTCACACCTTAAATGTGATAACTTCAAATCTAGTGTCAGCATTCTTATCTACTCTGTAAACACCTTCGATATGTGACTTACACATATTAGTGTCAACATCACCAGGCTGACAAAGACTTATACATTCTGAACATTTCTATGAATGTCTTGACTGTTTGACAAATTCAAAACGTTTAAATCTGAGGCCATTTCTTTCCTCCTAAATATGTTTTCCCTACTGTGTTATCTAGGCCTTACCTTAACTATAAATCTTTTTAGAAAACTCATACATAACAACATGAGAAAGCTCCTCTCTACTTGCTATAGATGGGATGCTGCCCAATTCATGAATCATTTAACAAATTAGATCTTAAAATTTACTCGGTTGAACTTTGTTTCCTAACCGATTTGGTGGTAGGTAGCATTGGGATCAAAGTGAACTTCTTATTTTTAAGTTTTTAGTTTTAGTTTTGTAATTTTTTCATGTGTATTTATTTATTTTGAGAGAGAGAAAGAGACAGAACATGAACAGGGGAGGGGCAGACAGAGAGGGAGGGAGAGAATCCAAAGCAGACTTTGCACTGTTAGCACATAGTCCGATGTGGGGCTCACACCCACGAACCATGAGATCATGACATGAGCGGAAATCAAGAGTCAGATGCTTAACTGACTGAGCCACTCAGGCTCCCCATGGGATCCAGAGTGAACTTCTGATAGCATTTGGGGGGCAACAAGAAACATAGGTATGATGCCCCACAAGCCCTTTGAGTCCACTGTTTTTCCTGTCCTTTCTGAGGGCTCCTGGTAAGTCTTGGTTTTAGCTCTGTTCTTATATTCAAGCTACTGATCTAACTGGATTTCTGACAGGAGGCTCTCACAGAGCAGAACACCAGTTCTTAGCTCTTGGTTCAGTCCACAAGTCCATGTTGGAATCCCTTCCCCAGTTCCAGTCCAGGGTCCTTATTTATTAGAGTTTGCTGGTTGAATCCTTTCCCAATTTCCTGTCCAAAGTCTCCTGAAGGGCATCTGCTGGTTAAGCCCACGTTGGGGTTTGCCTGTGGTATGCACAGGGCCTTCTCTTGACCAGTCCAGAATGACATGTTTTGGTTGCTGCAGGTGTATTAAGGTGCACATGTTTTTTTGTCTTGTTTTATGTAAATAAAAGTTATTGGTAGCATGGATCTTGGAGGCCAAAAAGCTGCAAAACTTAGTGGGCATAGGTTGAGGATTTAAGAGCTGTTAGAGCACTCACTGCCTAACTCAAAGACTCTATGTTAGGATAAATTTGTCACAGAATGAGTTAGGTTGACACTAGGTCACCAACCAACCTCAAGAAAGTTTCCATGCAATGAGACACACTGCAAAACACCTCACTAAATCCCAACCCCTTGACAAATCCCTCTTAAGTATTAGTTTGGCTCCAAGAAACCCAAAACCTAGCTGAAAGAAATGGGATCCTCTGTATATAGAGAATTGAGTGTACTTCCTTCCAGCTCACCTGCTTATTTTATGTCTAAGAACTATAGTTCCAGAATGTTCCAGATGTCTAGCAAGATGGAAAAATGTTACTAAAGACAATGTGGAAGTAAAGTGGCCATACGTGGATCGTTCCGATCAGATAAGATGATTTTAGAAGCTCACTTGAAAGTAAGGGTTCTCAAACAGAATACCTCTTTTAATTGGCAAGCAGAAGCCTCCACAAAGCTAAAAAAGTTCAAAATAGTTTCATTAAAAGATTACAAAAGGCTAACAATAAATTAAAGATGTAAAAAGTGCCTGAAACAAAAGATTATATGACTGACTTAACTCCTGCTGCTCCCCCAGTGTGATCCTCTGTCTGAATTGTTTCTCCTGAAGAGACTACGTAACTGTAAACAAAAATCTCAGCTGATGGCCTTACAGACACCCCTAGATCTGCCTCCAAAGGATGGCTCCTATATGGGCCCCTCCTAGACAGGACAAAACTGAGAGATTTTTCAGGTAAATGGTTACTTTTTTCCTCGAAACAACTAAGGGAAGACTCTGGCAAATACCAGAGCCAATAGAGAGGATCTTTGAAAAACCAGTAGAAGCCTGCCAAAGGTAAAAATTCTTACCAAAATCAGTTCTTCCGAGTCTCTGTAGTGCCCGCTAAAGATTGCAAAATGCAGCGTTACATTGACCCTTCCTTTCGAAATCCAAACCCATTGCTTTTTGAACCTTTTTGTCCCAGGGACAGCCTTGGCCTTCTCACTGGTCTCATTTTGCATAACTGTGCTTGGCTTTCTGCCTGCCTGTTACTTGCAAGGTTTTGTTTTGCTTAGCTTTGCTTTTTTCTTATTTTATAAGTGACTCCGGATTTTGAGAAAGTAATATTTTTTTTCATTCTCTTTAGGGACCCATCTGACACCTGATGGAAGTTATTCAATATTGCCAGAAATATTTAAAATTAAAACTATGTACGCAGAGGGAAAGAAGCAAATTGAAGATAATATAATTGGATAGGTGAATCAATCCATAATGTCAATTAAGTTACCACCCAATGCTTCGAGGGATTGAGAAAAACTATCCTTAACTCACAAATCCTTTTGCAAAACAAAAGTCAGCTGTGCAGGCGATTCAGAATTCACCTATTCCTTTACCATTGGAAAACTTTCCCTGTTCCTCAGGCTTCTGAGTCCCAGCCCCAGGTTTCTAGTCCTCCCTCATCCTGCAGGGACCTTCCATGACCCTCCAGGTACCTCACTTGAGGTTGAGTGTTGCTGCTTTTACTGCTGCACCAATGCCCCTGGCCTACCCCTGAACACCTTTGTATTCTGTTTGCTGAAGGTGGGAGACAACTTGACTTGGTGGCTTGGCTTGACTCACCAGCCTGGGTGTTCCCACCTGCCCCTGCTGCCCAGTTGTGGCTGTAGCCACAGACAAAAACCTTGTTTCCCAGGAAAAAACAAAACAAAACAAAAGCCTTCCCCTTTTTATCTCTAAAGGCTTGTAAAGCATTGGCCTTAAGAAATTAAAGTGCTTCTTGGAAGAATATCGGTTCTTTCTCTGTCTTTTGAAGTTATACCTCTTATTATGCATTTAAAATGTAATGGATGGGTTAAATGGGGAACCAGCATAAAGGAGGGTACTTTTCAGGATGAGCACTGGGTGTCATATGTCAGAGATGAATCACTGGGTTCTACTCCTAAAACCAAGACTACACTGTACATTAAGTAACTTGAAAATAAAAAAGAAATAAGGTCTATGTGTCTGTGTGTTTGGGTGTATGTCCACTTGTATATGTTGTAAATATGTGATATGTTTCTACCTCTGGATGGTATTGCTAAAACTAATTTCTGAAAGAGTTCTATTTAGTTGGTTTGAAGACAAGTGCTTATAAGGATTTGGTTTTCTAAACCTCTCAGAAAGATAGAAACTAACCTACATGTTTTTTTTAAGTTCACATGGTCTGGGAAAATATTTGATATAAAAGTTAGTTTAATGTTGATGTTTTAATTGAAACAGACATGTCTTTAGACATTTCAGCATTAGATATAAAACTTTCATTCCACCTGGGTTTACTAGTGAAATAAGTTCATATTGTCTCTTACAAGGTCTGTCAACTACACCAAAAGAATAGACTGGAATAATGGCTAACTTTGTCTAATGTTTAATGAAGTTTTTGTAGGTAATTCAAATGTAATTATTAATTTTAAATGTTTATTTTTGAGAGAGGGAGAGAGGGAGACAGAGCGTGAGTGGGGTAGGGGCAGAGAGAGAAGGAGACACAAAATGTCAAGAAGGTTTCAGCTCTGAGCTGTCAGCAGAGGGTCTGACTCGGGGCTCAAACCCAGGAGCCCTGAGATCATGACCTGAGCTGAAGTCAGACGTTTAACTGACTGAGCCACCCAGGCATAATCTTTTTTAAAAAATTTTTAAATCAAATATAATTACTAATAACAAGTAAATTAAATAGATGTAAACAAAATGTCCCTTGAAATATAACTTCCTCTGGAAGATAATTATAAGTCCTTGGAAACTACTTAATATTCTTCACACTGGTAAAAGTCAATGTTAGTCCATGTTAACCTAAACCAGACATTGGCTTTCATGCCTATTAATGAGTTAAAATAATGAAATATTGTACCTAAGGATATGATGTGTCTTAATCACAAAAAAGTTAATATTAAAATCACAATAATCAATACATTATTCCCGTAGAAAGTGATAATATTTTGATATTCAGATTCTTTTTTAAAAGGTGTTTATTCTGAGACAGAGAGTGGAAACAGAGGAGATGGAAAGGGAGAGAGAGAGGGAGAGAGACAGTATCTCAAGCTGGCTCCACACTCAATGTGGAGCCCAACATGGGGCTGGAACTCAGCAAACATGAGATCATGACCTGAGCTGAAATCGAGAGTTGGACGCTTAACCAACTGAGTTACCCAGGTGCCCCGATATTCAACACACCTAAACAGGACAGATTTTATGAACTCCTTTTTAAATGTGTAAAGACTAAACTATTTTAGCAATAGAAATGCTGTATTTGTGGGGCTTTTCAAAGCACAGCATTGGGAATCTGAGGTGTGGCATTTGAGCTGTTTCACAAACCAACCGTATAAACCTGAGTTACTTACCTCCTATTTCTGAGCCAAGTTTTACCTGTCTAAAAAATATGGGAAATGCACAAAATGGTCACTCTGGTTTGTTTCACCCCTAACATTCTCCAATTCAAGAATTTTTTTTTTTAACGTTTATTTTATTTTTGAGACAGAGAGAGACAGAGCATGAACGGGGGAGGGGCAGAGAGAGAGGGAGACACAGAATCGGAAGCAGGCTCCAGGCTCTGAGCCATCAGCCCAGAGCCCGACACGGGGCTCGAACTCACAGACCGTGAGATCGTGACCTGAGCTGAAGTCGGACGCCCAACC
The DNA here is from genome assembly GCF_022079265.1 of Lynx rufus. Classification (NCBI taxonomy): domain Eukaryota; kingdom Metazoa; phylum Chordata; class Mammalia; order Carnivora; family Felidae; genus Lynx; species Lynx rufus. The sequence continues at coordinate 53,339,399 of NW_025814845.1, forward strand.
GACTGAGCCACCCAGGCGCCCCATCACTTTCTCCAATTCTAAGTAAAATGAATATTCTCTGGTTACCAACTATATGTTTAAAAAAAAATTTCTTTTTATGTTTTTATTTTAGTTATGAGAGAGACAGAGTCTAGCAGGGGAGGGGCAGAGAGAGAGGGAGACACAGAAGCTGAAGCAGGCTCCAGGCTCTCAGCTGTCAGCACAGAGCCTGACGTGGGGCTTGAACTCACAGGCAGTGAGATCATGACCTGAGCAGAATGAAGTCGGAGGCTTAACCTACTGAGCCACCCAGTGCCCCCCAACTATATGTTTTAGGTCATAACAGTAGAAACAAGAAAGGAACATGTTTACCACAACACTCCTCTATTGCTGAAAAATTCTGTTAGGATACTGCTAGTTAAAATGCTGCTTTGCTGTTAACAAACTTCAAAGTGTACATTTATAAAAGCTTCTTATTTATAAAATCTCAAAAATAATACATACAATATTCTGTATTTTTCACATGACTTTTGGCAGTTTATGTCTGTAATAAATTATCCAATTATGTGCCTTTTGACTGTTGTCTTTTGTTTGTTTGCTGTCTACATAGAAATGAGTCCATGTTCTTTTCCCACACACTGTATCCTATAAATGATCTTAGTTTATGTTATCAAGTTTAGTTGGCTAAGATAGCATGGATTAACACCAAGGCATAATACATGAAAAATACTAATATTTATGAGCATTTATAGTCATTATAATTTTCATATTATGTATCTCCACTTGACTTAATAATAGCTTTGAAATTGATATATCATTGGAAATTTTCAGAGTTTATGCAACCTGCCCTATAACACAAAACTTCTAAATGGTAATCAGATTTCACATCCTGGAAATTAACTCATCCAACAGTGAAAGCTCTCAGCTTTGTTGCTGGAAAGGCCTCTGCTAGAAAAATCTAGAACTTACCAACTATGTAGCTTTGGGCAAGTGAACTTTTTTGAGCAGAGAATTCTTCATCTGACCAGATAGCATCCATTTCATAGAATCATAGTCATTGTGTCAATGTCATTGTCATAAGCTCATAAATGAAACTAACTGGAATTTAAATAAAAACTTGAAAGAATATCATAAATGAAATAATGTGTATGAAAATGCATCATGCTACTGGGTGTTCTATGTAAATGATGAATTTCCAAATTTTACTCCTGAAACCAATACTACACTATAGGTTAACTAACTTAAATTTAAATAAAAACTTGGAAGAAAAGAAAAAGAAAAAGAAAATGCAGCACACTGTCGGGCATGTATTTCTAAAAGTGTTATCATATGGTCACCATTTATACCATCATAATCTCAAAATTCACGCTTTTAAAAATTTTAACACTATCTCAAACCAGAAAAAAAATACATTCTCTTTCATCTGGAGAACTATTCTCTATCTTTGATTCAGTCCCACAAAAAGAGATAATGGTCTAAATTTTTATATTTAATCTCTGCTTTATAATCTCTCTCTTTTTTAAAACATTTGTTTGTTTGTTTGTTTATTTATTTATTTATTTATTTTTGAGAGCTGGAGCTGGGGAAGAGTAGGGAGAGAGAGGGAGAGAGAGAACCCCAAGCAGACTCCATGCTATCAGCACAGAACCCAACGTGGAGGTCCAACTCAAACCGTGAGATCATGACCTGAGCTGAAGCCAAGACTCAGATGCTTAACTGACTGAGCAACTCAGATGCCGCTATAATTTGTCTTAAGCAAGCCATTAGCTTAAAAATGCTTAACAACTTTAGTATTTAAGTGGAGATAATTGCAATTACCTGTTTCCTCCATCTCATACAGATATTCGCAAGATGAATATACCCTATTATTTCATATCCTCAGGCAATTCTTTGTACATAGTCAGGAAGTAATGGATGCCATTTGCTACCGGGCACTCTTATTGTCAGGGTCTTTTAACGTAGGTATTTTATGGTAAAGAGTTAATTATATTCTTCATCTGGCATCCCCAGGGCCTTGTTAAATCCAGAAAACAGCTCTCTAATACCTAGCAATGGAAGAGATTGGTGAGATCACTATCTCAGTTCCTGAAGGTATATACAACTCTGCTTTATAATAGGGCCTTCTTGTTTGTAAGTGTAAATGATATACTTGTTAGGAATAGTATAACAAGCATGTAGCTTCATTGAAAATAGAATTGTGTATGTCTGTGTTTGAATGTGGGTTGTTTTTTTCTTTAACTTGATTTTGTCTTTCTTTCTTTAAAATGTGGCTTTTCTGTCACCATGGTGCTGTATGATTTCACCTAAAAAGTAGGAGCTTTGGATTTCTCCTGCAGAGAAAAAGGCAATATTTGGCAGAGTTGGTTAGACAGTTGAGCAAATGTTTCCTGTTTTGTACGATCAAAAGCAGGCAAAGGCAGATGGAAGAAGGTGGGGAAATAAACATTTATGGAGCACCCACAATAGATTGGAGCCAGTTTTCAAAAGGCCCTTTCAAGTGTGATTCTGAATAATTTTTGTAAATTTTTTTGACTATATTGTCTTCATCTGTAAAATGGGAATTATTGTATGTCTCATTGCATTGGATACTTGTAAGAATTAAATGAGTAAAGTACTTGGAACAATGCTTGACACAGAGTAAAGATAAAGATAAAATATTAACCACAAAAAATTATAATAATAATTTACCTTTCTAGCAATATATGAGATAGATATTATTTACCCCTATTTTCCAGAAAAGGGAACTGAGGGTTGGAGATGTTATGAGAAATTCCCAAAGTCAAACAACATGTACATAACGAAGTGAAGGATCATAACCCCAGGCAGTATTTCTCTGACATCAGCCCTGGTAACATTTTTCTAGATGTATCTCCTTAGGCAAGGAAAATAAATGCAAAAATAAACTATTGGGACAACATCAAAATAAAAAGTGTTTGCTCAATAAAGGAAACCATCAAGAAAACAAAAAGGCAACCTATGGAATGGGAGAAGATATTTGCAAGTGATATATTCAATAAGGGGTTAATATCCAAAATATATAAAGAATTTATACAACTTAATACTTAAAAAACAAACCAACTGATTAAAAAATGGGCAGAGGACCTGAATGCTTTTCCCAGGAGGACATACAGATGGCCAACAGACACATGAAAGGATACTCAACCTCACTAATCATCAGGGAAATGCAAATCAAAACCACAAGAGCTATTACTTCACACCAATTAGAATGGCTAAAGCCAAAATGACAAGAAACAACAAGTGTTGGTGAGGATGTGGAGAAAAAAGAACCTTGTGCACTGCTGGTGCATCCATTGTGGAAAACCATATGGAGTTTCCTCAAAAAATTAAAAATGATCCAATAATTCCACTACTGAGTCTTTTACCAAAGAAAATGAAAACACTAGTTTGAAAAGACATATGCTTATCCCCTCCTATGTTTATTGCAACATTATTTACAACAGCCAAGATAATGGAAGCAATCTGTGTCCATCAATAGAAAATGGAATATTTCTAAGCCATAAATAAGGATGAGATTGTGCCATTTGAGACAATATGGATGGACCATACAGTGTTCTATGCTAAGTGAAATATGTCAGAGAAAGACAAATATCATATGATTATACTCAAAAGTGGAATCTAAAATAAAAAAGAAGAAGAAACAACAAAAAGCAGAATCAGATCTGTAAATACAGAGAACAAACTGATGGTTGCCAGAGGGGAGAGAGATGCAGGGTTGGGCAAAACGGTGAAGGGGAGGTGAAGATAGAGGCTTCTAGTTATGGAATGAATATATCATGGGAGTAAAGGCACGGCATAAAGAAAACAGGCAATGACATTTTAGTAGAGATGTGATGGGACAGATGGCAGCTACACATGGTGAACATAGCATAATGTGCAAGTTTGTCAAATCACTGAGTTGTACACCTGTGTATAAAGTAATGTAACACTGTGTGTCATCTATACTCAAAAAAATAATACAGAGATTTATGGATTCTGGACACCATCCTGTTCCTTCTTTGTTTTTTGTTTTTTTGTTTGTTTGTTTTTCAGGTGAATAATTAATTGTCTTTAATTTAATATGAAGACATTTAAGGATTTTTAAATAACTTTTTAAATGTTTATTTATTTTGAGAGAGAGAGAGAGAGAGAGAGAAAGTGAGGGAGAGAGAGAGAGTGGGGGAGGGGCATAGATAGAGAGGGAGAGAGAGAATTTTAAGCAGGCTCCATGCTGTCAGCACAGAGCCCGATATGGTGTTCAGTCTCACAAACCAAGAGATCATTACCTGAGCTGAAATCAAGAGTTGGTTGCTTAACCAACTGAGCCACTCAGGCACCCCAAAAACATTTAAGGCTTTGAATTTGTCACTGGTCAGTTTTGGCCAAATCCAAGAGGCTCAAATATTTCCAGTTTTCATTATTTACTAAATAATTTGTATTTAATTATATGATTACTAACCCAATAGATTATTATAAAGAAAATGTATTTGATTCGGCTTTAATTTGCAAATTTAACTTGTCTCATTTTACAATTTTTAATTAGATTCTTTATGTTAATTTGCTGGTTTAGAGAATTCAAACATCATAAATTTTATATTTTATATTTGATTGTGATCAAAATGATCAAAATGATCATTTTGTGACAAGTTGTATTATATATTGGTAGTATAAGATATATCTATTGGTATATCTATTAGTGTCCATATTTAGTGTATATATGTGTATGTATAAATCTGTATATATATGTAAATGTTTATATTTATATATGCATATATACAAATGTATTCAATGTCAATATATTTTTGAATCTTCAAAATATTTTAATATAATCTCTCAGATAGATTAATGTTGTGTAAGATTTACCTCTGCATATCTATTTCTATCAATTTCTCTCAAAACTTTTAACATACACAGTAAATGAGTTTTTCTTCTTACTCTGAAAGTATGCTCTCTGAACTATAAAACTGTGATTGTGTTCATTATGGAATATAATATTTATTAACATAGATTTAGCTAACTCTTGATCTTTTTTGTTTTGAATCTATCTTATTAGACAATAACACTACTTTTTATTAGCCTATATTTTTTCTCTGTTTCTCAATTCATCCTTTTAAAAATCCATATGTGTGTGTGTATATATGTGTGTATATATATATATATATATATATGCACACATATGTTTATTCCCTTTTAATGTTTAAACCAATTTAAGCACTTTTGTTAACAGAAGTATTTCATTATTCTCCTTTAAAATATGTTTCTTTCTTTCTTGTCCATCTATAATTTCTATGGGTACTGTAACTTTTAGCACAACCTTCTTTGGAGAATAAGATACAAAATTCAATGTCTTTGAGAAATAATGATATTTATATAGGCTGAAAACATTGACTTCTGCTAACTTGACAAAACTGGAGTTAGATTAAGCCTTAAACCTACATTGACAAAGGCAAAGTGGCCTATAGTGGGATGAATCAGACCTAAAGAAAATTACCTGGGCTATGTCAGATCTCTTATCACCAAACCTTTTCCAAAACAAAGAATTACTCTTTTCTGGGAAAGATTAGTGTTATTCCACTGTTCCTCCTCTCTAAAATCTATTCTCAGGATGTGGTGCTATGAGATGCAATGAGATGAATGTACCTGTGTATGTTCTGCCAAAGCGAGTGCTAGATGTGTGCATTGCGAAGTTTCATAAAGCTTTAATTTTTCCTAGAAGGAGATGACTTTAACTCAGGTGTGCATCTTCAATTGCGACGTCTTAGATTCTGCCCGGACACACACCCTTGAAAGTATTCTTCAAATTTTAAAGGCTTTGGATAGCTACTTCCTATTGACTTTTGAAATCAGTTCCAAACTCTTTCAAGTTTATTTCTGTCAAGTTTCAGAACACAACAGGAAGTTGTTCTTAGATGCAATGAAGAAGGATACACTTGCCAACATTCCAGAGAAAACAAAGTGTCTAATTGTTGCTGAAAATACCCTCTGCATACTCTGAGCCATCATGAAACACTAAATGAGTCATGTGGCCCCAAATGAATTTTTTTTTTACCATATAAAATACCTCTTCTAGTATATCTGGAAATTTAGGCATCTCATATGATCATACAGCCTTCAACTATATTATCCCCATTTTCAGTCGGGAATATAGTGATTTTAAAGTTCAGTATAGCTTTATTCATGTTGATAGCTAATAAATCTATTTTAATGGTTTAAAATAAAATATAATTTTGGAACATTTTCAGAACATTGGCTTCTAATTTTCACATCTTGAAGAAAATATTTATATCTTTCTTTTTAAGAAAACGTGATTGTAAACATTTATGCATTGAAAAAACCTGTATTGACTGGTCATAGGCATTAGCCCAAATAAATTAATCTGACTTACTAGAATCATTTTAATTTCAAATATTTAGGTTTAAAATGTATTAAGCTCTTTTCATCAGTTGTTAAAATACAATGCTAAATAATCTCATTACTACAATAAACATTTAGTGATATCAAGTGACTCTTCATTTATTAAGGTTTTCTGTACTAATGTGGGGTTTTTTAAATATTGCTTAAATAATAAATCTAAGGTAAAAGTCAAAGGGATATAGAAGAGACCATTCTGAAGTAGTTTTTCATTAAAGTGACAGTAGGAGAGTGCGCATGAAAAAATAATCGTGTTTCAAAACCTTTAGGAAAGTAATAAATTTGTAGAAACTGAAGAACACATTACTGTAGTGGTTCTCTAATTTAAAGATAAAAAAGATCATATATGCATTGTAGTGAAACACATGCCATATAGTCAAATTATTTTTGAAAAAGGAAATAAAGGCAGTCATCAATGGAAAATGCATTTATCTAACATCTATACAATACAATTCTTTGGTAATTTCAAGAAGTACAAAAAAGCAGACTTGTATCTTTACCTAGATCGGATTTCCATATTCTTACACACAGATTTTTAAAGAATTCAACCAAGTAGTTGAGATGTTCCTTTGAGATAAATATTCCTTCGAGATAAACAGAAATACTGAGGTGGAAGATTAATAACCTTTAAAATTAGTTTTAGCTTTACAAAGTTAAAATTAGTAGAGCAGACTACCTCTGCAGACAATACAATTTTAAATATGAAAAATAATGCTTGGAATTTATGATAGAAAATCTGGACCTAAGAATCCCCAGATAGTTCCCATTTCACAGCAAAACATCCATATGAGAATTTTCCATTTCTCATTCTCTAATTTTTCAGTTGTTAAATTTAGTTTTATACAAAATATTGACACTTTAAAGAGAGAGTTGATAAATCACTTACCAGATGCTTGTCTTGAGGAACTGGAGGCCCAGAGTTTGTTTCTACAGAAATTGGTTACTGGAAATTTCCCTCTATATATTGTTCAGTCAACCAAGATAATCTGTCTTATGCATTAGGAAGAAAAGATGAAATCTGTAGGGCTATATGAGGTTGATAATTAGCTGTACAAAGTCTATTTATTACCAGTTTAAGTATTAAATGCTTAAGAGAAGGCTTTTTGTTGTTACTTGTGGTGGTAGATAGATGGAAACAAAGAGCCTGTGGAAATCCATGGAATCTGGAATGAACACTATCCAGTAATTATGCGTAGTAAATGGAGGCTCTTTAACTTTCGCTTTTAATTTCAGCTATAAAAGCATAACACGGATGCCATTTCATGGCTCCAGTGTTTTTATTAGAAACCCTCACTTAAAGGTGATTTGTTTGTACCTCTAGAACTGCATGGGCAAATTAGACCAGCAGGAACATGTTCCCTGTGTCAGAGCAAAGGGAAAAGAACATGAAGCCAAGAAAAGTTGGAATATCTTCTGTTCCTTAAATGAAGCCTCTACCATCCACAGCCAGATCTATATCACTTTTTTAAGCCCTGGGCCAATAGTGGTGACTGTGGTAAAAATTCTGTTTCCAAATAGAAAAAACTGGTTTGAAACTCTTGTCATTTTCCATATGATCACCTATATATGACATGCTTCCTTTTTGTTTCTAGGTCTTGAAATCATGCTGTTAACACAGGGCAAAGTTATTTAGATCTGTGAGTTTATCAAACTGTACAGAAATGGAATTTGAAATTGCAACCTCTCATTCAACAAAGTATAAAGATGTTTTTTAAATGTTTATTTAGTTTGGGGGGGGGGAAGCACAAGCAGAAGAGGGACAGAGAGAGAGAGAGAGGGTGAGAGAGAGAATCCTAGGCAAGCTCCACACTGTCAGCACAGAGCCCGTCCCGGGACTCGAAACCATGAACCATAACACCATGACCTGAGCTGAAGTCAAGAGTCAGATGCTTACCCGACAGAGCCACTCTGGTGCCCCAAGATATAATTATTCTATATTATCATCCTCTGTGAACATCCAACCGTTCCTTTGGCTCCAGTGGGAAAATCTTGATTAAGGATTTTATCTTGTAGTCTGCTTCAGGGAAGAAACGAAGAAACAACCTGAATGTCACACTACTCCGGAATTACAGGAAGGCAACACATCTGGAGAAAATTAGATACCATTTATAGATTAGTCTGAAAAACAGGGGAAAATATTTCTAGTTTGCCTCTCCACAGGTCTTGCAGCTAGAATATGATGCTCAGGCTCTTCTCATGCCTCCCTTGCATGAGATTGAAGATTTATGTTCCAGAAAAATTGCAACTTATGGATTCAGCATCTAGTGTTACTAGATATAGCTGAAGAAAGCATGCCATTAATGAAAACAAGGGAATTCAGGGATGAGACTTTTCAGGTTAGTTTGATTGAAGGATGCATCCCACTTAATTTGACCTCATGAGAAAGGTCCAGGGAAATAATCCGCTTAACTTTATTCTCCTCTCTTCTTCAGATCTCCTGCCAAATAGAAGCCAGAGAGCCCAAAATCCTGTTAATGTAATCCATACACTTTAACCTCCCAAGGCAGAAAACAGGATGGAACCTGGAGGGGTAAATGAAAGGTATCCAGCCTAGTAAACTTGGCCCATTACTCAAAGGGTTTACTTTCCCAAGCCCTAATTATTATTGGTCTAAAAAGCATTGTCAAGTTGATTGCTGAAACAGTATTTTAAATATTCTTTTCTGGAGGGATACATTTTATAAATAAATATTGTTTAGAAATAATTTTTAAAAGTTTGCATGATATTGTGCATATATATATATATATATGCCTCCAAATGTATGTGTATATCTATCTATCTATCTGTCTGTCTATGAGAGAAAGATATAGAGAGAGACATACATTAAAGATGAATTATATATAGAATGAGACTATAAGTGTTTGAGGGTTGGCAGCAACACATCAGTAGATTTCATCAATACTACCCTGATCAGATAAGACTGAAACTTAGGGCAAGATATCTCAAAACATAAATCTCTAGTTTCTTATAACTATGTTACTATGTATGTAGTATGTACCCTGAATGATCATTTAGGTATAGATCAGTTCAATGTTTTTGTCACTGTCAAGGAGTTGCCAACAATTCTGACACTTCAGCCCAAACATTGGGACTCTCACAGGCCTTCCTGTGAGATGAGAATGAACAACTGACTGAGTTTTAGGTTATGGCAGGGAGTTAAGAGCAAAACTGGGAGTTCTTGAGCTCTTCATCATACAATTCTTCCTGCAGGATTTCAAATCAATGCCAACAGTTTTGATAATAAAGGGCTGTAAAAAGTTGAGAGAAGGCCATGGGAGTTGATTATATTAATGTGGGCAAATATTCACTGTCCTGTACTTTGCCTTTGAAAGCAGTATATTTTCCTGCCCAATAACTTTGGACTTAAGCCGTGATCTCTGACCAATTACATGTGAGTAGAAGTGAGAAGATGCCAATGATGCTTTAACAGACATTGTATTTTACCATGGATCTCTTGTTCTTTTTTTGTCTACCTTGAGAATGAACATGTCCCCTAAAGGAACTGCTCCTTCAGCCTGGGCCCCAAAATGAAAAACACATGTGTCAAAGTCTCAGCCTGTCTAAAGCCTGGAACTATGTGGCACTCAAAAGCAACACAAACAAGGAATAACCCTTTGTTGTAGTTAACAAGAAGTCTGAAATTGTTTCATTTCTTAGTAAAGCTGACTAATACAATTTCTTTTCATAAAACTTCCCTAAATGGTGGCTAAGTTGGAGACTAGTTTAATATTTTCCCTATAAGCAGTTGCTCTAAAGTGTCTATAATAAATATGGCCCTTTGTAGACAACTTTGGTTTTGATATTCACAGATTTGGACAAAAGTACTAAAAGTTTTAGTTAATGTTCAATGGTTTCAAGAATTGACATAAATGAAAAAAATATTTTCATTGGCAAATGAGTAAGGAGTTTCTTTTTTCAAACTCTTGCTAATAACAAATACATATATATGTGCCTAGGTAGACATAAGATGCTTGACTTGCATGGTTGTTGGCAGGATACCTCAGCTCCATTGTAGCCAAAGACAGATGATCTCTTTTTTTTTTTTTTTGGCCATAAGGGTCTGCCCATGGAGCTGAGTATATTTATGTCATGGCAGCTTTTTTTTTAAATTAATTTTTTTATTTCCAGATACTAAAAAGACTTTTTTTAAAAAAATTGAAATATATTTGACATATAACATTATATTAGTTTCAGGTTACAACATGATGATTTGATATTTGTGTATATTGCAAAATGATCACCACAATAAGCCTACTTAACATCTGTCACCATGCAGAGTTACAAACACAGTTACATACAAAATTTTTTCTTGCAATGAAGACTTTTAAATAACTTTGAAATATGCAATACAGTATTATTATAGTCACCATGTTGTACACTACATCCCCATGACTATATTATAAATGGAAGTTTATACCTTTTGACTACCTTCACCCATTTTGATTACCCCCAGCTCTGCCTCTGGTAATCAGTCTGTTCCCTGTATCTATGACCTTTTGTTTTTGTTTTTGTTTGCCTATTTTTTATTTTATTTTTTTAGGTTTCACATATAACTGAGATCATATGGTATTTGTCTCTGTCTGACTTCCTTAGCATAATGCCTTTAAATTTCATCCATGTTGTCACAAATGGCAAAATTTCATTTATTGATGAAAAAAATCATCAACAAAATACAGAAAAATAAGATACAAGCCAAGACAACATTGTTTATTTTATTTATTTTGTTTTTTTTTAAGTTTTATTTATTTTTGAGACAGAGAGAGACAGAGCATGAACGGGGGAGGGGCAGAGAGAGAGAGAGACACAGAATCGGAAGCAGGCTCCAGGCTCTGAGCCATCAGCCCAGAGCCCGACGGGAGGCTCGAACTCACGGATCGAGAGATCGTGACCTGAGCTGAAGTCTGATGCTTAAGCGACTGAGCCACCCAGGCGCCCCAAGACAACATTGTTTAAATAGCAAATAACAATTCTTCTTCTCTTACTTTTGTTTTTGTTTTGTTTTACTGGTAAATATCACATTCTTTAGAAGTTTTAAAGAGTACAGAGCTTACATTCATTGCATTGTATATATAGGGCAGACAGACCTCTAGAGCATAAATATTTCAAATTAGCTAAAGCCATTCAAGCATAAATAATACTCATTGGGATTATTTATAGACATCTAGAAATCAGTCCAGTTCTTCCCAAAACTTATATTAGACTAAGATAAATTCCAAAGTAGGCCATTTTTCAGAAAATAAAAGAAAATACAAAAGGTATAGTTATGCCTCCAAATGTATTTATTCTTTAGTTTTTTCTCCCAAGGTCTTCAAAGTCCATGCACAGTTATTAATATGTATTTATGCATATATGTATATAGAAGCATATGCACATACTAAATATACTACTAAATGAAAAAAAAGTAGCCATAAATATAAAGAAATTGAACTGTCTGCTTATGTTTTTTGATATTTAACTACTTTTATTTTGGGGGGGTTTTTAAAAAAATTTACATGTTGTTTAATTTACATCCAAGTTAGTTAGCATATAGTGTAACAATGATTTCAGGAGTAGATTCCTTAATGTCCCTTACCCATTTAGCACCCCCCCCAACTCCTCTGGCAACCTTCTGTTTGTTCTCTGTATTTAAGAGTCTTTTATGTTTTGTCCCCTTCCCTGTTTTTATATTCTTTTTGCTTCCTTTCCCTTATGGTCATCTGTTTAGTATCTTAAATTCCTCATATGAGTAAAGTCATATGATATTTGTCCTTCTCTGGCTGACTAATTTCACTTAGCAGAATACCCTCTAGTTCCATCCATGTAGTTGCAAATGGCAAGATTTCATTCTTTTTTATTGACGAGTAATATTACATTGTATATATATACCACATCTTATTTATCCATTCATCCATTGATGGACATTTTTGGTTATTTTTAACTCGACAATTCAAACTGTGTGTTCCTACATCATACACATAGATCATAGATTTGTAGTAATTTATAGGTTATATATTTGTGCAATATTTGTAAAAAAAGGAAGAAAAAGAAAGAAAACAAAAAAGACCATAGCCTGGACAAAAATCTTGTTTTTATATGAACATTTCAATAATCATGTGAATCTAATCATGATCCTTCATATGATTCCTTCTCTACCAATCCAAAATTTGAAAAAAGTGAGGAACGATGAGAAGAAAGCTTTAACCTTAGATATATTAAGAAAACCCTTCTTAGATTTCAGTTCTTAACTTTAGAGTAGACCCTTTCATTTGCTGCTCATAATGTATATCAAATTTCTCATTCAGTGCTACTGTAAAGTGATTCTTCCAGTCTCCTGCAATCCCTGCAACAAAAGAGAAAACATAGTAAATATGTTGTCCAGCCAGAATCATGACATTCTCTAACATTTATTATATTCATTAACACCTAATCAAATTTTATTCTTATAATATTCAATTATAAAAATAAAATATATACCATAAATAGTATACACACACACACACACACACATTTGAGCAAAGAAATATTTGTCCTGATTATTAAAAAACAAACAAATAAAACCAGCAAATTTCTTTCTCTGACTCTTCTCTCTTGTGCTACTTTACTTAATTTTTCTTCTACAGTTTCCTCTGAAATGTCGGTACTTCTAAGACGAGATCCACGTTTTACCCACTCCCAAGATATGAAATATCATCTTCAAACTAAAACTCAAATCCAGGCTTATGTCTCCATATCCAATTGCCTATCTGATATTGCCACTTGGATTCCATACAAGTGTCTCCAATTCAACTAGTTCAAAATTAAATGCATTTTCTTCCCACAAAACTGTGTTTTCTTTGTGTAATTTTCCATAACCTGGTTAATGACAACACTAGGTATCCAAGGCATAAATTTGTAAGTTGTCCTTCAACTAATTCTAATTCTATACTCTTATTCAGAATTTTTTCATATCCTTTGCTTCCTCTCAATTTTTGCTCCTGCTGATAGTTAAGCTTCTCAACATTTCCCAGCCTTGTGTTATTGCAAGTCTAGCAGGCTCTTTTGTTTTCCATTACATCCAACCCTCCCCTGGGAGAAGGAGTATCTTAAATTAGTAGTTCCCTTGTCCCCTTAGCTCAAGGAGGTCTAAACTTTCATAATTAACCCAAAAAGATAGAAAACATGTGTCCTGAGAATTGAGTAGGGTCTGAGGTTATAGCAGTATGCAGCCCTCTACAAGCATGACTACTATTTTAAGTCCATCATTTTATCTTAAAAATACACATGGACACTATGAAAAAGACGACTGAGATTATCTGAGAACTAAACAATGAAAATATAATCCATTTGTTAACTCTCTTTTCGGGGGCTCTCTCTTGGTGCCAGTGGCGGGTTTGCTATTCCTATTATTTTAAAAATTCCTGACCCTCTCACTGAAAGTTTCCTTCAAAGAGCAAGATTTTCTCTATTCTGTTCTGCTTCATATATCAGCAAGACCGATGTCCCAATATTCTGCATATTCTATATGCCTTTGGATTTATAAACTGACCATATCTCATCAGATAATTCCTCCTCTCAATAGAATGTCACCTCATTGTATTTTGATATTTTTGGTTAAACAAAGCTGTATGTGCCACAAGTGTTTTGAAACTTAATCTTTTAAAACAACTTTAATGAGGTGAACTGATATACAAAGAACTGTACATATTTATTGTGTACAATTTGATGAGTTTGTATATTTGCCACTTGGTCTTGAAAAATGTTTACCACTTCGTGAAGGTAAAGCTCATCGTTCCAGGCTTGTTTCCTCATCTCAAAGTGAGGTAACAAAGAAGTTTTCTTGAGTGTCTAGTTTGAATTTAAAGAGAATTAGAATTTTAAAATCATATACATTTATATAATGTACATGGCGCAGCACCAAGGCCCACAGACTTTATAAAGGATTGCTAGTAGGGTCTGGTATTAATGCTGGTACTAAGGCTGGGGTGGCTGCTAGCCTTTCTTAATATGCTGCAGATACTAAGTAATCAATAAGTAGTAGCAATTTAGTAGTAGCAGTAGTAGTGGCAGCAGAAATACTAATGTTTTAATGCCTCTATAGAACTGGTAACTCAATACAAAAATCACTCAAATGTAAAACAGCTCTGAAGAAAACAAGCTGGGTCCACAGGCTAGAATAACTTCAACAGGTGTTTGCCGGTAACTATTTCAACTTGTGACTTCCTATAGCAATCGGGGCAAATTGTAGGACTATCTCACCCTTTCTCATGAAGGGAGAAACTTTTTGGTTCATGATTTCTTCTGGTAGTGTTGTATAATTGGTAGATGGGTTGTTCTTCATCTCCTGGAATGAAGTATGTTGTATAATCTTGTCCACAAGCTCTTCTGATGGCTTCCTTCCCAGAAATTGTATCACTTTTATCACCTCTTTTCTGATATCCTAGAGAAAAAAAATATTTTGAAACTTTAATTACTAAAGTTAAATATATTGTTATTTGGATTGAGAGAGAGAGAGAGAGGTAGAGAGAGAGAGAGAGAGAGAGAGAGAGAAAACCTCTTTTTCCCCACTGACATTGGCTTCAAATTAGGTTTCAAGTGAAAAAAAAAAAAAACAAAACACTTCTTGGAGAAGTGGAATTTTTTCTAACTTCTCTAGGCATTATTATTTTATCCATTATGTAGATATAAAAGATGCTTCAAAGATTGTTAGAATCAACTAAATTAGCTCATGTTTATAAAATATTTTTTATAGTTCTTGATGTTTATTTAGTACATGCTCAATAACTATTATCTAACAGTATGAATATACACTCTCAAAGACTATAGTCTCACCTATAACAGATTAAGTTTTGGGCTAAAAATATGTACACAGTTTTCATTTTTCTCTAATTTATTGATGTACATACTGAGAAGCAACGTAACCAAAAAGATTAAGAAAAATTATAAAAACTCGAATAGTCAAGATGGAACATCAGATGTATATGAACGAACCATAGCTATAAACATCCCCATTCCTATGTCACTCTTATAGTGTGCCCTACCATCCAGGAAAATCATCCAATGCAACTATTCGCAATACCAACTATAACGCTTATCTCTGGTGTATAGTTCCCTTTACAAAGAATGCAATTTTCAAATTCTCTGTTCTAAAAATTACAGCTTGCCTGTCAAGCTTCAGCTCAAGTATCACCTTCTTTGGGATAATTTCTTTGGACTAATCCAATTTGAGTGAGATAACCCTATTTTTGCTCCTATAAATTCCCATATAAGTCTTTATTCTCATAATTTTATTTACTTGTCTATCTTCTACCAAAAAGTTTGTATATCTATATATAATATTAATATATCTTATTCTCTTTCTACTTGATACATTGTAGAAACAAAGGAAAACTAACTTATTCATTCTTAGGCACCTTACTAATTCAAATTTGGAGGAGACTTCAACATGGTCATTATCAACCAAAATAGGGACTAAGTGAACATAGACCCTGGGGTGGGAAGGTTGAAATGGTTAGATTAGTTAATAAATTTTTTGTGTGTGAGTTTTAAATTTACTCTTTTCAATATTCTAGTTATAGAGCATAATATTAGGCAATATAATAAACTACATATCATGGTTGTTTCTCTTTTTCAAATTTGTTATACTGTTAAACTCTATAAAGAAATAACACTTCAGTTTCTAAAATATTATGTATGATTTTATTTTAAATTTGTTCTGATCAAAACAACTCTAGAATTTTTGCAACATGGATTTTAATAATTGTACAAAGATGTGAGCAAGAAACAATTATTGATTGCTTTCTTGGTGCTAATAAAGAATGAGAGAAGAAAAGACATTTCTCTTAATAAAGAAACCCGGGATTTGTCTATTTTTGCAAAAATTATTTGTGTACATTTGTGCTTCAACCTACTACTCAATTTATGGAATAGAATACTCAAAATTTCTAGAGTTCTTCCATTTGCAAGTTTTGAACTTCATTCATTCCACTTTCCATTCCCATAAACAACAAAAAACATCAACATAAAACCTGCCATTCTAAAACTGATCTAATCAACCCTGTGCCTTACTTAATAGTTTTCAAACATACACATATTATCCACAGACAATATATGATTTGGTTTTGCCCAATTGATGTGCATATTTGACGTTTACTCTTTTTCATTCCGATATCATACTTAATTGTAGGACAAGAGCATATATCATGATTCTTGAGCCTATGTATATTTGGGTTGTTTCCAATTTTTATAGTTATGGAGAATGCTGCATTTGAAGATTATTGTACATATAACCTAATGTACACAAACCAGAGTTTCTCAAGAGTATATACGTAGGCATTTGGGAGTGTTAAATCATGTTTGGTTGCCCTTCTTAGATAATGACAAATTGTTTCCCTAGTGTTTCTTATCTTCTGTATCTTCTTATAATTCTATCAGTAATATGGTACTTCTCAATGGTCCACATTAACTGACTTGTTAATTGTCAGTTTGGTGCGTGAAATGCCATCTCATAGTGACTTTTATTTTGTGTTATCCTGATTACTAATGAAGTTGAGAAAAAATACACTATGAGGAAATTTGAGATCATCATACTTTTGCATATTGCTGCTCTGACATTCTGTTTATTCTCTTCTTCTGGAAGTTTGAGTTGATAGATGTTGGATTGTATCACTATCCCACATATCTATCACTCTATTTTTAAAGTATTCTACTCATCTCATTGTAGTACATTCTATGTAATTTCCTCTGCTCCATTTCCACTTCACTAACTCACTATTTAGCCATGTTCTATGTGTTATATGAACCATCTCTTAATTTTTTAATTTTTAAAAATTATTTTAGAAATTCTATTTTGCTATTTTTTTTCAAATCTGCTGAGTCAATTTTAGTAACCTTTCTTTGTAAAATATTTTTCTTCTTTTATTTCTTTAAACATATTAAGAATAATTATTTTATAGGGTTTACCTGATAATTCCAACACCTATAGATTTGGAGGCAGTTGACACTTCTTGTTCATCGTGATTCCTTATGTGTTCATACCTGTGTGCGTGTGTGTGTGTGTGTGTGTGTCTGTGTTTGCTGTTGTTTTGTGAACTCAAGTTCTTTCAAATTTTATCTTTGGTAATTTTTTGAGACTCTGTTTAAATATATTTATTCACAGAAAAGTTCTATTTAATAGCTTCAAATCTGTGTTTATGTATCTGAATTATTATAACTTTTGGAGATGCCTGAATCATCTATTTAAAGACATATTTTTGTATCTAGAGTCTTGTCAAGTGTTAATATTTTAGAAACTATTAAGTTGCCCACGTTTTCTTTTTTAAAAGTGTTTAATTCCAGTTAGCTAACATACAGTGTTATATTAGTCTTAGGTGTACAATAGTCCATAGGTTTTCAATTTCTCACCTCCTTCATGTCTTCATAGAAGAGAAAAAGCACATGTGGATTCTTCCTCTTTTCCCACCAAGATTTTGCATGTTTATACCAGGAACCATAAGGCACTAAAGTTAGACAGAAAAGCAATGTAAGGGCATGGTATCATCTCTATAAAGCTTGAAAATGAGTATGTAAACAATAGTAACCACAAATAAATATAAATAAATGATCATGGAATGAAAAATAGAGGTCAGTCACAGATCTTAAGCAAATTTCTCTGCAGCAAGAGAGGCAAAGTATGTTAATAATCCATGTACAGAAATACATTCTAGACTTTCAACATTATGACATGGTTTATGACATGGTTTATGGTTAATTATCTTATTCAATAGAGTTGTAATGCTATGAGATACTTTTTCTAATAAAAAGAAATGATACAGAATTGGACACTGAATCTCAGTCTTAGAGAGGAAAATGGCTACCTCCAACCTCCAAACACACTTTTATATATTTATTTTTAGGAACTGAACTGGAGTGTCCAGATTCTGCATTTTCCATCCACATCTGGAAACACTGTGCTTGCTCTAAAGTTCAAAGTCTTCTAGAATTTCTGTTTTAATTAAGGATCAGAGAAGATAGCAGACCACAACAGACAACAAAAATATTTGCTCAGAGACGTCATTTGTCTTGTATCATTTACCTTGAAAGAATTCCAAGTAAAGAAGGTGTCTTACCTTGTCCATCCATGAATCTCTCCACAAACTCTTCAAAAGATCCAGGATCTGGATGGGCATTTACCATTAGAAAGAAATAATAAAAGGAAACAGCGACATCTTTGGCGTTCCGGCAAAGATAGATCATCTAAAAGGATGACATTATATATTACGTCACTTGATTTTTTTCAAACATAGTCTCATCAAGAAACATTTATCTTTCCAACTACAAACATAATACATATTCATTGTAAAAAGTATGTAAAATATATAAAATTATAAAGAAGAAAAATTCAATAACCTGAAGTGAAAGTATCTTTTTATTCAGTGCCTGTTCTCACTTTTCATTTTGTATGCCATTTTCACGTATAATAACTCATTTTAATGTCACAAATGACATTTCATGCAGTCTTGGAGGGAACAAACGTATTTAATGGGGGTCTATTTAAATGCACATTGATCACAGTGAAAATGTAATCTTCACTAACATCGTGTTGAGTTTCCGTACTACATGCAGAAGAAACACCAATCGGAAAGAGCAGTCAGGAAGCCTTGGTTAATTGCCAGTCTGGCACTAAAAAGTTCTATCATCTTGTGCAAAGCACCAGTTTTGTATATAAATTTTCTATCCAGTAAGCAAGTGAGTTGCGTCTGATCTTCACGGTCTTTTCTAGGTCCAGTACACAGTGCTGCAGGAAAAGATCTGCAAAAGGAAACTTCAGCATTCCTGTGGTCTCCACTTCTGCCCTCAGGAACCTGAGCCTTGCCATCAGGGAAGGCTGTTCATGACTCTCCACTGTTTACTGGATTTGATTGGGCTCACTAACTTTTCTTAACTCTTCAAGTTTCTACATTTGCAAACAATTTTAAAGATTTCTTGTAGTATATTCTAAGAAATATGGCTCTCATTTTTAAAGTCCTGCTATAAAAACCTCCAATTACTGCAGAAAAAAGGTGAATTTTCTTTTCTTATGAAAGCTATCAATAGCCATATTGAACTTTTCCAATGTAATGTAACACTCTCCTTCTTGCGTTTTGCATACTAGCTGGATAGAACTCATTGCCACTGTATGCATGAATTTACTTCAGATCTTTACCCCCTTGCATTTCTTCATGCTGTTCCCTCTGTCTTGAATATTTTCTACATCTCAAAATACTATCCATATTTTAAAGCTTGGTTGCAGGTCTTCATGAGGCTTTTTATTTTCTCAGATGGGGGTGGGGATAACAAAAGCAATCCCTCTTCCCCCTAAACTCCCATTTAGTTTATCTTATCTTCATTTTGACAGATACTATTCTATACCCCAAAGTTTTTGCCATGCATGCTATTCCTGTCTTGGAGGGAAATCTAGATCTTTCTTTTTTAAAATTTTTTTTTCAACGTTTATTTATTTTTGGGACAGAGAGAGACAGAGCATGAACGGGGGAGGGGCAGAGAGAGAGGGAGACACAGAATCAGAAACAGGCTCCAGGCTCTGAGCCATCAGCCCAGAGCCTGACGCGGGGCTCAAACTCCCGGACCGCGAGATCGTGACCTGGCTGAAGTCGGACGCTTAACCGACTGCGCCACCCAGGCGCCCCTAGATCTTTCTAAAAGATAGGGCTTTGCCTGTATCACTCTCCAGACAAAGTTGCTAGTTTACCCACAATTCTCTTGGGATCATAATCCACTTTAAAATGCTATACTTGAAACACCCCTGTTCCTGTGATACTTCATACCTCTCCCAGCTAAAGCTTGTGGTGATTCCCTTGCTTTAATTGAAAATATGAACATCTGCCTCATTGTATTACTCTCCATTCCCAATCTTGTCATCATCCAGTGTAACTTTAGTATCTGTATGCATGAACCATCTAATTCACTAAGTTCTTGTATTCATTGATCATTTCCTTTAGTTTACCACAGCTAACCACTTTTATGACCAAATCACAAATAATGTCAGCACCCTAAAGGTTTCACTTCTGAAGACCTATGCTGGAACATCATGTTTTCTTCCAAGAAATTCCTACTCCTTCTTTCTTCCTTATCAGTTTTTCCCAATATATCTATCCTGAAACAATTCCAAGGTCTGAAATTTATTGTCCTCAATATTTCTTTTATGTGTTAGTTTGACCCCCTTTCCCCTCACTTTTTAAAATTCTCTTTTAGCTTCTGGTTCATCACTGTAAATACACTTTTACTAATAGTCCCAATCCATCTATCTTCTTGTCCCCCAGTGAATTACCTCAGAAATGCTCAGGACATGATTCTATCTAACTGTTTGATTGATGTCTGAGATGATAGCCAGTTTTGTGAATGCTAAATAGTTGAGTGAAGACTAAGACTATTGTAAATGGATTGTATCTATTTTCATTTGAGACCTGAAGGGGCCACAACCCATTCTCCAAAAGAAAAAGAGGTAACTTGGTCAAATCTCTTGAAAAAATGGTGATTGCACATCTCCCGAAAAATATATAAATGGTTTAATGAGAGAAACTTTATGTAATGAATGATGTCAGCAGGATGTACATGTTCCATCTAGGATTGCTTTTGATGAAAGTTAAACAACAAACAAGAAACTAGAACCTTCAGAATTTTGGACCATGGATCTCCATAAAAATGTCAAACACATCAGCTATCATTAGAGTACAAAATAGAAATGTTTCCTGACTGTGATAAACCCCCAGTTTTGTTATTACAACTGCGTATAGTACTTTGATATCTCATACTTGTAGCATATAGGGTTGTGGTATATCCTAAAGAAAGCTAGAAAGGTGTTGAGAAACAGCATCAATAATCCAAGACGTAATGTTTTAGGGTTATATATCATTCTCTGTAAAAACCAAAACTGATCACGTCAATCATCAACTCAAAATGTCTGTAACTCCTCATTACCACCAAATAGAGTCCAAACTTCCTAACTTAACTTCAGTGTCTGTTGTTATCAAGCCCTAGCTTATCTCCCTTCATTTATCCAGCCAATGTGTATAGTCAACCTAGCAACTGAAATGAACTTGTTTCAGATCATCATTAGGGTTGCCTCTGGGATTGTATAGACTAACTCCAATACATCTTTTAAATATCAGCTGAGATGTTACTTGTTCTTGAATACCTGCCTTACTGTAATATCTGGGCCAGAATTCTCTTACTTGACCTGTGACACCTACTGCATCGTCTGCTTATTTGTCCCTTTCCCCCAGTGGACCATGTGATCATGAAGACAAGGATTGCACATGTATTATTAATCCTTACATTGCTGGCACACAATAGATACTCAGTAAATAATTATTATATAATACTTGTCTGGTTTACCTTTTTCTAATTTGCTTGAATGCCTCAACATGCCAAGTACAATAGTTTGCAAAAAGGAATACACCCAATACAATCATTAGTAACAAATACAAAAGTAGCTACCATTTACCAAATGTTTATAATATACTAGATACCGTGTTAAGCACTTAACAAGCATTATTTCACTTAATTCCTATAACAGCTCCACCAGGAAGATGCTATTATTATCCCCTTGCAGATGAATATCTTGGAGTGGCTTGGAGTTTACCTGTTTTTTTCCAAATAACCTCTAGAGTTGGAGTTGAAATATAGACTCTAACTACACTGACCTTAATCCATATTTATTAAATATCTGTAGGTTCCATGAAAGAACAAATAAATGTGTATAAGACACAGGATGTTACCTGACTTGATCATTGCAAAATTATTTTGAGTTGGATGACTTTTTTTTTAATGTTTATTTATTTTTGAGAGAGAGAGCCTGTGCAAGGCGGAGGAGGGACAGAGAAAGAGGGAGACAGAGAATCTGAAGCAGGCTCTGCACTGACAGCAGAAAGCCTGATGCGGGGCTCAAACTCATGAACTGTGAGATCATGATCTGAGCCAAAGTCAGATGCTTAACCGACTATAGCCACCCAGGTGCCCCGACTTGGATGAAGTTTTAAGAATACTAGACTCTGGTTACCTTACAGTTATTTTCCCAAAATGAGGCTGGAAGAATGTCAGCTGGCAGATGAGTCTTCACTATTCTAGGAGATGCCATCTGTTTTAATTGTTTTACTCCTGATTTTTAAAAAGTTAAAGGTTATATACAACTTCCAAAATTATAAATATTTATGTGGATTTTATAGATATTTTTAAAATAGAAGTAACTTTAAGATTCTATATTGTATTCATAGTAATAATACATACTCACTATGATAGAAGTTTACATAGAGGAAATTATAGAGAAAACAACAAGATAAGATACAATTTCACCATATTGGAAAAAATAAGTATTAATATTTTGGTCTGCAGCCTGCCATATAAATGCAGTTGACCTTTGAACAACATGTGTTTGAACTTCCCAGGTCCACTTATATATGAATTCTTTTACAGTACAATACTATAAACGTAGTTTCTCTTACTTATGCTTTTGTTAGTAACATTTGCTTTTCTCTAGCTTACTTTATTGTAAAAATACAATATATTAATACATGTATAACATACAAAATATGTGTTAATCGACTGTTTACATTATTGGCAAGGTTTTTGATCCAATAGTAGCCATTAGTAGTTAAATCTGGGGGGAGTCAAAGTTATATGCAGATTTTTTTATTGTGTGAGGGGTGATCATCCCTAACCTCAGCATTGTACAAGGGTCAACTGTATATCTCTATGCCCAGTCTCAGAGCCATCTAAATACCACACATGCAGACAGAATTTTTAGTATCTTCTAACTGATTTTTCTTTAACATATTATATCGAAACTACAAGGAACATAGGCCAACCTAATTTTTTTAATGATTTCATAGTGTTATTGTATCACATTAAGCTGTTCCTTTTTTTGATTAACGCTTAAGTTGTTTCTAATTTTTCACAATATTTAAAGAACCTCTGATGAATATAATTTTGGATATATCCTTGAAAATTTACATATATTTTTCTAATGTTTATATTATCACATTCAGCCATATAGGGATAAATGCTTACATATTACTAGACTCTACTGAAGGCATATAAAAGCTATCCTTATTCACTCTATATCAGACAAATGCTATACCATAAACTCTGTCAAGATTTAAATTTAAATTTATGTACTATCCATGTAGAGGACATCATACTAATTGTCACTCTTGCTTCCTCTCTCTTTTCTTGCACCTGCTATAGCCACACTTTAAAATATATGTAAACAGCTTTAAACATCTACTTAAATATTACCATTCATCAGCTCTTCTCTTCTGCACTCCAAGAAAGGTATTCGATTAAAAATGGCATCTTCTTTGCATTTTTCCACATCACCCTCTTTGCAGATCATGTATACAATTTCACTAACCCAGGTTGTACCTGTAAAAATTAGACAAACCTTAGTGTCTCACTGACAATGCAGGGCTGATGATGCAGGTAGTGGATTTATAGCTGGATAAAGTAAGAAGGTACCAGTGCAATATTATTTGAAAGATAGAAC
This sequence comes from Lynx rufus, assembly GCF_022079265.1. Lineage (NCBI taxonomy): Eukaryota > Metazoa > Chordata > Mammalia > Carnivora > Felidae > Lynx > Lynx rufus. The sequence continues at coordinate 53,363,262 of NW_025814845.1, forward strand.
AGCCACAGAACTTGGGGCATCTGGGTGGCTCCATCTGTAAGCATCTGACTCTTGATTTCAGCTCAGATCATGATCTCACGGTTTGTGAGATTGAGGCCCATGTCTGGCCCTGTGCTTGGGATTCTCTCTCTTCCTCTCTCTGCCCACCCTGCTTGTACTGTCTCTCTCAAAATAAATAAACTTAAAAAAAAAGAAGCATTAAAAAAAAGAATCGCCACAGAATTCAAGAAATATTTCTTCTAATACTTACTCTTGTAAGACCCAAAAATAGTCTCAAGAAATAAGGATGAATATTGTAGTAAGACACGCCTATGGTAGGAGTCCAAATTTGTCCATGATTAATTGGGACATTATGCAAGCTGATAACAATTTGGGATTTAAATTTTTACATCTAAAAAGTAGGGAGGCTTGATTTATCAAAATATTCCTGCAGGGAAAGCATTGTATTTAAACATTATCAGGAAAAACAAGAATAAGACATAGTTCCTCACTTCTAGGACAAGTTAACAAAAAATATGCTTAAGGCAAATAAAGTCATACAAGGGAAAATAATACACAACTGAATGCTGAGCTTAATCCAAAGAAAGAAAAGATGACTATTGGAGTATGGAGAAAGAAAGCTTTCAGGTAAGTCTTGAAGAATGGACTAAATGCAGGTGGGCTAGAAGGAAGAACTGAAAGAATTGAAGAAGCCAGAGATAAAGCATACTCTCAGAGTCTCCCACATCCACATATGTGCTATTCCTTCAGCCTGGAACCCTCTTCTATGAGCTAAACTTCTCATGTCTTTGCTTTGCTCATTCTAAGAAGCCTCTGAAAGGCTCCAAGTGAGGTGCTCCTTCTATATGTTGTCGCAATACCCTACTGGACTTCCTTCACCCAAAGCGGTTTCATACTGTATTGTATCTGCCACTTTATTTATATTTACCATCGGATTATAAACTCTGAGAGGGTAGAGATTAGGTGTGTTTTGTTCACCATTATATCTCCAGTGGCTAATATCACACTTGTCACATAGCAGGAACTCAATAAATATTTGCTAAATGAATAAATGAGAAAACAGAAAAGGAAAACTCATGCAAAGAAATAGTGAAGAGGCAGGCCAGTGAGAATAATCAGTCCCTACATTTTCTGGAATAATGTGAGTAAGGAGGTGTCATTCATTCATTCATTCATTCATTCATTGTTTTCAACATATATATTGAGTACAAGGTTGTCACTATGCTAAATGCTAAGAATACACAATTAAATAAGATATGGTCACTATGCTGATGTTACAGGAGGATTTAGACTACCTTTTCTGTCTAATAGATATCTGTAAATACTGTGCCAAGATACAAAATGTTAATTTTGAAAAAAGAAAAAAAAAGTAAAGAGACTTGAATAACAGAAGATACACTGAAGCACGCTTTGGCCACAAACTTTACTGATAGCTTCTTATGCCTCAACTTGAGTCCCCGTTCAGAGGATACAGAAAAGAATGGATCGAATCCTTGCCTTCTAGTGCTGAGATGTGCTTTTGAGAGTTGCAAACAATGCTTGATAATTACAACACTTCTTTTTTCTTAAGATGCTGTAATACAGATGGGTACAGGAATTCAAAGGACTGCAAAGGAGGAACATTTAACTGAGTGTGCTGCTGCTGCTGTGATGTTTCAACAAGAAATGCCCTCAAGACAACATGAGAATTGAACTTAGCCTTAACACATTATTGGCATTAGTTCACTGGTTTTGTGAGTCAGAGACTGGTTCTACCAAGCAGAACTGTCTTTTTTTTTTTCAATCAAAGGTCACATACTTAAGAATAATATAGTGGTGAAGAAAAGAATTGGAAATAGATTATAAAGCCTAAATTGAAGAAGAGATAGGTGGGGAGGAGGCTGCCAAGGCAAGCAGACAGCAAGCATAAAATTCCTTGTAGTTCATACTAAAGAGTTTGAGCTTTTGATAAGTTTCAGAACGGCAATGTTGTACACTGAGCAAGAGAGTAAGATTATCAGGATTGTGTTTTGGAAGAATTCCTCTGGTGGAAGGGTAAAATAACGATGGAGTGAGAGATATTTAGTGCTTAACATATGTAAATGTTTAAATGTAGCAACCAGAGAAGTCTGGATCAGATCTTCCTAATTTCTAAAGATCTATGGCTGTAAAACTCCAGAACTACGAGCTAATTTCAGAAAAACAAAAAAAAGATGTTGCTTAAAAAAGGAGTTTGGGGGATAGCCTTAAAGAAAAAGAGCTTTAGCTGAAATAGAATTTTTTAAAAGTTTGCAAAAATTGCTTAGACTTTGTTTATGTGATGACAATAATGGCATTAGATAAACACAGTTGGTAGTTTAAATTTTTAGTTATGATTCTATAGTCATCCATTTATATTACATAATTTTCTAAAGTGGCCAACCATACCTATCTCTCAATGTGCTACTCAGGTTATAGGTACAGATTGTGCTCTTAGAATACAGCTATGATATTCCACTTTTTCTATGTCTAAACTACTGTATCTTTCACATGAAAAATGAGTATGGTAGAAGTGAACAGCTTAATATTTACTATTCAAGGTGGGTTTGTCATTTCTAGGTGAAAAGAGAATGACATTGACATACTAAGGAGACTTACCAGATTTAGGATAGGTGGCAATGACAATGTCATCTGGTCTTGCCTGGAATGTCTCCACATCATCCCAATGTTTTAGAAAATCTTTATACATTAGAATTCCATGGATTTTGCCAAAGTATTCACAATAGTCAGAAGATTTGGAAGAATCCATCATAAAGTGGTACACTAAAAGAAAAAAAAATGTATGTTTTCCACTTTATATATACTTTAAAATATTTTAACATTAATAATAGCTCTAATTGAGGTTCTATTGGGTGTCTAGCATTTCTTAGCTATTGAGCATTTAAGGTAAAAAGCATATTGAAGGAGTATATAATATAGTCTTGGTGCTTTGAGAATCTCTACTATTAAGAAGGTAAGTCTAACATATAAAAAGAGTAAGAAAGTACAAGGCACTATAAAGTGTTTAACTACATTAAAATTATATTTACATACAATATTTGACATAGAAAATTCCATGATGAAGGATAACACAAGAACACTCTATTTCTGTACAAACTGATGGGGTATATAAAGAGATGAATATGCTCAAAAATACAACAATATTTTGGTAGATAATCACTCTGATTAAATATGTATACATTAAATAACAATAAAGATTGATGGTAACATTCGATAGCTATTGCCATATAGCTTCCTTAGTTCCTGAATATGTTTCATTTAATGAAAAAATTCAAATGCTCAACGAGTGTATATAAAAGAAGATAAAATTAATGAAACTGTAATGGATATTTCTAAGACATGGATTCCTGAGGGAATAGAAGATTCCTCTGAGAACTCTCACATTACTTTTAATTTTCTCTTTCACTTGATTAGTAAAGTAGTGGATATTCCCATTGAATGACTTGTCTGAAACTTATAAGGGTAAACAAGATGGTTATCACAGATAATTCATTTCCTGATTCCATGACAACCCATTTTGTGTTCAGGGTTGGTCATAGAATTTTTAATTAAGCAAACTTTCCTTCATTGACTCAACTTCTTCTACTATCTTTTCTTCTCCATTCTGTTTGTGATATAGTATCTCAACAAATTTCGTCCGTCTTTGATATTAGCCACTCTAGATCTCCTTTTTATTCATCTGTGTGAACCAGACTAATGCAAATTCACCATGATGATGTCTCTGTGACCTGAAGCCTTCTTGAGCACATCACCTCCTACCCTTAAGTATACCCTTGGGGCAAAATGTCCTTGATCCACTCTGGAGACATGACTATGACACACACTTATTCTTAAACATTTTCCTCTTGGATGGTCCCCTAGCAGTGCTCCCAGCCTGTAGCGTTACAAAAGCAAATCTTAAGGGAGGTGGGATTACAGAGATCTACTTGTCTTGTGTGGCCCAACATATTCTTTTGTCCGTAAGTCCTCTTAATAAGCCATTTCTTTTTTTTTTCAATATATGAAGTTTATTGTGAAATTGGTTTCCATACAACACCCAGTGCTCATCCCAAAAGGTGCCCTCCTCAATATCCATCACCCACCCGCCCCTCCCTCCCACCCCCCATCAACCTTCAGTTTGTTCTCAGTTTTTAAGAGTCTCTTATGCTTTGGCTCTCTTCCACTCTAACCTCTTTTTTTTTTTTCCTTCCCCTCCCCCATGGGTTTCTGTTAAGTTTCTCAGGATCCACATAAGAGTGAAACCATATGGTATCTGTCTTTCTCTGTATGGCTTTAATAAGCCATTTCTTGTCAAGCTGGACTTGGCCTTTTTCTTTGGTTTTATAGTTCCTTCAGTCTTTGGAAGTCATTTTGCGTATACCTCCCTCTCATGAATCACTCTTGCTAAAAGCTGCCTGATACACTTATACATTTGTAAATGCTATAGCTTTTATTGTCTTTTTCAGAGAGCTTGTAGTATAACAGGAGCCTTCTGGAGGTAGCAGTTCTTTTAGCCACTCAATGTGTTTCCTTCAATATAGAGAATCCCAATTCATGAGAGATGCATTATAAAGAGAAAACGAGGGTCACCTGGGTGGTTCAGTCTGCTAAGTGTCTGACTCTTGATTTCAGATCAGGTCTTGATCTCATGGTTTGTGAGTTCGAGCCCCACATTTGTCTCAGTGCTGACAGTGTAGAGCCTGCTTGGGATTCCCTCTCTGCCTCCCCCTCACCCCGCTCTCTTTCTCTCTTTCTCAAAATAAACAAATAAACTTAAGAAAAAAATAAAGAGAAAAATGAAATTGCAATTACCATGACAAATGGATTCACCTAAAATAAGAAATACCTGATGGTAAACTTTTAGTAAGAGAAGTCTTACAAACCAAACCAAATGAATAGACCATTGACTTCTAAAGGCTATTTCCAGTCATGTTTTCCCCACTATATTTGTAACCTGCACATTACAGATGGAGACTTTCAGATGTTGCCTCCTAACTCCCAATCACTAGCACCTGGCACTAATTCCATGGATTCAGTCCCTGTCATTTCCCTCATTTTTTTCCTTTGCACTCACTGCTCTCCTTCAGAACCTATCCAACTATTGATTGAATATGAAACTGGCTTTCCAACTGGCTTTCCTATAAAAAGTGAAAATCTCTTCTTTCTACAACCACCAGAAAAAGGAAATGGATATTCTTTACTAGGCATTTACTTTGTGCCAGATTTGAAAAGTTTTATTTTAAAATCTTATTTATATGTCATAAAATTACATCAAAATTACATCATTACATCATTACATCATTAATTAGGTTAAGTCTGTCCTGCACCAGACTCCTTGAAGACAGAAACCATATTTTTCTTACACAAGGAAGGGCAAAAGTGCACATTTTTATGTATACATGTAAATGTGCTTATTTATTTATTTATTTATTTTGTCAGAGAGAGACAGAGAGCAAGCAAGCAAACTGGGGGAGAAGCAGAGAGAGGTGAGAGAGAATCCCGAGCAGGCTCCACACTGTGAGCATGGAGCTCCATATGAATCTCAACCCCACAAACCATGAGATCATGACCTGACTCAAAATCAAAAGTCAGATGCTTAACAGAGTGAGACACTCTCAGGCACCCGAAATATCCTTATTTTTGATACATAATTGATGAAAAAAATTAAACAACATAAAGAAAATGAAAGTGCCTTCTTTATCCAAACTAAAGAGATAATCGCTCCTAATACCACGATATTTATGCTTCCAAATATTTAAATGTATATAAAACCTATACACTTATGTACCTAATTTAATTTGTATTATTATTATTTTTTTAATGTTTATTTATTTTTGAGAGAGAGAGAGACAGAGTGTGAGTGGAGTAGGGGTAGATGGAGAGGGAGACACAGAATCCAAAGTAGGTTCCAGGCTCTGAGCTATCAGCACAGAGCCTGATGAGGGGCTTGAACTCACGAATCTCAAGATTATGACCTGAGTCAAAGTTGGACGCTTAACTGACTGAGCCACTCAGGCGCCCCTAATTTGTATTATATTTTACATTCATTTTGTACTCTATTCTTTCACTATATAATGTGAGCATTTTGTTGTTAATATATAAATTCTGTTTTTATTCTTATAAACTATACATAGAAGTCCATAGTATGGGTGTAATATAGAAAATAATTCTTTTTTTTAAATGTTTTTTAAGGTTTATTTATTTTTGAGACACAGGGAGAGAGAGCACGAGTGCGGGAGGGGCAGAGAGAGAGGGAGACACAGAATCCGAAACAGGCTCCAGGCTCCAAGCTGCCAGCACAGAGCCCGATGCGGGGCTTGAACCCATGAACTGTGAGGTCATGATCTGAGCCAAGTTGGACACTTAACCGACTGAGCCACACAGGCGCCCCGAAAATAATTCTTTAATGATGGAAATTCTTGTTTTTCCCAACTTTTTTTAGATATAAGTAGCACTCTAATGAATGTCTCTATGTTTTTCACAATTATCTTCACAGTGACAATGGAATTGCCAAAATAAAAGGTATATTGTTAAATATTTTTTAATCACTAAAATTATACCAATTTGCACACTATATGAAATTGCTTATATTCTCACGTGCTCACCAGTATTTGCAAATTATTTGTTGTAATCTTTCACAATTGAAAATATATGTTTTTAAAACTGTGTTTCAGAGATATTTTATAACTTTTTGTTTTCATCTTTTATAAATTTATTGGTTATTTTAATTATTTTGATCCATTTTGTCTATCAAGGCTGTTACTTTTTCCTAACTGATTTTTTACCTAGTAATTTACTGTTGATTTTATATTGAAAGTATGGCTTATTTTTCTGTTTTATATGCCAGTAATATTTAAACTCTTTTAATAGTGTTGTATAGAAGTTTATTGCTCATAAAATCAAATGTGTCAAATTTTTGCCTTATGTTTGATATGGTAGCGTAAATATTTCAGTGTGTTCATATAATGAGAAATACATGTGTTAAAAGTTTATATATTCATTTTAATTTAGATGATTAATGTGTACATAACAAAGAATAGAATATAATTTTAAGAGTGTGGGCCCTAAAGTAGACCACACTGCTTATTTTTTAAATTGTTTTTTAAACTTTATTTATTTATTTTTTTAAAGCAACAGAGTATGAGTGTGAGCAGGGGAGGAACAGAAAGAGAGGGAGAGAGAGAATCCCAAACAGGTTCCATGCTGTCAGAGCAGAGCCCAATGTGGGGTTCAAACTCACTAACTATGAGATCATGACCTTAGCCAAAATCAAGAGTCAGATGCTTAATGGACTGAGCCACCCAGTTGCCCTTAGACCACCTCATTTAAATCCTTGCTGTGCTATTTGAAATTATATAATCTTGGCAAATTATTTCACCTCAACTGAAGTATAAATTCCCATTATAAATGCTTAATAAGCATGAGTCCATATTGTTATTGTGTCAAATCCATATGATAATAGAGCGTAGAGAGCAAGATGGAGTCTGTCATGTCACGTAAGAGCCTGGGTCAAGCAATGACAGTAGCGGTTAAGGGTACTGCAGCCCAGCCAAGATACCGCCCGGACCAGCATCAGCTGACACCCAGAACTGATAACAAGCAGAAGCAGAGGAGGTCTGCAGGGGGCCCAAGACCCTTTCAAAAGGGGAGGATTTTTGCAACAAACTGTCAGACTCTTCAGACATGACCCTTCTATGTCTGACCACTTAAAAAAGTCAGCTGCCTCTGAGGGCTCTGCCTGACTGATTTCTGAACAGAACTGAGGTCCTTCACCACTTGAACATAATAGGCAATACGTGCTGGATGCTGACCTGGACGTGACCGAAGCTCAGCTTTGAAGCTTTGACTGATTTCGCGTTTGGTTCATTAACTGACTTCCCACACCCTTCTGTTGCCTTGTTGGTTGTGTAGTGTATCTTCTATTCTGCTCTGTGTGCTGTGTAAGAAACCAAGTTTAATCATATGGTGAAATGACATTGAGTTTGGAATCCCGAACCTGCTTTATGATTATGATTAACTTTCCCTTATGATTCAATAAAGCTGACGATGTGGAAAGACACAACTCGCATGTGTGCCTTCACAGCCGGCTCATGACAAGGAGCCAGACACTTATGACCTTCTAAGTTAGAAACAGTACACATTACGTGGTAATATCTCCTTTCAAATCAGGGAAAATATGTGTTGTCAAAATTCTCAAGAATATATTTCAGAAATATAAAATTATCTGGCAAAACTGAAGATCAGTTATCTGTTTTCTCACTGGGGAGAGTAAAATCTGTAAATATCCAATGTGACTTTTACACAATGTGACTTCTAGGTGTTTACTCCACTAAAGTTCTTTGGGACAACCCAGTATAGCATTATTTCATTTCGGCCTCAGATTACACACCAGAAGAGAGACAAAATGAAAAATTTTTTCAATTGTTGTTTCTGACTCAAGAATGGCTTAATGTATGTTTTGGAAACCACAGAATAACACTAGTCCTGCATGTTCTTACTTAAAAGGGAAAAAAGTTCCAGTTCCTATTGGCAAACTCAACTCTTTCAAGACCTCTCTCTCAAGTATGTTAGATGTAATCTCACCAGAATTATGACATTTTGATTAAAAATCAGTTTTGTTAATAAATCACCTTGTTCCTTAAACCTTCTTTGTTGTCAGAAAATAGAAATCTTTCACTAGAAGAAATGTGTATAAAGGTGTTGCTTGCCCAACCTACTGATTTGTTTATTAATGTGAACAACTTTCTCGGTATTCTGCCAAGTTTGCAAAAATTGGCTTACAGTCAATTGGGAGTAGCTGATATATCATTTGCCACTTGGCTGACTTCTAGCTGCCCCTTCATGGTCAATTTTGGTCTCAGGGTTAAGCGAAGAGGCATATAATAATATCTATTTTCTTGTTAACTTCTTTTGGTAAATTATCTCTTATCACAATGTATGGACTTACCCTCTAGATGATCTCTTCTTTCTTAAAAATGTATTTCAGTTAGAAACTGTCAATTTTATTTTCTAACTCAGTATAAAGGTTATTGTGGTCTAGAAACACCAACAAAAAATTGTTAAAGCTGTGATTTATAAATTCAGTTGAATTCAGAAAGAATTTTTCTTTTTTTTCCTCTTTTTTTCTTCTTTTCTTCCTGTTTTCTTTCTCCCTTTTTCTATCCTCCCCTCTTCCATCCCTTAATCTGACTCTCATTCAGCAAATAATCTCTGTGAGTGCCTACCTCATTTCCAGACACAGTGTTAAGTGCTGAGCAAACTGTGGGCAGTGCAGATGTATAGGGCTTGCTCAATCCTCATCATCTTCTGCTTACTTGGATTTGGGTAAAATGGCCGAAAGCAGAGAATATCCTTTTCTCCATCAATCTACCCCAGCCTCAGCACTATGTCACAAAGCAGATGCTGAAAAATACTTGTTAAATTTGATTGCTAGATCAAATCTCTCTGGGCTTTCCAATTTTAATTAAGGACTCCTAGATAAAATAGGTACTATGCTGCCAAAAATCTACCTGTCAACTATTTACTAAGGACTTGGATATATGCTGTATTTTTTCTGATGTATCTCACCTAAAAGTAATGATAATATTTACAAGGCCCATGGTACTATGAGACTGGTTCTGACATATTTCACAGAAGTGATCACCAGACTAGAAGTCACTCTTCATTTTAACTGTTTCTACTCTGCTTGCTCTGTTTCCTTATTAATGAAATGGAGAACATGTCCAGCATTCAGGACTTACAAGGTAACTATGATATTGTAGTTTTGTGTTAAAATTATTTAAACAGAAAAGCATTATGTAATGCAAGATTTATTTTTAATGACAAACAAGGGACTTAAAAAGGCTTTAACATGCTTTACATTAAGTAACTAAAGTATTAATATAGACTTTATTCTCTCTATATTTCCTTTTTTAACAGTTTTGTGATATATAATTTGCACCTAAACTTTTTATATCTAAAATTTTAATACTAATATCAGTAATAAAAATAAAAATACAACCTGTCCAGATGATCCTGGGAAGGAAACTGGATGGTCCAATTTAGTTTTCTTTAAACTCCACTCAGGTTTTAGGCTGCCAAAAAAGATGAGAACCACTTATGCATTTGGGATGTTTCCGGTGAGCTTTTATTCTCCATGCCAGAGAAGGAGGCGGAGATAAATTTGTGGGGGTTGGTCTTCTGGAGTCTGTGATTCACTGGAGTATCACAAATATGTATACATACCAGCTGATGCACTTAGCCAGAGTCATTCTCATTCATACAGAGATGTTAAAAAGCCTCTGCTGTTATTTTTCATTTTTGGCTCACAATCAAATTCCTAAATTTGCCAATAGCAATCAGTGGGTGGGGGAGAGGGAGGGAGAAGAAGTGACTGGGAAAATGAAGGAGAAAGGGTTTGGAGAAAAATATATGAGAACTTGAAAAGGGGGTCCTTTATTTACTCACTGGCAAATAATAAAATGAGGTTGACCTTCAAAAAAATAAACTTCCTAGAGGAGTGAGAGAAGAAAAAGAGAAGGAAAAGACAGGAGGGCAGTGAGGACCCTGGATCGGGAGACCCAGCTTCGTTTCCTGAGAACTGTTTAAGAAGGCTTTGTAGTACCTGGTTGTGTTCTAACAAGCCAATTGGAAAACACATCCTGCTTAAGATCTTTGCCTTTAACTCTGAAGCAGCCCTGAAAACAGATAACAGCTAAGGAAAGAATGTAGACATCACTCACTTTTGAGCTATTCTTTTAAAATTCTCTTCACTCCCGGGGCGCCTGGGTGGCGCAGTCGGTTAAGCGTCCGACTTCAGCCAGGTCACGATCTCGCGGTCTGGGAGTTCGAGCCCCGCGTCGGGCTCTGGGCTGATGGCTCAGAGCCTTCAGCCTGTTTCCGATTCTGTGTCTCCCTCTCTCTCTGCCCCCTCCCCCGTTCATGCTCTGTCTCTCTCTGTCCCAAAAATAAATAAATATTAAAAAAAAAAAGCATTAAAATTCTCTTCACTCCCAAACACACACTTAACGTATAGTGTGGAATTTCCACGTAAAGTTAATCATTAATCTCAATGGAATTTAGATAAGAGAATGCAAAAAATAAAAGGTCAGAGGTTTTTGCAGCCCAGGAACCCTTCACCTTTCTTCTTTGCAGCTCTCTGCACCTGCTTTGTCTTCAGTTGAGGAGACTCTTCCTTGCTCCTGCCCCTCTACTCTCACCAATGCCTTCAAACCAATTAGTTTCAAACCTGATTACTTCTCATTTGTCTCTTGATTTTAATGAGATGGCATTTCCTCTGAAAGGCCTTCCGTGACTCTTGCAGAACTGAATATCCTTTAGAGTCACCTTCAAACCCTACACTGTCCTCCATAACACTTTCTCCACTGTGCTGAAATTAAACTTTATTTGTCCTGCTTCCTTATTAGCACATAACTGATTTAGACACAAGGTTTTCACTATGTCTGGCATTCAGCAGGCTATGCATTGAATACATATTAACTGAATGAAAGTGGCTAATGTGTGCAAGGGACATAACAAGCTAAGAAAACCATAGTCCTTAGTTATAGATGGCATTCATACCTAGCCCTACCAAAGCTAAAAAAGAACAGATGAGTGGTTTCTGAGAAATGAGGCTTTTCATGATAAAAAATCAAGGTACAGCAGGAATAATCAGAGACTCAAATTTAGATTTTATATTACTTGGTTTTGTGTAGTTGGTCATTTTATTTTTTTGTATTTTTTGAGTTAGATAAAATGTATGTGTTAAAACATTTAATTATTAAATATACAAATTTAATATAGACTATAGTTTTTAACCTTGTGGCATAGTTTAATTTTTTAATTATTTTTGTTTAAGCTTATTTATTTATTTTGAGAGAGAGAGGGAGACAGAGAGAAAGAGAGAGAGAGAGAGAGCATGAACAGGGCAAGGGCAGAGAACGAAGGAGAGAAAAAATTCCAAGCAGGCTCTGTGCTGTCAGCACAGAGACTAACACAGGGCTCCATCTCATGAACCGTAAGATCATGACCTGAACCGGAATCAAGAGTTGGGCACTAAACTAACTGAGCCACCCAGGTGCCCCTATTATTTTTTAATGATAAAGATCTGTGAGACTTCCTTTATTCTTTGCCAAAAATAATCTTTTATTCAAAAAGTCAAGATACAAATACAAGCTAACCAGAATAGGTTTAACTTTCATGCTCTCTCTCTTATCTTTCATTTGTAAACGAGTGGTTGCAGGGATGTTCAAATGCTTCTAGTCATGTGATATTGGCAACCCCCAAAGGCCAAAACAGACTGAAGCCTTAGAAAATCTTGTAAATAAAAAGAAAACAGAAAGGACATAACTAAATAAAATCACAAATTAAAGAGGAGAGATCATAAACAATACCACAAAATATAAACAATTATAAGAGAATGTTATGAAAAATTATATGCCAACAAATTGGGCAATCTGGAAGAAATGGAAGAATTCCTAGAAACATACAAACTACTAAAATTAAAACAGGAAGAAACAGAAAATTTGAGCAGACCCATAATCAGCAAAAAAAATTGAATCAGTAATCAAAAATCTCCCAACAAACAAAAGTCCAGGGCCAGATGACTTCCCAGGGGAATTTGACCAAACATTTGAAAGAGTTAATACTTATTCTTCTGAAATTTTTCCAAAAAAAAAAAAAAAAAAGAAATAGAAAACTTCCAAACTCATTCTAATACTCATTCTACAAATCATTACCTGGATTCCAAAACCAGACAAAGACCCCACTAGAAAAGGAGAATTATAGGCTTATATCCCTGATGAATATGGATGCAAAAATTCTCAATAAGGTACCAGCAAATTGAATCCAACAGTACAATAAAAGAATTATTTACCACTATCAAGTGAGATTTATTCCTGGGCTTCAAGAGTGGTTCAATACTCACAAATCAATCAATGTGATTTACCACATTAATAAAAGGAAAGATAAGAACCATGTGATCCTCTCAATAGATGCAGAAAAAGCTTTTGACACAATACTTTTTGATTCTTGATAAAAACCTTCAATAAGATTGGGATAGAGGGAACATACCTCAATAGCACAATGGTCATATATGAAAGACCCACAGCTAATATCATCCTCAATGGAGAAAAACTGAGAGCTTTTCTTCTACAGTCAGAAACAAGACAAGGATGTTCACTCTCACCACTATTATTTAACAGAGTATGGAAGTCCTTGCCTCAGCAATCAGACAACAAAAAGAAAAGACATCCAAGTTGGCAAGGAATAAGTCAAACTTTCACTATTTGCTGACAACATGATATTCTTTGTGGAAAACTCAAAATATTCCACCAAAAATTGCTAGAACTAACATATGAATTCAGTAAAGTTGAGGTTATAAAATCAACATACAGAAATCTGTTTCATTTTTATACAACAATAATGAAGCAGCAGGAAGAGAAATCAAGGAATCGATCCCATTTATAATTACATTAAAAAGCATAAGATGCCTGGGAATAAACCTAACCAAAAAGGAAAAAAAAAGATCTGTACTCTGAAAACTAAAGAACACTTATAAAAGAATTTGAAGATGACACAAAGAAATGGAAAAACATTCTATATTCATGGATTGGAAGAACAAACATTGTTAAAATCTGTACTACCTAAAGCAATCTACACATTCAATGCAATTACTATGAAAATGACACAGCATTTTTCACAGAGCTAGAACAAATAATCCTAAAATTTGTATGAAACCACAAAAGACCCTGAATAGCCAAAGCAATCTTGAAAAAGAAAAGCAAAGCTGGAGATATCACAATTCCAGACTTCAAGCTGTATTACAAAGTGATAGTGATCAAGACACTATGGTACTGGCACAAAAACAGATACATATTCATTGGAACAGAATAGAAAACCCAGAAGTGGACCCACAACTCTATGGTCAACTAATCTTTGACAAAGCAGGAAAAATATCCAATGGAAAAAAAGACAGTCTTTTCAGCAAATACTGTTAGGAAAACTGGACAGTGACATGCAGAAGAATGAAACTGGACCACTTTCATAAACCATACACAAAACTTAATCCAAAATGGATGAAAGACCTAAATGTGAGACAGGAAACCATCAGAATCCTACAGGAGAAAACAGGCAGAAACTTCTCTGTTTCAGCCAGAGCCAATACTTACTAGACATGTCACCAGAGGCAAGAAGACAAAAGTAAAAATGAACTATAGAGACCTCATCAAGATAAAAAGCTTCTGATTTGTATTTCCCTGATAAGGAGCGACGCTGAACATCTTTTCATGTGCCTGTTGGCCATCTGGATGTCTTCTTTAGAGAAGTGTCTATTCATGTTTTCTGCCCATTTCTTCACTGGGTTATTTGTTTTTCGGGTGTGGAGTTTGGTGAGCTCTTTATAGATTTTAGATACTAGCCCTTTGTCCGATATGTCATTTGCAAATATCTTTTCCCATTCCGTTGGTTACAGGAGTACTGATGCATAGGGGCACTTGTACCCCAATGTTCATAGCAGCACTCTCAACAATAGCCAAATTATGGAAAGAGCCTAAATGTCCATCAACTGATGAATGGATAAAGAAATTGTGGTTTATATACACAATGGAATACTACGTGGCAATGAGAAAAAATGAAATATGGCCTTTTGTAGCAACGTGGATGGAACTGGAGAGTGTGATGCTAAGTGAAATAAGCCATACAGAGAAAGACAGATACCATATGGTTTCACTCTTATGTGGATCCTGAGAAACTCAACAGGAACCCATGGGGGAGGGGAAGGGAGAAAAAAAAAAAAAGACGTTAGAGTGGGAGAGAGCCAAAGCATAAGAGACTGTTAAAAACTGAGAACAAACTGAGGGTTGATGGGGGGTGGGAGGGAGGGGTGGGTGGGTGATGGGTATTGAGGAGGGCACCTTTTGGGATGAGCACTGGGTGTTGTATGGAAACCAATTTGTCAATAAACTTCATAAAAAAAAAAAAAAAAAAAAAAAGATAAAAAGCTTCTGCACAGTAAAGGAAACAGTCAACAAAACTAAAAAGCAAACTTCGGAATGGGGGGAGATATTTGCAAATGACATATCTGATAAAAGATTAGTGTCCAAAATCTATAAAGAACTAATCAAACTGAACACCCCAAAACAAATAATTCAGTGAAGAAATGGGCAGAAGACATAAATAGGCCTTTTTCCAAAGAGGTCATCCATATGGCTAACAGACATGTGAAAAGACGCTCAACACCACTCATCATCAGGTAAATACAAATCAAAACCACACTGAAATACCTCCTCACACCTGTCAGAATAGGTAAAATTAACAACACAGGGAACAATAGATGTTGATGAGGATGCAGAGAAGGGGATTCCTCTTACAATGTTGGTGGGAATGCAAACTGGTGCAGCCACTCTGGAAACAGTATGGAGGTTCTTGAAAAAGTTTAAAACAAAGCTAACCTATAATCCAGCAATTTCACTACTAGGCATTTACCCAAAGACTAGAAAAATACAGATTTGAAGGAGTACATGCACCTCGATGTTCATAGCAGCATTATCAACAATAGTCAAACTATGCAAAGAGCCAAAATGTTCATTGACTGATGGATGGATAAAGAAGATGTGGTATACACACACACACACACACACACACACACACACACACACACAACCACACACATTCCACACAATGGAATATTATTCTGCCATCAAAAAGAGTGAAATCTTGCCTTTTGCATTGATGTGGATAGTGTTAGAGGGTATTATGCTAAGTGAAATAAGTCAGTCAGAGAGAGATAAATACCATATGATTTCACTCATATGTGGAATTAAGAAATGAAACATGTGAACGTATAGTAAAGGCGAGAGAGAGAGAGAGAGAGAACCCATAAGAGACTTTTAAAGATAAAGAACAAACAGGGTTGATGGAGGGAGGTGCATGAGGGATGGGCTAGAAGGGCGATGGGTATTAAGGAGGGTACTTATAGTGAGCACTGGGGATTGTATGTAAGTGATAAATCACTGAATTCTACTCCTAAAACCAATATTGCTCTGTATGTTAACTAGATAGAATTAACTTTTTTAAAACATTTACTCGTTTTTGAGAGATAGTGACAGACAGAGCATGGACGGGGGAGAGGCAGACAGAGAGGGGGACAGAATCTGAAGCAGGCTCCAGGCTCTGAGCTGTCAACACAGAGTCCCACGTGGGACTCAAACCCATGAACCATAAGATCATGACCTGCGCTGAAGTCGGATGCTTAACCAACTGAGCCACCCGGGCTCCCCTTAACTAAATAGAATTTAAATAAAAATTTGAAAAGAAAATCTTGTAAATGATGAGGATTTACTTGCTGATCAAAATAAAACAATAGGCAAAATGGCCACCTTAACTAACCTTCATCCTTCTCCATGATCAATGAGTACAGAAGTTACAAAATGATTGAGTCCTTGGCCTAAGCTTTCCTTCTGTGTATACTCATTCTAGAAAAAAAAAATCCTACATAAGCACCTATTTTTTTTCAGTGTTTATCTTGACCATTAGAACTTAGGCAGAGTTGATATTATACCACTATCATTATCCAAAACACTGAAAACAAATATGAGATTGGCATATCTGTGTGACAAAAAGCTAAGACACCTGTTGTTCCTTATTTGTGACCACTGAGCTTTTTGTTTTCCTTCTGAATCACACACTTATTTCTTCTGGGTGGAGTTTGAGGGTCTGTTTCATAAATGACAAGTTTTCAACACTAATCGTGAGAAAACAGGTGGCAGTGTGACTGTTTTTTTTAATTATTATAATTAACAGACTTTATTTTTTAGAAGTTTTGCACTTACAAAAACATTGAGGGGTGCCTGGGTGGCTCAGTCGGTTGAGTGTCTGACTTCGGCTCAGGTCATGATCTTGTAGTCAGTGAGCTTGAGTCCCACATCAGGCTCTGTGCTGACAACTCAGAGCCCGGAGTCTGCTTTGGATTCTGTCTCCCTCTCTTTCTGTTCCTCCCCCACTCACGCTCTGTTCTCTCTGTCTCTCAGAAATGAATAAACATTAAAAAAAATTGTGCAGATTGTACAGAGAGGTCTGATACAACTCTTCTCCCCTGTATAGTTTCCCCTATTTATGAACATCTTCCATTAATGTGGTATGTTTATCAGAATTCATGAACCAATATTGATACATTAGTATTAAATAAGTCCATAGTTTACATTAAGGTTTACTTTTTGTATTATAAATTTTGATGAGTTTTGACAAATGCATAATGTCACATGCCCACCATTACGGTATCATTTGGAATAGTTTCAAACCCCTAAAACCTCTTGTGCTCTACTTAACAATTCTGTGTCCCCTCCCCTGAACTTCAGACAACATTGACCTTTTTACTCTGTCTGTAATATTGCCTTTTCCAGAATATCATGTAGTTGGAGTTAAACAGTTATGTAGCCTTTTCAAACTGGCTTCTTTGACTTAGCAATATACATTCAAGGTTCTTCCATGTCTTTGGTGACTTGACAGCTAATTTCCTTTTATTGTTCAGTATTATCCAATTGTCTGAATGTTACCATAGTTTGTTTATATCCTCACATATTGAAGGACATCTTGGCTGCTTCCAATTTTGCTATTATGAACAAAGCTGCTATTAATTAACATTTATGTGCAAGTTTTTGTGTGGACATAAGTATTTACCTCATTTGGTTAAATACTTAGAAGTTCAGTTGGTGGATCATATGGTAAAACTACATTTGTAAGAAACTAGCTTTGTAAGAAACTTTCAGTATAGCTGTACTATTTTGTATTCCCACCAGCAATGAATGAAAATTACCATTGATCCACATTGTCACCAACATCCAGTGTTCTCAGTTTAGGACATTGTGTGCTATAGTGTCACAGACTTCAATTATCTCTAACATCCTTGTTTTATCTCCACTGTTGTCTTTCCCTCACCTCATTTATGAGACAGGAAGGCCAGAGGGACTTTAGTTGAGTATTTCCCTTCTTCCAGGTTAGATAAGTCTCTGATAATATCTTTTTCCATAGTGAGTAAGACTTTGTGGTGGAGAACACTCTACGTTTATCTTTAAATGGTTATTTCCCCCCCTCCCTCTGCCTGAAGCTCAAGGGTATTTTTCTCCATTTATTTGCCATGATAAGCTAGTGAGACTCCCAGAAATAAACCCCTCCAAAGCATGGAGCCTTTCTAAGATGGAGCTCCCAGGAGTTTTTAAATTTTTTTTTTCAACGTTTATTTATTTTCGGGACAGAGAGAGACAGAGCATGAACGGGGGAGGGGCAGAGAGAGAGGGAGACACAGAATCGGAAACAGGCTCCAGGCTCTGAGCCATCAGCCCAGAGCCTGACGCGGGGCTCGAACTCCCGGACCGCGAGATCGTGACCTGGCTGAAGTCGGACGCTTAACCGACTGCGCCACCCAGGCGCCCCATTTAAATCTTAAACTAATCCACAGTCAGTCTCCAGCATTACATCAGTTACCATGTAATTTTTCCTATCAGTTACAGGTTCCAGTGGCTTCTACTCTCATTTGCTCTCATTCTATGCATGTTGTCTCTCCAGTTTTGGGAGGTGCAGTCTTCCCTGTGACCTCCTTTCTCTAATAAATCTAAGAACAATTGTTGATTTCCAGTTCAGTTTTTGTCATTGTTGCAAGGATGAAGGACGGTGTGACTGATGCTCTTTCTATGTCAAAGCTGAAACCAGGGATATGACTGCTTTAATACATTGATGTAGCCTCACTTTTTCATATTCCTCAAGTCTAAAAAAAGTGATTACAATAATCTCTCACTCATGAAAAGTTCCCGGGAATCAACACAAAAGAAAGACATAAGCACTAACTTCTTAGTAGCATTTATTTGAGCATACGGGTACTTTGAAATGCTGGATACTTGAATGTCAGGAATTTTAAAATAATTTGCATCTTTGTTTAATCTTAGTAAAAGAAAATCTTGAATTCATATTTTGTCAATATCAAATTTATTAGTTTATCTTTTTATTGTCACTCCCATCAGATATATTCTTGCTATCCAACTATTAGTTAGCTTTAATGCTAAAAACAGGAGTTCTCAGCCTATAAA
Source organism: Lynx rufus (assembly GCF_022079265.1). NCBI lineage: Eukaryota > Metazoa > Chordata > Mammalia > Carnivora > Felidae > Lynx > Lynx rufus. The sequence continues at coordinate 53,382,317 of NW_025814845.1, forward strand.
TTACATTGTTAATTCCAAATTAGATTTATCCAATTAACAACCTCGTACATTTTTTTAAATGTTTATTTATTTATTTTGAGAGAGAGAAAGAGAGAGAGGAGAGAGAGTGCATGAGCAGAGGAGAGGCAGAGAGAGAAGGGGGCAGAGAGAGAATCCCAAGCGGGCTCCACATTCACCACAGAGTCCGTCATGGGGCTCACAACTGCGAGACCATGACCTGAGCTGAAATCAGGAGTTGGCCGCCCAACTGACTGAGCAACCCAAGTGCCCCAACAACCTTGTTCATTTAAAAAATAATAAACTAGTTCCATCCACGTTGCTACAAAAGGCCATAATTCATTTTTTCTCTTAGAGTGAAATAAGCCATACAGAGAAAGACAGATACCATATGGTTTCACTCTTACGTGGATCCTGAGAAACTTAAGAGGAACCCATGGGGGAGGGGAAGGAGAAAAAAAAAAAAAAAAAAAAAGGACGTTAGAGTGGGAGAGAGCCAAAGCATAAGAGACTGTTAAAAACTGAGAACAAACTGAGGGTTGATGGGGAGTGGGAGGGAGGGGCAGGTGGGTGATGGGTATTGAGGAGGGCACCTTTTGGGATGAGCACTGGGTGTTGTATGGAAACCAATTTGTCAATAAACTTCATATAAAAAAAATAATAAAAAATAATAAACTACATGTAAAATAGACTATAATTCAAATTCTTTTACTACCTGTGCCATCATCACATAATTAGTATTGTATTACTGTATCTTTTTTTTTTGAAATTTTATTTATTTTGATAGACAGAGAGAGACAGAGCACAAGTGGGGGAGGAGCAGAGAAGAAGGAGACACAGAATCCAAGGCAGGCTCCAGACTTCAGGCTCCCAGCTGTCAGCACAGAGCCCGATGCGGGGCTCGAACTCACAAACTGCGAGATCGAAGTTGGATGCTCAACCGACTGAGCCACCCAGGCGCCCCTGTATTACTATATCTTTAAAAATGGTACTGACAATTTTGTAAGGACTTTTGAAAATCCTCATATTATGACCTAATTTTTTGTGAATCCCTTTATTTTGTGGGAATTTCTTTCTCTTGAATTCAAGCAAGTATCATCTGGTGGGAAAATTGTGAAATCCTATTTTCCTCTTATTGTTTTCATTCCTTTCCTCCTCAATGGGTCTAATTCTCGAAAATGATACCGATATGTAGGTTTAAGTTGTTTCATTTTACCCCTTCCTGAACTCTCTACTCCAAATCCTTTGCAAATTAGAAAACATTTTGGAAAACTATTAATAGTATATGTATTTTGTAGTAAGTCAACTTTGTTACTGGTACCATGTTAACCTATGTATAGCAATTGGGCTCTTTCCTTACTCATGCATCTGTGGCAACAACAATGACAGGAGGAATAAGAAATCGTGAAATATACAGAATACCTACTATATGCCATTCAGTTTATGTATAGTTATTTGTGATCATCGCATTTAGCATATAGATTATGTCTTGGAATTATATTCTGAGACTTGGTCAGCAGGTGGATACTGGAATGATGATACTGTGATACTGGATTCTAGCTATAAGAAGAAACTTCAGGGTAAAGAGAAGGAGAATATGGGCTAATCATAAACCCTTTCAAGAAAGTATATTCTTCATTTTAAACTTATTTAGATTTGAATTAGATATCTTGATAAAGTAAATGATAATAATGACACATCAGATAGACAGAAGGTGCTAGGACAGTGGAATTGGGAGAGCATGGTGTAATAGGTAATATACATGTGGGTATCAGGAGTCAGGAATTGGAGAATGGGAGAGTTGGTGGTATTCTAAGAGTCAGGCAGTAATCAATAGCCGCCAGACAGGTTAAGAAAGAGCTAAGGAGGTTGGTGAGATGTTACTACCTGGAGCTCAGAAGCAGGACTAATTTCCAGAGTGACAAAAAAAAAGCAAGTCTAATTTCTATATGAGAGGAAATTAGATGAAGATTCTGATATGTGAAAAAAATGAGAAATCTGGGACATAAGGCAGGTGTTTGGTCATAAGAAAAAGTCACTTGATTTGTTAAGCTCCTAAATCATAGCTAAATAATGATGATAATATCTAATGTTTCACAAGGCTTAATGCATCTCAAAACTATGCTAAGTACTTTACATAGATTATCTCATTTCATCCTTACAATAACCTTATGAATTAGTACTATTTCCTCATTTTAAGGCCAAAAAAGAAACAGAAAGAAAGAAAGAAAGAAAGAAAGAAAGAAAGAAAGAAAGAAAGAAAAAAGAAAGGAAGGAAGGAAGGAAGAAAGAAAAAGAGAGAAAGCCAGTGAGGTTAGTCAAGTTGCACAAATTTATAGCCACTAAGTGGCTGACTTGGGTTTTGAACCTAAACCGACTAATCCAAGAACTCATTTATAAACCCCTGTGCCAAAGGACTATAGCAACTGAGTACCCCCAATCTCCCTCACTATCCTTAGCTTTGTCCCTCCACTTCCCACTTCCCCCTTATTCCTGGCAGGATTGGCCTCAGGGAGTTAGAAGATGTCACAGCTATGGAAACCAGAAAGATTTAGGCCAGGTTGCGCCTGGGTGGCTCAGTTGGTTCAGTGACTGACTTCAGCTTAGGTCATGATGTTTATGAGTTCGAGCCCCACGAGCCCCACATCAGACTCTGTCCTGACAGCTCAGAGCCTGGAGCCCGCTTTGGATTCTGTGTCTCCCTCTCTCTCTCCCCCTCCCCCACTCACACTCTGTCTCTCTCTCTCTTTCAAAAATAAACAAAACATTTTGTATTCTTAGGGGACTTCTATCAGATTCTTGTTGCTGGATTTCTGTGCTGATACATAAGAAATCCTTTTGTGGGGTGGGAGGATATTGCTTTTCAGATTTCTCCCAATTGCTTAGTTTAGTCCAATAATTCTCAAGCCTGGTAGCACCTGGTAACATTTAAAGACATTGACTTGCTGCATCATGTTCTCTCTCCTTTTCTTCACTAGTTCTCTCTCTGATGAGATCACCTAGTTAGAATTCAGTCAGTTCTGAAATGGGCAAGATATAGCATCAGAATCATTCTCACCTACCAAGAGGGTTTTGCTTCCATGTGCAGAGACTTGGGTATAATACTTATTTTTGAATTGTCCCTCAGGAATCTTTCTTAGTCAACAATACCAGAGGACTGGTACTCAAGGGGCAAGTACTAAAGATCTAAAGTCACAGAAATAGCTTATACTTATGCTTGTCCAGGCAGCTGTGGATTTCTGTTCTGTTCTGCACTCTGCGGTCAGCCCACTTTCTACTACTTCAGCCACTTCTTAGGAAAAGATTCCATCTTGAATCTCAACCCATTCTCTACTTCCTCAATTTCTGATAAGTTTTGTAGTTAGACTCTTGAATGGTCAGGGACAGAGCAGAAGGAAGAAAAATGGTGGTAGATTTATAATTTATTTATAAGAAAGTATTCCCCTCTCTACCTGTTATAGGTTTGATTGTGTCACCCAAAATAGATATTAAAGTTCTAACTCCTAGTACTTCAGAATGTGACCTTAGGGTCATTACAAATGCAACGAGTCAAGATATTTTACTGTAGTGAGGAGGGGGCCCTCAATCCAATATGAAAATGTCCTTATAAGAATAAAATGATAAAGATAAGAGGGAAGGACTCCATGTGAAGACAAAAGTGGAGACTGGAATTATGGACTACAAGCCAAAGAACACGAAGTCTTGATGGATGTCACCAGAAGGTAGGAAGAAGCAAGAAAGATTTTTCCCACAGTTTCAAAGGAAGCATGACCTGTTGACATCTTGATTTTGGACTTCTGACCTCCAGAACTGGGAGAGAATAAATTTCTGTTCCAGTTTATAGTCCTTTGCTATGGCAGCCCGAGGTAACTAATGTACTGCCATTGCTAGTTGCCGGTAGAGTCTTGTCCTCTACTCCAATGATCTTAGAATTGACCATGTAACTTGCTTTGTCCACTTGAATGTGAGCAGACATAACATAAGCTATGTCTGAACAAAAGCCTGGAATATCTGTATGTGTTTTGGACGTCACTCTTGCTCTAATCCTTTACTATAAGAACATAATATACTGGATAGTACTTCTTCTTTCACCTTCATTCCCCCAATGAGAAGACATGTGAAATTTAGCAGAGCACAGCTATGCCATAATTGAGTTGCCACCCTCAAGCAGCATGAGCAAGAAATTACTTTTTCTCATTGTAAGTATTGATGTTTTGCAGTTGTCTGTTCTTTAAAAAAAATGCCAACTAAAAAAGGAATCCTGAAAATAAAGTTAATTTTTTCCAAATGATCCCATCTGATTAAATAAATAATAGTCACATCAACATAGGTCATGTATGTGATGTAGATAAAGGGAAGAACACTGCATGTTAGTAAAATACAGAAGGCACTAATCTAGTAGTTACGTGTGTTTACACAGATTTGAGAAAGAAAATGTACTTCTATAATACATTGAAATTTCTTCTTTTAGCTAAGAAATGTAAGGCATATGTACTTAGAAGTGGGAAGCTATAAAAGGCTATGAAAGTTCAGGACTGATATTTTGAAGATTGGGCAACAGCAATTAATCCAATACTTACAGCTAAAAACATGGGAATATCAAGGTCAGATTAATATTTCAAAAAAAAGCATTTACTCAGGCAGTAACAGGGAGAATGTTCTTTCTCAATTGTAATCATGTAATGTCAAAAAGAATCCCCAAAACCAGAAACAAATCTGGACTTAGTAAGAAGGGACTTTATTTGAAAGAATTATTGTAAGGAGTTAGGAAGTCTGGCGGGGGCAGGGGAGGTACTATTGCAATAGGGAGAACATTCTGACCATGAGATTAGTAAGCATTTTAAGAGTTAAGTAGGGTAAATACTGTATGATGTTATATGTGGAATTGAAAAGTTGAACTCATTGAAGCAGAAAATAGAATAGTGGTTACGTTGGGGTGGGGGGAGGGCTGGAAGGTAGGGGCCAATGGGGAGATGTTTGTCAAAGGATACAAGCTTCCAGTTTTCAAAATGAATGAATTCTGGGATCTAATGTATAGGATGGTGACTATAGTAAATAGTACTGTATTGTATATTTGAAATTCGCTGAAAGAGGAGATCTTCAGTATTCTCACCATACACACACCAAAGGAGGGATAACTATGTGAGGTGATAGAAGCGTCAATTAGCTTGATTGTGGTAATCATTTCACAGTGTTTCTTTATATCACATCATCACATTGCACTCCTTAAATATATAAAATTTGCATTTGTCAGTTATGCCTCAGTAAAGCTGAGAATGGGGGGAGGAGTCATACAACAGGGTTTTTCTTTCACACAAAAAATCAAGGAGGCTGGAAAGAGTCATGCTTGGTGATGTGGGGTGAGAGGGTGGGAATAGAAGATCAGAGAATGTTTAGCCTGAGGCCAGCCTATCTATTCTCAGAGTGAGCTCTTGTTAGTTGATTCAGATTGAGGGTAGAAGAAAGTTCAGAGTCCTGGGGGATGGAGGGAATCTTAACCAAAGTCTAGTTAGCAACTATTTTGTTCCTACTGATTAGCTGGACAACCAGTTCAGCTGATCATTTACATGGCAAAGAATAGGAAACTGGAGAGTCTGTGTCTGGCCCTGCCCTTAAACAAGAGGGCATCTTTGCATTTTATCTTAGTCCTATGGGAAAGAGTGTCTCTTTGCAATAAGCCCTTCTCCAAGACACAAAACTGTGAGGAGATTCCTTCAGCCTCCCCTCTTTTCCAGAAACTTGGGGTTTAGGTACAGTTCAATATTGTCAGCAATGTCACAAAATTGTAAATACACTGACATAAGGAATGAAATGTAGTTATCTGTTCAAAAGTTCATGGAGCCCTCCATAGAATACCATACAACACAGGATATTGAATGAGAACAGGCCAGATCCTGGGGCTATGCTTACTATGAACTGAACGATGCAAGGTAATTATTTTCACTAATATTTCTTAGTATAAAATACAATAACACTTATCTCCCCTACTAATGGAAAGGAGCAATTATTATTAAAATTTTTGTAAGCTGAAAAGCATCACACATGTTATTTTAATATGAGTAACATACACATTAACTGAACAAACGAGTGTGGGGAGTATGAGGGGTTGGGAAGAGCTCCATGTTCTCTCTTTCCTAGTTAGAACATACTGCCTTCTCTGCCCTATGCTTGCTTCCACATCTTGCTCAAGTAGAAAACAAATTAAATTTAACCTGTCAAAGATAGTAACTTTGAATTCTCTGCTGTCCAGTATTTATCAAAAGCCTGGGTGTGATAAGCAATATTTATGGAAAGTTGTTTGAAGGGAGTGGATTCTATCTGTTCCTTTGGAGATTTAAAATGTTACCCCTGGATTAAGCCAGGCCACCAAAGAGCTATGCACTTAGACTGAATTATTTTAGACTGAATGCTTTATTAGCTAACAGGAAAAATTGTCATGTGTCTGAGTTTGTGTCTTCCTGTGTAAAATCATAGAATCTTTCAATTACTCAAGTCTTAATTTGCATCTTTTTGTAGGCTTCATGATTTTTTTTTTCACAAAGTCTTACATTATTCCAGCAGTATGGGTAGGCGTATTTCACCTTTGTTGTTCTTGCCATTATTGTCCTTTTGTGAATAGCTACTTTAATTCATTATCTCTTCTAATAGGTGGTTCCATGATTATTTACAAGTTCTTGCACTGACAGTTGCATGTCAAAGTCAGACTTTCATCTTGGAAGGTAGAAAGTTGATGGTGGTTACTGAGCAGTCACCAGTGCGTATTCTCCTTGCCCTTCTTCTATTTACTTCCTCACTATCATATTTGGCCAATCTTAAACAAGTTGGCACCAAATGTTATACGGATTTCCCCCACATTTACATTTTAATTTAAAAAGGCCTACAGAGTCACCGTATAAAAAATTAGAAACCAAAAATATTTTAATAGATGAAATAAAATAATCAAAAAATAATCTTAGAAATAATCTCCTATTAATTAAATCGTATACTTTTGTGATATATTGTAGAAAAAGAAGGCATATGAATAAATATGAAAATTTTAAACTTTGAGGTTTTTGTTTGTTTGATTTTGTTTTTTGAGAGAAAAAGAGAGAGAAGGGGAGGGACAGAGTTAGAGGGAGAGAGAGAATATTAAGCAGGCTCCATGCCCAGCACAGAGCCTGATGCAGGACTCAATCTCATGACCATGAGATCGTGACTTGAGCTGAAATCAAGAGTCAGATGCTTAACCGACTGAGCCACCCAGGCACCCTAAACTTTGAGTATTTAGGATCTTACTTAAGTCTCACTATTTGAGAGCTTTTTGAACAAAATTGATGCAGTGTCACTATAAAAAGAAAAGGTCATTGGTTAATTAATTATATAAATACCAGCTCTTTGAGTGTAAAATACCAGCTCTTTGAGTGTAAAAGCTGTATCTTTTCATTATTTGAATTATTTTTTTTATTCATGTAGTACATTTCTATATGAAGAAGTAGAGAGAGTGCCTGGCTGGCTCAGTCAGTAAAGCATGTGACTCTTGATCTCAGGGTCAAGAGTTCAAGCCCCATATTGGGCATGGGGCCTGAAAGAAAGAAAGAAAGAAAGAAAGAAAGAAAGAAAGAAAGAAAGAGGAAGAAAGGAAGAAAGAAGAATTTACTGTTGAAAACTTTGTGCCACCTGATCAACTCCAGAATTTTCTGAGCCTTTAGGCCATGCTAATTTTAAAGAAAAAATTATTCATGAAACTTGCTAAAGACTGTAAGGCAGACACAGATTTTATTCAGGACTATTGCAATGGGTATGGAGATTACTGCACTAGGGTTTTGCAGTAAGGGAGACAGATTGGGCCCAGCTCCCAATACAGCAAGGAAAGACGGGGATTTAAAAGGAGCACTATGGGAGAGGGGGTCAATAGATGGAAAATTACTAAGAGGGTAGAATGCAATTCTTTGCTAAAATGACCAAAGAAAATTCTGGCTGAAGGTAACCAGCACGATCAGATGTTACCTTGGTAGATAGACGGTGATAGATTGGTCAGATATTGAGAATGATCAGATACTGAGGGTGGGGGTTTCTTACTAAATTGACTTAGCAGGATTCCTGCCAAGACTAGATGCCACAAGCACTGAGATGAAGCCCAAGACCAGGCCTCGTTGAGCAGAGGGCTCAGAGGAGCCTGACTGAAGTTTGGTCAAGGAGAGTCTTTGTTACCGGCAGTACAGGATCATTCTGCTCTCACATACCAGTAACTGCAACTAGATTGACTAGGCAACATTATTTCATTTTTGAATTTCTAGCTGGGGGCACAATAAAAAACAAAAATGATCAGAAAATTTAAAGGTAGTCAATTCTATTAGTTTTCTGTTGTTTTTTGAAGTTCTGTTGACAGGGAATGAATCTAAGGTTCATTTGTGGATGCAATTCAAAAGATTATTTAAAAGCTAATTCAAGAAACCATTTCTGAGCATCAACTAAGTACCAGACATCATATTAGTCACTGGACACACATAGTGTGATCAGAGGTAGATACTACCTTCAAGAAACTCACCCTATGATAACACTAGCAGAAAGTGTCATTTATCATAATGGCAAAGTACAAAGGAGTACAGAGAAGAAGAGTAAATGTCTTCACTCTCCTCATCCTTGATCAGTTACACATAAAGATTTTCATCAGCAATGCCTAGTTTTTTTATTTTATTTTTATTTTTATTTTTCCCAACGTTTATTTATTTTTGGGACAGAGAGAGACAGAGCATGAACAGGGGAGGGGCAGAGAGAGATGGAGACACAGAATCGGAAACAGGCTCCAGGCTCTGAGACATCAGCCCAGAGCCTGACGCGGGGCTCGAACTCACAGACCGCAAGATCGTTACCTGGCTGAAGTCGGACACTTAACCGACTGCGCCACCCAGGCGCCCCAGCAATGCCTAGTTTTTGAGACGAACTTGCTAGAACTTGGTAGAGGATAAGAGGGTTTTGATTGTTTTCTCATTTCAGGGTATTCCTCATATCAAAAAGGAGATATGAGGCTCAGAATGGAATCATTTGTACTAAACACCACCTCAGCAAACTAAGACTTACTACCTCAGCTAATTGTACTTTCAACCCTGCCCCCTCCCTGGAATGTAACTCTAACCAGTCAACCTGGAATTACCTTGTTAGCACTGGAATTATCACTTGTTAGTGAGGTTACCCACTCCATAGGCCCTCCATTCCTCTTAGGAAGGCAACCTTGCCTGAAACAATACATTATTTGCAAATAGTTTCCTTTTTCTGCCCCTTTTCCACCTTTAAAAAAAAGAGGGAGAAGAACAGATACAAGATGTCTAATGACTTAGTACTAAAAAAATAGTGATGTATATATATTGAAATAAATTTTCTTCAGGATATTCTTGAGTGACAAAAATGACAAAAACTGGGGGAAACAATTCATACAATGTGTTCTCCTTATTGTAAAATAAACAAAAACATTATATGTTTCTTAATATATGTATGTGTCTGAGTATATATATACATACAAGTAAATATTTGCAAATTGATCTCTAAAGGCCCTCTGAAAAAAGATACAAAATTGAGTGGCATCAAAAACTGGCTTTGCTTTATCTAATTGTTTGGATTTATATAATGTGATGGTATAGATTTGAATGTGGGGGTGTATGTTAGTGTATTTCCTGGGAAATTAAGAAGAACTTGTAGAGAAGATGGAATAAAATTACTCAGCAGAAGAAAAGAGAATAGATAAAAAGATGACTGGATAGAAGGACACTAGAGAAAAAATTTTTATATTTTGGTTGTATATATTTGGTTACGGCTTTCTGAACAAAGAAATCTTGGACGTAGGTCAACAAACAAGGTTTGGAAGTTAAAAGATGGCTGAATAGATAGTGAGAACTGAGATTAACTCTCCCTTGGATTTATGTGTTTACATTTCAAAGTGGAATAGAATCAAAATCTGGAATGGGGAAACTTTCCTGGGTTTGCAAACTGTAGGACTTTGGGTCTTTTACATTCCAAAGGATAAGCACCTTGAAACCCTCTTCTTCCTTTCCCAGTTATAATTTGTTTAGACTGGGGAGACTAAACTTCTTTTCATCTCTCAGGACCAGAGAAGGTTGACATGTATATAAGCCCCCAAATGCTTACTTTTTGTGGGTTCTTCTCCTGTAGTGCAAAAATTGCCTTTGCATTTGCAGTCTATCTTGCTCATGTCACATTGCTTCAGGAGAAGGGCAGAAAGAAGGGGCAAAGGGAGAATAGGAAGATTATCACCATAATTAATAGTACCTCTGATCTCTGTTATAGGAATTTCACATTTACTTTCAGATTATATAAACAAATATAGGTATTAAAAATTTATAACAGCACCAATATTCATTCCACTGAGAGTACAACTTTTGTGGCAAGGTTGAAGTGGCTGTCTCCCAGCTGGTTTTTAATATCCCATCATTTTTCTTACACAGATGGAAAGACCTTATTTTCACTTGATTCATTTCACATGTACTTATTAAGGGCATAGTGGGCACCCAAAAATAAGCCTAAATCCCCACAATCTGTTGGGATGAGGAAGACAATAGACAAATAAACCAGTAAACATTCAGAAAGTCAAATAGTGATTAGCATTAATTTTTAAACTGAGGAAGGATAGTTGGGTGTAGGGTGAGGAGTTTGTTTTAAATATGGTGGTCAGGTCCTTTTGGAGGAGGTAGCATTTGAACAGAGATCTGAATGAGTTGAGTGAACCAAAAAGGTATTTTGGGGGAGAGCACTCCAGAAAAGAGGTCACAGCTAGTGTAAATGTGCCAAGTCAAGGACGTGCCAAGTATGTCTTAGGGAATAGTGAGGTTAGTATGGATGTAGGAGAAAAAGGGACAAGGAGGAAGTGAGGTAAGAGAGACAGGGAGCCAGATGGAAGGTTTTGCAGCCCACTTCAACTTCTTGGGCTATTCTGGGAGAACTCATCACAGGGATCTGACAGAAGACTGAGAGATCTGAAATCCATTTTATTTTATTTTATTTTATTTTATTTCATTTCATTTCATTTCATTTCATTTTTTTACAAATTTTTAAAATTTTGTTTTTAATGTTTATTCATTTTTGAGAGACAGAGAGAGACAGATTGTGAGCAGGGGAGGGGTAGAGAGAGAGCGACACAGAATCTGAAGCAGGCTCCAGGCTCTGAGATGTCAGCACAGAGCCAGACGTGGGTTTCAAACCCATGAACTGTGAGATCATGACCTGAGCTGAAGTCGGACACTTAACTGACTGAGCCACCCAGGTGCCCCCTGTGAAATTTTTCTGTAAACCTAGGAATTCTCTTTAAAACTTGTCTATTAAACAAACAAAAAGTAGCTTTGTAGAGATTCAATCACAAGTGATAAATTTTTTGTATTATTTAAATTTATTATCAGTTACTATGGGTGATTTACATATGTTTTTGAAAGTCAGTGTATTTTCCAAATGCAATAATAATATTAAATATCTGTGCTCTCAAAATAGAGATTAACATTGCCAAATTTTGTTTTTTTTAATTTAATTTTAATTTTTATTTTTTTAAATTTACATCCAAATTAGTTAGTATATAGTGAAGCAATGATTTCAGTAGATTCCTTAATGCCCCTTACCCATTTAGCCCATCCCCCTCCCACAACCCCTCTAGCAACCCTCAGTTTGTTCCCCATATTTATGAGTCTCTTTTGTTTAGTCCCCCTCCCTGTTTTTATATTATTTTTGTTTCCCTTCCCTTATGTTCATCTGTTTTGTCTCTTAAAGTCCTCATATGAGTGAAGTCATATGATTTTTGTCTTTCTCTGACTAATTTCACTTAGCATAATACCCTCCAGTTCCATCCATGTAGTTGCAAATGGCAAGATTTCATTCTTTTTTGATTGCCGAGTAATACTCCATTGTGTGTGTATATGTATGTGTGTATATGTGTGTGTGTGTGTGTGTGTGTGTGTGTGTGTGTGTGTGTGTGTATATATAAATAAATATATTTGGGCTCTTTCCATACTTTGGCTATTGTCAATAGTGCTGCAATAAACATTGGGGTTCATGTGCCCCTTCAAAACAGCATACCTGTATTCCTTGGATAAATACCTAGTAGTGCAATTGCTGGGTCATAGGGTAGTTCTATTTTTAATTTTTTTGAGGAACCTCCATGCTGTTTTCCAGAGTGGCTGCACCAGCTTGCATTCCCACCAACAATGCAAAAGAGATCCTCTTTCTCTGCATCCTCGCCAACATCTGTTGTTGCCTGAGTTATTAATGTTAGCCATTCTGACAGGTGTGAGGTGGTATCTCATTGTGGTTTTGATTTGTATTTCCCTGATGATGAATGATGTGGAGCATTTTTTCATGTGTTGCTTGGCCATCTGGATGTCTTCTTTGGAGAAGTGTCTATTCATGTTTTTTGCCCATTTCCTCACTGGATTATTTGTTTTTTGGGTGTTGAGTTTGATAAGTTCTTTATAGATTTTGGATACTAACGCTTTATCTGATATGTCATTTGCAAATATCTTCTCCCATTCTGTCGGTTGTCTTTTAGTTTGCTGATCGTTTCCTTCGCTGTGCAGAAGCTTTTTAATTTGATGAGGTCCCAGCAGTTGATTTTTGCTTTTGTTTCCCTTGCCTCTGGAGACATCTTGAGTAAGAAGTTGCTGCGGGCAAGATCAAAGAGGTTTTTGCCTGCTTTCTCCTCGAGGATTTTGATGGCTTCCTGACTTACATTGAGGTCTTTCATCCACTTTGAGTTTGTTTTTGTGTATGGTGTAAGAAAGTGGTCCAGGTTCATTCTTCTGCATGTCGCTGTCCACTTTTCCCAGCACCATTTGCTGAAGAGACTGTCTTTATTCCATTGGATATTCTTTCTGGTTTTGTCAAAGATTAGTTGCCCATACGTTTTTGGGTCCATTTCTGGGGTCGCTATTCTATTCCATTGATCTGAGTGTCTGTTCTTGTGCCAGTACCATACTGTCTTGATGATTACAGCTTTGTAGTATAGCTTGAAGTCTGGGATTGTGATGCCTCCTGCTTTGGTTTTCTTTTTCAAGCTTGCTTTGGCTATTCGGGGTCTTTTCTGGTTCCATAGAAATTTTAGGATTGTTTGTTCTAGCTCTGTGAAGAATGCTCGTGTTACTTTGATAGGGATCACGTTGAATATGTAGATTGCTTTGGGTAGTATCGACATTTTAACAATATTTGTTCTTCCTGTCCAGGAGCATGGAATCTTTTTCCATTTCTTTGTGTCTTCTTCAATTTCTTTCATCAGCTTTCTATAGTTTTCAGTGTATAGATTTTTCACCTCTTTGGTTAGATTTATTCCTAGGTATTTTATGGGTTTTGGTGCAACTGTAAATGGGATTGCTTCCTTGATTTCTCTTTCTGTCACTTCATTGTTGGTGTATAGGAATGCAACCAATTTCTGTGCATTGATTTTATATCCTGCAACTTTGCTGAATTCATGAATCAGTTCTAGCAGTTTTTGGTGGAATCTTTTGGGTTTTCCATATAAAGTATCATGTCATCTGCGAAGAGTGAAAGTTTGACCTCCTCCTGGCCAACTTGGATGCCTTTTATTTCTTTGTGTTGTCTGATTGCAGAGGCTAAGACTTCCAATACCATGTTGAATAACAGTGGCGAGAGTGGACATCCCTGTCTTGTTCCTGACCTTAGGGGGAAAGCTCTCAGTTTTTCCCCATTGAGGATGAGATTAGTGTTGGGTTGTTCATATATGGCTTTTATGATCTCGAGGTATGCTCCTTCTATCCCTACTATCTTGAGGGTTTTTATCAAGAAAGGAGGCTGTCTTTTGTCAAATGCTTTCTCTGAATCTACTGAGAGGGTCATATGGTTCTTGTTCTTTCTTTTATTGATGTGATGAATCACGTTGATTGTTTTGTGGATATTGAACCAGCCCTGCATCCCAGGTATAAATCCCACTTGGTTGTGGTGAATAATTTTTTTAATGTATTGTTGGAGCTGGTTGGCTAATATCTTGTTGAGGATTTTTGCATCCATGTTCATCAGGGAAATTGGTCTATATGTCTCCTTTTAAGTGGGGTCTCTGTCTGGTTTTGGAATCAGGCTAATGCTGGCTTCATAGAAAGAGTTTGGAAGTCTTCCTTCCATTTCTATTTTTTGGAACAGTTTCAAGAGAATAGATGTTAACTCTTCCTTAAATGTTTGGTAGAATTCCCCTGGAAAGCCATCTGTCCCTGGACTCTTGTGTTTTAGCACATTTTTGATTACTAATTCGATTTCCTTACTGGTTATGGGTCTGTTCAAATTTTTCTATTTCTTCCTGTTTCAGTTTTGGTAGTGTATCTGTTTCTAGGAATTTGTCCATTTCTTCCAGATTGTCCATTTTATTGGCATATAATTTCTCATAATATTCTCTTATTATTGTTTTTATTTCTGTTGTGTTGGTTGTGATTTCTCCTCTTTCATTCTTGATTTTACTTATTTGGGTGCTTTCCTTTTTTTTCTTGATCAAACTGGCTAGTGGTTTATCAATTTTGTTAATTCTTTCAAGGAACCAGCTTCTGGTTTCATTGATCTGTTCTGCTTTTTTTTTTTTTTTTTTTTTTTTTTTGGTTTTGATAGCATTAACTTCTGCTCTAATCTTTATTATTTCCTGTCTTCTGCTGGTTTGGGGTTTTATTTATTGTTCTTTTTCCAGCTCCTTAAGGCATAAGGTTAGGTTGTGTATCTGAGATCTTTCTTCCTTCTTTAGGAAAGCGTGGATTGGTATATACTTTCCTCTTATGACCGCCTTTGCTGCGTCCCAGAGGTTTTGGGTTGTGGTGCTATCATTTTCATTGACTTCCACATACTTTTTAATTTCTTCTTTAACTGCTTAGTTAGCCCATTCATTCTTTAGTAGGATGTTCTTCAGTCTCCAAGTATTTGTTACCTTTCCAAATTTTACTGTGGTTGATTTCGAGTTTCAAAGCATTGTGGTCTGAAAATATGCATGTTATGATCTCCATCTTTTTGTACTTACTTAGGGCTGATTTGTGTCCCAGTATATGGCCTATTCTAGAGAATGTTCCATGTGCACTGGAGAAGAATGTATATTCTGCTGCTTTAGGATGAAATATTCCGAATATATCTGTTAAGTCCATCTGGTCCAGTGTGTCCTTCAAAGCCATTGTTTCCTTGTTGATTTTTTGATTAGATGACCTGTCCATTGCTGTGAGTGGGGTGTCTCCTACTATTATGGTATTACCATCCATGAGTTTCTTGATGTTTCTGATTAATTGATTTATACATTTGGGTGCTTTCACATTTGGCACATAAATGTTTAAAATTGTTAGGTCTTCTTGGTCTATAGACCCCTTGATTATGATATAATGCCATTATGCATCGCTTGATACAGTCTTCATTTTAAAGTCTAGATTGTCTGATGTAAGTATGGCTACTCCGGCTTTCTTTTGTTGACCATTAGCATGATAGATGGTTCTCCATACCCTTATTTTCAATCTGTAGGTGTCTTTAGGTCTAAAGTGGGTCTCTTGTTAGCAGCATATAGATGGGTCTTGTTTTCTTATCCATTCTGTTACCTTATGTCTTTTGATTGGACCATTGAGTCCATTGATGTTTAGAGTGAGTACTGAAAGATATGAATTTATTGCCATCATGATGCTTGTAGAGTTGGAGTTTCTGGTGGTGTTCTCTGGTCCTTTATAATCTTTTGTTGCTATATATATATATATATATATATATATATACACATACATATATTACATATATTACATATATGTATATATATATATATTTTTTTCATCTTTTGTCCCCTCAGAGAGTCCCCCTTAATATTTCTTGCAGGGCTGGTTTAGTGGTCACAAACTCCTTTAATTTTTGTTTGTCTGGGAAACCTTTCATCTTTCCTTCTATTTTGAATGACAGCCTTGCTGGATAAAGAATTCTTGGCTGCATATTTTTCTGATTCAGCACACTGAATATATCTCGTGACTCCCTTCTGGCCTGCCAGGTTTCTGTGGATAGGTCTGCTACAAACCTGATCTGTCTTCCCTTGTAGGTTAGGGACTTTTTTTCCCTTGCTGCTTTCATGATTCTCTCCTTGCCTGAGTATTTTCTGAATTTGACTATGATATGCTTTGTTCATGGTCGGTTTTTGTTGAATCTAATGCGAGTCCTCTGTGCTTCCTGGATTTTGATGTCTGTGCCTTTCCCCAGATTAGGAAAGTTTTCCACTCTGATTTGCTCACATAACCCTTCTACACCTATTTCTCTCTCTTCCTCCTCTGGGACCCCTATGATTCTGATGTTGTTCCTTTTTAATGAGTCACTGATTTCTCTAATTCTTAAATTGTGCTCTTTTGCCTTAATCTCCCTCTTTTTCTCTGCTTCATCATTCTCTATAAATTTGTCCTCTGTATCGCTCATTCTGTTCTGCCTTGTCCATCCTTGCCACCACTGCATCCACCCGTTATTGCATCTCATTTATAGTATTTTCAATTTCATTCTGGATATTTTTTATTTCTTTTATCTCTGAAGAAAGGGATTCTAATCTATTTCTGACTCCAGCTAGTATTCTTATTTTCATGATTCTAAATTCTGGTTCAGACATCTTGCTTGTGTCTGTGTTAGTTAAATCCCTGGCTGTCGTTTCTTTGTGCTCTTTCTTTTGGGGTGAATTCCTTCGTTTTGTCATTTTGAAAGAAGAAAAGGAATTAATGAGGTAGAGAAATTGAAATTAAAAAACTAAAATTAAAAAATATTAAAATTAGAAATTAAAAACACACCCACACAAAAATTGAATAGATGATGTCAGATCCTAGGTGTGTTTTGGTTTGGGTGTAGAAAGTGGTTTGACAGATTAGAGAAACAAACAAACCAAAAAAAATGTGGGGGGAGAGAAAACTAAAAAAGGAAATCGTTTGAGAATTTGAAAAAATGAATACACTAAAGTAGACTAAAATACACAAAAGTAGAGAATATAGTTGAAAAAATTATAGAAAATATTTTTAATAAAAATTAAAAAGAAATATGATTTTTTCATTTTCTGTATTTAAGAAAAAAGAAAAGAAACAAAAAAGAGAAAAAAGATAAAAAAAGAAATAAGGAAAAGACAAAAAAAAGAAATCGTTTGAAAATTTGAAAAAGTGAGTACACTGTAGTAGACTGAAACAAAATGATGGGAGTAAGATAGAATTTGAAAAAATTTACATAAAAGCAAAAAATAAAGTAATAAAAATTAAATAAAAATATTTTTAAAAGAAATTGAAAGTAAAAATGAAGTTTTTCTCTTTCTGCATTCAAGAAAAAGAAAAAAATGAAAAAGAAAAAAAGAAAAAGAAAAAAAGGAAATTGTTTGAAAATTTGAAAAGGTGAGTACACCGAAGCATACTAAAATAAAATGATGGAAGTAAAGTAGAATTTGAAAAAATTTACACAAAGTAAAAAATACAGTAATAAAAATTAAAGACATATTTTTAATAAAAATTGAAAATAAAAATGAGTTTTTTCTCTTTCTGTATTCAAGAAAAAGAAAAGAATTTTAAAAGAGAAAAGGAGAAAGAAAGAAAAAAAAAATTGAATAGATGGACCTGCTAATAGATTGAAGTAGGACTGAAATTGCTTTGTCAGTCCTTGTAGCTCTTTATAGTCCATAGATTAAGCCGGCGGTGAGGTTCCTTCTTGAAGAGCAAAGTTGGCCTAGTTGGGCAGGGCTCGGTGTAACAGCTCCGCTCTCCCCTAGATGGTGCTGCCAGCCTACTGGGGTGGATTGTTGCAGTGTTCGTCCGTGTGCATGCGCATGCATGGGAGCGGTGAAAAATGGTGCCATGCAGCCATCCAGTCTGTTCTCCCAGAAAAGCAGTCGTGCACTGGTCCTCCGTCTTCAGCTCTCGTCCACTCCCTGCTTTTCCATTCTTGGTGACTAGGCCCTGACAGTACCTCTCTCCCAAGTTTTATCTCAGATGCGGCTGTTTTCCCCGGCCGCTTACTTCAGGAGGACTGCGGCTTTGACCTGCTACGCTCCTCTGCGGGAGGGTCTCACCGAGCGATGGCTGAATGAGCAATGGCCGAATGTCAGCTGCACCCAGGAACGCCTGCTGGATCCTGCTTTTGCGGGTGCCCCGAGACTGCAGCCAGGTGCCAGCCCGCCCCCCAAAAACATCGCGAGACAGTGTAGCCTCAGCGTTCCAGGGACCATGGAAAATCGCAACACACATCTGACACCAGGCTTCACTCTCAACAACCTTGCCCCAGGACCAGCGAATGTGGCTGCCTTCCGGGGTCTGCTGAGACCAGGTGGCTTCAACAGTCTCTACCAAATGTCCTTACAGCAGTGGAACCGCTTTTCCCCGTGTGGCCTGAGAACCTCCCGGACCGCACTCTGTTCCTGGGGATTCACCTTTCCTACCAGAGCACCACCAGGTATCGAGCTGCGGGGTTGCAGCCTTTGTGCTCCCTTTGTTTACAGTCTTAATGGAATTTAAACCCTGTCCTTTCTCCTTTCTCCCTTTTTAGTTTAGTCCCTGTGGCTGTTTCCAATTTTCCACTTTCTCTCCAGCTGCTTTTGGGGAGGGGTGCTTTTCTCGTATGCTCCCCCCCTCCTCAGTCTCGGTCTTCTCTCCTCCCGCAAAGCGGTTCCCTAACTTTTGGGGCTTCTTGCTTCCCAAGTTCAGCTCTTCGTGTCACATACCTGCTGAATTCTGTGGTTCAGGTTGTGCAGTTTGTTGTGTTAATCTTCCAATTGGTTTTCTAGGTGTGTAGGATGGTTTAGTGTTGGTCTGGGTGTATTTCACGGATGGGAGACACACAAAAAGCTTCCATGTTGTTCCGCCATCTTGGCTCCTCCCCCAAATTTTGTCCTTCTTATTGGAAGGCTTGGTATATACTAGAAGATGTAACTGAATTTTGAAATACTCATAACATGTTATATGAATGTAAAAGAATGTTTCTTAGACATTCTGCCATGATATAACTAATCTTTCATGTAAATTCATTTTAATGCAATATAATCTTAAGTAAAGATGTAAAATAGGATTTAAATTACACTTTATTTTAAGAAAATGGTTTAGGGGCGCCTGGGTGGCGCAGTCGGTTAAGCGTCCAACTTCAGCCAGGTCACGATCTGGCAGTCTGTGAGTTCGAGCCCCGCGTCGGGCTCTGGGCTGATGGCTCAGAGCCTGGAGCCTGTTTCCGATTCTGTGTCTCCCTCTCTCTCTGCCCCTCCCCCGTTCATGCTCTGTCTCTCTCTGTCCCAAAAATAAATAACCGTTGAAAAAAAAAAAAAAAAGAAAATGGTTTAAAATGCAATAAATCAATTTATAGTTCAGAGCCATTTCTATGTTTTATTATTAGATGACTGATTAGAAAGGGAACAGTGTGATTTGTAGAGTTGATGTTATATTTAAGACATTAGAAATATAAGTTAAACGTAATTTTCCCATTCATTTTTTATTTTTCCATCAAAGATTTCTTGGATTACCTTAGTAAAAATGTGATGAACTGGTTTCGTTGAAGATATGTATGTTGTATGATTTATAAATATATTAGTGCTCTATTAGTGGGTGGAAATACATGTTTCCTAAAACTGTTTTGTTTATTTTCATTTCCAGGATACACTAAAACAAAATA
Organism: Lynx rufus; assembly: GCF_022079265.1. Lineage (NCBI taxonomy): Eukaryota > Metazoa > Chordata > Mammalia > Carnivora > Felidae > Lynx > Lynx rufus. The sequence continues at coordinate 53,401,901 of NW_025814845.1, forward strand.
TTATCAGATCATAAGAAGACTTGAATATAAAAAATAAGTATCTCAATCATGTTATCAAACACAGAGAACTCAGTATTTTTAAGGAAATATTTGTACTCTATGTAATAAAATTATTCTATATAATAAAATATGTAGAATAGGAGCACCTAGGTGGCTCAGTTGGTTAAGCGTCTGACTTTGCCTCAGATCACGATCTCTCATTCCATTAAGAATAGAACCATTGTGGGGCGCCTGGGTGGCGCAGTCGGTTAAGCGTCCGACTTCAGCCAGGTCACGATCTCGCGGTCCATGAGTTCGAGCCCCGCGTCAGGCTCTGGGCTGATGGCTCAGAGCCTGGAGCCTGTTTCCGATTCTGTGTCTCCCTCTCTCTCTGCCCCTCCCCCGTTCATGCTCTGTCTCTCTCTGTCCCAAAAATAAATAAACGTTGAAAAAAAAAATTAAAAAAAAAAAAAAAGAATAGAACCATTGTTAATAATCTGGCCTATCATTTTGCTAGCCCTGATTGTCTTTGAAAAATAAAAAGATATCAGATTTATTCTTTTTCTGAGGTTTACTAGGAAAACATACTCACCTAATAGTTTTCCCTCTCATTTTTATGAGACATTACCACCGATTTATACTACTAGCTAACATAGATTGAATGTTACCATATGCCAAGTACTATTTCAACCCTCAGAAAACTCTATAAAGTAAACAGAATTATCATCTACATTTGGTATGTAAGGAAATAGAGTCACAGTAATTATAGGAATGCACGCAACATCCTTCACCTAGAAGGTAAGACAGCCATGATGATTGTCTCAGAATTCATACTAGTTGTTTTACTAAATAATATTCTAAAATTCTTTTTATTTTGTTTGCTTAAATCAGGCTTATTGAGGCATAATGTATAGGGAGTAAAATTCACTATCTTTTATGGGCCAGGCGCAGCCCTTAATTCATTCTTTTCCTTTACAAATTTCTCAAAGTGGGATCCCCCGACTAGCAGTGTCAGTGTCACCTGGGAACTTGTTGGTCTTCCCTAGTCTTACTGAATCAGAAACTCAGGAGGGGATGAAATCCAAAGCATGTTGTCATATTTGCTAACGTTAACATCAACAGTGATAAATCATGATAGTAGTGTACATCCTTCAAATGCTGAAATGAAATAGCACTTGACCTGTGTGCTGCTCCTTCCCAAAACTCGTGACTCCACTCCAATGATGAGGAAACATCAGACAAATGCCAATTGAGAGACATTCTACAAATAGCTTGAGAGTTACTCCTCAAAATTATCAAGGTCATCAAAAAGGAAAAAACTGTTACAGCCAAGAAGAGCTGTCAGAACAGCTCTTCCATAGACATAGGACATAAGAACTAAATGTAATCTGGTACCTTAGATAGAATTCTGGAACAGAAAAAAAACACACTAAGCAAAAACTAAGAAAATCTGAATCAAATGTGGACCTCAGTTAATAATAATGTATCAATATTAGTTTATTCACTGTAACAAATGCATGATACGAACACAAGATGTTAATAGAAGAGAAAATTGGGTGTACGGTATATGAGAAATCTATGTTCACAATTTTTCCATAAATATGAATTTTCTGTTCTAAGATTAAAAGGCTATTAGACAATTAATGACATAATAATTCAACTTAAAAGTTAGAAAAAGAATAATATATCAGAATAAACTCTGCATATGCAGAACTCAAATACAAGTAAAAGCAGAAAATGAAAGAGTAGTTAGAGCAGAAAAACAAAAGCAAACAACTTTTTTTTAAAAAAAAATAAAGATTACGGGGCGCCTGGGTGGCGCAGTCGGTTAAGCGTCCGACTTCAGCCAGGTCACGATCTCGCGGTCCGTGAGTTCAAGCCCCGCGTCAGGCTCTGGGCTGATGGCTCAGAGCCTGGAGCCTGTTTCCGATTCTGTGTCTCCCTCTCTCTCTGCCCCTCCCCCGTTCATGCTCTGTCTCTCTCTGTCCCAAAAATAAATAAACGTTGAAAAAAAAAATTAAAAAAAAATAAAGATTAAAATTGAAGAAATCAAAGCAAAATGAACTAAGATAAAAGTATCACATATATAAACCATATTGCAAATGAGAACAACTGATTTATAAAATGAAAGTGATGAAGACATCTACAAACACCTTTGTTTTTGCCAGTAAATTAAAAAATACATGAAATGGAGACATCCCCGACAAATATGATTCTAATCAGCAAGAAATAAAAAGAAAACATCAATAACATGATTTTGACTACATTTCATTAATGATTATTGAATGCTATAATATAACATTAAGAAATGTAATAATTTAATAAGCAATTAAATATGACTATAGTCTTTAAACTTAAGCTATTTAGTACTTTAGAGAAAATAAGTATCAGATTTGACAGTTTCAGAGGTCTATTAAATATTCAAAGAAAAAATAATTGCTAATGTTTTAATTTCGTTTTTAACTTTATTTATTTTTGAGAAAGAGAGAGAGAGAAAGTGGAGGAGGGGCAGAGAGAGAGAGAGAGAGAGAAAGAGAGAGAAAGAATCCTAAGCAAGTTCCATGCTGTCAAAACAGATCCCAATGCAGGACTCAATCCAATGCCTCTGAGATCATGACCTGAGCTGAAACTAAGTGTTCAAGACTTACCTGACTGGGCCACCAGGCACCCTGATGTTTCAATTCCTGATGGTGTTACAAGTGATATTCTCTTTAGTTCCAGTAGGAGGAGGTAAAACTTAAGGATTCTTAATGGAAGCATCAGAGAAGAAACATTGAAAGCTAAGAGGAAACCCAGACTCAAGATTTATTTTAACTCCACACACTTTTGTGAAAGATGCTACAAGTCTTGAAGAGGTTCCAAGTTTTGCTTTTCAGGTTAGGTGTTTTCCAACCATTCTAAATGAAAATATTTAAATTTTGTGTCTGGGAAAGAGTTGTGGTAGCAAACCAACGTTAAATAAATGGACTGGGGCACCTGAGTGGTTTAATCAGTTAAGTGTCTGACTCTTGGTTTTGGCTCAGGTCATGATCTCAAGGTTTGTGAGTTTGAGCTCCTCGTGGAGCTCTGCACTGATAGTGCGGAGCCTGCTTGAGATTCTCTCTCTCTCCTCTCTCTGCCTCTCCTCCACTCATGCTCTAAATAAATAAATAAATAAATAAATAAATAACTTAAAAAAATAAATTAATGGACTAGGGAAACTACAAAGTACTGCCACTTCTCCCTTCCACTTCCTTATCTTCCTCTTCTCTTTCTCTGTCTCTGTCACATACACACACACACACACACACACACACACACACACACACACACAACCCAGGGAAACTAAATCCCCTCTCTACCCTATAGATTTGAGAAAGGACAATAGATCTATTTTTATTTTGATTCCTTTCTTTTCAGAAGGATATCACCTTTGATCGTTAGGTGGCACCAAAGAGCAACATCATATGCTTAGATAAATAAATAAAATAAAAGGGAAAAACTAAATAGGTCCTGCAATAAATTATCTTTAATTGGGCAGGCAGGGACTCGATATCTGGACTGAAATAATATTAAGCAGACTTATTAAAATTTTCTGAAAAGTAACCTGTCAAACACTAAATAAAGATCATAGCAAAATACTTTAATACACATAATCAAATACATGAATACATACAATCAAATATATGACTTTATCATAAGAATTATTTTATCTTTGCTGAAAAAAATATTACTAATTTTATTTGTCTAGACATTTGTATCAATGGATCAGATCCTAGATATTTAAAATGATTAGGTACTAGACCTCAAAATACTCAAATAAATTTATTACCTACATACATGTCCTTATTTGTTTCCTTGAGTTTATGTCAAGGCTATGGAGTTAGGGATGAATAGCTAATTCAATTGCAGTTCCATTTATATTTTAAGTGCTGTAAATTGCTGATGAAACAATGATGTCTGTCCTTGTCCTCAAATAATTCATAATCGAGAAGGGAAGATAAATGTGTAAGTAGAAATTTAAAACATGGTGCCAATATAATACAATGCTGATTATGTGGAAATTAAACACTGTCCAAAAGGCCTCAAAGAAGAGTCGCTTAAACAGTGGAGGGGAAGTGGTGACAAAGCAGGGGTAGACCAGGAAGAGCAGGGATGTATTGAAGTATATAACATGGAAATATTCCAGGTGAAAGAAATAACATTCATAGGGATGGAGGGGTAAGAGCTTCATGCATTCTTGAAAACAAAAGAAGTTTTCAGTGGTTGTATTCTTCAGAAAATGATGAGTATGCTGGTTGGTGAGAGGTGGGGCTAAAGAAGGCAGCAACACTCATATCATGCAGGGATTTATAGGTGAGTTTAGGTGATTAATGATTTTCCTATAAACAATGGGGAGCCATTGGAAAGAAGGGTTTTAATAAGATACCATGATCAGCTTTGCATTTCTGAGACTTGTTGGGCTAATGTGTGGAACACAGAGCAGATAGAAACAATATTCAAGGCGGTGACAAGAGTGAAGAGATGACTGTTCTAGTGAGATGATGGCAGCTCACCTAGAAATGGAACATTTGGTAGGTAGACTCAAAACCATTTAATGCTAGATTGGTGGCTGGAAAAGAGACAGAGGTGTGTCTGAACTGAGCAATCAAGGGAATGATCCAGAGAAACAAGAGCTAGTATCAGGCAGAAGGCGATACGCTCTTTTTAGACTTACTGGGTTTGACATGCCTATAAGGCTTTCCTGATCTTTTCCACAGAGTTCACCGTGTTAGTGAAGGGCACTAACATCCATTCATGTGTTATTTTCCTTACCCTCTAAATCCTTGCTGCAAAGTTCAATACACATAATGAAGTCTCTTTAATCTGTCCAGTTCTTTCCATCTCCACCAACCCTCTTATTTAACATTATCATATCCTATTTCGGTAACTTCCGGTCTACCTGCTTTCACTCTTCCGCTACTGCATTCTCTTCTCTTCTCTGAAGTCAGAGTGAGCTTTTTAGTACATACATCTGATCTTGTCACCTCCCACCATAATCCTCCTTAAAACCTTTCAGTAGCTTCCTGCTGTTCCCAGGGTTAAGTCCAGATCTTTAAACTGGCCTACAAATCCCTTAATGGCCAAGTTCATATATCATATATCACCTTCCTGTTTCCCATCTCCCCTTCTGCTCCACTTCAACAAACAGCAGGTTGTTTCAGTCCTCAACTGCATCTTGAACTTCCCTCAACAGGTTCTGCATGTCATGCTCTGTTTTTGCCAGAAATGCTCTTCGATACTCATTTCAGCTCTCTCATTCTCTTGACTGCAGCTTTAAAAGTGAGTTCGTCAAGGAAAGATGCTTTTACTGGCCTGTCTACATCAAGCACTTCTTTCACAGCACCCAGAGCACAATGCACTTCTCCTTTGTGGCACTTGTCCAAATTGCACTTTGCCACGTATATGCTGATCATGTCTCCTGATCCACTAAGTGTCAGGTTTCATGAGGACAAGACTGAGTCTGATTTTAACTCATCTTTCGGTTTCTAGAGCCTAGGCTGATGTTGGCATGTGGTGAACACATATTTCTTACTTGTGGAATGAACAAATGAAGCAGAGAGGTACAGAACATAATTTAGATACATATATGGAGCTTATGAAACAAGTCTGTATGGTCATATGATTCAGGTGTCTTTAACATAAAAATAAAAATTGCAGTCATGGGATCATTTTAGAGTAATTGCAGGGTGGAAAAGAAAGAAAGAAAGATAGGAAGGGAGGAAAGAAGGAAGAAAGAAAACCAAGACTGTATTGATCACTATTCTCAGTTGCTGACATAAAAACCTATTCTGTGTTTAAGCAGGAAAGGGATACATACACCGAAAGATTTTTTTTTGACTTTTTTAATGTTTATTCATTTCTAAGAGAGAGAGAGAGAGAGAGAGAGAAAGAGACAGAGTGTGAGTGGGGGAGGGACAGAGAGAGAAGGAGACGCAGACTCTGAAGCAGGTTCCAGGTTCTGAGCTCTCAGCACAGGGCCCGATGCAGGGCTTGAACCCACAAACTATGAGATCATGACCTGAGCTGAAGTCAGATGCTTAACCGACTGAGCCACCCAAGCACCCTGAAAGATTTTTAGTAATTTACAGAATTTGGTTTAGAGATCCAGGCCTGGCACTAGACAGAGCAGTGCTAAAACCTACAATCAAGGTATTTGTAAGGAAATACTGAAGCTTACACAGATCATGCCAGTCCCCTGAGGACTGGTAGTTTGTATACATGATGCTGGAGAATAAACACCAGAAGGTCTGCCAGCAAAGAGCTAGAGCCCTCAGCCATCATATTAAGAAGTTAATTCCCCCAGATACCTGCTTCTTCATGTTCACTGAATTTCCAATTATAGTACCTTGAGAGTGGATGTGATGGGCAGAAACTAGGTCACACACTTCACTGTAGTAGCAAGGGAGGCTCACAGAGTAAATTTTTAGGTTTAGGTTTCTATCTTCAGAAGATGAGGAGTCATAATATGAGAAATCAGCAAAATACAGAGGTAGCATTCCAAAGAAGTTGAGTACCACTCACACACGAAGTATCTACTATAATGGCTCAGAAAAAAACCCTGAAAATATCAATATATAAGGGACGGTTAAGGAAATAGAGCTAGCAAAAGAAACCAGCGAGAGAAGAGGAAAATCAAAAGGATGTTTTCTTAAGGATAACATATGAAGAGAGTGCTCTTTGAAAATAAGAGAATTAGTGGCATCAAATGTTGCACAGAAAAGTAGCAGGATAGACTAGGAGTATCCACTGGGAATTGGCCAGAAGGAGGTCATTAGTGACCCTGGAGAAGGCAGTTTTGGGGGATAATGAGGCAAAGTGCAAATTATGGTACATAAAAAACTGAGTGGGAGGTAAGAATGTAAACAGAGTAAGTGTAGGACATTATTTCAATAAACTGTTGAAGGCCTAGCAGTAGAATATGGAATAAAGAAACCTTTGTTTTTATTGTTTCTTCCAAAGAATTTACGGTTCTGGAAAAAATAAGTAAATGGCCAATGTAGTGAGGTAAGTGTTGTGATAAGGAAGGCATGAGAGGTTAAGAATACAGAGGAGAGGCACCTAAATAGCCTTAGGGATTATGGATGGTTTAGGGGTTTAGGCAGGAGAGTGACAGTTTCATATTTAAGATTAGAAACTTCACTGTAGCTGCAGTATGAAAAAGTCAAGGTTAGTCCAGCAAATGGAGGGAGATGGAATGGGTGTGAAGATTACATTGAAGAGAATGGAGAGGAGACTGATTTGCAAGACTAAAAAAGTAGCTCTGATGTAACTTGCACTTAATGGAATGTAAGGGTTACCAAAACATGATGAATCAAATACACCTTGGCCTAGACCCCTGGGAACATTCATTGTTAAGAAGAGTATCATAAAGGGGGCGCCTGACTGGCTCAGTGGGAGTAACATGTGACTCTTGATCTCAGGGACATGAATTCAAACCCCATTGGGTATAGAGACTACTTAAAATAAATAAATAAATAAAAATTTTAATAATAGTATCAGATACAGTTTTGCTAACCCAGTTGATAAATATAATACATTATATCTTCCTTAAATTCCCATTTATTTAACACTCCATATAGTTGTATTAAGATGCAATTCCTTTTATTTCAAGTGAATAATTTAATATTTGGCAAAATAGTTCCCAGAATGTTTCAAAGTCTGGTATGTTTTTTAGCACAGTCACCCAATAATTCAGGGGGGTTGGGGGGAGTACTATTCATTTCTAAGAAGAAGGGTCAATGTCTATTAACAAACTAGATAAGAAAAGTATGTGTCCTTGAGTAGTTCAGTTGTAATAGCTTTGTGTTTGAATATTTTCTCCTTCTGATGAAAAAAAGTTGCTACTGAAAATACAGTCATTAAATACCATGGTAGTGTTAGCTCTGAGACTGTGTATCTGGGTCCAAATCCTGGATCTGCCACTTTCTATTTTGTCATGGGCAAATTGTTAAACCTCTCTCAGACTCAAACTCTACATCTATACACTAGACATAATTTCATAAGGTCCTTATAAGGATTAAAAGGCATAATTTAGGGGCACCTGAGTGGCTCAGTCAGTTGAGCTTCCTGCTTCGGCTCAGGTCATGATCTCACGGTTTGTGAATTGGAGCCTCACTTCGGGCTCTGTGCTGACAGCTTGGAGCCTGTTTTAGATACTGTGTCTCTCTCTTTCTCTGCTCCTCCCCTGCTTATGCTCTTTCTCTCTCTCTCAAAAATAAATACGTAAACATTTAAAAAAATTTTTAAAGACATAATTTAGGTACAGTACTTGGAATTTAATTATTCAACAAATATCTATAATTATTATAGTAAGCAATCTAAGTTTTTTTTTAGGTGCATGGAAGAGAGTATAATTATTAAAAATCTTGGAGTTCTTTCTGGGAGTTAAGATGCTGGAGTAGTAGGAGTGGTTATGCTTGCTTTTTCCCTTGAACACAGCTAGATAAATATAAAATCACTCTGAACACCCAGGAAATCTATCTGAGGACTGAGAGACAAACTGCACAACTAGTGGGAGAAAAGAGGCCACATAGTGGAAGGTAGGAGGTGCACAGATGTGATTTGGGGGAGAAAAGAATTGCCAGTGTTGCAGAGGGGAGGGAGACTGGATAAGGGAGAGAGAAGAGAGAGAGACAGAGACAGAAAGAAAGGGAAAGAGAGAGAGAAAGCAGGGTGCAGGGCGTTGCACAAGAAAAACATCTCCCCAAAATTGTCGATGGAGGAGCTGACTATCACAAGTTTTTACATGCAGCGGAGCTCACAGCCTGGTGGTCATAGAGGTGCTCCTGGGGAGAAGGAGGGCAGAGGCCTGGGAGCATATAGCATGGTCTGAGGATCCCCTGGTTCACACTGGGAGAGACTATTCCCCTTTCTAGAGTGCAGTTGGGAAAAGATGCTATTAGAAAAGGGACCAAAGAGATGGTGGGTACCATTGAGCTGCCCCATTCATTAGCATAGGAGCAGAGGCAGCTGCTGAGAGCAGCTACCTGGACTCAGACCTTTTGCCGCAGAATAGAGAACCCAGAAATGGGTTCTCAGAATAGAGAAGTCAGAAATGGACGCACAACTTTTTGGTCAACTAATCTTCGACAAAGCAGGAAAGAATATCCAATGGAAAAAAGACAGTCTCAACAAATGGTATTGGGAAAACTGGACAGCTACATGCAGAAGAATGAAATTGGACCACTTTCTTACACCATACACAAAAATTAATTCAAAATGGATTAAAGACCTCAATGTGAGACAGGAAATCATCAGAATCCTACAGGAGAACACAGGCAGCAATGTCTTTGACCTTAACCAGAGCGACTTTTTATTAGACATGTCGCCGGAGGCAAGGAAGACAAAAGCAAAAATGAACTATAGAGACCTCATCACGATAAAAAGCTTCTGCACAGTAAAGGAAACAGTCAACAAAACTAAAAAGCAAACTTCGGAATGGGAGGAGATATTTGCAAATGACATATATGATAAAAGATTAGTGTCCAAAATCTATAAAGAACTTATCAAACTGAACACCCCAAAACAAACAATTCAGTGAAGAAATGGGCAGAAGACATGAATAGGCCTTTTTCCAAAGAGGTCATCCAGATGGCTAACAGACATGTGAAAAGACGCTCAACACCACTCATCATCAGGGAAATACCAATCAAAACCACACTGGGATACCTCCTCACACCTGACAGAATAGCTAAAATTAACAACACAGGGAACAAGAGATGTTGATGAGGATGCAGAGAAGGGGATTCCTCTTACGCTGTTGGTGGGAATGCAAACTGGTGCAGCCACTCTGGAGGACAGTATGGAAGTTCCTCAAAAAAGTTAAAAAGAGAACTACCCTATGACCCAGAAATTGCACAACTGGGCATTTACCCAAAGGATACAAAAATACAGATTTGAAGGGGCACATGCACCCCAGTGTTTATAACGGCATTATCAACAACAGTGAAATTATGGAAAGAGCCCAAATGTTCATTGACTGAAGAGTGGATAAATAAGAAGTGGTATGTGTGTGTATATATATGTATAGGCATATATACATACACACACACACACACACACACACACAATAATTGAGTATTACTCAGCCATCAAAAAGAATGAAATCTTGCCATTTACACTGATGTGAATGGAGCTAGAGTGTATTATGCTATATGAAATAAGTCAACCAGAGAAAGGCAAATACCATATGATTTCACCATGTGTGAAATTTAAGGAACAAAACATATGAACATAAGGGAAGGGGAAAAAAAGAGAGGGAGGCAAAGTATAAGAGATCTTAACTATAGAGAACAAAGTGAGGGTCGATGGAGGAGATGTGGGTGGGGGGTTGGGCTAAATGGTTGATGGGTATTAAGGAGGGCACTTGCAATGAGTACTGGGTGTTGTAAGTGATGAACCACAAAATTCTACTCCTGAAACCAATATTACACTATATGTTAACTAACTAGAATTTAAATAAGAAAAACAACAAAAATAAATAAATAAAAATAAAAATCTCAGGGATTTTGCTAATAAAACTTGTGATACACACACACAAGCACAAGTGATTATTATCAATATAATCTCTATATCTATAAAGACCATACAAATGTTATATAAATATAACACAGACATACAAATTATATGCATATATATATATATACATATAAATAAACCTAAATTACTTTAATGCCTAATACTAACAGTCTTATAGAGACATAAGATTTACCTTCTCAACACAATATAAATATCTACCTACTGATTTGTCAATCAAGTGTCTGTTCTGACTGTACTCTGTTCATCAAGATTTCCTGGATATTCTAACTGGAAATATATTTTCTCTCTTCTATGAAGTGATAACATCTCTTGTAATGCTTATCTTTTTCTACTTTTATTTCAGCTGATGTTGTGCTCATCTACCTCCCTTCCTACACTCTGGTCTTTATAAAGATAAAGCTCATATTTTAAAGTATCTTTGCCTACTCTGTATTAGCTGTATTAGCTAGTATAATATTTTGCACACGCTGGATCATTAACAAGTATTTTTGAATAGATATTAAGTAAATAACACTTTAGTGGTTGGGCTTTGTGCAGACTCTAATTTCTATGGTGCTAGGCAGTTAACAGCAAAAGGAAATGAATGAAGCAGGCTACATATACTTTAAAAGGGTGTAATGGTAAGTGTGTTAAATCAAAGTGCATATCCTGTATAAAGCACATATAACCCAATTTCTGTCAATATAGCCCAGTAAAAATGAAGACCAGTTTTGTCAAGTTATCTGATATATCAAGAAAGGCTACAATTACTGAACTATGTATGAAAGTTTTTTTTTTTAATGTTGCAAACATTTAAATGTTTCAAGCAAAATAAAATATTCTGCCTTTGGGATACTAGTTGGACATCTCAGATACTGTAAAGTGTGCCAAATAAGCCAGTCTCAAAAATTTATCTTCCTTATTTCCTCTCCTGCTTTTCCTCCTATAAATCTTATTTCTGAGGTTCTTTTCTTCTAAATTCCCAAATCCTTTCACATATTAAATTCCCCTCTATTCACATCTTTGAGATTTTTGAGTCTGAGTCCAAAAGGCATATGTAAGCGTATTTAGGAATGTCATCACCATTTAGCTATTCACAAAATCAAACACCCGATCTTTAAACAAGTGGTTACAAAAGGGGAATTTGAGGATGAAGCCTCAAGAGATCAAGGAAGATTTGGGATCATCAGCTGAATTGGGGGAGGGGGAGGGGGGATGAAGCATAGTACAAATTTCATCTGGATAGTAAGGGGAAAGGGCCAATGAGATCAGAAAAAAAAATACATTTTAAGATAGAAGAATTGGGTCCAAAAGCAAAAACTTGGTGAAACTGATTTCTTGGGTTTTTTTTTTTTTAATCTTTTAATGTTTATTTATTTTTGAGAGAGAGAGACAGAGTGTGAATGGGGGAGGGGCAGAGAGCGGGAGACATAGAATCCAAAGCAGGTTCCAGGCTCTGAGCTGTTAGCACAGAGCCTGACTTGGGGCTTGAACTCACAAACCGTGAGATCATAACCTGAGCTGAAGTGGGACACTTAACCAGCTGAGCCACTCAGGTGCCCCAGGTGAAACTGGTTTCTGATTGAGACTGCCAGGGGCCTCAGTAGCTGCTTTGTGGTTCCATGCTAGCCATTTACTTGTCACATACTTACTGGTAAGGTATGATCAATGGTTGCTAATTAGAAATTTCAACCATATTTAACAATCCCATTTGTTTAATAAATATTAAATATAAAAATATCACTTTTAGAATTATGTTTTCAGAATGGGAGTGTTTTTTTCTCATTATGTAAGCAATTGATCAGTGCACACATTCATATCATGAGACATCATAGCATTATTAATTATCTATCATGATCAACATTTTTCTGTGCCTCTATTTCTTTTTCAAATATTAAGTAATTAAACATAATTTTTTTTCTGAGCTTAATTTGCCTCAACATCCTGAGAAGGATAAGTATTAATAAGGTTTGCCAAATTATATTTTTAACTGTCAGAACTGATATATCAGTATTAGCTGATGAGTATCAAAATTGAATTCTATTGCACTATATAATTCAATTAGATAATAATTTTCTAGCCCTTTCCTCTCCAATATTTTGATTCCAAATTTATTTATTTTTTTTTATTTTTTTTTAATTTTTTTTTCAACGTTTATTTATTTTTGGGACAGAGAGAGACAGAGCATGAACGGGGGAGGGGCAGAGAGAGAGGGAGACACAGAATCGGAAACAGGCTCCAGGCTCGGAGCCATCAGCCCAGAGCCTGACGTGGGGCTCGAACTCCCGGACCTCGAGATCGTGACCTGGCTGAAGTCGGACGCTTAACCGACTGCGCCACCCAGGCGCCCTTGATTCCAAATTTAAAGAGCCCATGTGAAGTGATTACTCTGCCTTTAGATTACAGTTTAATTCATCTATATTTTAGTTTCAAAGAGTGGCATGTTCTTATTCAGATTTACACATTAATCTTGGCTGAAAATAGATATTGACACTGTAGACCTCATGCCACTGAAATGTGCTTAGCAAAGAATTTCCTGGTTCTAAGTCTACCTTTATTTAAATAATCGCCAGTTAATTAAGAACATTTCTAGGAAATGCATTGTATTTATTTTCCAGGCACTTTATCTGTGACATCTACATTTCCTAATGCCTCGTTTTAACCTTTTTTATTATTTCAGACTCATGAATGGTTATATGCTAAAAAAAAATAAACTCTTTTCATCATATCTATATTTTAATGTTTTTAAATAAAACATATCATTTATAAAGAAATATCCACAAACAACATATTTTGAGATCATAAAGTAATTAATGTACTCCTGAAATTGTACATATTAAACACTAACTTTAATTTCTTAAGTTTTCCTTTAAATTCCAGTTAGTTAACATACAGGGTAATATTAGTTTCAGGTGTACAATATAGTGATTCAACACATCCACACATCACACAGTGCTAAACACTATTTAAATCAATAGCATAAGTAAGAAAGAGAAAGCTAAATTTGATTTCTTAGGATAAGAATAGTCTTGTAAGGTATGGTGTATCAATATAATGCAGTATAACCTCTATATTATTTAAGAATCTCTAAGTTAAATAGTTTTTATAGAAAGCTGCCTAGAACTTTTAAAGATTATCAGGGATTACTTCTCTTATCTTCTTATTATTTGTTGTATCTCTTCTCATCTTATTTTCCTACTCTGTCTCTTCATTGACTAATACACATACCAAGTTTCAGACTTCATTAAATGATTGAATCATTGAATAATTCTGGTTGATAAGAATGATATGCCCTAGAGGAGGAAAAAGACGTGAATAGCTATTGTTTGCACAGTAATATCATATTTGCTTTACACCTACAAGCTCAAACCCATAATTATAGATTAGAAGTTGCTGTCTCTGATACACAAAAATCATGGTATATCTCAATCCAAGAAATGTAATACTTCGAAGTTTTTAATATATTTATTTCCATATATTTTTTAGAAATATTGCGTCTCTGTTAGATGTAACATACTTTGAGGGTTACAAGCATAAATAATAATGTTTAACCTTTCAGGGAAAGAAAGAGAGAAGAGAAGAAGAAGGAGGAGGAGGAAGAGAGGGAGGGAGGGAGGGAGGAAAGACAAGGGGTATTATGAAGTGGGGCTACATAAAGTATATCATTACAGATGCCACAATTCCTTAAATACCTTAATAGAAGTCCATTGTACTATAAAAGTTGGAAGTAAGAATAAGCTACTTCCTACTGAAGTAATCAGGGACGGTTTTGTAAATGAGAACACTGCATTCTTCAAGAGGAAAGGAGGAGTGAGGAATAATGAATTAAAAGTCACTGAGTACCTCTGAATTGGTGATATATTTCCAGATCTTTCATTTTATTTTATTTCCCTTCATCTTTATAACAACGCTAGGAGTCTTTATCCTTGATCTCTACTTCTCAGTGGAGATTCATGAAATCTAAGTCTCCAAAGTCACATAGTAAGTTTTCTCCTTTCAGAGTCTATTATTTTCTCAAAGTATCTTAAGAAGACACCATAAAATCACAACCTGTGTCACCATAGGAAATTGAGACCCCTCCAGAATATTGCTAATGGTTTTTCTAAACCTTTTTAAATCCTCATTCTGAACTGCTGCTCCTGGCATCAACCCTGCTGATTGCATCAAAACTTCTTTACGTTGGATTCTTCTTACTATGTTATTTTTGTCCAAGCACAAACACATGCTTCCTCTGCTCCCCAAGATGTAAATTACACAAGGCTGTTGATTTAGTCAGAATTTCCTCACCACTTAATAATATCAGAGGGGACTACAGTACAGGAGAAAGAAAAACAAACAAAAAAACTTTGAAAGTAAATCATCATAAATGAACCCGACATCCATTAGTAAATGCCAATGGAAAGTCTTTCACAAGACTTCATTCTTCCTGACCCCAACTGTCTGTCATATGTTATAGTTTGCCTCTTTCGAAACCAGAATTGCTGATATCCTATCATATCTAGCTAGATTCAAGGTCCTAAGGGACCTATGTTTTTCACCAGTAACAGATATTCTTTTGCATCATTTTACAAAACAATTAAACACCTCTTTAACCTAAACTCTATTATTCAAGATTTTGCTAAGATTTTACAAAACTAAACAAAACTAAACATGTTTTTAGGAATGACAAAAAAAGAAGAAATGTCTGCACTTAATTTATATTAAAGACAACTTTTCAGGGCACCTGGGTGGCTCAGTCGGTTGAGCGCCCTACTCTTGATATCAGCTCAGCTCATAATCCCAGGATTGTGGAATTGAGCCATTTGTTGGGCTCCATTCTCTCTCTCTCTCTCTCTCTCTCTCTCTCTCTCTCTCTCTCTCTCTCTCCTTACTTATAACACCAAGATTTGGAGATGAAATTGTATTCTTTTAATTCAGCATACTGTACACAAGAACACAAAAAGTCAGGTTTAACTTTTATACTTTACCCTTCCCAAGTATATGCCAACAATGTGGTCTTTGTCTTAAATACTCAAAACTTCAATGAAGCCTCTGCCATTGCTGCCTATTTTTTTTTTGTTAAACTAAAAAAATTATTTATTAAATTCAAGATAGTTAACATACAGTGTAGTATTGGTTTCAGGAGTAGGCTGCTTTAAGAAAAAAGAAAACACCGATAGTATAAAAAAATCCATATTAGATTCAGGTATTGTTAAATTACCTTTCTAATGTATATATGACAATATATCTTTCTAATGTATATATGAGAATATATGTGTGTATATGTGTATATATATATATATTTTTTTTCCTCAGTGTTCTTTGTGAAAAGGGAAGTATTAGGACCGTACTATCCAGCCTAGACATGTATGCTTTTGGTCCTTGGTTTTCATAAGATTTCCCAATTTCAAGATATCAAAAATTATTAACTAAATTCCAAATTAAAAAAATTAACTAATTCAAAATTTGTGGAGTCTGAATTTTCTAATGGTGCAAAATTTAGTATTTTGGCAACCCAGGTACATTTGGTAGATCACAAATTTTTTTTCTAAGAAAAATATGATCACTATACAATGTTTTTTGTATTGTGTAAGTTTGCAGGTATTACTTTCACAAGGAAGATCAGCATTATCTCTATAATATTTGCCAGAAAACTTTGTTTTACAAGTTAAAAAATTTTCCATAAAAGGGATTCATAACTTCTAATCTACAATTTTTGTCTATGTAACATAATTTTATTGCTATATTATATAAATATAATGCAGAATAATTATACTACTATGATAATATCATATAAAATTCTATTACTGTTAGAATATTACAGCTGGAATGGTCTTCTGAATACCAAATTTAAGGGACAAAATATGAGTCTTAGGACATTAAATTTCTATAAGCAGTCAATTTTATCAGATACAGTCTTTTGACCTTCTGTTCTCAGGGACTATGATCTGAGTATTTTATTTTATTTTATTTATTTATTTATTTTTTTTAAGTTTATTTATTTTTGAGACAGAGAGAGACAGAGCATGAACGGGGGAGGGGCAGAGAGAGAGGGAGACACAGAATCGGAAACAGGCTCCAGGCTCTGAGCTGTCAGCACAGAGCCCGACGCGGGGCTCGAACTCCCGGACCGCGAGATCGTGACCTGGCTGAAGTCGGACGCTCAACCGACTGCGCCACCCAGGCGCCCCTGATCTGAGTATTTTAACTAGTCGTATATTCAGGTGTTTGTTCATTCAGTCAACAGTAACATATTAGTTGAATCTACTTGTATAGTCATTGACATTTGTTGACCAATTACTGATTTGTTTTTATTACCATCAGAATTACAATTTCTCTCAGCTATGAGATAATACAGTCTATAGACTAAACAGATCCTGGAAAAGTAAAGTTCTAGGCCATATCTTACAAATTCTCAAATTCTCTGTAGTCTATACTACATTTGGATTATAGCATGGCCAAAGAATACTCTATGTCTTGGAAACCCTCAACTTGCTAACTAAAACTTTTTTTAGCCCACTGGGGGATTCATCATTTTATTTCAGAATAGTCAGTGAAAATTTATTTGACCACAGGGGAATGGACAGTGTAAACCACTGAGGAGCTGGGAAATCAGTATAAAAACACAAGTCTGTGCAGAACTTGTAACAACAGATGAAATGATGTAATAATCAAAGTAAATAATTTATTTTAAAAACTATGATGCATCAACAAGGTCTCTTTCTAACTATTTGTACTGGTATTTCCCCAAATTTTCAAGAACCTATAATTGGTAGGTCAAAATAAAAAAAAGAGTTCCTTTCTCAAATATGTTTTGGAAATACTACATTGTATAGCTTTTCTCTTTGAGATTTGTAAAGCAGATTAGTGAATTAAAGGATCTGAAAACTTTTTCAGTTAAAAAAAAAAGACTTTGATAATCATCTTTAACCAACACTTACCAAACATATTTGATCACAGATTTATTTTTAACTTTACCTGGTAACATTTCACAAAGTGTTATTTAGTTTAAAAAGTGTATATTCAGAGTTATCAATTGAATTCTGCAGAGAAAAATAAAAGTAACTTCTTCAAGATGGTTAGAAAACCACTGATTGTTCCACAATTTTAACTTTTTTAAGCAGGATTTTTAGAATGAAATAACCCTGACTACCAGGGAAAGAAGGCCCTTCTTGTGGCAAAACTTATAAGTTTCTTAAAGATTATATTTAGTTTCTCATTTAATCTTCACGGAATTTGAAGAAAACCCCATGTTACAAAAATTACTCTCACAGTTACAAGGATAAGAACAACTTTCCATAATAAATGTAATATATAAATACTGTTTTAAGTGATTTCTTTTCATAGATTTGAAAAGGAGCCACATTTATTCAAATCAAAGCACTCCCTGAGCAATGTTTCTTTTGAAATCAAAAACCATAGGACACCTGAATGTCTCAGTCGGTTACTCTTCTGAGGCTCAGATCATGATCCCAGGATGATGGGATCAAGCCCTGAATCCAGGCTTGATTTATAGATTACAAATATAAAACTACTAATTATTTTATTTCTTAGTACAGTTGAGATAATCTCTTTCTATGTTTGAGTAGGGCTTATATTGTGTAAACCATCAAACTTCCAGTTTTAAATAGCTCTCTGAATTCCTTTTGGAGATATTTCTTTCCTCTATTGTGTGTAGTCTTAGTGTGAAAGCATGTGCACATACTTGATTTTCTCACTATGGAAGCTCAAAGAACAAGATCCTAATTCTTCATGCTTTGTTATAGCCAACATGACCCAAGCTGGATAATCAGAACTTCTTACCTGGAATTGTGAATCTTGATTGAATAACCCAAAAGTGATAAGTTTATACATTTTGGTCCAACTGCTGTACAGGGGTCAGACTATTCCACTAGATGGCCTTGCTGTACTATCTTCCACCTTAGAGCTACTTGATCACTTAACATTAAATTATCCTTTAATTCTGAATCCTCCTCTTCAATAACCTTATTTTCAATGTAGCCAGAGTCAGTTTCAGGGATTTGTAACCAAGAATCAAATCTTCTGGTGTTTGAAAATTTTCTGGCTCCCTAGTCTATAACAAACACAGGGAAAGTTAGATGCAGAGACCATGACTATGGTCCTGGAATTAGACAAAATGATGAAACTTCAAGTTAGACACATTTCTAGTCTTTCTCTGATCACATAGGTGGCATTATTTTGTCAATACCACCAAACACTGACTAACTTCACTATGCCAGGATGTCCCATAACAGTATACCCCCCTACAAACCCACACAATCCAACCACTTCCTTCTGCTACTAACCTGTCAAAACCTTTCCCTGCCCACCACATTCTAGGTGCCCTAAGGCTCTCATTGGCATAATTCTAATCTTTTCTAAATTGCTTATTGTAAAAAACAAAACAAAGTTAACTGCATACAGACAATTAATCTATATCTTGATAGGAGTGATTAGTTGAAACATACTATCTTTACCAAGATTCAGAATTTAAAACAGGTAAAGTTGTGAGGCACCTGGGTGGCTCAGTTGGTTAAGTGTCTGACTTTTGGTTTCAGCTCAGGTCATGATCTCACAGTTTGTGACTTTAAGCCCCATGTCAGTCTCCATGCACTGACAGCTCCAAGTCTGCTTGGGATTCTCTCTCTCCCTCTCTCTCTGCCCCTCCACTGCTGTCTTTCTCTCTCTCTCTCTCTCTCTGAACAAATAAATACATAAATTTTTTAAAAATTTGAAAAAGACTCTTTCTCTGTCTCTCCCCTGTTCGCATGCTCTCTCTCTCTAAAAAAATAATAAAATTAAATTAAATTTAAAAAAAACAGGTAAAGTTGTGATGGGGGAGGAGGGAGTCCATTATTATGCCACAAAATCATAGTAACATAGGACTTGCTTATTTATTATACATCTTTTGTTTGTATCATAAATTTGAGATTTTTATGTATTTTCAGTACTAATCTTAACATTTCTATATTTATAGATTCCTTCATTCAGAATTTTGGATGGAAGAGAGTTAAGTCACAAAATTAAAACAACTGAAAATAATGCAAAAAAAAAAAAAGAACAAAAAAGGACTATAGGCTAACCAAATGTGATGATAGAATAAGAGGGGGAAAAAAACCAGAACTAAAGAAGGCAACAAAAATAAAGGAGATCCTTTTCACAAATATAAGTTCATTGCCCATTTAATCCTTTTAAAAAAATCTCCTTTGTTTATTTCTATCCCTATTTTCTTTTATCGCTTCTTTCTTCATTTTGGGAATTTTCCTATCTCATTTTTATTCATATTAATGTACAAAACAATTAATGTAAATCCAAAGGCCATGTGGTCCCCCAAAACTTGACTTCTAACTGACCAAAATGTGATAAAATTATCAATAAAACTGAAGGCCTTGATTCACAACTTTTTAAGAATTTTGATGACTTTTTTGAATGATTTCCTATTTAAACATTTTATTAAATATCATCAAATTGTCAAACTTGCCATGTTGATTTCTACATGCCAAGAGATTGACAATTTCTTGAATTGTATTGAAAAACCCCCTTAAAGGGTACCTGGGTGGCTTAGTTGGTTAAGTGTTTGACTCTTGATCTCAGCTCAGGTCTTGATTTCAGGGTCATGAGTTCAAGCCCTGTGCTGGGCATGAAACCTACTTAAAAAAAAAAAAAGGAACTAAGAAAGAAAAAAAAAAGAAACAGTAAAACCTCTTTACTCCATTATTGATTTGGTGGTGTAATATCAATAATATTTCAAAACACCATAGAAAATTATTTACATGACAATTAATCATTTCCCAAGGTAAATTTCCTTTAGTCAGTGAAAACGAGCTTTGGCATTCTAGTCAGGTGGTGCCTTCAGTCTTGTGTTTTGCTACTTCTCTCATTATTTTTCCTTTATTTTTTTTTTTCCAGAGTGGTTCATCAGGGAAAAGATTGATCTCATTTCTGATGGTTTTTCTGATATTCATCTCCTTCCTTGTTTTCTTCTTTCCCAAAATCAAGAGCCCGAAACAAGATTTACAAAGTTAGCTTGCTTAAAAAGTTTCCCTGAGTGGACTCTTAAGTACTTCAAAATTTTTCAGAAATTTTGAAGGGTCTTATGATTTTATCTTACTTGTAAAATAAGAAGACAGCCAGCTACAGAGATACTGGCAGAAGACTAGACTCCTGTACACACAACAATCACAATAGAGTCTAAATATCTACACTGGGTCTTCCCCAGTTTTTACAGTGCTTTGTGAAGAGGGGCGAGTGATATCTGCATACACAGTAGGTGTGTTACAGGGGAGGAATTCCAAATTTTAGGAACTCAATTTTTTTTTTTATAATGAGCCTGATATTTACCCTGGAAAGAGCCATTATATTTATTATAACTGGACAGCATACAAGCCTGCCCTTTATTCTGAAAGAAGACTTCCTAAGATGTTTGCTATAAAAACATTCTTGAAAAGATAGTTCAGAATAAAGGCAGCCAGTGTCTCTATTTGCAAGACATTCAGAAAAGCCAGAGATCCAGGGGGTACTGTCTCTCAGTATTTGATAAACACCCACAGGGAGTGATCAAATGCTTCTGGGAAGATACTCATTCTGATTTTTCCTCATTTTTTAATTAGTCTTTATTTTTAACTTTATATCTTCTTTCCAAAATGAAATCTAAATTTTAATACTGATTGGAGACAAATATTTAAAGGGAATTATTTTGTTATACATATAGCCCTTACTCTCAACCTTTCTTCTATTATATAAGAAGGGTAAAAAAAATAAAAATAAAAAGATAATGTAAAGAAATAAAGAGTGTTGCTTTTTTTTTTAAGAGCAAAGAAATGAAAGCATGGAAAAACCATTGCCCTTATATTTGTATAAGTTGTTAAAAAACAAAATTCAACCGAATAGATTTGAAAATCTAATTGACTTAATGAGGTGATTTGTCAATGGGCAGTATTCCTTCTAGCAAGCAGAGAGGACCTCTGCTGAACTAAACAAAAGAGAGGTTTTTAAAGGTAAAGAGAGGGCGAAAGAAAGAAAGAAGAAAGAAAGAAAGAAAGAAGAAAGAAAATAAATTGATTGGCATTGGCAGTGACAGGAAGGAGTCTATCAGTAAATTTCTTAGTACTGACCAGGAAATTCCATGTTGACTGGTTAGTGGTTACATTCCTGGTTGACGGTTGAAACTGCAGTTACGTTACATATAAGTCTTGGTTTGTGGACGTGGTGCCTTAACTTAAGTAACCCCATCACCCCATCATGGGCCGATGGTTTTTCATTTTTCCACAAAGTAAAGATTACATCCTATATTGCCCTCTCCCTAAAATGTGAACATGACATTAAAATAAGCCTTTGGAAACAACTATTATGCTTAAAAAATTAATATTTAATAAGTTTAAATAATATATACAGTTCTAATTTTAAGACAAAGATTCATATGTCACATGTATATGAATGATAATTTAGGTAAAAATTGCCCAAAATTGTTTGATGTTTTTTATCAAATTTATATGTTGTGCTAGAGAACTTTGGTAGTTACTGCTTTTCTGAGTTAAAAAAAAAAAGACACTATTCTAATTTCATATCATAAAACAGATATTTCATTGTTATGAAGAACTCTGGCAAACTATGCAACCTATCTGAGATGAAGGCATTTTTAAGACTCATATTGGATGTACCAAAGAAGAGCCATGGTTTTTGTTTTTTAACCGAAGTATGATTAACATACAGTGTTTTATTAGTTTCAGGTATACAATATAATGATTCAACCATTCTAGACATTTCTCACTGTTCATCAGAAAAGCCATTGTTTTGTGGATGATGGATGTTTCTCTTATTTTCAGTGACATATCTTAATACTCTCCAAGATGACACAATAATTTCAGGGCAAATGAAATGTCCTTGACCTATGTCTTTAGTGTTAACTTAAACAAAAATAGAGCTGACTATTTTGACTTCCGGTTTTGTCCTCAAAATTAGTAACACAGAATTAAATGTAAAGAAGGAAAACATGGAA
Organism: Lynx rufus; assembly: GCF_022079265.1. NCBI lineage: Eukaryota > Metazoa > Chordata > Mammalia > Carnivora > Felidae > Lynx > Lynx rufus. The sequence continues at coordinate 53,424,396 of NW_025814845.1, forward strand.
AAGAAACTGATATTACAAGCATAAATTTAAAAATAAGAAAGCTAGGATTAGAACTGGGTGTGAGGCCAAACCCACTGCCTCTGAAGGTTTAGGTGCTTACGATTTTTCCCCTTGGATTCAAGAAAAGGTATGAGTTTTCAACCACAAAAACGTGAGTTTTTTTTAAATCCATTACAATAATCTACATTTATTATATAACTCAGTAAATATAACAATATGAAATAAAAAATACATATTTTTTAATTTTAAAGACAACAAAATTAGAAAAAAGAAGCACCATTCAACAAAATTTTGATTTGTTTGATTAAGCACTGAAAACATCTCAACATTAAACCTATTGTAACATTAAAAGGCAAATTGTATTTGTGAAAACATGTCCACAAAATTGATGATAAAAGATATAGTTATGATTAAATAAAAACCTACAAAAATATAAAAGTATTCCCCAAGGGAAAGACAAAGGACATGAAATAATTCAAATGAGTAGATATAGACAATATGCATTTGGAAATAGCCAACCTTCCTTATAATAAAAGAAATTCAAATTAATATTAATATACAACTCTTGCCCATCAATTTAATAAATTAGCAAAGTCATTAACCCCAAAATTAAATTAAAAATATTTGATATAAACTCCTGGCCTTGGGGCGCTTGGGTGGTTCAGTTAGTTGAGCATCTGACTCTTGATATTGTCTCAGGTCATGATCCCAAGGTTATGGGATCAAGCCCAGTATAGGGCTCCACGCTGAGCATGGAGCCTGTTTAAGATTCTCTCTCTCTGCCCCTCTCCCCACCTTGCTCTCTCTCTCTTTCTCTCAAATGAATGAATGAATGAATGAATGAATAAATTAAATAAATAAATAAAATAATAAAATAAAATAAAATAAAATAAAATAAAATAAAATAAAATAAAAAACTCCTGGCCAAACAGGCACTTTCCAACATGAATTCTGCTTTTATAAACTGAAAAGTGTTTCTGAAGAGTATTTGGAAATGTGAATCAAAGATCAGAAATGTTTATACTCTTTGATTCCGGAATTTTCAAGTCTTCTAGAAATATATGCTAAAAACATTGTTAGAGAATGTGCAGTAAAATTCATGTACATGTATACATGTCACAACCATATGTATAATAGCAGAAAACAAACTTTGAAAATATAAATGCCCCTTTAAGGGTAGCTAAATAAATTGTAATGTATTAATAAGATTGAATATTGTGGAGTCATTATAGAAGATTACATAGAACATGGTTTTTCCATCTGTGGTCCATAGAGCCTTAAAAGAGTCCTAAGGAAAGAAAAGGAAAGGAAAATATTCTATCATGTGGAGAACAATTCCAACCAACTATATATATATATATATATATATATATATATATATAGCTAAAAACATGCTTCACATTTTTTGCCAATGATTAGGTATCTTTGGCATGTGGGTTAATGAATTGTTTATCTTTTTCTTTTCTCTCTTATTGATTTCTTAAAAATTTTGTAAATATAGGGTCACCTGGGTGGCTCAGTCAGTTAAACATCTGACTCTTGGTTTTGGTTCAGGTCATAATCTCACAACTTCCTGGGTTCGTGCCCTGCATCAGGCTCTGCGCTGGCAGCATGGAACCTGCTTGGGATTCTCTCTCACACTTCCTCTCTGCCCCTCTCCCACTTGTGAAATAAGTGCTGTCTGCCTCTCTCAAAGTAAATAAACTTTAAAAAACAAAATAAAATTTTGTAAATATAGCCACTAAACTCAAATAGCCACTAAACTCAAATCTGCAACTGTCCTATAATAAATGAAGGCTCTGACTCAAACTCTGTATCTCAGCTTACAAGCTGAATATCAGAAACCTGTAAAACTGACTTCAGGGTTTCATTAATCTACTTGCTTATGAGAATTTAAAAAACAAAACACAGAATAACCAGAAAGCTCTTTGTTGGATTCTTATCTAGAGCACAGAAAGTCTTTGGGGCTATATTTAAAAAAAATAAAAAGGAGGGGGCACTTTGGAATAAGATAGCCTGGTTCAAGCCAGATACACCATTTTTGTCTTAGCCCAAGTAAGTTGTGTAACTATTGTTATCCCTAGTTCCTCCATCTCTAAAATTGAAATAAAAATAATTACTTCTTTGGGTTGTCATGAAAAAATCTTTATAAGGAGGAAATCTTTAAAAAGTGCTAACACACACTGTATGTTAACTAACTGGAATTTAAATAAAAGATTTAATTTTTTTTTTTAAAGTGCTAACACAGTGCCTGAACCCTGGCTTATTAAAAGTGCTCAACAAATGTCAGGCTGTATTACTGTTGGAAGGATCTAACTGCATTAGAAGACTGACACTACAATTAACAGTACACAGTAGTGAATGTTCTTCCTTGTCTCCTCAGCAATGTGCTTGGAAAGGAAAGAACCTAAAGGCCAGAAACAGGGCATGTGAGTTGTTGGAACAGGGAGGCACCCAACTCCTGTGTCCTCAGAGAGCTTGTAGGCAGAGGAAGAGGAAGGCCCCGGAGGCACTTGGGCTGGAACAATCCATAACCATCCTGATCTGAAACAAGAGGAGGTGATGACATCCAGGAAAGAGCTGGGGTGGATAGGGCGGGCAAAGGTGAAGAACATTACAGAGCTTCATCGCCAGGCCCAGGGAGAGAGTGCCAGCCCTTCAGGCTTCTGCCTTCCTCATCAGAAGAAGAATTTCCAGTTCTCCATATCAAATCCAAATTTCTCTTTGTACTACATAGCCTTCCATGTTGTGCTTGCGGCACAGACAGTTCAACACACCTCCCCACCTTCATCTGTAATTCACTTCCCCTCTTTTCTCACTTCCCCACTTCCTCGGCTCATCTGTCTATTGTACTTATTGTATCAGCCGTCTAGAGGTTAATTCCTAAAATAATTTCTACTTCTTAAATTTTTATGACTTTCCATGTGCCTCTGTGGATCTTTTCCACTATAGTACATCCTTCATTGTTGTAATTTAATCACTGGCCATGTCAACAATCCCCAGCTTGCTATCTCTTCTTCTTCACTTCCCTCAGAGTTCTCTCTCTTGGAAACGCTCCAGCTCCACAGCCTCCTCACAGTCTCTTTCACTGTGTCTACAAAAATTCAATAATATTACTAGAAACCCCTTCATCTCCTTTACTTCCAAAAAATACAGAAATTTGAACCTGAATCTTCTCACATAAAAATACCCTCTAACTCCTGCAAGTTGGGGAAGGTGTCCCTTCCCTGTTGCCACCTGTATCTGGAGGTCCACAAGAGGAGAAGGAATGGTCATTCCACCACCACTTCCATTTCCTGAGGACTTTCTGCAGGGACTGTATTCTAGGGGCCTTGTTACCTGGAAGTCCTGTTAGTCTCCAGTTGGACCTCTTCTTCATCTCACTGCTGCCATCTACCGTCCATCAGAGTCCCTAATGCTATCCTTGTGCAGAGGGTTCTTCTTTCCATCTTTAAACCTGTAATGATCCTGGGTGGCCTATATTAGTGCCCACACAAATAGTCCAATCAAACTCCTGACCTCTTTAAAAGACTTTACCTAAAAATAGGTCTGACAGAGAAAGACGAATACCATATGATTTACCTATACTCTTAACAGAGAACAAACTGGTGGTTGCCAGAGGGGAGGGAAGTAGAGAGATGGATGAAATAGATGAAGGGGATTAAGAAGCACAAACTTTTAGTTATAAGATGAAGTGATGGAGATGAAAAGTACAGCATAGGAAATATAGTCAATAATATCATAATAAGGTTGTATGATGGCAGATGGCGACTATGCTTATGGTGGTGAGCACTGAGTAAGGTGTAGATGTGTCAAAACACGATGTTGTACACCTGAAACTGCTATCACATTATATGTCAACTATATTTTAATAATAAATGATAAAAAATGACTTTACCTCACTTCACTCATTAGCTTCTTATTGTCATTAGCAAGAGCTTCTTTATCTTTAAAATTTTTCAATTCTATGAATATATTCCATTTTACTGATGGATGGCTTACTAATCTGTTTGGGAAATTATGGTTCTGCTAGGTGACAATGTCTGTTAAATACATTATATATCCCCATAAAAACATTGTTAGACAAGGACATACAATGATTAGACCCAGGAAGGTGTATCAATTATGAAAACTATGTTCTGTCAAGTCAGAGGAAGGTATATTTCTGATAGGCAAAACTCCCTTTACCCATCAGATTTCACAGTCTTTTAGAAAGAACTCACTAGGTAGCATTTAGTTAAATGTTAGCTTAATTTTCCCATATGTCTTGAGTAAGTAAAAGTGTCATTAGTGGCAAAATGAATGAATTTCGGTTTGAGGTATCCAGAAGGTGGTAGAATTGGCATTACACAGACAAACTGTTGCTAATAGAACATCCTACCTACACAAAGAATCTAGGGTGAGGTGAGAAAATTCTTTATTCTACACATTGTTATGAAGGTAAAAATCTCATGGAAATACGATTCAGAATTATTTACCATCTGTTTTTGCTATATATGTTACATGCCTTTACATGATGTTAGGTACTTTTTTATTTTTTTATATGCAAAATTTCATCGTTGGTAAGTTTAAAGGAGGAGACTATATATTACATTTTCAAACCTCCTAGTTCCTTGCTGGTCAAAGTGTATCCCATGGATCACCAGCAAGAACACTACCCGAAAATTTGTTAAGAATACAGGATCTCAGGATCCATTTCAGATCTACTGAGCATGAATTTGAAATTTAACAAGATACCCTAGTGATTCATAAGTACATTAAAAGTTGAGAAGCACCTTCTAATTCACTGTGTTCTGTGAAAATATACAATAGTACAGCATTTCATTAATAAAAATTCTAAGCTCTCTTCTCTATTCCCTTTTCATATCCCATCCCAAAAGTTCTTTAGTTGTGGTCACTATTAGAAGTTTTGTCTTTACCTTTTCATACATTTTCTATGCACATATAAACATAAAGATGTCATTCATAAATTCACAAAGTTTACAAATCTATGAAGTAAGAGGATAATTTGGGCACAAAATAGTTGAGGCTTTTATAAAATCATATTCTAATAATGATAATTTTAAATGAGTACCTTGCTTCAGGTACTGCAGGTATGTAATCTCATTTTTTTCTCACGTAGGAAGTGGATGTTTTTAAACAGATGAGAACATTGAGGCACAATGATATACCCAAGATAGTAGCAGATTAATGAGTGCCAGGATTTAAATTGACAGTGTGACCCCAGGGCCTTGTTTGCAACCACTGCATTAAAGCACTTTACTCCAGTTGTGTGTTTTATTTCAGAACATACTAAAGAATTAAAAAGGAGATTTTTTCTAGATACGAACACAAAAGTAAACATAGATTCCATATTTCCAGTAATGTCATATATTCATAATAGACAACAACTCCCTGAAAAGGACTCTTATTTTATTTCTGAATTCCAAGATTCTATTCATACAATACCTGACAGTAGTTACCAAGCATCCATTGTGAATCTTCTGTTAGGTTCCAAATGACGTGTGGGTTTCCAGAGGGAAAAAAAAAAGTATCTTTCACATTTCTCGGTAGGTTTCCTTCTGGAAGGTTAGCTGTTAGTCACATAATTAAAGGACACTTTCCTAGAAGAGTCACCAGCCATAAAACCAAACGTTCCTGAAAGAATTATGACAAACTAATTTTGAAACTTTATGTTCTGAATTATTGACAGTCTCATACAAAGTGAGTCCTTCAAAGAAGGTGTGAGTCTGGACCACGACATGCTGCAACAATATACAAAGGCTTGCATAGTAAAGTTTACCACTTAACTTTAATTTTTCAAAATCTGTGTCATTTAATGGCTACTGGCATTTCTCTTCATTTTTATGCTAATTAGTGTTTCTAATAAGTATGAATTCAAGAAGGAAATAATTTTTCCATTATCAAAAAACTAGAAAACAAGAAAGCTTTCTATTTAGTTGCCCCTCATCTACCTATTTCCATTTTCTTTTGTTTAGGGATTCTGTTGGAATTTCAAAACGAGTTGTGTGATATCGTTAGAGTGGTCATGCCACGGTGTGCCTAAAATAGTCCTAGTTTATGTCTCTTTTCTATTATAATTACTGAGAGCATAACTTTTCATTATTATGAATGTTTCTTGTTGAATGATCAATTATATGTTCACCGTCCATGTGACTCTATTGCAATAGAAAATTGATAACCAGGTAATAATCTCATTTCTTTACTCATGGGGCAAAGGCTTATCTGACTATAAATGACCTAAATATGTGTTTCAAATTTGAGCTTTGTTTTAATGGCTGGAACTGAACAAATTTAACTGGTAAAGCAAATGAAAAATATCAATATAAAGCAAATGAACTTAGGCTAAAATTTTGTAGGACTTGGCATTGCACAAATGTACAAAACATGAAACCATCTTTTCTCGTTATAGGAAACAGTTATATTTTACAATGATAAGAATGATTTATTAAAAATTACAACCAGGGCACTGAGGAAGGGTGGCTCAGTCAACTGAGTGTCCAACTCTTGATTTTGGCTCAGGTCATGATCTCAGGGTCATGAGATCAAGCTCAGTCTTGGGCTCTGCACTGAGCATGGAACTTGCTTGGGATTCTCTTCTGCCCCTCTCTCTGCCCCTCTGCAACTCATGCTCTCTCTCTCAAAATAAATACACATTTAAAAAATAAAAAATAAAAACTACAACCTAGTAACTTTCTTCAGTACCTAATTCAGACAAAGTGGAGATTAATCCTTATCTATAGAGGATTATAGATAGAAAAATTGCGATTTTGAGTTTTTGAGAAATCTCATGATAGATACACAAGTTCACTAAGAGATGGCTTGTTTAATGATGGCTTGTTCTAAAAGCTTGATTGTCTCCTTTTGATGACAAGTCTTATTATTATCAAACATTTCTAAAAAGTATGTTCCCAGTCTCAACTGTTCATAGGTACTCTGGAGATCCTGTTCAAATCTCTATTTTTGGACTATCAAAACTATTAAAATTATTTGCTTTTTGTGTGTTGAGTACCCACCATAGTACTAGGCCAGGGATTTTGTCTTCCTCAACACTTAAAAAAAATTTTTTTTTTAATTATTTTGAGAAAGAGAGAGAGAGAGAACAAGCAGGGGCAGGGGAGGGGCAGAGAGAGAGGGAAAGGGAGGATTTCAGTCAGGCTCCATGATCTCAGAACACAGCCCAAGAAGTGGGGCTTTATCTCACAAACCATGAGATCATGAGCTGAGCCAAAATTAAGAGTTGGACGCTCAACCAACTGAGCCACCTAAGAGTCCCTTATCTTGCTCAACTTTTATATCCACAGTACCTTGCCAGTTCCTTCATCTCTGTGAATAAATAAGTGAACAAAAAATAAATAAACAAATGAAGATACAGTAGTTTTTTATAAATTACAGTAGATTTTTATATAGTGTAATTCTAAGGGGTAAAATAAGTCAATCATTCTGGATATGCTATCTAGAAAAGACAAAAACAAGGCACTATAATGCAGTTAAAGATGCTTGCATGAATCGGAGTAGAGGCATAGCCCATTTTATTGCATTTCACCTTACTGTATGTTGAAGATATTGCATTTTTTTTTACATATTGAAGGTTTGTGGCACCCCTGACTTGAGCAAGTCTATCAGCGCCATTTTTCAAACAGCATTTGCTCACTTCATGTCTCTGTGTCACATTTTGGTAATTCTTGCAATATGTCAAAATTTTCATTATTATTATATTTAATTGCTGCAATTTAGAGATAAAGCTTAAACAGATGAAGAGTCGCTTCTTATGGATAAGCAAAGAGAGTGGTTTCTTGAGATGGGATCTGCTCATGGGGAAGATACTATGAAGATTGTTGAAATGAAAACAAAGGATTTAGAATATTAATAAACTTAGCTGGTGAAACAACAGCAGGGTTTGAGAATATTGATTCCAATTTTGAAAGAAGTTCTACTGTGGATAAAATGCTATCAAACAGCACTACACACTATAGAGAAATCACATATGAAAGCAAGAGTCAATCGAAGTGGCAAATGTCATTGTTTTCTTATTTTGAGAAACTGCTACAGCCACTCGAACCTTTGGCAATCACCACCTTAATACATCAGCAACCATCACTATCCAGGCAAGACCCTCCCCCAGTGAAAGGATGATGATTCACTGAAAGGTCAGGTGATGGTTAGTATTTTTTAACAATTAAGTATTTTTTTTAAATTAAGGTGTGTACATTGGTTTTTAGACATAATGCTATTACACACTTAAAAGACCATAACTTCTATATATACTGTAAAATCAAAAATTCATTTGATTCACTTTTTTACAATACTCAGTTAATTGGGGTGGTTTGGAATCCAACCTATAATATCTCCAAGGTATGCCTGTGAATAGAAAACACTAGTAAGCTGTTAAAATTGATATAATGTAGTCAGCAAGGAAGATACTATGTAGAGAGGTTCAATATGGAAAACCAATCTCTCTGATTCCCATTGTAGAAAGCCTGACCCACTCTGGAATTTCTTTTTAATACAGAATAATGTTCCTGTCACATGGTTGTGAATAAGATGTAAATATCATTATAGTATTTAAAAAAATTTTAAATATATGGTATGTTTTTTCCTTATAAAAATGCAGTTGTAATTAACAGTATTTTTAAAAAAACCTTCTCTATGTATGGAAATTTTTTTCAACATATAATATTTCTTTCTAAAATGTGTGATGCAAGTTCATTCTAGGAGTAAAATTGGGGATTGGAGAGAGGGACTTTATTTTTTTTTTTTAGTTTTATTTACTTTAAAAGATGGAAAATCAGAGGTATGATTTATTTTTTCAACATTTAAAAATTTAATTCTTCAATAATTATTACTTTTAGTTAAACAATCTAGTAACTAAATTAATGTATGATATCACAACTAGAACTTCCAAAGCAAAGCAAATAAAAAATGATGTGATGAAGTTAACATGCCACCAAAATTTATAGGATAATTACATTTCCTTTTTGGAAAAAAAAATCAGAGCATATACAATGTAAGTTACCCCACAAAGTGAATAATTAAAATAACTAATGTATGACAAATTGAATTTTAAAAGGTGAAGTAAATCATGAATTCTTACCATGACCTAGCATGTTAACAAAAGTTGAAAAATTTTGAAGACTCTAATTCATCCCGAGAATTTTCTTTATAGGCATTGGATTTTTCAAAAGATAAAAAGAGAGTTTTACTTATATATTAGTCTTTCCAATTATTCACTTAACAGACAATCATGTTCCTATAATAACCATAAAGTTGGATATGTTTGTATTTTAATTTTGAGTAATGATATTCCATTTCCTCTATAATCTGTTATCAGAGCATGAATCACTCCTTTGTTGGAAGCTCTCCACAGAATTTCTTGGGAGAGAAATTGAACTGAAAATGAATTTCCTATTTGAGAGAATTCTTAGAATTTAAATAACCTATTGGTTGAACTGAAACCACAAAATTAGCATTTTACTAATCACTTGGTTTAAATAGCTGTGGAGCAAAGTCATCTGCCATCACCTTGATCATCAACCCAGGTTGCTTCTTCTTCCCAGGCTTGAGTTCAAGGTATTGTGTTTACATATCACAAACTTACTATGATTTCACACTGTCTAATCTTTCTTTCTTTCATTCTTCATTAAGATGCATTTGTAACTTCTATGTGTTTGCAAATATTGATACCTTCTTATGATTTACTGGTAGTTTAGAATGCATTTGCAAATTTTGACATTGATCTCAGAGATTTTGGTGAAAACTTACTATAGCTTTATAAAGATCAAATCATTTTTTAAAGACTTGGTAACTAAAATCTGTTATATTGGAAAAGTAGATACATAATTTCAATAGACACTTTTGATGACGCAGTTTGAATTATTTTGTCCAATTCTGTGGAAAGTTGCTATGCAAAATAATTTCTGATCTTTTTAATTACTACAACATTTCTGGTAGAATGTTTCACGACCATCTTTATTTCATGTCACGTGGCTAATAAAACTAATTATATAAAGAGTACATCAATGTTAGACACATAAATGACTACTTTTGTAAAGATATTTAAATTTGGCTATTTGGAAGGATACAAATAGGTAAAGATAGTAAACTCATTTTGGGCTTATAAATATGCCTTCTTTACTAATGTGTTTAGATTCAACAGTTTGTTTTTAGATTCAACTGAAGCAGTATATATAAAAATGTCAGTATTAGTTTGTTGACTAAGGCATAACATGTATAACATCATTTTTAAAAATAATTTCCCCAGAAACCATTTTTCTACTACATATAAATGTCAGTAGTTACAGATTCTTGCAGTTTGATAGAACCCTGGAAATCAAACATAACAAGACATCTGAATCTTATGAATCTGTCCAATCATCTTCGTACAGTCATGTCATGGATAGATCAGTGTAGTCAAACATGAAGTGATAGCTAGATTTTTTTTAATAACTGATGGAGATTAATAATTTCTACAAATGCACTGATATCATTTTTCACAAAGATTCCAAAAGAACAGAATGCTCTAAAATAGACTTAAAGGAGAGATTTTCAAAAAAATTCAGATAAAATTCGGGGCGCCTGGGTGGCGCAGTCGGTTAAGCGTCCGACTTCAGCCAGGTCACGATCTCGCAGTCCGTGAGTTCGAGCCCCGCGTCGGGCTCTGGGCTGATGGCTCAGAGCCTGGAGCCTGTTTCCCACTCTGTGTCTCCCTCTCCCTCTGGCCCTCCCCCGTTCATGCTCTGTCTCTCTCTCTGTCCCAAAAATAAATAAACGTTGAAAAAAAAAAAAATTTAAAAAAAAATTAAATTAGTTTATTACTCATTTAGCAAATCTGATGATCTAAGAGGAAAAGTTTGGGTTTTTTAAAAATTGTATGTAAATATTGATACTCCTTTATTCCTCAGACAAAACCATATACCATACCCCAAAATCAATTTTTTTCTTTTAGAATGCTAGTAGATGAAAATATTGGTCAGAAATTGATATTTCTTAAAATAAGCACTGAGCAAGATAACTAGAATCATAAACTAAATTTATGTTAAATAGAAAAATTAAAGATAATGTTAATTAAAATACCACTCCTCAAATGGACCTATTTTATCATAAATTTTCCTTTTTTGGAAAATCAAGGATTTCTTTTTCATGAAATAAATTTTATTATAAGACCTAACTCGTTTTTATTTTGTTCTCTTACCTAGGCCTTGACCACCATGAAGCTCCTCATCCTTACCTGCCTTGTGGCTATTGCTCTTGCCAGACCTGTGAGTACAGTAGAGAATTTAGAAAGTTGAAGATTCTTGTCAGAAAGGATCTTATATCTTATCAAACATGAAATATGGAGAATAATAATCTTAAAGCATGGGATGATCTCTAATTAGTAAAGTCTTGATATTAAAACTATGGTAATATTTCACAAGTCTTAAGTCCAAATCCAATGTCTGACTTGAAATATAAGCACTACTCAATAAAAAAAAAATTAATAAAAAGTAAAAAAAAAAAAGAACAAAAAAATTAGTTATTGTACAACATGATAAATAACATCAAAGAATGTAATTAGGCTCTTTCCCTTGGTCCATTACAGAATTAGCGTATTTTTAGACATATAATAGGTGCTGTATTTCCTTATCAAATATAACATAAAGTCACATATTCCAGTGTATTTTACTTTTGGAAATGAAGTCAACCTTCATTTGAGATAGCTGTGGCAACAAATATTTGCCCAAGGTATAGAAAACAAGGCTGATTCTTCTGATTCAGAAATCAAATTACTGTGGTCACTGTAGACCATGAAACTAGATAATGTAAATTATTTTTCTTCTCAAAAATAAAAAGAAATGCTATTCTGTTAGTTACGTGAAGCAAATGTTATTCTGTTTTCTTGTGATGTGTAGCTAATGAAGAAGGGAGGAATAAACAAGGATGACCTCGAGGGAAACTCATCAAGTAATGATTTGAGATATTTGGACATCACAACCATCAAATAAATATGGAAGCAAAAGTTTCTGAAGTGCTGGCACATTATTCCATTGATGAGACTCTTATTCTCTAAATCCTTATAAGGATAATGAGTAATCACCAGTAACTCAACTTCTTAACCAAGAGAATTTTGTTTATGCTACACTCTAAGCACCAACAGAAAGAAATCTCTGACTTTGAGTTACAAAAAAAGATCCAAGTCCCCAGGAATGTGTCGTGGGAGTAGTTCTTATCTTGTCCTTACAAATGAAATGAATGCAAGTTCCTCAGAAAACAGATTCTACATCTCTATTCCCAAGAAAACATCAGAAATGTTTATGCTATCATTTAATCAAACTTAGCCTTGTCTCCAGAGTCAAGGTTCAGATTGAGAAAATCTTTTGTATAATTAAATTGATGATAAAAATAAAATCCAGACAAACAACATTTAATTAGGAAAGCATACATTTTGCTCCACAAATTTGTAATGCTTTAAAATCACCTTTAGAACGATCATGTAATAGTAGTTTAGAAAACTAAATAACTTATTTATCATTCTGGATTAATTTAAACTAAGAACTTTTTTTTTAGTCTTTTTACATACTTTTCCCAATTTTGTGTCGTATTGAGAACATAATTAACCTATTTTGTTTTGATATTTGTTAATTAAATAGTTATAGTTACTTTTTCCCCCATTTTGCTACCAAGGAAACGTGGTTTCAGATAAATTTAGCTATTAAAATAAAAGCCTTGCTTAAGTAGTAATGTTTAAATTCATAGTACATATTTATTGTGAAATTATTATTATTGTATTTTGATTACTTTTTCTTTTGTTTTGTTTACAATTCACTATTGTGTTTCACAGAAACATCCTCATAGACAGCTAGAACTCGTTCGAGTGAGTATTCTATTCTGTATTCCAAGAACTCCCTCTAATTATATAATGTAAGTGATGATGTCTTGATAACACACAGACTCTACACCTGTTCTCTTCTCTATAAAACAGTTTCACATTCACTGTGATATAATAAACTCAGTTCAAGTGCTGAGAAATTTTTATTTGTTTTCACAAACTTTCTTAGAGAGGTGGGCACATGAACTTACATAAATATTTATGGTTAATAAAAATCTTAATATTCAAGAGAAATAATTAAACAGAATATGTTAACATGATCTATTTTAATGTATTCCTGCTTCTTTCTCTTCTACTTGAACTCCAACATGTGATTTATAATTTGGTCTCATTTACACACTGGATCTTCAATTAGATACCTGTACCTCACGTTTTTGCAAGAGTCATTACACCTCCACTCTGCCCACTAATTGAACTAATAATACCTTTTAATTTATTTTTTTATTCTTTGCAGAATGAACCAGACAGCAGAGAGGTGAGGCTCTTTCTCTACCCCCGGCTCCCAACTTTTTCTGTTAGCTATGATGAATGATGAATGTCTTCCTGCTCCACTTTTTCATTTGCCTTCAAATGTATCCAAGTACTCAGCTACTTGGATTACTCTCTCAAATCTCTGTTTTGACTAAATCCTTATTCAATTCTTCCTTCGACATTTTGTTAAGCACAGACTTACTAAGTCTCTAAGCCTAGTAAAAAGAAACAACCCAATAGGGTGTCTCCTTTAGTTTTAAAAATTAGATTATAAAATTAAAACTAATTATCTTTTCTTCTACCTAAGAAATATGCTGGCTTACCTAATTAAAATTGAGAACTTGTGTTCAAATGGACAAACATGCTCCTTTTTTTGGTATGTTTTTCATTTTTTTTAATCATTCACACTTTAATTCTATAGGAGCTTCTCAAAGAAAGACAGGCTCTCAGGTTTGCTCTCGTAAGTGTTATCCATTTATTTTTCTTAAAAGACAAACACATTTTTCTGGGAAATGTATTTTAATTTTAGTTGATAAATGTTTTTTTCACTTAGCTTGACCAATTATTCCCTTCATTCAGTCACCCAGGCACCCACAAAGAATATTAAAGCCAGATGTTCAAATATTAAAAAGCTAAATTAAATTTTAATTTGTTCCTATGCATTTGCCTCTTTGTAAAACACTTAAGCTTTCCTTTGCATAACCTAGGTAGAATATACAATTTCCATACGTATTATGGATGGAACATTTTGTCTCTAAACAATACTCCTTTATGTATTGTATTTTCTATAATTTAGTGACTTAATTGTCAAATAAAACACAAATAGAAATTTGACTTCATGACCACTATTTAAAAAGTTGATAGGCAACCCAACTTTGCCTGAATGGTTTTTAACATGACTTTTCTTCTTCCTCTCTTCCTCCATCCCTCCTTCCCTCCCTCCCTTCCTTCCTTCCTTTCTTTTGTAGCTTACACCAAGAGAATTAAGACAGGTAAGGAGATCTCCACAAGATACACCATAAAGTTAACAAACGGATGCAAGTGTTGTGCTGTCCACTTCTTTATTGCCTCTTATGGAAATAGACACTAGGTTTATTGAACCAGACAAGTGAGATCAAGAGAATTCAGAACTATGACTGAAATAAGATAAAAGATAACAATAAAATATAGTGGGACAACTTTTTATTTTTTTTTTAATTTTTATTTATTTATTTTGAGAGGAGAGAGAGAGAGAGGGAAAGCGCACCCATGAGTGCAAGTAGGGGCAAGGGGGAGAGAGAGAGGGAGAGAAAAAATCCCAAGCAGACCCCACACTGTCAGCACAGAGCCCGAGGCAGGGCTTGATCTCATCAAATGCGAGATCATGACCTGAGCTGAAATCAAGAGGTGACTCATTTTTTATTATTTTAAGTGCATATTGCCATACAGCTTAAGCAAAGAAAGCTTAGCAAAAAGAAACTGATGCTAAAAATGATATATCAAGAAATATTAGTGCATTCATGAGAAACATATTTATTTTTTAATTTGCAGCAGCACAATGCAAGGTGCACTTTCTTACAGATGTTCACTCACTTACATCCCTATTCACTAATGTTGTTTCTCTTTTCTTTTCTATCCCTAAGGAACACCTCAGTGAACTGAGCAGGGTAAGGAACACCAATGGTATTTAAATTATTTTAAAATTTTGTCCCTTCAAAAATATATTTTACATGCTACCCTTTATTGATTTCAGCAAAGAGAACTTCTGAGAGAAACGCAGAATGATGAACCCAAGGTACCAAAATTTTTCCTTCAATAGTGTGGCCAAAAAAAAAAAAATGTATTCTTGCAGTGGGAAAATTATTTAAGTTTAGAAAAAAGAAGTTTTTCTATGGCATTTATAGTTTCTTAGAACTTTTCAGATATTCAAAATGTGACTTCTGCTGAGAATTCTAAAGAATACTGATTTTATTGATGTTACTTTACACCTATGGGGAGATGAAACATTAGTATGAATGAATGGATGGATGAAGGAAGGAAGGAAGGAATGTGTGCTTGTATGGGTGTGATTGTGGACTGGCCAATTGTTTGAACTTATCACCAAAGCTGAAGAAATGCTTCATTCAGAGTACTATATATAGCAATATATCTGCTCCAAGGATGTTTTACATAGTCACAGTTGATGATTTGCTTTATTTAAACATGATTTTTAAAATATGAGTTGTCTACTAGATTTTTAATAGATTTGGTATAAAGAGACCACACAGGTGCTCAAAATTTATGAGATAAATATATCTAACTATCCTTCATACCTGAATGATTATCCTTTCTTGGCAGAATAAATCAACTGATGTATGATCTTTTGTTTTAAAGCTGTTAAAGCTAATATAAGGAAAATGAAGAAGTAAAAACATTCCTTTTACATACCCACACAAAGTAAATAATTCTAAGTCAAAACAAAGACAGATATTTCTAATTCAAGAAAAAAAAAGATATATCACACATTGGCCAGAATTAGCTGGATAATTACACCAGCACTCATATTTTCAGCTTAAATTTTATTGATAATGTCACTATATTGCTATGGAATATAGAGGGAGAAATTCCATTTTGCTTAAGTATGTATGTGTCATTAAGCCAATGGTTTGTGCACTTTTATTTACCACATGATCTTTAATCCGGTGCTGCTCTTTACCTTGAAAAAGCCAAATTAAAGAAAAAAGAACGTATACTGGTTAAAGTAAAATGTAGAATTATTTACATTGGTTTATCACAACATATAAGAATCCAAAATAATTTTTATTGAACTCTGAAATGCAGATTAGGGAGGTAAATCCTTTGGTTAGCTCAGGCCAGGGTAGGCAGGCCTTTTTATTTTCCTTATAACTTGGCTATTGCCTCAATTTTCTATTTTCTTAGCTGTCTATTTTTATTCAGCAATTGTTATTTTACATTTGAAACATAAAATTAATTCTTTTTTCTTTTCCTAAGGGACATGTTATGGAAGACCCTGAGGTAAGACATTCTACACTTTTATATCACACGTAGTACACACTATATGCTTTGTTTCATGCAAAACTATCTGCTCAAAGTGAGCAAGGTTAAACTTCTCAAGTCCAAGAATGTACAATGTCGTGCCAGATAAAGTTAACATTGGAAGAGGGAATAGGTCATTTGTATGATGATCAGTGAAAACATTGCTTATTTATTAAAATAAAGAGTAAAAAGCAAAATGTGCATGACTGTTAACAAATGGAACATGAGGCTCCAACAAAAGTCTTACCTCTGCCATCTTGGGGTATGAACTCTCTCAATGTTGAGGGCAGTCCTTGGGCAGAAGAATTAATTGCAGCAATCACCGGGGATCACCGAGGATTGGCTCTGCTACCCAATCTAAAAATGTGGGAAAAACATGTAAGTCCCTAATATATAGTTAATCAACTCTCTGAAGAGATGAATAGTCTTTTGAATATCAGAATCAGTCTTTCAAAATTTGCACTTCGATACAAAAGTTATATCCATATATAAATATAAACATACATGCCTTAAAAGGAAACTACATATTTCAAAGGGTAGATGTTTTAAAGGCTAATATAATTTTAGGTCCATGCTGAAATTGGTTGTTGCATTTTTTTTTATTTAAAATTTTTTTTAACATTTGTTCATTTATGAGAGACAGAGAGCACAAGCAGGGTAGGGGCAGAGAGAGAGAGGGAGACACAGAATTGAAGCAGGCTCCAGGCTCCGAGCTGTCAGCACAGAGCCCATCATGGGGCATGAACTCACAAGCTGTGAGATCATGACCTGAGCCGAAGTCAGACACCCAACCGACTGAGCCACCTATGCGCCCCAATTGGTCGTTGTATTTTAGTGTTTCCAGTTTATTCACTTCAAAATAGCCCCAAAGGTACAAGAGAATAAATGCTTAACTCTGGGTAGGTCAGCTAAATGGGGCTTTTTCTTCAAATTTCATATTTATCACACACAAAAAATATCCATATACATTTTGCATTCTACTCAATCATACACCTGTGTTTGTTTTACTAAAAAATGTTTTTTTAAGTTATTGGGCAAGTTATTATCCTCTTCTCTCCATATATTTTAAATAAAATTGACACTTCAGAAAATACATTATATTGGCCCTGACGCTTTTCATATCACTCATTTCAAATCTGAAACCAGGAGTTAGCAACCCAAGAGGAAAATGTAGACCTAGTTTCCTTACAACTCTAAAAATACCAGGGTCAATGACACTGGTTTCCTTTCTCTTAGCAAAGGGAAACTAGCAGCAGTTCATCAAGCGAGGTAAGTGACTTTGATGTTAATTCAATATCCCAATTAGTTAGAAAACATTTATGAAAGCTTGTTGAACCATGAAGGTTACATATTTCATAAGGTCTCATTGTACAGGGTGCCATATATGTAACTCTATTCCAATTTTAAGATGTGAATATCACCCCAACAGATGTAAGAAAACAACTCTTTGTCAGAGACAAAATGACAAGATTGTTGTTGGCAAACAATGGTATCTGGCTATCTGTGGTGCCCAAACATTTTTTCCCTAGTTATTTTGCCCTTCCCAGATTTCATATTTATTGAAATCTATCCATATTAGTAGAACTCAATCTTGTCATTAAAAATTACAATGGTGGCTATGTTTCTAAATCGATTATGTTAACATGTCATATTCTGTGTAGAAATCAACCCATTCGGGGTTAATGAATTACACATTCTTTGCCCCTTGTTAACCTAAAGAAAGAAAAAATAGTAGGCATAGAAGGTGAGAAGGTCTTTCTCTTAACTTTGGGAGACCTTCATCCAAACTACAAAGTAAGACCAACCCAAGTTTCTGTGAATTCACTAAAGGTGAATATTTTATATCCACCTTCAACATTCTGAATAATCTCCCTGCTGAAAGCAGTTAGAAGAAAGGGAATCTTGAATACAGTATATACCTCAAATTATTCACCTTGTCTCAGTTATGCAAAAATTTGTTGTTAAAATCAGTTAACCACAGTTATTTAGTAATAGTGTTTGGTTAATTAGCATTCTTACCTTAAATGTAAATTAATGTCATAAAATTAAAAGTGTGCTTGTTTCTATTTTTTTGAAGGAAGTTGTTCCCAATAACACTCAGGTAAGAGTTATTCGCCAAATTTAAAATATAGTAATATTACCCAAGATATGCTACAATATGCATATACATATATGTGTATGTATACACACATATATACACACACACACACATATATATGTTTGTTATTGTTTTTGTTTTTTAGCAGAAGCACATTTCAAAGGAAGATATACTCTCTCAACGCTATCTGGTAAAATTTCATTATGAGCTTATCAAAGGCAAATGTACCAAGAAATGAGTAAGAATGTTATATTGATAAATTGTTCTCTTTCTCATTATCTGCTAAAATGTAATCCATAGTAAGTAGTCTGATGGATTCTAGATAATGACTGCTTCCTCTCTGAAAATAAAATTAATGAGTTTTTTAATTCCAGGTTTTTAATACATGCTTTAAGTTGAATATTTGTACTGTATAGTCTGCTTTGGATCTGAATAGCCTAGTATTTAAATGACAGTCCATAGATTTGGCCAGACTTGAGTTTGCCCCTAAGCTTTGCCTTTTACCAGCATGTGATGTTAGTTTATTTATCTGCTATAAGTCTATAATCTAATTTCTAAAATGACAATGATAATAAATATTAAATGATATAAAAGCAGTTAATATAATCCATAGTTCAAAGTAAATGATCACTAAATGTGGCTAATGTCAGAAGCATCATCATTTTTTCCCCCACTTCATCTAATATTTTGATTTCATTTGACCAAGTTTAAAAGCTTTGGTCAGAAAACAGAAATCATTTTTAATTTTCTTAGTATTCTGACACAAGATATTATATAAGTAAAATTGCCTGAATACTCATATCTGATTGTATTTTAATTTATTTTAACTTAAAAATAACTTAAGAGGCACTTGGGTGTCTCAGTCAGTTAAGTACCTGACTTTTGATATCAGCTCGGGTCACGATCCCAGGTCGTGGGATCTCAAAAATAATAATTAATTAATTAATAAATTAAAAATTTAAAAAATAAAGTTAAAAAAGCAGTTTTCTAATATTTTAA
This sequence comes from Lynx rufus, assembly GCF_022079265.1. NCBI lineage: Eukaryota > Metazoa > Chordata > Mammalia > Carnivora > Felidae > Lynx > Lynx rufus. The sequence goes on from NW_025814845.1 coordinate 53,443,844, forward strand.
AAAGAAATAATTCAATTAGTCTAAATTATCTGTTGTAGAAATAACACTAAAGTAAGATTAATAGTTCCTCATTCTTTACTTCTAGAAAAAGCATTTTAGGATTCTAGCTTCATTACTTAAGAATGATGGGGTTGGACTGAATGGTATCCAAGCAACTGAGAATATTTTTTCTTTTGAATAGGAACAGCTTCATAGACTGAGCAAATACAACCAACTTCAACTGGTAATAGTTTATATATTATAATACAATATTGTATTCAGCAGAATTAAAATACATTAAATTTTATGTTGGGTGCACTTCTAAAGATGTATTCATTTTTTTCTCAGGAAACTATTCTAGCCTTGGTAGTTAACAATAATTGAAAAATTATTCATATGACTGCCTGTATATTTACTGTTAAAGCCATTTCTTTCTATTTATGCCTATACTAATGCTGTCTATTTTATCCATAATTACTAACCAAGGAGAAATTTACTTTGAGTAAATTCTACATCAAATCCTCTTATAGTCTCTGATGATACATTATATTTAGGACTTTATCATGTATTTATTTTCCCCAAATTCAGTGCTGTATGGAGATTCCAGAAACATTCCTATTCCTGCTCATGAAAGCACAGATATGCCAAATAAACTTTCCATTTAAGGAAACAGTATAGACTCTGTAGGAGGAATCAGGAGTCCTAAACATTCAAACTGTTTTTGTCAAATCTCTCTAAGAATTGTCAAGTTGTACTTACTGTCCCTGGACCTGTTTCCTTATGTGTTAAATGGAAACATTCTTCCTGGTGTTATTTTGAATATTGGATTATCAATCTCCTACTCAGAGAGCCCTAAATCTGGCTTGTAGCAAGTCCAATTCCTGCCCTGACCCTTCAGACTCTATAAAATTTGCTTTGCTCATGACACTTCTAACAACATTATTAAGGTCTCTTATCAAGATGTACATTTGAACCATAATGCCATAAATTGCTTTTATGCTAAAGCATATCAATAGATCAAAAATATACCCATCAGCACAACCTTCTTAATACTATTTAGTTTTGATCCTTTTGATTTTTATAAAGTCATTCGCTTGGGAGGAAAAAAAAAAACAAAAACCTTTACTTTTAGTTGCAACAAATCAACTTAAGACTTTAGGGAAAAGGCCCTGTCGTAAGTTAGTAAAATTATATTTTTCGTTTTCTTCTGTTATCGGTGTAGGAAGAGGATAGCCAATAATGAATTTAATTTGGGCCCAATTGTTACTCTTATTTGGTGTCTAAGTTGCTTATGTTTAAAATAAAGTCCAAATAAATTTAAATATATCACTAACCACCCCCCCCCCCGAATTCACCATTACTGATCTGAGAAATTACAGGAATAACATGTTTTATTATTTTATGTATATGACTAAGCTGTTACCTCCACAAATATTATTACTATATTGGTCTTGCTCATAATGTTCATTGTATTTCATAATGTTCATTGTGTCCTCAGTGGCTAGCATAGTTATCCCTGAATGAGTGAAAGTACCTAATAAATGTTTGTTATTCATAAATTAATAAAGTCAATATACTAAAACAAAATATTTTCTCTTTCCTAGGAAGCTCTCCGTGACCAGGTAAGATTATTTATTAAATCTAGAATATTTTAATTTTTTAAAGTTTACTTATTTTGAGAGAGACAATACGCTTGCTTGTTTGCACGTGCACACTGGGAAGGGGCAAAGAGAGAGGGAAGAGAGAATCTCAAGCAGGCTTTGAGCTCTGTGCTGAGCCCTACACAGGGCTCAATCTCATGACTGTGAGATCATGACTTGAGCCAAAATCGAGTTGGATGCTTAACTGACTGAGCCACCCATGCACCATTTGAATATTATTTTTCTAAAGTTACAAATTAAAAAGTGTTTTATACTTTTTCATAATTCTGGCATATAATGCAGTTTATCCTAAATTTCATGGATGATGATATATTCTTGGTACATTGAAAAATGAACGTGTTGTACCAGAAGATGTCTAAGTAATTTAGAATGTACTATATTTCCTTTTATACAGCAACAACTGCGCAGAGTGACTGAAAACAACCACATCCAATTGGTAATATTTTGATTAATAAATTACAGAGTAATGATATACTGTGAAGTTTAAATATGTGTGCTTTTAAATAGCCTCACACTTTGAAGGGGTTGTTTTCTTCTTCAGAAGTTATTTCTCACTCCCAACTTCTGGGACAATTTATATTAATTGACAGGGGAGATTAGCACTACTTGTCACTAGTCTTTGGAAAAGGAGCTGCTTTCTGCTTTTTTGTCTCAGCTGATGTGGGCATTGTATTTATAATCATAAACACTATGAAGTGTTAATCTCCATGGTTACATTAATTTCTCTTTTAACATATTTCTTAATTTTATATCTTTATGCCCAAAGTCCGATTCTAAAATTCAATTTATATTTAGGAATCTCAAACTCTCAAACTAGTTGAAACACTTTTCTTTTGAATAAACCATCTGGAGAGATACTGAATGTCTCTGTAAAAATACTCTCTGATCCTGTTTTCTCATCTGTGAAATGAAGTTGTTAGTAATACATAGCAAATACCAACCTTTCCCCTGCCCTAAATTCCATTGTTCCACAGTTTTCCTAGGGATTCTGATTTCATTTTTAAGGCAATAACCAGATACTATGAACTATGTGCTGCCATAACAATTCTGATTCTTGTGAACAATAAGGTCAGTTCCATATCAGTCACGAAGCCCCCCAGTCACTACTTGCCATTTAGCGATTCTTAATAAAGATCGTTGAGGATGTTCCATATGTCTTAGAAGAAATTGCCTCTAGGAAATACAATGGACAAAATTAGTGTCAGTTCCCAACTCTCTTACATGAAAAGTATTTCAAATAGGTTGCTTCTTCCACCTTTGAAGTTTTATTCAGAATCTGTAATTCATATTCTCTTTTTCTTTCAAAGATCTCACCGAGTAATTATCTCTTGTGTTGCTAACAGCCATGTCTGAAATGATTGGAATGATTCATTTTCAGAGATTCAAAACAGCAATTGTTCATACATTGTTGCTTCTCAATGGTCTTTACTTCTAGCCTTTCCAACAATTCTACCAACTTGATGCTTATCCCTATGCTGTGTGGTATTACCCTCCACAAGTCATGCAGTATATTGCTTACACACCATTCTATGACGTCACTAAACTTACGGCCCCTGAGAACACTGAAAACGTTGGTGTTGTGCCAGAGTGGTAGGTAAGTTCATTTACCTAAATATTGATGTTCTACCAAAGGAAATAAAAGAAATTCACTTACAGAACCTACCATAGAAACAGGCTTAGAATATTCATGGCAAATCAGTGTTCAGTGACTTATGTGAGAGTTTTCTGAAATGGAAAATTGACAATACTTTCTGGTATCTATGGCTAACAGTACAACAGTCAGGAACATTTGGAGCAGCGTTATCTATTCTATAAGTGAAACTCATTCTTGATAAGGGTAGAAAAAAACTTTTCTCCAAATTAAAACTATAAAGGGTTCTGATATAGAACTCAGTTTTTTTCTTTTTGCACTTTTACTAATCTTCAAATGCTTTCCTTTGGGTTATACCCATGATACACATAACAATAGAGCACAGATTTTGGTATCCAATAGTTCTAAATTCAAATTCTGACTTTTGATTACTTGAAATAAGTATAACAATGCTTATTTTAATAACTCTGAATGTGATTAAATATAATCATCTTTGCAAAATAGACACAGCAAATAAGTAGTGGTCATTTTGGGGGCGGGGCTAAGAAAATTTTATTGCTGACAACCTTGATCACATAATTTTAACAATTTTTATTCTTCCAGAAAAATTAAAAATTCTCAGAAACTCCACAATTATGGTACTTGGTAAGTTTGCAAATTACCTGTCTAACCATTAATCCTATTTTCATTTGAAGACAAGGTAAAAAGATATGATTGTAGGCTGTAAGTTTTTTTTCTTTTCCGCTGAAGTCTGGTTCCTTCAGAACACATTAGCACTTACAGAATTAAATTGGCTTAGTAATGTGCAAATTTTTGTTTCCTGCTCATACTATATTTAAACAGCAACTTAAAAAGTTACCTAACTTTAACTAATATAATTTATAATATTGGGAATCCTATACAAGTATAGGAGTTTGTATGTTAGTAACATTCTATGAAGATGTGACATTGAGACTCAGGTGAACCCAACAGTTGTATCCTATTCCTTGTGCTCACTACAGAAGAAATCCTTAGCAAGTCACCTAGTGAAACCAAATGATTGCTTGTCAATAGGCAAACAGACTGAAAAGTCAACAGATTTGTTTTAATTACCTTCTCCCACTTGATTGGAGCTTTTAAATGTGTGTGTGTATGTGTGTGTGTGCACTTCCCTTCACAATGGTGGCAACTTTCTTTCCAAAAGATCAAACTAAAGAAAATGATAAAACTCTGACCCACATGAAAACTTTTTATTCCAGTTGCCTTGCCATATCTTTTATATTACTTCAAAAGAAAATACTATCTGGTAATAAATTATTTTCAAAACTTAAAAATCAGGAAAAATGGATATATATGTCAGCCACAGGAAAGCACAAATAACATTGTAAGCTTTATCTTAAAATGGAAAAAATGGAAATTAAAATGTGCATACCATAATAGTGTGTCTTCAACTCAAAATATGTAGTATGGCTAACCACATATTTCCTTTTCTCTTTACAGATGTGACTGAAAATTCCATTCTCTAAATTTCGCCTCTATCGTGTAGAACCATCCTAGCCAAAGGATTCAACTGTTATTTTAGAATAGGACAATCCCAAATTGAAGGCAGTCTTTTCTTCTTGAGTTCTCTACTGTGCATTAGATAGAATATCATCATTTTCATTAAGCTAAGTTTTCCTAACAGTTTATTGTCTCAATTTCAGTTACATCATGCTGGTGTGAAGGCCACTGAATCAGAGGGTATTGAAGTCTTTACTAAGTTTCTGTGATGGAAATTTTGTTTAAAAAGTCTTTGAATTGGTTCTTCTGTAAGTGCCATCACTTCATGTAATTGTGTGCAGTGACTGAGATTTTTCTTTTTCTTTTCAATAAATTATACTTTTAAGGCACAGTCCATACTTTCTGTCATTATTCCATTCAGCAACATTTACATAATCCTTTTCAGAGTATGTATATAATATTTTGTTTTCACTAAATTTTTCTATGATACTTTCAATCACATTTTAATGAAAAAGGTTAAAATGTCACTTCTGATTCTGGCAAATTATAAACGAGGTCCAAAATCTTTCACTTGAAGTCAGTTGTTTATAGAATATTTCCCATGAGATGTGGCTGCAGAGAGGAACAGCAGTGTGGCATTTGTGTGTCAACTGGGTACTTGAACAACCTGGTGATGCAATTAATTTATGCCACCAGGACCTGTTTGTACTCAACCCACTTGATTATAGCTGAGTTTATATGTAGGTAGATTAGACCATTTAAGAGGTCACCTTAGTACACACGGTCACCTAGTAGCCATGGTGACCTGTTCAATATCCTTCAGAGCCCAATGAGGAGTTATTTCTTGAAATGACAATTGTTACTTGCTCTGATATCCTAAAAGCCCCAGGTGAGATTTACTTTTCAGGGTATATTCCAGGTTTGCAGCCAACCCAACACGTCATGACCCTTTTAGAACTATTGTATTTATAAGATCCTAACATACAAGAGATAAGGCCTCTTGTGGCATGCCCTAAGCCATCAACTGTTTGGCATCCTACCAATAATATATATTTTATATGCATAACACCCAAAGATGAATTTTTTGCCTTGAAAATGAAAAGAAAACCAGTTAGCATCGATTCTTCTGACTTCTCTCTGTGTTAAGAAGTACATGATAAAAACACTTTGTTTTTATCTGGAGGTTTGCCAACCTACTCCAACTACTGAACCTGCAAGAAATTAGTGGAGAGTACAGGCCCTTGTGTTTTCATAAAATGTGTCTCCCAACTTCTTTCGTCATGTTATTTCCCAAGGCTTCAAGGATACTTGATATTTCTCATGTCATGAATCCTATAGAAATAAAGTCATCAATTTAATGAATGCCCAGTGAGCCATGGAATAAGACAATCTTGTTTCCTGCAAGCTAAATTGTAGTACAAAGCTAGAGCAGACTTGTCCTTAAAATTGTCCTATGAGGTAGAAGCCTCTGTTCTATAAGATTAAAGCAAACTGTTGCTGGTATTGTTTTCTTCTTTGGTTTTAAAGGCAAAATGAAGGGGAAAATGTGAATATCAAGGATTTATGTGACACCATATTTAAAATACCACCTATGAGGAAGGTGGAGAGGATGGGAAAATGGGTGAAAGGGAGTGGGAGATATAGGCTTCCAGTTATGGAATGAATAAATCGAAGGGTGCAACACAGAGAATATAATAACTGGTATTGTAATAGTGTTGTATGGTGACAGGAGGTAGCTATACTTGCGGTGAGCATAGCATAACATATAAAGTTGCCCAATCACTATGTTGTACACCTGAATAAAATACACTATGTTGTGTACTTCAATAAAAAATAATAATAATTTAAAAATGAATTGTCACCATCTTATTAAATTTGCTATAATCCATTGTTACTTTCCAAGAAGCTATTGAAAAGGCCAAATGGGAAATCAAATAATGAAACAATCCACTCTCCTAACATCTTTTAGTTTTTTTTTTAAGTTCATCTATTTATTTTGAGAGAGAGAGAGAGAGAGCAAGTGGGGCAGGGGCAGAGAGAGAGGGAGAGAGAGAAAATCCCAAACAGGCTCTGTACCATCAGCGCAGAGCCAGATGCAGGACTCCATCTCACAAACCATGAGATCATGACCTGAGCCAAAATCAAGTCAGATGCTTAACCAACTGAGCCACCCAGGTGCCCCATCCACATTTTTTACTCTTTAATAGTTGCTGCAATTTCCCCAGAGATGCAAAATCATTATTTTATTATAGAAGAAGTTAGAATGGTTTCTATTCAGTACTTTTTTTACCTTACTACTCCATACATCAGGGAGGTAATATAGGGATTAAACCAGTTTCTAAGTATATCTATTCTAAATATACACTCTGAGCAGAGGACTTACCATTAATGGTTTGGACTAGGTTTGAAGGGAAACAAACTGTGCGGGCAACATCAAGTATTACTTGACTCAAATAAATTTCAATATGAATCACGGATCACCAGGAGATTCTCCATTGTAAACAATGAGTGGTAAGACACAGAATGGATCTCAGAGTCTGGAAGAAGATCAACTATTTCCCTTTTTTTATGTAAGTGCCCAAAACTCATAGATCAAAGACAAGGACTAGGATTGGAAATATGATATTATAGTAAAGTCCCTACAGAACTTTGACTTTTCTTACTTCAAGTGTTACAGATCCATGTTAATTCTTATTCAGAAATTGGGGTGGATCATCACTTTCTGTTGGTAGCTTATCCAAAAATCTGTTTACCAGACATATTCTGTTCACCAAAATTTTTATATTTATATATCAAAAATAACCCTGATGAAATTGCTATTAAATTTTTCCTAGGGATATATTGATTAGCTTCACACAGCCATCACTTCTGGTTTGACCATTTTTCATACAATAATTATCACCACCACCACTTCCTGACTAAATCTCTAAAAATGTTAATTATCTCCTTGCTTCAGGAATTTACCTACTATCACTTTGTTTTGTGACTGGGCTCCTTTCATCTACCTTAAGGTCAGAAATCCAATTTTAATTACTGTGAGGCTCCTAATAGAATGCTCGGTCCACTATAGTTAGGGAAAAAAAACTTATAAAAGTCCATTCTTTCTTTATTATTTTAAATTTATTTTAGAAAGAGAGAGCACACACAAGCGGAGGAGAGGGGCAGAGGGCAGAGAGATAGGGAGAGAGAATCTTAAGTGGACTCCAGTCTCAGTGCTGAGCCCAACGTGGGACTTGATCCCACAACTGTGAGATCACGACCTGAGCCAAAATCAAAAGTCAGACACTCAACTAACTGAGCCACCCAGGCACCCCATAAAAGTCCATTCTTTAAGAAAAAGGTTAAAAAACAGTCATCTATGCATTGTCTGTAGAAATGGGTAAGTGGTAGGTCCTTAGAATTAAGCATATCTATCTACAGATATTTTTTTAATGTTTCCTTTTGTAACATGGTTACCAAACCTTTTAGAACACTGCAGATAACACAAATAAGTGAGAAAAAAAGGTTAGGGGAAAAATGATGCTAATTGTGAACTGAGTATATGTCTTCTTTTGCCACTCCTTCAAATCCATTGTGTGATATATGTCACACAGGCATATATCAAGTGTGACCAGATATTGAGACTCATAAGAGAAACTAGAGATATAAATTTTGTGTAAAATTTTCTGATTTTTAATATGGCCTAGTTTTTTTCTTTTTTTTTTGGAGAGAGAGAGAGAGAGAGCACAAGTTGGGGAGGGGGTCAGAGAGAGAGTGAAAGAGAAAATCTTAAGCAGACTCCATGCTCAGTGTGAAGCCTGATGTGGGTCTTGATCCCATGACCCTGGGATCATAACCTGAGCCAAAACCTCAGAGTTGGATGTTCAACCAACTGAGACACCTAAGCTCCCTTAGTTTTTTTAAATGCAAAACACACGGTCCCCTTTTCTTTGTTGACCACATTAAGGAAAGAACTTGCTAAGTTTTTTTTTATTCTTACTGACAGGCCATATGAAGGATGAAGCAACAGTGAGAAGCAGAAAATTAAGGCCACCATCAGCTATGGTAAACAAAGAAATCATGATTTTATCATGAAAAAGAAACACAGTGAGATCTTCAGGATCATTTAGGAGTTAGGGGTCTAAATCTTTCATATCTCCCAGTACATTTCATTTTTTCCTAATATTTGGTATTTCACTTTCCTAAATTTCACATGAGACCTACAAGCTTGTGAATTTGTGTTATTTTAATTACTATAGACTGAATGTTTGTGTTTACCCTAAATCCATATGTTGAAACCCTAATCTCCAATGTGATGGTAGTTGGAGGAGGGGTCTTTGGAGGCAACTGGGTCATGAGGGTGGAAACTTCATGAGTGAGACTAATGCCCTTATAAGAAAATATGTGAGAGAGATGAGCTATCTCTCTCTCTGCCATATGAGGATATGGCAAGAAGGTGGCTATCTGCAAGCCAGAAAGACATCCTTCACCAGATTCAGGATCTGCTAGCACCTTGAACTTGAACTCCCAGCCTCCAGAACTGTGAGCAATTTTTTTTTTATTTTTTAAGCCATTCAGTATATGGTATTTTGTTATGAAGACCTGAACTATAAAAGACCCACTATCATAGAACCATGACATACAGGAATTTTGTTCTGTTTGGTCAGGAATATCATGGTGCCAGTGACATAGGTAAACATTACCTCAAATTAATGAAAAAAAAAAGGAATTTATTAGCTCACGTAACTAAAAATTCCAAGAGGGAAGTATAGTTGTATTTAGGAACTTGAAGGTGGTCACTCACCATTTTGTTCATCCTTCACTTTCACTCTTCTTTGGACTGATTTAGTTTGCAGGAGATAAAAAAGACGGTTTGCTCACATCTCAGAGCTTCATGGTTGTTCAGGTCCTACATCTGGAAATGACTACACTGTAGCTTCCCTGAGTATCACACATCAGCAGAAGAATGTTAATTGGCTCTGCTTGGAACAAGGACCTCTCCCTTTGGGTGTTATGACATTCCTGGCTTGGAATATATCCTCACTTTTTTTTAATGTTTATTTACTTTTGAGTGAGCGCGAGCAGGGGAAATGCAGAGAGAAGGGGACGGAGGATCCAAAGTGGGCTCCGCAGTGACAGCAGCAAGCCTGATGTGGGGCCCATGAGATCACGACCTAAGCCAAAGTTGGATGCTCAACTGACTGAGACACCAAGACACCCCTATGCTCACTTTTTTTTTCACTAAAATCTTCTTCCTACACACTAAGATACACCAAATTGCAATTGTAGAAGTTGAGAATTAAGTCTCGAACATTCTTCGGGCTTTCATCGTTTAAAAACTTTTTTCTTCCCTGGGGGGGCTCGATTCCAATGTCTTCCCATTTGCAAACTTTGCTTTCCATAATTTCAGTAATGCAGAAATTTTTCGGTTCTCTATTTTTGAAATAATTCTGTCAAAGCTTTTCAAATAATTTCTGAACAGCAGTAACCAAAATCTGTATGCCTCATTATATTAGTTTCCTGCTATATAACAATGGAACACAAACTGGGTGCCTTAAAATAGCAGAAACTTATCCTCTCCTAGTCTGGAGTCTAGAGGTCTGAAATCAATGCGTGTTGGTATGGCCATGCTTCCTCTGAAGGCCCTGGAGATCCTTCCTTGTCTCTTTCCAGCTTCTGGTGGCTGTTGGCAATCCTTGGCATTCCTTAACTTGTGGCTGCATCTTGTAACTATTTAACCCCAATTTCTGTGTTCATCTTCACACAGCTATATTTCCTCTGTGTATGTCTGTGACCAAGTTTGCCTTTTCTTATAAGAAGAGTTTGCTTGGAAGCAATTATAAATTATGTAAATATATGCACCTTAAGTAAATGGATGTGAATAAAGATGCAAAGCAATTCAAGCACCACTTCACTACAAGTTGAAGGCTATTCAGCAGGTATGCTTCATCAGCACAGAAGTTTTCTCCAGAAATACTGTGTATAACACTGATTAATCCCAGTTGGTCTGGATGACTGTATGCTTATCTCTAGAGTCACTGGCTGTTGGCCAACACTATGGTATTTAATAACGAAAGGCAAATGATACCATAGAGATATGTCTGTGAGTTGCTTTGGGCAGGATACATCAGCCTGTCAGGATTGTTTAATAATAATTGCATATGGTTTACACCAGGTTTCAGTGGAATCTAGGAGTTGAGTAAAATGGGGCTGGTTTTCAACAGGTATGACTAGTCATGTAGCCAAAATGTGCCTGCAGGACAAGTTTTTTGTAAAAGACCCTCACGACAAGTGGTTTTGAGCTTCCTGGTACTGAGATGCTTTGCACAGCCTCCATTAGTGGTTTAAGATCTGGAGATAAAGCATATCCTGTATCAAGCAGTGGAAGGACAAATAAGTTGCTACCCAGATCTTAGCACTTTTTCACTGCACATCCTTTCCCTGTGTTGCTGTCTTCTGTTTTTCCCTGTAATAAATCTGTTTTTATTACAGTGGAAACTGAGTCCTCTAAATCCTTTCAGCAATAAAAAACTTCACATGATTATTATGTAATTAACAGAGGCTGCAAAGAACCACACCACTGAATAATATACAGAGGAAAAAAAAAAACAGGAATTAATCTGCAAGTTCTCTCCCATCTCCTGCATTCCATTTTTCAAATTTCACCATAGTAGGGTCTAAAACACATTTTACAGTATCATTATGCAGCCACTCCATAGCTTTGGAGGAAACCAGGTCTATTGCCATAGAATGAAATGGTATTTAAGTCCAGAGGCAAAGAGGTGATTCTGCACCAGAGAAATCCCCACTTTTAGGGAAAAAGAAGGTAGGCAAGACACTAATAAAGAAATACATGATTTTACATTTAATATACATTTAAATTTTTAAAGCAACAAACAGCCATATAGAAAAGCACACACATCAAAATGTATTGTCACAAAGAACTCAACATCCAGATTAAGGAAAAGAATATCACTAAGCATCTGAGAGCACCACTCAATGTTCCCTATCAAGTTCTGCCTCCCCTCAGATAACTACTATCCTAACTTGTTGCACTAGAAATCAATATTTTGTAGATTCTAATATATAATATTTATGGGGTGTCTGTCTACTATCATCCAGTCTTCCTTATATAAAATTCATTCATGTTGTGCCATGTAGTAGTAGTTCATTCATGTTAATTGCAATGTTCCGTTCTTTGTATATCACAATTTATACAAAATAGTGTTGATTCCCATTAGTGTTGATTTGAATTTTGGATATTAAGAACAAGGTGCTAGGAACATTGGGTACATATTTTTAGTGCATATGTATGTATATGCATTTTTAGTGTAAATACACACACACACATATATGTGTATATATATGTATATATATATATATATATATACACACATATATATGTATTTCTGTTGGGTATATACTTAAGAATAAAATCTCTAGTCATAAGATATAAAGATGTTTATCTTTGACAAAGACTGACACAGGTTTCCAAGATGCTCATGCCAGTTTACATTTACATCAACATTGCTTAGCATTCCTATAGTTTGTTTTTTGCCAACACTAGATATGGCCAAATTTCTTTTTTCATTTTAATCATTCTGGTGGCTGTATTGTGATATTGCATGGTAGCTTTTAATTTGTATTTTCCTGAGAACTGGTGATTTTGAGTACCTATTAATATGTTTGTTGGCTATTAAGAAACCTTCTTTTGGGGCGCCTGGGTGGCGCAGTCGGTTAAGCGTCCGACTTCAGCCAGGTCACGATCTCGCGGTCCGGGAGTTCGAGCCCTGCGTCGGGCTCTGGGCTGATGGCTCAGAGCCTGGAGCCTGTTTCCGATTCTGTGTCTCCCTCTCTCTCTGCCCCTCCCCCGTTCATGCTCTGTCTCTCTCTGTCCCAAAAATAAATAAACGTTGAAAAAAAAATTAAAAAAAAAAAAGAAACCTTCTTTTGGTGAAGTGCTTATTCAAGTAAGTCTGTTTCCTTTGTACTAGTGTATCACTTTTTTTCTCTTACTGAAATATGCCCAGTGAAATTTGAGCAAGTCAGAGACTGGATCCAGATGAAGAGTTATGCTTGTCCATGCCAGATTTGAGATATTAATTATAAAATTAGGTGTGGAGACCAAAAAGGCAAGTTGAGTGCATGAATTTGGAGCTCAGCAAACAATGCTTTTGAAGATGTACATTTAGAAGATTTCAACGTATGGATGGACTTAAAGCCATGGAACTAAACACTATCAGCCAGACTAGGCCTAACCCTTAGGGTACTCCAACCCTTAAAGTTTGGAAAAAGAAATGCCGGAAAGGAGACTACAAAAAAATAAATAAATAAATAAAGGCTAGTGAGTTAAGAAAGAAAGCAAGGGTTTGATGAGTTTAAGATTTCAAATGAAGAGAAGTATGATATTTAAAAAAAAAGCAATGATCAACTCTACTAAACAGCTCTGCGAGGTTGGGTAAAATGAACACAAGAGTAGCAAGAAGAAAGCTGTTGGCAACCTAGGAAAAAAGTGATTTCTAGAGGGACAAAACCTTGATGGGGCAGGTTAATGAGACCGTAACGTATTCAGTATGGATAGTTCTTCTATCATAATTGTCACAGAGTAGTCTAAAGAACTGGGAGGAGTTTGGAGGTATATTGTTACAAGATGGAATTTTCTTTAAAAATGAAAGATATAGCATAAGTTTGACTTACATTTGATCCTTAGGTAAGGAAAACAATTGCTAATGAGTCACTGGGTAAACTAAAGGGGATGGAATTGAGCGTACAAGTGTAGTTGTTGGTAAAGGAAAAATTCATTGCAATGAAACAATTACTCTGCAATCAGAGAAAGTGGATATCAGACCTTCATATAAGTCTTACTTTCTTGGGCATTACTGGCCCAAACCATGTAACCCAGCTCATTCTGACTGTGATACTGGCTCTTGCTTCTCTGGTGTAAATGAAGTCAGTAATGTGGAACCATACAGAACAATTATCCTGTAACAGTGCAGTACACTGATCAGATTAAAACTTCATTAAAAACCTTTGAGTTGCCTATTTTACAGATGTGGAAATTGAAGCTCTGAAGGACTAACTTTCACAGCCCCACTTAGCTACCATTAACAGCAGAGCTGTGAATCAGCTTTCTCATTTGAAGTGTTTTTTTTGCTTAGAGTGACTATAAAATTTAACATTCGATGTTGGTTACTTTAGATAGTGAAAGTCACAGGTGTACTAGTTTAACTGGGACACTAGGTGTAAACCAAGACTTTCCAGAACCAAAATAGGGTATGATCACCCTATCCTTTTCTCCACTTTTTGATATTCTTTACCATTCAACTCAAAGCATTCTATTCATTTCAATTTTCCCATGGCTATTTTTAACACCAATAATCCTTGTTTTGTTATGTTTTATTTTGTTTTGAGAGAAAGAGAGAGAGGGCATGTGTGCTCATGAGCAGGAAAGGAGCAGAGAGAGAGAGAGAGAGAGAATCCCAAATTGACTCCACTGTCAGGGCAGAGCCTGACAGGGGGCTCAATTTCACAAACCATGAGATCATGACCTGAGCTGAAATCAAGTCTGACACTTAACCAACTGAGCCACCCACTTGCCTCTTAACACCAAAATCTTAAATTAATAACAATCTTAAGGGCAATTAAGTCTTGAAAAATTATAATAAAGACAGGAAAACTTAAATATGCCTAAAGGATTAATTTATTGAAATGACTGGTTAGGAAATAGAGTCTCAAATAACAAGCACAATTCCAGAAACTATTTTTACACATATTTTTCACATACTTATGGTATTTCCAACTCAAAATTAAACTTCTATGGTATTAGTGAATTAAAATTTGGAAAATGTAGAGTTTATGAGCAAATTCAAATTAAGATGAATAACATATAATACATAAATAAATAAAAGAATAAATTTTCATTTTTTCCATGTAGATTCAAAATTATTCACTTTTGGTAACGATGTAAAGATTGAAAGGATGTCACATTTCCAGTTGCAGTCAATTCTGTAGAATATAAAGCAAATATAGAACTAGTTATGTTATATGACATAACTATTCATCCCTCCTCATTTGTAATTTTGGTGTGATTAATTTGTAAGACAAATTTTGTTACAAATGCAAAATATTGAGGCCTACCAAGGAGGCATATAAAATTCTGATATGATTAAATATCAGCTCACTGATACTTAGACTAGACTAGACTAGTCTACCATGATCGCAGAAATATTCATATTTTAAGAATCCCAGAGCTATATTCTCTCCCTTTTTTAAACCTCACACCTGGAAAAATTCATTTTATTTTGATTCATGAATTAAAGGATGATATGTAAATTTTAAGTGAGATAAAACAATTGAAGTTACAACGCTTAAGTTAGAAATGAGAATGAAAGAGATCTTTAAAAAAAATCTCAAATATATTCACATAAAAGTAGAAGAAATTGTTTTCAGTTTTTATAAAAATGTTGATAACCAAGCATCAGAATATAGGCACTTGAACGCAAACCAGTCAAATCTGTCTATAGCACATAATGAAACTTTTAAATTCTTTGAAATAAAAAAGATACAAAATTTCAAGTCAGTAGATAATGATCAACCGTTGAGACATCCATGATGCTTTTATCATTAATAAATAAGTAGGCATATTGATAAAGTTTGTCACTATCTTGGACTTATAAAGTAGAATGAAATATAAAGAGATATTAATGAAAATAATCAGTCTAATCTGCAAACTCCCAAAACTTACCAAAAGTAAGGAGGGGACATTAACTTTGAAATTCTCTTAGACCTTAAAAATTAAAAAAAAAAAATTAAAGAAAGCAAAATAATTAAATAAAAAATTCACATTTATGCAAAGAAACAGATTCTTTTCCTAAGAATTCTGAGTGATAAAATAAGCATCTCAATTGTTTACCCTCATATGTACATATATCAAAACAAGATGTGAAAAAATTCTGCACCTGCAGAATAGATGTGCACAAGGAAAACTTCAAAATTGTAGAAAATAATAAGCCTTTTTTATTCCAAGCCCAATCAGATTATCAGATTTAATTCCAGCTTTAATAAACCTTAATCCTCTACCTAAATTCTCAACAGATCGATTAAATCAGAATCTCCAAAATAATTTGTTCCCGATGGTATCTTCTACATCGAAGATCAGAACAATTATATCAGAATCTCTGTGGGTAGGCCTAGACATTGGGATTTTGGAAAGAAACAGTCCTACAGATAGTACTATTGTGTTGCTAGGGTTGAGAATCATTGATCTAAACAATGTGCAGTTTAGATCTATTCATTATTCATTTATTCTTTCATTGTAGAGCTCTCATTTCCTCTATCACCATATTCAGGTCATAAGTGAGACAGCAGAATTATTAAGTTTGGACTTACAATAACGGGATTGTAAGCTGGGGCAGTCACAGGTTGGGCCTCACGGGTGGCATCCTGGTACAGCAGTAGGGTTTGCACGGGCATGTCTCTCTGGAGGTAGGGCACAATTTGCTGGGGAAAAGGCATGACTTTGGGCTGTGGGATGGACAGGAGTGGCTGAGGAGGAAGCATGGTAGTCTGAGGAAGAGGCTGGGGGATCTGGTGCATCAGGGGCTGGAGTAGAGACAGAGGCAGAGGCAGAGGCAGAGGCAAGTGCAGACTTTCAAGATCAGGGAGATTCACGATTTGGCTGTCCAAAGAGGGCACTGCTGGAGATTTCAGAATGGGCATCACTTTGCGTCTGGGGAAGATGGTCTCCTTAACTTTGGGGATTTCCATTATTTCAGGCTGAAGGAAAGGCAGCACCATAGCAGGCTGAGCAAGGGGAAGGATGTTCTGTGGAAGAACAGGGTAAGGAATGGGCTCAGCATAAGGATAGACTAGAGGCTGTGGCTGGAAAACGGGGTGGATTTTATTCTGGCGTTCCTCCTGGAAAGAAGGAAAAGAATCTTTGTTTGAGTCCATGATTCAGCTATAACTGTAATTTATGATGAATTAACCTCCTGTCTTTTGAACACTCATAACTGAGTGAAAAGAGAAAGAAAATCTTTTACTGATCTTGGTTAAGAAATTATTTTCAGTCAGGTGAAGACTACTGAGTAAAACACTCATTGAGGTATTTCTCATTTACTCCCTTTCATAGGTGAATCCACAGATCAAACTGAAATCAAGTTTTGGAGATTTCAAGACCTGTTTCACCTTTTTCTGAATTGCCTAGATAGCTATCCACTTTGGTCTTCGTAAGTATGGACTTTTCAACATAATGTGTTCAAAATACAGCAAATTTTTTTCACATATGAACGATCTATTTAAAAGACTTAGAGGGATAACTCCAACGTTTATTTGCTGTTGTTGTTTTAATGAAAATGAAATCTTAATTTATGGCTTAATTCAAGGAGTTTCTTACACTAGTCACCTTCTAGCACTACTTCCCTTGGTAGAAGGTAGTTATTTTGAGACTTTCAAGAGGCATCAATTTGTGAATTCATTCCGATTTAAAAATATTTGGTGTAAGTTCCAAACAATACAACTTCACTGATAAAATAGAGAAGATGAAATATTATTATTAGATAAATATGTTACCAAATATGTTACCATATGTAATTTAATTAAATGAAGAATTTTATGTTGTCTAAGAAAATCTTTAATTTTAAGCAAGCTCTACTACTTAATAACTGTGTGATATTGTCAGATAATTGTGTACTCAATTGTTCTGTACCTCACTCCTTTCATCTGTGTAATGGAAATTCTTTGAAGAACTTCACCATTCATAAATGTTAATATAAAACATACAAAATGTTATATAAAATCACTGAATATTCACTGTGTGTCAGCTCATCAAAACTGTGGGGTTATGAATGTTCTTGGTTTACAAATAAGAAAATTAAGTACAGAGAAACTTGAGGCCAAGGGTATACAACTAATAAATGTGTCATATTGCCTTCTTGTTCTCTTTCATCCGAATATCCATCTTGAGACTAAGGGGAACGTAGTTCCCCACTTGAAAATATGAGTAAATCAATAATTACCCTTAGGTTTTGATTCTATACTCTGCATATTAACTCTGAGTTTGAAAAAAGCCATTTATGTCTTAAAAATATATTGACTGTCGGAATTTAACTTCCTCATTGGCATTTATTTTATTATCAGTCTTTAGAGTGAACACATACATATTTTGTGTGTATTAGATTCCATAACAACTTTAGAAATATACTTATCACAAAAAAATTACCTGCCTCTGCTGCTGCTCCTCACGTTTAAGATTCTCAAGTTTCTGCTAGAAACCAAATCACATATAAAGAAATGTTACCACCTATAAAAATTAAATGTAGGAAATTTTGAAAATAAGTACACTTAAATATGAAGGTGTTACCTTGTTGATGTGTGTAATAGATTCCTTCAGAAAGATAAAAATAAAATTAGGTTTAGTTTCATGAATGCTTCTTATTTGTCAATACAAATCAGAAAATGATAACAGGTAATAGGTTAACATGTACACCTTGTTTGATAATAGTAAAAACTCAGGATAATTGCTGAAACTTGTATGTTTTGCTGTTCTGCATAAGCTTGTTGTAAAAAAGACGTATGAATGCAGTTAAATAAGAAAAGAAAATTAGTGAACATAGTGCAAAAAGAGGTATTTAATAGATGCTAATTTCTCTCTATCACCACACTCCCTTCCTGGGACAACAAATGATCTCTGTCACTCTATCTGAGTCTAAAAGAATCAGATTCATTGATAATATGAATTTTATCTTTTAATTGTTTTAATCATTCTTAGTTGACTTATTATGTTTACACTTCAAATTGATCATAAGAAATAAATATCCCCCCTTAAGGGTCCGTTAACCTTGTAGAGAGACCACGTATACTATCTAACTAATAGGTAATGACACATCAGGGTAAATACCTACCTGACTCTCCACGCAGATTTAGGACTACACTACCTGTCACTGCCTTTTACTTAATATAGTGACTATTGCATTACAAAATATGTCCATTTGCATGTCTGCTCACACACGATGTTGCAAGCTCTTTTTTATGGACATCCCTGTTTTCAATTTGGACCACAGCTCCTAGTCAACAAATATCAATAAATATCAGAACAGTGAATAAGGCGCTCAATAAATATCAGAACAGTGAATCAGGTCAGTGTAAAAAGAGCTCAAGACAGAAAAAAAACCTGTACAGTTCATTGAAAAAAAAAGAGGGGGTCACAATGACATAATTTCAAGTAGTCAGCCAACTTAGAAAGTGCTAGTAGGATACTGAATTTTCCAGATGTTTATTCTGTCCATAAACATTTACAATGGAAATTTACTTCAAAACTTATGTCAGAACATAGCTGCATTATTAACCTAACTGTCCTAATGTACCAAATAGAAAGATAACACAGCATTTTACTGTTCCAAGACTGGGAAATTGCCTCTGAAAACATTGTCTTACCTCACTGCTTGAAAGACTTTCCACAGTCTGTAAAGGAAAAGCAAAAAATAAAACAATCAATAACTATTGCAGAATATTAATAATTTATGGTTGGAAATTTTTTTCTGAATAAAAATATCTTACCTCAGTGGATACAGTGAGTTCTTCCTTCTGTAAAGGAAAAATAAAACACTACTTTGGTTTCCATATGTAACTCATCGCTAAACATTTTTCCTATCTAATTTTTATCTTCTTTATGCAGCTATTTCACAAATTTGAGAAATAAAAAATGCTATATTGAGAGACTTAGAAGGCCATTGTTTTTGTCTTTTATGTTTAGTAACTTTGTTAACATATTTTTATTTTACATGAATCAACAGTTTTTGATGGGCAACAGAAAAAAGTTATTTTCATTTGTTTTAAACACTTTATTATGATTACAAATACATTTACGATTATGATTATTGCCTGATAGTCCATCCTATCATTGTCTTTGGATAGATACAGGTAGAAGTGGACCCAGTGCCCTAAGATAAGAGCTACACGTATTTTATCACTGGAATAAGATATATTTATCTAGGTTGTACATGCACGCCATCATATTTGTGCAATATTATTATTGTCATTTTTATATCTGGTTCTTTTCATTTTGTCTCTTTGCTAATAAGTCCACTTGCTTTTCCCTAAGGAAGCGGTGGCACAGTGATAAAGAAAGCATTTGGCCCAGAATTGTGCCCCTACTGCACACTGCTGAAATACTGGGTGAATGTCAAAACAAATCTGTTGGAATTCTGCTTTATTTGTATTTTAAAAATGTTGTTGATGTTATTCTCTACACATAGGCAGATAGTCCATTGCAATCTTAATTATTTAGACACTTTCTTACCTCTCTTGCAAGAGCAAGAGCCACCAGGCAGGCGAGGATGAGGACCTTCATGGTTATCAAGTCCTGTCAATGGGGAAATGAAGGAATGGTAATAGATTGGTCAATCTACTTTCTTATTTAGCTAGGGTTACTTTCCTGTTAATGAAACTAAAGATAATATGTAATAAAAATATCTGCATTTTAGGGAAAAATACTAATAAAAACTTTATCAAGGTCAAAATCTCCCATGGCTCCTTACTCTTACATATTATTTTTATACTTCATGGCTAACTGTTCAGATTTTCTCAGGTATCACCCCACCCTTCCTCACTCATTTTCATCTCATTCACAGTACTATGGTTTTCTTGTGTTTTTTCGAAAGACAGAAAAAAGTTATAAGTACTAGAAAAAAGTTATAAGTAATTACAGAAACATTTATTAATGATTCATTTGTTCAAAGATATTTATTTAACACCTTTTATTGCCAGATACTGTCTAAGTGCTGGGATTGTATCAGTGATCAAAATATTAAGATCTCAACCCTGATAGATCCTCAGTTCCATTGGGAGGAAACTGATCAAAGAAAATATATGCAAAGATCATATTTTAGTTTTTACTTTTTTTTAGTGAACCAAACCATTTCCATGAATATTTGTTTTAATCATATCTCATTTCCAATAAGACTGAGATTTCATTTGAGCATTTCCTTTATTTCCTCCACTCATCCAGATGCTCCACTGATTGGTTTGTTTCTTCTCGATTTATACCCACTACTCAGTCTTCATCCCTACATATCCAATAATGCCTCCTCTCCTTTGTGACACACAACTTTAGAGACAATACACTATGCTTTTTTTCTCCCTGATTTCTTGATTTACCAAAGTATCAGATCCTCTTGCCCAATCCCCACTCCAGGCTACCTCTTCTCATAGTACAACATATATGTTAACACTTTTAACCAAAATGTACTAAATGCCTGATTTTGTTGCATTTCTATAATTTCTTGTACAAAACAATGTTTGTGCTACTAAGATAGCTTGACATACAATCTTCAATCTCAGTTATTTAAACTAAACTTCTGAACTAAAAACATTTCACGAAAAAATTCCCTAATTTATCTGCAAAATATCCTTTCCAACATTTGAAGGCTGAAAATTATTCTCTTTATTCAGGAAAAATATTTTTTTCTAGATATTGCTCATGGGTCTATATAAATCTTCATAATTTTACTTTGCCTAAGAGCACCATAAGTTTCCAAATATTTTTTTTTTTAATTTTCAGGACTCAAAAAAAAGAATATGGTACTCCATTAGAGATCATTATGTATAGGAAGGATCTCATTTCATTTTCTGTAATTTATAATTAACATTTTATATACCAATTTTTTAGCCAGAACTTCATTTTGACCAATCTTATTCAAATCTTCTCTTTGTTTTTGTTTCCAACTCATCTCTGTCCCATTTAGAATTTTCTTACAAAATAAAACATTTTCTTTCTTTACTTAATTCTGTATTTCATATGCCTATTTTAATAATATTTTGAACTATTATAGACTAAATGATCAACGGGCAAGTTGACTACTCTACATAAGTTTGAGGAACACCCACTTCTAAAAAAGATTTATAAACATCTCAAGTAGTGCACATCCCGAAACAACTCCTGAAGTTTCTTGACTCAATGTGCCACCTCTAAAATTGCTGTTGGGTAAAGGTTACCCATTAATTATTCAGATCCCCCTAAAATAATTTAAATATATTTTCTTTTATTGTTGTGGTTAGAAGATTTATTAATTCAAGAAATAGATTTTTAATGTAGCCTGTGAACTGACTTTGTACCAAAAAAATAGTAATCGTCATTACTACATTTTTTTAGATTCATAGAGCTTATGCAGTCATAATTTTTACCAAATCGTTATAGACATTTCTATCTTTTTAACCTAAGTGTTGGAAATAGTGCCAGTACTACTTTAAATATGCTTATTTGAAAGACTAAATTTTAAGCAATTATTTTCTTCATATATCTCAGCCTACTTTGAAATAAAGGTGAAAAGAGGATATATCAAATTTATATCTGAAATTCTTACCTTTTTCCAAGGTGGAGGACAGGAAGTGAAGGGGAAGCTCAGTGGATGATGGTCTGTCTGCTTCTGTGGTGGCTTATATACTGTATTTAGTGGTATGCTAATTTTGTGGTTTGAGATAAAATCAATAGTGAGCTTCAATTCCAAGTAGTCCACATGATTGGAAAATGATTTCTGCCTATTATCTATACCCAGAAATTCGGGGGATCATCTTAACAAGGGAGCAATTCACAATTCAATAAAGGAAATCTGTCCAGGAAATGTAATTGTCTAATAACTGAAACAATAACTGGAAGACAGTGAGTTTCTGGCCCAATTCACAAGTCATTGTGGATGCAATTAAATCTACTTAGCCCTTGGTGGGTCCTCATGATCTCAATTGTAGGGGAATTCTATATGAACATCAGAGATATTCAGGGTCTTCACAAAGGCCATAATTTCATGCTAACCTGAACAGTTATTAGTGTTTTACGTTGCAGTGGAGAAACTGACAAGATACAAGTCCATGATGATAGCTTGGTCATGTAAGGCAAACTCCAGGACTACTTGATTTGGGAAAAACAAATCATTCACTTCAAACCAATATTCCATACACAAGAGGAATAAAATTTCCTCTGTAATGAAACATCTCAGAAAAAGAATCTATTTGAACAGCTGGTATAGTTAAAATCCTTGGCAAATCTGTTAACAAAAATATTACAAAATGTCATGGAGACTTATTTACCTGATAAATATTGATTACCTTTTTCTATTTCAGGCATAATAATAGCCTTTATTTTTATACTTAGTATCACCCCTAGTCCAGGCACTGTGCATTTTGCAGACATTATCTTGTTTAATCTCTACAAAAGCTTCATGGGGTAGTTCTCCTCTTCACATTTTGATTAAAGAAATGGAGACAACAAAAGATTGAGTAACTTTCTCAAAATAATATTGCTTGTTAATGGCAAAGGTATAATTTAAAACTACTAGATCTGTCTGACTACATTTATTTCCATTTGATCATATGTAGTGCCCATGTTTTAACCCCCTTTATAAATTCTGTTATAAAATTTAGCTATCGGGGTTCCTGGGTGGCTCAGTCTGTTAAAAGTCGGACTTTGGCTCAATTATGATCTTGCGGTTTGTGGGTTTGAGACCAGCATAGGGCTCTGTGCTGATGGTTCAGAGCCTGGAGCCTGCTTCAGATTCTGTGTCTCCCTCTCTCTTTGCCCCTCCCCTGCTTGTGCTCTCTCTCTCTCTCAAAAATAAACATAAAAATTTGAATAAATAAATAAAATTTAGCTATGAATGTAGCATATGTGGTTAAATGTGTAGAATTTATTTATGCCTGAATTGGAGAAATGGGGCACTGGAGCTGAGTGTGGACAGGAGGATCTGGTTACTAAAGAGCTGCTATTTTAGTTAGACCTTAAAAGAATAAGTAGAATTTTAAGAGAGATTAAATGGGAATAAAGTATTTTGGCTGAAGGAAAGACAGGAGTTTGAAGAGAAAAATACCAATTTTGATAGGTTCTGTACTTCAGGTTACACAGAAGGTATAGAATATAAGTTACCATTGAAGGGGTTTGATGGAGTCAGATCACAATGTCTTTGAATTTCAATCATGCAGTGTGACACAATTCACTAGAAATGAGGGAAGACACTAGATATTTGAAACAAGGAAGAATTGTAAAATTTCTTGAATTTTATAACTTTATGACAATATCTCCAGTAACCAGTAAAGGAGGTTATGACAGTAACATGTTATTACAGTAGTCTAAGACAGACAGTATGACGATGTCAACTAGAAAGATGGTACTGGGTATCTTAGGCAATGAGAAGACAAAAGTGTTGTTAAAATATGAGAAATGTGAGAAATCAGGGAAATGAATAGAATATGCCTGGTGATTGAAAAGTTAGCTCCGTTGTAAACCAAGAAAAGAAACCAAGCTGAAATTAGAGGGTTAAATCTTGTACATGAAGCTTGAAGGTGTCCAGAAGGTATTGTCAGTTAAATATGATGCTCAGAGAAGTCATAGGTATAGTCATAAGTACATGTGTTGCCAAGGAAGGCAATAAATGGAGATGAAACAGAAAAAGAGGAAGAGGTCAGATAAAGAAAGACAAAACATCCTGGGCTCCTAAGGATTATGAATTTTATTCTGTAGACAATGGGGTGGAGAGTAACATTTAGAGAGTAACTACTCCCAGAGTTCAAACACTAACAGCACACATTTATTCAAATAGGACTGCTCAGGTTTTGGGTTCATATTTTTGGCAGTAGGCCAATGTTTGTCAGCTAATGTTTGTGGAAGAACAGAAGATAGAAGGCAGAAAGGAAAGTGAAGCACAGAGAGGAGCAGGGTTTGCACTGCAATAGTCTGAGGCACAGCACAAAAGTATTTAATGTGTACCTACTTACAAGAGCAGTCTTCAGATTTTTTTGCCTCTTTAGTGGTTGATGTTCATAATGTAATTGTCTAATTGTATTTAACGCTACTTATTTTTACAGTGTTGTTTTCTTATCATTGCCAACAATAGATATAATCAGGACTTAGGCACAGATAGATGCTTTTTAAAGTGAACAAGTAGAATATAAGCATAACTCTAACATGCATTCATATCATGCTACATGTACGAGGGAGGGAAATACTCCTGATTGTCATATATGTTTTATATTGCTTGGAAAACTTAAGTCAACATCTACTGTGTATTGGAATTATTTAGCTAATATTCATTCTAAGATTATGTTCATATTGGACCAGGATGAAGGTGTGGAAAGAAATAATTAAATGTCCCCACTGTCATAGGTCCAAGTGAAAAAGGCCTTGGCTTCCCAGGGTGCCCTTATGTGTTAGTCCTTGGTTGCCAAGGCCATAGGCAAAAATGTGTAATTTCTAAGAAAAGGAATAAAAAAGCAAGCATGCCATACCCACTAAACATTTCCTTTTTATTTTCTCAGCAATATGCTGTACATATTATGCAATAAATGCAGCATTTTCTTATAACTCTTCCTCACCAATTTTGAATTACTTTAGTCAGTATAGTTATGGACTCAGATGGACCAGAAAAGTAGGCAAGTGATCAAGGAAATCATTAACAATACACTAGAGAAAGAGGCTTGCCCAAGGGAAAATTGAAAAGCCAGAGATTTAAGATAACACCTGATGCCACTAGCCAGTAAGCATCAGAACACAAGGACAAGTAAGGAGCCAAGTATCATGTGGGCGATCCAAGCCTTCCCAATGCATAATTTAACAATTGCCAGTTACTTAAAGTAAAATGAGAATTTCATCCACTGAAATCTTATGTAGCAACCGTGAGTGAAGAGCAAGCTATAATAAAAACAAGATGTTCTAGGACTATTTGTTATAAACAGAATTTGTTCAGCTAAAGTTCTTTCCTATATTGGGCAATGAATCTGAAATATGCAAGCATGAGATCTGGGTGAGGCACAAAAGTCAATAGCTGAAGCCATGTAAATAACATCCTCAAGAAAGAAAGTAGATCAACAGCAACAACAACAACGACAACAAGAGGATAAAGAGTACAGTAAAGGGACCAAAAATGTTCAGAAAGTAAGAACTGGGAGAGACTCTAGATATCATTCATATGATATTTTAAATATATTTTACAAACAAGGATACTTAGGATCTGAGAATTTGCATTATTTGCTGAGGATACTACAGCTATTTAGAGATAGAGCTGGTACTAAAAAACTTTTTCCTGAGTAATATTTGAGAAACTGATTAATAACTTCCAAAACATGGTCGGGGGATGGGGGAAGGAAATAAAATAAATAGTGCAGATTTGTATAATGATCCAGGTTTATGCACAATATAACATATAATTGATTAACCCTGACAATTTATTAGGTAAAAATAGATATCTTAGCATTATTTATTTAGATGGAGTATTTTAATTCTCCCCATGAGATTATTCGAATATAACAAAAAACATATTTAATTGAAATATAGTTATTAAAATGTATTTTAAAAAGTTACTCAAGAATCATAAAATAAGAACAATGTTCTCTAAGCTGGCAGACATCATGGAAGCATAAATCCCAAGGTGCTGATTCACAAAACATATCTTTTTTTTTTTTACGAAACATATTCTTAATTCTAATCACTCTTAACTTTACATTCTGGGCAGAATAACTCTTTTTTTTTTTTTCCTTAAGTTTATTTATTTATTTTTGAGAGAGAGAGAAGGGGCGGAGTGAAAGGGAGAGAGAGGATCCCAAACAGGCTCCGCCTTATCAGCTGGAGCCTGACATTGGGGCTGGATCTCAGGAACTATGATATCATGCATGACCTGAGCCGAAATTCAAGTCAGATGCTTAACCTACTGAGCTACCGGGGCTCCCCTGTTTGTCTGTTACTCTTGAGTAGTTATTCTTGCTCTTAGCAAAGCCAAACACTACACTTGCTCAGTAGACCAACCCCTCCTACTAACTCAAGGAAATAGCATTGCATTCCCATTCTCCACTCTTTGATACATCCTTGCCAACCTTCTGCCATTTTTTTCATCTTAAAAAAGAACACACTCCTTCTCTTGACCCCATTCCTTGGTAACGCTACCCGTTTCTTTCCCGCTTCTTTTCAGGGGTTCAGGGTATAATTTTTTTTTAAATTTGTCCGTACTTGATATCTCCAGTTGCTCTTCTCCTTCATCTTTTTTGTTTCCTTATAATCAGACTTTCACATCTACCAGTCCACAAAGACTCTTAGCGAGGTCAGAATTGACATTTGTTTTTCTAAACCCCATGGCCATTTCTAGGGCTTCCTCTTACATGTGCTATCAACAGCATTTGACATTTGTGACACTTCCTTCATTTGGATCCTGGGTCACTACACTCTTCTCATTCTTCTAACTTTTGGCAACCCTTTTTCAGATTTACTGATGGTTCCTTCTCATTTACAGGACACATGATGGACAAAGGCTCTAGGAATCAATTCTTGGACTTCTCTATTGTCTGTACTCACTTCTCTGTTGAACTTATCCAGGCTCCCATTATTAAGCTTATTAAGCTCCCAAATTTAGCTGCAAGCCCAACCTCTCCCTTAAATTCATACTTGTATATTCAATGGATTAATCACCCATCTCCCTGAATGTCTTAATAGGAAATGTTAAACAACATATCTAAAACTGAGTTATTGACCTTCCAAAAAATTTTCTGCTCTTAAAAGCTTCCCATTCCAAATGCTTCTCTGCCATTCCTCGGTCCAAAAATTGCTAGTCATCTTTTGCTCATCTCTCTTTTTTTTTCACACCTACATTTGATCCATTAGCAGATCCCTTGGGCTCTATTTTCAAATGGTATCCAGAATCTGACACTCTCATGACCTTCATTGTTACCACTATGGTTCAACCCAGCATTATAACTTGCTTTATAGGAGTAACCTTCCAACTGGTCTCACTGCTTCTTCCCTTCTGCTATTTTCAAATGCGAAGTCAGGGTGATGCTCTTAAATGCAATTCATAGTATTTCACTTTATTACCATACATTCTTCCATTGATTTCCTGTCACTCCCAGATTAAAATCCAACATAATTAAAATTTCCTAAGATATCTTACTTCATCAGCCCCCCCTGATGCTTCTTTGATCTTACATTCTATATTCCTCATGTACTTCCTGTTCTTGTCCTGTTGGTCTCTTTGCTATTCCTTGAGCTCTCTAAGCGAGGTGCTGTGGGAGATGGAGGAGAGAAGCATCAAAGGAAAAGACTTCAAAAGGGAAGGGCTGGAGAATGTGCAAGGCCTTAGGACATGTTTACACAGTTGAACATGGCTGCGGCTTGTAAGGAACTCCTAGAGCCATTAACATTGTCAAGGGCCAGATCCTCCTTCACACGTGACCCTTCCTAGTGTTATAAAAACCAATTAACTCAAAATTCAACCTTGAAAAGCTAAACCACTAGATTGATTAACACACTTGCTTAGCTGACTTTATGCACGTAGTCTTTAGCAATCATCCTAATAAAAAGAAGCTTCATTCTGGAGTCAGGGCCTCATTTCCACTGGAGTATGAGGACCTTCACTTAACTGCACTTTGTTTGCAGACTCATCTTTTGAGACTCTGGCCATACTCCCTGCAACAAGCTGCCACCTAAGAGCTTTCCACCTGCTGTTTTCTCAGTCTGGAATTCTTAACCCAGATGAACACATGGACCACACTCTCTTCTCTTTCTGTACCTTAAGTCCTTACGTACCTTTTCCACGAGGCTTTTCCTGGCCCTGTTGCACAACACTCCTCCTGATACTGCCTACTCCATTTTCTTTACTTATTTTTCTTCTTAGCATACAACATAAATAGTATACATTTTACTCTTTTAATCATGTGGGTTTTTTGCTGCCTGTCTCCAATTATGTGTGTGTGTAAACCTGTACACTTATAAATTTGTATCCCCTTTAAGAAAATGTATTTTCATGAGGGCTCTATCTCAAGAGCCTAGAATAATGTATTTTCGTTTGAATATTTAAATAGTTTATGTAATGAATTTAAATATGTATAATTAAATAGTTTAAATAACTGTTACATGAGTGAATGAATGAATAAATCTATGTTAGTGACTAAAATACAGCATCAATGCAAATACTCTGTTAATGAACACACCAAATAAGCAATGACTATACCTTTTTAAGGCTTGGAGGATATTTCCACAGAAATATTGAAATTTCAACTTTGTTTTGGAAATGCAGAAGTTCATTAATCAGAGGATGTGAGCAGAAGGCATTCTCTGTCAGTGGTACATTGCAAGTCTTGAAGACATAAAATTATAGGATATTTTCAGGAAAATCATGGAGTGATTTCAGGAAAAGGCATGGAGTGAGGTCAGATGTATCTCCCAGGAAAGATATGGAATGGCTTGAATGCTCTTTCAATATCTTCAATATTATTCTGTATGTAACATAAAGCCACAAATACACACACACACACACACACACACACACACACATATATATATATATACAGTAAAATGACTTGGTATATCTGTTTGTGCAAAATAATTCTGAGAATAATATGATAATGATCTGGCAAATGTTAGGGGAAAAGTGGAAAGGTCAATCAGGAAACAAATGATAATTATCCAAGAGTGACATGAATGAGCAAAAGTCAGTTGAATGCAGAAGTTATAAAGCAGAAATCACCAATGTATTTTTTAATTAATTAATTAATTTTTATTTATTTATTTGTTTGTTTGTTTGTTTATTTTAATATGAAATTTATTGTCAAATTGGTTTCCATACAACACCCAATGCTCATCCCAACAGGTGCCCTCCTCAATGCCCATCACCTGCTTTCCCCTCCCTCCCACCCCCCTAATCAATCCTCAGTTTATTCTCAGTTTTTAAGAGTCTCTTATGGTTTGGCTCCCTCCCTCTCTAACTTTTTTTTTCCTTCCCCTCCCCCTTGGTCTTCTGTTAAGTTTCTCAGCTGGGGGCAGACATTGGTCATATTTGGAAGTAAAGGGTGGGAGAAACTAGTGATATAGCTGAAGAAATAGAGAATTATGAGATAGTATTTGTAGAATGTAGGATGAGAGAAATTGATAGTATGTCTTGGGAAAGAAGGACCAATGAAAATTAAGTAGCGATTTAGAAAGAAAGGGGCTAAGACAGAAGAGTTAGAGGAGGTATTAAGAGCAAAACTACCCAAGAGAAATGACTGATGCAGACCTTCTCTCAAGTTCCAGAAATGAAGAAGCATGGCTATCAAGCCCCAATATAATTGATGGGGATGAAAATTGAATAAGACTGATTTCTTGCCCTCGAGAGACAATGCTTTTTAAATAGATTCATACAAAACGATATGGACTGATAGGAAGTCATAAAAACTGAAAGGCAAAACAATATGATTTATAGGAGATATAAAAATCAGAGACTATATAAATTACATAAAATTTACATATAATGATATAAGTGATATAAAAAAAACAGAAATTTTAGGAACACATGATAAACCACTTTAAATTATTCAGTGGCGGGGCACCTGGGTGGCGCAGTCGGTTAAGCGTCCGACTTCAGCCAGGTCACGATCTCGCGGTCCGTGAGTTCCAGCCCCGCGTCAGGCTCTGGGCTGATGGCTCGGAGCCTGGAGCCTGTTTCCGATTCTGTGTCTCCCTCTCTCTGCCCCTCCCCCGTTCATGCTCTGTCTCTCTCTCTCTCTGTCCCAAAAAAATAAATAAATGTTGAAAAAAAAATAAAAAAAATAAATTATTCAGTGGCTATAAATAACCTATAGAGTAGTAACTGATCTTCAGAATGTAATAATGTGTGGTAAAATTTTAAAATCCTTCTACATAAAATGATTAGGGATTTTTAAACATCTTTATATTTAAAAGTTAATTTTTAGACTAAAGATACCACTTAGCTTGCCAAAATGACCCATTCTCCAGTAATACAGAGACACAAGCAGTACTTTGGCAAAACCCAGCCCTTCAATATGTTTTGTTGATGCACACTATTTTGAAGCATGTTTTAAGTAGTTGACAACATATAAATATCAGAAGTTTCATATTTTTAAAAATCAATACTTTTGATTCATCTCCTAAAAATAATTTCAAGGGTCTAGCAATACAGAGCACTAATTCTTACATGTCAAAAATTGGCTGGAGGTGAATATCAATTGTTACATTACTTTCACCAAGGCTTGAACTCCAGAAGGTCAAAACCCTTATTTTATCTTACCTTTTGTAGATCTAATTCTGTTTTAAGTTTTTTATTTAAATTTCAGTTTTTTAACATACAGTGTAATATTAGTTTCAATTATAGAATTTTGTGATTTTTCACTTGCATACAACACCCAGTGCTCATCACAAGTGTTCTCCTTAATGCCCATTACCCCTTTAGCCCATCCCCCTGCCCACCCCCCCCTCCAGCAAACCTGTTTGTTCTCTGTAATTAAGAGTCTGTTTTATGGTTTGCCTATTTCTTCTCCCAACCCCTCATTCATTTGTTTTCTTAAATTCAACATATGAGTGAAATCATATGGTATTTTTTTCTCTGACTGACTTATTTCACTTAGCGTAATACACTCTAGCTCCATCCATGTTGCTGCAAATGGCAAGATTTTATTCTTTATATGGCTGAGTAACATTCCATTCTATATATACATATATATACCACCTCTTCTTATCCATTCACCAGTTGATGGACACTTGACTCCATAATTTACCTCTTGTTGATGATGCTGCTATAAACATTGGGGTGCATGTGTCCCTTCAAATCTGTATTTTTATAATCTTTGGGTAAATACCTAGTAGTGCAATTGCTGAATTGTAGGATAGTTCTATTTTTAACTTTTTGAAGAACTTCCATATTGTTTTCCAGAGTGGCTGCACCAGTTTGCATTTCCACCAACAGTGTAAGAGGGTTCCCCTTTCTCCACCTCCTCCCCAACATCTGTTGTTTCCTGTGTTGTTAATTTTAGCCATTCTGACAGGTGCAAAGTGATATCTCGTAGTTTTTGATTTGTATTACTCTGATAATGAATGACGTTGAGCATCTTTTCATGAGTCTGTTGGACATCTGGATGTCTTTGGAAAAATGTCTATGTCTTGTTTGGAAAATGTCATGTCTTCTTGACTGGATTATTTGTTTTCTGAATGTTGAGTTTGATGAGTTCTTTATAGATTTTGGATATCTAATTCTGTTTTACTCACTTACCTGGTGTCTACAGTTCCTTGAATTTGTATTTTCTGATTTAGCATCTTTCACCTAAATAATAGTATTTTCTATTATAAACATTATTAGTAAACTTTACAATAACACATACACACATATTGTATATATTGTCAACATCTTACAGATGTAAAACTTGAAGATAAAGATTATTTTTTCAATCTACAGTGCTAATAAATAGTGGATAGGAGTCCTATTCTATTATGTGGCTTGTCATTCAGGCAGACAAGTGTTTATAATTGGTAGATGGCTACCAAGCTTTAGTTCTCCATTCATTCAAATAATGAAGTATACTTATTTTTATAGGGATATAATTTATGACATATCCAAATGTTTTTGAGATACATGTTCAGATAAAATTAGAAAATACGTTTGGGAAATTCATTTTGCCTGTATCCAGCTAAACTTATACACATAAGAAATTGAGGCCAAGAGAGAATTAAGAACTTCTTTGAAACACAGAACTAGATCATGGCAGAGGTGTGCCTACATAAAAACAGAATGTTAATAATCAATATACATACTAACATCTTCATTTCCTATTATCATGTTCTGAATCATCCTGCATGAAACGCTCCTTAGAATATGTGGGTACAAAAACTGGGCAGAAAAATAATAGGTGATCATAGTATTTTTTAGAATCCAGATGGGTTACTGGTATTTTAAACCACATAACTACCATATTAATAGAAACAAGTTTTCAACAGTGTTGAGATTATCCACTGCTCAGGCTTTTTGTCTTCCCTTTAGAAAACAAGATATATTTTCATATACCCTTTCTCTCACATTTTTTATCTGTGAAAAATGTATATACAACCAAATAATATTTAGCAGAAAAATACAAGCAATATTTTTAAAGGTACTAAAATAAGATATATTTCTAAATGTTTTATTTATTTATTTTGAGAGAAAGAGAGAAAGAGAGCAGGGGGGAGGGTCAGAGAGAGAGAGGGAGAGAGAGAATCCTAAGGGGGCTCTACATCATCAGGTCAGAGCCTGATGTGGGGCTGGATCTCACAAACCATGAAATCCTGACCTGAGCCAAAATCAAGTGATGGATGCTTAACTGACTGAGCCACCCAGGCACCCCTAAAATAAGATATTTTTAAGAATGTTTTTTTCTTGGGGCGCCTGGGTGGTGCAGTCGGTTAAGCGTCCGACTTCAGCCAGGTCACGATCTCGCGGTCCGTGAGTTCGAGCCCTGCGTCGGGCTCTGGGCTGATGGCTCAGAGCCTGGAGCCTGTTTCCGATGCTGTGTCTCCCTCTCTCTCTGCCCCTCCCCCGTTCATGCTCTGTCTCTCTCTGTCCCAAAAATAAATAAACGTTGAAAAAAAAAATTAAAAAAAAAAAAGAATGTTTTTTTCTAATTAGCACAATACTCTTATTAACCATTCTTTATCAGTTTTTCTTTAACAGGATTGACAAATAGAAACTGGAAGCAGTTTATTGTGTCGGTTTTATTTTATTATTATATTCTAAGGTCTTGCTTTTTGATGGTAGGACATTCAAAATGATTACTTTAGAAGTTTAGGAAACTTCTTATCTCTAAAATAGCAAAAAATAATCCACCTTGCATTATTCTTGTGTAGATAATACACATACATGCCTAGCACAGTGTCTAGAACAAAAGCTGTTAGGGATTAGAAGTTTTGCGTTATTTTTTTTTAAGTTTATTTATTTTTGAGAGAGTGACAGAGAGTGCACAAATGGGGGAGGGGAAGAGAGAGAGAGAGAGAGAGAGGGTGAGAGAGACTCCCAAGCAGTCTCTGCGCTGTCAGCCTAGAGCCCACTGGATCACATGAACTGTGAGATCATGACCTGAGCTGAAATCCAGTGTAACTTACTGACGTGAGCTACCCAGGTTCTCCTTGTTTTATTTTTTAAACTGACATTTTGAGAATATTTCTTTGTTACTTAATTTTTTTTCTTTTTTATCTATCATCTATTTATTTAAAATTTTTATTTAAATGCCAGTTAGTCAACATAGAGTGTAATATTACTTTCATGTGTACAACTTAGTTAGTCAATACTTATATACAGCACCCGGCGCTCATCACAACAATGTCACTAAGAATATATCTGTTAAAATACTAAAACAAATAAATACAAGTGAAATAAATTATATCTATGGCTAATTACCTAGTTAAAAGACATTAGCTCAAAGAATGTTCATCTTAGAAACCAAGAGTTTAGGGGTGCCTAGGTGGCTCAGTTGGTTAAGCATCCAACTCAGGTCATGATCTGAGTTCAAGCCCTGCATTGGGTTCTGTGCTCACAGCTTGGAACCTGGAGCCTGCTTTGGATTCTGTGTGTCCCACTCTCTGCCCCTCCCCCAACTCATGCTCTGTCTCTGTCTGTCTGTCTGTCTCTCTCTCAATATTG
The DNA here is from genome assembly GCF_022079265.1 of Lynx rufus. Classification (NCBI taxonomy): domain Eukaryota; kingdom Metazoa; phylum Chordata; class Mammalia; order Carnivora; family Felidae; genus Lynx; species Lynx rufus. Next base: position 53,477,941 of record NW_025814845.1, read on the forward strand.
AATAAATTTAGAAAAAAAGTAAAAAGAAACCAAAAGTTTAAATTGTGTTTTATTTTTAAAATTAAATAGAATTTAGGTTATGCATAAATAGATAATTAGACACAAGATAGCAATACATGCCAAAGATCTAATCTTGCCCTGAAAATATTTGAGTGTGTATCAGAATTTTGCAATTTACTAGCCATGTGGCCTAATAAAAATACAATTTATCTGAGCTTCATCTTTCTCAGATGTGAGACATTCATACAAATTACTGAGTACTTAAGTAGGTAAGAGATATGAAAGTGCTTTATACATAAAAAACTCTATCAATATAATAAATCATTCTATTCATAATCATTCTAAAGATTATAGGAGCAACTCAGTCCCTTAACCAACAGGGAATGTGCTTTCCCCTCCCACCTCGGCTGTTCACTCATTTTCCTCACAAGGTCTCATGTTGCTCAGTGCCTTTGCTACCTCATGCATTCTGTATCCATGCATACATTTTGAAGGCCTTTGGCACTTCCTGAAATGTACAGCCAATTCAAAATTAACATTCAGGATTTGCATTCTATATATAAACAATGTGGATAAAAAGAAAACAGTATTAGGGGTACTTGGTTGGCTCAGTCAGTAGAGCATCCAACTCTTGGTCTCATGGTCATGAGTTCAAGCCCCACATCGGGTATAGAGATTACTTTAAAAAAAAAAGAAGAAAGAAAAATATGTTAGTAATTCATCTTTCACAGAAATCAGTAGGTTTACTCTTCTTTTCTCTCTGTCATACTTTAACCATTCTCTTTTTTCTTTTGATTCCAGTAATGGCCTCCATCATTTCTGTTCATGACATCTTTTTATTCAGCTAAGAACATGATGAAGCCAGTAGCAGTTATAAGATAAGGAGACGTAAGAACCGTTTTTGCCATCATTTTCTAAGAATTTAGTGATAATGTTGGATTTGTATGTCAAGTATTCACATCAAGAAAATTATTTCAGCTTTCATTTCACTTCTGTACGAGAGGAGATACTTGCTAAAGGTTATTAATTGGAACATAAATGATAAAACACGTTTTTCCCCTTGAAGAAGTTACTCTTTTTTTTTTTTATATATGAAGTTTATTGACAAATTGGTTTCCATACAACACCCAGTGCTCATCCCAAAAGGTGCCCTCCTCAATACCCATCACCCACCCACCCCTCCCTCCCACCCCCCATCAACCCTCAGTTTGTTCTCAGTTTTCAACAGTCTCTTATGCTTTGGCTCTCTCCCACTCTAACGTCCTTTTTTTTTTTTTTTTTTCCCTTCCCCTCCCCCATGGGTTCCTGTTAAGTTTCTCAGGATCCACATAAGAGTGAAACCATATGGTATCTGTCTTTCTCTGTATGGCTTATTTCACTTAGCATCACACTCTCCAGTTCCATCCACGTTGCTACAAAAGACCATATTTCATTTTTTCTCATTGCCATGTAGTATTCCATTGTGTATATAAACCACAATTTCTTTATCCATTCATCAGTTGATGGACATTTAGGCTCTTTCCATAATTTGGCTATTGTTGAGAGTGCTGCTATGAACATTGGGGTACAAGTGCCCCTATGCATCAGTACTCCTGTATCCCTTGGGTAAATTCCTAGCAGTGCTATTGCTGGGTCGTAGGGTAGGTCTATTTTTAATTTTCTGAGGAACCTCCACACTGCTTTCCAGAGCGGCTGCACCAATTTGCATTCCCACCAACAGTGCAAGAGGGTTCCCGTTTCTCCACATCCTCTCCAGCATCTATAGTCTCCTGATTTGTTCATTTTGGCCACTCTGACTGGCGTGAGGTGATACCTGAGTGTGGTTTTGATTTGTATTTCCCTGATAAGGAGCGACGCTGAACATCTTTTCATGTGCCTCTTGGCCATCTGGATGTCTTCTTTAGAGAAGTGTCTATTCATGTTTTCTGCCCATTTCTTCATTGGGTTATTTGTTTTTCGGGTGTGGAGTTTGGTGAGCTCTTTATAGATTTTAGATACTAGCCCTTTGTCCGATATGTCATTTGCAAATATCTTTTCCCATTCCGTTGGTTGCCTTTTAGTTTTGTTGGTTGTTTCCTTTGCTGTGCAGAAGCTTTTTATCTTCATAAGGTCCCAGCAATACACTTTTGCTTTTAATTCCCTTGCCTTTGGGGATGTGTCCAGTAAGAGATTGCTACGGCTGAGGTCAGAGAGGTCTTTTCCTGCTTTCTCCTCTAAGGTTCTGATGGTTTCCTGTCTCACATTTAGGTCCTTTATCCATTTTGAGTTTATTTTTGTAAATGGTGTGAGAAAGTGGTCTAGTTTCAGCCTTCTGCATGTTGCTGTCCAGTTCTCCCAGCACCATTTGTTAAAGAGGCTGTCTTTTTTCCATTGGATGTTCTTTCCTGCTTTGTCAAAGATGAGTTGGCCATACGTTTGTGGGTCTAGTTCTGGGGTTTCTATTCTATTCCATTGGTCTGTGTGTCTGTTTTTGTGCCAATACCATGTTGTCTTGATGATGACAGCTTTGTAGTAGAGGCTAAAGTCTGGGATTGTGATGCCTCCTGCTTTGGTCTTCTTCTTCAAAATTCCTTTGGCTATTCGGGGCCTTTTGTGGTTCCATATGAATTTTAGGATTGCTTGTTCTAATTTCGAGAAGAATGCTGGTGCAATTTTGATTGGGATTGCATTGAATGTGTAGATAGCTTTGGGTAGTATTGACATTTTGACAATATTTATTTTTCCAATCCATGAGCAGGGAATGTCTTTCCATTTCTTTAAATCTTCTTCAATGACCTTCATAAGCTTTCTATAGTTTTCAGCATACAGATCCTTTACATCTTTGGTTAGATTTATTCCTAGGTATTTTATGCTTCTTGGTGCAATTGTGAATGGGATCAGTTTCTTTATTTGTCTTTCTGTTGCTTCATTGTTAGTGTATAAGAATGCAACTGATTTCTGTACATTGATTTTGTATCCTGCAACTTTGCTAAATTCATGTATCAGTTCTAGCAGACTTTTGGTGGAGTCTATCGGATTTTCCATGTATAATATCATGTCATCTGCAAAAAGCGAAAGCTTGACTTCATCTTTGCCAATTTTGATGCCTTTGATTTCCTTTTGTTGTCTGATTGCTGATGCTAGAACTTCCAGCACTATGTTAAACAACAACGGTGAGAGTGGGCATCCCTGTCGTGTTCCTGATCTCAGGGAAAAAGCTCTCAGTTTTTCCCCGTTGAGGATGATGTTAGCTGTGGGCTTTTCATAAATGGCTTTTATGATCTTTAAGTATGTTCCTTCTATCCCGACTTTCTCAAGGGTTTTTATTAAGAAAGGGTGCTGGATTTTGTCAAAGGCCTTTTCTGCATCGATTGACAGGATCATATGGTTCTTCTCTTTTTTTTTGTTAATGTGATGTATCACGTTGATTGATTTGCGAATGTTGAACCAGCCCTGCATCTCAGGAATGAATCCCACTTGATCATGGTGAATAATTCTTTTTCTATGCTGTTGAATTCGATTTGCTAGTATCTTATTGAGAATTTTGGCATCCATATTCATCAGGGATATTGGCCTGTAGTTCTCTTTTTTTACTGGGTCTCTGTCTGGTTTAGGAATCAAAGTAATACTGGCTTCATAGAATGAGTCTGGAAGTTTTCCTTCGCTTTCTATTTCTTGGAATAGCTTGAGAAGGATAGGTATTATCTCTGCTTTAAACGTCTGGTAGAACTCCCCTGGGAAGCCATCTGGTCCTGGACTCTTATTTGTTGGGAGATTTTTGATAACCGATTCAATTTCTTCGCTGGTTATGGGTCTGTTCAAGCTTTCTATTTCCTCCTGATTGAGTTTTGGAAGAGTGTGGGTGTTCAGGAATTTGTCCATTTCTTCCAGGTTGTCCAATTTGTTGGCATATAATTTTTCATAGTATTCCCTGATAATTGTTTGTATCTCTGAGGGATTGGTTGTAATAATTCCATTTTCATTCATGATTTTATCTATTTGGGTCATCTCCCTTTTCTTTTTGAGAAGCCTGGCTAGAGGTTTGTCAATTTTGTTTATTTTTTCAAAAAACCAACTCTTGGTTTCGTTGATCTGCTCTACAGTTTTTTTAGATTCTATATTGTTTATTTCTGCTCTGATCTTTATTATTTCTCTTCTTCTGCTGGGTTTAGGCTGCCTTTGCTGTTCTGCTTCTATTTCCTTTAGGTGTGCTGTTAGATGTTGTATTTGGGATTTTTCTTGTTTCTTGAGATAGGCCTGGATTGCAATGTATTTTCCTCTCAGGACTGCCTTTGCTGCGTCCCAAAGCGTTTGGATTGTTGCATTTTCATTTTCGTTTGTTTCCATATATTTTTTGATTTCTTCTCTAATTGCCTGGTTGACCCACTCATTCGTTAGTAGGGTGTTCTTTAACCTCCATGCTTTTGGAGGTTTTCCAGACTTTTTCCTGTGGTTGATTTCAAGCTTCATAGCATTGTGGTCTGAAAGTATGCATGGTATAATTTCAATTCTTGTAAACTTATGAAGGGCTGTTTTGTGACCCAGTATATGATCTTCTTGGAGAATGTTCCATGTGCACTCGAGAAGAAAGTGTATTCTGTTGCTTTGGGATGCAGAGTTCTAAATATATCTGTCAAGTCCATCTGATCCAGTGTCTCATTCAGGGCCCTTGTTTCTTTATTGACCGTGTGTCTAGATGATCTATCCATTTCTGTAAGTGGAGTGTTAAAGTCCCCTGCAATTACCACATTCTTATCAATAAGGTTGCTTATGTTTATGAGTAATTGTTTTATATATTTGGGGGCTCCGGTATTCGGCGCATAGACATTTATAATTGTTAGCTCTTCCTGATGGATAGACCCTGTAACTATTATATAATGTCCTTCTTCATCTCTTGTTACAGCCTTTAATTTAAAGTCTAGTTTGTCTGATATAAGTATGGCTACTCCAGCTTTCTTCTGGCTTCCAGTAGCATGATAAATAGTTCTCCATCCCCTCACTCTGAATCTAAAGGTGTCCTCAGGTCTAAAATGAGTCTCTCGTAGACAGCAAATAGATGGGTCTTGTTTTTTTATCCATTCTGATACCCTATGTCTTTTGGTTGGCGCATTTAATCCATTTACATTCAGTGTTATTATAGAAAGATACGGGTTTAGAGTCATTGTGATGTCTGTATGTTTTATGCTTGTAGTGATGTCTCTGGTACTTTGTCTCACAGGGTCCCCCTTAGGATCTCTTGTAGGGCTGGTTTAGTGGTGACAAATTCCTTCAGTTTTTGTTTGTTTGGGAAGACCTTTATCTCTCCTTCTATTCTAAATGACAGACTTGCTGGATAAAGGATTCTCGGCTGCATATTTTTGCTGTCTAGCACCCTGAAAATCTCGTGCCAATTCTTTCTGGCCTGCCAAGTTTCAAAAGAGAGATCAGTCACGAGTCTTATAGGTCTCCCTTTATATGTGAGGGCACGTTTACCCCTTGCTGCTTTCAGAATTTTCTCTTTATCCTTGTATTTTGCCAGTTTCACTATGATATGTCGTGCAGAAGATCGATTCAAGTTACGTCTGAAGGGAGTTCTCTGTGCCTCTTGGATTTCAATGCCTTTTTCCTTCCCCAGTTCAGGGAAGTTCTCAGCTATTATTTCTTCAAGTACCCCTTCAGCACCTTTCCCTCTCTCTTCCTCCTCTGGGATACCAATTATGCGTATATTATTTCTTTTTAGTGTATCACTTAGTTCTCTAATTTTCCCCTCATACTCCTGGATTTTTTTATCTCTCTTTTTCTCAGCTTCCTCTTTTTCCATAACTTTATCTTCTAGTTCACCTATTCTCTCCTCTGCCTCTTCCATCCGAGCCGTGGTGGTTTGCATTTTGTTTTCCATTTCCTTTAAAGCGTTTTTCAGCTCCTCGTGACTGTTCCTTAGTCCTCTGATGTCTGTAGCAAGAGATTCTCTGCTGTCCTGTATGCTGTTTTCCAGCCCAGCGATTAATTTTATGACTATTATTCTAAATTCACTTTCTGTTATATTATTTAAATCCTTTTTGATCAGCTCATTAGCTGTTGTTATTTCCTGGAGATTCTTCTGAGGGGAATTCTTCCGCTTGGTCATTTTGGATAGTCCCTGGTGTGGTGCGGACCTGCAGGGCACTTCCCCTGTGCTGTGGTGTATAACTGGAGTTGGTGGGCGGGGCCGCAGTCCGACCTGATGTCTGCCCCCAGCCCACCGCTGGGGCCACAGTCAGACTGGTGTGTGCCTTCTCTTCCCCTCTCCTAGGGGCGGGATTCACTGTGGGGTGGTGTGGCCCGTCTGGGCTACTTGCACACTGCCAGGCTTGTGATGCTGGGGATCTGGCGTATTAGCTGGGGTGGGAAGGCAAGGTGCACGGCGGCAGGGGGGGCAGGCTTAGCTCGCTTCTCCTTAGGTGATCCACTTCAGGAGGGGCCCTGTGGCAGCAGGAGGGAGTCAGATCCGCTGCCGGAGGTTTGGCTCCGCAGAAGCACAGAGTTGGGTGTTCGCGCGGAGCGAGCAATTTCCCTGGCCGGAACCGGTTCCCTTTGGGATTTTGGCTGGGGGATGGGCGGGGGAGATGGCGCTGGCGAGCGCCTTTGTTCCCCGCCAAACTGAGCTCTGTCGTCCAGGGGCTCTGCAGCTCACCCTCCCTTTGTCCTCCAGCCTTCCCGCTTTCCGAGCAGAGCTGTTAACTTATGACCTCCCAGACGCTAAGTCGCGCTTGCTGTCGGAACACAGTCAGTCAGGCCCCTCCGCTTTTGCAAGCCGGACTCGGGGGCTCTGCTTGGCTGGCGAGCCGCCCCTCCGCCCCGGCTCCCTCCCGCCAGTCCGTGGAGCGCGCACCGCCTCGCCGCCCTTCCTACCCTCTTCCGTGGGCCTCTCGTCTGCCAGAAGTTACTCTTATGTCTAAAGTAGTTCAGTGCCTTATGGCACATTTGCTCACATACCATTCTCTATTTAAACTATATGACAAGTTAATTGACTTTATTAAAATCCCAAGTGCGCAAGCAGTTGCAAAAAGAAAGAAATAGGATTTACTTCAAATATAGAAGTTTGAATATTTATATAGTAGACAACTTTGTAAATGAACACACATCAACTAATGTTCCCCCCAGTAAAGTATTTTGAAGGTCTTTTCCCACTGAATAAAAATAAAACAAACAAAACAGAACAAAACAAAACCCACAGAGATCCAGTTTGGCTTTATGAATGAGCAAAAAAATAATTTGTTATCTTTTTTATTTCTATCTAGAAGAACACAGAGGTCCCCTCCTCTACTGAGACAAGGAACTTTATCAGCAAGCCATACAGTATCCTGGCATCGAGTAACAGAGACTACATCCTGTGAGACTCCACACTCCACAGAGCACAGCAAAGAGGGGGAGGGAACACCAACAACACACGCTTCTAAACGTACCAACTTGTGTTCTGTCAGAATCCTCGAAGTTTTCCCCTTTAACTTTTTGGAAGTCATTTAATAGTAGTGATGTGTTCATTTGAGCCATCATATTAAATATACCTTGGAAACAGAGACAAAGTGGATTATAAAAAAAGACTCTTGTCTTTCCCGTTCCACTAAAGAGCTAATCCCAATATCACTGATATTGGTATTCACTCACTTTCATACTAAATGCATTATCTCTAAAATAAAGGAAAGCAATTTGAGGAAAAATGTAAAAATTGCTCCCAAACTTGCTGTTGATTTGCAAAAAGAGCTATAATTACTCCCACTAGGACTGAGCCTAAGAAGAGAATGAGTCAGCTATCCAGAATATAACAAGTTAGTTGCCTAGAAGAAATTTCACTTTACACTATTAAAAACATTGAGTTTATAATATAACCAAGTTTACACTAAATAGGCAAAATATTTTACCTTAAACAGCCTTCATTTGTTGTTCTCAATTCTGTACGCTTTTGGTCACAATTTTGTGTTTTCCTATCTACTATTTTATTTTATACCAAAGCATACTATTCTGGCATTTTTGTATACTACAGTTTGCTCTTAAATCAAGAGTTAAATCAATACTGATTTTTATTTCTTTACAGAAGGACATTCACTTCACGTTCCATTAGTTACAACACCTTGACTTGAATAAAATATAACATGAATTAAAAATATTATTCTCACTTTTGGCTGGATTTAAATTAAGGTAAAAGGTAAGAAGTCCATCAACTGATGAATGGATAAAAAAGATGTGGTTTCTATATACAATGGAATACTACTTGGCAATGAGAAAGAATGAAATCTGGCCATTTGTAGCAATGTAGATGGAAATGGAGAGTATTATGCTAAGTGAAATAAGTCAGGCAGAGAAAGACAGATACCATACATCTTCACTCATATGTGGATCCTGAGAAACTTAACAGAAGACCAAAGTTACAGAGAGGGAAGGAGGCAAACCATAAGAGACTCCTAAATACTGAGAACAAACTGAGGGTTGATGGGGGGTGTGGGAGAGGGGAAAGAGGGCACCTGTTGGGATGAACACTGGGTGTTGTATGGAAACCAATTTGACAATAAATTATATTTAATATAAAAAAAGAAAACAAACAAATAAACAAAAATAAAAAAATTTAAAGGGTAAAAAGTATAAAAGACAAAGCAAATTCGAAAACCAGGAATTTTTGGCAGGTGACTGGTCACTCAGTTAAACGTCCGACTTTTGATTTCGGCTCAGGTCATGATCCCAGCGTCATGGGATCAAGCCCTGTTCCAGGCTCCGCGCTGAGTGTGGAGATTTTCTCTCTCTCCCTCTGCCTCTCTCTCCCACTTGTGCTCTCTTTTACTCTCTCTAAAAATAAATGAAATGAAAAAAATTAAAAAGAAAAGAAGAAAACTGGGAGTTTTTGTCACATTTAATTAATTTATTCATTTTACTTTAGGTATTGTCTTTGATTTATAGTCAGAAAGGCTGAGCAACAATATTTCTTCAGTCAAAGATGCTATGCATGTTAGACAGAATTTCTGTAGGCTGGGGTAAGAATCTTGATTCCCCCACGAAACAAATCTTTATTAATAATTTTGTTAATAGGGCCAGAAAATGTATTTCTACAAGGCACACAAATACTTGCCCTTCATTCTTCTTTCCCCTTTTTTCTTCCCACTGCTCCATAGATTTTGTGTTTACTTCTCATACATTTTCCATAATCTGTAAGATCTCTCATTCTGCTGAGGCTACTATAAAAAAATACCATAGACTTGATGGAGCCTGGGAACTTTGATATCAGGGTGCCAGTAGGATTGTGTTCATGATGCAAGTCCTCTTCCTGGCTTCCAAAAAGCTGCCTGTCTCTTCACATGGTGGACAGAAGAAGCTCTTTGTCTTCTTATAAGAGCAATAATTCCATCACGGGGGCTTCACCCTCATGAACTCATCTAAATCTAATTATCTCCCTAGGGCTCTACCTCCTAATACAACATATTCGGGAGTAGGGCTTCAACATATCAATCTGGGAGGAAACAAACATCCATAACATAAGGTGAACCCCCAAAGGCAGCAGTAGGAGATTGTCACTTTGTACTTCCAATGCCCAGGAGGTTTTATGTTATCTAGTAGGCAGTCATACATTGTTCTATATTTCTCAGTTGCAGTATTTTTTTATTTTAGTAATTCATACAGGAATATAACAAAAGTGTTTTTTTGAGTTAAATAAGTACACGTCATGGCTTATGTCATAGACTGTTAACCATGTTTTCATTGTAAGGAAAATGAAGGAGGAGGAGGGACAGGAGGAGAAACAACAAGAGAGAAAGGAAGAGAAAGGGAAGGAAAATTCAGCACAAATACCATCATAAATACCAATTCACAGGTTGCATCCTTATGCCACCAATTTAATGCCACACTTGTGATATAGCAATAGCTCTTTATTGATATTTCCCTTGTAAATGTAAACCCTGGCATTTTCAAATGGTATGGTTGGTTATAGAGGAAATTACATCTGTTTTACTTAACTGTAAAATATCAGGACATGTTCTGGTCCATCAGTATTCTAAAATGACCTACTGTGTCTGGAGGGTGGCACCATAACTAACACAAGAAGGCTATTCTGGTGCTTAGGGTCTACCTTCTTGTTTCCCACTGTCACACATAATCTTCACACTTCCTATCACATTAAGGCAGAAATTGATGGGTGGAATAATGCCTATATTTTGATATCTGAATCTAACATGTGTTTTTAATTGTAGGTTTTAAATGTATATATTTAAATGTGCATAATTATTAGCATCTATTTCTTTTCATTACCTGGCAGTTTGTTGTTGTTTCTGGTGTTGTTTGGTATTGCCTTTGGAACATTAGTTCACTCTTTGTTGATGAGGCCAGGAATCTCATAGGTCTATTAGGTTAGTGCCTCATAACATTGTTTACATGAGTCAATAAATACATAAGTGAGGAAAGAAAGTGAGACATGGAGGGAGAGAGAAAGAAAAGAGGAAAAAAGGAAGTCATATGACAATCCCAAAATGAATAAGCAGGGCTTATTTTTAAAAATCAGACTTATTTCAATACTTACTAAACCTTGTATATCTTTTTCCCATTGAGAATATACTAGAGTTGGATGTGTTTGCATTTGACAAGAGACCATGTATCTATGACACTTAGAAATCAGTGAAAAATATAACAATGATTAATTGAATTTGACTTTAATTCTTTTTTTTTTGGTCTTAATAAAACTCATATTTTGTATACTACCCAGAGAATAACAATACTTTCTGACTGAGTTATTCAAATATAGCATACAAGATTTGCATGAAATTTAAATAAATATTTTCTTAAAACACCTGTTAAAAATTAAAACTTAAGTTTTATTTATGGGATCAAGTCTATAGGAAAATAATATATTTTTATTATTATAAGCCTATCATGCAGTTTTTCAAACTTTATGGTACCAAATAATCTCCCGGAAAAACTGTTAAAATGAGATTCCCAGTGCACCTCTGAGATTCTGAGTCTGGAAAGAGGGACTAAAAAATTTGCATTTCCAACAAGCTCTCAGGTGGTGTCGACACAGTCCCACATACCACACTTTGAGTAATAATAGACTGGGACAAAGAACTTACCTAAACTTTGAAAGTTATTTTCTGATATTCAGTTCTGATTACATTGAATTAATCAACTAGTAGCAAAGAGGTGAATTTTTATAAAGTTTGACTAGAAACTGGTGAAAACAGTTTTTCCTTCTATCTAATGTAATCTTATGAACACATGGCTTCCATTGAGGAACATGGGCCTCTAGAGAATCAAAGTAAGTAAATCAAATTTCAAAACATATTCCTCTGTTTGCTATGTGAGCTATGTAATACCAAGCTTCTAAGGTAATTTGATTTGAAAATAAGAATTGCTTTATTATACAGTTCTCAAAAGACTACTGAATTTTGGCAACATGAATTCAGACTTAAAATATGCCAAAGTCAACAGAATAAAAGCACATTTTAATAATTTGCAGGAAACATACTTGAAATAAATGATGACTCCTATATTATTATGCTGGTTATTACCACTTATTGAAAAACAGATAAACTTTTAATAAGATGGTATCATTTTTGGCATAGAGTTGTTCCATCTTGGACATGCAATAGTTGAAACAGGGTAGATGGCATTCTACAGAGACATTTTTACCATTTCAATTCATTTCCACACTTGGTTTACTGTTGCATACATTTCCTTTTGTCTTTTTCACATATGCCTAGACTAATACTAGGATTAATATTTGACAGGTCCATTTGTTTCCTGGTCATCTTCTTAACAATCTTCTATTATAAAAGCACCATGTTCAGTTTATCTTGGTTTCTGTGGAGACAGATTTTGGGCATTATTTTCAGTCCTATAATATGATCTCATATTTGACATGATTTAGAAAAACAAATGGAGGATTTCAGTGTATTTAAATACATCAGTCCTCAGGAAAAGCACATCATACTCTTAATCAAGGCTTGAGAATTTTGGGTTCTCTGACTTTTGAGTCTCATCTTGGATAACAGGTAATATATTCATGGACAATCAAATATCACCTGATTCTAATCTTTTGTTTGTTAGAATAAGCTGAAAACCATTTATAAAATGTATATTACTCACTGATAATTTTTTCAAAAAAAAATTTAAAGAAGTAATGACCTGATGTTGGGATCTGAAGGTGAGTTCAGGATTTCAGTGCTTCTGAATTGATAGCAATTATTGTACAAAGAGAATGGTGTGGAAAATGGAGAAGATGTGCCCCATCATTTCTGCTGGTGGGATTTTCTAAAATCTATTTTATTTCTTTGACTAAATATATGACATTGACTTTGTTAATAATTACTTTGACCTTTAACTTAAAGTTGAAGTTTAAATTTTATAAGAAAATGTTGTATTGAGTAGCATCAGCTCTCTTTTTTGCAAATGTGTATTATTTCAAAAATTTAAAAATAGACTCTTAATAGTAGAGAACTACCTGATAGTTACCAGAGGGGAGGTAACTGGGGAGATGGATGAAATAGCTGAAGGGGATTGAGTGTACAGTCATCAATGTGAGCACTCAGTGATGTATAGAGTTGTTGAATCACTATGCAGCATACTTGAATCTAACATAACACTGTATGTTAACTATATTGGAATTAAAATTTATTAAAAATAAAAAAAATGAAGCAACCTTTTCAAAGTTACTTTATCCCCAGCACCAATGCATTTTCCATTACCTTTTCATTGTCCAAAATAGTTTCTATTTTTCTGCATAATTAACTCTGTATAATAGGCTATTTTGTTTCAATGATTCATTTTTTATGATATATTTTCACTTTATTTGTAATTTGGCTGAAAAAAATTTGACTGTTTCAAAATTTTATTATTGTGGTTTTAGGGAAATTTTTTTTTCAAAGTCCTTAAACCTATCTATCTATCTATCTATCTGCCTATGGCATACCAATTACTGTGAATATCTCTCAGTCTTCTACTTTCAATAAAATGCCAGCTATAAACAACATCAAAAGTTACATTCTATTTTGTATCATCAAATCACTGAATATTTGGTTTAACTAGTAGATGATAGAAAAACTTCACCAAGAAAGATTTAATTTTTATAATTTATCTCATGCCACAGTCCTGAGTTAAAGCCAATGTGGCAAAATAAGCAGCTAAGAACAAGGAAAATGTCATCAGCCCTGAGTTCTGCTTCATATGTTAAAGACTTGAGGTTATTTAGTAGAAGAACAGTCTCTTCTATCCCTAGACAAAAGTTGTTACCATAATGTTTTACCAAAACTGATGGCCAATAAAAAAAAAGTCTTTGCCCATTATTTACCTTATAGTTTGCAAAATATTTTTACTTATACGTCTTCAATTCAGAAATAAATATCTGCTTTTCAACAGCAAAAGCACTGGGTTCACTTGCATAGAAAGAATTACAAACACATGTCAAATGGTCCCAGATTACATTAATTTGATTGAATAGGATTATTTACAATATTAAATCACTTTTACTGATTCAATTTGTCAAAGTATTTATAAATACTTACCCTGAAACTTCTTTTTAATTATATATTTTTTTCTGCCAGGTAACATTCATGTTCTAATACCAGGGTCACAACATCTACACCATTCTCAAGTCAGAAACCTGGCTCACTCTCACTCACTCCTTTATAAAACCAGTCCCTGTTGCTTGTCATTCTACTTTCTAAACATTTCTTTAAACTCTGCCTTAACTCTCCTCATGTCATTCTGTGGGTTCTGTAGTCTCACAACAACCTAAGGGGCCAGTCTGTCTCCATTATTGTCTTCCTTGCATGCTGACCGGTGTCATTTTCAACATGCAAGCCTCTCTCTCATTTGTATTTCTTGGCCAGCTCCCAACATCTCTCCTTACTTATCTTATATAATCTAGCACAGCGTCTGCTTTTGCTTGGTCTGTTCTTCTGGTCTGTTCAAGGTGTCCCTTTTGGGTGTTTCCATAGCACTTACTATTTCCATATCACAGCACTTATCTTTACTTATCAAGGTCCCCACCAGTCTCTAAGTTCCTTGATGTAAGGCAATGTGTTTCAATTGTCTTTGTATTTCCAGTATGTTTCCCAAGGCTTTGGAGCATAGTTTGGTCAACAAATGTTTAACTTGTAAATAAAGGAATGATAATTATGCTACTGATCATGCTACTGAAATGCTACTGATTTTCACATACGCTTTCACAGGACTCAGCCAAATATGAAGATCCTTGTCTTTGCCTTTATCATGGCTCTCATGGTTGCCATGATCGTAAGTATATCCAGGAATTTTGAATAATATGGTCTTTGTAGTTATCCAAGGATTCTCCTTATTTCTTGTGTTTTTGCCTGTGTTTGCATTTTCCTTAACTCAGTTTTATAGATTTTAATGGTTTTATATAGACATTTTCTTTGAATTAACCTAGAAATGTTCATTATGGATTTAAAATAAATCTTGGGTACACACACACAAACATTCTAAACACAGAGAGACACTCAAGTATAATTAGTTTAATGTAAAAATAAAATTTTTAAAAGAACTCCATAAAGTTGTGAGATTGAGAAGCACTTAAATATTATATTATAAAAGACACTTAAATATTATAAGCTCCAGACCAACCAAATGTCCTGCCTATATTGCCATTTACCTGTTTGTCATCAGGTAAATTTGACTTCTCTGAGGCTCTTTCTTCCTCCTCCATCTCTTCCTCATTTCTTTATTTCTTACTCTGTTAACATTAATGGCCTCTTTCACGTTGGTATATTTTGTGTTCAGTTACTGAGAGATTCATTAAGATATGTAATAATACTTCAACTAATCCAACAAGTTCTTATGCATGTTTAAAAAAAATTGGTTAACACAGTTTATCACATAATTTTTAATAAAGGATACAAGTGGGAAAAATAAAAATCTAAGAATAGAGAAAAATATAATACCAGACTCTATGAGCACATAAACATTTGAATGTGAGTAGCTTCTGAGCAACTTAAAACATATCCACATAAAAAATATTTGTTTTGAGCAATTCCAAAGCTTAGCTTCTGAATTTCACTCTCATTCACACGTGATAGATTTTCTTCCCTTTTATACACACAAAATAATTTGTACCAGAGTGAATTGATATTAAAATGTAGCAAGTTAATTATAGCAAAAAGTTATTCTTCACTCCTTTAAAGATGGCATTAAACAAAAAAGAAAAAAACTAGTTTAAGGTATCAGTTACTAAGGCTTGGCCTCCATTATGTTTAATCATAATTGTGGCAACTAATGCATTTTTATACTCAGAGTTATAAAATGAAGATGTTCACTATTTTTTCTTTTCTTTTCTTTTTTTTCCCCCAAGGGAGCTGATTCATCTGAGGAGGTAAGACACATTTTCATTCACTGGAAAAGTTGATAATTAAGCATATATTAAATTTTTAATCTGTTCTCTATTTTAACAGAAGCATCATTGGCATAAAAAACATCGCCATGTAAGTATTTTCCTGATAATGTGAAAATATGTACAAACATATTTTATATTTTCATCTCCAAGCATTTATTCTATAAGGAGGATCATTACTTATCTCTCAACATATCTATATAACGAATGGCTAAAATACATATTGATTTTATTTTTTTTTTATGTTGCACTGGTGAAAGACGCAAAAGTCTTGTGCCCTAGTACCATTTAAATGGAAACTCATAATGTCATCCTGAAGAGACCAATTATTCTGTCAGAACTTAAGTAGCTTAGTCTGGCAAATAATTACTTTGGCTAAAGAAAATTTGAAATTCTGATTCTCTTAAGTATAATATATGCCTACTGGAGAATAGAGGCTGCTAAAAACACATATTATATGGTAAGTTTCCACCTTCTTATTCTTTTGCAAGGTGATGAAGTCTTAAGTTAAATTGACCATGTTAAATAAGTTGAAAAATTTCATTTGTTTAACATTTTCCTTAATGAAATATATCCTTGATATCTCATATTATTTTCACATGTCATATCAATGTGATAAGCTCTCAAAAATTCTTACTAATATAGTAAATAAGTGAATTTACAATAGCACAAAGTAAGACTCCAAAGGAGGGATGCATGATATTTGGACAGAAGTAAATATTAAAGAATATGGGAGTTGTAAGAGACAGCAAGATCACCCAAAGTCAAGAGTGAGAAGTAACAATTCCATCTAACCTCGAACTAGTAAATTCCTCCTTCCTGGAATATTCAAGGATGGTCAAAGTAGGAGGTTGGAGGGTTATTATAAAGAATATGTAAACCTTTTGTGAGTGTTTGGCTGTAAGGAGTGGTCCCATAGTATTATAAAACAACAAATTTATCAACAAACAGTATAAAAAATGTGAATGCTGTATCATTTTTATCTTCTTTTAAATATTTTCTTATAAAAAAGTGAAAACCTGACCAAAAGTTTGAGAAAACAACCATGTAGATGATATATGAGTCCCTACCAAGTTTAACAACCTAAGTTTTTCATCAAAACTCTTGTGAAATATTTGCAAGGCCATTGTCTTAATTCTCTGCAATTGTTCCTTTCCTTTTGTTTGTATACAGGGAGTATATTTCCCAAATTGGCAATATTGGCAGCATCCACAATTTCAGAGATATCACAGAGATAAATAACCTTACAATGCTTCCCAGTTGCTCCAGGACAAGATTACAGAGGTAAGCTGGGTCTAGTGAAATTCTATATTCCAGAAGTATCAGTGGTGACAGTCTAAATAAGAAAAAACAAAAGCAAGGCATCAAACCCAAAGCACCCCAGTTTAGGAGATGTAGCCTGGTGTAACTTTCCTGAAGGGTAGTTACTTACCTGTTTGCAAAAGAAAACTTCAGTCCTGGGATGGGTAAAGGGCATTTGGGGATGGAAACAGCTGTGTTTGTATCCTGGTCCTGACAACTACTATGTCATGACCTTGAATTATTCCTAATCTTTTCTAAACTTCATTTTCTCATGGCTAAACAAGTCTTACAGTGACACTTAACCAATTTATAGAATTGGTGAGACTATTAAAAGACAAACGACATAAAAGACCTTAATCAGAATTGTCCCAGAATTGTCACTGCAGGCTGCCCTCCCACTAAATCTATGCCTCGTTTAAACGTTTCCTTCTAAAATGTAGTCTTTGGAGTAGCTGCAACAACAGCGTCTGGGAAATTGTCAGAAATAGAGTCTGAAGGCAACCCAGACCTATTGAATCAGAATCTGCATGTTAAAAAGATCCCATTATGATTCAAACACAACAAGTTTCAAAAACTTTGCTTTGGGGATTCTGATAAGCAATTGAAATAGGGACCGATGTTCTAATATAATACCAACAAGGAGAGAAGAAACATTACCAATTTGCTTTTAGAATGACAATTTTATCTAAAATAATATTAAATATTCCAAAATCTATGAAAGATTCAAACTTTCACTATAAAATAAAGCAATGTTTTCTGGAGAAAAATAAGACTGTTCTACATCTCAGAGTTGGAATAGTTCCAAAAGATTTCAATTGTTTTTAAATATACATAGAGACTTCTTTCAAATTGAATTCCCTGTTGCCATTAATGACAGAGCAATGAATCTGAACTTGACTTCTTGAGCATTATTAAGGAATAGCTGAGTAATATTTCAGCAAGGAAGGATATACTAAAAGTATTGTTTGGGAGGGATTAATATGGGTGAAATGAGTAGGCTATAATTAAGCAGAGGGATGGTGGAACTGAAATAGATTGGCAATAGAAAGACTCTAGAGAAATATGAGAAAGGGATCCAAAGAAGGGCAATCAATAGATTTGATGATGGATTGAATCAAAGACTAAATCAGAGAAGGAAAAAAAAGAAGAAATGGATACAACTTGTCAGAATTGGAGTGGCAAGTAAGAGTGCTGAGCAATATGTCTTTCAGAAAGAGACAGTGCTCTGCTGTTGTCCATCTGTTTCTTGGCTTTTGTTGTTTTCCTTCAGGGAATTTTGCTTTGTGTGTGTCAGTCTCAGTAGGGGATGTTAAAGACAATTTGACTATGTTAAGTTTCTAAGAGAATAGCATCCAAACTGAAAAGACAAGTGGGCTAAAATGTAGAACTAAACCACTGAACTTCAAGGGAGAAGTGACAGGAGAGAAAAAAAAAACAGACTAGAAATTCATTCAATCAATTTTTCAATATTCATTTTAATTTTTTTTAACTCTGTGAAGTACCAGGAAAAGTATATAAGTAGTTTGGCTAGGAGATTTGAAGACATAGAAATAAAGGAATTCTTTAATAGATTGGAAAGAAACAATTGGAAATAAATACGGTTCCTTGTGTTATTATTGGAGGAAATAAGGGTCCAAATGAAATTCATGTTCATTCAGGCATGAGCTATTACTTGACCTCATAATGAGCAGCAGTGAGACAGCCACTGGAGATATAAATACAGTTATGCCAGAGTCTCTTCACACCACAGCTCATTATCTAGTTTTAAAGATGGATATGAAAACAAGCAACCATCAGTCACAATATCATTGCATAAAGAAGTGAGGTGATTGGGTGGGTTATTTAGGACTGTTTTACCAGCAGGTCTGTGGCAGCTGGAGTGAGAGGGATCTAGGCAAACAATGAAGATGGCCATCAAGAAACTACCAAAATAATTTAGGATGAGAAATAAGAGCTTGAGGAAAACCAAAGTAATAGAGATAGTAGCAATTTACTCTAAAGCAGAGTCTGACTGTATAAATACTTGAGAATAATCTCATCAGCTCTTCCCTGTGGATGACTTTAACTAAGGCACAGTTTTTGGTCAGGGAGCTTGTGTCATGTCAAATCAAACCAAACCCAAACTTAGATAAGGAGGGACTTTATTGGTAACAAATTCCATTGCTTAAATGGGGAGAACACTTATATCTCAGAAATCTGCAAGTGTCTCAAAATCCAACAGAAAAGGCTTTTCTTTCACAGGCTAAAAAGAAGAAAGCAAGGATCAGCAGAAACTTTTGAGGGGAACTTGGGCAAGCAGGGGGAATCCAGTAGGATCTAAGAGAAAGTGTAGGCTATGGTTAGTCAATTCTCAGGATAAGTTGATAAGGGGCACACTCCATCCCTAGCGCTTCTTCAGACTTGGGCCACACAGAGCTCAGAGCGTAGAGGAGGGAGAGAAGCCTGATGAATATGAAATCCAGACCAAGCAAAGGGTAACAAATGGGCAACTGTGAACACCTGCTCATTCACGGAGGAATATATTTAGATACAAATCAAAAAACAAGAAAGCATAAGGGTATTAGCAATGACTTGGTCTGTTGTTCAAATTTAATAAAAAGAATGTTTCTTTATCCACAGGTTTGGCGGAAAGTCCTATTTTTCTCTCTTACTGATGATGATTCTTCTTATTCAAAAGTCCTTTGACCATCTATTTATTAGATAGAACTACCCACTGTGCTGTTTGTATTATGTTATGTATTATATTGGAATTTTAAAAAATAGTTTGAACCATCAGTAGTTTCTAGCTTCCCCAACAACAACAAAAAGCTATTCTAATCAAATAGTGTTATATGGAATGCACAAACTTGAGGTAAATGATCGATATTTTTAAAAGAGTAGTAATGTTAGTCTCTGAACAATTTGATTTTTCCCTGACTTTGTGCTCTGTATTCATAGCATTATAAAATTTTTTTAAAAAGGTCATGCATAATAAATTGATTTATCAAGCATATACTGGTTCTCCCATTGTATTTGTTTCTAGGGTGGCCATAACAAATCACCAAAACTGGTGTTAAGAACAACAGAAATTTGTGATCTCACAGTTCTGTTGACAGAGTCTTGCTCTTTCCGACAGCTCTGGGGTACACTCTTTCTTCACCTCTTCCTAGTCTCTGGCATTTGTTGACAATCCCGGAATTCCTTGGTTTGTAAATGCATTATTTCAATTTCTGCCTCTCTTGTCTCAAAGCAGTCCTCTCCTGTGCATCTCTCTTCTTATACAGATAATCATCATATGCAGTTAAGGGCTCACTCTGCTCCCTCCAGTAGGACCCCATCATAACTAATCACATCAGCAGTGGCCCATATTTCCAGAGAAGGTCACATTCTGATGTTTTGGGCTTAGGACTTCCACATATCTTTGGGAGAGGGACACAACTGAATCCATACCACCTATTTTTGTTTTGGTTCTCAATAACATTTTTCTGCAATGATTATATGTCAAAACTCATAATATTCTTCACTATGTCAACATTTCTAAAGGAATGACAAGCAATGCTATTTCATAATCTTCTGGGACAATGATTATGGAAGAAAATAGTTTATGACATAGCAATTCACAACAAACCTAGGTGGTTATTTAAGGGGCATGAAAATTGTCTAAGCAATCTCATTTTAGCCTTGAAATCTTCTGTACTAGAAGACATTCCAATTCATGCAATTTGCATGAAATCCCTAGAATACCAATCAAAATCTTTCCTTTAATTTTAATCATATGCATAAGGAAAACTAATGCACATTTAGCAAGTGGCTTGGAAGAAAATCTCAGCTGTGCCCTGGTTGTAAATATTGGCAGCTAAAAGTTTACAAATTATGCTGAATGACAATGTTTATGATAAAATGTTTTGTTCACCAAAATTCATGGAGGCAGCTTCTCTTCCAGAGAAAAGCAGCCCAAACTAAAGGTCAATCCCCAATCCCCACAGGGTTGCACGCAGCAGAGAGAAGTGTGAAGGGCCAAAGACATTTGAAAGGAACAAAAGGAGGGTGCTGAGACTCAGAGGCTG
This sequence comes from Lynx rufus, assembly GCF_022079265.1. Lineage (NCBI taxonomy): Eukaryota > Metazoa > Chordata > Mammalia > Carnivora > Felidae > Lynx > Lynx rufus. The sequence goes on from NW_025814845.1 coordinate 53,498,608, forward strand.
AGGAAAGAAGGGGAGATAAAGGGAAACTGGTAGAATGCTGAATTGGGTGGGTTGTGTTTGTGTCCTGAACCGCCTACTGGCCCTCCACCTTACACACTTTGGTATGTAAGGGACTTCTGAAATTTAACAGATCTAGAAGAACTCTTTCTTGTTCTCCTCCTTGAGTTTTAGTGAATTTCACCTTGTCCTTGTACAGATTCTAACCTAAAGAAAACAGTGATTTTTTTTCTCCTCTGCCCTTCACTCTTTACACACACACACACACACACACACACACACACACACTTGCTATTTGTGACCACAATGAAAGTTTTATTTGTCAAATACTTCAAGTACAGTTTGATTCCAATTACATATGTCTCAATGAGGCATTGCTAATAAATTAGGCACTGAGAAATAACTCTGCTTTGTGATTTTCTTTGAAAGGGGCTACTTTCTTTCTTCTTTCTTTAGTTGTAATGTTTATTTATTTTTGAAAGAGAGAAAAGAAGGGGAGGGGCAGAGAATGAGGGAGACACGGAATCTGAAGCAGGATCCAGGCGCCGAGCTGTCAGCAGACAGACTGACGCGGAATTGAACTCATGAACTGTGAGATCATGAACTGAGCTGAAGTCAGTCCCTTAACGGACTGAGCCACCAGGTGCCCCAAAAGGGGCTACTTTCAAGTATGAGCCTTAAAGATTCTGATCAATGGCCTAGCTCTCAAGTAGATCCCCTTGCATGTACATGTTTTTTTCATGTTTTAATTATGACTCTCACTTTCTGGTTACATGATTTTGGCCAAGTAACTAAACTTGTCTGAACCCTATTGTCTCTTGTGTGATGACAACTTAAAGGCATTGCTGGAAAAATTAATGTAATAACATACATAGGCACCTATACAATGCCTGGCAAAGAACAATACTTAAAAGAGTCATTATCACTTTCTATGCTTGAGAACTGAATGCTTTCCCAGAAGTAATTTTATTAAATCTGTACACAATCCTGCTGAAGCAGTATGATTATATACAGAGAAGGAATCCAACACAGAACAGAATTAAGTTATTTGCCCTAAATGACACAATTAGTAAATTGTTAGAGAAAAAAACAATCAATATTCTGGTCCATTAGATTCCAAAGCCCAGGCTATTTATCATACTCCAAGAGTGCCTGTATTAGTTTCCTATTATGGCTGCAACAAATTACCACTAATGTAGAGGTTCAAAACAAAATAAACTTATTTTTTATTTTTAAAACCACTTCATTGGTATTGAAATTGAGATGTAAAAGCTGTACACATTTAATGTATATAACTTGATGAGTTTGGGGATAAGTACACATCCATGAAACCATCACCACTATCAAGACTAGAGACATATGGTTCACCTCCCATTTTCTCCCACCCCCTTCATTATTTATTGTGATTATAATTTTGTGTGCATGTGTGTGGTAGGAACACTTAACATAAGATCGATTCCCTTAGCAAATCAGAATGCTGCATTGCACAGGAGATCTCCAGAACTTGCTTATCAGGCAGGAATACAACAATGCTTTTTGACCATCAGCTTCCCATTGCCCCAACACCACCCCTGGAATCACCATTCTACCCTATGCTTCTGTAAGTTTGACTATTTAGATTCTCCAAATAAGTGAAGTCACACAATGTTTATCTTTCTATGACTGGCTTATTTCATTAAGCATAATATCTTTCAGGTCCACCCATGTTCCCCTGAATGGCATTATTTCACTTAAAAAAAAGGTGAATAATATTCCAGTGTGCATATATACTCCATATTCTTTCTGCATTCATCCATCAAGGCACTTTTATTTGCACATCTTGGCTACTGTGGCTCCTGCTGCACAATCGTGCTGCAATGAACATGAGAGTGTAAGTGTCTCTTTGAGATCCTGATTTCAGTTGCTTTGGAAAAATACGAAAAGTGGATTTCCTAGCTCATGTGATAGTTCTAGTTTTTTAAAAGATCAACCACACTGTTTCGTTGAGGTATAAATCAAATACTGCATCGTATTAATTTCAAGTCAATCCCAGTAGTATTGCTAGCTCTAATGGCAGTTCTATTTTTAACATTTTGAGGAATCTCCCTATTATTTTCTGTAACAGCTATACCAACTTGCATTCCCCCAGTGCTCCAAGGTTCCCTTTTCTCCACATCCTCACCGATACTTGTTATTATTGTTTGTTTGTCTGTTTGTTTGTTTTAATAATAGCCATCCTGACAGAGAACCTTCCAATTATAGCCTTCCCTTTCCATCTCCCACCCTCTGTGGTAATGTTGCCTTACATATTCCATTTTATATGTATTAAAGCATGTACTCTATGTTGTTATTTTTTAGCTAATTTACCTTTTAAAGAATATAAGACATAATTAAGGTGGTTAATATTTAGACCATTTCTGCCACTTCTAATGAGCTTCCTTTGAGTAGTTAGGGGTTTCCAGGGGTATTACTTCTGCCCGCAAGGATGTCCTTTAATATTTCTTACAAAGGAAGCCTGCTGGTCATTGATTTCTCATTTCTATGACTATGAAAAAGTTATTTTAACTTCATTTAACAGTTTACTTTCAGGGCACCTGGGTTGCTCAGTCGGCTGAGCTTATGACTCTTGATTTCGCTCAAGTTTTGATACCAGGGTCACGGTATCAAACCCACTTATTTGACAGATAATTTTTCATTACTTAATTTTTTTTTACATTCTCTCCTCCTTCAATTTTTTTTCAAAATCAAGTCATCTGTCATTTGCATCTTTGCTGCTCTGGATACTTCAGTAGTTCTGCTTATGACAGTCTTTAAGCAATTCGATTATGTTTGATGTAGATTTCTCACGCTCTTACACTGCCCATTTTGTTGACCTTCTTAATCTATGGTGTAAAACTTTCCTAATATTTAGAAAATGTCAGCCATTTATTTATTCAAATATTGTTCCTTCCTTTTCCTCTTTGTTACACTTACATATATATTCACAAACGGTTTCCCCAGAGATATTTCAAGGGACTGTCTCTTCTTTTTGCACTTGCTTTTTCCATGTTATTTTGGATACTTTTTTGCTATATATTCAAGTTCCTGACTCTTTTCATTTACACATGCTACTACCTACATTCAGTGTACTTTTCATCTTACCATCATGTGTTTCGAATACGCTCAGGATTTCCTCTACTTAAACACATCAAATACAGTTACACTAAGATTCTTAATAGGCTTGTTTGCTAATTCTATCTTATTTGTCACTGCTGAGTCTGTTTCTATCAATGTAAACTTCTCTTCATTGTGAGTCATATAATTCTTCTTTGCTCCATGCCACGTAAATTTGACTGGATGCCAAGCATTGAGTTTGCCTTTTTGAGAGGGGGTGCTAAATATTTTTTTTCCTTGAATGTTATTGATTTATGTTGTGGGTCACAATAAAGTTACCTGTAAACAATTTTTCACTGTAGAGGTTTGCTTTTAAGCTTTATTAGACAATCGAGGCAATTAGAGGCTTTCATTTCCAGATAAATTTACACTTCTATTAAAGCATGTTACCAATGCCAGGTGCTTTACAGGCTATTTCCACCCTGGCTGTAGCTAACATGGTCTATCTTAGTCCCCGTTTGAGCTCAAGGGATAAAAGGGATTGTACAACGTGCTCCTTTCTGATGTGCAGCCCCCAGCATCATGGGCTTTCCTCACATGTATTTGTTTATTTTTTTCACTATTTACCTGTTTATTTATGTATCTATTTATTTGCTTACTGTTTTAAGCTACTACCTGACTTTTTTAAATTTTTTTCAATATATGAAGTTTATTGTCAAATTGGTTTCCATACAACACCCAGTGCTCATCCCAAAAGGTGCCCTCCTCAATACCCATCACCCACCCTCCCCTCCCTCCCACCCCCCATCAACCCTCAGTTTCTTCCCAGTTTTTAAGAGTCTCTTATGCTTTGGCTCTCTCCCACTCTAACCTCTTTTTTTTTTCCTTCCCCTCCCCCATGGGTTTCTGTTAAGTTTCTCAGGATCCACATAAGAGTGAAACCATATGGTATCTGTCTTTCTCTGTATGGCTTATTTCACTTAGCATAACACTCTCCAGTTCCATCCACGTTGCTACAAAGGGTCATATTTCTTTCTTTCTCATTGCCACGTAGTATTCCATTGTGTATATAAACCACAATTTCTCTATCCATTCATCAGTTGATGGACATTACGCTCTTTCCATAATTTGGCTATTGTTGAGAGTGCTGCTATAAACATTGGGGTACAAGTGCCCCTATGCATCAGTACTCCTGTATCCCTTGGATAAATTCCTAGCAGTGCTATTGCTGGGTCATAGGATAGGTCTATTTTTAATTTTCTGAGGAACCTCCACACTGCTTTCCAGAGCGGCTGCACCAATTTGCATTCCCACCAACAGTGCAAGAGGGTTCCCGTTTCTCCACATCCTCTCCAGCATCTATAGTCTCCTGATTTGTTCATTTTGGCCACTCTGACTGGCGTGAGGTGATACCTGAGTGTGGTTTTGATTTGTATTTCCCTGATGAGGAGCGACGTTGAACATCTTTTCATGTGCCTGTTGGCCATCTGGATGTCTTCTTTAGAGAAGTGTCTATTCATGTTTTCTGCCCATTTCTTCACTGGGTTATTTGTTTCTTGGGTGTGGAGTTTGGTGAGCTCTTTATAGATTTTGGATACTAGCCCTTTGTCCGATATGTCATTTGCAAATATCTTTTCCCATTCCGTTGGTTGCCTTTTAGTTTTGTTGGTTGTTTCCTTTGCTGTGCAGAAGCATTTTATCTTCATAAGATCCCAGTAATTCATTTTTGCCTTTAATTCCCTTGCCTTTGGGGATGTGTCCAGTAAGAGATTGCTACGGCTGAGGTCAGAGAGGTCTTTTCCTGCTTTCTCCTCTAAGGTTTTGATGGTTTCCTGTCTCACACTCAGGTCCTTTATCCATTTTGAGTTTATTTTTGTGAATGGTGTGAGAAAGTGGTCTAGTTTCAACCTTCTGCATGTTGCTGTCCAGTTCTCCCAGCACCATTTGTTAAAGAGACTGTCTTTTTTCCATTGGATGTTCTTTCCTGCTAGGTCAAAGATGAGTTGGCCATACGTTTGTGGGTCTAGTTCTGGGGTTTCTATTCTATTCCATTGGTCTATGTGTCTGTTTTTGTGCCAATACCATGCTGTCTTGATGATGACAGCTTTGTAGTAGAGGCTAAAGTCTGGGATTGTGATGCCTCCTGCTTTGGTCTTCTTCAAAATTACTTTGGCTATTCGGGGCCTTCTGTGGTTCCATATGAATTTTAGGATTGCTTGTTCTAGTTTTGAGAAGAATGCTGGTGCAATTTTGATTGGGATTTCATTGAATGTGTAGATAGCTTTGTGTAGTATTGATATTTGGACAATATTTATTCTTCCAATCCATGAGCAGGGAATGTCTTTCCATTTCTTTATATCTTCTTCAATTTCCTTCATAAGCTTTCTATAGTTTTCAGCATACAGATCTTTTACATCTTTGGTTAGATTTATTCCCAGGTATTTTATGCTTCTTGGTGCAATTGAGAATGGGATCAGTTTCTTTATTTGTCTTTCTGTTGCTTCATTGTTACTGTATAAGAATGCAACTGATTTCTGTACATTGATTTTGTATCCTGCAACTTTGCTAAATTCATGTATCAGTTCTAGCAGACTTTTGGTGGAGTCTATCAGATTTTCCATGTATAGTATCATGTCATCTGCAAAAAGTGAAAGCTTGACTTCATCTTTGCCAATTTTAATGCCTTTGATTTCCTTTTGTTGTCTGATTGCTGATGCTAGAACTTCCAACACTATGTTAAACAACAGCGGCGAGAGTGGGCATCCCTGTCGTGTTCCTGATCTCAGGGAAAAAGCTCTCAGTTTTTCCCCGTTGAGGATGATGTTAGCTGTGGGCTTTTCATAAATGGCTTTTATGATCTTTAAGTATGTTCCTTCTATCCCGACTTTCTCAAGGGTTTTTATTAAGAAAGGGTGCTGGATTTTGTCAAAGGCCTTTTCTGCATCGATTGACAGGATCATATGGTTCTTCTCTTTTCTTTTATTAATGTGATGTATCACGCTGATTGATTTGCGAATGTTGAACCAGCCCTGCATCCCAGGAATGAATCCCACTTGATCATGGTGAATAATTCTTTTTCTATGCTATTGAATTCGATTTCCTAGTATCTTATTGAGAATTTTTGCATCCATATTCATCAGGGATATTGGCCTGTAGTTCTCTTTTTTTACTGGGTCTCTGTCTGGTTTAGGAATCAAAGTAATACTGGCTTCATAGAATGAGTCTGGAAGTTTTCCTTCCCCTTCTATTTCTTGGAATAGCTTGAGAAGGATAGGTATTATCTCTGCTTTAAACGTCTGGTAGAATTCCCCTGGGAAGCCATCTGGTCCTGGACTCTTATTTGTTGGGAGATTTTTTTTAATTTTTTTTCAACGTTTTTATTTATTTTTGGGACAGAGAGAGACAGAGCATGAATGGGGGAGGGGCAGAGAGAGAGGGAGACACAGAATTGGAAACAGGCTCCAGGCTCCGAGCCATCAGCCCAGAGCCTGACGCAGGGCTCGAACTCACGGACCGCGAGATCGTGACCTGGCTGAAGTCGGACGCTTAACCGACTGCGCCACCCAGGCGCCCCTGTTGGGAGATTTTTGATAACCGATTCAATTTCTTCTCTGGTTATGGGTCTGTTCAAGCTTTCTATTTCCTCCTGATTGAGTTTTGGAAGAGTGTGGGTGTTTAGGAATTTGTCCATTTCTTCCAGGTTGTCCAATTTGTTGGCATATAATTTTTCATAGTATTCCCTGATAATTGTTTGTATCTCTGAGGGATTGGTTGTAGTAATTCCATTTTCATTCATGATTTTATCTATTTGGGTCATCTCCCTTTTCTTTTTGAGAAGCCGGGCTAGAGGTTTGTCAATTTTGTTTATTTTTTCAAAAAACCAACTCTTGGTTTCGTTGATCTGCTCTACAGTTTTTTTAGATTCTATATTGTTTATTTCTGCTCTGATCTTTATTATTTCTCTTCTTCTGCTGGGTTTAGGCTGCCTTTGCTGTTCTGCTTCTATTTCCTTTAGGTGTGCTGTTAGATTTTGTATTTGGGATTTTTCTTGTTTCTTGAGATAGGCCTGGATTGCAATGTATTTTCCTCTCAGGACTGCCTTCGCTGCGTCCCAAAGCGTTTGGATTGTTGTATTTTCATTTTCGTTTGTTTCCTATATTTTTTAATTTCTTCTCTAATTGCCTGGTTGACCCACTCATTCGTTAGTAGGGTGTTCTTTAACCTCCATGCTTTTGGAGGTTTTCCAGACTTTTTCCTGTGGTTGATTTCAAGCTTCATAGCATTGTGGTCTGAAAGTATGCATGGTATAATTTCAATTCTTGTATACTTATGAAGGGCTGTTTTGTGACCCAGTATATGATCTATCTTGGAGAATGTTCCATGTGCACTTGAGAAGAAAGTATATTCTGTTGCTTTGGGATGCAGAGTTCTAAATACATCTGTCAATTCCATCTGATCCAATGTATCTCTCAGGGCCCTTGTGTCTTTATTGACCGTGTGTCTAGATGATCTATCCATTTCTGTAAGTGGAGTGTTAAAGTCCCCTGCAATTACCACATTCTTATCAATAAGGTTGCTTATGTTTATGAGTAATTGTTTTACATATTTGGGGGCTCCCGTATTCAGCACATAGACATTTATAACTGTTAGCTCTTCCTGATGGTTAGACCCTGTAATTATTATATAATGCCCTTCTTCATCTCTTGTTACAGGCTTTAATTTAAAGTCTAGTTTGTCTGATATAAGTATGGCTACTCCAGCTTTCTTTTGACTTCCAGTGGCATGATAAATAGTTCTCTATCCCCTCACTCTCAATCTGAAGGTGTCCTCAGGTCTAAAATGAGTGTCTTGTAGACAGCAAATTGATGGGTCTTGTTTTTTTATCCATTCTGATACCCTATGTCTTTTGGTTGGCGCATTTAATCCATTTACATTCAGTGTTATTATAGAAAGATACGGCTTTAGAGTCATTGTGATGTCTGTAGGTTTTATGCTTGTAGTGATGTCTCTGGTACTTTGTCTCACAGGATTCCCCTTAGGATCTCTTGTAGGGCTGGTTTAGTGGTGACAAATTCCTTCAGTTTTTGTTTGTTTGGGAAGACCTTTATCTCTCCTTCTATTCTAAATGACAGACTTGCTGGATAAAGGATTCTCGGCTGCATATTTTTGCTGTCTAGCACCCTGAAAATCTCGTGCCAATTCTTTCTGGCCTGCCAAGTTTCAAAAGAGAGATCAGTCCCAAGTCGTATAGGTCTCCCTTTATATGTTAGAGCACGTTTATCCCTTACCGCTTTCAAACTTTTCTCTTTATCCTTGTATTTTGCCAGTTTCACTATGATATGTCGTGCAGAAGATCGATTCAAGTTACGTCTGAAGGGAGTTCTCTGTGCCTCTTGGATTTCAATGCCTTTTTCCTTCCCCAGTTCAGGGAAGTTCTCAGCTATGATTTCTTCAAGTCCACCTTCAGCACCTTTCCCTCTCTCTTCCTCCTCTGGGATACCAATTATGCGTATATTATTTCTTTTTGGTGTATCACTTAGTTCTCTAATTTTCCCCTCATACTCCTGGATTTTTTATCTCTCTTTTTCTCAGCTTCCTCTTTTTCCATAACTTTATCTTCTAGTTCACCTATTCTCTTCTCTGCCTCTTCAATCCGAGCCGTGGATGTTTCCATTTTATTTTGCATCTCATTTAAAGCGGTTTTCAGCTCCTCCTGACTGTTCCTTAGTCCCTTGATCTCTGTAGCAAGAGATTCTCTGCTGTCCTCTATACTGTTTTCCAGCCCAGCGATTACTTTTATGACTATTATTCTAAATTCACTTTCTGTTACATTATTTAAATCCTTTTTGATCAGTTCATTAGCTTTTGTTATTTCCTGGGGATTCTCTTGAGGGGAATTCTTCCACTTGGTCATTTTGGATAGTCCCTGGTGTGGTGCGGACCTGCAGGGCACTTCCCCTGTGCTGTGGTGTATAACTGGAGTTGGTGGGCAGGGCCGCAGTCCGACCTGATGTCTGCCCCCAGCCCACTGCTGGGGCCACAGTGAGACTGGTGTGTGCTTTCTCTTCCCCTCTCCGAGGGGTGGGATTCACTGTGGGGTGGCGTGGCCCGTGTGGGCTACTTGCACACTGCCAGGCTTGTGGTGCTGGGGATCTGCCGTATTAGCTGGGGTGAGTAGGCAAGGTGCATGGGGGCAGGAGGGGTAGGCTTAGCTCGCTTCTCCTTAGGTGATCCACTTCAGGAGGGGCCCTGTGGCATCGGGAGGGAGTCAGCCCCACTGCCGGAGGGTGGTTCCGCAGAAGCACAGCGTTGGGTGTTTGCGCAGAGCAAGCAAGTTCCCTGGCAGGAACTGGTTCCCTTTGGGATTTTGGCTGGGGGATGGGCGAGGGAGATGGCGCTGGCGAGCTCCTTTGTTCCCTGCCAAACTGAGCTCTGTCTCCTGGGGCTCAGCAACTCTCCCTCCCATTGTCCTCCAGCCTTCTCGCTCTCTGAGCAGAGCTGTTAACTTATGACCTCCCAGATGCTAAGTCCCGCTTGCTGTAGGAACACACTCCGTCTGGCCCCTCTGCTTTTGCCAGCCAGACTCAGGGGCTCTGCTTGGCTGGCGGGCCGCCCCTCCACCCTGGCTCCCTCCCACCAGTGCGTGTAGTGCGCACTGCCTCGACGCCCTTCCTACCCTCTTCTGTGGGCCTCTCGTCTGTGCTTGGCTCCGGAGACTCTGTTCTGCTAGTCTTCTGGCGATTTTCTGGGTTATTTAGGCAGGTGTAGGTGGAATCTAAGTGATCAGCAGGACACGGGGTGAGCCCAGCGTCCTCCTACGCGGCCATCTTCCCGCCCATCGGAAACACATTCTTAAAGAACTTCTTTTTTTAACTCCCGACTCTACTTTTTATGTGTATGCTTTCATATTTCACATCTTTTTATTCATATTTTCTTACATCTAATGATCAACATTTCCTTTCCACCTAAAGAACTCCCTTTAATTCTTAGACCTGGTTAGTACTCACAACTCCTTTACCTTTTGTTTGCCTGAGAAACTCTTTACGTCTCTTTTGATGGTGAATGTTAACCTTACAGCCTTGAGTATTCTTGGTTGTAGATGTTCTCCTTTCAATACTTTGTGTATTTCATGCAACTCCTTTCTGACCAGAAAAGTTTCTGCTGAAAAATCAGCCTTATAGACTTTCCCTTGTACGTAACATTTACTTCTCTCTTGGTGCTTTCAATTCTCTTTCACCTTTCATCTTAACATTTCCATTATTATGTGTCCTGCTTAATATCTTGTTCTGTGGGTTTATCTTGTTTGGAATTCCTTGTGCATAGAAACCTGGATATCCATTTCTTTCTCTAGGTTAGGGAAGTTTTCAGGTATTATTACTTCAAATAAGTTTTCTCTCCCTTTTACTCCCAAATTCTTCTTCTGGGACCTTATCATGAAAATGTTCATTTTCTTGATGTTGTTGGTCAAGAGATCCCCTAACCTATCTGCATTTTCTAATAGTCTTTACTGCTTTTGTGGTTTAGCTGGGCCTCCAGATCTCTCATAACATTCTTCTGCACTTGCTAAGCTACCTTTTGCCTTCTTCATTTTAGTAATTCACAATAGACACAAAATAATGTTTTAATGAAATAAGAAAACATCATGGCTTTTGTCACACACTATCAACGATTTCATTGTGAGAGAAATGAAGGACTAGGAAGAAAAATAACATGTGGAAAAGGGAGAGAGAAAATGAATCGAGCAAAATACCAAATCCACAAATACCCATTCATTCTTTGGACACTTATGCCACCAACTGAATGTCACATTTGTGATACAACAATAGCTTTTTTATTTTTCCCTTGGAATTGTAAACTCTGGCATTTTCAAACACAACGATGGTTGATTATAGAGGAAATGAACACTGTTTTACTTAATTAGAAAGTATCAGGACACATTCTGGTCCATCAATATTCTAAAATGACCTACTGCCCCTGAGGGTGGCACCATAGCAAATATGAGAAAGTTATTCTGGTGTTTAGATTCCACCTTCCTGTTTCCTGCTATTCCACATAATCCCCATGCTTCCTGTCACATTAAAGCAGAAAGTGATGGGTGGAATAATGCCAACATTTTGACGTCCAACCTAAAATATGGGTGAGGCAAGTTTAATTGTAGGTTTGAAATGTGTATGTTAGCATCTATCTGTTTGTATTACCTGGCAATTTGTTGTTGGTGGTGTTCTTTGGTATTGCCCTTGGAGAATTTGTTCGCTTTTTGTCCATGAAACTATGACACTCACAGATTTGTTAGAATACCGCCTAGTAATATTGCTACATGAAGCAATGAAGGGATAAGTCAGGGAAGAAAATACGTGAGACTTAGAAACAGAAAGAAAATACTCAGGAAGGAAGCCATATGACAATTCCAAAAGGAATAAGCAGGGCTTATTTTTAAAAATCAGACTTATTTCAATACTTACTAAACCCTATATATCTTCTTTTCTGTTGAGAATATAGCAATGATTAGTTTTGTTTTGCATTTGAGAAGAGGATATATATTTTCAAGTCTTAGAAAACAATGAAGTAGATAAAATAATGTAGATTTAATTCGACTGTAATTCATTGACTTAGAAAACATTTGCAATGTTTTGTATACTACCCAGAGGAGAACGGTAATTTCTAATGAGTGGCTCAAATATAGCATAGAAGAGTTAGCTAATGAGTATTTTCTTAAAACACCCAATAAAATTTAAACCTGAAGTTTTCTTTACATGACCTGGTCTATAGATAAATAATACGTCTATTATAATGAGTCTATTACTTGGTGTACTTTCTGGTGCATGAATAGTTTTCTAGAGATACTGTTAACATGAGATTCCCAGGGCACCTCCAAGCTTCTGATGCACTGAGTATAGGAAGAGGGCCTATGAAGTTGCATTTCCACAAGCTCTCAGGTGATGCTAATTCTGATGGTTCCAGGTATCACATGTTTAGTAACGATGGACTAGGACATAAAATCTACAAACCCTAAAATGATTTTTTCATATTCGGCTCTGACTACAGTGAATTATTTAACCAGTAACAAAGAGGTGAATTTTTACACAAATCTACCTAGAAACTAACTGAAGTTTTCCTCCTATCTAGTGTAATCATGTGCACGTGGCTTCCACTGGGGAACATGAGCCTCTAAAAGCTCAGAGGAAGCAAATCAATTTTGGATATACTTTAAAACTTAAAATATTCCAAAGTCAATAGAAGCAAAGCACATTTTAATAATCTGAAGGAAACATAAATAAATGAAGACTAATTTCATTATGACAGTTGCCACCGTTTAATTAGACAAGGATACAATTTTAATTAGATGGTATCATTTTTCGTATAGCGTTGTTCCATCTTGGACATGCATTTGTTGACATAAGGTAGGTGGCATTCTACAGAAACGTTTTTGCCATTTCAATCATTTCTATGCTTGGTTGACTCTAACATACTTTTCCCTTTGTCTTATTCACAAATGCCTTAACTAACATTGGGATTCTTCTTGAATGGGTCCATTTGTTTCCTGGTCATCTGCTTTACAATCTTCTATTATAAATCATTGTGTTCAGTTTATCTTGGTTTTCTGTGGGGAGAGATTTGGGGGTAGTATCGTCAGCTCTATATTGACAGTTCCTTATTTGACACGATTTAGAAAAACAAACGAAGGATTTCAGTGTATTTAAATACACCAGTCCTCAGAAAAAGCACATCATCTCTTACGGCTTCAGAATTTCAGCCACTAACTCTTGAGTCTCATCTTGCATAACAGGTAATATACTCATGTATAATCCAACATGATGTCTTATTTTAATCTTCTGTGTGCTAGAATAAGTTGAAAAGCATTTATAAAATGTTTATTGCTGACTGATAATTTCTCATAAAGAAACACTTGAAAGACAGAATTAATGACCTCAGTGAGGATCTGAAGGTGGGTTCAGGATTTCAGTGCCTCTGAATTGACAACAATGATTACAAAGAGAATGATGTGGAAAATGGAAGAGATATGGTCCATCACCTCTACTGGTGGGATTTTCTAAAAGACTTTTAATTTTCTTGGCTACATATGTGACATTGACTTTGTCAATAATGGCTTTTACCTTTCACTTAAAGTTGGAGTTTAAATTTTATGAGAAAATGAACTCTTGAATAGCATCAGCTCTCTTTTTGGAAATGTGTGTATTTCAAAGTTTTAAGTCATCATTTTTAACATTACTTTATTCCCAGTATTGCTTCAATTTTCTACTACCTTTCATTGTCCTTTTCATCATTCAAAATAGTTTGTTTTTCTGCATAATTAACACAATATAAAGGATTATTTTGTTTTAATGACTCATTTATTTAACCCATCTTCCGTTTCTTTGTAATTTGACTGGAAAAAATTTTGCAATATTTCAGACTTTTATCATTGTGTTCCTTGGGAAATATTTTTCAAAGCCCTACTCTATCTATCTATCTATCTATCTATCTATCTATCATTTATCTATCTATCAATGCAATACCACTTTCTATGAATGTCTCTCAATCCTTTACTTTCAATAAGATGCCAGGGATACACAACACTAAGACCTACATCCTATTTTGTATCATACAATGACTAAATATTTGGTTAAATCATACATGATAGAAAAACTACACCAAAAATTTCTTTAATTTTTATCATTTGTCTAAGGCCACAGTCCTGAGTTTAAACCAGTAAGGCAAAAGAAGCAGATAAGGAAGAAGGAAAATTCCATCAGTCCCAAGTTCTGCTTCATATGTTAAAAACGTAGTCATTTAGTGGAAGACTAAATACTAACTTCTTCTCTCATTAGACATACATTCTTAAGGTATGTTCTATCAAAACTGGTGGCTAAAAGAAAAAAGAAAAAGGCTTTACCTATTGTTTACCTTACAGTTTGTAAAATGCCTTTATTTATATATCTTCAATTCAGAAACAAATAACCTATTTCTTTTTCAAGAGAAATAGAACTGAATTTACTTGTATGGAGAGAATTACAAACATATGACAAATGGTCCCAGATTCCATTACTTTGGTTCGATAAAGTTATTTGCAAGATTACATCATGTTTACTGATTCAATCTGTAAAAGTGTTTACAAATGTTTTCACTGAAACCTTTTAATTAGATTTTTCCCTACCAAGTATCATTCATGCTCTAATACCAGGGTCACACCATTTACACCATTCTCAAGCCAGGAGCCTGGCTCATCTTCACTCATTCTGTTATAAAACCAGTCCCTGTTGCTTGTCACTCTACGTTCTAAACATTTCTTTAAACTCTGCCTTATCCCTCTTCATGACATTCTGTGGGCCCTGTAATCTCACAGCAATCTAAGGGGCCAGCCTGTCTCCATCACTGTCCTCCTTATGTGCTGAACGAGATCACTTCCCACATGCAATCTTCTCTCTTGATTGTGTTTCTTGGCTGGCTCCCAACACCTCTCCTTACTTACCCTATAGAATCTACAACTGCTTCTCCTTTTGTTTTACTTTCATGCCCCCATCCTCTTGGTCTTTTCATGCTGTCACTTTTGGGGGGTTCAATAACACTTTACTATTTGCAAATCTCAGCGTCTATCTTTACTTACCAAGGTCCCCACCAGTCTCCAAGTTCCCTGATGTCAGGCAATGTGTTTCAATTGTCTTTGCATTTCCAGTATGTTTCCCAAGGCTTTGGAGCATAGTTTGGTCAAGAAATGTTGGACTTGTAAATAAAGGAATGAATATGCTACTGATTTTCACATATGCTTTCACAGGACTCAGCCAAATATGAAGATCCTTCTCTTTGCTTTTATCATGGCTCTCATGGTTGCCATGACTGTAAGTATATCCAGGAATTTTGAAGAATACGTTTTTAGTGGTTCTTCAAGGAGTCTCCTTATTTACATTTTCACCTATGTTTTTGCATTTTCCTGAACACGGCTTACTAGATTTTAATGGTTTTATATGGACATTTTCCTTGAATTAATATAGTAAGCTCACTAGGAATTTAGAATAAATCTTGGGTACACGAACACACTAAACATATATGGACACTCAAACAATTAGCTTGATGTAAAAATAAAATTTTTTAAAAGAGCTCCATAAAGATGTGGGAAGGAGAGGCTAATGAAAAACACTTACATATTATCAGCACTAGACTAACTAATTTTCAGAAGCTCTTACCTATGTTGTCATTTTCTCGTGGGCCACCAGTGAAAATTGACTTCTCTGAAGCTTTCTTCTTTCTCTTTCATCTTTCCATCTGCCCCCTCTTCTTTATCCCCTTCCTTCCCTCCTCCCTCTCCTCTTCCACTCTCTAACCTCTTTCTTCTCCTCTCTCCCCTCCTCCTTCTCAGCCTCCTCCTTTCCTTCTTCCCCTTCTCTTCTCTCTTGCTTCCCCCTCCTCTACCTACTCCCCCTCCTCATTCCCCTCCTCCTGTTTGCCTTCCTTCCCCTCCTCCTCTACCTCCTAACCTCTTCAGTCTCCTCTCTCACTTCCCTTTCATCAGCCTCCACCTTATGTCCTTCCCTCATCCTCACTCTTTTCTTTCCCTCCTCATTACTTACCTCCTCCTCATTGTCCTAGTCTTACCTTTGTTTCTTAGTCTGTTCAAGTTAAAGTGAGTCCCTTTTGCTTTGGTATTCTTTCTGTCTAATTATTGAAAAATTCATTAAGAATTAAGAATACTTCTTCAACTAATCCAACAAGTTCTATTTGATGTTTCTGAAAATGTGTTTATGACATCACAGTGTATCACTTTATATTTATTTGCAAAAGAACAAAAGTGGAAGGAATAAAATTTGAAGAACAAAGAGAAAAACAATACCAGACTCTACTAGCACATAAAATATTTACAGATAAGTAGCTCTTAATCTACAGAAAATATATCCATGTGTTTAAAAAAAGCATTTGGGGGCGCCTGGGTGGCGCAGTCGGTTAAGCGTCCGACTTCAGCCAGGTCACGATCTCACGGTCCGTGAGTTCAAGCCCCGCGTCAGGCTCTGGGCTGATGGCTCAGAGCCTGGAGACTGTTTCCGATTCTGTGTCTCCCTCTCTCTCTGCCCCTTCCCGTTCATGCTCTGTCTCTCTCTGTCCCAAAAATAAATAAACGTTGAAAAAAAAATTTTTTTTTTAAATTTAAAAAAAGCATTTGTTTTTAGGAAATACAAAGCTTAGTCTTTCAATTGCTCTCCAAATCTAATTACAGCAAAAACCTACTCATCACTCATTTTATTTATTTTTTTACGTTCAAGATTTTATTTGAATTCAAATTAGTTACATACAGCATAAAACATAGTATTGATTTCTGGATTGGAATTTAGTGATTCGGCACTTTCACCTAACACCCAGGGCTCATCCCAGCAAAGGCCCTCCATAATGCCCATCATCGGTTTAGCTCATCCTTCCTCCCACTCCCCTCCAGCAACCGTCAGTTTGTTCTTTATATTTCAGAGTCTCTTATGGTTTGCCTCCCTCTCTGCTTCTATCCTATTTTATTTTTCCTTCCCTTCCCCTGATGGTGTTTGTCTCCTCTGATTGACTTATTTCACTTAGCATAATATACTCTAGTTCCATCCTCGTGATTGCAAATGGCAAGACTTAATTCTTTTTGATGGCTGAATAATATTCCATTGCATGGATTTACCACTGTTTCTTTATCCATTCATCAATCAATGGACATTTGGACTCTTCTCATAAATTGGCTATTGTTGATCATTCTGCTGTAAACATTGGGGTGCATGTGCCCCTTTGATTCCGTATTTTTTGTATCTTTTGTGTAAATACCTAGTTGTGCAATTGCAGAATTGTAGGGTAGTTCAATTTTTAACTTTTTTGAGACACCTCTATCTTCTGTTTCACAGTGGCTATACCAGCCTGCATTCCCACCAACAGTGTAAGAAGGTTCCCCTTTCTCCACATCCTTGTCAGCATCTGTAGGTTCCTGAGTTGTCAATTGTAGCCATTCTGACAGGTGTGACGTGGTATCTCATTGTAGTTTGGATATGTATTTCCCTAATGATGAGTGATGTTGAACAGTTTTTAATCAGTCTCCTAGCCATTTGTGTGTCTTCTTTGGTGAAATATTTTTTCATGTCTTCTGCTCATTTTTTCACTGGATTGTTTGTTTTGGGGATGTGGACTTTGATAAGTGTTTTATACAGTTTGGATACTAGTGTTTTATCTGACATGTCATTTGCAAATATCTTCTCCCATTCTGTAGGTGGCCTTTTAAGTTGATTGATTGTTTCCTTCACTGAGCAGGAACATTTTATCTTGATGAAGTCCCAATAGTTCATTTTTGCTTTGCTACTCTGGTGACAGGTCTAATGAGAAGTTGCTCTGGCTGATGCCAAAGATTTCCTCCTTAGTTCTCCTCTAGGATTTTGATGGTTTCCTGTCTCAGTTTAGGTCTTTCATCCATTTGGAATATTCTTGGGTGTATGGTGTAAGAATGTGGTCTAGGTTCATTCTTCTGCACGTTGCTTTCTAAGTTTCCCAACATTGTTTGTTGAAGAGACAGTCTTTTGTCCATTGGTATTCCTTCCTGCTTTGTTGAAGATCAGTTGACCAAATTAGTGAGCATCCGATTCTGGGTCCTCTATTCTGTTCTGATTTATGTGTCTATTTTTCTGCCAGTACCATACAGTCTTGATGATTACAGCTTTTTAATAGAGCTTGAAATCTGGAATTGTGATGCCTCCCACTTTGTTTTGCTTTTGCAACATTACTTTCTACCCCTACTTTCTTGAGCGTTTTTATCAAGAAAGAATACAATATTTTGTCAAATGCCTTTGCTGCATCTATGGGGGGGGGATCATAGAATTCTTATCCTTTCTTTTATTAATGTGGTGTATCATGTTGATTGATTTGTGAATATTGAACCACCCTTACATCCCAGAAATAAATCCCACTTACTGGATCATGCTGAATAATTCTTTCAGTGTACGGTTGGATTCGATATGCTAGTATCTTGTTGAGGTTTTTGTCACCCGTGTTCATCAAGGATTCTGGTCTGTATTTCTGCTCTTGGGTGGGATCGTTGCCTGGTTTTGGAATCAAGGTAAAGCTGTTTTCATTGAATGATTTTGGATGTTTTCCTTCCATTTCTATTGTTTGGAACAGCTTCGGAAGACTAGGTATTCATTCCTTTTCAAATGTTTGGTAGAAGTCCCGTGGGCATCCATCTTGCTCTGGACTCTTGAGGGAGATTTTTGATGACTGACTCAATTTCGTTGCTGGTTATACATCTGTTCAAATTTTCTATTTCTTCCCACTTCAGTTCCAGTATTTTATATGTTGTTAGAAATGTATCCAGTTCTTCAAGATTGCCCAATTTGTTGGCATACAATTGCTCATAATATTCTCTTATAATTGTGTTACTGTGGTGTTGGTTGTGATCTTTCCTCTTTCCTTCGTGATTTTACTTATTTGGGTCCTATCTCTTTTCTTTTTGATAATTCTGGCTACGGGTTTGTCAGTTTTATTAATTCTCTCACAGAACCAGTGTTTAGATTTGTTGATCAGTTCTACTGGATTTTTATTGTTTCTACATCATTTATTTCTGTTCTAATCCTTATTCTTTCCCTTCCTCTGCTGGTTTTGGACTTTATGTGCTGTTCTTCTTTCATCTCCTTCAGGTGTAAGGTTAGGTTGTGTGTTTGAGACTTTTCTTACTTCTTCAGGAAGGCCTGAATTGCTATATATTTCTCTCTTATGACCAGCTTCGTGGCATACCAAAGGTTTGGGACTGCCATATTTTCATTTTCATTTGCTTCCGTGTATATTTTTATTTCATCTTTAGGTTCCTAGCTAACCCATCCTATCTTTAGGAGGATGTTCTTTATCTTCCATGTGTTTGTGGTCTTTCCAATTTTTTTTTTCTTGTGGTTGGTTTCAAGTTTCATAGTATTGTGGCCTGAAAGTTTGCATGGTATGATCTCAATCGTTTTTTGTACTAGTTGAGGTCTCATTTGTGACCCAGTATGGGATCTGTTCTGGAGAATGTTCCATGTACACTCGAAAAGAATGTGTATTTGCTGTTCTAGGAAAATGCTCTGAATATATCTGTTAAGTCCATTAGGTTCAGTGTGTCCTTCAAAGCCATTGTATCCTCGTTGATCTCTTCACTCACTTTAAAGATGTCATTAAACAAACAACAAGAAAAAACTACTTTAGTGTGTCAGTTACTAAGACTTTGTCTTCATTTTGTTTAATCCCAATTATGACAGCTTAGTGCATTGTGACCTTCAGTTTGGAATTATATAATGAAGGTGTTCATTATTATTTTTTCTTTTTTCCCAGGGAGCTGATTCATCTGAAGAGGTAAGACACTGTCATGTAACTGGTAAGCTTGATAAGTAAGCATGTATTAACCTTTTAATCTGTTCTGCTTTTAACAGAAACCTAGATTTCCTGAGTATCCATACCCTGCAATTCCCAGTGATTATCCGGTAATGTACAAACATTTTCTGTCCCTGAGTATTTATTCTATAAGAAGAATCAATGCTTATCTCTTAAATATATCTATATAGTGAATGGTTATAGTACACATTGATTTTACTTATTTATGATGCACTGGTAAAAGACTCCAAGTCTTGTGCACTAGTAACGACTAAATGGAAACTCATAAGGCCACACAATAGAAGCTAACTCTTCCCTGTACTAGAGTATCTCTGTCAAATAATTGCCTTGGTTAAAAGAATAGCTGAAAATTTAATGATGTTAAGTATAATATATGCCTCATGGAGTATAGAGGCTGCTAAAAACACATATGAGGTGGTAAATCTCCACCTTCTGATGCTTTGGGACAGTGATGAAGTCATTAGCTGAAGTTAATGGACCATGTTAAATAACAAAGAAAACTTCATTCACTTAACATTTTTAAAAACTTTATTTTTTTATTTTGTGAGGGAGAGTGAATGTGAGTGGGGGGATGGCAGAGGGAGACCTAGAGAGAGAATCCCAAGGTAACAGCACCAACCCTGATGTGGGGCTAAAGGTAAGGAACTTGAGATCATGACCGAAGCAAAAATCAAGAGTCAGACGCTCAACCTACTGAGCCACCCAGGCGTCCTTAACATTTTTTTAAATGAATGCAACATTGATATCCTTTATTATTTTGACATGTCATATCAGTGTGATCAGGTCTCAGAAATACTTAGTACCGTAGTAAATAGATTAGTTTAAAATGGCACCAAACAAAAAGAATCAGAAGGAGAGATGAGGGATATTTCATTTAATAGAAGTTTGTAAGGGACTTCTAAGAGATAGTAAGCTTCTTATGACTCAAGAATCAAAAGAGCTCTACCTGACCTGGTATCAGTAACTTCTTTCTCTTTGGAATATTCAAGGATGGGCAAAGTAGGAACTTGGAGGTACTATTATAAAGAATACGGAAACCTTTTGTAAGTGATTGGTTGTAATCAAGGCCCCTGCATGTATTATTATAAACTGACAAAATTGTCAGCAACAGTAAAAATGTGAATCCTTGATCATTTTTACCTTCTTTCAACATTTCCCTCTTTAAAAAATGAAAACTTATGCCCAAGTTTTAAAGAACAATGAAGTAGATGATACATAAGTTCCTACCAACTTTAACTTTAATCAAAATTTTGAATGAAAATTATTGTGAAATATTTGCACTGTCATTGTCTCAATTCTCTGCTATTGTCCATTTCCTTTTCCTTGCATACAGGGGAGGTATTTCCCACAATTTCCAAAAGCAGAACAACTTTATTTTCAACGTTACCCAGATCCATATCCATAGGAAATCCCTTTTCTATTACATTCCAGAGGTAAGCTGGGTTTAGCTACATTTGATATTCTCCAGAGGTATCAATGGTGACATTAAAACAAGAGAAAACAAAAGCAAGGTTTTAAGTCAAAAGCAGTCCCAGTTTAGGAAATGCAGTAGCTCTCCTAAGGATAATTGTTTATTTAAATGTTTCCAAAAGAAAACTCCTGTCCTGGTATGGTTAAGGAGTCGGGGTTAGGGCTGGGAATACCATTGCTTGCCTCTGGTTCCAAACATTACTGTTTTATGACCTTGAACTATTCCTAATTTTTTCTAGGCTTCATTTTCTCTAGGACAAAATGTGATTGTGATGACACTTAAACCAATTCATAGAAGTTGTGAGACTATTAAAAGACATATTACATAAAAGACCTTGATCGGATTTGTAATTGCAGGCTGCAAATTCATTTAATCTATTTTTCAATAATGACTCACTGTTTTTTAATTCCCCAAAGTACTAAGAAATGTAATCCCTTAGGATACAATTAGTTTGGCATAGAGATCTAAAGACATAGTGTGGCAGGATTTTCGCACAAAAGTTGTGACACCTAGGCTTTTCTCTCCAGGAAGAAACTTTATTTGTGCCGGCACTGCTCAGTCGGGTTTGTACCCAAAGAATTGAGCCCCAACATCACATGGCATAGTGTTGCATGCACTTTTTTATTTTTTTGGTTTCCCGTACATGGTAACACACAAACATGTAGTCTGACTAATTGGTCTCATGTTACAAGGTTGTGAGGGATATTGTCACTTATGCACATCTCCAGGTTGCCTTGAGGATTTTTTCTTTGGTTTTTTTTTTGTTTGTTTTTGTTTGTTTGTTTGTTTTGTTTGTTTTTTTAGGGAGGGGACCCTACAACAATAGAAATAAAGAAGCTCTTTCAAAGATAAGAAAGAAGAAATTGCGAATAAATACAACTCCTTGTATAATTATTCACGAACATATGGGTCAAACTGAAATTCGTGTTCATGCAGGCATAGGCTATTACTTGACCACAAAAGGATCATACAGTGAGACAGCCATTGGAAATATAAATACCATTAGCCAGATTCTCTGTACTCCACAGCTTACTATTTAGTTTTAAAAATGAATGTATAAACAATCAGTCAGAATATCACTTCACAAAGAAGTGAGGTGACTGCATGCGTATTTAAGACTATGTTACCAGCAGGTTTATGGCAGCTGGAGAGAGAGGAATCTAGATAGACAATGAAGAAGGCCACTGAGAAACTACCAAAATAATTTAGGACAAGATATAAGAGCTTAAGGGAAAAAAAAGAACTAATAGAGATGGTAGCATTTACTCTAAAGCAGAGTCTGATTATATAAGTATTTGAGAATAATTCTAGTCAGCTTTTCTCTGCGGATGATTTTAACCAAGGCCCAGTTTTTGGTAAGGGATCTTGTGTCATGTCAAATCAAAACAAACCCAAACTTAGTTAAGGAAAGACTTTATTCGGAACGGAACCCATTGCCTAAATGGGGAGAATGCTTAAATCTGAGAAATCTGCCAAGTGTTTCAAAATCCAACAGAGAAACCTTTTCTTTGACTGCCTAAAGAGAAGTAAGCAAAGATCAGCAGAAACTTTTGAAGGGAACTTGGGCAAGCAGGGGGAAACTAGTAGGATCTGAGAGAAAATGTCCACTGTGGTTAGCTGATTCTCAGCATAAGTCGATAGGGGGACACACTCCATCCTTACTGCTTCTTCAGACTTGGGCTAAACAGAGCTCAGAGCCTACAGGAAGGAGAGAAGCCTCTTAAGCCTCTAATCCAGACCAAGCAAAGGGTAACAAATGGGCAACTGTGAACACCTGGTCAGTCACAGAGGAATATATTTAGATACAAGTCAAAAAACAAGAAAGCATAAGGGTATTAGCAATGACTTGATCTGTAGTTCAAATTTAATAAAAAGAATGTTTTCTCTTTATCCACAGGCTTGGTGGAAAGTCCTATTTGCTGTCTTTCATGATGATTCTTCCTATTCAAAAGTCCTTTACCTACCTAGCAAAATTTTGTAGCCCGGGTATAATGAATACACCCAAAGTACTTTTAAAATCATGTGAAAAGTAATTAAAACACTCAGTTTTACTTTTATTATGGTATGTAGTATATCAGAATTTAAAAATAATGGAGCCATCAGTAAATTCTGGCTTTTCAAAATAAAAAAGAAGTCCAATCAAATAGTGTTACAAGAGCAACACGACCTGAGATCAATGTTCAATATTTTTAAAGCAAAAGTAATGGTAGTCTCTGAACTCTTTGAAATTTCCCTTTTTTTTTCTGTGTTAATTGCATGATAAAATTGGTGTGAAAACTCATCACCCATAATAAATTGATTTATCAAGCATGTACTGGTTCTCCCATTGTATTTGGTTCCATGGGTTGCCATAACAGATTTTCAAAACTCATGGTGAAAAACAACAGAAATTTATGCTCTCATAGAACTGTTGGAAAAGACTTGCTCTTTCTGACAGGGTAAAATCTTTCCTCAACTCTACATACTTTCTAGGAACTTACTGGCAATCCTAAAATTCCATGGTTTGTAAATTCATGATTTCAATCTGTTTCTCTTATCTCAAATCTATCTTCTCTCTCTCTCTCTCTCTCTCTATATATATATATATATATATATCTTCTTATAAAGACAGCAGTCAAATGGATAGCAGTCAAATTTAGTGCCCACTCCACTCTAGTGTGAACTTCTCCCAAATAATTACATCCATAGCAGCACATATTTCCAAATAAGGTCACATTCTGAGTTACTGGGGTAAGGATTTCAGTATATCATTGGTGGGAGAGACACACTGAACTTTTTCCACCTATCTTTATTTTGATTCCCAGTATAATTTTACTGCAACTATTATATGCCAAAACTCATAATATTCTTTACCATCTCAACATTTCCAGAGAATAACAAGTGGTTATTTCATAACTTTCTGGGACAATAATTATGGAAGAAAGTAGTTTATGACATAGCAATTCATGACATACCTGGGTGGTTATTTAAGGGGCATTAAAATCATCTAAGCAATCTCATTTTAGCCTTGAGATGCTCTCTGCTAGAGGACTTTCCAGTTCATGCAACCTGCATGAAATCACTGGGATACTATTCAAAATCTTGCCTTTCATTTTAAACATACTCACAAGGAAAACTAATGAGCAAGCCACTTTAGCAAGTGGCTGGAAAGATCATCTCAGCTGTACAATGGTTGTAAATATTGATAACTTAAAGTTTACAAATTATGCTGAATGACAATATTTTGCTGCAACATTTTACTCACCAAAATTGATGGATACAGGGCTTCTGTTCCAGAGAAAATCAGCCCAAACTAAAGGCCAATCCCCAAACCCTATAGGGTTGCGTACAGCAGAGAGAGGTGTGAAGGGACCGGAGATATTTGAAAGGAGCAAAAAAGAGAGTGCTGAGACTCAGAAGCTGAGGAAAGAAGCAGAGAGGAAAGGAAGTTGGTAGAATGTTGAGTTGGGTGTGTTATGGGCCTTTTGGCCCTCCACCTTACACACTTTGGTGTGTAAGAGACTTCTGAAATTTAAGGGATACCAAAGAGCTCTTTGGTGTTCTCCTCCTTGAATCTTAGTGATTTTCACCTTGTCCTTATACAGAATCTAACCTGAATGAAAACAGTGATTTTTGTCCCCTCTGCCTTTCACTCTTTACATATACCCAATGTATATCTGGTAGGTTGTCCCTGTAACACACACGCGTGCACACACACACACACACACACGCGCACTCTATATACACCCAGTATTTGTGACCACAATGAAAATGTTACTTATACAGTAGATCAAGTGCAGTGTGACTCCAATGACATATGTCTCAGTTACACAATGAATAAATTAGGCATCTAGAAATAACTCTGCTTTGTGGTTTTCTTTGAAAGAGAGCACTTTCGGGGCGCCTGGGTGGCGCAGTCGGTTAAGCGTCCGACTTCAGCCAGGTCACGATCTCGCGGTCCGTGAGTTCGAGCCCCGCGTCAGGCTCTGGGCTGATGGCTCAGAGCCTGGAGCCTGTTTCCGATTCTGTGTCTCCCTCTCTCTCTGCCCCTCCCCCGTTCATGCTCTGTCTCTCTCTGTCCCAAAAATAAATAAAGGTTGAAAGAGAGCACTTTCAAGTATGAGCCTTAAAGAATCTGATCAGTGTGGCCTACCTCTCCTATAGATAACCTTACATGGACATATTTTTTTCACGTTTCAATTATGGCTCTCATCTCCTGGTGACATGATTCTGGCCAAGGAATTAAGCCTGTCTGAACCCTATTTTCTCTTGTGTGATGACAACTTAAAGGTGTTGCTGGAGAATTAACGTAATAACGAACGTAAGGCACATATACACAGTCTGACAAAGAGCAAAAGCTTAAAAATGGCAGCAGGTGTGTGGTAAGAACAGTTTCTATACTTGAGATTATCACTTTCTATGCTTTCCCAGAAGTAATTTTATTAAATCTGTACCCAATCCTGCTGAAGTAGTATGATTACATCCAGAGAAAGAATCCAGCACTGAACAGAATTAAGTTACTCATCCCAAATTGCACAATAAGTATATTGTTAGAGAAAAAAAATCAATATTTGGGTCCGTTGGATTCCAAAGCCCAGGTTATTTATAATACCCCCACACCACCTGTATTAGTTTCCTATGGCAGCTGCAACAAATTATCACTAATCTAGGGGCTTAAAACAATACAAACTTTTTATTTTTTTTTTAATTTAAAATTTTTTTTAACGTTTATTTATTTTTGAGACAGAGAGAGACAGAGCATGAACAGGGGAGGAGCAGAGAGAGAGGGAGACACAGAATCTGAAACAGGCTCCAGGCTCTGAGCTGTCAGCACAGAGCCCAACGCGGGGCTCGAACCCACGGACGGTGAGATCATGACCTGAGCCGAAGTCGGACGCTTAACCGACCAAGCCACCCAGACGCCTCACTTATTTTTTATTTTTAAAACCATTTCACTGAGATAGAGTTTGAGATGCAAAAGCAGTACACATTTAACGTATACAATTTGATGAGTTTGGGGATAAGTACACACCCAGGAAACCATCACCACTATCAAAATCAGAGACCTATCTATTGCCTCCCATTTTCTCCCACCCCCTTCATCATTTATTGCGATTCTAATTTTGTGTGCATGTGTGTGGTAAGAACACTTAGCATAAGATCTAATCCCTTAGCAAATTGGAAGTATGCTGTACAGTTTGGTGACTATAGATACTCTGCTACCCTGCACAGGAAGTCTCCAGAACTTGCTTATCAGGCAGGACCACAACAGTGCTTTTTGACCATCACGTTCCCATTGCCCCAACACCAGCCCCTGGAACCACCATTCTACCCTATGCTTCTGTAAGTTTGACTCTTTAGATTCTCCGAATAAGTGAGGCCACACAATGCTTATCTTTCTAAGCATTTCTAAGCGTTTCTAAGGTCTGGTTTATTGCATTGACCACAATATCTTTCAGGACCACCCATGTTCCCCCAAATGGCATGATTTCATTAAAAAAAGCGGAATAATATTCCAGTGTGTGTATATACTCCATATTCTTTCTGTATTCATCCATCAAGGCACTTCTATTTCCACATCGTGCTACTGTGGCTGCTGCTGCACAATCATGCTACAATGAACATGGGAATGTAGGTGTCTCTTTGAGATCCTGATTTCAGTTGCTTTGGATAAATAGCCAAAGTGGAATTCCTAGATCATGTGATAGTTCTAGTTTTTTAATAGATCAACCACACTGTTTCATTGAGGTACAAATCAAATACTGCATCATATTAATTTCAAGTCAATGCCAATGGGATTGCAAGATCTAATGGCAGTTTTATTTTTAACTTTTTGAGGAAACTCCCTACTGTTTTCTGTAATAGATGTGCAATTTACATTGTACACCTTTTCTCCACAGTTCCCTTTTCTCCTCATCCTCACCAACACTTGTTATCTTTTCTTTTTTTTTTTACAATAGTCCTTCTAAAAAGAACTTTACAAGGATAGTCTTCCTTTTCCATCTCACACCCTTTGTGGTGATGTTGCCTTATATGTTCAGTTTTCTATGTATTGCAGACTGTCCTATATGTTGTTAGCTTTAAAAAAAAAAAACATTTACCCTTTATAGAGTTTTAAGACGTAAGTATTAAGGCGATTCATATTTACCCTATTTCTGTTATTTCTAATGTGCTTCCTTTGAGTAGTTTACAGATTTCCAGGTGTTATTACTTCTATCTGTAGGGATTTCCTTTAATATTTCTTACAAAGTAAGCCAGCTGTCATTGATTTTTCACCTTTGGGAGTATGAAAGATTTATTGTATCTTCACTTCAAAGTATAATTTCAGGTCACCTGGGTGGCTCAGTAGGTTGAGCATGTGACTCTTGATCCCAAGGTCATGTGATTGAGCGCTATTTATTTGACAGATATATTTTCAGTGCTTAAAAAGTTTTCCTATTCTCTTTTCCTTCTATTATTTTTTTCAAAATTAAGTCAGTTGTCATTTGCATCTTTGCAACTCTGGCTACTTAAGATGTTCTCTTTATAACTGCTTTTAAGCAATTTGATTATGTTGTTTGATGTACATTTTTCATGTTCTCTCACCTGCCATTTTGTTGAGCTTCTTAATCTATGGTATCAGACTTTCCTAATATTTAGAAAATGTCAGCCATTTATTTATTCAAATATTGTTCCTTCCTTTTCCTCTTTGTTACAATTACATATGTATTCACAAACGGTTTCCCCAGAGATATTTCAAGGGACTGTTTTTTCTTTTGGCACTTTCTTTTACCATGTTATTTTGGATACTTTTTTGCTATATATTCAAGTTCCTGACTCTTTTCATTTACACATGCTACTACCTACATTCAGTGTACTTTTCATCTTACCATCATGTGTTTCGAATACACTCAGGGTTTCTTCTACTTAAACACATCAGATACAGTTACACTAAGATTCTTAATAGGCTTGTTTGCTAATTCCATCTTATTTGTCACTGCTGAGTCTGTTTCTATCAATGTAAACTTCTCTTCATTGTGAGTCATATATTTCTTCTTTGCTCCATGCCACATAAATTTTACTGGATGCCAAGCATTGAATTTTGCCTTTTTGAGAGGGGGTGCTGAATATTTTTTTATTCCCTTGAATGTTATTGATTTATGTTGTGGGTCACAATGAAGCTACCTGTAAACAATTTTTCACTGTAGAGGTTTGCTTTTAAGCTTTATTAGACAATTGAGGCAATTAGAGGCTTTCATTTCCAGATAAATTTACACTTCTATTAAAGCATGTTACCAATGCCAGGTGCTTTACAGGCTATTTCCACCCTGGCTGTAGCTAACCTGGTCTATCATAGTCCCGTTTGAGCTCAAGGGATTCAAGGGATTGCACAACATGCTCCTTTGTGATGTACAGCCCCCAGCCTCATGGGGTTTCCTCACATGTATTTGTACTCGTGAAAACTCAGCAGAAGAATAAGAGCAACCCTCTGTAGATGTCCAGAAGTCTTTTCTCTGGGCAGTCCTCTCCAGCCTTTGAAATGCTCTCCTTCTCAGTATTCTGTTACATCAAGTGCACTCCTTTCCTCCAGCAATCTCAACAACTTCCTCTCCACTGAGGGGAATTGCCTATTGCTTTAAAGCCCCAAATTCTTGTGCCACAGTTTGTAAATTCTTTCCAGGTGATGAGCTGGGTTAATCACAGGACTTATCTGGCTTTTCTCTCTCTTCCTGGGGATTATATTTTCCTTTTCTGTAGTACAAGGTCTTAAAATTGTTGTATCATATATTTTGAGGGGTTTTTTTTTGTTCTTTAAAGCAAGAAGATGAATCTAGTCCCTGATACACAATTATGGCCAGCAACTAAATGATGGAGTAAAACTCGTTTAAAGTCATCGTGATGCCCCCAAATCCTGTAGTTCCTGGGCACATGGCTTCTCTGAACTCATCCACCAAATATCCTCAACTCCAGCTGCACTGTTCTATTTGCTGTAGTTTTTAAGAGTACCAGGCGTGCTCCCCTCCCACGGCCTGGAGTGGAGTCTCTTCTCCCAGCTATGTCTATAGTATACTTCTTATGTTCTTGAGTTGTTACTCTCCTGCTCAGGAAGGCATTTCCTGGCCACACTATCTAATACAGAAAAGCCTTCCCTCCCAAATTTCTTAACTCCCTTCTCCAAATCAATTTTCTCTTAGTGTATATCACAATCAGACCAACCACCTATTATTTAATTATCATGTTTGTTATGTCTCTTTCCAGTTACAGTATAATTTCCCTGAAGTCTAAGATTTTTGCTGCTTGTCTGCATGGTCTATTCTAGGTGTGTATTGGAGCTCCCAGCACATATTAGCTCTCAATAATTATTTGTTAAAGTGTGGGGAATATGTTTAGGAATTCCCTGAGCTTGCACCAGTGGGTTGACAAGGCTTAGAGCAGAAAGCGGCCATGGGGCAAAAGCGACCCCAGTGTAGAAAAAAAGCATAGATCAGGAAGCCATTTCCACAAGAGGAAAGCATTGGACAATAGGTAAACAGGTAAACAGGGTGAAAGACCAAAAACAGGTAAACAGGGTGAAAGACCATGGCAGCAGGGTGAAATTGCCCTGAACTAGTTAGCAAAACAAACAAACAAAAAAACAACAAGTGCCTTGTTGACCCTGAGGTAGCATGTTCTGTCTTATCCTCTAGGCAAGTTAAGATAAACAGACAAGGTGCCTACTGCCTACCATAAACAGCCATCTGCTCAGTGCCTTGATTTTGTTTTGTATTGACCCAAATCCCTCACACTGCATAGCATCAAAACCCCATTCTCTCACACACTTGAGTTAATGATCACTGTTTCATTGTCTCTTTCTGCACATCCATCACACTTATAAGCCTTCTGATCCTAATAAGTACAGAGTAAGGACCCTTACTCAGGGCTCTTGTCTCCTCCTAGCTATCAGCCTCTCTCATATTCAATTCTTCATCTGCTCTCTTGCTGGACAAAAGAGAACTCCAGACTCAAAGTCTGTGACCTTAAATGAATTATAGTTACATATCAGCATCAATCTTATATTTATATGTATATATTATTTTTATTAAATAGAAGAAATTTGCACAAGAAATATAAGGATTTGTGTTTCTGTGATATTTGGAGAGTAATTTCAAAGTTGTATTCAAAGGGTACCTCGGTGGTTCAGTCTGTTAAGCATCTGACTCTTGGTTTCTGCTCAGGTCATGACTTCATGGTTCATGGGCTTGAGGCCCACAATGAGCTCCATGCTGACAGTGTGGAACCTGCTTGGGATTCTCTCTGTCCTCCCTCTGCTCCTCCTGCTCTCCCTCTCTCTCTCATTCTCTCTCTGTATCTCTCAAATAAAGAAATAACCTGTAAAATAAATAAATAAGGGGGCACCTGGGTGGGTCAGTCAGGTAAGCATCCGACTTTAGCTCAGGTCATGATCTCACACTCTGTGAGTCAAGCCCCGCATCATGCTCTGAGCTGACAGCCCAGAGCCTGGAGCCTCCTTCAGATTCTGTGTCTCCCTCTCTCTCTGCCCCTCCCCTGCTCATGCTCTCTCTCTCTCTCAAAAATAAATAAAAACTTTAAAAACATTTTTAAATAAATAAATAAATAAGTGTTTCTAGTTTTAAAAACAAAACAAAATAAAAAGGTGTGTTCAATTTTGAGTTTGATCTGAAAGAACACATTGGAAGTTATCATGTATTGCCACAGAAAATGTGAGTGGGCACCTTGGTCAGAGACAAAATGTGGAATCACAGAGATGTGAACATCCATGGTGACCTCAGGAAAGAAGGTCAATGACTCAACAAGGAGCAAGAATTGAGACCACAGATATCTACTGTGCAAAAATCAGATGGCCTTGAAGATGATTAGAACAATCTTCAGTATTGCCTTAGACGTGATAAGAAGCCAGAGAAATGTTTTTAGGCAGTTAACTTACCTGAAATATCTATTATTTTAAAAAGTTTTGTGAGGGCGTTGTGGGACATAGATTTTGGAAATGGCTGATAAAAAGTTGGAGACCTGTTTGAAACTAGAGGGGACTGACTGTGTGGGAGATGATGAGATGTCCGGTGCAGAGGCAGTGGACTGGGAAGTTAGTGAGAAGAAGCTGCACATATGTCGTCTTTCAAGAGGCTGGGGGGTCAGTGTAAAGAGTGAATTAGTGGTGTGACTCCTGGGAGCACAAATTGAAGCGTTGGCATCAGAGACCAGAGAGAACTCAAGAACATTGTAGACTAAGGGGATGATCAAATGCAAACAAAGGAAGTGAAGATATAGGAGAAAGAAGTTACCCACATGAAAAGGTCTTAGAGGGAAAACGACAAGTACATGTGCATTCATAGTAATTTCTAAGTCAGAGAAAAAGTAAAGTTCATTGGCGTTTAAAGAAATGAAAAAGCATGGTCGCATTATCTCCAGCCTCTTTGAAATTTAAAGTATCAAATATGAGTCAAAAAGGTGGCTGAAAAAGCAAGCAAGGCCAGCTGTAAAAATAAAGAATTTACTGAATACCACAACATGCCAGGTGTCAGGGCATGTGCTGGAACTAGTCAGGTTTCCTCCACTCTGGATGGAAAAGTGATTCAATGAAATAGTTTCATACAATGCAATGTAATTGACGGACAGCAACAAAGAAAATGGAAAATCAAACACAATTTTTTAAAGCCAAAAATTATGACTTTAGGAGAAATCATTTCTCAGTGGCAGCTAAATACCATATACTCTAATTGTTCTTTATTGTTTACAAGTATATGGTATGCATGATAAATTTTAGAAAAACTCTTGCAAAAAATATATTAACATATTGAAGCTTAAACCTTTATTGTCAGCTAACAAGCAAATGGGGTTTCCTAATGTGACTAGTTCCTCAATAAACACAAATAATTACATATAGACATTTGCACAAGAGTCTCATCCTGGTGGCACTTAGGCAGGGGCTATAATGTTGTGTTTGATTGGCCTGCACAATATTTCAAACGTGTTAAACAGTTAGCAATATATGAAAATCAGATTCACATAAATATTCAACTCTTGGCCTAATGTTAAAAATTAGAAGACATGTCATGATTGGGACATTAACTGTAGAAGTCAAAATACTCTTCTGAGTATTAACTCTGCCTTTCACAAGAAGCTTGCACTCCTAGGGAAGCCATGGTCTCATTATATCTTATTTTCTTACACCTGGACTTTTATTATACATTTTTAACACCTGCAATGAAAATGTTTTATGAATTTGTAATCCGTTTTAGTCATTTCCATAGAAATATGTATCCACTTCATACACATTAGTGCCAAGTTGTAAAATCATTACATTAGATTAGACAATATTATTATTTTTATTATGATGATAGCGTTTTTATAGAAGCAAAATCCAGAGAGAAAAAGAAAAAATTCATTCCAGAATTTTTTCCCAGGGTATTTGACAGCTGGAAAAGCATTAGAGAACTATTTTTTTGTCGAAAACACCATATTCTTATGCAGCAAAGGAGGTGCCAGGAGAAAAGGAAAAAAAAAAAAGAAACTTGTTTGAATCAACAAACTAATTCATAGCAGAGGAAGGCAACATACAAAATACAGATTATCATTGTAGATTACAACATCCTCATTTCCTGCTATCATGCTCTAAATCAAAGTGTGTTAAAGCATTCCTTGGAATCTGCGGGGGAAAAAAATCTGGAAGAAAAACAATTTCTAATCAGAGGGACTTCTTAGAATTCAACTGGCTTTTTAAGGATTCTGAACCACAAAATTAACATATCATGGAGGAACAACATTTAAATAGTACTAACATAACCCATCAGAGATCATTCCCTGCCTGGTCCTCTGGTCTTCCATTTGGGGAGCAAGGTAATGTTTATATATGTTCTTTCTCTCCTATGATGGCCTGGTAAAAGATATTTCAAACATATTAAAAAACATTTAAGTACTTATAAAAAGTTATAATTTTGAGGAATTTTCTTTAAATTAATACAAGCTAATCATTTATCTTCTTTTTAGTTTTTTGGGGTTTTTTTGTTTTGTTTTTTTTGAAATTAGGGGCTCCTAGGTGTCTCAGTCGGTCGAGTATCTGACTCTTGATTTTGGCTCAGGTTGTGATCCCATGGTTGTGAGATCAAACCCAGTGTCAGGCTCTGTACTGGGCCTGGAGCCTGCTTAAGATTCTCTCTCTCTCTCTCTCTCTCTCTCTCTCTCAGTTTCTCTCTTTCTCTCTCCCTCTGCACTTCTCCATCAATTACTCTTCCTCTCTCTAAAATAAAACAAAATAATAAAATAATTAATAAATAAATATGCAATTAATATGTAGACACTGCAATATTTCCCATGACTCTCTATCTCATAAAGTGCAATGTTTCTTTCTGGAGGAAGGACCAAAGTACCAGGCTTCTAGATGGCCAGCAACTGATTATTTGGTGTGTAGTTCCGGGACCATATTTTTATTTAGAAATTGGAGATGATACAGAAAACACAAAGCTATTTTGAAGGATACATTGAATATTATACGGAGTCAGGCACAGTATTTGCCGTATAGCAGTTGTTGAATCCCTACAACTCTTTCAAATGTCCATCTAACATGTTAAATATATGTCTAATTAAGAACTCGCAGTTTTACACGTTTCATTTCTTTCACCTATGTGAAATACAATCTCTAAGACTGATATGCAAAAAGATATATAAAATGCACTTATTTCATCAAAAGCAATGAAATATCCCTTACAATTTAAAATAATCCTTTGGCAATGTGAAATATGTCTTCAGCATACCATATGGATGAAACATTATTTTTGTTTAGAAGAGAAAAATATCACATCAACTCTATGCCATTACTACTAAGTGTAAAGCCGAGAGGTTTTATATTATAGACTTGGAATTATTTTAATATTATACAATCCAGGATTAAGACAGATAATTTAGTACATGTACATATATGCCGTTTCCATTCACATAAGTATGGGTCACAAACATTTTGAAGTTGTTTGGGTAAACATTAAAATTACTCTTCAAAGTAGATTTTAAATATGCAAACTATGATAAGTAAAATATATGGAAAATGCAATAGAATAACCTTATTTTAATCTTTGCTTATTCACTTAATCACAGGGAAAAAACTCGAATCGGTCGAATACCTCATGGATTTGTTTGTAGCCATAGAATTAGAGAGTGAGCTGGCTGGAGGCAAACTTAGAGTCACAGTCCCATTTGTTGGATGCGGTCAATGAGACCTAGTGTTGTCCCAGGCTAGCGAACACTTCAGCAGCCAAGTCCAGGGTCAAGCTGGAACTAGGAGGACACCTGATGTCTAACCCAATCACTGCCACCTGCTACT
The DNA here is from genome assembly GCF_022079265.1 of Lynx rufus. NCBI lineage: Eukaryota > Metazoa > Chordata > Mammalia > Carnivora > Felidae > Lynx > Lynx rufus. Next base: position 53,532,801 of record NW_025814845.1, read on the forward strand.
TCTTAGGAGGGAGCCAGGCTGCATTTTGCCTCACCTGTATCTGATTTAAAAGAGTGCCTCTTGTGCTTTGTGTTTCTGATAGTTGATCTTCACAAAAGGCCTGTCAGTGAGAATAATCCCTTGAACTATGTCTGAATGAACCTTCCACATTTCAGCAAGCATGGCATTACATTATGTCTTGTTGATTGAGAACGACATAAATGGCTCTTCCAAAATAAACTGTGATACATTCATATTCACGAGCTCCTTAAAAGCATCTACTTTTAGTCCTCTTCGGTGCCTTTTCTCCATTACCTGGTGTAAAGATAATAATAGAACATGAAATGTCAGAGAATGTAATTTGTAGAAGCTGAAATCTTTTCTTGGTTTTCCATATATGTTTTTGCAGCCCCGAGTAACCATGAAGTTCCTCCTCTTTACCTGCCTTTTGTCTGTGGCTCTGGCAAAGCATGTAAGTAAGGATAATGGGACATATAATGGGATCCTTTCTTCCTTAGATACACCAGAGTGACCTTTTTACTACACGCAGATGTAGATGTGGGCAGCAATGGAAGGGAGGCTAAGGATGTAACCCTTTAATGTATGACCAAGGATAGTATGGGCCTGCATTATGCGGACTGTGAAGAACAAACCTTTATGAAGTGATTTCGTGATAATGACAAGGAAGCTATCGTCATAGGGAGGGAGGCATAAATTCCCCTGCATCCTATGTTAGCTAATTGATGGAATTTTCCAGAGGAGCTTTCTCCACTCCCTGGCATGTCTCTCGAATTGTAAGCAGGTCCCACCACTACAATTTGGAATTTGACAGTCAGCTGTCAATGAAATGACAGAATTTCACCATTCTTGATACAAGCAGTTGAGAAATCATGATGTTAAAATACAAAACAAGGACCAGTGACAGGGGACAATTTGTAGCTCTGGATTTGAGTGGAAACTTTGTAAATTATTCACCCAATGACCTACCGAGAATACAATAGTAACATTCATGTCACAAAATAATGAGTATATCAGAGATAAAGCATGTGAAAGAGCTTCACAAACACAGATATACATACACATGTTTACATATGTATTTTAGTATATATCACGCCGGTCTATCAGCATTATTCCCACACTGTTCTCGGGGGAACTCACATGCCCACTTCCCTCCCACCCCAACATCAAACTGTGTGACAAGGGCAAGTTTCCTTGTGCTCAGAGCCTTTGCCCTAACGTGTGTCCCCACATCCAGGAGACACATGCAGACAGGGATTTGTGCCTTCTTCCATTTGTAGTAAATTTAAGAATAAATCTAAAGTGAGACTTATTTCTGATAAGAACAAGTTACTTCAAAAAACAACAAAAAGGCTTCAGTTATCAATACAGTATAGCATCAATGACCTCTTTGCTCTTAAACTCCACTACACATAATCACCCTCCTGCTTTTCTTTCTACAGAGTCATTGGCCTTAATCATACCTCTTAATCCACAAGGTTACTAGGCTACAGTTTGGGAGGTGCCACTAGCCAGTGCTAAATCAGGATATTCAAAAGGACTGTCACAGTTGTCCTGGCAACTTAAAAGTAACAGTATCATTGTTTACTGATTGTATTTGGAACAATATTTTGAAGGAGGCCTGATTTCTATTCCCTATTTCCCTAGGTTACAAAGAAATTGTTTTAATCATTGCTATTGAACAGTAGAGGCAGAGAATCACCTTGGCATTTTAAATAAGCCATAAAAGTTAAATTTCTGTTTGTTTTTGTTATTTATATAGGAGTTAAAGCAGCTCACCTCCAGTGAGGTAAGGCACATTATTGTGAAGACAATTCCTGGCACCTAGTAGCACATAACATGTACTGGGTTAATTATCCTCATTTTTGTGATCAATAACACTAGAGCTACGGAATCCTGAAAAACAAGAAGTGTAGTCAATTGCTACAAAATTTGAAAAGAGTAAACCAAACTCTGTGCTTCCACTTATACTAGGATGAGATTTATACCTTTTTTTCATTTATTTCTCAAGCCACTATCCAATAATAGTAATAATAGCACAGGAGGAACAGTGAGCATTTTGCATGTCGTGAACGCAATGACAGGATCTATTTTATCCTCTTCTGGAGTAGGAGACTCCCGCACATTTGAATCCACATTAAGTGCTAATTTCTTAATTTTCTTGTTGCCCAGGGATACACAACATGTGCACAAAACTTCTTTAAAGTCACTCAAAGAATTACCCTGCTCCCTTGCTTTGTATTCCATTTCAAAAAGAGAGAGAAAGAAAGAAAGAAAGAAAGAGAAATAAAAGGAAAGAAAGAGAGAAAAAGAAAGGAGAGAAAAGAACAAAAGGGAGGAAAGAAGGCAGAAAGAGAGGGAGAGAAAGAAAGAGAGAAAGAAAGAAGGGAAAGTGTTCTATGCAGAGGAGTAATAAATTGTTTCTTCCCTGTTGTCGGTATTTGCAAAAATGTTGTAGTTGTGCAATCTTATAATACGAGAGTGCAGTATAAGTTACTTAACTAAAACATAATGAGCTAGGTATCTAAGGAGAAAAAAATTAGGTCAAATTCACTTTTTAATTCTGTCAAAGACTAATATTTTATCTTGACATCCTGGATAATGTATGTGAAAGGGTACTTTCTTAGGGAGGATAAGTAAAAATTCCATAATTAAGGAATAAAAATTCATTATCAATTTCTTTTGCTAAGGAATCTGCCATCCTCTCTGAAGAAGTAAGTCAGAATTCTTGTCATTAAATACATTTCAAGTACTTTTTCATTTTCACATAGGCTCTGAAATAAACAGTATGTATTTTTTTGCAGAAATATAGGCAGGACAATAATGTGGTCATCCAAACCAATCAGGTAAAAGTTATTCATTCATATCTTTTTGCTTGATGAATATGGTATCTTTTCTAACAATTATGTTCTTTTCACTTTTGCTCATATAAGTAGTGTTTGTTCACCTCTGAGTGTGAAATGGGTGATGTTTTCATGGTCTTATTTGTTGTGAAACTATGTGAAAAGGATTCCAGGGAAGCATTTGTGTTCCATTTGTGACCCAAGTTTTCAAAATGCCATTTATCTACAGGGTTCTTATATATGGTCCATCACGTTCCCTTCTCTGTCCCAATTCCGGACCTCATGACCATTATATTTTATAAGCATTACTTTCTGCCAAAAAAATTCAATATAGAGATGATGGAGAAGCAACTCTCTCTTGAATCAAGATTAGATCAGCCCTGATTTTGGCTGCTCTCAAGGACACTTGCTGCATTCCCATTAAGATAATAACCTTGATTTCAAATGTTATCATATTGTTTAGTATAAAATTGCTTTGAGTAAAGTTACACGTTAGCAGAGATGACAAATATATTCGATATCAAGAATATTGGAAAAACAAGGCAAAACCATGCACTTGTCCTAATTTGAGGACTAATTAATTGAATTTTTATTTGCGCATGAATCAACATATCCAGTAAATTCCTCCGCAGTTAGTTGCCAGGAGAAATACAGTCCTTGACCTGGTCCTTTTGTGTTTAGATGAGTTAGGCTGATATTTATAGTTTCTCAAAAATTTACCCTTTTAGTAGTAACTAAGTTTGCTTTTAATTGAAAGTCTCTATCAAGTCTACCCAAGTCACTGGTTTGATTGACTTGGTTATATACTTTCTAATATACATTAAAATAAGTACGTGTTAAAATAAAAGCATGAAGAGCATATATAAAGTATATTGTTGTCTTCCCATTGGTTTACCAAGGTCATTTGCAATAATTATCTCTAAAAATCGATTTAAGTGTTCTATTTCAATACATTTTAATGTTTCCTACTAATCATCAAGTAGGTAATTACTACGAAGCACATATAAAGTAACTACTGATATTCAAAAATAATGTTGAAGATTCAATTTCTTTTGTGCCAGATTTGTATTATTATATTATCTTTTCACTTCTCAGGAATCTGCCACCAGTTCATCTAGTGAGGTAAGATCCTGTTTATGTAAAAGCCAAAGAGCTATTTCAAGAAATGGCAGCTTTCGTGTTAGTCAGTACTTTGATAATCCTTGGCAAATCCACGTCTAAACATTTAAAGGATGTAATGGAAAAGTTCTAAAAATATCTTTGTGACTGCAATTGACAATCTTCCTGAGAAGAATTGTTTGTTCTACCCTGATCTCTCTGAAAATACATATATGAATACATAAGAAACTGCATTTTAAATCAACCCTGTGCCAAATCAAAAGCTTGCCAATTGCCTTCACTGTGGTTTCACTTTCGAAAACTTCTCAGGATTCTTTAGAGAAGCAGTTCATACAGATTGTCACGATGTAAGTAATATCAGAAGCACCTGAGAAATTATGAGAAACACAAAGTCATCGGCCCTACCTCACACATACTGAATCAGAAAGTTTGAGTTGCAACTAGGCAATCTGCATTTCAGGCAGGCCACTATGTGATATGGATCACATTAAGCTTTGGGAACCACTTTTAAGGAGCTTGAGTTGAGCGTTGGAGCGAAGACATGTGTAGGTTACCAGTACAAGAAACACCTTCTATGGTAGCAAAAGTCACAGTGTGAGAGTGTTCCGAAGGAGCAGGAAACATCTTAATGGGTCACAGTCCAGACCATTGTGCCTTGGGCACTGCCTGGATTCTTCCCAGCTTGTGACTTGGGAAACTTGCTTGATCTTTTGTCCACTTCCACATTCCAGATGCAAACTGAGAGTCTCAGGTCATGACTGTCATTTCCACAAAGAGCCACAAGGCCTCATTTCCCACACAGCCCACCTGGTCTATTTTGATATTTGGGGACACCTGTCTACACTGTCAAAATGTAAAATTGGCAACTTAAGATTGATAAGTTTTTGAAATAAGACATATTTAGAGTCATGGTTTTATAGTGGCACAAAATGAGAGAGTTGTGAAAATTAATAGTTTAACTTACTTAATTGCTAATATATACTTAATTTCTCAGGCTAGTAGCTTGGACTCTGGCTATTCAGTTATTGCCCCTCCCTTTCTATCATATTGTTTAGAGACAAATACTGCTACATCATTTAAATAAGCTATTTCTTTATTTGTCACACTAGGAAACTGGTGATGTCCCTACTGATGTAAGTAATCATTATTTTTATTTATTTTTTTTTAATTTTTTTTTTCAACGTTTTTTTTATTTATTTTTGGGACAGAGAGAGACAGAGCATGAACGGGGGAGGGGCAGAGAGAGAGGGAGACACAGAATCGGAAACAGGCTCCAGGCTCTGAGCCATCAGCCCAGAGCCCACGCGGGGCTCGAACTCACGGACCGCGAGATCGTGACCTGGCTGAAGTCGGAGGCTTAACCGACTGAGCCACCCAGGCGCCCCTGTAATCATTATTTTTAAAAATTAACTTAACAACATTATGAATTGGGTTTTTGCTTATCTTTGTCTAATATGTGCTTTATTTTTTGATAGACAATTGAGCTGACTGAGGAAGAAAAGGTCTACCTCAATCAACTGGTAATTAATTACTTCCAGTGAAAGAATCTGTTTGACAACTCTTTTCTCTCCCAGATGATCACTTATTGGATGTTCCCTATGACATAGTTCACACCAAATTTGTGTTAAAAATTACTTTGTTCAATTGTTCTGATCAGGATATGTAAAGATTATCTTAACAAACAGAAGTTTTCAGTAAAATGTATGACCCAATAAATTAGGAAGAGTTACAAGCCTCAGGAAGAGTGTTCTTAAATTTAAGTGATCTATCACTGTGGTCTCAAAGTACATAACTGCTCACTGAACTTGTCTTTCAAGTAGCAAAACCTGATATGTTAAGGTAAAAAGCTTTTAACTATTATTACCCCAACTGTAAGAGATCTGGTAACCCCTCTCTGGAGTTAGATATGTAAACTATTTAACAGAATCCAAAGGTCCCAATTGCTATTGAATTTATACACATAGGAAAAATATGCTCTAAATGCATTCTAACAGGAACTGCTTCCCATTGAGCATTTAAAAGCGAGATCTCTCAAATGAAACCATTTATTCTTAGAACATTCTAATAGCTCTACTAGTCTTTCTAGATATTTCTAATAACATTCCTTCTATCATCCTTATCATAATCATGTGTCCATCTGACACTTATCCACATGCGATTCTAAAGACACGTTGACTTTTACATACTGATTTTCTTATCATCAGTATGAAGTGAATCTTTCTAAGAATTAAGTGATTTCACATTCAATATCTACACTAACGTATGGGCCAAAGCCAAATCAAGGTAGAATTTGTTCAGCTAGACATGTGTGACCTGTAGGATCCAAAATCACTCCACATATATCATCAGTTCACTAAAGGGTAACTTCATAACAGGCATAGGACCAGCCCAGGGCCATGGGAATAGAAGGTGAGTGTTCCGTGACATGAGAACCAGGCTTTCGTAACCAGCTATGGAAACAGAAATGAAAACTCAGATGGTGGTTTTGTTTGATTTTTTAAATGATTCTCCACTCCATTTCTTATACTTTCTGTTCCTTTTGTACATTCAGTTATTTCCATGTGGAAGCGTTCAAGTAGCTAGACTGCATCTTTAATTCTGAGGTTCAGTCTATGTCATCCTTGTGCAGGGGCCAAGACAATCTTCCCTGTATCCTTCCAATTTTAGTGTATGTGCTACAGAAGCAAGCACTGAAGTTCACTCCATGAATGGAGATAGTAAATATCTGTAACAGTCAATTTTGGGTTAGAAATGTCTTTGATCAGTTTGGCATCACTGAGATCTTATCTAAATCAAGTTTTAATTCACTTTGTCTTGTCCATATAAGCTCTGGCCCATAGAAAAGATTCCATTCTGATGTTAAATACTGGCATATTTCTTTTCTTACAGAGCAAAATCAACCAGTTTTATCAGGCATGGAATCTTCCCCAGTATCTTGAGGCTTATCATCAACAGCACAGTGTTAGGAACCCATGGAATCACATTAAGACAAATGGCTATCATCTATTTCCCCTTCTGGTGAGTTCTACTTTTTGTTTGTTGGTTTCTGACATTCTTGTAAAAGAAAAAAAATTAACAGGAGAGAAACAATGCATCAATCCCTTTAAATGTAGAAAGTGCAACAAACTTAAATGTAATTCTTTAGGTCAGAAATGAAGTCACAAATCATATACTCAAAATGCTATAAATATAGCATTTGTAATACCAATTTTGAGTAAGAATAAGTTGAACTGTCCTAAGTATTCATTTCTAGGTCATTTTACTTGAATCTGGCAGTTGTCTTTCAAGGAGGCAGACCAAGAGAATATCATCTCCATTGTACTAAGGGAACTGAAATGAAAGACATGAAATCACTTGTCAACAGTCCAGTTCACATCTCCACTTGTATTCATAAATCATCTTTGGCTAAGGGACTTTGTCAAACACAAGGACTAAGTGGCAGAGCAGGAAACTGACCATAGGAGAGGGCACTTAACTGTAAACGATGTGAGATGTGGAGTCAGAAGTCCTGGAAAAGAGTGCCAGACCTGCCATGAACAAGATATGAGACTTTAGGGAAATCACCTCCCTCTCTGTGCTTCCTATTTCTTGAATGGGAATGATTTGCTTAGGTGACCCATGGAGGTTAAAGATACCATCACCACCATGAGGGGAAGTAAGCTTTAGTACCTTGGTTTGAATGCCACATGCCTAAGGAACAACCTAAAGGTCAAAATGTTTCTTCATTTGGGCGGAAAAACTCTTGTGTCCAGAAGATGCCAGATTTGGGAAGCAAAATCCATAGATTATGTGGATTTGAGCTATTAACCAACAAAGAAAGCAGTGACCCCACCTGAAATAGGATGAGAAAGTCAGCTTGTTTCCATAGCATTCATTCTGGGTAAAACAAGGAAGCTATGTGAAGTCATATGTCAATAGCACGTGAAATTTACCAGTTTACATAGGAAAAAGCTTCAGTGATCTTAGAGTAAATAAAAATAGCTATATACATATAATATGTCAGTGTTATGTAATTGTCACTTAAAGAGAATTTCCAATTACTTCTTTACTCTGCAAAGCCTAAGAAACTCCATACCAACCCCTCCTCTGACCCTCAATTTACATCTCAGAAGACCACCATCTACCTAAGGCACTCAGAATCTTTCTTGCCTCATTTACTTGATGAGACTTGATGTCTCCTTAACATTAAAGCCAATTCAATAGTCAAGAGGAGGTAGACAATTGCAAATGCTAATAAATTCAATGCAGGCAAAGAGAAGCAAGCTACTTCAGTGATCAATTTTACATGGGACAACAGTTCCTTTTCCCACAGACTTCACTAGTCTTAACCACCTTCTTCCCTTTTTTAGATTCTGTAGGTGGCCTCAGTCATTCCTTCTCCTCTACACTTTTGCTCACCTAATCATGAACTGCAGTCACTAGCAGGTGACTAATACACAAGTGCTTCTGCCACGGTTGGAATTTTATGTCAGTGATGTATATCAAGAAAATGCTTTCATCTTTAGGACTTGCCTCTGATAGAGAACACCTCCCCAATATTATATATTTAGCATTGATCATCAAACTAAGTGTATATTTCCTACCTGAGAACCCATAATTATGTTAAATTACTGTAGTATTTCCTCATGTACTATTGTCTAATTTCCACCGATAATATCGTACGTTAAAAAACTATGGCAACTTTAATATCTACAATGCAACACTTCAAGCAGCTCCTAAATATAAAAATACGTTAAGTTAGGACAATAATTTCTTTCACGTACAGAGGTATTTGTGTATTACTATGTAGGAAACCATGAGACTTTGGCAAAGGAAGCCCAATTCAACTAAAGTCCTCCTAAAAAGGAAACGGTATTTCCACATGATAGTCATTTCATTGGACCATACAATTGAAACTTATGTTTGTTTCTATCTAGGAAAAAGAGTACCTGTCCTCCAGTGAGGTGAGGGGCTTTCCTGTGAGGACAGAAACATGGCATCCAGAAACAGAGATTAAGGTCTGTACAAGACAGTCTTGATTCTCAATTTCTATTTTGCATGCATCAAGTTGGTTAGGGAATTACAGAAAAAGAAGACATAAATTGTGGCAATGATCACAAACATTTAGGGGAGCAGACTAAAACCCTACATAGTCAAAGTGAGCAAGATCAGATTTCTGTGCTAAGGGACCGAGCAAAAATGTTCAACACCATTTCCTTTGCTAGAGGTCACTGAATAATAATGTGACTCCAAGAGTCCTGGTGCCCATCCTCAATTTGACAAAATGGCTGAGAGGAATCCGACTTGGGGTAAGGACTCAACTTCATACATCAAGTTCTAATTTCCAAATATCTTCCTACCAATGCTGCATAAGCTAAATGCCTAAAGACACCCTGATACCACCTAAGGCTAGGCCTACTTTGGCTCCTTGTACTTCCTTTATGAGAAAGTGGGAAGCTGCTTGGGGCAAAATGACATTTATATGAATACATAACTGAAATGCATTGTTTCTTTCTTTCTTCTTCAAGGAATCTACCAGCGTCTCCCAGGAGGTGAGTCAGAACCACTAAAATTAAATCAACTTTTAAAGTTACTTTCAAATGTCATAATGGTTATAAAATACATGGCATATACCTTGCTTTAAGAAGCACAAGACTCAAATCATGAACTAAAATCCATGTGTCCCATGAGGAGAGGTGATCTCAGCATTTCGTGGTTTTGATTTTTACAAAATCCTGACTTTTTCATTTATTGTGACTATCTTTGCTCATGTAAGCAAATGCTGAGCAAATATTTTTCCTGAAATTTATTCTAGTAGAAATTTTACATAAAAGCCACCCAAAACACAGATTTGAAGAAATGCTTCTCTATACAAACACCCACTTACTGTACTTTGCAGCAAACACACACATTTAAACACACACTTCATACTAGAAGTCATTAAATTCAAGTAGATATTTATTTCAGAAATATGTATTTCTTGGGGCGCCTGGGTGGCGCAGTCGGTTAAGCGTCCGACTTCAGCCAGGTCACGATCTCACGGTCCGTGAGTTCGAGCCCCGCGTCGGGCTCTGGGCTGATGGCTCAGAGCCTGGAGCCTGTTTCCGATTCTGTGTCTCCCTCTCTCTCTGTCCCTCCCCCGTTCATGCTCTGTCTCTCTCTGTCCCAAAAATAAATAAACGTTGAAAAAAAAAAAAAAAAAAAAAAAAAAAAAGAAATATGTATTTCTTAAGTACTATGTCCCTTACATGATTCTAGGGCTTGGAGATACAACAACAACTAAAAGAAGGGAATCATATTCCACCTGGAGTTTGCATTCTAATACAACACAATCAGTGTGTTTCCCGGTTGGGGAACTCAGATACAACTCAAAGAATGGAAATGAATGCATTATTCTTCTTTCTTTATGGAATGTTGGTTTTCTTGTTGTATTCCAAAGGAAATTCTGTATACCTGATGGAATGAAATGGGTTTCACTTTTCTCTGCTTTCTTTAAGGAAACTTCAGGGAAGATTGTTGATATGGTAAGCTGTTTTTATTTATATACTGCTACATCGGGTTTAAAATGTTAATGAGAAGAAGTGGCATGCCTGCAAATTTGGTCTCTTAATAAACCCAAAAATCATCATTTTAATTGCCTAAGAAATGCAATTTTTCTTTGGCCCCTGGATTGTATTTCCTATAATTGTTCTCAATTCTCTCCATCCGACGTTTTCATTTACATCTAATTATATTTTCTGTCTTTTACACTACTTTTAAAAATCAGACTGATTTTTACAATTTTTTGAAAGCCTCATTTTTTTTTTCTCGGGTCATTGCTTATTTTTGCCTGTCACAGTAACGGTCATGTTAGTGACATACACTTGCCTATTTCTACTGGCAATTCAAACAACATGGCAATGCTGCAGATTCCGCTCTCGTGGTCTTTAGAGTTTGGTTGCTTTTACTCATCGTTTTAATTTCTTAAGAAGACTTTTAGCAGCTCACTTTCTAAGCTGCTTTCTTTTAAAATAGGACAGCACATTTTCAGCTCGTATGTTATCTCACAGAAATGAGAAGCTGCCAACTTTTTAACAAACATCAAAATATACAACAAAGATAAAGAAAAAGCGTGTGACAAAAATGCTCAACTCAAAGTTACTTGGGGGTATGGCACTAAGTATTACTTAGCCAAGATTAACTGTTCTAGTGTAACTTCTCAGATAAATACGCACTTTCCTTCTGACTCTTCGGAAATGTCACTTTTTAACAAGAGCCCATAGGAACAAAAGAGTCTGAAAATTGCTTTCCCCATGGTTTTCCTCTCCCCACATGATTTAGGAGATTGAATAGCAGAGTGGGTCATTAGAGCTGTGTAGGTGAGTGGTACACAAATACCTCTTGTGACAGAAAGAGCTGGGTGGGGAGCACCATGGGAAGGTTGCTGCGAGGTGGTAAAGCCTGGATGTGGCCCGGTGTCCTGTGGCCTGTGGCCCGGACAGAGGTCTTCCTCATCAGAGCCCTAGGAGTCATACTAGGAACCGTTCCTGTCCTTTCACGTCTGATCTCATCCTGAGAGCCCATGCCACTTCCAGAAATGACCTGCGGGCTCTCATTTCCCTCACACCTCACCAGCTCTGTGCGCTCGATGAGTTATCTGCTCCGCTTGGTGGTCATTCTTCCTTGTTTGGATGCGCATGGAGGAGACTAAGAAAACATCCTTCAGCAACGTGTTAGTATGTTAACACACAGTGTGGCTCTCACAGTGAAAGTTTCAGTGTTTTGGCTCCTGGTTAAATCCAACATCACAAATTAGGACTGTGATTTGAAAACAGTGGCTTGGCTCTCAGGTGTTCCATCAGCCCTAGCTCCTCTGCCGTAAGTAGCTGGACGCAAATACAATTGTGTCATCCAAGTGAAGCTGTTTTGTACTTTCTTTCCCTAAGGAATCCACTGAGGGGTCCCCTGAGGTAAGCAGTGTTTCCTGAAATGAAATACATTTAATTTCTCGGGTAGTGATTTCCTTTGTACTTTTATAACCAAAGTTGCTTTTGGTTCTTAACAGGAAGTTCAGCTGAATGATGAAGAAAAGAATTACCTGAAACAGCTGGTAACTTTTAATAAACTTATACTTTTCCTTCACACAAATTATAGTTTATTCCAAATAAGTCATAACAAATAATTTCATTCCAAATAAATGTTTTACATCACATTCAACATAAATCATATTTCTGTGACATATTTCTGTATCCATCCTGGATATGAAATCATTGTTTTTGTGGCTAGGTATGGATTGATCTCTAAGAAAAATGATTTTGAGCAATTATCTGAGTGACTTTGAAATGGTTGCACACCTCAAAAATGGATCATATTTGGTTTTTCCAAACGACCTACCCTGGAACCCATGTACAGTGACTATGCTTCATCTTCTCTTGGACAGTATGCCATGACCTGATGTCTCAAAACTAACGTCTTTTGGAGACTATTTTGGAACCACAGGCATTCTTAGACCAAATATTGTGGCTGGAGACACATGTATCTCAGTGAAAGGACACAGGCTAGGGGTCAAGATATTTGTATTCCAACTCCAGCTGCACCACTTTTTATGTGTGTAACATTTCTTAAGTACGTAATCTCTGTCAGCTACACTACCGTCACCTGAAATGTAAACATAGAAATACACTGTTGACTGAGGGGCTTTTGTGAAGATCATTTCGGGTAATATATGTAAACTACATAAGAGAATGCCAGGGACACAATAAATGCACGAACAGCATTAGGTATTATTCTAATCTTCGTCCTATACAATGTCGAAATGTCCTCTGGAGGTTTTATAACGGAAGCAGGATTTCCTTCAGTGATCTCCAACCATAATCCTCCCAACTGAAAACCAGTCTGATTTTAGGAAATTCTCTTTGGTATTTAGACTTCCCTTTATATTTTGTCAACATCATTCCAGTAGCATTCTTCTGAATTGTGTATTATAGCCATGGATCTACCCAAAACTTGGTCCTTTGCAATTCAAAACATAGCTTCCCATTCATAAGCACTGGAAATTATTCTCTGGGACATAGTTATTTTAATTCTACTTTTATTCCATACAAGAACCTATGATAAGACTTATGGAATAGGCTTAAAGAACTTGAAAGCAGGAAGATTCTATGTACATAAAATATGTGACTGGCAATATGCCAGATCTCTATGCCCATCAGATTTTTTCAATATTATAATGTAAATATGTTTACAGTAATTTCTATGTAACTTCACTCTCTTTTTGCCAGGTCTACTTAGAATAATTTATAAGTTATCTAAATAGGTAATGCTAGAGTTCATTTGCCTCTGTCTGTCTTCTGCACCCTGCCAGAGATTATGTGAGTAGTGATTCATAATTTTATTTCTCCGTAGATCAAAATCAACCAGTATCAACAGAAGTTCACCTTCCCCCACTATTTCCAGGCTATTCATCCACAGCAGATAGCTCTGAACCCTTGGAATCGCCTTAAGGAAAATACTTACCCATTCATTCCCACTTTGGTATGTTTCATTTTTAAATAAGTAAGATGTCGTGGCCTTTTTAAAAATATTTTTAATGTTTATTTTTGAGAACAAGAGAGAGAGAGACAGAGCATGAGCAGGGGAGGGGTAGAGAGAGAGGGAGACACACAATCTGAAGCAGGCTCCAGGCTCTGAGCTGTCAGCACAGAGCCTGATGAGGGGCTCAGACCCAGGAGCCATGAGATCATGACCTGAGCTGAAGTCAGAGGCTTAACCTAACCCACTGAGCCACCCAGGTGCCCCTTCTGGCCTTCTGATAAAAAGCACATAAAGATATAAAATAAGTAAAAATCCTAAATTCTCACATAGAAATTAAATCCAATTTAACTTAAAACCTAGGCCAGCAGTTAAAATTAAAAATCATACAGTTAAATTTAACAATGTAAAATCATAACAATAAACAATAGTTTATTTTATAAAAACACTTGAAATTAAGGAAGTGAAACAGCTGTAATAAATTTAGCAAGTATCCATCATCTCATATAGACGCAAAAACAAAACAAAAACAAAAAAAGTTCTCTTTTGTGAAGAGAACTCTAGTATCAACTCTCTTAAGTTACATCTTCAAATTTAAATTCCTGGTCAAAACCCATATATGTTCATAATAAAATAATAAATAATAAAGTGGCCAACATGGTAAATGGCCCATGGCAAATCCTATGGTAAAGCCTGATATTTACTGAGTGCTTAGCATGCGTCAGCCACAGTTCTAAACCCTCTGTCATGCTCACATCAGTGAGGGTAGTACCATTAGCAGCAATTTGTAGGTGGTGTAAACAATGCACAGGGAGGTTTAAAAAATGCCCGTGATCACAGTGCGTGTAATCAGTGCAAGAGGCAGGATTCCAACCCAGGAGTCAAGCCCTAGTGTCCTGCCTCTGAAACTCTCCACGACTGAGGCTACGCTGCACACACATGCCAGCTGGAGATGACATGGAGGGGTGGTTTTTACCTTTCATGGCTTTGGTCCACAGCTTGGTTCTCTGAACCAGTTTGGTCCTCCTGATGATGAAAAGGGATTAGACTACTTTTCCAAATAACTATATGTGAAGAAAAAAACATGATTGATATGGATAAAAGCTTGGCTGTGGTGGTATTTTCTGAATAGGAACATTCACTTTGATGTCATTCATTCATTCATTCGTTCATTTTATATTTTGCAATAGCTTATCATGAATACCACTAATTGAGAGACTTGATAGATAGAAATGAGATGCTGACTCACATATCCTCAACTTTATCTTCAGAAAGAGAAACAACTTTATAAAGAAGTTTCCTAAGTGTTAAGATTTACAAAATAAACCTATACATAAAAGCATCTAATAAAATTAAGCATGAAGGATTTATTTTTACAGAGATTTAAAAAAAAATTCAAAGGACATTTTGCTTAATACAAGTGTTTAAAGATAGATTCAAATTAAATCAAGACATAGTCATTTAAGAAGTAGTAATGTGTTTTATGCTGAAAACAGTAGATGGAAATTAAAATATTCCTTCAAATGTGTTAAAAGATATAAATATTTCTCACTTATTTCAGGCAGTAAATAGAACCATTGCAGAATCTGGCTATTATCTGTCAATCATTTATTCATTTGGAATATAAATACGTGCTAAGAATCTTTTCTGTTGGCACTTATAAATATTAATTATTATTAAATGTAAATAATTATATTTCTACTTGTCTGAATGTCAGTTAGCATGTTTATATGTATTATGCACACATGTGTACACATACAATGTACACATATTACATATGCATATTTTAGAATATAAATTTTATGGCTAATCTAGAATTTTCTCTTTATAGGCTTGACTGGAAAAATCATTTCTATATAGTTTCTTCATCTATCATATCACCTCATACCAATATGTTGACTGCTTCTTGAAAGGGCAACACTCCTGAGCCAAAGGAAGATTGTGTAACACTGTTTGTATTCCTCCTTTCGGTTCATGTTGGATATGCTAGATCTGGATTGTGGTATCATTTTAACTGTATCGACGATTAACTGAAGTCTGCAGCATGATGGCTGAGTCACAGAAACCCACATCTCTTGCCAAAACATTAAAATTTCAGATGCATTTTTATCTGTGTGGTGTTTTTATTTCCATTCCTCATATTTAGAGACCAGGCAACTATTACCACAATAACCAGTTCTCTAACAACTAACTAAGGCCATGTGGACGGCACTGGAGTAACTTTGTAAACTCACAGGGCCTTTTATCTTACATGTGCCTCGTAGACTTAATGCCTTAGAAGCTTCAGTGTATAGGCCCAACTACAGTGGTTCCTCAGCACAGGTTAGTCCTCACTATAACATCTCTGTGATTTCTTCCTGCTCCCACGTGTCTACTCCAAACAACTTTCACCCAAATTCTCAAGTCAGCAGTCGCAGTCCCTGTCTGCCCACACACGAGCCCACAATATCACCCCAATAAGAAGCGAGTCAGGCACTGGGAACCTAAACATTTTAAGGCCCTCCATTGGTGGTTAGACTGTTTTCCAACAAATGTTGAGCACATATGATATGCCAAACATGTTTTCTGGTTGTTACTGTACAACAGAAAACCAAACAAAGATCCTGGCTTCACGGTGCTCACATTCTAATCATCAGAGGAAGAGCACAGAAAGAGCAACCTCACTGAGGCTGGTTTCTGTGCAGAGTAAGGAGAGAACTCCAGGGAGCTGAGCATGGCTTGAGAGCAGTGGGGGCTTGGAGGCACTCAAAGGTCAGGGCCAAGGCCTTGATGGCTTTGCAATTTGTGCCTAAAGAGTCACTTTTTGTGATGTATATTGGAGAAGGGGAAACAAGTACATCAAGAGGACTTTTTGCTGGACTTCAAAGAATCATCTTGTTTTGAGGTTACCCCTTAGCATTCCATCCCACCTGTTTCCACTGGGCATCAACACTTTCCCACTCACCTGGGCTTCATCCTGGATCATTTTAAACACTTATTTAAGAGTTCACATGGACTCCCTGCCTTTGACAATCTAATATTTTTACCCCAGACTGGTTACCAGTGTTTTTTTAAGAGAAACTTTATATAATCATAACCCAAGTCGCAAGGTTACTATGTACTTACATGTACAGTTTTCAGACGCTTATTAATATAAACAAAAAGTTTTTGAAAACTCTTCTATTCACGTACTAATTTCATCTTTAAATCTATTTATTCAAATATCCATAGAGTAGGTTCTACATACCTGACATTATTCTAAGACTCTGAAGACACAACAGTCCATGAACTGACAATATTTCTGCCACTGCAAATAGTGCTGAAATTATTTTAAAAAACAATTTTTCTCTTATGATAAAAGGACACATCCTATAATAAATGCTATAGGAACAAAAGATCTAATTTTTCCATTTCTCTCTTTAAAATTTGATTATATTTGACTCACAGTGTTACATTGGTTTCAGGTGTACAACACAGATATACCCCTCTACATGTTATGCTGTGTTCACCACAAGCGTAGCTACCATCTGTTGCCATAGAATGCTACTATAATTCCATTGACTATATTCCCTATGCTGTGTCTTTTATTCCCATGGGTCATTCATTCCATTACTGGAAGCATGTAACTAGCAGTTCCCATTGTCCATCATCCCCACCCCTTTCCCTCTGGAAACAATCAGATTGTTCTCTGAATTGATAGGTTTGAATCTGCCTTTTTTGCATGTTTATTCATTGTTTTTTTGTTTTCAGAGATTACATATAGTAACATCATATGGTATTTGTTTTTCTCTATTAGACTTATTTCACATACCATAATACCCTCTACGTCCATCCATGTTGCTGTAAATGTCAGCATCTAATTCTTTCTATGGCGGTGTAATATTCCTGTTTGTGTTTGTGCGTATGTGTGTGCATGCATATGTGTACATGCACCTGTGTGTGTATATACCAATTCTTTCCCTCTTGTTTGCTCTCAATCTTCATGGATTTCTGTAGTTATGTTTAGGTTTTTTTCTCTCTTTTTTTGTGCATCTCTTATAAGAGATGGGGTTTTGCAGTTAACCGTGAGTATTATAAACACCATCCTGAATGGATAGCAGTCTATATTAAGTTGATGATCATTTAAGTTCAAACACATTCTAAAAAAAAACTTCTTTTTTTTACTTTCTACTTTTTATGTATATGCTATCATATTTTACATCTTTTTATCCACAGTTTCTTACATCGAATTATGGTCATTTCTTTTCCAATTAGAAAACTCCCTTTAACATTTCTTATAAGGCTAGTTTAGTGTTGACCAACTCTTTTACCTTTTGTTTTTCTGGGAAACTCTTTATCTCTTCTTCAGTTGTGAATGATAACCTTCAAGGGTTGAGTATTCTTGGTTACAGAGTTTCTCCTTTCAACACTTTGTATATTTCATACGCTTCCTTTCTGGCCTACAAAGTTTCTGCTGAAAAATCACTTAATAGACTTACAGGGTTTCCTTTGTATGTGACATTTGCTTCTCTCTTGTGCTTTAAAATTCTCTCTTATCTTTAATCTTTGACATTTCAATTAGTGTTTCCTGGAGTGGACCTCTATGGGTTCATCTCGTCCAGAATTCTCTATGCATTTAAACCTGGATGTCCATTTCTTTCGCTAGGTTGGAGAAGTTTTGAGGTATTATTTCTTCAAATAATATAAATAAATAAATAAATAAATAAATAACAAAGTTTTCTGCCCCTTTCTCTTTGTCTTCCTCTTTGACCTTTATAATGCAAATGATCATTTTTTTTTGATGTTGTCTAAGAGATCACTTAACCTATATTCACTTATTAAAATTCTTTATGCTTTTTGCTGTTTAGTTTGGGTGTTTTCCATTACCCTGTCTTCCAGACCACTGATGCATTCCTCTACATCTGCTAATCTACTGTGGATTCCCTCTTCATTTTCATGATTCACAAGAGAATATGCACAAAATGTTTTTTACGTTAAATAAATAAACATCATGGATTTTGTCATAGACTTTTTCATTGTGAGACAAATGAAGAACAAGGAGGAAAAATAACGTGGAGAAGAAAGAGAGGGAGAAAATATATCCGGCAAAATACCACCACAAATACCCATCATTGTTTACATAATAATGCCTCCAAATGAATGTCACATTTTGATATAGCAATAGCTCTTTATTTATTTTTCCTTTGTAAATGTAAACCCTGGCATTTTCAAACAGAATGGCGATTGATTATAGAAGAAATGATAACTGTCTTACTTAATTATAAAATATCAGGACATGTTCTGGCCCATCAATATTATAAAATGAACTACTGTCCCTGAGGGTGGCACCATAGTAAATACAAAAAGGTTATAGTGCTTAAATTCCACCTTCTTGTTTCCCACTGTCACACATAATCCCCATGCTTCTCTTCCTAAGTGAAAGAAGAAAGTAAGTGAGACTTGGAGGGACAGAGAAAGAGAATACTTAGGAAGGAAGTCATATGACAATTCCAAAATTAATAAGCAGGACTTATTTTAAAAATCAGACCTGTTTCAGGGTGCCTAGGTAGCTCAGTCGATTAAGCATCCGACTTCAGCTCAGGTCATGATCTTGCAATCAGTGAGTTCCAGCCCCGTGTCAGTTTCTGTGCCAACAGCTCAGATACTGGAGCCTGCTTTGGACTCTGTCTCCCTCTCTTTCTGTCCCTCCCCAGCTCACGCTCTGTTCTCTCTGTCTCTCAGCAATGAATAAACATTAAAAAAAAATTAAAAATCAGACTTATACTTACTAAACCCTATATATCTTTTTTTTCCATTGAGAATATACTAAAGATTAGTTTTGCTTTGCATTTGAGAAGAAACCTTATATCTATAGGGCTTAGAAATCAATGAAGAATATAAAATAATTTAAATTGAATTTGATCACAATTCTTTCTTCACCTTATAAAACATTTGTAATGTTTTGTATACTACCCAGAGAATAACAACAATTTCTAATAGATGGTTCAAATATAGCACAGAAGATTTACCTAATGAATATTTTCTTAAAACACCTGAGAATAACTAAACCTTAAATTTTCCTTATAGTATCTAGTCTATAACTATAAACAAATAATACATTTATGAGTCTATCATTTGGTTTTTAAAACTTTATGGTACACAAATAATTGCCTCCAAACTTCTGATGCAGTCAGTCTTGAAAGAAGGTCTATGAACTTGCATTTCCACAAACTCTCAGGTGATTCTGATTCTGATGGTTCCTCTGATCACATTTTGAGTAACAATGGAGTAGGACAAAAAATCTACAAATCCTAAAGTGATTTTCTCATATTCGGCTCTGACTACAGTGAATTATTTAACCAGTAGAAAAGACGTGAATTGTTATGCAAATTTACCTAGAGATTAAGTGAAAGGAAACTTCCCTTCTATCTACTGTAATCATGTACACATGGCTTTCACAGAGAAACATGAACCCTTAAAGATTCAGAGGAAATAAATTAAATCCACAAATAGCCTCAGTTACCTGTGAGATTTGTGGTACTAAGTATCTATGGCCATTTGATTTGAAAATAAGAATTATTTTGTCATATAGCACTTAGTGGATTAGTGAGTTTTGCCAAATTTTGGATACACATTAAGATTTAAAATGTTCCAAAGTCAGTAGAATAAAAGCACAGTTTAATAAATTGCAGCAAACATACTGAAATAAGTGAAGACTAATTTTATTATGACAGTTGCCACCACATTTTAGACAGATAAAATGTTTTAAATGATACCATTTTTGGCATTGAGTAGTTCTATTTCAGACATATATTTGTTGGAATAAGGTAAATGGTGTTCCAAAGAAAGTTTTTTTCCATTTCCATCATTTTACACTTGATTGATTCTTCTGCCTAACTTTTCCTTTTGTCTTATTTACAAATGCCTAGACTAGCACTGAGATTCTTACTGAATGGATCCATTTGTTTCCTGGCCATCTGCTTTACAACCTTCTATTGTGAATCACTGTGTTCTGTCTGTTTATCTTGGTTTCTATGGGGACAGATTTTCGGCATTATTTTCAGTTTTATAATAGGATCTCATATTTGACATGATTTAGAATAACACATGGAGGATGAGTGTATTTAAATCAGTTCTCAGGAAAAGCACATCATCTCTCAGGGCTTCAGAATTTCGGCCTCTGACTCTTGAGTCTTATCTTGGATATCAGGTAATATATTCATATACAATCAAATATGATGTCTTATTTTTATCTTTGTTTGTTAGAATCAGTTGAAAACCATTTGTAAAATGCATATTACTGACTGATAATTTGTCGTAAAGAAACAATTGAAAGACATAATAACCTGATGTGAGGATCTAAATTTGAGTTCAGGATTTCAGTGCCTCTGAATTGACAGCAATGATTGTATAAAGAGAATGATGTGGAAAATAGAAGAGATATGGTCCATCACCTCTGCTGGTGGGATTTTCTAAAAGCCTTTTTATTTCTTTGAATAAATATGTGACATTGACTTTGTTAATAATTACTTTTACCTTTAGCTTAAAGTTGGAGTTTAAATTTCATGAGAAAATGAATTCTTGAATAGTGTCAGCTCTCCTTTGGAAATGTGTGTATTTCAAAGGTTTAAGTCATCTTTTTTTAAATATTACTTTATTCCCAGCATTAATTCATTGTCCATAACATTTTCATTGTTCTTTTCATCATTCAAAATAGTTTGTTTTTCTGCATCATTACATGGCATAAAGGACTATTTAATTTAATAATTTCTTTTATTTAACTCATTTTCATTTTAATCATAATTTGGCTTAAAAAAGTTTATACTATTTATCATTGTGTTCCTTGAGAAATATTTTTTCAAAGACCCACCTCTATCTATCATCTATCTATCATCCTATCTATGTATTATCTATCATTCTGTGTATCTATTATCTATCTATCATCTATCTATCTATGCAAGACTGCCTTCTGCAAATCTCTCTCAATCCTCTACTTTCAACAAAATGCCAGTAATAACACTAAAAGTTACACCCTATATTGTATCATATGACTGAATATTTGGTTTAACTAGTAGATGATAGAAAAACTTCACCAAGAAGATTTAATTTTTATAATTTTTTAATGTAATGTAACAGTTCTGGTTTAAACCAATAAGGCCAAATAAGCAGTTAGGAACATGGACAATGCCATCAGCCTTAGTTCTATTTCATATGTTAAATATTTAGAGTTATTTAGCAGAAAAACAGTCTCTTCCATCACTAGACATAAGCTGTTACTATTTGTTCTACCTAAACTGGTGGCTTCAAAAAAAAAAGACAATACCTATTATTTATTTTATAGTTTGAAAATGTTTTTATTTATATGTCTTCAATTCAGAAATAAATAATCTACTTTCTTTCTTTTTCAACAGCAATAAAATTGTGCTCACTTGCATAGAGAGAATTACAAACCAATACCAAATAATCTGAGATAGCATTAATTTGGTTAAAGAAGAAAATTTGGAGAAGCATATCGTTTTTACAAATTCAATTTGTCAAAGTGTCTACAGATGTTCTCCCTGAAACTTCTTTTCAAATTGATTTTTCTCTGCCAGGTATCATTCATGCTCTAATACTGGGGTCACATCATCTACACCATTCTCAAGCCAGGAACCTGGCTCATTTTCCTGCACTCTGTTATAAAATCAGTCCCTGTTGCTTGCCTTTTTTTCCTTCTAAACATTTCTTTAAACACTGCCTTAACTCTCTTCCTGTCATTCTGTGGACCCTATAATCTCACAACAATCTAAGGAGCCAGTCTGTTTCCATCAGTGTCCCCCTTACATGCTGAGTGATGTCATTTCCAACATGCAATCCTCTCTCTCGTTTGTGTCTCTTGGCTGGCTCCCAGCACCTCTCCTTACTTATCCTATATAGCCTAGCACAACTTTCGCTTTTGCTTTACTCTAATGCCCCCATCCTCTTGGTGTGTTCAAGATGTCCCTTTTGAGTGTTTCCATAGCCCTTACTATTTCCATACCATGGTGCTTATCTTTACTAATCAAGGTCCCCACCAGTCTCTAAGGTTCCCTGATGTCAGGCAATGTGTTTCAATTGTCTTTGCATTTCTAGTATTATAAATATAGGAATGAATGTGCTACTGATTTTCACATATGCTTTCACAGGACTCAGCCAAATATGAAGATCCTTGTCTTTGCCTTTATCATGGCTCTCATGGTTGCCATGATCATAAGTATATCCAGGAATTTTGAAGAATATGTTTTTAGTAGTTATCCAAGGATTCTCCTTATTGTATTTTCACCTATGTTTGCATTTTCCTGAACATGGCTTTAACAATTTTAAAGTTTTTATATGGGCATTTTCATTTAATCAATCTAAATATGTTCATTAAGGATTTAGAATAAATCCTGGGTACACACACACTAAACTAACATGGACACTCAAATGTAATCAATTTAATGTAAAAATAAAAATTTTTAAAGAGCTTCATAAAGATGTGGGACTGAGAAGCTAATAAAAGACATTTAAATATTATAAGGTCTAGGCCAAACAAATTTCAGGAGCTCCTGCCTGTATTGTCATTTACTTGTGTGTCACCAGGTAAAACTGCCCTGTTAGAAGCTTTCTTCTTCTTCCGCTTCTTCCTTTTCCTCTACCTTCTCCCTTTCCTCCTCCATCTTCTAACCTCCTCCTTCTCCTCCTTCCCCTTTTGCTCTTCAGCACTCTCCTTTCCTCCTTGTCTTCTTACTCTACCTACACCCCTCCTGATTCCCCTGCTCCTTTTTCACTTCCTTCTCCTCCTCCTTTTCCTCCTAACGTCTTCAGTCCCCTCTCTCTTTTCCTCTTCATCAGCCTCCTCCTTATGTTCTTCCCCTCATCCTCCCTCTCTTCTTCCTCTTACTCCTTCATATCCTCCTCATTGTCCTCCCTCTATCTTTTTTTTTTATTATTCTTTTCAAATTAATGGTCCCTTTTGCTTTGGTATTCTTTGTGTCTAGTTACAGAGAAATTCATCAAGAAATAATAATACTTTTCCAACTAATCCGACAAAGTCTAGTGGATGTTTCAAAAAGATTGTGTATGGTATCACAGTAAATTTATTTTTCATAAAATGACAGAAGTTGGAAAAATAAAAATTCAAGAATAGAGAAAAACATAATACCAGACTCTATTATCACATAAAACATTTTCATATAAGTAGCTCTTAACCTACATGAAACATATCTGTTAAAAAAAATTGTTTTAAACAAGTCCGAAGTGTAGCTTTTCAATTTCTCTACCATTCATACATGACTGGTATTTCTTCCTTTCACACACACACACAAAATTGGGCAAGTGTGAGATGATATTAGAATGTAATAAATTAACTATAACAAAACCTACTCTTCATTCATTTTAAAGATGTCATTAGACAACTACAACAATAACAAAAACTAGTTTAGTGTATCAGCAGCTAAGACTTTGTCTTCATTATGTTTAATCATAATTATGGCAGCTTGGTGCATTTTTACACTCAATTTGGAGTTATAAAATGAAGGTGTTCATTATTATTTTTCTTTTTTCCCAGGGAGCTGATTCATCTGAAGAGGTAAGACACTTTCATTCACTGGTAAACTTGATAATTAAGCATGTATTAACATTTTAATTTTTTTTTTTAACAGAAACTTGGATGGTATCCTCCATGGTTTGTGAGTATTCCCTTGATAATGTGGTATCGTACAGACATATTCTGTTCATGAATATTTATTCTATGAGAAGAATCAATACTCATCTCTGAATCATCTCCATATAATTAATGATTAAAGTACACATTGATTTTACTTATTTATGATACACTGGTAAAAGACCCCAAGTCTTGTGCAACTAGTAACAATTAAATGGAAACTTGTAAGGCCACCCTGAAGAAGCCAACTACTCTCTTGATACTTAAGTATCTCTGTCTGACAAATAACTGC
Source organism: Lynx rufus (assembly GCF_022079265.1). Classification (NCBI taxonomy): domain Eukaryota; kingdom Metazoa; phylum Chordata; class Mammalia; order Carnivora; family Felidae; genus Lynx; species Lynx rufus. Next base: position 53,557,162 of record NW_025814845.1, read on the forward strand.
ATTGGCCAGAAAAATAGCTGAAATTCTAATTCTTTTAAGTATGATACATGCCTAACGGAGCATAGAGGCTGCTAATAACATGTATGAGGTGGTGTCTCCACCCTCTGATTCTTTTGGAGAGTGATAAAGTCATTAGGTTAAGTTAAATGACCATGTTAAGTAAGATAGAAAACCTCAGTTACTTAACATTTTTCTTAGTAAAATGTACTATTGATATCCCTTATTATTTTGGCATGTCATATCAGTGTGGTAAGGTCTCAAAAATTCTTAGTAATATAATAAATAGATAAATTGGCACCAAAATTGGCCAATTGGCACCAAATAAAAAGAATTAGAAAGAGAGATGAGGGACATTTGGATTAATAGAGTTAATATTAAAGAATATGGGACTACTAAGAGAGAGGAAGCTTATTATAAGTCAAAAGTCAAAGTAGCAGCTCCACCTGACCTGGATTAGTAACTTTCCTTCTCCCTGGAATATTCAAGGAGGTAGGAAGCTTGAAGTAGGAGCTTGAAGGTAATATTATAAAGAATATGGAAACCTTTTGTAAGTGGTTGACTATAATCAATGGCCCCACGTATATTATGAAATGGCAAAATTGTCAACAAACAGTAAAAAGTAAATGTTTTATCATTTTTATCTTCTTCTAAACATTTAAAAAAGGGAAGCCTAACCCAAGTTAAAAAAAAAACAATCATGTAGATGATATATAAGTTCCTACCAACATTAACAACCTAAGTTTTTAATGAAAATTATTGTGAAATAGGTTTACACAGTCATTGTCTCAATTCTCTGCAATTGTCCCTTTATTTTGTTTCTATCTAGAGATGGTATTTAAATCGGCCACGTCAATATCCTTGGATACTTCCAGTTCCTTATCCAGCTCCTTTCAATGCTGCTCGGTAATCCCAGGATATGATTCCAGAGGTAAATTGGGTCTAGTAACATTTTATATTCTTCAGAACTATCAATGGTGACATGAAAACAAGAAAAAACAAAAGCCAGGTATTAAACCAAAAGCAGCCCCAGTTGCTGGTGTGGCTCTCCTAAAATGTAGTTATTTACTAACATGTTTCCAAAAGAAATCTTCTGTCCTGGTATGGTTAAGGGCTGGGATGTGAGAATGGGAACACCATTATCTTCGTCCTGCTTATGATAATTACTGTTTCATGACCTTGAGCTATTCTTAATCTTTCTTAATCTTCATTTTCTCATGGACAAAACAGGCATTATGATGATATTGAGCCAATTCATTGAATTGGTGAAACTATTAAAACACATTACATAAACGACCTTGGTCAGAATTGTTGTAATTGCAGGTGGCAGGCTGCCCTGCCCCTAAATCTGTGCCTAATATTGTTTGAAACGTTTTCTTCTAAAATTTAATCTTTATAGCAGCTGTATCAATTGTCAGAAAGTTAGTGTCTGAGGCCACACCCTGACCTATACAATCAGAACCTATATTTTTATAAGATTCATGGAATCTACCCAAGGGATACAGGAGTACTGATGCATAGGGGCGCTTGTACCCCAATGTTCATAGCAGCACTCTCAACAATAGCCAAATTATGGAAAGAGCCTAAATGTCCATCAACTGATGAATGGATAAAGAAATTGTGGTTTATATACACAATGGAATACTACGTGGTAATGAGAAAAAATGAAATATGGCCTTTTGTAGCAACGTGGATGGAACTGGAGAGTGTGATGCTAAGTGAAATAAGCCATACAGAGAAAGACAGATACCATATGGTTTCACTCTTATGTGGATCCTGAGAAACTTAACAGGAACCCATGGGGGAGGGGAAGGTAAAAAAAAAAAAAAAAAAAAGGACGTTAGAGTGGGAGAGAGCCAAAGCATAAGAGACTGTTAAAAACTGAGAACAAACTGAGGGTTGATGGGGGGTGGGAGGGAGGGGCGGGTGGGTGATGGGTATTGAGGAGGGCACCTTTTGGGATGAGCACTGGGTGTTGTATGGAAACCAATTTGTCAATAAACTTCATATAAAAAAAAAAAAGATTCATAACACAATAAAGTTTGAAACTTTTCCTTGGGGATTCTGACAAGCAATAGGATAGGGACAACTGGTCGAATATAATGCCAACAAGAAGGAAAGGAGATATTACCAATTTGCTTTTAGAATGTCAATTTTATCTAACTCAACATTGAATGTTATGAATTCTATGAATGATTCAATATTTCACCATAAAATTAAGCAATATTTTGGGGGAAAAATAAGATTGCCCTACATTTCAGAGTAAAAATAGTTCCCAAGGATTTGAATTATAATTAAGTGCACATGGGGTTTTCATTCAAATTTAATTCCCTATTGCCATTAAAGATAGGGCAAAGAATCTGAACTTGACTGCCTAACCATTAGGTAATAGATGAATAATATTTGATCAAGGAAGGATATATTAAAATATCTTTTGGGAGATGGGGTGCCTGGGTGGCTCAGTCGGTTATGCCACTGACTCTTGATTTCAGTTCAAGTCATGATCTCATGGTTCGTGAGTTCAAGCCCCATGTCTGGCACTGCACTGACAGTACGAACACACTCTCTCCCTCTCTCTGCCCCTCCCCTGCTCGTGCTCTGTCCATCTCTCTCAAAATAAATAAATAAACTTAAAAGAAATTTAAGTAATTAAATAAAATATTGTTTGGGAGAGATTAACATGGATGAAACAAGTAGGCTATAGTTATGCTGAAGGGTGGAGAGAGAGAAATAGGTCGGGGATAGAAAGAGTCTGCATGAAATATGAGAAAGAGACCCTTAGTAAAGGCAATCAACAGATTTGACGATGAGTTGAATGAAAGACTAAATCAAGGAAGGATTAAAAAAAATGGATGAAGTTGTCAACATTGCATTAGCAAGTAAAAGTGCTCAGCAATATTCCTTTCAGAAAGACAGTGCTCCGCTGTTTCCCATCTGTTTCTTGGCTTTGGTTGTTGTTGTTGTTGGTGGTGGTGGTGGTGGTGGTGGTGTTTTCCCTCAGGGAATTTTGCCGTGTGCCTATGTTTTGCTTGGTCTAAGTAGGGAATGTTAAAAATACTCTGGCTATGTTAAGTGTGAAATCATAGTATTCAGATTGAAAAGTGACTAGGGAACAAAAAAGATAAAAATTCATTTAACCAATTTTTCAATAATGATTCAATATTCCTTAACCCCCTAAAGTACCAAGAAATGTAATTACTTAGTATGTAATTAGTTTGCATAGTAAATTTGAAGATATGGAAATCAAGGAGTTCTTTAAAAGATTGAAAGAAACAATTGGAAATATATACAAATCCTTCTGTCATTATTTGAGAAAATAAGGTTTGAAATGAAATTCATGTTCATTCAGGCATGGGCTATTAATTGACCAGATCACGAGCAACAGTGAGACAGCCATTAGAGATATAAATACCATTAGCCAGAATCTCTGCACTCCACAGCTCATTATCTAGTTTTAAAGATGGATGTAAAAACACACAGGAAATCATTTCAGAAAGAAGTATTTAGGCCTATTTTACCAGCAGGTCTATAGCACCTGGAGAGAGAGGAATCTAGACAGACAATGAAGAAGGCCGTTGAGAAACTACCAAAATAATTCAGGATGAGATATAAAAGCTTGAGGAAAATTAAAAAAACTAATAGAGATGGTAGCAGTTTACTCTAAAGCAGAGTCTGATTATATAAGTATTTGAGAATAATTCTAGTCAGCTTTTCTCTGTGGATGATTTTAACCAAGGCCCAGTTTTTGGTAAGGGATCTTGTGTCATGTCAAATCAAAACAAACCCAAACTTAGTTAAGGAAAGACTTTATTCAGAACAAAATCCATTGCCTAAATGAGGAGAATGCTTAAATCTCAGAAATCTGCCAAGTGTCTCAAAATCCAACAGAAAAACCTTTTCTTTCACTGCCTAAAAAGAAGCAAAGATCAGCAGAAACTTTCGAGGGGAGCTTGGGCAAGCAGGGGAAACCAGTAGGATCTGAGAGAAAGTGTGCACTGTGGTTAGCTGATTCTCAGGGTAAGTTGATAGGGGGACACACTGCATCCTTACTGCTTCTTCAGACTTGGGCTAAACAGAGCTCAGAGCCTATAGGAAGGAGAGAAGCCTCTTAAGCCTCTAATCCAGACCAAGCAAAGGGTAACAAATGGGCAACTGTGAACACCTGGTCAGTCACAGAGGAATATATTTAGATACAAGTCAAAAAACAAGAAAGCATAAGGGTATTAGAAATGACTTGATCTGTAGTTCAAATTTAATAAAAAAAAATGTTTTCTCTTTATCCACAGGCTTGGTGGAAAGTCCTATTTGCTGTCTTTCATGATGATTCTTCCTATTCAAAAGTCCTTTACCTACCTAGCAAAATTTTGTAGCCCGGATATAATAAACACTCTCAAAGTGCTTTTAAAATCATGTTTTGAAAAGTAATTAAAACACTACAGTTTTATTATGGTATGTAGTATATCAGAATTTAAAAATAACTGGACCCAGGGCGCCTGGGTGGATTGGTCGGTTAAGCGTCTGACTTCGGCTCAGGTCATGATCTCACGGTCCGTGAGTTCGAGCCCCGCGTCAGGCTCTGTGCTGACAGCTCAGAGCCTGGAGCCTGTTTCGGATTCTGTGTCTCCCTCTCTCTCTGCCCCTCCCCTGTTCATGCTCTGTCTCTCTCTGTCTCAAAAATAAATAAACGTTAAAAAAAATTAAAAAAAAAATAACTGGACCCATCTGAGGAAGTCTTGAAGCATAGGAGAGATTCAGGTGCTAGGAAACCCAAAGAAAGTACAAATATATCTTATTATTATACTTTCATATTATCATTATTCTTTGGATTGTATCATCATCATAGTGCTTTTGGAAGCCTGATGTTCTAGTCCTGATGACTTTCTGATCCATTATCTCCATTCTTTCCCAGATCACTACCTCCAGTAGCTCAAAGCAAAATCATAAAACTTCAAAAACTAAAAGTTCTACTTTAGCTATTAGAGATCAAAGCCAGCTCCTACAGTAGCTAAAACTATAGCTATTTCAGACATGCTGTGATATTACAAAATAAATATTTTCTATATAATTGCGTCTTTTCTATATAATGTTTTCATTAAAAGAAAAAAATCCCCCCCCAAAAAACTGGACCCATCAATAAATTCTAACTTTTCAAAACAAAAGAGAATTCCAAATAGTATTACATGAACAATCCACACCTGAGATCAATGATCAATATTTTTAAAACAATAGTCATGGAAGTCTCCTATTTGAAATTTCCTTTTTTTCCCTCTGTTTTAATTAAATTATAAAATTTTAAAAGAAAATTGTCATTAATAATAAATTGATTTATCAAGCAATTACTGGTTCTCTCATTGTATTTGTTTCCAGGGGTGCATAAGAGAGTATCAAAACTGGTGGCTAAAAGCAACAGAAATTTATGTTCTCATATTCTATCGGTAGAGCCTTGCTCTTTCTGACATCTCTAGGGCACAATCTTTCTTCACCTCTACCTAGTTTCTAGCAATTTATTGGCAATCTTGGAATTCTTGGATTTGTAAATGCTTTATTTCAATCTCTGCCTCTCTTGCCTCAAAGCAATCTTCTCCCTGTGAGTCTCTCTCTTCATAGGAATACACCAGTCAATGGATTAAGTGCCCACTCTACTCCAATACGAACTCATCACAATTGCATCCGCAGTGGCCCATTTCCAGATAAGGTCACATTCTGAGTTACTGGGGATAGTGGCTTCAGTGTATCTTCTGTGGGAGGGACACAACTGAACCCATTCCACCCATCTTTATTTTGATTCCCAATATAATTTTTCTGCAACCATTATAGGCCCAAACTCATAATAGTCTTTACTGTACCAAAATTTCTAAAGAAAAGACACACAGTGCTATTTCATAACCTTCTGGGACAATGATTATGAAATAAAGTAGTTTATGACATAGCAATTCTTAACATACCTGGGTGGTTATTTAAGGGGCATGAAAATCATCTAAACAATTTCATTTTATCCTCGAAATCTTCTGTACTAGAAGACATTCCAATTCATCCAATTTTCATGAAACCTCTAGAATACTGATCAAAATCTTGCCTTTAATTTTAATCATACACATAAGGAAAACTAATGCACATTTAGCAAGTGGCTTAGAAGAAAATCTCAGCTGTGCTTTTTTTAGCTATACTTTACTGGTTGTAAATATTGACAGCTTAAAGTTTACAAATTACACTGGATGACAATTTTTATGAGATAGAACGTTTTATTCACCAAAATTCATGCAGACAGGGCTTCTCTTCCGGAGAAAAGCAGCCCAAACTAAAGGCCAACCCCACAGGGTTGCACACAGCAGAGAGAAATGTGAAGGGCCAAAGACATTTGAAAGGAACAAAAAGAGGGTGCTGAGACTCAGAGGCTGAGGAATGAAGGGAAGATGAAAGGAAGCTGGTAGAATGTTGAGTTGAGTGTGTTGTGTGTTCTGTCCTGAACCAGCCCTACAAGACCTGAAACTTAACAAACTCCAAATAGAACTTTTTGTTGTTTCTCTTCCTGAGTTTTAGTTAATTTCACCTGTCCTTGTATAGACTTTAGCCTAAGAGAAATGAGTGATTTTTTTTCTCCTCTGCTGTTTCATCTTTTACATATACCAATATATATCAGGTCTGTCACTGATCACATCTCTTTGATCTGTTTCCCAATGACTATATACATGCTCCTTTCTGATGTTCAATCCCCGCCTCATGGGGTTCCTTCACATTTATTTCTACTAATCAAACGTCAGCCGAAGATTCAGATCTCCAATATTCTTCCTCTGGGGAGTTTTCTCCTGCTTTTAGAATGTTCTCCTTCTCAGTGGCTACGTTAATTGCAGACCCATGCCTACACTAATCTCAACTATTTCTCCTCAAGTCAGGGGAATTGTGGATTCCTTTTAGGCACCACCTTGCTGTGTACAGTTGGTAAATTTTCTCTAGCCAACAGGCTGGGGCAATCACGGGATTTATCTTGCCTTTATTCTCTTCTCTGGAGGATACATTCTAAATTCCTAATGTACAATATATTAAAATTGAGATATCATATATTGTTTTCTCTCTTAAGTTACTTAAGGCATGAGGGTGAATGTAGTCTCTGAAATGCAGTCATCACCAGAAGCTGTTTTCTGGATTAAAAGCCTTTTGAAGTCCTTACAGTATCCTAAAAATCCTGTATTATCTGGCCCTTTTTGCTTTTTTCACCTTGATTCACCAAATATCCTCAATTCCAACCACACTGGTTCTATTTGCTGTATTTTAAGTGTTCCAGGTGTGCTCCCCTCTCTGGCCAGTCCCATGGCCTGGATTGGAGTGCCCCCTTCTATCTTTATACTCTACTTTTTATTTCCTTGAAGTTTTACTCTTCTGCTCAGGAAGGCACTTCATGGCCACACTACCTAATATTGGAAATACATTCCTACCAAAACGTCTAATCTTCCTCCATACCATCTTTCTCTTAGTATATATCACTAGCAAACCCACCACCTATTGCTTATCACATTTGTTCTGTCTCCTTCCAGTTAGTGTATAACTTCCATGAAGTCTGAGATTTTTGCCGCTGTTGTTCACTGTCTATTCTCAATGTGTAAAAGGGTTCCTAGCATATATTAAGTCCTCAGTAAGTATTTAGTAATCTTCAGTTATATAGCAGCTTCTAACTTCATATTCATTTTTGTTTATTGTTTTTATTAAATAGAAGACATTTTACATAAACAATATAAGGAATTGGGTTCTGTGGTATTTGCAGGATATTTTCACAGCTGTGTTCCAATTTGAACTTGATCTGAAAGACTACAGAAATTCATCAGGTACCCCGTCAGGAAAGTCAGTGGGGGCATCCTTGGTCAGAGGCCAAATGGAGTGTCACAGAGATGTGAACATCCGTGGTGTTCTCAGGAAGAGTGGAATGGCACCGGATGAACAAGAATGGGAGCCACCAATATCTGCTGTGTAAAATTCAAAGGGCCTTGAATATGACGTGAAAAAGCTTCAGTATTACCTCAGACATGATAAGAAGCCAGAGAAATGTTTTTACGCAGTTAAGTTACCTGAAATATCCATTGTTTTAAAAAGTATTGTGGGGGTGCTGTAGAAATATATTTTGGAAATGACTGATAAAAATTTGGAGACCAATTTGGAAGCCAGAGGGACTGTCCGCGCAGGAGATGATGAGATGTCTGGTGCAAAAGCAGTGGGCTGGAGGGTTAGGGAGAAGAAACCACATACATGGAGTCTTCCAAGAAGCTGGGGGGGGGGGGGTCAGTGCAAAGAGTGAATTCGTGGTGTGACTTGCGGGGGCATAAATTGAAGGGATGGTATCTGAGATAAGAGAGAACTAAAGAATATTGTATTTATTTATTTATTTATTTATTTATTTTAAAGTTTATTTTATTCATTTTGATAGAAAGAGAGAGAGAAAGCAGAGGAGGGGCAGACAGAGAGAACCCCAAGCAGGGTCCTCACTGCAGCACAGAACCTGATACAAGGCCCAAACTCATGAACCATGAAATCATTGCCTAAACTGAAATCAAGAGCTGCTTAACCAAACGAGCCACCCAGGTGCTTGTTTATTTATTCGTTTACTTAGGTTTATTTTATTCATTTTGAGAGAGAGAGAGAGCAGGGGAGGGGCAGAGAGAGAATCCCAAAGAACATTGTAGACTTAGGGAATGATCACGATCACGTACAAAGGAAGCGAAGATACGTGAGAAAGAAGTTAACCACATGAAAAGTCTTAGAGGAGAGAAGACAAGGAGGTAGGCACTCAGTAATTTTTAAGTCATAGAAAACTTTTTTAGAGGGGGGAGAATTGGAAAAGCACGGTTGCGTGAGTTCTAGTCTTTTTGAATTAGAAGTCGCAAATAAGAGTCAAAGAGGTGGCTCAAAAAGCAAGCGAGGCAGTAAAGAATTTACTGAACAGCACAACACGCCAGGTCAGCGCAGGTGCTGGAACTACAAAGATGGTTTAGTCCGGTTTCCTCCACTTTGGATGGAAAAGTGATTTAGTGAAATAGTTTGATGTAATGCAACATAATTGACTGACAGTAACAAAGAAGATGTAAAATCAAACACAATTTTTTAAGTGCTAGACAATACTACGTTAAGAGAAAGCACTGTCACCAGCTGCTAAATTTCATATACATTGTCCTTTATTGTTTACAAGGATAGTGTGTGGGATAAATTTTAGAAAAACTCTTACACAAAATGATAAGTTAACATAATGAAGCTTCCGCATTTGCCAGATAACCAGCATATTGGCTTTCCAAACATGACTAGCCCTCCAATAAACACAAACCATTATATATAGGTATTTTGCATAAAAGGCTCATACTGGCATCCCTTAGGCAAAACTTAGTTGTGTTTGATTGGTTTGCACAATATTTCAAATATTTTTAATCACAATATATAATGAATAAATTAACTATTTTCCTATCCTTCAAAATTAGAAGATGTACTAAGACAAGGACATTAATTGTATAAGTCAAAATTTTCTAGAGCAGACTATTAACTCTTCATTTTACAAGATGAAGACCACTCTTAGGGAAGCCATAGTCCCACCATGTCTTATTTTTTTTACACCTGGACCTTCATTATACATTTATATCACCTGCAATGTCAATGTAGGTTTTTGAATTTGTAATCCGCTTTAGTGGTTTCCATAGAAATATATATGTATTTTATACTCATTATTACCAACTTTTCAACAGTCTTTACATTAGGTAATATTGTTATTTTTATCATCATTATTTCATTTTTATAGAAGCAAAACAAGAGATAAAAAGAAAACTAAGAATTCATTCCAGATATTTATTCAGCTGGAAAAGCATTAGAGAAATATTTTTATCCAAAACACCATTCTGTTTTACAGGAAAGGAGGTGCCAGGACAAAAAGAAGAAAAAGTACAAAGAAACTTCTCTTCAATCAAAAAACTAGTTCATAGCAGAAGAAACTTCACACAAAATATAGGTAATCATTATACATAACAACATCCTTGTTTCCTGTTATCACGTTCTAAATCAAACTGTGTTAAAGCACTCCTTGGAATCTGTAGGGAAGTAATCTGGAAAAAAAATTTCTAATCATAGTGTCTTCTTAGAATTCAACTGGTTTTTTAACTATTTTGAACCACAGAATTACCATATCATGAAAAAACAATGTTTGAATAGTTCTGAGATAACCTATCCTAGGGGTTTTAATGTTCTAAAATGCTTCTAGAAATCCAGCAACTGCTTAGTTTATGATCCCGAGACCACTTTCTTCATCTGGATATTTGAGAAAAGAATAATTAAAATAAATAGCTGGCACTAGTAAATATTATTTAGTAATACATATAAACAATTATATTTCTGCTAAGCCAGAATGTATCTTTGCATGCTTATATGTATTAAGCATACATATATGTACACATACAATGCATACGTATTACATACGTACATTCTGCAATATAAATTTTATAGCTAATCCTATATGTTCTCTTTACTGATAGGTTTCATTGGAAAAGTCATTTCTGCATAGTTTCCTTATCTATCATAGCACTTCATATATCAATATGTTTGCTTGTTGAAAAGGCAACACTCCTGAGCCAAAGGAAGATTGTATGTAACATTGTCTGTATTGTTTGTATGCCTCCTTTCCATTCATGTTGGATATGCTAGATCTGGATTGTGCTATCATTTTAACTGTATGGACGCTTAACTGCAATGTCTAGGCCTCTGGCTGAGACACAGAAGCCCACATCTCTTGCCAAAACATTAAAATTTCGGATGCTTTTTTTTTTTTCTCTAATGGATTTTCTTATTTTATTTATTTTTATTTTTTTTTCAATATATGAAGTTTATTGTCAAATTGGTTTCCATACAACACCCAGTGCTCATCCCAAAAGATGCCCTCTTCAATACCCATCACCCACTCTCCCCTCCCTCCCACCCCCCATCAACCCTCAGTTTGTTCTCAGTTTTTAAGAGTCTCTTATGCTTTGGCTCTCTCCCACTCTAACCTCTTTTTTTTTTTTCTTCCCCTCCCCCATGGGTTTCTGTTAAGTTTCTCAAGATCCACATAAGAGTGAAACCATATGGTATCTGTCTTTCTCTGTATGGCTTATTTCACTTAGCATCACACTCTCCAGTTCCATCCACGTTGCTACAAAAGGCCATATTTCATCGGATGTATTTTTATCTGTGTGGTCTATTTCCATTCCTCATATTTAGAGACCAGGCCACTGTAACCAGAATAACCAGTCCTCTAACAACTAACTAAGGCCATGTGGATGGCACTGGAGTAACTTTGTAAACTCACAGGGCCTTCTATCTCGCATGTGCCTCGTAGACCCAGTGCCTTGGAAGCTTCAGTTTAGAAGCCCCACTACAGCTATCTCTCAGGAAGATTTAGTCCTCACTGTAACATCTTTACAATTTGTTCCTGCTCCCATGTGTGTATTCCAAACAACTTTCACCTAAATTCTCAAGTAGGCAGTCACAGTTCCTGTCTGCGCACAAGAGAGCCCACAATATCACTCCAGATGAAGTGAGTCAGATATATCGGATAAGGGATTGGTAACCAAAATATATAAAGAATTTAAAACTCAATATAGAAAACACAAATAATCCATTTAAAAATGGGCAGAGGACCTGGACAGACATTTTTCTAAAGAAGAAATGTGGCCGACACATAAAAAGATGTTCAACATCACTAATCATCAGAGAAATACAAATCAAACCACAATGAGCTATTACATTATGCCTGTCAGAATGGCTAGAATCAAAAAGACAGGAAATAACAAGTCTTGGTGAGGATATAGAGAAAAAAGAACCCTCATGTACTGTTGGTAGGAATGTGTATATTGGTGCAGTCACTGTGAAAAACAGTACAGAGTTTCCTCAAAAAATTAAAAATAAAAATACTGTATGATCCAGTAATTCCACTACTATCTACCCAAAGAAAGCAGAAAACACTAACTTGAAAAGATATATGCACCCCTGTTTATTGCAGCGTATTTACAATAGCCAATACATCCAAGTGAACTCGCATTTTGTCCCAAATCTGTTGTCTCTATTTTTATTATATTAATATGAAATAGGAATACATTATTTAATGTAGTTGCTTTTGCAGATAACTAAATAGGCTTCTAGGATTTGAGCTCTCCCCCAGCACTCACCAGACTAACATTTCTCACTTGGATAGGTTGGCAGTAAGAGACTCTTTTCCTACTAATTGGAGTAGTTCAATTAAAACGGGAAAAGTAGGATAAAACCTCCACATGTACTGCATCCTTAGGTCACCATCTTTATGAAATTGCATTGGCTCTTCTTTATTTGTCTTCCAAATGAAACACTCTTTCATTTTCAAGGACATGGAACTGAGTACTGGAGATAAAAATACTTTATTTCCCCCTTTATTGCGAAGTTGTAGGACATGCTCTTGCTCATCCGTCTTCTAAAACCATCTCCTGTTCATGAGTATGAGATTATAGATAACATAAAAATGCTACTTTTGTGTCTGTCATCTGTTCTTATTTCTGTTAAGCATAATCTGTACACTTCCATATGGTTTGAATTAAAAAGGATCAATAATACCTATATATTTCAATGTTACAAGCTAAAATAAGGATCCAGTTACATTTAAAATTAGTTTTTGGGGCGCCTGGGTGGCTCAGTCGGTTAAGTGTCCGACTTCGGCTCAGGTCATGATCCCACGGTTTGTGAGTTCAAGACCTGCGTCAGGATCTGTGCTGACAGCTCAGAGCCTGGAGCCTGCTCCGATTCTGTGTCTCCCTCTCTCTCTGCCCCTCCCCCCTTCATGCTCTGTCTCTCTCTGTCTCAAAAATAAATAAACGTTAAAAAATTTTTTTTTGAAGATGATGTTCATTGGGGAAAAGCCTATATGCATCTATGTACAATGTTTGGGAAACTCTTGTGAAAATTATTGATATAAATTATCTAGCTGCCTCCTTCAAATATACACCTTCTTCTTTATATTAGCTGAAAGGGGGCTAAGGGAGAGAATTCCAGTGGGTTTTTTTTAATATGCTCTGGAAATATTTCCTTAAAACATACAAAATCAAACTTCAAGGGGCATCTGGGTAGCTCAGTTGGTTGAGCTTCCAACCTCATCTCAGGTCATGATTTCACAATTCATGAGTTCAAGCCCCGCATCGGGCTCTGTGCTGACAGCTCAGAGCCTGGATCCTGCTTTGGATTAAGATTGTTTTCAGTACACGTGATCATCCAAACAAAAAGAATTAAATTAAGTGAATTTGCTTGGAGAGGCGGTGAAAAGTTATTTTTCTATCACATGTAAACTTGTCACCAGCCTCACTTGAATGACATGAGTCTTCCAACACCCAAACTGAGTAGATTAAATTTCATTTGATAGGGTTCAACTTCTTAAGTGAGACATGAATAAAGTTCTGATCTCAAAGCACGCATTTTGTTGAAGACAAATTTATCAGATCAAACCTAGTGGAACATTGGATTTTGGCAGAAGCTCTATCTATTTTATTGTTATAAAATGTTGACAGGAAATGAAATAACAAAAAATAAATATTAACTTTAATAAGTCAAAATAAGTACAGTCAATAGTCAAATATTAATTTAAATAGTCAAAATAAGTAACAAGTCTCCAATTTTATTGCGACATTTATCTCCATATATGAGAAAATGGATAGAGTTAACAAAATTGTGGATTTTCCTTCTGATACACGGGTGTCCATCTTCCACATAATATTTTTAAAATATGAAAGATGATATTTTATAGCCACACAGTATAATTCATTTATTTTTTTTAATTTTTCTAATGTTTATTTATTTTTTAGGGAGAGATAGAGACAAAGTACGAGTGGGGAGGGGCAGAGAGAGAGGGAGACACAGAATCCAATTCAGGCTCCAGCCTCTGAGCTGTCAGTACAGAGCCCCATGTGAGGCTCGAACCCACAAACTGTGAGATCACAGCCTGAGTCAAAGTCAGACACTTAACCGACTGAGCCACCCAGGTGTCCACATTTCAATTCATTTCTATACTTGCTTTATTCTAATAGTTTTTCTCATTGCCCTCCTTTGTGGAAAATATTGAGACCTATAGACAATCAACCTTTTAGTCAGAGCCTTCTATATCTCAGTCTATATCTGAATATTAGCTTTTTCTCCAGTCTCAAAAGATGTGTGGTTCTCCTCTACTTTGAAGGGAACTTCTCTGCCTGTTTGTTCCCTACTCAATCTGTTTTCTTATTATGATAATAACAATGATAAAAATAAGAATGACAGTTATAAATTCTAAAATTTACTGATCAACTTTATTGTGCGGTGTGATTTATATGCATTTTTTCACCATTTTTTCCCTCAAAACTGTTATTATAACATCTTGCAAATGAGAAAATTGAAGCTGAAAGAGATAAGTAATTATCTTTGTAATGCCTATTTTATTCAGTTCTGTTAGTTATGTTTGTCTTCTTGGAAATTCTCCTCATAAATCTCTTCATGTAGTTACTTCCTCCAGGTGTTTTCACGGATTCATCTTCTTTTTCCCATACATAACATTAATGTTCTCTAAGGTTCTGACCTTGGTCTACTTTTTTTTTTATAAATTTTTTTAACATTTATTTATTATTGAGAGACGGAGACAGATCATGAGCAGGGGAGGGGCAGAGAGAGGGGGAGACACAGAATCTGAAGCAGGCTCCAGGCTCTGAGCCTTCAGCACAGAGCCAGATGCGGGGCTCGAGCTCACAGACTGTGAGATCATGACCTGAACCGAAGTTGGACGCTCTACAGACTGAGCCACCCAGGCGCCCCTGACCTTGGTCTACTTCTTATCTGATTGCATTTTTCCTATATCACTTACCCACATTAACTACCATCTATCTATATCTTATGACTCCCCAAATATACTCAACTATCTCCTAAATGTCTCTGTATATTTGTTTATGTCCCAGATTAATATATAAGTACCTTGAGCACAGTGTCGATATGTTTTCATTTGAATTCTTTGTACTCAAAACTATATCTTATATGTAGTTGCACTCAAAAATTGTTTCAAATTTTTCCTCTCATATTTCTATATTACAAGAGAATGAAACGGTAATATAATATGTATCTAAGCTCTTTGGGGGCTTAAAAATATACTCTAAGAATTTGTCAGGGACTCTCCAGCTTTCTCTCATTAGTATGAATTGATAATAGAGGTCATCTTGTCATTAAAGGAGATTACAAAACAGAACAATAAAATTCATTATAACAGTTGTCTATGGGTTACACCCTTAGAGTACCATTCTTTGAGATATCAGTATCTCTTTGTTGAGCTATTCTATAAATAAAACACCTTGAAATTTTCAAGGGCATAGTATTTAGTCTTGGAGGAAAATGAATCATTCCTTCTTTATTTGAAGACAGGAGTATAAATTCTGATCTATCGATTTTTTAAGATCACCCACTAGTCATGGAATATAAGATAATATATAAAATAAGAATGCCACTCCTTTGCTTACAATCACCAGTTGTTATTTACGAATGTCAAACATTTTCCACATACTTCCTATTTTGTTAAGTGTAATTTGAATATACCTTACAGAATATATAACACTTTAGTATTCCAATATAAAATATAGGATGAGTTAAATTTCAGTGTGGTTTATAAACATCTCCATTTACATTAAAGTAGTATTATTTGAATTTTAATTCCAAATCCCTTATGTTCACTTTATCCATATGTTTTTATCTACTCAGTAATGTGATCTCAGTGCCTATAATAGTGCTGAATATCTGTTGTTTGAAACAGTAGAGAAGGAAATATAAAAAGGAAGGGAGAGAGAGAGAAGAAAAAAATGAATAAAGAAAAACTGGGATAAAAAGAATATAATCACATTAGAATGAACATTGTACATGACTTAGCAATGCATATTTTAAAAGTCAGATTTATTCAATAGTTATTTAAAGGAAGCCTACTTAGCTAGAACACTTAGAAAACAAATGCAAAATAAGTTATTTAAATTATTTAGCTCCCTCAATCATATGTAGATATAGATAGATAGATATAGATGTAGATATAGATACAGATATAGATATAAATAGATATAGATAGTTATATAGATTTTTTTTATGATCCAAAAAGAGAACACTTTCCAATAGGGAGGATGAGTTACTAATTTATTTTTGTGAGTGCTTGTAAGTTTATTTATTACCTAAAAGTCTAATATATATTTTGTTGTGATTAATTATACCTTTGTTTGTAGTTAAAATCTGTTTGTTTCCATGTTTGTTTTGAGAGAGAGCGAGAGTGTGCATGCACAAACGGGAGGGGCAGAGAAAGAGGAAGAGAAAGAATCCCAACCAGGCTCCATGTTGTCAGCTCAGAACCCCACATGGGGCTCAATCTCAAACTGTGAGATCATGACCTGAGTCAAAATCGAGTTGGATGATTAACCAACTGAGCCACTTAGGCACCCCATGATTAATTATACTTTTAGCCTCAAGGTAAATTTGGAATTTATACTCAGAATTTATGTAAGTTATCTCTTGGCTTCCATAGTCTTTTTGCAAAATTAACTTTTGTTTTGTTTTGTTTTTAAATATTTATTTATTTGTTTATTTTTTATTTTTACTTATTTTTATTTTATTTTTTTGAGAGAGAGAGAGCAAACAGGGGAGGGGCAGAGAGAGGGAGACAGAGGATCCAAAGTAGGCTCTGTACTAAGAGTAGGAAGCCCGATGCGGGGCCAAACTCATGAACTCTGAGATCACGATCTGAGCAGAAGTCGGATGCTTAACCAACTGAGCCACCCAGGTGCCCCAAAATTAACTATTGTTTTAAAGTTTGACATGACATTTTTAAGTTATTTTATTCTCATATCTAAATTTTGCATCCTTTTTATATGTTTTTTTCATCATTAAAAAGTTTCCTTTATTTTGCATTATTAATAACACACACTAACTGTTCATCCTTGTTTTACTCAACCACTATACTTAATATCTTAATTGTTTAAAAAGAAGAAAATTTCACTTATTTAAATGTTTAAAATTGTATCCTTGAAAATGTTTTTCCAAAGCCAGCAAATAAGATTTTTTGATAGGAAAAGACCAGTTTTTCCAAGTTTCTTCCTTATTCTAATTTAAATATAATATCAAAGAAAAGTAGGACTATGTTTGCATTTTTTTTCTTACATCATGAAGTCAAAAATTATGAACAGTGTTTTCATGTTGGAAAACTTCATTAAGATATTCTTAATAGTTTATATTCTGAATAACACCCAATGTTCTTAATGTAAATAAATGGTGAAAACTGGCAGATAAGTGCTAAGTAAAATAATACATGAGTCATTATCACTTTTTCACAAGTTTGATCATTAAAATTTTCTAATAACCAAAAGAAATATGTGCTAACACCCATCAATAGACATACTGAAGAAAGTTCATAGCAGTGCTATTCACAAAAGGCAAAAACAAATGCAAGCAACCCAGCTGTCTATCAGTGGGAAATAGATGATTTATAGTTTACTCCTACAATGGATTATTACTCAGCAATGGAAATAAACCAACTATCACTACATGCAATAATATGGATGACCCTCACAGATATGAGTGAAAGAAACCAAATACAAAGGATATATACTATATAATACCATTTATATGAAGTTCAAAATCAGGTGCCACTAAACATGATTTAGAAGTTATAACAGTAGTCACCTTTTGGATGGATTATTGACAGGGGTTAGGGGTGAGCCTCTGCTGTGCTTGAAAGTTTCTATACCTTGAACTAAGTGGAGGTTACACAGGTAAATGCATATAAAAAGTTTAGCTACTGTATACTTATAAACGGTGCACTTTTCTCTACATAAATACCTCTTAAAATGGTAAAAATGCTGATAGCAGAAATGTAATATTTCCATTTTCAGGTGTAATATCATTCCATAATCTTTTATCATTATCGACACAAATTGCAGGAGAAATCCACTTACTATTCTCTTACATTTCTTAACTAGATGAAATATAAAAGTTTTGTAAGTTTTGTAATTATAAAATATTCCTCATGTTAACTTTTAATTTTTACATGTCCAATTCACATATGGTTCATTTTTAACTGTACTGGCTCTAAATTACCTTGCTTACAATTGAGCTAGAGAACTACAGTAAAGCCAGTAAAAAATGCTTTTATTTTCTTTTTAAGAAATTAGTAGAAAGAAGTTAATAATTTTCCCCAATTCTATTTCTCATAGTAGAAGAAAAAGTGTTGTGCAATGTTTGATTGATTGTTTAGCAGTCTGCCACCTCTTGCTCTAAACATTTCTCCAGTCTATGTCTTAATCATCACCCCTAATGCCGTTTCTACAAATGAGCCCTTATAATTACATAGCAATCTATTCACACCCTCTTAGATGGTTATGCGGCCTCTGTTTTGCCTGTCCTTCGGTCCTTTTCTATATTGATGCCATGATGATTAATTTAAAATGCAATTCTCCCCATGTCACATATCAGCTTAAAGTATTTCATACTGCCCACTATCCCCAAAATGAGATATAAACCCTTAGCTCCTGTGGGCCTTTACCTCAGGTCCTGCCAATCTTTCTCTCACAATCAAACTTTTGGTTCTTCTCCCACATGTCAGTCTCTCTCTTTCTCTCTCTCTCTTTTAATATTTATTTATTTATGTATTTATTTAGTTAGTTAGTTAGTTAATTATTTTGAGAGAGAGCACACAAATGTTCATGCATGCATGTGAGCAGGGAAGGGGCCAAGAGAGAGGGAGAGAGAGAGAATCTCAAGCAGGCTCCACGCTGTCAGTGCAGAGCCCACGCAAGGCTCCGTCTCAGGAACCCTGAGATTGTGACCTGAGGCGAAATCAAGAGTTGGGCACTTAACGACTGAGCCCCCAGGATCCCCCATAGTCTCTCTCATTTTCATGTCTGCTCAGCCTTCCAACACCTTAGAATATGTGTATTTCACTGAACATAAATTATACCTTAATTTTTTAAAAACTCTTAGTTAATGAAAAGAGAAATTGTCATCAATACAACTGTTGTTTTCCCCACTCAGTTCCATTTCCAACCAAGCTCCTCAGCAGTAAGCATGATTCTGAAATTTGTCTCCTTCCCTGGCATTACTTTATATTTGTACTACACGTGCACATTGCTATTACAATAGACAGTAGATGTTTAATTTAAAAGTATTTCTGGAACGTGCATAAGAATGTATTAATAGATTTCTCAAAACATACAAAAAAATATATTGAATTAAACCTTTATAGAAATAGAAGTAGTTATATATATTTCTCACAAATCATTCTTCACAGCTCACATTAATTTCATGTTTGTTTTCCTACCGGAGGCCACTTCCTCTCAGACTTAGAAATTAATGAAAGGTTCCAAATTATTTCCAAGGCATCAACATTCACTAGCCAGTTACTGACATTTTTAATGATATTCACTAATTTTATGCACTAATCTATTTATGACATTTTTAATAATTGAAATTTCTTGAATTATTCCTAGCTCTTATTAACCTGTGTTTGAGTTTTCTTCCATTCTCACAGGACCGTTGGCCTTTGTACCTGTTTTCTCATGACCTACCTCTTAATTCTCTCAACTTTGCACAAACTCCTCTACACATTATTTTCTTTCTGGACCACCTGATTCTTATACCTAAGGACATTCTGTGTGTGAGTGTCTTGATGAACTATAGATATAATCACTGTAAGATATTAAACATATGACAACAAGTACATACACATTCCCAGTGAAATAATATAGGACTTCCTATACTATAGAACTTCCTTTCTCTCAGTTTATTTATATCCTACTGAACTTGTCTACTCCGAGCCTTTTATTTCTAACTAATGGTAAGAGTTTCCTTTTCTTTCCATTCTCCTATTAGCTGCATATCAGTCGTATCAGCAAAGGCTGGGATGTTGATAGTTGACACTGAGAAGGGTTTTGTATGCAGTATGTCCATTAGTATTGTCATCAATTCCATTAGGTAAGTAAGTGTAATAGAACACTGTTTACTCTATATTCTAATTAAATTTATAATTGGCACCTGAAACTTAACTTCTTAGAAAACTAAGCTCCTCGTGTTTTCCCCACAACAGCCTTGTCTCTAACTTTTCCATCTCAGTCAATGGTAACCAGGTTATTCCAGGTGATCAAGCCAAAAATCTGGAGTAATTAGTGAATTTTTCCTTTCTCTCATGCCTCAGTTCTAATCTATTAAATTCCATTTGCTCTAACTTCAAAGTATAATTAGAATGTGACAATTTCTCATCACCCTCACTGCTGCCATAATCATGTGTCTGGATTATTATTCCAGTCTCTAAATGGGCCATGTCTCTTCTCTTAACCTCTTCAGTCTGTTTTTTCCCAAGTTATCTTCTGCTTGACATCAGTTTCCATTCAGTGTAGTTGCTTTCTTGAAGTCCTGGCAATACTCAAGAGCCCTGTATCATTGGCCTCATTTTTTCTCTTTGTTTCCACCAAATTCACTATTTTCCAACCAAACTGGTCTATTCAATATTTCTGAAACTTGCCAGGCATACTTATATTCTAGGACCTTTGCAGATGAGTTCCTTCTGAAATATCTGCAAGGTTTACTTTCTTACTTCCTTCAATTTTTTACTTTTCTGCTCAGGGAGTCCTTTCATGGCCATCTTACTAGATAATGAACACCTCATCCCTACGACTATTTTCTATCCAGTATCTTCAATTCAGTTTTCCCATAGCATGCAGTGATTGAACCAATGTTTTATTATTTATCATGTGTTAATATCTTAACCAGTTAAAATATAAACTTCATGAAAACCATGTTTTCTTTGGTTCATAGCTTTCTTCCAGATGCTTAGCATAACTCCTGGCACACACTAAGTACTCAAGAATTGTTCACTGAATTAAGTAGAGAGTCTTAACTACATTTTCAACTTCAGCATCTGTACAAATATTTTGTTGATAGCATATATGAAAAATTCAAGTATATCAAAGATTTGGGAGACCTTTTCAGAGATGGTTCAAATTTCATTTGCATTTACAAGGCAGAGAATGTGATAGAAGGCCGTTCCCAGTCATAGTGTGCTCTAACACAGATCCATAGCGTGCTCTGGAAAGATTGTGATAAGGCATAAGAAACCTCAGGAAGTGGGGTCAGACAACCACAACCCATGACATCATGACCTGAACCGAAGTTGGACACTCAACCGACTGAGCCACCCAGGCACCCCTAACATTTTCTTTTTTAAAAGCTATTTCCTACTGTAATATTTTCTTCAAATTGACTCATTTAAACTTAAATGAATTTATCATAGAAGCAAGGTTTACTTCTTGCTTCTTATATATTTACTTCCAAGACAAATGTCAGTTGACCTGATATATTTTTTACAATATAGAATGAAATAAATAGTGACTACTAAAATGAAAAAAAAAAAGTTTATCCATGCATTGCCTAAATTAATCTTGTGTGTTCATTCATTCTTTTGGCCAATTTACTGAACAAGAACTATGTCTCAAACACTGGTTTAGTCTGTAGGGATATAATAATAAATATAACATTCTCCGGAGATACAATGCATACAATGAATATAACAATAAATACTGCTGATTGTATGTTTGTCACCAAATGGGAAATTCTAATATAATTCATACAAAACTCATACAATTAAAATGAATCTATTTAACATTTCTTTTTATGGAAGAGGAATTTTTCCCTTTATGATCAGGATAAAATGTTTAGAAACAATGCTATGGAGATAAAAAATATAATTATTTTTCTTCTCTCTTCAAGGAAATCACAAGAAACATAAATGAATTGGGAATATCTGTAAGTATCCTCTTTTAATAAAACTGGAGAGAGATATATAAGTTCTTAAAAATGACAATTTTTCCCTGCTCACCTTAGTAGTATCCACCTAAATTGGTCCATATTCTTTTGAGACACTTCCATTTAATCACAAGATCATTTTTATCTCTTCCACTTGTTTTCCAAAGGTGATTAATAATGAGCAACCATGAACCTGGTTTTATTGCTGTTATGTTAATCCTTTTAACTTATCATAATTATGACCATCTAGGTGATATGAGAAATATCCCCAATAACTACTAATATTCAAGAACAATCCTGAGGATTTCTTATGGTGGCTGGATTTTGATATTTATTATTATCTTTCAAGGAATATTCTAGCACGTCATCTAGTGAAGTAAGAGCCCTTTTCTTTTAACATCAAATAGCAAGTTCATCAAGAAATACCAGATTTCCAGCAAAGTGTGCGTTAACTCGTTAAAGTCACAAATAGGGTAAACAATGGAGAAATCACTTACCCAAATGGATTGAAAGTGGCTATCTACACCACAATGTACATTCGTGCCTTTCATACAGGCATCAGATATCTGACTCCAGAGAAAAGTGCATTTTAAATCAAGCTCGTGTCAAATCAAGAGCCTACCATTTGCCTTCAACATAGTTTTATCTTGAAAAGCCTCTCAATATTGCTTAGTGCAGTAGTTCTCAAAGTGTTACTTCTCAACTAGCAGCATCAGAATCACCCAGGCATTGTTCTGATATACTTTAAATTTGAGAACCTCTTGTCTAAAGGGGGTGATTAAGGGAAGGCATTAAGATGTGTGGGTCACTGGTTTCAGAAATAACTCATATGGTAGAAATATCCAAGCAAAAAGCATAATGTGAAAACATGCCCGGGAAAATAAGAAGCCTAGTTGTGGCCCTGAGCCCTGTGGCCTGAGGCCCAGCCTGAAATCTTTCTACATATGTCTAGGAAGCATGTTTTACTCTTTCCTAAACTGCAAATTGGTAACTCAAATGGAGAGCCAATGGTCACTTATAAATAACTTTATATCCTCTAGAAAGAATGTGTAGGATTTACTTTGCCACACACCTCACTAGGCCTACTTTGCAATTTTCATTTTTTTTTTTTTTTGGCACTTACATTCATTCTAGGGCCTTGATATTGTATGAATAATGTAGAATTGTTGAAAATTTTGAAATGAAGCATACTTTCAGTTGCATGCTATGAGTTTGACACAAAGCAAGGGCTCTGATGATGAATGTTTTAATTTATTGAATTCATAATACAAATGGTATGTTTCTCAGTAGCGGTGGCATGGGCCCCAAATATTTCAATAAATTGACCCTTACCACTCTAGTACAACTCTAAGGTGAAGTCATGCAGTTACAGTAGTTCTTCTCTTCTTCCCCTAAGGAGTCTGCTGAAGTTCTCACAGAGGTAAGCAATGTTCATTCAAACAAAATGGATTTATGTCACTTAGCAGTGTTTTCTTTTTGTAAATTTTTATAGCAAGTGCTTTTGTTTTCCTAACAGAAAGCTAAGCCCACTGTGGAAAAAAAGATCTACCTACAGCAACTGGTAAATTTCTCATACAAATCACAGTTTCAACCATCTAACTAAGGCTATGTCTTCTCCCAAATGTTCACATAACTCATTGTATACCGATCAGATATTTACCCCCAAATTTATAGTAGGCATTTTTTTCTATTTTTGTTACTTTAATTTCTGGCTGCTATCTTGTCAAATTTATGGATGTGTTTTAAGAAAAATAAGTGTTGAACAATTGTCCGGCCGATGTTGAAAGAGTTACAAACCTCAGAAGATTAGTTTCAAGTTTAAATGATGGAAGTTAGATACCAGCATAATTGAAGTATGATATTATTGCCCACTCAACTTTTGACAATGGCATCATAGATAGATACCTCAAGAGTAAAGGTTTCCATGCCATACATCATATAACCCATCCTCTATGAACTAGAAAACTTTGCCATAGGCACAAGGGAAGAGCGCACACTTTGGAGTTCAGCAATTTGTGCTCCATTCATAATTTCTCAAATTATTACTTAATTTCTCCAAGCTGTAGTTTCTTCAACTATAAGTGAAGATAGTCATATTTACCCTGCAGAATAATATTAGATGATGTGTACATGAATTATGTTTAAAAACGTTTGAAACACAGTAGATGCATCTAAAAAAGTGGTAAGTATTGTTATCATATTGCTATACAGAATAGACATTCCTTCTAAACTTTTTTAAACAGAAATAGTCTTTCTTTGAACACTAAAAATGGCACTCTCCAAATAAAACTTCTCTTTTTAGGAAACTGTAATTACTGTAAAGGCCATTCTTATACTTTGTTAAAAATGCTTCCAGTAGCATTCTGCCTTGTACCACTCTTAATGTTGTGGATTTATCCAATAATTATACCCAGGCAATTCTACCAAATGATATTTTATATACCCATTTACTTTCAATCTCTATGAAATGAAAATTTTAAGGAAAGATGCTATTGTCATTTCATATTTAATCTCTAAAAAAAAATCTTTAGAGTCAAATCAAAGGCTCTGGCATTTACTAGAATTTTTATTGAGCAGGATAGACATAGTTAAATGATAGACAGATATAGATGATAGATATTTCATTTTACCTTATTTATATTATATTCTTATAAATAGTAGGTACTATGAAAACTGCTATATATTTTAACAGCTATAATCCTGCATGGTAAGTAATGCTCAGAGAGATTAAGCAATATGATCAGGGTCATGGATTCCAGTGACCAGGATCAAGGGAATTAAACTTCAGTTCTATCTGACTGCAGACCGGAATTTTTATACACGTGGGAAAGAAATGACAGACACTTACCTTTAATTCAAAAAAATGTCTTTTTCTTTCCTTATGCATTTGTTCTTTTCACACAAGGTATTGTTCTGGAGGCCTTAATTAAACAGATGATTTCTTTAATTCTGCAATTTACTACAAATGTAAACACAGTTACAACAAGTTTTAAGTGACTAGATTATTCTTTTGTTAGGTAAATTTGCCACCATTTACAAATTATCTGTGTAATTTGGTTCTGTGGAGACCTGCTTTGACTCATGGAGGAGATTCAATAATGGACTTATTATTGGACTCAATATTGATCATTTTCCTTCTTTCTAGGACAAAATCAACCAATTTTATCAGAATTTGAACTTCCTCCAATATCTCCAAGCTCTTCATCAACCTCAGATTGTTATGAACCCATGGGATCAGATTGAGAGAAGAGCCTATTCCTTTATTCCCACTGTGGTAAGTGCTGCTTTTTTGATTTACTGTTTTTCTTTTTTGTTTGCTTTTATTTTTGTTTTTGGTAAGGGATGAGATCAGGATAAAGATATGTAAAATAGCTAGATACCCAACAAGTTCTAACTGAAAACACAGAACAATAAAATATTATAGTCCAGAAATTAAATTACAAACAATACAGTCCAAATTGTAGTAACATATACAATTGTAACCATAATGAAAAATAAGTAATTTCATTTAAATTTAGTATC
The DNA here is from genome assembly GCF_022079265.1 of Lynx rufus. Lineage (NCBI taxonomy): Eukaryota > Metazoa > Chordata > Mammalia > Carnivora > Felidae > Lynx > Lynx rufus. The sequence goes on from NW_025814845.1 coordinate 53,582,479, forward strand.
CATGTCCTTAATGTTTGCTCATATATCATTTTTCTTGGTTCCTCAAACAATTCTTTAATGTAGGAGAGAGATAGATTATCATTATCTTTATGTAGCAAAAAAGACAATAATGTAAGAAAATGCAGGGAAGTGAAGTAACTTGCCCAAGTTCCAAGTACTCTTCCATTTTGTTTTATAAAACAGTTTTGTATTAAGGAGCTTTTCTTCATTTGAAAATAAATAACGAAATCTCCCTTGCCCTTTTTCTTTTTTATATACATATATACAGAACAGAGAACAGCTCTCCACCAGTGAGGTAAGGCATTTTACTATAAAGATAATATCTCAGTAACTAGCAAGATATTAGACACTTAATACGCACTGCCCTAAACAGTCTTTGTTCCAGTTTTCTTAAGCAATATATTTAGACTTACAGAATATAGGAGAATTGGCATTTCAGATCTCCATGAAAAATTTGGGGAGGGCAGAAAAAAAATGTACACATCCAAAGATACGAAGATTAGATTTGTGCTAGGAGACTTTATGAAAAATTTTAATACTACTACTTTTTTAAAGGTCACTCATTAATACTGCTACCACACCAAGAGATCTGGTGTATATCTTAAAATTTGCAAATGAAGTGGGAGGAATCCAAAATATCATTCTCGATAAGGACTCTTGTTCATTCAGATCTATACAAAGTGTTATTTTCCAAATGTCTTCCTACATATCACAAATGACTAAAGTCATTTTCATATCATCCAAGAAATAGCCTAGTTTTAAAAGTCCAAAAAAGAAACGAAAATATAACAATTTTTAAAATAAGATTAAAATGTGTAATTTAAGAAATTTTAAAGGAATCTGGCAGCTTATCTCAGGAAATAAATCAAAACCATTTATACTAAATATATTTAAGAAATTATTTTTTATTTTGTTATGGCTATACAATAAGTATTATTTTTTTATATTTACATAGGCAGGAAAATAATGCAGTTATGCATACCAGTCAGATAAGATTTATTTATCTATTTGTTGTTTCATTAATGAGATATGTCATTCATCATTCGTTTAAGAAATATAGGGGCACCTGGGTGGCTTAGTCGGTTAAGCTCCAGACTCTGGCTCAGGTTATGATCTCACAGTTCATGGGTTCAAGACCCACACCTGGCTCTGTGCTGACAGCTGAGAGCCTGGAGCCTGCTGCAGATTCCTTGTCACCCTCTCTCTCTGTTCCTCCCCTGCTCTCTCAAAAATAAATAAACATTAAAAAACAAATTTTTAAATGTATATATATTTACGTGATCTTAGATCTTAGATCTTAGGTGATCTTAGATCTTGGGTATGTAACCACGATTAAAAGAATCAATAAAAATAAGTTTAATTATATTCTTCCTCTTTATGAAAGAGGAGTTTTTTCCCTATATATTCAAGAGTAAATTATGTATAATCAATACAGTGGGAATAAAGTATCTAATTCTTTTTTTATTTCTTTAAGGAAACCTCAGGGAAGACTGTTGATATGGTAAGGTATTGATACTATATAAAGTTATATTTAATTCATATTTTTTCAAAGCTAATATTAAAATAGTAATAATTAGGCCTATATAAAATGCTCTTCTTTTAATAAAACAGAGTGATATTTTTAAGTTACTTAAAAATACAATTTCTCTCTACCTTTTAATGTTGGGTTTCTCAAGTAGCTTAAATTCTTTCTTGCATGTAAACAAGACTCTTCCTTGTGGCATAAATATGCGATTTCCACTGCTTCTTAAAGAAAACAAAACAAACAAAACTAGTTTTTATTATTTTTTTAACTGAAATTTTACTGCAATCCTTTTTTACCTATCGTACTAATATGCTTGTAATATGAGAAAAATCTTTTATTTAATTTTTTTAACATTTATTCATTTTTGAGAGACAGAGAGAGACAGAGTGTAAGTGGGGGAAGGGCAGAGAGAGAGGGAGACACAGAATCCAAAGCAGGCTCCAGGATCCGAGCTGTCAGCACAGAGCCAGACTGGGGGCTCGAACTCACAGACCATGAGATCACTACCTGAGCCGAAGTCAGAAGCCCAACCTACTGAGCCACCCACGTGCCCCCAGAAAGATCTTTAATTTCATGAATATTAAGAATATACTGCTAAGGATTTAATTACCTTGGTCCCCAAATTTTGATGATGATAAGGATAATGATGATCTTATTTCTTAAGAAATCTTCTAGCAGCTCATCTAGTGAGGGAAATGATACTTTTTAAAAAAATTTATTTCATGAGAGAGAGAAAGAAAGGGGTGGGGAGGGAGGAGAGGGAGACAGAATCCCAAGCAGCCTCCATGCTCTCAGTGCAGAGACCAAGGTGGGTCTCAAACCCACAAATCATGAGATCATGACCTGAGCTAAAGTCAAGAGTTGGATGCTCAACTGACTGAGCCACCCGGGCACCCCGGGAAATGATACTTTTAGAATGAAACAGCCAAGGGTCACCTGGGTGGCTCAGTCGGTTAAACATCACTCTTGATGATCTCCTGGTTCCTGGTTTCCAGCCCCACATCAAGCTCTGTGTTGACAGCACAGGACCTGCTTGGGATTCTGCTGTCTCTTGTCTCCCTCTCTTTCTTCCCCTCTCCTGTTCACGCACTCTCTCTCAAAAATAAATAAACATTTTAAAAAATAAAATATAAAATAAAATAAAATAAAATAAAATAAATAAAACAAAATAAAATAAAATAACCTAATAGTTTATTGAGAAATACTGTGCTTCCCTGGTTAATTATTTTAAGTAAATTAAGTATTGCTAATTTTTAAACAGAGCCATATCAAAATATTCCAATAAGGAAATATTGGCAATAAAGAAAAACCTTCATAAGAAATATATACAGACTCAAAATCATTTTAGAGATTTGAAATGAATTATGTACACAGTCAAGTGTTTTGTTATATCTCATACTTTTGATAATGTATAGCTGAACTCTGGTTCATTGCAAATATGCATTTTTTAAATAAGTCAATGGCAAATCAGGATCTTGCAATTTACCCTGATTCCCTCCCATATTGTTTAGGGGTTGAATATTGGTTTGGGTTATGTATCGTGTAAATCACAGGTACAAGAACACCTGCTGTAGTAGAATGAGTCAAGTCCATGAACATAGTGGGAAAACATCTCAAGAGAAAATGAGTCATGGATTGTGGCCCAGAGTCTTGTGACCTGAGGCACAGTCCAACATCTTCTTCCTCAGTGCCTCACAAGCATGTGTTACCCTTTCTCTCAAACTCAAGCTTGGGCCCATGGGCACTAAGAAAAAACAGTAGTCTTTCTGGAAATGGCAAACAGGTTTTGCCACATACCTCCACAGGCCTGCATCATTTTTCTTTCTTCTCTCTCTTTCTCTCTCACTCATTCTCCCTCTATTTAGTTTGCATCTCCCTTTACTGTATGAGAATTTGACATTATATGAACAACGTAAATAGAATATTTTAAACAAAACATATTTTCAGCCAAGGATCTTTATGTTGACATAAAGAATGCTCTGATAATGAATATTAAAACTCACTTAATAAATAAATAAATAAATAAATAAATAAATAAATTCCTATAAAGTAGCACTTTGTTTCTTGGCAGCCATGGCTTGGCCTTTAATTATTAATATAATTAGCTCTAGTTCCCTACTGTAATGACATAGATGAAATTACTGGTGGGCTATCCAAGTAAAGCTGATTCTTATTTTCTTTCCTTAAGGAGTCAACTGAAGTACTCACCAAAGTAAGTAATTTTCATTCAAACCAAATTAACTGAATACATCCTATTTTTTTTTTTTATTTATCACAGTTTATTTTTGTCATTAACAGAAAATTGAGCTGACTGAAGAAGAAAAGAAGTACCTAACACTTTGGGTAAATTTTCCATACAAATATTTATAACATAACTGGACTAGATGAACATTGCTGAACTCCATTCCTCTCAACAACTGTTTTTAATAAATTCTAATTTCAATAAAACTCTTCCTTATACTCTGTCAAAACTGTTGGAAAAATATTCTCCCATAGAATCAACTGTACCATTGCATTGCATGTATCCAACCTAGCCATTATCCCCTGGTTATTCTAAAAACCCACCGACTGTCCATTTTGTAAAAACAGGAAATTATCCTGAAGGGAGATGCCTCTGTGCTTAATTCCAGTTTTAATCCCTACAGTAATCTACAGTCAGGCCCACATAGATGCTTCAAAATAGAACATGGAGGAGGGAAATATATATTAATCATAAAATAGGTGACAGGCTCTCTGCAAATTGCTCCCTATGAATTCATTTACTTCTACAAGGTGACACTCAGATTAATAATTGGTTCAGTGTCACAGATTCTACTAAATCTAATCACACATTCTATGTATACGACTGTAAGGAAACCATGTTTTTCTACTGATCCTGGAAATGCAACCACAATCTGAGAAACTTATTTTAGCAAAGAATATTATCCTCTTGCCTTCTTACAAGTACTTCTTCTTTAAGTATTTTGGGCTTGAAGCCTGAATTAACCAAGAATCTTCTCAATTCTATAGTTCATTCTATGAATGCAAATATAGAAATAACATTTCATGAATTAGCTTTCTTTGGTTTAGGTCCTTTAGTATCATTTAGAATTTACCCAAACAAACCAAATTTTAGGGTTTTTTGGTTATATCCAGGTATGCTCTGGTACATGAAATATTAGGACAATTACTTACATTTTTTTTTAGAACAAAATCAACCAATATTATCAGAAGTTCACCCTGCCCCAATATCTCAAGACTGTTCAGCAATATCAGGCAGCATTGAAACCATGGAATCACAATAAGATAAATGCTTACCAAATTACCCCTACTCTGGTAAGTTCTCCCTTTTCATTTTTAATTTAAAAAATGGACTTATCTTTTGTAGTAAAAATAAGCTGAGGAAATGAAATAGAGAAATAAAATTCCAACAGATTCTATTTAGTAGAAGATAAAACAAAATTAAATATTTCTAGGCTGGAAATTGAATTATAAATGATATGGTGCAAATGCAGCTATAATAAAAATAATTATAATGATAAATTGCATTTACATTAGATTTAAATTTCTGATGTGTTTGCTTATAAAATTTCAATTGATACCTACATTAGTTTTTAGCGGTAGTTAACAGAGAATACTATTTCCATTTTACATAAGTATCTGAAATTCTAAAAAGTAGTCCATGCTATATTTAACATTTCTCCTTTATTTAATTGTTTTTTTAAAAATGTGACTTAGGAAACATTCTTTTTCAACATGAACAATAAATGAGAGAGGAAGAAATTGAACCCAGAGAACTGACAATTTAATATAAGTAATATAGAATTTAGAGTCAGAAGACCTGACATAACTAAGCTTTTGATTTTGAATAAGTCACTTCATTCCTCAGATATTTTTAAAACATGATTTAGTTTCTTAGATATATATGTAGCATTTAACGATATCTTCCACATTATTAGAGAAAATAAGAATTTGGTATCTATAGTTTGACTATGAGATGCCTAAAATCTGTTCTAAATATTTCCATGGAGATTTAAATATTATTTTTGTTTGTTATTATAAACATTTAGCTAAAACATGTCATTTCTTTCTCTTTTAAAGAGACACTTTTAAGAATCTTGAATTAACAGCTTCTACTTCTTTTGGTAAGTGCCTTTAGGCTTAAAACATAAACAATTATTTAAAATAGAATTTTTATGTGAAGAATGTGACCTTAATATCGTTAAGCAATGTAGTTTCAATTTTAATTAAATAATAATTTAGCTTGTGAGGTATTTTATATTTTGCATAAGAATTGTTGATTCATAAATGTAAGTTACCTGTGTACCTATTTCATGTGTTTTTATAAATATTTTATAAAACATATAATAAATAAATTAAGAAAATAAATTATAAGAAATTTTCTCTGTAGCTGATGATGCATTCAGCCAGAAGCATTGGCATTGGGCGGAAACTGTCACAAACTTAATGTCCACAAAGATGTTTACCCATATCTTTGAGTTGAGCCAAGAAGTGAAGACTCAGCATTTCTGTTTGGAAAATATATAATTATCAAGGGAGTTTCCTGCACAAGTCAAGCCACTTTAAAATAAATTCTCTGCATCATTTTCTCTGGAAAAAAAATCATCATTTTTTTTTGATACCCAAAACCTACTTTTCCTAGTTTACTTTTTTGATATTGTAACCACTGCTTTAAAACCATGGTGGAGATCCAAGGAAACCAATGAACATCAGTGTTGCTTTTATGTACTCACCTTTAATTTTTCTTATATTTTCCTTACAGTATATGTTATTTCCTGTCTTAGAATTCTGTCTCCTTCAATTTATCGCTTTGTTCTTTTTATACGCAACAGAGCAAAGTAGGCTTCAGAGAAATTAGTAATAACAGTAATGTATTAAGGCATTTACCATGTGCTGGTCACTGTTCTAAGTCCTTTGCCTACATTAACTACTTTCATGCTTACAAAAAAAACCTATGAGGTAGTTAATATGATCAGCCAATTTGAAATAAGAAAACTAAGGCCCATGGAGGTTAAGTAAGTTGTTAGTGATCACCCCGCTTGAAGAGTCTTGAAGAGCCAAGAGTCTAATACAGATTTCTGGCCCTAGGGCTCAAACCTTCCACTACCAATGCCACACTGTACCCAAAGTCCAGATAGGCTATTTTTTGAGAGGATACTTTAACTTTAGGTACATTATCACAGACTTGATTTGCTTTGTCATGTCATTTTTGTCCTAATAATGAAAAAGAGTCAAATTCACTAAACAATCTTCTATGAGAAAAATACAGCAGTGCCTGGGTGGCTCAGTCGGTTAAGTGTCCAACTCCATTTTGACTCAGGTCATGATCTCATGGTTCGTGAGTTTAAACCTGCATCCAGCTCTGCACTGACAGCAGGAACCTGCTTGGTTTTCTGTCCCCCGCTCTCTCTGACCCTCCCCAACTTGTTCTCTATCTTTCTCTCTCAAAATAAATAAAAATAAACTTACAAAATACTAATGTAACTACTATGGGTAAGAGCTGAAAATACAGTTGTATTTTATAAATAGCAATACTCCCCTTGCTACCATCATTTATATATTTTCTACATTTCTAAAAAGCTGATCATGTGCTCTATCATGTGAGACACATGAAAGAGATAGAAATAAGATCCCGAATTTGCCCTCGTTAAGCTCTGTTCTACACAAGGACGCAAAAATGACAATACAATGTGCTAAGTGCTAAGTTAGAGGCATGAAGATATGGTAGTACAGGAAGATCAAGTGATGTATTGGAGTTAAGTCCTCAACTAAGTCCTCTCATATAATTAGAAATAGACTAAGCAAGCCAATGGTGGGGGGGCGGGCAGAAATAAGGCAGAAGATACTGAATTGACAGAAAAATTACAAAAATTACAAAAGAAACAGAGAAACTAAAAAAAAATGTACAATAGATTCTGAAGACTTTAATAATTGTAAAGTGATTTCTTAAAATATCAGCCCAAAGTCATTCATCACAATAAAATTCCTTTACTAAAATCTATATTGCACTTAGATCAAAAGAATTAAAATATAGGAAACAGCAATATTTTATGACTAATAAACATTTTGGAAAATAAAAGTAAGTATTCCATTAAAGTTGGTTGAAAATGTAAATGTTTACCATTTAATAAATAAATATGAACACTACTTTTGTATGCTACATTAAAGAACCTGGCTATTAACTTTCATCCACTCATTAATTATTCAACAAATAGTTATTAAAATCCTACTACATGCTAGATATCATTTGGGTGGTAGAAAATGACAAAAATGCTTATAAATAATAACATTCTGCCAGACAAGAATGGTTGCGTATTTGTGTGTTCTATGTACAGACATACATTATTTCTGGAAATAAATCTAATAGGTAATACAGGATTGTCTTTTTTTCTTTTAGGTTTGGCTGGAAAATCTGTCTTCTACATTTTCTTATCTACCATATTACTTCATTACTACCAGCATGCTTGGACAGACCTATTAATAGGGCAGAAATGTTGAGCCAAAGGAAGACTGTGCAGAATATTTCCCGAATAGTTTATACTTTTCCTGTTAGTTCATGTTGAGTGTATTGGGTCTGTATTGTGGTTTCATACAAACTGGGCTGATGATTATTTAAGATATTTTCATTATTCTTTCTGAGTTATAAAACCGCCTTTTTTCCCCCAAAATAAAATTTCAATTGCAGTCTTTGGTGTGTAATCATCATTTCCATGGTTCAGACTGGCCCACTAGGCTTTTAATATTATAAAGAGTCCTGTAACAATTGACTTTAAATGAGCTTGGCTCACTGACATAACTGTACACTTAGATTTTACTTCTCATAATGGATAACTTGGAACACTACAGATTATATTCTCCAGCCACAGTTGGGTTCAAAGTTTTATTCAGCTATCATTCTACCATCTCTCTCATTCATGCTCATAACTTGCCATAGCCTCAACCACAAACCCTCACTCCTCTCAATTTACATTGTCTTACTGAAGAAGGGAGTCAGGCATTGGGAACACAAACTTTCTAAGCACCCCCCCCCTTTTATTGGTATCTGACAAATGAAGAAACACAAAATGCAAATAAGTGGGTACATGCATGTATTATAAGGAAAAACTCTGGATGAAAATACCCAGAGAAGACAGAGGGAAGGGAAAGTTAAAGAAAACTAGATTAGAAATCAGAAAGTAAGGGATAAAGATGAAGGTTATTGAGCTTAGAAATTTGTGTTATGCATTTGGTTGTGATGGGAAGACACGGGAGGGGTGTACACAGGAGAGTGACATTATATGACATATGTCTTTGGTGAAAAGATTTGAAAATTTGAGACTTTTCCTTTGATTTCATAGAATGTTCCAATCATTTAATCCTTCCATTATACTCCATTCTATCCAATCCTTCTTATCCTCATGTCCTTTCTTACTCAATACGAACACAAAGTTTTTTTCAGAAGGAAGTAACATATGACATATACTTTGAAATGGTGGAACAGGAAGAAGCTAAGAGAATTGTTCTTTGTCTTCACAGAATACTCCATGCCTTAACACTCTGATTATATTCCATTCTCTCTATTCCCTATTGGCCTCACTCCCTTTCTTATACAGCCCCGACTTTATCCTTATTTCAAATATTATCTTGATGGTACCTATAACCCTCCTGCCTCTCTGCACTTAGTCTTACCTGGAAAACACCCAAACATGAACTTGATTTCTACTGTCACTCCACCCAAGCAGACGAATCCTAAAGTAAGTTAGTTTTCTAAACTTTTTTGGTCACCAAAGACCACTTATCAAACTTTGTCTTGTTGGCATTAGAGTTATCTGCCTTCCTCAACTCTTCTTACGCTTCTAATTCATCTTACTAGAAAATAACTTCCCTTTTTATTTTACAGACTATATTGAGCCCATCCAGCCTAAATACTACCCACTACCTAGTACAATATATCAATAACTTGATAACTCTCAATATGACTTTAACTGTCTCCTTCAAGTCTCTATAAATATGGTGACCTTCCTCTATGTCAAAGATAATAACTCTTTTGATGCTTTTAAAAATTTCCTCTGTAATCTCTCCTTTTTAATAGATTGTGGCAAAAATAATAAGGATGATTATAATATCTGAAACTGACTGAGCATCTATATGCAGGGTACTTTATATATTTGCCTCAATTAAACTTACAACTATTAATATTACCATTACATTACTAATAAAGATTAATATTCCTTGCAGATGAAGAAATTGTAGTAGAAAATGAGTAAATTGCCCCCAGGGCACTATTCTATTTGTAACTATCGATTAAGATTTATTTCCTGGTAATTTTTTTAAATCTTTCTTTAGCTATTTCTTCCAGGTATTTTGTATGCACTCCTCTCCTTGTATAAAACAGTAATGTTCTCTAGGACTCTGACTTCAACCACTTCTTTTTAACTGTACATTTTTTTCCTGTATGATCTTATCCACTTTAACCATTTTAATTGCTACATGTAATCAGCCAATTAAAATCAGCTCCCAGTTCTCTAGATTCAGCTCTATAACTGCTGTCCCTCAAATTTAGGGAGGGGAACCCAGCTGACTCCTAAATATGTATATATTTGTTGGCTTCCCAAATTAAAATGTGAGCGATATGAGGAGCAATGTGTAAGTAGAGTTTCACTTGACTCCCTAGTAGACAAAACATTATCCACTATTCAGATAAAGTCTCAGTTATTCTATACATTTTAGACCTAATTTTTTAAATTTATTTATTTATTTATTTATTTGAGAGAGAAAGAGAGAGAGAGAGCCACGCACATGAGGGAGAGAGTGAGTGGGGGAGAGGGGCAGAGGGAGAGGGAGAGGGCAGAGTGAGGGATCCAAAGCAGGCTCAATGCTCAGCATGAAGCCTGGGGCAGGGCTCCATCCCATCCTGGGATCATGACCTGAGTCAAAATCAAGAGACAGACACTCAACCAACTGAGACACCCAGATGCCTCTGACCTAATATTTTATTATAGTAAATTAAACTGGAAGATAGCAGCTATTACAGCTCATTTTGGTGATTTCTAAACAATTTTCAAAGATTTGTCAACGATTCAGTCTTTCCAGATCCAAGTTTATTTCATTGGCGATTAGAAGAGATTTTGAAAATATTGAAGTAGGAAAACATTACAAAAATATGGCCAATTTTTGCATACTTATAGCAATAATACTTAGTAGTATATATATATTTTTATTTTTTTTTATTTTTTTTTCAACGTTTATTTATTTTTGGGACAGAGAGAGACAGAGCATGAACGGGGTAGGGGCAGAGAGAGAGGGAGACACAGAATCGGAAACAGGCTCCAGGCTCTGAGCCATCAGCCCAGAGCCTGACGCGGGGCTCGAACTCACGGACTGCGAGATCGTGACCTGGCTGAAGTCGGACGCTTAACCGACTGCGCCACCCAGGCGCCCCTATTTTTAAATGTTTATTCATTTTTGAGAAAGAGAGAGAGAGAGACAGAGTATGAGCAGGGGAGGGGCAGAGAGAGAGAGAGACCCAGAATCCGAAGCTGGCTCCAGGCTCTGAGCTGTCAGCAGAGGGCCCAATATGGGGCTTGAACTCACAAACTGAGATCATGACCTGAGCTGAAGTCGAATGCTTAACCAACTGAGCCACCCAGATACCCCAGTAGTATATTGTTATTTCTCTAGTAAATTAAAAACCTTGACCATTCCAAGAGAGTAGCTGTCAGTAACGGAGAAAAAGGCATCCTATTTCCATTACTACAAAAGCACAAGGTATGTTCTGGTCCATCACTATTCTAAAATCACCTACTGTTTGTGAAGTACGATATTGTATATAACAAAAGAAAGCTACTGGTAAGCTTATTTTTCATGTCCATTCTATCCAACTGTCAAATATAATCCATAGGTTTCCCATCCTGTTGAATCATGAAGTAGAATTAATAGCACCCATTTTTTTAGTATAACAGTCTGAGATAGAGGATTAATTAAGTTACGCCTTTTTAACTTCTTCATACATAAAAAAGTGGCATCTTTGGAGCTTTAAATTCCAAAGGCCTTATTTTAATTTTGTTCCCAGATTATTTTTTATCCACTGGGTTGCATTTCTCATATTCTCTAGGGTCTAGAACAGTACTATGTGTCTAAGTGAATGATCAGGTGAAGGAAAAAAAGGACGGAAAAAAAAGAAAGGAAAGAAAGAAAAAAGGAAGGATGGAAGTAAGAAAGGGAGGGAGGTAGGAAGGGAAGGAGGGAGGAAAGAAAGAAGGAAACTTCAAGTTCTCTGTCTTTCCTGGGCTGTGTTGAGCCTACTGATGAGCTAACCAAATACATTCTTTTTCTTTGTTAGTCAACCTTTATTTCTAGCATTTCCATTTCATTCTTTCTTATAGTTTCCCTCTCTGTGCTGAAATTACCTATGTGATCCTGTGTCTTGTCTACTTTACCATTAGATTCTTCAATATATTATTCAAAATTATTTACATTCTCTGTTTGTTGGTTCCAACAAGTCACTGTAATAACTCACCCATGTTCTGACGATTGCTTTTTTTAATCTGTAGACTGCTCTTTCTTGCCTTCCTGTTTGTCATGTATATACATACACACACACACACACACACATCATTTTTTTTTTTTTGGCTGAATGTCAGAAATATGTTGTAGTTTAGTGGATAATACGGTTAAAATTTTTATGGTTGTATGTGAGCACTTTTCCTTCTGTGAGGTCATTGGTGAGGGGGCTTTATGCTAATTGATTCCACAGAAAGAAGAGGGTTCTCTCATTCTAACAAATACTACAGTCCTGTCTATGATTCAAGCTAAATCACTTCACATTACTTTATGACTTGGGCACTGCCAGCCAGTACTGTCTTTTATCATTTCTTATTTATACTGCATATTGCTAGAAATACATGGTTGTCAATAATAAATATACAAGACAGAAGAGCTCTTTAAGTTTTTAATATTTATTCATAGTTGGTAATTCATGTTTGTAACACTAATATAGAAAAAGACACCACACTGTTTTTATTTTGTTTTATTTTATTTTATTTATTTTATTTTATTTTTTAATGTTTATTTTTGAGAGAGAGAGAGCAAGCAGAGGAGGGGCAGAGACAGAGGGAGACACAGAATCTGAAGCAGGCACCAGGCCCTGAGCTGTCAGCACAGAGCCTGATGCAGAGCTCTAACCCACGAACTGCAAGATCATGACCTGAGCTGAAGTTAGATGTTTAACCAGCTGAGCCACCCAGGCACCCCCACCACACTGGTATTTTTAAAAAATATTTATGTTAAACCATTTTATTCTGTATTTAACATAAAATAAAGTATAAAATTCCTTCATCACCCTTTCTAATTAATGTCAACAATCCAGTAATCAATATTTCAAAATGTATTTAGTATTTAAGTTTAATGCAGTTCTCAATTTGTTTTTTACTGCCACATTATGGGAATTTCCCTGATTTTATGATGCTGCGAAATAAGGGGAATAATTTACAGCCAAATAAGTAAAACTCATAGGTTTTTATTTTTTCAGATATGAAGCTGATTTATTTCAAAACAAAAGAAGTAACATTAAATTAAAGACTTCTTATAAGTACCCCCGGAGGAAAGGGACTGAGGCACAGTGTCCAGAGCAAGATCAAATCTACAGCCATTAGTTTCCATCGTGGAAACAAGGTATCCTTCCCTCCACCCCCATATAAAGATGCTTCCATTATTGAAAGATTCTCCCTTAGGTCTCAGTTAATAGGGTGACTATAAATGCATGTCATATTTACGTTCTCTCCAGGTTTGAAGAAGTTAGTAACACAGGGTGGTATGTAAATTTAATCCACCACATATCTGAATATCACTTTAAGACTACATAAGAGAAGACTAAGTACAGGATTTTTTTTTTATTCTTTAGGTTCAGACTGGACTCAGGAGTTCACATAAACCCTAAAAGGATGGGTTTGTTCTACTCAGGAATTCTCATGTTCTGAAGAACTGAAGAGTGGGGTCAAATAATCCCCTCTCACTTAAAAGCTATTCGAAGGAAAAAAAAATTGAGGAAAAGGAGAATGGAAAATTATTAATTGAATGAGACATAAATGTTTTTTTTTTCCTTCTGGAGTATTCAAAAGACTAAATCACAAGTGATATATGAGTGGATAAATAAATTTAGACAGTGGGACAAGGGAGGGATTTTTAAACGTTGATAAATCTGGAATTTTTCCATTTTTGATTTTTTTAGAACTCTAAAATTATAATTGAGCTATCCTTTGTTATTATTCTTTTTTTTTTAAAAAATTTTTTTTTTCAACGTTTATTTATTTTTGGGACAGAAAGAGACAGAGCATGAACGGGGGAGGGGCAGAGAGAGAGGGAGACACAGAATCGGAAACAGGCTCCAGGCTCTGAGCCATCAGCCCAGAGCCCGACGCGGGGCTCGAACTCACGGACCGCGAGATCGTGACCTGGCTGAAGTCGGACGCTTAACCGACTGCGCCACCCAGGCGCCCCTTTTTTTTTTTTTTTTTAAAAATTTTTTTTTTCAACGTTTATTTATTTTTGGGACAGAAAGAGACAGAGCATGAACGGGGGAGGGGCAGAGAGAGAGGGAGACCTTTGTTATTATTCTTATAGGAAAACTTTATTCTTTAAATTCTTTGTGGAGAAGAAATGCTTATTCATCTTTAATAGAATTGCTAATGCATAAGAGCTTTGTTAATTTAATAGCCACATTAAGATAAAATATAAATTAAGTAAAACTATGCTTATTGGGTTATCTGTAATATAAGAATTTAAGATGGCATTATTTGAACTACTAATATAGAATTTCTTTCCAAACCACATTTAAAAAGGTGAATATGCATTTTCTTTCATAGTTTTTTTTATCTATATTTATCTATGTTTTGGAGCCTTTGTATATAATCAAATTGATAGGTTCCCAAAATACTGGGATAAGGGATGGGTTCTTCTAAGTTATTCTAGTGCCATGTAATATGACAATTATTAGATAATTATTAGACAATATGACAATTAGTATTGTGGCAAATTAGACATTTGTCATATAATATGTATATGAAAATCTGGAACCAGCCAATTAAATACTCCTGTTTCAGAAACCCAGAAAAAGCTAAAAGGAATGGTTTTAGAGAGATCAATGAATACATCAGTTAACTTTATATTGTTAATCTTTAGGGTCTACCATGAAGCACAGGCCACTTTAAAAATAATTGGTCTATATTGAAGGCTACAATGTTATCTTCTTTAGGTATACATTCATGATATTTTTGTTTCACCAACTAACATTTTTATGTTCTTTTTACAAAAATGTTAAAATACAGCAGAAGGGAATTTTGGCACTGTAAATTTTAGGAGATTTGTTTGATTGGTTAATTTGTTCCTCTGTTTATAATATAACCCATTTTGAAAGGACTTAAGACAGCTTGCAAAATAAGTAAAACAGGATTTTTTAAAAAAGATATAAGTATTTTGATGAGGACAAAACAGACTGGGGGAAATAAGATAAAGCCAGAGATGAAGTAAGCATCTCCAAATGAGGTGCCACATGCCCTGTAGAGTTCTAAATATAGCCAAGATATTTGACTATGAAATTGCTGGTAAGCAACAAACAAAAATAAATGCAAAAACAAGAGATAAGTAATATCAATGTATCTAGGACATGAAAGTATCCATAGCTGAAGAAAAGCTAAGTATTCGGGCCTGTCAGGAATTTCTTCAGTGCTACTTATTGGGAGAGAGAAAGAGACACGGATCTTTGTCTCCTATATTTTTACTACCTAAAAACAATATAAAACCTATTGATGTCTTTCGTACATAGTCTCTCAAAAAAAAAAAAAAACCACAAAGCAAAACAGAAAAACAGATGTATAATACCAAAGAACATTACAGCAAAGATCATCCAATATGTGGTCAAAACCATGTTGAACATGTAAACAAGCGACCTAAAATAAAAAATATGTTTTGAGAAATGGATGGAGTATATAATTTCCAGGGCTTTGCCCATGAATATAATTTTGCAGCCTAGGTCTTATTACAAATTAGGTAATTAAGCATTCACAGTCTCAACTAAAACTTGAAAACATTTTGTATTATTAGAATATGCTTTGTATAGTTAGCATACAAGTAATACATTTTCACTTCACAAAAACATTATAGACTATAGAAGATAAAATGAATTACTTAAATTATTTTTAAAATCACCCATAACTAGAAATAGCCCATTAAATATGTTAGCTATATTTAACATCTGAATATTCATTTGGCAATATATCATGAACCTGATATTATTACTCCTAATAAATTACTTCGTATTGGGCATTCATATTTTTTCACATTTGAGGTACTAAATAATATTATATAAATGTCTATAATAATATATATTATAATATATTGTAACATATTGTATATTGTAACATATTGTAATATATATTATTAAATAAATTGTATATATTATTAAATAGTACATTATTTAATAATATATATTAATAATAATAAATAATATATAAATAATAAATATATAACATATAATAATGTGTAATTATATATATGTATGGTATATATAAGTAATAAATAATATATTAATATATTATTAAATATTAATATATAAAATTATATAAAAGTCTGTATGTTGACTTTTTGTTAAGAGGGGAGATAATTTATGATTTTGAAGAAGGGAGAAGACATAAACCAATAATCAACCAACTAGAGATTGATTTTACTATCTTTGAAGAAGACTGAGCCTAACCAAGGCACATACCTTGGTTATGGTTCATGCTAAGCCCTCCATGACAAATTAATTGCAAAATGTATCCCTATGTAACTAAATCAATTCACTCCCACTTAAAGAAGTTTGGTTAGAAGCCAATTAATTATTGAAGGACATTTGCCAAAGCAGGTAATTTGAGTTGTAGCATCATTCCTGTTAGGTCATGGGGACAGTAGTTAATAGCAGAACCAAATTTTCTGCTAAGGGTGCTTCTACTCAGACTAATAAAGCCATGCGTTCTTTTGTCTCTCTCTAGGAAAAGAGAAATAACTAAGATATATATTGTATATTTTCTGAAACAACCACTATACAATTAATCTTCATAAGATCACTCAAAATGAAGCTTCTATTATGGTCCTGCATCTTGTGTGTTGCTTTTACAAAGGTAAGTAAATAGACTTCTAAAATTACAGCCACAGTATAACCATTGAATAATTGTAGATAGGGAGGGATTCATGTTAATGACATAAGTTATTATAGTCTTGATAATAGTGCAGCAGAGAGACATGTTAATAGGCATGAGTTTTGTTGTAACAAACTTTTCTTTAAAAAAAAAAGTTTATGTATTTTGAGAGAACGAAAGCATATAGGAGTGGGGGGAGGAGAAAAAAGAGACAGAAGACAGAATCCCAAGCAGGCTCTGCGAAAGTCCAACACACGGGGCTGGATCCCAGGAACAGAGAGATCATGACCTGAGCAGAAATCAACAGTTGGATGCTTAACTGAGCCAGCCAGGTCCCCGTGTTGTGACAAACTTTTCAAAAGAAATTAAAAAAAATACAATAATAAAGTTGTGTTAACTGAAAATGGCTACCCAGCAAGGAGAAGAGGCTAGTACAAAAATGCAGTGGGCTACAGGAAGATAAAGTTACATGGAATCAGAATCCCATGTAGATTATTTTAAGAGTCTATGTCTTCAAATTATGGAAAGCTGGCTTGGGCTTCCTGTGGGAGTGATGTTTCATTGCTGAAGGTACTTAGGTAGAGTCATAAGGAATATTTGGTGGAGTATACTTAAATATACTTAATGCTTAAATGGACATAGCAACCTTCAACGTGGCATAAACAAATGAGACTGTGCTGCAAAAAAAAATAGCTGTAGGAAAATTTTTAATCCTAGCCAATGAGTGTGCTAAACATCGTCCTTTGTAAAAGGAGAAAATTATGACACCTACCTCATAGAATCGTTTTGGGAATTAAATAATTATCTAAAGTGCTTGGCAGAATACTTAGGATACAATAGGAACCTAAATGCTACTTGATATTGTTAACTATTTTACAATTATTATTGTCATCCTGTGCAAATTTCAAGATGTTATCCTATCTCTTAAAATTAATTAAATTCTAATTCTTTTTTATTTATTTATTTATTTATTTATTTTTTTATATGAAGTTTATTGACAAATTGGTTTCCATACAACACCCAGTGCTCATCCCAAAAGGTGCCCTCCTCAATACCCATCACCCACCCGCCCCTCCCTCCCACCCCCATCAACCCTCAGTTTGTTCTCAGTTTTCAACAGTCTCTTATGCTTTGGCTCTCTCCCACTCTAACGTCCTTTTTTTTTTTTTTTTTTTCCCTTCCCCTCCCCCATGGGTTCCTGTTAAGTTTCTCAGGATCCACATAAGAGTGAAACCATATGGTATCTGTCTTTCTCTGTATGGCTTATTTCACTTAGCATCACACTCTCCAGTTCCATCCACGTTGCTACAAAAGGCCATATTTCATTTTTTCTCATTGCCACGTACTATTCCATTGTGTATATAAACCACAATTTCTTTATCCATTCATCAGTTGATGGACATTTAGGCTCTTTCCATAATTTGGCTATTGTTGAGAGTGCTGCTATGAACATTGGGGTACAAGTGCCCCTATGCATCAGTACTCCTGTATCCCTTGGGTAGATTCCTAGCAGGGCTATTGCTGGGTCATAGGGTAGGTCTATTTTTAATTTTCTGAGGAACCTCCACACTGTTTTCCAGAGCGGCTGCACCAATTTGCATTCCCACCAACAGTGCAAGAGGGTTCCCGTTTCTCCACATCCTCTCCAGCATCTATAGTCTCCTGATTTGTTCATTTTGGCCACTCTGACTGGCGTGAGGTGATACCTGAGTGTGGTTTTGATTTGTATTTCCCTGATAAGGAGCGACGCTGAACATCTTTTCATGTGCCTCTTGGCCATCTGGATGTCTTCTTTAGAGAAGTGTCTATTCATGTTTTCTGCCCATTTCTTCACTGGGTTATTTGTTTTTCGGGTGTGGAGTTTGGTGAGCTCTTTATAGATTTTAGATACTAGCCCTTTGTCCGATATGTCAATTGCAAATATCTTTTCCCATTCCGTTGGTTGCCTTTTAGTTTTGTTGGTTGTTTCCTTTGCTGTGCAGAAGCTTTTTATCTTCATAAGGTCCCAGTAATTCACTTTTGCTTTTAATTCCCTTGCCTTTGGGGATGTGTCGAGTAAGAGATTGCTACGGCTGAGGTCAGAGAGGTCTTTTCCTGCTTTCTCCTCTAAGGTTCTGATGGTTTCCTGTCTCACATTTAGGTCCTTTATCCATTTTGAGTTTATTTTTGTAAATGGTGTGAGAAAGTGGTCTAGTTTCAACCTTCTGCATGTTGCTGTCCAGCTCTCCCAGCACCATTTGTTAAAGAGGCTGTCTTTTTTCCATTGGATTTAAATTCTAATTCTTAAAATAGCAAATGATAAGTTTTCCAGTATTTTTTATTCTTATCTTGTGCATAATCTGTGGTGAATTTCTAAAATATATTGAAGCTTAATTGAAGAACAACTGAATATATGATCCTGCAACTGTAAAGAAGTGACACATATACACACAAGTGCAAGTGCACACACACACACACACACACACACACACACATACACACACACATAATGCAAGCAAAACCTGAGAGGTGAAAGGGAGCAGTAAAACCAGGTATATGAATAACAGCTGAATCATCTTTCAGTTGGTTGGGAAGATTGATGTACACGTAGAAAAATACAAACCAAAATCCATCAGCCAAAGTAAAACTTTTGAGGGCACGTACTTAGTTCTAAACCATATGTTGATAACAATAACAAACAATTTATACTAGTGATTCATACTTCAAAAATAAAGAAACTATACTAATAAGACTGTACAAATTCTTCAGTAATATGGAAATCTGGGTGCAGATGTTGTCAAATAACCATAGGGAATTAATTTTTCCTTTGTTTTAGAAGTGCTTCTTCCATGTTCATGAGGTAAAACTTTTTTCATTTGCATATGAATGTGCTTGTTTTTATCTTAAAGTGTATCTTACATTTTAAAAGTCTTGGATTTCTTTACAATGCAATTTTATGACTACTGTTGCTGTTAAATTTGATTGAAAAATGTTTATGGAGTACAAATATATTTGTGTTTAACATATTTCCCATGGGGTCTTTATTTCTTTTTAATGAGCAGAAGTATTAAGTAAGGGCACTCCCTCTGCAGAGTGATAAATATTTTCCTATGCCCAATAAAATTTATGACAAGGTACTAAATTTATTTGAACAAATTAAGGAATGAATCCAGAAAGATTTTGCCTGTATGAAAGATTACAGTAGAAGATAGCATGATCTAAGAATTACTAATAGGAAGAATGTGTCCCAAAGAGCTAGATGATTTCTGTGCAGAAAATACCCACAAATTACCCCTATGTATGAGGCCACAGCATTCATCGATTGACTAGTATATGACTTTTTGTAAGTTGTCATTTTTGCCTCAAGTGCTGATAACAGGAATGTGCTAAGAAAACTATACTTGTACCATCTACAAGTATGCAGTAGAGAAACATGACAATCCAGCAAAGGAAAGCCAAGAGATACGGTCTGGATGTGCACACTTTTGACCTAATACCATGAGCTATATGGCAAAGGAATGGAAAGGTTTTGAAATAATCGTTAAAATGAGAACAGTAGGAGGTGTTATTTGAATTTTTTATAAGAACTGATATTTTAATTATAAGAGTCTAGGGCTGTGTGGTCACAAATACAACTCACTGACATTTGTCTGTGTGAACACTCTGGAACATGTATCACTTGTGCATCACGCATCATACCTTAAAATGAAAATATGATGCATAAGCAAACATTTTTAACTCAGTAATTCAAGAAACCAACCTAAAATTGGAAAGAAATATCATATACGATATTAAATTCTTTTTCGTCAATTTTTTGAGTATAGTTGGCACACAATGTTACATTAGTTTTGGGTATACAACATAGTGAGTCAACTTCTCTATATGCTATGCTGTGCTCACTGCAGGGTTAGCCACCATCTGTCACCACACAGTGCTACGTAACACCATTCGCCATGTTCCCTATGCTGTGCTATTGATTCCCATGACTTACTCATTTCATAAGTCTCTATCTCTCTCTCCCATTCACCCATTTTTTTTTATTTTAATTTTTTTACTGTTATGAGAGAGAGAGATACAGAGCATGAGCAGAGGAGGGGCAAATGGGACCAGACACACAGAACCTAGAACAGGCTCCAGGCTCTGAGCTGTCAGCACAGAGCCCCATGAGGAGCTCAAACCCATGAGAAGCCAGATCATGACCTGAGTCAAAGTCCAAGGCTTAACTAACTGACCCACCCAGGCGCCTCTCCTGTTCACCCATTTTACCCATCCCTTCTACCCCTTCCCTCTGGCAAGAATCAATTTGTTCTCTGTATTTATAGATCTGACTTTACTTTTTATTCATGTGTTTTGTTTTTATACAATATTAAATTTTAATGAGGAAGCTGGACTAGCTGGGAGGCCTAGAAATCATCCCTGAACAAAGAAACCTTGTTTGTTCTTTCCAGTACCTAGGAACCCAATGTCTAGCACTCAGAGAGCACATAGTAGGCACTCATTTTATACTTTTAAAAAATAAATCCTTGAATATCCATCGACAAAAAGCTTAAATATCCCAAAGCTGCTGAGGAAACATCTGTATTTTCTGAGAATTTATATTGCAAAGCCTAGTTTAGTCACACGGGATTTTGTGATAAACACAAATAATGTTCTAATGTAAATAACTGGTATATACAAGCAACTAGTCACAAAATTGAAGCAAAATATTTGGTGCCCTATATATGAAAGTTTATAGATAAATATGTATGAGAAATTTAATGATTGTGTGAAAACATTGGCACTAATAGAACATTAATATTGGCTATTCAGTATCTAGTTTTTAAGAGGTATTTAGAATAACAGAAGAGTCTACATAGTCACGGGAAAACAAGGCAAATAACTGTACCACTTAAGAAAGAAAATCCCTGGGGCGCCTGGGTGGCGCAGTCGGTTAAGCGTCCGACTTCAGCCAGGTCACGATCTCGCGGTCCGTGGGTTCGAGCCCCGCGTCAGGCTCTGGGCTGATGGCTCAGAGCCTGGAGCCTGTTTCCGATTCTGTGTCTCCCTCTCTCTCTGCCCCTCCCCCGTTCATGCTCTGTCTCTCTCTGTCCCAAAAATAAATAAAAACGTTGAAAAAAATATAAAAAAAAAAAAAAAGAAAGAAAGAAAATCCCAAGTTACTTGGAGAGTTTTGTCAGTTATGATCACTGAATATAGGTAGAGACCTAAAGAACAATATTTTTCAGGGGCATGAAGTTTAAAAACACTATTTTCTTTGTTGTTTTAGAAATTTCTCACATCTGGTGAAAGGGTAAAAAATATATTCATATTTGCTTGTAAGATATTAAAATGTATTCTCTATTATTTTTTTTTAAATAGTATTTTCTAATGATGTTAAATATAGTAAAACCTTGGATTGCGAGTAATTTGTTCCGCGAGTGTTCCACAAGATGAGCAAACATTTCTAATAAATTTTAACTTTACAAACGAGAGAAGTCTTGCAATACGGATAGTACGTGATGCTGAACGTTACATGACCACAATGGTTCTTGAAATTCTCTTTGATATATAAGTGCTTTGGATTACTAGCTTGTTCTGGAATGAATTATTCTCTGAAACCAAGGTTTTACTGTAATTCAGTATTATGTTTTTCCTTGACAGGCTTGGAAAGTAATTTAGAAACATGTTCTCTTTTCTTGCTATGATGGGCTCATTTAAAATGCATATATAAATATAGGCACATGTATATTTATACATCCTGTAATTTTCTTATTCATACTGATATCTTGCCCAGTTACACTCCCCGCACTTAAGATTAAATGCTTTAAACTGAAAATTAGTTGTATAAAGTTATATATAATAGAAAAGTACTGATGATTAAAGAAGGCAGTATTTTCTAACAAATATGAAATTGGGTCTAGTTCATAAATGGTGTCTGCCGTTGACTAGTTAATTTGGTATACATGTAAATGAAATAAGTTCATCAACTGGTTAGCATTAACATAAACACATTAAAAATATTATATATATAGTTTATTATATTTTAAAATATTTATGTTATACACATTTAAAATTCCTTAAATTATAATTGAACTATGAAATGTATCAAAGAATCTAGGAACTTGATATATAAACCAATATGTGTCAAAATTGCTCATGGAAACTGACAAATTTATGATAGGAAATAAAATGTCATGTAGATAAGACCAAGACATGTCTTAACTTTTTGTAAATTTCTACGTAATTTTGTGACCTTGCAGCCCCCCGATAATCTTACATACATGTAATAGACAAATCTGGATAGCAACTGGAGGAAAATGTGTCAACACTTACACTGAAAGAAATCATGTGAAATTTAACAGTAAATGCATCAGCAACATTAATAATCTCATTTAAAACACAAACACCACAGGGAAAACTAAATATGAAAGCCAGCAGTATATGTTGCAAAATGATCACCACATTGAGTTAACATCCATTACTACATAGTTACAATTTTTTCCTTGTAGTGAAAGCTTTTGTTATTTATTTATTTTGTGTGTGTGTGACAAATACTTTTAAGCTCTACTGTCCTAACAGTTTTCAAATATACAATACAGTATTAACTATAGTCAATTATATCTCAATTAAAAAAAAAAAAAAAACGCCAGTAGTCACTCATCCACATCCAGTCTGCTTTCCTTCTTAATAACAGTTTGAGATATTAGGCTTTGATGAATGGAACTGGATGCTGCTGGATGGGAAGGAGATCAAAAGGGCACCTGGAAGAGGTATAACAAAGTGAATGCTTCGGTGGGGCACTTTGGACTTCTCGGGAGCGGGCAATGAGATCAGTGGGCTGGGCGGAGGGTACAGAGAAGGAGGCCTGGAAATACCAATCCTATACTGCACACACTCTCTCCTTCTCTTTTTGTCCTGGCCTAAACTGGCATATTGTGCAGTTTAAAACACTCTGATTTGCCTAAACACAAAATATTTCTCCCTAAATTGAGATTTATTCAGTTTTCTCAAGAAATTATTAGTCTCCTAATTCAAAAATTA
Source organism: Lynx rufus (assembly GCF_022079265.1). Classification (NCBI taxonomy): domain Eukaryota; kingdom Metazoa; phylum Chordata; class Mammalia; order Carnivora; family Felidae; genus Lynx; species Lynx rufus. The sequence goes on from NW_025814845.1 coordinate 53,606,155, forward strand.
CAGAAGCGTGTTAGCCTTGAGAAAGAGATTCCATTGGAATTGTTACAAAAATAGTCTTCACTCATCATACATCATTACAGTCATAACGTAAGTAATATATAGATAGGATAGATAAAAACAATCAACTTTAACTGATTTCTTTGCTTCTCCTTTAGGATTATGGTGGCAATCATTACCCACTTTACCCATCTCTGAATATTCCTTATCCCATGTCAGACAGGGATTTTGCTCCTCCTTTTTGTCCTTCAGAGAATAAAATCCCCCCTTACCCTGAGAATCCTGACCCTGATACAGGGGTGCCTTCATTTTCCTGGATTCTCACCTCTCCTGGAGACCCCTTCCACCACATTCCTAGTTTTCCTGCCACTGCTTGGTGGATCCCCTCTCCTCCTCCTAGGGAATCTCCCCACTTTGTCCCTAACTCACATAAACCGGAAGGACCTTTCTTCTCACTCAATGCTCCCCTGCCTACTGCTGCCAAACCTTATGTAGCTATACCTCAAGTATCCACACGTATGACACCACCTCCAAACCCAGAACCTGTTGCAGTTGACCCTGGGGCGATTGAGCCTGACGATGCTGAACCTGTTGCCCCAGAACCTCAGCCTTCCACTTTTGACTAGGTGGGTTGCCTAAATCTTAACTCCTGTGATGCACGGAATTTGAAGGAGAGAGAAAGAAACTGAATCTCTCCATAAGCAAACAAATATCAGCTTAAACATTTTGAACAGCTTTATTAAGATACAGTTAGCATACAACACACTATAGATACTGAAAAGGTATACTTTGATAAGTTTTCACATATGTACATATCAATAGAAAAAAAATCCCACCCTCCCCTTTCTCTTATCCCCAACCTCTTTTCTGTCACCATAGGTTGGTTTGCATTTTCTAGAACTGCATGGAAGTAGGACAAGACTATAAATACTCTTGTGTCTGGCTTCTTTCACTCAGCATAATTATTTTGAAATTAGGGGAAACCATTGGTCTTCACATATACACATATTCAAGGGCTTTATTTTAAGATGGCATTAGGTTACAAGCCTTATTAAGCAGGAACAAAGGAACATTCTTATCTAAGGCTAATTTTTCCCATTACGGGGATCAAACCGTTCTGAGTACTCAAGCTTATGCCCTGTGAATTTTGAGATTTTTTTTTTACTCTTATGAGATCAAAAACTTTCCCCTGCCCTATGTGAACACCAGATATTGTTCCATTTTGTCTTTCAGGTGGTTCTTTACCTGGCCTCAGGTGGTATATTCATATGAATAATCTATACTTAGTCAAAAATGTGAGGATAACCTCTTTAGATCTTTGATGTATATCTTTGTCCCTCTCTTTCTGCTCCGATTCTCTGCCCTGTGAATTTCAGCTACCTTGTCTTCCTGGGCTCCTATCTCCATCTCCCTTAATGAAGGCCTGGAAATTCCCCAAGCAGTAAGCTAGGACTATCGTAGGGTTCACTTCATTTGTTTCCCGTCTCTTAGGGATCGCTGTCTTTGCTAGCTTAATGTTCAGATCTCGAGAAACTGTTGTTTCTCGTATATGTGGTACATTTTTAAAAATTTGCTTCAAGTAAGGGTGTAAATCTAATTCCTGTTACTCATCTTGACCTAAAGTATAGTTCTCTAGACTTTTTTAAGACAATCAGTCTTTAAAAAATCTTTAGGAAGCAACTATTCCCTAAGTTTTAGTATATGTGGTCCAAGCAACTGGGCTATTTTATAAAAGGGAAAGTGGGATTCCAAACTACGTAGAAGATATTCTAAATTCTGGGCACAGGCAGAAAAGAAATGGGAGCTTAAATCCACCAGTGAATAATTTCTTCAGTACATTGCCACTAATGGAATACTCTTAGCATCTGCTTCCTACAAAGAGGTACAAATTCTCTTCGTGTTCCTTTGTTTTTGATAAAGATCAGGATCAAGTTAAAAGCTGGTTTGACATGGCACCAGAGGAGTATAAAGAGCTAGCCTTATTCTACAATGCTCCACACGTTAACATAGTCATTCGGTGGGTTGCTTTGACCTAAAGCACTTTCCATTTATAAGCATAGGCTTGTGGCCCACATGGGGGTAGAGGGGAAATGTTGCAGCGTATGGATAAAAAGAAACAGGACATATGATAAAAATGGGCCTTGAAAACACTGCCAAATACTTGGACTTTATCCTGTAGTCAAAGGAATTTGTCAAGGAGCTTCATTGAGAAGAATGCTTTGAACAACTCTCTGTTTTCAAAAACTAAATATGATGGCAATATAGAGTATTCTAAATACGAGTTATAAAGAGATCACCAGGATACAATTTCTTAGAGAATAAGGATTATTCAGAAAATGTAGGCCCAGTATTATGAAATAAAGTATGTTTAGCATGCATGACATTTATTTTTTAGGTAAAGAAATGAAATTTTCTAGAGAAGAGAGTAACAATCATTTGTTTCTGTAAGTCATATATGATACTGAGATTTCAAAATCACACCTTATGGGGCACCTGGGTGGTTCAGTCCGTTGAGCATTTGACTTCAGCTCAAGCCATGATCTGACAGTTCATGAGTTCAAGAGTTTGAGCCCCGCATTGGGCTCTCTGCTAACAGCATGGAGCCCTTTTTGGATCCTGTTTTCCTAGCTCTCTGCCCTTCCCTGCTCACACCTTCTGTCTGTTTCAAAAATAAATAAACATTAAAATAAATAAATCACACATTAAATAGACTAAATCTCATCATTTGAAATCACCTGGGAATATATTTTTATGACATGAAACCAAGAAAGTGGAGTGTGGAGAGGCATTGATATCCTGCATCTGAAAATCTCTGCAATTATGAACTCATGTCCTGTGTAAGAAATTCAGGAACTGCATAGATAGATCTTTCTTAAACTGATTCAAATTGATTATGATAAATATTCTAAAATAATAGTGGTCTGTATAAGGAAGAAACTTCCATAGGAGGTATGGGGGTTGAATTGTGGAGAAGAGGAACCATCGCTAAAGTTGTCACAGATCGTTCTGTATGCTATCCAATCAAGTTCCATCCTTACCCCACACCAAAAGCCACTGTCTCAGAAAACAAACACAAACATTTAGATCTGAAATTTCCCAGTCCCCACCCCTTTCCCCCACAAAACTACATCCATCCCCCATTAAACATTGTCCTGGGAAGAAAGGCATTGTTCAAAGAGCTCATTTGGACTCATTCCACCTGAGTTGGTTACTCTTGTTGAACAAAAAACTTGGTTACCCTCGTTGCAAGTTCTCTTTCATTCCTTCCCAAATCGGCTTTAATTGTACTGTTATAAAATTGGACAGGAAAATGGCAAGGCTTTGTTTTACTGTCAGTCAAATCAGAATTTCTACTGAAGTGATATCAGCAGTTAAAGTAGAATTGAAAATCAAATGTGATGGCAGTTAATACTGTTGGTGATGCCTCTTAATGACAGCTCTTGCCAAGGAAATTAAGACTTCAAATTTTAATACTACTATATTCCTTGGGTTTTTACTTATTTTATTATTATATAAGACAAAGATTATTGTTGATGAACTAGTTTAAGATATTAGACAAATTTAATAATTTCACATTTTCAGTAAGCATTTATGTTTAGTTTCTTACTATATTTACTTAGTTTCTAACTTAGAAAGTATGCTATTTTCTAAAAGTCTCTCAAGGCAGAGAAGGAATTCTATTTCAAATCATTCAGTATCAGAAGATTGTGTTGATCTGAACCCAAGACCTCACACAAAGGAATCCTGTATAATACATACCTGCATGCAAATAAAGCATAATATTGAATTAAGGGGCTCCTGGGTGGCTCAGTTGGTTAAGTGTTTGACTTCGGCCTAGGTCATAATCTTGCCATTCCTGAGTTCAAGCCCTGCATCAGGCTCTGTGCTGACAGCTCAGAGCCTGGAACCTGTTTCAGATTCTGTGTCTTCCTCTATTCTGTCTGCCCCTCCCCTACTCACACTCTCTCTCTCTTTCTCTCTCTCAGAAACAAATAAACATTAAAAAATTTTTTTAATAATAAAAAATATTGAATTAAAATTGCATTGTAAAATAAATTGTTATAAGACTGTGCATAATATATACAAGAAGATAGAAGAAAAACTTGATTGTCTTAAATGTGCATTTTAATCATAACATGGACTTGTTTCAATAGAGTCCTTTAACATTAAAATCATAAAAAAACAAAAGCAATTTTGCTGTGTGAGTAATTTTGTAATTTTATTATATAAAACTAATATCTTCTTTTCCTTTTTTTCAGATTCCGTTGCAGAAATCAATGAAATCTACAAACATTTACTTTCTTTTCCAAAGACTTTTATTTAGTATATTAAAACCACCAGTCTCACATATTGATTGGCTTGTGGTATTTTTTCATCAGACTTTATTTATATAGAAATGATGTTTATGATGTACTCTTTCCATCCAAAATTTTAAACGGCTATTTCCTAAATATGTAAATAATTTTTAGAGATTTAATCATATGATGGCAATATGTCTTTCTTTTGAATAAACACTATTTAAAAAAAACACATACATACAAATAGAATTTTTTAATTGTTTGTTTCCAAATTATTTCTTTTGAAAATGTGACATAAGGCAGTTAAAGGGGAGACAACCATCATTCCACGGCTCTCCCCCATTATCCTTCCCTCCAAATGTTTCATCTACTGTTTAAACAGGAGTGCTGATGCATAGGGACACTTGTACCCCAATGTTTATAGCAGCACTTTCAACAACAGTCAAATTTTGGAAAGAGCCTAAATGTCCATTAAGTGATGAATGAATAAAGAAGATGAGGTTTAATACACAATGGAATACTACTTGGCAATGAGAAAAAATGAAATCTGGCCATTTGTAGTAACGTGGATGGAACTGAAGAGTATTATGCTAAGTGAAATAAGTTAGGCAGAGAAAGACAGATACCATATGTTTTCACTCATATGTGGATCCTGAGAAACTCAACAGAAGACCACGGGGCAGGGGAAGGGGAAAAAAAGAAGTTACAGAGAGGGAAGGAGACAAACCATAAGAGACTCTTAAATACTGAGAACAAACTGAGGGTTGATGAGGGGTGGGGGAGAGGGGAAAGTGGGTGATGGGCATTGAGGAAGGCACCTGTTGGGATGAGCGCTGGGTATTGTATGGAAACCAATTTGAGAATAAATTATATATATATATATATATATATATATATATATATCATGTATTTAATATCAATTTACATAATGCTTGCCAGTGCTAGGCACTGTTCTAAGCTCCTAACAAATATTAACTTAAGCTTGTATAATAACCATGAAGTAGATATTATTATCACTCCCATCTTAAACATTAGGAAAATGAGTCACAGAGAAGATAAATGATTTACCAAAGATTATTCATTTAGAAAAGTATCATCAGGAGGATGAGAAAGCATACCAAAGTACATGGAATTAGAACTTTATTAGAAATTAGAAGACACACAAACTGGCATGAAGTTAAACATGATGGCTATCTTCATTTTTTTGTCGCAACAAATTCTCAATAAGTTGGAGGCATACGCCAACAAAAATTCATTCTCTCACAGTTCTGGAGGTCGAAAATCAGCTTTACTGGGCTGAAATTAATGTATTGGCAGGGCCATGAACCCCTCGATAGGCTTTTGGAGAGCTCTGGCTCTTCCAGCTTCTTCCTGTGGCTGCTAGCGTTCTTTAACTTGCCTCTGCATCATTCCAGTCTTCAAGGAGTGCACCATCAAACCTCTGTCTGCTCTGTGCTTTCCAAGGTTTTCCCTCCTGGGTGTGTTCAAATCTTCCTCTGCCTCCCTCTATAAGAATACGTTCTGATTACATTTAGGACCCACTCAGATAATCCAGTACAATCTCTCCATTTCAAAATTTAAATTCACAATTCCATTTAATCACATCTCTCAAAGACCTATGTATTGCCAAATAAGGTAACATTCACGGATTCTAGGGATTAGAACAAAGTTGGAGCCATTTCACAACCTACCACAGTGACAACAGATAGAAATCAGGCTGAAATTAGGTATTGGGCTGATAAAAGAGTAACTCAGACATGAGAAGATGGACTGTATTTGTTTGGGCAATGAACAAATGCTTTGGCAAACTCACAGTGTCATATCTACAAATACACAAATCCCCATAAATCAGTTCCTAGTGAAGTCTATTTGAACCTGATAATCAGGGGAAAGAAAATGTAAACGACTGAGAGCCTGCAAATAGAGTTGATCCTACATGAGGTAGGAAGAAAAAGAACTTAATTAAGAAATCAGTTAACATTTTTAAGGCTCCCCCGGGACTGCATACAATAGTAGAAGAATTGAGGGCACAGGGAGGCTGGAGTCATACACTACTTCTGGTGGAAAAGTGTGCCAGAAGTGAGGTTCCTGCTGCTCATACGGTGACATGGGTTTCTAGTGACCCGGAAAATTCAGAAGCTGAGAAAAAGATTTTGAATTTTGATTCTTTGGGGCCCAAAAGGGCACAAACTTTGACATCTCTTTAATTTGATTCATTGTAGTATTGTGTATTTAGCAACACAAAAGGAGCAACAAACATGTGATTAAGATCTTTAGGGGGCACCTGCATGGCTCTGTTGATTAAGCATCGGACTCCTGACTTTGGCTCAGGTTATGATCCCACGATTTGTGAGTTTGAACCCTGCATTGGGCTCTGCGCTGAGCTTGGAGACTGCTTGGGATTCTCTCTCTGTCCCTCCCCGACTTGTGCTCTCTCTTGCCCTCTCTCTCTCCCTTTCAAAGTTAGTAAATAAAATTTAAATAAAAAGATGGAGGGAGGAACGCTAAAAGGACAAAGGAAACCTTGGATAAAAGTTAAATAACATCAATGTCCCAACATGCAAAAATACTCAAAAATTTTGAAATCTCAATGCCACTGTCTAAAAAGACCCTATGCATGGGTAAAATTTCCCCCAATGAAATAGATGAAGCTCCAAATGACAATCATCTGAGAAACTCCTGATGACAGCACTTACATAGTTATAAATTAAAATAACTGGCACAAACTAGCTACTAGCCTACAGAATAGTGGTAACATTAATCTTTTCCGTTTTTCCATTATCTCTCTATCTTCCGACATACTAAGTTTTGACAAGCAAAAGTATTACGACAGAGATCAACACTACACTCACTTCTGGGAACTCTCTTGGAAACCTGTAAGAATGAGAATTTATGGCCTTGATTGCTGTTGCTGAGTACAAGATCTAACTCCATCCAGCAGGGCTAATGCAATGCTCAGACTCACTGCAATAAAAAAATGAGGGAGTCTTTTTTTTTTAACTTTAAAGATAACTTTATAAGGAGAAAGAAATTTAATTTTTTGAGAGCTTAATAACTTGAAGGAATTTGTATTACTTAATTTCAGTGCATTTAAAAAAATTTTTTTAATGTTTATTCATTTTGGAGAGACAGAACAGACCAGGAGCAGGGGCGGGGCAGAGAGAGAGGGAAAGCCAAAGCAGGTTTCAGGCTCTGAGCTGTCAGCACATAGCCCTAAGCAGGGCTCGAACTCACTGTCTGGAGATCATGACCTGAACTGAAGTTGGACACTCAACGGACTGAGCCACTCAGGCGCCCCAATGTGCAATTTTTTTTTAATCACTGATCGTTAGTCAACCTTAACTAGGTAGGCTTGAGAAACATTCAGTTTGACTTATTCCTGAGCCTTCTAGGAGTAAAAACGGAACTGCTCACCTTTCGTGTTCTAAAGACATGCCGTCTCTCCTGCTATCCTTCCCATGTCAGGAAACTGCCACACAATTCTTGGGGCCTCCTCTACCCATTCCTTTCACTCATAAACCACATCTAGGCTGTCTGTATGTACTGTCAGTTCTACCTTTGGGATCCGTGCACAACAGAACACATTCTCACCGTTTCCACTGCTACCATCTGTCCAAAGCCATCATCATTTCTTACCTGAATTACTGCAACAGTTTCCTAACTGCTGCCCCTGCAGACACCTTTGCCTGTCCATCCTCTCTTTCAACCCAAGGTTAGATCGTGTCACTCCCCTAACTAAAGAGTTGCATGACTCCCAGTATCAGAATAATTCCTAATCCTTATCCGCAATAACAGGACTTCTCACTACCTTTATGACTTTATATATTTGTTTACCTTACGGTTTCTCTCCAGCAATAGTTAAACTGATTCCTATAAAATAGAATCCCAAATCTCAGCAGTTTCGCCGAATAATTTTTTCTCAATTATACCACAGCCCATTGGAAGTTGGATGGTTCTGGTAGGGGCTTTTCCTTCAAATGGTGAATCGAAAAATCTGTGTTCCTTTCACTGTATGTCATTATCTCAAAATATGCTGCTTCCATGGAAACTGATAGGGGAAGGAAGTGAAAGATTTCAAGAAGTTTTGTGGCCGGGACTGAAAAAGGAACTACACTTCTGCCCATCTTCGATTATTTATTAGGCAGTCACATGTTCCCAATGTAATAATAATGATGATTAAGAAAAACTAGATTGGTAAATATAGAACCTGTATCTGCACACCTCCCCTCACTAAATAAAAAGCATCCATTTTACTCTTCCTCCCAAGCATAAAGCACTGTGACTTTCTTGCCAAGTAAGACAAAATTCAGGATTCCAACTCTCTACCAAAATTCAGGACTCCTCCTCCTCCTGAAAAGTGAACCGAAAAAAGACAAGTTATCTGCCCCACAAACATACCCAATACAGTGATAAAACTGAGGTGGGCATTAAAAAAAAACAAACAAAAAAAATACCAAAAAAAACACCTCCATTTGGATATAATGATCACTGTCCATAACAATAGTAAAATCTCACTCAGCAGAAATTATAAAGACTTGAGATGAGGAAAGTTCCCCGATTTTTCTTTCACTCTGGAAATAAATACTAGATCCATTGTTTTCTTCAGTCACACTTAAAGTGGATTTTCCATCCTTGGTGGCTTTCAATGCCTGTCTTCTGCTGTGGAATTTGTTATTTTAGATCTCAAATAGCCAAATGATTTTTTTTTTAGTCTGAGCTCAAGATTTCTTTGACAATCCAATTCAATAAAAAGTCTTGTAGGAATATGATCTATTTGCCTCTAGTCAATTATACATACCAGTGACTATATTGAATGCCCTTTTCTTCCTTTTTTTTTTTTTTTTTGAATGCCCTTTTCTAAACTAATTTTGTTACCCTCTGCTTCTCTCTCTTAATTTGCTGGTGACTTCAATTAAGTCTTGAAGGAAAATATGTGGAAATATGACACCATTAATCTGACTTTTTTTCCTGAATTACTTTAAAACATTTGTTTGCGGGTATGTAGGTGGCTCAGTCGGTTAAGTGTCCAACTCTGGATTTCAGTTCAGGTCATAATCTCCCGATTTGTCAGATCAAAACCCTCCTCAGGCTCTGCTCCGACAGCCCACCTGGAATTCTCTCTCTACCCCACTCACATGCTTGCTCGCTCTCTCTCTCAAAATAAATAAATAAACATTTTTTTAATGAGGACATTTTTTAATAATCCCTTCAGTTGAAAGGGAGAGTGTCCATATACTTGCTTTACAATGTCTATATCCTTTTGTATCTCTTACAGTATTTTTGCAATAACTTCATAGTTTCATTTGAGGCTAAGTAATCATTTTTATAGGTGAATATACTTCCTTATCCAGATTTGAATAAAGATGACCTGAAAAGATATCCTATCATTGAGGAACAGAGGAGTGGTAAAGTTCAGCCCTTTGTAATTACTAGTATATTTCTAAGCAAGATGTACCATTGATCCATTAGCCAGTTACAAAAATAGGTAGATTAATATTTCAATTAAAAAAAAACATCAAAACACACAGGTAGGATTTAGCATTCATGTTACCACTTTGCACCCTCTGATTTAAATTTCAGGGCATAAATAGGAGGAATTTATAGATTATGTTGTCTTACAAAGAGCTCAATCAAAAGTAAAGGACTCTAATTAAGAAGCAAATGGGGGTGCCAGGCTGGCTCAGTCAATAGAGCAGGTGACTTTTGATCTTGGGGTCATGATTTTGAGCCCCATACTGGGCATAGAGATTACTTTAAAAAGAAAAAAGAAGCAAATGGACTAGAATGAGCCTATTTCAGAGTGCCAAATAAATGCAGTCGAATGCTCTGTGGGAAAAAAGTAAAAGGACTCTACTGTCTGAATTTAAAGTTTTTAAGGTGTATGAAGATAGCGTTAATACTACATTAGTTACAATTTTTACAGTAACTATAATACATCAGCTTTAATAAAATGATTTTCTTGAGATTTAAAAAATGAGTTGCTGCAAATGTGGCATTAGAAAAAATAAAACTAAAAGTTATATTTAAACATAATAATATTAAAATGTTGCCTTTTCACTGAAGGGAAGATAGTTGCTTTGAACATTTCCCCACCAAGAAAAAGAAAAAAGTGGTATTCTTCACTTAGTTATTTTATTTTATTTTTTTATATATATGAAATTTATTGACAAATTGGTTTCCATACAACACCCAGTGCTCATCCCAAAAGGTGCCCTCCTCAATACCCATCACCCACCCTCCCCTCCCTCCCACCCCCCATCAACCCTCAGTTTGTTCTCAGTTTTTAACAGTCTCTTATGCTTTGGCTCTCTCCCACTCTAACCTCTTTTTCTTTTTTCCCTTCCCCTCCCCCATGGGTTCCTGTTAAGTTTCTCACGATCCACATAAGAGTGAAACCATATGGGGGGCGCCTGGGTGGCGCAGTTGGTTAAGCGTCCGACTTCAGCCAGGTCACGATCTCGCGGTCTGTGAGTTCGAGCCCCGCGTCAGGCTCTGGGCTGATGGCTCGGAGCCTGGAGCCTGTTTCCAATGCTGTGTCCCCCTCTCTCTCTGCCCCTCCCCCGTTCATGCTCTGTTTCCCTCTGTCCCAAAAAAAGTAGATAAAAAAACGTTGAAAAAAAAAATTAAAAAAAGAGTGAAACCATACGGTATCTGTCTTTCTCTGTATGGCTTATTTCACTTAGCATTACACTCTCCAGTTCCATCCACGTTGCTACAAAAGGCCATATTTCATTTTTTCTCATTGCCACTTGGTATTCCATTGTGTATATATACCACAATTTCTTTATCCATTCATCAGTTGATGGACATTTAGGCTCTTTCCATAATTTGGCTATTGTTGAGAGTGCTGCTATGAACATTGGGCTACAAGTGCCCCTATGCATCAGTACTCCTGTATCCCTTGGGTAGATTCCTAGCAGTGCTATTGCTGGGTCATAGGGTAGGTCTATTTTTAATTTTCTGAGGAACCTCCACACTGCTTTCCAGAGCGGCTGCACCAATTTGCATTCCCACCAACAGTGCAAGAGGGTTCCCGTTTCTCCACATCCTCTCCAGCATCTATAGTCTCCTGATTTGTTCATTTGGGCCACTCTGACTGGCGTGAGGTGATACCTGAGTGTGGTTTTGATTTGTATTTCCCTGATAAGGAGTGATGCTGAACATCTTTTCATGTGCCTCTTGGCCATCTGGATGTCTTCTTTAGAGAAGTGTCTATTCATGTTTTCTGCCCATTTCTTCACTGGGTTATTTGTTTTTCGGGTGTGGAGTTTGGTGAGCTCTTTATAGATTTTAGATACTAGCCCTTTGTCCGATATGTCAATTGCAAATATCTTTTCCCATTCCGTTGGTTGCCTTTTAGTTTTGTTGGTTGTTTCCTTTGCTGTGCAGAAGCTTTTTATCTTGATAAGGTCCCAGTAATTCACTTTTGCTTTTAATTCCCTTGCCTTTGGGGATGTGTCGAGTAAGAGATTGCTACGGCTGAGGTCAGAGAGGTCTTTTCCTGCTTTCTCCTCTAAGGTTTTGATGGTTTCCTGTCTCACACTCAGGTCCTTTAGCCGTTTTGAGTTTATTTTTGTAAATGGTGTGAGAAAGTGGTCTAGTTTCAATCTTCTGCATGTTGCTGTCCAGTTCTCCCAGCACCATTTGTTAAAGAGGCTGTCTTTTTTCCATTGGATGTTCTTTCCTGCTTTGTCAAAGATGAGTTGGCCATACGTTTGTGGGTCTAGTTCTGGGGTTTCTATTCTATTCCATTGGTCTGTGTGTCTGTTTTTGTGCCAATACCATGCTGTCTTGATGATGACAGCTTTGTAGTAGAGGCTAAAGTCTGGGATTGTGATGCCTCCTGCTTTGGTCTTCTTCTTCAAAATTCCTTTGGCTATTCGGGGCCTTTTGTGGTTCCATATGAATTTTAGGATTGCTTGTTCTAATTTCGAGAAGAATGCTGGTGCAATTTTGATTGGGATTGCATTGAATGTGTAGATAGCTTTGGGTAGTATTGACATTTTGACAATATTAATTTTTCCAATCCATGAGCAGGGAATGTCTTTCCATTTCTTTATATCTTCTTCAATTACCTTCATAAGCTTTCTATAGTTTTCAGCATACAGATCCTTTACATCTTTGGTTAGATTTATTCCTAGGTATTTTATGCTTCTTGGTGCAATTGTGAATGGGATCATTTTCTTTATTTGTCTTTCTGTGGCTTCATTGTTAGTGTATAAGAATGCAACTGATTTCTGTACATTGATTTTGTATCCTGCAACTTTGCTGAATTCATGTATCAGTTCTAGCAGACTTTTGGTGGAGTCTATCGGATTTTCCATGTATAATATCATGTCATCTGCAAAAAGCGAAAGCTTGACTTCATCTTTGCCAATTTTGATGCCTTTGATTTCCTTTTGTTGTCTGATTGCTGATGCTAGAACTTCCAGCACTATGTTAAACAACAGCGGTGAGAGTGGGCATCCCTGTCGTGTTCCTGATCTCAGGGAAAAAGCTCTCAGTTTTTCCCCGTTGAGGATGATGTTAGCTGTGGGCTTTTCATAAATGGCTTTTATGATCTTTAAGTATGTTCCTTCTATCCCGACTTTCTCAAGGGTTTTTATTAAGAAAGGGTGCTGGATTTTGTCAAAGGCCTTTTCTGCATCGATTGACAGGATCATATGGTTCTTCTCTTTTTTTTTGTTAATGTGATGTATCACGTTGATTGATTTGCGAATGTTGAACCAGCCCTGCATCCCAGGAATGAATCCCACTTGATCATGGTGAATAATTCTTTTTATATGCTGTTGAATTCGATTTGCTAGTATCTTATTGAGAATTTTGGCATCCATATTCATCAGGGATATTGGCCTGTAGTTCTCTTTTTTTACTGGGTCTCTGTCTGGTTTAGGAATCAAAGTAATACTGGCTTCATAGAATGAGTCTGGAAGTTTTCCTTCCCTTTCTATTTCTTGGAATAGCTTGAGAAGGATAGGTATTATCTCTGCTTTAAACGTCTGGTAGAACTCCCCTGGGAAGCCATCTGGTCCTGGACTCTTATTTGTTGGGAGATTTTTGATAACCGATTCAATTTCTTCGCTGGTTATGGGTCTGTTCAAGCTTTCTATTCCCTCCTGATTGAGTTTTGGAAGAGTGTGGGTGTTCAGGAATTTGTCCATTTCTTCCAGGTTGTCCAATTTGTTGGCATATAATTTTTCATAGTATTCCCTGATAATTGTTTGTATCTCTGAGGGATTGCTTGTAATCATTCCATTTTCATTCATGATTTTATCTATTTGGGTCATCTCCCTTTTCTTTTTGAGAAGCCTGGCTAGAGGTTTGTCAATTTTGTTTATTTTTTCAAAAAACCAACTCTTGGTTTCGTTGATCTGCTCTACAGTTTTTTTAGATTCTATATTGTTTATTTCTGCTCTGATCTTTATTATTTCTCTTCTTCTGCTGGGTTTAGGCTGCCTTTGCTGTTCTGCTTCTATTTCCTTTAGGTGTGCTGTTAGATTTTGTATTTGGGATTTTTCTTGTTTCTTGAGATAGGCCTGGATTGCAATGTATTTTCCTCTCAGGACTGCCTTCGCTGCGTCCCAAAGCGTTTGGATTGTTGTATTTTCATTTTCGTTTGTTTCCATATATTTTTTGATTTCTTCTCTAATTGCCTGGTTGACCCACTCATTCGTTAGTAGGGTGTTCTTTAACCTCCATGCTTTTGGAGGTTTTCCAGACTTTTTCCTGTGGTTGATTTCAAGCTTCATAGCATTGTGGTCTGAAAGTATGCATGGTATAATTTCAATTCTTGTAAACTTATGAAGGGCTGTTTTGTGACCCAGTATATGATCTATCTTGGAGAATGTTCCATGTGCACTCGAGAAGAAAGTATATTCTGTTGCTTTGGGATGCAGAGTTCTAAATAGATCTGTCAAGTCCATCTGATCCAGTGTCTCATTCAGGGCCCTTGTTTCTTTATTGACCGTGTGTCTAGATGATCTATCCATTTCTGTAAGTGGGGTGTTAAAGTCCCCTGCAATTACCACATTCTTATCAATAAGGTTGCTTCTGTTTATGAGTAATTGTTTTATATATTTGGGGGCTCCGGTATTCGGCGCATAGACATTTATAATTGTTAGCTCTTCCTGATGGATAGACCCTGTAACTATTATATAATGTCCTTCTTCATCTCTTGTTACAGCCTTTAATTTAAAGTCTAATTTGTCTGATATAAGAATGGCTACTCCAGCTTTCTTCTGGCTTCCAGTAGCATGTTAAATAGTTCTCCATCCCCTCACTCTGAATCTAAAGGTGTCCTCAGGTCTAAAATGAGTCTCTTGTAGACAGCAAATAGATGGGTCTTGTTTTTTTATCCATTCTGATACCCTATGTCTTTTGGTTGGCGCATTTAATCCATTTACATTCAGTGTTATTATAGAAAGATACGGGTTTAGAGTCATTGTGATGTCTGTAGGTTTTATGCTTGTAGTGATGTCTCTGGTACTTTGTCTCACAGGGTCCCCCTTAGGATCTCTTGTAGGGCTGGTTTAGTGGTGACAAATTCCTTCAGTTTTTGTTTGTTTGGGAAGACCTTTATCTCTCCTTCTATTCTAAATGACAGACTTGCTGGATAAAGGATTCTCGGCTGCATATTTTTGCTGTCTAGCACCCTGAAAATCTCGTGCCAATTCTTTCTGGCCTGCCAAGTTTCAAAAGAGAGATCCGTCACGAGTCTTATAGGTCTCCCTTTATATGTGAGGGCACGTTTACCCCTTGCTGCTTTCAGAATTTTCTCTTTATCCTTGTATTTTGCCAGTTTCACTATGATATGTCGTGCAGAAGATCGATTCAAGTTACGTCTGAAGGGAGTTCTCTGTGCCTCTTGGATTTCAATGCCTTTTTCCTTCCCCAGTTCAGGGAAGTTCTCAGCTATTATTTCTTCAAGTACCCCTTCAGCACCTTTCCCTCTCTCTTCCTCCTCTGGGATACCAATTATGCGTATATTATTTCTTTTTAGTGTATCACTTAGTTCTCTAATTTTCCCCTCATACTCCTGGATTTTTTTATCTCTCTTTTTCTCAGCTTCCTCTTTTTCCATAACTTTATCTTCTAGTTCACCTATTCTCTCCTCTGCCTCTTCCATCCGAGCCGTGGTGGTTTGCATTTTGTTTTCCATTTCCTTTAAAGCGTTTTTCAGCTCCTCGTGACTGCTCCTTAGTCCCTTGATCTCTGTAGCAAGAGATTCTCTGCTGTCCTCTATACTGTTTTCCAGCCCAGCGATTAATTTTATGACTATTATTCTAAATTCACTTTCTGTTATATTATTTAAATCCTTTTTGATCAGCTCATTAGCTGTTGTTATTTCCTGGAGATTCTTCTGAGGGGAATTCTTCCGCTTGGTCATTTTGGATAGTCCCTGGTGTGGTGAGGACCTGCAGGGCACTTCCCCTGTGCTGTGGTGTATAACTGGAGTTGGTGGGCGGGGCCGCAGTCAGTCCTGATGTCTGCCCCCAGCCCACCGCTGGGGCCACAGTCAGACTGGTGTGTGCCTTCTCTTCCCCTCTCCTAGGGGCGGGATTCACTGTGGGGTGGCGTGGCCCGTCTGGGCTACTTGCACACTGCCAGGCTTGTGATGCTGGGGATCTGGCGTATTAGCTGGGGTGGGAAGGCAAGGTGCACGGCGGCAGGGGGGCAGGCTTAGCTCGCTTCTCCTTAGGTGATCCACTTCAGGAGGGGCCCTGTGGCAGCCGGAGGGAGTCAGATCCGCTGCCGGAGGTTTGGCTCCGCAGAAGCACAGAGTTGGGTGTTTGCGCGGAGCGAGCAATTTCCCTGGCCGGAACCGGTTCCCTTTGGGATTTTGGCTGGGGGATGGGCGGGGGAGATGGCGCTGGCGAGCGCCTTTGTTCCCCGCCAAACTGAGCTCTGTCGTCCGGGGGCTCCGCAGCTCACCCTCCCTTTGTCCTCCAGCCTTCCCGCTTTCCGAGCAGAGCTGTTAACTTATGACCTCCCAGACGCTAAGTCGCGCTTGCTGTCGGAACACAGTCCGTCAGGCCCCTCCGCTTTTGCAAGCCGGACTCGGGGGCTCTGCTTGGCTGGCGAGCCGCCCCTCCGCCCCGGCTCCCTCCCGCCAGTCCGTGGAGCGCGCACCGCCTCGCCGCCCTTCCTACCCTCTTCTGTGGGCCTCTCGTCTGCACTTGGGTCCGGTGACCCCGTTCTGCTAATCCTCTGGTGGTTTTCTGGGTTATTTAGGCAGGTGTAGGTGGAATCTAAGTGATCAGCAGGACTCGCGGTGAGCCCAGCGTCCTCCTACGCCGCCATCTTCCCTTCACTTAGTTATTTTAATATTTTTCTTTTTATAATATTTGTCATTGGAATATAGTTATTTTATTTTTTTAATGTTTATTTATTTTTGAGAGAGACATAGAGTGTGAACAGGGGAAGGGCAGAAAGGGAAGGAGACACATTATCGGAAGCAGGCTCCAGGCTCTGAGCTGTCAGCACAGAGCCTGACCTGGGACTTGAACTCATGAACTGTGAGATCATGACTGGAGCAGAAGTCGGATATTTAGCCGATTGAGCCACCCAGGTGTCCCGAATACATAGTTATTTTATATTGAAAATGGCTACAGAAGAAATTGTTAGCAAAATACACTTGTCTGGGTCTCATAATTAATTACATTGTGTAGTCATTAAAAAAGATTATCTCGGGACACCTGGGTGGCTCAGTCAGTTAAGTGTACAACTCTTGATGTAAACTCGGGTTGCGATCTCAGGGTCGTGATGTCGAGCCCCTATCTGGGATCCACTCTGGGCATGGAGCCTGCTTAAGATTCTCTCTCTCCCTTTCCCTATGCTTCTCCCCTTACTCCCCTCACACTCTCTCTCTCTCTCAAAAAAAAAAAAAAAAAAAAAAGATAATGCATTGTGATGCTGATAGAAAATAGTATTTTCTCTGATAATTTTTAATTTCTATTTTGGATTAAGATTTTGACTACGCACACACATATATAAATATAATAATACACACATGGATGAACACACCCTATTGTATTTTATTGAATACTCCACTTTTTAGCTGATAGCAGACATAATTTTTTAGATATGTTTTTAGATACCTGCAAAGGCCTTGAATAAGGATCATCAAATTGATAGGATCATATAGGAAATACAGTCCATGTTTTACTCAGATATAATGCATTATATCTTTGATCTAGCATGACAACGATCAATTAAAGTGAAAGTATTGATCCATTGGTCAACGTGGATAAGTCTCAACAACATTAAGATTGGGGGAAAAAAGCAAGTTGCAGAAAGACACATACAATTGCATGTCTTGTTTATGTAAAATTTTAAACCCTCACAAACCCCCCTTTAAGTGCCATATACATGCACGGTAAATGGTCCCCTTAAGTGCCATATACACACATGCTAAAATGCTACAAACGAGCCAGGGGGGCATCTACACAGACTTCATAATGGTTGACATCTGGGATGAGGCAAAGGACAATCAAATTTCCAGGGGAAACTTCAGCAGGGCCGACAACATGTGTTTCTTTCACCACGAAATATAAGGTTCAATGTGGTAAGTTGTTTACATTTGTACAATATAAGTGGTGAGAAAATGGATTTTTAGAAATTCCTTTTAAATATTCAGGTCAAAGCAATGCACGTTTCATTACTGAATTTATAACTTAAGACACGGTCTCACCATACACAAATTGCCTCCTTAGACATTTTTGAAAAAACAGTTGTAAAGGTCTCACTCATATTCTTCTTTTACTTACTGTTCTTTGCATGAGCACACTCAAAATACTAATCAAGACCAGGAATTTCATTGTAGATTTCTGTGGGGGAAAAACATTAACGTATGTGCTTCAATAAGGTGGAAATTTATACCGGCAGCAATCATCTGATTGCAAGGAACACAAAAGGGAGAGTTAAAATAAGAAAGGAAAATGAAATGGTCTCATGTGTACACAATGTTTTACCTAGACTTCCTTATTTCCCAAAGCACTTCACTTATGAGCTTTTTAGATGAGAGCAAATTAAGTAATGGATAAGGTCATGTCACTAGAAAATGATTTTCTCAACCTAAACTCTACCTCTTTAGAACTGTCATTGCTTGGGGGTACCTGGGCGGCTCAGTGGGTTAAGCATTCCACTTCAGCTCAGGTCATGATCTTGCAGTTCAAGAATTCCAGCCCCCAGTGGGCTCTGTGCTGACAGCTCACAGCTTAGAGCCTGCTTCCGATTGATTCTGTGTTTGCCTCTCTCTCTGACCCTTCTCTGCTTGTACTCTGTCTCTCTCCCTCTCTCAAAAATAAATAAAAACATTAAAAAGAGAAAAGAAAAAAGAACTTCTATGGCACACCTGGTGGCTCAGTAGGTTAAGTGTCTGAGCAGAGCCCGGAGCCTGCTTCAGATTCTGTCTCTCTCTCTCTCTCTCTCTCTCTGCCCCTCTCCCACTCGCACTCTATCTCTTTAGCTGTAAAAAAAAATTAATTAAAAAAAATTTTTAATAAAAAAAAGAGAACTACTAATAGTACAATGAAGAAAAGAAGGCAGTGACAGAGCATAAAACTGCTGGATTGGTGGGTACTTATTTAGAGATCCTCAGAAACAAGGTATTTATGCAAGACCCACAGGTAACGAAGCACCTGGCCATTTATTTTTTTTAATTTTTTTTTATTTGATGTTTATTTATTTTTGAGACATAGAGAGACAGAGCATGAACGGGGGAGGGTCAGAGAGAGAGGGAGACACAGAATCCGAAACAGGCTCCAGGCTCCGAGCTGTCAGCACAGAGCCCGATGCGGGGCTCGAACTCACGGAGTGCGAGATCATGACCTGAGCCGAAGTCGGTCGCCCAACCGACTGAGCCACCCAGGCGCCCCAGCACCTGGCCATTTAAAACTCAGTGCAGAGATTCTTGGATAAGCTCAAACACAAAACAGTTGGAGAAAGACAGAGAGCCCTCAGACCTTGAGCAAGATGGAAAATATGGCAGAAATCGAGGTCAGAAAAGTCATTAATTAGAACAGGTAATTCTTGTGTCCATGGTGAGTGGTTTCATGTATCTTCTGTGTTAATAGAGAAGGCATAGGAGGCTTATAAGTGGAGAAGTGATATGATTTGAATAATGTTTGATTTAACATCATTTCTACAGCAGAATGGATAAGGCTCATGTGAGGGCAGTTATGGTGGGTAAGAGTAGAAGCAAGAAGTAAGAGTGGATTTCTCTTTTCCTCTTTTCCACCTGTGGTCTTATCTTTTTTTTTTTTCTTTTTTAAGTTTATTTATTTGTTTTGAAGAGGCAGAGAGAGAGTGCAGGGGAGGGGCAGAGAGAGAGGGAGACACAGAAACAAACCAGGCTCCAGGCTCTGAGTTGTCAGCACAGAGCCTGATGCGGGGCTCCAAATCCTGAACTTGAGATCATGACCTGACCCGAGGTCCGACGTTTAAGTGACTGAACCACCCAGGTGCCCAAGTAGTTCTCTGTTTTTTAAAGTCTACTTTTTTTTTTTTTTGTAATCTCTACACCCAATATGGGCCTGGAGCCCATGACTCCAAGATCAAGAGTCATTTGTTCTTCAACTGAGCCAGGCAGGCACCCCTATGAGTATCCTTTTATAAGTTGTTATTTATTTGCGTATTTGTCTTATTGTCAGCCTCATCTACCCTCCACAAAAATCAGCTCCATAAGGCAGAAATTTCTGTGTCTTATTCACCATTTTGTTATCAGGGTCGACAACAAAGCCTGGGATATACTGGGTGATCAATCTTTTTATTAACAAAAAAAGAGAGAGAGAGAGAGAAAGAAAGAATGAGATAAAAAGGACTTAAGGAATGAAGGAGGAAGGGATTCTTAAAAACCTTTATCGTATAGTTAGTCTGAAATAATTTCTTAGGAACATTTCTTGCGTATGTAATTTTGCCCCAAATCTTATGGTGGATCAGAATATTAGCACTAATATTCTGTGTGGCCATTAGGAGATAGATTTTTTTTTAAGTGAGAAACTAAGAAAAATTTTTGTTTGAGATAAATTTGCCTCCCCGTCCTAGAGTCAAATAGGGACTAATCTGAATTTGAATTAGCCAATAATCTGACACTAAGACCGATATAATGGTATCTTTTCTTTCATTATATATTCACTATCCACTTCTAAATATTTTACAATACATTTGTGATCACACGTTGAAGTCACTTTTAATGATTTTGTTGTCAAGACTCGGGCTCTTTTCTTTGGTATAAATTGCAGCCCTGTGAAAGAACTTACAAATGTGAGTAGCTAAAAGACAAGCTGAAGAAGAGGAACTAAAGTGTAAATATCAAGACAATAGAAAACCTTCTCAAATCATAATTGCTAGTGGAACATTATGTGACATAATAGTATCACCTTTGGAACACAGTCTTTCGTTGAGCTTTTCATAGGGTGGAAGAAAAGTTTTCATCCAACAGAACGTGGCATTTTTGAACAAACATGACATTTTATCATAGAGGAAGTGTCATCTTTTTTATGCTTTTATTGCAAAGTACTGTGAAATGTTCTGATTCGTTATTTGCGAGGGTATGAAATTTGAGTTACACCTATCATCACAATAATATTTTGGTTTCTTTCATTACTGTTCACTCTTTCTCTTTTGACTGTATTGACGGGGGTTAGGTGAGTGAAAAGTAAATGCTCATGCTCTGAATTGATGTCAGGTCCTTTGTGAAGCACAAAGCATGGAGTGAGAAGACAGGGATCAGGTCTGAGACACAGGAAATTCCTCCAAACCAGAAGACTAGGAACTTTTCCAATTTCTTTGTCTCCCTCATTGTTTTATTACATTCAAATTGTCAAAACTTTTAGCTTTACATTTTAAGGCTTTGTTGTTGTTGTTGAGATCCATGGCACTTCAAAAAAGTCCATTCGATATACATTACCGTAAAGAATTCTAACACAAAGACACATGAAGCCACCACCAATTGGAAATTTCACATCAGGTTATAAAGCATTTCTACCACCTCATGGGACACCTTTATGTGTCCTTTTATCAATTTACCCCCTTCCTTATCTCTAGAGTTAAAAACTCCTAGTGGGCTAAGGTAATTAATTCTGTTTTTCTTTTTAATATTACCACCTTGGATGCATTCCCTAAACTACTATCGTTTAGTTTTGCCTAATTTTTAACATTTTATAAAACAAATGCTACTACATACCTATTTTGACTCTTGCTTCTTTTGATCACTATTAGAAAAGTACACTTGCAGGGTTCCCTATGGG
The DNA here is from genome assembly GCF_022079265.1 of Lynx rufus. Taxonomy (NCBI): domain Eukaryota; kingdom Metazoa; phylum Chordata; class Mammalia; order Carnivora; family Felidae; genus Lynx; species Lynx rufus. The sequence goes on from NW_025814845.1 coordinate 53,627,699, forward strand.
CGTTATCTCGATTTTATAGTTTTCTTTGCTGTATATTGTTCCATTTAGCTTCTGGAAAATGATGTGAATGCTAATCAAGGGCTTGAAGTTGTCAATATTCAACAGCACATGACGGCATGCTTGGGAACGTTGGCCATCCTTTTCCCCCAGTCATCACAAGCTTATTTAAGAGGCTCAGGCAAAAGTGACCACAATGGCAGATGGAGGCCGACAAGGTGTTGAAAACATGGATTTTCACTTATATATAGTCTGATGTGACTCAACTATTCCTGGCCTCAGTAGAGACCAAAGCGAGCCCTCACTACGGTGTCAGTCCCCAAAGAAATCAATGGGCCTAGCTGGTGACAGACTGATTCTATGAGACTATTTCCATTATGAAAGGAGCAACGTTTTGTTCTCACAGACATAGGTTTGTATCCTTGATAGCTACTAATTCTCCCGTCTCATAATATTCTGCCAGCAACGTCATCCACAGACTTACAAAATACCTTATTTGCCACAATTATATTCTACATAATACTGTCTCCTTTCTAGGACTCATTTCACAGGAAAAGAAGAACAGCCAAGGGATTCACAGGTCATGCCAGGTAACCCATCGTCAAAAGCACCTGGCCTGATAGAACGGTGGATAGAATGTTCTACTAGCAACTAGTTATGGTGCCGGTTGGTAGACCAAGATTCCCCAAAATATGAGCTTCTATCTTATAAGCTGCAGTATTGGCTTCAAATATACGATTCTTTTCCACCATGATTATACTACATAGCTTCTGGAATAGTGGGGTGGAATTGTGAGTAGCTTCTCTACCTTTGATGCTTAGGAACCCAGTCAATAGAAGTGTTCTCATCTCCATAGTTCTGCACACTGCTGATTCAGAGATCTTATGTCCCATGAGAAGAATAAACGCTTGAGAATCAAAATGTTCCAACTGAGTTTGAACTTGGGATGACTCCAGACTACCACTGAATCTATAAGCACACACAGAGAGACACAAAATCAGGTCTCCCTAGACAGTGGTCCCAAGATACACTTAGCCTACAGCCCAGGGGTGGGGATGGGGGTTTTGGTGCTTCTTTTCTTCTTTTCTAATAGAAAAAGCTAATGGAAAATTATATAACATGAAAGAGAAGAGATGGGACCAGTGAGGATCCTGACCTTCCAGAAACAAAAGTCTAGGTCACTTCCCCAACTCAGGTGAAGAGCCCCAATCACCTGAAGACTGAGCAGAAAGCAAAATAAACATGCAGGACAGTTGGACCTTCTTAAGTGAAGGCATGAAGTTCATTTGTTGTATGGAAATTAAAATATATGTATAAGGGAGTGTTAAATGCTGAGCAACCAAAGAGATGAACTGTAACTGTCATTAAGCTACTCTCTCAGCTCACAACCATCCTTCTGTACTCTTCTTTGTGAAGGTAAGGCTGAACACCTTACCAAACCAAACTCCATTCCTCCTTCTGCCAGTGATCTACTAGACTTTTTCCATAACGGGTACTCAGAAAGAGGTAACAGACATTCCTTCTATTCCTTTCTCTGCCTATCAGCTCTCCCCAACAATGTATCTTTATCACAGCAGCGACAAATCATTGTAGTAGCAACACGTTTGGTCCACGTTTGCAATTTTTCCATTACACCCCAAACCAATCTCATCACTCCGTCTCAGAGGTGGCGACAGTAGCCAGTCTGTGCCTCATCATCAGAATTCTGGGTCCCAGCCCCAAAAAGCCTAAGTCCAAAACAGTAAGCTTTTAAAACCATGTCTTCTCTCAGTTCCCCTAAACCCATGGATGGTAGGTGCTTCCTAAAGTTTCTTTTTTGCCTTTTCACTTCTCTAATTACCTGGTTAACACAATCAGTTATATTATGTTCCTTCTGTTCAAATCCTTGTGTTTTCTCTTCTGACTGGCCCCTGCTCGATACATATCTGTGGCCATTCTGTCACTTGAAATATTTCCTAGACCTTTTGCTTCTGAATCTCCCTTAAGCATGCTCCATTAGGGTTTCTAAACTAAACCTCACTCCAAATTTCTGGCCAGTTACCAGTGATATCCATGCTACCAAATCAGTGGTCTTGTCTTGGTTCTCACCTTCCTTGACCTTTCTACAGCATTTAAGTTGCGCAGTCCCACCACCTTAAAATATATCCTTCAGCAATCTTCTAGCATAAGACATTCTTATGCATTTTCTCCTAGTTCCATGAGGTTTCAGTGTCAGTCACATTTGCTGATTCCTTTTCTTCCCCCCATTCCCCGCCACCCACCCCGATTTCTTACTACTTCAGGGTCTCAGGGATAATCAGTCTTTGGCTTCTCCTTTTCCTCTCTATACTTATTCCCTTGTTGGTCTCATCCCATCACATGGCTGAAATGCCACCTAAATACTGTCATGATGGTGGTTCCTGAATTTTATCTAAAACCTGGATATAACCTCTGAATTCTGGATTCATATATTTAACTGCTTGTCTGACTTGACTTGTGTGTTAAATAAGCATCTCAACTATTATATCTTTTGAATGCCAATCTCCCAATCTTCCTTCTACCTTACCCTTTCTATCTTTTTTCAATAAATGCCAACATTAGTTTTCCATTTGCTGAAGACTAAACCCTTGGTATTATCCTTGACTGCTCTTTTTCTAACATTATGCATATGATCTCTCACTAAATACATCAAGTTGAAACTTCCTATTATGCAGAATCTAGTCATTTGTCAACATTCCCATGCTGATACAACTGTGACATATTTCCTAGATTTTTGTAACAACCTCCTGACTGGCCTCCCTGCTTCTAGCACTGTATACGTCACACCCCATTCGGAATTCTTCTTTAATGGAAGACTCAAAAGGATCCTATGAAATGTCCACCAGATCTCATTAGTTTAAGATACTGCACACTGCCATATACACCTTGTCCAAATTATGACAAAGATTTCAAAGAAATTAAATATCTAGACTAGGTATCGATGCAAGCCCTTTCTCCAGTAAGAATAAGCAACTCTACTATTCTACCGAGGACATGTTTCACTTTATTTGTGCAGAGAAAACACTGACTTAGCCTCTGAGCGATCCATTTAAAATAGCATAAATGGACATTTCAACCTACACTTGCTATGATTCTTCATTATAATAGAAAGATGAAACTTTTCAGGAAAAGATAAAGGTCCTTGAAATGATTGCTTGACTGACCGTATAAAGTTCTGGGGATGCTTGAATGAAAAGATTGACATGAAGAAAGATAACAGCTTTGCCCTACGCACACACAAAAAAACTGTTTAAATAGCTGTGGGGCTGAGTCTCAGGTCATATTAGAAAGACTCTTTGCCTATTACAGATCTTGAGAATCAGGTAATACTAGTAAAAATTATTTAAGTACCTCTAATCCTTTTTAGGTATGTTCTACAGGAGGAAAAAATTTATTGATTATACCAGGAATGGAAGTTAAGATTATAAGATCTTTGGTTGGAAATTAAGATCATTATAAGAAAATAAGAACATTATATTCATTGCTCTAAACAGAACATGAATTAGTGAATATGCAATTATTTGACAAATTCTGAAGTAGATGAGGGGAATGTGAAATCAGAAGGTAAGCCCTCTGTGGTATCTCAGAAAGCATTTTTAAATGGTAACTGTTGCTCGGTTATTCAATTTCAAGGTACAATTTGGGATTCTAAAACCTGAAAGGAATATGAATGTTATAGTAATAATATTTTACTGTTCTTCATAATTATCACAGTGCATAGCATATTATTTTGTATAAAGTGGCAGCTAAAACAATTTAACAATGGGCCCAATGAACTTAATATGTTTCTCTGTATGCTTCCTTCAAAATGTTCTATAGCTACATTATGTACTCATATAAACATTTTATTTGAACCTATATTTTCATGGCTAAAATTGGAAGTGGCTTTTAATTCACATGAATGTAAACTCTGAAAGTTGTGCAACTCAGAGCTTAATTTGTCCCCCATGAGCTGTTTTGATGAATATGGCTAGAATTTATTTTCTCTACATATAAACAGCATTTGTTTTCAGACATTCTTCCAGGTTTCTAGTGGGGTCAGGGTGGTTATTGCTGATGACAGCAGGTCGTCTGTTCAAGGAAAAAAAAGAAACATTATGCTATCAAATTTTACAGCTGTGAGTTTAGACATTTATGAGTAAAGAAGGAAAATTATGATATAACATTTCCATATTCAACCTATGACAAACTATTACTTTAAGTACTATTAAATAGAAAGTAGATAATAGATTAGATAGATAGATAGATGCTATGCAGACAATTAAGCTAAGTTAGAAGGTTTAATAATATCCCTTCACCATGAAATGTTTTGATCTAGTTGTGACTTTCTGTGTAAAAAAAATATAACTTTTTAAATACAAAATTATATTGTAAAATATTTTAAATGGAATTTCAGACACTAATGTGGGAAATTATGCATCAAAGAACTGGTGAAATTGAATATCGCCAAATGAATTCTATTGGGAAAAAAGTTTTAAAAAAAGATGAAGCAAGGACAATGATGAAAGATTAAGAACTTTAACTTTCTTTATCCACAGCATAAATTATAGAGGTGCTAGTAATTTTCCTCAGACATGTGAATAATAGTTTCATATAGCCTTACCTCCAGGTATATGAGGGGCATCAAGGGACTTTCAAATTGTTTTATTCCAAGTGGAGAGGGGGCACCACATAAATAGAAAAATTTAGATAAAGTATGAAGTGCTTTGGGAGATAAGGAAGTCTAGGTAAAACATTGTGTACACATGAGACCATTTCATTTTCCTTTCTTATTTTACCTCTCCCTTTTGTGTTCCTTGCAATCAGATGATTGCTGCCGGTATAAATTTCCACTTTATTGAAGCACATACGTTAATGTTTTTCCCCCACAGAAATCTACAATGAAATTCCTGGTCTTGATTAGTATTTTGAGTGTGCTCATGCAAAGAACAGTAAGTAAAAGAAGAATATGAGTGAGACCTTTACAACTGTTTTTTCAAAAATGTCTAAGGAGGCAATTTGTGTATGGTGAGACCGTGTCTTAAGTTATAAATTCAGTAATGAAACGTGCATTGCTTTGACCTGAATATTTAAAAGGAATTTCTAAAAATCCATTTTCTCACCACTTATATTGTACAAATGTAAACAACTTACCACATTGAACCTTATATTTCGTGGTGAAAGAAACACATGTTGTCGGCCCTGCTGAAGTTTCCCCTGGAAATTTGATTGTCCTTTGCCTCATCCCAGATGTCAACCATTATGAAGTCTGTGTAGATGCCCCCCTGGCTCGTTTGTAGCATTTTAGCATGTGTGTATATGGCACTTAAGGGGACCATTTACCGTGCATGTATATGGCACTTAAAGGGGGGTTTGTGAGGGTTTAAAATTTTACATAAACAAGACATGCAATTGTATGTGTCTTTCTGCAACTTGCTTTTTTCCCCCAATCTTAATGTTGTTGAGACTTATCCACGTTGACCAATGGATCAATACTTTCACTTTAATTGATCGTTGTCATGCTAGATCAAAGATATAATGCATTATATCTGAGTAAAACATGGACTGTATTTCCTATATGATCCTATCAATTTGATGATCCTTATTCAAGGCCTTTGCAGGTATCTAAAAACATATCTAAAAAATTATGTCTGCTATCAGCTAAAAAGTGGAGTATTCAATAAAATACAATAGGGTGTGTTCATCCATGTGTGTATTATTATATTTATATATGTGTGTGCGTAGTCAAAATCTTAATCCAAAATAGAAATTAAAAATTATCAGAGAAAATACTATTTTCTATCAGCATCACAATGCATTATCTTTTTTTTTTTTTTTTTTTGAGAGAGAGAGAGAGTGTGAGGGGAGTAAGGGGAGAAGCATAGGGAAAGGGAGAGAGAGAATCTTAAGCAGGCTCCATGCCCAGAGTGGATCCCAGATAGGGGCTCGACATCACGACCCTGAGATCGCAACCCGAGTTTACATCAAGAGTTGTACACTTAACTGACTGAGCCACCCAGGTGTCCCGAGATAATCTTTTTTAATGACTACACAATGTAATTAATTATGAGACCCAGACAAGTGTATTTTGCTAACAATTTCTTCTGTAGCCATTTTCAATATAAAATAACTATGTATTCTAATAGAAAATATGCTAAAAATTAAAATATTAAAATAACTAAATGAAGTATACTACTTTTTGCTTTTTTTTTTTAGTGGGGAAATGTTCAAGGCAACTATGATTCCCTCAGCGAAGAGGTAACATTTTAATATATTTACATTTAAAGATAACTCTTAGTTCTATATTTTCTAATACCACATTTGCAGCAACTAATTTCTTAACTCTCAGAGAAATCATTTTATGAAAGCTGATGTACTATAGTTACTGTCAAAAGTTTAGGTGATATAATATTAATGCTATCTTCCTAAACTTTAAAAACTTTAATATAAATTCAGACAATAGAGTCTTTTGCATTTTTTTCCACAGAGTATTCCAATGAATTCATTTGGCACTCTGAAATAGGTTCATTCTAGTCCATTTGTTTCTTTTCTTTTCTTTTCTTTTTTTCTTTTCTTTTCTTTCCTTGAAACTAATCTCTACACTCAAAATGGGCTCAAACTCACAACCCTGAGATCAAAAGTCGCATGTTCTACTGACTGAGCCAGCCAGGCACCTCCATTTGCTTCTTAATTAGAGTCCTTTACTTTTGATTGAGCTCTATGTAAGGCAACATAATGTATAAATTCCTCCTATTTATGCACTTAAGTTTAAATCAGAGGGCAGCATGAATGCTAAATCCTACCTGTGTGCTTTGATGGTTTTTTTCCTTGATTGAAATATCAATCCACCTATTTTTATAACTGGGTAATGGACCAATGGTACATCTTGTTTGGAAATATATGAATTATATTTTAAGGTATATAGTAAAGTAGAACTTTAGTATTACTGTGTTGCCTGTGATGGAATATCTTTGTCATGTCATTAGTATTCAAATCTGGATAAGGAAATATATTCAGGTACAAAAATGATTACTTAGCTTAAAATGAAACTATGAAGTTACTGAAAAAATACTGTAAGAGATATAAAAGGATATAGACATTGTAAAGCAAGTATATGGACACTCTCCCTTTTAGTTACAGGAATGATTAGTGAATATCCTCATTTTATTTTTTTAATTGTTTGTTTGTTTGTTTGTTTGTTTGTTTAGAGGGGTGTAGGGGCACAAAGAGAGGAAGAGAGAGAATCCCAAGTGGGCTATCAACCCAGAGCCTGATGCAGGATCCCAGGAACGCGGGAGATCTTGACCTGAGCCGAAATCCAGTCTGATGCTCAACCGACTGAGCCACCTAGGTGCCCCTTTAAATGTCCTCATTTTAAAAAGAAATTTGGGGACCCCTGGGTGGCTCAGTTGGCTAAGCATCTGAGTCTTTGTTTGGCCTTAGGTCGTGATCTCAGAGATTTGTGAGTTCAAGCCCTGCATCAGTGCAGAACCTGTTTGGGATTCTCGGTCTCTCCATCTCTCTGCCCTTCCCCCACTTGAACTGTCTCTGTCTCTCTCAAAATAAAAAACAAACTTCTAAAAATTTTTAAAAGAATAAGAAATTTCTATTCCAAGGATATGTTTGTAATCATACCACTATGATGTAATATGACCTGGAGTTTTGGAACATTCTGGAGAGGTATCAGAAGAGTCCAAAAATTCTCTAGGGAGGTGGGGATTTCTCTCCCCATAGGGATTTTCTTTTTTATCATCTGCCACCTTCTGGAAAAGTACAGAGTGGGAGTTTTTATTCTGCCTACCCATTGCCCCATAGAATATGTAGAGGCATTGGAGTATGTCAGGAAAACCTATATAGGAATGTGAGCATGTTTTCATGTCAGAAAGAACTGGTAGCAATACTTCTGATAAGCACTGAAAGAATATATTCAAAACTCTGTCACAAAACCAAAATAAGCAAGCCTTCAGTCAGAATGTTATTTTCGCCAACAGAAACATTTTCCTTCTCCTTTGTGTATTTTGTCTTTAGATTTTAAGTGATATTGACTTTGATGTTGATCAGTTTGAACGCCAGCCTCTAGAAGAAAATCTGCCTTATTCTCTGGAAGATGTTGGATCTCAAAATTTTGTACCCATTTAAAGAACACAAGGTAACTTCATATTCATCTGTGAATGTAATAGATCTCCTCTGAAATTATTTTTGACAAAGTAAATAAACTCAAACAGAATATGTGTGATAGGAATAGAATTTTCAGGATTCAAAATATGAATGTTATGATGCTAGTGTCTGGCCAAGTCAGTCTATATCCCTGGATCAACATTTTGTAGGAGGAAAATCCAAGCGAAATATTGACTTTCTGTGTGCCTTGTTTTCCTCATCTGTAAAATAAGAATGATACTGGTACTGACCCATAGAGTTATGAGTACCATATGAGATGAAGTATACATAGTAAGCAAGTCATAAACATAAATATTATTGCTCCAAGATTTTTTAAGTAAGCATTTTTTCCTGCAATAAGCTCTTTGCAAAATAAATAAAACCATAAGAAAGATCAGTAAGTTTAGAAGAATATTGATTTCTTTCCTAAGCCTTTAACCCATAAATACCAAATTACAGATTCAGCATACTTCCAGATACATCTTAATACCAAACTACAATTCTCCTTTTCAGCAGATATAATCTCTTCAAAGCATGTATTGATCTCCTACCATTTCCCAAGTATTCTCCTTGGAACTACCATTTGAAATTCCTACAACAATCATTTGTATTGTTGTCTCATTTTATTGATAAGCCCACTAAAGCCCAGATGGCTAATTTGCCTGAAATTGCATTGTTAGTGGGCAACAGAGAACCCACACAAACTGCTTTTGGTTTCTGTTTATTCTTGATAGATGCAAATTCTTCCCTTTAGTCACTAATATTGTGGAATAAAAATGAAAAGATTATATTTGCAATAAATAAATAACATTCTGGGACATCTGGGTGGCTCAGTAGGTAAAGCGACCAATGTTGGTTTGGGCTTAGGTCACGATCTCACGGCTCTTGAGGTCATGTCCTGCATCATGCTGTGTGCTGACAGCAAGGAGCCTGCTTGGGATTCTCTGTCGACTTTTCTCTCTATCCTTCCCCTGCTTACTCCTTCTCTCTCTCTCTCTCAAAACAAAGTAAATAGACATTTAAAAATAAAATAAGTTCTATTTAAAACTGTAAATGGGATTCCATAATTATTAGTCATGTTATATTTCAAAAATAATATATGTTTATGTCATGTGTGTATTGAATATACCATTATTTAGATGTAAATTAAGTCACTGTATTATTTGTAACAGGCTCATCATGCTATGGTAACAACTCCTGAAAATATTAGTGTCTTACATAATAGAAGATTATTTCTTCTTCACTCACATCACATTCTGATACTACCTCTAGAACACATGGCCTCCAAAACCCAGACGTCAGAGTAAGACAGAGTGGAGGCAAAATGCCCATTCTTAATTGCCACAACCAGGAATGGCACATGTAACTTCTCAGAATCCACTGGTCAGAACTAGACATGCATTTCTATCCATCCTGCAATGAAGCCAAAAACAGGAGAAATAGAGCATTTACTCTCTTTGCAACAATAACAGTGTCTGATAGTGATGTAGTAGTAGAGTGAATATGTGGGGAGAGAAGAATTTGAAGGACAGTCAAGTGAAATTATGCAACTCTTATATTTTGAGTTACTAACACCAAATAATATTTTATCTTCAGATATGGGTCTTTGAAACATCTCCTTCCTGAACATCGATGTATATACTTCATCTAACAAATCAAATTCTTACTCTATGTTCTATACACATGAGTTTGGTTCTACTGTGATAGCATCTGTGGATTATATCATGTCTACCAAAGGAAATGGATAACAACAGCTCTGGAATTTGAATTTCTTTACTTTCACTAATAAATCTCTCTTGCAAGCATACAATTTGTTGACATGTTTATTTAATTTCCAGAGGATTTACCTACAGCAGTCAAGGTTATTATTAGTTGCTTGGCTTGCCCTTAATGTCACCATTTGTTTTTATCATACGTGTATCACATACGGTGTCACACCATTTACCACTCTCTAAGTGTAGCTCATTTCTTCTGCAAAACAAAAGACCCAACAATAGCAAATCATAGACTAAGTAACATATCTAAAGGAGTAAGACCCCACCATGATATTCTCTAAGCTCTGCTCCAAAGATATCCATTAAGTAAATAGCTTTTCACTCTCCTTTGTGCCAGGAGCTATTCTAGATACTGGAAACATAGGTGTGAACTAAAATAGCAAGGAGCCAACTCTCACTGAAACTACATTACAGCGGCACTAAGCAGAAGATAAATAAATAAGAATTTATTTCATTCGAAGAAATTAGGATAAAACAGATGCTAGAAAACTAGAACATGGTCCTGTGACAGGGAGTTTTGGAAGATTTCAAAATACTTTGACACAAAAATTTAAGCATTGTTAATAATACACTTTTGTGTAGGAGCACATTATCTGGATCTTCTCAGTGAATCAGAGAGAAATGTTTAATTGGATACCTCTTAAGATTCTCTTTGTCATATATGATATATATAAAAAATGTTAATGTCTTGTGGGTTATTCAGTATGCAAAATACAGTAAATCTCCGTAATTTTTATCCATTTGCCAGAAAATTACCTTCACTTCATTCCTTATTTATTTATTTATTTATTTATTCAATGAATATTTTTGAGTGTCTGTTACACATCATGCATGTAATAGAGGTGCTGAAGATAATCATCTATGGCAGTAAAACAAAGTTCCTTTCCTTATGCACCTTATATTCTGGAGGTGCACTCGGGCAACAAACAAGTAATTTGCAATAAAATGTATGTATTTTTAAAACCTATGAAGAAAAAACATAAAACAAGTTAAGCTGGCACAGAGCCTGTATAATTTTGGAAGTCAAAGAAAGCTTCCTTGAGCAGGTGAGGGTTGGGCAGAGAGCTGGATGGAGGGGAGAAGTAAGTCATATACAACTCTAGGAGAATACTCCATCAAGAGAGAACTGAAAGTACAAATGCTCCAAAGTAAGAAACAGCCAGCCAAGCTCAGAAAAAAGCCAGAACACTAGTGTGGCTAGAGCAGTGAACAGGAGAAAGAAAAGCAAAAGATAATGTGACAGAGAGGTATACACGTGCTGCATTTTAGTCTGACTTACAATCAGAAAGCATTAGAGTGCTTTTAGCAGAGTAGTGTCATGATTTGATGTTTACTTTAAAAATTACCTATTGGGGCCCCTGGGTGGCTCAGTTGGTTAAGCATCTGACTTAAGCAGGTCATGATCTGGAGTGTTGTGAGTTCAAGCCTCGCATCTGGCTCTGTGCTGACAGCTCAGAGCCTGGAGTTTGCTTCAGATTGTGTGTCTCTCCTTCTCTCTGCCCCTCCCATATTCATGCTCTCTCTCTCTGTTTCTCAATAATAAATAAACGTTAAAGTTTTTTTTTTAATTACTTCTGCTGGTGGGTGGACATCAGATTCTCTCCTGGAGGGATAAGGGTGAAACAAAGACAAGTTCCACAGTTACTGCAACAGTCTAATGGAAGATTCTGATGGTTTGGCCTTGGATGGTAGCAGGTGAGATTATAAAAATGGAGATGGTGAAAATGAAAAGGCAGAGAAAGAATATTAGCTAATGGATTAGGTTTGGGGTGGGAGAAAAAGAGATTAAAATCTATTCTGATCATGTGAATAGGTGATGCTAGCAGACACTCAAGTAGAGATGTGGAATATGTAGCTGAATATGTGTATGGTTCTTAGGGAAGAACAGTGAAAAGTTCTATTCAAATAAAATTGTATTAGGTATATGATCTAGACTGGTACTTCTTAAGCCACCTTTTGGTGAACTTTGTTACAACTCTATAATGAAATAAGGATGCATCCAGAATGCAAATCAACACACTGCTTCCTAAATTTGAATCCACTGACATCAGAGACCTTGTACTTCCATAACAAACTTTTAGCCTAAACTCCATCCAAATTCCCTAATCATGACTGAACATGGTGGGAAGTAATAAATATTATCAATAACAAATCTTGTCTCTTCTATAATCTCCAGCTGTCTCTATCAGTCCTCTCCCACTTCATTCTCACTGACCCTGCCTCAGTTCTTCTCACTGAAAGGGACCTATTAGCAGCTCTCCCTGATTTCATTCTCCTTTCCACACACTTCTTTTTATCCCACTCAGTCTCTCCAGAATAGCCCTTCTCTCTTCAATCTACTCTCCATTGATGGGAAGGGATCTTTCTAACAAAAACTTAAATACATTTGCAATTTTTGCATTAAAATTTTTGCAGGAACTCTTGACTGCATTCTTAGGCTTTTATTTATGCTTGTCCCTATCTTCTCCCTTACATTTTATGGTCTAACTCTCTTCAAACTGATCTTTACTTTCAATGCAGTCATAAACAAAATCCCATTGGGGTTCTTTGGGTAGAACTTGATTAACGGATTTATTTTTAAAATTTATATGGAAACACACAACATAGAGTAGCTGAAACAAGTTTGAAAAAGGAAAAGAAAATAGAGAACGTGTATTAGCAAATTTTAAACATATTACATAAGGCAATATGTGAATATGTAAAGATATCAAGGAATAAAACAGACTCCAAAAATAGGCCCACACATATCTTGTCATTTAATTATTGACAAAGTATTGATTTTCATAAGAAAAGATGAATGTTTTAATTAATAGATGATGTTGAAAGGAATGGATATCTGCATGAAAAAAATAAACACTGTCTTCTACCTCACAACACATAAAAATTAATTTGCATTATATCATAACCTTAAAGTCAGGCTAAAAGACAAAGCTTCTGGAAGAAGACATAGAAGCTATTCTTGACCTTGGGTAGGGTAAAGATTTCTTGGACAAAATGAGTCAAGCACAAACAACAAACTTGACATACTGGAATACACTTAAAAGGGAAAAAAGAATGTAAGTTTCTAACAAAAACTTATATATATGAATATATATCAGTAAATATAAATCAATATTTATGAATATAAATTTATATAAACCTATGTTTACATAAATATATAATACATACATATACATACATATGTATAAAAGAAAGACCTTATTTCTAGTATAGATATACTATCTATGGTTATAAATCAACAAGAAAATGACAAAGAGACCAATAAAATAGGCACAATATGTAAACTGCCATTTCTCAAAATAATATAACTAAATAGAAAATAAATTTATGAAAAGTTAATTAACATCCTTTCTTACCATAGAAATGTTTACTTTTCCCTTAGACCTTAATCCCTACATGGCTTAATATATTTCATTTTCTGAACCATCTGATACCCTTTCCTGAGACCCTTCCAGTATACCCTATGAAACTCATGGTCAGTCACCAGCAAATCCACTGTATTCCAAATCTTTTCTATGCATTTTATTTTATCTCTTGATCTGAATGAAACCTAGATATCAAGTTTATCATTCCTAAGGATGACATCATTGAAATAACAATTTAAAGACCTAAATAAATGAAAAGATATCCCATGTTCATGGATCAGATGACAATATTTTAAGATGGTAACACTCCTGAAATTGATGTATAGATTCAGTATAATTATTCTCATAATCCCAGAAAAATTGCCCTTTTTGGAAAAACTGGCAAGACGATTCTAAAATTCATGTGTAAATGCAAGGGATCTGGAATAGCTAAAACAATCTTGTGAAAGAACAGTTAGCTCACACTTCCCAATTCCAAAGTTTACTACAAAGCTAATCAACACAGCATGGCACTGACATAAAGATAAACAGATAGACTAACAGACTAGAATTGAGAGTCCAGAAATAAGGTCTTACATTCATAGCCAATTGGTTTCCAATATATCTGCCAAGAAAATTCAATGGAGGAAAGAATAGGGTGGGAATTTTTATCCTGCCTGCCCATTATCCACAACAAATCTCTAAAGGGTTGATAAGGGTAACCTTTCAGCCTTCATAGCAGAGGGCATTGGTACCAGTATCACCAATGAGCAAAGATAGAATGTATTTGAGGATCTAGAATTAAAATCAGCAAAACATGTGAAAGAATGTTATTCTACTCATCAGCATAGATATTATACTTCTTTCTATCATTTCCTTAGTACTTAAATAAAAATGAACATGATCAGAGTGATAATCATATTGAACACCTGACTATAAAACAGACTCTCCCTGATGTTCCGGTAATCCGATATACTTCGGATTTAGGCTCACCATTAACAGATACAAGGTAACTTATGATTTATTTCTGATTATATAAAAATAGGTTCTAAGTTGTTTTGCTTTTAAATATTTAATAAACTCAGATTAAATATGTGTAAATATTTGTGCACAGTGTATTGGTTTAATGATTATATGCTATGGATGCTGGAATCAGATAAAATAGGTTCAAATCCCAGGTTCAGTAAATAAAAGCATTGTAACTCAAAGCAAATTTTTAAATTTCTCTGGTGTTGATTTTCTCAACTAGTATTTTCTCAACTAATAGTATTGTGTATGTCATATGACATTATGTAATATATCTGTAATCTAGTAAGCACATACTAAACCCTGTTATTGCTGTGTCATTTTAAATATCAATGGGATTTTTCCTCCAAAATATTTCTTTGCTGAGTAAATAAAATCAATTGAGTATGGAAAAATAGACATTTCTGGTCTAACCTTATGACTTGTCTCCAATATAATAGAGAGTGTTTACAGATACAGTTTAGCACCAAATTGCACTTCTGCTCTCCCATAGGAAGAGAACTTTTTAAAAAATGTTATTTGCCTGCTGTTTTCCAGGCATTGTATTTGATGCTTTCACATAAAATCTAGAAGCTTTTTAAAAATTTTTTTAATGTTTATTCACTTTTGAAAGACAGAGACAGAGCATGGGTGGGAGGGGGGGGAGAGAGAGAGAGAGAAAGAAAGAGAGAGAGGGAGAGAGAATCTGAAGCAGGCTCCAGGCTCTGAGCTGTCAGCACAGAGCCCCATGTAGGGCTCAAACCCATGAACTATGAGATCATGACCTGAGCCAAAGTCGGATGCTTAACTGACTGAGCCACCAAGGTGCCCCATATCTAGGAGTCTTTAAATAATAAACAGAGAAGAAATATTATTCTGACATCTAATATGATTTTTTAACTCTACATAAATAGAAAAATACTGTAAATACAGTTGTACATCTGGTTCCTTCATTTTATATGATTCAGGCACACTTTTGCATTTAACAATAATTTATTTTCATTGCTGTGTAATATTCCATTGTGTAAAAATACCACAAGTTATGTATCCACATTTGTGCTTTCCAATTTTACATTTATGTGAGTAATGCTTTTATGAACATCCTTGTACATGTCTTTTGCTGAATGTATCAGTGCATTTATATTGGAGATGAAATCGCTTGGTCGTAAAGTATGTACACACTCAACTTCAGTAGGTAATGTAAACAACTTTCCAAATTAATCATGGAACTTCATGCTACAAGCACTTAGGATCTGGAAATACATGGAAGTGTTCTTGAAAACAAAATGGTGCTATAAAGCTCTATATTTGCCTTTTATGAGAGTGCAAGGACAGCTTGTTAAAATGGTACATTAACATAGTAATCTGAGCACATTCTTGAAAATAAAAAACTTACTGCATATTCCTTTCAGCATCAATTACTATAACTTTTGATACACTTAAAACCTTTGTGAGCGTAATTCATTCCGGAAACTAGCTTGTAATCCAAAGCATTTGTATATCAGAGCAAATTTCAAGAACCATTGGCTCAACTATGATCATGTGCCATTTGACATCAAGTACTACTTGTATTGCAAGACCTCGCTTTTTATCAAGTTAAAATTTATTAGCAATGTTTGCTCACCCGGCAGAACACTGGCAGAACAAGTTTTTACTGTTCACAATCCAAGGTTTTACTGTATTTCTCAGATTGAAGTAATTTGTTATTATTTTTTACTAACTACATTGACATATATTATTGTGTTTAACAAGCTGAGAAATTATTAACAGTTTGCCAACATAATTTCAAAGATAAAAAAAGTCACTTAACAGAACTTAAAACTTCTATATAATAAACTCAAAGGAAAACTAGAATTTTAATGCTTAGAGAATGTCTGGAAAAGAATAATCCCTCTCTCTCTCAAGTCTGTATTTTTCTGGAATTTAAAGTCAAAAAAAAAAAAACAAACACATACAGATTAAAACCACTGAGAGACTATGTTTATCAATTAATAATTTATTGAGGTACTAATATATACCAGGCATTGTGGCTTTATGTTTATTTTTTAAATTATTTGGGGGACGCTTGGGTGGCTCAGTCAATTTAGCGTCCGACTTCGGTTCATGTCATGATCTCACCATTCGTGAGTTTGAGCCCCGTGTCAGGCTCTGAGCTAATAACTCAGAGCCTGGAGCCTGCTTGGGATTCTGTGTCTCCCTCTCTCTGCCCCTCTCCCATTCTCACTGTGTCTCTCGCTGTCTCTCAAAACTGAATAAAAGTTAAAAAAAAATTTTTTTAATTATTTGAATATATGAGGGAGGCTTAATATAGAATGACATTCTGGTACTACACTGTACTAAATTTCACCCTTGAAAATGATCAATCTTTTCCTAAAGCATCTACTGAAGATTTGAATTAGATTACCAAAGTGAAGTATTTTAAATATAATATTTGCCAACAAATCATGTATGATGCAATAATGGAAACATTATAATGGAAAACTTTATTACATCTCATGTTATATAGAATATGTGTACAGGAAATAATATTTATATTAAATAATATTTATTGTATTTCATGCTACACTACACTTTTATTTTTTATTTATTTACTTTATTTTAGAGAGAAAGCATGAGCAGGGGAGAGGGGCAGAGAGGGGGAGAGAGAGAGAAAGACAGAGAGAGAGAGATAATCCCAAGTAGGCTTCATGCTCAGCGCGGAGCCCAGTGCAAGGCTCAATCCCATGACCCTGGAATCATGACCTGAGCCGAAATTAAGAGTTAGATGCTCAACCGACTGAGACACCCAGATGCCCCAACACTTTAAAAAAATTATTTATGAATTCTAGACGTGACACAAAACCGTTACATATGATTTAATAGGTGCTATGATGCTGGCTATTCTGAGAGAAAAACAGATTGGTACAATTTTGATATTGCTAAGAAAAGACAGAATCCACATACTAATAACATATCATTTCATTGCGGCATGGTCTTGTTCTACACCTCATTCAGTATCACTCTACTTTGTTTTCTACACAGGCCACCGATCAGTGTCCCAGCTACTAAACCCTCTGCCAAATGCCTTTTAAATGAGACCAAACCAAGAATTCTTTTACTATCAAATATAAAATGCATTCAGTTTTCTTTTAACGATTTTTCCATTCATTCTGAGTGTCAGCAGAGAGCAGAATAGAAATGTTTTTCAGTAAATTTAAAATGTGTTGCTTTCCAAGTTTCTCTCTTGAAGATATAACATGCAGTTTTAAGACACTGATACATATTTTGCTTTTTCAGTATCTAGCTTTTTAAAACATAATTTTGCAGGGTGCCTGGGTGGCTCAGTCGGTTGGGCGTCTGACTTCGGCTCAGGTCATGATCTCGCGGTCCGTGAGTTTGAACCCCGCGTCGGGCTCTGTGCTGACAGCTCAGAGCCTGGACCCTGTTTCAGATTCTCCCTCTCTATCTGACCTTCCCCCATTCATGCTCTGTCTATCTCTGTCTCAAAAATGAATAAACGCTAAAAAAAATTTTTTTAATAAAAAAAAACATAATTTTGCAACTAAAACGATCCAAATTCTTCAGTGCAATTATGTTAACTTTAATAATCTAAGAAAGTAATTCTAAAATGCTTATTTTCTTTCTGTGGCTGGATGTGGTGGAAATGCCTGGAACTATCATTGCTTTCCATCTTTTCCCTAAGACTGCAAAAGTTCTCTGTAGTGTCTGATTTCATTATATCAATTTACTCATTTATATAAACAATGTTTTCTTCTTGAGAAACTGAATGAAACATAAGCAAGATCATTACTTTATACCCAAACCCATGTTTAACATTATAAATAAGATAAATATTCCAAACTGGGAACACTATAATAAATTAAAGTTATTTATTACAATACTAAGTAATAAATTTAAAAACTGGATTTGCATTAATATAAACATATTGTTGAAAAATTTCAATAGAGTTGATCATATTTTAAAGACCTGATATAAAACTTTTAAAGTACTTCATTGAATATATAGATATTGCAAATAATGAAATGCAATGCTGGGTTCCCAGCATAAAAACAAAATGAGCCTGCAGTGAAATCTGGAAAATTATGATTAGAATAAACCCTATTAGTATGTGCAACATTAAAAAAAATCTGACTTTTCCTGAAAAATTCTTTTTTTTTAATTTTTTTAATTTACATTTATTTATTTTTGAGAGACAGAATGAGACAGAGCATGAGTGGAGGAGGGGCAGAGAGAGGAGACACAGAATCCAAAGCAGGTTCCAGGCTCTGAGCAAGCATTCAGCACAGAGCCCAATGTGGGGCCCAAACCCATGAACTGTGAGATCATGACCTGAACCGAAGTCAGACACCTAACCGACTGAGCCACCCAGGCGCCCCCAAAAATTCTTAACCCAACCTAATACCCCTGCTATTTTCTAACAGGTTTACAAAGATGAAACTCAGAATTCTTGGGTCTCAAGCAAACATTGCTTATTTACCTACATTTTCAAAGTATGATAAGCAACTGTGAAGTTGGAACTTTTCACTTTTTCCCTCAAAATGCATCACTCAACCCACTTTGTTTGAACATGCTTCTGAAAAGTGGGTGACCAGACTAAAAAGATGAATAAGACATGGTTCTGGCCTTGAGGACCTCACAATCAGGTGAGGGACAATAAACACTTGACAGAAATTTAGCTTACCTTCCTCTCTTGTTCTCTGCGTTTGTTCATGTCTACTTCCCTAGGTAGCATTTCCTCATCTTGTATGCCTGTTAACTTCCCACCCATTCTCTCAATGATTCACTTCCTGAGTGGCTTCTTTGGCTCAAAGCACACATCTAGCTATCTGGGTAGGGCTGTGGTTCACCAGGGCAGGTGGTTCACATGAGCACAGAAAGGAAGGGGTCTAAGACTGACAAGAACCAGAGTAGAGGAGGCCAGGATGACCACGACATGCCTTGAAATGTTTCCTTCAGGGAAAAAAAAGTTATTAAGGACTTTCATAAAGTGAAATGTTATGATGGATTCTCTATTTTAGAAAGATTCAGCTCCTGGCAAGCTATATTTATCCTTAATATGAAATATGAAGATATCACAGGACTCAAAATATTTTATCAAAGAGTGACTAGTTGAAATTCTTTGATTCAGTACTATAAATAAACCACATTTTTCTCACCATAAAGATTCTTCTTTTGGTCATAGAAGTTTAGAAAATATCTATAAAAGAGAAAACTATGGCACTTCCATAAATCATACATGATGATGGGATGATAGGATTAAAACAGTTTAAAAGACAAAGTTTTACATTCAGAAAAGACCACTGGGCCAGTCATTAATGACAGCTCTTGAGATATTTTTACTGAACTAAAGGAAGAGAATAGGATGTTGAGGACATAAACTATAGAAGACAAATGATTATGGACTCACTTCATGAATACGTGGAGAAATTTTTAATTCATTACATCTGGAAAGAACCAGTCCACCTTTGCAAAATTAAAGTTATTCTTTAAATTAATCCAAGGAAATTATTACTATAATATTTAAAAATATTAGTTATCAACTTAAAGGAAGAGTAACCAGAGGCGCCTGGCTGGCTCAGTCAGAAGACCATACAAGTCTTGATCTCAGGGTCGTGGGTTAGAGCCCCACCCTGCATGTACAGATTACTAAAAATAAATAAATAAATTTAGAATAAAAGGGAAGAGTAACCATCTAAGGGTCATACACATTATAAAAACCCAATACCTGCTCCTCATACTTGCCTCTGTCTCAGAACCACAGTTGTAAAATATATACTAAAACTACACAGAGCTAAAACATCTATAACCCTTCCTTTTTCCCTCCTCCTCTCTTCAAATCCCTCCTCAATCCCCATCCCAATCTCAACCACCCAGATCTCTTTCCTTCCCTTCCTCCCCCTACCCTATCCCTCTTCTTGTTCCTCCTTACCCTCCCTCTGCCGCTCCCTCTCCAGTGCTTTTCCAGTTGGCACAAACATCACCCAGGGATCTTGTAGGTTCTGATTCAGTGGGTCTGCAGTGGAACCTGACATTCTACATTTCTAACAGGATCCAAGGCAATGCTGATGCTACTGGTCCAGAGTCCACACTTGTGCAGCAAGGTTATCAATAAGAACACAGAGGCAATCTGGCCATTCTAATTCTATGTCCTGTTCCTTCATCCCTCTACAAACAGTTTATATTTACTTACAATTATTCATTGCAGGAAAACAGCAAAGCTTTATGCGTCTTTGATGGCAAATGAAAATCTCTGCTGAGTAGGAATCAGTAACTTGAAGTATACTTCAAACACAGATTTAAAGCAGTGATGAGAGTTCTAACTATATACATTGCTCCAGTGATTTAAAACCCTGAAAGTCATTAACTCATGACAATCGCTATATTCTTTTTTCTTTTGATTATTCTTACTGTATTACAAAAGATAATATTAAACAGTTTAAGACAGAATCTATACTTAAGGAAAATGAATATGATTACTATTCATTTGTAATAGTTTTTTTAAAGCTTCTTAGAAAAGAATCTCAATATGAAGTAGAGGAAGTTCATCAAGTATAAGTTTCCAACGACAATATGAGTAGATAGTGTTGATCAGATAATCAGAAACCACACATGCTGCATATCCAGATATGAATTACTAAAATACAAAGAAAGTTCTGAATTTTTTCCAATGCCTAAGCCTATCACAATTCTGTTATTTTAAAAGGCTATTGACTCTCAGGGGTTTATGTAAGAAACATTAACTTACAAGAAAAAAGAAAATGTTGAAATTATAAAGTCAGAGAAACTCCAATTCTGTTTTTGAGACTTTATATATGGCATAAATACCAACTTAACATTATTCTTTTTTTCAGAGATGAAGAAATAAAATCTAAATAAAATATTTCTTCTTTAAAAGTTTATTTCTGATTCTATATCAAAATATGTCTCTTTTGCTTTCTCTTTTTCAGTCAGCTTAATTCCAAAAATAATGATTACATATATGGGTTTTCTTCTGCTCTCTTTTAAGGAAAAACTCTATACCTATAAAGATAATTGTTAGAATTGAAAATATGTGAAACAATAAACTTTCTGGATGATAAATGCAGTTCATAAATAAACTGTATAAATTATTTCATTTAAATTTGTTCTTTTTTTTTTCCTAAACCATCCTCCCCTGAAAGAGGACAGGAAGTAGCAGGTGGGGAGGAAGCTATCAGTGGTGACTCTCTCCCTACTCCTTTATGCCTAACCTGCATTTCACATCTCAGGGAAGGGCAGGGCCATCTTTGAAGTGGCTCAAAGTAAGACAGGAGTTTG
This sequence comes from Lynx rufus, assembly GCF_022079265.1. NCBI lineage: Eukaryota > Metazoa > Chordata > Mammalia > Carnivora > Felidae > Lynx > Lynx rufus. The sequence continues at coordinate 53,649,270 of NW_025814845.1, forward strand.
ACTTCACATTCCCTTCCTCCTTTATCTCACCAGTCACCAGGTCTTACCTGTTCTTCCCACATCCCAGTTGTTGTTAGTTTAATCTGGAGACATAAAGTCGGTGGATATGTTAAAACACTGCCCTGTGATTTTTTTTCTGAATTTGCATTCAGTTTTGTGCTGGTTTATAAGCATTCATACTTAGATATTTAATAAAGTCTCAGATCTTATTTGCAGGACTTACATATTTTAACATTTTGAGTTTTTCTTGTTGCTGTTGGGTGTTTATTTATTTTCAAATATTTCATTGGAGTGTCACATCCATACAAAAAAAATGTACACAACTTGTAATTTTGAAGCTCACTGTATTACTACAAAGAAATCTTATTGTTAGAAAAAAAATCTGAGGTGCTCCCCTCAGGTCTTACAAAGACACAAACTGCTCTATACATGACCTTCTTTAGCTCAGTAAATAAGAACAGTATTACTCTAGTCATCCTTTACCCTTCTCTTTGGCACATATGAGATCATGAGTAAATCACATCTTCAAAATATCCAAAATCCAGTCACCTGTCATAATATACACTACAAGGACTTTAGTCACAATCACTATCATTTCTCATCTGAGTTTCACAGTAGCCCCAGTACTGCACCGCTTGCTCATCCTTCCCCTTTAGGACCTATTCTCAACATAGTTGCCACAGTGATCTTTTCAGAATACTAGCCATATCCTGTCACTCTGCACAAAGCCTTCTAAGAAATTCCCATATCCAAATAAAAGTCAAAGTCCCTTCAAATGTCAGTTCCTCTCAACCCTCTGACCATATCTTCCCTTGGCTTCATTTACTCAATCACATTGGCCTTCTTGCTATTCTTTGAACACCATGGATATTGCTCTCAACTCATAGCTTTTGCACCTACCGTTCCCTTTGCCTGGAATGCTCATTTTCTGCACAGTTTGCATCCTCATCTCCTCTGGATGTTTCCTCATGTGTAGGGTTGCCAGATTTAGCAAAAATAAATAATGAGAAACAAGATATCCAGTAAATTTGAATTTCAAATGATATATTTTAATAAGTATGTCCCATGCAATATCTAGTATATATACACATTAAAAAATTATGTAATTGTTTATCTGTAATTGGACAATACCTTTAGAGAAGAAGAAAAAAAACTAGCTTCTGTTTACAGTTCTTCTACTTAATCTCTTAATTACTTAAACAGAGTGGACAAAAGTTATGTGGTATTATTATCCTAGTCTCTGGATCCAGGTAAGGCAGAATTGTTTACAGAATGATCTATGAAAAAAGGCCTATTTCCATTTGATTTTTCTAACACTCTCGCATGTGCGCACACTCACATGCACACACACACACACACACACACACAACACATACACACAAAACTGACTATATTTGCTCCAAGTATTTTGTCCTTTTTTATACAGCTTTGGTTGATTCAACCTCAACTTTCTCAAACAAAGAATCAAAAGAAGGTGAAAATAACAATTTTGCCACAATGAAAAGAATCAAGGCCTGAAATTATTGTGAAAGATCATAGTTTCTTGTGAAAATCCGGCCACTGTCAATTTTTTTTTATTTAAAAAAAAACTTTTTTTGATGTTTATTTACTTTTGAGAGAGAAAGAGAGACAGAGAATGAGCGGGGAGGAGCAGAGACTGAGGGAGACAGAGAATCTGAAACAGGCTCCAGGATCTGAGCTGTCAGCACAGAGCTCAATACGGGGCTCGAACTCGGGAACGGTGAGACCATGACCTGAGCCAAAGACAGACACTTAACCGAATAAGCTGCCCAGGTGCCCCATGACCATTCTCAATTCTTAAATTGCAGTAAAATTATCCATTTCCATATCTTGACTACTGTGAATAATGCTTCAGTGAGGATGGGGGTGCAGATAACTCTTTGAGATACTAATTTTGTGTCCTTTGGCTATATACCCAGAAATGAAATTTTTGGATCATGTGGCAGTTCTACTTCCAATTTTTTTTTTAATTTTTTTTTTCAACGTTTATTTATTTTTGGGACAGAGAGAGACAGAGCATGAACGGGGGAGGGGCAGAGAGAGACGGAGACACAGAATCGGAAACAGGCTCCAGGCTCCGAGCCATCAGCCCAGAGCCCGACGCAGGGCTCGAACTCACAGACCGTGAGATCGTGACCTGGCTGAAGTCGGACGCTTAACCGACTGCGCCACCCAGGCGCCCCATCTACTTCCAATTTTTTTTTTTTTTATTTTTTTTTTTTAAATTTTTTTTTTTTCAACGTTTATTCATTTTTGGGACAGAGAGAGACAGAGCATGAACGGGGGAGGGGCAGAGAGAGAGGGAGACACAGAATCAGAAACAGGCTCCAGGCTCTGAGCCATCAGCCCAGAGCCTGACGCGGGGCTCGAACTCCCGGACTGCGAGATCGTGACCTGGCTGAAGTCGGACGCTTAACCGACTGCGCCACCCAGGCGCCCCTACTTCCAATTTTTTGAGGGACCTTCACACTGTTTTCCATAATGACTACACGGATTTACATTTTCACCAACAATGCACAGGGTTTTTTTTTTTTTCTCCACATCCAAGCCAACACTTGTTAACTTTTGATTTTCTGATAATGGCCATTTTAACAGATGTGAGGTGATATCTTATTGTGCTTTTGATTTGCATTTCCCTAATAATTAGTGATACTGAGGTCTTTATGTATAACCATTGGCTGTGTAACCTTAAAAAGGAGGAAATCCTACCATTTGTGACAACATGGATAAACCTGGAGGACATTATGCCACATGAAATAAACCAGACACAGAAAGACAAATATTTCATGATCTCACTTACATGTGGAATCTTACAAAGTCAAACTCACAGAGAGTAGAATGGTGGTTACCTGGCTAGGGGTGGGGAAAATGGGGAGATGTTGGTCAAAGGGTACAAACTTTCAGTTATAAGAGGAATAAATTTTGGATATGTACTGCATGGTGACTGATTACAGTTAATAGCAATGCATTGTATACTGGAAATTTGCTAGGAGTCTAAATCTCAAGTTTTCTAGACACACACACACACACACACACACACAAATGGTATGTGAGGTGATGTTATGTTAATTAGCTTAATGGTGATCATCATCTCACAATGTATATGAAACCATTGCATTGTATATGTTAAATATGTATACTTTTTATTTGTCAGTCTTACCTCAGTAAAGCTGGGGGGGTGGTGGTGGTGGCAATCTGCAGTAAAGTTAGGTGAAAGTCTTTCTGCAAGTAAATAATTGATGCCTGATAGCAAAGCACAGGAGCAAAATTGATTAGTACGTTGTAATTGCTGCTTAAATCACCAAATAATTATGGAAAGGAGTTGATTCATTCTGAGATATGCAATAGAAAAGCAGGATGATGCACATGAAGAAGGGATTCAAATATGATATCTGTAAAGCCCTCCAACTCTTTTGCTATTAAAGATTCATAGGTGCAAAGGAATTTTCACATTAAAATATTTTTTGTATTGTCTAATTTCAATCCCTGCAGACTCACTGTAAGCTATATTTCTATCACAAATTTCTCCAGGAGAAAGAAAACAAAGCATCCAATGGTGACTCTAGAAAAATAGCAAAGCAGCGTTCCTACTTTAAGCACCAGAAGAAGGGTGATACAGGGAAGAGGTACAAGACACCACTTTGTAACTTCATGCGATATAATTTCAGACACCTATGGCACTTGCTAGTCCTATTTTACATGAACCAAAAGATCTCAGTCCTTTACCCTACATGCAGAAATCAATTTGCTAGACTTTTAAGTATCTCACTTGCCTCCCTGGAATTCCCTATTAATCCTCCAAATGCCTCAAATATCACAAATCTAACAATAATATAAATACTTGGCATTTATTTCTCTAATTTAGAATGAAATTTTGCTTATCTCAGGAGAATTGTTCTTTAACCCCAGCCATCTGAAGGGTCGAGAAAATGACAATACACAAAGGACAATTTTCAAGGATACCACTTCCAGGAATAATTATGCAATGGTCCAAAAATCTTTCATGCCCCCCAGGCTCATAAACCTGGTCTTTTCTGCCCCAATATATATGCTCACTTTCTTCCTCGTCTATTCCTACCTAACCTTGGTCTCTCCAGATGTCATAACAGCATGAGTGACCTTTTCCAACCACTTCTCTCTGGGAACTGCCTGTAGTTCCATCTCCAACCTTCTGAGAGTCTAAGTTCTCAGCACTTACTCATTTAGGTAAATGAAAAGGCAGCATGTAAACAGAGCTTAAAACTCTAATGTAAAAGACAACATTTAAGCAGACTTTAAAAGTTTTAATAAATATGAAATCACACAATTTTAGGGAAAATTCTGGCATCAGTGAGCAAGTGATAAGCAGGTGAATGAAATGGATGGGAAAAAAAATCAGCCCTTTGAAACTGCCAAACCACAGAGACAACTGGCAAAAATACTGTTCAATTATGCCTTTGGGTATGTACACAGGTGACTGGCCTCTGGTCTGTCCTTTTAAGATTTAGGGAACCAAATATCAGCATTATGCACGGAACACTTTGAAAAAGTCATTGAGTTTATTTAGGGTAAATTTAGACGTCTTTATTTTTCCTCATGTCTTTGTTTCCTTTGGCTTTTCTCTGGCTGCCAAACAGCGTGTCTCTGTTCTTGTTTGTGAATGTCTTTATTGATTCCGTTGTCACATTTATTTTCCTTGTACTAAACTTTAATCCCTGGTATATGCTTTGAGTGAATTTGTCCTTTGTTGCCATAAATGATCTTCGTCTATGATCTCCTTAGGGGAATTCTTACGGAAGCTGGATATACCTCCTAATGTTGTCACAGGGGTTAAGGAACCATTTTATAAGCTTCTGAGTTGGCACTGAATTTCCTCTAGCATTTAACATTCAAAAGTCTGTCACATTAAAAAAAAAATCATGTGTAGATTCTGATTCCCACTGCAAAGGATACCACTACCTTATCTTTCCTTTAAAATGGTTCTCTGTATTGCCATTACTTATTAAACAGTAAAAGCCAAATAAATGGCGCCTATCCATCACATACTAGATTTGAACAGATACAGCGCCTTTCTGACAGCAGTCTGAATTTTTCAGCATTTTACAACTCCTTATTTCACTTACAGAAAAACGCCAGGTATGCATCCACACTGATGATTAAAAAATGAGTACTCTCACCACAAATCTATTCAGTGCAATTTGTCCCTCAGCCTTAGCATCTGTAGCCTTTCATATTCTTTAACATATTCAGTTGGCTAAAATTAAGTTTAGTTATCTGCAGTTATTTGGAATTTATTTTACATGGCATGGAGGAAAATTTAGAATGTGTCATGATAAAGTACAGTTTATAGTTTCTATTAGGGAAAAAAGAATGACACTGAAGAAAAAAACAAAACACTAAACATATGTGTACTTGATGAGGAGAGAACCCCCATGTAGTCATGCACAAACAGATTCTGCACGCATTGCTGAATGCCTACTCTGCTTTACTGCTCACAGAGCATTTTATCATGTCCTGGGGACCCTCCTGTGCTCATTGCAATCATTTCTAATTGACTTAGCCTTAAAATCCCAGTAAGACATTCTCAGTAGCTGTACACAATTGTGACTGGCACTTAAGATAAAATTTTAGTTTCTTTAATTAGCCACAGAATCATTTAGGTAAAGCATCTAAAGATAATCACATTCACCAGGAGCTAGTAAGACTCAGGTGTCCAAGTCTCTGATTTCACACTTTATTCAGTAATTTTCTTTACATTTTAATCAATCTATGTTAATGATTTGACTGTCCAAAAGCAGACAGGAAATCTTGCAACAAAAGCAGAACGTAATCTTGCAACAAAAGTACATCACCAACCATATATTCTCTCTCTCTCTTTCTCTCTCTCTCTGTCAACCCCCCCCACACACACACACACTTTTCTTGAGCATCATTTCACTTAGGGACCTCTCAGCCTACTACCTGCAGCTTATTCTTACCAAGGCAATCTGATGATGTATATTCTACTATCTACCCCATCTATATACAAATAGAGTCATACATTTGTAACGCTGACTGGCTGTATGAATAGTTCATGGACACTGAGGATTGTGCATCCTAAAGTAAAATAATTGATGAAATATATATAAGTATATATTCATAAATAGGAACCAACTTGGTAGTGAAGTTGCAATTAAAAATCATAGAGAACTGATAACATCACAACTATCTCTAGATCAGTGAACCTCAAAAATTGCTGAGGCATCAGTAATAGTTATAGGACTTGAAGTTCAAACGGAGGCCATGATTGGTCACTGAATTGATAACCTACTAAACACATTGAGCACCAGGAGTTGAGAGTTTGAGATAAATGAAGTGGAAATATTACCAATATTAGTAATAATGATTACAGTTTCTATTTAATGATTACCCATTATATGCAAGACAATGATCAAGTACTTCCTATAACATGTTTTAATTCTCACAATATGTTGGTTCTAAACCTCAGGAACTTCCTGAATAAAATCTGAAACTAGACCCTGTACATGGAGGGCAAGGGAAAACAGATGGAAGAAAGAGGCAGGTCACTCCAGACTAACAGGTAGCAGTTATAAGAAGCAAGGGAATTCACATACAAGGCTCATCTTGGGTAGCCACAAGATGATTAAATCTCTGCCATAGCCTTCCAGAATCTTAAAAATCTATATGAACTTAACTGGGTTCAGTCACATAAGCCATCTATATGATCTTAACAACACACTGCTCTCTCAAGTGGTATCCTTGAAAATGTCTCCACTGTCTCCAGTGGTAGACAGAATATACATTCCAAGATCAGAGAAGGAGGCAAAAAGCATCCAGTTGCACTGGTCCAGCCTCTCAATGTCCTCCAATGACCTCCTCTCATGTCCTCTCAATGACCTCTTCCAACACAACAGACCCACAGGCAAATATTATTAGTCTTATTTTACAGAGCAGAAAACTAGGGCATGGGAAGGTTAGGTAGCTCACTTGAAGTCATGCAAGTAATGTATCACAGAGCTAGAATGGTGACCCTATTAGAAAAACAGATAGATGAGAAATCCTAGGAAAAAGCATTAGTCGGATTATGGGAAAAATTTATTCAGATGAAGTATAAGGAAGGGTCATGGTGAGGTAATAATGTTGCAGTGTAATAATAAGTATAAGCTAATTTATGCTGTGTAACAAACAATCCCAAAACCTCAGTGGCTTGAAACTATAAGATTTATTTCTCCTTTACACTATATATTTACTGTGGGTCAATTTAAAGTTTTTCTCCATATTGTTCTCATCAGGGGGATCCAGGTTGAAGAAATGAATGTTGATAGAAAACCTAGCATCTGGAACATTGCCAGTGGCCCAGGAGAAAGAGTGGTGAATTATTTGAAAGCTTCTAGCCAGAAGTGACACATACTATTTCCTGCTCATATGTAATAGGCCAAAGCAAGTCACTAATTTAAAGGGCTAGAAAGTAGAACTTTACATGTGACCAGAAAGAAGGATGACTAATACATGCATCCTTTGCTTAATTGATAAAGGCCAGCTGTCAACGGGATAAAATCTAAGCACATTTGCTGTCTTAGAAAGCCCTGTATGATGTGGCCTCTATCTTCCAAACTGCATTCCAACAATTTCCCATAGGAATCTGTATTCCAATTATCTTGAATAGTTATACCCCCATAAGTACCAACTTTTTATGTCATGCCCCAGGCATTTGCACATAATTTATACTTTGCTTCAAATTTTCATTCCACATATGTCTTCCCTGTGAATTCCTACTCCTCTTTCAGGGCCAAGCTCAGGGTTTCTCTTCCCTATAAACAGTTCACTCTATCCTTAATCCATATGTGCCATGACCTTACCTCTATTCAATTCTCATCAAACAGTATCTCACCCATTCATTTACAGAAAATTCTCATATTTTAGACTATAAGCGTTCTGAGTAAAATATCTCTGGATCATTGCTAATAATAAATAACGTTTGGTTGAAGGGATAAAGTCATTTGCATTTTAATAGGGGATACCAAGATTTAGCAAAGAGAGTATATCATGAATATTAAATTATCAATAAACCAGCAAAAGTTTGAGAAAAAAATGTAGGACAGCACGGGATAGTCATATGGCCAGTCGCTTTTTTATTCCTCACTGATAAAGCTAACCTTTTATCCAAGTAACTTTTTCTTTTATTATTTTAAATTGCAACATGATAATTTTAAATTAGATAGTCACATATATGTGAGTCAGATTGGGACACTTTTTTTAAACTAACTTTGCCTCTTAGACACTTCTCCCTAGAAAATCAAATGTGTCAAGTTTCCCCTAATATGGTTTATTGAAAATTATTATTATGGTGACCAATGCATTTTCACATTTAGCAGCATATCCTTTCCATCAATACCCTGTAGATAAGCATGTAACTTGTCCCATTTTACAGAGAAGAGAACAGGTTCATAGAAGTTAGTTAAGTTGCCCAAAATCATATGGCTGGTAAATGCCTAAAATGGACTTCAAACTCAACACTTTTTGATGATGAAGCCATGCTATCAACAATGTCGTTTATCCAATAAATGTAGTGAATAAATTTATTGCACTCATCTATTTATTCTAATAAATTATCCTACCATGTGTTTTATCAGAGATCTTCTCTTTACCATATTTTTATCCAAAGAACATTGGTCGGTTATAAACTTCAGGCTTTACCACTTATACAGGCGATAGTTTGGAACTCACAAATTTTGATGAAATTGTACTTCACAAATAGCTGTTGCTGTTTTGCCAAAGTTGACCTATGTTGGGCCTAGTGCTGCATGGAAGTTACATATCCAGAAATATGTGCTAGTTGGGGGACCATCCCACCTCCCCCAACTAGCACATATCACTGGGTAGTATATGTCCTTGAATTCTTTGGTACTTTTGACATTTAAAGGAGAAAAAGCAATGCATTGGCTTTCTAGGAACTTCTCCTACCAACAATTTCCTAATATCCTAATGGAACTGCCAGAGATTTCTAAAACACAGCCTTGTGGGTGCACATCACTGGCCCTAGGCTAGGTCTTCACAATTATTCCTTTCTGGACTCTAATTGTATCCACCTGTGCCAAAAGAAATTTTATCCAAAGGCTTATCTAATCTCTGAATCTAAGTCAGTTCTCTGAAGCACCTACGAAACACACAGCCAGGAACTTCATTCCACCATCCAACATAAACTGATTCTCTTAGTCCTTTACAGATATATATGTACAGAGAAATATTAAAAGCGTCTTCAAAAAGTCTTCTTGGATAGAGATTTTACTTGTTTATTCTAGCTTTCAGTGGTGATTCTAGACTTAGAGTTTATGTGAAATTCCTAAGAAAAGCAAATTTCTTGTTTCAGCAATGAGAAAACCCAATGAGGATACTTCATTGGGCCACATAATAACATGACTACTCAGTAAATTTTACCTTCCAGAATAATCAGGATGAGTAATTACTGAAGAAAGAGGGTCCAAGTAGTTCTGCTGTACTAGCAACCAAACAGGCCATGCTACATCGAAATGACTTCCCACAAATTGCTTCACTGACGTTGGTTTTTAAGAGTCATTTCAACCCAACCTAACACTTATTCAAAGCCCAGGCTTAGACAGATAACCCAAACTCAGACATTTTGTAAATCATTACACAATGTTTATCCACGGGCTACTTTAGTCACCTTTATAGAGATTAGTTGCCAATTTCATGAATCTTTCTCGGTAATACTTCTTTCATTTGTTCATACCTTCAGGGCCTAGAACTCATTTTATAGCATTTTTAATTAATTTCTCTCCAAAACACTACTTTTTTCATTTTTGACTGGTAAGTGACAGCATAACAAAAGGATATTTTCCACAATAATGTAAAATAGGTATCATAGCAGAAAGGGACAATTTAATAAAAATACTATTGTCCTAATATTACAAAATATTGTCAAAATATCAAAAATATATAAAATAATAAATATCTTAAATTCTCTATGGAGTTTATAGCAGCATAGAAAAGAAGAAAAGTACATTTGTAGAAATATAGGTTCACACCCATCGGATCCATGCCAAAACACTATTTGATTAACTAAGTGATTTCCTAAAATTTGCACATATATGAAAATGCAAACCTTGAAGCTTATGGAATAGGTCTTTAATAAATTATGTGCTTCCGTATAGTATGGTTGTTAAGAAGATGATTTTGGAATTGTACAGACTTCAGATTCTGCCCCCTAGAGCCCCATTGACCACATACCTCTGGGAAGATTTCTAAATCTCAGGGATTTCTATGTTTTTTACTATAAAATTAGAATATCAATATCTAAAACTCAAGGTTGTGGGAGGATTAATACAACTGAGTTGATTTATATAAAGTGCTTAGTATAACACCTGGCACAATTCAAATGTTAATAAGCAGTATTTTTGTTCTAATTATATCATCATTCAGAAACAGATACCAAATGTGATGCTTTATAGATAGAAGTGTGCAAGTAAAATGTTTACATGTTTGGTATACACATCTATACATGGAAAACCAGAGAATGCAAGAGCAAGAATAAGCTATGAAAGGTAACAGTACATACATTTACAAATTTGATGAGGCATCTAATGTAGTCATGAACGTAATTTCAGAAGGAAAGCAAAACTCTTTGTAAGTAATATTACCACCTATCAGAAATCCCATGCAATTCTTATTTGGCAAAAAATAGAAATTGACTAGTAATTTATAAATGGTTCTGGCTGCTGAATCTAAAATATCCAATTAAGCAGATATTTTATGAAGGCACAATATTGGTATTTCCACAGTTTCTAAATTCCTGGAAGCAGTCCTGATGAGGAAATTTGTCTGTGGCACTGATTGATTTATTAGTTCTTGGCTTCTGCTGTTTTAAGTCATTGTTTTTGCAGGTGGAAGACCTTCTTGGAAAAGGAATAGAGAAAATTAAACTTCCTTCATTGAAATGTGACCAGAACAATAAGCACTGTTCTTAGGAGATCTTCATGGTTTATCATCTCAGCTGAGGGCCCTTAAGCTGTTTTTAGAACAATAATCCTGGACATATTTCCTTATATCAGTAAGGAGTTTCTTAAGACTACTAAAAAGACAGAAATAAAATTTCTGCCTTAGTATCTGTCTTAGAAAATTCTCAAATGATCTAATGCAAGTGTCCAAAAATCCAAAAATTGGGGAACACTGACTATAACAGAATATATGTCAGAGATTATACTTTCAGGAAATGTGCGAATCCTCAACAAACCATGAGAAAGAAATTTTAAGCAAGAAAATCATGATGTTTATTTAATGTACCTCAAAAGTACATGGGAAAAAATTATCCAGTACCTTTGTCCCATACAAACACTTAGAGAACAGTGTAGAAATAAGTATTTACTTTGTGAAAAGACCTGGGTTCAAATCAGAGTTTTATCACTAAACAACTAAACCACCTTAGACAAATTATTTAATTTATCTGAATCTCAGGTTCCATGTAAATAAAATGATAATGAAAATACTATGCAGATTCGTATGAGGATCAGTTGAAAAAATGCATTTAGAAAACATAGCTGAGAACATGATATACTGCAGTAAACAAATGTTAGTTTCACATATCTCTAAACACCTATATCCTTAGCATAAATTGACAGCTATATGAGATATACCATGTGAAATACTTCTGACTAGGGCAAGAAAACTTCATTATTTGGGTGATTCAAGCACAATCCATTATGCGAAGGCATTAATTTGTTGGACTTGACTTTTATTGCATTTTGAGATTCAAACTTTAATACTAGGAATTTTAAAAGCTAGTTTGCTAAACAGTCAGTAATTTGAAATGGACCCTGGTGGGAGTATTTACAGTATGGAAATTAGATAATACAACAAAAAAGAGGTTTGCTGTTTGTTTGCTGTCAGAGCTCCAGTTTACCAGCACACCACTTTAAAAGAAAGAATAGAATTTGAGGGAAAGAGGAGTTGGTAAAAACAAGTGAATTTTCCTTAATAAAATGTTGAAATTTGTATTTTGGAAATTTTTTCAAGAATATTTTTAATTAACAGACTAGTTGATCGATAATATATATGTTAGTTTGTTTCAGGGGCCTACCTTTTTACCCAAGTGTTCTGTGGATATTCTATTTATTCTTTTTTAAATTTTTTAATGTTTATTTCTTGAGAGAGAGAGAGAGAGAGAGAGCACACATGCACGAGCAGGGAAGGAGCAGAGAGAACAGGAGACAGAGGTTCCAAAGTGGGCTCCATGCTGACAGCAGAGAGCCAGATGTGGTGATCAAACTCACAGGCTGCAAGAACATGACCTGAGCACAAGTCGGACGCCTAACCAACTGAGCCATCCAAGCACCCAGGATCCTCTCTTTCTAACATCACGCTGGCTTTTTGCGTTTTGTTTCTATTCTTCTACATCAAGTGCTATTCAATTTACCATGCTGGTCTCTGTAAGAAAAGATATTTCTGTATTATGCTTCATTCTTTCATACATTTAACAAATAAATATTCTGAGTCAATCTTGTGCTAGGCCCTGGGGACACTCAAGATGCTTAGGATCTAATCCCAATGTAACTAACATCAGATACTTTTTATATGAACAGAGTATAATTATCTTATGAACCCAATGAGGTTATCCCCATTTTACAGAAAGGTAAACCCAGCCTCAGAGAGGTTTCAAACTTGACCATAGTTCAAGTGCTTACAGATGGCAGTTAAAAGTGGAGCCAGGCAAAATGGCTCCAGAGTCTTAATCTTGAGCCGTATTTGAAGTTCTTTGAGATGCAGATGAGTTGAAAATTGGTAACAAATAAATACAATAAACTGTGAAGTTTTGTAAAAGTTTTTGGAAATTAAATATCCACAGCCCTAGTTTATCTTAGTCCTGACTTACTCCACAAATGTATGCCGTCCTAAACTTTCTGGTGTGAACATTGCAAAGCTGCTGGGTGCTTCTGGCCCTAGTGAGATCTCTGTTCTCTCTCTCTCTCTCTCTCAAGCTTGGTCAGAAATACTTTGCAATGATGCAGTGGGGGGCAAGTTTTGGAAACCATTATATGAAAAGAATAACCAGCAATAATTTCCCATCATGGACTCCATATATAGGGCCTTGGAGTTTTCCCATTTAACCATTTTATGGCCATTATTTCAGATAATATTTGTTCTTATTCAATATACAGTAAAATATATAACAGTAAAAGTCTAATGAAAAGCTTAGTTCTGTATATCAGACCATGGTCTAAGGCACAGAAATAATGACATTCACAATTCAACACATGATAAATGAGAGTAGCACATTAGAGGCTACTTCTCAATACCAATAATCTATTCTCTCTAGTGATTCAGAACTGGATAATGTGATGAGAAATTAACACTTGAGGAAATATGATCAAATCTTTAGAACATGTCACTCAAAGGTAATATTTCCATGATTAACAACTTGGTGACTGTCTCAGGTTGAGATCCCCACAGCAGTCTGAGGTAGAGATTAACATGCAGGAAAATTATTAAGAGTCTTCAGACTTAACATCCATGGAATAGAGGGGAAGGAAGCAGGATCAGCTGCTGTGTCAATAAAGGCTTTAGTCAATCCCAATACAGAATTCTGGATCTGGGTGGTAAGAGGCCTGGAGGCTTTAGTGGACTAGTTACAGGGTGTTTGTTGGCCCGGGAAGAGAGAAGCCCTTGAGGGAGGCAGGAGAGGCAAATCTTGAAGAGGCTGACTGCTGTTAGCACTCCCAGAAGCTAGGGCAATAAATCCTTCATTTCAGAACGGGGCTCTGGTTGGGACATCACAGCATCCACTACAGAGACAAATACAATTCTGAAAAAGAAGAGTTAGAAACTAAAGAGTTTTTTTCATCAATAATTCCAAAGGACAGGGTAAGGTGAATACGGGTGACCAACTGACCCAACACTGGTAATTCAGACAGAATTATTTCCAAGGTGGAGCAGAATGACAGAATAATATCTAGCAGCACTTTTAGCTATATTCGTCTTCATAATCTGAGTCTATTATGTTGAGTGACCTCCAGCATACAATTCCCATTTATAACATTATTTTTCATAAACTTTATACTGATTTTTTCCTACTTCTAATCCTTCTGTCTAACAATTTAGCTCCAATTTCTTTCCTTAATTCTACAATCAGACTTGACACTGAGCCATTTTCCAAACAACAAATATCAGTTCTCCTTTTGGTGTTCAAATAGCAAGCAGGAAAAAAAAAAAGCAGACACTTCTAAAATTGCTAAGGTGTGGACTAAGACATTACTAATAGAGAAACACATAATTACAAATGACCACTCCTTTCTACCAAACTCTTCATGTAAGTTCACCAGAAATGAGGTAACAGACTCTATGTTAGAAAAGTGTTTAAACCAAGCCAGAGGTATAATTTTTGTTTGGAATATGAAAGACACTGCATTATTAATTTTGTTGTATTATAATATGCCTACATAACAGAATAAATTTCTAGAAAGAAGAGTAGTTTATTAAACAATGTAATGTCTCGTCATCAAACACTTCAGTGACTTTCCATGTCTGTCAGTGCTGTAAGTAACATTTAATCTCACTCTGTAAAAGTGTATCTTTGGAATTTCCAAGTCATAAGAATTTTCATACAATCGTTCAACAAATACTTGAGTATTTATTATGGGCCCGACACTACTCTAGGCACTGAGATAAAGAAGTTAAAAAAAAAAAAAAGATTCTGCTGTAATGGAATTATATTCTAGTAATGGAAGGCAAAAAATAAAAACAAATAATTATGAATACTACTAAAAAGAATAAATAAATAAGTAAACAAATTATCAGTTATGAAACAGTGATACAGCCTTTGCAGAGAATTTAACTAGGGTGATATGAAAGAGGTGACTTCTCTAGATTGGGTAGTCTGGGAACATCCTTTTGTGGGATGACTCCTAAACTGAATGATAAGAAGACTCTGGCTCCTCAGTGATCAAAGAGACAGCATTCTGGGCGTAGAAAACAACTAAGGCCTTGAGGCAGGAATAGATTTTACATGTTCAAACTTCAGAGAGAAAACTAGCATTGCTGGAGTTGGTGAACAAGGACTGAAGTGAGAAGCAGTCAAGTAGGGGAACAAGGCAAGAGTCAGATCACTGGACAGTTTGTAAACCAGGAAAGGTGGAAGAAAAGGAAATAAATGGAGTAGGAGACAAAAGAAGAAATGAGTAAATATATAGAACAAGTCAAGGAGAAAGGAAGTGAAGAAGAAAAAAGGAAGACAAGACAGCAAAATTTGGAGACATAAAATACCAGTGCTGTCAGAAAGCATAAAATCTTGTTAAGGAGATACACTCTTAATGTAACAAAATAGAAAAAGAAGACAACACAATTCTGAGGGAGAATTAAGTCAGACTGGTCTGACTACTGCCCTTGACCGCAACATTCACAAGAAGCCCCATGACCCCAGTGTGGCCTTGGCTAGATGTCAGGGGGGGAAAGCCAGAAATCACCCAAAGACCCTAATCTTAAATCAAGTTACTAGAACTACAATATTTTTATTAAAATGGAGTTTGTTTCTGGGAAGTTATCATACAGAAACCAGTTTAGTGCCAGACAAAAAGAAGAAACAGACACATGGGTCATGAAAGTAGTTGTCTGAAATTTACAAAGAGCAAAGGACACAAATAAATGTGATAGTAGTTCAGCAGAAAAAGAAACCATTTCAGGTTAGAGGACAAAAGAAGTGCTTTTCAGAAAAGGTGAGTGTTGATTATGCCCAAACCAGGATGGGGTGTGTTTGAGACAATGTGCCTCCCACAGAATGCTCTACAGGCTACACTTTATGGACTCACAGTCAGTTGATAGTTTTGTAGCCCAAGCTTAATTGTATAGTGGCTTCTCAATTACTCTGAACCTCCTGGGCCCTTTTGTGAAAAGAGGAGGTATATATAACCTTATTTTTCTTAATATCTCTATTCCTGAACAAGTTAATCCTGGAAATTATATTTTATAGACATAATTCACATGCATGTACCTATAAATCTGAAATATAATAAATTTAGACTCATATTATCAAGCCAAAGCCATTAAGCTAGAATATATTGGCTTAGTGGGCAGGTGATGATTAATATCCAGTAATGTACACTATTAAACAGAAGGGGGCACTTCAGTAAAGTCTCATAGAAGTTAAAAGTAAGCACTCTACTATGTAATAGAAAAGATATGATTGACAGCTTGCTTATCCTCTGTATTTATTGTACAAATTAATAACGAAGTAATTGTTAGAGTCACCAGTTACCTTGATTGAACTGAGATTCATTATTCAACTCTGGCAATAAATGAAAATACTCACTTTTATCATTTATTATTTTGTTATTGTTGTTGTTAATTATCTTTGGAATTGTGCTGTCTCTCTTCTCCCTGGTTAGGCAGCTTGGTGATTTGGAAAGACTACTTGATTAATAATCAAAAGACCAGTATACTGGCCATTATTCTGGTAATCCTTTGATAGTAGAAAACTAACAGTAATTTCCATGAAGCAGAAATCATGTCTGTTTTATTAGTACTAAGTTCTCAAAACCCAATAAGGACATGGATATAGAAGTTATACAATAAATGTGTGTTGTATGAATAAATGAATGAATGAAGTTGCTGAACCTTGTGCCTCAGCTTTCTCACTGAAATGTGGCAATGATATAAGTATCCTGTTTACCTTGATATGTCATTAGAAGCTCCTAGAAAATTATAACTCAAATACCAGAAAATTATTTTGTTATAAGCAGTGCTAAAATTCAAACTCTATTCTCTTGATGTGCAGAATACTGATTTACTTCACCGTGGTTCTCTGTCAACCTCTTAACTGATTTTTCAGGTTGCTTGAAGGGAAAGGAAAGCAGAGATAACATTTTGAAAGGACTAATATATAAGCCATTGTTATTTGTGCCTCACCATCTACGTTATTGGAACAGAGTAAGGGTACGGATCATTTTAATGGTACATAATCCAACAGTCATATGTACTTGGCACTGATGTGTGTTTTTGTACTTTTATTTGAATAAAGGGGTATCTGGTGTTCTGGTCATCAAACTAAAACAATAATGAAGTCACAGTCACAATCTCTGGCTCAGGATATCCCCATTGTAAGGTTTCCTCAACTTAAGGTCCCTGTACCTTAATCCATAAAGACTGACATTGCTCTGGATGTGTATCACCTTTTTCTTCTTTGAATAAAAGAACCTATTTATTTCACAAAGTCAATGGAATAGCTACTGGGTGAATGGACCAAAAAAAATGAATAAGTTCAACATAGCTGAATGTAAAAAAGAGACACAGACAATATCCACACTATGGTGTGGTAAGAATTAAATGAGAACCCCTTGCTACTTTCCCTCCTGCCCAGAGATAACTTTGCCACCAATGACATAGGGAGGTATCAGGTAGGAAAGCATAACCTGCTCTTTTCTACTTCAATTTGTTGTATAACTGGAGAGTTTCAACTGCTTTGCTTTAAAATACTCAAGTATGGAAAATAAAAACAAAAAGAAAACAATAACAGAAATTTCCTTCCAACTGCCTTCACATTTAAGGAATGTAGCTAGTTGAAACTATTCATCATCAAGCTGATTTTTACATTGACTATATTTTGGCTCTGTGATACAGTCCCTAACTTTTCCAGTGCTGGGCCCTGACAACTTTCTGGCTCGGTAGTAGTGTTAGCTGCCTAAGACCCCAACAATGCAACAGAAAACCTCTGAGACTGAGACCTTAATGGTGTACTAAATTTAATTTGACAATATTCAGAATAGACGAAGGTCATTAATTGGAAGTATGTCATCAGACAATTTAGAGCCATCTATCTAGTTCACCCACCCACCCAAATACTGGATTTTCCAGGCAACAACTGGTTACATTAACCACCAAGCTCTAGTTAAATCTGCATCAACATCTGGGGCAGTCTAAATACTTGGCTAATCTAAAAGGAAACTTTTGTAAATCTTGGGAAAGTTCCTTTCTAACAGATAGAAAATCCTAGTTGTGGCTTCTCTGCTTTAGTAAAGGAAGGGGTCTTGTTATCTTTACTATTTTTTTCCCTTGTAGCTTTTCTTTTTTTTTTTTTGGGCTCTATAAAAAATGGCATATTTTTCAGTATTAATGAACCATGCAAGTTCAAGAAGTGTCTCATCCTGCTAAGAAAGACAAATTCATTGAAAGGTAATAATGTTGTTTTCCTGCATGATAGCTACCATTAATTATTCAAGATTAAGTTAGCAAAAGAACTCTTCCAATGGAAATTAACTGATAATACATTATGGCAACGCTTATGATCTTGGACTGTCTACTAGAAGAGGGTCAATACTAACAGCAAAGAAAAACAAGACAAATGCAAAACACATTATGAAGAAAATTTAAGTAACAATGAAGTGTGGATCATAACAGATGTATTTTGAATGCTAAAATCATATTTAGCAAAAGGGATGTTTTAAGACACAAAACATTCACCATTTATTTTTAAAATGTAGGCCATCATGCTTCATATTTATTCAATTACTTATTCCAAGCAACATGATCACATGGGTCATAGATATGTCATAGATACATAGAAATTAGTAATGATTTTAGGATTTCATTCTGTAGGTAAATGGAGATATACTGATATTTTCAAGGTTGAACCTAAATAAAATTAGTTCATATTTACTCAGTCCAACACTGAAGAACCAGAGAATCTTAACTGCCTCTAAGTAGGTTTTGGATTTTTATCTTTTAGACCTCTTACATCTAGTAATTCTGTATTTTACTCTTGAAATAAAAATTAATCACCCATTAATCCTTGAATAAAGGCCTAAAGGCTACTCTATTACTGTATTCATTTTAAGATGATAAATGGAGCAGAATGAAATTATTCTAGAAGACGTAGTCATAACCAAAGCAGAAGCTAGGAATGATCACAGGGAAACATTTGTCAGAGGATAATTTAAGGACATTACTAAAAGTGTGGGAATCCCATGTACTACCTTGATGATTAGGAAAGTGGTTATTAGCTAAGCCATTGTCTGAAACCCACTAAATCACTAGTCCCTTTGAAAAATGATTGGTCATTCTTTTCTAAAGATGGGTTTTTAAATTTAAGAGAAGCTTCAAGCAGCAGAGCTGAAAGATAAAAAGAACACAGATCTTGCATGGGTTTAGATTTCTCTTCTTAGGCAAAGGATTAAGGTAAGATACCAAAATATTTGCTTTCATAAATTTAAGGGCCCAAATCAGTCAACTCCTGTAGAATAAACTACCAGGGTCATCCTAAATGCTTATGTAGGTCAGTAATTTGAATTAGGGCAGGAGTTTTTACATCTGTAGGACAAGATATAATATGCTTCCATGAGTTACACTATAAATCAATATTACAGTTTTATTTGATAATCTTTCCCCAAATTAGAAAAATATTGACTCAGTTGCCTAGTTTTAAGATACTTTAATGTCATTAGATTTTTAAATGAACTTTTATCTGTTATTAGAATGCTATTGTCAGATCTTTATTGTAGTATTTTTACTACTACGTTAAACAGACATTAAAATTGTCTTTATCATAAAGACCTAGTGATGGGCCTCTCATGATCAGAAGGACCCATCCATCCCCTTAAGTACAAAACATCGCAAGGGAGGACGCCACCTTGTTCTTTAACTCATTCAACTACATCACATGCCACCAAATGAACGATTTGGTCAAGCTAAGAGGAGAAGCAAACAATTCTGGTTTTTATAAAGAGCTGCTCTGAGAAAAAGAATAAGTTCTGTTATAGATATTTATAAGTATGCATTTTTTATTTTAAATCCTAATATATAAGTAAATACTATAGAATTCACCCAACCACTCCTCTGATGGAACAATACTAACAAATTATTGTTATCATGATTTTTACACAGAGGTTCTCTTTAAAGGTCAATTTTACAACTTATTTTCTAGCTATTTCATCTGAAAATGAAAACTATAATTCTTCTTGGGCTTCTGGGAGCCACAATGTCAGCCCCAGTAAGTGATCTTATGGTATAACTAAAACCATTGTGGGGAACCTTTAACAAATCCTTCTTTCACCATTTGTTTGTTGTTTATTTTTTAGCTTATCCCACAGCGCCTTATGTCTGCAAGCAACAGCAATGAGGTTAGTTGAAATACTTACAACAATCTCTCCATCTTGTTTATTTGTTTCTATGGAAACCCAGTAAAGTAGAGATAAAAGCCTTCATTAATTTACCCTGCATGCCTATCCATTAGCTCTTATATCCAAATACACTTCCAATACTGATGTTTATTGGGTGTACCAGGTTATTTCTAGAATATCATTTTGCTCCCCTGTTTGACAGTAAACTCTTTAAAGGCAGAGACAGTATCTCATATATATTTTTATTCTAATAGCACCTAATACAGATGTGTATAGGTGTTTAAGAGCATAAAGTGAGTGGCTAACCCACTGGAATGGGCTGAAGTTTTGCAAGTTTATACACAGCAGGGGAGAGGTGGTTAAATCCTAATCTCTAATCACAGTAATTTAGCATAAATTTAGTGAGAAAACACCACTAGCAGGAAACGGATCAGTCAGCTCTGACTTGTTCTTTATTTGTAGTAAACATCGTTCTTAATCATTTTAGCATGTGTAATAATCTGGTTTTCATATTATCTTTCCTTTTCTAGTTACTTCTGAATCTTAATACTGCTCAGCTTCAGCCACTACAATTTCAGGTACCTCTATGATTATTCTAAGAAGATTTGCCTATGACATTTTTTTACAGTAGTTTGTATGAGGACAAAATGTTTTCTGATTTCATTTCTGAAATCTCAATTATTAAGGTTATGGATTCATCCCATATGTTCTAATGACCTTTGAAGACAAAAGTAAAAGCTGTAATCTGATTAAGATTTATTTACTGAGAATTTGACACATGCCAGACACAAATTCTCACAACTATGAGATAGTTAAATTAACTATTTACACAAAGTCATACTCAGTTGAAGAAGAAGAAGATTTACAACCAGTCTGGCAACTGCAGAAACCATACCCTTCATCCACCTCACTCTGCCCCATATTTTTTATGATCTCTGGGAATTTAGCATTGGTCATGCTATTTGCACAGCTCATAATGTCCTAAAATGCTGTCCTTTTTTATAATGCTGCAGTAGAATTGCAGAAATCGTTTACATTTTGTCCTTTTCTTGCTCAGGACTGATTTTAAATTCTTTCTGAAATGAAAGAGAAATTCTTCCTTTCTTTCATGTCCTCCCAGGGCCCATTTAATTCATGGATTCCTCCTTTCTCTGGGATTCTACAACAGCAGCAGCAAGCTCAAATTCCAGGGCTCTCCCAATTCTCTTTATCAGCTTTTGACCGGTTGGCTGGACTGTTCCCAAATCAGACACCTTTTCCAGGATGGGTCAGTTTTGCCCAGGGAACTCAGGTGGGACAGCTGGACCCCTCACAGCCTCAAACATCACCACAGACCCAACAGGGCTCTAATCATGTAAGTAGAGCCTCTCCCATCTTATTCTTTGGAGAGGTAACTCACTTTGAATGTGAAAATGAATTATGAATCAGCTTTAAAATAAGACAGGAGCAGGGAGCCTGTGTGGCTCAGACAATTAAACATCTGACTCTTGATTCCAGCTCAGGTCATGATCTCTCTCTCTCCCCTGCTCATTCTCTATCTCTTAAAAACAAAATCCAAACAAACAAACAAAAAACAAGACAGGAGTTCTTTAAAATAAGACAGGGGTTACTGAGAGAGAATTCTTTCTCATAATTTGCTGTACCATCACTGGAAGTACTTCCCTATCTTTTCTGATTTCTCACATGAAAAAAAGCTATTTAAATCAGCTATTATATCACAGTCACAAATCAAAAGTGATAAAACAAGTCTTAGAAAAGATAGAGAAATTTCATCTTTAAAAAAGAAACAATTTTCATTAATGACATACACATAATAGATACCCTTTTGTTGTCACAGAAGTCTTGTATATAAATTACACATGTAGTGGCTAGGTCTAAGAAAAACAGCTCCGGAATTTTATGTTAAAAAGTCGAGTACAGGGGTGCCTGGGTGATTCAGTTGGTTAAGCATCTGACTTTTTTTAATGTTTTATTCATTTTGAGAGATAGAGAGAGAGACACTGTGAGCGGGATAGGGCAGAGAAAGAGAGAGACACAGAGTCCAGAGCAGACTGCAAGCTCTGAGTTTCAGTCAGCACAGAGCCTGATGCAGGCCTCGAACTCACCAAGCATGAGATTATGACCTGAGCCAAAGTTGGCCACCTAACCGACTTAGCTACCCCGGAGCCTCAAACATCTGAATCTTGATTCTGGCTCAGGTCATGATCTCATGGTTTGTGGGACTGAGTCCTGCATCTGGCTCTACACTGACAGCACAGAGCCTGCTTGGGATTCTCTCTCAATCTCTCTCTCTATGCCCCTCCTCTGCTCATGTGTGTCCGCTCACAAGTGTGCATCCTCTCTCTCTCTCTCTCTCTCTCTCTCAAAATAAATAAGTAAACATCTAAAATATATATCTTTAAGGGCACCTGGTTAGCTCAGTCAGTTAAGCATCCAACTTCTGCTCAGGTCATGATCTCCTGGTTTGTGAGTTCGCACCCATCAGGCTCTGTGCTGATAGCTCAGAGCCTGGAGCTTGCTTTGGATTCTGTGTCTCCCTCTCTCTCCCCCCCCTCCCCCGCTTGCACTCTGTCTCTCTCTCTCTTTCAAAAATAAACATTAAAAAATATTTTTAAATATATTTTCAAAAGTCAAGTATAATTTTTTATACCTTTTTTCGGCA
This sequence comes from Lynx rufus, assembly GCF_022079265.1. Taxonomy (NCBI): domain Eukaryota; kingdom Metazoa; phylum Chordata; class Mammalia; order Carnivora; family Felidae; genus Lynx; species Lynx rufus. The sequence continues at coordinate 53,672,049 of NW_025814845.1, forward strand.
GGTTATGCCCTATGTGTTCTCCTTCAAAATGCCTCAAGAGCAAGCACAGGTAAATAAATGGGATACTGTCACTCCTACAGACAGATGGCTATATATACTCTCCACCTAATGCTTTCTTTTATATTTGTAGCTCTGACTCCTATAGCAGGGCTATGAAACTTATACAATTATCTCTGTCTAGTGCCACCATTGCTGGGATTGCATCAGTTTGTTAATTTTAGGCTTACATAATAACTCCTGAAGGAAGTTAAGGAGATTCCCGAGTTTCCAGGGCATTAGTGTATTGGGAATAAAGGAGCTCACCAAGCCGTAAGTCACGTTCCCTCTGCATGGCATTTGTACTGGCATTTGGGAACTAAAAAAATACTGTAGGCTGACTTTTTCCAACCCTGAATTTTGTTTTAGAGGTAGATGTGTTAAATTGATAAATTATGATATGATGAAGAGATAAAAAACGCTTACCATGTTATTTGGCGGTATGGCACTCTGCTCAAAATATTTCCAGGTTCTTATGTGTATTTTCAGTTTAACTTCATATTACAATCAAATGGTGATTTCTATTAAATAAGAGATCTTAAAAAATGAATGCCAACTAGTATAATCATTAGAGTAATATGAAAAACCCTCTTAAGATTAGTTTAATTAATTTTATAATGAACTAGGTTCAAAGAAATAGGGACATAGATAAATTATTCACCAGCAGAAAACTGACCATTTCATCAAAAGTTACACCACTTGGCTCCCATGTAATCATAATCATGTAATTTTGTCCCACCCTCATCATAAAATAAAAGTTACTTCTAGACATTACCTCATTCTATACTTGGTAAGTGAAACTGCTTCATTTTAAGGATCGGGAAACTAAGTCTTAGTGAGATTAAATTCCCAATCCTAATGGAAGTAAATAGATGACTGGGAATATAATTCTTCATCCTTCTTTTAACCACTAAACCAGTGGCTCTCCACCCTCTGTAATTTTCAAAATTACAAATGCCCGGACCCTGCCCACACCTAATGAATCAAGACCTGATGAGTAGATCCCAAGTATGATTATCTGTTAAAATGCTAAATAGGTTATTTTAACTCGTAGCCAAAAGTAAGAACCACTGCATAAAATGTACTTCTCAAACCACACTTGTTGTTTTTTAACTCTTATATCTATTATTGTCTCTTATTTAGTTATGCAAGGAAACAAAACAGCATACTAAACTCTATGTACATACTAAGGTCCCCATTTTCTGTAAACACATATGCATGTGTAGACACACACAGATATAAATGGAAGCCAATACATGATAATGTGTGGCATGTTAAAGTTGCAGTTAAAGCATTTCCTTGTCTATTTCTGGGTTGTCCAATATTCTAAAAATGCATAGGGATTGTCTCAAATGGCAATTATTAAAGGCAAAACATTTTTTTTTATTTTTATAAATTTTTTTTTTAACGTTTATTTATTTTTGGAACAGAGAGACAGAGCATGAACGGGGGAGGGGCAGAAAGAGAGGGAGACACAGAATCTGAAACAGGCTCCAGGCTCCGAGCCATCAGCCCAGAGCCCGACGCGGGGCTCGAACTCACGGACCGCGAGATCGTGACCTGGCTGAAGTCGGACGCTTAACCGACTGCGCCACCCAGGCGCCCCTAAAGGCAAAACATTCTTGAGAATTCGTTCCTTATTATTGAACTTCTAATACCATATCCTGCGGAATAATGATTCTCAAAAAATATGGAAAATGCTGCTAAACTATTCTCTTCTTAGATATTAGCAAAGTAATTTGTACATGATGTCTGTATATAAAATCTACAGTTTTTATGTAAGGTCCAAGGTGCCATTTTTGAAAATCTTGTTATTTTACTACTTCCTTAATGTGTTTGACCAAGCAGTCTTTTTTTTTTTAATATGAAATTTATTGTCAAATTGGTTTCCATACAACACCCAGTGCTCATCCCCACAGGTGCCCTCCTCAATGCCCATCACCAACCCTCCCCTCCCTCCAACCTCCCATCAACCCTCAGTTTATTCTCAGTTTTTAAGAGTCTCTTATGGTTTGGGTATCTCCCTCTCTAACTTTTTTTTTTCCTTTCCCTCCCCCATGGTCTTCTGTTAAGTGCAATCTTAAAGTCCAGCATCATGTGTAATATGAGTTATTTCTAAAGTCTGAGAAGGACTACTTTATGCATATATGCATATATGTGCTTAAAGAAGGACTACTTTATGCATGTATATACATATATATATATATCAGCTGTAAAACAATATTGACATTAGAAGACTTTTTTTAAAGACCTATGTGGATCTAATGGAAGCTCTTATGTACTTTTCTGTTTACAAATAGATGTTTCAGTACTATCCAGTCTACATGCTCCTACCTTGGGAACAACCTCAACAGACAGCCACACAGTCACCTCCACAAACAGGACAGCAGCAATTTGAGGAGCAGGTAACTACTATTTGATTGTAATCTGACTAGTTCCTCCTGAGAATAGAGAAGTTATAGTAAATTTTCAGAGAAGAGAATATCTGAGTATATTTACTGCAAAAGTCAACAGCCTAGACTGATGGTGACAAAAAGATATAGTGCGTTCTCCTAACATATCACTAAGATGGAAGTGCTCGAAGCTGAATTTTAAAAAGAACGAAGTCAGTGAGTGGACTTCAGTAAAATCAGAGGCCAAAGGTTGCATCATCTTGGAAAAAATCTTCTAATTTTTTAAAAGTTACCAGCATCCCTCTTGTCATATTTACATGTGGCCATTATTTAAAAATAAATAAATAAATATCCCCCATGACAGACGGCACCTAGGATCACTAGATACAATTAGATAACTTTATATTGAGCTTTGTGGCCCTGCAATACATTTTTGGAATTCTAATGTAATTCCAGGTGGCACATACATAACTAGATTTCTTTTAGTTAGAATGGGGGAAATTTTTAGTAGCTTATCACCACTCTAAAACCAAATTAGAGAAAACTGAAAATTATGCTTTAAGAGACTTGTAGTAGTAATTCTGAGACGTGTTAATTTAGAGAGAAAGGGGAAATTTTAAGCTAGGAATAATACAGTATTAAAAAGATGCTTGGTAATTTATCAATAATTTTTATCACCTAGAAGATATGAACTTTTATTTAAAAAGTATTTAATATAATTATAATATAATACAATATTATATATAATTTTAAGTCATCATTTATTATAAAATTATGACAAAATCATACAACAAATCTAACACATTTTCCAAAAATCTGACAGATGCCATTCTATACCCAATTTGGATATATTCCAGTACACGTAGAACCTGTAAGTAATGCATATTTTTCTTTAAAAACAAAACTAACTTTTCAAATGACTTGCTTCATGACCTATTAAATCCATCAGTGCCCTTCATCCAAAACCCATCAGGAACACCACCATAGTTGAACAAAATTAGATTTATCTACTCGTTGCAACAGCGGAGGACACACATGGGGAACTCTGGGTGTCTTTTTTTCTTAATCTTTTTTTAAGTTTATTTATTTATTTTGAGAGAGAGAAAGAGAGCACATGAGCAGGATGGGGCAGAGAGGGAGGGGGAGAGAATCCCAAGCTCTGTGCTGTCAGTGCAGAGTCCTACATGGGGCTCCATGCCATAAACCATGAGATCATGACCTGAGCTGAGATCAAAAGTTGGACACTTAACCAACTGAATCACTCAGGCACCCCTGTGGGTGTCTTAATAGGAAGGTGACTCTTCTAGGCTTCTGTCAGGTGATTTTGGGGAGACTTCAGGAAGTAATGGTTCACTCTGAATTCGGTATTCTCAGGAAATGATTGATAATTCTACAACTGGTTAATTAAACAATTCTTACCTAGAAGATAAGAACAACAGAGCAAAGCAAAGGCTATGATTCATAAAAAAAGAAGAGTTACTCAGATTATCCAGGATATGAGGATACCTGGTATTTTTGTGGCTAGCATGGTGACCTTGCTTTACACAAGATTACAGAGTGATCTTGTTTTTGTTGTACTTCATCATGTTCAGACATGACCTTGTCTGATGTTGGTATTCTGTAGGGTTGTTAATATTCAACAGAACACCAGGGCCCAGCAGAGAATGTCCAGCAAGCTCCTAACAACACAAACAGAGTTGTATGTCCCATGTCACGAGTTACTTTTCTCTTTCTCGAATCTAAATGATTATGTTTGTTTTTAAAAAACTGAAATTAAAGAAGTTGAGATGTGTGCTAACTGCCTTGAATGTAAAACCACTATTTTATAGATGAAAAATTTAGGCTTTTTAAAAACTTTCCAATTTTTCAGGTTATACCGGGAGTCCAGCAGCAACTAGCCTTAGATCCCTTCACAGACACAGCTTCTGAAACTGTTGTGATGGTAAGATTCCTCACCACACTGTGCTACCTACCAGAAATCAGCAACTGACAACCTACAGGTTCCCGCACTATTGTGCATTTTAATGAAAACTTTATTATTATTTTTCCATCAACAATTATTCCTCTTTCCACCCATAATCTTATGCCAGTCAAGATTCAATTTATGCAGATTACCAAATATTTACTACTCTATATAAGATACACTCCTAGGTACACTCATTTAAAATCAGGCATCAAGAGACATCCATGTTTGCTGGTATTTATTTATAGTCTTTCTATGATAGATTATAACCTAGGAAACCAATGAAGTCATTTACTTCTCAAGAAAATTCTTTGCCTTGCATCTCAATCCTATTGCTTTATATTCGTCCCAATTTTGACCTCATACTTGAACCGGTAACCACTTAGTTTTCTTTCTAATTCTTCATAGCCAGCAGGAGCACAAAAAGAAATGATAAACTTTAAGCATGCCAACAGAGGACTTTTCATTCCTTCTACTTCACAAAAACCCAGCACTACAAATTATTTTGCTCCTGCTATAGACCCAACTATTACCCCCCAGGTGATGGAAAAGAAGGTAAACAAAGATCCATTTTATGTAAGAAATTGTTATCTAATAGAAAATATAAAGTTAATGTTTATAGAATTTAGTCATGGAAATAATGAGAGAGGTAATGATATAGTAAAATATGTGGTCTTTACCTTGAATAGGGAGGTCAATAATTGATTATTCATAATCAATTAATTAGAATACAATTTAATTTTTATTTAATAAGAACTTCTTGTGAATGTCCTTTTCTCACTAGGCCAATACTGATTACCAAAAGGAACCATAAGATGGTGTCCTAATCGTTCAGAGTTTTTGGTAAGTATTTGCCAAGAGGCATGCATTAAATACCATGACTTACCCTAAATTAAAAGAGAAACAAAAAACTGTCAGGGGAACTAATGAAGAGGTCTTATCAAAAGGGGGGAAGTTAGTGTTTAGACAGTCCTACAAAGCTAATAATTTGGGGGACTTTAGCAATGTTTTTTAAAATAAAAATAAATTTTTGAGAATCATGTATGCCTATGCCATATGTTTGGTATTAACTCTAAAAACATAGGTAGTAAATGTGTAAAAGACATTCTACAAACACAGTATAGAATCACTTCTCCTAAATCATCACTTTGCTTTGCAAGGTAGAAGTAACTTTGCCAATACATCTGTGTTGGCTTGGAATGAAATAAAGTCTCCAAGGGTTAAAAAAAAATTGCACAATCACATGGAAATTAAAAATTCCATGACTTTTCTATCAAATATAACCTTAATTAATTACCTGTCCCAATGGGCTTGGTTGGCCGAGGCTCATGGGTGTTTGATAGAAGGGCAAGCTGGAATGGCACCAAGAAGTAAAGAGCAGACACTAAAAAGCAAACAATCTGGCCTCAAGGGAAAAGTAAAAGGTAAAGGTTTTTTTGAAATCTCCTCCCTGCTAAGAGTCTTTTCTGATTCCTCCTTCTATGAAAATGAATACTCAGCATTCTTCAGTTGAAAAAAAATCTACAAAAATCCAACCAGAATTGAATAGTTTAGCACATCTTTAGAAAAGTCACTTTTATAATGTGACATTTTATACAATGCAACTCAATTCAAGTTATTTAATCAGAAATACTAAAGGATTTCAGTATAGTGTGACCTTTACTCTAGGTGACAACAGTGCCAGAGGTTAAGTTTTCTAACTTTTTGTTAAGCATTTTGGAAAATATCTAGAAAATATTACATAAAACAGTCTATTGGTATTAAAATATACTCCTTTTTTATATAATTTATTGTCAAATTGGTTTCCATACAACACCCAGTGCTCATCCCAACAGGTGCGCTCCTCAATGCCCATCACCCATTTTTCCCCTCTCCCCACTCCCCATCAATCCTTAGTTTGTTCTCAGTATTTGAGAGTCTCTTATGGTTTGCCTCCATCCCTCTGTGTAACTTTTTTCCCCTTCCCCTCCCCCATGGTCTTCTGTTAAAGTTTCTCAAGATCCACATATGAGTAAAAACATATGGTATCTCTCTTCCTCTGACTGACTTATTTCACTTAGCATAATACTCTTCAGTTCCATCCACGTTGCTACAAACTGCCAGATTTCATTCTTTCTCATTGCCAAGTAGTATTCCATTGTATATATAAACCACATCTTCTTTATCCATTCATCAGTTGATGGACATTTAGGCTCTTTCCATAATATGGCTATTGTTGAAAGTGCTGCTGTAAACATTGGGGTACAAGTGTCCCTATGCATCAGCACTCTGGTATTAAAATATACTCCTATCTTATTTTTCAGAGAAAAAGAAGTGGCGGTGCCTCGGATATCACTTTAGGCTATTTGCTTTCTCAATGCTAATACCAGTTCTTTGAAATATATGAAATACTCTTCTCTTGAATTTCTTTTTACTTACAAATAGCATTGCACTCTTTAAGTAAGTCATAGAAAATAATACAATCATTTAATAAGTCCCGTCTTTACAAAATTATATTTCTTTTCAAATATCCTATCATTGCATAATCTAGAAAGTCACAAAAATGAGAATGAAGCTAGTATCACTGAATCAACTAGATCATTGATTGCATTGATAAAGAATAGCTCTGGAAAATGAGAATAAAGATACACTGTCATTGGATTTGTGAGTGTGGTGATTGTGACTAACGACTTAAAGTGTGTACCTATCTTTGACATATCATCTCATTATTACCCCCAGGCCCATTCAGCTAGACTCCTTCTGATGCACTTCAGCTTAGAATCAAAATTATTTAGTGGCAGATATCATGAAGTGCACACTCCCAGTAAGACACAGCTATATAGACAGGTGGATGTCATCACCTAAAAGGGTAGGTCCCTAGGAAGACGTATGGCGGCTTTGAGGAGGCAACATCCTGTAAAAACTAGAGCACAGATTTTGGATTTCATCAGATCTGTCTCTCAATGTAGTTTTGAGTCTTTGGCAAGTCACTTAACCTGAAATTTGTTTTCTCGGGTGTAAAACATAGATAACAATACTTATCTTTCAGAACTTCTGAAGGAAGTACATGAAATAACATAATTAAGATAGCTGGCCATACAAAATACGTTGTAAAACTTTGGTTGGTGTGCATAATTTGTTCCAGAAACATGCTTATAATCCAAAGCACTTGTATATCAAAGCGAATTTCAAGAACCATTGGCTCAGTTGTGACCATGTGAGGTTAGCTGTCACGTGCTACTAGTATTGCAAGACATCGCTCGTTTATCAAGTCAAAATTTATTAGAAATGTTTTCTAGTCTTGCAGAATACTTGAAGAACAAGTTACTCACAATCCAAGGTTTTACTGTACTCAGAAAATGTTAATTTTCCCCCTTTCACCTGTGATTATGGGAGGACTTCTTATTTTCTCAGCTTTGGAGCTTCAGCTGAAATTCTGAGAAAACAGGAGAACTGACACTTAATATGCTTTACATATTTGTATGTAGGTGTGTGTTGATGTGTGTGAGTATATGCACACAGAAAGAAATCTGAATGTATAAATTAGTGAATGAATGAATGATTATTATGTGTTAGGTGGTTTCAAACAAATTTGATTAGTATCCTAGGCTTTAAACCCGATAAAAATTCCCAGAGTCATACCTTTTCCAGAATTTAGTATCATTATGACTCTGGAAACTGCTACTTACCTATGGAAGAGCAACCCAATAATCACCTACTCTACTTTCCTCTTATATTTCATCCTTTTCCCCTAAATTAGTGAATTGAATGAATGTAATTCTAGTTAACTGACTGACCTCTTGATGTTGGACATGACCTAGAGATTCACACATCCAGATGTCTGATAAAAGCAGTATTCAGCACTTAGGAACATTGTGTCCCCAAATTCCAAGAGTTCACAAGGTCACTGAAAAAATTACATGAGGTAATTCATGCTGTTTATTTAGAAAACATTATGGAACATAGCACACATTCAACTTCTCATTACGGAGGAGGAGAAAGGAGATGGTCAGAGACTAAAGAGGAGAGATAAGCACAACATAGCTACTGTGTTCAAGGGCACGGTGAGGAGAAGCAGAATTCAGGGAAAATGGCAAAACTCTAAGCATCAAACGAAAATCAAGTCAAGAATTTGCAAATCAGGGATTGCAGTAATAAATATTGTGAAAAATATGAGGATTACATAAATACAATATTAACAGATGGAAGCATACAATGGATAAGTATTGCATAAATAAAATCATACAATGTTAAACATTAAGTTACTCTGAGAATGTTTTTATAAAGACATTAACATTAAGCTATGTATGCTGAAATTATTTATTTATTCTAGGAAATATTAACAGCACCTTATTACTCTGGATAGCTTTAACAGATCCAATTTAGTGACTTAGCTTAAAAAATAAATTCCCTAATCTGTGACTGTTCAGTATCCAATCTGTTTCAGGAAGATGTTAAGTCATGTTAAGGTATTCATGAGCAAAAACTATGTTTGAGAATCTGAATAATAGACTTGCTATCAATAAAATATTCTACATTTTCAAAGTACTGCATAAAAGAGCTTTAAACTATACCTTTTTGTTATCAAAGAAGAAGTTATAGTTAATGGAAATATCACCAGAATACAAGCAAAAAACTATACTTTGTTTGCTTGCTTGTTTGTTTGTTTGTTTGTTTGTTTAAACCCTACTATCCCAATCTCCCCATCCCAGGCCAGTGAAAAAAAAGTGAAGCAGAGAAAGCAGCTCAACCAATTCACTTTGTACTGATTTGAACAGAAAAATTCTACACAGAATAATTTGCCCAAAATCAGTTCTACTTAGATTTTATAATTCACAATGGTCTTGTGTGTTTGTTTTCTTGCTTGCTTTAAATATTTGGGGGGGGGGGGAGGGGACATCACACTTCTATTAAATTGAGAAACATTTTTACAGTCTTGAGGTCTTTTTTTTTTTTAACACATATCATACCATGAATTCATAGGGAATGGTTTCCAATGTTCATCAAAACTTTCCCTACCAACTTTCTCCTTTTTTCACTGGTTGCTTCCTATCTAAATGTACTACAGCAGCATTAGTTCAAGACTGAAATAGAGAATTCATATGTGACCTCACTTTCAACGTTATACCCATAACCCATATCCAATCTATCATCATAGTCTAGTATCACTTTTAAATGCATAGATTTTAAGTATGTGGGTTTGATGAGTTTTATTCCCAGACAGACACATATATTAATATGTACATACATAAATGTATGCACCTTGTAGCCACCACCCCTATCAAGACACAGAACATTTCTATCACCCCTAGAAACTCCTTCCTGCTCTTTTCCAGTCAATCTAGTCTCCCACTTTCATGCTAGGCTACTACTTTAAAATTTTGTTTTCTTTCTATCTATCTATCTATCTATCTACCTATATTTGCCTATTCTGGAACTGTATATAAATTGAATCATATACTAGATATTCTTTTGTATCTGAAATCTTTACTCAATATAATGCTTTTGTCATTCATCCATGTTATTGCTTCAGCTGTGCATTACATTGTATGAATGCAGCAGGTTCTTTATTCATTCTCCTACTGAAGAACATTGGGTTGTTTCCAATTACTATTACAAATAAAGCTGCTATGAATGTTCTTACACAAATTCTAACATGAACATACATTTTCTTTCTCTTTGGTAAATACCAAGAAGGAGAGCAAAATCATAGGGTAAGTGTATGTTATAAGTAACTGATAAGTAGTTTCCAATGTGGCTGTACCATTTTATACTCTGATCAGCAATGTATCAGAATTCCAGTTCCTCTACCTCTGGCCAACATTTACAATCATCATTTGTGTGTGTGTGTGTGTGTGTGTGTGTGTGTGTGTGTTTTAACCAATTTCATGAGTTGCTCTCCCTTCAAAGGTTAACCTTCAAAAGTTTGACCTCCATCCCCTTCTCTTTCTCAAAAATTGCTGCATGGACATTGTTGTGATTATTTTTTTGACTTTAGGAAGCATTTATAAATAACCACTGACTCCTACACCTATATCTCAGTCTAATCTGTTAAATAGTTTAGTGTATAGTTAGTCAAATATATGAAATAGTTCAAAATTGTCTTTTTAACATTACCTATTCTAACAAGCATAAAGCAGCATCTCATGGTTTTAATTTGTGTTTGCTTGATGACTAATACAGTTTTTCTATGCTTACTGGACATTTATGTATCTTCATTTCCAAAAACTATACTCAAATCTTCTGTCATTTATGATTGAATTGTAAGAGTTTTTAATAAATTATGGGTCAAATAAATGTATTTTGAATATTTTTCCCATTGTGTATCTTGTTCTTTTCATTTCTTAATGGAGTTTCTTAAAAATACATTTTTTTTTATTTTGATGTAGTTCAATTTGTCATTTTTTGGAAGATTAGTACCTCTTGTGTCCTATTAAAAAAATCTTCACCTACTCCAAAGTAATGAATATATGCTCCTATGTTTTCTTAAAGATTTTTTTAATGATTTAGCTTTTACATTATTTAGTTCTATAGCTATTAATTTTTATGTACAGTCTGAAGATAGGGCAAGAAAAATTTTTTTCCACACAGATACCTAGTTTATGTTACACTAGCATCATTTGTTTAAAAGACTATCATTTTCTGATTGAGTTGCCTTGGAATCTTTATTGAAAATCAGTTGACTTTATCTGCATCTGTTTTTGGATTATAATCTATTCCATGTAAGTGTTTTTCTGCTTTTGCATCAATACCGCATGGTCTTGGTTACTATAACTTTATATCTTTTGCATTTCTGTATAAATTTTAGAATCAGTTTGCCAATTTCTACTCTCCTCAAGTTTTAATGGGATGGTACTTAACTTCTAGATCAATTAGTAAAGACTTGATATCTTAACAATATCGAATGTTTCAATTCATGAACATGATATATATTTACTTAGGTCTTTTTTAGTTTGTATCTTTTTTTTAAGTTTATTTATTTATTTTGAGAGAGAGAGTGAGAGAGAACATGAGAGGGGAAGAAAGGGAGGGAGAGAGAAAGAATCCCAAACGAACTCTGCACTGTCAGCACAGAGCCCAATGCAGGGCTTGAACTCATGAACCGTGAGATCATGACCGGAGCAGAAATCAAGAGTCAGATGCTTACCTGACTGAACCACCCGGGACCCCTTTTTAAGTTTATCTCTTAAGTATATTGTGGCTTTCAATGTAGAGGTCTTGCAAAATTTGTTAAATTTGTTTCTAAGTATTTTATGTTTTTAAATTTCACTTTCGATTTTTAGTATATAGAAATACAGTTGATTTTTATACATTGTACTTGTATGATAAGATCTCACTAAATATATTTATTAGTTTTAATAGGTACTTGGGGATTCCATATCATTTCTACCTAAAAAATAATATTTTCTGGAAATAAAAATAATTTCACTTGTTTCTATTCAATTTATATGTTTGTAATTCATTTTCTTACCCTGTTAAACTGACTAGGGTATCCACTGTAATGGTGATTAGAAGGAATAAAAATGGGCATGTTTCCACTGTCCCTTTTTTAGGAAGAAAGCATTTATTATTTCACAACTAAGTATGATGTCATCTGTGCGCTTCCCACAAATTACCTTTATCAGATTGTGAAAATCCCGTTTATTTCTAGATTGGTGAGAATTTTTTTTTAATGAATCTTTAGCTGACTTCTGTCATGTGACTTCTCTGTGTTCACTGAAATAATAATATGAATTTTCCCTTTGATTTGGTTATGTAGTGAATTACATTGTTTAATTTTTTAATGTTGAATCAACTTCCACGCTTAAAAAAATAAATGCCAATTTGTTGTAATGCATTATCTTTTTTAAATATTGCTGATATAAACACAAAATGCATAAACCTTTAGAATCCTAAAGTAAGAGAGCTTTATCTGAGCCTAAGTTAGGACAGCTACCCAGGAAACATGCTATTCATAGGGAAGAAAGTGCTCAGAGAATGAACAGTTTTTACAGGGCTATATACTTTCTTACATCTTGTAGAAGTTCAAAAGATTATAGATTAACATATAGGTAAGAATAATAAGTATTTAACTTCAAGAAATGCAAGGAGCAGGAACATGGATCAATATCTTAAAGACAAGATGGTTTTCCTTTAGGCTGCTTATTTATGAAACAGGTGTGCAATGTATGCTTGGTGGGACATAAATCAGGCTTTTGGTTTAAACAAAGTTTATATACAGCCATGCTGCTTTAGAAAGAAATCTAAAATGTTTTCCCTTTTTTCTCAGGCCTTTATGAGGGCTTTTTCCACTCATCACTGGGTTTGATTCATTAATATTATATGAATGATTTTAACATCTGTGTTCATGAATGCTATTAGTCGGCGATTTTCTTTTCTTATAATATCTTTGGCAGTTTTTGTATTGGGGTTTTTCTGGTTTTATAACATGAGTTGAGAAATGCTCTGATCTTCCTAAGTGAGTCTGTGTGCTACTAATATTATTTCTTCTTTAAATGTTTGATAGCACTCACCAGTAAAGTCACTTGGGCCCAGAGCTTTCTTGGGGGGAATATTTTAATTATACTTTATTAAATATAGGTTGTCTCAATTTTTGTTTCTTCTTACATTGGTTTTAGACGTTATGTCAATGAATGGGTATAGTTGTGTTCCAATTAAACTTTATTTACAAAAATAAGCATGGTCTAGATTTGACTCTCAGGCTAGAATTTGCCAACCTCTAGCTTAGATCACTGATACTAAACATTTCTTTTATTCTTATATAAACATTTTATTTTATTTTACTTTAATATGAAATTTATTGTCAAATTGGTTTCCATACAATGCCCAATGCTCATCCCAACAGGTGCCCTCCTCAATACCCATCACCCACCCTCCCCTCCCTCCCACCCCCCATCAACCCTCAGTTTGTCCTCAGTTTTTAAGAGTCTCTTATGCTTTGGCTCTCTCCCTCTCTAACCTCTTTTTTTTCTTCCCCTCCCTCACAGACTTCTGTTAAGTTTCTCAGGATCCACATAAGAGTGAAAACATATGGTGTCTGTCTTTCTTTGTATGACTTATTTCACTTAACATAACACTCTCCAGTTCCATCCACATTGCTACAAAGGGCCATATTTCATTCTTTCTCATTGCCATGTAGTATTCCATTGTTTATATAAATATCCATTAATCAGTTGATGGACATTTAGGCTCTTTCCATAATTTGGCTATTGTTGAGAGTGCTGCTATGAACATTGGGGTACAAGTGCCCCTATGCATCAGCACTCCTGTATCCCTTGGGTAAATTCCTAGCAGTGCTATTGCTGGGTCATAGGGTAGGTCTATTTTTAATCTTTTGAGGAACCTCCACACTATTCTTATGTAAACATTTTAAAGATATAAAATTCTAATCATTGCTTTCTTTTTTAACTCATGCATTATTGAGAAATGAATTGATATATATCTAAATGGTTGAGTATTTCAACATATGCTATTATTATTAACTTTAATTAAGCACATTGAAATCAGAAAATATATTCTTTTTCATGGATAATATTTTTTATTATATTGTCAGCTGATTCAAATCCATTGTTGAAAACAAAAAAGGGAGAAAAAGACAAAACAAAAAAGGAATAATTAGTAAATAAGCATGGGAAAGTATCTCACATCTTATTTGATAATGAATATGATGTGTATTTATAACTCAGTAGGCACAAATGATACATAATTAAAACAGCCAGTGTAGGTAAAAGTGTATTGTAATGAGCATTCCATTTTCTCAAAGCAACAGGGAATTTATAAAATTAAGTTTATATTCCTTGATTCAATTTATTGCACACATGCATATATAAGAAAAATATCCTATCTGTTATACACAGCAATTCACTGAAGCTTTACCAAACTACCAGAAAAAAAACAAAACAACAAAAAAAGAAGTCTTCTCACAAAAGGGAACTACAAAACATTCATTAACAGGGTATTTAGTAGCCAGGTATAATGAAGTATGTTCATATAATATTAATTTGAAACTCAACATAAATTAACTGTGAATAAAACTACCCCCAAATCACACATAATAATGATGGCAAAGTAACACAAAGTGTCAAGGTAAGAATATCAAGGTACTGTGCTTTTACTTTTTCAAAATTTTCTGCAATGTGTTTATCATGTGAAATTTTTAAGGAAAACTATTTCTCTTAACACATTCCAAATAATTAAGTGACCTCCAAACACCCCATTCTTTATTTCTTCATTCCTGACCATGACTGCATCAGTTCTAACCCAGTTTTTTTCTTGGAAATCAGCTACCTGGATGTCCCAATACTGCTTTAACCATCTCTTAGTGTCTCAGCTAAGAATGCCTGCTCAGTTCTGGCTGGAAACCACCAGAGGTCCTTGCTGCTTCTGAGACTGGGTTGGGTACAGCTGACAGTCTTGGTTGCTCAGTGGGGCTGCCTTGAGTTTGACTTGGACACCCACCTCTGGAAGTTCCTTAGTCATCTTAGGTGTAAGCGGTCCCTGGCCCACTGCTTCTCAGAACAGAACGTCAGACATATCTGACAGCTGTCCCATTCTGCCAGAACATTTTATATCATTTTACTCCTCTGAAATGTATTGTTACTAGTCTGTGCCTCAGACTATAGTCTGTCTTGGTGAATATTTTCTGTGCACTTAAAAATAATGCTTATATTGCAGTTGCTGGGTCCCATCTTCTACAAACATTCATTAGATCAATTTGGTTATTTCATTTAAATTTCCTATATTTTGAATATAGGAAAAGAGTTAAAACAGATGTGAAACTCTTCAAGTGCAAGTGCTGATTTGTTTATTCTTCCCTACTTCTGTCAATTTTTATTTCATATATTTTGAAGCTCTGATTTTAGGTGCATACACATCTGGGACTCATATTTTCTTAAGGAGATATCTTTTAATTTTGACATGACCCTAATTATCTCCAATAATACACCATGTTTTGACTCTCACTTTGCCTAATATTAATGAAGACATACGAGCTTATGCTCAGTATTTACATGATATATCTTTTACCATTCCTTTACTTTCAACTTTGTCTTTATATTTAAAGAATGTGTCTTATAAATGTCATATAGTTAGTTGGTTCTTACTTTATTTATCCAGCCTCAAAATTTGTCTTTTAATTGGAATATTTAGTCCATTCAAATTTCGTGTATTTGTTGATATGATTGGGTTTAAGTCTACTCACTTGTTTTCTGTTCTCTCCTGTGTGCTTTGTTTCCCCTCCCTGTTTTGGATTAAACCTGTATTACTATTTTTCCTTTCTATCTCCGTTATTGGCTTTTTAGCTAATAAATTTATATCACTTAGTGTTTTCTCTGAGGATTATTTTACACATCCTTAATTTGTCATGGGCCATGTAGAATTAATATCCTACCTCTTTTCCTGTAACAAAATTATATTACAATTGCATAATACCATATTATATACTATTGCCCTTTGTGCTAATACTTTCACATATTTTACTTCCACATTTGTCTATTAATTCTTTTTTTAATGTTCTTTTAATTTTTTTTTTGAGAGAGAGAGGACGATCAGGGTAAGGGCAGAGAGAGAGAGAGAGATGGAAGATCCATAATGGGCTCTGCGCTGAGAGCACAGAGCCCGATGCAGAGCTCGAACTCAAGAACAGTGAGATGATGACCTGAGCCAAAGTCAGATGCTTAACCAACTGAGCCACCCAGGTGCCCCAATATTAATTCTTAAAGGATTTTAAGAAGGAAAAGAAAACACCTACATTTACTTACACAGTTAGCAGTTTCAGTGCTCTTCCTTACTTCTTTCCTATAGGTGTGAATTTTCATCTGGTATAATTTCACTTTAACCTCAAAATTCCTTTATTATGTCTACATTGTTATAGATTATCTTTTCTGGATGTAGAATTCTAAGCTGATATTTTTTTCCTTTTCACACTCTAAAGACATTGTTACATTATCTTTTAGTTCCCATTGGTTCAGGTGAAAAATCAGCTATCATTAATGTTGACATTTCCCTATATGCAATGTATCTTTCTTTCCTTAAGCTGCTTAACAGACTCTCTCTGTATCTTTGGTATTAGTGGTTGACTGTAACAGACTTAAATGTAGTTATCTTTGTATTAATCTAACTTGCTGTGCACTGAGTTTCCTAGATTGGTGTGTTGGTTTTTTATCAAATTTGGAAAAATCTCAATTTTTCTTTGACCATTTTTCTGTTCCATTTTCTCTCTTCTCTCATTCTAGAACTTCAATAACATACATATTAGGTTGCTGAATATTATTCCCCAGAGCATTGAGCCTTTGCTAATTTTAGTTTTCTCAGTTGTTCAGTTTGGAAAATTTCTATTGACTTTCAAATTCATTAGTCTTTTCTTCGATTATAGCCAATCTGCTTCTGCTGTTAATATCATGCAATGAATTTTAATTCAAGTTTTTAAATTTTGAAGTTCTTGGATTACTATTTGATTTTTTAACAATTTTCTTATCTTTCCAAAAATTATCAAACTTTTCAGTCAATATTTTAATCATATTCCTATAAATTCTCTAACATGTTTAATCCTAGTTATTTTTACGCCTAGTTCAGAAACCAGTGCAGGGCCTGAACTCTACCTTAGGATTAAGACCTGAGCTGATATCAAGAGTCAGATGCTCGACTAAGCCACCCAGGTACCCCTAATCCTAGCTATTTTTAAATCCCAATCAGTTTATTTCAATTCCTCGACTGTCTGTGGGTCTGTTTTTATTGACTGATTTTACTTCTGAGTGTGGGTAACATTTTCTTGTAGAGTGGGTAATTTATGTGTCATTTTGACATGCCACAGAGCACTCAAATTAAACATTATTTCTGCATGTGTCTGTGAAGGTGTTTTTGGGTGAGATTAGCATTTAAATTGGTGGACTCAGTGCAGTAGATTGTCTTGCCCAATGTAGGTAGGTGACATCCAAGTCACTAAGGGCCTGAATAAAACAAAAGACGGAAGGAGGAATTTGCCCCTTTTTTCTGACTTATCCCTTGAGCTGGGGCATCTAATTTCATTTTCTCTGATTCTTGAATTGGACTTCTATGATAGATTCTCCTGGTTCTCAGACCTCTGGACTGAAGCTGAATTACACCACCAGCAATCCTGGTCTCCAGCTTACAGATGGCAGACTGTGGGACTTCTCAGCCTCCATATCACATGAACCAATACCTCATAATAAACCTCAATAAAGATATACAGACATAGATATACAGTTGGCCCTTGAACATCATGAGGGTTGGGGTGCCAACCTCCCACATAGTCAGAAACCTATATAACTTTGGTTTCCCCAAAACTTAACTATTTAGTAGCCCACTGTTGACCAGAAGCTTTACTGATAACATAAGGCATATGTTGTATGTTATATGTATTATAGTTGTATTCTTACAATAAAGTAAATGACAGAAAAGAAAATATTAAGAATACTGTAAGGAAGAGAAAATACATTTATAGCACTTTACTATAAAAAAATCCACATTTAAATGGACCCATGCAGATCAAATCCCTGTTGATTATCAACTGTAGTAACAGAAAATGGATATTACGGTTCTATTTCTCTGGAAAATCTTGACTGATACACTTTGGATTTTTTTTTGCATATTTAGTAATTTTTTTTTGCATGCTGTCTTTGTAAATGATTTATATCATAGGGACTCTGCATTCTGTTACCTTCCTCTGAAGAATGTTGTATTTTGTGCTCAAATAGTTAATATAGTGGAGGATCACATTGGTCTTATGAAGCCTTTTTTTTTTAACTTATTCATATATTCATTTCACTTTTATCCTCAGTGCCAGAGCAAAACTGAGCCTTGTTAACATGGCCACAAGGGTTCCAGTACCACAAGGGTTCACCTTCTGGTACTTGAATAGAAAATTTATATTTATCAAGCTCCTCAGAGTTGATGGAACTCTAATTCCTAACTCAGTCTCCACAGCAATAGGAAGCTGCTGAAATCTCTACTCCCCTCTTCAACTTTCCAGGTATTGTTTTTCCCTGGGATCCTTGAAATCTTGCTTTGCACAGGCATATTTTAGTGGTTACCCAAGAATTTGGGAACACTTTATACACATATTTTGAGACTTCCACCTCAGACATTCCCTCCATTATGGGACTTCCCCACTCCGGCATCCCCAAACTCCTTCCTCTGATATCTCAAAGACTGTGATTTCCTTACTGAGGATGCCGCCACCCCCACATCCTGCAGATGAAGAGTGTTTAAAAGGGAAAAATTCTATAAATGCAGATTTAATCTTTCTTGCAAGAGCCTAATTTCCTTAAGTTTCTGCCTGCTTTTGGTCATTCACCAATGCTTTCCAAACATTGTTTTTTATATTATGTCCAGAGTTTATATAATTGTTGCTGGCAGGAGGTTTATTTCAATATAAACTTTTCTGTCACTAACAGAAGGTGGAAAGCTATATTCTGAAGATTTTCTCTCATAAATACCTTTGGAATATCTATATCTTTACTGTCTCTACCCTCCTGAAGGCAATACTCATCTCTTATGAGGATTAATATATTACCACCTCCATATTTGTTCCCCCTCAAAGAGAGTGATCATCCAAAAATGGAACCTTGATTATGTTACCGCCGGGCTTAAAACCGTGCAACACCTTCCCATTGATCTCTGCTTAAACACCAAGTTCTTTTAATTGGCTTCAATGGTTCATATTACTTGGTCCACTAATACATCAGTTATAAACCCCTTGATCATTACATTCCAACCAAAGTAAACTCCTTTACATTTCATAAAATATGCCATGAACCCCTGATACCTGAAATTTCACACTGTTCCCTCTGCCTGGAACATTACTCCTTCTCTTCATTTGACTAATATTATATCACTTCTTAGGTCTTTACATTTTCTGGTATATTTTCTCATGGATCCCTTATATTATACTAGGGTGTCTGTTTTGTATTTCTACAGTACCCATAAGTAGTCGTTTCACTTATAAATTCAATTGTTACTTGTATTTTGTCTAACAGGCTGTAAGCTCTAGTAAGGCATGAACAGTGTTTTCGCTACTGAGTACTATAGAGTGACTTCCACAGTACCTGACTTCTAGTTACAGCACAATAAATGATTAATAAACTCATAAATTAATGACTATAACCAAGTTTTAACACAACCTGAATCTCCATTGATAGTTTCATAACTTAAATGGCAAGGGCTAACAGCTGAGCAGCATTGTTTACCAATTATCTCAAATAATAAGACACAAAAATGTCACCAATACACTTTGAATATCAATTTCCGTTAACAATTCTGTTTGACATATCTTAAAAACAGCTTTTAATATTTGCCTTCTAAGATGTCCAATTATTATAAAACTATTTTTGTGACTAATCTAAAACTTCCCTTGCCCAAATCAAAAAAAGTATTATCTTTTTGAATATATAGTAACTATTTTAATTTTAAATTATTTTAATGTTAATATTTAATTTAATATATTAATATATACAAAATTAGAAGACTATCTTTGTTACAGATTGTAGCCTTATGTCCCAAAGGGGTCGCAATGTAACCTCTTCTGATATAAAAAGTTTTTAAAATAACAGATTATACAACTATTTGAAATCTCTATAGCCCTCTTGTAATTCACTATGTGGATTCTTCCCTAATTCTTTTCATGTTACGTGTATTACGGTTAGGAAAAAATCTTGCATTCATTCCAGTTACACAGTTTACTAGATTTGTGATCTCAGGTACCTTTCTTTTTGTTTTCTTTTTCTTTTTCTGAAATCCAAAGCTATCCAAGCTGCATTTTCCTTATCTGTAAAAATAGACATAAATTACATAGCTTATCCCATAGGGCTATTGTGAATATAATATATTTCATGTAAAGCATTCATCAGCTTCTAGCACATAAGCATTTTTTACCTTAAATAATGTAAACTAATAGAACATTTTGTAAGTATACTAGATCCTGTAGGACTTAGTATAACTCTAATCTCTATTAAATACAAAAAGCTTCTTATAATTTAATAATTCAGACATAAAAATCAAGGGGGGAAACTTGAAATTCTAGAGTACTATGGAGATCAGATACATACCTGAAGGAGACTAGCAGCTCAAGTTCAAAATTTGATTTCAATCCACTGCCATATAGAAAACATCAGCTTTATTTAAATTGTTAAAGCTAGGAGGCAAACAGGAAAAATGTTATTTTTCCTTTAATGCTGAATAAATGGGTGGTTATAAAAGGCAAAGAGACTTATCCAAGTTGAGTAAGTGGAGAGTCATGATTCAGATCCTGGATTCATGAGACTACAGGCCACTTTCTTAATCTCTGCATGAAGAACATGCATCAGGGGAAAACGTCTATTTAGGAGGAACCATAGGCAGTATCTACAGAGCTCTGTGTAACACACACAGGGTAGCAGCACCATAAGTCATGATCTGTATCAAAATATTTAGGTTCTATTCAAACGTTTTAGAAAATATAGTACATAGAAGGAGGTCATTAGTCTTTATATTTTGTATTTAACCAATATTAGTTTGATTTTGAGAAAATAAGTTACATATCTTCTAGAAAGAAAGGGAAGTTTCTGGAATGGGCTACAAACACTTTTTGAAATATATATGTATGGTTATTTCCATACTTTGAGCCATGTGCAAAATATCAAACTATCAATAGAATTTGGTATAATACTCAAAATATTCTGATAAAACCATGCCTTGTGAGTATGGGGACAGTTAATAAATGGAGCTTCTCAGTTATTGGCCTTTTGGTTTTGAGCTATGGTATGACTGATAAAGAACACCAAGAAATATACAAAGCAACTTCTGATGAGCCTAGTTTGTTCACTCAATAACTATTTTTGAAGCACATAATTAGTGCCATGGTAAGCCAAGCCCATTCTAGGGAATAGTATGGTGGTCATGGGGCTGTATGCCCATGACTCTGGCACTTGCTGGTGCTGACTCCAGGCATGAGAAATCTATGACCACTAACAAATGGAAGTTAGGTGTGCCAGGGAGATTGTGGAATTGACAACCACTCAGATTCTACAACCTGGACATATAGGATTTGAATTCTTTTGCAGGAATCCACAGTCACTAAGTGTGGGGAATAAATTTAGGAATTCTCTGAGCTTGCACCAATGGGTAAACAAGGCATAAAGAATTAGAAAGCCATAGGATTAACACACCCAAGTTTGGGTAAACAAGATTAGGTAAATAAGATTAGGTAAACAGGGCAAAAGCACCCAGTATAAGACAAAGGTATAGGAATAGGATACCTCAGGATGAAAAACATCCAAGATTAGGTAAACAAGATTAGGTATTCAGGGTGGAAGCCCCCTCCAATTTAATACAATAGCAAAAAGCTGCTTTCACTGGAAGGAAGGACAAAAACAGGTAAACCGGGCCAAGTTGCCCAAGCGGGTCTATTTAGCAAAAGAAAGGTGCCTTGTTGACCCTGAGGTACATGCTCTGTCTTTCTTGTTCCCTAGGCCAGCTCAGGTAAACAGAGGTGGAGCCTCATGTCTGCTGTAAACAACCTTCTACCCAGCACCAGAATTTTGTTTGGTATTGACCCAAACCCCTAACACCACATATCTTCAAAACCCCTTTTCCCCCATGCCCAGGAGTTAATGTTCATGGTTTCATTGTCTCTTTGTGCACTCTCATCATGTTGTAAGCCTTCTGATCCTAATAAAAACAGAGCAAGGACCCTTACTCGGGGCTCTTGTCTTCTCCTAGACATTAGCCTCTGTCACACTTCAATCCAGCATCCTCTCTCTTGCTGGGCAAGAGAGAACTCCAGACCCAGAGTCTACAACAACTAAGGTCACTTCTAGTTTAATGTATAACATTTACAGAGGCTTTGAAGATAATTCAGAGATTTATCTTTATCCATTCTCTCAAAGAGAAGAGGTCACAAACTTTTTTAAATAAAAAAATTCCTCCTGAGTACTGAACAGGTTAGATCATTTCTCATTTTCAATGACCAAAATAGTAGAAATGCCTAAGGAATGTGTATGTATTGAATTTCTACAAACTTTGCCAGCCACAAGATGTGGAACAAGGTATTTCTGCTGTTTTATTGAGTTAATCCACTGATAAGCTTTCCCAGAGTATGGCTTAAAATGTGCATATCCCTACCACTAATTCTAATCCTTTAATGAAAATAAACCTTTGGGCTTTTTTTTTATTATTTATTTTTTTTTATTATTGCATTAACTGCTAAAACTGTTCCTTTAGGTACTCATCCCCATTTACCATCTAGTCTGAGAATATTACAATTGAAAAGGCGTAGAGAGGTCATTGAACCATTCCAAAATCCCCTTCTACTACACCACAGCTTATAGTCAGTCAACATCTCCTTGAATACCTGCAGAGATAGGTCTTTAACTTTTTTTTTTTTTAATTTTTTTTTCCAACGTTTATTTATTTTTGGGACAGAGAGAGACAGAGCATGAACGGGGGAGGGGCAGAGAGAGAGGGAGACACAGCATCGGAAACAGGCTCCAGGCTCCGAGCCATCAGCCCAGAGCCTGACGCGGGGCTCGAACTCACGGACCGCGAGATCGTGACCTGGCTGAAGTCGGACGCTTAACCGACTGCGCCACCCAGACGCCCCAGGTCTTTAACTTTTAAAAAAGTTTTTCCTTATAGATTATTTTTAATATCTTTTTTGAAGTATAATTGACATAGTAGTTTCAGGTGTAAATGCAATGATTCAGTATGTGTATACACTGTAAAATAATTACAATAAGTCTACTAATCACCATATTAAGTTATGAAATATACCATACAGTGTTAGTGATTATAGTGCTGTATATTACATTTCCATTTCTTATTTATTTTATGACTAGAAGTTTGTACCTCTTGATCCCCTTCTCCCATTTCGCCCACCCTCCAATCCTCCTTCTCTCTGGCAACCATCAATCTGTTCTCTGTTTCTGTGAGTTTGGCTTTCTTTTGTTTTGTTTGTTCGCTTGATTTGCTTTTTAGATTCCACATATACGTGAAATCACATGGTGTTTGTCTTTCTCTGCCTGACTTGTGTTAGCATAACGCCGTCAAGGTCCATCCATGCTGTTGTAAATGACAAGATTTTATACAAGGTTTCTTTTTTTTTTATAGCCAAGTAGAATTTTGTTGTGTGAGTTCTTGTGCGTGTATCTCACATCTTAATCTATTCATCCATCAATGGACATTTTGGATGTTTTCATATTAATATCTTATATATTAATTTTCTTCTTCCATCTGAGTACCCAAAAAATAAACTTATGCTCTCTTTCCTATGATAGCCTGTCCAGCTTCTGAAGGTCACTCACAACCTCTTCCTGGGCAGAACATCCTGGTTGCACTTGCTCTTTGAAGGACAACCACATGCTGAAGACTTTGCAGAGTGGATTTATATACATATATATATATATATATATATATATACACATACACACATATATATGTATATATATGTATGTATATATTTTATTATATATATTATAAATATGTATATATTTTATAATATATAATATATAAACTTTTTATATAAAATAAATAAAATAAATAAATAAAAATAAAATAAATAAATAATAAATAAATAAATAAAAATAAAACATAAAAAAATAAATAAAAAATATATAAAATATATAAAATAAAATTTATATATATTATATAAATATATAATTTTTGTTCTTTTAGGCAAAGGTGTTTTCTGTTTATTATATTCTAATCATTTGAATTAAGATTTAACACATGAAAGTAATAGAGGCCAGAATTACAGCTTGTTAGAGCTTGCTGGGTTGGTGTGGAGGATGAAGTTAGATCACCAACCAGAAAGAGTAATTATTCCCTCCTGATAATACTTGGTTTCAAAATTCCACCACTTATATTCAGATTTAACTAACATATTAAGCCCCTGTCTGGTTCCAATTACTATATAATATGTTTTCCTATATCTTTAGATTAGCTGGAGAACATAATTACCTAAGGATCCCTGAGGATATGTAGCAGGAAGAGGCCTGACTTACTCAACGCTTCAGCTCCGATGCTCATGAAACCACCGTTTATGAAGTCAGATACCATGATGAATGCTTTTCTACATTTCATTTCACTTATTTGCCAGTTCCAGGATAATTATTTTTATATTCACGCTAAAGATAAAAAAATTCAGACTCAAAAGTGTGGCTTTCCCATCCACAGCTAATAAGGAATAAGATCTAAAAATCTAAACACATATCTGTCAAATCGAGAGCTTTCACTACCTTATTTAGTGTGGGAGTTTCCATGGCTGACATCTTCCTTATCCCTGCTGCCTCCTGATAGCTAGATTTCAATAACAGGACATCCGCAGCCTTATACAGCTGGCTAGTAATCAGGACTACCTGTTGGCCAACACAAATAAAAACCAAAGATTGAGTAAGCAAAACCACTCGTAAGAAAAGTGCTCATCAGCAAGACAAATACTTCATGATCTTGCTTATATGTGAAGAAACCAAATTCCCAGAAACATAGAGTATATTGGTGGTTGCCAGGGGCTGGGGAGTGGTGGGTTTATAAGATGAGTAACTTCCAGGGACCTAATATACAGCACTGTGACTATAGTTACTAATACTGTATTAGTATGGTATACTTGAAATTTGCTAAGAGTAGATCTTCAATGTTCTCACTACACACACATATACATACACATGTTCCCAAAGCTAACTATGTAAGGTAATGGATGTGTTAACTAACCTTATCATAGTAATCATTTCTCAATATATACATATATCAAATCATCATATTGTATACCTTAAGCTTACTCAATGTTATAGGTCAAATATATTTCAACAAAGATGGAAAAAGTATTGTGCATTTTAAAAAGCTTAATAAGTAAAGCTACTATTTTTTAATCTTGTTTCAATTCTGTGTGTGTGTCTATGTACTAAGTTATGACATATAATACATTCTTTTAACCATGGGTGAATTTAAAAACATTTGAAAGCCAACTTAGTAGAATCACTATAGCATTACTGAGGAAGGTGGATTAGAGACAGAGTATTAGAGTAGAGAATCTGATTAAGAGGCTATTATAATAGTCCAGAAGAGAATGAGAAACTAAACTAAGGAAATGGCAATGAGAATGCAAGAAAATGATTACCGGAGTGTATAAAGGAAAATTTAATTACCAGAATGAAGGGACAAGGAAAGTACAGGTGAGTTTCAGATTTCTGGCTTGGAAGAATGAGTGATGTATGACCATTAGCTGAGGATTAAATAAAAGTGAGAAGCAGATTTTCAAGGAAAAAATAGTAAGTTTAGTTTTGAATCATATCCATCATATATCTAAATGAAATATGCAGTTAGATATTCCATTCTACAGGACAAGACTCTGGACTAAAGGTATAGGTTAGGGACTCAGAAGTCGATTATATAATTCATAACAAGAGTGGACTAAGATAAGAGGTCAACTACAATAAGTTGAGGGAAAAGAATCAGTGAATAAGACTTAAGGCTACTGTTAGAAAAGTTGAAAAAGAACAGAAGAGAGTGGCTTTAAGAAGCTAAAGGAGAGAAAAAAAGGGTTTCCAGATGGAGTAGTCACCACTATTTAAGTGCCAAACGATATAATATAACATGAGGACAGAAAAACATCTATGGTTTTCACAATAAGTGGTAACTGGCAGGGCACCTGGGTGGCTCAGTCAGTTAAGCCTCTGACTTCGGCTCAGGTCATGATCTTGCGGTTCCTGAGTGCAAGCCCCACATCCTGCTCTGTGCTGACAGCTCAGAGCCTGGAGGCTGCTTCAGATTCTGTGTGTGTGTCTCTCTCTGCCCCTCCCCTGCTTGCACTCTGTCTCTCTCTCTTTCTCTCAAAAGTAAATAAACATTAATTAATTAATTTAAAAAGTGGTAACCGGAAACTTTTGTTAGAACAATTTCATGTAAGAAACTGAAACACAGATTGTAAGACAAGGAAATGAACGGTATGTTATACACACATGTACAAACACACACACATACATATGCACACACATCTACATACAGATACACCCGTTAGTCTTTGGGTAATCTACTCTGACCTCAGATTGGCCCAAATTAAATTGATGTACAGCAACATGCTAGGTTTAATAAATTAGATTTCTGATTGAGGCAGTTTGCTTTAAATAAGTGAGATAAGCTAGAACGTTCAGTTATAAGAAAGTTTAATGTTTCTCTGGGTTTTCAGTGATTTTTCTGTACTTCTGCCACATGACAGTATAAAGCATTAGTTAAGAGGGTGGGCTTGGACCCAAATTACTGATGTTCAGTATCATCTCCGCCACAGTATAATATATAGTAATTAGCATTCTCTACTTCTCTTTCTCTGTAATGGGGATCATGTGAACAATAATGCTGGGCTCTGAAGGTTGGTTGTTTTGAGGATTATGTGACAATACATATAAAGCAGTTAGGTTTGCACTTGAGCACTTAAATGTTACTTTTTTTCTGAGTTCTCCTGAGAACTAATTCACATAAAGGATAAAAGAGAAAGGACAGATTTTGATGCATTACTAAAATTTGGATCATATAAACTCTGCTGACATAGAAATTGAACTGAAAGGATGCAATATTCTTGAGGACTCTCAAATAAATGGTAAAAAAGCCCAAGTTTTATAATTCTTGACTACAGACATGCAATATGCATACATATTTAAGGTAATTCTTGAAGTTTTTGAGGGCTCTAGTGTTCAGTCCCACATTTGACTGTTATATCCTTTCTATTGTGTTAAGTGCACCTTTAATTGAAAAAGAGAATATAGTATTGCATAAGGTAACCATGATGCTTTGATCCTCCCAGATATGGTCCATTGATATGTGAAGCTCTAACTCTGATCACTAAAATCAGAGCTGAAAGAATCATGCAAAAGTTTTTAATCTCTTTAACATTTTTAGTAGTCTTTATTTTCTTAAATTACAACACTACCAAACATGCTTTCCAGTAGATTATAATCAATACTGATAAGATGCTTAGAAAATATTTTTAATTATGGAAATTAAGTTTTAAAAAAATAAGAGCATGGGGCAACCTTATATGATATTATAAGCTTTATATATACAAGACAGAAAATTCGATCACAAATAGACGTGTTTGGTAGTCACTCAGTTTCAATGAAACCACAAACATTGGCTATTCCCCAATTTCAACACATTGTGATAGTTGATGATTCAACTCAGTAATAACTGATCCCAGGGAGAGGCTTTAAAGCCACAAACTTTTCCATACCATTCACTTCTGAGTCTATAAAATAGCTGTAATAATCCAGGGCCAGTCACTTCTAATTGCTTACAACAGCATCCCCGAGAAGGAACTGGCTGAGAAGTCTGAGGTAAGAGAGGTCTTAAATATGATAAACTAAGGTAGATAGATGATAGATAGATAGATAGATAGATAGATAGATAGATAGATGATAGACAGACAGATAGATGTTAGATAGGTAGATAGATAGACAGATGATAGATGGTAGATAGATAGATAGATAGATAGATAGATAGATAATGATAGATAGGTAGATAGATAGATGGTAGATAGATAGATGATAGATAGATAGATAGATAGATAGATGATAGATAGACAGACAGATAGATGTTAGATAGGTAGATAGATAGACAGATGATAGATGGTAGATCGATAGATAGATAGATAGATAATATTAGATAGGTAGATAGATAGATGATAGATGGTAGATAGATAGATAGATAGATAGATAGATAGATACAAATAGATGATAAACAGTAGACAGATAGACATATCCTGTAAAATGCCAAAATTAAAATTATTGAGACTGTCATACAATGGTTGCTTGAATTTGTAAACTTAGTAATTAGTGATTTTGGGTATCGTGCTTTATCATTATACCCAACAGTACCCAGTACAATGCTTTGCAGCTTAGAAGTTATGCTCTGTGTGTGTTTATTTATGTCTGTGAGAAGTGTGTGTGTGTGTGTGTGTGTGTGTGTGTGTGTGTGTGTGTGTAAAATTGCCTATTCTGCAAGTCCTCCCATAGAATTCTAAACTTCACTGCAATTTTAAATGCCTGTCTTATTACAACAACATCATCTGGTATTTTTCCAAATCCCAATTTGAATTTTGAACAATATGATCAAAAATAAAGACAGAGTTCAAAATGTGAGTACATTTTTTCTTTTACATTTTATTTTTCCATCTCATAGAAATTTAGGAAGCATCAAGAGGTGATAAAATACCCCTAGAATCTCCATTAATTACCCAAAGCCATTCCCAAATAATAATAATGATATGGACAATTGACATTTTCCTGAATGTAAAACTTTAAAAAATCTTCAGAAACTTTGTAATGTGTTGGCCTATAATTGCATAAATAAATTAATTAAATACTTAATTTAGCTCAGTTTTATACAAATTATTAGCAATTTATAACTAATACATTATAACAACATATATGATAAGATAGAGTCTACAATTGAAATTAAAATATAAAATGAAATGCTTTGGAAATGTCCTTTCCCATATGTCAAAAATATGTCCTTCTTTTTTTTTTTTTAACATTTATTTATTTTTGAGACAGAGAGAGACAGAGCATGAACTGGTGAGGGTCAGAGAGAAGGAGACACAGAATATGAAACAGACTCCAGGCTCTGAGCTGTCAGCACAGAGCCTGACACGGGGCTCGAACTCACAGACTGTGAGATCATGACCTGAGCTGAAGTCAGCTGCTTAACCGACTGAGCCACCCAGGCGCCCCCAAAAATATGTCCTTCTAAATAGTGTGGAATTTTCGGGGTTTCCTGAGAACCAATTCGAATCATTCTTTCACTGAAACTAATTTATAGACATTATTACCATGTTTTGAACATCCTGAGATCAGTAAATAACTGCTTACCCCCACACTACCATTCTCTCTATATAAACTAAGGCTGTATTTTATTCCAGAAACTACCTTTATTACCATATATGGAGAGGTATTATTCTGAAATGATACATGAAACTTGATTTGTAAAAGAATTGAGGTAACATAGTTGTAAAGTTGCAAAGTACCTTTGGTTTTACCTAAAAAAAACCAATGTGCTCCATTAACAAATAGATTGATGCCCTAAGATTAAGTGACTTGCCTAAAGTCAGAGTTGTTAGTAACATAATCTGTACTACAACTGGATTTTCTAAATTTATGCTAACATTTTATCTTTCTCCTGATTTCTAGGATATTTCTGAATAAGATGAAAGTTCTCCTTCTGATCCCAGCCATTTTGGCAGTAACTTCTGGTTTCCCGGTAAGTATCCGTTTCTATATTCCAGATATTTATGGTCAATATTTCAGAGTATTTATGAATTTGATTTTTTTTGTTCTAATTCGAGAATCCTGGGAATTTTCCCCACACACACTGTATTCCTACTTTATAAACATGCCTGATATCTGCCCCTTTAACATGATGTAAATCATATATTGTTCAGTGCTTAGTTCGTTCAATCCACATAGCATTGATACAGTGGTGAATTTTAATCATTTAGAATACATATTAACACTTTCCAGGAAAAGGGTTACTATAATGTTTTCTGGCTGCTCAAATCCTAGATTTTTAAAAACTGGATAGTATAAAATAATATTAAGTGGTAGAGAAATTATTTCCTTCACACATATGTATATATTTCTCAGTTTGTGTGTTTCATGAACATGAGTTGAACTAATTTCACTATTTGAGTTTTAGGTCACTCAAGACCCGGAAAGAGAACAACCAAGTGTAAGTTACATATCCTCTTTTTAACATGTAAGATGTCCATGCGACATATCCATAACTGTGGTTAAAGTTCCTTTATCTAACCTTCTCAAACTCTAGATAAAACCTTAAAGAGTTTATATAAAGCAGTCAACAGAACAGACTTCAAAAATTTGATCTTGCTTGTATGAAGGGAATTATATCAGCATCTCATGTAACAGTGGGAACCAAAATGAAACTTGAATCACTCTGAGATATACTCGGTTATGACATTTTTGTTAGAATTATCTAGACTAATAGAGGCTGTTAATTATTCATGTCTCCACTCTGCTTAACTCTACAAAGTTCATTCCACAAAAGGTAAAATAATAATAATAATAACAACAATTAAAACTTGAGAATTAGGAGATGTGGACCAGTTTGATGATCTTGCCAGTGACAAATTCACTGAAGGATTATTTTGTCTAAATAGTTAATCAAATTTTTTTAAGAAAAGAAAAATAAAAGTTGAAGAGGAAGGTTCTTATTTAAGGATCTGCTTATACTCATAAAAATCTTATTATCTGAAAGGAAGTTTGGTTTTGAAGCCAAAGATACCAACAGTGTTAAAGATACAGAAATTGATAGGGATATAAATAGAAGATAAGAGACAGAAAAAAGAAAAATAAAGAAAGATAAAGAGGATACAGGGCCTACACAAAGTTTGGGTAAAGATCTAGTATACAGACAAAGGGAGAAATCTGATGTTCCCTCATTAATCCCCCTCCCTCTTGGCCTTCTAGTTAAAAGTGATTATCAGAAAAATTTGGCCATGAGCAGAAAGGTATGAAGATATAGTTATCTTTAAGTAATTTCCTTAAATTTTCTAAAATAATGTAAATTAATTAAATCCCTGTTCATAGTACACAGAGAAAAGGTAAATGATCCTAGAACTTGTAAACTCCCTACTTAAAAATGAAGGCCCACATGTTAAAAGGCTATTTTATCTCTCTCCAGCATGAAAAGTAAAACAAGTCTTTTTAATTTCTTTTTTTCAACAGGTCACTCAGAGCAATGAATCACCTTCACAGTTTTATGGACCCCCTTTCCCATATCCATTGGGCCCATATTATGTACCATTCCTGTATCGAGGATATCCATGGTATCCATATAATTTTCCTATTCCAATACCTCTGTCTGACCCTACAACTACACCTTCTAGTGGCCAGTAAATAAGAAAAAAAAGTCCCACTGCAATTTAAAATGAAATAGATGGTAAGTACACATAATACAAAGCATGTGTTTTTTAAGTTATTTGTGAATTATAATGTACCATTCCATGAAAAATATATTGCAATGTTCCCACTTATCCCCATTAAGTTACAATTTGTTTCCATCTTTTTCTCTGGTAGACATCGTTAGTCTCCACTCAGCAGTAAATTCCTGTGTCTTTCCATGATCACAGTAGCACAGCAGTTTAAATACCTCCTTTGCTATAATATAATAGAAACAAACCCTTTCCTTTCTTACTAACATATTTCTAACTTTTTAAATATTTTCTACTATCAACATTTGTGCATATTTGGACTAAATCAGGGGTCTAAAGGAGGCAAAACTTCAACTAAAGTGCATATCACAACAGATGAACTTGTGGATGTAGGGTCTAAGGCAGACTTCAGACTATTTCTTAGAAAATCATGTATTTTTCTAATTAATATTAAAACTTCAAACTAGCTTCTGATGGTCATATCATAATAAAATCCTTAAGGCTGAATATCCCATGTACAAAAGGGGCCCCTATCATCTCATCATATCAAAACCAAAGTTACTGGTTTAACTGAAGGAATGCAGACTAAAGATTACACTAGGACCAAGAGGACTGTTTTAAGAAACAAAAACTTTCAGCTATTACCTACCATTAAAGGCCTCTGCCTTCTTTCCTGCATCTACTCAAGCCTTCTTGAACATAAAGTTTCCCAGTCGTTGGACTAGATTTACTTTTAAAACAACCTTTGTGGGGTGCCTGGGTGGCTCAGTCAGTTAAGCGCCCGACTTCAGCTCAGGTCACGATCTCGCGGTCTGGTCCGTGGGTTCCAGCCCCGCGTCGGGCTCTGTGCTAATGGCTCAGAGCCTGGAGCCTGTTTCCGATTCTGTGTCTCCCTCTCTCTCTGCCCCTCCCCCGTTCATGCTCTGTCTGTCTCTGTCTCAAAAATAAATAAACATTAAAAAAATTTTTTTAAATAAAGCAATCTTTGTAATTAAAATGTAAAAAAATTATAAGTTCACAAGCAAATTACCCATCTGGATTAATAACTGAGCACTTATCATTTATTTCAGGTCTCTACAAAGTTGAATGTGAGCCACTTCCCTCAAGAGTCAATATTCCTGCTAATAAAATAAAAATAAATATAACTGAAGTAGCATCAGTATTCTCTCACAGATATCTTTTGTGTCCCTCTTTAGTAAATAGAAGATCTTGGTTTCCTATTTTCTAAATGTGCTTTGCTGGTAGGAATACAAAATAATTTTTAACAGATTTTAATATACATTTCTTGATGACTAACCATTCTATAAAAAGTATGGGGAGTGAGGTGACCAACATCAACCAGTCCTGGAAGTACCTTGAGTAAAAGTCTATCCACCATCTTCTGCTGTATAGTTGCACCAATTGTATTAACAAGAGCCAGAAGTTGATTTAATTTAATTCAAAAAATATTTGACTAACTGTGCCTCAATTACTCAATTGAGTCTGTAATTTATATACTGTAGGAGATAAACTTGATATGTTGGTAAGGGATATCAAAACAATCAAGTACTTTATCTAACTTCAAAAAACTGATGAGTAAGATCCTAAAGCTAGATTGATATCATGCTTGCAGGTTACAAAGTGGTTTTCTGAATCATTAGATCAGCAAATTATCACCTAATCTCTGTTCAGTAATCACAATTCATATGTGGGGAAACTAAAGGCCATGAAAGTCCTATGGAACTACACATAGACCTAGCCCATGGCAGAAAAGAAATACAAACCAAGCCTATTCAACTGCTATGTTTTTGCCAGCAGCATATATACTAAAATAAATCCTGAGTCTAGGACTCTACAATGGCAGTACCAAAGTCTGTCTGTTTTCAGTTTATTTCAGGAGGAAAAATCAAACCCCTGCTAATAAATGCAACTACCACCCATTTCCTTCTCTGCTAATCTAGATGTCACACTGCCACCACAGTTATCTTTCAAAACATACACTGACTTGTATCTCCAACCTCTAAAATGCCTTGGAAGGCTTCATAGTAGCTGCAGTAGAAATCCATTTCCCCCTAAGTGGCATTCAAGGCTTTCTACAAAGTAACCTTGAGGTTCCTTTTTTTTTTTTTTTTTTTGAGCTTCCTTTTGAATTACCATGCCATGAGCCCATCTCTCTCCCAGCCCCAGGTGTTATGCCACACTATTGCCATTACCCACAACTGGCTTTCACTGTCACACCCTGTGCCTCTGCTTAGGTGCTCTAGCTTCATGCAACGTCCATTCCTCGGGTTCACTGTTTAAATCCACTTTATCTCTCAAGATCCAAATCCAGTATCATGACCTTCATGAAAAGCTTTCTCCTATCTCTCCAAACAGAATAACTCACCACTCTGACCTTTCTTCAATACATTTTACTTCCACTTTTTAAAAAAAACATCTTATTATACTTTAATTTCTAAAAAATCATTCATTTACATTTCTGTATCTTTCTTGAGAAGACTGTAAGTTCCGGCAGTAACACAATAATATAAGTATTCCCCAGCACTTAGCAGAGTACTCAGTGAATATTTGAGAAATAAAAAGTATTAAGAAAACTTCCAAATTCTTAATGTTAAACAAAACAGCTTTTTCATATCTCTGACCTATATCAATACATAAATTAGCAGAGTATTCCTATCTTTGAAAAAAAAAACTTCTTAAAATCAATATATCAATGGTAACAGTTTTCTCTTAATCAACTATAGCATTAGCCCAAAAAATGGGTAAATTTGTGTCTATCCATACTTTGCCATAGAAATTGCCATAAAATGTGAAGTCATAAGTAAAATTTTTTGTCACAAGACAATACAAGTTGGATACAATAGAATAGATAGATAGATAGATAGATGATATATCTCAAAGGATTTAACATTTGTGTCAGTTATGGAAAAACCAAGTTCAGAGGCTTTTAGTTAACCAAGTATATATTCCCTTTCATAGAAATGAAATGCACATAGCAAAGAGTTTGCAAACTTTATTATAGAACAACATGTCCTGATCATCAGCTTCCATAAATCTCATGATGAGCATTCTAGAAACAAATCCCTGAAAGAGGAAAAGGTAGCAGGTGGTGATGAAAATAAACTCTCCTGCAGTAAATGACAAAACAGCATCCAACAAGATTCTACTTGCACAATGAGCCTTTCATTGTGTCACAATGGCAACCTTTGTCCCCATAGGTCAATTATCAGGAAATAAGAAAAATTCTCTTTGGACTAAGATTACATTTCTCCACTCCAAGTTAAAAGTGTTCATGGCTAACCCCTCAACATCAGTGAGGGAAATTCTGCCATGACCCACTAGCTGGCTACAAATCAAGGTCAGCCTAATGAGCCTCTCAGCATGACTTGAACAGGGAAACTGCTGTCTCCCTTGGTCATTTTCAAGGATCAGAGCTTCCTCAAACATTAAATATTCATCCTTTGGTATTAAAGTCAGTGATCACTCTTTGGTATTAAAGTCAGTGATCACTCTTTGGTATTAAAGTCAGTGATCCCATTTAAAACTATGGGAGGGAGAGCAAGAAGACTAGACTGTCCTCAATATAACTTGGTAAATTAATTTTATAGCAATTGTTTCACAATCTTACAGCTGACAGATTGGAGGTGATTGCATGATTGAGGAAAGACAGTCAAAGGAAACCAAGATAGAGGAAAATGAAGAAGGTAGGAAATCAAAGCCCTGAAGAGGGGCCAAAGGCAAAGCTTGGCTGCTCTGAAGTTTGGGAAGGCCAACTTTCTAGTTTACTGTCTTTCCTCTGTTTTCTTTGTTTAGGTTTTGATATATGTCCTTAACTCTCAGATTGGAAGTTTTATTTTATTCACTTCAAATTATATCACTGTAACTCCCTGGGGGGAGAAAAACGAAGAAACTATCATTTACTTTTAACTACTGTATTTGTGAAGCAAATGCATTCTATTAAAATTAATCAGCTAGTCCCCCAGGGGATTTGGGCAACATCATTCCTGGTCCTGACACTTTTGACTGTGATGACTAGGGAGATAATTTCTCAAAGAGAGTGTCAATCAAACCTCCATTTTATTTTGTAATCTAATGTTGGTTTATGGGAATAGGATTCACAAGAACATTGTCTCCCAAAGTGTGTATCTTGAAGCATGAATCTTACCAGATGGACTCAAATTAAATATTCACCCTCAAACTCAAAATATCTCTTGAAAATTTATAGCAAACATACATAACATTCTTGGAAATGCCAGTTTAACACATCTTTTGCTTAACTATGCTTCCCAAACTAAACTGACCTTATTATAGCATGTTTACCATCTCATCTAAAATAGATGATAAAATTAGTGTGCCCCTGAACACACTATTATTTTAAAACGTAATCAGCTGTAGAGACACTTACCACATTCACATGGAGTTTATATACCAACTATTGAAAAAGGCTTTTATGGAAAAGTAAACAAAAAGCTGAATTTATCTCCATTATTCTCCTTGAGAAGAAGACTCACATTTACCCATATAATCTTTCATATTTCATTCATTCACTAAAAACTCAATATTCATTTTGTGTCAAAAATTGTGCTAAATGCTAGAGATTTGGACAAAAGGACTTTTTTTCTTCTTTAAGTAGCTTATAGTCTAGTGAGAATAGAGTAACATGTATACAATTTCAATAAATGTAATAAGTGTTCCAATAAAGTATTCACAGAGGCTTTTTGGGAGGAGAGGGATTTGTTTGTTTTTAAAGCAGAAGGGAAGGGGTGCCTGGGTGGCTCAGTCGGTTAAGTGTCCAACTCTTGGTTTCAGCTCAGGTCATGATCTCACGGCTCATGTGTTCAAGCCCCACATTGGGCTCTACACTGACAGAATGGAGCCTGCTTGAGAATCTCACTCTCCCTCTCTCTCTGGCCCTTCCCTGCTCATGCACACTCTCTCTATCTCAAACTAAATAAATAAACCTTTAAAGTATAAGGGAAACTAGACTTACTTACACAAATTAGGAAAGGTCCCACAGGTGACTTGGAGCTGAACCTTAATGGATAAAAAACAGTAATTGACAAGTAAGTACAAATTAAATGTTTAAACAGATGTCTACTGAATGGATAAACTCTGTACCCAAATGAGTATTTTTATTTTATTTTATTTTTTTTTTCAAAGTTTATTTATTTTTGGGACAGAGAGAGACAGAGCATGAACGGGGGAGGGGCAGAGAGAGAGGGAGACACAGAATCGGAAACAGGCTCCAGGCTCTGAGCCATCAGCCCAGAGCCCGACGCGGGGCTCGAACTCACGGACCGCGAGATCGTGACCTGGCTGAAGTCGGACGCTTAACCGACTGCGCCACCCAGGCGCCCCCCAAATGAGTATTTTTAATGACATTTAGCTTCATTGGGCAAAGTAAAAAAGAACAAAAGATGGGACTAAAATAATTTATAACCTGTTTCTAATGGATAAAAAGTGAATATATAAAGTTCTCTTAACTTTAGGGATAACCTCTGATCTGAGAAACAAAAGAGAAGGTGGTAAATATCTTACTATGTTCTTTTTCAGTACATAACATTTCTGTTAACTTTTCATATAGATATAGAGAACAAATATCACCTGATGAGTCATCTCCTTATGTAAATGACTAAGACATCCAGGAGGCAGTATTTCTCCAGAATTCTATGTGAATTCAATAATACCTTGCAGAGTTATTCCTGTGGATAAACTTATGGCTGAAGTTTGGTCAAACCAAGGCAGATGAAAGAAATTAGCTGCAATAAAATAAGGTGAAAGTGAGGCACCATCAGCTGAAGGACTCCTCCCTCCAACAGCTTAAGATGCATATTACTTCTCTCAACTATCCAAGACTTCAGTAGGGGAAGGAAATACAACCAGGATATCTAGCAGCAATCACTCCAAGTGAGAGCCCAGTGAGAGCCCAGCTCCACCGACAATCAAAGGGAAGTCGGTTTTAATGCTCTTACAGGAAAATCCCAGAAAACCTATTTCTTATCCACTAGCTCTTCAATGAAGGAAATCCGAATTCCAGGGAAAACAGAGAATATGCCTGTCCACTTCTGGAGTTCTTCATGGACAGGTTCTGATTTCATCCAGAAGAAAGTAGTGAATCCCAAACTTTCAAGTGTATAAAAAACTATTCAGGTGCTTATTTCTTTTTTTTTAACTTTCTAAGTTTACTTTTATTTATTTTTTGAGAGAGAAAGAGCAAGCGGGGGAGGGGCAGAGAGAGAGAGGGAGACAGAATCCCAAGTACAGACAAAGCCTGATGGAGGGCTCAAACTCATGAACCATGAGATTTTGACCCAAGCAGAAGTCAAGAGTTGGATGCTTAACCAATGAAGCCACCCAGCCACCCCTAGGTGCATATTTCCTGTGCAGATTTCCAGGGACACTACTCCCCTGAAACTTATGGCTCAGAAGTGTGCAGTGACATAATAATTTGCAACTTAAACAAGTATCCAGATAATTTGTGCAACAAACATTTGAATGTTTAAAATGTGTTTGACATAATTCTATGCGGTGGGGAACTTAGATTCTAGTGAAAGAAGACAGAGAATAGTGAATGGACATATATAAATTTTGAAAATCATTTCATAGTGTAATATGTTATGGAAAAAATAAGATAAAATAATAGAATGATGATGGAAAGGAAAGGGCTATTTAGAAAATGTGGCAAGAAACATCTCTGATATAAAGAAGACACTATTTGAGGAGAATTGGGGTAAGAATATTTCAGAGACTATGAACACAAGTAAAAAGTGATTTGGGAAAGAGTATGGCACCTTCTAGAAACAGAAAGTTTATTGAGGCTGGCACAGAGTGAGAGAAAAAGTGGTGGAATATAAGATATGAGGAATAGAGAGATAATATATTATAGAAATTAATAGGCTCTGAGAAAATGCTTGGAATTTATTTTAAGTGCTAGAGGAGGTCATTGCAAGATTTTAAGCAGGAGAATAATCATATCAGGTATATGTTCAAAAAATAACATTTTTATAACTGTGTGAGGAATGTTTACAAGGTGACAAGAGTAAAAGTAGGGAGACCAGAAAGTACTGAGATGGTCAAGTGTGTGATGTCAGTAGCTGGGATTGACTGGAGCAATAAATGCTAAGACTAGAAAGTGCTGGCAGATTCCGGGTATATCGTCAAAGATAGGGCTTATAATTCTAATGGACTGTTGAGGATGGGAAAAAAAATGACTCACAGATTTTTGTCTTCACCCACAGAGAGCATCATGGTTTCATTTATTAAAGAGGGGAAACACTAGGAGAGTTGAGAAAAGAGATGTGTCTAAAAATCAAATATTCTGCTTTATTCATAAATGTGGGTTGTCCCCTTCACATACAAACAGGAATACTAACACAACTGCTACATACATGAATATGTAGTTCAATGAAGTTAAGAGTATGTGTATCATATTTAAAGCTATAGGAATGGAGTAGGTCAACTATAATGATACAAAAGATAGAGAGGGAAAAAAGGTAAAAGGGTGGTAAACCCAGGAAGAATCCATGAACGTTTTCCCAAATTGAGAGTTTGAGAAAAATAAGAGGAACCAAAAGAGAAATGAAGAGCAGCCAATGGTTTGAGAGGAAAAACCAAAAGAATAAATCATTACAAGTCAGAAAGACGAATCAGCATGCCAAAGGCTGCTGAGATTGATGAAGAGAAGGATCTAAACAGTAGCGCTGGATTTGACCACCTGGATGTCATAGTTGACCTGGATATTTTGCATGGTATGAGAGGAATAAAAGATCTATTGGAGTAAATAAATAACAGAGTTACAGAAAGTGCTAGGATCATATTGGATCCTTTACAAAATTGATACATATTGGATCCTTTACAAAAATTGAAAGCTTTCTTGATTACTCCTTATATTTCTTAATGTGTTATTGTAGTGGACCCAGAAACTTTGGGATTCTAAAAGTTGCTAAAGCATAAATTTATATGTGCCCTAATATGAAAGTCATAACAACTAGATGGGCTCTAGATGACATCAAATGTATTCTCAGGCCTCAAAAGAGTCTCCTCATCTACATCCAACAGAAAGCGTTATCTCTTCATATGTTCTCTGCAAGCAGAGACCGTGACTGCCTACTATACCCTCCAAACATAGTGCCTTGGTTTTTTGGGGTTTTTTTGTTTTTTCTTAATTTTATAAGTTTATTTATTTATTTTGAGAGAATGCAAGTGGCAGAGGGGCAGAGAGAGTAGGGGTGGGGACAGCGACAGAGAGAGAGAATCCCAAGCAGGCTCCACATGGTCAGTGCAGAGCCTGACATGGGGCTTGAACCTACGAACCATGAGCTCATGACCTGAGCCGAAGTCAGATGCTCAACTGACTGAGCCACCCAGGTGCCCTATAGTGCCTTGTTTTGAATAAGAACTATATATTGTGCACAGTTTATTTAAATTTTCTACAGGAGAGAAAAATCGTGATATTCTGTTTTGTTAATGTTTAAAAAATTTAGGAGCATTTAATGCTACTTTCCCAGAATTTTCATGCATTGCAAAGGTTTCCAAAGCATACAAGCTTCTGCATTAAAATGTTAATTTTATGATATCTTAAGAATTAATCGTGTAGAAAATTATGTTAGTTATTTACATTGCCACTACTGTCACAAACGTTGTACTTGAAGCACATGATACAGTATTGAGATCAGCCTGGTAGTAATGAAGTAGCTGAGAAATAAAATGAGACAGAAAAAAAAAAAAAACCACATGCATGTGAGTACCACCAAAAGAAAATAAAATAGAGATAAAGTACATATCAGATGTGAGAAACGCTAACAGAACAAGAAGTTGTTATGGATAAAAGCATGCATTTGCATCAATAATCATATCACTGATCACAAAATGATTATTTCATAGTGCTTGAAATCTGGACTTATGAACCCACAATAGCCTCTTACTCAGCTTCCCTGTGTTAATGGTTATACAGACACTGATTATCAGGACCTAAACAGAAAGAAGCTGTAGCTTGACTAAGAAGCCCTGTTGGTCTTCCTCCCATACTCTGGGGATGTTTCAGGAGTAGACTATGACCCCTAAAATGAATTTATGACTAGGTTGAGGCTAGAGAACCAATTCCAGATAGCAAACTCTCTGTTTTAAGATCTTGTTCATCACTATCCCAATTTCCTGAGAGATTTCATATCATGGGAGTTCTGATTTCCTTTTTGTTTTTCTTTGAAAAACATCAAGGTATCTGAATAGCTCCAATGTAGAGTTCACCTAGTACATCTATACCAGTCATTCAAAACTCTAGTTCTCTTAGATTCCTTAGGTCAATATATATATGGGGAATGTTCAGTGTCACTAGTATTCAAGTAAATGTTAGACTATGAGCTCCACAATGGCAAGGATATTTGCCTGCTTTGGTTACTAATTTATCCCTAAGGCCTGGAACAGTACTTGGGGTAATTTAAGTACTCAACAAATAATATCCAGTTTTTCAAAAAAGTCAGATTAGTGTTTGAGGTGGATGGGTGACCCCACTGTAAAATGGTTTTCTCTTGGTATGGATAAAGATTCCTAGCATTCTCAGGGGAAATATAATTACTGAAATATATTTTCCCACTAAAACAATGTTATTAAAAGTGTTCTGAGCCTTTGGTGAATAATAATAATAATAATAAATAAATAAATAAATAAATAAGTTCTTGTAATTGTGAATCAAGTAAATAAAGGCTCAACTGAAAATAAGTATCATTTTATGGCTCTAAACCAAGGACTGAGAAATTACCATGTAGAAAGGAATACCTTCATAATTGGTCAATCCCCATTGACCAGTCCATAATCTTCCAACTATCACTTGACCCTCACAACCAAAGAAAAAAGGTGTGACTAAACAGACCATATAGAATGATTGGTCTTATTATTCTAGCAGCTTGTTTTAGCAGTTTTGAATCTCTGCCATTTTTTCTTCAAACAACAAAAGCCAACAATTCTGAGAAATGGAAAATCTCAATTCACTCTGTTCAAACTCAATAAGCATTCATTCTATGATTCAGAACATTGTTCCTAATTTTCTAAGGCATGAAATAGTTCTAAGAAAAAGACAAGAATATAGGAATACTACAATGCTCACATTATTTCTCATATTCTGGCAGTCTTACACTGATTCCTGTAAATACTTCAGTCTTGCCAGGACCTCACAGCTAAAGTGAAGTCACAATTAACATTTTTCCCCAGAGAAGCATAAACAAAATAAAATATCCTTTTCTGAATTGGCTAGGCAAATTGTTTGGTTAGCTGTATTTTACCAAAATGGCCCCCATATTGGTGATTTTTTAAAACTTACTTTTATGTCAGAATGAGCTATCTCTGAGACAGAACAATTATCCTCAATTCAATAATTTAATTTTGTTTATACAGAGTCACCTATATTCCTGAAAACTAAAAATCTAAACTAAAATTTCATTCATAAGAGCTTAATCAATGAACAAATGTGTATTGAATGTACATGAGCTTAGTGAAAACTCTATTTTGTAGCTCAAATGCAAATGACTATTTTATATTGATTAAAATATTTCACATTTAGATTTAACTTTTAAAAATTTGCTCTTGGGTGTGCAATAAATGATCATCTTTCTAATTTTTAAAAATCAATAGTTTTGAAGAAGACCAAGTAGACTTAATAATATATGTAGTATCACTTGATATCCAGGTTCTTAAATTTAAAATCTTTAAAATACGACAGTGTTATGGGTAGCTATTTTTCATTTTTACAACAGCTTTAAATTCAAAGAGGTAGGATTAGTTAATTAAGAATGCAATTAATGTTTTTTAGAACTCCTCTGTTTACAAAACATACAAATTCATTCTTTAAAAAGTGTGAATAGTCTTTTTTCAAGCTTTATGAATGACAACTCTATTTCCCCTTCTGCATTTCACAAAGATTGACCCAAAGATGACCTGGCTGTCATCAAATCTTTCCTTTTTTTCATCTTCCTATTCGGCGAAATGTAGGGGGAAAATAAATCACATGACACAAGCGACTAATATCCTTTAATAAGTCTTCAGTTATTTACCTTGGGTCTTCTCTACAGTTGAAAGGCCACCTCAACCTACTGCCAAGCAAGACCTGACAGACACAAGGAAAGGTAATCATACTGAAATATCCAGAGAGGCCGACTTCTTTTTACAATAGAAATAATACCACCAAAGTTATTTTAGAAGCACATATTCTTCCTTTTAGCTTTTATGTTAAGTTTGAATATGTCTTGGCTTCATTTTGATATTAGTTTCTAACCTAAACCGTAGATTCTGAATGGTGTTATGATCCAATTTTATTTTAACTTCACTTTGGGTTAAAGGCCAAGGTTTGATATGATAAACTACTAAAGACAATGTAAATTCTAGAGAAGAAGATATAGAGGTAAACCAAGAAACAGACTCTTAACTATAGAGAACAAATTTATGATTACAAGAGAGAAGGTGGGCAGGCAGGGAGATGGGTGAAATAGGTAATGGAGATTAAGGAGTGCACTTGTGATGAGCACTGGATGTTATATGTAAGTGTTGAGTCACTATATTGTACACCTGAAACTAATATTACACTGTATGTTAACTAACTGGAATTTAAATAAAAACTTTTTAAAAAATCATTGAAACTTAGAAAAATAATAACCAAAATAAAAAAGAAAGTATTCAAGACAAAGAACCTACAGACAAATGTGAAGGGATAACTTCTCAGCAAGATGGACATGTAATAATAATCCCGATTGATCCCTTAATTAATTTTAAATATATTTATATCTAAAGGTCTTAATTTTATTTGTTATAGTATAACTATTGTTTTAAAACATGCCTTTTGTATTCCCATGAAAGCTAAATAATTCTATGTCACAAATTATTTCTGTCTCACAAAGTGATGAAGGCAATTTCAAGTACTCATTGGTTTAAGCAGCTGATAAGGAAAAGTATGGGCTTATCTCTCTGATATCTATTTATGCTAAAAATGGAAGAATTACTATCACTTTACAGAATTTTTGTGTGCGTGTGTGCATGTGTGTGTTATAATTTTGTGAGAACTTAACTGGAGTCTCATTCATCATAAAAATTTACTGCTCAGTCTATAATTTTAAGTTACTTGGTGATTACAATACAATATTGTTGTCTATATTCATGATACTTGTCAAGACTGGATCTTAATTATTCCAACCAAAACAAAAAAATAGTAATTATGTGATGTGATAGAAGTGTTAATTATCACTACAATGGCAACCATATTACAATATGGTAAATTTATACAGTGTTGTATGCCAAATATATTTTTAATAAAAAAATTAATTGGCATGTAAATAATTAATAAGGAACTCCACCTCTCTCAATGAAATCTGAGTTTGCTTCAGGTTGTTCAGATTTGATTCCATAGGAGTTCTTTTCTATCCACTGATATCCTATCAGCAGTTTTGAAGTCAGTTTAGTAGACAGTCTTCCAAATCATTATTACCTGGGAATGGAAGCAAATAGAGTCTGATGTGATTCCCCTTCCCAACCCTGGGCTTTAACTCTGTGAACCTCTTTTGTACAACTGTTGGTAGGACTCAATTTTATTACACATATGGCAAAAACAATAGCTACAACAGGATGTAGTTAGTATTTACTTCACAAACATGATATGCACTTAAATATTAAAAGTCTGAAGTGTTATATGTATCTTTCTAAAAAGACAATTTATTTAAAAAGAGTCAAATAGGGGGCCTGGGTGGCTCAGTTGGTTAGGCGTCTGACTCTTGATTTCGGCTCAGGTTATGATATCACAGTTCATGGGATCAAGCCCTATGTCAGGCTCTACAGTAATAGCACAGGGCCTGCTTGAGGTCCTCTCTCCCCCTCTCTCTGCCTCTCCCCTGCTCATTCTCTGTCTCTCTCTCTCTCAAAATAAATAAATAAACTTTTTTAAAAAAGGGTCAAATAAGTAGGTGTGACAACCCTATATTCCATTAGAAGGACAAAACTAATTTACTTTTTTAAATATTCAAAACCACTGTAATTATGATATTTATATTTCTTATTAAAACAATCAAGTTAATAATATCATTTATGATTACTACCAAAGTATATTATAAAGAAGGCAGTCTCAGGCCCCACCCCTTCCCTCCATCTTACCTATTTCCATTAGATCAATCATGGAATTAATAGAATTTTAGAAATCACTTAGTTCAAACCTTCAGTTTATAGATTAGAAAGATAAGGTCTAGGCAAGAGAAATTACTTGGCTAAAGTTACTCAAGTAGATAGGGACTGGACTTGAACTCAGTCTTCCAAAGGAATGTATAGTCCCAACATCTCCAGTCTAAAACCTCTCAACTAGTTT
Source organism: Lynx rufus (assembly GCF_022079265.1). Taxonomy (NCBI): domain Eukaryota; kingdom Metazoa; phylum Chordata; class Mammalia; order Carnivora; family Felidae; genus Lynx; species Lynx rufus. The sequence goes on from NW_025814845.1 coordinate 53,716,661, forward strand.
CTGTTGTTTACAAAGCCATGCCTAACTCTTTCACCTGGCATTCAAGACCTCTCCTTTGCTGCCCTAAACTTTCTTTTCAACTTTATCTTTCCCTTCTTATAAAATACCACTCCCTTCAAAGTGTGCATGGATGTTCCCAAGGCTTTCTCCTCTACTTGAAAAGTTTTTGTCTCTATCCTTCTCCATGGACAAGTCCTACGTATATGCCATCTTCTACACAAAGAATTTGATGATTCTCTTAACCAAAACCCTCTATCTGTGGAGAAACACTTGTGGAATTTTCCACTTTCTTTCTTTCCTCTTACACTGATTTGTGTATGTTGTAACTCTCTTCCTAAAACTCATGCTAGTTGTTGGCAAAGCCTGTATCAGATTCACCCTGTTAATTTCAAGTTTGTTTTTTTTTAAATGTACAATAAAATATTTTCTACACTGGCTAAATCTACCCATAAATCTGGTTTTTTCCTTAAACCAAAAAGAAAACAAAACAAGCAAATATTGTCCCAAATCAGTCCTAAATTATAACAGATCCTCTTAATTTAATTTTTTTTAATTTACTTTCAGGTGCAATGATGAAGACTTTTTTCCTAGTTGTGAATATCCTTGCATTAACCTTGCCATTTTTGGTGAGTTGATTTCATCTAATCAATTTGTATTAAGATTTTAAGAAAATTTTATTTAAAAGTTCTATTGTGGAAAGTGAAGTTATATTTCATGTAACAAAGTAACTGCATACTTGCTATATTTTCTTAAAGTTTTATTGATTTTATATTATAAAATTAGAGTCATGTTCTTCTGGATATGATTTTAGCTCCCAGGAATTAAGAAATCACACTTTAACATGTATGAAAAACCCTTAAAATTCTCATACTATACAGAAAATACATTGGGGAGGTAAAGAGAGAACAATTCTGGAAATATTTTTAAGTTATAAAATGTTCTAAAAATAATTCCTAAAGAATAAATATATAAGTCATAACCCAGGATCATAAATTCTTTTTATTTAACTTTTTATTTTTTTTTTAATTTTTTTTTCAACGTTTATTTATTTTTGGGACAGAGAGAGACAGAGCATGAACAGGGGAGGGGCAGAGAGAGAGGGAGACACAGAATCGGAAACAGGCTCCAGGCTCCGAGCCATCAGCCCAGAGCCTGACGCGGGGCTCGAACTCACGGACCGCGAGATCGTGACCTGGCTGAAGTCGGACGCCCAACTGACTGCGCCATCCAGGCGCCCCTTTATTTAACTTTTTAAAAAAAATTTTAGTGTGTTGTTTTTTTTGAGAGAAAGAGAGAGAGAGATCCAAGAAAGAGAGATTATTCAGGGATCCCAGGCACTTATTTGCCCATAGCAAGGACAAGAAAACAAACATAAGATGATGTTAGATGACCATCTCTTAGATTATAAATTTTGGAAGGTACTAGTCTTTGTTTCATAATTCATGTATTATTCAATTTAGACTTCCTTTTAAGCTGATACTTATTAAATAATTCTATTAGGTAAATTCTTAGAGTCAAACTCCTTAAAATTTTGAATTATTATGACTTTTACATTTATTTTACTTCATTTATTCCTTGAAATTCCATTTTACTTTGCCCACCAGCACATTTTGAACTTAGGTTTTCTCTCTGAATAATCAGGATTAAAACCGAAATAAGAAAATTATTATTTTAGGTTCCTGGACACATTGCCAACATGTGTTTGGGAGTGCGAGTTCTCACACAACACCAAGCAATTATTGGACACCAGCAGTGTGTCAGAGATTCCAACTCCATTCTGAAACCATCTACCCAGAGACAGTGTCAAATTCCACAGGTTGAGGGTTCAGACTGTCCTGCTGCTCTCACTTCAGACACTAGTCACAAGCCCAGGCTGTTGCCTGTAGTTCTGAAGACTGGCTATCAATGGGAGTTTCCCACATTCCCCTCCTTGGATTTGGTTAATTAGCTAGAGCAGCTCACAGAATTCAGGAAATGTTTTACTTACTAGATTACTGGTTTATCATAAAAGGATGTACTCAGAAACAGTCAGATGAAGAGATACATAGGGTAAGGTATGTAAGAAGGGGTACAGAGGTCTTATGCCCTCTCCAAGAAAGTCACTTTCCCTGAATTTCCATGTGCTTACCAACCCAGAAGCTGTCTGAACCCATCCTTTTAGGGTTTGATGGAGGCTTCCTTACATAGGGATGACTGCCTAAATTATTGGCTGTTGTCTGCTGACTCAACCTCCAATCCCTTTCCCCTCCCTAAAGGATTACAGAGTGGGATTGAAAGCTCCAACCTTCAAACCAAAAGGTTAGTTTCTCATGAGGCACCTGGATAGCTCACTGAGTTAAGCATCCCACTCTTGGTTTCAGCTCAGGTCTGATCTCCTGTTTCCTAGGTTTAAGCCCCCTGTCAGATTCTGCGCTCCCAGAGCGGAGCCTAGTTAGGATTTTCTGTTCCCCTCTCTCCCTGCCCCTCCCCTGCTGGAGCGCTCTCTCTCTCTCTCTCTCTCTCTCTCTCTCTCTCTCTCTCTCAAAATAAATAAATAAACATTGAAAAAAGAAAAAAGGTTGGTTTCTCTGGCAACTAGTCTCCATCCTTAGGTGGGGTCCAAATTCACTTCATTAACATAATGAAAGACACCTTCTTCCCAACCCCATGCCCATCACTTAGGAAATCACAAGGGTTTTAGGAGCAGCACTGTGCCAGAACCTGGAATGAAGACCAAATATATATTTTTTATTATAAATCGCAGTATCACATGATCCACAACTGCCTGGTCTATAGCAACCTCTTCCTGAGCTACTTGAGCTTACTGTAGCTCCCAAACACTTCTTCCCATTTTCACAAAGGCTTCCAGCCCCAGGAACATGAATAAATAATTCAAAAAGAATGAAAGTTTATAGATTTTACCATTCAATCTTGTGAACAATCAAAACTATACATACTTTGTGATAGTATCTTATACATGTTAATTTGTCCCTTCTCTCCAAATATAGTTAGGATAATGTTTATTATTAACATTATGTGATGAATTGCACAATCTTATAGCCTACTGGTGGAATTATAAGTTGGCACAACTTTTCTGTACAGCAATCCGATAATTCCCATTAAAGGATTTTTGTCACCCCCAAAAGTTATATTTTTTAAAACTATTTTAAGGCATCTATGAAAACTATTAAAAAGGACAGTGATATACAGATGTTACTCATCTATCTATTAATAAAACATTTTTTGAAAGAAGCCTTAACGGTTAACAATAAAGAATAAACATTTCATGACAGAATCATTTATCATTTATTTTTCGAATATAGATACTTGAGTATAAAAACTATATGATAAATGGGAAAAAAAGATGAGATATTGCTTCTTGAAAAAAAGCAAGATACAATATGTGTACTAACAGGAACATAATACTAGGAACATATGTACAGATTGATATAATATGAAGATGTCTAGATTATCTCAATTTGGGGGTATATGCAAACTTTCTACAATATTCATATTACCTTTTAAGTTTTAATTTAGTAATTTAGTAAGTTTAGTAATTTAATGCATTTAGAGCAAAGAAATCTCTATCTCAACATACGTGAGTTTTATTATTTTATCAAATTTCTAATTTTCTATACCAACATCATCCAAAAGAGTCTTTTCATATCCAAAGGATATGTGTGAACTGTCCTAAACTAGATCTATCATTTTTAAAAATGTTTAATCTTATAACCTCATCTCAAAAGTTTATATAAACTTTGTGAGTTTTTAAAGCTCTATATATATATGCCTATGGAAATTATTTTTTCACTCCTGATTCCCTATGCATGTTGCAATCCAGAATTAAGAAAAGTATTATAAAAACAAATGAAAGTTGATTAAAAAAACACTATTTTTTATATAAAATTATATATTAATGTTATACAAGAGGCCGTTCTTTAATCGAAATAAACCTCATAAATTATCTTAGTAGGAGAGTAGAGAAAACTATGCTCAATGCCCCTCTTATTTATAATAATGTACATTCAAAAATCAAACAAAAAAAGAAACCAAAAACACAATGTAAATTCAATACAAATTGAATATAGTTTATTCATATTTTCCATTTAAACAAATATGTATATTTGTTGGCATAGGAGTCAGATGATCATACTATTTTCAACCTTAAAATTTTCTCCCCAGGTGGTGATTTTTAAAGATTTTAATTAGCTTATTGCTATCACTTCCTGAGTGGCTCACAGACCCTATAGATTAAACAACCATGGAGAATGCATTACAATATTTTACAATATTAAAGCAAAAACAGAGAAACAATGTTTTGTCTTTAGTACAAAAGATTTTTAAACCACAAAAAATCTGGACTTTGCCTTGCTTTTTTAAACTTATTTCTCATTTTTGTGAACTGCAGCAGGGTGCACAGGTGCAAAACCAAGAACAACCAACTGTAAGTTTCTTTTAATTATTTCTTGTAGAGACATGAACTCTAAAGTGTAATATTATGCACAGTTCAATGGTACTTAAATGCCTTCTGTCTAAAAATTAATACGTAAACCCCATAAAATAATAATCTTTACCAAAAAAATCACTTCAGCAAACAGTCGTATGAATCGACCTCAATATTCACCTGAAAATCTTGGATTCTTTTTATGACCCAAGTCACGTATTTTTGGTTTTCATGTATATTTTGCAGCATGAGAAAATTATCTCAGAATTTAATATTGGGGAGAAAAGGAAAACAAATGTAAAGTTTAATATCTCTCCTGACTAAAGACTGGGGGAAGGATCTTCTCTGACCCATCTTTGAATACCTCTCATACACTTGCATTTACTTCCTCTTTTTGTTTTCCAAACATGTTTGAATGAACACATTTAGATATGTCTCCTTTCATGAGAAATAGTTGCTTTGGAGTGTCATTTGTTGATTTGTTTTTATTCACATGGGAAGATTTAATGACGTATTTTTATAAATTCACATAACCAATAGAAGAGAGGCAAATAAAAACAGAAAATTCCCTAAGTGATGTTTAGTGAATAAAATGAAGCTGGAAAGAATCCAAAGTATAAACCCAGGAATCCTCCCACATCACATTGTTTTACTATTCTGCTATAATTAGTTTAGAAAAAAAAATGTACCCTCAACCTAATCTCTAGATAAATAAAATTTGTAAACAATTACAAATATGTGGTAAGAACACAGATATACACATATTTTAAAAGCTATATATGCACATATATTTCTTTGCATGTGCTATGTTTGTGCATAATATGTCAAAGCTCTCTATGAGACTTTTCTCGGTATTGTACTTATTATAATGCCCAACATTTATTGAGCACTATTCATATATGCCAAGACCTGGCAATGTGGTTTACATTATGGATTACCTCATCTAATCTGTTTGAAACTAATATTATTTTTAATATTTGTTGAAAATCAAGAAATGGAAGAGAAGTGTACAAATCCGTATCTTGTAAAATAATATGGTTGTTGAGTTCACTGCTTCCAATATTGTATTTCTTCAATGTCAAATACTAAAATATATTACTTCAAAAAGTTCTGATTTAAGATTCTAGCCTACAATTATACCATCTGCACAATGTATTCTTTTTGCAGTGCCGCGAAAATGATGAAAGATTGCTTAATCAGAAAACTGCCAAGTATATCCCAGTTCATTATGTACTGAGTAACTATCCTCACTATGAGCCCAGTTACTACCCACATAAACCAGCTGTACCAGTTAATAATCAATATATGCCCTATCCATATTATGCAAAACCAGTTGCAGTTAGGCCACATGTCCAAATTCCTCAGTGGCAAGTCCTGCCAAATACCTACACACCCACTGTGGTACGTCACCCACACCTACCTGCGTCATTTATTGCCATTCCCCCAAAGAAAATTCAGGATAAGACAGGCAACCCTACCATCAATAGCATTGCTACTGCTGAGCCTACACTTACTCCTACCACTGAACCAATAGTGAACACTGTAGTCACTACAGAAGCATCCTCAGAATTCACCATCACAAGCACACCTGAGACTACCACAGTTCCAGTGGCTTCAACCATGGTCTAAAAACTCTAAGGAAACGTCAAAGAAGATGACATCACAGGTAAATGAGCAAAAGACAAAAATAAATAATAAAGACAAGATTAAACTTCTGACTCTTGATTTAGGCTCAAGTCATGAACTACGGGTTCAGGGGTTTGAGCCTCTGCATTGGGCTCTGCTCTGTCTGTGCAGACCCTACTTGGGATTCTCTCTCTCCCTGTCTGTCCCTCCCCCACTCGCTCACTCGCCCTCTCTCTCTCAAAATAAATAAATAAACTTTAAAAAAATATTTAATAAAATTTTTTTTTAAATAATACAGACAAGATCCATGGATTCATCAGTACAATCATAACATCTAAGATAGTACGATAGACAAATTAAGTCTGTTACAGGAGCAGTCAAAATGGGTTCATTATCATTTTACTTTGGTGGTGCCATACCATCGATATAGTAGATTCTGTTCCAGTAAGAAATGAAACGTCTTAGTTTACAAAATGAAGAAAAATTTGAGCTTTTATTATCAAACTTAATTTCAACAATTGGAACACTACTAGAATCTATTAGTTTTACTTTATTTCTGTTCACACATGAAGTAAAAACTTGTGATTTATCTCAAACATAAATTTTCTTAGAACATTTATACAGAATATGAGTTTAAATATATTTTAAACATGTGATCATGTTCTTCCACTCTAATTTTGCCCTAAATTGAATAAAAGGAAATACATTTCCCATACATTCCTTTATTTCAGACATCATTTCAGAAAGGACCCATGAAGTTAGGCACCTGAAATTTCTCATATTGTAAGACAAACCCATGAAAGAATTGTAATTCTTAATTTAAAAAGCACATACATACTAAAAGAATATTTTCAGAATCTTAAATGTGATGCCAATATTCCCATTTATTATTTGGATCCAATAATAAGGGTGAGTCTAAAATAACTTGCAACTTATGGGAAGAAGTTAAAGGGAAAGATCAATAAAATAGAAAAAAACCAAAGAGTTTAAATAATTTGGGGAGAAAATTGTGAAATTTGGAGTTTCTTTGCAATAAATATTTTCAGTACATCACACTGCCTATATGTTATGTAATCTAAAATACAACACAGTAATCTGTGTTACAACTGGAATAGCATTAGACCACCGAGGGCTGTTTCTTCCATCTGTGTGAATTTGGGCAAGTCACTACTCTCTCTGAACTTTCACTTTCTCTTAATTGTGGTTTCTATAAGACTCAAGTGGCAATGCATACTGTGAAAAGATTGTAAAAACTGGTCAGTCTACAAAACATAATGCATTAGAAAAAAATAAAAATAATAAATAATAAAATTTATTTTTAACCAACATCTTGTCCTTACTAAATGGTAATTACTTTATATAATTACCTCTGATTATTCCTATAGCAACCATATGGGACAGATTATATTACTATGTTGAATTCACACACACAAAAATAAATACAAACAGGCCTATGGATCTTAACTAAATTACCATAGCTCAAAAGTTCAAAACTGGAAACCAAACCAAAACTGTCTGATTTCAGATGATAAACCTTAATTACTATGCCATCTATTTCCGTACAGGCTGTCTAATGTGCAGAAAAACAGAAAATACATTATGGTTTCCTTAGATCAGTGTATGTGTAAATTTTATTATTTGGTTGCTATTTAATAGTACATATGGTAGGAAAAAGAAGATAAGATGCTGGATAAATTTTTGACTTATTAAAATTTAGAAAACACAATGAGAAGATTAATGGAGACAACATGAAAGCAAGTAGTACACAGTTACATATTTTGTTGATTCAAAAGATGTTACATGATTATATTTTTAATGGAATAATCATTATTTCAATAGTTACATTTGTTCAAAACTCATGAACCTAGATTTCTAAGCTACAACCAGTGTATAATATCACTTATAAAGAAGCATGTAAAGGACATTGTCTTGGTGTAAATATTCAGTGAAGTCAATTATTCTCAGTTACTATAAGCCAATTTTAAATATTTATATTTAAATATTTATATTTAAATTTTTAATTTGATAAAATCCTTGGATACAGACATAAGAGATAAATCATTTAAGTTAAATAATAGTGTACATGAAAACTGTTAACACATTATAAATTAAATTCCTAAACTGTCATCATTTTTTATAGGTCTTGCTGAAACCAAATGACTACTCCAAACTCTTCTTTGGTCACCCATCCACCTTCATTCAAGAAAGAGAAAGTGATTTCAATGGATTTGGCTCCTTTCTCTTCTCCCCTTACATTTTACATCCATGTCTCATTTAATTTTTTGTTTCTTGCACAATAAAGCCATTTGAATGCAAGCGGATCTCTTAATTGAGAAGTCTGTGGATATACCTCAGGGATCTTTGAAACCTTGAAAGTCCAAGGCAAATTTAGTGTGAGTTTGAGTAAACAAGTTTCTCTGGGGCAAAGTTCAAAATAGCATCTAATTCTCAAAGTGGTACATGGTCTAACACTGATTAAGAACATCTTCTCCAGGATGACACTGGAACATCTAAACTTACAACTAAGTCATTGGGACCAGGAAAAAGCTAAGCCATGGTAATCCAGTCCCAGGGACCACAAAAGTGACTCTTGAGAGCCCTAGAAACTCTAGAGTTAACATTAAATTTAAGTGTTCCAATGTATCGTTAATGATAAGATCATTCCCAGGAGCAATTTCTGGGCACAGGCAGACTATAGATGACCACTACTGCTAACACAGATACATAGGAAAATTATGAAGTTGATGGAAACTAGACTAGATTCTTCCAGACTAGAAGCTACAGTGTCACATCTGTCCAAATATAAACATGCACATGTGTGTGCACACGTGCACACATACACACACACAGGAAGCTTCTAGAGTTGACATCTTCCAGTATACAAACATTGGTGAATATTCAAAGTCCAAAAATAAGGGTTTTTTCTTAAACAAATATTGCAAAAATAAGTGGATTGCTTATTTGCTTGCTCCATATTTAACACATCCTGCCAGAGAAAATACAAATCACTCAACCCTTACAAAGTGCTTACTGGTCACCCATCTAATCTTTTGCCGAAACCCTCAACAGATGTGCTATTATTAGGAATGATTTTTAGCCTTTTACCTGCTCTCTCACTCAAATTCTAGAGTCTGGAAGAGAGGGATGGTCAGAAGCATGGCATAGCTGGGCCTCATTTGCTATGACCATTAATAACATTATTAATTTCTTGAAAAACAAAGTACAAATGTGGAAGAGGCAGAATTTATTTTATTAATTAAAAAAAATTTATCACCTACTAGGTACAAGGTACCTAGTGTAACATACTCCTTGGCTAAAATATCACATTCTTTAAATTTTTTTTTTAACTTTTTTTTTTTTTTTGAGACAGAGAGAGCATGAACGGGGCAGGGGCAGAGAGAGAGGGAGACACAGAATCGGAAGCAGGCTCCAGGCTCTGAGCCATCAGCGCAGAGCCCGACGCGGGGCTCGAACTCACGGACCGCGAGATCGTGACCTGAGCTGAAGTCGGACGCTTAACCAACTGAGCCAGCCAGGCGCCCCTAAAATATCACATTCTTAAGAAAACCTTTCCTGAACTTCCAAGATCAAATGATCCACTAATGTGCTTGCATAGCATCCTGCCTCTGCCAGTTCTTTCTCCTTTACTACTCCTCAAACTCTGTTACACCTGCCTGTCTATCTTTCCTGCCGGCCTACAAGCCCTATAAACATAGGAACTATAGTCTTATATCCTGCTCACTATTGTCTGTCCAAGGTTAGGCCTGATACAGTGTAGGAACCAAATAAATATTTGTTAAACAAATGAGTAAACAGAAGAATAGTGGATTAATGACTGAAGTTGAAATACCCATATAATAAGATTAAATAACCTAGATTTCTCTTACCAAAATCTAGGAAAAAAATAAATTCTGACCTTAGCAGTTAGTGATCACAAATCAAACTACCAAAATCAGTGATTATTGTTAAACCAATTTTAAATCAAAAGAAAATTACTACAAATAATTGTCAGCAATCACAGCAATATAAAAGTATACAGAGAGGATGTTTTTATAACTTACTCTCAATTTTCAAGGAAAGAAAGCTGAATGTCAACAGAATGATAACTAAACTGTGATATCAATATTATGCATTATCTTAATTTTAGCACACTATTTAAAGGAAGGAGATTATGGCATATTCTCTTCCTAATCTTCCTAACATGATATACTTTAGTAGTGGCCAGATGCCCATATTATTGAAATCATGGCTATAAAGCTAATAGTCAGGCTGATGAACAAAAGCAGACTTAAAAGATCAACTGTATACTTTTTATATACATATTTTATTGGAATATACTGAAAAATCCCAGAAACTCTTGAAGGCAAGATTAAACTCTGATACATTCCTATAAAATTAATATTTGGCATTAACATAGTTTTTTCCATATCTAAAAATCATTCTTTAAAATAATTTATAACAAAATGTCTACAGTCATTTTTGGGAGGCTAAAATAGGACCTTAATGAATAAAACTTTGAAATATCTCATGCCATTAGACAATAAATTTTAAACTAATGATTTCAAGTAATAGCACAAATAATAAAACTCTATAATAAAATTATTCTTTTTTTCTAAAATTTATCAGTGAAACATATTTCCACAAAAAGAATCCATGCAAGCAGCTGATTTTGCCAGCAGATTTGACTTTCTTTTAATCAGTATTAACCCTTGCCAACAATATTCATATTCAAGTTATTTCAGTCTCTCCACAGTAGGGAATAAGTAGGAGGGACATCCAGGGATGAAAGGTTTATTTATTCAGAGGGTGCTTACTAGTTTTCATTTGGAGACAGAGTCTGTTTACTGGAAAAGAGTCAGCTTGGTTAACAGAAGTTAAAAATCTGACCAGAACAAGGAGGAGAAAGCTTCTTCTAAGGTATCTACACAGGTAAGAGTTTGGGACATAGATTCTTTATTAGGCTCTGGGCTTTCCACAGTTTGGACATAAGTGTAACAGTTAAATTATCACTGGAATGATCTGTTGACTTAGACAAACTGAATTTGTTTCTAGCATTATTATACTAATTACTATGGCAACTCATCATATATCCTCAAAGACCAGAGTTTCACTTTCTCTGCAGTTTAATCAAAGCTTATTCCTATGAATTGTGCAAGTTCTATGGCCAAATAGCAATCTTTGATAAAACAAGCATAATTTAAGTAAAAATCATAAAACAAGCTTGTCTTTGTTAAGTAAAAATTGCTATAATAGGAATGCTTCATTCTGCCTAAAATACTCCCTGGTGATAGAATGCGTGCAAACTTCAATATTTTCTTCAACCCTTCAGGACTCTATGAAAGCATAAATAATTTAAAAATAATTTAAAAATATTTTTTACTTAAATAATGGACTTTTTCTTATATTTAAAGAAGAATTACACTGTTAACTCCAATTACTCTAATTATGCTTATGTTATTAGAAATTATAAAGGGTGCAGAAAGTCTGTGGGTAACCAGCAAATTATTTAGTGAAAGTACTGGTCATTGAGAAGTCTTAATATCGTGACTTACTAAAATAATTTACACGATATGCACTATTAATATGGATTATTTTCTTTTTTCTTTTCTTTTCTCTTAAGTCCATGAAGAAAAGATGAAGATCTTCCTCTTATCTATGATCACCTTGAACCTTACTACATTCTTATTGGTAAGTTTTCAATGCTCTTCAACAAGTAATTTTTTTTTCACTTAAAAAAAGATAAAGAGGTTCATATCAATCACATACAAAAAAAAAATCTTAGAGTAAAATATCACTGTGCTTATAACCAGGATAAGGAAAGCTTTGTTGCTTTAAAAAAAATTTACCATGAACTCTGATTATTATATCCCTTTCTATATAGTCACATAGCAGATTATAAATTTAAAAAAATATCAGAAACATGTCCACACAAAAACGTGCACATGGATTTTTATAGCAGTTCTATTCATAACTGCCAAAACTTGGAAACAACCAAGATATCCTTCAGTGGTGAGTGAATAAACTGTGGTATACTCAAATAATGAAATATTATTTGGTACTGAAGAAAAATGAACTATCAAACCATGAAAATTATGGAGAAAACTTAAATGCATAGTTCCAACTATATCACATTCTGGAAAAAGCAAAACTATGAAAATAGTAAAAAAAAAAAATTAATGGTCACTAGGAGTTAGGAAGAATGAATAGGTAAAGTACAAAGAATTTTTAGGGTAGTGAACCATTCTATAAGATACTATACTGGTGAATACATGCTATTATACATTTATCAAGACACACAGAATGTACAACATTAAGACTGAGATCTAATGTAACCTATGGACTTTGAATAATGATATGTATATGTTAAGTTCACTGATTATTATAGGTACTACTCTGGTGTGGATACTAAAAGTGGAAGAAACTGCATATGTAGAAGCAGGGAGTATATAGAAAATCTCGGTGCCATCTACTCAACTTTGCTATAAACCTAAAACTGCTCCAAAAAGTAGACTTAAAAAAATAAAATATGAAAAAAGTTAAAAATGGTTACTTTTTTGTTTTTACTAGTGAATATTTTTAAATATGACCCATGTGACTTGATGCCACACATATATTTTTATTTGTATCCTTTTGTATTTGCAGACAACTGAATGTCTTAAAACTCATGACCAGTCAAGACAAAAGCTATTGAGGCTGAATTCACTTACCAAAACCAGAAAAACCAAGTCCTCACATGCCCCCCTTGCACTAAGACAAGCCCAAGCCCAGACATCAACACAGTCTTTGAGCCAGGCTTCACTTATTGAGACTCAACCAAAATCATCTTTATCAGTTTTACCAAACTGTGGGGAATAAGTTTAGGAATTCCTTGGACTCGCACCAATGGGTTAACAAGGCTTACGACAAAAGTGTCTGACAATAAGTAAACAGGGTGAAAGCACCCCGGCAAAGAACAAAAGCAAAAAGCTGCTTCCACAGGATGAAAGCGTCCAAGAACAGAAAAACAGGGCAACAGACCACAGCAGCAAGGTGAAATTGCCCAGAGATAATTTGCAAAAGAAAAGTGCCTTGTTGACCCCGAGGTAGCATGCTTATCTGTTTTATCCCCTAGGCAAGTTAAGATAAACAGACACAGCACCTGGTGCCTGCTGTTAACAGCCATCTGCTTAGGGCCATGATTTTGTTTTGCATTGACCCAAACCCCTAACACAGCATATCTTTGAAACCCCCTTCTTCTCACACACTTGAGTTAATGATCATTGTTTCATTATCTCTTTCTGCATGCTCATTATGTTTGTAAGCCTTCTGATCCTAATAAATGTGGAGCAAGGAGCCTTACTCAGGGCTCTTTTCTCCTCTCAGACATTAGCCTCTCTCATATTCAATTCTTCATCCGCTCTCTTGCTGGACAAGAGAGAACTCCAGATTCAAAAGTCTGCAACACCAAACCAATCCCTAGCATCTAAGTTTGAAAAATCTTCAACTTCTAAGTTAACATCCAAGCACTCATTATCTTCCCAAGATGCAACAAAAAGGCCCACCTCTACCAAAAAGTGATTTCTACCTAGGAATATTGTACAAAAATAGCCATAATTAAAACCAACTTCAAAAAAGAGAACTTAATCCACAAGTCTGCACACAAATTGATTTCAGCTGACAAGACTGAGTTCAAACAGTCATCATCCTCCAAAACTGCTATAAAAAGGATGAAAACTACTAATCCGAAACAGAAATGGTCAAAAATTTCCAAGGCTATACCCAAGCAGACATTATCTTCCCACAATACAGGAAAAGGGTCTTCAGTTGCCAATACTACACAAAAATCACCTGTAAAGACAGGAAAACAGAAGGTTCCAGCTGCAATACTTGCACTTAAACAGGTGTCATCTTCCCAAGGTGCAGTAAGGAGCCATCTGGTTCCTAAGTCTAAATGGCTGAAGTCTAAAGTTTCCAATAGTTAAATAAAGAGAGTTTCTTACAAGAGGTCTCCACCAACCAATTTATCAGTCTCCAGATCTGCTTCAAGAGGAATTGCTAAGTCCACAGACAACTCCTAAGGATGTAATTCTTCCAGAAACCACCATCTAGCTTCCAAAAACAAACCAAAGAAGATGAGACCCTTGCATCCTGTTAACCAATCTCCATCTGATCCAGCATGACTACATGCTCCTAAGTGCCATGTATGCAAACCTCATTCATCACTACCTTGTCTAATAAAATGTCCTCCATCTTAACTTGAAATTCATACATCTGAACCTCATAAACCTTGTCAAGTCAACCAAAAAAGCAGCCCTCTGATAATTCTGTAGAAGCAGCTCCTGCATCACAAGCAGCATCAACTACTGTCTTTGCAGATATCACCACAATAGCCAATGGAGGTACTCATGACATTACTGCTAGCATAGCTCAAATTACACCTAATGAAAAAGCCCTTACTACTCCTTTCTCATCTGCTGCTACTACTACCTCTGCATCTAAAATCATCACTTAGTTTGCTGGTACCACCACCACCACCACCAGACAAGAGACACTATCCTTGAAGATGACACAGCTACTACCATCACTAACACTACTGCTACGGCAATCACTTCTGCAGTTGACACCACCTCTACTAACAGTGGTACTGCTGTGACTGCTCCCATGACTAGTCCCACAGCCACTGTGGTGAGCACCAACAGGCCAAGTGGTACTGTAACTGACCCTGCAGCCACTGCAGAGGCTCTTAAAACCACCGCAGCTGCTCCAGGGGTGAACACGTCCACCCTCAGCACTACTCTTCTTGTGACTGTTAGCACTTCTGTTCCCCCTGATGCCACCACCGCTACCAAAACAACTGCTGACACTTTGCCCAAAGATGGCACCAACCCTGAAGGGATTCCTATGGCACTGAAGAATATGGTTCAGCCCTTGAATATATATCCCAGAGCTTGCAGAAGATTCCACAGCAACTCCAGAATCTAATGCCACATTCCCTGTTACTCATTTCAACTCCAGCGGCCACTTCTAAATAAAATACCTCAGAACCTACAACTGACAACACTCCGTAGAACCTACAAGGGATAGCTACTACACATGCCCCCTGAATACTGACTTAATACCCCAACGAATAATCAAAGGTATGAAATACTGAAGATTTGAACAGTGAAAATACAATTCTTTAAGCATACTATCCTGTAGATTTTAACCTTTCTTCATCTATCACCAACAAATCATTTCACATATTTGAAATACCATAAGAATTGTCATTGCGTTTTTTTAAAGCTTTTTTCAAAGTAATCTCTACACCCAATGTGAGGCTTGAACTCACAATCCCGAAATAAAGAGTCACATGCTCTACTGACTGAGTCAGCCAGGTGCCCCAATAACTGTCATTGTATTTTTCCATGATGACTGAATTCATTTCACAGCCCTCAATACTTTACATAAAAGAAGAAATTTGTCTTTTATTGTCCTTGATGTCTTAAAAGCAAGAATCCCTAACTCCTCTTAATTTCCCTCTTAAGCAACGAAATCTCTCATTCACTGACTTTGACTATATTATCCCCCAAATTTGTCATTTATAGCTTAAAATAATAATTTATTAACTTTTTTGAAAGGAAATGAACACTTACAGGTGTTACCTATAGAATAATACAAATCCCTTATAGGGGATATGAGATTTCTAGGATACTGTAAAACTGGAGGCAGAGATATTATTCAGAGAACCCAGGAAACCAACAAACTTTCATTCCCCGAATGAAAAGTTGACCCTGGTGCATACCAAAAGGGTTCCAGAGGTCTGTAGATACCTCCTTATATAGAAAAGACTAAATTATTCCTGACCTATAAAGCACTGGAAGGCAAAAAGAGTTTTTTAAATCCAACAAGAAGCTGTCTTGCATGGAAAATGTCACTGGCATCACTATAACCACACACTCATAGACTGGGATCCAAGGAGAACTGAACTGAGAAATTCTGCCCCTGTCCCTTCTCTCTATGACCACTACATTAAAGCCTCTATATCCTCTGAGAAATAAGTAGGGGATTGATCTACTTTTATTGGGTCTGTATGTGTCTGTGTGCAAGAGAGACAAAGAGAGGAGATGAGGGGTTAGGAGAATTTGCCTGTCAAACTATAGCTCATGAGAAAGGCTGCCTCATATTTATTCTTTCCATTTCCCACCACAAGTGCTTTCTTCCTTTATACAATGTGGAATCAATAGCATATATGCGACAGGAATTTAGAACTGAAAGAAAAAATAAACAAAGACTACTTTTCTCCTCAGGCCAAGCATATTTTAAGTTTATCAATTTTTATCTTAAAATATTCTTCCTCACAACTATCCCACAGAAAATTTTTAAATCAGTGTACTCATGATGTTGGATGGGAACACCTTCATAATCTGGATTGGTTTATAAAAGCAAACCAAATTAGTAGATAAGATGTCCCTTCTTTTTACAGCCTTTGAAGATAGTTTACATGTACATGAGAAATATCATAAGGATCTGCTAAGCACAGGCTTAAATTTGGATCTGCTCACTAGCTCCATAAATGCATACGTCTAAAAGATTTCTGCTAACTGATCTTCTCATTCCTAGACATTTATGAATTTTTACACACCTAAAATTTTGTCCAAGACTCTTTACTATGTAAAGAGTTTTTATGATAATTAAATATATTAAATTAACACAGTCAACCTCGTAGTTTGAGCATCTACAAATAGCAAAGCAAATCTCTGTGCTAAGTGCTTTGAGACAATAAAAAAAGCCCCAAATAATGACAATGGTCTAAGGGAGCTAAGACAAAAGGTGGGCACATAGCATATGTATAACTAATGATGGCACAATCCAAAATAGTAGAGATTTCTTACAGACCAAGGCAGTAATAGAGGAAAAATAGAAAAGTGTAGGAAAAAGGTGGTATCTGAGCTGGATGTTAAAGAATGGGTTGAATTTTTTACTCTCTCATTTTTTTCTGATTTAAAGAGTACTTTTAACAACTGAATGTTACCAATAAGCAAAACATTAAAAAAAATATATAACTCATATGAAAGTCCAAATTTTCCTCCAAAACATGAATGATCTGGTATTGTGGGCAGGCACTCTCGTGTGACAACTGTCAACCACAGCAGTGCTACTCAAAGTGTGGTCTGCAAACTGGCTGCTAATCCACAAACTGTTACAGATCAGTTAAGAGTGAAGGACTTAAATCAATGTTGTCAATGCACACATTTTCCAGCTTCCTTTATATTAATTGATTGATTCATGTTTTCATTCATTCATTTAGCAGCAAGACTTTCTTGCTGACAAACGCAATATGTTGTGGTGCAAGTTCTTCTTCTAAGCCCTGACCCGTCCTTTGAGTATCAATGGAACTAAGAAGTGGCTACTCCTCATTCTCATAAATGAGACACACTCTTCTCCAGTCTCAACTAGGCCTACTTCACACTCACTGTTAACTAGAACAGATAGCCAAGTTGTTCCGAAACTCCCTTCTGTAAGAATTGCATATGAACCACACGTCAGCAATTATTCTCCTACTTTTTTCAAAACAACCTGATAGAAAAATGTCTAAGGTCATGCTAATACCAATGATTTTGATAAGAATATATCCAGATATTTTATATTTACTTAATCATGATTGGTGTTAATAAATAAATGATTAATAAATAAGTGATTAATAATCTCTTCCATATCAATATGTTAATAACTGTGCATTGTATTCATGATTACAAGAAGGTTGGCCTACTTTTCTAAAATATCTTTCAGTTCACACTGAAGAAAGCATGAATAATTTTTATATAACATGGAGTTTATACTGTTACATGATGCAATTTCCGTATGTGAACTGTCCTTACAAAATTAAGTATAAACTCAAATTTAGGGAATATGCAGACCAAAGTTCTTACCTTCCAAAGTCCTTTCTACCATATTCCAATATTCAATTAAAATAAAAACCATAAATTGGAACTCCTAAAATAGTACTGACTTCTTAAAGGAGAGTGTTATGATTAATGCTCCAAAGTAATGACAAACTTAAAAGAGAAAGGAGGTCAACCTTATTCTGAGTCAAATTAGTGTATCAGTATTAAGTATACATAATATTATTAACTTTAAAGTGATTACCTCAATTCTCAGAAAAGACAATATTGTATATTGTTATTGCACAGCTCTTATTATGATACTGATTATCACGCAGGCACCCAGTCATTCAAGTGCAGCCAAACCCTGACTTCTGGCCTACACAAGGTTCTTAGAAGAAAAGATGAATGAAGAAAGAAATGGCTAAGTGGAAGTGTACTTTCTCTGTTAACCAGATATCAATAGATCAAAGTCACTCTTTTCTGTTTGTATAATATTTCTTTCCAATAAATCCCTAGACCCTCAAGGCAAGAACCAGGTCTCTCTTGTTCCTATTGAGTCCACAATGCTTTCTATGGAGTGGATGTCCAATAAATATCTGTTGAATGAATAAATAAATCAAAGTTGTCATTTCAAAACTAGTAATGTTGAGATTAAAAATTATGTTAGATACATCTGTAAATAATACATTAAAATTTAATACATAAATAAATTATATTACAAACAATTCTCACATAGTGCTAAAGAGTTTACAAGGTAAATAAATATTCTAATTTAATTCTAATAACAACACACTCAGGTAAATAGAACAGGATTCCCATTTTATAGATATGAAAATGGCATTTGCAAATAAGTTTACCAAGGTCACACAGAAATAAAATGACTGAGCTAGGAGTTAAATCTAAACCTCTTGATTTCAAGTTTAGTGCTCTTTGTACCATTCTAGAATTGCCTTTAGAAACTTTTTTCCATTTTTTTCTTAAATACACTAGTGATTTCTCACAGCTACATTTCTTCAGAATTAATGTATTTGCCATTTGTTCTGGTATGTGGCTTAATACAGATGAATATGTAAACATGGTAAATAAATTAGTATAAAATTAACAAAAGTATGCTTAAGGAAAATTATGTATATTTCTTCCATTGCATGGTCACGACAATTAAAAAAGTATTTACAAAGTAGATTATTAGATAACTGAACATGTGATTTTCAAAATCTGGGAGATTCTAAGTTAAAAGGATCATGAGGGAGTACAACGGGAGTGCAGCAAGGTAGACATATTTCACAAATTTTCCTTAATGCAGGCACTTTAAGTGTTAAATAACTGTGTTTTAATTCAATGGAGGAAAGATTATTTATAACCTCCTATTACATTCTCTCAGACATTCATATCTTTGAGTCTATTAAACTTTGGAATATGGAAACAAACTGCAAAAATAAAGTTGTTCAAATTCCAAAAATTGGGAAACATCAGACAATATACAAATTATTCTATAGCTGCAAATAAGAAACCAAACCATGGTTTTCTTAAAATAAGTGATATATATATAAGCTGTAGTGTTGATTTACAAATTTTGTTAACTATCAGATTTTATCATTACCTTTTCCAAGTAAAAGATAAGATAGAGTTCTCAACGTGCCTGAGTCAGAAAATCCAAAGGGAAAATGTTTCAAGATTAAATTGAAATAATCGCATATACACATTTTTTTCCTAGCCCCCACTCTCTACTACAACCAATAGGCAAAAAGTAGGAGGTACAAAGGGAAGGCATGGCTGCCTTATTAGGTGGAAGAATCATTCAATAAGTTCTCTTGACATCTGCAGGTATCAAGTCTTAGAGGCACTGCTGAGTTACGAAGAAGCAAGTCCTGACCAAGATCCAAAGGAGACACCCCTCTCAAGGTAATTGTGTGGATAAATGACAATGCTGCTAGGGCACTCTTACTCTAGAATCTACTTTTTCTATTAACATGGGGTTTCTTTTCTCTTTTTTTTTAAGGCTTCATTTTTTTTTTTTAATTTACATCCAAATTAGTTAGCATATAGTGCAACAGTGATTTCAGGAGTAGATTCCTTAGTGCCCCTTACCCATTTAGCCCATCCCCCCTCCCACAACCCCTCCCGTAACCCTCAGTTTGTTCTCCATATTTATGAGTCTCTTCTGTTTTGTCCCCCTCCCTGTTTTTATATTATTTTTGTTTCCCTTCCCTTATGTTCATCTGTTTTGTCTCTTAAAGTCCTCATATGAGTGAAGTCATATGATTTTTGTCTTTCTCTGACTGACTAATTTTACTTAGCATAATACCCTCCAGTTCCATCCACATAGTTGCAAATGACAAGAGAAGAGGCTGGGGGAACTAATAAATCCAATTTTGGACAGGCTGGGCTAAAGGTGCAATGGTACAACCAAATGGAGATGTCCATGAAAGAGTTGGATATATGAATCTTGATCAATAAACTTAGAAGCCAGCCTAGAGATGGATACTGTTTCCAAGGAAAGGCAGAGATGTTGCTATAGAATGAGAGAAAAATAGGGTGAATGCCAGAACCATAATTGGGTAAGTAGAGAAGAAAGAAAATCCATGAATGAACCTAAAAAAAAACAAACAAAAAACCCTTCAGAGACACAGGAAGGATAAGTTGGTTCCACAGAAACCCAGAGAAGAGGGAAAGACTTGTCAAACACTGAGGAGAATTCCATCCTGTAAGACAAGAATTAGATTGGCAATAAACACATCATTAGCTAACTTGACTGAAGTTGTTCCAGTAGGCAGTTGGGAATAAAAAGCCTTTTGCATTGAATTGTGTAACAGAATATGTAAGGACCTTCGAGGAAGAAAACAGTCTCTCTCTCTCTCTCTCTCTCTCACACACACACACACACACACACACACACACACACAAACACATACAATGTGAGTGACACTAAAAGAGATGTGACTGAAGATCAAGGAGAAGTGGGGCTGCCATGGGCCTTGTGAGCCACTTGAAGAATCTGGGGGGAGGGCTTTAAGATAAAGATCAGCGGAAAACCAATGAAAGGTTTTAATGAGGAAACTAGAATAATCAGATTTGTATTTTATAAAAATCAGAGTGACTTTAGTCAATTAAAAGCAAGGCTGTGGGTCAGTTAAGGGACTATTTTGATAATCATGAAAATGAAACCTCTAACAAGTCAAAGATAATGAACCCATCTCCCCTATCTCTGCATATCCTAGAACAGTGCCAGCTACTTAATAGGTAATATTTGCTAAGGAGAGGCTCAAGTGAGATATGATGCTAGCTTGGCTAGGATGCTTTTGGTGAAGATGAAGAGAAGCAAATTGATTCAAAACTGTCCAGGAAGTAAAACATAGAGAGGATTTAGTGATGGATGGACACCGGAGAATGAGAGGCAGAGTCAAGCCTGACTCAGGATTCTGGCTTACACAACTACTGGGTGAATACTGTGTCATTCACTGAAATGGGGACACATGGAAGAGACTGTTTTATGGGGGAAGATGTTGATGGAGACTGATTCAGTTCAGACTCAGACTAAAACACCAAGTAGTTTCAGAGTTTTCTGATGATGATTCTAAAAGGTGACCAGTTGGCACTGACAGCCACTAAAGCTGAGGGTGCCCCCATCACATTATCATAAGCCATATGCTACCAGAGACCAGTTCATTTATACTGAGCTTCCCTAAGTTACATACAGGCTGCCTTTATTTTCCATTTTCCTTTCACAACATTCTGGAATTACAAGTCTTTTTGCCTATATACTGGCATCATGGAAACATCATACACTTTCCACCCATAAAACCATCTTATATTAGGAAAAACAACATGAGGTTCTTAAAAATTAGATTAATGCAGGTCAGAAATAGATTTGATATATTCAATAACTTTAACTGTGATGAGGTACCTCTCATCTAAAAATGAATTATTGAGGGGCGCCTGGGTGGCTCAGTCGGTTAAGCGGCCGACTTCGGCTCAGGTCATGATCTCGCGGCCCGTGAGTTCGAGCCCCACATTGGGCTCTGTGCTGACAGCTCAGAGCCTGGAGCCTATTTCAGATTCTGTGTCTCCCTCTCTCTGACCCTCCCCCGTTCATGCTCTGTCTCTCTCCATCTCAAAAATGAATAAACGTAAAAAAAATTTTTTTAAATAAAAATGAATTATCGATAGGCAAAGTGCATAAAAAAATTTATAAAACATTTTCAGGTAAAGGATCCTGTAGACTAAAAAATAAAAATTAGAGGGAGGAGGAAAGAAAAAGTCAAATAGCATCAGAGAATCTCAGGATTTTGTGGAAACTGTCCTTGCAATATATTACATAGTGCACCATGTTATCCATCATACATATAGGATCTGAGTTCAATAAAGTTGGCCACTCAACTTAAGAGCATACAATGTATCTTCCTGGAACTCTCTTTATGTCACAACTGCTATGATTTTCCTAAATGACGGTGATGGGAGTTGGGAGAGGCGAGAAAGTAGTGTGTGTGTGGAGGGGGGGATATGGGGGGGGAGAGCAAATACACATGCAGTAAGTGGATAATGGATAGATGAGGGATTGCTTAATATAATTTCTGATAGAAGATGAAGGTCTCCTTTTAGATGAGAATTTAAAGGAAAATAATAATCCTGTTGGCAAACCAAATGGAGAAACCTGATTTTTAGTGGTTTCAAATAATGATAGTGTTTTCAAAAAATATATAGGTATCTTTTCACTTAACATCCACATTTGAAGTTTAATTTTAGGAAAAAAAATTCCTTAGCTCTTAAACTTGCTACTAAAATTTTAATTTTATATCACTGGGCAGTTTGGTAAAACCTATTCTTTCATTGTCAAGCACATCGCAAATCTTTTCTCTTGTTTCTTCACTTATAGGGGTTAAAAGGACAACATGAAGGGTTTAATCCTGACGGGGCTCATCCTGGTCTTTGCCATTTGTTTCCCGGTAAGATTCTATACACTTGAAATAAGAACTACCTAAAACTGAAAGCTACATTAACACTGAGATAGGGATCAGAGTGAGATTATGGGATTGTATTTCTAAAATCAAGATACAGTCACATGAGATGGAAAGAAATGGAAACAATTACCTTCTACTTCTAACATTCATAAAAATGTGTTTATTCAAAATCACCTGGAACTTGAGGAGAAGAAACAAAGCAAAGGGAGATGTGGAAGGGAAAAAAGAGAAAAAGAGGGAGAGAAGCAGAAGAGAATGACTATTAGTTGAGGAAGATAAATATGAGAAAATCCCCAAATAAATTTGGAGCACTACAACTAACCTTGCAATGAAATTACCAAGACTTCCACTTCTCCTTCCCATGCATGTTCACCCACTACTTCCATTACAAGGAGATAACCCTGTGAAGACGAAACATGAGGGCAAGCTTCTCTCTAACTTGTTTGTCACTCAGCCTCTGGATCTATTATTATATTCTCACAATCAAACACTGCAGTATATTCTTCCACATAAGGCATAAACACAGTGAAAAAGAAGATAGTCTCTTCTATTGGTATCTAAAATAAACAATTGTCATACATATTTGACTCATCTGAAACATGACTTGTGCACATGGTTTTTATGTACTTTTCTGAGTGAGCCTTGGTCTTTTGAACTTTGTGGGCTTTTGCTTTTCCCTTTTATAGCTCTGGCAGAGTTTTTTTGTTTTGTTTTGTTTTGTTTTGTTTTTAATACCTTCTTCTGCTCTCCTGATTTAATCATATACTATTTACTAGATCCTTATCTCTCTCTTTGCTCAGAGCACAGTATCCACTATTTTTAGAACTACAGGCAGTCTTCAAGTGTCTGTTTCATGCTATTTAACCAGCAATGCTTCATTCAAGAATCCTTTCCTTTTCTGTCATTATTATTATTTCCTTGTCCTATTCTTCCCAGAACATTTAATGCCTCAGACAAAGCTTTTACAAGCAAGAGAAACTCATGGTTTGGGGGGGGGGGGGGTGTTGTTGTTGTTGCAGTTTTTCAATATCCAACTTTCTGAATTCAACATCAAATACTTCTCTTTTATATAATTTCTAAACTAAGGTTTAGATGTAATACTTTCATTGAGATTCATGTAACATGTTTACATGGTAACTATGTGATTTTTTTGTTAATTCCTAAAGGAGATGACAATGATTTCATCCTGCAGTTTTTAAGTGAAAAACAAGTTTTCATAGATTTAATGGGGTATTTTATAAAACCAATGAACTGGATTTCCCCAAATTAGATTTCTGTATTTTGTTGGATTTTCTTAGAAAATACTCTAAGCATTGAAAGTAACACCCAGTACTTTCTCTAATCATCCACATATTGTGCCTTGTTCTTTTAAATTATAGTGCAGTTAATTGTAAATTTATATTACACTTGAAACCAAAGGACTTTCCAAACTAAATAGCAGACCAGTTTCCATAACTGAAGTGAAAATACAAAACAATAATTGACTGAATGCTTCACTTGGTGATATCTTCTATTCTCTCCTGCTGCAGTTCAGTGAGAGTCAGCAATCACAGCGCCGGGCAACAAGGAAAACAATTAACCGTCAGCCAGTGCAAAGTTCCCCTGCCAGGACATCACAAAACAGACCTCCATCCACCCAAGTCATTAGGAAACCTCAAACCCGTTCTCATGCCTCTGGCTCACCTGCACTGCCTAACAAAGCAGCCAGCCAATTATCTTTAAATTCTAGGACATCAAGTAAAAAGAAAAAACCTACCCTGCCATCAGAAAGGGAAAGTCTACAAGTCAGGTCTAAGAAAAATACGTTAGCCTCTGCCAAGAAAGGGCCCCCCCTTTCATCTGGTTTAACAGGACGAAATGCTCCACGCAGGACAAGTAAAACTCTAAAACAACCTAAAAAAAGTCGGAAGACAACTGCCAAGAAACAGTCAAAACGGACTCCAGCAGTACCAAAACCATCTTTAGCTGGTAAGAAAAGTCAAAATGCACCTAAAAAACCTCTGCCCACGTCTGCCAAGAAGCAGTTGAATTTGCCAAAAGTACCTCAGGCAGCATCAAAAAGAAGTTCAGCTTCGAAGAAAAGTCCACAAAAATCCAAGAGAATCCAGTCTACGCCTACTAAGAAACAGTTAAAACGGCGCACAACCAAATCAGCTCCAAAAACATATCTAACTGAGAAGAAATCTCAAAATATTTATAAACCAAACTTGTCTGTATCCAAAACACAATCTAGGTCCACAGCAATAAGAGGTTCCCCCCAAACTTCTTCAGCTCCAAAGAAAAGACCAAGTACATCTCACAAGACTCTGTCATCGCCTGTCAAGAAAAAACAGAATCGGGCGAAAGTAGTTAAAGCAGCCCCCCAAAAAAGTTTAGCCAAAAAGAAAACTCTAAAGAATCAAAAAACCAAACTGTTAACTCCAGTCAAAAAAGGGCCAGCTAAGGCAACAGCAACAAGAGCAGTTTTAAAAGTCAAAAAGAAAAATCCAACTACATCTAAAAAGACAGCATCTACATCTGCCAAGGAAAAGCTCAATCAGCCAAGAAACGTTGCAACAAAAAAGAAAATATCTATAGCCAAAAATAAAGTGTCAAAGAAATCCAGAAACTTTACCACACCTGCCAAAAAACAAGTGAATCAGCCTAAAGCACTTAAATTAGTACTAAAAACACAACCAGCCTCAAAGAAAAGACCAAAGATATTGAAAAGCTCCTTGTCTAAAACTGCCAGGAAGCAGTCAAATCAAACAAAGGAAGGCAAATCTCCAGCCCTCAAAACAACTCTGGCCAAAAAGAAAAACCTAAAAAAATCTAAACTAGCTGCCAGAAATCTCAATGGGTCTAAATCTGCTCGAGCAGGACCAAAAAGATCTCTAGCCAAGAAGAAAATTCAAAAGAAATCTACACAGAAACAGCCCACAGCAGGTAAAAAGACTGCAAAAACAGTTCCTGCAAAGAATAAATCTATAAAACCATCTAAAAAAAGGCAGCCCACATCTCTAGCAGCACAGAAAAGGCTAAGTAAATCCAAAAAGAGACCCTTTAAGCCCTGTAAGAAAGGTGTAAATCAACTTAAATCCCTTCAAAGAAAAAAAAGACCACCTTCTTCAGCAGGCAAAACTGTAAAACGACCAAAGAAAGGTAAATCTATACTTGCCAAAAAAAGGTTGAAATCATCTAAACCTAAAGGATCTAAAACTGTTCAAACTCCACAGAAAAAGCGCCCACACAACAAAGTCACAAAACCGTTCCCGATACATGCTCCATCTAAACTTCATCAATATAAACTTCCCTGTCTACAACCAAATCGACCACGTAAGTGTCCACTGAAGGTTCATCAATTCTGTCCACTGCCACCAAGACCATGGCCAAGTGGACAACATCCTCATACACACCACCAACAGCATCACCACCCTCATTTGCCTCATAAGCCGCCCGGTAAACCACGGCCTCCAACAAGGCCAACAGGAACAGAAGACATCACAACTGATGGCCCGACCAATGCAATCACTGCAGCAGCTGGAACTATTAGTAATTTAGCCACCATTGCTAGTACCATGTCCGATAGCACAACATCTATATCAGTTGCCCCAACCAGTCCATCTGCCACTGCAACTAAGGCATCAAATGCAACCACCAGAGCACCTGAAACTCTACCCCCAGGGGCTGCCACCACAGTCCAAGTGACACCAACCATGAACTCAGCAACTGGTGCTGCCTCCACTACAACTGCCCCAGCATCTGTGGTCACCTCCAAGACACCTTCAGTGGAATCCACGTCCCAAGAGTCTGCTGCTTCCAGTGCTGCCACCTCCATAAACCCAGGGGCTGACTCCACAGCCCTCTTAACCTCTGCTTCCACCACTGCACTTGATTTCACCACAAACAGCTCAGAAGCTGAAGCAACCACAACAGATGACACCACTCTCCCAATGATTTATGATTCCACCACTCCAGCTGCCTCTACGACTTCGGCAAACACAGTCCTTGCTACTACTGTTGTCACCACTGCTGTGGCCTCAACTCCCACATATGTTGGAGCCACAGGTGCAACAGCCCTCACAACCCCGGAGACTGGGGCCACTAGCCCTGGTGCTACTTCATTATCAGCCAGTGCTAACACAACTCTTGCTTCTGCTACCATGGAAATATCCAGAACTTCAACCACTGCTTCTAGTTCTGTCACAACCCCAGCTACACGCAGTGCCACAACCACAGGTGCACCAAGTTCTGCAACCACCAGTGCACCTGGTACTGCCACCACAGCTGCATCGAGTTCTGCCATCACACCAATGGATGAGACTACCGCTGAAACAACCAGTGACACAACCACTGAAGCTACTTCCCCAGCGAATGAGGACACCACTGAAACAGCCGATGACACAACCACTGAAGCTACTTCCCCAGCGAATGAGGACACCACTGAAACAGCCGATGACACAACCACCGTAGCTGCCACCACAACTTCACTCAATGGGGTAACAACTGGTGCAACAGACTCCTCCACAATCTCAGAAACAGACTCGTCAATCACTGCTACTACAACCGCAGGATCCTCAAACCCAAAATCTGTGGGGACAATGACCACCACCACAGCAGCGGCCTCTTCAACCCCATCACTGGATACGACCACCCGTGGTGCAGTCACAACTTCAGCCACTAATGATACAGCTGCAGCTGCCGGCACAACGGTAGCAGGTGTTGCCACTTCAACCCCTGTGACTTCAGCCTCCACTGTTGAACCAGTTGTGCTGACTAGTCTGGGTCAAACTACCACCCAGGCTTCTAGAACTACAACTCCAGGGGAAGAGGCTACCACTGAACCGACCAATGACACAACCACTGAAGCTGCCACAACTGCACCTGCTGATGCCACGACCTCCACAACTAACCCTCCAACCTCAGCAGTAGATTCCACACCTCCAGCCGTGAGTACAACTGATTCGGCTACAACCATAATATCTGGAGTAGTTACCAGCACAGCCACAGTAGTCTCCATAACTCCAGGGGCTGATGCCACCACAAGTGTCACTACCTCACCTTCCATTGATGGTACCACATCTCCTTCTGGTGCCACCACAGCTGTCCCAAGTGCTGCTTCTACTACTGAATCTGGTACACTGGCCAACAGTGAAACCACCATCCGGACCTCCGATGCTACAACCCCAGGGGATGAGACCACCCCTGAGTCGGCAAATAATACAACCATGGAAGCTGCTACCACTTCAACTGAAGGTGCCACAACCCGTTCTGCTGACTCCACAACCGTAGAAACAGGCACTACATCTGTTGCTACTACTGCAATGGCTACATCATCTGTAACCACAATTCCTATGACAGCTACCACTGCAACAGCTGCAAGCTCCACCAGGGCTGCAACTACACCGTCAGCCTCAGAGGCTACCACTACTGCCAGTACAAGCATACCAGCCACCACCCTCCCTGCTGACCCTGGTTCTTCAGCCAGTGAGGCTACAACTCCAGTGGATGAGGACACTACAGAAACTTTAGGTATCACTGCCACTACAACTCCGTCAGGTGTCACCTCCACCACTGTACCTGAAGATTTAACCACCGAATTGGACTCTGCCACCACAGAACCCAAAACAGCTGTCTCCACTGATGAGGTCACTGCTGCCACACCAGATGATACTACTCTCGCCGCAACAAGTACCGATGCTGCCGCGACTCCTTCTGCAGAATCCACAGACCCTCCTGAGGTTTCCACACTTGCAGCAGATGCTACCACCCCACCTCCAGAAGGGATTTCCACAGCTCCAGCTATCACAACAGTAGCAGCAACTACCACACCTGAAACTAATGCCATTAGTACTGCCCCAGTGACAACCACCAGTCTCGCAACTACAGTCCCCACAAATACAGGCTCAGCTGGAACCACCTCTGTTGTTGACAGCAGCACACAATCATCACCTGCTACTGTGACCACAACCAGTATACCTACAACTGGCCTTGACACTACTTCCCCATAGTAAGAGCAATGCAGTGGTGCATCTCGAGCATCTTGAAAACAGGTAAATCATGCATGTAAAGAATTAGATGAAGAAATTCAATAGTGCTCTATATTTCTCTAAACACCTTACTTTAATAACTAGTTACTCTTGATATGCATACATTTTTATTCTTTGCAATTCTATGAGAGAAAGCAGATAGTCTCCTATTTTGTATATAGTATATAGAGGTATGGAATTTGCTCACATTCAGAATACATGGTGGCAAAACCAGGACTAAAATCCAAGTGTCTTCATACTTAAGCCAACAGTCAGAAAGCTTACAATTCTAGAACAGTAAGCCCAGAAGACAGTTTAGTAGATAGTTGAATCGCAGTCACTTGGTTTCTTTTCCAAAATGAAGATTACTGAGTTCCACTAACCTAGAAACTATACATTTTTTAAAGAAAATTCTTGGGAGGTGAGGAGTCTGATGAGGTTACGAATGTAAAAACACACAGACAGTATTTCCTAAAGGGAAACTGGGAAGTATACAAGCTCACACACAAGAATGAGTATCACAATCAATTTACTGTAAACAGTTGAACTTGACTATAGCAAAATTGCCACCTCAGTTAAGCTTAGATGGAAATGGGGGAATACTACTACTATTAATAAGAAAAATCCATGGAGAACAAAACAAAATTAGAAAAATGTATAAAGTATACTTTTATCAAAATACAACACAATAAGAACACCTAAGTGGCTCAGTCAGTTAAGTGTCTGACTCTTGATTCCACTGAGGTCATAATGTCCAGTTGTGAGATCAAGCCTCCCTCCATGGAACCTACTTGGGATTCTCTCTCTCCCTCTGTCTCTGCCCCTCCCCCACCCTCTCTCCCTCTCAAAATAAATAAACATTAAAAACAATACAACAAGGGGCGCCTGGGTGGCTCAGTCGGTTGAGCGGCCGACTTCAGCTCAGGTCATGATCTCATGGTGTGTGAGTTCAAGCTCCGCATCAGGCTCTGTGCTGACAGCTCAGAGCCTGGAGCCTGTTTCAGATTCTGTGACTCCCTCTCTCTGACCCT
This sequence comes from Lynx rufus, assembly GCF_022079265.1. Taxonomy (NCBI): domain Eukaryota; kingdom Metazoa; phylum Chordata; class Mammalia; order Carnivora; family Felidae; genus Lynx; species Lynx rufus. The sequence continues at coordinate 53,746,550 of NW_025814845.1, forward strand.
CCCCTCTTCATGCTCTGTCTCTCGCTGTCTCAAAAATAAATAAATGTTAAAAATTTTTTTAAATAAAAAAAAAACAATACAACACAATGAACCATGTGATTAGAACCATGATCTAAAACTCTAAAATACAAGGAGCAGGTCTAAGATGATTTCAGCAGAAAGGATTGCTAGAACACATAATATCAAAAATTTTTACAAGGATTTTTGATTTTTTATTTTGTTTTGTTTTTTGGGTTTTTTTTAAGTTTTTTTAAAGTTGGATAAAACCATTCTAGGTTGTAATAATGATGAACTAGGGCTTGAGTACAGCAGGTAGCTATGCTTTAAACACAGGACATCTAACTAGATATGTTTTACTTTACAATAGAATCATGAACTATCATAAAAATAAGAGAGCGGTGCTGGGGCAAGGGAGGGTATATAGACTGGAATTTATTTCAAATAATTAATGGAAAATAGTAATTTTAAACTGACTAGGTGATATTTATAGGACTGTAGAAATTAATTTTATATTTCTCAACATTTTTCCTAGGTCATAACTTTCCTAAATATTAAACTTCTCACCTTAACCTCTGCCAATATTGCCTCAAGAAATGACTGCCATCTCACTTCAGAAATAAGACAACTCTAGAAATTCTACTTTCATTCTCTCACTTCTTATGTATGTTCAATTTTAATTTTTCAGCTTTTGTTCAATAAATCATTTTGAAAATCATTTGTTCCCTGTGCATATTTGTATCACTCTCATCTGTTTGGAAATGAATGAAAAGATTAATATGCCTGTCCCCCTAAAAGGGATTCCAATTATGAGCAATACTTAAAATAAGGTTGACCTGGGCACCTGAGTGGTTCAGTCTGTTAAGCAGCTGACTTCAGCTCAGGTTATGATCTCGCAGTTCAAGAGTTCGAGCTCCACATCAGTCTCTGTGCTGAGAGCTCAGAGCCTGGAGCCTGCTTCCGATTCTGTCTTCCTCCCTCTCTGCCCCTCCCCTGCTTATGCTCTATCTCGCTCTCTCAAGAAAGAAAGAAAGAAAGAAAGAAAAAAAGAAAGAAAGAAAGAAGAAAAAAGAAAAGAAAAATATAAGGTTGACCAAGACCTTAAAATTCTCCTCGGTGTGACTAAATTTTAGACAGGTTTCTTCCTGACTCTAGGTCCCTGGAGGTTTAGAATACTTATATAGAACACTTGCAATTGTAAATTCTTTCTCTAGTTTTTTGAGATGTAAATATTTTTAAAAGCCTCTTTTCTAATTTTACAACCTAGAAATATCTTTCCTAAGGACCTGGGAGCCAAGGAAGATAGTGCCCCCTTTCCCAGTCTCTGCAGGAGGGTAGGAGCTTATTTAGATAAGCACCAATTAGCAAGCACATACTGTCTAAATCACAGTTAAACATTTGCAGGCTCCAGAATTACATAATTTACACCTTCCATCAATCCACATCCCCATAACATCCTCCAGGTACTTTTCCACTAGCTCACCCTAGCTCTAAAATACCTCTCACCTTTGTTTCTGCAGAGTTGGCTACTGAAATAGTCTTGAATGAAGTCTTCCTTGCCTGTTTAACTTTATCCTGCAATGTTTGCTTTGACAAGGTAAACATGTGGAATGCAGAAACTATAAACAAAGTTTGGGTGAAAACTTCCATCGGTCAAGCTCCACAAAAACCAAAGAAATGAAAAACAGGGTCAGGCTCACTAACATAATCTGAAATGACTTTCATATTATGTCTACTTTTAACACCATGAAAAATATATGTTAAATTTTTGAGGCTGAGAAATTCTGAATTAAGTATAATAAATATAATTTTGAATGTATAGCTGACTTTGAAAGAAAGTAATAGCAAGGAAAACTCCTATAATGCAAAAACAAAATGAAAATATAATCCAGGGAGGAGCTGTACATGGACTCTAAGGTCACCCTCAAGGATGCGGCTGGTCTTGGTAATTCAAGGGCTTCAATTTTAAAACTTAGATGAAGACAAAAGAATGGGCATTGAGCCCACTCCAAACAGTTGGAACTGAGTCTCTCTACATAAACCTGGGACTCTCAGAAAGCCACATCCTTTAAATGGATTCAAAACATTTTGAACACTGGTAGAGGCAATTGAGAAACACTGTGCTATACACACTTGAGTCTAAAAGATTAAAGAGAATTTAAGAGATAATGGATGTAGATTGAGATTGCCTATTTTCCTTCCAATAACATAACAAAGACATAGGAACAGAGGCAATAATCAAAGGTATAAGGACTGAGAACCAGTCATTTCATTCACCTTTTTCTTAAAATAACAAACATGTTGACATTTTTATCACACAAAGAATATGCATAAATCTTCAGCTAATCTTCCCCTTGAGCAGCATCTTATTACAGATCTTCCTCAACTTATGATAGAGTTATGTCCTGACAAAAACCATCATAAATTTAAAATATCATAAGTAGAAAATTCATTTAATACACTGACCCCACCAAACATCAGAGCTTAGCCTAAATGACCTTAAACATGCTCAGAACACTTACATTAGCCTACAGGTGAGCCAAAGCATCTAAACGAAGCCTATCTAATACAAAAATGTTGAAAAGTTCCTGTAATTTATTGAATACAAAAGTGAAAAACAGAATGGTTGTATGTGTATACAATGGTTGTGTGTTGGTTGTTTACCCTTGTGACTGCATGGCTGACTCAGAGCTGCAGCCCCTGCCACTGCCCAGCATCAAGGGAGAGCATCTCTAGTCCAGGAAAAGATCAAAATTCGAAATTCAAGTACAGTTTCTACTGAATGTGTATCACTTTTGCACTATCATGATCGAGCCATCATAAATTGAGGACCATCTACATTAATCGCTCTAGTGAATCCATTAGACCAGGCCTGACCCAGAGACACCCTCTTCACAAATAAATCAACATCACAGGAATAATGGCTATCCTGGAAGTTTTAATATTGCCTAGCTTGTCTGTGTATCTAAATACTCTCCAGGTTAATATTTACTTTCCAAAACAATAACAATAATAGTTGACAATCACTGAGCACTAATATGTGCAAAGCATTTTACATATTCATCAAATTTCAATAGATCTTAATCACAACACTATGAAGTTGGTTCTACTGTTAGGCCCTTTTTACATATGAGGAAATTGAGGCTTGGAGAGTTTAAGTGTTTTGTTCAAGGTCAAAGAACTAGAAAGAAGTGGATCTAGCATTTATAAAATACATCGACATTTAATATAAAATAAATGAAGATTAACACACAAGTAATTTAATTGCAGATAACATCTTTGGCATAGAAAAGCTGACTCAATGCATGTGAAGAAGTTGGATCCTCCCTGAAAGAAATAAGTGTATAAATTAAGGTATTTTTAATACATGGTCCATGGCAAGATGGCTCAGATGATTACACTGGATACTCAAATATTTTCATGCCACTAAAGGACTAAAAAAAAGACAGCTGAATATAAGAGAAAGTACCTCAAAAAATGGTATTAAGAAAACATTACTTAGAATTTCTATTTCCTGAAAATCTGACAAACTTAGATAATAATCTTTGAGAGTATAAACATTAATACCCAGGGCACTGAAAGGAGCAAATCTGATCCCGGAATTTATTCAGTATAAGAGAAGAATTGTTTGTGTTAAATTTCCATTTAAAACACACATGAAAAGAAGTGTCTTGTGATATCCATTTCGAAATTACAGAAATTCACATCTAGCCCTTGATGACATGGATATTTAAAAAGGGGGGAAGTACAATCAAAGTGCCCAATCCAATTAATATTTCCAAGGGAGCATACCATGTAACAAGCTACCACCCACATGAAGAAATAGAACCTGACAAGCACACCAAAAGACTGCATGTGCCTCCTTCCAGTCACTGCCCTTGACAAAAAGCAACCGTCATTCTGATATACATCTTTTCATTCTTTTTTTTTTTAATTTCAAGTATAATTAACATAGCATTACATTAGTTTCAAGTGTGCAATATAATGATTCAACAGTTCTATACATTTCTCAGTACTCAAGATAAGTGTATTCTTTTTTTTTTTTTTTTCAACGTTTATTTATTTTTGGGACAGAGAGAGACAGAGCATGAATGGGCGAGGGGCAGAGAGAGAGGGAGACACAGAATCGGAAACAGGCTCCAGGCTCTGAGCCATCAGCCCAGAGCCCGACGCGGGGCTCGAACTCCCGGACCGCGAGATCGTGACCTGGCTGAAGTCGGACGCTTAACCGACTGCGCCACCCAGGCGCCCCAAGATAAGTGTATTCTTAATCTCCTTTATCAATTCATTCTTTTTTTAAAAACATGTTTATTTATTTTTGAGAAAGGGAGAGTGTGAGAGTGCATGAGCCGGGGAGGGGCACAGAGAGAGGGGGACAGAGGATCTGAAGTGGGCTCTATGCTGACAGAAACCCACAAACAGTGAGATCATGACCTTAACTGAAGTCTGACAAACAACTGAGCCATCCAGGTGCCCCATCAATTCGTTCTTTAGTTCTAAATCCCCACTTCCAATTGCTTTATGAACTGAAAGTATCTATCCAGATCTATCTCAAATACTACACATTGGAAAGGAACATGTTATCTTTGCCTCTCACACCTTTCTGTCCTATGGTCCATCTCTACCATGATCTGTTATGCATCTGGTTACCCAAGCTACAAATCTCAATATTATCCTCAACTCCTCTTAATCCCCACTGTATTCTGTTGATTCTCTCCCAATTATTTTGTTATTTTTTTTAAATAAGTGATATTTTCTTTTCTTGCCCTTTACAGAGACTCATGACCTCTGTCATGATTAATGATCTGAAAATTAGTCTTCCTGTTTCTAATTATTCTCATTCCTCCTTCTCATCATTAAGGCCAATAATGACTGAAATATTCTAGGTACCACAACAAGGTAACACGGCTGGACAGAGTGAGAAATAGGGAAAGCAGAAAATGAGTTCTGAGTGGTAATGGGGCATAATATTCTCTAGGGCCTTTAAGAGTTTAGATTTATTTGTAGTAAGATGAAAAATGACTGGAGGCTTTGAACAGAAGAGTAGCATAATCTGACTAATATTTAAAAGAAACACTATATAAGAGAAAGTGGAAGCAGAAAACTAGTTAAAAAAGCAGCAAAGTGAGAACTGATTGAAATTTGGACCAAGATGGTAGTGGTGTTGCTGGAGAAAAGTCACCAGATTCCAGGTATATTTTGGAGACAGAGCCACCCATATTTGCCTAAGAATTGGATTTGGGGTATAAAATAGAATGAATAGTCAAGGAAGACTCCAAAATTTCTGAACAACTGGAATTATTGACTTGCTATATTAGTTTGTTCAGGCTACTATAACAAAATACTATAGAGTGGGTAGCTTAAACAATAGAAATTTGTGTTCTCACTGTTCTGGAGTCTAGAAATCTAAGATCAAGTTGCCAGCCAATTCAATTTCTGGTGAGAACTCTATCTTGTAGATGGCCACCTTCTCATTATGTCTTTACATGGCCTCACCTCTGACCATGCACATGGAGGAAAAAAAAATTTTTTTCCTTCTTATAAGGTCACCAGACCGAGATTAGGGCTTCACCCTTATGTCTCCAATTAACTTTAATTATCTCTTAAAGACACTATCTGCAAACATAGTCACATTAGGAATTAGGGCTTCACATATAAATTTTAGGGATGCTCAACTCAGTCTCTTAACAGTTGTCAACAAACAAGATGGAGAAACTATAGGAGCTTTTTTATTGGGTGGTATTTTGAGTATATTAGAAGTTTTGTTTGGACACGGCATCTAATTGGCTCTGTCATATAAGAAGTAGGATATAATAATCTAGAATTTAGGTTAGATGTTTGACCTGGAGATATTAATTTGAGGGGTGCCTGGGTGGCTCAGTCAGTTAAGTGTCCAACTCTTGATTTCAGCTCAGGTCATGATCCCACAGTTCATGAGTTCAAGCCCCAGGTCAGGCTCTGCGCTGACAGCACGGAGTCTACTTGGGATTCACTGTCTCTCTGTATCTCTCTCTTTCATTCAAAAAATAAATAAACATTAAAAAATAAAATAAAAAGAAATCAAGGAATCGATCCCATTTGCAATTGCACCAAAAACAATTAGATACCTAGGAATAAGCCTAACCAAAGAGGTAAAAGATCTGTACTCTGTAAACTATAAAACATATGTGAAAGAAATTGAAGAAGATACAAAGAAATGGAAAAGTTCATGGATTGGAAGAACAAACATTATTAAAGTGTCTATATTACCCATAGCTATCTACACATTTAATGCAATCCCCATCAAAATACCACCATCATGTTTCACAGAGCTAGAACAAACAATCCTAAAATGTTTATGGAACCAGAAAAGACCCCAAGTAGCCAAAGCAACCCTGAAAAGGAAAAACAAAACTGGAAGCATCTTGATTCCAGATTTCAAACTATATTACAAAGCTATAGTCATCAAGACAGTATGGTACTGAGACAAAAACAGACACATAGGTCAGTGGAACAGAATAGAAAACCCAGTAATAGACCCAAAGTATACGGTCAACTAATCTTTGACAAAGCAGGGAAGAATATCCAATGGAAAAAAGACAGTCTTTTCAACAAACAGTGTTGGGAAAACCAGACAGCAAGATGCAGAAGAATGAAACTGGACCACTATCTTACACAATATATAAAAATAAATTCAAAATGGATGAAAGGCCTAAGATGAGACAGGAAACCATTAAAATTCTAGAGTATAGCACAGGCAGCAACCACTTTGACCTTGGCGATAGCGAGTTCATACTAGACACATCTCAAGAGCCAAGGGAAATAAAAGCAAAAATGAACTATTGGGACTTCATCAAAATAAAGGCTTCTGCACAGCAAAGGAAACAATTAATAAAACTAAAAAGCAGCTTACACAATGGGAGAAGATATTTGCAAATGACATATCTGATAAAAGGTTAGGATCCAAAATCTATAAATAACTTACAAATCTCAGCATCCAAAAAAACAAATAATCCAATGAAGAAATGGGCAGAGGACATGAATAGACACTTTTCCAAAGAAGACATCTAGATGGCTGCCAGTCATGTGAATAAAGTCTCAGCATCACTCATCATCAGGGACATATGAATCAATGCCACCATGAGATGCCAGCTCATACCTGTCAGCATGGCTAAAATTAACATCTCAGGAAACAAGTGTTGGTGAGGATGCAGAGAAAGGGAAACCCTCTTGCACCATTGGTGGGAATGCAAACTGGTGCAGCCACTCTGGAGAACTGTATGGAGGTTCCTCAAAAGGTTAAAAATAGAACCAACCTATGATCCAGCAATTGCACTATTAGGTATTTACACAAAGGATACAAAAATACAGATTTGGAGGGGTATGTGCACCCTGATATTTATAGCAGCAGCATCAACAATAACCAAACTATGGAAAGAGCCCAAATGTCCATCTACTAATGAATGGATAAAGAAGAGGTGGGATATTTATATATAATGGAATATTACTCAGTGGCCAGAAAGAATGAAATCTTGCCATTTGCAATGACATGGATGGAACTAGAGTGTATTAGGCCAACTGAAATAAGTCAGTCAGAGAAAGACAAATACCATATGATTTCACTCACATGTGGAATTGAAGAAACAAAACAGATGAACATATGGGAGGGGGGAAATGAGAGGGAAACAAACCATGAGAGAATCTTAAACATAAAGAACAAACTTAGGGTTGATAGAGGAAGGTGGGTGGAGGATGCACTAGATGGGTGATGAGTATTAAGGAGGGCACTTTTATGATGAACACTGAATGCTGTAAGTGATGAATCACTGAATTCCACACCTGAAAACAACATTGCATTCATTGTATGCCAACTAACTAGAATTTAACTATTTGAAAAGAAAAAAAAAAGAAGATTGAGAAGGTGAATGAATTCAAACTGACCATTCTGATTACCAGTTAGCATTAACAAGCACTTAGAAGTCATAATCAAGTATTGTTTTCTCTGGGCACAGGAACAAAGTGGATGGAGAGTTACGTTTACTCTGAATTGATGCTTTCCAAGCAAGTACAATAAAGCAAGAAAAAGACAAAGGATTTGATTTATGCAGAAGGGAGAGATTATAGTAATTGTTTATAAAATGTGAACTGGATAAGGAGAACAGTGAGAACTCGGGGAATAACAAAGTGTTAAAAGCTGGTAGGATTCACAGACTGTAGGAATCCATGAGGTTACAGAAATGTTAGAATCAGGGCACCAGATAGAGGTTAGAAAGTGAGCTGTTTGTCACAGGAATTATTAGTAATGGTATGTTTTAGTTATGGCCATGAGAATGAATAGTTTAAAAAAAAAAAGTAAACAGTAAGCATATAGGAAAAAAGGAGTCAAGGAACTGAGAGAACAAAATATTGAAAGGACCTTCTATGTCATTGAAATCACCATGAATTGACAAAGCAGTGGTATGAAAAAAAAGTTACAGCATAAAAAAAGTTACAGTAAGCCAAGAGATGAAATCTGTGATAGTTAATTTTTTGTGTCAGCTTGATTGGGATAAGGGGTGCCCAAATTAAATATTATTTTGGTTTTGTCTGTGAGGTTGTGCCTGAATGAGAGTAGCATTTGAATCAATGAACTCAGTAAGGTTCATCCAATCCAAAGGATGGGTTCATCCAATCCTTTGAAGGCTTGAATAGAAGAAAAAAGGTTAAGGAAGAAGGAATTTGCTCCCTTTTGCTTCCTACGACTGGATAGAGTTGGGACATTTTCTTCTGCCCTTGAACCAGGATATATACTATTAACTGGACTGGAATTACACCACTGGCTTTCATGAATCACCAGCTTGCAAATAGCAAATCATGAGACTTTTCAGCATCCATAATCATTTGAACCAATTCCTCATAATAAATATCTCCATATATTTATGTGGGTGTATGTGTGTGTGTGTGTACATACACACACACATATACACATATATATGTATAGATACATGTACATATGTATATGTACATGTATCTATACATATGTGTGTGTGTGTGTATACACACATACATATATCCATTGGTTCTCTTTCTCTGGAGAACCATAATGAATACAAAGTCTTTAAACGAAGAGGGAGAGTGATTTGAGCATCCCTAGATGACTAACTGGATATGTAGTGGAAGATATATAATGATGCAAGAGTCTAAGCTGGTAAAAGTTTGAAAAGAGATGCAAATGGTCTGAAGCATCAATAAGGAACAAGGAAGATTCTTAATTCACCTCCAGGTTCAAAGGTACTGGGATATGGAAAAGCAAAGAGGCAAGTCTTAAAATAGTGACAGGTAAAATTGTGTCTTCAGATTGGGGAAGCTATGTTTGGGATATCATAAGGGATAAAGGACAAAATAAGATTAGTTTCATGATCAGTGTTGAGTTTGGGACTAGGAAGGGGTTGAAGTCTTGGAGCCTTGAATTCACTCCTATATAGTGAGATTTGAAGGCCTGTATTATTGCCCTTGAGCACCATGAGTGTAGTGACACGGGGAAGGTAAGACTTATTCACTACAGAGTTCCCAGGACTGCCTGTAGGTCTCTGCTGATCTGACTCTTGTCCCAGTCCATGGATGCTAGGAAGAAGTATGGGAGATCAGACATTCTCTCCTTTTAACCCCAGTTGTGTGTGAGCATTCTCATTTCTGTGCCATTTTTCATACTTTTTCCTACACATAATAAGTCCCCCTGACCCCAACTCCAGTCTCAAACACCCAAACTTCAAAGCCAAGAGCCTTTCAAACAATCACTTCTTCTCTGGTAAAACCCCAAAATTATAGTCCTTTGATTATGTGACTCATAGACCAGATTTTGCTTATCTTATTCCCCATCCTGTCACTCAGAGCCTCGAGCTGAACCTTAAATAAGCAAGCATTCAATTAATGTTTCAATAAATAAATAAATAAATAAATAAATAAATAAATAAATGGCAAGAAACATGGTTATCTGTATATTCCTTTCCTCCTAGAATATATTATAAATTCTTTGAGAATCAGTGTTATATCTTCCACTTCTGTTTTTCCACCAGTGCCTTTCAGACACTAAATAATACTTGTTGAATTGATATGTATCCTCATCCATTAAATATATGGTACCAATAAGCTTGATGATTCAATAAAATAAAACAAGCATTTTATGAAAATTAATTAGAGCCATGCCTGTAGGTCTCACTTTTGCCATGTAAGAATGATAACTGCATGTGGATGTCAATAACCTGTTTTCTAATCTGTGGTTCCTCCTTCAATATAACTATTGTAGTGTATGGAAAAGCACTGGTGTTAATCTACTTATGCATTATAGATGACAACTTCCAGAAATAGTGAGTAGATCATAAACTAGAAAGTATGTGGAAAAATAAATGAACTATTCACCTCAATGAAGGGTAGCAATGGATTAGAACTTCTTGGACAGAGAAGAAGAAGGAGAAGGAGAAAGAGAAGAAAGAGGAGGAGGAGGAGGAGGAGAGGGAGAAGGAGAAGGAGATGGAGGAGGAGGAGAAGGAGAAGAAGAAAGAAGAAGGAGGAGGTGGAGGAGGAGAAGAGGAGAAGGAGGAGAAGAGGAGGAGGAGGAGGAAGAGGAAGAAGAAGAAGGAAGAAGAAGAAGAAGAAGAAGAAGAAGAAGAAGAAGAAGAAGAAGAAGAGAGAAGAAGGAGGAAGAGGGGGAGGAGGAAAAGAAGAATTTTAAGGATGAAGTTTCTTAACAAAGCCTTGATTTTATCGTCCCAGGTTCAACTTTGAAAACCATGATGCAGAAATCTTTGCTACCTTAGATTTTATAAAGATGAATTAGTGCCAGCCAGAGATTCTGAATCTGAGTCTGGCAGCCTACTTGAAATAAAAAGACCTGCAAATATTATCTCTAATTGAATAAACATCCCATCTTTAAGTACATATTACTGCACTAGCTTTCCAACAATTACTTCAAGTGCCATAAAGAGCAATATTTAATGTCATGGGAATGGTATTTCCAAGCTACTAAAGTGATAACATTATAATTGTTCAACTCATGACACATTGCTTTTGATCTGAAGGTAATTATGGTGTACATAGAGGCTTTGTACATCAATACTCTGCCTGATTAAAAGAACAATCCAGTGACAATCTGGGATATAACTTGGGGATTCAGTATTTGTTCCAATGCATAATAAAAGAATGTCAGCTACAGAAAAGTATTAAGATGAGCCAGAGAATAGGGACAATAGAGGAAGCCTAAAGGAAAAACAAAAGTACAAAAAGCTCAACTTTGTCTTTCTACTTAGTAACATCCATACATCACAACCATTACAGAATTTTAGGGTTACGTGATATGAAAGAAGAATGTAGGATTAAAAAAATGAAAAATGTACTTGCCGGTAAGTAAATTTTTGAGATGTCTTCAAATGAGAAGAAATAGCAAGCCAATTAAGTTCAGACTGAGTCTCTGTGCCTCATAAAAGTTCTATGTATGCCTTGCATAGCATAAACTGAAAGTCAGTAACAACTTAAGTTCAGATTTTTATGGAGGTTTTAGAATATATACCAATGAATCACCTCAGCAAGTGACACAGCAGGGATGATGGATTTTGGTGGATTCCATGTAAATGGACAATTAGCTTCAGAAACTGGAGTTAACAGCTATATCAGCCAGGAATTTGATGCCTGAGGGATCAGCACTGTATCTATATAAATCATGTAGAAAAGAAAAAACAAGATTATACTGGGCATGTTATTTTTTTTTAATTTCTTCTTCTCCTATAAACATATTTTTCAAACACTCAACCAAACACAATTCTGTCCTTACAAAAACCACAGCCTCATGGGGTTTTTGTCACTAATGTAAACTAACTAGTGACAATACATGTTAAATGCGATTATAGTGAAGCAAAATTTTGCTGTGGAAGCAGAAGAAGGAGCAATGTTTAAAAAAAAACAGGAAAAAGGAGGAAATGGCACTAGATGCTAGTGCCGTTTTTTTTACTATTTTTTTATTCTATAATTTCTTTTTTTATTTAAATTTTAGTTAACATACAGTGAAATATTGGTTTCAGGAGTAGAATTCAGTGATTCATCACTTACATACAACACCCAGTGCTCATCATAAGTGCCCTCGTTGTGCCCATCGCCCATCTAGCCCATGTCCCACCCACCTCCATCAACCCACAGTTTGTTCTCTATCATTAAGAGCTTCTTGTGGTTTGTTTCCCTAGAGAGTTAATTTTTAAAAGACTTCATAATATTTAAAATATGAGCCTTGGCCCTTTCAATTTGTAGATAAGCTAATAGGTTCACTTTGTGCCTGAGAGATACATGCACAAAAGCCAACAGACACCTCCTCTCTTTTCTTTTGTTCTGGGATTAGCTCAGAACAAATCCCTTATATAAAAAGCTTTTTCTCTTCCCCATTGAAATAAAGAAGGAGGAAGAAAAAGGAGCTTGTGTTTCTGTCTGAGATTTAGACGTTTTCATCATGGAGTTGATCTTCGTGCACTGCTGAGCCAGGCTGATTTGATCAAGAGTCAAAGCTAGAAGGCGGCTGACAGGAAAAACTCCTTTGCAAGGTAATACTTGAATAAATCAGAAGGTTTGGAGCCATTCTTCCTCAAATACCTACACTTTCTTTAAACTCTTATGTAAAGGGACCTACTTAGATAAATTTTAAACTCTGGTTGAAGAAAGATTCAATAAATTAACTTTTGTCTAAATAGTCCTGAAAAAATGCAACAAATAGATATCATCATGAGAATAAGGATGAATTTGTATGATGAAGTCCCCACTGAATAACTAACTCTGTCCAAAATGTACTTGCTATTTAAATATTTACTCCTTGATTCTCTGTAAGTTATAAAAAAAAATAGCCAAAATTCTTCCTATTCTCACTGATTGGTTAAAATTGACCTTAGCAAACAGTATTCTATCCCACATATTGTCATCTCTGATAATGCAATAGAATTAGCTGGGCATTGTCTATCTTATTAGCAAGCCATCATTTAGTTAATGTTTATTTAATTAACTAATAATATTAGAATATAACAGAGATTATTTTTGATGTTTTTTAAATTGTCATTCAAGTTGTCAATGAGCTAATGTAACATAGGACAATCTTGCACTTAGTTGCAGGGAATAGCAGGACAAGATGAAGATTCTAGTCTTAATTGTGACCATCTTGAATTCTGTGGCTTGCTTCACGGTAAGTTTCAGTATTTTGAATAACAGTATCCTTATGAAACTAAAAATTAGATGGAGGGAAAACATGGATTGATATCATTAGCTTATGTTTAATGCAAGAAAGAATATTTTGCTAAACAAAACATCATTGTATTTTTAATGTTCTATTTTCTATTTATAAACTTCCTTCCCTTAAAATAAATAACATGCATAATGAAGTAAAGATAACAGAAACTATAATGCATGATAGTATATAATTTAAAGGGCTTCTCTATACTTTTCATACTTTAAGAGATTCTATACTGAAAGCTTGCTATGGGACACCTGGATTTATATTTGTTATATTTGCAGAGGCTACTTAACCCTAATATGCTAGCTGTTCCTTTTTACATTGATATTGTATATTTCTGATTTGATTAAACTAACAACTAAGGGATAAAAAAGAAAGCAGAGACCTTCAGAATGTTGCTTTATTTGATCAATTTAGCACTGTGACTACTGACTTCAGGTTTTTAGTAAAATATAATCAGCAAGAGGAACCTCACCAAAATGTTATACTTCTTTCCCTTTAGTATTATGGGAATGAGGAAACATACAATCACACAAATCATTTGTCTGCCAATCCACCTTTGTCTGCCAATCCACCTTTGTCTGCATCAGAGAGCCACAGAGCAAGTCAACTCTCATCCATCCTCAGAACAAAAAATAATTCTGCACCTACAGATGATCCAAATAGCTACTCTGAGTCTACTGATACAGTAACAAGGCACTCTGGATCTCTTTCAAAGAGAAACCACTCAGAGACTCTTCAAGCTAGGATATATAACTTTCCCCCATTTGGGGACGATATACCAAGTAACCCTTCAACTAACCAGACTTCAGCTAACTTTGTTAATGTTGAGGGTATAGGAGGCAACTCTACTCAGGCAGAGGCTCCAGGGAGCAATGCTTCACCTTCATCTGCTGCTGTGCAGGATACTTCTGCTGTCAGCATCACAAATTCCAGATTTGCTCCCAACTCCACAATAACACAGAGCAGGATGGCTGTTTCTGGGGAAAATAACATCTCGGCCCCTGTGTCCATAACCACCCACCAGTATAAGTCTGATTCCATTGCTATTCCCCACTTTCAGACAGACTCCAAAACAACTCGGAGTCTTGAACGCTTCTTCCCACCCACTGGAAGATCTAAACCATTCTTTGTCCCTAATCCTACTGCACATATACAAAATGCTAAGAATGAGTTCAGTGCCTCTGCAGGTGAGAGGACCACTGTCACAGCAGATGCAAACAACCTCCTTGGAACTTACACCACTTCTCATGAGGAAGAAGCATGGCCACAGAGTGTATCCTTTACTGGTGCTACCGTTCTTATGAAAGAAAGTGATACAGCCACCATTGCTGCCATAGACATTCTAGAAGATTACACAACTCTGTTTGATGTTCCTGACATGGAGGATGAAAACGTAATTATAATTGACACTACTTATCTGGAAAAATATGGCAAAACTGTGAGCAGTACTCCAGATGTTCCACAGAAAGACCATTCTATTGTACTTGATGCCAGAGACAAGAAGAATCATCATAGATCTATAGCTAATGCTCAAACACCTAGCATTTCTCTTGCAAAAAATGGCAATGATTTTGAATCTCTTCCTATTCTGATTACTTACAACAAGGCTGATACCAAACCTAGCATGACTGCCACTGACACTGATGAAGCGACTTCCAATATCAATCCCATTAATACTACAAATTCTCTTCTTAATTATAGAACGTATAAGGAAAGCAATAATGCTATCGGTAATTTCTATGATACCAAGACAATGTTGGAGGCAGCTAAAAATACTATGCAACCAGTGGATTCAATTATTTCCAAAACAAATGGCATCACTTCTACAAAGCATTACACTAATCCTAACTCCATGGAGCCAACAACGAACACCAACATTAACTTTAAAATAACCTGGCCTTTGAAGAAAGATACAATAATAAGAGGCAGACACACTGTACAGGTGGAAAACATCACAACACCTAACAATAACAATATTGCTGGAGCAACTGGATCTAAAGTCACTGATTCAGTAATTAAGCTCCATTCTAATATTCCTGCCAGTGTACATTTTAAAACTAATAGGAATAATTTTAAGGCTGTGAGCAGTGATGAAATTGAGGAAGTCATTCCTATGGTCCAAGAAATTGTAAATATGGATCAAGATGATGTAGTTATAGAGGAAGTAATCTTTATTCATCCAGACTCTTCCACAACAGAAATTAGAAGAAAAGTTTACTCTCATAACCCTGATGCAGATTATGCCCAAACATCAAGAAACAAAATCATCTTCCTTTCTGACATCCCTGAAATGTTCAATCCCCTTTCCAAAAATAAAATCAAGCCCTTTACAATAGATAGCACAAACCTCATCACCAAGAGAGGTAACCAAAGAATCCCCAACTCAATTACTGCAAATGATGCCAAAGTCAAAATGGATATTGAAAGAACTAGTGTGTTTAAAAGAGCCAATTTTCAGAGCAATATCACTCCTATCATCCCTCACCCTGGAACTACCGGACCTGTCTATTTTAGTGAAGACAGTGTAGCTGACAGGACCTCACCTTCAAAGCTCAGTATCACTTCTTCAGATAAATCTACTGACTCTGTGGATGAAACAATTAGTTTCTCAACTAATAATAATCATGCCAGTGGTGGTACAGGTCCCAACCCTGAAACAAACTTTCCTATGAACAAAGGATACATTCTTCCATCAATAGCTGAATCACCTACCCTAATGCCCAAAGCCCAAAATAATCAAGCTCAAAACTCCCTGCTCATTAAAGATGATTCCTTGGCTGGTGCTTGGATATCAGATCCTGTGGCTAAAAGTCCTCATCTCATTAATGATGCCATTATACAAAAGTGGAAAACTGATAAAGCACCAGTAAATCCTTTGAATATTCCATTGGAGTCTACTTTCCTTACAGCTAGTTCCACCTCTCCCACTGATGAAAACAGTACCACTGCCAGTGCAGGTGAGAGGACCACAAATATGACTGACAGCTCTGAATTGATGATTAAGAAGGCCAGCATACCAGAAGGAAGGCCCACCATAGCCATTAACTCCTTGCGTACAAAAATAGCTGGTTTTCTTATACCGAAACAAAGATTTAGACATTTGCTAGACAAAGAAAGGGGTAATGAAGAGGAATCAATTCCCTATGTGGAAGTAAAATCTTCAATGGAAGAAGATGGCATTTTTCAGATAAAAGAAGACCTTCCACCTTCAAATAATTTCAAGTACTCTGAATCAGAAAACAGTGGCTTTGAAAGGAATGGATTTGTGGCTATGGAGAGCACAAAGTCCCTTTCCACATTAAGTAGTAGTATACCTACTGCTGAGGTAACAATAAGTGACGGAGACCTTACCACTCCTGGGGAAGAAAATGTTGATGTTCTATATGAGGTCACTAAACCTGGAAATGGCAAAATACATTTTAATACTATAGTCACCAAAACAATAACTAATGGTGTGGGGGAAAGTGCAGCTATGAAACAGAATGTGGAAGCAGCAGATGGCACTGAATTCCTTCCGTCTAGCAATTCTATCCCTCAAAGTAGAAGAGAACACCCTACATTCTCTAACTTATACTACAATATAATCACTGATGATCCTCTCCGTATCACCAAAGAGAACCCAAATGTTTCTCAGAACATTAAGAAACATAAACTGTCAGTCTTCACAATGCACAATGCAGACCTTAGTGATTATAGAGATGGCTATCAAACCCTTGCTGCCATAACATCAAGCAATGCTAAGAAACTGCTCAATAAAGGCAAAATGTTTGGGACTGAAATAACAAATATCTCTCTTGGCAGTCCTACTATAGTTGATTATATTTCCAAAGAGGATAAAAATACTGAAGCTGTGACAGACTTGGCTTCAATAGCTGCCACCTCGCCAATAAGGAAAGGCATTCTGACCATGAACGAAGTTAATACTCTTAACAATCAACCTAATAAACCAGGAGATGACTTTACCACGTCCAGAAGAGGTCCCAGTGTGTACAGAGATGATGGAACTTTATTAGTAGCTAGTTCCTCTGCTTCTATGCAGTCTGTTGCCCCTTTCAATCATCCTCAAGCAACAAACCCTATAAAAAAGATCTCCTCAGCAGATACCATAGTACCAAAGACTTTTCATAATAAGTCCACCCCTGCAGCTTTGACAATAGCTATCACTGACACTTCTCAAGATGTTGACACCATGCTTTACAGTGAACAGTATGAACCTAAGGACACTTTTAAGGAAGATATAATAGTGAACTATGAAGCATACCCCCAAAAAGACATGGGTATTATGGCAAAGGAAGAAGATATACTTAAAGAAGAAAATGTGAGGGATAATAATTATGTTACACCTATTGCAGGTGATAATGTTCCTAAAGGCAACAACTTGACATCTAAACATTATTCTCTTAACTCTGATGTATATAATTCCACCAGATTCAAAGGAACAACCAAAACCACAGCTGACCAACTTGAATTTGAGAATCCTGCATCAACCTATATGACTAAAGTCTCAAATACCCTACTTAGAAAATTTACTCCTCAGTCTCAAGGAAAAGCAATTATAAGAAACACTAACAGTAGTGCTGAACATGGCACATTCTTTGGTGGTGATATTCTTTATCCAACGATGAAAGAAAACATCCCCAAAGGCTTCTTTTCCCCTGAAAGAAGATCAACCTTTACAACACCAGAGTTTAGAACTCCAATGAAAGATTATCTAAACCCTGCTCTGGAAGACACTGTGTTATTAGGTAAAGAAACCTCCAACAAAAATTATGCATCCTATACTGATGAGCAAACTGATCCAGGAACAGAAAAAGACCAAACTGCCACAGGTAGCACAACAAATTCTCACACAAGCATTATACCTGTGACCCTCTTCATTCCTATCTCCTCTGAAGACTCAAACGTGAAAAATTATTACCATATATCTGGAACAGGTACTCCTCTATCACTGGGATATGCAAATACATTAAGAGATGATTCCTTTATTCTTAGGTCTGAGACTACTCTGGCAAAGGAAAATAATCTAGATGCTATGGACTTGATCATCATTGAACCTGATAAAAGTGATTATGAATATATTTCAAATGAGCATCCCTTTAAACTAGAGAAGGAAGAGAATAGTTCTATTAAAAAACCTATTCCATTTATACACGGACCAAATGGATTTGTATCTCATACAACCTCCCCAGAAGGTGGGGCCTCAAAGAGTCTTCTGTATAGAATAACTCACCCTGAGTTTGAAACTGAAGAAAAATATCAAACTATTATTCTCAAAGAAGAAAATTCTGACTCTGGTATTGTTGCCACTTCTTTCAAAAACTTCAACACTCAACATCTGAAAACCATGGCACCCTCCCTAATTGATGCTACTGAGACTTTTCCCTCTGAGTTTCAAGAAAGATCATCTGCAGAAAAAACTCTAAGTGAAGATGATACCATCATCATTCTCCCTGAAGTTTCTGACTTAGAAAATAAAAAAAATGAGTATTTCTTTGTACCATACACAGAAACAATTGTTACTATGAGAGAGAGAACTGTATTTGGCACTGTGCCCACAGATCATGCTATGATCACTTACCCCATAAAAAGTCAAGGTCATTCCTACAGCAATGGCATTTCATCCAAAGTTGGTAACACAGCTGCCCCAGAGTTGGCAGACACCATCAAATCAGAAAATTCAAATGTCAATGAAAACAAATTGGACTTAGCTGAAGTGATGCCTTCACAGGATCACATTTACCCCTTGGCTCAGGATATTGCCTCCCAAGCAAAGAATAGCTCCTATGTTGGTGAAGTTACTAAGGGTATAATCAAAAAAGCCTCAATAGTTTCTCCTAATCCTGTTAGGGACACCGAAATGTCAATAAATGTTACCACGATTTCACCTAATGCTCCTGCCTTTGACTCTAAAGAGAGCAATGAAAATAGTGACTCTACCATACCTGAGATAGATGATGTTGTGTCCATACCTAGAATTGCGGATGCTCTTAGTCAAAATGATGACTTTTTACCTAATAAATCAGTGTCCTTAAAGCCATTGGGTGAACACTTTATTATCACTGACCAAAACTGGGAAATCACCAAGGTGCAAAGTAACCCTCAGCCCTTCTCCATGGTCTCCTCTGTTCTTCTGGAAGATCCTACTACTTTTTCAGATAACCCTATAAATGTAGCCATGGGCATACCCATCACTGAAAATGAGAGCATTTATGATAAAACTGGCGTCATAGCGTCTGTGCCTAATACAGTTCTTCAACCTGTAATCCACAAAAAAGAGCAGATAAATGAAAGTCCTGACTATGCTATAAATCACCATATAAATAAAGCAGTTATCAATCCGTTTGCAAAAGAAATCACTACCTCAGGAACTGGGGCTAATACATTCCTCAGGAAAGATAAGGCTATTGTAGGGGATGAATCCTATATTTCTGAAGCCAAAATTCCAATAATCTTAAAACATGTAAATTCGGCGAACACTAATCCTTTCATTCTTAAGCCTCTTGTTGCTTCTGCTGAACAGAAAGCACCTGGAACTTTAAAAGAAATGTTTTACCCTGCTTCCACAATAAGCACAACAAAGCAGACAAAGGCCAGGGCTAGGGGTTCATTTTCTCTTGGTAATGATAACTTAAAGAGGTCTATCACAAACTCTCATAATAAATCACATCTATCCGTGAAACCAACTCTTCCTTCTACTGATTTTATTGCTGATTTTATTAAAATCAATAATTCTGCATCTAATCCAGTGCTTGTTAAAGGAGAGAGAAACATAAAAGTGACTGATGAGTCTATTATAGCTAGAGATATCATTGTTCTACCTGACAAAGAAATCATTTTGTCTCACAATATTATTTCTACTGATGATATAAGAAACATTATAAATGAAAAAAGGCACATAGATTCTACAGAAAATGATAATGTAACTCAATATGAAGTCATTCCTTTTACAAAGGACTTTTCAGCAGAGTCAGATGTGGTTTTTCTGGCAGAGGAAAACAATGTAAATAATAGGAATCTAAAGACCACTAGGCTTGATGACAATACCTTTAAATACATATTGGAGAAAAATACCTTTTATGTTGGAGAAAAAGGAGAGAGCTCCACAACAAAGACACCTACCTCTGTTCAAGGGCTCCATAGATATGGATCTCATGCTCTCTTCCCCACTGCACATGTCACTGAGAGTCTCCTGAATGAAAATCCTGTAGAACCCAAAACTAAACAAAAATACCAAATATTGATCTCCAGAAAAGGAAACCCTGACTCTGACAAAGATGACACCTTTCTCAAAGATTATTCTGCCAAATTCAAAAGCAAGTCACCTAGAACCATGACTCCTTTACCCACAGATGGAAATAGAAAAATTTCCCTCAAGCTTCCACCAGATGACTTAGCTCTGGAAAAGGACACCCTAAGTGGATATGACACCATCATCACTCTTCCAGAAGGCAAACGGATTCAGCATATCAGTGCTCCAGATCCAGAATCAATGGAAACTATAGGACAAAGCAGGATGTTCACAGATGAAATGACTGATCTCACCATTAGCAAAATACCGGTAATAAACAAAGACCAACTCTACAGGAGATATGTCACATTCAGTGCTCTTTATTACCAAAGGGAACCTGCAATGTCACCCAAATCAGAATATAATCAAGATAAAAATTTCAAGGCGGAGAGCTATCATTCACAGAATGCCACTGCTCCTTCAATTACATTCAATGTCAACCTTGATAACAATGAACTTCCCTTTGTTGATGAAAATTCTGGGAATAAAATAAACGGGGCTTCAATTTCTTCTTCACCTGTGAGGACAACTCACACTGTTGCTGATACCACTTATCTTTCCTTTAAGGACAGTTATGAAGGGGGTAATTCTATACAACCTAATGAAAATAATGTTAGGTCTAGAGAATTTCCATTTCTACTAACAACTGAAAGTATCATTCTTATGCCTAAAGTTTTAACCAACAATTTTGTGCTAATGAGTGATAACTTATTGTCTGAACCCTCACAGCCAGTATCAGTAGACTCAGAGACAGGGACTGAATACCTTGACTTCATTCATGGAACTGATATTTCAAAAAATCAGGACACTAAAATCCAAACGGAACTTCAGTCCCACTCATTGGACACAAATATTCCTTCTATTGATTCAGTTACTTTTACCAGGAATTCCACAGATGATGAGGCTTATTCAGCATCCACTATGGAGAGAGAAACTGCCAACATTTCCAAAATTAACACAGATGCTCAACCACTGGGTACAATGATGCAAATTCCTTTGCCTACAGAAATAAGCTCCTTCCCTTCTGAAATCAAAAAAATGCCTAAACTCTCTGCTAAGGAAGACACAGGTGCTAAATTGGATTTAAATCACATTATAAATGCAACAGTTCTCATTCCAACTTTGGAAACAACACTTCCCCCAACCCTTGAGCCCAACGCTCTCTCCGAGACTAATAACAAGGAGGAGAAACTCAATAGTTATGAAGCAGGCAATTTTGTTTTAGGAGATTCAAGGATATTGAAAGATAATCCTTTCTTTGGTAAATTTAATATTCCTGCTAGACCTCAAGCTCCACCCAATTTAAAAAGAATCCTTTCAGCTGATTCCACCATGTTTCTGGAAAAGACTTTAAAGCCTAAGTATAAAAACTCCACTCCTCCTGATGAAGATGCAGGCACAGCAGGTTTGCTTCATAATGCTCCCACTGGATCCTATGTGCCACTACGGAAATCAATCCTTTCTCCTGATTTCATAATGTCTGTGAGTTCTGAACTTGACCCAGTTGTCAAAATCAAAAGTGATACTACAACAAACATGTATAATAATATTCCATTTGAGGAAAGAAATACTCCATCTCACAAAGCCATCATTTCACCTAATATTAATACTTCAACAAAAGACATGTTGAATACTGTTTTTCATAAAAGATTTGTGCACAGAAATTCCCTACAGAAAGATATAATCACTGAATATGAAATAGTTCCTATTACAGAAAATATTTCTGACATTACTTCAGATGGTGAAAATATTCCAAATATTGAGGATGTGATAAACACTGTGCCTGACAACAGAGCTCTTAAGTATGTCACAAATGAATATATCCTAGAACCACAGGAAGAAAAATACAATCCTATTATGAAAAAAACTACTTTCACTTATGACCCCAAAATAGTTGGGCTTCATCAACTCTACTCCAGTGCTGATGTCTCTAAACATTTATTTCAAGGAGCCCCAAATGAGATTAAAACTAAAGAAATGTTACAAAATTTGGTATCTAGAGAAAAATATACCAGTTCTGACATTGATGCTGTTTTTCTAAAAAGTTCCACTGACAACTCAAATTCTCAGGCTCCCAAATCTGTGACTCACCCCCTAACTCACACAAGTGAAAGTACTCACAAATTTCTAGGTATAGCAACTCTTAAAAGGGACACTTTAAGAGGAGATGACACCATCACTGTTTTCCCTGAAGACAAAATGATGGAATACACCCTTATTCCAGACCCAGAAAAAACAGTAATCATGGTAGAGGGAAGGATGTTCCCAGATGAACATACAGATCCCATTGTTATCACCTCTCCATTAAAAAATAAGAATCAGTTCTTCAGGAAAGTCATTTCGTCTGCTATGTATAACACTGATGCCCAAGGTAAAGCAGAAAACATCTTATCATCCCAAGCAGACAATGTTAAAGGTAAAACTAATATGGCAGAGATGCAATACTCATGGGATAGCATTATTCCTTTGACTGAGTTTAATGTCATCCCTAAGGGCAAACTTTCTTTCATCAATGAAGATACTAAAACTTTAAACAAAAAGGCTTCAATCTCTTCTTTATCTAGGAATACAGTAAACATTGTGGATGACACCACTACTCCCTCCACTGAGAGTAGTTATGAAAGAGGTAACTCTATGCCGCCAGGAGACAATATTGGGTCCAGGGGATTCCTAGCTCTACAAATCCAAGAAAAGTCCATGTTCAATCCTAATGCCTCAACTGAAAATCTTGAAATCTCTGACCCAGTGACAAATAACTCCTTGGTTAATTCTTCAATTGCATTGTCAAACATGTTTAAGACAATGATTGAATACCCTAATTCTGTTAATGATGGTGATAGTTCCACTAAAAATAAAACTGATCCCAAGCCCAACTCCTTAACCTCAACAAAACTTCCCATTAGTTCTACTACTTTTTCAGACAATCCCACAAACAATGAGTTTGATTCACTGCCCTCAGTAAATACAGAAACTACTGATGTCTCTAAAACTGAGACAGATAAAATATATTCTGAGCCTCAGAGAACAATCATGAATGTCTTTTCTCCTACAAAAGTCTCTCAACATATGGTCTCTCAAGGAAGAAAAATAGATATTTTTTCTGATCAAGAAGATCCAGCCACTAAATTTGATTTAAGTCACATTGCAAATGCAATCATTCTCAATTCAGCTATGAGGAAAATCTTTCCCTCAGTAACTAGGTTTAATACTCTGTCAATGAGTAACAACAATGTGGAAGAGGAAGTACATATTTCTAAAGCAGACAATTTTTTTCCAAAAGATGCAAGTACATTGAAAGATAATTCTTTCACTGTTAAATATGATGCTACTTCTACTAAACCTCAAGCACACCACGATTTAAAAGGAATCATTACAGTTGGTTCTGTATTAACCCTTCCAGAAGTATCTAGGTCTAATGATAAAAGCTCTTCGCTTGAAGTTGCTACTGGAGAAAGGATCATCACAAACACTCCCATTGGGACATATGACCTACCACCATGGAAGTCAATTATTCCTTCTGATTTCACAACATTCATGAGTTCATCTAAGTATTCTGAACTTGATCCAGTTATCAAGAGGAAAAAAGATACCACAACAAAGACTAATAATAGTATTCCACCTGGAGAAAGAAATACTCCATCTGACAAAATCATTATCTCACCTACTACCATTCTTTCAAAAAAAGACATGAAAAACACTATTAATACTACTACTACTACTAATAATAAATTTGGAGATGAGACTTCAATAGGGAAAGATATATCCACTGAAGTAGTTCTTATTACAGAAGACATTTCAGAAAAATTACATGACACCTTTTTGGCAAGGGAAAATATTCCAAGTGATGAAGACATAGTAACTATTATACCCGTTGACAATGCCCTTGAGTATGTTGCAGATAACTATGCCTTTGAACTAGTGAGGGATGGAAATGGTCCCCTTACAAGAAAGACCACACTTAGGAAAGACTCCAAAGTATTTGACTCTCATTCACCCCATGCCAGTGCTGCAGCCTCTGAACATGCATCCCAAGGATCTCTAACTGTTATCAAAACTACCAAAAAATACCAAGGCTTCATTCCCAAAGATAAAAACCTTAATTTTGACAATGATGCTACTGTTCTCAAAAGGTCTTCTGTCAATTTTAATACTAAGGTTCCCAGATCCATGATTCATTCTCTTACTGATTCAAGTTGGATTTTTTTACCTGAGTTTCTAGGTGAAACAATTGTGGAAAATACTTCTCCAATTGGTGATAACACCATCAACATTATCCCTGAAGGCAAAAGAATGGAGTACCTGTTTGATTCAGACCCAGAACTAATGATAAGAATGGGAGGGAACAAGATATTCATTGATTCCGCTGATCCTGCTGTGATCACCTATCCTATAGATTATAAAAACCAATTCAACAGGAAAGGTGTATCGTTTGCTTATTATAATAATGATGTACCCGAAGAAGCAAAAGCCACTATATCAGCCAAATTGGATGCAAATAAACGTAAACCAAACTTGGCAGATATACTTCATTTGCAGAACAACATTATTCCTTTGGCTGAGTTCAATGTCATTCCTGATGATGATCTTCCCTTCATTGGTAAAAATACTGAGAAAGCAACCAACAGAGCTTCAATCTTTTCCTCATCTATGAATAAGGCAGCCAGGACTATGGCTGATTCCATTGTTCTTCCCACTGAACGTAGTTATGGAGGAGGTGATTCAATGTTACCTGGAAAAGATGTTAAATCTAGAGGATTCCCATCTCTGTTAACACCTGCCATACTTATCCCGAATTCCTCACCTGAAAATCCTGAAACTTCTGGCTTAATGACAGATAAATCTTCATCTGAATCTTTACTAAATAGGTCAGAAATGTTAGAAAGAGCAAATGAATATGCCGATGCCATTAATGGAGATGATGTTTCAGGGAGACAGGTCATAATAACTCAAACTGACATTCATTCCTATCCATTGGCTTGGAATGTTTCTCCAATTGGATCAACTACTTTCTCAGATAGTACCACAGATGATGAGGCTGACTCATTTTTCTCTCTGAATACAGATACTCCTGAGAATTATATACCTAAGACTGACAAAATATATTTCAAATCTCAAAGAGCAATGATGAAAGCCTTTTCCCTTACAGAAGACTCTCAAGATAGTGTCTATGAAAGAAAGAAAATAGCTAATCTTTTTGATCAAGAAGATCCAGCTTCTAAATTGGAATTACATAATTTTACAAATACAACAGTTTTCATCCCAGCTATGAGGAAAATCCTTCCATCAGGAACTGAGCCCAACCCTCTCTACAAGGGTAACAGCAATATGGAAGATTCTTTTACTGTTAAATTTGATGCTACTTCCTTCAAACCTCAAACACCTCCCAATTTAAAAGGAATCTTTTTAGCCAATCCCACATTAACTCTTCCAGAAGAACCTAGGCCTACCTCTCATGATAAAGTTACTAACACAGGAGGGTCCATCACAAACACTCCAACTGGGCTACATAGGCTTCGATGGAGGTCAAATTTTCCTCCTTCTTATTTTACGACATCCATGAGGACTTCCAAATATTCTGAACTTGTTCCTGTTACTAGTATGGGAAAAGACAGGACCAAAAAGATTGATCATAACATTCCACATGAGAAAATAATTATTCCATATGATAAAGGTATCATTTCACCTATTATCATTACCTCTGAAAAAGACATGGCGAACACTTTACAAGGGAATATATCTGAGCATAAAGACCTTCTAAAGAGAGAGATGGCAGCTGAATATGAAATCATTTATTTTACAGGAGACATTTCAGAAAGAGTGGATAACATTTCTTCTACATATAAAATCACTCCAGCATATTTGGACCATACAGCTATTATGTCTGATGACAGTGGATCTGAATATGTCTCAGATATGCATACTGCAGAATTAGAAGATAGAGCAGATAATTCCCTGATAAAAATGAGCACACTCATATATGCCCCCAAGACACATGTGTCTCATGCACCACATACCACAGTTACTCCTCCAGACAGTCTATCTAAAATAATATTACCAGTGTTCAAAGCCAGAGAAAACTACCAAGCTACGATTCTGAGACAGGAAAACAGCACTGACACTGATGTCATTGCTCTCAAGGATTCTAATGCCCATGTCAATACCAAAGCTCACAGACCCACAACTCACTTCCTAATTGACACAAGTGTAAATTTTCCTTCTAGTTTTTCTGACAAAACACCTGTGGGAAAAGGTACCATAAATGATGATGATGGCACCATAATTCCCTCTGAAGGCTTTGATTTAGAACATAAAATAATTGAGCATTCCCTTTCTCCAGACATAAAACTCGTAGCTGATAGCAAGACATTCACAACGGATACTACTAATCATGCGTTTAAAAACAGTGCTAATTTTCTCAGGAGAAACATAGCACCTATCATTTATAAGACATTTACACCCCAGAGACGAGACACTACCACATCCAGTATATCTGACTTTACTGAAGATCAAACAGGTATAGCTACAGTATATGATTCAAGGTTTAGTAATTTTCCTTCAGCTCAGCCTTCCAGTGATGGCATCTCCAATGTGAAAGAAAACAAAGAAGATGCAATCAAGATGGCTCTTACTTTCTTTTATCCTTTGAAAAAGATGTCTGCCAACATGCAAAATGCTCCTGCTACTTCTACTAAGAACAAAAATAACATTGACCATTATAGCTTTCCATCATCGGGGAGTGTCAGGTCTCTAAAACTTGCATATATGGGACTACCTGAAATTCTCATCCTAACTTCTAAAGTCCCTACTAAAGAAACCGCATCTCCCAAACTTATAAAAGGCACAAACCTCTACTACCCAACAGTGTTAATATCAGAGCCTGTGTCTATAGACTCACCTTACTTCAATAAAGGCATTGTCTCAAAAGGAAAAAATACTAAAAGTCAAATAGTCCCCTTTGTCTATACTGTCCTCCAAGCTGACTCTACAGGTTCTTCAGACAACATGGCTAATGTCAAACCTAGCACATCTGCTACTGTTGTCACCAAAAGCAAAATTTTTGGTACTGATGAATTTCGTGATCAAAATGCAGAACCCAAGAAAACAACCACCAAGTTTTCTTCTCTTTTTCCTAATGAATATAGTAAACCAAATTTCCATTACACAAGGAAAATAACTAAAGCTTCTCCAGTGAAAGACACAGCTGAACTGAATCACCTTACAGATGTAAATAGAATAGGAAATGATCCAGTTATTCAGGTGGAAACAAACTCTCTAAAAGATGCTGACCTAAAGCCTTATCTTGTGAATAAAAATGTCATTGCTGATAATAAATCAGTGAACGAGGATTCTGACCGTGTCCCTGTAGCAGCTTACTCAAGCTGTCACATGCCAAAGGATTCCCTCCCAGATGGATCTGGTCCTCAGGGTCAGGTCCTTGAGTTCATTACTGGGAACTCAAACTTGCTAACAGAAGTAATTACCACTATTCCTACTGATGAAAAATCTTTATCTTACACAGAGATCATTTCCATGGTAGAAGGAAATTCTCAGTTGGAATTAAATTAGCCAATTTCAGAGCAACACATACTGAACTTCAAACTTCAGAGCACAAATGATACACATTAATCCATTGTCAAGATAAAAAATATATATTATTTAGGTTTCAATTTCTATTGTACCACAAGCTAACAAAGAAATTGAAGGAAACACTTTCTTTAGTGCTGATATTCTTCAGTCACAGGAACAATTACTCCAAAGGGTATCCCTGAGAAGCCTACAAACAACAAAGTAGAAACGAGGGTCATATCTAACCCTGCTATCTACACCATCTTCCTTGGAAACAACAACAACAACAACAACAACAACAACAACAACAACAACAAAAATAGTGACACCACAGGCCAACACATCCTTTAATTACAATTTCTTTACTCATGCATCCAGCATTCCAATCACTGGAGGGGAAGAGGCCAAAAATGTGGATGTTGCTATAACCAAATCTCAAGATATAACTGTTCCTCTCACCTCCCTGTTTCTGAAGCTGAGAATTCTCTCATGAATGAAAATATTGAACCTGAAACTTCCTCAGAAGCTACATTCCAACAATGATGATAATCACCTCAACTAAGATCAATAACTCTATTTTCTCCAATAAATTTACAAAATCTGAAGATACACAGACTCTTTTTAAAGTAGGAATTCTAATGTACACATTCAATGCGATCCCAATCAAAATTGCACCAGCATTCTTCTTGAAGCTAGAACAAGCCATCCTAAAATTTGTATGGAACCACAAAAGACCCCTAATAGCCAAAGTAATTTTGAAGAAGAAGACCAAAGTGGGAGGCATCACAATCCCAGACTTTAGCCTCTACTACAGAGGTGTAATCATCAAGACAGTATGGTATTGGCACAAAAACAGACACATAGACCAATGGAATAGAAAAGAGGACCCAGAATTGGACCCACAAATGTACGGCCAACTAATCTTTGGCAAAGAAGGAAAGAGTATCCAATGGAAAAAAGACGGACTCTTTAGCAAATGGTGCTGGGAGAACTGGACAGCAACATGCAGAAGAATGAAACTAGACCACTTTCTTATACCATACACAAAAATAAATTCAAAATGGATGAAAGACCTAAATGTGAGACAGGAAACCATCAAAACCCTAGAGAAGCAAGCAAGCAACAACCTCTTTGATCTTGGCCGCAGCAACTTCTTAATCAACACGTCTCTGGAGGCAAGGGAAACAAAAGCAAAAATGAACTATTGGGACCTCATCAAGATAAAAAGCATCTGCACTGCAAAAGAAACAACCAACAAAACTAAAAGGCAACCGACAGAATGAGAAGATATTTGCAAATGACATATCGGATAAAAGGTTAGTATCTAAAATCTATAAAGAACTTACCAAACTCCACACCCAAAAAACAAATAACCCGTGAAGAAATGGGCAGAAGACATGAATAGACACTTCTCTAAAGAAGACATCCAGATGGCCAACAGACACATGAAAAGATGCTCAACATCACTCCTCATCAGGGAAATACAAATCAAAACCACAATGAGATACCACCTCACACCAGTCAGAGTAGCTAAAATGAACAAATCAGAAAACAACAGATGCTGGCGAGGATGTGGAGAAACGGGAACCCTCTTGCACTCTTGGTAGGAATGCAAACTGGTGCAGCCGCTCTGGGAAACAGTGTGGAGGTTCCTCAAAAAATTAAAAATAGAATTACCCTACAACCCAGCAATAGCACTATCAGGAATTTATCCAAAGGATACAGGAGTGCTGATGCATAGGGGCTCATGTACCCCAATGTTTATAGCAGCACTTTCAACAATTGCCAAATTATGGAAAGAGACTAAATATCCATCAACTGATGAATGGATAAAGAAGATGTGGTTTATATATACAATGGAATATTACTTGGCAATGAAAAAGAATGAAATCTGGCCATTTGTAGCAACATGGATGGAACTGGAGAGTATTATGCTGAGTGAAATAAGTCAGGCAGAGAAAGACAGATTTCATATGTTTTCACTCATATGTGGATCTTGAGAAACTTAACAGAAGACCATGAGGAAAGGAAAGGGGAAAAAAATAGTTACAAACAGAGAGGGAGGGAGGCAAACCATAAGAGACTCTTAAATACAGAGAACAAACTGACGGTGGATGGGGGCGTGGGAGAGAGGGAAAGTGGGTGATGGGCATTGAGGAGGGCACTTGTTGGGATGAGCACTGGGTGTTTTATGTAAGTGACAAACCATGGGAATCTACCCCGAAAACCAAGAGCATATTTTACACACTATATGTTAGCCAACTTGACAATAAATTATATTAAAATTAATAAATTAATTATAATTAAAATAATAATAATAATAAAGTAGGAATTCTAATGTCCATAGGAGACACCACTTGTCTCAGTTAATTCTTTTAAAATTTAACGTTACATTTCATCTGATAGATCTGAAGATATTCTCCATACAAAGACAGTCTTAATGGTGGGCATCAGTATGACATCAGCATTTTCAAAGTCTATATCTGAGGACTCTTTCTAGTCAAGTATCGCTGAAAATCCTAAACTGTCAGATAACATTCCTGAGGCCTTATTGCAAACTCACCCTCTTTTGCTAACAACTTCCTTTTTTTTTTTTTTTTCACTTAACAAAAGGGGTTTTTTTCATCCTGGACCTGAAGAAATTGCTACTTAAATATAAACTTGATGCTCTTCTGAGAAAAGACAAACTGTTTCCATTAGTGTAATAGACACTACAACAATAGAGGAAAGTATTGTTCAGATAAAGTGAACTTCACCTATAGAATCTGATCCTCTATCCTTAAGTCAGCTAGTATCTTTGGTGGTAATGACTTGTTGGTCCAATAAGAGTGTCCTATGTTCCCCAGAGCAGATGATTCCAGTTCCACCCTCAAAATTGCTAAAATTCCAGCAGTCCCACCAGGATTTTCACCATATGCTTCTTTCTCTTTGATAGATGACACACACTTTCCATGTAAAGTGTCCATGTAAAGAGGTCAATGGTTAAAAAAAAAAAAAAAAACAAGATAATGGTAATAATATTCTCTATAGCCAAGAAAAGCCTTTGTATGCTATAATCAATGTGATCCCACCTCACAGTTATATTAGTAGAAGCAGAGTTGATGTGAGCACAATAGTAATCCCTGAAATTAAAGACTATTTGACAAATTAGTGTCTACAAAGATGGTATCATTTCACCTGACATTTCTAACCAGGAACTAAATGCCTATAAAAATGAATATTTTGCTCCTTATTCTAACTCTATTCAATATAAGAAATAGCAAGTACTCCAACCTGACTTCTAGCAATTATACAGTTAACACTTCCTTTTTCCCACTTTTTGTACACAGAATAAAAGAATTCCTGCCACAAAGACACCAATCTTCTGTTTATACCATGCTTATTCTGAATTAAACTTCATAAACACTAGATAAGGGGGAGGGGGTGGAGTAGAGGTTAAATCAACCCAGTTAATCAACCCAGAGAATAGGTTTACCTTCTCATTTCCTTTCCTGCCACTGCAAATGACTTAGAAATAAAGAGCCATGCCTGTCATTAACTTAAAAGACTTTCCTCCTTGTCCCTGATGCTGACAGCATTTCTTATGTCAATAGAGACACTGAGACCCTTCATAGTGACATCTCCTTGAAGCGAAAACATAGCTGGAGAAGCTACCTGTGTCTTTAAAATGAAAAATTCCCATCTTAAAAACCTATCATAGTTCTACAGAGAGTGGTCATGTATATGTCTATACCAGGCCAATCAACTAAGAAAAGACACTGTAAACTTGGAGGTTGAGTCCAAATCTAATGAAGAGAAAGCATTTGCTCTTGAGATGGAAACCACTGCTCTGACTGATACTGCTGCCCTTTTTCATATTTAGTTGTATCTGAGTCCGAAAATTCTCTTTCTTCTAATAACACTGGGAAAATATTAACACCAGACTATAATCTCCTTTCATCTAAATAGCTAAATATTAAGAATGATAACAAAATGACGATGGTTGAATTAACTAACATCATTATAGGAAACATTCCCTCTGAAATTTGAGGATAAAACTCTTAAGGCTAATACAGTTATTCCACATTTTGATGTTGTTTCTGGGTGAATTCTGACATATAATGCCAACTCCCTGGCATTAGGTTGAAGTAACACACTGTAAAGAAAAATATTCCTGAAGAAATTAAATCTACAAGACCTGATATCGTCCTTGTTAAGCATGTTAATTCACAAAAAAAAAGTAAGAATTGTAATGAAGAAGAAAATTATAAGAACCCTAAATATTACTTACTTATTATCTTTACTGAAAAAGTGAGAATTCACTCTCTGAAGAGGAAAACTAATTGAAATCCTTGCTACCTAATTACCTTCTGCATGCTACATTCATTGCCAAAACTGCCATCAATGTTTTTAGACATTTAAATAACCATAAATCTCAAGAGAAGACACTTCACCTCAAAAACATACTGTTAACTTACTTGAAAGACAGGCCACTTGAAACTGATGCTGATAATCTCATGGCTTCCAGAGTTCTCCCCACTGACCCTCAACCCACAAAGTACCTGGCAGACTCTGCTATGTCTGTTTCAAGTGACACTAGCTCCATATTGGAAGGCACATCCCTTATAAACAAAAAGAAGACAAATCCAGCTGTGAATGTTGATTTCACAATCAGAGAGGATTCTACTGCCTTTTAATCTAATATCCATACTCTTGAAACTAGTTGCCCAATCAGAGCACAGAAACAACCTCCAAGGAGAGCCAGTGCCATTGGCTCTATGGTTGATGCAACAATCACCATGATGACCAATGCTTCAATCACTATCATGAACATCACTCTCCTGCCTAGGGAAACCACTGGGCCCAGAGAAAGACCTGTGAGTGTGCATGGTGCCATTTTGTCCCATGGCTGAAGATGGTTTGCCAAAAATTTGCTCTCATCCTCCAACAGAAAGCAGGAAAACAACAACTGAAGCAACCATTTTATTTGGGGATGACACTATTCCTAAATCAGAAACAACTATGACCTCAGAAGGAGACCACATTACTTCATTAAATGACAATACACTAGAAAGTGATTTTTCAACAACAGGCAACAAGTTTACATCTCTGAAGGAAAAACTAAAATCAGAAGATGATGCTGAGTCTCATCTTATTAGGTCATCAACCCATCTGGAGAAAGAAATTACTAGTCTGATAGGCACAACAAACTCCATGGCTAATGACTCTATTACTGAAAACTTCATTCCAGTGAAAATTGGTAATATCTCATCACCAAGTGCTACTGTTTCTTTAATAGATTTTTCCACTAACATAGCAAAAGAAGATATTCTCTTGGATACCACTGGCCCAGGGAATGAATATGTCTCTATAACTTCTGAAGTCTCTGGCACACTGAAAGATGGCACCGCTAGCATTGTGGACACCCCTGCCCTTCCAGCTAAGAAGGATGAACCTGATGTTAACAATTACAGTTCCTCAGTTAAATCCAATGTCACTGCTGATGAGGCTGTCCAGATCACCACCTCGTCTATTCCTGAGTCTGAAATCTCTTCTGCTACTGAAAAAGACTTCACCACTATTCCAGATATAGCTGCCCTTACAGAAGAGAAAGTGACTGAAATCGACCTCAACATTCCAGAGGATGACCCCAATGCTGTGCCTAAACTAACAGATTCTGATGAGGAAAAGTTCATCACTGTGTTTGAGCTCACTACCACTGTTGAAAGGTGCGAAGATAACCCAGAAGATGTTCTGACAACTGATGAAGAGTCTATGGATGAAGTCAATGTTTGGATGGAGAAAGATATTACAAATGAAGCAGAGAACCATCCCATTTTGCTTACTGCTGTTGAATCTAGATATGACTTTGTAGTCCCTATATCAGTAGATGTGAACCTCATGGAAGATTCATCTATTACGACAAAAGATCTGTCTGAAAATAATACAATGGAATATGTAACTAAGGACAGTGAGCCACTTGCAAGAACTACCTCTGATCTAGATACCCTAAGCCATGAGGACGATGCTTTTACTACTGAAATGGGTGTCTTTAAGCTACTGAAGGAAGAACCAGATGAGTTCCTGATTTGAAAGCAACAAAACATATGCCGCATAGACTTGAGTAATAGCCTGGAAAGCTAGTTTTAACATCTAAGAAGTTTGTTCAGCAAAAATCTTATTAAGTTAAAGAATGTGAGAATTTAAGGCAAGTATTAGACTCAGAAAAATGCAGACGTTTAGCAATAGAGGTCATGCAGTAGGATATATTTATGGAAACTTAAAAACTCAAATACAAGAGTTCCCCTTGTATCAAAAGGTTTAATTTAGTTATCTATTTACCTTAATATAAAAGTCTTTAATCTCAGCCTTCATGGATATAAAGAGAGAGCAATAAAGAAAGATCACTTCCTACTACATTTAATGATGTATGTCACTTTAGTTAACCCTGAATAGCACATTTTAGTGTGAGTTGAAGAGAACTGAATTAACTTATCTCAAAAAAATTGTTGTAGTATTAAAAGTTTTGATGGGTATTGAGGAGGGCACGTTTTGGGATGAGCACTGGGTGTTGTATGGAAACCAATTTGTCAATAAATTTCATATATATTAAAAAAATAAATAAATAAAAAATAAAAAAAATAAAATAAAATAAAATAAAATAAAATAAAAAGTTTTGAAATGCTAATTCTAAACAGATTTTTTTCATGCCTCTTCTATTAAAAAAATATATTTGCAATAATTAAGACTATTCAGTAATTGTTTAGCACCCACCTGTAAGAAATGTAAGAAATCTTATAGGGTTCCTGGCTTGTGTTGGACACAAACTAAGAAAAAATGATTATTTCATAAACATGTAAATTTGTCAGAAACAATATTTGTATAAATGTATGAATCAATTTAATTTTCTTTCTGTAAAATTTCTTTCCTGAATTTTTGTCAATTTTTTTCAGGTCTTAATCATTGGTATCATACTCTTCTTGTGCTTTTGGTTAGCAGTTCAAGGACATGTATCTTCATTTTTTTTCTGTCACAGACTTTTAAAATGGGTCTGTTTTCATCTTGCTGATTTTCCTTCAATAAATCTTTTGACAGCAACTGACTTACTGTGTGTAGATGTGTTTGATATTCCAGTACAGAATTCTGAAATTACGAGAAACATATAAGCACAGTTGACCTTTGAACGACACGGGGATAAGAGAGGTAAATTCCTCTGCCAGTCAGAAATCCACCTGTAACTTTTGAGTCCCCCAGAGCTAAGCTACTAATAGTCTACTGTTGACTGGAATCCTTATCAATAATATAAATAATCAATTAGCGCATATTTTGTGTATCTGTTATATGCTGCATTCATACAATAAAGTATGGCAAGAGAAAAGAAAATGTTATTTAAAAAAAACACATGGAAGAGAAAATACACTTACAATACTATACCATAAAAAATCCGTAGATAAGTGGTCCTGCACAGTTCAAACACGTGCTATTCAAGGGTCAGCTGTAAAATTAAAGTCCAGTGTTTGCTTAAAGAACAACTTAGGGGTATCTCAGTGATTCAGTCAGTTAAGTGTCCAACTTTGGCTCAGGTCATAATCATGCAGTTTGTGAGTCTGAGCCCTTCGTGGGGCTCTATGCTGACAGCTCAGAGCCTAGAGCCTGCTTCGGATTCTGTGTCTCCCTCTCTTTCTCTCTGCCCCTCACTGCTCGCACTCTGTCTCTCTCTCACTCTCTCTCTCAAAAATAAATATCTTTTTAAAAATTAAAAAAAAAAAAGAACAGCTTAGCTCCGGACACCAAGGACAGAATTATTATACAGAGGCTCATAATTTTATTATATTTTTAAAAAAGAAAAAGTCAAAACAGTAGGTAAATAGTAAGTGGTACACTGGGGGTGGGGGAGGAGGAGGGATTTACACCATTAGATAGAATATAGACTAGCATAATTACAGTAGCATGTTAAAACTCAGAAACACATTTTAACTAAAAAATTTATTACATGGTAAAGTGAACTTCAAAACCATGAAATATGATAAGTAATTAAGCCTTCCTTGACAGTTGACTATTTGAGAAAAATTAAGCGCAGTGTTAAGACCACAATATAAAATAAATTCTACATGGACAAGAAGCTTAAATATAAAACCATAAAAAAGTGTAGAAGGAAACATGTATATTTATTCAAATGGAGTCAAAAAATTTAAGCACATAAGAAATGGAAAAAAGAAGATTCATTGATTTGATACCATAAATAGCTAAAATTCTGTACAAAAGAAAATCAACATAAAATCAAAAAGCAAATGATAACTGTGGAAAAATAATTGCATTATACATGGCAGTGAAAAGATTACTATCCTTATTCTATGAAGAACTCCTAAAAAGAAAGCATTTTAAATGAGCAGTAGAGATAAATAATTCATGAAATACAAATTGCCAGTAAACATAAGAAAAAGTCAATGATTATAGTATTTAAAGAAAGTGAAACTATTACATATATTTTGTAATATATATATATATTTATATATATCCATTTGACAATTGACAATGATAATTTTAAATATTCATTGTTGGCTAGTGCAAATTTCTCCACCCTTTCTGGGAGTCAGTTTAAAAGTACACGCAACATGTATTAAAAATATTTAAACTTTTTGGCCTATTTTGCAACTAAGAACTTTCTTAAAATTTTCTTTAAAATAGCTGACAGTTATTACAGGTTTGGTTGGGTTCACATTTAGAATAACACTGGCTTTTCATGACAATCCTATAAGAAAGAACAATATTATACCCATTTTACCGATAAAGAAACTGAGTCAGCAAATCTATAGAACATGCCCAAGCCTCATAGTTACTATGTAGCAAAGGCTTCAAACCAGGCAGTCCTTCATAGCTCATGCTCTCTTAATCACTATGCTCTCTTGGCTCTCACAGTTTTACAAAAAAAGGATGTTGGCAACGGCATTCATTTAATTCTATATGTTTATAAAAGAAAACACTAAAAGTAATAATCTAAAATTCCGGTGACATGGAACTGGTTACATTTCTGTATACCCATATAAAGCAATAGTATGCATTTTTTAAATGGTCTATAAAAGATTTAATCACATAGGGGAAAAGGGAAATTTCACACTAAACTTCTAAATGAAGTTTAAATGCATTATTTCATTCTCTGCTTTTGTGCATTTACAAATGCATGAAATCCAGAATATAAAGTGTACACCAGGGGGATGAATGATTGTCAACATCATTTTTCATTTATAAAATATTTTTTCTGTACCTGCTGTGGTCCAAATACCTCAAAAGCCTCTTATGGATGCTATACTGAACCAAATGACAAAGCCTCCCCCATCATGGAAATTAATCCACTGGAAAAGAGAAATATTAAACAAATAGTCTCAATCACATATGAAGCAATGCCAACTACAGACTGTGTTGTGTATTA
The DNA here is from genome assembly GCF_022079265.1 of Lynx rufus. Taxonomy (NCBI): domain Eukaryota; kingdom Metazoa; phylum Chordata; class Mammalia; order Carnivora; family Felidae; genus Lynx; species Lynx rufus. The sequence goes on from NW_025814845.1 coordinate 53,784,032, forward strand.
CAAACAAAAATAATAAGAGATTATAGCTGCAGACTTCACATAAGTTTAGATCCAGGGAAGTTGTCTCTGAGGAAGTGAGATTTAAACAAAGACTGACAAATATGAAGAGTTGAGGACACAACACACCCGAAGCCCTGAGGCTAGAAATGGCCCAAGTTTCTCAAGGAAATGAACAGATCATGTGATTGGAACACGTGTCAGTTGAGAAAGACTTCAAGTTGAAACTGAGAAAGTAGGCAAGAACCAAATTATATGGTGCTTGTTGAAAGCTATTTAAGGTTTTAATCATTTTTTTCCTCAAATCAACCTTAGAATTGAGATAGGCAGCAAGCTGAAAGCATCATTATTTTCTAAACTGCAACCATAGTTTCTTTCAGGGGCTTTGTTTAAAAAATAGGGTGTACCGGGATGGCTCAGTCAGTTGAGTGTCTGACTCTTGATTCCAGCTCAGGTTGTGGATCCAGGGTCATGACATCAAGCCCCCCACATCAGGCTCTGCGCTGAGCATGGAGCCTGCTTAGGATTCTTTCTCTCCCTCTGCCCCTCTCCCCCACTCACACATGCTCGCTCTCTCTCTTTTTCACTAAAAAGAAAAAGGAAGGAAGGAAGGAAGGAAGGAAGGAAGGAAGGAAGGAAGGAAGGAAGGAAAAAATAGTTTGGTGTTACCTTTGACTGAGAGAGAGTGAGGCATAAGCTGGACTAGAACAGCTAAGCAATTAAAAAGATAATGTGTGGGGCGCCTGGGTGGCGCAGTTGGTTAAGCGTCCGACTTCAGCCAGGTCACGATCTCGCGGTCCGTGAGTTCGAGCCCCGCGTCGGGCTCTGGGCTGATGGCTCAGAGCCTGGAGCCTGTTTCCGATTCTGTGTCTCCCTCTCTCTCTGCCCCTCCCCCGTTCATGCTCTGTCTCTCTCTGTCCCAAAAATAAATAAACGTTGAAAAAAAAAATAAAAAAAAATAAAAATAAAAAGATAATGTGTGCTAGAAGACAAGATAATGGGAATTTACAGATAGGACTGGACAAAGACAGGAAGAACAGAGCATGTTGGCAACTGGCTAGAGTTCAGAAATAAGAGTGTCCAGTGTTGTGTGTCAAGCAAACCTTTATAATTAAAAAAAAAAAAAAATACAGTGGCTAGTGAGATTATTGGTGGTCAGAGGACATCAGACTTTTCAAAAAATGGGTACTTAATAATCAATTTTAAATTGTGCACCTTCATAGTAAAGTTTCTCCTTACCATGAAATTTCATTAAACATCTCAAAGAAACAAGGTCTTGAATGCTATTCTTGAATAAAGGAATTGGTGAACCTAAGGACCACAGCTAAGATAGGGAATTAAGGAATAAGTGTGAAACAGTCTTTATTCTCAAATGTACTAAATAGTGATGATTCTAGAAAGGAGTTTGGGGCATACAGTGGGTGGGCATTTCAGATAGTCTTATTTTACTGATGACCAAAGTAAAAACAGAAAAGCCACTGGACCAGGGTAACCAAGCCAGTAAGTGGCAAAGCTTAGCTCTCCACACCTGTAGAACTCTAAAGCCCAAGGTCACACAGCTTTGTGTGAATTGTTGAAGAATGAATCACTCAGCTTATAACCCTACTTCTTTCTCTATTTCCACTGCCACTCCCTTCTTTAAGCCTGCCTTCAATCCCGTAACTGGCAATCCACCTCTTGTCTTCTTTCCCACCAATTAATTATGCCCTGAAGTCCTCATCTTTCTTCTAAAGCCCTTTACTTGCTATCTTTACTTACTGTCTTTATGATAAAGTCCAAACTCTTCAGCAAGGCACACAAGCCTCTCTACATGATTTCCCTCCACCCACCTTTTTCCTCATCGCACCTTTACTTCTCCTGCCCTCCTTTCACACACTACACCCTATCTATACAAAATACTAAATGTATACTCCCTGACAGCTGGGATCCATGACTACTGAGCTGAAGAGTACCTAGTATGTACTCAATAAATGTTTATAAATGAAGAAATGTGAGGAATTAAAGTTCCCTTAATGTGAGTGACAATTACTGTTTTTGACCTAGCTTCTAACCCCTGCCTGCTATAAAATTTTATTTGTAATACAACTCTTTTACTTCCACACGTTTCAGTGAGATAGACCCCCCCCCATTCCATCAAAGACCTAATTGCTCAGTGTCCCATACACCTTACCATGGTCATTCAAGAATAAGCACGTAAATCAATCAGAGCAAAGAGAACACATTTGTGGAAAATAAACTTCTGAAAGAAATGTCAGTCTGGAAACATGTAGTGCAAGGAGCTTCTGGAGCCATCTAGGGATCACAAGGAAGCATGCTGCTGAAAATAAAGCCAACGCTGAAGAAATGAGAGCCAAAAAATATAAAGAGCTGAGTTGTAGTCACATCATATGTCAAACCCTCATATAATAAGCCTGGTCTGCTTATCTATCTGAGACAATACATTTTACATTCTAGTTAAATGAGTTTGGGTTGAAGTTTTCTGTTGGTTAAAACTGAAGTATCCTACTAAGAATACAAACAGTTTCAAGTTCCTGTGTCTTTATTCTTCATACTCTCTGTCCCCAGAATTCTCTGCAGTTTCACATGGTAAATATTTAATCATCTTTCATGACTCACCCCAAGTACTAGCTTCTCTAACCACTTCTAGATGTAATAACCTGTGTATCCCACTCACCATATATATTCTTCAATAATATCGCTTATACTTTATTGTATTTGGTAAAAGATTCTCCTAAGTCACAAGATATCCTATTTATAGTTTGCTTTGACACAAGATACCTCTGTCCAAAGTTCCTCTCTGTCCTAACGTAACCCCTGTTTAAACCCTCATATATTCACAAGCCTCACTGTAACCCTTACCCACAGCTCCTCCTACCCTGTGCCATAAACCTATTTTTCATGTCTTAAGGAATTCCTGATCCAATATGAGAGACAAACAGGGAGAGAGAAAGGGAATGAGAGAGAGAGAGAGAGAGAGAACCAGTTTCAAAATGAAATGACCCTGACCATAAAGAAAGTTCTCCTAAAGAGATGTTCTACATAAGGATACATTAAAGAACATTTGTAACTTCAAGGTACCAAGAAGACTGGGGAACTGAGCCAGTATGTGTTTAATATATGTGCATTACCCAATTCTTCCACCTGTTGCAGGTTAGAAGCAAATAAATGGTACATGAACTAAACTTTGAGTCTGCAGTCTATTTCCACAATACCACTGGTATGTTCTTTTGCATTTTTCACATACACTTCAAAGATAACAGAAGTCTAAATTGAAACTGGCATTCCCCTTCCTTCATTTTTCTCTTCTAATATTTTCTGTCTCAAACAAAAGATACCATCTGCACAGTTGTCCAAGCTGGAAACTGGCACTCCTCCTTCACACCCCTCTCCCTTTTCCCACATGCAACAACAAAAACAAAGTTTTCACCTCTGAGGTCTTCAGGAATCCACTTGCCTCCATTCCATTGCCTCTTCTTTATTCCAAGTTTTATCAAGCAAGAATATCATTTTATATCACAAATGTATCATGCCACTTCCAGCTTCATACTCAAAATGCTCTCGTGACTTTCCACCAACTTCAGAATAAAGTCCAAAATCATTTTGTTATTTGTCAGATTCTCCACAACCAGGACATTGCTAATCTATGCGGCCTCACGACATCCTACTGTCAACTTATACTCTTAAATCTTACCTATATAGATCTGTTGGTTTCTTTAGAGCATCAAGCTATGTTTTGTGTCGGTATCACTAAACATGCTATACTCTTCCTGACACTTGTTAAAATTCCCAAAATATCATTTCCTCCAACCAGATAGGCCTCTGTATTTTCCCATCATATTGTCTCATAGCACAAAATATCTTGCTTTATGTAACACACAAAATTTTTCAAGTTACCTGTTGTATTGATTTGCTAGGAAAGCTGTAAATAAATTACCACAAACTAGATGACTTAGAACAATAGAAATGTATTCTCTTCACGGTTCTGAAGATTAGAAGTCTGAAGCCAAGGTGTCAGCAGGGCTTCTGCTCTCTGAAAGTTCAAGGGGAAGATCTTTTCTTGCTTCTTCTAGCTTCTGGTGGTTGCTAGCTGTCCTTGACATTCTGGCTTATGAACACATCATTACAATCTCTGCCTCCCTCATCACATGATATTCTCTTGTGTGTCTCCATGTTCAAATTTCTCTCCACTTATAAAGATACCAGTCATTGGATTAAGACCCTTAATCCAGCATGACCTCCTCTAATTTTGTTACATCTTCAAAGACCCCAAATTTAATAAGGTCATGTTATCAGGTTCTGGGAGTTAGGACTCCAACATATTTGGAGGTAAGGGAAAGACATAATTCAACTCACAACACCTGCTTAAAGTTTGTCTCCCTTACTAAACTGCATGTTTGATAATGAAGGAGACCACATAATTTATCATCAAAACCAAACTACTTGTGAGACTGAAAGAAGACAGTATTAATAATGGCTCCACAGCAACAGTCATAGAGTGTCCTGAATAAACAGCGCTGATCACCCCATTCTAAGAAAAGAGATCATGCCTCTCTTGTCCACTGCTCACTTCTGACAGCTTTGAACACAGTAGATGCTCAATAAACATCTACTAAATGAATGAATTAAATGAAAGAGTGAATAGTGATTTCATTTATGAGGCTATGAATGCTCTTGGAGGAAAGATGGCATGAGCTGGATACTCAGAAATAAATAATGAATTTACCGGGACAAGAAGGGGATTACTGGGTTCAAGCTGAGGGGAGGAAGGGCAAGGGCAAAAATCCAGAAGCATAAAAGTAGAGTTGACCCTTGAATAACACAGGTTTGAGTTCCACAGGTCAATTTACATGGGGGTTTTTTGTTGTTAGTGGTTTGTTCATTTTTGTTTTTGTTTTTGTTTTGGTAAATACAGTACAGTACTATAAATGTATTTTCTCTTCCTTATGATTTCCTTAATAACATTTTATTTGGTCTAGCTTACTTTATTGTAAGAATACAGTATATCATACATATAACATACAAAATATGTTCAATAGACTGATTATATTATCAGTAAGACTTCACCAGTAGGTTATTAGCAGTTAAGTTTGGGGGGAGTCAAAAGTTATACATGGATTTTCGACTATGTAGGATGCTGGGACCCCTAACCCGCACATTGTTCAAGGTCCAACTGTACTTGGTGGGCTCAATAATACTCAAGTAAGTTTAAAGCACAGAGAATCTGGGAGAGAATGGTAACAGATATACCAAGTTGTACCTGATATTATAGCCTCACAAAAGCAAAAATAATCAAACTGTGTCAGACTATGTGTATTGGTCAGGTTCTCCAGAGAAACAGAACCAATGATTGATGGATAGATGGATGGATAGATGTATGGATGGATGTAGAAAATTTTTAAAAATTGGCTCATGTAATTGTGGAGACTGTGGAGTTTGAAACCCACAACACTAGCTGGCAGGCTAGAAATTCAGGTTGAGTTGATGTTACAATCTTGGGTCCAAAATCCACAGAGCAATACTGCAGGCTGGAACCTCTGATACAGATTCTCTGTTTCAGTCTCTAGGCAGAATTCCTTCTTTTTTAGGAAACTTCAGTCTTTGCTCTTAATGCCTTTGACTGATAAAATGAGGCTCATCCACATTAGGGACGGTAATCAGCTTTAGTTAAAGTCAATGGATCACAAACGTTAGTCACATCCATAAGATACCTTCACAGAAACATCTAGACTAGTATTTGACAAACAGTCACCATAACCTAGGCAAATTAACATAAAATTAGCCATCACACCATGTGTTAGCAACTTAGACTTAAAATTTCATATAACAACTCATTCCTGAGCTAGTTTCACAGGAATTAATGACTTTTTTTTTTTTTTTTTTTTTTTTTTGCAGGAGCTAAAAAGACTTCCAAGGTAAAATGCATTGCTAAAATGTTGGGGTGAATATCCTGGAGTCTTTAAATGAGAATATGTATATGAAGTGGTCATTGAGCTGTATTTTCAAGGAGCTCCAGTAAATATCCCTAGGAACTGGGGCGCCTGGGTGGCTCAGTCGGTTAAGCATCTGACTCTTGATTTCGGCTCAGGTCATGATCTCATGGTTCAGTTCATGAGTTCAAGCCCCGCATCAGGCTCCCCACAGACAGTATGAAGCCTGCTGCGGATTCTCTCTCTCTCCTTCTCTCTGCCCCTCCCCTGCTCACACTCTCTGTCTCTCTCAAAATAAAAAAATTAAAAACTTTAAATAGACTTAGGAGATAATGCTCTATATAACATGGGTTGAGAGATGCTATTGTATAAAATGGAAAACATCAAAAGTTTTAAGGGGCTAATATCTTAATTGTGTTTTAGAAAGATTATTTTAGTGGAAATGTAAAAGTTGTATTGGGTATGCAGAGGAAGCAAGAAGTAGAGAGAGAAGAAATTAGAGTAGGAATCAGTAAGAATAGTTATCAGTATCAATTATCAGTATGATTATCAGTATCAATTATCAATATGAGTGTATTCCATTTGTACCATCAACCAGAATGGTAATAAAATGAGCACAGCCTTAACTACACAGACACTTCAACATGAAAATTTTAGGTAGAAAGATGAAAGCTCGAGTATGAGCTCCAATTGGTAGTTGTTCTTAACCAAGTTGGCTGCCTCTCTTTAATGAGAACAAGCATCCTATAAGTTGAAATCCTCACATTTTCTCTCACTCTACAGAATTGTTTTTATTTTCATTTTTTGTTTGTCATATTCATTTGAGAGAGACAGAGACAGAGACAGAGAGACAGCAGGGGAGGGGGAGAGGAAGAGGAACAGAGAGAGGGAGAGAGAATCCTAAGCAGGCTCTGCACTGTCTGCATAGAATCCAACATGGGACTTGAACTCACAAACCATGAGATCATGACCTGAGCAGAAACCAAGAGTCTGACGCTTAATGACTGAGCCACCCAGGCACCCATCTCATTCTACAGAATTTTGGATTAGATATAATTTACAACAAAATCAGAAAAGGAAAGGAAGTTCATGATATCTATTAACTTGGTCAAAAACACTATTTATCACCTAAATTTTTGCCAGAAAATCTATCAGTTGATAAAGACACAAAAATGCCTAAGATAATTCTCTGTCCATAGCTTATTCAGTATCATAATTAATCAAAAATTTTCCTAACAGAAGTCAAACATACTTAAAAATATCTTGCTGCAGGGAAAGTAAAAGCTGTAAAGATCAACAAATTTGGGTTAAAATATTGGCTGTTAAAACTATGACCTAGCTATTTTCTCAAGTCACAGTTTCTTCATATGCAAAAGAATATTCTATGTAAAAGCACACAGATCTAGGTCTGCATCTTGATTTGGATTTTAGGTTGCCTTCATTGTAATAAGCTATCCTTAAAATATACCTATATCTGTATCTATATCTATATCTATATCTATGTCTATATCTATATCTATAGATCTATCATGTAAACAAACTGAAAAACCAATAACCAAGGAGACAGTGTGTCCAGTGCCCTCAAATTCACTGTTAGGAGAAAAAGTCTGGAGGTTCTCACTTGACCTTCAATTCATCACTGGGTAAATTAATGCCCAGAAGACATACAATTGTTAACTTCTAACTTGAAAGAAAACTATTACAAATCCCATTACCCACCAGTAGACCATTCAGGTGTAAGTACATGATGTTTACCTATCTTTGTCATGATGTATGACATTTTCAAGTAAGTAAAACTTACATGAAAGCAAATGTCAACTTACTATAATGTTCACATTTTGTATTATTTACTAACTGGTACATTTCTCCTGAGCAAGATAAGTACTGTGGCACACAACATATCTTACTTGACAATTTAATTAAGGAATTATTAATCTTAATGTCAGCATGTTAAGTGGTGTCAAAATGGTTCACAAACTATCTTTTTCTCATTTTTATGTCCAGAAAAGGCAAGAAAAGAATGCCGTGTTTGCAGCTACCCTATAGTTACTAATGTTTAAAGTTGAGCTCATGTTAGAATCTCTAAAAATTAACTTTCAGGAATGAAGTACTTTATCCTACAAAGCTAAAGATGAACACAAAAGAAGCGACCATCTTCAAATACTTTCTGCCAGATCAGAGTCCACAACATTATCACACAATAGTAAGGCAAATATAAACAGCAGTCTTAATTATGAAAGTGTTCACAGACCTAGGGTTTATATTCAAGTTTCAATAATCACTGCTTTGTTACTAAAATGTCAAGTTATTTGAGAAAACACTACCTGAAATAAAGGAAAGAAATTGCCTCAGAGCATTATATTTAAATTATGAAGAATAAGCCTTCAATTTTTCTGATGCACAGTTAATCAGCCGTGATGTTTCAAAAAAAAAAAAAAAGGAAAAGGAGAAATGTCAGCTTTTGAAGATTATAACACTCCATTTTTTGCTTCAGGAAAAAATTTGGATTAGCCCCGAAGCAAATGCTAAAATAATAATAATAAGAATAATAAGTTTGATAGGAACAAAATAGAAAGGATAATAGGGGGAAAAATCCTTTATAAGGCATGAATTACTTGTACTCTTTCTCCAAGCTTCCAGACTTCAAAACCTGAGGTAAGGCTGACATTGCTGGACAGGCAGAAAGAGGATCCCTTGTTATGGTATCATTTTTAAAATTTCGAAGACTTAAATCAGTTTTCCTTAGATTTTGATTATATCTTGTTTCTAATTATTATAATCATCATTTTCCATATCTCAAACTGTTTTCCATATAATTCTAATAGACAATGCATTTGAAAGAAAATATGATAGGGGAGCCTGGGTAGCTCAGTCAGCTGAGTGTCTGACTTTGGTTCAGGTCACTATCTCACGGCTTGTGGGTTCCAACCTCGTGTAGGGCTCTACACTGACGCTCAGAGCTTGGAACCTGCTTTGGATTCTGTGTCTCCTCTCTCTCTGCCCCCACCCCCTTTCGCACTCTCTCTCTCTCTCTCTCTCTCTCAAAATAACGAACATGATAAAAAAAAATTTTTTAAATGAAAGAAAATGTGATAAATAGAAAATAAATTGAGTTGCTTTAATAAATCACCAATCTATAGGTTCTAGTCACTTATACATTAACAAAATGTTAACAATTTCAGTAAAAAATAATAATAAAAATAGCTTGTCCTCTGGAATGCCAGTTTTATTATTTTTTTTTTAATTTTTTTTTTCAACGTTTTTATTTTATTTTTGGGACAGAGAGAGACAGAGCATGAACAGGGGAGGGGCAGAGAGAGAGGGAGACACAGAATCGGAAACAGGCTCCAGGCTCTGAGCCATCAGCCCAGAGCCCGACGCGGGGCTCGAACTCCCGGACCGCGAGATCGTGACCTGGCTGAAGTCGGACGCTTAACCGACTGCGCCACCCAGGCGCCCCTGGAATGCCAGTTTTAAAATGATTCCTTTTTTAGACATGAATCCATATTATAATTTTGTACCTACAATAACAAAACTGTTTTCAGTGGCATGAACATATATGTGTGTGTGTGTGTATAAATATATATATATACACACACACACACATTATATATGTACGTACATATATATGTATATATATTATATTTTACTAATTTTGCAAGAAATCATTGGGCCTGCCTGTTTTAATTTTTATCAATTGAATGTTTCCATTCTATTTATCTCATTACAAAGGGAAAGGCAGGTAAATATCTAAATGTTCCTTATATTTTACTTGAGATTGTGACTGTTTCACATATGGAGATACACTTATTAATTTGGTTTTCAATTCTTATTCTTGGGTTTATTGAGTTGTGACAATTTCATCATAAATTAATGACTCCATTTTAAAAGCAGAAACTGGGCCTCAGGTTAAACAATGTGACCAGGGTTTGACAACTGAAGCTCAATTCCAATGACTATTGATCCAGTGATCTTTCCCTTATAATCAAAAGGAGATGTCCTACTTAATAAAATCATTGCTAAAGCTAGTAGTAATTCTCCATCAATTGGATTGTGGCTATCATGGTTTCTTTTTTTTTTTTTTTTAATGTTTGTTTATTTTTGAGAGAGACAGAAAGATAGAGAGCAAGTGGGGGAGGGGCAGGGAGAGAGGGAGACACAGAATCTGAAACAGTCTCCAGGCTCTGAGCTCTCAGCACAGAGTCCCAGCTGGTGTTCAGACTCAGGAACCATGAGATCATGACCTGAGTCGCAGTCGGACGTTTAACCAACTGAGTCACCCAGGCACTCCAACGGCTATCTTGTCTTTAAAGCAGTAACTTAAAGATTAGAAAAGTGGTCACATTTGAACATGAGATTTTGTAAGCATAAACAATTAGTCACTGATTCCTCTATGTAGCTACTTTTCTTCTTTGGGAGAAAAATTAGTTAAATGGATAGTGACAAAAAATATACATATGATTCATTACTGAAGTATGATATATAAATGTAAAGTTATGAAGAAAACATAACTTTTTTTAAGTTTATTTATTTATCTAGAGAGAGAGAGCAGGAGAGAGGCAGACAGAGAAGAAGAGACAGAATTTCAAGCAGGCTCTGTACTGTCAGCCCAGAGCCCAAGGAGGGGCTGGAACTCACAAACCTTGAGATCATGACCTGAGCTGAGATCAAGAGTCAGACACCCAACCAACTGAGCTACCCAGGTTCCCCAAGAAAAGATAACTTTATAATAGACCTCAAAGAACTTCAATTGGAGAGGTTTGGATTTGGTGGATTTGGTTCTTTTGCATTTACTATCAATAGGAGAATCTAGAAATAATGATCATATCAAAAGAAAATAAAAGATTTAGCAGAAATGTCAAATTTCTAAAAGTTACTCATGAATAATAAAAATAATACTAATGGCAATATTAATATGAATATCTCATATTTCTGCTTGTCATATTTTTAAGTTATAAATTAATGTTAAAAATTTTTTGTCTAAAGTCTATGCAAGTATGTAAAGTCTTTGTAAGTCTATGTAAGTAGGTAAGGTCAAAATCAGAGCCAGAAGATTATTTTAATGGCAATTTCTTGATTTCTTTTATGTGTTTAAATTATAAAACCAACAAAACACTGTAAAATTTTAATAACAAAATACACATACATATTAAACCATCATATCACACTTATTTTATCCTTCATTTACATTTCCTCTCTTGTCCATTTGAATAATTTATACAGCGTGCTATTTAAACTTTTCACTTGTATTATTTGAATAATTTACATACAGTATGGTAGTTAAACTTTTCACTTATTATAACAAGCATTTTTTAAATTTCTATAAAGTCTTCATGATTATCAGTATCCAAATTTTCTTACCTATAAGTAACATTAAAATGATTTAAATTTTTTCCTATTGGTTAATTTACTGAAGATCATTCTGAAGACAGATTATTTAGGTTAAAGATACAAACATTTTCATCTTTTGCATATTTCCATACTGTTTTTCAAAAAAATTATCTCAGTTAATAGAACCAATGGCTGTGTGCAAAGATATCAGCTTCACCGTCTTGATCATAATTTGGTTTTAGGTTCTCAAATAACTCTTCAGTAATTATAAAATAGTAGCTCAAAAAATAAGTTCTCTATGTTTTCTTGACAATAAGACAAGGGTTAACTTCTGTCTACATTTTTATCTATATTGGTATTGCCATGATAATTCCTTATTCGTAAACTTTGCACATATTTGTTGGACTATTCTTCTTATAAATTTGATAATTTTTTATTATACCATATATATAACATATGCCATAGACATGCTTTAACATGTATAAATGTTTTTCCTTTGGTTAAAATTTAGCAAAAACAAAATGATATTTTTTTATTCTTCTACCAATAAAGCATCACCTTTTGCTGCCTACTTCTAGAAGACCCTAAGACAAAATGAAGGCTCTCATTTTGATCAGTGCCATCTTGATTGTCACTGCTTGCTTCTCGGTAAATAGCAAATATCTTCACCTATGTTAATTTCCTTATTTAGTTCTTAATCATAAGGTGTACATTCAGTTCATTGTTTTATGTTAACCTAACTTTAATCCACACAAACCTTGTTTAATTTTATTTTTGCCTAAAATCTTAATTTAACTTTCTTTGTAACCTTTTTGTTGACCTTCAGATTCAATCAACATTTTTATTTTTTTCCACACATTTTTAGTCTTTAGAATTGCCAACATGTGTAAGTAGGATATTGTAGTGTTGTGATTTTAAATTATGTATTCTGATTCCACTTCTGCAATAGCATTCCTGAATAACATTTAGTCTTTGGTAAGCGCCTCAAAAAGAAGGATGTCTGAAGAAGAAAACTGATTATAGGGAACACTATAAACTACATTTCTAACCATATAAGGGATTTCACATGGATAAAAAAAATTAAGAAATTCTAGACATGATATATAACTTTCCAATCAAAAGCATGTGCTTGCTATCCCCTTAACATTTTTAGATTTGTTTACCTAAGGTAAACAATGTAGTTTGCACCTACATTACATTATCTAAAGGGTAGGTTACACTGTCTAAGGCTTATTGCTGCAAACCTAATCCAGTATCATTTCATGAACAACCAATGTCTTACGGACACTGCTAACACAGTGCCTCTTCCCTGTTGTTCCATGCTAAAATGTAACAGCGAGGAATTTCCATCCAGTGAAAAACCTTGTTCCAGAGCTCTTTGGATCACCCACTTTCTCTCCCAAAAAGACAGGCTGATTTTTCCTTATGTCAAGTTTATAAAGATACTGTAGTGGTCCCCAGGCTTGGCACCTGAGTAAATGGTAGCTATGATGATGAAAGGAGCCAAATCTTGCACTACCTGTAAACTACAGACTGGTTGGCAACAATCCATGAGAATGTAGAGGGAGAGGAGCACTTCTGCCTAAAGACCTCCAGAAAAACTGATTGTCCTTATCCTATGAACTGTGTGCTCTAAACTATTACAAGATCACTCACATTTAACAATGACACTCAAAATTCTAAAACTGTACTCCATTCTATTCACCTAACCCAACCACATATTACCCTCAAACAACTTACAATCAGTATTCTTGAAATACCATATATGCTCTGGGTCTAATTTTTTTTTATATACATTTGTATTCTCTATTTCCATTTTAGCCAGCTGGTGCACATAAGCGGAAAAGCTTCAGGGTAAGTTTTGTTTATATTTCTAGTTATCTTTTTATATTTTCATTCATAATCAAAACTCAGTTATGTCTGAAGAGTTGATAAGGTGCAAATATTTTCTTTTATTCCCAACCTAAGAGAGTCCTTCAGCAGAAATAGTTCTGTGAACACTGAAACCTTGCCTCCAGTTGCCTGCCTCTTTGACACATATAAATCTGCAGTGGGAGCAGAGCAACTTAGCACATAAAAAGCAAAGTTCACCTAGACTTCAGTACCAAAACCTATCTACATTTGTTTGTTCAATGTAAATGTCTTTCTCTTTATAAATGTTATTTTTTTTTAGTAGGGAACATTTCCTATGATCCTAAAAATGCAAAAACCTAGGTTTTTTTCCTCAAAAACAATGGTTTTTCATGGGGAAAAAAAATTCAGAATCATCTGGAAAGACTTTTCCAAATCACAAATCCCTGTTTCCACTCTCTGCCATTTTTTTAAATTCTCATAATCCCCATTTTGTGTCCCAGTGGAAGTGGGCTGCATGGCAGGGTGTGTTACCTGAAAATACTGTCACATCATCCTGTTACATCCCCTGCTCTCCCTTTTGCCCCTTCTAAGACAAGTACCCTAAATGAATCCTTAAAATCCAAAACATTCTCCTGCTTCTAATGCAGGACAAACAGTGGAATAAACAATGTCTAGGTTTAGTGACACAAATTGTGCTGATATTTAGAAAAAAATTCTAGGCCTACCTTGAAAGTTTATGATAATTTTGGCAATTTATTTCTCCTTCATCATAAAGTCAAGTGTCCAACTATTTCTTAGAATTTATTCACTTTGGTAACTAATGTTTCATGAAGAGGCATGAGGAGTGTCATATTTAGAATCCCAAGAATCAACTTCTGCCTGTGAAGACAAAATGAGAAGGGTTTAAATGGAAGTCTGAAGGGAATATCAGGGTAAAAGCCCATGTAACTAAAGACAAATAAAATTGTCCCTGGCCTTGCTATAATGAGGTTTTCACTGGGTAGGTATGCACTGCCTGATCTAAGGTACTTCCAGCTCTTAATGTCTGCAATTCTGTGCAAGTGAGTGAACAACGTGGATTCATGGAATGCTCTATCAATCTCACATTTGGGGTCTATGAACACAGAGCAATGCAAAGCTTCCATAGTTTCCTTTTATTCTCTATTCAGAGCAATAAAGTGCATTATGTTTTTTTCTAGGATAAAAATCAGAACAGCATGTCCCAAAAGGGTCTCCATGAAACACTAAAACACTAGTATGAATAAATGATACACACACACACACACACACACACACACACACACATACACACACTTCCATGATAAAGTAAGTTTGGGAAATATTACATATCCCTTGGATATGCTAAATATTCATAGCATATTATATTAATAACTCTAATAAATCCTATAGTAAAGAAATGTGCTTACCCAAATCTTTTCCACAGTCATTTGACCACCAAAATTTTTTCAACATTTTGGCTATAATGGATCACATGTTGGGAAAATCTATTATAAAACTACCAGGCTTTAAGAATAGCAGAGATACAGTTTACTTCATATTTCACAAAACGTCATAACTCAAAACCCTCTACTTGGTAGGAACACCAATCAAATTACTTACGGAATGAAGTTAGAATATTTACCCAAATTTCAGTGATAATATAGACATATTTTTAAAGCCTGAGTTCAGGTTTATGCATCTCACCTGTATAAAACAATTGTGTTTCATATTCTCTCTTAAGTTTAGTGAAAGTTCCGAAGAGCATTTAAAACTACTTAAACAATTAAGTTCTAAGCTGTCAAGAGGATATTTTGCAAAATCTGAAACGGCTCCTGGAAGTCCATATGGTCACCACGGTCGTCACGAACCCCACAGAGGTCGCCATCCCCCTCACTCCCCCCACCATCACCAAAGCCCACCTGGTCCACCACCCAGACCTATATCACCACCTGAGAACACTGTAAATCCTCAAGCACCATCAGCCCCTTCTAGTGCTGACCCAATCCTAATTTATACCACCACCACTGCTGCTGCCAACACCACCACTGCCACTGTTTCTGCGGGAAAAACTGCAGGCGTGACATCCACCACCACGGCTCCCAACACCCCCCAACCTGAAGACATCACCAATGCCCCTGTGGCTGGCACTACCACTGTCCCAGCAGCTAACCCTACTACTGTCAACCAGCAACAAGTAATTCAGTAAATTCCACAACAGTCCAAGATTACAAACGTACCAAACCACAAGGAGACCAAGGCAAATCAAGGTAAATGATACATTTCCAAAATGTTTTCTAACTAAATGAGTAACTTTACGATGTGTCTAAATAAGGGCAGGTGGGTTTTTCCCACATCAAAAGAAATAAAAAGAAAACAACATGGCAATGAGAAAGAATGAAATATGGCCTTTTGTGCCAACGTGGATGGAACTGGAAAGTGTTATGCGAAGTGAAATAAGTCATACAGAGAAGGACAGATTCCATATGTTTTCACTCCTACGTGGATCCTGAGAAACTTAACAGAAGACCATGGGGGAGGGGAAGGAAAAAAAATGTTAGAGAGGGAGGGAGCCAAAACATAAGAGACTCCTAAAAACTAAGAACAAACTGAGGGTTTATGGAGGGTGGGAGGGGGTGGGTGGGTGATGGGTATCGAGGAGGGCACCTGTTGGGATGAGCACTGGGTGTTGTATGGAAACCAATTTGACAATGAATTTCATAGTTTTTAACTCTGCCATATGGATTAAAAACTCTTAATACTTTTTTTTATTTCAAAAACTAAATTTGGTTTCCTTGAGTTGATAGGTTATATCTGTAAACGCAATGCTAACGGATTCCTACAAAAGAAAGAAAGATTTTGAAAGATCACTAATATGTATTTTGACCTTCTGTTTCCAGTGCTATAATGTGTTTTATTTCCCTGAAATAATCACTTATAATTAGGGCCTTTGTAAATAAAAGTTAGTGTATACTTCAAAGTTTATTAAATCTGGGGCGCCTGGGTGGTTCAATCGGTTAAGCGTCCAACTTCAGCTCAGGTCATGATCTCATAGTCCGTGAGTTTGAGCCCTGCGTCGGTCTCTGTGCTGACAGCTCAGAGCCTAGAGCCTCCTTCAGATTCTGTGTCTCCCTCTCTCTCTGCCCCTCCCCTGGTCATGCTCTGTCTCTCTCTGTCTCAAGAAAAAAAAAAAAAAAGTTTATTAAACCCCACAAAGTGTGTACTTGACATAAAGGAATGCTCCCTCCTTCTTTCAGGACCTACCAACTCTAATAAGGCACACAAAAAATATATATATGAAATATTTTAGCAAATACTACAATTAGCCTTGAGAACAGAAATATAAACTAAATCACAACCCATAGAAAAGCTCTCTTGCTATATTGACCGAAACATACACATCATGATATAACATGATCCTTAACAAATATTGAAGATATTGGAGAATATCACATATTGCTCCTATTTCTGAATATAGGTGCTCCTAATTACAAATAGAAATGAGAATTATCCCTATTATGTGACAAAAATAATAATCATGGATACCAACTGTAGAACACCTAGAATAGTTCCAGGGCTGTTACTGCACTAAAAAGTCTTTGTATTGATTCCCATTTAATACTCATAGCAACCCTGTAAAGCTAATATCATTGTCTGCTTTTTAGAGATGAGGAAACTGAAGCTATGAGAATTTCTGAGACTTTCCAAAGACCACAAGGTATAAATGGCAGATTAGTCTTCAAACTCATATCCATTTAACTCTGAAGTTCCAGCTTCTAACATTCTTCCCAGCATTCAGTTATTTTAAAACAACTGGATGGAGCTAGACAGTATTACACTAAGTGAAATAAGTTAGTCAAAGAAAGTCAAATGCCACATGATTTCATTCATATGTGGACAAAAGACAAAGACAGGGGAGAGACAGAGAGGCAAACAAGAAATAGTCATAACTATAGTGATCAAACTGATGGTTACCAGAGGAAAGGTGATAGGTGAAATAGGTGATGAGGATTAAGGAGTGCACTTGTGATGAGCCTGGACGTTGTATGGAATTGTTGAGTCACTATATCGTACACCTGAAGCTAATGCTATACTATATGTTAAATAACTGGAATTTAAATAAAAACTTTTAAAAAATTGGAGAAGAAAGAGCTTATGTACTTTTAATTAATGGCTCATGGTATTTTGTTTTGTTTTTACAGATCCTGAAAAACTGAATATTGATATATTGTGATCACCCTCTCTCACCGTTTCAATTTTAACAAAAATACAAGAAAAGAAACAAAAACAAATGGGTGTGGGTTCTTACTACTTCTTCTTTAGTCTTGCTATACTGTACACATTTCCAAAGATAATTATATGTATGCATTTGACCACATGTGTCTTGGTCTCCTCTTTATTTCTCAGTTGAGTGACAAAAGTATTACCGGCACTTCCACTCTTTCAGATGGACCCATAACACACAAAGCATGTGTCTAGAAAAAAATGTAAATATTTCATAGGCAAAAAAGATTCAAAAAGCAAAGAAAGAATAAGTTAATTTTCTACAGATCTACAGATATTCTTTTTCTGAATATCTGAAACACTATCCCTTCATCTAAAGAGGAATTTTCTCCAGAGATTGTTCGACTAACACTTTGTACCATTCCATGAATCTTTTCTTTTCTTTTCTTTTCTTTTCTTTTCTTTTCTTTTCTTTTCTTTTCTTTTTTCTTTTCCTTTCCTTTCTTTTCTTTTCTTTTCTTTTCTTTTCTTTTTTTTTTAGAGAGAGAGAGAGAGCATGAGCAGGGGAGGGACAGAGAGAGAGAGGGAAAGAGAGACTCCCAAGCAGGCTCCACGCTGTCAGCTCAGAGCCCGACATGGGGCTCAATCTATAAACTGTGAGATGATGAACTGAACTGAAACCAAGAGTTAGACGCCAAACCCACTGAGCCACCCAGGAACCCCTCCATGAATCATTTCACCCAAAAATATATTAGATCAATTTCTAGTTGACAAATTAATTCATTCAAGTGATTTAGTAAAATTTACCTATATCTAGGTCAGGGAACAAAAGAACACAAATATAAGTAACTCAATCACTTACTCCTCAAAGGTTCAAGTGGCAAAGATAGAAATAAGGCAATTAACTCTAAACTGTATAAGGAATCAGTAGTAAACATTATATGCAAAAGTACAAACAATAATGAGCAAATAGGGGAGGAGATATTTATTCCCCTTCAGGAAAAGCAAATACTTATAGAAAACCTACAATAGATAAGCTATTATAAGAGACACAAAAAAATCTCAAAATCTTGGTATTGAAAGGTTGAAAGTGACTCACTAGCTAAGGAGATGCAATCTAGTCCTGAAGGAGTAGAAAGTAAAGGCCAAGACTGTACATAACTATGATGAGGGCCGTAAAGAAATGATCCCCAAAATGTTTTATGGAATTTCACTGAGGCGATTTCTTTTTAAGTTTCATGAAGAAATGAAAAGCAAAGGAATGATTTCAAGTGGCAGAAAAAAATATAGTAGCTTCACCACTGATAAAAACACAGCAAATGCATGGAGGTAAGAGAGAAAATAACATTCATATCCATGCCCTCCAAATATTTACTAAGTGAACAGAATATGCCAGGCAGGCCTGTCATTCTAGGAATACAAAAATGGGTAAGATACATACCACACTGTCAGGTTGCTCCTAATCCCACCAAACAGAAATTGGCCATGAATATAGGACATACCTAGAAAAATAGATATTATAATGGAAAGTGATCATCATATTATCAGATTAGGAGTTCAGATTAATTCTAAAGAAGAGAGAATCAGTAAAGATTTTGCCACAGAAGATTGCTATAAAAATATATCTATAGAAAATATAGCTTATAAAAAATAATAACATTTGATTTCTTACATGTGCCAAAACCTAAGAGCTTGATGTACAAAAACCATAACCCTATAGGAAAATAATATTGACACTCTAGGGATAGGGAAACTGAGGGACATAGAGGTTAATCAAATACCCAAGGGCACATAGTAGGTAAATGAAGAGCAGGCATTCAAACCTAAGTAGTCTAGCCCATGCTCTTCACTTCTGCCAAAAATGTCTAGGAACTATGGAATGAAGAAATAAGGAATCTATAGTGATGGGCCAGTCAGCTTTGTGTTCTACATATCCTACAGTCTTATAAGGAAAAGTTTCATTCAACTAGGACTGTGCAAACTCCACATTAATATAATTCATAGTGTCTTTATTATCAGCAATAGTTTAGAGCACACGTCTTTTTAATCACAAGTTTTTCTATATATTTATTATACAATGAAAGCAACAGGAGATAAAGGAGGAGGAGGAGACTTGAGGGGGTGCAGAACTAGAGAGAGAGAAGAAAAAGGAGGAGGAGGAGCCATAAAGGCATAATCATAAGAGAAACCCATATTTAGACCAGAAGGAAGAAAAGCAAGGACAGTCGACAGAAAAGGAGAAATCAGAGGTGAGAGAACTAAAAAAATTTCTCATAAAAGCCAAGAGTAGAAAAATATTTAAACACCTTTTTTTATTATTATTTTAGAGAGTGAGAGAGCACATGCACACGCTCATGAGAGAGAGAGAGAGGTGGGAGAGGGCCAGAGAGAGAGAATTCTAAGCAGGCTCAATGGCCAGTAGAGTCCAATGCAGGGCTTGATCCCATGACCCTGGGTCATGACCCAAGCCAAAATCAAGAGTCCAGTGCTCAACCAAGTGAGCCACTCAGGCACCCCTAAATACTTCTTAAAAGGCAGAGAAGAAGAAAAAAAGAGAAGTATAGGGAGTACATGAACAACAAATTGTTTAGAAATGAGTCTCAATGTTGTCCAAATTATAAAAAGAGGTAAAAACTGAGTAAGCAATAAAAGAGGCTTTGCATTAAAAAGACCAAAAGAGGAATGCCTGGTTGGTTCAGTCGGTTAAGCGTCCAACTTTGACTCAGGTCATGACCTCATGGTTCATGGTTCCAGCCCCATACTGGGCTCTCTGCTGTCAGTGCAGAGCCCACTTTGATCTCCTGTCCACCTCTCTCTCTACCCCTTCCCCACTGGTTCTCTCTCTCTCAAATTAAATCAATAATTAAAAAAAAAAAAAAGACGACCATAAGCTTTCTATAGTTTTCAGCATACAGATCGTTTATATCTTTGGTTAGGTTTATTCCTAGGTATTTTATGATTCTTGGTGCAATTGTGAATGGGATCAGTTTCTTTGTCTTTTAGTTGCTTCATTATTAGTGCATAAGAATGCAGCTGATTTCTGTACATTGATTTTGTATCCTGCGACCTTGCTGAATTCGTGTATCAATTCTAGCAGACTTTTGGTGGAGTCTATCAGGTTTTCCATGTAGAGTATCATGTCATCTGCAAAAAGTGAAAGCTTGACTTCATCTTTGCCAATTTCGATGCCTTTGATTTCCTTTTGCTGTCTGATTGCTGGTGCTAGAACTTCCAACACTATGTTACACAGCAGAGGTGAGAGTAGACATACCTGTCGTATTCTTGATCTCAGGGAGAAAGCTCTCAGTTTTTTTTCCCCATTGAGGATGATATTAGCTATGGGCTTTTCATAAATGGCTTTTAGATGTTTAAGTATGTTCATTCTATCCCGACTTTCTCAAGGGTTTTAATTAAGAAAGGATGCTGAATTTTGCCAAATGCTTTTTCTGCATCGATTGACAGGATCATATGGTTCTTATCTTTTCTTTCATTAATGTGATTATCACATTGATTGATTTGCAAATATTGAAGCAGCCCTGCAGCCCAGGAATGAATCCCACTTGATCATGGTGAATAATTCTTTTTATATGCTGTTGAATTCGATTTGCTAGAATCTTGTTGAGAATTTATGCATCCATATTCATCAGGGATATTGGCCTGTACTTCTTTTTTTTGCTGTGTCTCTGTCTGGTTTGGGAATCGAAGTAATGCTGGCTTCATAGAATGAGTCTAGAAGATGTAAAAGATCTGTATGCTGAAAACTATAGAAAGTTAATGAAGGAAATTGAACAATATACAAAGAAATGGAAAAACATTCCATGTTCATGAATTGGAAGAATAAATATTGTTAAAATGTCAATACTACCCAAAGCAATCTACACATTCAATGCAATCCCAATCAAAAGTGCACCAGCATTCCTCTCGAAGCTAGAACAAGCAATCCTAAAATTTGTATGGAACCACAAAAGACCCCGAATAGCCAAAGTAATATTGAAGAAGACTAAAGCGGGAGGCATCACAATCCCAGACTTGAGTCTCTACTACAAAGCTGTCATCATCAAGACAGCATGGTATTGGCACAAAAACAGACACATAGACCAATGGAATAGAATAGAGACTCCAGAACTGGACCCACAAATGTATGGCCAACTAATCTTTGACAAAGCAGGAAAGAATATCCAATGGAAAAAAAGACAGTCTCTTTAACAAATGGTGCTGGGAGAACTGGACAGCAACATGCAGAAGAATGAAACTAGACCACCTTCTTACACCATTCACAAAAATAAACTCAAAATGGATGAAGGACTTGAATGTAAGACAGGAAACCATCAAAACCCTAGAGGAGAAAGCAGGAAAAAAACCTCTCCGACCACAGCCGCAGCAATTTCTTATTCAACACATCTCCAAAGGCAAGGGAATTAAAAGCAAAAATGAACTATCTGGACCTCATGAAGATAAAAAGTTTCTGCACTGCAAAGGAAACAATCAACAAAACTAAAAGGCAACCAACGGAATGGGAAAAGATATTTGCAAATGACCTATCAGATAAAGGGCTAGTATCCAAAATCTATAAAGAACTCACCAAACTCCACACCCGAAAAACAAATAATCCAGTGAAAAAATGGGCAGAAGATGTGAATAGACACTTTTCTAAAGAAGACATCTAGATGGCCAACAGGCACATGAAAAGATGCTCAAGGTCACTCCTCATCAAGGAAATACAAATCAAACCACACTGAGTTATGACCTCACACCAGTCAGAACAGCTAAAATGAACAAATCAGGGGACTATAGATGCTGGAGAGGATGTGGAGAAATGGGAATCCTCTTGCACTCTTGGTGGGATTGCAAACTGGTGCAGCCGCTCTGGAAAACAGTGTGGAGGTTCCTCAAAAAATTAAAAATATATCTACCTTGTGACCCAGGAATAACACTGCTAGGAATTTACCCAAGGGATACAGGAGTGCTGATGCATAGGGGCACTTGTACCCCAATGTTTATAGCAGCACTTTCCACAATAGCCAAATTATGGAAAGAGACTAAATGTCCATCAACTGATGAATGGATAAAGAAGTTTTGGTTTATATATACAATGGAATACTACTTGGCAATGAGAAAGAATGAAATATGGCCTTTTGTAGCAACGTGGATGGAACTGGAGAGTGTTATGCTAAGTGAAATAAGTCATATGGAGAAGGACAGATACCATAAGTTTTCACTCTTACGTGGATCCTGAGAAACTTAACAGAAGACCATGGGGGAGGGGAAGGGGAAAAAAAAGTTACAGAGATGGAAGGAGGAAAACCATGAGAGACTCTTAAAAACTGAGAATAAACTGAGGGTTGATGGGGGGGTGGAATGGAGGGGAAAGTGGGTGGTGGGCATTGAGGAGGGCACCTGTTGGGATGAGCACTGGGTGTTGA
Organism: Lynx rufus; assembly: GCF_022079265.1. Taxonomy (NCBI): domain Eukaryota; kingdom Metazoa; phylum Chordata; class Mammalia; order Carnivora; family Felidae; genus Lynx; species Lynx rufus. The sequence continues at coordinate 53,806,785 of NW_025814845.1, forward strand.
ATGGAAACCAATTTGACAATAAATTTCATATTAAAAAAAAAAAAAGACGACCAAAAGAGATAAGCTGATGGCTTGAAAAAGTAATCCAGTCAAGAGCATAATTTTGTGTTAGGAAAGATGAATTAGGAATTATTTCCAGTTGAAAATGAGAAATTTAATGTTTAATTTTAAAAGGTGATAATCAATAAAATTGCATCTCAGAGAAAGCAGAAGGAATTAGGCTTTCTAGGAAGAAACCTGATTTTTTTTTAAGTTTGTATTTAAATTCTAGTTAGTTAACATACAGTATAATTTTGATTTCAGGAGTAGAATTTAGTGATTCATAACTTGTATATAACACCTAGTGCTCATCACATTTAGCCATCCCCCACCACCTCCCCTACAGCAGCCCTGTTTGTTCTCTACAGTTAAGAGGCTCTTATGGTTTGTTTCCCCCTATTTTTTTTCCTCCTTTCCCTTATGTTCATCTGTTTGGTTCTTAAATTCCACATATGAGTAAAAGTATATGGTAGATGTCTTTCTCTGACTGGCTTATTTTGCTTAGCATAATACACTCTAGCTCCAACTACATCATTGTAAATGGCAAGGTTTCATTCTTTTTGATGGCTGAGTAATATTCCATTTGATATATTTATATATGTGTTTTCCATTTTATATATACACACACATACCACATCTTCTGTATCCATTCATTAATTAATGGATAACAGGAAATCAAATTCAACAGTACATTAAAAGAATTATTCACCACGATCAAGTGGGATTTATTCCTGGGCTGCAAGGGTGGTTCAATATTCACAAATCAAACAGTGTAATACATTATATTGATAAAAGAAAGGTTAAGAACCATATGGTCCTCTCAATAGATGCAGAAAAAGCATTTGACAAAATACAGTATCCCTACTTGATAAAAACCCTCAACAAAGTAGGGATAGAAGGAACATACCTCAACATCATAAAGGTCATCCACAAAAGACCCACAACTAATATCATCCTCAATGGGTAAACTGCTTCTTTACAAGAGATAAATGGACTCTCTCTCGAGGAAGCTAGTGATTTTTCCTCAACTTTCAACCACATGGAAATGAGGCAGATATATCATTCTCTTAGCTGCAACCTCCCTACTGTGGTAGATGGTGCTAGTAGTGTTCCTAATCATTTACTTCCACCCCTTATAAAAACAGGGTTTTACATTTTCACTCATTGCCATGAGGCTTGCAGGGCATCTCTCCTTCTCTGCATAATATACTTCCCTATCTCATTGTCAGGCTTGGCCCTATGACCTGCTTTGGCTGCTGAAATGCGAACTCAAGTCACAGTAGGCAAATTAACAACAGGAATCCCATCACATCTGCTCTTTTTCTGTTTTCCTTTATACTCAAGAGCTGCATGTCCTAAATAGAAACTTTCTTCAACCTGGTCCTGGAATGGGAAGATACGGACAGTGGAGTTGCAGAAGCATTCTGCCAACAGTTGCCAACACTTGACATGAAAGAAATATTTATTTTTGTTAGACATTAGGATTTTGGTGGTGGTGGTTGTTGCTTCAATAAATATGCCAACTAGCACAGAGACCGTTACTCTTCATTCTTCTAAAAAATTGTTCCCAATTAAATGAAACCTGTGCCATTTAGCCACTCCTCCTTCTTCACTTCTTTATTACTGCTATCAATTAAGCTCTTAGCCACCGCTCTCACTCTCTGAAGAAATTTGGACCAACCCCATTGCCACTACAGTTCTGGAAAATGTCACAGTTCACACTGACCATCCATTAAAATCCAGATTGCTCCATTCTTTGATCACTTCTTTTTTTTTAATCTCCTCATCTTGAATGATCCTTACTTCCCTTCAGTTGTACAAGTAACCTGGACCTTCCTATCATCACATTGATACATCACCTATAAAGTCATATATCAAGACATACCTGATCAAAATATCTTTGATCAAAACTTCCCATCTCCCAGATATTGTACTCAATTATTCTCACTATATCAACTCTTTAAACTTTTTAAACTCTCCAGTTCCTGGACATTTCCCATCTTCCCAGAGTCCCCTCTTCAACTTTCTTTCATATCCAGCTTAGATTTTTATAGTCCATCAATCTAAACACTAGCTTGCAAATATCTTCAACTTTCTTTTTATTTTTCTAATTACTCACAAATCAGATATAATCCCAATATTTGATTAATAGAAATAATTACTTCCTCGGCATGTATACAAAATCTACCCAGTGCTGCTCTGGAAAAATGCACAACTTTAGAGAGAAAGAACACTAAAATTTGAGGCCTCCAAACTCAAAGGGGCCCTCAAGTCTGCCTTGAAATCCTACAGTTTCCCCAGTTTTCCTCTCTAGTTCTCCATTTGGTCTACTGCAAATATCCTCCACGTAACAGATCTATAAACTCAAACCCATCTTCACTTGCAGTTGAAATATTCCTGACAATACCTACTCATTTTTTTCGTGGCAGAAGTTCCATCTGTTGTTACCTTTTCAGGGTTCCCTACAAGCCCTGTTTTTGCTATTTACCCATACTACTGTTAAATCCTCCAGCCTGGGTTCAGTGTTAACTACATAAATCCCATTCTCCTTTTCGTTGCCTTGGCTCACATCCCTCTACTGTCCTGAAATAGCCTTCCAGGTATCTGCATATGTCTTAGTCAAGTTTAACCCTCTTGTCTGAATTACCAACTTCTTTCTATAATTTTATCTAATTCATAAGCATTAGCCTTGACACTGTTCTCTACTTCACCTCCCGATACCCATATTCCATAAAAAAGACCTGTTGAATTCACCCCTTCAAAATCTCTTGACTCTGTCCATTTCTCTGTAGTCTTAATGCCACATCCCTAGGCCATCTGGATAACTGTAACAGCTTTCTAGTAGGCCTTTCTTCCACCAGTTTCACATCTCACTATCCACTCTCAATATAGCTCTAATACTTAGCATAAGCAAAATCAAAAATACCTGTTAAAGAACTAAACCTGAATATGTCAATTAAGTGGTGAAATCAGGAGTTATTCTTCATCTAGAATAGTGGTTGTCTATTGGGAGTGATTTTGTCCCTGAGAGGACACTTGGCAATGTCTAGAACATTTTTAGCCATTATAACTGGGAGAATACTACTGGCATCTACTGGGTAGAATCCAGGGATGCACAAGCCAGTCCTCCACAACAAAGAATTACCTGGCCCAAAATATCAAGTGTCTAGATTGAGAAACCCTATTGTGGACTAACCCCAATTTTAGATTCTTTAAAATTAAAAACTGAGGCAGAAAGTTGGGGACATAAGTATGTTTCTTGAATTAACAGCCCCAATTTTTCACAACTCCCTTTATAGAAGCCCAACAGTTGTATGCTTTTGCACTGTCTTCAGTCTTCACCATTAGCATGTTTTGGACATTGGAACAACATTGTATCACCCAAACTTGAGAAAGGCAGAGATCTGAAAAAAAACATTTACACATTTCTTTTCTTCTGAATTTCTCACTTCACTATGAGAACATGCCCAGACCACTAGAGGGATAGGAGAAACATGTGGAAAACAACTGAGCAGTGCTAGCCAGAGCCATCCTAGACCCACCAGCCCCCACCCAACTCACCAGCTGAACAGAGACACATAAACAAGCCCAGACAAGATCAATAACGCCCAGCCAGACCAAGAAAACTGCTAAATAAACATGTAGACTTTTAAGAAATACTAAACAGTTGCTGTGCTAAGCGTTCAAGTTTCTGCAGTGGTTTGTTACACAGAAAAAGTTAACTGATACACCAAAAGACCTAAAAGTCAATCTATATCTCAGAGTCCCATTTTCCCCTAATCAGGGCCCTGAGCTGTGTATTACAGATCTGTCTCGGATGAGAGTTCAACCTTCTCTGGAGGTTCTAATAATTGAGTCCTGAGTGTGCCCCTCAAATTTTTTCTGCCTTTGTAACTGCAGGAGATCAGAGTTTCTTCATTTATTTTGAGAGAGAGGGTGAGAGCATGCAAGTGCACATGCTAGTGAGCGGGGGAGGGGCAAATAGAGCCGGAGAATCCCCTTGTCAGCACCAAGCCCACAGCCTGATGCAGGGCTCAACAAGACACCATTTTCCCCCAAAATATGAAATTGTTATGTAAGGCATTTGCACTAGCTTTTAGGCTATGACACATGTAACTTTCATCATGTTTTAATATATTTTATTTTTAGAGTCCTTAATTATTTTGTAAACAACAAATTCTTACAAGTAGACTATAAATAATCTTTTTAGGAATAAATTTTATGAAAACAAAACAAACAAAAAAAATAAATCTTATTAAGTAAGCCTGATATGGCCTTAGTACCAACTCTGCCCCTCTTTGAGGCTCTTTCTGTATTCAAAAACCAGAATGTTAATTTTTTTTTGACTAGGTCTTAAACTTATTTGGCATATTAAATGAGAAAGTAAATAGAACATAATCTATTAATTAACAAATGTGTTACAGGTTAAAATTTTTTAAGTATTGGAGCTAGTTTACAGAGAAAACTTGTATGCAACCATATTTTTAAAAAGTAAAATATGAAAAAGGAAATATATTTTGAAAATTAAGATGAAGCCAGGAATATTCCCCAAGAGAGATCTTGTAAGGGGAACTAAATTCATCTGGTTACATGACTGGAGTTATCAATCCAGCAAAATTCAAATTAAACAGCAATTGTATACTTATTTACATTCAATGCTGGAGATATTCTGGTTAAACTGTAAAGATCACTTTCACATTTACTATAGAATAATATGCTTCCTGCTTGAAAATAAATGAGAAATTTTCTCAAGGCACTGAGTAGGAAGGAAAAGTACTTCTCAAGCAATTACTGTGTTTTATTTTAGGGACATTGTGAATTTTTTAGCTGATTGAATTTTTCTTTGAACTTTGGCTAATGAAAGCTCGGGGAAAAGTCTGTAATAAACTTCCAGAACTTTCTGGTCTGGGTCTGATGCAGTATCTATGCTGTACAATTCAGTTACAGCTTTTCTTCAATCTTCAAAGTCTGTTATTAATGCCACACAACAAATTCTAACCAATCCTACACAACAAATATTTCCACAAAAAAAATTTTAAGCAATCTGTAATTTCAAAAGCATGATACATATTTAAAGTGTTATTAATCCAGAAGCCAAATCATCTACTTCTAAATAATCTTTAAAAAACATGTTCATATGCTTTCCAAGGCGTTCAAAGAAAGAGTTATTACTAGAGCTGCAAAACAGGACGGTGGACTTAAATATATTGCTGTATGACAGTTTAATTCTGCTAAATCTAATTATATCAGGAAAATATTTTCTGCCTGTCACATAAGGCTCTTCATTAACAATAGAGTGACTCCACTGTCACCTTGAACTCCCTATGGCCAGAAACTTTAGCTTTTTTTGGTACTATTCTAGAAAGTTTTCATTCCGAATATTTTAAAGCCATGAATTAATTGAAGATTAACTGGAGTGACCATTTCTATTTCTTAACAGATGTGTGCTTCTGTTGGCTTGTGTTGCTCTAATTTTTTGCTGATGACAACCCATTGGGAAATTGTTTTCAGTTTTGCCAATGTTCATACTATGTCCTCCAGAGCCAATGATCCATTACAGTGGAGTTCACACCTGGAGTCAAAACATTTGGCTGATAAATATGTTGGCATCAAAACAAGAAAGAAGAGATACTCATCTTTTGACAAACTGAATCATTCTCAGACAAGAAGGTGGTTTATTGAACTTTCCATGTTAATTTAGAGATAGAATCATCTTCACTATTTGTGCATATAATTGTTCAGTAACTAATCAGGGCCTAAGATTAGCAAACCAGTAATACACTTTATTGCGCATAATTATGTCACTAAAATTTTTAAGACAATGAATTGCAACAAAGCCAGGGAAATTAAGTACAGTAATTTAAAACTAAGATCAGCTCTCAAAGTAGGCCTTCTTTGTTTCTATACCACCTATGACTCCCAAAAGATTTTTTTTTTAATTTTTTTAACGTTTATTTATTATTGAGAAACAGAGAGACACAGAGCATGAGCAGGGGCGGGATAGAGAGAGGAGACACAGAATCCGAAGCAGGCTCCAGGCTCTGAGCTGTCAACACAGAGCCCAAAGGGGGCTCAAACTCACAAACTGCAAGATCATGACCTGAGCCAAAGTCGGTCACCTAACTAACTGAGCCACCCAGGCTCAGTGTGTTTAAAGACTTTTAAAACTCTAAACCTTTAAATATCCTGTGACTTTAACAACTAGCATTATGTCTAACACCCAGTGGGTATTCAATAAGTGTTGAATAAGTAGGTGAACAAAGGTGAATAACTAAATTCCATGACACAAAAATTAGAAATATTCACATTTTACAAATAAAGGAATTGAGGCACAATGAGGCAAAATAACTAGTCCAATATTATCCAGCAAATGTTGGTAGTGTGCTTTGAAGTAAAATAACCTGACTATAAACGCACTTGATTAATCTCTGCAGCATACTATAACATATGATGTTGGTTAAGTTTATGAGGGTTATTGAGATTTGGGAGGCAATGTGGAATATTGGTTAACCCATTATTTAGGCTTTGAAGTGAGCAGACATAGGTTCATTATTATCCATTGTAAAACAAAGATGATAATAGTACTCAGTTATCCTGCCATATCCTATATGGTAAAGGCTTAATAAATAATAGCTATTACATTATTATACAACAATCTGTAAGAACCAGAGATTACATTATTATTTCTCAAAGCCTGGGTATATCAAAAATATAAAGCTGTGGCTTTCCCATAGATATCCATCTCAAAGTAAAACTCTCTCTGTATAATTTTCCACATAATCAAAAACTTCATGGCATCATATTTTTGTTTAATTTCTCAAGTTAGTAATAGCAGGTACCAATGTGACTTTTTTAAAGACAATCTCAGACTACTGTTTTAGTTCTTCATTAGAAAAAGGAAATTCCCTAAAAAATTTCCACTTAAGGATCTTTTATATAAATATATTGACATAATTACAGACACAGAAAATTAAAATAAAGATTGAAAAACTGCATGAATCTTGACTATTTTCCTTTCACCACTAGATTTTTTTTCTTGCTATTTTCCGATCTCAGATCAAATCTTAATCCAAGAATTCATTTTTCTCATCTTTAAAAAACATTTACTAAATTAAGCCAATGTTGTATAAATTGGAAAAAGAATATATAGGACCAGATACGTACAAATGTCCAAGTATAAAACAGTAATACAATTTCATTATTTCAACTGAAAGAAGAATAGAAATGTGAAACCAACAAGATATAGCACAGTGGTCAAAACAGTCAAGCAATATATTTGATATACCCTGTCCATAACTGGCCAGAGTACTTGTATGTGATATTTGGTAACATCTATTTAATAATGACTTCTAATTCTAATTCTGTTTTTTTTTCCTCCAAAATGTGTCTAGACTGTGTTAGAGTTCAATTTTAAAATTATGATTTTTTTTATTTCTCACATAATGTAGTTAGCTCTTAGATAAAATAGGAAATATGGTGATAGTAACATGTAACAAAAGATGACCCATTAAAATTATTTGAAATAGAACAGCTACACTTGTTCTTTAAAATAAAGAGACAATAGGTAATAGTGCACCACAAACCCCAAGTTATTTTATTAGACAAAAAGACATTGTGACTCATTGTATGACATGTTTCCTCAGGAAACACCAATTATTGAATGGGTCAAAGCACCTCAGAAATGAAAAAAAAACATGCAGAAAAAGATTGCAAAATTGTCAACAACGACTTTCCTATCTTCTGTTTAAAGAACATCAACCCACAAGTTATTTTATCTTCTAACTAGCCTTTCCTTTATCATCACTAGAAATCTACTGCAATATATATAAGAGCTGAGATTTCTTGTTCTTTCTCACCTTCATTTGTCACCTAATTGGCAGGAATAATTTTGACCAGCAGATTAATCAGCCCTACTAAGAAGGATCCTCATACAACGGTAGGTACATGGAAATATGAATTGAAGAACTCTTACTTTGAATACCAAATTTTTCTCAGACTTTCAAAGGTATCATTTTGATGGGATTCTTATAGAACATTGATTTTCACCAAAGGGATAATATATACTTATATGAAATCTGATAAGCCATAAAATGCATTGAATTTTGAGAAATTCTATATGTCACAATAAAGCATTCATGCTAGGCACGTGGGACAAGTCCATTCATCTACACAATCAATCAACTTTTTCCCATAATGTACCTTAACACTTTTGTGCTTCATAATGACCAGAATACTACCAGATATAACTCTGAGAGAACTGTTCTACAGTATATTTTTATTATTGGTTTTGCCTTTGCTTTTTTTAAACTTTTTATTTAAATGTGTCATAGAAAAAAGGATGCTTAAAGAAATAACCATATGTACCTGTAATTAAATATTCACTGAAATTTTGTCCCTAGGATTCTTTTAAGACTAAGACTGTTCAGCTAACACATTTAATTGATGGTCAGAATTGACTGTCAGAAAAACCAGTCTGCACAAAGGTGCATAAAGTTACTTTCCCAGAACTCAGGCTATCATGTCCTTGCAATATATTCTAAATTTAGAACCTATTGACAGTAAAATACCTGGACACCTCTCTTTTTTCTACCCTGGTCTTTGTATATGAATTTTTGGAATTAGTTAGAGATTGCTCATGATAGGGCAAAATAACTTAGTAGAATATTGTTAAAAATATTATGTGACAATTTTTCTTTAAACTCTGTCTACCAGGGTGATTCTTTTCCTTTCCTTTTTCTAGGTGTTCCAAGAAATTTAATTTAAAACATATGATCTAGAGAAAACATCAATAGCTCAAATACAAGTCTGCAGAAATCTATAAAGTAATGTAATCATTATTTAATAATACCAAGATGTTCAAATCCAAATAAGTACCATTTCAAAGTAGCTATTTCTGAAAGCAAAAACCTTATGTCATAAAGGCTTCCAATAAGTAAAACACTTTTAAGAATAACTCTTTGCCATTACCTCCAGTGTCCATTTACAAGTCAAAAGCAAAAACTAATTCCACCGTTTTATAGTTCAATGTTATAAAACCTACCAATATTGCTCCAAAATAACATTTAGGCAAATTTCTTAAAATACTACCATACTAGCCTGTACTACATCATAAACAAAGAGTTGGAATACATTCCAAAGAGTACTTTTTTACAGCAATGCTGATCAGCCATTCATTGTGCTTACTTTCAGAGGTAATCATAAAGATGAAACCACTGTGCCTGATCACAGGCCTTCTGGCTCTTGCAGCATGTTTCTTGGTAAGTCTGCTTAATCACATCTTCATATTTCTCTCACAATTATCACTTCGGATTTCTTTTCACATTAATAATGTTACCCTTCCTTATATGTTAGTAGCTATCAATGATTGATGAAACACTGTTCTAAGGCTTTAATTTAAATTTAAATTTAAATTTAAAATCTAATTTAATTTAGGGAATCTGCGTGGTTCAGTCAATTAAGTGACCAACTCTTGATTTCAGCTTAGGTCATGATCTTGTGGTTTGTTAGGTTGACCCCCACGTCAGGCTCTGCTCTGACAGTGTGAAATCTGCTTGGGATTCTTTCTCTCCTTCTCTCTCTGCTCCTACCCTGTTCAGGCTCTTTCTCTTCTCTCTCAATTTCTCTCTCTGTCTCTCTCCCTCTCTCTTTCAAAATAAGTAAGTAAACATTTTTTAAAAACAATAAAATCTAATTTAAATAGCCACACATGGCTCAGGGCTACCATGTTGGATAATTTAGATCCATAATATCAGACTGCATTATACAGACATGTATAAATATGGGTTCCTGCATATATAAGCAATTTCACAAGTAGGTAAAGCAAAGTTATTGCAGATTTTTGATCCTATATACTTAAAGACATTATTTGAATATCTTTGAACGTTATTGGAACTATTTCTTTATCTATAAAATGAGATACTTAGAGCAGTTTTTCTCAACATGGGGTTCATGTGTCATCTAAATCAAAGTTATTTGACTCATTTATTAAAAACAGAGTATTCCAGGCCTTATCCCAAAAGAATAAGAGTGTCTGAGAGTAGGACCTGGGAATATGCATTTTGCCATGGACTCAGGGGCTATAGACGTTTATATTAACACCCACCATGTATAAAGGACTGGGTGAAGCACCACAGAAGTTACTAAACATTCAAAGTTGCAAGAGATTTTTTTAAAAAGCCACAGGTTTTTGTCTTTTTAAGTATTAAAATGATAACTTCAAAACAGGGATAGATTAACTCCAGTTTGGGAAGAGATTAATTCCATAGTAATTTCTACCAAAGAACTGTAAAATCTAACATCAAATGGAAAAAAAAAAAGAGTTTTGGGTTTTTTTTCAGAAACCTAGGACTTCTACAAAGCAGACAACATAAACTTATTCTGAAACATGAAACAATGCTTCTTCCATCTACTCTCAGAAACTTGAACAAAAGGAGGCAATTAAATAGGTCATTCAGGTAGTCTGACCTTGACCATGTAAGTGCATTATAAATGTGACATAATTTTTGATAATCAATAAAACATACTGACATATTTAAAGGTTATATTATGCCTTACTGACCCCATCCTAAAGCTGACTTTCAATATTTTCATGTCCTCAGAATATAAGAGAAACACATGTTATTTTAAAGGATTAGGCTTTGATTATGTAACAATGATTTTTTTTTTTTTGCAAAATAAACTTGAGAGTTCCAATAATACAAGCAGTTTAGCGTAAGTGGTTTATTTTTATTGTATAAAAATTCTTTAGTAAAATTTAACATTCATTCATTATTTTAAAAACTCTCTTAGCAACCAGGATTGAAGGAAACTTCCTTAATCAGATAGAGGTCTTCTACAAAAGGAAGGAGCCGTCTTCGGCACTCAGCACTGGTTTCAGTCTGTTCTTTACTAATCTAACAGACCTGCTGAACCTTCTCCTTTCCCACTTCTACAAGGGGGAAGAAAGAGAGTCACACAGGTCATCAAGATGTCTCTCTCCTCACTCCCACAGCATAAGCAGTTTAAATAGAAATAGGCCTTTCACCAACTTAATTGCATGAGATTCATCATGGTTAATAATTACCGAAATACAGAAATGCAGAGTAGAATATCCTTTTCATATAGCAGGGTAAGTAGTAATATTGGGTCTTCATTCTGTTATAGGTAATTTTCCCAATGCTTTACAGACATTATCCCACTTAATCCTCAAAGCAAATCTGACAAAGGGACTACTCTTAATCCCATTAAAATATAGATAAATTTAGATTCAAAGTATCCATGTCTTAGCTGGATTGTTCTTAAACTAATACAAGAAATTAACTCCAAATACATAGCTTTGTTGTAAAGGAAAGAGGTGAAAAGACAGTGATAGCAATAAGGGAATTCATGGTTGAAAGTAGACTCTTTAAAAAGGTAAACTGAACATAAATGATAGTTGTTTCCTAAGGAAAAGAAGTCAGTTAAAAGACACATATTAAAGTGCAGGGGGAAGAAAGGGGAAAATTGACAGAGCTCTGAGAAAATACTTGTAAAGGAAAAGGAAATATGTAGATTTTAATAACTCTGTGGTTGTGTGGCCAGTATATTGGTGAAGTTCATTTCTAATTTCTTGCATTATTTTGGAGTAGAAGGAAAATCATCCTGGTGGGGTGACTGAGGGTCAGGAAGAGGTAGAGAACTTCAATAAAATTGGCATAAACTTAGAAAATTATATGCCTCTGGGGAATAAGGTTCAGTTAACCTGAGATGCTTGAAAAGATCACAGGGCAGTGCTAAGGCACTATAAATGGGTGATGGCTCAGTACCTCTGACATCTGCTGCCACTGCTCAAAAACCTGTAATTGGGAATCAGGGAGACAGATGATTCAGAAGACAAAATAATCATAAAGTTTAGAATTTGCAAGAGCAAAATGCCACATGAACAAATACATGGAGGACCTAAGAACAGAAAGAGGGAAATGCAGACACCTGTGTCTGACATAAGTCCTCAGCAGAACAGAACTTGTGCATTCTTACACTACAGAACAGGCATATTTGCACTCCTTTCGGCATGCTCTCTCCCCATTTTTTGTTATTTTGACTTCCTTTCAAAGTCTGCCTTCTCGGTTCAATGATCCTTAATCTTTCCTAAACCAATCGCTCTAAATCTCTAATGTATTTGTTTCCCACACTATTTTTCAACTACTTTTACTTCCAAAAACTGCAACCACTGTACTAGTGTTAACATAACAAATAGTAGTATGTAACATTTATTGAGCACAGTATCTAGGCCAGCCTTCGCCCGAAGCACTTTACAGGTAATATTTCACAACAAATCTGACTCAAATCTGAGACATCTCACCCACTTCAAATCTCAGACAACCTCAAAGTTGTCTCAAACTTGAATTTGGCGTGGGAGGGGGGTTTCTGAAACATCCCACATTAAAAAGGGGAAAAATTCTGATCATAAATTGTAAAAGTGTTTCTAAACTTTACAAAGCTACAAAAATGAATTTAAAACTACCCATAATCTCAATACTCAGAAATAAACATGACTACCATTAAAAAAAAAAAAGGTAGGTGTTGGGTACTATTATGAACATCATTTTTCAGATGAGGAAAGAGAGTCTCAAAAAGGATTCCAACATTCACACAATCTCTAAGTAGCAGGGGCAGAATTCAAACCCTGGCATTACACTCGACGGACTATCATTCTGCTTCCATTTGGGCCATTTTGTACTGTCTTGTACTGTAACCACTTGGTCTGTAGACTTACAAAAGGCATGTCTGCATGCCCACAGCTCCTACTTTAGTGTACCGCACAAAATAAGTGCTCAATAACGTGTTTCACCGTTTATTAGTGTTCAAAGCCTGAAATAATCCCAAACGCTTGAATGAGATATAGACATTTTCCTCATTTGGAATTGATTCCAATCACAGGCTCTACCAAAAACATAGGATATGATTTTACTCACGATCTTTTTCCCCATCAAAACTACCTCCGCTTTCATTTAAGAGCCTAGGCATTCAGAGGGTGAAAGAGAACTCTTCCCTTTCTCTGAGACAAACTTTCAGACTGTGTAAGTTAGATGTGTATGTAAGAGTTTTCTATTGCTAAATAACAAATTACCACAAACTAGTAGCTTTGGAAAAAAATGCATTTATTATCCCACAGTTCCTTTGGTCAGACTCTGGCCTTGGCTTGGTTGAATTTTCTGCTCAGGGTCTCCCAGGACTGGAAAGGTATTGTCAGGACTGTATTCTTTCCTGGAGCTCAGGGACCTCTTTTCCAATTTGGGTGGCTGTGGGCAGAATTCAGTCCCTTGTTTATAGGACTGAGGTCCTTACTTTTTTCCAGGCTATGAGCCACAGGGCCCACTACTACCATCTACTTCCATGTGGTCCTCTCCACAACACATTTTTTTTTTGCTTCAAAGCCAATAGGAGAGCACCGCAGTTTCAAATCTCTGAATTTATCTGACCTGCAGAACCCATTTTAAAAGGACTCACCCGATAAGGTTATGCCAGTATATGCCAGCAGGGGGCAGGAATCTTGGAAGTAATCTTCGAATTCTACCTGCCACAGAGAGTATACATTCTTATGCTTAACCTAGAAATACCTAATTAAAAATTGTTCACTTCTGTTTTCCCACAGCCTGGTGAGAGTCACAGAGGTCCCAGGAGACCATACCCACCTAGGCCACTGCTTCCTCCTCCTCTACGGTTTCCTTTTGGTCCAGGATTTGCTCCACGCCTTCCTCCACCTTATGGCCCAGGGAGAATTCCACCACGCCCTCCTCAGTTTTTTGGCCCCGGGAGAATTCCACCACCCCCTCCTCAGTTTTTTGGCCCCGGGAGAATTCCACCATCTCCTCCTTTATTCCCCAATGGCCCAGGTTATCCATATCCAGCTTTCCAACAAAGACGTTATCTAATTCGATTTCCATTCATCCCTAGATTCCCTCTGATGTATCCTTTTGTCCTCACACCCCAAATACAAACTACTACAACAACAGGTTCCGCTACAACCACAACTGACCCCACTACCACCCAAACGGACTCTGCCACTCCCATGACAGCTTCTCCTCCCCAAGAGACAAAGACCACTTCTACTCCCCAAGAGACTACTATCGCTTCTACTCCCCAAGAGACAATGACAGCTTCTCCTCCCCAAGAGACAACGACTGCTTCTACTCCCCAAGAGACTACTATAGCTTCTACCCCCCAAGAGACAACGACAGCTTCTCCTCCCCAAGAGACAACAACTGCTTCTCCTCCCCAAGAAACAACTACCACTTCTCCTCCCCAAGAGACAACCACTTCTACTCCCCAAGACACTACTATTGCTTCTACTCCCCAGGAGACAACAACTGCTTCTACTCCCCAAGAAACAACTACCGCTTCTCCTCCCCAAGAGACAACGACTGCTTCTACTCCCCAAGAGACTACTATAGCTTCTACCCCCCAAGAGACGACAGCTTCTCCTCCCCAAGAGACAACGACTGCTTCTACTCCCCAAGAGACTACTATAGCTTCTACCCCCCAAGAGACAACGACAGCTTCTCCTCCCCAAGAGACAACGACTGCTTCTACTCCCCAAGAGACAACAACAGTTTCTCCTCCCCAAGAGACAACAACCACATCTACTCCCCAAAAGACAACGACAGCTCCTCTTCCCCAAGAGACAACTACCACTTCTACTTCCCAAAAGACAAGTCTCAAGACCTTTTTAGATAGACTCATTTCAATTTTTGGATGAGAATGAGATATTCCATAAGCTCTAACCTTTGGGAGGAATAATCTTAGAAAGAAACTATAAAACAACCCACATAAAAATTATGACAACAAAGTGAAAATAAAGAGTTGAGCAACAATATGAAACCTCCAGTGTGGTCATGTGCACCCTGGGTCTGTCCCCCCTTTTCTGCCCAATGAAGATTAGTACTGCCAGAAGCCTGGCCTTGTAACATGAAGTTAAAGACGTAATTAGGGGAAAATACAGTGAGATATCTGGACTTGTACTTAGAGTGACGGAGCTGTAAGATTAGGCAACAAGATGCTCTCTTGAGTACCACGACCCATCATACAACTAAAAAATACAAAATAACATATTAGTAGATATTCAAATAATCTTAGCTCTCCCCACAGCATTCTCCCTGAAATATTCCTGAGTACCACAAGATCATTAATTATAAATAAGCTTTCATATTATCTGCTCAATTCCAGAGTAAAAATGCATTTCTAGCAAACCAAAATACCTAAGTGAACTATGGGGCACAAGTCTTGGAATCTGATATGAAAAATCATTTTCCAAGTTAAGGAACAGATAGATGATGGTTTCAGAAATCAATAATGAAAGGCTGATGGCTGAGACTCCAAAGTTTCCATTGCTTCCAACTATTAGTTAAGGTTTTAATCAAAAGTAGTATGACTATTTCAGAAATGGCCTCATTATATCATGAACACTATATCTTTCATACATTTTTGACTTTTAAAGTTATTTTCCTTTCAAAAAACAACTACTTACATTGTCAACAATCACATGAATCAAAATTTCTCAAAGATAGCTATTTTAAGCATTAATTTGTTTATATGTGCTTAATTTTATCTTTAATCCCACAGTAGTTCTTGAGAATCTACTGTGATACAGAATCTCTTTCAGTAGTTAAGTAATCAGCAATAAGGAAAGCTGTCAAAGTCACTACTTCCTGGAGCTTCCATTCAAATACGACCAAAAAAAAAAAAAAAAAGTAAATACATGTATATGTAAGAAATGAGAAGTGCTTTGAAAAACAAGAAAGAAAGGTAAAAAGATACAAAGTGGTATTGATAGTTCGTTTTATCTGAGATAATCAGAAAGAACCTCTCTGATAAAGTAGTATTTAACCAAAGACTTCAAGAATGTTAAGTATTCAAAGATCTAAAGAAAGCGTACTGAAGGCAGAAGGGATCCAACATGTAAAAGTCTGAAGCAACAGTGAATTTTTTGTGCAAGAGGACCAGAAGAATGCTAATGTGGCTCGCACTTAGTGAGAAAGGAAGAGAGTTGAAAGGAAATACTACCAAAAGGGCAGAGATAGACCACATCATAAAGGACCTAGGATCAGAATTTTATCCTAAATGTATGAGAGGTCATTGGAGCTTTACATAAAGGAACAACATATTCCAATAAGCATTTTCAAAACTTTATCTGTCTGCTGAGTACCACACTGTAAAGAGAACAATAGTAGAGGCTATTTCAAGAATCCTGGTGGGAAACATGGTGGCTTAGACTAGGGCGGGATCAATGAAGAAGGGGAGAAGTGGTCAGACATAGAAACAGCTAAAAAATATATATATATATTCAAAAGTATTTTATGAAGTGTTGGACCTGGATTTTACTTTTTTATTTTAAATTTATTTTTTTTAATTTACATCCAAGTTAGTTAACATATAGTGCAACAATGATTTCAGGAGTAGATTCCTTAATGCCCCTTACCCATTTAGCCCATCCTCCTTCCCACAACTCCTCCAGTAACCCTCTGTTTGTTCTCTATATTTAAGAGTCTCTTATGTTTTTGGACCTGGGTTTTAAAGGAAAAGAAATAATCTAGAAATAACTATGATATTTTGGGCCCAAGCAAGCATGTGAATAATGGTGTCATTCAGTGAGAGAGGTAAGATTAGAGAGGAATCATAGTTTAAAGATTTGGAATATCATGGTTCGGCACTGGTTATGTTAAGCTTGATATCTCCAACTTTTGTATTATTTTTTATTGCTGCAATAACATTATTATCACAAACAGCATCTCAAAACAATAAAAATGCATAATGCAAATGCAATATCACACTGTTCTACAGACTAGAAGTCTACAAAATAACAAGGCTCAACTAAGTTCTCTGCCTGGAGTCTCACAAGGCTGAAGTCAAAGTTACTGGCAAAGCTGCATTCCTTTTGGAGGCTCTAGGGGAGAATGTTTCAAGGTTCATTCATCTCTCCTACATATCTCTTTTGTTTCAACTCCTGCCACATCTCTCTGACTCCTCCCAGACAATTTTTTTTCTACTTTCTAAGAGCTCACATGATTATATTCAGCCTACCAAAATGATCCAGGATAAGCTCTATGTTTAAAGATATATATTTTAGTAACACCTGAAAAGTCCTTTTGCAGATGTACCTAGATTAGTATTTGGTTAAATAACTAGAGGATGGAAATCTTGAGAAGCACATCCTTTAAAAATCTACCTACAACTTCCAAGTATAGATACTGAGCAGACAGGTTATATGCAAGGGCAGAATAAATGGGAGGACTGAGTTTAACTAGGATCCCAATTTTGCCAGGGAAGAATGACAGAAAAAAAGATGGGGAAGAGGAACTATTCAGGGAATTAGGTTATATATGAGCTAAGCTATACTGCAAAGGCTGGTGTAAGTTTACAAATTGGGTATAATGACAACTCAGACTTGGCTAACTATACTTCCACTTTGTATTATTATCAAATATGTGAACAAGCAAAGAAAACAATAGATAGAGATCAAGAAAATGCGTTAAGTGGCTTCCTGGCACTTACCTTCTTCCTTATATAGGCATACCCAAATTTTGGAAGTTCAACAGCCCATGTAGACTGAAATATCTACCAAATCACAGAACCCATAACTGACTTTAAACTGGTGTGCATAGGGAGAGGTGCATCACCACTGAAATGTCCACTGTAATGCCTTTTAAGAAATTACTTGCTGAACGAGTTATTTAACATATCTTCCATTTTTTATTTCTTAATGTGCCATCAAGTCAAATCAAGGTTTCTGAGCACTGAACATGGACATGGTCTATGACAGCATCAAGAAAAAGATTATAGAAGTGGACTATATAATCTAAGCTAGATAACAACAACAACAAAAATCCATAAAGACATGAGGAGTGTATTTAATATGTTTTATTGATGTTTGTCTTCAGTTCCAGTAATTTATATGCAACTTCTTATATGTCAGAAAAGGAAAAATTAACAATTATATTTCCAAGACACAGCTGGTATTCTGAATGTGATTGGATACAATCCAGTGGGAAAACATTTACATGAGATTTTGAAGGCAGAAGTAGGACAAAAGCCATCTTTTGGCTGCTCGGGCTACTGGCAAACAAGAATGGAGGTATATGAGGTGGCTGACTACTGCTTCATGGGTGTAAGACAGTTCAGTTGCAGAGGAGCAGTTTTGTGCTCTCTGAATCACAACTCTAACCCTATAACCTTAAGGTCAATAGACAGTGGAAGCCCCCTCACTGCTACTCTTTCAATCACTCTTTACAATGCTTTGTAAAATATAGTTATCTGTATGGACTCCCTTTCTATGTGAAAGAAAAATGGCTTATTTGCTTGAAAAGAATGCTCATAAATACAAAAGAAAGATAAGAAACAAGGAATAGGGGAATACAGTCAATAGAGAGCAGACCACTATCTAATATTGTATTGGTAAAAGAGGAGGAATTGTTTAAAAACTTGCTAACTAAGGGCAGTAGTGAAAGGATCTGGATGTGGCTGAGGGCAGCAAGCAAAATTGTCTGGAGACATGTAATTTATAGTGAGTGGGATGAAGAACATTTTTTATAGCAAATGTTGTGTGTGCTATTGTGAGGAAGGAGCCAGGTTTAGTTAGTTTATGATTCAAGGGAAAACCCCAAGACAGAAAGGCACTTGCTCATTATGGAAACTCTATTGACATAATGGAATGTGCTGATACAAGTTCTTTAGCCAATCACCAGAAAACCATCCCTTCAGATACAGACATCCCATAAAATTCCTTCATTTCAATCTGGGACTCTAGAACCTCTTCTCTGGTCCATTTTTCTTTCTTTCTAAATTTCCCTTCCTCTCCCTCTATTAAATATCCTTTTCAGTATTGCTAGGCTCTTTAAGTCCTCCTGATTCTTCAGTATACGATTACCATTTGTAACTTACTCATTTCCATTCTCTTCTTGGATCCTAATGGTGAAAAAATTATGCTGTTATCAGTGAATATTTCTGAGTTATTACTAAATTGACTACAACATTTAACACCAACAACCAAGTATTATAAATCCATTCTATGTTTGAAACTGACTGCAAAATATAGATACAAAAAGATGGATAAAAACATATTTGATATATATACAGTTGACCCAGAAACAACATGGTGGTTTGGACATCAATCCCCACTCAGTCTAAAATCCACATATAACTTTTGACTCCCCCCAAAATTAACTACTAATAGTCTACTGTTGACTAGAAGCCTTACTGACAACATAATTAAAACATATTTTGTATATGTATTATACACTGTATTATTACAATAAAGTAAGCTAGGGAAAAGAAAATATTCTTAAGAAAATCATAAAGAAAATACATTTACAATACTGTACTACAAATAATCCATGTAAAAGAGGATCTTAGTTCAAACCCATGTTGTTTAAGGATCAGCTCTGTACGTGTGTGTGTGTGTGTGTGTACTGCTCTACAATACATGCATTAGGGCTTTCCTTCTTGAAATGAGGCTGAGAGAGTTACAATAACTTAGCTAAGAACAAGCAGCTCATTAGTGGCAGAGTCACGATTCCATCTCAGGTAGATCCATATTCTTTACACAATGCTTACAATTTCTAACATTCCATTTTTATTTAGTTTTCACTAACTCTCACTGTCTACCTTCTCTGCTTCCATTCTTAGATTAATGAACACTGCTGAGCGAGATCACAAATCTATGTTGTCAGGACAAGCTACATATTCCTGCCATTTACTACAAGTCAATTTTATCTACTCTTTCTCCTCTGTGTTACGAGCAGCCCAAGAGAAAAAGTGTAAATCACTCATCTTTACAGACACGCAAATTAAAATCTCGACAATTGTTTAAATGAAAATAAAATTAAACCTTGAGCCAAGATGAAACATTAATATAAAAAGAACACCACGTATATAACCATTCCTCTTATCTTGAGTACACAGGACCTTGCTAAGTCTACTCACAAGGATGAAAAGTAATCTCACTTTGGTTTCTGTTAAGTACTTTTTATTTAATTTTCTGACAGTAATGCTGGGTAATGTTTACTTCATAATGGCAGCCTTCTGAAGGTGCCTCTCCACATGGGTTAGGTTCTACTGTGATGTCATTCAGCAATGCCAATTACAAACAATATGGATGTAGCAACACCGAGATGGTCGGGTCTCCAAAATATCTCCCATGTTCCCAACTATATCATTAAATAATGGGTTTAAGAAATTCACAGATATCCAGGAAAACCCTGCACGAATATAGGTCAAAGGGACTTTTATGGAAATATTTATTCAAGAGTCATTTTAAAGGAGCGTCAAATCTCTTAGAGAACTCTTAAAGTGAGCAGAGAGTTTAAATGTCAAGGAAATTCAGATTATAGCAGAAACTCTAGGGTGTCATAGAGAATCCATTTCCCTTTTCTTTCTGGACATACAGATGGGCTATATTTCCAACCTACCTTGCAATGAGGTGTGGCCATGTGCCTTAACTTAAGGCAATGGAATGAGAGCAAAAAGTGGTGTGTCACTTCTAAACGCAGCCATAAATCTTCCCTGTGTGTTCCTTCACGATCTTTGTTATTTGCACTTGTGTTTCATACCCTGAAGCCCCTCCTGCAAGCATGTAAGTTTTTATAATTCCAAACATTACCTTTCTTCCTTTAGCCTTAGCAGTGCTAGCTTCTTCCTATCTCCATGATACTTTAGTGTTCTCACTTTACCTTTTCAATTACCCAGTTAACAATTCATAATGCCTAGTTAATGATACTTGATATTAAATTCTCTCAATTAAAAATAACTGGTGCTATTTGTGTCTCCTGATGGACCATGACTGATATAGTAACTAAGGGGATGCAACACCCACTGGGCTCTACTAGCAGCAATGGTCTTGCGTTCAGGCCATGATGTTCAAACTCACACAACAAAATATTCCTCACCAAGTACAACTGTACTTAGCATTCACTTAGAAAGTATACAAAACATGTAACATCACAGAATATATCATCCTCAATGGGGACAAATTGAGAGCTTTCCCCCTGGGATCAGGAACACGACAGGGATGTCCACTCTCACCTCTGCTGTGTAACATAGTGTTGGAAGTTCTAGCATCAGCAATCAGACAACAAAAGGAAATCAAAGGCATCAAAATTGGCAAAGATGAAGTCAAGCTTTCACTTTTTGCAGATGACATGATACTCTACATGGAAAACCTGATAGACTCCACCAAAAGTCTGCTAGAACTAATACATGAATTCATCAAAGTCACAGGATACAAAATTAATGTACAGAAGTCAGTTGCATTTTTATACACTAATAAGGAAGCAACAGAAAGAGAAATAAAGAAACTGATCCCATTCACAATTGCACCAAGAAGCATAAAATACCTAGGAATAAACCTAACCAAAGATGTAAAAGATCTGTATGCTGAAAACTATAGAAAGCTTATGAAGGAAATTGAAGAAGATACAAAGAAATGGAAAAACATTCCATGCTCATGGATGTTATAAAGCTTATAAATAGGATGTATACAAAGCGTATAAATATTGTTAAAATGTCAGTACTACCCAAAGCAATCTACACATTCAATGCAATCCCAACCAAAAGTGCACCAGCATTCTTCTCAAAGCTAGAACAAGCAATCCTAAAATTTGTATGGAACCACAAAAGACCCTGAATAGCCAAAGTAATGTTGAAGAAGAAGACAAAAGCAGGAGGCATCACAATCCCAGGCTTGAGCCTCTACTACAAAGCTGTCATCATCAAGACAGCATGGTATTGGCACAAAAACAGACACATAGACCAATGGAATAGAATACAGACTCCAGAATTGGACCCACAAATGTATGGCCAACTAATCTTCGACAAAGAAGGAAAGAATATCCAATGGAAAAAAGACAGTCTCTTTAACAAATGGTGCTGGGAGAACTGGACAGCAACATGAAGAAGAATCAAACTAGACCACTTTCTCACACCATTCACAAAAATAAACTCAAAATGGATGAAGGACCTGAATGTGAGACAGGAAACCATCAAAACCCTAGAGGAGAAAGCAGGAAAAAACCTCTCTGACCGCAACCGCAGCAATTTCTTACTTGACACATCCCCAAAGGCAAGGGAATTAAAAGCAAAAATGAACTATCTGGACCGCATGAAGATAAAAAGCTTCTGCACAGCAAAGGAAATAATCAACAAAACTAAAAGGCAACTGATGGAATGGGAAAAGGTATTTGCAAATGACATATCAGACAAAGGGCTCGTATCTAAAATCTATAAAGAACTCACCAAACTCCACACCCAAAAAACAAATAATCCAGTGAAGAAATGGGCAGAAGTCATGAACAGACACTT
This sequence comes from Lynx rufus, assembly GCF_022079265.1. Lineage (NCBI taxonomy): Eukaryota > Metazoa > Chordata > Mammalia > Carnivora > Felidae > Lynx > Lynx rufus. The sequence goes on from NW_025814845.1 coordinate 53,829,132, forward strand.
TTCTAAAGAAGACATCCAGATGGCCAACAGGCACATGAAAAGATGCTCAAGGTCACTCCTCATCAGGGAAATACAAATCAAAACCACAATGAGTTACCACCTCATGTCAGTCAGAGTGGCCAAAATGAACAAATCAGGAGACTAGCGATGCTGGAGAGGATGTGGAGAAACGGGAACCCTCTTGCACTCTTGGTGGGAATGCAAACTGGTGCTGCCTCTCTGAAAAACAGTGTGGAGGTTCCTCAAAAAATTAAAAATAGATCTACCCTATGACCCAGAAATAGCACTGCTAGAAATTTGCCCAAGGCATACAGGAGTGCTGATGCATAGGAGCACTTGTACCCCCAATGTTTATAACGCACTTTCAACAATAGCCAAATTATGGAAAGAGCCTAAATGTCCATCAACTGATGAATGGATAAAGAAGTTGTGGCTTATACATACAATGGAATACTACTTGGCATTGAGAAAGAATGAAATATGGCCATTTGTAGCAACGTGGATGGAACCAGAGAGTGTTATGCTAAGTGAAATAAGTCATACAGAGAAAGACAGATACCATATGTTTTCACTCTTATGTGGATCGTGAGAAACTTAACAGAAGACCATGGGGGAGGGAAAAGGGAAAAAAAAAGTTTGAGAGGGAGGGAGCCACACCATAAGAGGCTCTTAAAAACTCAGAAATTTGGGGTGCCGGGGTGGCTCAGTCAGTTGGGCGTCCGACTTCAGCTCAGGTCATGATCTCAGAACTCTTGAGTTCCAGCCCTACATCAAGCTCTGAGCTGTCAGCGCAGAGCCTGGACCCTGCTTTGAATTCTCTCTCTCTCCCCTCCCCCACTTACGCTCTGCCTTTCTCTATCAAAAATAAATAAACATTAAAAAAAATTTTTTAAAAACTGAGAATAAACTGAGGGTTGATGGGGAGTGGGAGAGAGGGGAAAGTGAGTGATGGGCATTGAGGAGGGCACCTATTGGGATGAGCACTGGATGTTGTATGGAAACCAATTTGACAATAATTTTCATATTAAAAAAAAGAGGTGTGGTATATTTATATTTACATTTATATTTATAATGGAATATCACTCAGCTATAAAAAGGAATGAAAACTTGCCATTTGCAACAACATGGATGGAGCTAGAGAGCATTATGCTAAGAAAAATAAGTAACTCAGAGAAAGACAAATACCATATTATTTCACTCCTATGTGGAATTTAGAAACAAAACAAACAAGTAAAGGGAAAAAGAGAGAGAAGCAAAGCAAGAAACAGACTCTTAACTATAAAAAAACAAATTGATGGTTACTAGAATGGATGTGGGGGGATGGGTTAAATAGGTGATGGGGATTAAGAAGGGCACTTGTGATGAGCACTGAGTGCTATACGGAAGTATTGAAGCACTCTATTGTACACCTGAAACTAATAATATACTGTACGTTAATTAACTGGAATTTAAATTAAAACTTAATAAATAAAATCTAAAAATACTATTTTCAACAGCATCCAAAATACTAAACGCTTAGGAATAAGTTAAATAATAATTTGCAAGAGCTATATATAGCAAACTATAGAAAATGCTGCAATTAAATAAGATCCAAATAAGTGGACATGCATACTACACTTGGGAATTTTAAGATTCATTTTAAGATTTAATTCTTTCCAGGGATGCCTGGGTGGCTCAGTTGGTTGAGCGTCCGACTTCAGCTCGGGTCATGATCTCACAGTTTGTAGATTTGAGCCCCGTGTCAGGCTCTGTGCCGACAGCTCAGAGCCTGGAGCCTGCTTCAGAGTCTGTGTCTCCCTCTGTCTCTGCCCCTCCCTAGCTCATACTCGCTCTGCGTCAAAAATAAATAAACTTAAAAAAAAAAAAAAAGATTTAATTCTTTCCAAACTGGTCTACAGCCCAAATGCAATCTCAAGCAAAGTCTCATTTTGTTTTTTTTAAGAAACTGGCAAGCTGATTCTAAAATGTATATGGTGGGGCACCTGGGTGGCTCAGTCAGTTAAGCGTCCAACTTCAGTTCAGGTCATGATCTCACAGTTCGTGAGTTCAAGCCCCGTGTCAGGTCTGTGCCTACAGCTTGGAGCCTGGAGCCTGCTTCAGATTCTTTTCTCCCTCTCTCTCTGCCCCGCCCATGCTCATGATCTCTCTCTTTCTCTCTCTCTCTCTCTCTCTAATAAACATTAAAAAAATTTTTTTAATAAAATGTATATGGAAAGTCAAGGAATCAGAATAGTCAAAATAATTTCATAAAGGGAGAAAAAGCTGGAGTACTATACTCCCAATGTGAGACAATATAAAGCTAAAGTAATCAACCTGATGTGGTACTGCTGTAAAGACAGACATAAAGCTCAGTGGAATAGAAGAGGCAATCCAGCAAGAACCCATGCATACACAGTCAATTCATCTTTTGTGAATGTACTTGCCCTTGAAACTCCTGACTTCTAAATCTAGCAGAGTAGGCTGGATACCAGTTAAGACCTAGTGTTCTGCTGCTGCCTTCCTGTGGGCCTCCATTTCCAAATGCTACCTATTCCCTTCTAGATTTTGTATCGCTGTCTGTCAACCATCAGGAGACTCCCCACTGGACTGTAACCCTTAGTATCTGTTTTACATTTATTGTCTGTTAACTTAAAATGCCATTTTCCACCCACTATACTGAGCTACTTCCAAGAAACTGCAGCTGGCTCTATCCCCAAGAAGCTCAACTCCGTGAATGTATCAGATCCAAATTCCTGCTCCTCATGACCACTGCATCAAGCCATCTAAGTGAACCATGACTAGATGCCCAAAGATATACTGGGACATATGTAATCTCCCAATCATGTTCTCTGAAATCGGATACACTACACTGGTAAAGCCTGTGAAACACATTTAAGTTGCTATCACTTAGAAAGTTCCGCCTTTAAAACAATTGGGCTAGGGGCGCCTGGGTGGCGCTGTCGGTTAAGCGTCCGACTTCAGCCAGGTCACGATCTCGCGGTCCGGGAGTTCGAGCCCCGCGTCGGGCTCTGGGCTGATGGCTCAGAGCCTGGAGCCTGTTTCCGATTCTGTGTCTCCCTCTCTCTCTGCCCCTCCCCCGTTCATGCTCTGTCTCTCTCTGTCCCAAAAATAAACGTTGAAAAAAAAATTAAAAAAAAAAAAAAAACGATTGGGCTAGTTATATTCTCCAATGACACAAGCCCTTTTTGCATAATTCTCTTATATTAACACCTCTGACACCATTTAACCTGTCATATTTTGCATCAAACAAGAATAAAGAGGAGTTTCTCTTTGTAACCTCCTTGTTCTTGTACCAAGACAATCTAGGATGAGATAGAGGCAGCTTGTTTTCAATTTCTACTTCTACAGTGGTTCAAAATTCACTTTATCAGGTATCAGTGAAAAGGGTTAGTTTCTTTCTCAAGCTCTATAAAATATTTGTAATTCTGCTTTATTAACCTGGAAACAGCTTTTGTTTGTTTTGTGGTTTTTTGGTGCTGTGGTTCTCCATATCTATCTCTACTCTAGGCTTTGTGCCACAGTCTCTAGTCAGCTGTAAGTATTTTCTTGACACCTGTGACAATGTTGGGAGTTAATTTCACAACTTTAGGTGGCAAGAAAAAGTCTTAAATAGGTTCCAAATTGAATATAATTACCCCATTTGGCAGAAACAAGGATGTCACGAAAACCTCTACTTACATAACACTGTAAATCTGTTTCCTTGTTGCTTTAATTCTGGAATGCTGGCATCCAACAGTTTCACAGTTAATAATAGCTAACATGTATTGGTCATTTCTTTTGAGCCAAATACTGCTAAGCATGTAACACGCATTAATGCATTTGATATTCACAAAACCCCATGAGATAAATCTCATAATCACATTACTAACAAAGAAACTAAATCTCAGAAGAGTTGAACAATTTACATAAAATCATACAACCAGTAAGTCAGTTGGCAGACCAGACAATTGAATACATAGGATAATATTGCATCACTCTCTGCAGAAATACACCAACTTTTGATGGAAAATATTCCTGTTTTTTTTTTTTTTGATGGAAAATAGTCCCAAACATTACATGGTGAAGTAAATTTTCTTTTAAAAGTTCCTCTAGTTAAAACAGAGATGAGAAATTGTTTTCTTTAAAAGACAAGATAGTAAATATTTTAGGTTTTGTAGGTATCTTCTGTTTGTTTTTACAATCTTTCAAAAATGTAAAAACAGTCTTCATTTGCTGGTATAAAACCAGGCCACAGGCCAAATAAGGCTTCCATTGTATAGTTTACTAAACCCTACTCTAGTAGTAACCTGGTTACCATTTTGACTAAACCTAAATTATAATACACATTTCATTCTATAATTTTTATAGGCTCAATTAGACCTTTCCTTATTATTCATTGTCTTTATTTAGAGCACAAATTCCTTCCTAGGATATCTTAAGGTCCATATTCTTATGACCACAGGAAAACCTTCAAAACCATTGCAAATTTGCCTTTGCTAATATCTTTCTTTTTCTTTTTTGTTTGTGCTCAGCTAACCAGAAAAAACAATTTCAGAGCTCTTCTTTTACTTCCTTTCCTATAGTCAGCAAAAAATAAAAGAAAAATTATGGATTTCCACTATTTCCGTGCAACTTGCCCTGTGGCTATTCTTTAATTAGATGTCTTCATTTTGTTTTGTTTTAATTAGAAAGCAGTTCTGAGTGTCTCTCCTTCATGTTTACCTAATCTGTCTTTTAGAACAGGGAGAATTTAAACACAATCTCTTTCTCAGCAATTGCTTAGATAAAGGATCAAGGTTGTTGTTTTTTTTAATAGTTTATTATATAGAAGTTGAAATTGCAAACAGCTTACTATACTTCATAACCTTTCTTTTAATTTTTCTACCCCTTCTTGGAAAAAATAATTGAAGTTTAAAAACAAAAATAGTTTTAAATCAAGTTCTTTAGAAGACTATACCACACTTTAAAAATCATCTTCATCACAGACATCAGTTGACCTTTCTCTTGTGCTCAGAGATTCTACCCTCTACAAAACTCAACAGGATTCAAAAATATGCCTGAAAGGTTATTTCCACCTCAACTACTGTTTTATTTGTTACATATTAGCAGTAAAATGATAAGGTAATGGAGCACCTGGGTGGCTCAGTCATTTAAGTATCCAACTTCAGCTCAGGTCATGATCTCATGGTTCATGAGTTTGAGTCCCATGTCAGGCTCTGTGCTGACAGCTCAGAGCTTAAAGCCGCTTTGGATTCCATGCCTCCCTCTATCTCTGCCCCTCTGCTGCTCACATTCTGTCTCTCTCTCTCAAAAATAAACATTAAAAAAATTTTTTTAATAAAATGATAAGGTATGTAAATAAGGTAAATAAAATAAAATGAATACAATTGCTGTTAATCCACTTCACAACTCAACCTGAGAAATTAGTTTATGGGAAGGCCTGATCATGGACAGATGCCAAGAACCACCTTCTCCATTCTTGCTGTAAAATGTCCACTGATCCTGCTCTCCACTACAGAATGATGTGTTTCCTTTCCTGCCCTTTAAGTCCAGGACCTTCTTATCCTGTGTCTCTATCTCCTGTTCCAGTACAAAATGCCATCTTTAAACTAGACATAAAGCTTTAGAGGCAGGCATGGCAATCACAAAAGTAATTGTAATTTCTCTCAATGAGGAGGAGTCTTACTCAATGGAATGATTTAGTTTAGGTTTTGCTGAACCCAAACAAGAAAGAAATAATGAAAATAAAATCTTGAAATCCAAAAAAAAAAAAAAAAAAAAAAAAAAAAGAATAAGAAAACATCTCCAGGGTTAGTTTTAGAAAATTGAATACAGAAGTACCTAGCTGATACATAAAGGGTAGCCATGACAAAGAAAGAGTGACAAGCCAACTTAAGTTGGAGAAATGGAAAATACCAAATGAGATATTATACTGGAAAGTACAAACTATTTATCTAACCTTCCCGTAATAGACATACTTAGAGAAAGCAATATCAAGAAGATATCAATGTCACAATTATCCATTGTTGGTCCACTGGTTTTGTTATGTTAAGCATAATGAATGCCCCACAGATTTACAGAATATTATGCTTGCTTCTAAAACTTGTTCTAGAACATTGATAGTTATGAAGCACATGGAATTACTTTGAAAACAAAAAGAAATTAGACACATTTAAGATATTAGGATTCATAATACAGATAAAACATCATACTAGGAAACCAAAAATTAAACAAGATACAAATGAAGCTTTCTTTTCTTCTTGCATATACAGACATAGATTAAATAGTCCTTGCCAAGACTAGACAAAGCTAAGACACTGCTCTCTATCACTTTTCCAGGCCAATCTTCCATTGTGCATTGCCAAATCCATTTGCTTTTAATTTCAATTATTTCTGTAAACCTGGAAGTGGACTCTATAGTCTCTATCATCCTGCAAAGACCTCCTCAAAACTCTAAAAGGAATTCAACTCTCAACTTTAGTAAAAAGAGAAGATACATTTCAAACAATGAATGCAAGCTGGTGCAGCCACTCTGGAAAACAGTATGGACGCTCCTCAAAAAACTAAAAATAGAACTACCCTATAACCCAGAAACTGTACTACTAGGCATTTATCCAAGGGATATAGGTGTGCTGTTTTGAAGGGACACATTCACCCCCATGTTTATAGCAGCACTATCAACAATAGCCAAAGTATGGAAAGAGCCCAAATGTCCATCAATGGATGAATGGATAAAGAAGATGGGGTATTATGTACAATGGAGTATTATGGGGCAATCAAAAAGAATGAAATGTTATCATTTGCAACTACATGGATGGAACTGGAGGATATTATGCTAAGTGAAATTAGTCAGAGAAAGACAAAAATCATATGACTTCACTCACATGAGGACTTTAAGATACAAAGCAGATGAACATAAGGGAAGGGAAACAAAAATAATATAAAAACAGGGAGGGGGACAAAACAGAAGAGACTCTTAAATATGGAGAACAAACTGAGGGTTACTGGAGGGGTTGTGGGGGGGGGATGGGCTAAATGGGTAAGGGGCACTAAGGAATCTACTCCTGAAATCATTGTTGTACTATATGCTAACTAATTTGGATGTAAATTTTAAAAAATTAAAAATTAAGTTAAAAAAAATCGAACAATGAAAACAATTCCCAAAAGAACATTGATATAGAAAAAGCTGTCTTAATCCACTGATTGAAATAATTGATGTTCTCCATATTCTAACTATTTTTACAAAGTATCAGAAAGCATAAAATATCTGAAAATCTATGGGATTGGTGTCAGGGTAGAAAAAACATTGGTAAAAGCCTTCTACTATGAATCATACTTTAATAGATTTTTCAACTAACCAACTGGTTAGTTGAATCCAATCTGATTGAATTAGGTGAGAATCTTTTTTTTCCAACTATGAACCATTTTAGTATGGAGGTGAGAGTGCAGTGAGGAGAAGAAGATCAGCTATAATTTTGTATTTCATAAGAGCATAATTCAATGGGCAGTATGTTGTGAGATCATCAGTTGTACCCCATGTCACAACACCCAGTGCTAATTTAATATATGGGATAATGCTAATTTATAGTCTAGATATTAATAATTTCCATACATTATTTCCCAAAATTGTATCATTGACATGTATAATTGCTAATGTATGATTATGAGTTCTGAAAATGCCAAGTGGCTCCCATAATGCAAAAACATTAAAAGAATACATGATAAAAAAAATTAAAAATACCATCATTTCTGAAAGAAAAAAAGAATAAATGATACTAGCACTTACTGAAAGACAAAAACTAAGTAATACTGGCTTCTTATGCTTTTCCAATATTTAAAGAAAACTAAACCTTCAGGTATGAATCAAGACTGGATATAAACATTTCTGGAAATCCTATCAATTTTTCAGATCATTATAAATCGCTAACCAAGTGAGTAAGAACTTAAAGTAGTTTGAGAATTGTTCTAATGAAGCCATGGACTCAAAAAAAATTATTTCATATCAGTAAAAATTCTATTCCACTGTCAATTTTGACCACAACAAGTATATTGCAAATGCATATGACTGGTTACTAGCAAAAGAGGGAAAGAAATTGGTATTATACTCTATATTCACTAACTCAATGCCACATCAAAAACTACTACTTCCCACTCATAGCAATTCAACAGTTGAAGGTTTACAATTTTAAAGCACCCTGTCACCATTTTCTTAAACCATACACAAAAATAAATTCAAAATAGATGAAAGAGCTAAATGTGAGAGGGAAACCATCAAAACCCCAGAGGAGAAAACAGGCAACAACCTCCTTGACCTGAGCCACAGCAACTTCTTATTCAGCACATCTCCAAAGGCGAGGGAAATAAAAGCAAAAATGAACCATTGGGACCTCATCAAGATAAAAAGCTTCTGCACTGCAAACAATCAACAAAACTAAAAGGCAACTGACGGAATGGGAAAAGATGTTTGTAAATGACATATCGGACAAAGGGCTCGTATCCAAAATCTATAAAGAACTTACTAAATTCAACACTCCAAAAACAAATAATCCAGTGAAGAAATGGGCAGAAGACATGAACAGACACTTTTTCAAAGAAGACATCCAGATGGCCAACTGACACATGAAAAGATGCTCAACATCACTCCTCATCAGGGAAATACAAATCAAAACCACAATGAGATATGACCTCACACCAGTCAGAGTAGCTAAAATTAACAACTCAGGAAACAACAGATGTTGGCATGGATGTGGAGGAACAGGAACCCTCTTGTACTGTTGGTGGGAATGCAAACTGGTACAGCCACTCTGGAAAACAGTGTGGAGGTTCCTCAAAAAATTAAAAATAGAACTACCCTACGACCTAGCAACAGCACTACTAGGAATTTATCCAAAGGATACAAGAGTGCTGATTCATAGGGGCACATGTACCCCAATGTTTATAGCAGTGCTTTCAACAATAGCCAAATTATGGAAAGAGCCCAAATGTCCATCGACTGATGAATGGATAAAGAAGATGTGACTTATACATACAATGGAATACTACTTGGCAATGAGAAAGAATGAAATCTTGCCATTTACACCAATGTGGATGGAACTGGAGGGTATTATGCTAAGTGAAATAAGTCAGTCAGAGAAAGACAGATATCATATGTTTTCACTTATATGTGGTATTTGAGAAACTTAACAGAAGACCATTGGGGAAGGGAAGCGGAAAAAATATTTCAATCAGAGAGGGAGGCAAACCATAAGAGACTCTTAAATACAGAGAACAAACTGAGGGTTGATGTGGTGGCAGAAGAGAGGGGAAAATGGGTGATGGGCATTGAGGAGGGCACTTGTTGGGATGAGCACTGACTGGGTGTTGTATGTAAGCGATGAATCACAGGAATCTACTCCTGAAACCAAAAGCACACTGTATACGCTGTAAGTTAGCTAACTTGACAATAAATTATATTTTAAATAAATAAATAAATATGGCCCTTTGTAGCAACATGGATGGAACTGGAGAGTGTGATGCTAAGTGAAATAAGCCATACAGAGAAAGACAGATACCATATGTTTTCACTCTTAGGTGGATCCTGAGAACTTAACAGAAACCCATGGGGGAGAGGAAGAAAAAAAAAAAAGGAGGTTAGAGTGGGAGAGAACCAAAGCATAAGAGACTCTTAAAAACTGAGAACAAACTGAGGGTTGATGGGGGGTGGGAAGGAGGGGAGGGTGGGTGATGGGTATTGAGGAGGGCACCTTTTGGGATGAGCACTGGGTGTTGTATGGAAACCAATTTGACAATAAATTTCATATATTGAAAAATAAATAAATAAATAAATAAATAAATAAATAAATAAATAAATGAAATAGAGCACCCTGTCAGACCCTTTAAATTATCTAATGTTATTCTCATAGAAATTTTGTACAATAATTACATCTTACAAATGGAAAATTCCACTCCCCTTTTGTAGATAGGAATATGAGGCTTAGAGAAATTAGATAACTTGCCAAATATTACATTGCTACTAAGTGGAGAAGCAATGAATTAAACCCAAACAATTTTTACTTCTGAACCTGCCCTCATCAGGGATCATACGTGAAAAAGAACAAACTGACTGGGTAGAAGTGCAATCACAGCTTCAAAATTGTATTCCAGTTTGATGATTTTATATAGTCAAAATATCTAATTTTGAAACCTTTATAAAAACAGTTCCTCGGGTCATCAGTTAAGCATCCAACTCTTGATTTCAGCTCGGGTCATGATCTCACAGTTCATGAGATCAAGCCCCTCATTGGGCTCTGTGCTGTCAGCTTGAGATTCTCTCTCTCTCTCTCTCTCTCTCTCTCTCTCTGCCCTTCCCCCATGTTCATGCATGCTCTCATGCACTCTCCCTTTCTCTCTCTCTCAAAATAAATAAATAAACATTTTTAAAAAAATGGTTCATAGACATCTTTCTAAAAATAAGTACTTACAAGACAACTGGTCTAGTTATTTAAGAGATCAAATCATGGGAGAAAAGAGAGCAGAGTGTTTTAGAATAAAAAGAACTGGAGACGTAAGAAGTAAATGTAATGCATGGTCCTTATTTGAGTCCTGGTTAGAACAAACCTAAAACTACTTTTGGCAAAATTCAGGAAATTCGCATATGGACTGAATTTTAGGTTATATGTGTGTATTATTAATGTTAGATGCCACTGATACTGTGGTATAAAAGAAAGGTGTTTTTAACTATTGAAATATTTAGAGATTAGCTCTCATGATTTCTGTAATTTACCTGAAAATATTACAGCAAAACAATCAATTAATCGTCTGTAGCAAAATGCAAACAACTGAGAAATCTAGGGAATGAGTGTATGGTTGTGCATTATACCACTGTCCTCGCTTTTCCTGTGTATTTGAAGTTTTGTCAAAATAAAATCAAAATTTCAAAAACTGCTCACATGAAAGAAGTCAATGTTTATCTTTCAGCTCTGAAACAATTGTCCTTTACCATTATTTAGCATCAGGTTCTTATTTTTAATACTCTGCCCTTAGCTAAATTGTATTTCTTGACAGAGGAAAAATGGGATTGGGATTGATCTATCAGAGGGCAATTGACATCACATTGACCTGTCAGAGGACAATCCCTCTGCATACTTCGAGAAGCCAAGAGGAAAGCGTGGAAGATCTGTTCCTGCTGGGAAGACCTGGGCCATGGTTGTCCAAATCTTCTTAAGTGTCATCACTCACTATCACACTTCTCATCAATCAAGTAAATTACTCACTAAGAAGCTCTTATTGTTACCATGTTCATCAGGAAGAAAGTCACACACAAAGGACTGCTGTCAACATCGGCAAATTACAACCTTTCTCTGTCTTTGAAATCAGATTTTTTGACAGGAGTGACCTTATCCTACATCCAACAAATTTCCTATTTCAAAAAAAACTGAACTGAAGAGCTATAAAATCTGGAAATTCTCCTGTGCTTTCTCCTCCTTTGCCTCTGGTTACCATCCTAAAAGGATCAGCAGAAGGCCATCAATTGGATCGAACATCCTAAGAAGAAAGAATCATAGCAGGCCAGGTATATGGATACTTTAAATATATTGGGGACTATTATATCTAGTGTAAACTTTAAGCAGCTTTAAGTTATATACATATATTCAGTAATGGCAGTAGTTTTTATAATACAGTTATTCTCTCTTCTTATGAACCACTGAACTACGTGTTAACGAACTCAACTCATATATTATTAGAAGAAAATATAATCAGTGGGGAATTTTTTTAATGTTTTATTTATTTTTGAGGGAGCACAAATGGGGGAGGGGCAGGGAGTGGGGACAGAAGATCTGAAACAGATTTTGCACTGACAGGCTGACAACAGAGAGCCAGATCACATGAGATCGCAACCTGAGCTGAAGTCAGTTACTTAACTGACTAAGCCACCCAGGCACGCCAGTGGGGAATATTCTTTAATCTTGAAATTAAAGGGAACAAACTCTGACAAGATATTAGGGATCTGATAATATAGTAATAATTTCTTCTTCAACTGGGCCTGGTGGTTTTCTTCTTGGTATACTAGTACTATAATAATTACCACCATGAACCAGACATAGTGCTCAGTAAAATCTGTAATATATATCATTCCAGTCAATCTTCAGGACAATCTTAGAATTCAGGTTGCAATTCACTTAAAGTCACACAGTAAATGACACAGCTTCAATTTAAAACTAGTATGATTGCCTCTAAAACCAGTGTCATAAACCAGAGGCCTATACTGTGAGATGTATCTGATCTGATAGCACACCAAAATGACGTGTGCACATGAATTTACTTGCCCTAACAGTATTCTGTCTACATAACAATTTAACCTTTGTTTTCCAAAATCAAGCTGACATGTACTATGGCATGCATGACCAAAATAAGAAAAATAGAAGGCCATGTCTTTCCTTCTTACAAACTAAAGCCAAAAAGTACAATTACTTTTGGAAGTTTTTTTTTTTTTAATTCAGTAAATCTTCACTCTGTACTGACCACAATCATAAAAAATGATTAAAACATAATTCCATCCTTCAGGGATTTTTTAAAAATCTACAAAATCTACAATAGAATGAAGTTTGGGAGAGTCCATTTGATATGGCACTTGGTCCTAAGTAACAGTCTAAGTAACACAGAGACCAGGAGCACTTTCCTTGCTTAAAAAGAACACCATGGAACATTTACAAAATCATGAACATTTACTGCTCAGTAAATACCAGATAATTTTTATGATGGTTCATCAAACAAGGAAATTTGTAGAATTAGAATAGAAATAAGAAGGAAATTATTTTGTTCTTATTGTTAAACTTTCATAGGATTCTGCCCTTCCTAGGCAATCTTTAGTATCCACGGAAAATGCCCACACTACAAACTGCTTATAACAATAGTACTTCTTGACTCCTCTAATGCTTTCTCTCTGAAAGAATGTGTTTTAGCTTGAAGTAATTTGGCCTCACCACTATGGAGTGAAAATAGATACATAATTTTCAGAAACCATGGCCATCTTTCTTTTTTTTTTTTTTTATGTTTTTTTTTTTTTTTATTTTTGAGACAGAGAGAGACAGAACATGAACAGGGGAGGGGCAGAGAGAGAGGCAGACACAGAATCTGAAACAGGCTCCAGGCTCTGAGCTGTCAGCACAGAGCCCAACGTGGGGCTCGAACTCACGTACTGTGAGATCATGACCTGAGCCAAAGTCGGACGCTTAACCGACCAAGCCACCCAGGCACCCCATGGCCATCTTTCAAAATCTACTTTTGAAAAAAACTCAGTCATTTATCAAAACGCATCTCATCTTTCACAACATCCTAACAATGAGCAACTTTTCTGCTTTTCCCAAGAGCCAACAGAAAACGATGAAAACCCTGACACTGCTGGTGTGTGTCTGTGTACTGAGTGCTTGCTTCTCAGTAAGTATCCACCCAAGTAACTGTTCTTCTATGCCAGGAACATTTAGTGTATATACCCAATTGAGACTTGGAAATTACAACATGCAATTCCTATTTCCAAAAAGCTTAACATCTTTTGTCTTCTGTGAAACATAAAAAAGCAGCTAATTAAAGCACAAGGAAATGATTCCCTTCACTCATTTTAATTGATGTTTCCATAGCACTAACTTTTATCATAGGTGTGATGAGACAAGATGGAGACAGAGAAAAGTCAATCATGTAGGGTCTCACTGCTGTAGAATATAGATTCCATTTTTAGTGTATCAGGAAGCCTTGGGATGCCTAGAGTATCCACAGGGGAAGGACCCAACTCTGGGTCCTGGGGAGAAAACAGATTTCAGGAGACAAAAGCTGAAGTAGAGAAACCCGTCAAGAAGCTATAGCAGTGGTCCTGATAAAAGATGGTGGTATCTCGTGCTCGCTTTAGCAGCACATATACTAAAATTGGAAAGATGATGGTATCTTGCATGAAATGTCAGCAATTAAAACAAAACACAAAGATGGATTTAAAATATATTTTGGTGTTTAAGTCTACCATAACTTATGCTGTGTTAGATGTGTAGTGAAAGAAAGAAATGAACATAAGAGTTCTGTTTTAGCCATGTTAAATTTGAAATGGCTATTAGACTTCTCCAAGGAGATGTTAAGAGGCAGTTGGATATACATTGTTTGGAGTTCAAAAAGAAGTTTAGGAATGAAGTTTATATTTATTTTTTATGTATTATTATTTATTTTGAGTGAGACAGAGATAGTGTGAGCAGGGTGAGGGCAGAGAGAGAGGGAAACAGAGAATCCCAAGCAGGCTCCACACTGGCAATGCAGAGACCAACATGGGGCTCAAATTCATGAAACTGTGAGAGCATGACCTGAGCCAAAACGAAGACTCAGATGCTTAACCAACTGAGCTACCCAGGTGCCCCTTGCGAAGTTTATGTTTAACAAGTATTTGAAGTCATGGGACCTTACAAGATCACCTAGAGAAAACATGTGGGAAGTTTGGATATGGATAAGTAAAATGAAGGAAGCACAAAAGAGGAGAGGAAAGTACAGGTTCCAAAACCAAGAGATTACAAAGTGGACCCCACCTTTAAGATATTTAGGGTCTACTGGAAAAGGTAGATTAAAATCAATAGTGATTCAAGGAGTTGCATTATGTATAACCGTATTATCTCCAGAGCTATATACCTACATGTATTTGTTCACTTTTATTTTGAGAAATGTGAAGAATCAATAAGTGAAATGTAGATTTACTAAATGAGGCTGAATAGCCTCAGAATACTATAACTATAAAGAGTAAATAGAGAGGGCAGAAGAACTGCTAAGGTAGACAGAATTACTCTTGGGTACTCTACTATTCCCCACTTAGCACATAATATCTCCCCCCGCCCCCCACAAAAAAAAAATATCTTAGGCTTTTCCCTGGACCCTAGTGCTGATTTCCACGATTACAGCAACAAAACACACTCAAATTTGATTCAGAAGATGTGGGTTTATGCTCATCATCTGAACATCAGATGAATCTTGAGCTATAATATAGGGCCCCAATTTCCCTATGTGGAAATAATAATAACAGAATAATAACAGAAATAATAATAATAATAATCACAAAGCTGCTGAAGAATAAGTAAGAACCCATGTATTTACAAACTGTAAAGCAGAATATAGGTGTAAAAATTATGACTGTAAGATTGCTATAATCTCTATTTACAAATGTAGACATATTCTCCTAAAATTTACCTAATCTCTTTGGGATTCAGTTTTTTCATCTGTATGATGAGGATAATAATAGTACCTACCTTATGGTATTGCTAAGGAATTAACATTTATATTTGTAAACCATTTAAAATAGGGCCTGACACAAAGTGCACAAATAATATAAGGACTCTTTTACAAAAATAAATGACAGGTGTGAACAGGCAAAATGAGCTTTAAATATTCTTTTCTATTTACTGTAAGTACTTCCATGCTTCAATCTAATCTCAAACCCTTAGAGGCATTTTCAACTCCTCCCAACTTCCCTAATCTTAAATCGAATCAAAAAGTTCTGTCAGAGCCATCCATAACTGCCAATCATAATGATAATTAGTATTTATTTTAAGTACACTAGTCAAATCGGTCACTTGATGCAAGTTCTATGCTAAGCTAACATTAAAATTAATAGGATTTTAATTAGTCTGTCATATCAAAATATCAGATATTATTTTGATCATCTACATCAAAATAGCTGAAACTTTCTCACATTCTAATAAACACTTTTAAATGTTAAGATTTTATTTGATGAGAAAGTTGTTTTTTAATTATCAATTCCATGCATTTGTTCATTCAGTAAATATCTAGTGGGTGCTGGTTACACACCCAGCATAGTTCTAGGTGTTGGGCATACAGAGATTAACAAAACAAACTCCTTGCTCTCATGAAGCTACGCATCTACTTAAGGGAATGAACAGCAAAACTATTTCAAAGCATAAAAGTCATATAATTAGGCTTTGGATCTGTAATTTAATTTTATTTAAATCATTTCATAAATGAGTACACTGATATCCATTGAAATTAAGTGAGTTGCCCAAAGTCATTCAGTTATTTGATGGCAAATGCAAGGCAGACCCAAACCTCTCCTGATGGTCTGCTGCAGTGTGTTTCAAACACGCTCCTCTAAGATCCCAGAGTTCTTCACAGCATCCTCAGACACCATACAGAAAGGTAGATCCACTGAACTGGTGGAATTCGAGGCCCCCCATCCTTCTTCAATCAAAGCAATTTCTGGATTATCTGGATGACGTATTGAATCTTAAGGAAAAACTTGCTTGGACAATGTGACCTGCTTATTTTATATTAGAAAACTCCTGCTCTATAATGGAGAACATCTCCTGAGAGTTTCCATGATCAGAGAAGCGTTCTGGGTTCAGTGTGGCAGATTCTGGAATTCTATGCCCGTTTAAGAGAGATCTATGCAGAAATATCAAAGTTATGAGGATCATAAGCCAATATTTTAATTTATGAACATTCTCAGTTAAAAACTTAAGTGTCCTGAGTAATTTAATTTTTTAAACAGTTAATGCTTTTCAGAGTTATTTTTAAGGCTGCAGATGTTAGTATCTTAGGTGAACAACTCTGCTAGTCTCTCAAAAGTTGTCACCTTTGCCCTATGCTAAAGCATCTCTGAAGATACATTTATAATAATGTGGGACTTAAATGATTTATCTATTAGGTGGTCTAAAAAAAAGTTGATGTGGAAATTATCAGGAGGAAAAAAGTAACCTATCTTTGCTTGGAACTTTGGGGTGTACCCCCTTATTCTTATGTTAATATTTCTTTTTTCCAATTTAAATTAATATGGGTGAGAATTTAAATTTTTAGTATGAGATACAATATAGAAATAAAGAATATAGACAAATTACAGTTTGTTTTGGGATAAGAGACTGAAACGGTGATGGTACTCTAACTCAAATAATATGAGCAATGGCTAAAGGAACTATGTAGGACTTACATCTCTGCAGAATGTAAGACTCACTTGGCATGGTAAATATTTTCAAAATCTCTGTTCTGTTAAGAATGAAAATACCCCCACCCCACCCCTAAAAAATATCCATTCAGTATCAAGAACTCTCTACCAGGCAACCTGGTGAGACATGATAGTGAGTTCCCAATCAGAAAAAGTTGCCAAGCATAGGCTGGAAAGCCATTCAGGTGTACTGGAAAAAATTAAGTATTGGGTATGGAGTTGGACTAAATCAGTGTTCTTCTCAGATATGTTCACCCTTGAAAAATGATGAAAGCTGTAGGTCTTCTATTCAGACAAAATGCATCAATATGCTAAATTTTCCTACAATATCATAGGACCCACTGACCTCTGAGTTTCCATAATTATAATTTTTATAATGATAAAATGAAAAGGTAATGGCCAAAGTTCTTTTTCCAATTTAAAGAAGCTAAAAACTAAGCTTCTTTCAACGTAGAGGATATAGAGCTGAAGCAGGATATTTGTTAAGTTGGTTGTATGGGATTTTGTTGTTTTGGTTTTTGATGACAGCAGATATGAAAGGTGTGATTCAGAAAAGATTCCTGGATCTTAACTGAATGTCCTTGACTGAGTTCCATCAACAGAGTGCAGCAAATAGGATACCCTTTTGCTCAGTCTTCAGGCAGTAACCTGACAATTTTCTACTAGAGGAAGAAGAGAGAAACTATGAACACAAAGGGGAGATCTAGCTAATCCTTCAGGCGTGAACACACAGGAATAGATCCATTGTAGCTAGCTGGGAAATACATGCTTAACAAAGTGAAACTTTCTAATAACAAGCTGTATTTGAGATTTGGTAAAATTTGAAGAATAATGACTCAACCCCCCACAATCTGGTTTCCATTCTCAAAACTCCATAAATACTGTTCACCAGACATTCAGCAATAATCACCTAGTTGATAAATCAATGGAAGTTTTCAGTTCTTGCATTTTCTTTCTTTCTACAGGTCAGTGAAGGTCAAAAAAAGCCATGGAAAATACATCACAAAAGGAGTAGTGTCCAACGATATACATTACACCACCGATTACCATTTCATCTCAAACGTCAACCTAACCGGATCACATTAATTCAAAAGCATTTATTATTTGGTCCATACAGATACCAAAAGCCTTCACGCCCAATCAGGAGACAGCCAGTGCCAAAATATCTCTGGCTGCATAAGTGTCCAGTTACAAGTAGCACCGTGGTCAACAGTAAAACCTCAGAGGCTACCACTCAAATCCCATCTTTGAGTCCCACATCTACTTCCAACAAAATTACTGAATCTCCAGGTGTGACTTCTTTTATTCCGAATTCTACCACTGTATCTGAAAACATCAACACAGGCTCTTCTGCAGGTACTCCATCACCACAACCTTCCCCAGCTCCACCAGAGACCACAACTGTCCCACCTACATCATCCCAAGGTCTGCCAGAGACCACAGCCACCCAACCTACATCTTCCCCAACTCTGCCAGAGACCACAGCCACCCCACCTACATCTTCCCCAACTCTGCCAGAGACCACAGCCACCCCATCTACATCTTCCCCAACTCTGCCAGAGACCACAGCCACCCCATCTACATCTTCCCCAACTCTGCCAGAGACTACAGCCACCCCACCTACATCTTCCCTAACTACACCAGCACCACAACCTTCTTCAACTCCACTGGAGTCCACAGCTCCCCCAAGTACCACACCTAATCCATTCCCAACCACTCTTGCACCTGAAACTTCCAAAACTACAGTTGCAGCCACAACCCAAACTACTACTCCAGCCACTGCTCAAACTACTACCGTTGGACAAACAACTTCATCTTTCAGGCCAAGTGAAAATTTTCCATTCTTGCAATATATTTATGATATATTGAAGTACATTTTTGGTAATATATCAAAGAAATAGTACATCATACGTTATGAAGTATTCTGTCATCAGATATGATTTATGAGTGCAGAACTACCACCTCTACTTTTAACACTAATCTGAAAGTGAAATTAGAATATTCCTCAAATTTAAAGTGCTATCACTAATTTTTCAATCTATTTACCTCACATGATCTATTGACAAAAAAACCACCTCTATCCCACAAAACAGGTGCATGACCATAATTTAATAACACTTTGTGGAACCTATAGAGATAGCCCACAGAAGGGAGAAAGACATTAGCTAAAGAGAGAAAATTATATGGATCAGCAGCCATTTACTTTTCCCTAAATGCTAGAAACCATAAGGTCACTACTCTGTACCCCGAATCAAGAACCCACTTGAATTATCTAATCCCACAAATATAAAAGGATAAAATTAGGTCTCTTGAAACAAACAAAAACATGTAAATGTAGATAGACCTATCACTGTTTTACTGATTAGGGACAAAAAACTCTTTAAAAAATCATCTTAAATCTTGAAGTCAAATTCCATTCCCCAAAATGTGAACCAAGGAAAAGGAGTTTATTTGAAGTGAAGATTTGAAGTCAGTGAACATGAAATCTGGCAGCCAAGTACAAATAATATCTCTGGCACTACATATTTGTTTAGGCTTTATGGTTGATATTTATTGTATTATATCTAAGCTAATTTGTATCCAATGTACTTGATTCTAACCTTTGTGAAGCACAAGAAGACTTTTTTTGTATGTTCACATGGTGATCATAATATTTTTCTATGAATTCAATTAACTTCTTCTTAGTAATTCAATTAATTTACATTAATTCAATGTGAAATGTATTCAGAATATTTTCTAAAACTTTCAGCCATATATTTAAATGTGTTTTAAAGCAAACCATACCAAACTCCCCTGATGTCATGTTTGCAAAATTGTCTCTGAAAATAAACCCTGATTCCATCCAGTAAGAAATATAAACTACCTATCTAGTATGTAGAGATAATGTTAATATGGGATGTGGAGGTATTTTTGTCATAACCACTGAGAACTCTGATGATTTTATTTAGATTTTCTGTCAACTAATAAAAACTTTAGATGGCAATCAATTTTCATTGTGTGTATTTGGAAGCCCCTTATATCTTAGATTGTGAGACAGGTGAAAATGAAGATTTACCTTCTCGTCAACCCTACCAACAATTAGCCAATGATGTGAGTAGGGCACTCAAGATCTCTGATCATGGGGGAGTGGGGTGGGGAGGGGTTAATCCTGTAAACAAAGTGGTTAATTTACTTATATTAACTTAATCTTTACTTAGTCTTACTTATTAATACATTTCCAACCCAAATTCTGTTTGCCCTATGCTTCCCAGACTGTCAATAAAAGACCCCCATTCCTCTCACTTAATTCTGTTCCTTCCAGTATCATCTTAGACTAGCTCAAAAATAACTATCAGAAAGAGAAATTAAGAAAACAATTCAATATTGAAGTACCTAGGAATAAATTTAACAAGGAGACAAAAGAACTGCACGCTGAAAACTGTAAGACATTGATGAAAGAAATTGAAGAAGACACAAATAAATGAGAACATATGCCCTGTTCATGGATTGGGAGAGTTAATGTTATTAAAATGTCCATCCTACCCTAAGAAATCTGCAGACTCAATGCAATCCCTGTCAAAATTCCAGTAGCATTTTTCATGGGAATAGAAAAAAAATCCTAAAATTTGTATGGAACCAGTAAAGACCCTGAATAGCCCAGATATCTTGGGGCGGGGGGGGTGGTGGTAAGCAAAGCTAGAGGCATCACACTTTCTAATTTCAAACCATATTACAAAGTTGTAGTAATCAACACAGTATAATAATGGCATAAAAGCAGTCACATAGATCAATGGAACAAAATAGAGAAGCCAGAAATAAACATACACATATATGGTCAATTAACTTAGGACAAAGGAGTCAAGACATAAAATGGGGAAAAGATAGTCCTTTCATCAAATGGTGTTGGAAGAGCTGGACATCCATATGCAAAAGAATGAAACTAGAGCACTTTTAACACCATCCACAAAAGTCAATTCAAAACTGATTGAAGACTTGAATATAGGACCAGAAACCATAAAACTCCTAGAAGAAAATGTAGGATGTAAACTCTTTGACATTGGTCTTGGTGATGATTTTTTGGATTTGACAACAAAAGCAAAAAAAGCAAAAATTAACAATAGGACTAGATCAAACTAAAAACGTTATGCTCAGCTAGGAAACTATAAATGTAAAGAAAAGCAAACCTACAAAACGCACTAAAATATTTGCAAACCACATTGCTGATAAAAGGTTAACATCCAAAATATAGAAGGAATTCATACAACTGAATATATAAAACAATTATTTTCAGGCATAAGAGCTGAATAGACATTTTGCAGAAGATATACAAGTGGCCAACAGGTACATGGAAAGGTGCTCAACGTCACTAAGCATCAGGAAAATGCAAATCAAAATCACAATGAGCTATTACTTCACCCTAGTTAGGATGGATACTATCGAAAACAAAAAGACAAGTGCTGTGGCACCTGGGTGGCTCAGTTGGTTAAGCATCCGACTTTTGATTTTGGCTCAGGTCATGATCTCGTGGTTTGTGGGTTCAAGCCCCACATTGGGCTCTGTGCTGACAGCTTGGAGCCTGCTTGGGATTGTCTCTCCATCTCTCTCCCTCTCTCTCTCTCTCTGCCTCTCACTCTCTCAAAATAAATAAATAAACTTAAGAAAAAAAATTCTTTAAAAAGACAAGTGATACCAAATGTTGGTGAGGATGGGATAAAAGAGAACACTGATGATGTAAACATTAATGGGAATGTAACTTGGTGCAGCCACTACAGAAAACCGTATGGAAGTTCCTCAAAAAATTAAAAATAGAGCTACCGTATGATCCAGCAATCCTACTTCTGGGTAAATATCCAAAAGACATGAAACCACTATAGTGAGGAGATACCTATATTCCCATGTTTACTGAAGCATTATTCACAACAAACAAGTGTCAGTTCACAACTCTCAGGAGCTCCCCTGGTATAATCTAAAACTGGCCCCCATTAGGGAAGGTGGAGAGAGACCAAAGAAAGAAGCCAATCACTCCAGATCAGTAGACAGCAGTTTTAATAAGCAAATGGAGCTTACATACTAGGCTTGTCTTGGGTGGCAGCAAGACAAATGGATCCCTGCACCCACATGCCAAATATTAAATAAAAAGGACTTAACTGGGTTCAGTCATGTATACCATGCAGGCATTCTCAACATCACATAACTATCTCAAGGCTATGTCCTTGGAGAAGCCTCTGGGAGTGGAAAAGGGAAGGGGAACTCACATTCCAAGGACAGGGGAGGGGGTGAGGAGCCTCCATTTGCCCAGGTCAAGCTCAAGGGTCAATACATAATCACATCTTTATGATCACATTTCTCAACACCAAGGTATGGATACAACCTGAGTGCCAGTCAGTGCATGAGTAAATCAAGAAAATATAAGATATATAGATATACACATACACACACATATACATATAATATACATTTTATATATATGCAATGGGACATTAGCCTTTAATGAGAAGAAGATCCTGTCATGTAAGAAAACATGGATGAACCTAGAGGGCATTATGCTAAGTATAGTAAGTCAGACAGAGAAAAACAACTACTGCATGGTATCACTTACATATGGAATCTTAACCAAAATAATAGTCAAACTCATAGAAACAGAATATAAAAGTGGTTACCAGTGATGAGGGGGTGGCAGAAAATAGGGATATATTAGTATAAGTGTACAAACTTTCAGTTATAAGAGTAAGTTCTAAAGATCTAATATAACATGGTTACTACAGTTGTGACCCTGGATTATATCACTGAAATCTACTAAGAACTAATGTTCTCACACACAAAAAAGACAAATATATGACATGATGTTTGTGCTAATTAATTTGATGAGGGGAATCCTTTCACAATGTACTTGCATATCAAATCATCAAACTGGATACCTTAAATATCTTACAATTTTATTTGTTAGTTATTTTATTTGTCAAGCTGAAAAAATGAATAAGGAAATCTAAATCTTGTATATTTGACATGGAGAAATTCAAGACACATGATTAAGTGAAAAAAAAACAAGCTGTAGAATAATATATATAGTACAGTGTATTTTCTGTGAGAGAAGAAAAATATATATATATGTATATACATACATGCATACATACATGTATTTGCTTATACTTTTCAAAAAACACTACATAAATAAACAAATGTTTAATAAAAATGCTTACCTAAAACAGGGATGGGACCGGTAAGACTAGTAGGAGGGAGTACCATGGAAACTAGACTTCTGGCTTTATACCATTGTGAATAGTATTGTATTTTGATGTATGAAAATATATTACCTACTAAAAATTAAATTTTAGGGCGCGTGGGTGGCTCAGCGGTTAGGCTGACTCTTGATTCCGGCTCATGTTATGATCTCCCTATCATGAGACTGAGCCCCATGTTGGGCTCCACACTGAGCATGGAGCTTACTTGGGATTCTCTCTCCCTCTCTTTCTGTCCCTACCCCACTCATGTGTGTGCATGCTCATGCTCTTTCTCTCTCTCTCGAAATAAAAAAATAAAAACTTTTTAAAAAAAGAGTATTAAAAATCAAATGTTAATTGAAAAGTTGACAATAAACAATAAAATAAACATACAAACTATAAAACAAGTTATATACTATAATAGTTTTCTACTTCTGCTATAGCAAATTACCAGCAACTTAGTGGCTAAAACACCACAGATTTATTCTTTTACAGCTTTATAGGTTAGAATTCAGACACAGAGCTCACTGGGCTAAAAATCAAGGTGTTGGCAGGGCTGAGGTCCTTTCTGGAGGCTCTAAGGAATCTTTTCCTTGCCTTTTCTAACTTCTTAGAGGTCCCTGTCCTCCATATTCAAAGTCAAGTATCTTTTTCTTTAATGTTTATTTATTTTTGGGAAAGATAGAGAGACAGTGTGAGCAGGGGAGAGGCAGAAAGAGGGGAGACACAGAAACCAAAGCAGCCTCCAGGCTCTGAGTTGTCAGCACAGAGCTCGACGCAGAGCTCGAACTCACAAACTGAGAGATCATGACCTGACCTGACATCGGACGTTTAACCATCTGAGCCACCCAGGCGTCCCAAAGCCGGTCTTCTTTCTATGCCTTTTTCCACAGTCATATTTCCCTCTGATTCTCTTCTCTCCCTCTTCCATTTTTTTTTTTTTTTTTACATTTTATTCCAATTTTAGGAACTTTTGCGATTACATTGGAGATATCCAGGTAATCCAGGATAATATCCCTATTTTAAAGTTGGATAATTAGTAAACTTAACTGCATCTGCAACCTTAATTCCCTTTCTGACGTGTAATCTAACAGGATTATGGGCTCTAGAGATTAGGATATGGACATCTTTAAAGGCCATTATTCTGCCTTCCATGTATGTCAAAGAGACCAACTATATGCAAAAAAGGACAAGGAGAACAGAGGAAATGCTAAAGAGAACACGTTGTAATTTTAAGTAGAGTGTGAAGATAAGCCTCGCTGAGAAAAATGACATTTGAGTAGATAGGAAGGAAAAATCCACCTCTGCCATACTGATCTCTTTGTTGTTTTTCTAAGCAGGCACTCTCTGACCCAGGGTCTACACACAATTATTCTCTTTGCCTGGAACTCGCTTCACCCAAATATTTGCATAGTTTACCCTTTCCTTTCCCTTATATTTTGTTTAAAGACAGTGAAAGACAAACCAGGATATACTTTAGTGGCCAATCGTAGAAGTGACATACATTTCTTCTATTTGTGTTCCATTGAGCAGAACTACACACAAGGCCCCTAGATACAAGTATGGTAGGAAATTCAGTTGTCTATGTTTCCAATAACTAAAAACGGGTCTTCCATGCCCTTTCTATACAATAGGACAGAACATGGAACTATTCTGTGTGCTTTCTAAAGATTTAATAAATATTTGCCAGAATCCCTGGCTATCTGAAAGGTAAGCTAAATCTTATGGGTGCACAGCTACCATCAACAATTAGGCATCTAGTTAGTAATAACAGTGGGAATCCAATGACCCAAAGAATTTACATAGCTTAATCCCAAGACATAAAATTCACTGAAAGACATGACTCAAAGGATCACAGTGTTCTCAGTAACTAATAGATATGAAGAGATCTGCTGCCAAACATCGAAATACCATTTCTCTGTGTGGATAAAGATTATCAATCAAGAAGTGACTTCCCCTTATAATAAAACTCTCTCCTATCTCCTATAAACAGTGGAGGCCATAAAAGGCAGTATGTCCCTTAAAAAGCTCACACATTTGATTCACCTGCTATCCTGAGACATAAGACAGCAACAGGCCACCATCAAATTTCACTCACATTTTGACCTATCCATGAGGAGAAGCATCCCTCCCATTAAGGTAGGTACTGAAAACTCTGAATTTGAGTCTTCTGAATTCTACTTTTTACTCAGATCCTTTTGCATACAAACCTTGTAGCATTATATTATTTTTTCACTTTTTTTATTTTGAAATATGGAAGTTTTATTCTGAAGAAAAAGATTTGAAACAGAAACTCAGTTTTCAATTTTTGTAAGAGAAGCTGAGGTAAAATGTGTGTCTTCTTTGTAGGGACATAAAGAATTCCTAGAAGGAGAACTATAAGCTCATCACTTAGCAGGGTTAGATGAAGGGGAAAGCCCCAACAAACCAGAACACATCTGGAAAGCCCCAGCAGACAGAAAGCTGCCCTGAATCAAGATAGTGATAAACAAACCTCAGTTAGACCACTATGATAATCTTGTTTCCTTTTAATTTTGTTATAGATAATCTTACGCGTGACTCCTATTTTAGACATTGAGCTTCTTACCACAGGAAACTTGCTTTCAATTATTTCAGTATCCCCTACTGTCCATGTAGAGAGTGGCATAGAAAATTCATGCAACAAATGTCTCTTAAATAATCTAAGAAGCTGGGGATTTGGGAATTGAGGTATCATATAAAGGCTACACACATGGAAATTGCTCTATACCTTTCAAAGTGCTTTCACATTATTAGGTCATCCTTAATGATGAGTCTATGAGAAAGATGTCATTTTTGCCTTTACAAATACAGGAAACATTTTTAGTCCTCATCTGGCCTCCACACTGGGAGCGGAGTATGGGATATTTTTTCTAGTGCTGCCATGCAAATCTATGTTCTACCAACTCAAGTACCACATCTTCCAAGAATGTCCCCTCCAGGTTCAGGACATAACTTCCTGCTCTGCAACTCTACATTGGGAACCAAGGATTATCCATTTCCTGTTACTTTTTTTATGAGGACATACTTTCTCTTGCTCATACTGTATAAACATAGTTATCTGTGGACATACTTCAGACCACATCTGTTGAAAATCACAATTCAAATATTAAGATTAATGAGCTATGTCCTTCTCATCTTCTGTCTTTCCTTACATCAACCTTAAAAGGACATCTATCTATTTAACAGAAAACATCCAGAACCAATGAAAGAAATAGATTGGTGTGTGACTTTAGTCCAATGCACAGACAAGAGACTATCTTGGGTTATTCTTGGTTATGGGAGGTATGGAGAATATGAAAATGCTTTAACACAGATGTGAATTTTTTTAATTCTTAATTAGTAAGACTGTTGTGGAATAAGAAAAGTTTTTTCAATAAAGACTAAACAATTTTTAGAAAAAGTTCTTACGTCCCCTAAAAATAGTGCCATGACTTTCTCTTATTCATGCATAAGTTCCTCGGAAGACCCATGATCTAAGTGCATGATGTAGAAAAATAAAAAATTTCCTAACCATAACCATAACCAAAATCGCTGTTATAATTTTTAAAAGAAGCAATAGCAGTATATATAGAGAGAGAGATAGTGGCTTTATTCCTCTTTAAAATAGTCCATTTCTTTATGTAAAATTCCTGAACACTTTTTCATCATCATCCAGAAGGCCATGTCTTTGAAGATTATATATAAAAATTAAAAGTGTATTTTTTTCAATTAAACCTGATACTAACCAGTATATATATCCGTGTGTGTGTGTGTGTGTGTGTGTGTGTGTGTGTGTGTGTATGCACATGTGCATACATGTATATATATATAGAGAGAGAGAGATGTTGGTACATGGCTATACCATGGTATGTTGGTACAATGTGGCTAAGAAAGATAACCATCTGACCATTCTCAGGGCATAACAGGAAAAGATGAAAACGCTATCCCTGATTCTTGGACTCTGGGTTCTGACTGCTGGTTTTTTGGTAAGTCCTATCAATTTCAATCCTTCGTCCTCCTTATTTTATTCACACCATCTTTTTAAATCCATAGTGATAATTCTCAGCCTTGTTCATGTCCTCTGAATTTTCCAAATGCTAGAATTTTTGGAAGCACACTGAAAAAGATTGAATTGTATGCATATATTGAGCTACTAACTTCTTATTCTTCAGTCAGTGTTTATATTTGAGGAAAAGTTTTATACCCTTACCCATGTTCTGTCCTCAAGAATCAAGGGTATTAGTGTTGGGGGCGGGAGGGGGTGGAATTCATCTTCTTTTGGTGCCAACTTGACACCATGCTATGCTCCTTCTCTTACTAAAATCAAATACCACCCAGTTGTACATCATATTGTATAACAAAAATGTCACAGTGTTCAGAGATGATCAGAGTATCCACAGTACCCACAAGGGTTCAGATTATGTGAACGTGCCACCAGTAAGGAACACCTAACCAACAGTGATTCTTCTCTGAAATGAAATAGTTTGGTTACAATTTGCATTTTCACTACCCTTCTTTATGTATATATTTGAGTCTTAATAATCCAGACATAAGCTTTTCCTTTGATTTTCATGTCAGAATAGACCTTTTCTGTAAAGATTCGTGAATAATTTGTGCTGATTTATACTGAATCAGAAAAAGGTTTCCACAATTTATAATGTTAACTCGGTTAGTAACTTCATGTCATTTGTACTGCAATCTTAACATCTAGTTCTTCTGGAAGTGTGTTCTCACTGTTGACATAAGCTTGTCAAGCTATTTCGTATCATTTAAGCATTTGACTTTGAAAAGTCTTCTTTTTTCACCAACCACATAAGTCATCTTCCCATATCTACAAGGAGCTAATATTTTTATCAAGCTGTCACTAGTATTAATATACACAAATATACTAATAAATGAGATCTAGTTCCATAAAAAATAACATTTAAAAAATAATATTTCTATAATTAAGAGAGGCAACTGAAACAAAATAAGTGACCTCTTCACCCTAACAATACAAAAAGTCCCCCAATTTGCTAATATGGCCAAGGGGATCAGGAAAAAACCTAACTATATGGAATAATTCAGCCTCTATGAATTCTATAAATTAACTAAAGCTCCCTTTAGGGGAAAAAAAAAAAAGAACCCCTATGCTGAAGAGAAATTGTTAAGAGTAGTGTCTAAATTGAGCAGGAAAGGGACTTGTTGAGACAAAGAAAAGAGAATGTGCTGATGAAGTGAGGGAAGGGGAACAGAGTAGGTAGAGCTCAAAAATTTTAAGGCCATAATTTGTTAACATTTCATGATACCAACAGAAGAGAAAATCCTAAAGTCAAGAAACTAGGAAATCCATGATGTTTTATATTCTCCTTCATAGGACAAGAGAGTGTATCCCATTTAAAAATTATACTAGATTGTGTATCCCACTGAAAAATTGTAGCCACAAAACATTATACCAGAACCCACTGAAAATTTTTTTAAGAAAAACCAAAGGAGAATGGTCAGAATAATGATCCAACTGGTAATGAAATCATGCCAGAAACACATGCCCTAAAACAAGTGAAAATTTTGGCCCTATATATCAAAACAAGTTAAAAATTTGGAGGAAAAAAATAAAAGCTATGAAAAAAACCTCATAAATAAGAAATAGAAAAAGATGACTGTACAAAATCAAAGTTTGAAAAGAGAGCTTACAGAACTCAGGAAAGAATTAGAAATAAAAGAAAAAGATCAAATATATTTATCACATGAGCAAATAAATACATAAGAGAAATAGAAATGAGCAGGAACAAAATATGATTAAATAAAAAAAAGAAACTTTGAAGGAGATTAAAAGAGTTAACAGAAAGTAACAGAAACAAAAAAAAACAGGAAGTAGGAGGAAAGATCATATATATATCTGATATATACACATATATGATCTGTATTTTATGTCTATTACTTTCTGGTGTGTATGTAGATACACGCATACACACACACACACACACACACACACACACACCTATACATACATATATACTTACCTAGATAGATGATAGATAGATAGATAGATAGATAGATAGATAGATTGATTGATTACAGGTGTCATGAAGAAGAAAATCAATGCAATGGATCAGAACAAATACTTAAAGTTGTATAATTCAGGAAGCATTTCCTAAAAACTATTGATGTACCTGGAAAAACCAACCAGAGCAGTCAACACTAATATATACTCTGGTAAAACTACTGACCTTTAATGTTTAAAAAAAATCCTTTAGGTGTCCAGATAACAGAACAAGTACATTTATAAGAAAAATAAAATGAGATTGATGCCAGTCTTTTCAATGGTTATTCTATATAACAAGACAATGGGATAAAATATTTAAGATACTCAGGAAATAAAATATAAGCCAAAATATATATTCAGCCAAATTGATCTCCAAATATAAAGACTGAAGTTTTATTATTAGGAAACTGAAGAACCCAAAGTATATTGTTCCCTGAGTTCCTCCTGAAGACTCTGACTAGGAAACAAGCTTGGGAAAAACAAATGTGAAGTTCTGGTTTAAGATGATGACATAGTAGGTTCATAAGCACACCTGCCTCCATGGAAAGCTAAATCTACAGCTACATACAGAACAATTCCATCTGAAAGAAATCCAGAAACTAGCTAGGTGACTACTATACATTAGGCAAATAAGAAAAACCCACATGGAAACATGGAGAAGAGGTTGAAACACAATCTCACCATAAACCCACCCCAGCACAGCAACACACAACTGAAAGGGAATTCAAAACTCCCAGCTTCTCTGAGGAGTGAAGGGTTTGAACCTCACATCTGCCTCCCCAACTTTTAAGACTTCCACCTAAGAAATGGGTCCCCAAGGCATCTAGCTTTAAAAGCCAATGGGGTTCACATACACAAGACCCACAAGGCTATAGGAAACTAAGACAATTATTTTTTGAGAGAGAAAGAGAACATGTGTGCACATACACACATGAGCAGGGGAGGGTCAGAGAGAGGGGAAAGAGTATCTTAGGCAGGCTCCACACTCAGGGCAGAGCCTGACACAGGGCTTGATCTCACGACCCTAAGATCATGACCTGAGCCAAAATCAAGTCAGATCCTCAACCAACTGAGCCACCCAGGGGCACCAAGTTTTTAAAGCACTCTTGCAGACTCACTGTAGCTAACCCGAGGGCCCAGCACAGAAGCAGTGGACTGAAACATCCAGCCTTTCTATGAACGGGGTTTGTTTGCTTATCTCAAAGCTTTGGCCTGAGCAGGCTTCTAATTTAAAACACATCAAGGGGCCAACTGCAATACTCTCCAGACACCACAGAAGCCAGGAGATGCCATCTTTACACTCTCTCACTTTCTCCAGGTCACCAGTATCTCCCAAAAAGGAACTTGTGCACACATCTGACACCCCAGTTTTTGTGGCTGCTACTCAGGGTATGCCCCTTAACTTGGTTCTGCTTGTTCTCGTGACTAGTGAGGATGTGGTCACAAGTTCAATGGGATAGGAGCAAACAAGGAAACAGTTCTTAATTGGCTATGCCTTCAAGGCTCAGGGCCGAGGGATCAGACAGAAATACCCAACTCCCAGCATCCCATTAAAGAGGTATGTTTGCTACTTTATTTTTTTTTAATTTTCTTATGTTTTATTTATCTTTGAGAGAAAGAGAGAGAGAGAGAGAAGGGGAGGGACAGAGAGAGAGGGAGACACAGAATCTGAAGACAGGCTCCCGGCTCTAGCTGTCAGCACAGAGCCCAATGCGGGGCTCAAACCCACAAACTGTGAGATCATGACCTGAGCCGAAGTCAGACGCTTAACCAACTGAGCCACCCAGGTGCCCCTACATTTGCTGCTTTAAAAGCTGCTGCCTAAGAGTCTGACTTGCAATCAGCCTGCATCTAGATCCTAACTGAGATACTCTCCTTTGGGACACCAACAAGTCTTGACACACATCCAACAACTGAGAGCCACTAAAAGCAAAGAGGATACTTGGATAATCACAACATTTTGAGAGTCAGCCAAGAGCTAGAGCAGGGATGAATAATAAAATTCATCTCCTACACAAAACCATTCCTTCAAGATTGAGAGCATTGGTTGTTTTATCCAATGCATAGAAAATTAGAGAGTCAAGAAAAATGATGAAATAGAGTAATACACTCCAAATGAAAGAACAAGACAAAAACTCAGAAAAAGACCTTAATGAAATGGACATAAGTGATTTACCTAATAAATCATGGTCATAAAGATGTTCACTGAGGTCAAGAGAACAATGCATGAACAAAATGGGAATTTCAACAAACAGAGACGATATAAGAAAATACCAAACAAAAATCAGAGCTTAAGAATACAATAACTGTACTGAAAAAATAAGTAGAGCAATTCAATAGCAGACAGGAAGGGGAAGAAAAAGAAGAAGAAGGAGGAACAGGAGGAGGAGGAGATAGGGAGGAGGAGGGGAGGAGATCAACAAATTCAAAGACAGGGCAATGGTATTCATGCAATTAGAGGACCAAACACAAAAAGGAATGAAAAAGTGTAAAGATAATTTATGGAACTTATTGAAAAGCATCAACTGACAAAACAACTTACAAGTGACAGCCAGTGACTTTTTCTCCCAGCCATCCATCCTAGAACAGATAGCCACTAGTGTTCTAGTTATTAAAAAAAAAAAAAGAAAAAAAAAAACTAAAAAGCCCTGAATACAAAAATGTGATTTTGGGGCCCTGATTAGTATTTACATTACTTAAAGTGCTTTTATGGAGTGAATGCAAAGTTTAATGATAGAAAACTGTCTTCCCCTATAACTGAAGTTGTAATAAGGAGTAGCTACCTCTAGTGCCTGCCCTCTACCATATTCACAGAGCTTTGTATCTCTTCCTGGAGCTATGGCAGAGGAGGGGGAGAGTGACTCTCTGGTCCAGGGAAATAAGGAAGGCTATTAGGCTTCTGCAATAAAATATCTCCCTGATGTCTAGCTTTAAACTCCAGACAGAGGCACTAATCACACACACACACACACACACACACACACACACACACACGCATCCATACATTCATACATACATACTAGAAATTGGCTACATACACATACACCATTAAAGGACCCTGCCCAGCTGAGTGTTTGGGTTGCTCAAAGACACACATAGTGTAACAAAAAGATCACCAGCTTCAAAGCCAGGCCAACTCAAATTTCAATCCCAGCATTAGTCTTTACTCTGCTGTGTAACTTTAGGCAAATTATGTACTCTCTTGGAATTTCAGTTTTCCCATCTGAGTAAGGTGTAAAATACATACATTGAAGTGTTACTCAAAGATGAAGCAATGAGAAGGCAAAACAGTACATCCATTTCAGGAGACAGTTTGGCAGTTTCTTAAAAAGCTAAACATGGTCGGGCACCTGGGTGGCTCAGTTGGTTAAGCATCTGGCTTCAGCTCAGGTCACGACCTCATGGTTCGTGGTTTGAGACCCACATAGGGCTCTGTGCCGACAGCTCGGAGACTGGGGCCTGCCTTGAATTCTGTGTCTCCCTCTCTCTCTGCCCCTTCCCTGCTTGTGCTCTCTCTCTCTCTCTTTCTCTCTCTCTCAAAAATAAATAAACACTAAAAATTTAAACAAAAAAAGCTAAACATAGTCTTACCACCTGATCCAGAAGTCCTGCTCCTAAGTATCTATCCAGAGGACTTGAAAACTTATGTCTACACAAAAACCTGCACATGAATGTTTATAGAAGCTTTATTCCTATTTGCCAAAAATTGGAAGCACCCAAGATATGCTTCAATAATTGAATGAATAAACAAATCATGGTACATCCATATACTGGGTATTAATTCAGTGATAAAAAGAAATGAGCTACCAGTCAGGAAGAGACACAGAAGAATCTTAAATGCATATTGCTAAGTAAAGGAAACCAGTCTGGAAAGGCTACATAGCATATGATTCAATTATGTGACACAATGAAAATTTCAAAACTCCAAAGACAGTAAAAAAGATCAATCATTGTCAGGGGTGGGGAATGGGAGGGTCTGGATGAATAGATGAAGGACAGGGCATTGAAACTACTCTGATTGATACTATAATGGTAGACAAATGGCATTTTTCACTTACCAAAATCCATAGAATGTACAATACAAAGAGTGAGCCCTAATGTTAACAGTGGACTATAACAAACAAATATATAAAATTTTCTAAAAAGATTAGACAAGGTGATGTACATAAACTATACTTAACCTACAATTAGCACATGCTATGTGCAAATAAATGATAGATTCTGTTGTTTTTATCCTTACTCTAAATATCAATATTGTCATTTAGACATAGCTTCTGTTTAGATAGTGATCTTTGAATATAGTTTGTTTGGATACAGTCCTGTTTCTGTTGGATTTGTTATTTAAAAATCTAATTGGTTACCAAAAGAGAATTAGTGATCCTTTATTACTATTAATTGGTTCAAAGAAATGTAGCATTATCTCCTCTACTGCCTATCCTATGCTAAATTACTAGTTTGTTGTCAAAACCAAGGAATGGAAACTCTGGCTCAGGCATCTAATTTCACTGAGTTTTATTTTAGTCCATGATTTACAATTGGTATAAAATTTTAGTCTGGATTTGGTAAATTATAATGCAGTTGCAACATACCACATTTTGAGTTGACTTTTGCCATATCCTGTATTGTTATGTAAAATGCTAACTTTAATTGAGAATTGCCCCAATACAATATCTTTATTTTTCCTGCATGGATTTTCTCTTCTTTTGTGTAAGTTTTTTGCATGGTTAACATCAGTGTGGAAAGAATAAGCAGGAAATACAAATTTAAGTGACATGTAAAATCATAAAAGAATTACATCACAAAACATTAAAATGGTGCACAGAAAACTTTGCCAATATCTGATAGAATAGAAAGGACTGCATAATTAAATAAGAACACCTATTCTATAATTGGAATTTGAGTGTCAGAGTCTCTTTCCTTTTTTCACTAGACAGTAAGAATCTAAATGCTACGTTTATTTCCTTATCCTGTACCTTCTTGGTTGGCAGCATTTCTTGGCTTACTTCAGAGACATGGAAATACAAACAATCAGGGGAATCTGGGACAGAAACTTCCTCTTTCTCTTCTTTCCTTTTTCCATTACATATCTGCACCTATACACCTTCTTACACAGAATTCAAAAGTTTAAGAAAAGCCAAGATACTCAAAAGAGAAAGAAAGAAAAAAAGAGAGAAAGAAAGAGAAGAGAAGAGAAGAGAAGAGAAGAGAAGAGAAGAGAAGGAAAAGAAAAGAAAGGAAAAGAAAAGGAAAGGAAAGAAAGAGAGAGGAAGGAAGAAGGTTTCATGTGATTGCTCTACTGATCACTAAGATAATGTAAAGTAACAGTGATTATGATGTGTGGTTTTGTCAAAAGATAAAGAAACCACTAGAACAGAAAGCCCAGAAACAGATCCATACATAAATGGACAAGTAATTTATAAGAAAGGTGGCATTGTAGATCAATAGAGAAAGGATACTCTTTTCAATAAAAGTACTGACACCTGGGTGGCTCAGTTGGTTAAGCGACCACCTCTTGATTTCCACTCAGTTCATGATCTTGCTGTCTTAAGATTAAGCCCCATGTTGCACTTAGCACTGGGCATGGAGCCTGCTTAAGATTCTCTCCCTGTCTCTCTTCCTCTGCCCCCTCCCTCACTGGAGCACATGTGTGCCCTCTCTCAAAAATAAATAGAATAAAACAAAATAAGATGAAATAAATAAAATAAATAAAAAGTACTAAGTCAATTACAATCCAAACTGAAAAAAAAAAAGACCTCGAACTTATATTATCCCACCTCTTTCTCTTTCCCAAAAACAACTACTGAACTGCAGATCTCAAAGCAAAAAGACAATACATTAAAGGGTCTAGAAGGTAACAGAGTATCTTTAAGACTTTGGTCACATTCAAGTAGCACTAAATGTATGTAATAAAATCCAACTTCATATATAATGGAAAATATAAACCATAATAAGGTAATACTACACACTAATCAGAATGATTAAAATTTTACTTAAAAAATTTTAAACACTGGCAGCAGCAAATGTTGGAATTCTCATACACTACCAGCAGGAACCTAAGTTAGCAGAATCACTCTGGAAAACTGTATGGTTTTATATACCAATATTCAAGATCTATATATACCAAGTCATAAAGTAAACAATATTAGTATATTCCCCGAGAAAATGCCTATACATCTATACTAATACACAGATACAAGAAAGTTCACAGCAATATAATTTCTAATAACCAAACACTGAAAATATTCTAAAGGTTCATAAAGTATAGACCAAATACATTTGTGGTAGATTTATAGAAGAGACTAATTATTCTATGGTGACTTCAAAAAAATTATTACAGGGACTCCTGAGTGGCCCAGTCAGTTAAGCCTCTGAGTCTTGATTTTGGCTCAGGTCATGACCTCATGATTTATGAGTTTGAGCTCTACATTGGGCTATGCACTGAGCACAGAGCCTGCTTGAGATTCTCTCTCTCTTTCTCTCTCTCTGCCCCTCCCCTGCTTGCTCCTGTGCTCTCTCTCTCAAAAATAAATAAAAAAACACTTTTTAAAAATGTATTATAGGGGCGCCTGGGTGGCGCAGTCGGTTAAGCGTCCTACTTCAGCCAGGTCACGATCTCGCGGTCTGTGAGTTCGAGCCCCGCGTCGGGCTCTGGGCTGATGGCTCAGAGCCTGGAGCCTGTTTCCGATTCTGTGTCTCCCTCTCTCTCAGCCCCTCCCCCGTTCGTGCTCTGTCTCTCTCTGTCCCAAAAATAAATAAACGTTGAAAAAAAAAATGTATTATAGTTACATGCAATATGAATAATTTCACAAACATAATGTTGAGCAAAAGAAGCCAGATACAAGTCACGATGTATAGTATAATTCCATTTATACAAAATTCAAAAATAGGTCTGCACAAGTGTTAGAAGTAAAGGATGATGGTTAACTTTGAAGAGAAAGAAAGAATAAAAAGTGGGAAGGGCTAAAGGGATCTTCTGGAATAATGGCAATGTTCTACTTCTTTATCTGTACTATAGTTACACAAGTATCTGCCTTCTTAATTCATTGAATTATATGTACATTATGTTTTATGCATGTGTGACATACTTCACCAAAAACTAATAAAAGTATACATACTTCCAAATTTAAATGACATTTGATTCATCCAAATTTCATTAATATTTTTACTCATGAATAACATTCTCCTTTTTCTTTTTACAGCCTAGTAGTGAAAGTAAGAAAAAAAACAGAGGACTCGTTCAGCGGAAAACAAACGCTAATCCTTTATTATTCTCAAAATATGCTTTTATGCATAGAAGTGGAGCTATTCAGTTTCATAGATTCCCACACATACCACACAAATATCACTGGAAAATATTTACTCCCTTTACAGAAAAAAGTAAACACAAAAAGAACCACCCACATAAAAAAATCTGTAAGAAGCGATATCAAACACCATTTTTAGGCCATATAATTTGTCTTGATAACTTTGTCTTTCATAATCAACATAAAATAATAGCTCCAAAACTCCCTTCAAAAGCACCCATCACCTCCTTTCTGACTAGCCAAAATGCTATTAGCATTCTACGTAAATCTACCAGCACTCCAATTATCATTAAACCTACTCTAGAAACTTCTTCAGTCACCTCTGAAAATGAATCCACCCCAGAAAACACTGCTGCTGAACAACAAACCACACAAGAAACTGAAGATAATTACAAAACTGCCCAAGAGGGGATTTCTGGACCCAAAACAACCTCAGTGATCACTGAACTCACAACCACCACAAAAACCACTTTTGAACCCAAACCCACTCTTCAAACTGTGGCTAAAGCAGAAACCACCCCAGGTACCACAATTATTTCTGAAACCATACTGGAAACCACTGCTGAACCCAAAACCAACCCAGAGCCCACTATTGAACACAAAATCACATTAGAGATGACCACCAAACCAAAAACCAACCCAAAGACCACTGATGAACCCAAAACAGCCTTAGTGATAACCACCAAACTTAAACCCACCCCAGAAAACACCCCCATACTTGAAAGCAGTGAAGGGATCACCACTGAACCCCAAACTACCACACACAAGACCACCTACACAACAAGCACTAAACTTGAAACCCCATCAAAATTCACTGTGGGGCAACAAAACACACGTGAGACCACAACTGAAAACAAAACAATACAAGAAAACACCACTGAATCTGAAAACACCCCAGAGGCCACCTCAGAAATTGAAACCACCACAGAGAGCAAAACCCACTTAGAGACCACTGGTGAACAGGAACTCATGTAAGAGACTGCCACAGAACTGAAATACAAACCAGGGAACACTATAGAACTCAAAGCAAACAGTGACCACCACCAAACTCAAAACTACCCCACAACCCACACCTGAAATCACACCCACTCTTGAGACCACTGCTGAACCTAAAACCACCAAAGAAGACACTATTAGGTCTAAAACTATCCTATTGGATAGAATGACGAACATGAAACCAACCAAAAGATCACCATTGAACCAAAAACCACCACAAATATCTTTGAACCTGAAACCACCCAAACAACTGTCATTAAAGTTGATACCACTCGCAAAAATTACTGTTGAACCCAAAACCACCTCAGAGACCACTGGTGAACATGTGACCACACAAAGCACTGCCACCAAATCAAAAACCAACCCAGAGACCACTGATGAACTCAAAACATCAAACCAACCTCAGTGACCAACACCAAACTTAAAACCACCCCAGAAAATACTCCTATACCTGAAAGCAGCCACGCAATCACCACTGAATCCAAAACTACCACAGAATACCCTTGAACCTGAAACCAACCAAACAACAAGCAATAAACTTGAAGCCCCATCAAAAATCAGTGCTAAACATCAAAACATGCCTGAGACCACAGCTGAAAATGAAACTATCCCAAAAGACACTGCTGATCCTAAAAAGACCACCCCATAACTACCCCAGAGATTCCTACTTATGCTGAATCTACCAGGAAACCTTCCCCTCAAAAAACCTGAGACATTGATTGAAACCACCCCAATGACCAGTGCTAAATTTGAACCTCCTTAGAAAAAATTTGCTAAACTTGAAAACACACCAACCCCAGAAACCACTGCTGAACCCCAAACCACTCCAGAAATCATTAACCAACATGAATCCATTCAAGAGACCATCACTGAACCCCAAACCACCCTGAGATCACCAGTCAACTTAAAACCATCTCAGTGACCACAACCAAACTTGAAACCACCTCAGAAATACTACTGCTAACTCCAAAACAACCCCAGAAAACAGTGCTGAACATGAATGCCTACTAGAAAACATAGGGATAGCCTGCATTCAATTACTGGTCAATTAGGATGAGAGCTTGGTACCAAATTTCAGCCACCCTGCCTCAGTGTTGGACACTCTGAAGGTCTCTCCTTACTCCAGAGTTCCTGTGGGATCAGCTGCTATAACAGCATCACAGTTCACCCCTCCCACTGCCCAATTCTGTTTCCCCTACTTCCTTTGAGGTATTATTCCTGAAACCACACTTTAATAAATTCCTGCAAAGAAATCTTCATCTTGGTCTGTTAGCTGGGGAACCCGACCCAAAACAGCTTATGAAAAATTATAGAATAGGAACTAAGTCACTTTGGGGAGTTACACCTTTCCCATACAAGTTCCAAGGCTAGTGAGTTACAATCTGAGCTACATTCCCTCCTAATGTTGTTTCTCCATGTGATGCAGAGTGGCTCTTTAGCCTGAAGGTTGTTTATGAACGAGAAGTGACAGACTCAAAGGCCAGTCACCCTACACACACACACACACACACACACACACACACACACACACACACACACACACCTAAGCAATTTGGGGCAATCAGGGACTGCGCACTGCTTGGCAGACATGAAAACTACTAGTACTAGGGAAAACTGAACTCATAAAAACAATCCACAAAATATTTGAAGAGTACAACTACTTCAAAAGAAAAATACATGTTGGACTATTCCATCTATCAGAAGCAGAACTATTAGAGCAGTTATCTCGATAATTCCTAAGAGAAATAAGGAAAGATGTTAGAAACACAAAAAAGTTTTTTTAAAAAACACAGAAAAGAAGCAAGCACAAATATTATGTATGAAAATATAATAATTGAAATAAAGAGCTCAAACATTGGGATATAGAGAATGAATACAATAGAGGAGTGGATTAGCAAATTGGAAGAACAAATTGAGGAAATCTCCCAGAAGCAAAAAACAAGAACATGTAAATAGAAACTATTAAAGAAGAAAGTATGAGATATGGAGAATAGAAGTAGAGTGCTAATATCCAAATAAAAAAAAATTCCTCAAAAAAAAAAGAAAAAGAAAAGTGGGCAAAAAACAATATTTGAAAAGAAAATACAGATATATTTCTCAGATCTAAAGAGACAAAAGATCTCAGAGTAAAAGAGAAATGATTCAGAAAAAGCTCTACAGAGACACATTTACTATAATTTAGGTATATTCAAAACCAAGAGAAAATCCTAAAAACTTTCAAAAGAAAGAAAAAATCATATTAACATAAGATTTTTCATTACCAACACTGGATGTAAGATGACAATGGAATGATGTTTCCAAAGTACTGATGGAAGAGAACCCAAAATTTTATAATTAACCAAACTACCACTAACATATGAGGCCAAAAATTTCAGGCATTCAAAGACTCAAAGGCTTTGTTATACAGAGTTCTGCCACACACACACACACACAACAAAAACAAAAACTGCCAAAAATGAGCTTTCAATAAAATATTTAAATAAGAATAAAGTCTAGGAGACATTATAAGATACATGAAGTAAAAATGACCAAATACTGTAGTCAAGTTTTTACTCTTTTAAAATGTATTAAGCATCCTTCTTAAGAAGTTACAAAATGAACAACAGTATAATCCCAAATAATGTACAAAAAAGACAATAAATATAAGTCAAAGTTAATTAAATAGAATACAAAAATAGAGTAGAGATTTTAAATGCCAAAAGTTAAAAAATAACAATCTTTAGTAAGACAGATCAAGAACAGAAAAGGCACCAGTTAACAATACTATAAGTTAAAGCATAGTAACAACATATAAAGTGAACATTAAAAGTAAGATAAGAAAATGCCATTAACAAATGCATGCCAACAATTTTTCAGATTTACTGAATGGACATATTCCTAAAAAATATGTCTTACAGGCTTATTCAACAAGAAAAAAACTCAAATGGCACTATAACCATTTTATAAATTGAAGAAATAGTTAAAAATCTTCCCTCAAGGAAAAAAATAGCCCCAGAGGTTTTATAGGCAAGAGGGTTGGTCTGCAAAATTGTCAGCATATAGATTAGTCCAATTTTGTACAAACTCTCCCAGGCATTAAGATAGACAGAGAAGGAAAGTTCTCCAACTTAACCATGATACCAAATAAAGGAAAATTACAGGCTTATTTCACTTATAAAGAGATGGGGGGGTAGAGGGGGGTGGTGTGGGAAGCAATAGGATATTAGGAACCAAAATCCTATTAAAGAATTATTAAAGAAACAACCAAATTGACTTTCTCTCCAAAAACAATATGGTTAAATGTGAAAAAAAAACATAAATGTAATTCAATACAGCAGAGATGTTAAAATAAAGACCATTTCAATAGATGTAGAAGGAAAAGCACTTAATAAGTTCAACACAGTTGATTTTTTTTAATTTATAATAAATTAGAAATATAAAGGAACTTCCTTAACCTGATGAATAATGCCTATGTTTTTAATCTAGAAAAAACATCATTCTAAGTGGGAAACATTAAATAAACTTACTTTAAATTTCAGTACTATGCAAGAGTGCTATTGCACTGAAGGTCTGGCCAGTGTTGCAAGACATAAAAGGAAATCAGACCTAAGAACTGAAAGAAAGAAAGAAATAAAATTATTGTTATTTACACATGGTGTAATCATTTATATAGAAAAACTAAAATATGGCATATTATTTAAAATAATGGGAATACTTAGCAAGGTGCCTAGAATAAGACTCACGTGCATTTCTAAATATTTTGTTTTTGCTTTCGAGAAAAATCAGCTGACATCTTTATGGTTTTGAGGGTGTAAGAGTATTAGCTGAATCTTGAAGGTCAGAGATCTCTTCACAACCCTAGCAGCTTCTGGTGGCACTGGACAACCATGGCTACGCAGGACCGATAAGGGGCATGTGCAGAAGGGGGCTGCACTTAGTCTTGGAGATCACGTGACAAGTGCTGCCCACGTAGACCTGGAGTTCTTGTTGATGATGGATGGTCCAAGGTGGGAGGTGGCTGGGCTCTTGCTGGCAGATCTCCTCTTTGTGACCACCAGGACACATTTGCTCTCACCTACTGGCTCCAAACTCAGTCTTGTAGTGAATCCACCCGTTGTAGCAGAAGGAAGTGCAGGCCTGCAGATTATAGGGTTAGACGTTGTACCAAGTTTGGCTTGCTCCTCTTGATCGGGAAACAGTATTAGTTCTGCACATCCACCCATTGCAAATGGTCAGTTCTGGAGGCATCTGCTCTTGTTGAGGCGCCAGAGATGGAAAGTCACACAGCTAGTGAAAAGAAATCACAATTAAAAAGAAAATACAGTTTACAGTAATATCAGAAAATATGTAACAGGGTGCCTGGGTGGCTCAGTTGTGTGGGCGTCGGACTTCAGCTCAAATCACAATCTCGCAGTTCCTGAGTTGGAGCCCTAAGTCGGGCTCTGTGCTGACAGCTCAGAGCCTGGAGCCTGTTTCAGATTCTGTGTCTCCCTGTCTCTCTCCCTCCCCACTGCCCCCCCCTCTCAAAAATAAATAAAGATTTTTAAAAAATTTTTTTAATTGTAAAAACAAAAAAAGAAAAGAAAATATGTATCTAGAAATAAAGAGTTCTGAGTACCCTGAGGCCAGCATGCTGGAGAGGTCTTACATAGGCTTGCTGGTAGACATCCCCAGATGAGACCAGCGTTACAGCCCTCTCTGTCAACACATCAGACACATGAGAGAAGCTTTCTCAGACCCTTCAGACCTGATGATTACCACAACTTCATCTCAGTGGACACCACCTGGACAGTTTATCAGATATCAATTTATATTTCTTTTCTCTTTTCTCATGCTGCACATTCAGCAGGTAACAGACTGTGGGCTACATCATCTGAAGAAAGTATATCCCTAGACAAAAAGCAGAAATAGTCTATAAGCGTCCTGGCTTTTGTTAACAAAAGCCTAGAGAGGAGCGGCCAACATGGCGGAGAAGTAGGGGGAACCATACTTCCCGCATCTCTCAAACAAAGAAGTGCAGAAGCCAAAGGACTTTCAACACCATTGCCTGGGGGGAGAAGAGACTGAATCTACTAGGAAGAAAATGGGAAAACTGGAAAAAAAAAAAAAAAGATAGGTGGGGAACTGCGAACTGGGGGAGATAAAAAAAAAGGCCATGTGGGCACAGAGGGGAGGGACCCCCTTCTGCAGAGAGACAAAGGGAAGAGAAAGAGCATCTAGGGAAGTGAAGGACCGTATCTGGACAGGAGAAAGACCTCGGATTGAGGCTGAGAGGGATCCAATCTCTAACTGCAGGGCTTTCTTTGGACTGGAGCAGGCTCCCTGTTTGTGCACCCGGGGAGGAGGGGAGGCAGCCCTGGGTACGGTGGTAGGTCAGGGGCTTAGTCCGCAGCTGGAGAAAGTGGTTCCCTCCCTGGAGGGCTGCATGATAGTACAGAACCTGTCTGTGTCTTCCACCCCCGGGGAGCAGTGGCTGGGCCAAGGGACAATCTGCTGTAGGAAAAGGCGGCTGTCTCCATGGAGTGCTGTGGGAAAAGACAAAGCCTGCCTGTGTCTGCCTGCATCCACGAGGGCAGCTCTCAGTCCACAGTAGGAAGAGGCTGTCATCCCTGAATTGCAGCAGCACGGACAAAGCCAGTAGCAACCACATATGGGGAACACTGAGAGGTGCTTCCCCAGCACCAGAGCACACTGAGCAGGACTTTGAATCCTAACCAAACGCAGGGTCAGGGGAGTTGGCAGAATGAGAAGGCCTGCCCCATCTGTGCCAGCAGCACAGTGAGGACGATTCAAACAGAGTCCACCAGGTCCTGTCCAGGGAGAAGAGACGGGGGGATCGCCATTTCCCCCACCACACACACACACACACACACACACACACACACACACACACCGCCACCACCAAGGCAGAGCCTCAGGGATGACTTCCGGGGCCCACAGAGGATGTGGGTTCAGACTACACCAAACCACACTCCTTAGCACTGGGCAACTGCATATCCACCGGAGAGGCAAACACCCTGCAGACAGTTCCTCCCGGCAAGCAATGCAGCGTTGCCTGGATTAACTCTAGGTCTATTCTGGATATATAGATATATTCTGCCACCTCCGGCTATTTCTCCACCTTGTCTCTTCCCTCCCCTAGGCTGATTACTCTGGTTATTATTTGTCTAAACAGACATATTTAATCCATTGTCTTGATACCTGTTCTACACCTCCTTCTTTACACTCCTTTCTCTCTCTCTGGAATAATCAAGCCATATAGTTTCTCTGTCTGGGTAACTTTATCTGCGTTTCTTTCTCCCTGCTTCCTTCTTTATTTTCCTTTCTCTCTCTCTGG
Organism: Lynx rufus; assembly: GCF_022079265.1. Classification (NCBI taxonomy): domain Eukaryota; kingdom Metazoa; phylum Chordata; class Mammalia; order Carnivora; family Felidae; genus Lynx; species Lynx rufus. The sequence continues at coordinate 53,872,909 of NW_025814845.1, forward strand.
ATTAAGCCTTTTAGTCTCTCTGCCTAGTCAATGTTTATTTTTTTCTTGTTTCCCCTCTCATCATTTCTCTCTTTGTATGTGCTCTTCCATCAGCACCGCCTCTGCCATCTTCTTTACGTGTAGTTGATGTTTTGGGTTTTTTTGTTTTTAGTCTTTAGTCTTTTCTTTTTGTTTATTTGTTTGTTTGTGTTATTTTCTTATGTGTTTGCATGTTTTTGTCTGTTTGTCTATCTGTTTTCCTTTACAGGGTTATTCCAAGGAACAAATCAAAGCACATCTGGTGGAGGGTCCAAAATATAACTACAAGTAAGGTAATAAAATAACCAAAGTCACAACAACAGAGAGCAAGTAACAATCTCCAAAATAACACCTCCTGAAGGGCCAGGCCCTGTACATTCTTTGACCCTCCTTTAATATAGCTCACAGGTGCACAGCACATGAAAAGCTTTCAAAACACATAAGGGACAGAAAACTAGCCAGAATGATGAAATGGAAGAATTCTCCTCAAAAGAAATTCCAGGGAGCAGAAACAGCTAATGAATTGATCAAAACCGATTTAATCAATGTAACAGAACAAGAATTTAGAATAATAGTCATAAAATTAATCACTGGGCTTGAAAAAAGTATAGAGGACAGCAGAGAATCTATTGCTACAGAGATCAAGGGACTTAAAAATAGTCATGATGAATTAAAAAATGCTATAAGTGGGGCGCCTGGGTGGCGCAGTCGGTTAAGCATCCGACTTCAGCCAGGTCACGATCTCGCGGTCCGTGAGTTCGAGCCCCGCGTCAGGCTCTGGGCTGATGGCTCGGAGCCTGGAGCCTGTTTCCGATTCTGTGTCTCCCTCTCTCTCTGCCCCTCCCCCGTTCATGCTCTGTGTCTCTCTGTCCCAAAAATAAATAAACGTTGAAAAAAAAAAAAAAATTTTAAAAAATGCTATAAGTCAGTTGCAAAATAAAATGGAGGCGGCCACAGCACAGATTGAAGAGGGAAAGGGGAGAATAGGTGAATTAGGAGATAAAATTATGGAAAAAGGGGAAGCTGAGAAAAAGAGATATAAAAAAATCCAGGAGTATACAAGGGGAGTATTAGAGAACTAAGTGATGCAACCAAATGGAACAATATCCATATCATAGGAATTCCAGAAGAGGAAGAAGAGAGAGAAAGGGGCTGAAGGTATACTTGAACAAATCATAGCTGAGAACTTCCCTGATCTGGGGAAGGAAACAGGCACTGAAATCCAAAAGGCACACAGAACTCCTTTCAGATGTAACTTGAATCGATCTTCTACATGACATATCATAGTGAAACTGGCAAAATACAAGGATAAAGAGAGAATTCTGAAAGCAGCTAGGGATAAATGGGCCCTACCATACAAAGGTAGACACATAAGGGTAGTAGCAGATCTATCTACTGAAACTTGGCAGGCCAGAAAGGAATGGCAGGAAATCTTCAATGTGATGAACAAGAAAAATATGCAGCCAAGAATCCTTTACCCAGCAAGTTTGTCATTCAGAATAGAAAGAGAGATAAAAGTTTTCCCAAGCAAACAAAAACTGAAGGAATTCATAACCACTAAGCCAGCCCTACGAGAGATCCAAAGGGGGACTCTGTAAGTGAAATGTTGCAAGAACCACAAAGGACCAGAGACACCACTGAAAACATGAAGCCTACAGATATCCCAATGACTCTAAACCCACATGTTTCAATAATAACACTGAATGCAAATGGACTAAATGCTCCAACCAAAAGACATAGGGTATCAGATTGGATAAAAAAAAAACAAGACCCATCTATTTGCTGTCTACAAGAGACTCATTTTAGATCTGAGGACTCCTTCGGTTTGAAAGTGAGGGGATGGAGAACTATCTATCATGCTACTGGAAGTCCAAAGAAAGCTGGAGTAGCCATAGTTATATCAGACAAACTAGACTTTAAATTAAAGGCTGTAACAAGAGATGAAGAAGGGCATTATATAATAATTACAGGGTCTATCCATCAGGAAGAACTAACAATTATAAATGTCTATGCGCCGAATACCAGAGCCCCCAAATTTATAAAACAATTAATCACAAACAAGCAACCTTATTGAGAAGAATGTGGTAATTGCAGGGGACTTTAATACCCCACTTACAACAATGGATAGATCATCTAGACAGAGAATAAATACAGAAACAAGGGCCCTGAATGATACATTGGATCAGATGGACTTGACAGATATATTTAGAACTCTGCATCCCAAAGCAACAGAATATACTTTCTTCTCGAGTGCACATGGAACATTCTCCAAGATAGATCATATACTGGGTCACAAAACAGCCCTTCATAAGTATAAAGGAACTGAGATCATACCATGCACACTTTCAGAACACAGTGCTATGAAACTTGAAATCAACCACAGGAAAAAGTCTGGAAAACCTCCAAAAGCATGGAGGTCAAAGAACATCCTACTAAAGAATGAATGGCTCAACCAGGCAATTAGAGAAGAAATTAAGAGACATATGGAAACAAATGAAAATAAAAATACAACAATCCAAATGCTTTGGGATGCAGCAAAGGCAGTTCTGAGAGGAAAATACATTGCAATCCAAGTCTATCTCAAGAAACAAGAAAAATCCCAAATACAAAATCTAATAGCACACCTAAAGGAAATAGAAGCAGAACAGCAAAGAAACCCCAAACCCAGCAGAAGACGGGAAATAATAAAGATCAGAGCAAAAATAAACAATATAGAATCTAAAAATACAGTATAGCAGATCAATGAAACCAAGAGTTGGTTTTTGAAAAAATTAACAAAAGTGATAAGCCTGTATCCAGGTTTCTCAAAAAAAAAAGGGAGAGGACCCAAATAGATAAAATCACAAATGAAAATGTAATTATTACAACCAATCCCTAAGATATACAAGCAATTATCAGGAAATACTATGAAAAATTATATGCCAACAAACTGGACAACCTGGAAGAAATGGACAAATTCCTAAACACCCACACACTTCTAAAACTCAAACAAGAAGAAATAAAAAATTTGAACAGACCCATAACTATTGATGAAATTGAATCAGTTATCAAATATCTCCCAACAAGTAAGAGTCCAGGACCAGATGCCTTCCCTGAGGAATTCTACCAGACATTTAAAGCAGAGATAATACCTATCCTTCTCAACCTGTCCCAAAAAAAAAAAAATAGAAAGGGAAGGAAAACTTCCAGACTCATTCTATGAAGCCAGCATTACTTTGATTCCCAAACCAGAGAGACCCAGCAAAAAAAGAGAACTACAGGCCAATATCCCTGATGAATATGGATGCAAAAATTCTCAGCAAGATACTAGCAAGTCTAATTCAACAGCATATAAAACGAATTATTCACCATGATCAAGTGGGATTCATTCCTGGGATGCAGGGCTGGTTCAACATTCGCAAATCAATCAATGTGATACATCACATTAATAAAAGAAAAGATAAGAACCATATGATCCTGTCAATCGATGCAGAAAAGGCATTGGACAAAATCCAGCACCCTTTCTTAATAAAAACCCTCAAGAAAGTGGGGATAAAAGGAACATACTTAAACATCATAAAAGCCACTTATGAAAGGCCCACAGCTAATATCATCCTCAATGGGGACAAATTGAGAGCTTTCCCCCTGAGATCAGGAACATGACAGGGATGTCCACTCTCACCGTTGTTGTTTAACATAGTGTTGGAAGTCCTAGCATCAGCAATCAGACAACAAAAGGAAATCAAAGGCATCCAAATTGGCAAAGATGAAGTGAAGCTTTCACTTTTTGCAGATGACATGATACTCTACATGGAAAACCCAATAGACTCCACCAAAAAGCCTGTTAGAATTGATACATGAATTCAGCAAAGTCACAGGATACAAAATTAATGTACAGAAATCAGTTGCATTTATATACACCAATAATGAAGTAACAGAAAGACAAATAAAGATACTGATCCCATTCACAATTGCACCAAGAAGCATAAAATACCTAGGAATAAACCTAACCAAAGATGTAAAAGATCTGTATGTTGAAAATTATAGAAAGCTTATGAAGGAAATTGAAGAAGATATAAAGAAATGGAAAAACATTCCATGCTCATGGATTAGAAGAATAAATATTGTCAAAGTGTCAATACTACCCAAAGCAATCTACACATTCAATGCAATCCCAATCAAAAGTGCACCAGCATTCTTCTCAAAGCTAGAACAAGCAATCCCAACATTTGTATGGAACCACAAAAGACCCCAAGTAGCCAAAGTAATTTTGAAGAAGACCAAAGCGGGAGGTATCACAATCCCAGGCTTGAGCCTCTACTACAAAGCTGTCATCATCAAGACAGCATGGTATTGGCACAAAAACAGACACATAGACCAATGGAATAGAATACAGACTCCAGAATTGGACCCACAAATGTATGGCCAACTAATCTTTCACAAAGCAGGAAAGAACATCCAATGGAAAAAAGACAGTCTCTTTAACAAATGGTGCTGGGAGAACTGGACAGCAACATGCAGAAGAATCAAACTAGACCACCTTCTTACACCATTCACAAATATAAACTCAAAATGGATGAAGGACCTGAATGTGAGACAGGAAACCATCAAAACCCTAGAGGAGAAAGCAGGAAAAAAACCTCTCTGACCGCAGCCGCAGCAATTTCTTACTTGACACATCTCCAAAGGCAAGGGAATTAAAAGCAAAAATGAACTATTGGGACCTCGTGTAGATAAAAAGTTTCTGCACTGCAAAGGAAACAATCAACAAAACTAATAGGCAACTGATGGAATGGCAAAAGATATTTGCAAATGACATATCAGACTAAGGGCTAGTATACAAAATCTATAAAGAGCTCACCAAACTCCACACCCAAAAACAAATAAGCCAGTGAAGAAATGGGCAGAAAACATGAATAGACACTTCTCTAAAGAAGACATCCAGATGGCCAACAGGCACATGAAAAGATGCTCAAGGTCACTCTTCATCAGGGAAATACAAATCAAAACCACACTAAGATATCACCTCATAGCGGTCAGAGTGGCTAAAATGAACAAATCAGGAGACTAGAGATGCTGGAGAGGGTGTGGTGAAACAGGAACCCTCTTGCACTGTTGGTGGGAATGCAAACTGATGCAGCTACTCTGGAAAACAATGTGGAGGTACCTCAAAAAAATTAAAAATAGATCTACCCTATGACCCAGCAATAGCACTGCTAGGAATTTACCCAAGGGATACAGGAGTACTGATGCATAGGGACACTTGTACCCCCAATGTTTATAACGCACTTTCAACAATAGCCAAATTATGGAAAGAGCCTAAATGTCCATCAACTGATGAATGGATAAAGAAGATGTGCTTTATATATACAATAGAAGACTACGTGGCAATGAGTAAGAATGAAATCTGGCCGTTTGTAACAACCAGGATGGAACTGGAGAGTGTTATGCTAAGTGAAATAAGTCAGGCAGAGAAGGACAGATTCCATATGTTTTCACTCCTATGTGGATCCTGAGAAACTTAACAAAAGACCATGGAGGAGGGGATGGAAAAAAAAAAAAAAGAGAGAGGGAGGGAGCCAAACCATAAGAGACTCTTAAATACTGAGAACAAACTGAGGGTTGATGGGGGGGTGGGGGAGAGGGAAGTGGGTGATGGGCATTGAGGAGGGCACCTGTTGGAATGAGCACTGGGTGTTGTATGGAAACCAATTTGACAATAAATTATATTTAAAACAAATTTTTTAAAAGCCTAAACCACTGATGGGGCGCCTGGGTGGCGCAGTCGGTTAAGTGTCTGACTTCAGCCAGGTCACGATCTCGCGGTCCGTGAGTTCGAGCCCCACGTCAGGCTCTGGGCTGATGGCTCAGAGCCTGAAGCCTGTTTCCGATTCTGTGTCTCCCTCTCTCTCTGCCCCTCCCCCGTTCATGCTCTGTCTCTCCCTGTCCCAAATAAATAAATAAACGTTGAAAAAAAAAATTAAAAAAAAAAAAATAAATAAAAGCCTAAACCACTGAGAATGGAGTTTGAAAGACAAAAGCTCACCGCACACCAGAAGACATTCCCCTGAGCCACGAAAAAGAAAGAAAAATTTTGAAACCAAAGCAGTGGACAACCAGGGTCTGCTCCATGCATATCTGTGTATTGCCCAAGAAGGCAATTCATGAATTTTATGTGTGAACTCACAGGATGATCAAACTCCAACATATTTTCAACAATTAAAATATATTAATTAATTTATCAAAGTGTGCCAAACTTTTTAGTAAACTAAATCATCTTATTTAAAACAATTTTTCTTGATAATAAGATAATAATCAAAGGTATAATCTTAAAATTATCTAAGTGCACTTTCTCAGACAGACTTTAGTTATTACACAATCATAAAGTAAGGTATAGTTGAGCCTTGAAGAAAGGTTAGGGGCACCAAACACTCATAGTCAAAAATATACCTATAACTTTTGTTTCCCCAAAAACTTAACTAATGATAGCCTGCTGGTGACCTGAAGCCCTACAGATAAAATTAACCATTCATTCAACCTACTTTGTATGTTATGTGTATTATATATGGTCTTCTTACAATAAAACTAGAAAAAATGTTTTTTTAATTCTTTTTTATTATTTATGTATTTATTTATTTTTAATATGAAATTTATTGTCAAATTGGTTTCCATACAACACCCAGTGCTCATCCTACAAGGTGCCCTCTTCAATACCCATCACCCACCCCACATCAACCCTCAGTTTGTTCTCAGTTTTTAAAGGTCTCTTATGCTTTGGCTCTCTCCCTCTCAAAAAGAAGAAAAGGTTCTTAAGAAAATCATGAAAGGGCGCCTGGGTGGCTCAGTCAGTTAGGTGCCTGACTTCAGCTCAGGTCACGATCTCACTGTTGGTGGGTTCAAGCCCCCCATTGGGCTCTGTGCTGACAGCTGAGAGCCTGGAGCCTACTTCCAGCTCTGTATCTCCCTCTCTCTCTGCCCCTCCCCTACTCGCACTCTGTCTCTCTCTGTCTCTTGAAAATAAATAAATGTTAAAAAAAAATTTTTGAAGAAAATCATAAAGAAGAAAAGAACAATATTTATAAAAAGGAAAATCTACTTATAAGTGGATCTATGTAGTTTAAACTCATGTTGTTCAAGATCAAGTGCATGGATATTTGGGGCCCATAAAAAAGGGATTGTGGGGGCGCCTGGGTGGCGCAGTCGGTTAAGCGTCCGACTTCAGCCAGGTCACGATCTCGCGGTCCGTGAGTTCGAGCCCCGCGTCAGGCTCTGGGCTGATGGCTCAGAGCCTGGAGCCTGTTTCCGATTCTGTGTCTCCCTCTCTCTCTGCCCCTCCCCCGTTCATGCTCTGTCTCTCTCTGTCCCAAAAATAAATAAAAACGTTGAAAAAAGAAAAAAAAATTAAAAACGGATTGTGTAATACGTGATTTCTGCACTATTTGAGAATATTCAATATTGCCATAGAAGAAAAACAAACCAAACAGATGAAATCCATAAGCAGTGTTTAACACAGTAGCTTATGAGACATAGGCAGAACACAATTCAGGAATGCCTCCTTTTATCGTGCTTCACTTTATTGCACTTTGAAGATACTGTGTTTTTTACAAATTGAAGGTTTGTGGCTATCCTGGAGCAAGTCTATCAGTGCCATTTTTCCTGTAGTATTTGCTCACTTTGTATCTCTATGTTACATTTTGGTACTTCTTGCATTATCTCAAAATTTTTAATTATTATTGTGTTTGCTGTTGGTGATCTGTGATTCATGATGACGATTCCCTGAAAGTTCAGATTATGGTTGGCATTTTTTAGTAATGAAGTATTTTTTATTAAGGTATGTACATTTTTTATACATAATGCTATTACACACTTAACAGACTACAGTAGAATATAAATATGTAAATGTACTAGGAAGCCAAAAAGTTCATTTCACTCACTTTACTGTAATACTCACTTTATTATGGTGGTCTGGAACCAAATTTACAGTATCTCTGAGGAATGCCTGTATACGTTAAATATAGATAAAGAGTAAATAAGTGGCTTGTGATACATAGGCAGAATTAATAAAATGTGTTAAATATGGATAGCAAATAACTTAGTAACCTGTGAGACATGCTAAAAGATAGAATAAATGAAATAATGAGGAACAAACAAGAACAAACAAGATCTCTAGAGATAGAAAAAGATGCGCACACCAGGTCATAACAATGGTACTTCCAGGATAACAACTGTCATCTCTACTTTAGCCACCTGTTGGTGACACTGTATGATCCCATATGTGCTAAAATCCATAGTTTTTCAGTAAGCTAGTGGGTGAGCTGCAGCAATAGCCAGGCATGCTTTCCCTGACTCTCTTTGAGAAAGCCAAGTGCACACAACCAGTCCAGGTCACCCTCCTGTTGAGCTTCCCTGCCCAAACCTCAGCATAACCATGCCATCTGTGGGAAAGGCCAATGTGTCAGAGACAGGACAGATGAGCACTGTGGAACACAGGAATCCACCCAGCTGCACCCTATCTGGTGTGTTGCATCTGCCCTATCTCTTTCCTTTACTTCTCAATGAGTGGGTTTTTTGTTTTTTGAGGCTTTGGGATTTTTTTTTTTTACCATTTTTTTAAGTAGGCTCCACCCCAACATGGGGCTCGAACTCACGACCCTGAGATCAAGAGTCATATGCTCTGGTGCCTGGGTGGCTCAGTCAGTTAAGCATCCAGGTTAAGCTCAGGTCGTGATCTCATGGTTCCTGAGTTCCAATGTCTCATTGGGCTCTGCAACAGCAGTGTGGAACCTGCTTGGGATTCTCCCTATCTCCCTCTCTCCTGTCCTCCCCCCCTCTCTCTCTCAAAATAAATAATAAATTATTCATTTAAATAAATAATAAATTATTAAAATTATTATTAATTTATTATTTTATTTATTAAAATAAATTTAAAAAAAAGAAGAGTCACATGCTCTACCAACTGAGCCAGCCAAGCACCCCCAAAATGAGTGTTTTATTTTTTTTTTTTTTTCGGTGAGTTGTTATTTTTTTTTTTATATGAAGTTTATTGACAAATTGGTTTCCATACAACACCCAGTGCTCATCCCAAAAGGTGCCCTCCTCAATACCCATCACCCACCCGCCCCTCCCTCCCACCCCCCATCAACCCTCAGTTTGTTCTCAGTTTTTAACAGTCTCTTATGCTTTGGCTCTCTCCCACTCTAACCTCTCTCTTTTTTTTTTTTTTTTTCCTTCCCCTCCCTCATGGGTTCCTGTTAAGTTTCTCAGGATCCACCTAAGAGTGAAACCATATGGTATCTGTCTTTCTCTGTATGGCTTATTTCACTTAGCATCACACTCTCCAGTTCCATCCACGTTGCTACAAAAGGCCATATTTCATTTTTTCTCATTGCCACGTAGTATTCCATTGTGTATATAAACCACAATTTCTTTATCCATTCATCAGTTGATGGACATTTAGGCTCTTTCCATAATTTGGCTATTGTTGACAGTGCTGCTATGAACATTGGGGTACAAGTGCCCCTATGCATCAGTACTCCTGTATCCCTTGGGTAGATTCCTAGCAGTGCTATTGCTGGGTCATAGGGTAGGTCTATTTTTAATTTTCTGAGGAACCTCCACACTGCTTTCCAGAGCGGCTGCACCAATTTGCATTCCCACCAACAGTGCAAGAGGGTTCCCGTTTCTCCACATCCTCTCCAGCATCTATAGTCTCCTGATTTGTTCATTTGGGCCACTCTGACTGGCGTGAGGTGATACCTGAGTGTGGTTTTGATTTGTATTTCCCTGATAAGGAGCGACGCTGAACATCTTTTCATGTGCCTGTTGGCCATCTGGATGTCTTCTTTAGAGAAGTGTCTATTCATGTTTTCTGCCCATTTCTTCACTGGGTTATTTGTTTTTCGTGTGTGGAGTTGAAACTAGACCACTTTCTCACACCATTTACAAAAATAAACTCAAAATGGATAAAGGACCTAAATGTGAGACAGGAAACCATCAGAACCTTAGAGGAGAAAGCAGGAAAAGACCTCTCTGACCTCAGCCGTAGCAATCTCTTACTCGACACATCCCCAAAGGCAAGGGAATTAAAAGCAAAAGTGAATTACTGGGACCTTATGAAGATAAAAAGCTTCTGCACAGCAAAGGAAACAACCAACAAAACTAAAAGGCAACCAACGGAATGGGAAAAGATATTTGCAAATGACATATCGGACAAAGGGCTAGTATCTAAAATCTATAAAGAGCTCACCAAAATGAGTGTTTTAAATTGATTTAATAAACCATATGATTCAAACATTCGAATTTGGTCTGTGAGTCCTTCGATTCTGTGACCTCTGTATGCTAACAGGCCACCATTACATCTAAATAATTTACCATACAATGCATTGTATGGATAACTAGGTTATGGAGGGGGAAACATTCCTTTGTTGTATCTTTCTGATTTCTCATTTAGAAAAGAGAACATTATTTTAAAAGAGCATCAAAAATAATGTATATTAGAATTTCTATTGAACAGTAGAGAGTGCTGTCATGCATTTTTAAATGCTTTCAAGATAATTCTGAAAGGGGCGCCTGGGTGGCTCAGTGGGTTGTGCGACAGACTTCAGCTCAGGTCATGATCATGGCGGTTCCTGAGTTCGAGCCCAGTGTTGGTTGGGCTCACTGCTGTCAGCACGGAGTCTGCTCCAGATCCCCTGTCCCCCTATCTCTCTGCCCCTCCCCTGCTTGCACACTCTCTCTCCAAAGATAAATCGACATTTTTTTAAAAGGTTAATTATGACACACATCTACCTCGAATTTTATTTAGATTCTTTGCACCACATTTTTCAAAGCATCAAATTCTAGACTTTCTTTTTATAAAATCGCTTAGAATTCAAGTAGGCTAAAAAGAATGTTGAAGGGCTCATTTTGTTTTGCTCTTAATCTGCAAGTTGTGCATCATTCATCCCAATATTTGCAGAGTGCCCATTATGTGCCAGGCACAGAGCTGGCTCTGAGAAGAAACTTGTGGAAGATATATATCATCCCTACCCCAGGTTTCTCTTGTACTTTCCACCAGCCCCCAAAATCTTTCCCCAATATATTAGCCCAGGCAGCCCTTCGTTTTAAGCTCCCCTCACCCCTTTTTCTGATCTACCAGTACTGTTTCTAACAGGCCTCCTGATTCTGAATTTTAAAAGCCCAGGAACCAAGCAGATAAAGGTAATAGTCTCCTTTGAGAATGAGACAAGAAGAAATTAAAGACAAATGAGATGAAGATTGGGGGGGGGGGAGCCAATGCTTTAAATTTTTATTTTGTTAGTTATAACAAATACTTTTCATAAATACATTAATAATTCTAATAATTTTAAGAAGTTTATTTTACTGGGAGCAATGAAATTAATGCTATTCTATTACTTTTTAAAAATATTTATTTAATACTACACAACACAGAAATTCAAATTTTGCTGTTGTGTTTAGTTTAACAATTGGCTTTATAGTGAGTCACAGCTGCAAACACAGCCTCACAAGGAAGTGTAGATCCACACAGAACATTTGGGTACCAAATTATCATACCCAGCTTGTTCAGCTATGACTGCTGAATTGTGACACCTGTTTTCCATCCTATTCACCAAGTCTATAAATGTTTTATTATATCCCTTTTCCTAATATCAATTGATTTTTCTCTTAAACTAGTAAGATGGTCTGTTTCAAAACCCACTGAAACTCTTCCTTTGGAAAGTTTTCACATAGTTTGGAATATTCTTTTCCAAGTTTTTTAAGTACATATGTATATAAGAGGTTATGTAGGATACATAAATAATTTTTGACAATGAATCTTATAAAAATATTTCTAAACAGATTTTACAAATTGTGTTTTTCATAAAACAAGTTGTGCTCAAGAAGCAGTTACTTTTTCATTCATCATTGTATGTTCATTGCAGGAATTACTTTGTAGAGACGTATTAATGCTTTTAATTTTTCAAAAAATATCACTATGTTGCTTACTACCAACAGTGACCTAGAAAAAGTTCAGAAAATATGAAGCCTGTAGTAAAAGAAAATGCATAACTCATCTTTAAGTATGACTTAACTAAAACTTTACTATCAAACCTCTGTGCTGTACAAAATATTTTCATTGTCACTCTATTTCATACAGAAACTTTTTAGAGATTTTACTATTTAAAACAATGTAATTGGTGGGGTGCCTGCGTGGCTCAGCCTGTTCAGCGTCGACTTTAGCTCAGGTCATGATCTCACAGTTTGTGAGTGCTAGTCCCACATCAGGTTCTCTGCTGTCTGCACAAAGTCTGCTCCAGATCATCTGTCCCCCCTCCTCTCTCTCTGCTCCTTCCCCACTTGCCCTCTTTCTCAAAAATAAACATTTTAAAATTATAATAATAATAAATAAAACAATACAACTCGTAAATTTCTTCTTCAAACACACCTAAACAGTATTACATTGCAATACACTGAAAGTAAATTAGTCACTACATGTTATGAAACTCCCTTTCTTTTCTCAACATATATCTTCCTTATCCATACTACCAAATAAAACGAAACATTGTGACATACTCCCTATTATTCTAATTCTATAGCTATACCAACAAAAAGCAATGTTCCTCAGTAGAAACATGACATGTGAATGTTTGACATTTGGACCTAACAGCACCTACATTTGATATCAGTAAAATTTATTTTAGTTTTTATTTTTAAAGACTGAATAAGTTCTAGAATTCTCTTACCACATTTAACTAATCATCTTACACATATCCCCAGGTGGGAGCACTCCACCCTGAAGATTTTAAGAAGGAGCAGTTAGTGTTATGACTTCTCTGACGTCCTTCTGCTTAATGTAAGAAACTTCTTTCTCACCTGAGCAAGAAGAATGAAACAAACAAGGAAATATTGAGCACAAATGTTAAAACAACCTCCAACAAGAAGGACAGCCTGTTTGAACTTTAGAATTCCTAAGTTTGGAGTTGTATGTAGAAGAAAAAGGAAATGCCAATGTGAAGGTTAAATTTAGTGCAAAATGTGCAAAGTTTTGTTAATAGCCTCTCCAAGTCCAATAGTCATTGGAGACAAAAACATATTAGTATCAATCAATAACTAAGATTCTTGTCTAAATAGGAAAAACTGAAAATGCCAAATGAACCTGCTCTAAAGTGCAAATTGTTTGTCTAACCTTTCCACAATCCACACTACCATGGAAAATTGAATAGAAACTATTGTGATATTCCTTACAATTTACCCTTACATGTCAATGTCTCCATGAACAAAGACCTCAGTATAGAAAATAGTCTGGCTTATTTTAAAGATTTTACTCTTTTCTCAAAATAATTCATCCTACATAATTATATGGATAACTGATTTTATGTGTTCTCTTTAAATTTCATTAGTGCTGGAGATATGCATATACACAGTAAAAGAACTTAAAAATATACTAAAAGTTATCCTTAAGAATCATACTACCAGAAATAACTTGTATTAATGTAAAATCTATCTGAATTTAACTCTCCCACACAATTGTCTCAACAAATTTAGTCATTTAATATTGTAAACATGCTGTAAACAATCCACGTATTTCAGTTCATTTCACTTTAATTTTTCACAAGTACTGGATGTTCAAATATTTAACTAGAGAGTCAAGACCCTGCATCACATTGCATCAGACGTCATACTATCCCTGGAATTCAGCATGAAGTAATGGTGCGGATCTTAGAGAGGTAAGTAGCTCCTATTTGTATTTACTATACCTGCTAATATTAAATATCAATTAACTCTAACCCCTTGATGTCATTTCCAGAGAATGGACAGTCTTAAATTCTCCTGATATTTTAGTTCCTCCTGAAAGCATGTTAGATACTATATAAAATAATATTAAAAGACACCAAGGACAATGAGTTTCCATTAATTAAAGGTCTTCCTGTAGACACACGCCAGGGATTCAAAAGAGTTGAGAGACTTTTCAAAACTGACTTTGAAAGTACAGTCTGTTCACCAGAATATGAGTCTGTGTTTGCCTAAGAAAAGAATGTATGCAAGAAGATGCTTGCCAATATCTACTCAACAACTACCCATTGTTTAAAAAGAAATCATCAGACTAGAAATAAGCTCATCAAACTGTTTTTAATCACCAAGAGAAATCCAGCAGAAGGACCGTGTGTAATCACCAATATTTTCCTACAAATTCTCCTTCTTAATCTTCTTTTTAATTTCTGGCTACTATCAAGAGGATGCTCATATACAGCAGCTAATAAGAATCAACCTGGCAAGAAGGAGCTCCTAACAGGGTAAGTGTGTAAATATTTGCAATATCCATTCCATTTGGAACTTACCTAAAATTCCTCAGTTTACAGTAGAGTCCTTACATGTAAGAAATGCTAGGAGATATTAATTGTAGCTAATCCCAAAACTCAAATGTGTCCTAAGAGAAAGACGTGGACATAACCTTTTTAAGATTTAAATTTTTCAGCAACTGAAGGTGGCTAAGAGATTTTGTTGTATTTGGAAACAGTTCTTTTTGAACAATTCTTCCAACTAAGATGAAATGCAAAATCCAAGACCTCACCATGTTTTAATAAGCCCTACATTATCTTACCACTTCCATTTCTCCGGCTTTATTTCAACCACTCCTCCTGTCAACCACTACCCTCCAGTCACACTGGACCTCTTGAAATTTAGCTGTCTGTCTGCCTGCCTTGAACCCTCTTCCCATACTCTTTATCTAGCTAACTTTATTTCAGCCTACAGATGTTGGCATAAATGTCGCTTCACTAAAGTGGTCTTCCCTTTGTATTCTTTACCCCTCTCCATCAGAATGGGACAATTCTGATGTCCCATGCCTCTCCATTGCACCTGTACTCATTGCACTCATCACCGTTTCTAATTGGGCATTTAATTGTGTCTTTATTTCATTATTGCTTGGCTCCCTAACTTGTTCCATTAAATTGAGGAACTCTGCTTTGCTTACTCTTGGATTCTTAGTGCACCACATTCTCCTAACATGTAATAGACTTGCAGTAAGTTTCCATCCAATTCTCCTTTAAATAAACTTTTCTTCCTAAGATAGCTTAATTTTCTGTAATGTCCACCAGAACAGGTCATAGAAAACAAACTATGTTAGTACTTGTCAAAACAAATGTCATTGTGAAAAACCTCCGACATGTCCTGTGGCTTCTTCTATCTGTGCCAAACATAAAGTGAACAGGAACACATTTTCTTACCTTCGGTGTTTTTTACTGTGTCTTTTTTTTATTCCCATGATTTATTATGCCTACACGATCAAAAATGAAATTACTTAACCAAACACTTGCAATAATTATACACCCATGTAAATACAATCTTCAGGCAGCCACTATCTCTCTCAAATAATAAATGCTATTCAAACTACCTAACTGAACTGACATATCTGACGTTAGAAAGTCATGTATAAGACCCCAGTCATTTCTTTCTGGGGGCAAAACCTTCACGATTCAATTTAAAACAAACAAAAAAACACTTCGTTTTTAAAAATTCAGCTTTAAAATGAAATAATGGATATCTTACAGTGTAAAAATTAAAAAAAAAAAAAACTAAGGTTTAGTCTATAGTTGAACCTTATCTCAAAGAGTAGTGCACATTATTCAAATAAACAGTAGAAGAGATTTAAAACATTTGCTTCGTAATCTACCAATCCTTCTTCTCACTCCCAAACTGTACTCAGTGAGGAAACTTTTATTAATGCTAGCTATGTGTGAGGTACTTTGCAGGCACTAAGTTCCAATCTTAGGAAGAAATGGATGTAGGACGTAAGTAGGGGTGGTCTGGGGAGAAGAATAGATAATACAGTAGAGGTCAGGGGACAGCTTTGGGCGTAATGTGAAGACATGGGAAGCCTTAGGGGCCATAGACAAAGTTTTAGAAGAATGAGTAGAAGTTATCTACTCACAGGAGCAACGGGAGACAGAGAAGCCAATGCAGATTCCAGGTAAGAGCAACAGAGGCAGCAAGAGCATGGTATGTTTAGAAAACTGCCAGACCTCTATGCTGGTGTAGCTGGTTTAAAAAAAATATTAGACAGAATGAAAGGAACTTGTACACCTAAAGAGTTTGGATGTCATCCTGAAGCTGTGGAAAGTAAACAAAGGATTTTAAGCAGGGGAGCACCATGAAGACATTTGCATTTTTGAATGGACACTCTGGTTACAAAGGGAAAGGTGTTGAAAGAAGGGTGTAAGGTAGAGTAGGGCTTCAGTTTGGAAGCAATTACATAATGCATTCAGAAATTAGGAAATGCCACACTACAGATGGGGACATGGAATAATCCAAAAGGATAGGATCAGCAAATCTAATAAACTGAATAGAGAGGATTTGGTCACTGTTACCATGTGCTGAATCCTGTTGGAATGTGAGGGGGGAAGTGGAATGAAGAGTTTTGACAAGTGAAGAGTCAAAAATCACTTCCATATTTTTCTTTTTCAGTGAGCATGTGAATGGTAGTGTTATTCAAAGGGGCCTTAGAATTGTATGGGGTGAAATAGACATGTTTCTGGTTTAGTTTTGCAGATATCAGTTTGAAGTTCCTGTTGGAAATGCGAAGGGAAAATCAAGTGGATGTAGGATATACAGTTTTTGAGCTCTGAGAGAGATCTGTTGTGTGGGTGGAGATTTGAGAGACAATAGCATATAGCTGGCAGTTGAAGCCAGAGCTTAGATGAGATTGCTGAGGGGAGACACATACCATGAGAAGACAGGACCCTCCTGAATGCACTGTTTTCTCCTTCCATTTTCTTTCTCTCCTTTCCCCTTTTACTGCTGTTCTGCCTTCCCCTACACTTCTTCTAGCCTCTTCTCACAATTTCCATCTCTCTGTATTCCTTAGATACTATCTTATTATAACTAACTTTTGTTTTAATTGTTTTCTTAAATATGTAAGATTTTTTTTGAGAGAGAGAGGGGTCAAGTGAGCAAGGGGTAGAGAGAGAGAAAGAGAGAGGGAAAGAGGGAGAGAGGGAGAGAGGGAGAGAGGGAGAGAGGGAGAGAGGGAGAGAGAGAGAGAGAGAGGACCGGGGCTTGTGTTTTCACCCAAAGTGGGGCTCAAGCTCACCCAAAGCAGGGCTCATGCATACCCCATGTGGGGCTCATGCTCACCCAATGGGGGGCTTGTGCTCACCTGATGAGGGGCTCAAACTTACCAGATGTGGGACTCGAACTCAAGAACTGTGAGATCATGACCTGAACCAAAGTCTGATGCTTAATGACTGGACCACCTAGGCACCCCAAAAATTTTAAATACATTGTGTTTAACTTTTAAAAGTGAGTGAGCAGCGGTACCTGGATGGCTCAGTCAGAAGAGCCTGCAACTCTTGATCTTGGGGTCGCAAGTTCAAGTCCCACATTGGTGTAGAGATAAAATAAATAGCTGTTTTTAAAAAGTGAGTATTTTAATGTCTGCTCTTTTCTGTCTAAAATTAGCAACACTAAATTGTCTTTTACATGAGTAAAAACATAAACTAATTTGGGAGAATGTAAGAAGATAAATTTGCATATAATCTATTTCCAAAATTCTTACTCCAGCATCAGTCTCTAGGAATGAACTTTCGTTTTGAACCCAAATAAGAAAATGATGAAAAAAAAAAAAGGAAAATGATGATAAATGTCCTTGTTAATGTAATATACAGCCATAATCTTCCTAGAAATGTCTGGTGCTTAGCAGAAATGTTATGTATAAAGTTGCACCACATGCACATAGGAAAATCAATACTTTGCTAATAGTCTTCCAGGATTTTAAACACTTCCTGTAAAGAATTTTTTTTTTTTGGTTGGTTAGAGATGCATAGGATATATTGCACAAATATCCTCTGACTTTGGCTGGAGGATACTTCTTTGCAAACTTACAGGTATCGTAAAAGATAAAAGGTGTTTTCGTTTATAGACAGGTTTTGAAAAAGCAGATTGTACACAGGGATGGGATTTCATTACATTTCTTGTTCCTGAATTCCCTGAATTACAGATGTTGCATAGTAATTGCGCGGGGGGTGGGAAATGCTCTTTCCAAAAATATCAGTATTTGAATTATTTGAGATTTTATTTCACGAGTCTTAAAAAAAGAAAAAAAAACTGATCTTTGCATTGATTTATATTATAAATACCCTTGATCTTCATCATCAAAAGATTTATTTCTGTCATAAATATTGAGATTTTTCCAAACCATGCCCATTAAATGAATGAAATTTTTACTCCAATCTTGCATGGGTGTGACTAACAGAATAATCATTTTGGCTTTTTTCAGAGCATAACAATTAACCATGAAAATCGTATTCCAAATTCTTTGGGTTCTGAGCATATGCTTCTTGGTAAGTCCCATTGATCACAATGATTCCCCATCTTTATTCTGATAGTCGACAATGACTTGCAATCGTCGTTTAAATTTTTCATCATAGTTTATCTTTGACTCCAAACACTGTAGTAAACTGATGTATAATCAATATAATGATTAAGAAAACGATACAGGGCACCTGGGTGGCTCAGTCAGTTAAGTGTCCAACTCTTGATCCTAGCTCAGGTCTTGATCTCAGAATCCTGAGTTCTAGCCCCGCGTGTTGGGCTCCACACTGGCTACTTTAAAGAAAAAAAAAAAAGAAAAGAAAAGAAACATATTTTCACGTGGGCTTAATAAATCAACCAGGAAGGCAAATAGCCCAAATACCCCCGCCCCCCCCCCCACACACACACACACAAAGCCCCAAACATTACTTTGGAACGATAGCACTATTGAAACAGGAATGTAAAGTATCGAGTGACCACATTTTTTTTTTAAGTAGGCTCCACGCCCATCATGGGCCTTGAACCCTTGACCCTGAGATTAAGAGTTGAGTGCTCAATTGACTCAGCCAGCTAGGCACCCCATCAAGGTACTCCTTTAAAGCAGAATTTCATTTACATACACATGCTCTGGTATAATTATTTAAGGAAAAAGCATCTAAGTGTTTTTCTTTCTTTTTTTTTTTTTTCTTTCCCACTGTCCTCATAACATCACTTCGGCAGCAGTTCAGAACTCAAGGAAAAAGCTGGTGAGGGGGTTTAGGTTTTAAAGCCTGCAGCACATGGGCTAGAAATCACAGTAGAAGCTATGGATTTGATAGATCCCACATCCCAAACACCTTCTCTAAATGTTCCCAATCCTTTCTCACTCTAATGGTAACCAGGCTCTGGCTTCCCCGGTGCCTCTCTCAGGTGGGGGCTGGTTTCTTCCCTCTTCCTTCACTCCACTAGACCTGGAGTTTTGATGGCTTTTGATCACCGTTTCCAGCCCGTTCTTTCCTTCCACATTCTTGAAAAACACTAGCTTTGAATTTGCCATCATCTATTACATCACCCACCAGCCTGTCCTGCTTCAGTAATCAATTGTCCCAGGTTGCTGGTCCTCATTCCTCAAAGGTTTCAGCACCTGGCTCATTATCACTCTCTAACGTTGCTCCTTTCTTCGTCCCTGGCAACTCCAATGTCCACATAGAAAATGCTTCCAAAACCCTATCCTCTCAGGTGCTGATCCTGCTGTCTCAAAAGATCTTATCATCCACCCAACCAACACTTCAGCCTTTCCAGGCCTCTCCCTCTTGCACTCTAAATCCTTTAAGCCTATTTTGTTGTCTCTAACTTCCCTCATGTCCTTGCTCTTCTCCTTAGCCAAATTAGAGTTCCTGGCCTACCAGTATTAGCACCTCCTTGCTTCTCCTCTCACCCATACATTTCTTCACTCTTCTAGATAACTAGCACCTTCCCCCCTCCTCTCACACTTCCAACACCTCTTTCTCCATCTTATTCTCAGATGATGACTTCCTTCCTATATCATCAGGAAAATAAAAATGAACCTTCACAAGGTCCTATCACGATTAGCTATACTCACCTACTCTCAACTATACCTATATATTCTGAACAGTCCAAACTCCTTGCTGAGAACAATTTTTCCATTTGTGTCCTAGACCTCGTGCCTTCTTGCCTACTCAAGGACATCACCCCAACCACCCCCTTCTCTCCTCTCTCATCACTTTTCTTACTGTCCACTAGATTATTCTCAACAACATAAAGGTTTGTTCTTCTATTTTAACAAAGAAAATAAAACAAAACAAAGAAAACCTCTATCAACTCCCCTCATGCGTCTCCCAGCTACTGCTCCATATGTGAAAAAGGGTCTACACTCAAGTGTTCTTTCTTCTCCAATTTTCTCTTAAACTCACTCCAACCAGTCTTTAGCTCTAACATCCCAATGGTTGCATTTGGTAAAGTTGATCACTTTCTCCTACTTGAACCCCTTTCCTCACTTGGCTTCCACAAAACCAATGTCCATTCCTTCCCTTTCTCCTTTGCTTCCCATTCTCCTTTGTTCCTCCTTATCTGCTCGACCTTTTAAATGTTGGAATGTCTTTGGATGCCCAGGTGGCTCAGTCAGTTAAGTGTCCAACTCTTGATCTCAGCTCAGGTCATGATATCACGGTTTGTGAGTTCAAGCCCCACATCAGGCTCTGTACTGAGAGCATGGAGCCTGCTTTGTGGTCTCTCACTCCCTCTCCCTCTGCCCCTCTCCGACTCGTGCTCGCTCACTCTATTTCTCTCTCTCAAAATAAATATTAAACTTAAAAAAAAAGTTATATATCTAACCTCCTAGTCAGCCCTTATACTTGGATGTCCACCTATACTAAGTTTCTTTAACTTATAGCCAAAATTGGGCTCCTCACTATTCCACATCTTCACCTAGCTCTTCTTACACTCTTTCCCATCTCTATTTATGGAACTGCATCTTCTAGTTGCACAGGTCAAAAGTCACAGAATTATCTTTGATTCCTCTTTTTCTTGTACCCCTCATCTTTGTCAGGAAATCGTATGGGATCTATCCAGAATCAACACCTCACCACCTCTACTACTGCCATCCTGATCTGTACCACTATCAACTGGCACTGGTCTACTTCATCCATCTTTTGACTGGTGTCCTTGCTTTCATCCTTGCTCCACAGTCTCTGCTCAACACAGCCAACTTACATTATGTCACTGTTCTGATCAAACTCTCCCACCACACTCTGAATATAAACCAAGGTGTTTACAGTATCCTACAAAGGCCTACATGATTGCTCCCCCATTGCCCATGACCTCTCATCTCTTACTTTTCTCCCCATGACTGTTCATTTCAGTCACACTGATCCATTGTTGTGGCTCAGATATGTTCCTGCCTTGGAAATTTTGCACTTGCTGTTCCCTTTGCCTGGAATACTTTATGCCAAGAATTTATATAGCTTCCTCTCACCTCCTTTAAGTCTCTGCTCAAAAGACTGCTGGAGCATCCCTTCCCAGCTACCCAATTTTAATTGAAAATTGCCCCCATCCCAGCACTAATACCCCCTTGCCATCTTTATTTTTCAGCACAGCATTTATCATTTCATAGAATAGTATATAATTTTCTCTCTTATTTTGTTTATTCTATGTCTCTAATCACTAAAATATAAACTCTAATAGGCCAGGAATTTATTTGTTTTGTTCATTAATATATCACAAGCATTGATTGACAAATGATTGAAAGGTTATTCAAAAAATTATGTAGAATGAGATGAACTCATCCAAATTTCCCTTTCCTTCCTCCTTTCTGTTCATTTATCCTGCAAGTAACTGTATTTCTTTCTTAAATACCCATGATATGAGTAAAGTTTTATTGCTTTCTTACCTGCATTAAAATTTTACATTAATTTTTCTTAACTACTGAAAATTTAAAAAGCTGTTAAAAATACTGTCAAAAATGCTCATGGCTTTCTTTTCTAAACTTAATTTAATTTAGTTCTATTTGGTTTGGTGTCAAACCAAACCAAATGAAGTGGTGTTTTTAATGAGTTTGCAAAGGGATATAAATACTGGTCTTTAATACAAAAGCTTTTCCTATTCTTGCTTTCCATCCTTAACCCAATCTAAAATTTTTTCACATTCAATTTTATTTAACAAATGACTTGGACTGAGATTGTATGAAATTTCATACAATAAACTATTCTTTACTAAAAAGGAAGTTCAAAGCTTTGAATGGAGAATTGTGGATGACTACAGTAACATGTATGAGTTCCTTATGAAGTTTCAAAACTATCAGCAACAACTTTTTATTGAGACATGTAAATAAGAATTTCTAGAATATGGAACTGTTTTTAAGTAATATAGCCAGTTTATCCTAAATTAAACTTCCTTTTAAGTAAAGAAAGAATAGTTTATTGAAGACTAACTTATTCAGGGTCTGATATGTACCAAAAATTATAGTAAGATTTAAAATGACATGAGGATAAGTAAAAAGATAATTATTTCTTCCAGGGAGTTTAAATTTATTTAGAATCTTTAGAAGTTTATAATTTAGATAAATACTTCATTTTTTAACATGAAGTCCTGAGTAGTGCTATTATAGAAATAAAAACAAAATTCTACAGAAGTGAGAGAAATTAATTCAAATTAAGGGAATCTGTTAAGATTGTATGGAAAAACAACCTTGAGTACAAGCATACACATAAAATGCATAAACGGACAAAGGCTTCATCTTCATTTGTGCCAGTAACAAGATCTTGTATACTTCACAAAGAGATAAAGAAATAAAGGAGATATTCATTTGTTTAAATGCAGGCCTTTTTTGTGGGGCACCTGGGTGGCTCAGTCAGTTAAGTGTCTGACTTCGGCTCACGTCACAATCTCACGTTTTTTGGGTTCCAGCCCGACGTCTGGCTCTGTGCTGACAGCTCAGAGCCTGGAGCCTGCTTCAGATTCTGTGTCTCCCTCTCTCTCTGCCCCTTCCCCACTTGCACTCTGTCTCGGTCTCTCTCTCAAAAATAAAATAAAACAAAAATATTGGAAAAAATATATCAAACTATTTAAAATAAATAATAAATGCAGGCTTTCTTTTTTTTTTTTTTTTTGTATGAGCCAGAACCATAACTATTAGGAACAAATGTTCTTAATTCTTTGTAATTTAATACTTTGCAATAGAGATATTAAGTATGATTGATCTTGCCTATATCTATCTTCAGGCCAGTCGGAGTCAAGAAAGGAATAATGGGTTCAGTCAAAGACGACAGTTGCATTCATCCGGTCAAGTGCTATCTCGATCACAATCTGCTCAAGTTAAGTCTTCTCCAAATCCGAGATACATCTTGCTCCAACATTACCAAAACTTAGCTGGCCAGTCACTAAGTAGATCAACCAATTCAAAATTACTTCTTCCTAAAAAGCAATTTCTTTTAAAGCCATCTATCCCAAAAAAACTGGCAAAACTACAGACTCATCCAAATAAAGCTGGCCAACCAAAACTAGGTCTAACTGAGTATGGTTCAAAAGCTCAAAGTAGGCCTAAGCAGCCACAGGCTTATCAAAATAACCCTATTCAAAAAAGGCCCCATTTCAAGTCAAATATTCACAATAGACCCAACTCATTGTATCCTGGTCCATTATCACACTCTAAACGACAGTCTCAAAAATCCCAATCTCCTCCAAATCCACCTGTTAGAAGAGTGATCAGACCGTTCAAATCTCTTTCAACTTCAATCTTTCATCAAAAACCTCGACTAAACAAACATAATCCTAACCCACAAACTCTGCAAAAAACTAGGCTAAACAAGACACATCCAAATAAATTTGTTAAAAGAAGAACTAGGCAAAGGAAGCCTAATCCAAAAGCACTTGTCCAAAATAAACCAGGCCACACCAAAACTAATCTACAACCACCTGGTGGAAGAAAATGTATACAGCCACTTGATCCAAGAAAATTTCTACAACCATCTGGTCAAGGAAGACGTCCACAATCATCTAGTCAAAGACGACACCCATATCCCCTTGATCAAAAGATACCAAATCCACTAATTAAAGTACGTGGAAAAATTAAGCCTTGTATTAGACCACACATTCAAAACAAACCTGGATCACACTGCTATCATCCACATATACCTCTTTCTCCAGGCAGCCCACTTCCACCTCCCTTCATTCCCAGCCTGCAGCCACAGGTGCAACCAACTAGCAAGGTGGTAAGCACCAAGGCCCAAGTCTTAAACACAACCCCGTTCACTGCCATTGCCACCACAACTCCCCACATTATCAGCTCCAGTGCAACCTCAGCTACAACCACAAACAAAATATCATCTGATCTCATCTCCAAAAGTACAAGTCCTTCTGACATCACGGTTTCCAGTCCTAAAATCCAAGTTCCAGCCACCATTCTACCAACTTCTGCAACCATATCTAATGCCCCAGCTACGCAGACTTCAACTCCCCTTGTTACAACCACTTCTCTCACTGCCACAATGCAAGGAACCCCTTTTACTACACAAGAGATTACCACTGTACATGCACCTCCTGGAGTTCCAACTATGATTCCCAACACAACCATGACATTCGCAGTTACAACTCTCCTTACCACCACATCGTCTGCCACTGCTGTGCAGAATGCCACTGCTCCCACCAACACCTCATCTGCAGCTGATACAGAAGGGATCACAGCACTCAGGATGACCACTGAGTCAGGATATGAAACAACAGAAATTCCATACAGTGGCACTGACTACGATAGTAACTACGTGTTTGAAAATATACCTTATTATTATGAATAATTTGATGCCTATAATTCTGAAATTACAGCATTCACCTACACCACTCCAAAACCTGCCTCTACCCTCAACTAAATACCACAATTTTCTAAACCATATTGCCTTTTAACTCCATGATTATGCCTTTTTTTCTCTAAAATAATTTTCCATAGTATTTAGAAAGACATTAAAAATGGAGCAAGTGAAATTATGAAGTATTTTATTATTTCATTAGAAGAGAACTCTGTAGTTAATCATTCTAAAATATTACGCTCTTCTTCCATCTCTGCCTAACACCACTAAGTGCTCAATGAGAGAAGTAGATAATTTAAAGTACAAATGCAAACATTTTTAGAGTCACCCTTAAAGCTCAAAGGTTAGTATTGGGGTTGGAGAAGGAGAAGAAACTAGTGAACTTTCAGGGATTTCTTTGAAATTTGTAATTTAATTTGTTCTGGTAGAAAAGAATGAAGAAAACATTGTGAACTGTTTAAAGGTTTGGGTGTGGGATTCAGACTAGTGTTAAGTCTCACTTCTGCTACTTATTGGTGGGATGAACTTGAGCAACCTTTCCAGTCTTCAAATTCCTCATCTATTAAAATGATAATGATGCCTCATCTTATAAAATAGTTGAGAAATTTAAAAGAAATGCTTTTCCTGACATAGGTACCTGAAACAAAGTAACCACAAAATGGTCGTTATTGTCAGAAAATCATGTAATTACTCCTTACTGCCCTCCTACCCATGAATAAGAACACTCTGCTTTTTTCATTCCACATTAGCTTAGTACTTGGCAGGCAGCATCTCTGCAGTGGGACAGGCCGTTATTAATCTTGAGTTCCTTAGAATCCATTCATTCACAATTGTTAAATCTTGGAAACCAGGCTGCCCTGCTCCATATTAAGAGTCAGGGAGTTCGATTAGGTAGACTCTTCAGTCCTTATTAGCTCTTGATTTTTATCATTTTCTTTAGTGTGCCTTTCAGAGACTCAATGGCAAATGAATATTAAAGTGAAATATCAGTTAGAGAATTTAGATCATATGAATTTAAGTTTCACTTCTGAGACATATACTATAACCAACTCTGCCCTCTGTATTGTTGATTCTGCTTTTAAGAAAGGACAATAAAGTGAAATATTTTGGAAAATATTTGTGTCATGTAATTATGTCACATGTTATGTAAACTGGATGAAATGTAGTACTGAAAAAGAAATTTTTCTAAATTTTTACTGATTTTATTTCTGAAAACAGGTGGCTAAAATGTCAGTACACACACCCAAAGCACCCCAAGGCACTGAAAATTTCATTTTTAGGTCTTTACCTAATTTCTTAGAAAAACTACATGTAAATTCCACCTAAATTAGAGAGACTCAAAATTATTTTTATTCTGAAAACAGTTCTCTCTCCTCTGGGTTATCTGTGTTTAAAATGTTCTCTACTTGGATAGTACTCATTTAAAGTGGCAAAAAAAAAAAGTGATTTTCTTTCCTCTCTAGAGATTTAAGGATTTCTCTTTTTCATGTCAATCAATGAAAGATGTCAAGGACTTCCCAATTATTTATTGCCATCTAGACTTTTATCCCATATAGATCTATATATGCCCTGTTAGAACCAGATCTCCCATGCTCCCCTCAACTCCTGCCTTTCCATTTTGCTCTCTGGACTCAAGGACAGGTCAGTCATGAGCAAAATACCATTCAGAAAGTTCCTGTCATCTGATTTCCCTAACAGAGACTGGGTTCCTCCAAGTAGACTTTCCAGCATCAACTGCTTTTTTCTCATACCCCCAGGAAGCACAGGACCTGAAGATACGGTATATGGGCACCTCCTAACCACTACTAGATTCTTTTTCCCTCAAAACCCATAACTCCCTTAAAGTGTGTGTGATCAGAGTTTTTTGCAGTTACCTGTTCTTCTCCCAGTCTCTCTTCTAGTCACTGAAGATTTTACTTCCCAGTCCACTTTTTCTCTACCATTCCTTTCTTTATCATTTATCATTTGCTTGGTGACTCCAACAATCACAAAGGAGATTCACTTAAGACCTGGCCTCAGTTCTTGAGGCACTTGGGTGGCTCAGTCAGTTAGGCATCTGACTCTTGATTTTAGCTCAGATCACAATCCCACAGTTCATGGACAGAGCCCCATGTCAGGCTCTGCATTGACAGGGTGGAGCCTGTTTGGGATTCTCTCTCTCTCTGCCCCTCTCCTCTGCTTATGTGCTCACTTGTTCTCTCTTTCTCTCTTCCTTCTCTCAAAATAAATTAATAAACCTTAAAAAAAAAAGAACTCATATCAGTTCTTTCACCTCATGTCCAATGATCCTTTCCTCCACCCCACTTCTCCACTCTTTCCCATGATCAAACCCTGGCCACCAATTACTGGACCTCTGCCAAAATCCCAATGTCAAGCTTTCTATTTTGTAATCACCATCTTCTATTTTTCCAACTCCAGTACTTCCAACCTCAATAATTCTTTGGTATACCTGGCTTTTAATCAATTCACCTCCCCAGCTGTCCCTTTGGTCAAGGTCCATCACCTTCCTTCCATTCCTTTGTCTCTTCTTTCTCTTCTTACTCAACTTATATCCCATGGCCCATCAATATAATAATATATTTTTATTTACATACACTGAACTCCTTCTTTTATGTATACACATTTTTACATAAAACTCCAATTTTTCACAAATATAAGGTGAACTTCAACATCACTTCATATGCCCTTCTAATTTATAAAATTTTAGACACATATATATTATAACCACACTGTAATGAGACAGTAAGCTTATAGGACCTGAAAAATAAGATCTACCAAGATCTTCTCTTCTATCTATAACTTGAACCTGGTGGTTGCACCAGGGTTATTGCTTAATTTCACTGAAGGCAACATGTCCACAAATGTGGCTGTCCCATAGATATCAGTCAAAAAAACAAGTATATTTTAAAACAGGAAAATAATGTGGAGAAAATGGATATTGAGGCTAATAATTCTGCCATCTGAATGTATTTAATAGCTATAGCATTGGGAGAGAGTGAAAGTATTAACCAAACAAGATTGAAAGTAAAGCAAAATTAGAAGAGCAGAAGGAGACCCAAAGCACAAAACAAAGTCTAGAATAAGAAAAATGTCAGGGAAAATTAGCAAGTCTGAAGTCAAAGTTGAAGATGGAGAAAGACAAAACAAACTACATCTTTCAGTAAACACAATAAATATATGGTAGTTCTCTGATGGATACAAATGCTTGCTTGTGGGAGAGTTTACACAAATACTTTTAGTATTGATGGAAATCCAAAAGATGTTGACAGGAAGTTGAAGAGCTGAAGTTAGAAAAGAGTTAGGATTTTAGGAAAGAAAATAGAGATTCAGTCTTTGTAAAGTACATAAAACCATGAGGACAGATTAGCTCCTTGAGCATTATTTACAGAACAAAACAGGGATTGTTACTCTCTTAGTACCTGTTATTTTCTCACTAGCACTTATCACAATTATATGTTTTCCTAATCTAATAAAAATTTAATTACAGATTTTTGTATGTTTACTTGCTTTCTCTGTCTCCTTCACCTGTATATAACCTCCAAGAGGACAAGGAACATGTTGTTTGCTCTCTACTATATCCTCAGTGGAGCAGAGCAGAATCTCAACACTTTTTGTGGATAGATAGAAGAGGTGGATAGATGTATCCAGGCAAGAACAGAATGAGCTTTGTGGTCAACCCCTCCAAAAATTATTTAAGGCAATGAAAAGTCAGCTTTCAAGTGAATATATACCTGACCTGACAATTCCTCCTTCTCAGTCTTCCCAGGATAGAATGATGCATAAACTCTCCATGAGAAAACATTGAAACAATCAGGAAGTTAGGAAAAGATCATGTGCATAGTTACTTCTTCTCTTCCTTTACCCTTTGAATCTCCATCTTCTTTGGTTTTTCTCACAAATATTACATCTTGCTGCCAAAAGCCTAGGCTGTCTTCTTCTCCAGCTGTTCCATAATTTCCATCTCTGTCTCAACCAAAATACCTGTACCCTCTGTAGTCTGGACACAATGCCAAAATACCAGGCCTACCTCAAATAAGCAAGGCAAAAAGCCAAAGCCTCATGTTAATGTTGGACTCCTTATGTGATTCCATACACTTCACAGAATCACAGAATTCCACAATGAAAGCACATGAAAATACATATTTAAGATTATTCAAATCTATTGCTGAATTTAGTTGTTGGAAGAGGTTACCAAGAGGACGTGACTACTTGTTGATCCACAAGATGAATCCAGGTCAATTAGAGACTCTTCAGCCCCTCCCCTGTCCTTGAAATGTGCCCTCTGCTTGACTTTCCACATGAAAGCCCTTGACAGTATATGTGACTGATCCCAGTTAAGGCCTCTATAGAAGCTTTTAGGATTCAGACAGGCTGGCATGGCAATCTCCTTGTCTTGCAACCTCCCAAGATAAGCTTCGTATGTAAGTTCCCTTATTAAACCTGCCACTACCAGTCTGGAGTGCCCTGTCTCTTTCTTTGGTCTCTCCTTGTCCTCCATATATGAGAGCCAGTTTCAGATTTCACCCAGGAAGCTCCCAAGGATGAAAACCAAAACTCGTTTAATAGCATATGTGATATTTGACTTTAGAATTAAGTCATTGTTGTAAAAGCAAGAAGAAAATGACACACTTAAAGGTTTAAATCAGGAACAATTTGTCCTTGCCCTTCACCACCTTATCCCAAAGAACCTCTATGGGTTAATAAAACTCAGATCTCCTTCCTGACACAAAAGTAGACTAATTCCAGTTGAAAGATTAACAGACTAAAAAAGACTGAAAATCATAAATGAGCCATTTACTATAAAGCATGGGTGTTTATCTAACCTTTTTATTAACATGCTCACCAAAGGTGATTGAAATGCCAACATGGTTTATTGTCAGTCCATTAGCCCTGCTTTGTTGAAGATAAGCGTTGATCTTCCTTTCATGTTAAGGAAAATCAGTATTTGTATATATCTTTTTAGTTTTCCATTAGCATTATAATTTGGGAATCCTTCTCTATCCCACAGTTAAGATACTCCAAGGAGACATCAGATTACTGTGTTATCATATCAAATCAATAACCATAAATCTTACCTACACAGGAATTACCAGTACATCATCTCAAACTTCTTAATTAAGCTATTCATAACATATATTTAAATTTTTTTTTCAACATTTATTTTTATTTTTGGGACAGAGAGAGACAGAGCATGAACGGGGGAGGGGCAGAGAGAGAGGGAGACACAGAATCGGAAACAGGCTCCAGGCTCTGAGCCATCAGCCCAGAGCCCGACGCGGGGCTCGAACTCACGGACCGCCCGAACTCACGGACCGCCCGAACTCACGGACCGCGAGATCGTGACCTGGCTGAAGTCGGACGCTTAACCGACTGCGCCACCCAGGCGCCCCACATAACATATATTTAAATAGGAAAGATCTAGGGGATGCCTGGGTGGCGCAGTCAGTTAAGCGTCTGACTTTGGCTCAGGTCAAGATCTCCCAGTTCGTGGGTTCCAGCCCTGTGTTAGGCTATGTCCTGACAGCTCAGAGTCTGGAACCTGCTTTGGATTTTGTGTCTCCCTCCATCTCTGTACCCCTCCCCACCTCTCTCTCAAAAATAAATAAACATTTAAAAATAAATAAATAGGGGCGCCTGGGTGGGGCAGTCGGTTAAGCCTCCGACTTCAGCCAGGTCACGATCTCGCGGTCCGTGAGTTCGAGCCCCGCGTCGGGCTCTGGGCTGATGGCTCAGAGCCTGGAGCCTGTTTCCGATTCTGTGTCTCCCTCTCTCTCTGCCCCTCCCCCGTTCATGCTCTGTCTCTCTCTGTCCCAAAAATAAATAAACGTTGGAAAAAAAAATTTTTTTTTAAATAAATAAATAAATAGGAAAAATCTAAAATTTTTAAAGGAGTTATTAAGTCAAAGATTGCCTATTTTTAGCAAGGAACAATTTCAATCCCCAAAGCTTCAACTGGGTGAAAAAAGTGTTAGTAATAAAATCCATTAGCAATTATGTATAGTAGACCTTATCAACTGTGTCTTCCCCCACTGAGAGTCCAGACAAATTATGGGAGCAACATGATGGAATTTTGCAAAACAATAGAGTCTCTAGTGGATAAAATTTTAAAAGCTTTGAGTAGGTCCTGACTTACCATTTAGAATTATTTATTTCAATAAACTGTAATTAAAATAGGTTGCTTGTTCTGTATTTTTACTTTCTTCTACTACTTACCTTTACATTTAGTCAACCCATCAACCCACTTTGAAATATGTAGCAGAAAAATCAAGGTCCTTCTGGTCATATAGGTTGGAATTACTCACTAGTTATTTAGGTACTTTGGACAAATTACTTGATTTCTTTCAACCAGAAATTTTCTAGTAGAAAAAGGGGATAATAGTACCTAAATAGCCTAGAACAATACTGGGGCACAGTAGATGTTCATTTAATTTTAGCTCCCTTCAGCTAAATAAAGGCAAAGTGATAATGCTATTGTCAATAGACTTTAATAGGAAATCAAGGCAAAGCCATACACTTAAAATAATCTGAAAATAATTCAGAAAGAGTCAGGCCCTAGCTATATATTCAAAGAAGTTGTCCAAGATATAAGTGGGGAAAAAAAGAAGTTTAAAAACAATATATGTACCATAAATTATATTCTGTTAAAATACTGATATTGTTAATAAATGTTGTCAAAGGATTTTAAAATATGTACAGGGTGCCTGGGTGGCTCAGTCAGTTAAGCATCTGACCCTTGATTTCTGCTCTGGTCATGATATCCCAGTGCATGAGTTTAAGCCCCACATAGGGTTCTGTGCTGACATAACAGAGCCTTCTTGGGATTCTCTCTCACCTTCTCTCTCTCTACCTCTCTTTCTCAAATAAATAAATAAATAAATAAATAAATAATATTTTTTCAAAAAAGAACGTCACAGAAATTATGCTGGGTTATTTTTAAAAATAAATAAATAAAAATATGTACAAATATATATCAAATTTTTAAAAATTATCCTTTTTAAAAATTAAAAAGAAGCAAAGGTGTTTATGGAGGACTTCAACTTTCTACATTATATACTTCTCTAATATCTAGATTGTCTTAAAAGTATTTACTATGAGCATGTGCTGTTTCTATGATTAGAAAAATTAATAATAAGGGGTGCCTGGGTGGCTCAGTCAGTTGAGCATCCGACTTCAGCTCAGGTCATGATCTCACAGTTCGTGAGTTCAAGCCCCGCATTGGGCTCTGTGCTGACAACTCAGAGCCTGGAGCCTGCTTCAGATTCTGTGTCTCCTTCTCTCTCTGCCTCTCCCTCTCCCTCTCTCTCGCTCTCTCTCAAAAATAAACATTAAAAATTTTTTAAGAAAAATTAATAATAATAATATATTTAAAAATAAAGCATTTTAAGGAGATTCTTTTTTTGCTTATCCATCTATGATCAAAAGAAACCATACGTAGATTGACAAAAGTCAAGTCTCAAGTTAAGCTTCACCTTTTCCAGGAAAACTATTCAACCTTCTACTTTCAATTTTATCCCTCCCAAGAAATGTTCTACATTATAATAAGTTCATAGTAGAAGTTCAACAAACTGCTTTTCCCTATCTTTCACTATCTTTCCCTATCTAAAGATCACTTCTTTAGAAGAAATTAAGCAATCAACTAGCTGAGCCATCTTCAGAGAAGAGGAAAAATAAATAATTCTACCTTTGAACTACACCCTTAGAGGCTTTAGATTCTCTTACTTTTTGTCTATGCTGTGTATGACATGAGCTTCTATGTACTATAAATCATTAATAAATATTTTTGATGGTGTTAAAGAAAATGATGATTATGGTGATGATAATGATCAAAATATCAGAAAACCTGTAAGTATTATTATCTTCATTATATCACTTTTTCATTGGATAGGCTCCTCAGCTGCTCAGTGAGTTTGTTATCCATGACTTCTGGATACATCTGGAAAATTACCCCCTGTTTTAGTTCAAGGGCAAATAACTTTAAAATGTACTGAGGGTCTTTATATTATACTTTGTGATATTGAGAAATGTATAATTTGGACTATTCTGAGCTATGTACTTGGTCCAGGTAAGACAGTTCCCAACATTTACCCACGCCTACCATTTACCCACTATATGAAAGACTAGTTCAACATTTTGTGTGTGTGTATACATCTAGACCTAGAAAGATATGCATAGTTCCCAGAAGATGGACTGCTATGAAGCTCTGAGTGATGACTGGGATGGCCTTAATACTCCCCTCCCCTCCCCTAAACTTTAGACAAGTTTTTTTCCTGACTATAGGCCCTTGACCTCCCTTTACTTGGAGCATTTTCTTTAGAACATTTAAAATTGCCAATTCTTCTCCTGCCACTTTGAAAACTAGATAAAGGATCTCACAGTCTTTTGCCAGTTTTACAGCACCCAAAAAGCAAATCTTTGAAAAGTAATCATCCAGAAAGAAAGTGTCCCTATCTCCTAGTCTCTGTGGGAAAGTAGGAGCCAACGACCAAGTCTAACTACCTAATGCCAATTAACAAATACAGGTGGGCTAATCACATTGACCAACCCTCCCCTACTTCAGTGTCCTCCAATACTTTCCCACTGGTTCATCTCAGGGCTTAAAAACCCTTGTTTCAGTGGAGTTGAGTTAAATCTCTCCTCCTATTGCAAAAGTTTTGAATAAAATCTCCCCTGCCTGTTTAGCTCTATCCAGTGTAATCTTTTCTGACAACCAAGAAGTTAATACCTCTCTTAAAGGAAGTCACTGCTCTCTCTGCTGACAATCCTGATTTGCTGACCTCCTTCTGTAAGAAAACACTGCTTGATTTACACAATTCCTGGGTTGAGTCTTTCTGACAATACATACCCCATGACATTTGTTGGCATTACTGTCAGAAAAATGTAATACAGGAAAAGTAACATTCAGGAAGAGTCCAGTATGTTTAAATCAACCTATATATTTTACGCAATGCATGCAAAAGAGTTTGTTGGTGCTTAAAAATGTGATTCATTAAAAATGTGAAACTCATGTTTCAGTCATTCCTAAAACTGCCTCAAAAACCAGTTTAAGCTAAAAATGTATCATTCAGATCTACAAAACAGTAAATTTCAAGTAATAATGTGCTTTGTGCTTCTCAAAATGTATTCCATAGAAGAGTAGTTGTGTGAAAATAAACTTTCCAATTGAATAAGTTTGAAGTATGTTAAAGGAAACATATTCATTAATTCTAGGACTTCTGGAACACTTGGACACTCTGCAGCACTGTGAATCTCCAAGAAGCCTTGCAGTATGTAGCCACTCCAGAACTCATTTCAACCAAGGATCCCTTTTTTATTGAGCATCCTGTGGAAAGAGTAACTAATGACTGAAATAGGAAAAATATTACAGTCCATTAATTGCACACTTTCCATGAGACTAGCACTGTAATGGACATCTAAAGTTATGCTCTCCATCCATGATGAACTTTGGCTCTGTTTTGAGACACTGAAAAATAAAATTAAGGAGGTTGCTTTTGTGGCTTTTGAGATCTTAGAAAAAACAAAGAGTAATTTGTAATCGAAAGTCTCAAAACAAATTAGTTCTCCTAAAATATGCATGAGTAAACAATCCTTGATTTTTCAGTAAATTATCTGGTTTGGGCTTTTAGAGTCAAGTCGGTTCACTACTAGGATTAAAAATAATAGAGAAATAGGTTTAAAATCCTAAACGTCTAATCAAGGAGTTCCAGAAAATCTGATTTGGAGTCAGAAACCGTTACAGAATATTGGGATGACCAACCTGTATTTTTGTATCCTTTGGGTAAATACCTAGTAGTGCAATTGCTGAATCGTAGTTCCATTTTTAACTTTTTGAGGACCTTCCTACTGTTTTCTAGAGTGCCTGCATCAGTTTGCATTCCCACCGACAGTGCAAGAGGGTTCCCCCTTCTCACCCCAATGTTTATACCAGCATTATCAACAATAGCCAAACTATATAAAGAGCCCCAATGTCCATCCACTAATGAATGGATAAAGAAGATGTGGTATACATATAATATTGAATATTACTCAGCCATCAAAAAATAATGAACTCTTGCCACTTGCAATGACATGGATGAAGCTAAAGTATACTATGCAGAGAGAAATAAGTCAGTCAGAGAAAGAAAAATACCATGATTTCACTCATATAGGGAATTTAAGAAACAAAACAGATGAACGTATGGAAAGGGGAGGAAGAGAAAAAGAGAGGGAAACAAACCATAAGATAGAGAACAAACTGAGTGTTGATGGAGGGAGGGAGGTGGGGGATGGGCTAGATAGGTGATGGGTATTAAGGAGGGTACTTGTTGTGATGAGCACTGGGTGCTGTACATAAGTGATGAATCACTGACATCTACCCCTGAAAGCAATATTGCACTGTGTGTTAACTAACTGGAATTTAAATAAAATTTTGAAAAAAAAAAAATGATGACCAAATTTTCCATTAAAGTTATTTCTCTTCAGCATCCTTTTTTATTTACAAATAGGTTTTTATTTACAATTTGCAAAATTATTTCCTATTGTTTTCATTTCACTTTTTATACAGAATTTTATTTCTGACAATTGAGAAGAAGGGAACTGGTATTCAAGGCTTTAGAAAAACTGCACACCAGCCTCTTGCAAAGCATGGCCTTGACATAGGCGCCCTCTGCTGGCCGTCCTCCTGAAGTGCAGATTCTGGTCTTGGTGTTTGGTTTTGTTTGCTTACTGGTTCATTCGCTTTGTTACTTTATCTGCTATTTTATTTGAGGGATCACTGCGTCTCTTTAAAAGGTACAATCTAGGGGTGCCTAGGTGGCTCAGTCAGCTGAGTGTCTGACTTAGGCTCAGGTCATGATCTCACGGTTCGTGAATTCAAGCTTCACAGCAGGCTCACTGTTGTCAGCACAAAGCCTACTTTGGATCCTCTGTCCCCCTCTCTCTCTGTCCCTCCCTCGCTCACATTCCCTCACTCAAAAATAAAAAATAAAAAAATAAAAGATACAATCTAAGAAATCTAGAAACCTGCAGTTTAGAAACGACAGCAAACAACATGCTGTATCATATTTTAAGTAGGTGTAACACAGGATGTAATCTTATCCTTTAACTTGCTAATTGTTAGTGATGCACAGTAGCACCTACCAAGAATATAGAAGAGTGTGGGTATGCTAAAAGAGTGTGGACACCATCAGCCGAAGCTTAAACAAAACAAAAAGACCTCATCCAGGCATAGTTTCTGAAGATCAACTAGATGAGAAACAGTTCTCTTACCCAGAGTGAAAGCAGGTCACAAAGAATCTTCCAAAACAAACAGATCAAACCCAAGAACCAACTGGGGGTAAATAGTGCCTCTACCAAAGATTATGTTGAACAAGAGACAATAAGAAACATTCTCACAGATGCCACAACTTTGTCAGATAGCTTACAAGACAGTCCTGGAGAACATGTGGATGTTTTACTGTTTTTCTTCACGTTTTCTCCAATTTATGTTAGTGTCAGGCATGTATTAGGAACAGTACTCATTACTGATTGGTTATTTTTATTTCTTCACAGAATTGCAAATGTAGAAGGGGAAAGATGTGTTGCTTTCAAATCTGGCTACAGTCTGAGACTTGGAGGAAGTAGCATTCCTTTTAGAGAAAGAACTTCTTCTTTTAACACTCTTTCGATGTTGCACAGATAGAATTGAGAGCTAATCTGTATAGTGGGATATGAACAAAGAGGGAAAAATAACTCTACATATTAGTACCTCAGAAACATCAAATTTTCTGCTACTAATCTTCAAAAGAGAGAAGGTGGGGACCTGGAGATAGGTTATCTAAACTACTCTCAGTACCATCTAATCTGTATAGGTTTTTGAGCCCCAGGAAATACAGAAGTGCCCTGTATAATTAACTGGTGATACTGACAGTCCATAACCCCACATGCTTAGAACACAGACACCGGCAATCAAGAATTGGAGAGCCAGCAGTGGTAGGGGATGGAGGGAGAGAAATTTTTCACTCTCATGAAGAAGTGACCTGTTATTACTTTAAAGCCAGGAGCAAAGGGATCCAGTGAACATGTCCTTCCTGCAGGTTCCAAACTGCTATCAGCTTAGCTTTGGGTCTCAGACCCTAAACAGAAAATAAATATTAAGAATTTACTATATGCCAAGCATAATACTAGATGTTCAGAGCCATAAAAACCTTCAACTCTGTAAGGTAAAGATAAAGTGCTTATTTTATACACAAAGAATTTAAGGATTAGCAATATTCCTTAATTTGCCTGAGGATATCAGCCAGGAAGTACCAAAGTCAGGATTCAAACACAAATGTGTCTGATGTTAATATGCGACTGCTTTTTCCACTATACCAAATTACCTCATTCATTCATGCAATATGTATTTATCAGGTGCCTATTATGTGCTGGATACCAACATAGCAGTTGAAAAAAACAGTGTACTCACCTTCCTGAAACTTGCATTTTAGCCAGGAGAATATGCAAGTAAATGGTACATAAACAAAGTCATTAGAAGTGGTGATTAATACTGTGAAGGAAATAAGCAAAGTGGTGTGATGGAAGGGGATGGGGAGAAGTTCCTTAGACACTGGAGTGTTCAAGAAAAGTCCTCTCTGAGAAGAAGATGTGTAATCCAAGAGCTAAAGGAACCAGCCACAAAAAGGAGTCTAAAGTGGCAAGGACATGATGAACTACAGGAAGATGAGTACCTGATGAAGTTAACAAAAAACTAAATTATTTAGAGACTTTTTCTAATTTAAAATATTTAAACATTTAAAAAGATTATAGACCATAGTAACAAGTTTATACTTCACTCAAAATTCAATGAAAAGCCACTGAGGATTTTAAATAGGGCAAGACATTATCAGCATGTTCTATAGTAGCTGCGTGGAGATCAACATGTTCTAGGGAGGAACCAAGATGGCGGAACAGCATGGAAGCTTTTTGTGTGTCTCGCATCCATGAAATATAGCCAGACCAGCACTAAACCATCCTACACACCTAGAAAACTGATCGGAGGATTAACACAACAATCTGCACAACCTGAACCACAGAATTCAGCAGGTATGTGACACGAAGAACGGAACTTGGGGAACAAGAAGCCCTGAAAGTTAGGGAACCCTTTTTGCAGGTGGAGAGAGGACAGAGACTGGGGAGTGGGGGGAGCAAACGGGGAAAAACATCCCTCTCCAAAAGCAGCTGGAGAGAAAGTGGAAAATTGGAAACAGCCGCAGGGACTAAACTAAAGAGGGAGAAAGGAGAAAGGAGAAAGGGGAGGGTTTAAATTCCATTAAGACTGTAAACAAAGGGAGCACAAAGGCTGCAACCCCGCAGCTCGATACCTGGTGGTGCTCTGGTGGGAAGGGCGAATCCCCAGGAACAGAGTGGGGTCCGGGAGGTTCTCGGGCCACACAGGGAAAAGCAGTTCCACTGCTGGAAGGACATTTGGTAGAGACTGTTGAAGCCACCTGGTCCCAGCAGACCCCGGAAGGCAGCCACATTCGCTGGTCCTGGGTCAAGGTTGTTGAGGGTGAAGCCTGGTGTCAGATGTGTGTTGCGATTTTCCATGCTCCCTGAAACACTGAGGCTACAGTGTCCCGCGATTTTGGGGGGGGGGGGGTGAGCTGGCACCTGGCTGCAGTCTCAGGGCACCCGCAAAAGCAGGATCCAGGGGGCATTCCTGGGTGCAGCCGACATTCGGCCATTGCTCGTTCAGCCATCGCTCGGTGAGACCCTCCCGCAAAGGTGCAGAGAGGGTCAAAGCCGCAGTCCTTCGGAAGTAAGGGGCGGGGGAAAACAGCTGCATCTGAGACAAAACTCAGGAGAGAGGTACTGTCTGGGGCCTGGTCACGGAGAGTGGAAAAGCAGGGAGTGGACTACAGCTGAAGACGGGTGCACAACTGCTGATCCGGGAGAACAGACTGGGTGGCTGCGAGGCGCCATTTTTCACCGCTCCCGCGCATGTGCATGCGCACCAACAAACACCGCAACCCTCCACCCCAGTAGGCTAGCAGCACCATCTAGGGGAGAGCGGAGCTATTACACCGAGCCCTGCCCAACTGGGCCAGCTTCACTCTTCCAGAAGGAACCTCACCACCGGCTTAATCTATGCACTATAAAGAGCTACAAGGACTGACCTCTAGGGGAAAACAAAGCAATTTCACTCCTACTTCAATCTGTTAGCAGGTTCATCTATTCAATATTTTTTCTCTCTCTCTTTTTCCTTTTTCTCTTTTACAATTCTATTCTTTTTCTTGAATACAGAAAGAGAAAAAAACTCATTTTTATTTTCAATTTTTATTAAAAATATCTGTCTTTAATTTTTATTATTGTATTTTTTACTTTTGTGTAAATTTTTTCAAATTCTATTTAATTCCATCATTTTATTTTAGTCTGCTTCAGTGTACACACCTTTTCAAATTTTCAATTTCCTATTTTTTCTTTCATTTTCTTTTTTCTCTTTTTCATTTCTTTTTCCTGAATGCAGAAAGAGAAAAACTTCATTTTTAATTTCAGTTTCTTTTAAAACACTTATTTAATTTGTATTACTATATATATATTTTGCTTTTATGTAAATGTTTTCAAATTCTATGTTATCCCCATCATTTTATTTCAGTCTACTACAGTGTATTCACTTTTTCAAATTTTCAAATGATTTCTTTTTTTTCTCTTTTCCTTTTTTCTTTTTTTATCTGTTTTCTCTTTTTTGTTTCTTTTCTTTTTTCTTAAATACAGAAAATGAAAAAATTAATATTTCTTTTTAATTTGTATTAAAAATATTTTTCTATACTTTTTTCTACTATATTCTCTATTTTGTGTATTTTAGTCTACTTTAGTGTATTCATTTTTTCAAATTCTCAAATGATTTACTTTTTTTTCTCTCCCCCCTTTTTTTTTATTTTGTTTCTCTAATCTGTCAAACCACTTTATACACCCAGACCAAAACACACCTAGGATCTAGCATCATCTATTCGATTTTTGTGTGGGTGTGTTTTTAATTACTAATTTTAATTTTTTATAACTTTAATTTTTTTTAATTTCAATGTTTCTACCTTATTAATTCCTTTTCTCCCTTCAAAATGACAAAACGAAGGAATTCACCCCAAAAGAAAGAGCACTAAGAAACAACAGCCAGGGATTTAACCAACACAGACACAAGCAAGAAGTCTGAACCACAATTTAGAATCACGATAATAAGAATACTACCTGGAATCAAAAATAGATTAGAATCCCTTTATACAGAGATAAAAGAAGTAAAAAATAGCCATAATGAAATTTAAAATGCTATAACTGAGCTGCAATAACGGATGGATGCCACGGCGGCAAGGATGGATGAGGCAGAACAGACAATCACCCATATAGAGGACAAAGCTTATAGAGAATAATGAAGCAGAGCAAAAGAGGGAGATCAAGGCAAAAGAGCACAATTTAAGAATTAGAGAAATCAGTCACTCATTAAAAAGGAACATCAGAATCATAGGGGTCCCAGAGGAGGAAGAGAGAGAAATGGGGGTAGAAGGGTTATGTG
The DNA here is from genome assembly GCF_022079265.1 of Lynx rufus. Classification (NCBI taxonomy): domain Eukaryota; kingdom Metazoa; phylum Chordata; class Mammalia; order Carnivora; family Felidae; genus Lynx; species Lynx rufus. The sequence continues at coordinate 53,912,995 of NW_025814845.1, forward strand.
AGCAAATCATAGTGGAAAGCTTTCCTAACCTGGGGAAAGACACAGACATCAAAATCCAGGAAGCACAGAGGACTCGCATTAGATTCAACAAAAACCGACCTTGAACAAGGCATATCATAGTCAAATTCACAAAATACTCAGACAAGGACAGAATCATGAAAGCAGCAAGGGAAAAAAAGTCCCTAACCTACAAGGGAAGACAGATCAGGTTTGCAGCAGACCTACCCACAGAAACCTGGCAGTCCAGAAAGGAATGGCAGGATATATTCAGTGTGCTGAATCAGGAAACTATGCAGCCAAGAATTCTTTATCCAGCAAGGATGTCATTCAAAATAGGAGACATAAAAAGTTTCCCAGACAAACAAAAATTAAAGGAGTTTGTGAAAACTAAACCAACCCTGTAAGAAATATTAAGGGGGACTCTCTGAGGGGACAAAAGATGAAATATATATATATATATATATATATATATATATATATATAATTAAATACCAAAAGCAACAAAAAATTACAAAGAACCAGAGAACACCAACAGAAACTCCAACTCTACAAGCATCATAATGGCAATAAATTCATATCTTTCAGTACTCACTCTAAACGTTAATGGAATCAATGTTCCAATCAAAAGACACAGGGTAACAGAATGGATAAGAAAACAAGATCCATCTATATGCTGTTTACAACAGACCCACTTTACACCAAAAGACACCTTCAGATTGAAAATAAGGGGATGGAGAACCATCTATCATGTTAATGGTCAACAAAAGAAAGCCAGAGAAGCCATACTTATATCAGACAATCTAGACTTTAAAATAAAGACTGTATCAAGAGATGCAGAAGGGCATTATATCATAATCAAGGGGCCTATAGACCAAGAAGACCTAAGAATTGTAAACCTTTACGCACCAAATGTGAGAGCACCCAAATATATAAATCAATTAATCACAAACATAAACTCATTGATAGTAATACCATAACAGTAGGAGACTTCAACACCCCACTCACAGCAATGGACACATCAACTAATCAAAAAATCAACAAGGAAACAACGGCTTTGAATGACACACTGGACCAGATGGACTTAACAAATATATTCAGAACATTTCATCCTAAAGCAGCAGAATATACATTCTTCTCCAGTGCACATGGAACATTCTCCAGAATAGACCACACACTGGGACATAAATCAGCCCTAAGTACAAAAAGATCGAGATCATACCGTGCATATTTTCAGACCACAATGCTATGAAACTCGAAATCAACAACAAGAAAAAATTTGGAAAGGTAACAAATACTTGGAGACTGAAGAACATCCTACTAAAGAATGAATGGGCTGGGGATCCTGGGAAGATGGTGGCGTAGGAGGATGCTGGGCTCACCACACGTCCTGCCGATCACTTAGATTCCACCTACACCTGCCTAAACAACCCAGAAAACCGCCAGAAGACCAGCAGAAGGGAGTCTCTGGAGCCAAGCGCAGACAAGAGGCCCATGGAAGAGGGTAGGAAGGGCGGAGAGGCGGTGCATGCTCCACAGACTGGCGGGAGGGAGCCAGGGTGGAGGGGCAGCCCGCCGGCCAAGCAGAGCGCCCGAGTCTGGCTTGCAAAAGCGGAGGGACCGGACAGAGTGTTTTCCGACAGCAAGCAGGACTTGACATCTGGAAGGTTATAAGCTAACAGCTCTGCTTGGAGAACAGGAGGGCTGGAGGACAACAGGAGGGAGAGTTGTTGAGCCCCGGACGACAGAGCTCAGCTTGGCGGGGAACAAAGGCACTGGTCAGCGCCATCTCCCTCGCCCATCCCCCAGCCAAAATCCCAAAGGGAACCAGTTCCTGCCAGGGAACTTGCTTGCACCGTGCAAACACCCAAAGCTTTGCTTCTGCGGATCCATCCTTCCAGCGGGTCTGACTCCCTCCTGGTGCCACAGGGCCCCTCCGGAAGCAGATCTCCAAAGGAAAAGTGAGCTGAGCCTGCCCCTCCCACCCCTGTGCACCTTGCCTATCCACCCCAGCTAATACGCCATATCCCCAGCACCACAAGCCTGGCAGTGTGCAAGTAGACCAGACTGGCCACTCCACCCCACAGTGAATCCCGCCCCTAGGAGAGGGGAAGAGAAGGCACACACCAGTCTGACTGTGGCCCCAGAGGTGGGCTGGGGGCAGACGTCAGGTCTGACTACGGCCCAGCCCACCAACTCAAGTTATTCAAGACAGCACAGGGGAAGTGCCCCGCAGTCACGCACCACTCCAGGGACTATCCAAAATGACCAAACGGAAGAATTCCCCTCAGAAAAATGTCCAGGAAATAACAACAGCTAACAAACTGATCAAAAAGGATTTAAACAATATAACAGAAAGTGAATTTAGAATAATAGTCATAAAATTAATCACTGGGCTTGAAAACAGTATACAGGACAGCAGAGAATCTCTTGCTACAGAGATCAAGGGACTAAGGAACAGCCAGGAGGAGCTAAAAAATGCTATCAACGAGTTGCAAAATAAAATGGAGACAACTACGGCTCGGATTGAAAAGGCAGAGGAGAGAATCGGTGAACTAGAAGATAAAATTATGGAAAAAGAAGAAGCTGAGAAAAAGAGAGATAAAAAAATCCAGGAGTATGAGGGGAAAATTAGAGAACTAACTGATGCACTAAGGAGAAATAATACACGCATAATTGGTATTCCAGAGGAGGAAGAGAGAGGGAAAGGTGCTGAAGGTGTACTTGAAGAAATAATAGCTGAGAACTTCCCGGATCTGGGGAAGGAAAAAGGCATTGAAATCCAAGAGGCACAGAGAACTCCCTTCAGACGTAACTTGAATCGATCTTCTGCACAACATATCATAGTGAAACTGGCAAAATACAAGGATAAAGAGAAAATTCTGACAGCAGCTAGAGATAAACATGCTCTAGCATACAAAGGGAGACCTATAAGACTCATGACCAATCTCTCTACTGAAACTTGGCAGGCCAGAAAGGAATGGCAGGAGATCTTCAATGTGATGAACAGAAAAAATATGCAGCCGAGAATCCTTTATCCAGCAAGTCTGTCATTTAGAATAGAAGGAGAGATAAAGGTCTTCCCAAACAAAAACTGAAGGAATTCGTCACCACTAAACCAGGCCTCCAAGAAATCCTAAGGGGGATCCTATGAGACAAAGTACCAGAGACATCGCTACAAGCATGAAACCTACGGACATCACAATGACTCTAAACCCATATCTTTCTATAATAACACTGAATGTAAATGGACTAAATGCGCCAACCCAAAGACATAGGGTATCAGAATAGATAAAAAAACAAGACCCATCTATTTGCTGTCTACAAGACACTCATTTTAGACCTGAGGACACCTTCAGATTGAGAGTGAGGGGATGGAGAACTATTGGTCATCCCACTGGAAGTCAAAAGAAAGCTGGAGTAGCCATACTTATATCAGACAAACTAGACGTTAAATTAAAGTCTGTAACAAGAGATGAAGAAGGGCATTATATAATAATTACAGGGTCTATCCATCAGGAAGAGCTAACAGTTATAAATGTCTATGCACCGAATACAGGAGCCCCCAAATATATAAAACAATTACTCACAAACATAAGCAACCTTACTGATAAGAATGTGGTAATTGCAGGGGACTTTAACACTCCACTTACAGAAATGGATAGATCATCTAGACACATGGTCAATAAAGAAACAAGGGCCCTGAATGACACGTTGGATCAGATGGACTTGACAGATATATTTAGAACTCTGCATCCCAAAGCAACAGAATAGACTTTCTTCTCGAGTGCACATGGAACATTCTCCAAGATAGATCACATACTGGGTCACAAAACAGCCCTTCATAAGTTTACAAGAATTGAAATCATACCATGCATACTTTCAGACCACAATGTTATGAAGCTTGAAATCAACCACAGGAAAAAGTCTGGAAAACCTCCAAAAGCATGGAGGTTAAAGAACACCCTACTAACGAAGGAGTGGGTCAACCAGGCAATTAGAGAAGAAATTAAAAAATATATGGAAACAAATGAAAATGAAAATACAACAATCCAAACGCTTTGGGATGCAGCGAAGGCAGTCCTGAGAGGAAAATACATTGCAATCCAGGCCTATCTCAACAAACAAGAAAAATCCCAAATACAAAATCTAACAGCACACCTAAAGGAAATAGAAGCAGAACAGCAAAGACAGCCTAAACCCAGCAGAAGAAGAGAAATAATAAAGTTCAAAGCAGAAATAAATAATATAGAATCTAAAAAAACTGTAGAGCAGATCAAAAAAACCAAGAGTTGGTTTTTTGAAAAAATAAACAAAATTGACAAACCTCTAGCCAGGCTTCTCAAAAAGAAAAGGGAGATGACCCAAATACATAAAATCATGAATGAAAATGGAATTATTACAACCAATCCTTCAGAGATACAAGCAATTAGGGAATACTATGAAAAATTATATGCCAACAAACTGGACAACCTGGAAGAAATGGACAAATTCCTAAACACCCACACGCTTCCAAAACTCAATCAGGAGGAAACAGAAAGCTTGACAGACCCATAACCAGGGAAGAAATTGAATCAGTCATCAAAAATCTCTGAACAAATAAGAGTCTAGGACCAGATGGCTTCCAGGGGAGTTCTACCAGATGTTTAAAGCAGAGATAATACCTATCCTTCTCAAGCTTGTCCAAAAAATAGAAAGGGAAGGAAAACTTCCAGACTCATTCTATGAAGCCAGTATTACTTTGATTCCTAAACCAGACAGAGACCCAGTAAAAAAAAGAGAACTACAGGCCAATATCCCTGATGAATATGGATGCAAAAATTCTCAATAAGATACTAGCAAATCGAATTCAACGGCATATAAAAAGAATTATTCACCATGATCAAGTGGAATTCATTCCTGGGATGCAGGGCTGGTTCAACATTCGCAAATCAATCAATGTGATACATCACATTAATAAATGAAAAGATAAGAACCATATGATCCTGTCAATCCATGCAGAAAAGGCATTGGACAAAATTCACCATTTCTTAATAAAAACCCTCGAGAAAGTCGGGATAGAAGGAACATACTTAAACATCATAAAAGCCATTTATGAAAAGCCCACAGCTAACATCATCCTCATGGGGAAAAACTGAGAGCTTTTTCCCTGAGATCAGGAACACGACAGGGATGTCCACTCTCACCGCTGTTGTTTAACATAGTGTTAGAAGTTCTAGCATCAGCAATCAGACAACAAAAGGAACTCAAAGGTATCAAAATTGGCAAAGATGAAGTTAAGCTTTCCCTTTTTGCAGATGACATGATACTATACATGGAAAATCCGATAGACTCCACCAAAAGTCTGCTAGAACTGATACATGAATTCAGCAAAGTTGCAGGATACAAAATCAATGTACAGAAATCAGTTGCATTCTTATACACTAACAATGAAGCAACAGAAAGACAAATAAAGAAACTGATCCCATTCACAATTGCACCAAGAAGCATAAAATACCTAGGAATAAATCTAACCAAAGATGTAAAGGATCTGTATGCTGAAAACTATAGAAAGCTTATGAAGGAAATTGAAGAAGATATAAAGAAATGGAAAAACATTCCATGCTCATGGATTGGAAGAATAAATATTGTCAAAATGTCAGTACTACCCAAAGCTATCTACACATTCAATGTAATCCCAAACAAATTTGCACCAGCATTCTTCTCGAAACTAGAACAAACAATCCTAAAATTCATATGGAACCACAAAAGGCCCCGAATAGCCAAAGTAATTTTGAAGAAGAAGACCAAAGCAGGAGGCATCACAATCCCAGACTTTAGCCTCTACTACAAAGCTGTCATCATCAAGACAGCATGGTATTGGCACAAAACAGACACATAGACCGATGGAATAGAATAGAAACCCCAGAACTAGACCCACAAACGTATGGCCAACTCATCTTTGACAAAGCAGGAAAGAACATCCAATGGAAAAAAGACAGTCTCTTTAACAAATGGTGCTGGGAGAAGTGGACAGCAACATGCAGAAGGTTGAAACTAGACCACTTTCTCACACCATTCACAAAAATAAACTCAAAATGGATAAAGGACCTGAATGTGAGACAGGAAACCATCAAAACCCTAGAGGAGAAAGTAGGAAAAGACCTCTCTGACCTCAGCCGTAGCAATCTCTTACTTGACACATCCCCAAAGGCAAGGGAATTAAAAGCAAAAGTGAATTACTGGGACCTTATGAAGATTAAAAAGCTTCTGCACAGCAAAGGAAACAACCAACAAAACTAAAAGGCAACCAACAGAATGGGAACAGATATTTGCAAATGACATATCGGACAAAGGGCTAGTATCCAAAATCTATAAAGAACTCACCAAACTCCACACCCAAAAATCAAATAACCCAGTGAAGAAATAGGCAGAAAATATGAATAGACACTTCCCTAAATAAGACATCCGGATGGCCAACAGGCACATGAAAAGATGCTCAACGTCGCTCCTCATCGGGAAACACAAATCAAAACCACACTCAGATATCACCTCATGCCAGTCAGAGTGGCCAAAATGAACAAATCAGGAGACTAGAGATGCTGGAGAGGATGTGGAGAAACGGGAAGCCTCTTGCACTGTTGGTGGGAATGAAACTGGTGCAGCCACTCTGGAAAACAGTGTGGAGGTTCCTCAAAAAATTAAAAATAGACCTACCCTATGACCCAGCAATAGCACTGCTAGGAATTTACCCAAGGGATACAGGAGTACTGATGCATAGGGGCACTTGTACCCCAATGTTTATAGCAGCACTCTCAACAATAGCCAAATTATGGAAAGAGCCTAAATGTCCATCAACTGATGAATGGATAAAAAAAAATTGTGGTTTATATACACAATGGAGTACTACGTGGCAATGAGAAAGAATGAAATATGGCCCTTTGTAGCAACGTGGATGGAACTGGAGAGTGCGATGCTAAGTGAAATAAGCCATACAGAGGAAGACAGATACCATATGTTTTCACTCTTATGTGGATCCTGAGAAACTTAACAGAAACCCATGGGGGAGGGGAAGGAAAAAAAAAAGAGGTTAGAGTGGGAGAGAGCCAAACCATAAGAGACTGTTAAAAACTGAGAACAAACTGAGGGTTGATGGGGGTGGGAGGGAGGGGAGGGTGGGTGATGGGTATTGAGGAGGGCACGTTTTGGGATGAGCACTGGGTGTTGTATGGAAACCAATTTGACAATAAACTTCATATATTGAAAAAATAAATAAATAAAGATCAGGAAACTGAGGATAACGAAGACAAAGACTAAAAAAAAAAAAAAAAGAAAAAAAAAGAAAAGAATGAATGGGCTAACCAAGCAGTTAAAGAAGAAATTAAAAAGTATATGGAAGTCAATGAAAGTGATAGCACCACAACCCAAAACCTCTGGGACGCAGCAGAGGCGGTCACAAGTGGAAATTATATAGCAATCCAGGCCTTCCTAAAAAAGGAAGAAAGATCTCAGATACACAACCTAACCTTATGCCTTAAGGAGCTGGAAAAAGAGCAGCAAATAAAACCCAAAATCAGCAGAAGACAGGAAACAATAAAGATTAGAGCAGAAATTAATGCTATTGAAATGGAAAAACAAACAGAACAGATCAATGAAACCAGAAGCTGGTTCCTTGAAAGAATTAACAAAATTGATACACCACTAGCCAGTTGAATCAAAAAGGAAAAGGAAAGGACCCAAATAAGTAAAATCAAGAATGAAAGAGGAGAAATCACAACCAACACAACAGAAATAAAAACAATAGTAAGAGAATATTATGAGCAATCATATGCCAATAAAATGGGAAATCTGGAAGAAATGGACAAATTCCTAGAAACATATAAACTACCAAAACTGAAAAAGGAAGAAATAGAAAATTTGAACACCCATAACCAGTAAGGAAACCAAATTAGTAATCAAAAATCTGCCAAAAAAACAAGAGCCCAGGACCAGATGGCTTTCCAGGGGAATTCTACCAAACATTTAAGGGAGAGTTAACACCTATACTCTTGAAACTGTTCCAAAAAATAGAAATGGTAGGAAAACTTCCAAACTCATTCTATGAAGCCAGTATTACCTTGATTCCAAAACCAGACAGAGACCCCACCAAAAAGGAGAACAATAGACCAATTTCCCTGATGAACATGGATGCAAAAATCCTCAACAAGATATTAGCCAACCCACTTCAACAATACATGAAAAAAATTATTCACCACAACAGAGTGAGATTTATACCTGGGATACAGGGCTGGTTCAATATCTGAAAAACAATTAACATGATTCATCACATCAATTAAAGAAAGGACAAGAGCCATATGATCCTCTCAATAGATGCAGAGAAAGCATTTGACAAAATACAGCACCCTTTCTTGATAAAAACCCTCAAGAAAGTAGTGATAGAAGGATCATACCTCGAGATCTTAAAAGCCATATATGAACGACCCAATGCTAATATCGTCCTCAATGGGGAAAAACTGAAAGCTTTCCCCCTAAGGTCAGGAACAAGACAGGGATGTCCACTCTCACCACTGTTATTCAACATAATATTGGAAGTCTTATCCTCTGCAATCAGACAACACAAAGGAATAAAAGGCATCCAAATTGGCCAGGAGGAGGTCAAACTTTCACTCTTCACAGATGACACGATACTCTATGGAAAACCCAAAAGATTCAACAAAAAAACTGCTAGAACTGATCCATGAATTCAGCAAAGTCTCAGGATATAAAATCAATGCACAGAAATCGGTTGCATTCCTATACACCAACAATGAAGCAACAGAAAGAGAAATCAAGGAAGCAATCCCATTTACAGTTGCACAAAAAAAGCCATAAAATACCTGGGAATAAATCTAACCAAAGAGGTGAAAAATCTATACGCTGAAAACTATAGAAAGCTGATGAAGGAAATTGAACAAGACACAAAGAAATGGAAAAAGATTCCACGCTCCAGGATAGGAAGAACAAATATTGTTAAAATGTCAATACTACCCAAAACAATCTACATATTCAATGCAATCCCTATCAAAGTAACACCAGCATTCTTCACAGAGCTAGAACACATAATCCTAAAATTTGTATGAAACCAGAAAAGATCCCAAATAGCCAAAGCAATCTTGAAAAAGAAAACCAAAGCAGGAGGCATCACAATCCCAGACTTCAAGCTATACTATAGAGCTGTAATCATCAAGACAGTATGGTACTGGCAGAAGAACAGACATTCAGATCAATGGAACAGAATAGAGAACCCAGAACTGGACCCACAAACGTATGGGCAACTAATCCTTGACAAAGCAGGAAAGTATATCCAGTGGAATAAAGACAGTCTCTTCAGCAAGTGGTGCTGGGAAAACTGGACAGCGACATGCAGAACAATGAACCTGGACCACTTTCTTACACTATACACAAAAACAAACTCAAAGTGGATGAAAGACCTCAATGTAAGACAGGAAGCCATAAAAATCCTGAGGGGAAAGCAGGCAAAAACCTCTTTGATATTGCCGGCAGCAATTTCTTACTCAACACATCTCTGGAGGCAAGGGAAACAAATGCAAAAATGAACTACTGGGACTTCATCAAAATGAAAAGCTTCTGCACAGTGAAGGAAACAATCAGCAAAACTAAAAGGCAACCGACAGAATGGGAGAAGATATTTGCAAATGACATATCAGATAAAGGGTTAGTATCCAAAATCTATCAAACTTATCAAACTCAACACCCAAAAAACAAATAATCCAGTGAAGAAATGGGCAAAAGACATGAATAGACACTTCTCCAAAGAAGACATCCAGATGGCCAACAGACACATCAAAAAATGCTCCACATCACTCATCATCAGGGAAATACAAATCAAAACCACAATGAGATACCACCTCACACCTGTCAGAATGGCTAACATTAACAACTCAGGCAAGAACAATGTTGGGAAGGATGTGGAGAAAGAGGACCTCTTTTGCACTGTTGGTGGGAATGCAAGCTGGTGCACCACTCTGGAAAACAGTATGGAGGTTCCTCAAAAAACTAAAAATAGAACTACCCTACAACCCAGCAATTGCGCTACTAGGCATTTATCCAAGGAATACAGGTGTGCTGTTTGAAGGGACACATGCACCCCCATGTTTATAGCAGCACCATCAACAATAGCCAAAGTATGGAAAGAGCCCAAATGTCCATCGATGGATGAATGGATAAAGAAGAGGTGGTATATATATGCAATGGAGTATTACTCAGCAATAAAAAGAATGAAATCTTGCCATTTGCAACTACGTGGATGGAACTGGAGGGTATTATGCTAAGTGAAATTAGTCAGAGAAAGACAAAAATCATATGACTTCACTCATATGAGGACTTTAAGAGACAAAACAGATGAACATAAGGGAAGGGAGACAAAAATCATATAAAAACAGGGAGGGGGACAAAACAAAAGAGACTCATAAATATGGAGAACCAACTGAGGGTTGCTGGAGAGGTTGTGGGAGGGGGGATGGGCTAAATGGATAAGGGGCATTAAAGGATCTACTGAAATCATTGCTTCACTATATACTAACTAATTTGGATATAAATTTTAAAAAATGAAAAATAAAGTTAAATCTATAGTAAACAATAAAAAAAAATCAAACATGTTCTATAGTAGTTGCGTGGAGAGACAACTGTAGGGGGATCACACTGGAAGCAGCCAGTAGTAGTCTGCATAGATAATTGCATCTGAGACCAGGAGGCAGGAGTAAGAGTCAAGAGATTAGTTTTCAGTTTACCACAGCAATTCATGTTAGTAATAATGGTATCTTAGACTAGATTGGTAGTTCATAACTGGGTAAAATCATGCCCCACACAAAGAAGCACTTAGTAACATCTAGAAACATTTTTTGTTTCACAACTGGAAGGATGCTGCTGACATCTAGTGGGTAGAGGCCAAGAATGCTGCTAAACATCCTATAATGTACAGGATTATCTCCCTGAAAAAAAAGAATTATCTAATCCATGATGCCAATGCCAAGGTTGAAAAACCTAGAACTAGATGAGATTTGGTGGGGAGAACAGAATTGGAGAAAAATCGAGAGGTTTGGGATGTATTTTAGAAGTAGTACTGACAGTAAATGAAAAAGTGGGTTAAATAAAGTATGAATCCTAGGTGTTTCACTTGGAAAACTGGGTAGGTTATGGTGCCATTTACCAAGATAATGACAGTTTGAGGGGAAAAAAGTAATAAAGGAATAAAGAGCACACTCAAGTAGTCAGTTTGAAACACATTGTATTCAAGATAACTATTAGATATTCAGATACAGATCTCAAGTAGGCCACTAGGTACAGGGATTTGAACTCATAGTTAAAATCTAGGCACAAATATAAAATTGATAGTTGTCAGCATTTCAAATGTATTCAAAGACATGGAATTGAGTGAGATCACATGAAGAGAAAGGTGGAAGAAGAGATGAAAAGAAAGAGAAGGGAAGACAGTGAAAGAGAAGGCAAGGGAAGAACACTTATCACTAAACCTTAAGGGGCTCAGACTTTTCTAAAGATAATAAAGAAAACCAGAAGGAACCATCAGGGAGGTAACAGCAACACCAGGAGAGTGGTATCATGAAAGCCAAGAGAGTAGAGGAAAGTGCTTCGAGAAAGAGGCAGTGGTTAAGGATACAAACACTACCCAAAGGCTGAATAAGATGAAGACCAAATACTGTACCTTAGCACTGGCATCATGGAGGTCACTAGAGGCCTGAAGAGAGACCAGTTTCAGTGGAGTGTGGGGCAGAAGCCATTGTGATATGCGTAAATGGGAGGTGAAGAAACAGAGATAATGCAAACAACTCCCATGAAAGACAGTCAAGAAATAAGGCAGGTACTGGATGAAGACGTAGAGTCAAGAGAAGTTTGTTGTTTCCTAATGTGGACCATGTTGGTACGCTGATAGAAATCATCCAAGAAAAAGAGATGGCAAGATAACTGGAAAAGGAAGTCTTTAAGAAAGTAAAAACAGAATGGAATCCAGAACAAAAGTAGACAAGTTGTCTATTAGTAGGAATATGAATACTTCTTCCATCATAACAAGAAGAAAATGAGTCCAGGAGCAACTGTGTTGAGAAGATAAGAGAGTTCTCTGAAAATGGCTTTTATTTTCTTCATGTTGTTTCAGTTAAGGAAGGTAAGGTTGTCATTCGGAAAGAGTGGGGAAAAGGAAAAGATCCCAACTGAGAGAATACCAAGCGAGGATCCCTAGCTAGTTCCATATGTGCCCTGAAGCTATGACTGTCCTCAGCACGAAGGTTAAGTGCCCACAGTAATACAGGCACCCCACTGGAAACAACCCTCTGAATCTCTCACTGTAACCAAGATGCTGAGAGTTACTGGAAATGATCACACAGCAGAACAATAGGAATTCTTGGAAATGCCTGCCCCAGATCACTAGTCTCTTGTCATCATGCTCACTCACAATCCAGAAGATTATGTTATGTATCCTCTGGCCTAAAATCTCAGTCTCTTCCCTTCTCCCTAAACTCTTAGTAAATGAACTAGCCTACTATTTCACAGTGCAAAAAAATCCATCAACTTGATTCCCTTAATTTACTGCCCTCATATCTACAAATCAACCTATATCTGTTCCCATCTTCTTCTCCTTTATTTCTGTTATAATGACCTAGTCAAAGACCAGTCCCTCCATGTGTGCTCTCGCTGCTCCTCCCCTGCTTGCTCTCTGTCTCTGTCTCTCTCTCTCTCTCTCTCTCAAAAATGAATAAACATTAAAAAATATATTTTGGGGGGTTTTCATTTCAACTTTTATATCTTTAAAGAAAAAACCAGGGGCCAATATGGCAGAATAGCATGGAGATCTTTTTTGTGTCTTGCATCCATGAAAGACAGCCAGATCAACACTAAACCATCTTGCACACCTAGAAAACTGATTTGAGGATTAACACAACAATCTGCACAACCTGAACCACAGAACTGAGCAGGTATGTGGCATGGAGAGGTGAACTGGGGGAGAGAGAAGCTGTGGAGGGCTGAGAACTGTTTTTGCTTGTGGAGAGAGAACAGAGACAAGGGGAGAGCGCAGGAAAAGCACCCCCACCAACAGCAGCTGGAGAGAAAGTGGAAAATTGGAAACAGCCCCAGGGACTAAACAAAAAAGGGAGAAAGGAGAAAGTAAAGGGTTTAAATTCCAGTAAGACTCTATAAAGAGGGGGAGTGCAGAGTCTGAAACTCTGCATCCTGATACCTGGCAGTGCTTTGGTGCGAAGGGCGAATACCCAGGAGCAGAGAGTGAGGTCCAAGGGGTCCAAAGGCAACATGGGGAGAGTCAGTTCCCCTACTGGGAGGACATTTGGTAGAGGCTGTGCGACCCCCCAACAGGCAAAGATCCCAGGAAACCCTGGAGGACAACCACTCTCCCTGGTGTTGGAACAAGGATGTTAAGGGTGAAGCCTAGTGCCAGATGTATGTTGTGATTTTCCATATCCCTGAAATGCTGCTGCTACACAATCACGTGAGCTTTTTCTGGGGTAGGCTGGCACCCAGCCGCAGTCTCTGGGCATCAGGAACAGCACGGTCCCGCAAACATTCCTGGGTGCAGCCGGCACCTGGCCATTTCTCGGTGAGACTCTCCCCCAGAAGATCTGAATGGGTCAAAGCCGTAGTTCCTCAAAAGTGAGGGGTTGGGAAATACAGCAGCACCTGAGATAAAACTCAGGAGGGAGGTGCCGCCTGGCAACCTCACAGCTTGGACACAGACAATGTAAAAGTGGGGAGTGGATGCAAGCCAGAGACAAAGGACGGGTGTACAATTGCTGATCAGGAAGAACAGAGTTCCAATACTAGAGACTGAGTAGTTGGGTGATGCCATTTTCACCCCTCCTGCGCATGCACATACACACCTACAGGCACAACAACAATCCACCCCAGTAAACTAAGCAGTGCCATCTAGTGGAGAACAGAGCCATTACACTAAGACCAGCCCAACTGGGCCAACCTCACTCTTCAAAAACTCAAGTCTCTCAGCCTGTTTACTTTACAGACTATACAGTGCTTCAAAGTTTGACTTCTAGGGGAAAACAATATAATTTGAATCATATTTCAGTCTGTTTGCTGGTCCATCAATTCAGTTTTATTTTCTTTTTCTTGAATACAGAAAGAGAGAAAAAATTATTTTTCTTTTCAATTTTTATTAAATATTTTTCTTTAATTTTTTCTACTGTATGTTTTACTTTTTTGTATATTTTTCAAATTCTATTTTACTTCCATCATTTCATTTTGTTCTATTTCATTGTATTAATTTTTTCAAATTTCAAACGTTTTTTTTTTCTTTTTTCCTTTTTCTTTTTTTTTCATTTCTTTCCTTATCTTTCTCTTTTTTCTCCAATCTATAAAGCTCTTTTCAATACCCAGACCAAAATACAACTTGGATGTAGCATCATTTATTTGATTTTTTTTCTTTTTTTAAATTTTTTAATTTTAATTTTTTTACCGTATTATTTCCTTTTCTTCCTTCAAAATGACAAAACGAAGGAATTCATCTCAAAAGAGAGAGCAGGAAGAAATGACAGCCAGGGACTTAATCAACACATATATAAGCAAGATGTCTTAACCAGAATTTAGAATCACCATAATAAGAATACTAGCTTCAGTTGAAAATAGATTAGAATCACTTTCTGCAGAGATAAAAGAAGTAAACGCTAGTCAGGATGAAATAAAAAATGCTATAACTGAGCTGCAATCTCAAATCACTGCCACGGCATCAAGGATGGATGAGGCAGAGCAGCGAAACAGTGATATAGAGGACACATTTATGGAGAATAATGAAGCAGGAAAAAATAGGGAGACTAAGGCATAAGAGCCTAATTTAAGAATTAGAGGAATCAGGGACTCATTAAAAAGGAACGACATCAGAACCATAGGGGTCCCAGAAGATGAAGAGAGAGAAAAAGGGGTAGAAGGGTTCTGTGAGCAAATCATAGTAGAAAACTTTCTTAACCTGGGGAAAGACACAGGACATCAAAATCCAGGAAGCACAGAGAACACCCATTAGATTCAACAAAAATGGACCATCGACAAGGCATATCATAGTCAAATTCAAAAAATATACAGGCAAAGAAAGAATCATGAAAGCAACAAGGGAAAAAAGTCCTTAACCTACAAGGCAAGACATCTCAGATTTGCAGCAGATCTATCCACAGAAACTTGGCAAGCCAGAAAGGAGTGGCTTATATCCAGAAAGGATATATTCAAGGTGCTGAATCAGAAAAAATATGCAGCCAATAATTCTTTATACAGCAAAGCTGTCATTCAAAATAGAAGGAGATATCAAAAGTTTCCCAGAGGGGTGCCTGGGTGGCTCAGTCAGTTAAGTGTCTGACTGCGGCTCAGGTCATGATCTTGTGGTCCGTGAGTTCGAGCCCTGCATCAGGCTCTGTGCTGATAACTCAGAGCCTGGAGCCTGTTTCAGATTCTGTGTCTCCCTCTCTCTCTGACCCTCCCCCGTTCATGCTCTGTTTCTCTCGGTCTCAAAAATAAATAAATATTAAAAAAAATTATTTTTTTAAAGTTTCCCAGACAAAAATTAAGGAGTTCGTGACTACTAAATCAACCTGCAAAAAAAATTTTAGGGGGACTCTCTGAGGGGAGAAAAAATGGGGAAAAAAAGGACCAAAAGCAACAAAGACTAGAAAGGACCAGAGAACACCACCAGAAACTCCAACTCTACAGGCAACAAAATAGCAATAAATTCATATCTTTCAGCACTCACTCTAAACATCAATGGACTAAATGCTCAATCAAAAGACATAGGGTAATAAAACGGATAAGAAAACAAGATCCATCTATATGCTGTTTACAACAGACCCACTTTAGACCTAAAGACACCTTCAGATTGAAAGTAAGGGGATGTAAAACCATCTATCATGCTAATAGTTGCCAAAAGAAAGCCAGAGTAGCCATACTTATATCAGACAATCTAGACTTTAAAATAAAGACTAACAAGAGATGAAGAAGGGCATTCTATCATAATTAAGGGGTCTAGCCCCCAAGAAGACATAACATTGTAAACATTTATGTGCCAAATGTGGAGCACCCAAATATATAAATCGATTAATCACAAACATAAAGAAACTCATTGATAATAATACCATAATAGCAGGGGACTTCAAAACCCCACTTACAGCAAAGGACAGATCATCTAAACAGAAAATCAACAAGGAAACAACGGCTTTGAATGACACACTGGACCAGAAGGACTTAACAGATATATTCAGACATTTCATCCTAAAGCAGCAGAATACACATTCTTCTCCAGTGCACACAGAATATTCTCCAGAATAAATCACATACTGGGATACAAATCAGCCCTCCACAAGTATAAAAAGATTGAGATCATACTGTGCATATTTTCAGACCACAATGCTATGAAACTTGAAATCAACCACAGAAAAAATTTGGAAAGATAATACTTAGAAAAGAATGAATGAGCTGACCAAGAAGTTAAAAAGGAAATTAAAAAGAAGATGGAAGCCAATGAAAATGATAACACCACAGCCCCAGAACTCTGGGATGCAGCAAGGCGGTCGAAAGAAGGAAGTATATAGCAATCCAGGTCTTCGTAAAGAAATAAGAAAGGTCTCAGCTACACAACCTAACGTAATTTGCTGGAAAAATAACAGTAAATAAAACCCAAAAACAGCAAAAGACAGGAAATAATAAAGATTAGAGCAGAAATCAATGCTATCAAAACCAAAACAAACAAACAAACAAAAAAAAAAACAGTAGAACAGATCAATGAAAATAGAAGCTGGGTCTTTGAAAGAATTAACAAAATTGATAAATCCCTAACTAGTTTGATCAAAAAGAAAAAGGAAAGGACCCCAATAATAAAATCAAGAATGAAAGAGGAGAGATCACAACCAAAACAGCAGAAATACAAATAATAATAAAGGAATATTATGAGCAATTATATGCCAATAAACTGGGCGTTCTGGTAGAAATGGACAAATTCCTAGAAACATATAAACTACCAAAACTGAAACAGGAAGAAATAGAAAATTTGAACAGACACATAACCAGTAAGAAATCAAATTAGTAATCAAAAATCTCCCAAAAAACAAGACTCCAGGGCAGATGGCTTTCCAGGGCAATTTTACCAAACATTTAAGGAAGAGTTAACACCAGTTCTCTTGAAGCTGTTCCAAAAAATAGAAATGGTAGGAAAACTTCCAAACTCTTTCTGTGAAGCCAGTATTACCTTGATTCCAAAACCAGGCAGAGACCCCACCAAAAAGGAGAACAATAGACCAATTTCCCTGATGAACATGGATGCAAAAATCCTCAACAAGATATTAGCCAACCCACTCCAACAATACATGAAAAAAATTATTCACCACAACAGAGTGAGATTTATACCTGGGATACAGGGCTGGTTCAATATCTGAAAAACAATTAACATGATTCATCACATCAATTAAAGAAAGGACAAGAGCCATATGATCCTCTCAATAGATGCAGAGAAAGCATTTGACAAAATACAGCACCCTTTCTTGATAAAAACCCTCAAGAAAGTAGTGATAGAAGGATCATACCTCGAGATCTTAAAAGCCATATATGAACGACCCAACGCTAATATCGTCCTCAATGGGGAAAAACTGAAAGCTTTCCCCCTAAGGTCAGGAACAAGACAGGGATGTCCACTCTCACCACTGTTATTCAACATAATATTGGAAGTCTTATCCTCTGCAATCAGACAACACAAAGAAATAAAAGGCATCCAAATTGGCCAGGAGGAGGTCAAACTCTCACTCTTTGCAGATGACATGATACTCTATGGAAAACCCAAAAGATTCAACAAAAAAACTGCTAGAACTGATCCATGAATTCAGCAAAGTCTCAGGATATAAAATCAATGCACAGAAATCGGTTGCATTCCTATACACCAACAATGAAGCAACAGAAAGAGAAATCAAGGAAGCAATCCCATTTACAGTTGCACAAAAAAAGCCATAAAATACCTAGGAATAAATCTAACCAAAGAGGTGAAAAATCTATACACTGAAAACTATAGAAAGCTGATGAAAGAAACTGAAGACGACACAAAGAAATGGAAAAAGATTCCACGCTCCAGGATAGGAAGAACAAATATTGTTAAAATGTCAATACTACATATTCAATGGAATCCCTATCAAAATAACACCAGCATTCTTCACAGAGCTAGAACAAATAATCCTAAAATTTGTATGGAACCAGAAAAGACCCCAAATAGCCAAAGCAATCTTGAAAAAGAAAACCAAAGCAGGAGGCATCACAATCCCAGACTTCAAGCTATATTACAAAGCTGTAATCATCAAGACAGTATGGTATGAGCACAAACGCAGACACTCAGATCAATGGAATAGAATAGAGAACCCAGAAATGGACCCACAAACGTGTGGCCATAAAGACAGACTCTTTAGCAAGTGGTGCTGGGAAAACTGGACAGGACATGCAGAAGAATGAACCTGGACCACTTTCTTACACCATACACAAAAATAAACTCAAAGTGGATTAAAGACCTAAATGTAAGACAGGAAGCCATCAAAATCCTGAGGGGAAAGCAGGCAAAAAACTCTTTGACCTTGGCTGCAGCAACTTCTTACTCAACACGTCTCCAGAGGCAAGGGAAACAAAAGCAAAAATGAATTATTTGGACCTCATCAAAATAAAAAGCTTCTGCACAGTGAAGGAAACAATCAGCAAACTAAAAGGCAACCAATAGAATGAGAGAAGATATTTGTAAATGACATATCAGATAAAGGTTATCATCCAAAATCTGTAAAGAACTTATTAAACTCAACACCCAGAAAAAAAAATCCAGTGAAGAAACGGGCAAAAGACATGAAAAGACACTTCTCCAAAGAAGACATCCAGATGGCCAACAGACACATCAAAAAATGCTCAACATCATTCATCATCAGGGAAATACAAATCAAAACCACAATGAGATACCACCTTACACCTGTCAGAATGTCTAACATTAACAACTCAGGCAACAACAGATGTTGGCGAGGATGCAGAGAAAGAAGGTCTCTTTTGAATTGTTGGTGGGAATGCAAGCTGGTGCAGCCACTCTGGAAAGGAGTATGGAAGTTCCTCAAAAAACTAAAAATAGAACTACCCTACGACCCAGCAATTGCACTAGTAGGCA
Organism: Lynx rufus; assembly: GCF_022079265.1. NCBI lineage: Eukaryota > Metazoa > Chordata > Mammalia > Carnivora > Felidae > Lynx > Lynx rufus. Next base: position 53,932,166 of record NW_025814845.1, read on the forward strand.
CTTATCCAAGGGATACAGGTGTGCTGTTTCAAAGGGACACATGCACCCCCATGTTTATAGTAGCACTATCAACAATAGCCAAAGTATGGAAAGAGCCCAAATGTCCATCAATGGATGAATGGATAAAGAAGAAGTGGTATATATATACAATGGAGTATTACATGGCAATCAAAAAGAATGAAATCTTGCCATTTGCAACTATGTAGATGGAACTAGAGGGTATTATGCTAAGCAAAATTAGTCAGTCAGAGAAAGACAAAAATCATATGACTTCACTCATATGAGGTCTTTAAGAGACAAAACAGATGAACATAAGGGAAGGGAAGCAAAAATAATATAAAAACAGGGAAGGGAACAAAACAGAAGAGACTCATAAATATGGAGAACAAACTGAGGGTTACTGGAGGGGTGGTAGGAGGAGAGATGGGCTAAATTGGTAAGGGGCATTAAGGAATCTAGTCCTGAAATCATTGTTGCAGTATATTCTAACTAACTTGGATATAAATTTAAATAAATAAATAAATAAATAAATAAATAAATAAATAAAAGGGGGAAAAATAAAGAAAAAAATATTTTTAAAGAGAAAAAGTCATAGAACTAAATTATATACACACATGAGAGCTAGCTTAGACCTCCCAGTAAAATAAAGGTCAAATAAAAAAACATTGCCATCATTTGCATACTTTTTTTTCCCTAAAATTTAGTGGTAGTTTTTTAGCCTTACCCTTCTCTCTGATCAATCCCATGACAATAGCAAAGGAAAGGTAGAACCAAAGAGCACAGTCTGAATCACCTGCATTCAGTCCAAGTTCATCTCAATGCAAGTCTGATCAAATTCGTTTTTCCCAAATAGCTGATGAGAAGAAAATAGCTCCATCCTAAACTCATTCAGAAATAGTTGGTCAGCCAAGACTTGGCTCTATACAAATTTGGATACAGAGAACCACCCCAGCCAAAAGTCATCCCCAAATGGTTATTCATTCAAGACCTAGTTCTACACAAACTCATCTGAAATCAATTTCCCAGAAAAGAGTTTCCTGTCCAAAGCTCATCCAAAGGCAGCTCCTTACCCCAGACCTGACTAAACATAAATTCATAAAAGAAAGGCTGACCTACAAAGAATTCTCTTGTCAAAGGAAGTTATTCAGCAAGGAGCCACTTCAAACAAACTTATTTGAAACAAGTTAATATACAAAGAGCTATACCATCAAAAACTCATCCAGAAACAGCTGCCTCTTAGGGGCACCTGTGTGGCTCAGTCAGTTAAGTGTCCAACTTCAGCTCAGGTCATGATCTCACAGCTTGTAAATTCGAGCCCTGCATCAGGTTCTGTGCTGACAGCTCAGAGCCTGGAACCTGCTTCGTATTCTGTGTGTCTCCCTATCTCTCTCTCTCTCTGCCCCTGCCCACCCCTCTCTCTCAAAAATAAATAAACACTAAAAATTTTTTTTAATTGAAAAAAAAAACAGATTCTAACAAAATTCATCTAAAACTAACTTATCAGAAGAACATTTCCTCATCCATAGCTGATCCAAAAACAGCTGTTGAGTTAAGACCTGGATGTACACAAATCCACTGAAAAATAATTAATAAGCAAAGAGCCAACCCATCTAAAATGCATCCAAAAGCAGTTGCTTCATCAGGTGTAGCCTTTCCATATTGTCATCCAAAACAGCTATTAAGCAGAGAATTGTGTTGTCCAAAGTTTTTCTTATACCAGCTATTTAGTCAGTTGCTTGTTCTGCAAAAACTCTTACAAAGCCTTGTAGTCAATCAAAATCTCATCTATCAAAATATTTTTGAAAATTTATTATTTGCACCAAAAAAACCCCTCATAAATCTTAATCTTATCGAAGGCCATCTTAAGAAATATCTGATCTCACCAAACTCTGTCCAAATCCACAAATCAACAAGAGACTTGGACAAACTCAACCTTATCAAAACGAAATTTTCCCTTCTGTGATCCTCTATCCAATCCCACATCCAGATCTAATATTTTCATTTTCAAGCTCTCACCCTCAAACAAAAACCACTACTATAACTTTCATTGCCCCTGCTATCACTACTTCTGGAGCAACTTCCACTATCACCACCACATGTGCAACTTAGCTCAAACTATAATTTCCACACTAACATCTGCTATAACCACAAAGCAAACCACCCCAACCTACAATAGCCCAGAAGTTGAAACCTACAACAATTATTTGGAAACAAAAGCATCTCCCTATGATGGCACCCCATCTTATACTGACTCTGAATCTAACTTTGGAGTCTCCATTTGGCACCATAGAATCATATACTAACTTTCCATCTGACTTTGAAACTATGTATTTTCCTGATTACTTCCACAAAACTGAAAGTAACTACCCCACTGGCAGTATTGTACAGACTCTGAAACTATATAAATTCTCAACACCATCCCAGAACCTTATCTAAGCCATTTTGCCATAATCCAAACGCTGAAATTATAAATTCATCCATTACACTAGTACTGCATCTCTTATCCCTCCCCTCAGCATTCTCATTTGTTGCCATTTGCAGAACATTCTTATCCATTTTAGAAAATCATCTACAATCATCCTAACTTTTTTTTAATTCGCAAGTGTGTACTTTTAATGTTGAGATGAAATTTTTCAGGGTGCCTGGGTGGCTCAGTTGGTTAAACGTCCAACTTTGGCTCAGGTCATGATCTCGCAGATCACAAGTTCGAGCCCCACATTGGGCTCTGTGCTGACAGCTCAGAGCCTGGAGCCTGTTTTGGATTCAATGTCTCCCTCTCTCTCTCTCTGCCCCTCCCCCACGTGCACTCTGTGTGTGTGTCTCTCTCAAAAATAAACATTAAAAAAAAAAAGAAAGAAATTTTTCTACATAAACAGAGTACAATGTTAACACAATCTATTGAGTTCAACCTTATAGTATATAGACATTTATATAACATATCCAACATTTCTAATGACACTATATACTATATTACCTCTGACAAGGGACAATCCACTCTGCCAAGAAGTCTGGACATATTTTCTGATGCCTAATCCAAACAGAACTTCAAGAGATTTGTAAAAACTTGTATCGTTACATTCTATTTAGTAGAATTTTAGGTATATTTAATCTAGTGGCTGTTCTGACATTCACCAAACTATTCCATAAAAAAGTGGTTCTGCTGCAAATTTCCAAGTATATGTCCTACATTCCACTGGGATAGTACAAACTGGTCAAGAGTTTCAAAGAGTTTTGTAAATTTACAAAGTCAAGCAAGTGTTAATTCAATTCAAGTCATATTAATTATTCTACCACATGTAAGATACTTTGGTGCATGCTACAGTAAGCAAGACACAGGATCTTCCTTGAAATCTAATATCTCAAAACATAAGCATAAACAGCAATAGCTTCAGCCAAAGTAGAATAAAATAAATAAGAAAGCTACAAATTCCCAAAATTTGTGAGGAAAGGAAAAGGCTGACTCCAAATTAGGGGGGAAAAAAGAAAAACTTAATGGAGATTGTAGCATAAAGAAGGATCTTTAAGGATGAAGAGAACATTGAGAGCAGAGATGAAAAGTGAGACCCCAGGCAGAGGGAATACCAAGAACAAAGGTAGAGAAATAAGACGAAAATGTTCTAAGGCTGTCTTCTCACCTCTACTACACACTACCATTTTACCTGCATGTTAGACCATGAGCAAATACTTGCAGTATTTCCCACAAGAATTCAAGCAGAGATTCTGTCTTACTTACTCTTGTGTCCTAACATCAAGTACAATGCCTGGCCCAGCTCAATTTAGTTTTTTTTTGTTTGTTTTTTTTTAATTTAGGTTTATATTTAATAGGTGTCATTTGAATTACCTTGCATCATGGAATAGTAACTGCAGTTTCCAATTATTCATTTATTTGATTTATTCAGTCAAGCTATTGATATAGTTAATAGCCATCATGTGTCTCAAATTCTTTTAACACTGTGGTTGAATTATCAAGTGGTGGGAGGAGAGAGAGAAGGTTTCCAATTTGCCTTATCCTTTCATTGACAAACAGGGTCTTCTTAGACCAGGATTCACAAAGAGAACCTTGGGTATGGGTAATTCCAGATCTCCCCACATCCACTGGATTACTTGACTTGAGAAAGCCCAGAAAGCTCAAGGATCACATAATTATTAGAGGTGTCCACAAAGATTCTTCTAAAGCAGACACTCTTAATCTGGGCTATCAGGAGACCCACAAAACCTCTAAAGCTTTCGATACGCATAGTATTCATGAGCAAATGTGCCCTTTTTCTTAGAAGATGGTGTATAGATTCTATCAGATTCTCAAAGAGGTGCATAACTCAAAGACACAAAAGTAAAACCAATTAGAAAGATCAAGAAATGTCTAGACCTACACGTCTAAAAGGTGTCATCTTTAGTTTAATGAATCCTGATAGCCTAAGTCATTTCAGAAAAATAAATTACCTCACTGTTTTTGCTGATGTCTCTCAGTTTTATAATGATTTAGGAATTTATTTCCTTTTATAGTACATATTTCTTGCCACTTAAATCCATAATTATATTATTGTAAGTTATCTGCTTTCAGACTTAAAATTTCTCGTCTAAGAAAATTACTCAGCCTTCTGAGTTTCCCTTGTTTATTTTGGTCAAATCTCACTGACTGCTCAGTTTTCGAGCTAAGGCGTGTCTCATTCCCACTTGGGGTTGGAGGCATGTCTGCAGGAGACATTGGATGCACTGTCAGTCCCCTGAATCACCCAATGTCCAGACAGTCACAGTGATTCAGTTCCAACAAGCTGTTTGCTAGCACTATACTCTAGGCCAGGGGTAAAGCACTAGCCTCCTCACTTAAGCCCAGAAAACAACAGGACCATAGAATTCAACTCTGCCTTCACCAAAAAGAAAAATAATAATAATAATAATAATAATAATAATAATAAGGAAGTCTCACTTCCAACACATTCATTGAAAATAGTGCCCAGGAAGGGGTGCCTGGGTGGCTCAGTCAGTTAAGTGTCTGGCTTCAGCTAAGGTCATGATCTCACAGTTGGTGGGTTTGAGCCCCATGTCAGGCTCTATGCTGACAGCTGGAAGCCTGGAGCCTGCTTCATTCAGATTCTGTGTCTCCTTCTCTCTGCCCCTCCCCTACTCACATTCTCTCTCTCTCTCTCTCTCTCTCTCTCTCTCTCTCTCTCTCTCTCAAAAATAAATAAACATTTAAAAAAATGAAAAAAGAAAAGAAAATAGTGTCCAGGGAAAGTAGCTTCCCTAATGTTGTGGGCTCCCTCCCATACAATAAGGGTGCTTGAATATTTAATGTTTTCCCCCACCAAAATGTAAGCTACATGAGGGCAGGGATTTTTGTCCCTTGCATTCACTTTTATTTCTGAAATGATGCTAGCAAAACACAGAGAAAATACAGGCTGAATTATGAGTTGGGAGAATGAGTTGACTGGACAACGGAATGAGTTGACTGTATCTATGAAAGCCTGTGAGAACATAAATAAAGTTTCCTCCCTTTCACATCTGTCAGCACTTATATTCCATTGCTCCTCTCAATCTCACCCCCTTTCCAGACTATTCTCTGTCTCACCAATTATATTTATTCTTCAAATCCATTTAAAACCCCATCTCTTCCCTGAAGTTTTCTTTCACCTCAACTTTGTTCCAAAGACCTATACATCTACCATTTATTCATTGACATGTGGTGACCATCTGGTGCTTTGCAATGTCATTAACATAGAAGACACTAAACAAATGTAAGATAAGATCCTAAGACTCTCCATCCAATTCAAGAGAAACATATAACTGGGAAATAATGAAGGAGCCCAATAAGATAATGTCTAACCAAGGGCCAAAATGAGTAATAGAAGCAAACAAAATGCTACAGAAGATTACAATTAGGCGTCTATCCAACCTTGTCTTCCACTGCTACCCTCACTCCATTTTGTTCCAGTGCTAGGAAACAATAACATCATTCCTCCATATCTGGACACTTGGTCTGCCTAGCTGTTCTGCTTGCGTTCTTAATGAATTTTTTTTTATCCTTCAAAACCCAGCTGAGCTGAGAGTCACCTCCTTATTAAGCTTGTTCTTCTTTTCTGTCCCCAACAAAATTAACCTTGCTGTCCTTCATACATGTGATTGTTCCTATTATTGCACTTACCATACATACAACTGCTAACCTTTGTGCTTCCCTCCCAGACAGTATTCCTATCCTTATCTGACAATAATAAAAATTAGTTATGTAATGAATTGAATAGCTACAGAAAATTTCTTTGGAATGCCTCATTGCCTCAGACAATTTTCCATTAACAGACACTTGGACCCTAAAACAAACCAAATCTAAGATGGCCTCCCATGTGAAATCTTAGCAAACACAGATTCATCACTGATTTGCACCTGGCACCTGGGTGGCTCAGTCAGTTAAGCATCCAACTTTGACTCAGGACATGATCTCACTGCTCGTGAGTTTGAGCCCCACATCAGTCTCTGTGCTGACAGCTCAGAGACTGGACCCTGCTTCGGAATCTGTGTCTCCCACTCTCTGTCCCTCCTCTGTTCACACTCAGTCTCTCTGTCTCTCAAAAATGAATAAGCTTAAAAAAAACTTTAAAAAAAAAAGGAAGTTGTTGAATAGACCCAACCAACTTCCATAAAAATATTGTTAAAGAGGTGGCACATCTCAAAAAACTCCCAGTGTAGCCTGGGACCCTGAAAACCTATGATGAGCACTTATTTATTTCTTTTTTTGTTAAACAAACCTCAGTGGACACCTGTGTTTTTGCTTAAGTTTCAGTATCTTTCTCCTCATTTAAAATAAAGCAGGCAATTGAACATTTCTGGATGACAATTTGGCCATATCTATTAACATTTAAAACATAGATATCTTTTAATTCAGCACTTCTGAGATTAAAACCTACAGAAATACTCCCACATTTGTGAGACAAGTTTTATAAAGATATTCATTGTACCACTTTTATAATTACAAAATGCAATGGAAGTAGATTAAATGTCCATCAAAAAGAAATGTTACATAATATAACATAACCATTAAATAAATGAAATAAATCTGTACTGACACCTGAAGTCGTCCATTATTTAAGTAATAAAGTTGCAAAGCAATATATAATAGGCCTCACTTTCTAACTGTATACAAAGCTGTACATTCTGATGTTTGATTTATATGTTCACATAACATTACAAACATGACAAAACATACATCTGGAAAGTCATTTGGGAGGGAGATGAAAGTGAAAGAGGATTGTAATTTTTTTTATTGTCTGCACTTTTTTTTAATTGCACAAGGTATGTCTTCCTGAAATACCCTCTATTCAAATGGTAGACATTGGGTAATATGATGTCTGCAGCTAATAACTCACTTAATGAAGTGTTGGGAAATGAGAGAAACCAAATGATTTCACGGACAGCTAAGTCCTGATTGGTGTCTCAGTTGCCAGCCTCCTGGAATTGAGTTTAAATTCCTTCTACAAACTTACAACTCATCCAAGGGTAAAATTATTCAACACAGAAACTGGAGAAATCAACTGGACTTTGGATATCGTTTCACCTGTACATTTTCCTGAGTGGAGAGAAAGGTAACATCAACTGATGATATTTCAAATAGAACTTTTTTTTTTAAATCTTCTCTGAAAAGGGGAAAAAATAGAGTGAAAGAGTGACATCATTTTGTTATTATAGGCAGCATTTTGAAACATGAAGACTATGATTCTACTGCTTTATCTTCTAGGATCAACTCAGTCATTACCAGTAAGTGCAATATGTTTATTTTATTACCAACCAGCCTCAGCAGCACCCTCTGCTTGTAGACCTTTCTTCCTGCATTCCATCAAAACTGCTCTGTCCTGTAACCCATTCCCTTCGTTTTCTGTTTTTATTTTCCAAAGTGAAAAATGATAAACTAATACGGTTTAGTGCATATTTCAAATTCTTAGATTTTAAAAATGCATCCACTCTAACATAGAACTTTAATTACTTTGGCAGAACAATAGGGTAGAAACCGGGGGGAGGGGGGAGGAATGCTTAAATTATACCTACTCAAAGTAGATAATTATTTTACTTTCCAAAAATAATTTAAGACTTTCTTGGTGATCAATTATTTTCTCATGACTAAAGAGGTAGACTGTACTTTCTGACTTTCTTAATTGGAAACACGAAGCATGTAGACTATATAAACTCTGAAAAGGCTACCAAATTATGCAAGTATATAAACTCTATAAAGGTTATCAAATTGCACAACAGCAAGGGAATATTACAAAGTGGCTAACATTTTTTACTTAGAACATTTCACTGAAAAATACGTTCACATTTAACAAGTTTTTGAAAGGAAGGAGCACCAGTGTTCTAACACATACTTCAATTGTCCTCCAATATTTTATAGACGTACATGTGGGTGGTTTGGATCTCTCGATGGACTTCCCTTTGACCATTTGAGCTGCTTGAGCATGTACACTGAGAAAAAATTAGAAGGAATTTTCTGTGAAATAGAAGAATCGAAAAAACCCATTTATAGTTGAACTCACTGGACACATCTATAATCATCTATAATATCAACAAATACTTAGTGAAAACTCTCTATGTACCCAATCCTGTGCTAGCTGTTGAAGACACAATAGTGGAGGGCAGAGGGGAAGACATGACCCTTCACGGTGTTCACAAGGATTGTAGATATTAAATATTTTTTAAAGAAATGTTAAATTATAAATTATAACTATGATTACTTCTATGAAGAAGATGAACAGGGTGAATTTATGGGTAGAGGATAGAACCAATCTCCTTATTTCACTCCAAATATACCTACATCCCTCTTTAAAGAAGCTGTCCACAAAAAAAATAATTTGAAACAAGGTAAATTAGTAATTCTTTTACAAAACATGGATTTTTCACTTTAAACAAATTTACCAAAAAGTTTTTCTAGATAGGGTGTCTATGGAGTATTTAAATTACCATACTACTTGTAAAAACTCAAGATAAATAAAACTTTCCAGGAGCACAGCTATCATGCAAGGTTGACTCAGGAGTGGCATGCAGGTTAATGCAGATTGCTAACAGCCAATGACGTGAGAGCAGTGTGAGTGGTACAGGGGATGTGGGGTGTGACACTGACATGTCTATAAGGTATAGTAGTGATATTTACCAAATGAAAAATCATGACACATAGACAAAGTATTTTTTATTATTTGTAGATGAATTTATTAAATTATCATAAAGCCATAAAAATGAATCAATTTTTAAATGTGGACATTTCAAACTGCCTAGTGATTGTTTTCAGTAGATCCAAAGCTTGGGAATAGGGTACACATTGGGGATGGGACAAGTTGCATATTTAGGAGAAAGGCCAGGGTAAGTGACCCTGAGCAATAAAACAGTGCACTCAAGCACTGACTTGAAGCAGGTGAGGGAGTGAGCCAATGTCCGGGGTAAGAACATTGCAGAGAGAAGGAACAGGTAGAGGTGAGGTTTTAGGACAAGAATGAGCCTTATCTGTCCCAAAGACAGCAAACACCTGTCCCAAAGACAGCAGCAGAGTGAGGAGAAGGAAATGGGGTGGGATGGAAAGTTCAGAGAGACACTGGAGGCCCAGGGCATGAGGACTTTCAGATCATTGTAGGATCTCTGATTTTTACTCTGAGTGAAAATAGAAGTCAATGCAGAGTTTGAGCAGAGAAGTGAAAGAACCAGACTATCGTTTTCAAAGAACCATTCTGGCTACCATGCTGACAATAGATTGTAGGGGATGAAAAACACACTTACATAATCTTACAGCTTAAGGGGACCTCTAAGGACAATCTTACTTCTTACAACTGAGGGGGTAAGTCCAGAGTGAAACCAGTCAGTAGAAACTTCAAGATATAGTCAAGTTACCCAATGGCTGATGCAGCGCTGGAGGGCCATACCATGCTGCCCTCTGGGATGCAGCAGGGAGCATAGGCAAACTGGAGTCAACCTGGCCAGGGAGCTTCTACCTGAATGCAGAGAAGCTAATGAAAAAGCATTTATTTCTTCAAGGACTAAGAGAACTTGCAGGGATCCTGGTGGATGGCTCTGCCGTTCACCGTATCACCTTGGGCAGGTAACTTTGCTTCTGTGGACCTCAGTTTTCTCGTCTATAGAACAAAACCATACAACCAGATAATGTGGATGTCAAGGACATTTCACCCCTACACATTTTTTTATGGTTTATTTATTTTTGAGAGAAAGAGAACAGTGAGAAAGAGAACAGTGGCAGAGAGAGGGAGACAGAGAATTCCAATCAGGTTTGCCACTATCAGCATGAAGCCTGATGAGGAGCTCAAACCCCTGAACCGTGAGATCATGACCTGAGCCAAAACCAAGAGCCGGAAGCCCAACCTACTGAGCCATCGAGGTGCCACAAGATGGTTATTCTTAATACACTAGGAGGCCAAGAAGGAGATTGAATCTCCATTACATGAAATGATTTGTCAGGCACAAGACAGAAGCAGGAAGCTTCATGAAAACAGAGTAGAAGTTATGGCAGCTTACCTTCACACATTGGGAAAAAGCAAATGTTACAGAGTTAAGGTGCAGACTATGTATTTCATGTCCTGAAAAAAGGAGGAAGGCGGTTACAGAAAAGGAAGCCTAGGAACTACCATAAGACACTTATGTGCCCGACCCCACAGTAGACCCTTCCCCACCACACCTCTCTGGTCTCACATTTTTCGACTCTACAATTCCATCCCCTGTCACACACCAAACTTTCCAGGGAACTAAAACTTCTCCAGAGACATTTGTGCATTTGGGACAACTTGTAACATCCTGGAAATAAATGGATACAAAATCTCAGACACATTCCCGTCTCATCTAATATTCGTTAATTGCAGACACAGCTCAACCCTGCTTTGGGACTTCCAACAAAACTGGCTCTAGATCAGGCAACTCTTCTAAACCAACAGCAGCTAAATCAGGTAAGAGTCCTACAATGCAGAACATTTGCAGCCAACAAAGGAAACATGTTAAGACTGGGGAATTTAAAATCAAGATTTACATAGTCTTATGCCCGAACAAGAGAGAAAGGCTTCCTTTTGGGAAGAAAAAACAAAAAGGACTAATAAACTTTTTGAAATTTTTGATCAAGAAAAGCAAAATATCTTCATTCTTTTTCTTTTGTCTTATTGTTTAGCAACCAATAGTAAACTCTGTAAAGCAATAGCTACACCTATTGACAAAGCGTGGTCATCAATGTCCTTGAAATACTGTGACATAGTCGTATGTGATATCTGCCAGAGCTAGCAGGGATTAAGAGGTAATCTAAAAATAACTGCATATTTCCTTATAGTTTTCTTAAGTTCCATTGTTACTGATAAGCTTATATCACTGTAAAATCTGTTTCTTTAAAACATATTTAAATATTTTTGAAAACTGCATTGTCTCTTGGCTTCCACCTTCTCAATCCAACCCTGGTTCTGCTCTAAAGGATCCCTCCTTACCTACCTCTAAATGTTGTGAAATAGTACTATAACAACAAAGTCCAAAGTTCTCTTTTTAGTCTATGGACGTTAGAGAACACTCAAGTCAGGAGCCGTCTCACTCCCTAAGGAACCTGAAGCTTATACAATTTGGGGATGTTGTTTAGGCAAAAGAAGACAAAATTAGCTGTGTGAAATTAAGTACTAAAGTGTATAATTTACTATGAGATAAGAAATGAGAGTAAGTTACATATTTTTTAATATTTATTTATTTTGAGAAAGTGCGAGAGCAAGAAGAGGCAGAGAGAGAGAGAATGCCAAGCAGGCTCGACACTGACAGCACAAAGCCTGAGACAGGGCTTTATCCAGAGAATCAAGAGTTGGGTGCTTAACCAACTGTGCCACCCAGGTGCACTGACACACTTTTAAACTCAACACATTGCTAGGGCACCTCTGAGGGCCATGGAAGGAGTCAAGCTTCACCTCCATTTACCTTCATCCTAAATCTACCTAAATCCACCTGTAATGGGAGTATAGGTACTTGAGGATATCCAGCACGGACAGCATGGTGGCAACAGACAAGCTCTGGTCTCACATCAGTTTCCATGCCCTGCAGGTCTTCCCCTCTTTAAGTCTAATACCGCTGACACAGATGATCACACTGGGCGCAGATCTGCAGCTGGTAAGACTCTTTTATATCATTTTAATATCCGTTGTTAAATGCAATACGTAATGTTTAATGTCCATGTGTGTGTTCCCACAAATACACGCACACACACATTCATTGTAGATTAGTTGAAAGAGAACACAAAAAAATAGGAGCATTGGATGCTCTTCAGTACATCATTCAAAGTTTTACTTAGCAAGAGGGTTTCTAAAAGAATTAATCAAATTTTCGTGTCTTTGCTGCTTTTGTTCTTTTTATCTCTCCTTCAAGCTCCTCTACACATTCCTCCAACGTATTTTCCTCACTGCACCCTACAGTGTTCACACACCCACACAAACGCTATGACCACTAGACAAGAGAAAACTAGAGACAAGAGAAAACTAGAAGGGGTAGAAAGATCCTCACTCTTCTCATGGATTATCTGTATGGTTTACTCTGGGAGAGGAAACATAATAAATTCCTTTTTTGATTGTTAAGATTGAAACATAGTATTAAACAACATTCAGACTAGATATTTCACTGTGACCTTCACAATTTTTATGGGGATACCTATAAAGGAATTAGTTTCTTTATAAGAAAGCTATCAAAAAATCCCAGGAACCATTGTTACGGCCAAAAGGGGAAAGTGAGGATAAAATCACCTAAGTAATCCTCAAGAAAATGGGTTAAATGCCAAAGGAAAACTTAATATGGGAAAAGTTAGTCCTGGACCTTATGGCCGTACTGGTACACTAAGTAAGTCTTTGAACTTCATCTCTATACCTAATTCCTAAGGCAATAGTATATTGCATACTATTTTTCAGGTCTGCATACTAAACACATATATTTGCATAGCAAACCCGTCCTTTAAACATATTTTAACTTTGGTAAATACATTTTGGTTTCTTGAATGGCCAACCTGAAACAACACAATAACAATCTTTTTCATTGCCCTACAGCTAAATCCTCCTGCAGGGCTGGCGCCTGGTACCCAGACCCTCCCACTGACCCTGGGGGGATTGAATACACAACAGCCACTGCAAGCCCAAGTAAGTTCAAAACAGGAGTTCAGTTCAACAAGGGGGAGCATTTTCTATCAGGTGGAACCCTAAAGGGGAGGAAAGAATTTTTTTTAAGGTTCTCGAAAATTTCACCCAGAAATTTACAGAGGAATGTCCAATTGAACATAGAACATCTTTGGCAATTTGGTTCTTGATGAAAACACACAAGGAAAGCCAAGCACGCAACCCCATACCCTCTCTAGAATACATTTGTAGCGGGTAACAGGGAAATGTGAAGAGCTGTAGAAGACTGAAAAGTCAAGAGTATAAGGGGAGAAACTGAGAGGTAGCAGGATTCTTTTCTTGCTTGCTGTTTTCCATAGAGGACTTCCTGGGTGACCACAATCATCCCGAAGAGAAATCAAGAGATGGATAAAGTTTATTCCCAGCAAATCCAGTCTCCTGTTTATGCCCTTTTTTCATGCCTCCTCTCAAGTGCTCAATGACTCTCTAGTTCCTTTTCCCCTCCCATCATTACTTGCTTTCAGGAAAAACCCTGAAAAACCCTCCCCCACTAAGATATAAATGACATACATGGGGCATCACTCCTGTCAAAAGTGTTGCATTTTACCTACAGACAAAGTCCAAGTTTTACCTTCTTAAAACTTCTCTAAATAAGCTTAGTGACTCTGGAGAAAAACACAATGATTCCTTTACAGCTAGACTAAGTTGTTCATAGATAAACACATGAACTCAGCCCTTATCATTCCCACATAATGGTCTCATTTTTGTAGAAGCTTTTTAATGTATTACGTATATAGTTGATGTAAGTTATATAGAATTATGAAAATATAGAAAGCAAAAAGAAAAAGAACATTCACTCATAATCCTATCAGCCAGAACTAAACACTGTCAGCATTCTAGGGTATGACCTTCCAGTCCTTATTCTACACATGTAAGTACATTTTTTTAAGAAAATATGATTATTGTACATTTTTCAAAGAAAATGCATATATATATATATATATATATATATATACACACACATATACATATATATATGCATATATGATAGAATTCTTTTTTTTTAAGTTTATTCATCCATTCTGAGAGGGGGTGGCGGAGAGGGACAGAGAGAATCTTAAGCAGGCTCCATGCCCAGTGCAGAGCCCAACAGGGGGCTCGATCCCACAAACCCATGAGATCATGACCTGAGCCAAAATCAAGTCAGACACTTAACCAATTAGCCACCTAGGCCCCCTTCACTTAATATATTTTTAATAGTCTTTGTATTTTGAAATATTCACTAATAAAATGGTTTTTAATGATTGCTTAGCATTCCATCATATTGTAAAAATTGTGGGGTTTTTTTCACCCAAATGTGTGCTTCTATAAACAATATTACAGTGAATATCCTTTAACTAAGTCTTTGATCATGTCAATGATTATTTTCTTATGACCAGTTCTTAGGAACAGAATTTTGGGATCCAAAGACATACAAATATGTAAGACTTTTAATACACATTCCCAAATTATGAAACATGAATACAACAATGGACCAATATATTCTAAAATCTTCCTATCACTATGGACACCTCCAGGTCTTAATAAGAGTGAGCTTAAATTAATTAGTAATTATAATCAAAGCTGAGTTTAACTGACAAAATAATTTTAAGCTGCTCAACTTAAGTTTTATGTCATATGCAACTAAGTACTTTCTCTGTACTTTCATTTATCCAAAATAACACAGGAAACTCTATACTGCTTCATTTATTCATATTTGTGAAATTCTGTGACATAACTAATTTTTACATTTCTTTTTTAATATTGAGATGTATCTTGTCTACCAGTCAGTGCTTATTTCTTACATACATATTAGAGAAAGACTAAAAAGACTAGAGACAGGCAAATAAAATGAGAATCTCCTTAACACATGCCCCTCATATAATCCATATGCTAACTCCCCAGCTTCAGTTTCAATTGTCACCCTGCTTCAACCTTGAAGTCAAATTTCGTACATCTTCAAATTCACCAACAAACATCCACTGGAGTCAAAAGCATTAGTAGGCACCACAGAAGTTACTAAAGATTCAGTAGACTGGGTTTGACACTGCATGCTCCCAACATGCAATAATATAAATCAATCCCCATTCTCAGTAGGGATTCTTCAGTGTCTCCAGGATATGCCACCACCAAGGGTCCCCATACCTGACTTCCTGTGCTGCCCCAGCTCCTTGGAGCCTGCCTCTCCCTATGCAGAGTAGCTTATATCCTCTGCCAGAAACCTGGGCACATGTCCACAGCTCTCATTTATCAACCCAAAGCCAACATGGTTAAGAACGCTAGGGGTGCCTGGGTGGCTTAGTCAGTTAAACATCTGACTCTTGATTTCGGCTCAGGTCATAATCTCAGGGTTCATGGGTTCTAACCTGATATCAGGCTTCAGGATGGCAGCACAGAACTTACTTGGGATTCTCTCTTTCCCTCCCCTGCTTGCATGCACACTCTTTCTTTCAAAATAAATAAGTAAACATTAAAAAAAAGAAAGAGTGAACTCCTGAACCATAAAACTTTGGTCAAATCCCAGCTCCCTAGTCACTACATGTATGGTCAAGTTACTTCACCACTCTGTGGTGCACTTTCCTCATGATTTAAAATAGGAATTAAAGTTGAACCTACCCCTAGGGCTATTATAAGAATTAAATGAGCAAATAAATATAAAACACTTAGAACAGTGCCTACCACACAGTAAACACTCAGAAGTGTTAGCTATTTTTATTTCAAACAATTTCTCTACCAAAAAACTTATAAAAATTTTTTCTCCTTATTGTTACACTGGTTAATAACTAAGTTATTTTTTGTTAAACTTTTTATTTACACATCTGTGATTTCCTGTTTGTATCTTTTCGTTCCTTCAAATTGGCCTTCAAAGAAGATATTTAATTATGCTTTTTTTCCAAATCCTGAGCACCCCTTCCCTTCAACCCACTTTCCCATTGCCATTCTGAAGATTACTCGGTTGTTTTGTCAGTAATCAAGAATCTGATTGACAGTAAAACTTTTTCTAAATGTATATACTTAAATGCATGTACCTTTTGGCATTATGAGGATTACTGTGCAAACTATCTTGGGAAATTACAAAGTTAAGAGTCCATTTCATAAGACTTTTGTATCTTTGGTGTGGTTAGTATTAAAATCCCCGTTTTGATAACTTTCGTGACACTATGTGAATTTCTATAGAGATTAAAATAAACTTTAAAAGCCTAGTTCTCTTGGACAACTCTAGGTTAACTCTTAGAGTACTAGAGAATGCCAACCCCCTCACCAAAATCTTTTCAACTAAAACTTCATAATGATGTGATTTGAAGTGGGGGTCTGAGAGTGAATGGCCAAGAAAGAATTCTTGAGTCATTTTTGGTGCAAAAAAGTGGTTGTATTTAAAGCACCGGGACACAGGACTGAGGCAGAAAGGGCTGTCCTGGGGATTGTAAGAAGCTGTTGGTTTATATACTTTTAAGTTGGGAGGGGCAGAGAAAAAGAAAAGTTCGCAAAAGGTTTTCATATGTTAAAGAAGACTTATAGGATCCTGGAGGCCTAGCTATTGTCAAGCTAAGGTTGTTTTTTCCTCTAGCAAAGCATTAACATTAAGATTGGGAGTTCCTATAGGAATGTCATACTCTGCCAGCCTCAAGTATTTGTCAGTGGGCTGCAAGTTATGTGGAAATTTAATTTTATCTACATTTCTTTTGCCTTTGTTCTCCATATCAATAACATTCATGTGATTATCAGTGAACAGTAAAGTATTTCTCACTCAGTTCTAAGAACTGCCAGTATCAAGATTATAGAACAACATCATCCATCATTTTCTACCAGTGCTCTATTTTAACAGCAAAATATCCAGGTAACCATCATGAGACTAAATATATTTGCTTCAATAAATCTTTGTATTTTAGAAATCTGTTTTTTAGTGTATCTTCTGAGGTCCATATAAAAGAAATACATGCATTTTATCCTCATGATTACTTGTAATAACTTTCAGTTTGGAGATAGCTTGAGACCAAAATTAGTTTTTGCTCGTCCAATTTAGTAACTTCTACCTCCTTAATGTGCTGCCTTGGACTAGTTTCCAAATCCCTCTGGGTTGAATCTGCTTTTTACACATCAGATGAGTTTCAGTTCCCATCCAACTCGATGGGCCTCTATGATTAGCTGATACATTGGTAACAAATATTTGTTCAAGGCATATTGTATACTCTTAAGAAAGTCCCTATATTTATATCATCTGCTTTGAGCATATTTTTTATTGAATTTTTCACTCTTTTTTCAGATGTTGCCAGTTATTGTAGCACACCTTGGAGCCCAGGTAAGACTGTTTTGCAATGTGATCTTTACTTTAAATCAGTTTAGTGTGAAATATGTCATCCTGCCTCAATTCACCAGATAGTTGCCAAGTTTCCTGTTTACTTTGCACTGTATGAACACTGATAGTAATGAGCTAACACTTATTGAGCATTTACTACACACCAGGCACTGTTCTAGGCATCTGGTTATTTGTTATATACTATCTCAGTATTCAAAACATTCTTTTAACGACAATATTTTTTTTTGAGAGAGAGAGAGAGACAGGCAGAGCAGGAGCAGGGGAGGGGCAGGGAGAGAGAGGGAGACACAGAACCCAAAGCAGGCTCCAGGCTCTGAGCTGTCAGCACAGAACCCAATGCAGGGCTTGAACCCGTGAACCACGAGATCATGACATGAGATGATAGATGCTTAACCAAGCTCCTGGTTCATATCAATTCTTAATTCCACATCTAGGAACACATTCAAATGAAATAATCTGAAATATGGCAAAAGTTTATTTACAAACATATCCATCAAAATAATAATATTTGTAGTGGAAAAAAACATTGGATGCAATTTAAATTTAAACAAAAAGGGAATGTTTGAGTAAATGGTACAACATAGAGCAAATACTTTGTGACCATCCAAAAAGGATATTTATTTATTCGATTTTGTCACTAGTAAGGTTAAATGATTATTGATGTAGTATTAAAAGAAAAAGTAAGACCCAAATTATATAAATGACATAACATCTATTATGGAAAAAAGACATGTGTGAAAAACATCTGGAAGAAAATCCATCCAACTCTGTACAATGGCATTATACTTTTTTTCTTTGTTGCTTTCTACATTTTCCAAGTTTCCTCCAATGTGCATGTATTACTTAATAATAGAAACATTTATAAATTTTTTAAATGCAGAAGACTTCACATCATTCAGATAATAAGTGTTAGCAGTCCAATATCATATGCCAGCTTGAATTATATGACACAAGTCACAGAGGCAGTTAAAATATTGTTGAAATTTTTTAAATGTCTCTTTACAAATTTTATAAGTATCTTAAGTTTTTAAGTTATGTTATACATATCTTGCTTCAAATATATTAAAATTTGTCTAATAACTTGTGTTATTATTGTCCTTTTAGGGTACCATCCTAAGCTCAGAAGAATTGGTAAAATATATACATATATACATATATATATACACACACACACATATATAATTATATAAAATGTATATAAAAAAATATATATATATATATAAAATTACTAGCATTTCAAATTCTTTTCCCTGCTATCACAATCCTTCCTTCTGTCCCCACACAATCTCTTTTGACCACACCCGCTAACCCTTGTGCATGCTTCTATAAACCGAACATTTTTATAGGTCCTTGTATTAAGTTATCCTTTGTCTAGCTGAAGATTTCACTATCCTTCTCCAGATACTTTTCCATTCATTTGACTTAGCTTTTGTTTTCTCTATATTGATATCAAATTCAATTCTATCCAGAAATCCAATGCATATTTTTAAAATGCATAGATTAAAATCTAGGATTCTAAATTATCAAAAGTCATACAATGTACAATAATATACATATTGACATTTACTGAAAGAAAGATTCATTTTCTTGGCTTAAATTTTTAATTTTATGAAAATATGTTTTTTCTAACATCTTATAGTGATGGATGAACTCTTCCCTACACACAGAAATAACTAGAGGGCTGACCTAAATGAAACTCATCTTGCCTTTATTAGACACTTCTATACATTTCCCCTTAAGTCATGTCAGAAAAAAAATGACTTGAATTAATGCAGTATCTAAACATGACACTGAAGTTAAGAGTCGAGGCAGTATCTTGGAAGACAGCTTTCTTTGAAATCTTTCTATTATGAAAAAGGTAGAGATTTGCTAGATTGTTCACAAATAAAATCAAGTAATGGGGCTTTTCTGCAACAATGGTATATGAACATCCACATCTACCAGTCATTAAGCCAATTCTGTGTAACAGGTAACTTGGTAGATCTTTTACATACATTGCCTTTAATTCTCACCAAGTGACAAAATACAGATTTTTAAGTAAACTATGCCCAAAGTGGGGCTTGAACTCACAACCCCAAGATCAAGAGTTGCATGCTCTACGGACTGAGCCAGCCAGTCCACAAGAACACAAAGAACAGAGTTGTAACCCAACTTTATAGGTAACAATACTGAGGCTCAGAGAACCCAAGCACCTTAGGTCCCAAGGTCAAGAAACAGTATATTCGGATCAAAAGCCATTTTTCGATCCATTATACCAGTGGTTTTCAAACTTCTTTTCAGTAAAACTCATGGTAACAGCTATATTTTTCATGCAGCTAACACACACACATACACACATGCACACACACAGACACACTTCATGAAATAGTATTTACCCTTACTGTAGAGAATGCACTTGGTAATTTATAGTCTATTCTTTTTATCTTGTTTTTTAATGATGGGCATTACTGCCTTCTTTATTTCAAATCTATGGAGGCCATGACCCCCAGCTTGAAAACATCTGTGTTCTATTCCTGTCTCTCATCTGCCGTAAGTCTAATTCTGGTTTCAGTACCTGGTAAATCTAAGACAGTGTTTTCAAAAACTTTAGTGTTGGCTCGCAAATCAAACAACCCAGGGTGTTGATAAAAAAAAATGCAGACTTCTGGATTCTCCCCTAAAATAGCTCAATCAGAATCTCTCTAACAATAGAGCCTAGGAATTACCTTTTAAATAAACTTCTCAGGCCATTCTTTTTTTTTTTTTTAATGTTTGTTTATTTTTGAGAGGGAGAGAGACAGAATGTGAGTGGGGGAGGGGCAGAGATAGAGGGAGACAGAGAATCCAAAGCAGGCTCCAGGCTCTAAGCTGTCAGCCCATAGCCTGACGCAGGGCTCAAACTCATGAATTGTGAGATCATGACCTGAGCCGAAGTCAAATGCTTAACCGACTGAGCCACCCAGGCACCCCCTCAGGCCATTCTTATACAAACTTACAATTAAGAACTATGCTCAAAGAAAATGATCTGTATCTTAATTATTTGCCCTCAACCCTTCTTACTCAATGTCAACATTATCAGAGCTAAGGGGTTTCAGAGAACAAGTCCCGCCTGAATTCTCTCCAAATCCAGTTTATACTGAATTATTTTTTCTTAGGAGGAATTTCTTACAGTAATTTTTTCCGGGGGAAAAAAAATAAATGCAGGCACCAACATTTATTTTCAGTGTGCAAATCATTGACAGACCTATCCAGAGGAATTGCGTTGAGTAACCTCAAGGAATAAAGAAGTGGTTGAAATGACAAGAGAAATATTTCTAACTGAATATTCCAATGCCTTTGAAAAATAAATCAAAAGAAACCTGAAGAGATGCCAACCATGAGATGAGGATTGATTGACTACTTGGATTAATTTTTCCATTAACGTTTAGTATCTTAAATTACTTTAAAAACTTTTGGGCAAAAGAGAGAGTATAATTTAGGTTAAGAGCAGAGAGAAAGCCCAGCATAATAGTATGGATTTTCTGCCTTAGTTCTATCTCCACATACACCTGAGATGAGCAAATTTTTCATTATTCCTTTTCCCATGACTGGCTTGATTCTGACGTGTCCTTTCTGATACAACATGGAATTGTAGTCACAAAACCAGCATCAGCCTTGCTCAAAAGAAGGAGGCATTTCCTCTAAGGAATGCCCAATCCTGATTATCTTGCCTGACTCTACCCTTCTGGTCCTGCATTTCCTACCTCAACTTGCTAACCTCAAAGGAGAAAAGGCTGGTTGACCAGCATTAAAATGTGTCTTTTGACTTTGTTTGCATTTTCCCTTCCTCATTCCAGCCAATGGCCCCACAAATCTTCACAGGCCTCATTTTCCAGCCCCTGTTCCCAGGATCCATCCTGCCCAACAGTCAAGCTAATCCAGATGCCCAGAATGGAATCCTTCCTGCAGGGCAAGCAGGAATGAATCCTGCCATCCAGGGAACCTCAGAAGGCTTCTCTCCAACTCCTAGTGACACAGATGATGACTTTGAAGTGACGGCCCCTGCAGGCATCCGAAGGGGCATGCACACTACCCAGGAAACCACCACAGGGCCGCCAAATGGTAAATACTCTGAGCCAGGAAAATGCCTTGTGAAAGTCATCTGCAGGGTGGGAGCAGAGTTGTCTTGCCTCAACAAATACAGATCCTAATAAAACCAGGGATCCCCTATACCTAACACTCACAGTTGATTCCAGTACTGTGAGGGAGTATTTTTATTGGGCCACCAATTCTATTGTATCAACCCAGAAAGGAGACATTTAGTTGCTGGCATAACATACTTTCTATCTTAGGTCTGATCTGGGAGTATTTGGAAACAGACTGTCCTTTCCCTTTCTCACCTCCCTCTGACTCCCAAACACACGCAGGCCGCCAGCAGACACAGTTAATCAATCATGATACTTTTGTCCACTCACCCATCATGGATGAGACACAGAACCTTCTTAACCTAGTGTTGGAAGCAGTAATACTTCCTGTCTATAGTAATAATAGATCCTAATAGATAGGATTTAGCACAGTAGGTGAACATATGTGCCATTATCTTGAGATGGGACTTAAGAAATGTTGCAAAACTAAGCTCTTTAAGTACCAACAAGCAGAAATAATCATTTAACATGTACAGATCTCTGGAACCAAATATCCTTGGAAAGAACAAAAGAATGATTTGAGATGGATACTCTTAGAAAAGAAATTTTGATCTCAAGTAAAAATGTTTCAATCCAATATGCTTTTACCTACATTTAAAAAGTGTTTTGTTTTCTTCCAGGAAATCAGTAAGCTGTTTCAATTTTTTTTCAACTAAGCCGCCTCAAATGCAAATCTTTTTCACTGATCATATCATGGAATAGATGGAGACACATTAGAGAGTATCAGAAGAAACTCTTAGTTTACCTAACTTTCTTGAAATTTCAGAAAATATATTCTTCCTGGAGAATAATGACTTCTGAAAACAAATGGATAAATTTGTCTTTGAAATGTAACGTTATGCCACCTTGGACTTGGAAAGTATACGTATTAAATGTATTTTGAAACTGAATTTTTTTCTTCTTTGGGGAGAGAAGAAAATGGGACCCTTTCAGAAACTGCATTACATCAGGACTTAGATGATGTTCCAGATGGAGGGCTTTCTTTGGAGTAGGAGGCACTGCAGTCACGGAGTGGATATTGAGCAATGTAAAGATAATTTCTAATTTCCTCACAACCAACTTATTACCCACTCGCTCCCATAAGAGCCACAGCTTTAATTTTCTACAAGCACTCCCAAAATATTAACTGGAAACAAAGAATTGTAAATCGCACTGCCTGTCCTCAAGTTGCTTAAATACAGAGTTAGGGATTTTGGCATTTAGTGCTTTATTTTGGTATATCTAAAAGTGAGAAATGACATGAAGTAATCACTAAAAGTGATTCTCTTGCTCCACACATCTAAAAGGTAGAATTTAGTCTGAATGAGTTTATAACTCAGACCACCACAGTTCATTCAGAGTGGGAAGGAATGGAAAGGATTCACAGAAACCACAATAGAGCCCCACAAAGGGAAAACATGGATAGGTTTCATAACATCTCTCACTATGTTTGACTCAGCCCCATCAGTATGGAACAAATCCAAATATATATGCCATGATAAGCTTTTCAGGTGGTTAAAGATTTACTAATGGCTGACCATTTATTAGCCACAATGTTTCAGATTTGCAGAGTATGAATAATATACTTACAAACTGTCAAAGTTTTCATAGCCAAATTGAGTAAATCAAGACTGAATTTTCCAAAACTATTTTTCCATTAGTGCCATGTGATACTAATTAAAAGAGCCATCAAATGGTTTCCTGGATGACCCATTATCAAAAAAAAAAAAAAGAACACATTCTCTCTTAGCCTCATTTTTCTCATCTGTAAAATGGGAGCAAAAAACCCTGCTATAAATGTCCCACAAGGTTTACACAAGTAGATAGTGCATAAAAGTGCTCTGCGAACTCCACACCACTATAAACTTTTAGTAGCCTTGTAACCAATTGAAATTATCTGTCCTTTGAGATCCACCCTTTGTCCCTATCCTTCCTCTCTGTGCTTTAATTATCAGTTTAGTTGTATGATTACCAGTTAGACAATCTAGACCGGGTGTCTTCCTGGGGCATGCTACTCCTGCAGGAACATGAAGACTTTCCAAGGGCTACAAACAAATGGTTCTGAGGGTGACATCTCCATTCTTAACCCCCACATGTGTGTTTTGCAAAGACTGACCTTGATCGAGAACACGTCTCCTCTTCCTTCTCTCCTTCTCTCCTTACATAGTCTCTTTCCCAACATTACCCAAAAAAGGACTGTCTTACCTACCACCAATCTCACTGTGGGAAATTGCTTTGTCATAGAACACCTCCAAGATACATAACAAAGAATTTCAAATATTGGTGCTGATGTTGAGAATGAAAATAACCTTTTGCAACTCAGTAGTTTCTTGTTCTTAGCTTTCAACAAAACTAAATGAGGACCTAATGGAATTATCATCTCATTGATCATTGAAAACTTTTTTTTTAAGTTTATTTATTTTGAGACAGAGACAGAGAGTACACAAGCAGGGGAAAGGCAGAGAGAGAGGGAGAGAGAAAGAATCCCAAGCAGGCTCCACCCTGTCCCCACAGAGCCCAACGTGGGGCTCAAACTCACAAACTGAGTTTGTGACCTGAGCCGAAATCAAGAATCAGATGCTTAACCAACTGAGCCACCCAGGCACCCCAGAGCCAGAGTTTCTAGAGGATGGATTCCTCAAAGTGAATTACTGGATAAAAGGATATGCTTTTTAATGTTTAAAATTTTGATAGATATTGGCAAATTATTCTCTAAAATGGCCATGTGGATGTACTTCTACCAATATTTCTCTACATCTTTTCTTTTTTTTTCTTTTTTATTTTTTTAAATATAATTTATTGTCAAGTTGGCTAACATACAGTGTATACAGTGTGCTCCTGACAGTAGAGATTAAGAATATATGAAATTAAAAATGTTTAGTTATCCATTCACTTAAAGACATCAATAATAAATAAATTACATGTTAGTACAAATAACATATTTTTACATGAAAAATACTGTTTTTGGGGTGCCCAAATCATCTGACTTTGGTTCAAGTCATGATCTCACAGTTCGTGAGTCTGAGCCCCACATCAGGCCCTGCACTGACAGTGAGGATGGGATTCTCTCTCTCCCCCCATCTCTCTGCCTCTCCCTCTCTCTTTCTCTCTCTCTCTCAAAATAAATAAATAAACTTAAAAAAATAAAAATAATGAAAATACTGTTTTATTAATGAGAAAGCCTTATTTAATTAAGAAAATGTAGTGAGAAGAGTAGATTTATCTTTGAAATTTCTCTCATGTCTGACTTAACAAAAGATACAATTCTCGGAGCATCTGGCTGGCCCAGTCGGTAAAGAATCCGACTCTTGATTCCAGGGGTTGTGAGTTCAAGTCCCATGCTGGGTGTGGAGCCTACTTAAAAAAAAAAAAAAAGATAGGATTCTCATACCTACTTCTGCATTCAATCTGTATGTATCTGTCGTAATATCACATACATAACTGCTCAAAATTCCACTGAATACTCTTGAGAAAATGAGAATGGAAAGGCAAAATATAATCTGTGTATCACTACAAAAGAATAGTAGTATCACTACAAAAATATAATCTGTGTATCACTACACTATTTTAACTCACTGATGTACCAAAAGGATACCAGGGACCCCCAAGGATCATCACCAAACTTTGAAAACAACTTTGAGCATTGTAGCATCCATTCTTTTTTAATCTTCTCCCTGGAATTATATTGAAAATATATGGTGACCTATCACAGGTGTGTGACTTCACACACAGGTCTTCTCATTCTTATTCTACAAACACAGTAGTTTTGATACAATCAATTTCATTCAATTCCCACCAAAGAAGAAAAAAAAACTATAGTAAATATGTAATTGTATGTGCTGCAGTATTAAATCTATTCTTGGCAATTGAGATCTTCCCATTCAACAAAGCACCAGTGAAAGCTGAAACCTGCTGTCAACTTTACAGTCTGATTGGTAAAATTTTCCGCAGACCAGTCTCTGTCTTTAAACATCATACAGAACTTTTTTTTTCTTCCCTTACCACGTACTTCTGCTTCCAAGCACCACAAGACAAGTTCATACTGCCTTCACTTTGGTGTCCCAAAATTTGGTGGGTTGAGTCGCTGGGGCAGAGGTGGGGAGGACAGTTAGGAGTATTCCCAAGAGCCATGTGCGAAATGAAACAACCAGAGCAACTTAATTATTCACAATCCATATAAATATACCCCACCAAATTCAATATGTCCCTAAATCAACCTTCCTTAGGCCCGTCCCCAAAATCCCTGTGATCACCCCAATGCTATTTGACACAAGATAGAGTAAGATGAAAGGAAAGTCAAGGTGAGAGAGTCAAATGTTTTCACTGGTTGTGGTTAAAATATCTATTTCAAGAGCTGCAAAACATAAGACTCTGTGAGCACATTATTAGCCTCCTCTCCTCTCGGGGGCTAGGAAGGAACCCATACAAGTGAAGAGCACTGCAGCGTGAACTTGAACTTCATTAGCTTCATTATAAACCCACCTCTGTCTCCTAGATCTAGACATGTGCTTTGCCCTCTTTTCCCTGCGCTTTGTGTTACGTTTACATTAATCCTTTTTATGTCCTCATTAAAAGGCAAAATGTAATAATATCTACTTCATTCTAAATAACAAGGGGTGCCTGGGTGGCTCGGTCATTAAGCGTCCGACTTCGGCTCAGGTCATGATCTCGCGGTTTGTGGGTTGGAGCCACGCAGCGGGCTCTGTGCTGACAGCTGAGAGCCTGGATCCTGTTTCAGATTCTGTGTCTCCCTCTCTCTCTCTCTCTCTCTGACCTTCCCCTGTTCATGCTCTGTCTCTCTCTGTCTCAAAAATCAATAAACGTCAAAAAAAATTTTTTTTAGATGACAAATTCTTCTTGGAGCCCAAAGAAGAGGGAAATAATATATACTTAGGGCATTCTATTTAGGAAGTACAAAACAGAATATTTTTAGAAAACTGAATTCTAATTTACTCTTGACATCATAATGGATACCAAAGTCTAAAGAAATGCCATCCAATAAAAATATAAAATGAGCCATATAGGTCACTTTGAATTTTCTAGTAACCACATAAAAGAGGTAAAAAGAAGTAGGTAAAATTAATTTTGATAATGCATTTTGGGGCACCTGGATGGCTCAGTCGGTTAAGCACCTGACTTCAGCTCAGGTCATGATTTCAGGGTTTGTGAGTTTGAGCCCCCTGTTGGGCTCTGCACTGACAGCTCAGAGCCTGGAGTCTGCTTCTGATTCGGTGTCTCCCTGTCTCTCGCCCCTCCCCTGCTCATGCTTTGTCTCTCTGTCTCTCTCTCTCTCAAAAAAAAAAAATAAATAAAACATTAAAAAATTAAAACTTAAAAATTTAAAAAATTTTTGATAATGCATTTTATTTAACACAACATATATATGTAATAGCATATTTTGACATATATGCAACATAAAAAATTAATAGTCTATTTTAGACTCAAACAAAAATCTCTTCGGTTTTGTTTTTGTTTTTGCTTTTGGTTTGCTTTGGTTTGCTTTGGTTTGGTTTGATTTTGGTTTTGGTTTTGGTTTTGGTTTTTTGGGTTTCTTTTTTTTTTTTTTTTTTTTTTTTTGGTTTCTAAATCTTTGGAATCAAATGAGAATTTCCATTTACATCTCAATTTAAACTAGTTACACTTCAAGGGCTCAATAGCCTCAGGTGATGAGTAGCTACCACATTGGGCAGTGCAAGTCTAGATTTAAGAAGAGCCACAGGTTTTAAAGTAAAATTCCTTTTAACCTATGGGAAATCTAAAGCTTAGTATAAGTCACATGTCCAAGGTCACAGAGAACCTAGCATTTGAACTTGGGTTTGCATAAGTTATAAAGTTGGAAGAAACTTTTTTAAATTTCCAAAGATAAAATTTTATCAATAATGCTACAGGAAAGACCAAATCATCTTTCTATTCTTTTCTTTTTATTCTCTATACATTAAAAAAAAGATACTATAAAATCATTGTCATATAAGATACAAAAAATGTCAGAAATAAGTAAGGATGATCCTCTCAACAAATGGTGCTGGAAAAACTAGACATTCATATGCAGAAAATAAATAAATAAAACAAAATAGAAAAGAAAAGGAAAACAAATCTAGACCCTGATCTTACAACTTTCACAAAAGTTAACTCAAAATGACTTATATACCTAAATTTACCCAGAATATAACAGAGCATAAAATCTAGGTGACCTTGGGTATAGGGATGATTTTTTAGATACAACACCAAAAAAAAAAAAAAAGAAGAAGAAGAAGAAGAAGAAGAAGAAAACCCAAAGTCCATTAAAATTAAAATTAAAATTAAATTTAAAATTAAAGGGGTCCCTGGGTGGTTCAGTTGGTTAAGCATCTGACTTCAACTCAGGACATGATCTCATGGTTCATGGGTTCAAGCCCTGCATCGGGCTCTATGCTGACAGCTCAGAGCCTGAAACCTCCTTCAGATTCTATGTCTCACTCTCTCTCTGCCCGCCCCCTGTTCCCTCTCTCCCTCTCAAAAATAAATAAACATTAACAATTTTTTTAACTAAAATTAAAATTAAAAATTTCTGCTCTGCAAAGATAATGTTAGAAAAATGAAAAAAAGAAGCCACAGACTGGGAGAAAATAGTAGCAAAATTGATAAAGCATTATTATCCAAAATATACAAACTACTTATATAATTCAAAAATAAGACAACAATACAATTTTTTTTCATGGACAAAACTATGAACAGACATCTCACCAAAGAAGATATATAGATGGCAAATAAATATATGAAAAAGATAAAAAGTTCAACATCATATGCATGAAATTACAAATTTAAGAAAAAACTAAATACCTCTACATGCCTATTAGAAAGGCTAAAATCCACAACACTGATAATACCAAATGCTGGGGAGTATGTGAAGCAACAGGAACTCTTATTTGTTGCTGGTGGGAGTGCAAAATGGTATCGCCAACTTTGGAAGACAGGTTTGTGGTTTCTTCCAAAACTCAACATACTCTTAAATAAATGATCCAGCAATTGCACTTCTTGGTATTTACCTAAATGAGTTGAAAACTGAAGAATCGTCATACAAATGTTTATAGCAGCTTTATTCATTATTGCTAAATTTGGAAGCAACCAAGATGTCCTTCAGCAGAAGACTGATTAACAAACTATGGGACATCCAAACAGTGAAGTATTATTCAGCTATCAAGCCATGAAAAATCCACCTTTTGAAGGAAACTTAAGTGCGTATTGCAAAGTGAAAGAAGCCTATCTGTGCATAATACATACTATATGATTCCTGCCAGATGACATTTTGAAATAGGCAAAACCATGAGATAGTAAAAAGATCAGGGTGGCCAGAGGTTCAGAGGGAGGGAGGGATTACTAGGTGGAGCACAGAGGGTCAATGAAACTATCCTGTATCATACTGAGATGATAGATAACATGACATTAGACATTTGTTCATCAAAATTCATGGAATCTACAACATAAAAAGTGAACCCTAATGTAAACTATGGAAAACTGTTAATAAAAATGTATCAGTATTGGATCAATTGTAACAAATGCACCACAGCAATGTAAGATGTTAGTAATGAGATCAATGGTTGGGGTGGGAAAGAGGACAAAGGGGAAATTTCCTTACTTTCTGTTCAATTTTTCTTTAAACCTAAGACCTTTTTTTTAAGGGTCTATCAATTTTTTTAAAGATTCCTAAACATTTGTTGGTATTTTAAAATATTAGCCCAGGGGTACCTGGGTAGTTCACTAAGTTAAGCTTCTGACTCTTGATTTCGCCTTAGGTCATGATCCCAGGGTCATGAAATCAAGCCCCATGTAAGGCTTTGCACTGGGCGTGGAGTCTGCTTAAGATTCTCTCCCTCTGCCTCTCTGCCCCACTCTCACTCTTTCCATCTCTCTCAAAAAAATAAAAAATAAAAAATTATTAGCCCACAATATTTGCAATTGATATGATTTGCTAGAAATTATCAGGCCAAGGGATAGAAAATACCTCCCCCTGGTGGTCCAGAGACAGAAAAACTAGTTAAGTGTAGTGAACCAACTCAAGCTAAGGAAAAGAGAGCAATAGCTGTTTCAGGGGAACAGGGCACTTTTAGAAATAAATTTAGTCTCAAATCTGATAGCTATTCATAAAATCCAAGTTAGAACCCATGAACTCAGGAAGAAGGTTGAGGAAGGACAACACTTAAGGAAAATCAGAGAACATATGAGCAAAATAAATAAGTGATTGATGCCTTCTACAATGGGAGTGATTTGGAAAGGAGGAAACAATATTCCATAACTCCTCCAACTAAGTATCCCTTGGGTAGGAAGACCTCTGCGGGTCAGGAAAAGAAATCATCCTAAAAGAGCTGTAAAAATGCAGGCTCATTCTCCCAGTGAGATATTGACAGACCTCACCAGTAAACATCTAACCTAAGACATTAGGAGCCACATTCAAGAAACTCAATGGAACTAAGGAAACAGAAGTTGAACTTTTATTATTATTAACATAATTAAAACTTTAAATTTGTAAAACTAAAATCACATACCTAGCATGAAACGACTGTGTGACAGATTTTAGACCAACACATAGGACAAATAATTGCAAGAAGTATTCATTTCAGAGTAAAATTTGAGAGAAGCAAACCAAGAAACAGACCCTTAACTATAGAGAACAAACTAATGGTTACCAGAGGGGAGGTAGGTGGGCGCACGGTTAAATAGGCGATAAGGATGAAGGAGTGCACTTGTAATGAGCACTGGGTGTTATATGGAAGGGTTGATCACTATTTTGTACACTAATTATTATTAACTGCATGGTAACTAACTGGAATTTAAATAAAAACTTTAAAAAAATTTTTTTAACTTTAAAAAGAAAGAAAAGAACAACTAGTTTGAATTAAACTTCCCTTAAATTTATAGCCACAAGAAAACATCACATATAAGAACATCTCAACAAGTAGTATACTTATGTCCTTTCCAGAATCTTAGTAAACATTTTTAGAACCCAAAGAGCCTACCAGTCTATTTTAGTGTCCTTGTGCATCTGAGAATAGAACAATGTGAAAAGTCATAAAAGGCAATCATGGAAGGAAGTTAGCACACTTTCTGTGCACTAACACACATCACCTTCTGCACAGATAATCCTGCTCCTTCCCCACTACTATTCAAGGTGGATAGCCATCACTGGTTTGGGTGGACACATTCATGTTACAAATTGTATCCTCAATACCCTGGGGGTAACCTCTGAATGTCAATATGTATTTCTTTTTTTTTTTAATATTTTGAAGTTTATTTATTTTTTACAGATGCACACACACACACACACACACACACACACACACACACACACACGAGTGTGAGTGGGAGAGGGGCAGAAAGAGAGGGAGACACAGAATCTGAAGCAGGCTCCAGGCTCTGAGCTGTCAGCACAGAGCCTGACACAGGGCTTGAACTCACGAGGCGTGAGATCATGACCTGAGCTGAAGTCAGACACTTAATCAACTGAGCCACCCAGGTGCCCCTGTCAATATGTATTTCTAAAACTCTTCATTGTCACCCTACATTCTAACCTTCTGACCTACGTTTCACTTCTTAGATTGTTGTGGGTTTTTTACAGCTGTAGCTAATCTGCAGTTAAACCCATCTATTGTTTTATAATTTTGTTGACTGACATTTTCAATTCCAAATTTCTGTTTGGCTCTTTTTGAAATCTGCTATACCATACTTAGAGTTTCTTGTTTCCTGATAAGTTTTTTGAACTTTGGTTTTTTCAAAGCAAAGTATAATCCTAGTAATCTTGTTTCAACTTTGGTCTCTCCTATTTGGTTTTTCTTCTCTTTCTTACTCATGAGATCTTGCCCCCTATTGAATCAAGTTATCTTGGATAGCACGTCAGATGTTGTTTCTAAAAATTTGTGCAGAAACAATTAAGGTCAGAGAGCATTTTTGTTTGCCTCTGCCAGGAGCCCAGGGGAACGTCAGTTTGGATCATCTTAACCCAATTTTAGAGTTTGAGATTTTTCTGGTCTACTCAGATAATGGAAAGTTGGGCTTCAATTTCTCCAGAACTGACTTCCTTCTGGCTCACCCTTACTGGGCCCTAACAATAGCAGATGGTAGCTCTCTAGGGCTCCCACTTTTGGTGGGCCCTAGACTCTGACTGTTGCCCCTCAAACCTAGCAGCCCTATTGAACGTGCAGGTTGGTCACTTCCAGATTAGCCACCAGCTCCAGGGCAAAAATGATTCCAAATGTTGGACTCTCCTCTCTAGATTTCCATTCCCCTTCTGGATCTTGGCCTAGTAATTCCTCACTAGGACATTAACTCTTTGATGGTTTAAATTTTTTTCAATGTATCATTCACATGTTCAGTTTTCTCCAGCAGACAGAATCTGTCCAAACGACTTAATCTATCATTATGGAAACCAGAAATCCATTTCTGGTGTTTATTCCTAACCCACTCCACGGTATCTTTGGCAGGGAGGGCAGGGAGGGAGATCTACTAACAATCAAAAGGTGTATAGTGTTCAAGGAAGTGGCTAGTCCTGATACCTGATGGTTCCTTGAAACGAAGAATGTGAATGCTCAGCCTCTGTTCTTCTAATCTGAGGCTCAGTTACTAATTCTGATCAAGTGGGAACAATTCCACGTGGTACCTCATCCAATATCAAATGAGAAGTGATTATTCATTAGAAATATGATACATCTGGTATCTCAAATATTAAGCATTTATGGTCCCTTCTGGTCCTCAATCAGAAAAAAACTAACAAGACTTTGATAAGGAGGGTGTGTGAATTTGTATATGTACAAAATGAACTCTAAATATTACAGTAGTTATTCTGTGTACTTTGAATGTGTACATTAGTTTTCATTTTAAAAGTAAACAAAATTATGCCAGGACTGTCAAAATATCCACTGTAATTTGGAGCTTGTGCACTTTCCAATAAAGAGACTTTCAGCCAGTCACCAGCTGATTCTTGTGACTTTATCTTAGAGAAGAAGCAAACAGAAAATTTTCTAAATGCAGAAAATTCTAGGAAAACCAGTCACCCAGATTTTACCATTTATGTAATACTACCATTAACACTTTCATGAATATTTTCTAGTCGCTTTTTTCTGTGCATATTTTGTGTATTTTTTTCACAAAGCTGAATTATCTCCACAGTAACATATTGTATGATATAACATGCTTTTTCCCCTTAACTATATATCATAAATATTTCCCTGTCATTATTTTGCCAAAAACTCCATATTTTTAATGTCTAAATTGTATTCCACCTTACCAATTAACCATAACTTATGTAATCAATCCTTTAACATTCTTAAAGGGATTTTGCACCTTAAGAAAATCTTTCATTATCTCTGTTACCACTATAAAAAGTGAAAATAGAATTCCCTATCACTGTGACCTTCTTTTCCTCCTTCTCCCCACCTGAAAACTGGTATCAGTGGGATGATATTTGGCCTTTTTTTCCTTCCTCCCTCCCCATGTCTGTGACATGATATATACCAAGGGTAACAGAAGAGGGATGTGGTAAGAGAAGGAAGGAAACAGAGGAGAGAGTTTTTAGGAATATTGTCAACTGAAAGACTAAGGTGTGGTCCTTTTTGACAGTGTGAAAGGTCTAGCTGGCTCATAGACCCTCACCATGAGATGAAACCCTCCTCAGTTAGCCCCATCCAGCGGGGAATCAGGTGGAACTAACAACTGGCTCTGGAAACTTAGAACAAAAAAAAAGGTGGAACCCTAGACTAAAGGAGCCTGAAGGCCATAGGATATATTTAAGTCCAAATAGGTTTTTCTCCTAGTATAAAGCAATATGGAATCATAAACGGTTATTTCCATGAGAGATGGAGGGACTCTTATCTGTGAGTAACAGACAGGGTTGATTGTACCCATGGCCCTTGTTGTAGGACTTGACTCTGACCTGAAGGACTGTTCTGTACATTCTTGTGGGTACTGTATATGTGCTTCATCAGCTGATGTAAGATTGCTCAGTAACATACTCTCTCCCCACCCTCTCCCACTCTGAGCGATATAGTTGTGGGGTTACAGAGAGAGAAAACTCATATTCTGTAATAACTATAGACATGTTTCTTTATCATTGTTCAAATCAGACTTTGTGTCAGCAAGCTTCTCCTAGTTAATTATCAATCATTTACCCCCTCCACGCCCCGTCTGCCCCACACACTGTAATTGCAGTCTGATTTGCTTTTCAAAGGAATGTCTCCCCACGCTAATTGAAGCTAGTTGCACCAATGCAATCCTCAGAAACATGCTTAGGGAAGATTTCACACCATTCCAGGCAAGTGGCTATTAGATGGATCTGCTGAAAGTTATGAGTTTACATTCTCTTGTCTAATCAAATCTCAGTCTCTGTTCCATTACAATAGCATGCACATGTAAATTTTTTAAATCATAACAAATTATTCTAAGTACTTTAAAGAAGCCAAGTAAGGGGCACACTGTAAGTTCAGAGTATACACGTGGCATATACAAAAAAAAGAAGTCATCTTACTTCATATTCTTCTTTCTGCACCCTGTTTTTGTTAATGGTACCACCATATTCCATATCGCCAAAGCTTATAACCATCATGACCCTTTATGTTTCCCTCTTCTCCTGCTAGTCATATCCAATCAGATGCCAATCACCTCCACATCTGCTTCCACCTGCTTGTAAAATCATAAAGAAAATTGCATGAGATTATCTATTTAAAAACATTCAGCAAACCCTCTAGCATATTGTAAGAATGCAATAAAGGCTGGATATTATTATTAACTATTAATTATTAATTATTATTATTACATAAGGATTACCCTGTTTTCTGACCTGCAAGGGAAAGAGAATTTGACTGTCCACTTTCACTTTCAGAGAGAATAGGAAAGTTTCAGGAAGGTGCAAAAGAGTGCCAGCCAATAATTAACTGTGGCCTTAGAATTTGGTGAACATCCTACAGCCTGTATTTTGAAATCTATAAAACAGGGATGCCAGTTATGATTGCTCTATCAACACAGCTGGTGTGCATGAAGTGAGATATAAATATAAAACTGTTTTTAAAAGTATAAAGTAACATATAAACATGTAGTATTATTTCCTTCCTAACTATGAAATGAAAATAAGCAGGCTGGACTAGCTGATGTCCAAGATGAAACTGTATTGATTGTGAAAAGATGTTCCAGAAATGCTTATGCCAAGAGAGATTCAGTATATTGCACAATTTTCATTTCACAGGAACAATGCTTTGCAGACCTGACAATGAAGGAGTGACTATAAACAGCCAAGAACTCTGTTCCATAGTAGAAATGATCACTCTTTACAAAAGGAAAACCTAATCACATTTATTTTTTTCATTTCCTCTTTTTTGTAAAGAAGGTTTTGGTTGCAGCCATATGTTGAGAACTGAATCATGATGAAGAGGAAGAATTAAACTTTTTCTTTTTCTGTATAAACAGGTTTTTTCATGTTTTAAAATGTTTTGGAAAAAATTTTAGACTTAGAGAAGAATCACAGAGTGAGTTTCCATATATTCTTCAACCAGGTTCATATAACATCTTACACACCTATGGTATGATTTTAAAACTAAGAAATTAACATTACTACAATATTATTAACTGAACTACAGACTTTATTTGGGTTTTATCAGTTTTTCCACTACTGTTCTTCTTCTGTTCCAAGATCTAATTCAAATCCCACATTTCATTTCGTTGTCATGTTTCCTTAGCTTCTTCCTATAGGGGCAATTCCTTAGGCTCTCCTTGTCTTTAATAACCCTTTGAAGTGTATTGGTAGGTATTTTGTAGACTATCCCTCAACTGGGTTTTTTCTGACGTTTTCTTGTGATTAGATTGAGGTTTTAATTTATTTTTTAATTCCAGTATAATTAACGTACAGCTTTATATTAGTTTTAGGTATTCAATACAGTGATTCAACAATTTCTATACAGTCAGTGCTCATCACTGTAAATATACTCTTAGTCCCCTTCACCTATTTTACCCATCCCCCAACCCACTTTGCCTCTGGTAGGTGCCAGTTTGTCCTCTATATTTAAGAGTCTGTTGTTCTGTTTGCCCCCTTCTTTTCTTTGTTCATTTATTTTGTTTCTTAAACTCCACACATGAGTGAAATCATATGGCATTTGTCTTTCTCTGAATCACTTATTTCACTTGGCATTACACCTTCTAGCTTCATCCATATTGCTGCAATTGGTAAGATTTCATTCTTTTTATGGCTGAATAATATTTCATTTCATATATATATATATATATACATTTCATATATATATGTGTGTGTGTATATATATATGTGATATATATATCGCATCTTTTTTATCCATTCATCTATTGATGGATACCTGGTTTGCTTCCATAATTTGGCTATTGCAAATAATGCTGCAATAAATATAGGGGTGCATGTATCTTTTCAAATTAGTGCTTTTGTATTCTTTGGGTAAATACACAGTAGTGAAATCACTGGATCATATGGTAATTCTATTTTTTAACTTTTTAAGGAATCAGATTGAGGTTATAATTTTGAGGAAGAATACCACAGAAGTGATATGCCCTTCTCAGTGCATCTTTCAGGGGGTAAATGGAATTAGTATGTCTCATGTAATGTTGAACTGGTGTCTGTTAGGTTTCTCCACCATAAATATACTATTTTTCCCTTACCAAATATTGGGGGGAGATGATTTTAGGCTATCCAAATATCATCTTTTTCTGTAAAAGTTTGACCCACTAATTTTAGCATTTATCTGTGGATCTCTCCTACAGTAACAATTACTGTGGGATTCTAATGGAGAATTTCTATTTCCCTCATTTCTTCTCCATTTTTTAATTGGAATTCTTACATAATTCTTTTCTCCCCCAAATAAACTTTATTTGCTATGTCACCAATAGCAATCATTCTTCAACTTTTCACATGGTTTATGATCCAAATATCCTGACCATGTTATGGAGTTATCATGAGAATTGAGTAAGATAGAACATATACAGGATAAGACTCAATGGATATGAGTTCCTTCTCTTCCACTACCCATTGCTTAATTCCTAGATGACTCCAATGTCTTAGCCATCCAGTTGGCACTCAGTCAGCCATAACAAACAAAACGTTTTATTATTAATTAACTTTGCATACGTGTAACCAGACCAAATAGACTATAAGGCCCCAAGATGAGCAAATAGATTTCCACATGGTCACAAAGACTCACAGCACTAGTACCATATACCGTATAAAGACAATCTAAAAATGCATTAAATGAATGGGTGATTGGGTATTTGATGAATGCTAAGAGGAGAGATACAAATGTTAAGGGCCTTAAATAAGAATCAGTTTAAATATTCTTCCCTAGTTCATGACATTCTTCTCTATCTCTCTCTTGTGTCTTTTGCTTCTAGATAGATTTAAATTTCAATGCCAATAGATCTCTACTTCATAATTCATTCATGTCCCTTGTTAAGCCATCAGAGCTTCTTCATATATCCAAACATCTGAGAAAATCACCCTAATTTTAAAACAGGTGAAGGATGAAAATGGACAATTTAAAAAGATGAGCCAGAAACAGACAATAAATGCATGAAAGAGAAAGTTTAACCTCAAAAATTGAACTTCAGCAGGTTCAAATAAAAACAAGCTACTGTTTTTGCCTTATCAGATTAAGAAAAGACATTATATCAGTGCATCTCAAGCTTTAATGTGTGTTCAAATGACCAGAAGATCTTGTTAAAGCTTAGATCCTGATTCACTAGGGCACAAAAAGAGTCAGAGAGGCTACATTTCTTATTATCTCCAAGTGATGCCAGTGTTGCTGAAGCTGGGGACCACACTTCCAATACTCAGGCAATCTGCAACCATAATGATAAGTATTGGTGAAAATACCTGGTGCTGCGTGTAACTGATTCTGCTGTAAATCAGTGCAACCGTTTTGGAAAGTAGTCTGGCTATGTAACTTACACCAATGCTTGCTGGCCCTGGCTGTATATTAAAATTTCTTGGTGAACTTTACAAGCTATCTATGCCCAGATCCCATTCCAGACTAATTAAATCAACATCTCTGGGAGCGGGGCCTAGTAGTGAGTATTTTCATTCAAAGGAAAATGAATATTTTACTGAACAGATAAAATTGTGATTATGTGGATATTTAATGAAATAATGAAATATAAAAGGAAGTGTTAAAAATACAATGTAAGAAAATGCTTACAATATAATACTGAATTTTTTTTCATCTTTATGGAGGTTAATTAACCTATAGAATTGTAAGATATTTAGAGTGTATACTGGTAATTTAGTAGACATATACATTTTGAAAAAATTCCCCCCATCTAGTTAATTACATCCATTACCTCGCATGTTTATCTTTTTCTTTCTTTCTTTCTTTACTGCCTTCTTTCTTTCTTTCTTGAGAATGGTTAAGTTTTACTCTCTTGGCAAATTTCAACTATATAATATAGTGTTATTAACTATAATCACCATGTTTTACATTAGTTGATCAGATCTTATCCACCTTTAGAGCTGAAAATTAGAACACTTTTACTAAACGATCTTATTTTCCCCAACCCCCAGGCCCTGGCAACTACTTTTCTACTCTCTATATGAGTTTGACTTTTTTTTAAACTCCACATGTAAGTGATACCATGCAGGATTTGTCTTTCTCTGTCTGACTTATTTCACTTAGCATAATGCCCTCCTGTTCATCCATGTTGCCAGTGGAAGGAGAGAAGGATTTCTTTATTTCTCATGGCTGAATAATAGTCCAGTGTGTGTGTGTGTGTGTGTGTGTGTGTGTGTGTGTGTGTGTGTATGTGTGTGTAGCTCACATATTCTTTATTCATCCATCCATTGATAGACAATATAATGCTAAATGACACAAACTGTATGGTAGTATAATTTTAATTATTGATTAATTCAACAGCTTCATTATTTAATGCCTATATGTGCCAGGTGTTATTCTTTTTTTTAATTAAGGGTTTTTTTTTTAATGTTTGTTTATTTATTTTGAGACAGAGAGGGAATGGAAGAGTGAGGGCAGAAGGGACAGAGAGAGAGGAAGAGAGAGAATCCCAAGCAGACTCAGCACTGTCAGCACAGAGCCCCGATGGGGGGGCTCCATCCCATGAACTGTGAGATCATGACCTGAGCCAAAATCAAGAGCCAGATGCTTAACTGACTGAGCCACCCAGGTGCCCCATAGCAGGTACTTGGAATAATCTGGTAAATAATACAAAAATCCTTTTCCTTAAGAATCCTACATTCTATGTATTATGTATACAAAGATAAAAGTAGAGACAGTGAAATGTGAGTAAAAATTAGTTGTAAACAATCTTTTTCTCCTTTAAACATTCTGGAAGCTTCATGTTTCAAATCAGATAAAAATAGGCATTTCCCTTTAATATATTATCCACATGAGATCAAGATTATTTAGCATTCTAAGAGTAACAGTTTATTGAAAGAGTTAAATTAAGCCTTCTCGACGATTTCAAACTCATGCTTCCTTTTTTTGATGATTTTCTATGGCTAGAAATTTTCTCATTTCCCTAGTTTATTCCGATACTGACATGGATCTTGGACTCCCTCTGCTGACCAAATGGTATCAGAGAAGAAGACTGAATGGAGAACAATCCTGGAAAATCACAAAAGGGCAGTAACCTCTGAATGCACTTCTCCCTCATTCACTCAATCCAAGCACACTTACTGAATGCCTATTATGTACTGGCTAGGTACTGGAAAAAAACAAAGAAATAAGATACTATACCTGTCCTTGAAATTCTCCTATACTTTTCTTCAGGAAATTACCAATCCCAGATTTCTTGGACAAGGCTCAAGAAAAAGCATCCACTCTCTGCCTAGAAAGATGATTGGTATGTATTCATGCTGGGCTATGACAATAACTTACATCTTTGAGAAAATCAGGGAAATCCTTCCACAATACCCTCTAGAAGATACTGAAATATTTATGCTTCAATTTCCCTAAATAATGGCAGTCAGCATGAAGTAAGAGACCTAGACACTAGAGGAGAAAAGTGAAACAAAGCCATGAGAAGTTTGGGGTAAAATGTGGTCGGTTGTCCCAAGAAAAACTTGGGTACATTCTTTTTTTCTTAACTTAGACATAAAGATTTGCATCGTTGCAAGACTAAAAAAATTCACACAACTAAAATTCTTACCCCCTTCATTACATGACCACTAGTTACCGATTTGAAGTTTGGAGTAAAAAAGTGGTCAGTTGTCCCAAAAACTTGGGTACATTCTATTTTTCTTAACTTAGACACAAAGATTTGCATCGTTGCAAGACTAAAAACTTTCACAAAATGAAAATTCGTACCCCCTTCATTACATGACCACTAGTTACTGATTTGAAGTTTGGGGTGCACAGACATGATATTCCAGGAATCACATTCCTGAAATGAACATTCCTTACAATTGACATTTTAGCCACAAATGCCCACAGCAAACTCTGCTTAAACACCTACTAGTAAGTGAATACAAGTTGCAAACTCACTGTTTTTTATCCAAGGAGTTTGACCGTTTAGAGCTGTGATAGTATAACAATTACAAAAACATGAAAAACTACAGATGAATGAATTTTAGACTAACTAAAGGTATTAAAACATTTCAATAACAATGAGCACTTGGTGTTATATGTGATGACTCAATAAATTCTACTCCTGGAACAATGATTACACTATATGTAACTAACTTGGATTTAAATAAAATAAATTAAAAATAAAAAAATAAAAGAGATGAGTGCTCTTATGAATGGGATGAGTGCTCTTATAAAAGAGGTCCCAGAGAGTTCCCTACCCCTCCCACCTGTGAGGACACAATGAGAAGATGCCAGCTGTGAACCAGGAAGAGGGCCCTTATCAGAAAAGGCAACCATGCTGGCCCCATGATCTCAGATTTCCCAGCCTCCAGAACTGTGAGAACTAAATTTCTGGTGTTTTTATTTAAAAAAAAAAACTCCAACTGGGGCACCTGGGTGGCTCAGTAGGTTAAGCCTCTGACTTCGGCTCAGGTCATGATCTCACACCTCGTGAGTTCGAGCCCCGCCTCAGGCTCTGTGCTGACAGCTCAGGGCCTGGAGCCTGCTTCGGATTCTGTGTCTCCCTCTCTCTGCCCTTGCCCCACTCACACTCTGTCTCTCTCTGTCTCTGAAAAATAAACAAACATTACCAAAAAAAATGTTTTAAAAAACTCCAATAACTTGTCACGACTTTTTTTTTTTAATTTTTTTTTAACCTTTATTTATTTTTGAGACAGGGAGAGACAGCATGAAAGGGAGAGGGTCAGAGAAAGAGGGAGACACAGAATCCGAAACAGGCTCCAGGCTCTGAGCTGTCAGCACAGAGCCTGACGCGGGGCTCGAACTCATGGACCGCGAGATCATGACCTGAGCCGAAGTCGGATGCTTAACCGACTGAGCCACCCAGGCGCCCCGTCACAACTTTTTGAATAAAATCTTTGGCCTTGGATTTAAAAGTCTCTACTAGGCCACCTGGGTGGCTCAGTTAGCTGAGCATCTGACTTCAGCTCAGGTCATGATCTCATGGTTCACGAACTCGAGCCCCACATCAGGCTCGCTGCTGTTAGCGTGTCAGTGCAGAGCCTGCTTAGAATCCTCTGTCCTCCTCTCTCTGCCCACCCCCAGTCTGCTCTCTCCCAGAAACAAATAATTTTTTTTAAAGTCTCTGCTAACTGGTTCTGCCCAACAGAAGGCCTCATTCTCCTTCAAACCCACTGTACTGCATTAAAGTATAACTTTATTTGGCCTAAGCCTTTTTGTTGTTGTTGTATTGTGGGGGGCCAGGCCCCGGTGCCAGGCTGAGACCGGGTCGAGCAATGTTCCCCGTTGACTCAAGCCAACCCGGTGGTTCCCCCTCCCATTCATGTGGGAGGCCCGGCCGGCGCCAGGCTGAAACCGGTCGAGCAACGTTCCCTGTTGACTCAAGCCAACCCGGTGGTTCCCCCTCCCATTCCCCCACTTTCAAGGGCATACGAAAGCCTTGTCAAGGCTGAGAAAGTTAATTCCTGAAGCCTGTGGTCTGCAGGTGTTGGCAGTAATGCTACCTCCCTTTTTCTACCCCGAGTCAGAAACAAACATGGGAACTGTGTTTTGCTAGCAATCTATCAACAAGGTCTTGTGACCCGTTCACAAAGTTCGTAAGGTATACAGAACTAAATGTTTTGGCTGGCAGTGATCATGTGAAACCTGTTTATTCTTAGAATGACCTGATCCGTAAGAGTCTTATATTATAAAAGATTGTGTACAGCAACAATAAAGCCATCACTTGGGCCATCAGCCCAGGGGACCCTCCTGTTCCCAAACTTTCTCTTCTCTCTTTTTTTCTTGCATTCCCCTACCCTCAGGACCCTGACCTCGGTGATTGTCGCCCTGGTCGCAACATTGTATGGTAACAGAATCTTGTAATGGAGATGGGAAAACCCTATGGGGGTATTTTGGCAATTTTTTTCAGGCATTTTTAACTGTCATATGACTGAAACTGCTATTGATGTGTAGCGTCAAGGGACAGTCCTGCTAAATGTTGTGCAACACATGAGCATGTGCCAAACAAGGAAGATTGGGCTCACATCCTATATAACTTCCAAACATCCCACCAGATTTTCATGGAAGTAAATAAAATAATTTGTATATCTGAGCCTAGGATTCAACTCTTTTTGATATATAACACAACGTGTTTTTTGCACAATGTTAATATACACAGAATATTTTAGGCCAGCACCTTCCTCTTAATCATGAAAATATCATGCTTTAAAGAAAATAGTATGCTTTGGTTTTGTTCAAATTTTTTCAAAAGTTGCTAACCATTGTAGAAAATCTTGTCTCGAAATGCAAGCATGCAAACCCATGTTCCACACTTGTACCATCTGCATTTGTAGCTGCAAATATTTGGTGCTTACAAATATTTTACAGTGAAGATTTGAGACAAATATTAATATTAATTGATATACATGAAATGTAAACATCTCATCACATTGTATTAATAATCATATTACTTTAATTTTGTGGTGTAATGGTTTCTTGTTACGTATGTTATGAAAATTAAACTTGAAACTTTTTCTTGAAACTGCTTGCTATTCTTCAATCTCACTTTCTATCCAACCCTTCATCCCCCAGAGATTTGCCACAAAACTTCTGTATTGTCCCTTGAATTGCTATTTCTTTTTTTCAATAGATCTCTAATTTCCTGTTGATTATCAAAGCAGATGGTCTCTGTAGTCCCTGTGGATATTCAAGACAGAATGTACACCTCAACTTGTGGTTTCAAGATAGAATTTATTTACTGCAATATTCTGTCTCATCCATCCCAGGCAACACAGGGAATTACCTTGACACACACTGATAGGTAAGATCCAGCTCATTTGCAAGAATACCATACTTCCTCATTTTCTCACATCAACAATCTATAATTTGTCTGCCATGTTATCTGTGCTGCAATTAAGGTGATTTCCCTCCTTCTCTCATCACATATAGACAGGTCTAGTCTGCCATTACTCACCCTAGCACTAGTTTTTATTCTATGTTCACTGTACCTCTGCTCTTTCATTTTCCTCTACTTCTTGTTCAACGTGGCTTCTAATCTTACTTCCTCAAACTTCTATCTTAGTTATTACAAGTGGTTAAACATCTGACTACTTCATTTTGGCTACTTGTGTAGTCGTGCTGAAGGATTATGTATTGAAATGCACTGCTTATTATATCTTTCTTTCTCCTTTAAATTATGGTAAGAACATTATATTTATATTTAAAGTAATTTCATTTTTAAATTGCTTGTGCATGTACATTATGGAATGAATTTAATTTCAGAAAAGGAAATATTTGTTATAAGAAGAGGGCTTCAGGTCTGAAAAGAACAACAGGTTTACACTGGTTGCCACTGCCGACCCTTATTAGACACCTATCCCTCTTCTCTGTCCTGTGATCCCATCTGCCCTTCAGGGCTCATTCAAGGGGATTTGAAATTCGGTTTTTGAAACTTCTCTTGCCTGTGAAGATCTCTTCTCTGAAATACTATGGCTCTATTTACTATAAATAGTTGGATTTTAATCTCACACTGTCTTGAACCACCACTGCTGATCATTGGTGTGTGTACATGTGTGCATTATTCTCTCCAACTAGACTCTTAGCTTCTAGAAGGCAAAATTATTTGTCATGCCCTACACCCCCCTAGCACTATATTTAGCACAGAGTTGGAACTCAATAAATTCTGGTAGAATAAATAAACCAACTTCTAAACTGTACATGGTAGCATAGCTCTTGGCATATCCCTCTGCTATAACACTTATAAAACCAAATTAGTTCTTTATGTTTGACTCTCTCACAAACCGTTAGCTCCTTGCAGAAAGGGACTGTGATTAGCCACCTTCATAATCTCAGCATCAGAACACACTGACTAGTTCACAGCAACCATCCAGTGAGCGTTTGTGAATGACCAAATGATGCTTTAATTGAATCCATGAAACGGATTCTGGTGTAACTAACTGTAGATTATGTGGAAACAACTGAATGAGAATGAATGCAATTAAGGTGACTGCCATAAAGGAAATCCTAGAATGGAGCTTCCCAGA
Source organism: Lynx rufus (assembly GCF_022079265.1). Taxonomy (NCBI): domain Eukaryota; kingdom Metazoa; phylum Chordata; class Mammalia; order Carnivora; family Felidae; genus Lynx; species Lynx rufus. The sequence continues at coordinate 53,976,320 of NW_025814845.1, forward strand.
ATTTTATCTTCAGATTCACAGTACCATTTTGTCAAGATATCATGTCTAGTTTTCAATCCTTTCCTCAGCAGTTTTCTCTACAAGGGAATTCTTTGAAAGAAATCTGAAAGAAAAGAGAGGTAAAGAAAAGGATAAAGCCCATCCCCAGGTTGGAAAGCTTTTCTCCTCATTTGAATATGAGAGGAATTGTATTTTGTAGAGTTTTGGTGGGACTAAATTTTGTAGTGTTAAAAATAATCCTAAATGTCTGAACAAGTTTATTCTGACAGTAATAACCCCTTCTGGGAGCTTCAAAATGCCTGCCAGGCCTATATCCCCTTCCAAAGTCTTCCTTAATCATGCTTTACTCCTTTCACCTTGCTTCCTTCCCTGGACACCACTTATTGGACTAGGGGTGGGTTCTTTTTTCTGGCCAGAGTCTATGAAAGTGACTTGAGTCAAAAGCTCTGCCCAATGAAGACCTCCTATATGCAGAGATGACTAGTTGAATCAGGTCCTCCCAGGAAATCTACCCTGGACACTTAGGAGACGCAGTTAGTAACAGCTGAATCATTCAGCGCAGCACAGGCAATAGCTGTGTCTCCCTACAGGTGACTGCCACTAAAAGAGAGCGCTAGAGTGCCCTAAAAGTCCTGAAGCTGCCAGCAGATGCCAGCGCAATTACAAGGTACAGGATGACATCCCATCTCCATGAGCCCTGAAAATGCATCTGTTCCTCTTTTGCTTTCATTGATTAAGAAGCATATTTCGTTCTTATGGTTTATGACAGTGAGAGCCACAGACTTTACACTGTAGTAAGCTCTGGGACAGAGCAGAAAGACAATTCAGCCACTTATCCAACACACTACAGTGAAACGCTCTTAAGAGTTAGAGCAGGCATCAAAGGCCACAAGGCCTACCCAAGCAAGGCAGGTAACATACACTAGGGAAGACAGCCAGGTATAGACGATAAGGAGATGCTTGCACTGTTGCACCTCAGTTTTGGTCACAGTTATCATTTGGAAGGATAGATGCTATTTGCTAGAACTTCCAACAATGCATGTCCACCTAGCACATCTCAAGAGCCCATTAATATTCATTATTATTGGTTTATATCATTTATAATCATTATCAACAGTCAACTTCCACAGACATCATCTGGAGAAATGAAACCACGTGGCAACTTTACATTTTCTAATTCCTTAATATATATTTATCTAACAAATATTTTTAGGTCATGCTCTTTAAAACACAGTGCCAGTTTTAATTAAATCACAAGAACCCTAAAATTTAAGGTACGCTGACTCTACTGGTTTACTTTCTGTTAATGCTCATTTCTTTGGTTTTTGGGGAAAGATGGCCTACCCATTTCTTGGTTTTTCTAGCCTATATTTTCCCTGGGTAATTACCCCCAGAGACACCTTCAGAAATTGCCTATCAGACATAAATGTAGATTGAACATAATGTGATTTTCTCTGAGTCTTTAATCAGAGACTGCCAGTCTAACCAGCCCTTCCAAAACAAATCAGTAAGTTTTGTTGCCTTGAAGGATTGGAAAAATAATGAAGTTCAGCTAAGAAATGAGTGAGAAGACCATACTGAAAAAAGCAGTTTGGCAACACAACACACACATGTGCAGAACACTTACACCAATACTTACAACTCCACACTTTAGTGCAGTAGAAACTGTCTTGTTTTGTTCTGTTTTCTCAAAAAATTGTAGAGGAACCCATTACCAAAATCAAAGTAATTAAGGCAAGGGTCTAGGCTTCCTTATGTTTTAACAACTACTATGAATTAATATTGTGAATTAATATTATGAATCAACATCCAAAGCACATTAAAATGTCAAAGTAACTAATGTTGTATTAATATAACCCATTCAGGCCTAATTTCCTGTGGAGGAGCAGTGTGATAATAGCATGTGTGAATTTGGGAATCAGACTGACCTGGATTCAAATTCTGACATGCTTTTCAGATATGTATCTTTGGAAAGTTCCTTAGCCTTTCTGAGCCTGTGTTATCATTTCTAAAGGTGGTGACAATAATGCTTACTTTATAAAGCTGATATGAGTATTACATGAAATAACATAGAAAAGTGTCTGTCCATTGTCTATCGTTTAGCAGACATTTAATAAAATGTTACTTTCTTGTTTCCATCCCATCTTCTCCTAGGGGGATGGAAGGATCAATCTGGTTTCACATAGATATGAGAAGATACAAGGAGAGGTGACTCGAATGTACTTAGACACGATACTGAGGACGAAGGATCTTTGCCCTATGCCTTGAGTAAATGCAGGTCTATCCTTTCCCTTCATCTCAGACGGATCTGTCTGCAGTGGCCAGAGTGGCTGGATATTAGTTCATTTATTCAAAAAGTCATTTTTTTAACAAATATTGAAGCAAACCCTATTAAGTCAAGCTACATGTCTACAGTGGGAGAGCTGTGGGTTTTGGACCCAGACTAAACTGGAAATTCGATTCTACAGTTTACCTGCATGGCCATGAGCTCCTTGATGCTTATTTCTATATCCAAACAACAGGGATCATAACAATACCTGCCTTCTGGGGTTCTTGCAAAGAATAAATATAGTAATATGGAAAAGTACAAGGCATAGAGTAAAAGTAGAATCTAATAGATAGTTGTCCCCTGCCCCCCTCATTCTGTGCTAGATTTTATTACATCCTGGAAAGCACAGCACAACCAGTCAAGGATAAATACATCCTGCTGGTTAGAGGAGCAAATAACCTGTGATTCATCATGTGTACTTCCTCTATTATTTTTGCCTGCAGTTATGTATCTCTTTGCACTTCTGTGTTTAAGCCAGAAATGCTGAGACAACAGAAGGAGAGCAACAGGATCTTTGTCTTGTCTAAATAAGAAATCCTAGCTGCTTTCTGGAAAAAGTCGTTCTTACACTTGCAGATCAGTCGGTTTAGAGGCCAACATCAACCAAACATTACCTTGATCCATCTAAAACTCAGTAAAATTCTCCAAACTCTTCATCCCTATGAAGACTCCTATGGTCAGGAAACTTTTGAAAAAATTTTAATTATGTGACCCAACATTCTCATACACCCTGTGAAACACAGTGTCTCAGTGTCACAGTAAGATTCCTCAATTCCTGCTATAATCCACATCTGCCTAGAAACAGTTGAAATCACTTCTCAGAAATTTACTTCTCTGTAACCCAAATTAAAATTAAATCTGAAATAAGTAGTTGTGTGCGCCATAAGTCTTTATATCCATTATATAACCCATAATGCTCCATTCCTTGGGCTTATCAGAGAATGAGCTCCTCCACACAAGTGAATTTTCAGGTGGATCCACTTCCTGCTCTACTCACCTCAACTAATTGAGAAATGAGTTTTGGAAAATGGAGAAATGTGAAGAAGGGGCAAAGTTCCACCTTTCAAATTCAAAGCAGTGTGGATAGGCTTTTGAGCTAGAAATTTTTGTGGCTTATTAGTCTATAGTTATTGACCTAAAACTGAAAGATTTGAAAGAATTTGGTCTTAGGAGTCTCTGGGGCACGTGTGAGCCTTTAGAATGAGCTAATAAGATAGTACACCTGGGTGACTCAGTTGAGCACCCAGGTCTTGATTTTGGCTCAGGTCATGATCCCAGAGTCATGGGATCAAGCCCAACGTCGGGCTCTGAGCCGAGCATGGAGCCTGCTTCAGGTTCTCTCTCTCCCTCTCTCTCCTTCTGCCCTCTCCTCTGCTTGTGTTCACTCTCCTCTCTAAAACAAATTAAAAAAATAAAAAAATAAAAATAAAATAAAATAAAATAAATGAAATGAAATAAATAAAATAAAATAAAATAAAATAAAATAAAATAAAATAAAATAAAATAAAATAAAAAATAGAATGTATCAGTAAGGGACTCAGAACAAAGAAAACAGGGAATTTGCCAACATGCTTGCTCTAGGTTCCAATTTTAAAGGAAGGGGGAGTAAAAAAAGGCCTCATCATTTTCTTCTGGTTTGTTAAGCCAGCTCTGCAGGGAAGGAAAGGAGATCATAATTCAAACCCAGAGCTCTTTTTATCTACCAGAATACTGCTGTGCGTGCCCTCGAAAGTGATAAGGATAAAGAACCCCAACACATTCCATTATTTTAGAGGCAAAACATCTGTAATTTGACCTCTCTAGATGAAAAGATAAAAACATTACCTGACCTAATTATAACGGTACCATGACCATTACAAATGTGCATTCCTATTTTAACAGCGGCTTCTCAAGCATTATGAAACATTAGATTCTGTGTCCTCAGGCTATGTTTTTTATGTTTTGGCTTTGTTTGTATTTTATCTTTGTTCTTGGTCTCAGCTATTATTTCTGGTCACTATAAGGGTTTCTAAAACTGGAAATAATCTCTCCATTCCTTCTGAATTTCTTATGATCTAAAAATGATAAAATGATGATGTTTATTTGAACTGTAACTCAAATTAGAATAAAAAGGAACTAAAAATATCTCTTGGAAGGACATGAGCTTTAGCACTATGTGCTGTCTGGGTGGCTTTGAAGAATTTTTTGCTTATTTCTGAGTTCTTGAATATGCTATAAATAGCTGCATTTAAAGATAATGACACTTAGGGTGCCTGGGTGGCTAAGTCAGTTAAGCGATTAAGCGTCTGACTTCAGCTCGGGTCATGATATCACGGCTCATGAGTTGGAGCCCCACATCGGGCCTTGCACTGACTGCTCAGAGCCTGGAGTCTGCTTCAGATTCTGTGTCTCCCTCTCTCTCTGCCCCTCCCCTGCTCACACTCTCTCAAAATTAAATAAACGCTAAAAAAAGTTTTTAATAAATAAATAAAGATAAATGACACTTGAACTAGTGAGGTATAAATCCACTGGATAAATATTAGGCTACCCTTTGCTTGATCCCTTTAATTCTCTCACATCCTACATCTACTCTGTAAATTCTATAAGGTTTACCTCGAAAAATATCCAGAGTCTAGCCATGTTTCACCGCTTTCACTGCTACTATTATGATCCAAGACACCACCATCTCTTGCCTGGATTACTGCAGTCTCTCCTAACTTGTCTCTGTGCTCCTGCCTTTGGCCCCTTTCAGTCTCTTAAACCTGGCCAGAATTGTCCCATTACAAGATCAGATCATGTCCCTCCTCTGCTCAAAACCTCTCCCTAGTTTCCTACTTCACTTGGAGTAAAAGCCAAAGCCCTGACCGTGACCTATGAGATCCTACCTGATTTCATCTCTCACAACTCTGTCATTCAGCCCTCACTGGGTTCATTCACCAATCTTTACACACATCTGGAACATTCTGTCTGTGCACAGGCTGTTCCTCTGCCTAGAATGGACTTCTCCCTCATTTCTTTCTCATGTGGTCTCTTCACAATGAGTCCTTCCATGGCCACCCTACCTAAAGTTTCAACACACACTCCTAACAATTTCTATGCCCCTTTCCTGCTTAATTCTTTCTCCTTGGCACTTACCAGACTACACATGTTACCTATCCACCTTGTTTACTGACTCTCTCCCCCACTAGTAGGTGAGCTCCATGAGGGGGTTTTGTCAGATTTGGTCACTTTGGTACCTCAGTGCCTAGAACAGTGCCTGGTACACATTAGATGCTCAATTGTTGAATGCGTGAGCAATTTCAACCTCTCATTTACGCTGCAATGAAATTCAAACATCCAGTTAATAATAATTCATTTTTTATGTTCAGCTCCTTTTCATTGAGAAATGTTAAATGTTTGGTACAATTTGGCTCCAGCTTCAGACAGATCAGCATTAAATCCAGATTGCCACTTACTAGCTGTGTGACTTTGGGCAAATTACTCAATCCCACTGAACTCAGTTTCTTCATCTATAAAATGTTGACAATAATAGTATCTGCCTTATGGAGTTGTTATAAGTAAAAATGAAATAAACGTCCAGGGCCTTGAACATAGAAAAGACTTAATAAATACAATCTATTCTTCTCATATACATTAGTTTTTTAATGTATGTATCCAAGTATAGGATTTTTATACCTTCGAGAACAAAAAAGATTCAAAAGCTAGGATAAAAGTTTTCATTTTCATGGTATCAGCCTTTGGCTATAAGTAACTTATATGCAAACAAAAAAAAAGGAAAGAAAGAAAGAAAGAAAGAAAAAAGAAAAAGAAAAGAAAAGGAGCTAATTTGCCTCACTGTTCTCCTAGGCAGTTATTACCTTATTCATTTTCTTAAAGGAAAAACCAAGGTTCAGTATGTTTGGCATCATGATCATATCACATCCTATCAATTGGATACATTTTTCACTAGATTCCCAAGTATCACTTAACTTCTGCCAATCTGCTTGTCTCTCACCTTCAATGCAACCAGTTCATTTCTTTTCACTGGTCATTCCTTCAATATGGAAAGGTCTTTCACCTTATTACTGTCAGTCTGTATTCTTTATCTGCAATCTTAGAGGTTTTTTAATGTTTATTTATTTTTGAGGGGGGGAGGGGCAGAGAGAGAAGAAGACAGAGAGGCCCAAGCAGGCTCCCCACCGTCAGTGCAGAGCCCCCAACACATGAACTGTGAGATCATGACCTGAGCTGAAACCCAGAGTCAGACGCTTTACAGACTGAGCCACCCAGGTACACCTGCAATCCTAGTTTTAAAACTCACTTTCTGCAAGACTGCTTCTATAATTCTCTCCCATTCTAATAACCTCCTTATATGACATCCCTTTAACATTTATGCTACATCAATAATTTGCATTATTTGCATGCTTGCAATGTACCAGACACTGTTCATTTACTCCTATGTAGATTCCTTTATTGGAATTGCCCAAGACACACAGCTAGAGAATTATGAATCTCTATCCCAGCCTGACCATGCTGACCCCAGAACCCACGTTGTTAGCAATTAAGCACTCTGTACCTTATCTTCTTTTACATGATAAGCCTTTTCATAATAAGGCTAATTCATGTATCAGTGTCAAGTATGGTGTCTTTAACTAGACTATGACATTTTTGAGGAACAGGAGCTTGGGTATCTCTTTATTGTCATTAAATTTAATATGATATTCTGTTTGCAGTAAGCCTTTAATAAATCTTCTTCAACAAACTGAGCAACTGACTAGCATGGGATATGTTTCCTGACTTGCTTTCTAATTATATACACCAGAGACTTCTTCTGAGCAGGGGGAAAAATTGCCATTTCTACAGTAAAACTGACTCTGATGTCATTACATAAGGTCAATGTGTGAAGACCTGAAGTCATTCTGTATTGACTTGTGGTCAACTCTCCCATTCTTCCAAAAGTCCTTGTGAAGTGGGTTTATAATGGCTACCACCTGGCAGGTAATAATCCAGAAGAGAAACAAATGAATCATCATTTTCATATACAAAGCAAGCAGGTGTTACTTGGCAAGCTGCCAAGAACTGCTGTATCCGTTGCACATACTTCTGCTATAAACTCCCATGTTTGCAAAGGATCAATGCAAATTTATTCACAGTCAGTCCAGGTATGTGACTTTGGAATCCACCATGCAGAGAAGGCAAAAGGGATAGAAAATGAGCTCAGCGTGATTCTACGTGTATACAAAGTATAACAGCAAGAAATCACTGTGAAATATAAAGCCTTTATATGAAAGACATCTTAACTTACATATTTTTTAATGCCTATCAAAAGAATTTACATCAAACATGGCAAGAAATTAATCTGTATGCTATATAAAGTGTTGCATAATAAATGCTCCTTGCACTGGGTGTTGTATGGAAGCCAATTTGACGATAAATTATGTTACAAAATTAAAAAAATAATTAAAGAAATAAATGTTTCTTGATATATAGAAATACAAGTTAATAAGAACATCAATTTCCTGTGGCTAATAAGCAAAAACATGAATACAAAAAGTGGAAATATGGTGGTAAATAAATAGGTGAGGAAAATATTTAAAGTTGATAGTGATCAAAGAAATGTAAATTAAAACACCTCTGCGAACAGGGGGAGCGGTGCTGGGCGTGCAGGCCCAAGCCTGCCTCCAGGGCGCAGCCTCCGCACCACCACACCCCTTCTTGCCCTGGCCCTGGGGGCTGAGGGTCGGCGCTTCCTGAGGACGCTGCAAGCTCTGCTCTCCCCGCGTAAATTGACAGACAGACATGAATGGATAACAACAGAAAAATGGTATCAGAACAGTGGGAATCAGCAATTTTGCACAGGAAGCTTTGGGAGAGGTTGTTTACTGTAGCCTGCCTGAAGCTGGGACCACACTGAACGAACAAGATGAGTGTGGTGCATTGGAATGTGTGAAAGCTGCTAGTGAACTCTATTCTCCCCCATCAGGAGAAGTAACTGAAATTAATGAAGCTCTTGAGGAAAATCCAGCACTTGTCAACAAATTTTGCTATCAAGATGTCTGACTGATCAAGATAACACTCAGTAATCCTTCAGAACTGGTGAAACACATGTAAAATCTATTGAGTAGTGAAAATGGAACCCCTAAAACTAGTATTAAACAACTTAATCTAGCATAGTTGTTTTAAATCAGTGGTGCATAGAGGATTTAAAATAGCAATTTTTAGCAGTACCAGTGGAAAAAGAAACTACTTGCAACAATGCTAATGAAAGGAAACACCCCTTAACTTATGATTGCAGATAAACACAATATGCATCTTTTTGCAACACCCTATGATTTTTAGGCTAGGCTCCAGTTACAATATTCAGAATCCTGAAATTGCCTGTGGTCAAAAACTAGTTATAAAAATTATGTAATTCAAAAAATAAAAAGAATAAAAATTTTGTAATTCAAGGATGACTTTTAAGCCTTAGGGAATATTGTAACTTGCTTACATCAAACCTTGGATTAGGGTCAAAATACTTAAATGACCAGTCCATTGGAAGTAACTGGCAGTGGAGAAAGGTTTGTTAGTTGTATAGTATCAGATAAAGAATGATACTATCTTGACTGTGCAATATACTGTGCTTGCTGGTGCTATTTTTATATGGTGAAGCAACAGTCTTGCAGGAAGATAAATAGTTTAATAATAAAACATTCAGCTTCTTTGTTAAAAAAAAGGAAGCACCAAGTTATCATCACAAGAAAAAAATGTAACTATGGTGACAGATATTAACTAAATTTCTCATGGTGATCATTTGCAATATATGCAAATGTCAAATCATTACATTGTACACCTGAAACTAATATAATGTCTCATGTCAATTATACTTCAATCAATAAAAATATAAAGCAAAAACAACAACAAAACCCACCACAAAACACTGTATTACACCTATTAAATGATGGGAAAATATTAATTAGGTGAACAAATTCTGACAAGTGAATTGCTATACATACGTTGCTGGTAGCATATCAACTTAGATAATTCAGCAATACTTATCAAGAGTCAAGGGGTGCCTGGGTGGCTCAGTCAGTTAAGTGGCAGACTTCGGCTCAGGTCATGATCTCACATCTCTGTGGTTTCAAGCCCCGCATCAGGCGCTGTGTTGACAGCTCAGAGCCTGGAGCCTGCTTTGGATTCTGTGTCTCCCTCTCTCTGTGCCTCCCCTACTCATGCTCTCTCTCTCTCTCTCTCTCTCTCTCTCTCTCTCTCTCTCAAAAATAAACATTAAAAATAAAATTTAAAAAAAGTCATACAATTATACATGCTTTGAACAAGGAATCATATTCATGGTAAATTATACTAAGAAAATAATCCAAAATATAATTTTTTTAAATATTTACTAACCAAAATATCTATGGTGAAAAATTAGAAACAATCAAAGATCAAAAAATTAGAGTCTTGGAGCACCTGGGTGGCTCAGTCAGTTAAGCGTGTGACTTCAGCTCAGGTCATGATCTTGTGGTTCATGAGTTCAAGCCCCACATGGGGCTCTGTGCTGACAGCTCAGAGCCTGGACCCTGCTTCAGATTCTGTGTCTCCCTCTCTCTGCCCCTCCCCTGCTCATACTTACTCGCTCTCTCTCTCTCTCTCAAAAATAAACATTTTTTAAAAATCTTAAAAAAAAAAAAAATAAGAGTCTTGAGACACCTGGGTGGCTTAGTAGGTTAAGCATCTGACTCTTGATCTCAGCTCAGGTATTGATCTCGGGGTTATGAATTCATGTCTGGGTTCTGTGCTAGGCATGAAGTTTACATGGAAAAAAATTAAAAAAATAAAAAGGAGTCTTGAGCATCAGTCTGAGGCGCTATTACTCACATAATTTAAAATATAAGATTTATCCCTGTAGCTAATTAATATTCATAGAGCCTAAAGCCTAATATAAAATTATACCTACACTATCATCATAACTATGCTGAATATGAATCTAACATGTGTAAGTACTGTCAGAGAAAAAAATGAAATCATTTGATAAGGTAGTAAAATCCTATCTAATATGTCTTTCTTTTATATTCATATAATTATTACCATCACCATGTTATTTTTCTGGTTATTGCTCTTGATTATGAAACAAATAGAAGCCAATAAAAATACTAATTTCTGATATTGTCTGCAGTTTTCAAAATAACTTTCACTATATTATTAGAGGGAAAATAATTCAAATTTGATTCAAATGCTATAAGACTATATGGTAACAAGTATTAATAGATTTCACAAAAATTTATTTTCCATATTTTGTAAGATTAAAAATCAGACCTGGGAATGCAAGCTGGTGCAGCCACTCTGGAAAACAGTATGGAGGTTCCTCAAAAAACTAAAAATAGAACTACCCTACGACCCAGCCATTGCACTACTAGGCATTTATCCAAGGGATACAGGTGTGCTCTTTTGAAGGGACACATGCACCCCAACGTTTATAGCAGCACCATCAACAATAGCCAAAGTATGGAAAGATCCCAAATGTCCATCGATGGATGAATGGATAAAGAAGATGTGGCATATATATATATATATATATATATATATATATATATATACATATATACACACACAATGGAGTATTACGTGGCAATCAAAAAGAATGAAATCTTGCCATTTGCAACTACGTGGATGGAACTGGAGGGTATTATGCTAAGTGAAATTAGTCAGTCAGAGAAAGACAAAAATCATATGACTTCACTTATATGAGGATTTTAAGAGACAAAACAGATGAACATAAGGGACGGGAAACAAAAATCATATAAACACAGGGAGGGGGACAAAACAGAAGAGACTCATAAATATGGAGAACAAACTGAGAGTTATGAGAGGGGTTGTGGGAAGGGATATGAGCTAAATGGGTCATGGGCACTGAGCAATCTACTCCTGAAATCATTGTTGCACTATATGCTAACTAATTTGTATGTAAATTTTAAAAAATAAAAAATTAAATTAAAAAAATCAGATATAAACATTATCCCAAACCAACATGATAATGGGCTCTATAAAACCCTAAATAATAACAGTCAATGCGGTGGCCTAGCAGTCAAGAATATGGTCTTTGGAGATTGACTCCCGAAGGACATTCTATCCTTTCTAAATCCCAGTCATCACAGTATTTATCTCAGGATAAAATGAAGTGCATCGTGAAGATGAACTAAGAAAAAAAGTAAAGCACAGCATGTGGTACATGTTAATTGGTCAATAAAATAACCTATTAATATTATATACAGTAGACATTAGTGTAAGATCCATGAAAATTTTATTATTCCTTTTATTATGCCAACATACAAAATCAACTTTAAAACTTGGTCTTCCTTCACATGACCATACTCTCCACTCTTCTTCCATTCCAGCTTAATGCATGACACTCCATCAGATTCTTTCCCTGGAAAACTTAATACTTATCAATTGATTCAGTCATCAGCTACTGATTGGGCATTTTGACAAATAGCCTTCCCTCAAGGCTCAGCATGAACCTATCCTCCTCATACCTGACCCCAAAGCCTCAAAGGATTTCTCCAACCTCAAAAAGTTTAGAGCATTCTTCTATTAGCAGTTTCCCAACCTCACAACTATTGACATCTCAAGCTGGATATTTGTTTTTGTGAGGGGCTTTCCTGTACATTTTAGGATGTTTAGCAGCATCTCTGGTCTCCACTCACTAGATGCCACTAACAAATTCCACCCCCTCTTCCTGCCAGCAAACTGTAACCACCAGAAGTAGCCTCTTGTCCCCCAGACATGTTCCATGTTGGGGCAAAATCATCCCTAATTGAGAATCACTGTTCTATAGCATTATTATTTTAGCAGTTAATCCATGTGGGACCATCCTTTTTGATATTATATAGGCTTTTTAATTAAATTATTGTTGGTTTGCTATCTGTCTCATTAACTATTTTTGTGTATTTCTCTTGAGTTATTTGCTGATAAATTTCTGACAAGTAGGTGTACTGTATTATACTCCTTTGTATCTAGCAATGATTGATTGATCAGTGTCATCTACTATTGAATGACTCATTCATTCTGGCATGGTTCATAAGAGCAAGATGCCTGTGTCTAAATTCTGGTCCCACCACTCACTAACTGTCATTTTGGGTAATTTAGTTCACCTCTCTGTAGATCAGTTTTCTCTTTGTATAAAAAGGGGAGAATAGTATCTTCTTCAAAAAGTCATTTGGAGGATTAAATAAAATAATATATGTAGAACACTAAAATAATGCCTGCCCACAGTAAATACTATCCAAATATTACCAATTATAATGTGAATATAACGTCAAAGGATACAACTTAGTGGAATGAGTGATTTCTGTTCCTGCAGGAATATTTTATGTGTTTGAAAAAATATGATAATCTATCCAAAAAATTAAAAGATCATGTGCAAAGTAAAACGTGAAGATCTATAACAAGCAATTTGCCACAATGTAGTGTATGAATGGTTGTCGAATGACTGACAAATATTTGGAGTCAGAGAAGAGAACATCACAGTGGAGTGGAATGGTGGGGGAAAGAGTCACCAAAGAGGTAAAAATGGACTGGAACTTTGAAAACAAGCTGTGAAGAGATAAGAAAAGAGTTTAGGCAGAGAGAAAGGTTCAATAAAAGCCTCAAGAAGAGACAAACCATGGCACATTCTGGAGAGACTGAATAAACAAGTCTGGCTGGAGTAGAAGGTTGAAAGGGACCATGTGTGAGAACAAAGCAAAAATCAAAGTCCATGTTTTGTCCCATGCAATCAACATGCTCATTAGCAATTAAAATCATAAGAATGATATATTTTAGTTCATTGTTATAACTAACATAACTGCCTTTGGTGGCTAGAATAGTCACAGCCAAGGCCCATAGTCCAATATGAAGTAGATATGCACCATAGATTTCTTTATTTCAACAAGAACAATAACTCATGATCACTGAATATTTTCTGCATACCAAATAGTGTGCTGAGCACTTAATATTCATTAATATGCTTAACTTAAATAAATTAAATTAAATTAATGCCATCCTATGGTAGACCACATTTCATAGATTAAATAATTATACAAAAATACTGTATATATTCAAGTTGAGTGGCTCACCCAGTATCACATGATTAATGTCATGGAAGGGTTTTCAAAAGCTGTGCTCCAGCTACTGTACTGACATTTTCCACAGGATCTTCTTTATCTAGCTTTTTCTTTATAAGTTTTTCTGTACATGTCCCCTCATGTATCTCAGATCTTCTGCCATTCTGAGCTTTTTTATTTTTGCTATACTCCGGACACAGCATTTTTTTTAACTTGTTACTCTCATTTTTTTTAGGTAAAGGTATGGTCTTGATCAACATGACATAGTAGCCATCAGCTGTTGTACTTCCTTAATGTCTATCATCACTGCTACACATTGATATGCTCAGGCTAATTTACAGATTTCTTTGTAATTAAATTCCTTTTAATTAGGATGTATTAGGATTATGTTTGCTAACTTTCCCAGTAACATAAATCAAAAATAAAAAGCTGTTGACTTGGGGCGCCTGGGTGACTCTGTCGGTTAAGGGTCCGACTTTGGCTCAGGTCATGATCTCGCGGTCCATGAATTTGAGCCCTGCATGTCAGCTGTGCTGACAGCTCAGAGCCTGGAGACTGCTTCTGATTCTGATTCCCTCTCTCTCTGCCCGCCTCCTCCGCTCTCATTCTGTCTCTCTCTTCTCTCTCAAAAATAAACATTAAAAGATTTTTTTAAAAAGCTGTTGACCAGATGCAAAATGTTTACTTCAACTGATTACAAAAATCATGATTACTATCCCAATGTACAGTCTTGCATAAAATGGGAGATGAAATTGGAAAGGTGAATGGACATGTTAATTTGACTGTCTAGTTATAGAGGGTGAAATTTACATTATAGCTTTAGGTGTCCTTAAAAAGTTTTTGAGTAGAGCTGTGAAATGCTGAAACCAATATTTTAGGAAGATAAATTGATGTGGGTATGCAGGAAAGTGGAGGAGAAAGAAACTAACGCAAACATCTGGAAGACAGTAATCCAGGACTGAGTGTGAAGGTCATTTTTAAAGGGTAGAAGCAACATCATTTATAGTATGTTAAGTATTTAGCTTAAGAGAAAAGCAGAATATATGAATTCTATGAAAACATCATCATTAGCCTATCATGATCATGCTCATAAACTGTAAAAGACATATTCACACACATCCCATTTTCCTGGTTAACAGTCAACTAGGAAGCTTAATCCCATGGATTCAGCATCAATTTCTATGCAGACGAAATGCCTTCCATCAAGTCCCTTCTCTACCCTCTTTGGAACTCATACACCTAACTGCCACTGCTCCTCTTTTTTAACACACACACACACACACACACACACACACACACACACACACACACACACAGTGTCTCTGTGGTGTTTCATGTAGCTTCTTCCACTCAAAGAACAAATCACCCACTTACTGAACACCCACTATATGGCAGCCGCTGTATCTTTATCATCTCACCAAATCTTCAAAACAAACCTATGGTGGTAAATGATCATCCTTATATAACAAAGGAAGGAACTAGGGCTCAGAGAGATTAGAGGACTTGATCAAGCACCAGAGCTGGAATAGAGACAAATGGGAAAGGTGGGGTCAAAAATAATACTTTTTTTGCAAAAACATTTTACTATTTACAAAACATATTTACATTCCTTATTTCTTTACATCCTAAAAATAATTCTGTTATCAATAGGAAATGGGTTTTATCAGGAACAATTTCTTGGATATCATTATTTGAAGATGTTAAGCCTACACTTATGTATGAAGACATCTTTTCTCCAAAATACCAGCTTCCTCGGTGTTCCCTGTAATTGGTAAGATCCCTATTGCCCTAAAGAGTATACTGACTCATCCCTTCTTAGGAAACCAATCTTAAATTCTTACCCCTACCACATCTGAAATCACACCTTTGGAAAGATAAGGAGGGGCAGAGAAATAACAAAAGCAGTTAAAGTCCAATCCACATCCAAGACATCTTTATCTGTTCCTGGAGAAAAACTCATCCATGTTGACATTAGCCTTTTAAGTGACACAGATATGACTAACCTGGCTTGGTACTGAATGCCTGAAAATAAGTCTATCTAAAGATTGAGATAAGGGTGCCTGAGTGGCTCAATCTGCTAAGCATCTGACTTCAGCTCAGGTCATGATCTCACAGTTCATGAGTTTGACCCCTGCATCAGGCTCTCTGCTGTCAGTACAGAGTCCACTTTAGATCCTGTGCTCCTCTCTCTCAATCTCTCTCTCTCTCTCTCTCTCTCCCCTTCCTCCTCTCTCTCTCTCAAAAATAAATAAGCATCTTTTTAATCTTAAAAAAAAAATAAAATAAAGAGTGAAATGAAACTAGTGCCCATTGACCTGATTGGTTCACGGAGAATGTTTTGACTTATGTCCCTCTTTCCCCAAAGAACATGCACCAAACGTTTACCTGAAGTGATTCTCTCAGAGGGTCCAATTAAAATTTCTTAACAAAAGCTTGGCTAACTCTAGTCTATTATCTTCAGATAAAAAACTATCTAGGAAATTCTGAGGAAAACATTATAATGTACTCATTATCCATCTAATATTTTCATTTTCTCTTTCAGTCTCAGAACATTATGTTATGTTTCCTTCTAGAGTGTTGGGGTAAGGGAGATACATTTACTATAACAAGTATGAGGGTGAAAATCTTGAGAATGTTGGCACTGGGTCACTAGCTTTATCTGCAGATAAAAACCTGAACAAAATAGATAATGGTTAATTTTGCACCTATTTTACATATATTTCCTTCAGCTCACCAAAATGATTGTCTTCAGAGCTTATGTCCATTATTCCTTTACTGTCCTCCCTGCAACTGAGTTCTCTGAATAAATACAAGGGTTGGTTTACAATTAAAAATAATGAGACTCTACTGGGCCAATGTCCTTGCATGCAATAAAAGGGTGTGGGCTAAATTACAGGAGCAGAGTTTGGTTTTTTTCCCTGTTTTGCCTCACTTTGATTGGTGGATTGGCGCTTTAAATAAAGGTTTCTGGTCTTCCCTGAATGAGAGATACAGAGCGAGTCCTAGGCACAGACCAGAAAAAATTTTAATCTTCTTTTCTTAGAGCTGTCTTGGTTGGCATCACCAGGCCCTGAGAACACAGTGCATGTCAACATTGAAGGTAAAATGTGATTTTATGATTTCCATGTGATTCCTATAAGTTCTTTTTTCCTATCTCCAAGTAGCTTTTATACAGAGGATTTTTGTTTGTCACCAGAAGCTGAATAATAGTTTATTGTAAACCATTAGCATGTTCCAGAGAAGACATGCCTAATATCTTACCAGCTAAGAAAAAAGACTAATCTATAGACTTTTTTCTTTTTCTTTTTCTTTTTTTTCTTTCTTTTTACTATTTGTGATTATTAGTGACAGCGCCTAATTTAGAAAGGCATTAGAAGACAAGCAAATTTCTTGGGTAGGCAGATTTCTGTTCATATAAGAGTAAAGAGGCTTTTCAACTTCTAGAATAAACTTAAAGAGATAATTCATTTTAGAAAAAGGAAAACTCAGTTTTGAGACATATTTCCCACTAATATCAAAGGCATTTAAAATATTCAGTTCATTCTTACTTTTTTAATATTTATTTATTTGGGGGGAGAGCACAAGTGGGGGAGGGGCAGAGAAAAAGGGGGACAGAGGATCTGAAGCAGACTCTTCACTGACAGCAGTGAGCCTGATGTCGGGCTTCACCTGGAAGATCATGACCTGAGCCGAAGTCAGACACTCAACCAACTAAGCCACCCAGGCATCCCTCATTCTTGTTTTTTAAAAGATAAGTTTTGTTATGTTTATCTGGATAACTGAAACATAGAGTGATACATTCTAATATATCTGCAAATAAAGGTTTGCTATAAAATAATCATTGTATTATATTTCAAATGCATTTCAAAATGTACTCTGGAGAGAAAGTATAACATCCTGTGAATGATACTTAATAGACCAAAATTTCACATAATGGAACGGATTTTCAAATTCATAATTCATTTTATGAAATGAAACACAGCAGTTAAAGAACACAGCACAAAGGTTGTTCCTATATGTTCATTTAGGTTGTAACTCCATAAAAAAAAATCACTTAGATATTTTTTTAATTGATTGTCAATTCATTCCAAAAACTAGTACGCATAAATAAGTTTAGAAATATTTAATTGTGTTTTATTTTTATTTTTGTTTTCTTGAAACTGATTGTTTTGGAAGAACAGAGATGTGGCTCGTTTGAAATATTGCCTTTTAACCATTCTGAAATAAAAATTCATCTGATTTAATTCTCCAACCCATCTGTTTCAGATCCCACTTTCAAAATGAAGGACCTAATACTGATCTTTTGCCTCCTGGAAATGAGTTCCGCAGTGCCGGTAAGTAATAGTTTTCTAGATATTCTAGATTCTTGGATGCTAAACAGTACGGAAGGACATGGTCTGAAGTTCATGCATGGACTCATTTGAATTAATCCAGTGGTAGAGTTCCTACTGAGTCAAAGGTCATAGGTGTCCAGACATCAGCTTACCATCTGAAAGCAGTAGGTCAATGTAATTTTTTTATTCAAAAAGATATTAAAATATTCTGAAGAAAATTTTGAAATCTTATTCCATTAATTCAAATATAAAAGACTTATGTACCCTCTGCAATGCCATGGCACAATTTTATTATAACCACTTGCTGCCGTTGTGCAATTGAAATGGAGAAGAAATTTCTCCAAAAAAGTAAAGTCCATTTTCTTCATTTTTAAAAGAATAATATTAGCCAAATTATGATGGTTACAAAACAGAGCTAAGTAATTCCATTTGAAGCTAGTAATTAAGTAATTAACCAACAGATTTGCCTCATGGGGGAGATATTATATGACTGAGAGTTCAAGTTTCTTAAATCAAAACATGCTATGGCAATGGGGCTAATTGTATGTTATAGTCCTATACCTGGCTCATTCTAACATATGTTGATATGATCTCATGAATACAATCCTCTGGGTACTGAACTCTACCAGCCAATAGTATGTGTTTCTATTTTCATGGAGACTTTGTTCTGCTGCCATATGCATTTGGCAAATATTGACCAAACACCTGACATGTATCCAGCAACGTGCTGGGCATTGGAGCCATAAGTTTGACATGATCTCTTGTCTTGAGGAACTCATAGTTGGACTTAAATAAACTTTCAAATATTTCAGTTCCCTGACAAAAAAAAAGATTAGCTACTTGGGTTTCTTAAAGTTAAATGTTTGGGAGAAAGGGGATAAAAACTGGCTACAAGGATGAAAGCCTCAACTCTGCGAATAAAAAGAGTTTCTATTCCATTACTCAACATGAACTTTAAGTGAAAGAAAAAGTGAAGCTGCCACCCTAGCTTACTTTTGTATAATACTGACCCTGGGGTCAGCCTCAGCCATCCACTGTCTAATACCTTGACACTCCTGGAACTTATGCTGGCCCACACCTGTGTCAATCAGGTCCACCCTGAAGGACATGACAATTGTTTAGGATTGCCGACTGACTGCCTGTCAAGTTAGATGTTCTACTTTTACTCCCTCCTTGGAAATGTACCCTCTGTCCATTTACATTCATGTAAATTTGTTGTTAATTCATGACTTGGAGTAAATGGAAAGGAAAGTATACTTTGTAGTTGAATCTGTCCAAGATACCTTATTTGTGTACTGGCCACTGGGAGGAAGGAAGGCTTTATTCTCACAGTCCCCCAAAATGCTGAATAATCTGCTCACTACACACACACACACACACACACACACACACACACACACACACACACATCAGTCTTCCTGTCTACACAACTGATCTTTTTCTCTGCTTAGAGTATTTGCTACACATTTATAACTCTTTTTCTGCTATCCATTTCCAAAACTGAACTATTTGGAGCAATTTGCACCATGACTAAGAGGGCAAGATTTTACTTGTATAAAAAAGCGGAAAGTGGAAGGTAGATAACACACTCAGGAAACTATTCCTCAACTTCCTATTCATGAAAAAAAAAAATCCCAATATATTTAGTGGACGCTCCATAAATATTTGTGTATAAATGAAGGAAAGAAGGCATTGAGAACCTGGGACCCTGGAAAGTAAGGATTTCCAAAGAACCAAAGACCCTCAAAATCCGAAGTACTCTAATTCTTACTCTTCCATTCTCCATTTTTTTTCTACTGGTATTTATGCATATTAACAAAGATTGCTTTAGAAAGAAAAATATCTTACACTTTAAAAATCTAGTTGTAAGTATAACTATATTTTTAACAACTTTTAAATGAATACATTAAGTATAATAAAACTTGACTTTTTTTAAAGTGTATATTTTGGATATGATCAAAAAATATAAACACAGATCAATAGATTTATACATAAAATAATTTTTCATAAATGATGATGGAGCATTTGTTGAAACCCCTTGAATGGATGGGAGGTTAGGTTTTGCATGTGCTCTTTGCTGAATGCCATGATTCCATGCCACATTCCATGAACCAGAAGCATGTAAGCTTGGCAAAACCACAAGAAAATTGACCTTAAGTTTGTCCCTTTTGCTTACCTATAGGATAATTTCTTTAAGAATACGAAGTATTCTTGGTTTTCTATTTTGTAGCTTTATCCTACATTGTATTT
This sequence comes from Lynx rufus, assembly GCF_022079265.1. Taxonomy (NCBI): domain Eukaryota; kingdom Metazoa; phylum Chordata; class Mammalia; order Carnivora; family Felidae; genus Lynx; species Lynx rufus. Next base: position 53,996,272 of record NW_025814845.1, read on the forward strand.
GTGCTCAATGTAATCTCAAAGTTAAACAAAAATTTCTGCATTAAGATACAAAGGGTAGATGATTCATGTGGGAGCAAAGCCATTAAATATGATGTTAATTCTCCCAATTAATTTAAATTTTTCTTTATTCTGCTTAAAAACTCAAGTCAAAATCCCTCAGCTGGCCTTTATGCACTGGGCTAGGCTTTCTATTTCCAGTATGCATTTAGGGAAGGTTCTCACCAGATATCTCAAAATTATTCTTATTTCCATCTAGATGTTTCCTCAGCAACCTGGAACACCAGGCATGGCTAGTTTGAGCCTGGAGGTATGTATCGTCAGAGTATTTACATGTAGTCTTTACATTTGTATGGTCTTGGTAAGAGAGAAACACCATGGGCAGGTTCTGTTTTCCTAGTCAGAAGTCAGTGGCTTTCTAGAGAAGTTCCAGAGAAGCATATGACATTTATTAGAACCTCATCTTCTCATTTTACTGCAATTTTAAACTTTCAGATATTTTACTCTTCAGAATGTCATCTGTGTGTGAATCAGATCAATACTAATATTTAATATTTAATATATATTATGTATACATTATATAATTACTATATTAATATAATTACTACATTAATTAAAACACATTGTTCTGAAGCCACAAATGGTTTACATTTAATTCCATCACCTTATAGTATTTTATATGACAATGTTCCCCTGAAGAGAATTTACCCCACAAAATGTGGTTGTTTATAAGAACTCCTGTAGGGGCGCCTGGGTGGCTTGGTCGGTTAAGCGTCCGACTTCGGCTCAGGTCATGATCTCACGGCCCGTGAGTTCGAGCCCCGCATCGGGCTCTGTGCTGACAGCTCAGAGCCTGGAGCCCGTTTCAGATTCTGTGTCTCCCTCTCTCTCTGCCCCTCCCCTGTTCATGCTCTGTCTCTCTCTGTCTCAAAAATAAATAAACGTTAAAAAAAAATTTATAAGAACTCCTGTAAATAACATTAACCTGGTTTTGTGGCACCTGCTTCATAGCCTGTTTGTCTTGCTGAAGTTCTCATAACTAATAATACTCTGTTTAGAAAATCTCAGCACACTGGAAACATTTGACCATGTCAAAAGAAAATATTAACAGTTATGAATAAAAAAAAATTTATGAGATTATAAATGTTTCATAAGACCTTGCAAAGTTTATTCATATCATGATAATCTGGGGGCAATAGGCTAGAAGTTTATTTCAAATGGAAGCTCACAGAGTTACTTTTTTCTCATTTTCTAGCTTAAAAACAACTCAAAGCACTCTAAACCTCTTCCCAATAAATTGAAATTGACTTTCTGTTGAATTGGCAGCATTCTTGACCATCTATCCAGATACTCACCATTTTCCCCAGTGTGTTTTACATTTACTATTTTGAGGCCTTTTTTATTTGGGAAGGAGGTAAGGGTGCTTTGTTTGGTCTTGTTTTTGTTTTGTTTGCCTGTTTGGGGATGGATTTATAAAAGGCAAAGTAAATTAAATGGGGAAGGGAGGAAAGCGTCAATGAAACAATGTTCTCATGATTAAGTTTCTATTTCAATTGAATGAGCTATTTTCCAATGTTTTAATGTGACCTTTACTTAAATGATACCTTTTTCTCTTATTTGATTCATGATGAAAAGCAAACTCACTATTTTAATAGCAATAACAACAATGGCACAACCACATTTAACATTTCCACTCTTCAATGATGATTGTGTCTATTTTATTTTATTCAGCTGACCCACTGCAAACTTTGTGCTAATACCATATATTTAGAAAATGGTTGTACCATATGAAAAGGAATATATGTGGCAAACACTAACCCACCTTTTTTCTTGATAGACAATGAGACAGTTGGGAAGTTTGCAGGGATTAAATATGCTTTCTCAGGTAACCTTATTTTCAAATATTTCTTATTGCAAGAATTAATGGTGGTGGTGGTAGTGGTATTATTAATAGCAACATTGTAATTCATAAAATTTGTTTGTGAATAGATATTATCCTAAGTATTGAAAGAACAAATGAGTAATTGAGATAACCTAAAACAAAATAAGACCCTTGGATGGGATGGTAGGTAAAACAATATTTAATGTTCTTGAGTAAGAAAAAAATCCTTTCTAGCACTTCAATTTTATTGAACAGCCCAAAATATGAGTGCTTAAAAAGCTAAATCTCAAGTAAGTTTATGGGAATCTTGCAGTCTGTCTTAGGATGGAAAGTAAGTCTATTGGAAGAGAGCATTTACCTGTCCACATTAAATTCACCGATGTCACACTTACTTTTGTTGTCTCCACACTTTCTATGGATTTTGTAGAAAATGAAAACCAAGTTTAAGCCACTACTGAAATAAAAGCATGTGTTTTTTTTTTCTTTTTCCCCCCCTACATGTCTTTAGTATTCAAGATTTGGTTTTGGAAAGTCATTTAATTCTTTGTGGATGCATGGTCTCCTGCCACCACATTCTTCTTTCCCATGGATGAGACCAAGGGAGCATGAAACCCAACAGGTAGGTTAATTGCATCAATGTGCTTGAAACTTCACGCTGAACAATATTTGCCTTCTCTAACTTATCATATACTAGCTACAGACAGATAATAATAATAATGAATAAAAAATTATCCAAGTATTAGCAAGTCAAAACCTATAATTGTTTTTAGTACTTAGGAAAAATTAAAATAAAGTGGTCCAAACTTTCAACTTATTTGTATATTTATTTCAAATAGGAAGATATGGCCTCCAAAATATAAGAGGCCTATGTTAATGACATGAACCATAACAAGAGAGAAACTATCTTCAAGATGGAAGCAGGCTATATCCTGGACAATTCTCATCTTAGTCAAGAGTCCCAAATAATTATTCAAAGTCACATTTAAAATGATGCCAAAGTCCTGGTTAAAATATCATGAACCCTACAGTAATCAATAAATACATCAATCAGTTAACCATTATTTTTTTGGTGCCTAATAAATGCATAAGCCAAATTATAGATTGGGAGTGAAAATGAAAACATTTAAAAATGGCTCCAAGGTTCTTGAAGTTTCCGATCTGATTGGGAGATAAGATAAGACAAGGTATTACAAGGTGTTAAATTATGAGGTATCGGTAATAAAAAGCCATAGAGTTTAGAGATGGGCAGTAGTTGAAGAGGCAAAGCAGAGCCAGATTGTTGTGAGATTTCCATACCACTCTGAGGAGCTTGCAAATGATTTAAAAATAACAGGAAGCCATCGACCACAGTTAATTTCAAAAAGGAGCAAATAAACATGGTTGTTTTAATAGGAACTTTTGATTCCAGTGCTCACAAGTAACATTATTCACCAAGCCACATTTAGTGGGACAATAAATAATGTTAGTAGTGACTGTTTCTCTACTTGATTATTTCCAAAATGGACTCCATGATGCAGGAATTTGATTGGTATTTTACTTAATTATCACTTCTCTCCTTTCATTAACTCAAAACATATATTATTTATCAAGTGCTAGGCACGTGTTAGGAACCATGTTAAGTGTTAGGGCTATAAAGTCAAAGAAGACATATTATTGTCTCTCAGTTGACGGTGGGCAAAGATATCATTGTAATCCAGTGAAAAAGTGGTAAAAGAGACATACCTAGAGGCAGCTTTGGGAACTCAGAGGAGGAAACAACAATTCTACCAGGAAGTCCAATAGTTTTCCATATTCTTCAGCACAGATAGTTCCAAAGGAAGTGGAGGAGACAGCCACACAAAAGACTGCCCCAAATAACATTGACTTTACATAAATTGGTGCTTCCTAAATGAACATAAGCTTCAGGCCAATTCCCCCGGACTCTCTTGCAAGTAGAAAGCTTCCCAAGCCCTTTTGTTTTAGAAATTCTAGACACCACAGTTCAGTGAGCTATCGCTTCCTGACACTCCTTTCAAATTTCTCTGCAGTATGAATATTCTTTGCCTGTACATCCCCCACCTCTCCCATCGCAGCCATCCCTGCAGCCTCAACAGCCAGGACAGAAACCTTTCCTCCAGCCTACTATTGTAACCGCCATCCAGGACGCAGCCCAGAAGGGAGGACCTCAGCCTCCAGTTTACCAGGGACAACCGCCCTTGCAGCAAGCAGAGGGGCCAATGCTTGAACAGCAGGTGGCACCATCAGATAAGCCACCAAAGGCCGAGGTAATTCTTTCTCAAAAGTCCAAACAGGATTGCCCACTAACTGGAAGGAAAACTGATTTGCAGAGCATATTTAAATAATCGGAATTTTCAGGCATAATTTATGACAATACAAATATGTTTTTAAGCAGCTGACATATCTGTCCTTTGCCATCAGAAACAAGGCATGGACTCTAAAAAGATCCTGTGCCTCTTAGTTTCTTAGTCACATAAGATGAAAGCTTTCAGGGGAAATAGGACAGCCCAGAGAAATCTATGCTTCCTATCATCAGGACCTTTTTCAGCGTTGGAAGGACTGAGAAGACTGATTATCCCACAGCATTGCATGTAGTATTTTGGGTTATTATTTCTCTATCTGGTGGAGAAAAAACAATCATGCAATAATGTAGAGAAAAGAGCAGTAGTAAGAAAAGGAAGCTACCATGTAACTAGCATGCTGCAGGCATTTGACATTCCCCCATGTCACCCTGATTAAAATCCTATAAAGATAGATATTATCATCCTTTTTAAAAAGAAGACAGACTGGGGCACCTGGGTGGCTCATTCAGTTAAGCGTCCAACTTCGGCTCAGGTCATGATCTTGCGGCTCGTGAGTTCGAGCCCCGCGTCAGGCTCTGTGCTCACAGCTCAGAGCCTGGAGCCTGCTTCAGATTCTGTGTCTCCCTCTCTCTGCCCCTCCCATGCTCATGCTCTGTCCTTCTCTGTCTCTCAATAATAAATAAACGTTAAAAAAATTAAAAAGAGAAGACAGACTTTGTGTCCTGCCTGACTAAATGAAAGCGAAAATCAGGAAATTCATTTTAGATTGCTTATTATAGTCATAAATAAGTGAAGAGTATGTCCAGTTCTACTTTTATAGTTTAGTAATTTTAATATTCATCTATGATGCAGCTACCAGGAATGGATTTTGCTGATCCACAAGGCCCATCAGTAAGTACAGATCTCAGTGAGATACTTTATTAAGAAAAATATCTATACTTCAAGAAAGAAGAGGGGTGCCTGGGTGGCTCAGTCAGTTAAGCGTCTGACTTTAGCTCAGGTCATGACCTCACGGTTTGTGGGTTCAAGCCCTGTGTCAGGCTCTGTGCTGACAGCTCAGAGCCTGGAGCCTGCTTCAGATTCTGTGTCTCCCTCTCTCTTCCTGACCCTTCCCCACTCACACTCTGTCTCTCTCTCTCTCTCTTAAAAATAAATAAACATTTTAAAAATAAAAAAAAAGAAAGAAGAGTGAGAATGTTTAATTGCCCCATTTATTCATGAATATGAAGTACAATGGGTTCCTTTGTTTTCTTAAATATTAAATAGTTATTTGTTAGACTAATCCACCTGAAAATGCATTTCATATATCACTTAGAAATGGCTGTAATGGGAGGTTTGCCTGTATTATAGCAAAAATGAATTACTAATACTGTTTTTCTATCACTTAAAGGTGTTCCAAATAGCTCGTTTGATATCTCGGGGACCAATGCCACAAAATAAACCTTCTCCAGTAAGCTTTTTAAAAAGATGCCTCTGCTTATAATTTACTTGAACATTTTTCCTTGGAAAATGCATTTTATGATGATTATTGTATTTATATTTAGCTTTATCCAGGAATATTTTACATGTCCTATGGAGCAAATCAATTGGTAAGTCTGTAACCTACAAAAAATATCATTTTAAATTCAATATTATCTTAAGAGCTATAATTATAAAAATCTAGCCTTCACACAAAAGATTCCATATTCTCTGAGTGCCTAATAGCAACTGAAATGTCAAGGAGGCACACTTTCTACTTGAGTAACTCTAGCCAGAAACACACACACACACACACACACACACACACACGCATATATACAACAGCATTTAGGAAAGGTAAATTTTCTATCTGAATTATCCAACTTGGCTCCATGCATTTAATAATGACTCACCTCTACACTTTACCCTGCCGTTGGACATGGCATTAACTTTAAGGTTTAAGGAAAAAGTTAACTTTTTACTTTACTTTTAACTTTGTCTTGAGTAGCTAATGGGATAATAGGAACCTACTGACTGGTAATAAGATGCACTGTTTCTTTTTGAACAGAATGCTCCTGCCAGACTTGGCATCATGAGCTCAGAAGAAATGGCGGTGAGTAATGTCCTCAAACTGTTATGAAAATAGTGGTCAGGGCAGAACAGTCACAAAAGACTTGCTGCAAGAGGCATTGGCCATAAATGTCACTGAATATAGAGCACAGGACTCAGATTGTTCCACTCAGAAACCAAAACCTTGATTCTTAGGCAACATGCAAAGATTTCGCCACGTTTCCATCTAGTCATTTCTGAGTCATGACCATTCTAGAACATAAGATTTTGCCCTGTTTCTTGAATATGAGCAGAGGAGAAACCTTTCCTGAAAGGCCATTATCATTGAATGGCATATGCTTCAAACCAAAAAAAAGACACGCATGATTTGTACAGAGTTCCCATTTCTTCTCGGACCAAATAAATTCAAAACAACAAATTCAACAGCTTTGCAAATAATTTAGACCTCGACATTGAGAGATAAAAAAGAAAAAGAAAACAACTCTATGTATTATGTTATCCTCACCCCAAGTGTAGCCACCATCTGTCACCACACAACACTGTTACAATGTTGTATACATGAACCTAACGTGACGTTGTGTGTCAACTATATTCAGATAAGAAAAAGAAAACTAACGAAGTTACAAGGTGATTAGTGTAAAATTCAAAGTGCGTTAATAAGTTAATTTGAGCATATTCTTTTTCTATTATCCATGCATATGACAACTTTAAATTTTGAGACCAGTAGACTTGCACAATTTCATATTTTCCCCCAGGAATTTCTACCTGTTACCTCTGTTAGAGGACAAAACAAAAGAAAACAAATACCATACTAAATTAAATTGTTATCAACTATAGATCCTATCAAATGAATAAATACTATAAATATGCTATCACTGAAAGAAAACTCTCATCCCAACATTCTTTTTTTTTTAATGTTTACCTATTTTTGAGGGAAAAAGAGAGGCAGAGTGAGAGCAGGGGAGGGGCAGAGAGAGAAAGACACAGAATCCAAAGCAGGCTCCAGGCTGTGAGCTGTCAGCACAGAGCCAGACGGGGGCTCAAGCTCACAAACTGCGAGATCATGACCTGAGTCAAAGTCAGATGTTTAACTGACTGAGCCACCCAGGTGCCTTTCTCATCCCAACATTCTTGAGTGCCTTCTATGAACTAGATGCATAGGAAGACACTACAGAGGCAAGATAAATTAGATAAGATTCCTGTTCGCAAGGAGTTTACTCTCTAATCAATGGGAAAGTTAGATACAAGGGCAGATAGTGTCAAAATGTTGTGATAAGGGCAAACAGACCTATAAGAGAGGTAAAGGGGAGAGGCAGTTAGCCCCGGCAAGGGGTTCGCAGTGCCATCCCTCAAGGAGATGATGTGAGAAGCTGAGATTTAGAGAGTGGAGAGCCAAGAGAAGGTAGGAGAAAAGAATGCGGTATCCACATACTACCAACACAACTGGCTGAAAATTCAAGTAAGCGTTAATTATCATCTTATCATTTTAATTATTTATATTCTGCCTCATGCTTAAAAGATTTTGTAGTAGCTTATGAAAAGCCCCCAATAAAGGTCACCAAAAAATTGAAGATAGAATTTAAAATGAGTAAAAACTGTAAGCGATTAATTAAATGAGATTACAAACATGCAAATTACAAAGCCCTACACAATCACTGTAAGTAGCCCAAAATTGGAGGTTGGATATTTTGGGGCAGCAAAGGCAGAAAAAAAGGGACCTGGTAAGTTCTACAATTCTAACCGTCCACAGGAAGAAAATATTTCAGTTCCTCCAGAGAGATCAAGCTTCTTTTTCTGACACATGTTCTAAAAATAAAGAAAAAGAAAAGGAAAATCTTAGAGAGCGCTTTGTTCATTTGAGAAATGATGTTGAGGTGGTTTTCTAAAATATCCCTCAACAAACTCAGCAATGGACCAGTTTTTGTTTGTTTGTTCATTTGTTTTATGATGGCATTGCCTATTTTGCCTGCTTATTGTTTTCTTAACATTAAATTTGAACTTCCGTTTGCCTGTAGACTTGGTTCTGCCCTGCTTCCCCACTTCTCTCCTTCCTGCTTTCATTCAGACTTGGCAAAGGGTCTCCACCTGCCTTCCACCTTTCCAGAAAAGTGCAGAATCCTCTCCTTTATATTTCAAAGCCAGTTTAGCGAGAAATGTGCTTACCCAAAGCTGTCAACTCACTCTTTGTTCCCTAACAGTTTTTTATGATTTCTAGGTGAATCTGACCAATTGTGATTGTGTGGTATACTTAATAGTAGGTGATAACGGTACCTTTGGTAAATGGTTTATTTCCAGGGAGGCAGAGGAGGCCCCATGGCCTATGGAGCCATGTTCCCAGGATTTGGAGGCATGAGGCCTAACCTTGGCGGGATACCCCACAATCCAGCCATGGGTGGGGATTTTACTCTGGAATTTGACACCCCAGTCGCCGGAACCAAAGGCCCTGAGAAGGGCGAAGGAGGTGCACAAGGCTCCCCCAGGCCGGATGTCAACCCGGCCGATCCGGAAAACCCAGCTCTCCTTCCAGAGGTAGCACCTGGTGCCCTGGGAGGGCTTCTTGCTCACCCAAAGGGCAACGACCCCAGCCTGGCAAGAGGTCCTGCAGGGCAGAGTGGGGGACCCCCCAGGGTCACCCCAGCAGAAGCTGACCCACTGATGACCCCTGGATTAGCAGATATTTATGAGACCTATGGTGCCGACGTGACCACACCCCTGGAAGAAACGCCCACAGATACCACAGCCATCCCAGACACTCAGCAAACATCCATGCCAGAAAACAAGGTCCAGCAGCCCCAGATCATGCATGATGTGTGGCATTTCCAAGAGCCCTGAGAGCTTTGAGATTATCAGCTACTTTCTGTATGCACAAGCTCCCCAGCTTTGTCCCTATAGTATATCTCTTTACTGAAACACTTACTACCCTGCCGCAGCAAAGGCGTTAAAAATGCTGAGCATATATTAATAAATACAAGTGGCTAGAAATAGTGTAGGTCCCCTTCTTGCTTTCATTCTCTTATTGAAATAAAATGTGTTGGCTTTCTCTGTGATTTAGAAATACTATTAATGACATCAGAGCAAGTTTAAGGGTCTCTGCATGTGAAAATCGCTGTTTCTTAGCTGTCTTGGGCACTATAGAATTTCTCTCTCCAGCATGACAGTCATATCCAGGAAATGCAACATTGCTTTGGAAATTTTTGTCCAAGCAAAGGCACATATTCTCAGAATTATGAGAGACACCATTCAAACATTATTAAACAGGGATGAGTGAACAATCCCTGACTGGTATTACTGGGTTTGGTAATATTGGATTTAAAATTCTCATTGTAGAGTATTTTATTTAATCTAGTAAAAACACTTAGCTTATTTTAAATAAAGAATTTTTCTCGTTGAAAATATCAGGAATTATATGTTTATTATTTACATATATTCAAATGGTTAAGAAAGGCATGCTCATTCCCTACCTTTGCTATTCTTTAACCCATTTTATTTAATCTGTTCATTCTTTCATTGAAAGTTTATTGAGTATCTACCAATGTCCTAGGCACTGTCCTAGGCAACGGGCACACAGTCCCTTCCCTCACAGCTTACACTGGGCATGACTGACAAGAAGACAGACAACCACAGTTTTTGTTTTTATGACAAAAACAGCCATTCTGAACCAACTCAGGTGTTTTACATACATTATCTCACAACAATACTGCAAAACCCACAACATACGTGAAAAGTGCTATGAAAATACCAAGCACGGGGGGGAGGGGGGAGAAAAAAAAAAAAAAAAGAAAGAAAATGCCAAGCACAGGGTGCCGCCGAAGCCACAGAGGAGACAGCCTCACCCAGCCGGAGAGGCATTGGAGGGGCTGGGAGGGATCAGACAAGTTTTCTCAGAACCATTTGCAGAATAAGGCCTCCAAGAGGAAGAAACACAAGAAGAGTCATGTGGGTGCCACGTGAGAATTAGCTCATTCCTGTGAAGTACACTGTGGTAAAAAAGGGAATCAGCAAATGATTGCTACTTGTCACCAAAGCTAGGTATTCAGTCAGGGCTATTTGCCTAACTTGACAGGTTCCGAGGCCAGTTCTGGTCACCTGTGAAAAGTAGCCTCCCACCCCATTCTGTCCACCCCCTCCCAGGTGGCCCAGCCAGGCCTTACCCTCTCCAGGATCTAGATTCCCATCCCTCCCCTGTGGAGATTCTGGGGATACAGCCCAGGAGATGAGCTCTGATGCCTCCGGACCTGGGATACTTCGGGAACCACAGCAGGACCGTGCAGCCACCCCTAATGTCTCCCCCTTTTCAGGCAGAGCTCCACTCACCCCTACCCTATGGCTAGAGCCCGAGGAGACCTGCAGGAGATTAAAACTGTGTCCTGTAGCGGCTCTGGCAAAGGTGCGAGGGTTGGAAAATGAGTCCCACCGTAGCCAACAGGTGCCCACTGAGTCCCACCTTAGCAAGCCAGACAGTCTCCTAAAAAGCAGGATAGTAAAAGACGTCCAGACAGACACCACATGTCGTCATCTTTGAGTCTTTGGGAATGAGACCCAATCTCCCCGATCCTGTGTTTTCATCTCCATCATGGAGCTACAAGCCAACTCACCCCACATGGTTGTTGTGAGGTCTACATGAGATGGATAGCACTGGGATAAAATTGCTGAGTCATAGCAGTTTCCACCTTTTCCTGCTGATCCTTTCCAGAAAGAGAACCCTGCAAAACAATCAGTAAGAATAGAATGGAATTGTTCCCATTATCTGAATGTGTGCTTTTCCATTCATACTCCACAGCTAGCCTTTTGACTTCTTCCTTATAATTCATAGCATGCATTTGTTTGTTTTTATTTTTTAATGTTTTTTTTTTATTTTTGAGAGAGACAGAGCATGAGTGGGGGTGGAGCAGAGAGACAGGGAGACAGAATCCAAAGCAGGCTCCAGGCTCTGAGCTGTCAGCACAGAGCCCGACGTGGGGCTTGAACTCACAAACTGTGAGACCGTGACTTGAGCTGAAGTTAGACGCTTAACCAACCGACTGAGCCACCCAGGTGTCCCCAGAGCATGCTTTTGTGACATCACATATGCTGGTTTCCCTGGTGAATCATATCAAGGGCTCAGAGGTGGACTCTCCATTGGTAGGCTGGGCACTGAACAGTGTTAATAGTTAGATCAGTTTGACAAGGCGGGGATACAGTGTTGTTGAGCCCTTGAATAACCTCTTTCCCTGCCACCATATCCACTTCAAACACTGGTCCAGTGAGCAAACACCAAAGTGGCCAAAGAGGCTAAATGTCACCCACAGGAAGAACCATCTTCATTATTGAGAATTTCCTCTGCCGTGGCTTCCCTCTATCGGGCATTTACATGAGAAACAAGTATGTTCATACTATAGCCCATCCTCAGAGTCCTATCCAAATAGCCTGCCTTCTAGACCTCCTTAATACTAATTTTCCAATTTTATTATCTTTAAGTCCCAGACCAGCTGACCAATCTGGTGCTGTGCTGAGTCAGTGTAAATCTGTAACTTGAGCCATCTCCTCTTCCAAACAAAATAGACGACCAGACACACCTCTTAAGGTCCTGCCCACCGAGTGGCATTGTGGTGCACTAACCGTGCACTTCCAGCTGATGCTGGAATACAGTACAGAAATGCACAAACCGGCAAACATTCTTTCCTCTCCATTAATTGATCATAGATGGGTGGTCACAGGACTGATTCCCCAAACTGGGACACTTTTGACAACAAAAAGTGGTGTCATGAATGATAAATGAATGTTCACAACAGGTATAAACCAGTACTAGCTAGGGCAAACCTGGACATCTGGTTTGGGGGGGGGGGGGTTATTTTGTTTTTTGCTTTTTTGGTCATATGGAACTCCCCATGAGGCTAACTGTGTGGACTGAGGAAAGGCATCAAAGTCAAAAAGAGAAAGTACGTGGACGTCTGAACCAATCACTTGTGCAAGTTACTTGAGCCCTCCAGACCCGCTGAAACCGGCGTCATATATATCGTTCCCACTTACAGTGGAATGCTGCTGTTTATACTCAGTTTTATGGTTTCAGTGGATCCTATACCACCTAGTTCAAGATAGGCAACTCAGCATAATCACTTGGCTCGCATAGCCCAGCATGCTGTCTCTACCAGGGTCCAGTAGCAAGGCAAGAACTTCTTTTCACAAAGAAAACCCTAAAGCTCTGTGCTGTCATTCTGCCAGCGCTTGCCAGAGGTTCCCTGCAGCCACAGATACTTCCCATCCATTTGAGTCCCTGCGTCCTAATGCACAAGTGACAGGGAAGCTTTTGTTACTGAATAGACACCTTTCTTGCCCTACGTTTCACTTAACACTGACAGCCATTCAAGTGATAACAGTTTGTGCTACATGTTATCTTCAAAACACAAAGAAGCCCCACATGTATTGTGCTTTTCTCTTCTTGTGGGGTACTGGGAGCTGCCACAGTTTGCCTTTCTTTTAGCTATCCTGACATGCCCAGGACTACCAAACGTCTGGAAATGTCAGCAGCCCTGTGGACTTTTGCAGTATTTATCTTCCACCTTCTGGCTTGCTATTCGTGCTAATCAAAACCTGTTGCACTGAGTCTTCAGTGTAATGGACTGGCATGGTTTCTTATGTGATATGAAGGTGATCCAGCACCCTTAGGACTGTATTATGACAGTAGGAAAAGTGACACAGCCCTGGGGCAAGACAGTTGAGGTTTGTAGTGTCCCTGTTTTTTAAAAGCAAACTGCTTCTGGTTTTTCTTACTGATTGGAATAGGATGCAAGTATATGGTGGATCAATCACTACATAATAGGCACCAGGAGTTATGCTGATTGGCTCCAATAAGGGTGCCACACCTAGAACTACAGCTACAACTGGCATCATCAGCTGACTGAGTTTGCAGTAATCTACCATGATTTCCCAGGACCCATCCAGCTTTTGCATCAGCCAAACAAGTGAGTTAAATGAGGATGTGGAAAGACACCTTCCCTGTATCCCTCGAGACTTCAGTGGTGACACTAATCTCTGCAATTCCCCCTACAAGACTTACTATCTGGTGGGGGGGGGGGGAGAGGGGAGGGGAGGAGAAATTGTAAGAAGAGACACAGCTCCAGGAGCTTCCTTCCTACCGTTACAGCTTGTGTTCCATTGGTGTAGGAATCTATGTGGGATTCTGCCAGTTATAAGATACATCTATTCTCACTATACATTCTGTGACTGGAAAATGAATTACAAGATAAATCCATTGGCTCCACTGTCAGATGGACATGGACCAAGATTCCATCTCTCATCTGATTTCTATAAGCTTTAATTGGTAAACTGTGAAGGCTTTGCCTGTTCAGGACCACCATCTAACAACCTGCTGGAAGTCTGGGTATTTCCCTTCCCCCACTCCTTCCCACATGCCCTAGAACACTGTGTCAGTTTCTTCTGGAGAAGGTTTAGGGACACTATGGCATACACACGTAGTCTTTTCTCACAGGAACCTGATGTCCCCTTGACTGGGGGCTGTAGGTCTGGGAACTGGATAAGACACTGTGAGTCCCACTAGGTGACTTGAGTTAGGCTCAATGAACCTAGATTCTTTTTGTCTTCTCATGTCAGGCCACATCTTAACAGAATGTCCATCTATTTTTATCGAGAAACCCATGATCTACTAGGCATCATCACACATCCTTGCTGGTCAAAGCACTGTGATTACTATTCCATCTTGTGGCCTACCATGGTAATCACATCCTCTTTATCTGAGGGATAAACGCCACCATTGGGCCTCTCCTGTCACAGAATCCTATGTTTCCCATTGAGACCCAAAGCAGCATCCCCGTCATCATATCTGCCCTACAGAGGAGAAAACCCCAGAGCTCATTATGCCCTAGCGAAGAAAGTATTTTCTGGACCTTTCTGGAGACAGGAGGGTGGAGAGCTAATCTGGAGCAGTAAACATAACAGACCCATTATGCCCATGTGTCTCAGGAGTAGCACATCTGCCACCAGTATAAAGACAATAGTTTGGGGGTGTCTGGGTGGCTCAGCTCACTGAGCAGCTGAATATTTTTTTTTAATTTTTACTGTCATTGAGCAGCTGCATTTTTTTATTTTTACTGTAAGCAGGCTCTTATTAAACAAAATTCTAAGTGTATACCTTAAAACACTACATTATGCTTTAAATTATCTCCCAGAAGGAAGGTCTGAGGTACAGAAAGAATGAATAGTAAAACTGATAATGGCAGATATTGTTAAACAAACATTCAATGTAAAACAATAATAATAATGTCTAGGGGCGCCTGGGTGGCTCAGTCGTTTAAGCCTCTTACTTTGGCTCAGGTCATGACCTCACGTTTTGTGAGTTCAAGCCCCACATCAGGCTCTCTGCTGTCAGCACAGAGCCTGCTTCAGATCCCCTGTCCCCCGCCCCCACTTCCGTCCCTCCCCCGCTCATGCTCTCTCTCTTTCTCTTTCAAAAATAAACTTTGAAAAACTTGGGGTGCCTGGGTGGCTCACTGAGCAGCTGAATCTTGATTTCAGTTCAGGTCATGATCTCACAGTTGTGGAATCGAGCCCCACATCGGACTCCACACTGGGTGTGGAGCCTACTTAAGATTCTCTCTCTCCCTTGGGGCACCCAGGAGCACCGCACTCATTTGGTTGAGCATCCGACTTCGGCTCAGGTCATGATCTCTTCGTTTGTGACTTTGAGCCCCACATCTGGCTCTCTGCTGTCAGCCAGGAGCCTGCTTCAGATCCCCTGTCCCCCCCCCCACCTCCGTCCCTCCCCCGCTCATGCTCTCTCTCTTTCTCTTTCAAAAATAAACTTTGAAAAACTTGGGGTGCCTGGGTGGCTCACTGAGCAGCTGAATCTTGATTTCAGTTCAGGTCATGATCTCACAGTTGTGGAATCGAGCCCCACATCGGACTCCACACTGGGTGTGGAGCCTACTTAAGATTCTCTCTCTCCCTTGGGGCACCCAGGAGCACCGCACTCATTTGGTTGAGCATCCGACTTCGGCTCAGGTCATGATCTCTTCGTTTGTGACTTTGAGCCCCACATCTGGCTCTCTGCTGTCAGCCAGGAGCCTGCTTTGGATCCTCTGTCCCATCTCTTTCTACCCCTCCCCTGCTTATGCTCTCTCACTCTCTCTCTCTCTCTCAAAAACAAATAAAAATTTTAAAAAAACAAAAATTTAAAAAAAAGATTCTCTCCCTCTGCTCCTCCCACACACATATATGAACACTCTCACTCTTAGAGAAATAAATAAATTCAATAATTTTTATGTAGTACAGGAATAATTTTATTTTTATGTATACTGAATGATTCTGGTTTCCCACTAACAGATGCAAAAGTGAGGTTCCTTTTATTCTATTTTTTTAAATTTTTTTAATGTTTATCTTTGAGAGAGAGAGAGAGAGACAGAGCATGAGCAAGAGAGGGAGACACAGAATCTGAAGCAGGCTCCAGGCTCTGAGCTGTCAGCACAGAGCCGATCACGGGGCTCAAACTCAGAAGCCATGAGATCATCACCTGAGATGAAGTCAAACACTTAACCAACTGAGCCACCCAAACACCCCAGAGGTTCTTTTTATTTTTAAGAGTGTATTTATTTCTGAGAAAAGAGAGAGAGAGAGAGAGAGCTAGCATGAGCAGGGGAGGGGCAGAGGGAGGCAGGGACAGAGGATCCAAAGCAGGCTCTGCACTGACAGCAGTGAGCCCCATGTGGAGCTTGAACCCACAAATCACAAGATGACCTGAGCCAAAATAAGACACTCAACAGACTGAGCCACCCAGGTGCCCCAAGGTTCCTTTTAAAATAAATTTCTTTTCGTGTTTAAATAAAAAATATTGGGGCGCCTGGGTGGCGCAGTCGGTTAAGCGTCCGACTTCAGCCAGGTCACGATCTCACGGTCCGTGGGTTTGAGCCCCGCGTCGGGCTCTGGGCTGATGGCTCAGAGCCTGGAGCCTGTTTCCGATTCTGTGTCTCCCTCTCTCTCTGCCCCTCCCCCGTTCATGCTCTGTCTCTCTCTGTCCCAAAAATAAATAAAAAACGTTGAAAAAAATTAAAAAATAAATAAATAAATAAATAAATAAATAAATAAATAAAAAATATTAAGTAAATAGTACAGGTTATAATAAGATATGATAATCACAGGGGCAGTATAAATGACTATGTCGATGAATGAAGTTTAGGAAGACACTGATTTAATTCGATCTTCTCATTTATGGATGAGAAGATTCAATGCCCAGAGAGCAATTTGTTCTTCAAGTTCTAGTTGCTGTCAGAGGCTGAAAAACCGAGGCCTTCAGATGCCCCACTCAATGCTCTCCCACATGGACCCTTCATAGCAGTTGAACTTCCATTTGAGAATCTAGCAAAAGCTAGGAGTCATCTTTCCTCAGAAAGGAAGGAAGGAAGGAAGGAAGGAAGGAAGGAAGGAAGGAAGGAAGGAAGGAAGGAAGGAAGAAAGAAAAAAGTAAGTGGAGAGAACACAGAAAATTCTGCCAAAAAATTTCAGTGCTTACTCAGACGGCCTAAAAGTCTAATCATTCAAATACACACCAGTATATGGTAATGCATGAGCTGAAGCAAATATCCAAACTGACCCCAAGTCACAATCTGAATTTCATTAGGACTTGAATATACTCTCTTTGGGAAAATAAGTCTCAAACACATAGAAGCTCTGACTCCCTAAGTGTGTTACGCTTCCATCCATAGAACTCAGCACTGAAGGGCTGACTTGTAGAGACAGCCTGTGTGAGCAGCCAAATGACATCCACAGACAGACAATGCTGCATTTTGCAGACGAGACCAAACTAAAAGTTTAGACAATTCCTTTCTTCCATAACCATGAGAGACGGGAGGGAAAGTAGAAGCACTGGCAAGCACCCTGCACAGAAGGCAGACATTAGAAACAAACCCCAGCTCTGAGAAACTGTCATTATGAGGCTGTTGGTCATAATACCCTTGCTGATGCCTCCAGCACTCTCCTGTACTTTCATCTTTCCCCGGGGGTCAGCAGCTTTCCACCCAGAGACCTGCCTAACAACCGGTTTGATAATGACTTAAAGATAAGCTGTAGTGAGCACAGGGAAGGAAATGACTGTGGGTTTTTCCAGAGTGGATGGGGATTTACATTCTAATTTATTCACAAACTAGAAATGCGCAGGTGATATTTAAAGATGTGTTTGAAAAAACTGACATAAAAGAGGTCAACCCTAGAGTTAAGTGTCTAGCATACTTTGAACATCACTCCAGTATGACTGTCTAGGACTAGTCTATCCCTGCAAAGCAAGGAGGACTGAGTCCCAGATAACAGAATACAGGCAACAACCTAAGAAAGAAAGAAAGAAAGAAAGAAAGAAAGAAAGAAAGAAAGAAAGAAAGAAAAAGAGGGAGGGTGAGAGGGAGGGAGGAAGGAAGGAAAGAAGGAAGGAAGAAAGGAAGGAAGGAAGGAGGGAGGAGGAAAGAAAAGAAGAAAGGAAGGAAGAAAGGAAGGAAGGAGGGAGGAAGGGAGGGAAAGAAGAAAGGAGGGAAGGAAGGAGGGAAAGAAGAAAGGAGGGAAGGAAGAAAGAGGGAGGGAGAGAGGAGAAAGAAAGAAAGAAAGAAAGAAAGAAAGAAAGAGAGGGAGGGAGGGAGGGAGGAAGGAAAGAAGGAAGGAAGGAAGGAAGGAAGGAAGGAAGGAAGGAAGGAGGAAGGGAGGGAAAGAAGAAAGGAGGGAAGGAAGGAGGGAAAGAAGGAGGGAAGGAAGAAAGAGGGAGGGAAGGAGGGAGGAAAGAGAAAGAAAGAAAGAAAGAAAGAAAGAAAGAAAGAAAGAAAGAAAGAAAGAAAGAAAGAAAGAGGGGCACCTGGGTGGCTCAGTCGGTAAGCATCCGACTTCAGCTCAGGTCATGATCTTGCAGCCCTGTGAGTTCCAGCCCCTCGTCAGGCTCTGTGCTGACAGCTAAGAGCCTGGAACCTACTTTGGATTCTGTGTCTCCCTCTCTCTTTGCCCCTCCACCACTCATGCTCTGTCTCTGAAAAATGAATACACCTTAAAAAAAATTTTAATATAAAAAAGAAAAAGAAAGAAAGAGAGGGGGAGGAAGGGAGGGAGAGAGGAAGGAAGGGGAGTAGGGAGGGAGGGAAGAAGGAAGGAAGAAAGAAAGAACAAAAGGAAGGAAGGAAGGAAGGAGGGAGGGAAGGAAGGAGGGAAGGAAGGAAGGAATCCTGATTGAGACTGTCTCTCTGTCTTGGATTTCTAAGGCTTTCTTTCATGTACACCCAGTGCCCAAATATGCCAAGCAAGCTACTTTCAAGCCAAGTTTATGAAATGTAGTTTTTCCTTTAACAGCAGATTCTTAAAAACGTATCATTTGTCTCTTTTTTTTTTTTTTTTTTTTTTTGCGGTTTTAGAGACGTTAGCACAAAGCATACATTTTTATGGAAGATTCCATCCTGATTCTAAGGACTGTCACCTAGTCAGTCTCCTGGAAAACACACTTGTTCAACAAAGATCCGAGTGAACACCATGCATTAAACACTGTTCTAGGCGTTAGGAAAACAGCAGTGAACAGAGTGTCAAATCTGTGATACAGCATCAAGTGATGATAAGCCCTGTGAAGAACACTAAAGCAGGGTGAGGAAAGAAAGAGAAAGAAGGAACGATGGGGTGGTCACGGAAGGCTCCCTGAGGAGGTGACATTTGAATGCAATGATTTCAAAACTAAAATGTCCTTAGAGAAAAACTACTCATGCACACACTTGTAAATTTTTTAAAATAAAACGCTGAATGCTAAATAAGCTACATAACTTGCTCAAGGTTGCACAATTGCAACCACAATTGGAAGCCAGCCTGGATGCAACATTTCTAGTCTGCTATTCTCTGCCACCTTCTATCACAGACTGAGGCATCTTCTTAGTTTTGGTGTTATACAGATGAAAGAAAACACATAAATTAACCCTGACTCCGTGCCTGGATTTCATTAGAACTTGAGAACATCCTTTCTTGCATAAATACTACACACCAGGGGCGCCTGGTTGGCTCAGTCGGTTAAGACTTCAGCTCAGGTCATGATATTCCGGTTTGTGAGTTCAAGCCCCACATCCGGCTCAGCGCACTGCCGTCAGCCTATCAGGGTGGAAACCCCTTGGGGTCGTCTGTCCCCCTCTTTCTGCCCCTTCCCCACATGTGCTCTCCCCAAAATAAATAAATATTTAAATAAGAAAATAAATAAATAAATACCACACAGCAGTATAACTTAGTAATTCAAATCCCAATTCTGCCCTTTCTGGCTGTGAGCCCATTACTTAACCTGTGTGTGTCACAACTTCCTTATCCGAAAACAAAATAAAACACTCAACGCTAAGAGAAGTAATGACTTGCATACTAAGCACTCAGTAAATGCTAGGTATCCTTTTAGAACTGCTGATGTAGATAATATCATCTATATTACAACTATAGCAATTATTTGTTTCCTATTTGTTTACAGTCTGTCTCCCCCACCAGCCCTCTGCTAGCTAAGCTCTCTGATGGCAGGAATATGTTTGTCTTGTTTACCTCAGGGCTCCCAGACCCTGGAACAGTAACTGACTCAGAGTGTGTGCTCGGTAAGTATATACCAAATAAATTAGTGTATTTAAAATGCATAATTACCATAGTCATTGGAAAGGAAGCAAAGCTAAGGAGACTTTTTGCTGGTAAAAACTGCCAATGCCTACTTTGACTTAATGAGGCTTTAATCTAGAACTTGCTATTTGTTGTCACAAGTGAGGGCTCTAAGTAAGCCAATACCTGGCTTTACTTAATAGAAGCAGCTTCATCTATGTGGCCCCTACTTCATACCACTTATCATAAGAGGCAAGCTTAGGAGCACCTGAGTGGCTCAGTTGGTTAAGTGTCTGACTCTTGATTTGGGCTCAGGTCATGATCTCACAGTTCATGAGTTCAAGCCCCACACTGGGCTCAGCACTGATAGCACAGAGTCTGCTTGGGATTCTCTCTCTGCATCTCTCTCTCTCTCTCTCTCTCAAAATAAAAAAAAATAAACTTAAAAAAAAAAGCTTAGTTAAGCTGCTGCAATGTTCTTAATTCAGCTAACACATTTTGAGCACCTGCTAGGCTCTGGCACTGTGTTTAGACCCTAGAAACACAACAGCACCAAGACGAATAGGTCACTCAGATGCTGTGGCAAATGCTCCTATCTAGATAAGCATTCAAAGGACAGAAAGCTGCCTCTGCCGGGAAAGAAGAGGGAAGTTTCAGAGATTCCGTTTTCCAAGTGGAGGAAGGAAAGCAAGAACTCTAGGCTCAGTAAACCACACGTGCAGATGGACAAATATGTGGGAAAATCTGGCAAATCTAGGGAGGGGAAATGGAACAATATGGCAAAAGTGTCATGATGCCAGGGATAAAAACAGGAAAAGACAAATGATGGCTTGTACGCCAGGCTGAGGAGTTCACATTTGTTCTGTAGCTCCCAGAGAAGAGTGTTCTATGACACGAACGGCTGTGAGTGAAATTAACCCTGATAGCAGTGTGGTGGGCTGGAGGGTGTCCTTGGATGGGGAATGGCTAGAGGCATGAACCCTGTTAGGGCTGTCTCTGTCCTCTGAGTGTTTCTTCCTGTCTCTGTTTTGTCTTCCTAATGTGTGCACATGTGTGTGTGTGCGTGTGTGCATGCGTGTGTGCGTGCATGTACAAACCCTGGGGTGTATACCTCTCTTCCTCTCTGTTTCTCTTTGGCTCTCTGCTTTCTATCTCTTTGCCTCTCCCACTATCATTACTTAATGTATTGAGTCTCAAACATGGAATATACTAACAGTTGCTAAGAATTGCTCAAAACAAAATATCACGTGGCAAAATAGACTCTACATTGAAAGTCAGTGCTTCCAACACTGAGCCTAACCAGCAATGAAACCCTGGAAAAATCACCTAATCTCTCTAGGCCTTAGTTCCCTCATCTGCCCCATAAAGGGGATGATTTTATTTAATTCCACAAGAATTTACTGAGTGCCTAGTATGATCTAAGTACTAGGGATTTAGTAATGGAAAAACAGACAAAAGCTCCTACTTTTACTGTAAAGGAAAGATAGACAACAAAATCTAAATTAGAAAAATATGTGTAAATTGATGATAAGTACAACAGAAAAAAAAGCAGAATGGGAACTAGAGAAGATGATGGGGTGACCATTTTCATCAGGTTAAGCATCACTGACAAGGTAGCATTTGAGTAAAGATCTAAAGGAAGCCAGAGAGTGAGCTATGTCAATTCTGGGAAAAAGTATTCCAACCAAAGGGCACTGACAGTGCAAATGTCCTAAGGCAGAAGCACACCTGGTATCGTGATAAAGTAACAATACCAGTATGGCTGGAGCAGAGGAAGGATAGAAAGTAGGAAGAGATGGACATCAGAGAGGTGAGATCAGATCACATATGGCCTTGTGGCCATGTAAGGACCATCTTTGATGCAGACTGAGATGGAGAGTCATGATCTGACCTATATATAATGTATCACTTTGGCTGCTGATTTCAGAATAAACTGAAGAGGAGCAAGAAGCAAGCCGAGCAACTACTAAGATGGTAACATTGGACCACAGTGGATGGACTTGGTGCAAAACGTCTGATTTTGGATCTGTTTTGAAGGTAAAGCTGGCAGGATTCATCCAGCAATTGGAGAAGGGTCAAAGAACCCCAAGATTTTAGGCCTGTGAAACTAGAAAGACACAGACACATCCCTTTAGGTGATTCTAAAGTATCTTCTGGGGCACCTGGGTGGCTCAGTCAGCTAAGTGTCCGACTTCGACTCAGGTCATGATCTCACAGTTTGTGGGTTCGAGCCCCGCATCAGGCTCTGTGCTGACAGCTCAGAGCCTGGAGCCTGCTTCAGATTCTGTGTCTCCTCCTCTCTCTGCCCCTCCCATGCTCATGTTCTGTCTCTCTCTGTCTCTCAATAATAAATAAACGTTAAAAAATTTTTTTTAAATAAAGTATCATCTGACTCTGAAACTCTATGATTTGGAGACGCTTTTTCTCTTTTTTCCATGGTGGAAACTTCCCCTGAATGGGAAACTAGTTCTTAAAAAATTGAAAATGTATGATATCTCTTTTAAACTATTTTCTCTCCTCAGAAAGCCTTACAATAAAAAGAAAAATCTATGACAGAAACTTTCTTTAAAAATCATGAAGGAAAGGGGAGGAGCCAAGATGGCAGAACAGCATGGAAGTTTTTTGTGTGTCTCACGTCCTTGAAATACAGCAAGACCAAACACAGCCAGACTAAACCATCCTACACACCTAGAAAACTGATTGGAGGATTAACACAACAATCTGCACAATCTGAACCACAGAATTCAGCAGGTACATGGTGCGGAGAGGCGAACTTGGAAAGAGGGAAGCCGGCAGTGGGCAAGGAGATGCCTTTGCAGGTGGAGACAAGGCAGAGACTGGGGTTGGGGGAGAATACAGGAAAAGCACCCCTCCCCAAAAGCAGCTGGAGAGAAAGTGGAAAATTGGAAACAGCCGCAGGGACTAAACCTAAAAGGGAGAAAGAAGAGGGTTTAAATTCCATTAAGACTGTAAACAAGGACAGCGCAAAGTCTGCAACCCTGCAGCTCAATACCTGGCGGTGTTCTGGTGGGAAAGGCGAATCCCCAGGAACAGAGTGGGGTCCGGAGGTTCTCGGGCCACACGGGGAAAAGCAGTTCCGCTGCTGGAAGGACATTTGGTAGAGACCGTTGAAGCCACCTGGTCCCAGCAGACCCCAGAACACGGCCACATTCGCTGGTGCTGGAACAAGGTGGTTAAGGGTGAAGCCTGGTGCCATATGTGTGTTGTTATTTTCCATAATCCCTGAAAAGCTGCTGCTACACTATCTCATGAAATTTTTCTGGGGCAGGATGGCACCTGGCCGCAGTCTCAGGGCACCAGCAGCAGCAGGGTCCAGCGGGCATTCCTGGGTGCAGCTGACATTCAGTCATTGCTCATTCCGCCATTGCTCGGTGAGACCCTCCCGCAGAGGGGCGGAACGGGTCAAAGCCGCAGTCCTTCTGAAGTAAGGGGCTGGGGAAAACAGCCGCACCTGAGACAAAACTCGGGAGGGAGGTACTGCCTGGGGCCTGGTCACGGAGAGTGGAGAAGCGGGAGTGGATGAAAGCTGAAGACAGAGGACGGGTGCATGATTGGTGATCTGGGAGAACAGACTGGGTACCTGGGTGACTCCATTTTCACCGCTACTGCACATGCGCGTACGCAACTACAAGCGCTGCAACACTCCACCCCAGTAGGCTAGCAGCGCCATCTAGTGGAGAATAGAGCTGTTACACTGAGCCCCGCCCAACTGGGCCAACCTGGCTCTTCAAAAACAGAAGTCTCACCGCCTACTTAGTTTATGGACTATAAAGCACTACATAGTCTGACTTCTAGGGGAAAACGAAGTAATTTCAGTCCTACTTCAATCCGTTAGCAGGTCCATTTATTCAATTTTCTCTTTTACACTTCTTTTCTATTTCTTGAATACAGAAAAAGAAAAAAATAATTTTTATTTTCAATTTTTATTAAAAATATTTTTCTTTGATTTTTTTACTGTATTTTTACTTTTGTGTAAATTTTTTCAACTTCTATCTTACTTCCATCATTCTATTTTAGTCTACTTCAGTGTATTCACCTATTCAAATTTTCAAATGATTTCCTTGTTTTCTTTTTCTTTTTCCTCTTTTTCATTTCCTTTCTTTTTCTTGAATGCAGAAAGTGGAAAACTTCATTTTTACTTTAAATTTCTATTAAAAATATTTTTCTTTAATTTTTTTACTATATTTTTGCTTTTATGTAAATTTTTTTAAATTCTATTTTACTCCCATCATCTCATTTTAGTCTACTTCAGTGTATTCATGTTTTCAAATTCTCAAATGATTTCCTTTTTTGTTCTCCCTTTTTTTCTCTAATCTGTCAAACCACTTTCAACACCCAGACTAAAATACACCTAGGATCTAGCATCATTTATTAAATTTGTGTGTGTGTATGTGTGTGTTTAATTTTTAATTTTAATAAATTTTAATTTTAATTTTTTTATTTACTTTTTCTACCTCATTAATTTCTTTTCTCCCTTCAAAATGACAAAACGAAGGAATTCACCCCAAAAGAAAGAGCACAAAGAAACGACAGCCAGGGATCTAACCAACACAGATACAAGCAAGATATCTGAACCGGAATTTAGAATCACAATAATAAGAATAGTAGCTGGAGTCAAAAATAGATTAGAATCCCTTTCTGCAGAGATAAAAGAAGTAAAAAATAGAATGAAATTAAAAATGCTATAACTGAGCTGCAATCATGGATGGATGCAGAGGCGGCAAGAATGGATGAGGCAGAACAGAGAATCAGCGATATAGAGGACAAACTTATGGAAAATAATGAAGCAGAAAAAAAGAGGGAGATTAAGGCAAAAGAGCACAATTTAAGAATTAGAGAAATCAGTGACTCATTAAAAAGGAACAACATCAGAATCATAGGGTCCCAGAAGAGGAAGAGAGAGAAATAGGGGTAGAAGGGTTATGTGAGCAAATCATAGCAGAAAACTTTCCTAACTTGGGGAAAAACACAGACATCAAAATCCAGGAAGCACAGAGAACACCCATTAGAGTCAACAAAAACCGACCATCAACAAGGCATATCATAGTCAAATTCACAAAATACTCAGGCAAGGAGAGAATCATGAAAGCAGCAAGGGAAAAAAGTCCCTAACCTACAAGGGAAGACAGATCAGGTTTGCAGCAGAACTAGCCACAGAAACTTGGCAGGCCAGAAAGGAGTGGGAGGATATATTCAATGAGCTGAATCGGAAAAATACGCAGTCAAGAATTCTTTTTCCAGCAAACAAAAATTACAGGAGTTCGTGAAAACTAAACCAGCCCTGCAAGAACTCTTAAGGGGGACTCTCTGAGGGGAGAAAAGATGAAACACACACACACACATATATATGCCACACATATATATGCCAAAAGCAACGAATATTAGAAAGGACCAGAGAACACCACCAGAAACTCCATCTCTACAAGCATCATAATGGCAATAAATTCCTATCTTTCAGTATTCATTCTAAATGTCAATGGACTCAATGCTCCAATCAAAAGACATAGGGTAACAGAATGGATAAGAAAACAAGATCCATCTATATGCTGTTTACAACAGACCCACTTTAGACCTAAAGACACCTTCAGATTGAACGTAAGGGGATGGAGAACCATCTATCATGCTAATGGTCAACAAAAGAAAGCCAGAATAGCCATACTTATATCAGACAATCTAAACTTTAAAATAGACTGTATCAAGGGGCGCCTGGGTGGCGCAGTCGGTTAAGCGTCCGACTTCAGCCAGGTCACGATCTCGCGGTCCGTGAGTTCGAGCCCCGCGTCGGGCTCTGGGCTGATGGCTCGGAGCCTGGAGCCTGTTTCCGATTCTGTGTCTCCCTCTCTCTCTGCCCCTCCCCCGTTCATGCTCTGTCTCTCTCTGTCCCAAAAATAAATAAACGTTGGAAAAAAAAATTAAAAAAAAAAATAGACTGTATCAAGAGATGCAGAAGGACATTATATGATAATCAAGGGGTCTATCCACCAAGAAGACCCAACAATTGTAAACATTTATGTGCCAAATGTGATAGCACCCAAATATATAAATCATTAATCAAAAACATAAAGAAACTCATTAATAGTAATACCATAATAGTAGGAGACTTCAACACCCCACTCACAACAGTGGACACAGCATCTAATCAAAAAAATCAACAAGGAAACAATAGCTTTGAATGCCACACTGGACCAGATGGACTTAACAGATATATTCAGAACATTTCATCCTAAAGCAGCAGAATACACATTCTTCTCCAGTGCACATGGAACGTTCTCCAGAATAGACCACATACTGGGACACAAATCAGCCCTAAGTAAGTACAAAAAGATCAAGATCATACCGTGCATATTTTCAGACCACAATGCTATGAAATTTGAAATCAACCACAAGAAAAAATTTGGACAGGTAACAAATACTTGGAGACTGAAGAACATCCTACTAAAGAATGAATGGGCTAACCAAGCAGTTAAAGAAGAAATTAAAAAGTATATGGAAGTCAATGAAAATGATAACACCACAACCCAAAACCTCTGGGATGTAGCAAAGGCAGTCATAAGAGGAAAGTATATAGCACTCCAGGCCTTCCTAAAGAAGGAAGAAAGATCTCAGATACACAACCTAAACTTACACCTTAAGGAGCTGGAAAAAGAACAGCAAATTAAACCCAAAACCAGCAGAAGACAGGAAATAATAAAGATTAGAGCAGAAATTAATGCTATCGAAATGAAAAAAAAAAAAACAGTTGAACAGATCAATGAAACCAGAAGCTGGTTCTTTGAAAGAATTAACAAAAATGATACACCACTAGC
Organism: Lynx rufus; assembly: GCF_022079265.1. Taxonomy (NCBI): domain Eukaryota; kingdom Metazoa; phylum Chordata; class Mammalia; order Carnivora; family Felidae; genus Lynx; species Lynx rufus. Next base: position 54,022,869 of record NW_025814845.1, read on the forward strand.
CAGTTGGATCAAAAAGAAAAAGGAAAGGATCCAAATAAACGAAATCAGGAATGAAAGAGGAGAGATCACAACCAACACAACAGAAATAAAAACAATAGCAAGAGAATATTATGAACAACTATATGCCAATAAAATGGGCAATCTGGAAGAAATGGACAAATTCCTAGAAACATATACACTACCAAAACTGAAACAGGAAGAAATAGAAAATTTGAACAGACACATAACCAGTAAGGAAATCAAATTAGTAATCAAAAATCTGCCAAAAAAACAAGAGCCCAGGACCAGATGGCTTTCCAGGGGAATTCTACCAAACATTTAAGGAAGAGTTAACACCTATTCTCTTGAAACTATTCCAAAAAATAGAAATTGTAGGAAAACTTCCAAACTCTTTCTATGAAGCCATCATTACCCTGATTCCAAAACCAGACAGAGACCCCACTAAAAAGGAGAACTATAGACCAATTTCCCTGATGAACATGGATGCAAAAATCCTCAACAAGATATTAGCCAACCCACTCCAACAATACATTAAAAAAATTATTCACCACAACCAAGTAGGATTTATACCTGGGATGCACGGCTGGTTCAATATCCACAAAACAATTAATGTGATTCATCACATCAATAAAAGAAAGGACAAGAACCATATGATCCTCTCAATAGATGCAGAGAAAGCATTTGACGAAATATAGCATCCTTTCTTGATAAAAACCCTCAAGAAAGTAGGGATAGAAGGAGCATACCTCAAGATCTTAAAAGCCATATATGAACGACCCAACGCTAATATCATCCTCAAAGGGGAAAAACTGAAAGCTTTCCCCCTAAGGTGAGGAACAAGACAGGGATGTCCACTCTCACCACTGTTATTCAACATAGTAATGGAAGCCTTAGCCTCTGTAATCAGACAACACAAAGAAATAAAAGGCATCCAAATCAGCCAGGAGAAGGTCAAACTTTCACTCTTCGCAGATGACATGATACTCTATATGGAAAACCCAAGATTCCACCAAAAAACTGCTAGAATTGATTCATGAATTCAGGAAAGTTGCAAGATATAAAATCAACGCACAGAAATCGGTTGCATTCCTATACACCAACAATGAAGCGACAGAAAGAAAAATCAAGGAGTCGATCCCATTTACAGTTGCACCAAAACCCATGAAATACCTAGGAATAAATCTAACCAAAGAGGTGAAAAATCTATACACTGAAAACTATAGAAAGCTTATGAAAGAAATTGAAGAAGACACAAAAAAATGGAAAAAGATTCCACGCTCCTGGATAGGAAGAACAAATATTGTTAAAATGTCAATACTACCCAAAGCAATCTACATATTCAACACAATCGCTATCAAAATAACACCAGAATTCTTCACAGAGCCAGAACAAATAATCCTAAAATTTGTATGGAACCAGAAAAGACCCTGAATAGCCAAAGCAATCTTGAAAAAGAAAACCAACGCAGGAGGCATCACAATCCTGGACTTCAAGCTATACTACAAAGCTGTAATCATCAAGACAGTATGGTACCGGTACAAGAACAGACACTCATCTCAATGGAATAGAATAGAGAACCCAGAAATGGACCCACAAATGTGTGGCTAACTAATCTTTGACAAAGCAGGAAAGAATATCCAATGGAATAAAGACAGTCTCTTCAGCAAGTGGTGCTGGAAAAACTGGACAGCGACATGCAGAACAATGAACCTGGACCACTTTCTTACACCATACACAAAAATAAACTCAAAATGGGTGAAAGACCTCAATGTAAGACAGAAAGCTATCAATACCCTTGAGGAGAAAGCAGGCAAAAACCTCTTTGATCCTGGCCGCAGCAACTTCTTACTCAACATGGCTCTAGAAGCAAGGGAAACAAAAGCAAAAATGAACTACTGGGACCTCATCAAAATAAAACCTTCTGCACAGCAAAGGAAACAATCAGCAAAACTAAAAGGCAACCGACAGAATGGGAGAAGATATTTGCAAATGACATATCAGATGAAGGGTTAGTATCCAAAATCTATAAAGAACTTATCAAACTAAACACCCAAAAAACAAATAATCCAGTGAAGAAATGGGCAAAAGACATGAATAGACACTTCTCCAAAGAAGACATCCAGATGGCCAACAGACACATCAAAAAATGCTCAACATCACTCATCATCAGGGAAATACAAATCAAAACCACAATGAGATACTACCTCATACCTGTCAGAATGGCTAACATTGACAACTCAAGCAACAACAGATGTTGGCGAAGATACAGAAAAAGAGGATCTCTTTTGCATTGTTGGTGGCAATGCAAGCAGGTGCAGCCACTCTGGAAAGGAGTAGGGAGGTTCCTCAAAAAACTAAAAATAGAACTACCCTACAACCCAGCAATTGCACTACTAGGCATTTATCCAGGGGATACAGGTGTGCTGTTTCAAAGGGACACATGCACCCCCATGTTTACAGCAGCACTATCAACAATAGCCAAAGTATGGAAAGAGCCCAAATGTTCATCGATGGATGAATGGATAAAGAAGAGGTGGTATATATATACAATGGAGTATTATTCAGCAATCAAAAAGAATGAAATCTTGCCATTTGCAACTAGGTGGATGGAACTGGAGGGTATTATGCTAAGTGAAATTAGTCAGAGAAAGACAAAAATCATATGACTTCACTCATATGAGGACTTTAAGAGAAAAACAGATGAACATAAGGGAAGGGAAACAAAACTAATATAAAAACAGGGAGGGGACAAAACAGAAGACACTCATAAATATGGAGAACAAATTGAGGATTACGGGAGGAGGAATGGGCTAAATGGGTAAGGGGCACTAAGGAATCTACTCCTGAAATCATTGTTGCACTATATGCTAATTCATTTGGATGTAAATTTTAAAGAATAAAAAATAAAACAAGTTAAAATAAAAATAAAAATAATAAAAAATAATGAAAGAAAAATGTCCATTGTTTAAAACCCCAATCTCTTCCAGTTACTTATCTTTTGAACACTAAATTATGCTGGGTCCTTACATTTCTTGTAGATAAAGCAAGTATTGGATTGCTGAGGAGCCCAGAATGATCTCATCAGAGGAAAGCAAAAGAACCAAGATGGGCCTAAAGCCAGAACAGAGGGAAATTGCCTGCGGGCAACACTCTGACTCCCTAACTCTGGTGGCCCCAGTCAGTCGGTGCCCTTCGTGCCACTGTTGGCCAAGACCTGTGATGGTGGTATTGTGGAAAATGGAAAATGGAGGCACACAGACCTCTGTGCAAACCTGCGCTCTGTCTGTGTAGCCTCAGCCCATGTTTGTCACTTACTCGCTGTGAGTCTCAGTCCGCACCGTCTACCATTCAGAGTTTGAATACAATATATCTGAAATACATAACTTTGTCCCTAAGTCCCATGTTAAATAAATGAGTAGCAGCTCCTTGGAATCCAAGGAGTTGATCTAACATCCTGCGGGTGGGCTCATGAGATTCATGTGCTATGAATAGATAGGTGAGTGTGGGTGGTGATGGGTGGGAAAGGGAACCCACCTTATACAAAAGCCATAAACAGAGAGCTGCACCCCATGTATAGGACCCTGTTTAGGGAGAGGAGTTTGAAATGTGTGCACCGTTTCAATGTAATTGTGTCAGTGTAGAGGCTAGCATTTCTAGAGAAAGTGATTAGATGATGTCTGGTAAGAAATGATGTGATAGACTCAACAAGCTTCAACTTACTCAATTAGTAGGAGTCTAATTGAGTCTAGTCTGCTCTAACTGTTCATTTAAAAGCTGATTCATCTTGCCCAGCATGCAATACACTCCCAGTACCAAGAGAGAGCCTCTTGCTTTCAAGAGAAGGAAGAATTTTTTTTTTACTTTCCATGCAATTAAGCTTTAAAAAACTATAATTTGTGTTTGCATTTGAAACTGAAACTTCACAAACCCATTTTGTGTAAGTTCACATCCCACTTCATTTTTACAGAGAAGTCCTTTATAAAATCTTGGTCCCGGTGTCTTGACACCACTGGTGAAAACATGCATTCCATGTAAGTCTACACTATCTAGAGAGACACGGTTAACCACAGGCAGACCTAGGTTCAAAACGCCACTTAGTCTTGGGCGAGTTATTTAACTTCATTAAGATTTCATTTTTTCAGAGGCTTCTGGATGGCTCAGTTGGTTAAGCATCCGGCTTTTGTTTTCAGCTCAGGTCGTGATCTCAGTTCATGAGTTAGAGCCCCATGTTGGGTGGGCTCTGTGCTGACAGTGCAAGGCCTGCTTGAAATTCTCTCTCTCTCTCTCTCTCTCTCTCTCTCTCTCTGCCCCTCCTTCACTTGCATGCTCTCTCTCTCTAACTAAACTTTAAAGAGAAAAATTTCATTTTTTTCAATGGTAAAATATTGGGGAGGGGGATCCTAGTAACTACTTCATAGGGTTTTTGTGAATATTAGATAAATCATCTAAAGCCCTTAGCACAGAGCCCAGCACGTAGTAAATGAAGCTATTATTGTTATATATGTATTTCAAAGTGCTATTACTATCATTACTGTAAAACAATGGTAACTAGGCAAGATTTATGGTCACAATTTTATTTCATTAATTAAATGTTTGTAGCTATCTCTTTTCAAAAGGTGATTTAGACAACAGCAAGAAATAGTAAGGTTAGTAAAGTTAGCAGGTAGGCACAAGCATAAAAGAAGTACAAACAGGCTCAATTTTGGGTCAGAGGTGATTCACCATCAAATATATGAAGCACCAGGTCCTTCCTTCCATGCCTTAGAGGGGCCCAGGTAATGTGTTCACATGACTATCAGTTTTTATAAAATTTGCCCACAATTAGCTAAAAATGCTGTTTCTTTCAACTCTCGTGGTCCCTCAATTATGATTTTCCTAAATTCAAATGGCACTGGAATAGCATAGACATTTGGGGGAAGTTTCAATGGGGAGACATTTAGTTTGGGTTTAGTGCTATATATATCTATATCTATCTATATCTATCTATATCTATCTATCTATCTATCTATCTATCTATCTATAATCCACAGTTAACTCTTGTATCTAGTTAAAATATTGCTAGCCATCCCATGTAGAAATGGCTTCCAGAAATGTTCCTGCTTCCCAGACCTCTACCTGCCCACTCATTCTTCCTGTGACTCAAAGGTGCAGGACAAGAGAACATATTGTGGTATGAATATGTCCCTGGCAGCTGACACTAGAAATATGTATGTAGAGAAGGAAAAACAGGGTTTGAAATGTACAGGTGTTATGAGAGAGGTTAGGCAGTTAATAAAAATATTGATTTTTCCAGATTTTGTGATGTTGTTGTATTCGTCACCTTTTTAAAACCTGAAATTTGTTGCAATTTCATTTCTTATCTAAACAAATGTTTTTTTGTGGTCTTTTTCCTTAAAGAAAGCCCCCAAAATTGTACTAGCTTAGGTCTCATATTATCTGGATCCACCATTAATTTAGCACCAAATTCAGCTCCAAGCTTCCTAGTAACCAGAATGTCACATACTTAGAATTATGGCAAGAGAGGAAATAAATCATGATAGTTGCAAGAAAAGAGATCAGTATTTCTCAAGCAAGATACAGAATGGAAGGTCACTGGTCTGGATTCCCCCAGTAGCCATGTGACTCCAGAAAAATAACACCTGTCAAGGAGAGCAAGGTTTTTCATGAAATACAATTCTAGAAGAAATTTCCTCTGTAGAATTGTATGGAAGGCATATCAAGTGACGTGGTGCCGCTTTCAGCACTGTCTTACGGAAAAGTCCTCCACTAGGTTCCAGATGTGTTTGACTAGCCCTGCTCACCTCTTGAGCACTCACCATCTCCCACTGCTCTCAGTCCTGGAGTTCTTTTCCAGCCATTCTAGACATCTCTGCATTCCTCAGATTCATCTTCTCATTCTTTCTCCAGATTTTACCAATGCTGTTCTCTGCCTTCCGTACGTTCCTATGCTTGTCTGGCTACCTTCAACTCAAGTGTCAGTCTATAGCTTACATCTCACATCCTCTGGGATGCTCTCCATAAAATTATTCTTATGTGCTCTGAACTTCTCCAGTTTTATTCCCTATTACACAGGATTATAACCAATATCACAACATCTACATCCATTATTGCACAAATAACTCCCTGAAGGTACAGATTCTATCTATGGTGCTCACCATTATAACACCACTTATGTGCACCATGCCAGCACATGGGCACTTAATCACGGCATATGTCTTATGCCTCTCATCTGTGAGCTTTAGTAAATGTAACTTAAAGAAGGTGATTTTTTTTTAATTTACTTATGTTGAGGGTAGGGGGGATAGCATGAGCCGTAGAGGTGCAGAGAGAGAGAGAGAGAGAGAGAGAGAGAGAGAGAGAATCTCAAGCAGGCTCCACACTGTCCATGCAGAGCCCCACTTGGGGCTTGAACTCACAAACCATAGGATCATGACCTGAGCCAAATCAAGAATTGGACGCTTAACCAGCTGAGCCACCCAGGCACCCCAAAGGTGATTTTTTTTTATTTTTTTTAATGTTTATTTATTTCTGAAGGAGAGAGAGACAGAGCATGAGTGGAGGAGGGGCAGAGAGAGAGACACACACACAGAATCTGAAACAGGCTCCAGGCTCTGAGCTGTCAGCACAGAGCCGGACACGGGGCTCAAACCCACAAACCACGAGATCACGACCTGAGTCAAAGTCAGACGCTCAACTGACGGAGCCACCCAGGTGCCCCCCGAAGACGATTTTTTTTTTTAAGGAGCTAAACTAATCTAGAAGTATGGGCTACCAATAGTATGATTTGATCCAGGGACAGATCTCACAGTTTTCAGGAGTGGTTCAATAGCTCTTTTTCCAAAACCACTTTTCTCAATCAGGCATTTTATCAGAACTGAACTGCAAATAATTTAGGATTCTCTTAGACTGAAAGTCTGGCCCACTAATATTCCACTCTACTGAGGAAGGACAATATCATATGCGTGGGAAAACAGATAGACAGGTTCTTGTTAAAGAAACGCTAGAAAGTCTGATTCCCAGAGTCACAGGGTTGATGAGTGATCAATCAAGAACTAGAAACTAGATAGTCTGACTGCCTGTGATTTTTCTCCACACTTAACATTGAGACACCTAAATAGGGACAATGGCAGCCATTGTTATGAAAGGAAAAGCTAGAAAAGCCGTGTCTTCAAACCATTGCTTCAATTTAGACCAAGACAGCAAGGAGTAGGGGACAGAACAGGGGCTCTGGAGCCAGACTATCTGGCTTTAGCCGCCTACTGGCTGTTTAACCATGAACATACACACTATTGAATCCTTTTGCATGTTGGTTTCCTTATAGTAAAGTGCGTGGAATAACAGAACCTACCTCTTAGGGTTGTGGTGAGGAATAGAGGAGTTAATCTATTAACTTAGAACAGCACTCAATACACAGCAAATGATCAATAAATATACTATTGCTACCGTGAGACAGAATCACAACCAACTTATAAGAAGTATAAGAGGCAGAAAAACATCTAATCCATATGAAGGACTTAGGAGGAGTCAGGTATTGTTCTAAGCACGGTGTACACATTACTCAGTATTTCGAACCACAAGACCTGTGTTTTTAGCCACTGGGTTACATTTTCTTCTCAGGGTGAAGAGGGAAGAGAGAGAAGAAGATAGTCTTCCCTAGATTCTGTATCATTTAAAACTGACCTTGAGTACATACAAGAGAGTCATTACTCAGAGCTCCAAGAAGTAAACACTACCTCTGAGGGTGGTCCAAATAAATAACCACCCAACAGCAGTAACTCCCTGACATCACAGAATAACTTTTTTATTTGAAGACTAAAAGCTGGATTTAAATTGGATAAATCTGATAAAATGTATGACCCTGTTTCTTTTTTTCTATATTCTATTTATGTACGCTTGGTTGCTCTTTGAGGGGGTGGGGGGGGTATTTGCTTTCCTTTTTTTGTTTTTTGAAGTTAATTTATTTTGAGAGACAGAGAGAGCAAGTGGGGGGAGGGGCAGAGAGAAAGAAAGGGTGAGAGAGAGAGAGAGAGTGCTTATATGAAGTATAAGAGATACTTATACTCTTATCTTATAGTCCTGATCTGAGACTCGAACTCACAAACCGTGAGAGCATGACCTGAGCCAAAACCAAGAGTTGGACACTTAACCATCTGAGCCACCCAGGCACCCCTGTTTTCCGTATTTATATTGTTTTGTTTTTAATGAATAAGCACAATGAAATGAAACATTCCTCAAAAAGTACTTAGGGAATATGTCAGTGGTCAGTATTAAAGCAGCTATTAAGCAAGCTCATTCATATATCTATTTTCTTATAAGATTTATTTGAGCCATGTGCTATGAACTTTAAACGAATTATCTTGTTAAATTCTTAACAAACCAACGAAGGAAATACTATTATTATCTTCCACTTTACAAATGGAGAAACTGAGGCTAAATTGCTAAAGCAATTAATTCACTTGCCCAAGATTTTATTTTTTTTAACGTTTTTTATTTATTTTTGAGACAGAGAGAGACAGAGCATGAATGGGGGAGGGGCAGAGAGAGAGGGAGACACAGAATCTGAAGCAGGCTCCAGGCTCTGAGCCATTAGCCCAGAGCCCAACACGGGGCTCGAACCCACGGACCTCGAGATCGTGACCTGAGCCAAAGTCAGACGCTTAACCGACTGAGCCACCCAGGCACCCCAAGATTTTAAAACGAGTAAGTCATGGAAGTTGAAGTTCGAACCCCATGCTGAGTTCTGACTCAGAAAACTTCCTTCTCTAATATCTGGTGCAGGATGAGTGGGCACCCAAGCTGGGGCTTCGCATGAAGAGGCCACTCAGGAAATGTTTGTAGAATAAAACATTGTTAACCATTTAATCTGTAAGAGTTCAACACCACCTCCTCTTTTCCTATGTTAGAAGAGTGTCTCACATTTAAAGCCTGAGGATATGCTATATGGACGGTTCCCAAAGAGAAGTCAAGGTTATGAGTTCTATACTTAGAAACTATGTAGTCACCAGTAAGAAATTTCTAAGACACTATTTGTCTCAAGTATTTCATTCACGAGTCCTGCAGTGTTAGATAGAGTGTTATACTAATAATAATCCATAGAACTTCAGCTCCACAGTTGTGCTTAGATGAGGATCTATGTGCTCTGAGAGCTATGACTGCCTTGTTTCCATTTGAGTCCTTAGTGAATCATTACAAGGTGTAATGTGGAATCATCAGAATACCTTCATGTACTGATCAGTCACTGATCATCACTCAGTGCCTACTACATGCCAGGCACTTTGCATGCATTATTTAATCTACTTCTTAGAAGAAACATACTACCCCCATTTTACTACACAGAAAATCAAACAGTTGGATATTTGTGGAAGGTTTAAACTCAGGTCTGCCAACTCCAAAGCCTGGCCTCTTTCTACAGTATCTACAGTAAGAAACCAAAAGACTTTTCTGTTCCCACCAGCTTCAAATCTAGGACAATGAGAAAAATCTTATTAAAATCAATTAAAATCTTATAAATCTTATCTTATTAAAATCTATTACATCAATTATTTAATAATTGGAGAGAAAAAAGTGGGGAGGTCAGACACCTTTGGAGGATATGGTTCTCCTTCAGGGAAAAATAATGCATTTATACAAAAACACAGAAATTCGTATATATAATTTCATACATTTACAGATCCCAGTGAAGAGGTTAAGAAGACTTGCTTATGGACAAGAAAAGAACACAGAGAAAAAAGAAAGGAGATACACTTAAAAATGTTTTTAAGCCAAGTCAAGAGAACACAGAGAAAAAAGAAAGGAGATACACTTAAAAATGGTTTTAAGCCAAGTCAAGAGAACACAGAGAAAAAAGAAAGGAGATACACTTAAAAATGGTTTTAAGCCAAATCATTAACATGTTCACTAGTAATTGTAATTGTTTGGAGGGAAAAAGAATTTATAAAATCAGCAGAGATGATAGCAGTAAAAGGGAAAGGTCATAAAGGACTGGTTTGGAAGTATTTTGTCAAGTGAAGCACTTCTTCGGTGTTCTGAAAGAAAAAAGAGACTTGATTGTTTCCTAAATCCTATCCACCACTACTAAGAATTCATCCATTCAAAGGCTCAGCTGGATATTTAAGACATGAATTATTTCATGACCACTAACCAGCCTTGTGGCAGAGGGAACAAGGGTAAATAAAGAAAGCGATCAAAAGGAGGGGCGCCCCTGCTGGTTCAGTTAGTGGAGCATGTGACTCTTGATCTCTCATGCGTTCAAGCCCCATATTGGGCCTAGAGCTTACTTTAAAAAAAAAAAAAAAGAAAAGAAAAAGAAAAAGAAAAGGAGGTTTAGTGGCCACTGGAACTAACCTAAATGACTAAGGCCAAAATCAGAACTCCAGCATCTACATGAAGGGCACGGGCAAAGGCCAGTGTCACCCAGCATCACGATTCTCATTTCACCTACAAGAAAACACTGTCCCCTAGGTGTTCTACCACTTGCAAATTCATCTCAATGTGCACAGAGCACAAACAGCATTATAGCTACTACCCAGTTTTTACAAAATCAAAGACAGGCAGGCACTTGCAGCAGATATCCCTTTGTACATCTTGGATTCAGACAGGCTTAAAAGGTATTTAGAACTTAAAGTCAAACATTCTGGTGCAATGTTATTCTTTGTGGTTCTAAATTCAGGGAGACGGCAGGAAGTGGAGGGGGGGTGCTAAGAAATGCAGTGTTATTGGGCCTGAGAGGAAGGACACGGCAGCTCTGGTGCCTTGGAAGGACAGCACCCTTCGGAACCACTGGATGAACTGATGTGCACCATGATATCAAGTAGGAACCGGTTTTTGGCATTAAATTAAAATATTCTTAATTTTTAAATGCCAACACGAAAATAAGTAAGCAAAGATCACCACTACAAATATTTTCTCTTGTGGAGCCGTAAGAGAACAGGAGAATCCCAAGTACAGCAAAGAGAGCGATTTGCTCTTGTTAATGAAAAGTATAAATTTTCCATTTATTTGGAAGTGAAATCTTTATTATAAAAAGCCAGATATCAAAAAACATTCATAACGTAACCCCTTCAGTGAATTTCTTAACTCCTATTTTCATGAGGTTGTGTTACCATGAATAGCTGAGAGTTCATTTATCATTTTGCATATCTGATCTAAAACTTGGAATCCCAAGTGACTCAGTTATATTTTTCTTCAAAAAAAAACACTATGTCCTGGTAGCCTTATGTAATACGAATCAAATGAAGGCACTGAGTTGTCCATGGGTATAACATTTCACCTAATTTTAATTATATGTTAAATAAATACTAATTAACTATATTAAGTTTATATTTCTATAGCTATACTATATATCTATATCTATAAAATTAGAATTAGAGATATAGAGATAGAATGATAGAGAGAGAGAGAGAGAGAGAGAGAGAGATGTATGTAGGCCTGCATTTTGATGATGGTCAATGATTTATCACAGTAGAATATAGTTAATATTCACTTTTGTTCCCTAAATATCTTTGCATAAACAAAGTTTCTAAGCTTGAAAAACCCCAAATTCATCAAGGAAAGCATCTCCCAAATCTTACAGCTGTAAGCTCATTTTCCTGGACTGTTATTATACATAATAAGAGACTTGATTTGACAGCTCCTATAATAACACATTATAAATTTACACTGGATGTGTTTTTTCACCTTAAACTCTTGTGATGGCAAAACCATTTTTCTCAAAGCTGATTGGTTGTACAGGTCTACAACAGAGCTTAAATGTGACCTTGCTATCCCAAGCTTTCTTACAGGAGGAATCTTTTTATTTTAAGCCTTTTTGTTAAACAACATGACATCTTCATGAAGAATTTTTGTTTTATTACCAAGAAACAAATGTGTCTTGCTCCTTGAGATCTCCCCGGCTTCAGCAACTTGTAGGCATTTCCACTGTACACCAGTAAGACTATATTTCAAAGACAGGCTAACAAAGTTCAAGTAAAAGTTATTTGTTATATATTGGAGCTACTAGCTGGCATTGGGTGAGTATTAGAGATTGTCAACATAAATGATATAGTGCCAAAGAATGAACTTAATTCATAGATACTGGTTGACTTCCTTATTGCATTCTTTGATCTTGGTTGTATAGTCATTGCTGCATACTGATCTTCTGATAAAACTTTAAACTCGTTGGTTTATTTGGTAGATTTGTTTTTCTTCTAACTTTTCTTCCAACCTACTTAGATCTCATTTAACACTATGCTTTCGTACATCTTCCTGTAGAGCAGTCAAGTCTTGTCAGCACTGCGTTAGAAATACCTCAAATACTGTTCCTGGGTCATTTTCTCTCTGATTTAGCTTTCACCCTTCTCTTAAAGCAATAGAAGACTCAGTTTGATTGTTAAGTCCCTCTAGTAAGGCTCTGATTGGATAAAATAACTAATATGACATGCGCTGCCTTAGAGCTGAGCTTTTGCTATTCATTTCATTTATTTGTCTCATTTCTGTGTTTGACCTTCGTCTTATACCAAATCTATATTTTTCAAAATTTGAGTGAAAAATGTTGCTGCTCCAGCACAGCCATGAAGCCACTCTTCCTAAGCTAGATAACTTGGTGAGAATTTATATTCATTTTTTATAACACAGGTCACATATCAAACTAAATATTGTCAGAAGTATGCTTGAGAGGGTAAAACACTATTTAAGTATGTCAGAAGAAACAAAGAGCATCTGAGTTCACAGATGGGACAAAGAAGTAAGAACTTGCATAGTCTCTGTACTCCACAGCAACCATTATGAGTGCTATTTTCAGTTAAAAATAAACTTTCATCCAATCATGAACTTCTAGAGAGAGAAGGAAACTATCAGTCGTCCAGTATAATATATTAATTTTACAAAAGAGAAAGTGAGTGGCATTTTGTATTGGCAAAATTCCTACTTATGTGTGTAACATTATCAGGAGTCTCAGTGACAGCTACTACAGAGATTAAATGGATGGTTAAGTAAGAGAGAAATTAAACATCCAACTGCCCCCAAAATCTTGGGCCATGATCTTAGAAAGTAGATTTAGAAAGGAAAGCATTCACCAATATCCTCTTTATTAGCTTCCTCATGTTTTCAGCCTATGCTGAAGACAATAGTTTCAGTTCTTATTTTTAATTCTCTACAATGTCATGATTCTGAAAATCCTTAATTAGCAGTAAAGACATTTACATGTTACTGCTTCCTTTGTTTAACTGAACTCTCCCAATTTCTCTGATATCTAAAAGGTTATTGATTGCACCTATAATTTAGGAAAATGCTGAAGTGTCCTTTAATTATATTGCTCCTATGGGAAGTAAACAGAAGGGTGAGCATTGGCTCAAAATACTTCTACGCACATTTCATGCCCAGAAAAAGGAAAGAGGAACGAAAAGACTGAGCAACTACTGGTATCTATGTGCTGGTTACTATACTAGGAATTGTGCTGTATCCGATGTACCAAGAAATCAATCATTCTGATTAAAACCTTCATTTTCCTCTATTGTACATGCAAATAGGGCAGAGTTTTCTTAAAAAAGTAAATGTTTCAGAAAAAAAATTGTTCAAAGTTGTAACTACAAGTCTTAATTATACAAGGCTTGCATAATTAACTGGAGCGGGATAAATGAAATCCATGAAAACATTCTCAAACTTCACACATACGTCTATAACTTCAATCTTTTCCTCTATATGTTCAATCAAAGTGTCTAACAAAGAGATAAAAATATCTTTGCCTATATTTTTCTATTTCTCTGACCAGCCCTTGAGCAGAAGTGAATTTTTAAAAGATAAAATAATTTTTAAAAAAGCAATAATAATAATAATAATAATAATAATAGAAACAATAGAGGAAAGAAGAAAAGAGTAGGATTCTGGAATATTCCAGCTTATTTAATTAGCCTCTACATAATGGAATGTTGTCTATGGCATCTTAGAAAGTAGCTAAAAGTACTGATTTTGGATTGCACCTTCACTGAAACTGAGATTATTCTGAATGGTGATTATAATCAGACATTACTATGCCATTCTAAACCAGCCTAGCAACAAGAACTCAAAATCAGCAATATTTATATATTTCAGGTAAACTCCTAACTTCTAACGTCCATATTCCAGTGCTATAAACCATCTCCCATCTTCTCAAGGATCAATCTTCTCCCTCCCTCTCTCTCTCTCTCTCGCTTCTATCTTTCCTTTTAAATCAGATCCTTTTCACAGTTTAGAACAGTATAAGGTAATAACTAGTAGTTTCTTAACGTAAAGTAAAAATGGCGGCAGAATCCCCCAGCGTGGTCTGTTTCTACGCTCTCCTTGACAGAGCTGGGCAGAATGCCGCCAGTGAAATTATTTCATATTCCAAAAATAAAATCCAGTTTTGTATTCCAGGTACCAAGTGGAAAAATGAAGATTCTCCTGGTTTTTCTAGGTCTGCTTGGTAATTCTATTGCTATGCCAGTGAGTATTTTTTTAGGACTTGTCCTTTTGTGTTCTGTTGTTAAATAGCTTGGAGATAATTATTGGGTTTATTTCAACTTATGTTCTGAATTTGTCACCAATATTCTTTCACTTCCAGATGCAAATGCCCCGAATGCCTGGATTTAGCAGTAAAAGTGAGGAGGTATGTATATTCAGTCTCTGGGGAGAAGTTTTTGTAAGCCCTGTCCTGAGAGTCCATTAAAAAAGGGAAAACTTTTTGATATATAAAATTTCTTGAGAAAAAGATGGAGGGAGGGAAAGGGAAAATTTGAAAGACTTAAACTCTCAAATCAAGGCAAAGTAGTAATTTCATCAGCTCCATACTACCTATGTACTTCATTATTCCTTGCCAAGGTAAATGTTAATTTCCGTTCAGGAATAGCTAATGTTGGCTTCTCTGCTAAGTTTTCAAGCTAGCAAAGGTAGATATTTGTACCAAGCGTTTTTAGAAGGTAGACACATAGGCATATAATATCTTCGACATGATTTATAGCCAAAATCATTAGCCAAATTCAACATACATCAGAAAGGAGAATCATCTTTTTCACAGAATTATCATATTCTCAAGTCTCGAATTCCAAAAGTTGAGTAGAACATTCAAAAACGTCAGAGTAGACAAGATTTTTATTCTCTATTATTCTATATTGATTCTTCTCAAAATAAAATCCTGACTTAAAAATTAGTGACATGGGTTTTTTAATTGCATACTTATTTTAAATTCATGCATAAATAGTAAAAGATATGACTGTTGTACATTAAAATCAGAAATTCAGCTTACTTCTGGTGATTTGTAGATTGGTTAAATAATAAAATGTTTTCACTTTGTATCACATTAATGGATTCCTTTGGTCACAGATGATGCGATATGGTCAGTTCAACTTCATGAACTCCCCACATGTAAGTTCCGCTTTGTGTTATTTCTGATAATTTCTTCTTTATATATGGATAATTACATTATAAGTTTTGTCATAGCTAATAAAGATACCAACAGCTATCCACATGCTTTAATTATAATATAATCATTGTAAGAGTTTTAAAGGGGAAAAATCATTTTGCCTGTCTCCTTACCCCAGATTTTCTTCTTATTCATTACTGTTATTCTCTCATGTAAAAAAAAAATCATTTATTAATTACCAACATTCTTTGTATCCAAGAGAAATTGGTTCTGGGGAAAGATCATACAACATGTATTCACAAATAATAAGGAGAAAAAATACTCCAGGTGTGTGGGGAGGTAAATTTTATTTGGATTATCTTGAAAGATAACACTAAATTTATGAAATAAGTTTTTATCTTATCTAAATAAATTTCAATTATACTTACCACTAGTGCTAATTCTTAGAACCAACTAAAAATAAATCACGTATCAGTTGGATCTTTTAGCATAATTTTTCTGACAAAGTTGTATGACTACCATACTATATGTCACTTTTGACTTTTGTGATGATCGTGAGAACCATTGGGAGGAAAAATCAAGGACTTCAATTCAATTTTCTCTTCAAAATCAATTTTCTCTTAATCCTTTATTCAAGTCATTCTCTTTAAAAGCTTCTCACCTATATCATCATCATTGTCAATTTTCAACTACTGATTGGCACAACTCTTTTAAACTCTCACTCTTGGTTTTACTGTGTTTAGCTCTGGTGTTAAACCAAAGCAACAATGTTTGAATGGGAACTGACATTGTAGGAGGTCAATTCATATGTTAGTTTCTTCAGATCATGACCACCTTTGCTTCCCTTCCAACCTTGAAATTGTGGAGATTCTGATCATGAAAATGGAATTAATGAAAATTCACCAGTAACCAAAAACCATAAGTACCACGTAAGGATGTTTACACAACAGAGAATTTGTATTCTCCTCTCTTGTTCCTTGTTGGGTTTTTTTTCTGTTTGTCATTCTTACTTCATTTATCTTCTTTTTGCTTTTTCTCCTTTTCCAGCCTGTAACAAGTCACAGTTTTGAATCTGACACCAAGTCCTCTGTAATCAATTATATGACTTCTTATGGGAGTCAGCACTTCAGAGTTAGAAAATTATCAGCCAAATTCTTAAACTTAAATTTCTCACCAGTTCTGTCTTTTGCTTTGTTTGTTAGTTTTCTAGAAGACTGAAATTAATTTCTGTAAGACAATATTTAAAGAAATACTAAAGATCTTGAGGCTTCCATTGTTAAGTTTCATAGAATTTTTGAGATTTTGCCTGAGTTTTAGAGAGTGACATTACAGGCTGAGGAAAGCTGGAATCTCAGCCCTCCTATGGTTTTACTGTTATTTGCTACCCTCACAGATGGCACAACTGGGCCCCTTGTATGGGAATGGTCTGCCTCAGCTCTTCCCGCAGTATCAGATGCCCATGTGGCCTCAACCACCACCAAACACGGGGCGCCCACAGAAACCCTCATCTCCTTCAGCACCCAAACGCCAAAAGAGCAAAACTGATCAAGCCCCAGAGACCCAGAAAACCAACCAGCCTCAACCAAAAAAGCCACCACCAAAGCGGCCTTTAAAGCAGCCATCACCTACCCCAGCACAGCCAGAAGAGGAAGCCCAGCCACCTCAGGTGAGGCTTGCCCAGCAAAATTCCAAACTAGAGTCAACAAATGGGCTCAGAGGGATTTGGAGAGCCATACCATCCCCACATACACACTTTCTCCAATGTTGCTCAAGACACATACTGCTATGTATGAAATAGAATCTTCAGTTTTGCCACTTTCTTCTAACATGATGCTCCACTGCCTATCCAAAATTGTCTGCCAAGTTACCCCAGCCTTTGTTTGATTAAAAATTACCAACATATGTATATATCTATATATAGATAGATAGATACCAAAAAAATTGTTTTAAATCTTTAAAAAAATTACCAAAATACTGTTGCTTTAAAGAAGCTCTTTTTATTTTTATTTACCATGCAGAGGCAGCATGGTATTGTAACATGAGCACTAACAGAAGAATCAGGGAACAGAGATTCGAGTTCTATCCCCAGCCCTTATTACTTGTGTGATCTTGAGCAGTCACTTTACCTTTCTGGGCTACGGGCTCCCCATGAGTAAAGAAACAATTTCTAAGTCTCTTCCAGATCTATGCTTTGATGATCTCAAATAGTGCCCTGAAAGGTAACACTGCTTCCGGTACTTCTGGGTGGCATAAATAATCCTGACTTAAAGCAAGAAGATGTGCAAATGGTTTCTCAAGATATCATCCAACGTGGAGCTTCCAAAATGCTGTCTATTAGTCGATTAACAGACACTATTTATTTATTATCAGACACTATTACAGATGAGAGAACACAAAATTAAATGAAAAGACACTCCTGGACCATTTACCAACTGAGAGATTTTGGGCAAGTGACTTAATTTCTCTGAACCTCAGAATCTTCGGTGAAAAGGAAATAATGTCTTCAGCACATGTCTTCTAGGTTTATATGAGGGTTAAATAAGTTTATCACTACAAAATGCTCAGTACAGTACCTAGAACATAAGTGTTCACCAATACTAATTGCTATTATTATTATCATCATCATCATCTCACCCCTAAAAATAGAAAATTGCAGTTTAATGCAAAGGGAGATGCAGACTGTCAAGTTTCAAACAATTGTATTTAATAGGTTTGTTTCATTTTCCATTTATCTTTCTCACTTCCACATCACTATGGTTCTTTCTTTCTCTTCAGGCATTCCCACCATTTGGCAATGGGCTATTTCTCTATCAACAGCCACCATGGCAAGTTCCACATGTGAGTTTTTTCTTTATACTAGAAGTGAAAAATAATATTAACAGGTCATATCTCAAACTAATATGAGTTCATACTCTCTAGATGGAATCCGTATGCCAGTCAGTAGAGAGTATGAAAAAAAATCATCACATCATTAATCATGTAGGGAAAAAAAATTTTAAGAATATTTTACTCAGACAAATTGGAGACATGAACAATCACCAAACAACTACTAATGACTTAGTCAAAGAATTAATTTTAAAGGATTGCGCTATTTCGCTACTATTCCCCCACTTCCCTAAGAGATTAGAAAGCACAAAAATTATCTTCATTTAATGTAAAGGGGAAATTGAGACAAAATGGAGTTTGCAAATCATAAGAAACGCTATGATTAGACTAAGGTCTTTCCGTCATTTATTATTTTTTGCCACAAATACCTCATTATAAAGAATCTTGCAAAATAATATTTACGAGAATCCTTTAAAGTTTAAAATCATTAAAATAAAACTATTGAAATTGCATCACAGGCATTAAAAATATAAATCACAAAATAAACTATTTGACCTAAAGAAAAGTTTAAAGGCCAGTTGCTATTAAAATACCAGAAACAACAAATATTTGATGACTTTTTATTCAGCTATGGCATTGTTGTTGTTGGGCTTTTTTGTTTTTTGGTTTTTTTGGTCTATCATTCTATAATCAAGACACTTTCTTATCAATAAGGAACAATTCATTTCAAGGAATAAGAGTTCCTTACTTTTTTTCCTTAAAAGAGTGTCTTCCTTTCACTGGCCATACTGAACTAAAGAAACTAAGGCAGTACCAGGTGAAGATTTAAAAAACAGATAAGTGTAATTCTCATGCTGAACTATTACATCATCCACATAGGACTTCCTGAAGGTCTGCAGGAGTTGGACTGATTTCCTGAACTCTCTCCCCTGATCAAACATTCAGCCTCCAAGTTTGATTAGGAAAATAAACCTTGGTCAAATAAAAAAGTTATCATAATAATCCAGGAGAATTGGCGGTTTGTCATCCTAAATGTGACATAGACTCTCTGAAAATAGTGTCATTATTTGATCTCCATTATTACATGTTCTAATATGGATGTTTGGATCCTAATAACACTCAAATCACACTCTGTGTGTGTGTGTGTGTGTCTGTGTGTATGTGTGTCTGCGTGTGTCTGTGTGTTGGAGGCCATGGGATGGGGTGACTGCTAGGATACACAGCCATACATGGTATTTTGAATAAGATAATCTAGAATTCAGCTGAAACCTTTGTATTTACCAGTATTCACTGATGGGTTATAATTATAATTAATAGTAGATTGTGAGAGATAATGACTCAAAAGCTAAAAACTAATAATGCTAACACCCAGTCACTGACTCGAACTCTTTTAAGACACCCTGAGTCTTACAAACAAATGGTAGCATAGAACGTGGTTTCCTCTTGCATTCATTGTGGTGTTTACCTTTCAGAGGGTACCACCAGGTTTCGGACGTCCACCAGTCAGCAATGAAGAAGGCGGGGTGAGTACAAGTAAAGCTACCTTCTCCCCATTAGTCTCTGATTTTTAATTCCTATCTATTCAAAATGTTAAATTTCAACACATGAATTTGTAGCTCAAGTGCCCATGATATAAGAAAAACATCCAGTAACAAATATAAATGTGGTACATCATTTCTCCTCTATAGGTACTGACCCCTGTCCCTCCCTCTCTCCCTCCCTTGTCCTTCCTCTCTCTCCCCATCCCTTTTTCTCACTCTTTCTCTCTCTAAAAAGGCTAACCTAATAACCTTTGCTCCAGGTTGGTACTGGACTCTAGACAGTGATGGGGCAACTAAGAGAAGGAAGTAAATACATTCTAGAAAGTTATTCCTAGAAGCGAATTAAGTAATCATCTAACTCCTTCATTATACAAATAAATTGAAGCCCAAAGAAGATAAATTACTGTTCAATTTCGCCCACTTTTTGCCTTTTCCATTCATCTATAGAGAGACATTTAGATTCCATTGTGAATAGCTGCAGTAGTAGTTGTGATTTGCACCTGCACAAAGTACAGGGGGGAGGAAATGAGCCTGGATGTAATAATTATGGGCCAGATGATTATAAAAAATTATTATTGGTGGTGGTGGTGGTGTTATATAATGTACAACATTTGTTAGGTTCTTACTAAGTGCCAGGCACTGAGCTGTACATATTTATCTCTTTTGACCCTCATGGCAACTTATAAGATAGATATTATTTTATTACCTTGAGTTTACAAATAACCAAAGTTATAATAAACTGAGGTTAGCCCAGGATCATACTATTAATACTGATGAAACAGGGATCTTAACCCATATCTGCCTACAGCTCCACTCTTTAGACCATGCTGTGCTGCTTTGTATGTTGTGCTATGGGATTTAGAGTTTATCCTGTAAGGTAAGGGCAACTTTAAATAATATTTAAAGAGGAAAGTGACATGGGGTGCCTGGGTGGCTCAATCAGTTAAGCATCTGACTCCTGTTCAGGTGATGATCTCACGGTTTGTGAGTTAAAGCCCCACCTCCGGCTCTGTGCTGACAGCACAGAGCTTGGAGCCTGCTTCGAGTTCTGTGTCTCCCTCTCCCTCTGCCCCTCCCCTGTTCATTCTCTCTCTCTCTCTCTCTCAAAAATAAATAAACATTAAAATTTTTTTTAAAAGAGGAAAGTGACAGAAGGTTCCCCCAACCTCTACTGTTCTGATAGCAATGGAGAGGAAAGTACAATTACACTCAGAGTAACCAGTAAGAAAACTATTGCAGCAGTTCAAGAGTACTGGGGATAAAAAAAAGAGGGGACAGGATGAAAGTTCAGATTTTATAGGACTTGGTTATTAATTGGTTGGGGGAAATAGAGGAGAGTAGAAACCTGGGAAACTGGGTAGATAGTGGTGAATGTTGCTTAGATATATAGAAAGTTGGAGAAAGAAGTTTGGGCGCAGATAGGTCCAATTCTGGGTACATTCAGTTGGAGGTGCCCAATGAGATCTTTAGTGACCCAGTCTTGCTGTTTCAGCCTCAGGACATAGTGTCATGGGCCAGACTTATGGCTTTGGGAGTCACTGATATATATCTGCATTGAAAAAAATTGGCCTGCAATAGATTACTCAAGGCAGGTGTGTAAAATGAGAACAGAAGAATTAGAAGGACAGAAAATGGAATCCTTTAAAAAAAAAACACCCCTCAGATTTAGGGGTCAGGACTAGGAAGACAAAACTAAGAAGTGAGTCAGAAAGTTAGAGTACCAGAAGAGAAAACTGGAAGGGAGTTGGGTCATGGAAACCAAGGAGGAATTAACTTTCAAGAAAGGAAGCATAGTCAATGGTTTTAAAAGAAGCATGTGGCTCATTTCCCTATCACGTTAAAAAAATTCCGAGCAACACCATGGTGCAAAACAAATACTAATTACCAATTTCCATCTTCTTCCCTACAGAATCCTTATTTTGGATATTTTGGATATCAGGGATTTGGGGGCCGTCCTCCTTATTATTCAGAAGAGATGTTTGAACAAGATTTTGAAAAACCCAAAGAAAAAGATCCTCCTAAAGCAGAGAGTCCAGCCACTGAGCCCTCGGGTAATTCAACAGGTCCTGAGACTAATTCTACTCAACCAAATGCACCTGGAGGGAGTCAGGGCGGAAATGACACCAGCCCAACAGGAAACAGTGGCCATGGCCCAAACACTGTGAGTAATCCTACCGCTCAAAACGGGGTTATCTCACCCCCTACAGTTAATGTTTCAGGCCAGGGAGTACCAAGAACTCAAATCTCATGGGGACCAAGTCAGCCAAATATTTATGAAAACTATCCAAATCCTAATATCCGAAATTTTCCTGCAGGAAGACAATGGCGTCCCACTGGTACTATCGTGGGGCGTAGACAGAATGGGCCTTTTTACAGAAATCAACAGGTTCAAAGGGGTCCTCGGTGGAACTCCTTTGCTTTGGAAGGCAAACAAGCATTTCGTTCAGGAAATCCAATTTATCGCAAAGCTTATGCTTCTACTGCAAGAGGCAATTCTCCCACTCATGCAGGAAATCCAGGAAATGTCAGAAGAAAGCCTCAGGGACCAAATAAACACCCTATGGGAACCAACGTTGCTCCTCTGGGTCCCAAACATGGTACTGTTGTCCGCAATGAAAAAATCCAAAATCCAGCAGAGAAACCAGTAGGTCCAAAAGAAAGAATAGTCATTCCTACAAGAGATCCATCTGGCCCCTGGAGAAACTCTCAAGATTATGGAGTTAATAAATCAAACTATAAACTGCCTCATCCTGAGAGTAACATGCTAGTCCCAAATTTTAATTCTGTTGGTCAACATGAAAACTCTTATTACCCAAGAGGAGAGTCCAAAAGAGCCCCAAATTCTGATGGACAAACCCAAAGCCAGAATTTGCCCAAAGGGATTATTTTGGAGCCAAGAAGAATCCCTTATGAATCAGAAACTAATCGACCAGAATTAAAGCACAGTACGTATCAACGTGTATACCCTGAGGAAATCCCTTCCACTGCAAGAGAACATTTTCCTGCTGGAAGAAATATTTGGAATCATCAAGGAATCTCTCCACCTATTAAGGAAGATCCCGGGATGCAGGAAGAACACTTACTTCATCCTTCCCATGGCTCAAGGGGAGGTGTTTACTACCCTGACTATAACTCTTATAATCCCAGGGAAAACTCACCATACCTTAGAAGCAATACATGGGATGAGAGAGATGATTCTCCCAATACTATGGGGCAACCCAAAAATTCACTGTACCCCATGAATACTCCAGACCTGAAAGAAACAGTCCCTTATAATGAAGAGGACCCAATTGATGCAACTGGAGATGAAACTTTTCCAGGACAAAGTAGATGGGGTATGGAGGAGCCGAGCTTTAAAGAAGGGCCAACAGTTAGGCACTATGAAGGCGAGCAATATACCTCAAATCAACCAAAAGAATACCTTCCCTATTCCTTAGATAATCCATCAAAACCCAGGGAGGATTTCCCTTATGGTGAATTTTATCCCTGGAACCAAGATGAGAATTTTCCATCATATAATACAGCTCCCAGTGCACCACCACCTGTGGAGAGCAGGGGCTATTATGCTAATAATGCTGTCGGACAGGAAGAAAGCACTCTGTTCCCCTCTTGGAACTCCTGGGACCATGAGATTCAAGCCCAAGGGCAGAAAGAAAGAAGGCCATATTTTAACAGAAACTTCTGGGATCGGCCAACAACTTTACACAAAGCTCCCCCTAGTCCACCACATGAGAAAGAGAACCAGCCTTATCCTAGCAATTCCCCAGCTGGGCTTCAGAAAAGTCCAACATGGCATGAAAGTGAGAATTTGAATTATGGCATGCAAATTACTAGGATAAATTCACCAGAGAGAGAACAGTTGGCTTTCCCAGACTTAATTCCTCCAAGTTACCCATCAGGTCAAAAAGAAGCGCATGTATTTCATCTAAGCCAGAGAGGCCCTTGCTGTGCTGGCAGCTCCACAGGACACAAAGAAGATCCACTTGCTTTACAGGACTACACTCCATCCTTTGGTCTTGCACCAGGGGAGAACCAAGACACCAGTCCTCCGTATACAGAAGATAGTCATACTAAACATGCAAGACATACCATCTCCCCTCCAAGCAACCTACCTGGCCAAAGAAACAGCTCAGAGAAAAGACTGCCTGGAGAAAGTGAAAACCCAAGTCCTTTTAGAGATGATGTGTCCACCCTGAGGAGGAACACACCATGTTCCATGAAGAATCAGCTGAGCCAAAGGGGAATTATGCCCTTTCCTGAAGCCAGTTCCCTTCAATCAAAGAATATGCCTTGCCTCAAAAGTGATCTTGGAGGAGATGGGGACAATGTTTTGGAACAAATATTTGAAGGCAACCAGCTCAATGAAAGAACTGTTGACCTTACTCCTGAGCAGCTTGTTATGGGTACACCTGATGAAGCCCCCAATCCAGAAGGAATCCAAAGTGAAGTACAAGGAAATGAGGGTGAAAGGCAGCAACAAAGACCATCAAGCATCCTGCAGTTACCATGCTTTGGCTCCAAATTGGCAAAGTATCATTCCTCCAGCACTGGAACTCCATCTGGCATTGGAAGGCAAGGCCCATTTGATGAAGATCCGATTACGCCTACTGAAAGTCCTAACTCATTGTCTAGGTTAGCTACTGGGGCACAG
Source organism: Lynx rufus (assembly GCF_022079265.1). NCBI lineage: Eukaryota > Metazoa > Chordata > Mammalia > Carnivora > Felidae > Lynx > Lynx rufus. The sequence goes on from NW_025814845.1 coordinate 54,047,242, forward strand.
TTTCAGAGTATAAATGTAGACCCACTTAATGCAGATGAACACATTTCATTTGATTCCCTTCAAATAGAGACCAATCGACAGGACCATGTGCAAGACTGCTTACTACTTCAGGCCTAGGGATTATCCCAACCAAGCATTCTTTGGGGAAGAAAAATACCTGATATTCTATATCTGATATTCTACAGTGGTTTCCCAACTTTTTCTCCCAACCCTCTTGGTTATCCTTAAGTTTTTCCCCATTCCAAAAATAGGAGTAGTGGCCCAGGTGATGCTGGTGAGATTGGGCCCTTGGGGGTTGATAGATTCAGTACTGTCACTAATTAGCACAGACCTTAAAAAGCAGCAGAAAGGCTATGACCTTCATCCTTGAAACGTGGAAGCCACTTGTCTGGGTCAATTTCCCTTTGTTTGCTGAACTTCCCTTTTCTCTCAAAGTTCCATACTTGCAAAATTCTCTGGTTTTGCAAGACAGAAAGGCAGATGAAATTTCCATTTTATGTATGGAGATCTATACATCAGTATAATCCAAATGATTGTACACTTTTTTCTTGTGTTGGTCTTTCTCAGTTTTTTTTTTTTGCCCTAGTTAATATTCTTTTGACACCTTTTTTCTTCTACTACTTCTCTCTTCATCATTTCCTCTCTTCCTTCTGTCTTTTTTTTCTGTCAACTGTTCTGTATTTTGCTTCCTATTTTTGTCTTCCCTATCTTTCCCACTTTATGTCACATCTTACGTACTAAGCAATCTTCAACCCTCACTAGTCTTTATGTCTACCTTTTTCATTATGTTTTTGCCTCTTCCCACCTTTCTGTTCTCTCTCCTAATGGGTCGCTTGTCAACCAATCCTTTTCTTCTCTGAATTTTATATTTATCTTTTTCACTGCTACCCCATTTTCATATCTTAAGACCACATATCTCTGTTCCTTTTTGTATCCACTCTCCAAATGCTACCTTCATCTTTTTGACCCAGGCTAACCATCATTGTAGAATATATTTCAGAAATAGGAGACACTGGTACCTACTCTCGTTTTTAATTTTCTTATGGCCTTTACCAGGTAGATACAGCTTAGCCAGAGGAAGACATTCAAGAAGTGTGGGGAAGACATGCTAGAACTAGGGGCCTGGAGACAAGGCTTAGGAATGTGGGGAGGGAAAGACTGCAACTCTGGGACTGAGCACCCAGATACAAAGTGTGGGACTTGGGGTAACTGGGTGGTTCAGTTGGTTAAGCATCCGACTCTTGATTTCTGCTCAGGTCATGATCTCACAGTTCGTGATTTTGTGCCCCACATGGGGCTTTGCACTGACAGTGCAGAGTCTGCTTGGGATTCTCTCTCTCTCTCTCTCTCTCTCCCTCCCCTGCTCGCTCTCTCTCTCTCTCTCGCTCTCTCTCTCTCTCTCAAAATTAATCCATAAACTAAAACAAAGTGTAGGACTTGCCACACCCCATCACTAATGCATACTCTGCAGGATTTGGAGAGTACATTTTAGGAAACACCATCCTAACCAAATAAGAGAAACATCCAACAGTCAGTTTTCCTTAACAGCATAATATAAATGATTCTACCAGTGTATGCTACTACCAATGTAAAGACTTATTCTCCATGTCCTAGCAGAATTATTTGCAGACATATTTTCTTTCTATCCTGATTAAATGGTGTAAATTATTTTGTAAAGTAGATATCTCTGTATTTCCTTGCTTAGAATATATATCTAGGTATTTTGTTCTGTTTTTTAATAACAGCATTTTGGCCTACTATCTGTCTATTCCTTCTTAGAGGGGGAGAATTCTCAGAATTATCTAGAAAGTTACTTCCAACTCTAAGGAGTTTCTTAGGAGAAGATTTCCTGGGACAGATTTCATAAGAAGATCTCAGAAATTTGAGAATATACAATGTTGAAAATTTCAAGAGGAAAGGAATCTTGTGCTTTGAGTCTTCTGAAGTTCTTGGCACAGTGTCTTGCACATAGTAGATAATCAATAAATATTTATTGATTGACCATTTTTAAAAGGGCTTTCAAAGCTCCCATGAAAATCCTGTGGTGTGCTTTTCCTGTGGGCAAACCATACGGGATACCGAATTAGCCACGTCATACTCTGTAGCTATATATACTCAGCAACATAGAATCTCAGGATTAGAAGGGGTCTTAGAGGTAGATTATGCAAGCCATCCACTAGTTGCTAAAACCCACCACCCACACTTTTATATTTTAATCACATACTGAAAAATCATTAACTTTTTCTATATAAAACTGTCTCTTAAGAATTATCCTCATTAAAATAAAGCTACAGTCTTGTTTCACTTTCTTTCCACATGATTTTTAATCTAGATATGAATACTTTCATTTAAAATATGCATTCACTTGAATATTTTATAAAATATATGAATCATATATTTGTTTTGGCAGATACGTTGACACATCTTCATCCTTGAGGTGCCATAGCTTAAATTATCATCTAAGATTTCCATAATGTGAAATGTAAAAGCACAGTGGGACAAAAATATCTATTGAATCTGAGAATATAGAGTGGAAAAAAAAAAAAAAGGCGGGACAGGGGGGATGTCCCTATCGAACATCACTCTAGCTCATCAGCTCAAGTATCCTTGTACTGACCGAAAACCAGGCCTGAGTTTCTCACAGTAAACTGATTATCCTGTGTGCCATTGGTAAGTTATTAATCAGCTTTCAAAGTCAGCTCTACGGTTAAGGTGCCCACACTGAATATGGAAGGCTCTGATAGTGATCAGCCCTTCCTCTAGCACTCATACCCTACCACTACAGCCCCACTTCTATAGTGAGTTCCTATGTCTAGAGGATGTCATCCACTGGTTCTAAAATGACTGGATATATCCTGGTAGTGTTTTTAGTCAATAAAGTAAAAAAAGAACAAGAAAATAATACCTAAGGATAACAAACACAGAAGACAATCCAGCAAAACTAACACACACCTGCTTTCTAAACTTTTCTGTCTCACAGCCTACAATACATTTGTCTAGATATTGGCCATATATCCAGTTGGCTGGGGGAAATCTTACATTTGTTAATTTTAAGTAGGAATAAAAGTAGGATGATGAAATGTGTGTACAGGTACCTCTGAAAACTGAGCTTGGTAGGCATTATCATGGAGCTTCTTCCTCTGGGTTTCGGGTCCCCTGAACGAGTTTTACTTTAGTCACTCATATCAGAGTCTTAACTTTATAGGTTTTTTAAAGAAAATTCACAAGACATGGCCTTTGAGTTACTTTCATTGCTTGCTTTGCCATATCTCTGCCTTTGCTTACCCCGCTCTCCTTCAGTCATGACCCTAAAGACCCTAAAGAAGATCCATCTTGCCCTCAGGAAACCAAACTTTGTTTCTAAAAACCAAAAGGGGAACTAGAAATGTGGGACTTAAAATCAACAGCTCTGTCCCTCCTTCACAAAACCTCAAAGATTTCACTGTGACTCAGGCCCACTGCCCAATTAAAACTCAGAAGAAAACTACACCTGATGGAAAACAGGTCATCACCATCTCACAACGGAATATAGCTTTTGGTTTTGGCCACCTGTTCTTCCTTGTCTCTGTACCTCAGCCCTAACCCAATAATGTCAGCCACTGGACCTTTTCTCTTACTTTAAATTCATAGCCAGAATCAAGATTCAGCTAGTAACAAATAAAATTCCATGCTGGCGGAGGAAAATTCTTCAAATAGAGAAGGAGGCCACGGAGCTGTAATCAACACAGATAAAATTGTGAAATTGATGAAGCTGCCCTCAATGCCCCCATCACCTCCTCAGGCAAGGTCCTCTGCTGTTGTATTGCCCCATTTCATCTGCTTCCATTTCTGTGCTTCAGCAGAACTTGGACAGTCATTTCCTCTGAGCTTATCCAAATAACCATGCCTCATTTCTTCTGCACCGCACAAGGTGGGTATTGGCCGTTGTTAACTTGGCAAAAATATTCCTTCCCAAGTGTTGACCAATATGCAGTCCTCCCAAATCCTCCAGCATGCCCTTAAAGAGTGAATCTAGGGGCGCCTGGGTGGCTCAGTCGGTTAAGCGTCCGACTTCAGCTCAGGTCATGATCTCGTGGTCCGTGAGTTCGAGCCCGGTGTCGGGCTCTGTGCTGACCGCTCAGGGCCTGGAGCCTGTTTTGGATTCTGTGTCTCCCTCTCTCTCTGACCCTCCCCCATTCATGCTCTGTCTCTCTCTGTCTCAAAAATAAATAAACGTTAAAAAAATTAAAAAAAAAAAAAGAGTGAATCTAATCATGACCTAGTTACAGAAGGATAATAGGATAGTGGTAGGAAATTTTATTTGGTTAGGACCTTGTCAGTCCCTTAGCTATAAAACCATGCTGCCAGTTGTCTCCCCAGCCTAGGATTCAGGCTCTTTCTGGCAAAGTTGCATTCTATACCAGCATTGTTCAAGTTTTAATGCACACCTGAATCTTGTTAAAATGCAGATTTTAATCTCATCATCTGGAGCGCGACCTGTGATTCTGTATTATGAACATGCCTCCACATGAAGATGAATCAGCCAGTTGGTAGACCAAAGTTGGAGTGGCGAAGTGCTAGGCTATTTGCCTGTAAATAAGGGACAACTGCACACTCACCAGGGTAGGAACAGAAAGGTCTTGACCACTGAATATCACCAATTTGAGGCGATATGCATAAATGAAGCATGTAATTGGATTAGAGAACACAAAGAGAAAGAGGAGCAGCCCAATCCTAATTTTATATCATATTTCTTTCTCCCTCTGTCTTTACGACTCACCTATTTCTAGAAAGTTCTACTTCCATTCTATTTCATTATTATCTCCTTCAAGACTACCCCAGCCTTAACACCCCCAACTTCCCTGAGGGCTCATGGCACATTATCTTTTATATTTAATCACACATTGTTTTGTTTTGTTTTGTTTTAATTTTTCTTAATCTTTATTTTTGAGAGAGAGAGAGAGAGACAGAGACAGACACAGAGACAGAGTGTGAGTGGGGGAGGAGCACAGAGAGAGGGAGACACAGAATCCAAAGTAGGCTCCAGGCTCTGAGGTGTCAGCACAGAGCCCAATGCAGGGCTCGAACTCACAAACCATGAAATCATGACCTAAACTGAAGTCAGACGCCCAACCAACTGCGCCACCCAGGCGCCCCTTAATCACACATTGTTTTGTATCATGTGTTTTTTCCTGTGTTCATTCTGCCTATACACAGGGAAAAACACTCCTAAGAAGCTAGGCCCTTATAACAACTGGCACTGTGCTGAGCACAGAATGGATGCTAAATAAACATCACTTTTTCTTTAAATATATTTTATAAATGAATACAAGGCCAGAATTTCCCAAATTTTAATATAATTGATTAAAAATAAAAATTAATAATGATTAATATTTTTCTAATTACAAGATACACACTTGTTATTGAATATTTGGCAAATAATGAAAAGTAAAATGTAACAAATAAAAGTAACACATAATCCTAACATCTAATGTTAATATTTCCTCCTATTTTCTTCTATGTGTGTGTATGGAGGAAGGGAGTCTTAAAATAATTCTTTTATGAAATATCCTACACTTCCCTCTTCACGTTTTATAAGCAATTTACACACAATTAAAAATACTTAAAGCTGGGAGAAAGCCAAAGCATAGGAGACTGTTAAAAACTGAGAACAAACTGAGGGTTGATGGGGGGTGGGAGGGAGGGGAGGGTGGGTGATGGGTATTGAGGAGGGCACCTTTTGGGATGAGCACTGGGTGTTGTATGGAAACCAATTTGACAATAAATTTCATATATTGAAAAAAATAAAAAAATAAAAAATAAAAAATTCCTATATAATTAAAAAAAATAAAAATAAAAATACTTAAAGCTTCACTCTCATCGTCTGTGAAATATTCAGAAATATACCTATACTATATTCCCTTTGATACTAAAGTTTCTTACAAATTTTCACTATCATAAATAATGCTGTGATAAATATCTTTATTCCTCTTTGTCCATATTTTTTATTATTTCCTCAGAAGTGGAATTACTGAGGGAAATGGTCTGAAAATGTATTTTAGACAGGATAACATACTATGTCAGAGCATTGGCTTTGGAGTCTGAGAGTCTTGGATCCAATTATAGGTTATCCATATACTATTTGTAAAATCTTATAAAGATTATTTCATCTCTTTGTATCTCAGTTTTGTCATTTGTAAAATGAAGATAGTATTTATTTCATAGGGCAGTTACGAGTATTAAATGAAAGGTGTGTTAAAATGCATATGCGTTGTACTTCATAAATCAACCACCAGGGGGCAACGGAGGATTAGAATGCTAAAGTTGTAGGGTCTCGAGCAATTCCCCAACTGTAGCTGCACCTGGGAATGTTTTGAGACTTACTATTTCTCCTAATGCATCCCAGAACTACTTAATCCGAATCTCTGGGGTGGGGCCCAGCAATCTGTTACCATGAGTTTTCCAGGTGAGTCTCATGCATGCTAAAGTTTGAGAATCACTGATCCAATACATATTTACATTTTTCTCTCATTTGTTGCCTGAGCAGAGAGAAAAGCTGAAAAACAACACACAAAACAACTGCAATTTACAGGAGGTTACTGAATGCTACAACAGCTGTACTAAGTAATATAAATATATTATGTATATTGGGGTTTTTGTATTTTAAAAACCTGTAAGAGAGTTCACTCCCATTCTTCAACCTTAGATTCAGTGAACTTGCCCTTGGTGACCTGCCATTTAGTTACTAAGAAGAGTCTGTATTTCCACCCAGGCCATGGGTTTACCCACTATACTACACTGCCACCCCAAAGCCAAGACCTGGGCAGTACATCGAAGGTTAATTTTCCTATCCAGCTGCTTCTAGATTAGGGAGTCCGTGCATGTCTGGTTATGAACGTGTATACGGTGGTATGTTTGTGATGGCAGAAGTGTAATTATGCTCCATTTTGAATATCAAGTTATATAAAACAATTAGAAATGACAATAGTCTTAAAGTGAAAACTGAATACTTGGCTTGGGTCTACTAGTTTCTAAGGGCTTGATACAAAGAAGCATTACTTTTACTGTTAATTAATGCAATATTTCTTTACCGGTGCTGAGTGTGCTCATTTAGGCAAATGGCTACCTTTCAAGAATTATACAGAAGGAAAGCATTCTCACCAATAATATCCATTATGCCTGTCTTTTAAAAATATTCACTTAATTCAGGGGTGCCTGACTGACTCAGTCAGGTGTCCGACTTCAGCTCAGGGCGCGATCTCACAGTTCATGGGTTTGAGCCCCACATCGGGCTCTGTGCTGACAGCTCAGAGCCTGGAACCTGCTTCGGATTCTGTGTCTCCCTCTCTCTGCCCCTCCCCTGCTTGTGCTCTCTCTCTCTCAAAAATAAACAAAAAAAATTTTTTTTAATAAAAATGTCCATTTAATTCATATTAAAAAGGAAGGACAAAAAGTTCAAAAATAACTGACTTCTGACAGATCAATGAATTGATTAACCTCAAAATGCTGCATGAGTTGTAAGAAAATGTAGTGGGCATAAATGACTGCCAAGAACCTCTGTTAACCTTTGTTAAGGCTATAGCAGTGATTCAGTTTTCCTTGTCATTTACTAGATCAAGTGAACCAGTCAAATTTTTAATTACTCACTTGATTGTTTTTCTCGTTTACAATATAAAAGTGACACCCAAAGAGTCACTGTGCGGGTTACATGAGAGGACATAGGTGAATCACCTGGCGTGTGAAAAATGCTCAGTATCACCATTCTTAAATCAGACACCTTATAATTGTCCACTATTTAATTTAGACCCCGAAGAAGCAGAATCCAAGATGAGATTAAAGTTGCAAGAGATTTATCAGGAAAAATACCTGTAAGAGGAGATGGGGTGGGAGCCCAAGAAGACTGGGACAACTGTCAGAGCCTCATGCGGGACTGACCCGTGTGGAGGAAAGAGGGTAGGAAGGAAGGTTGGGTAGGTAGTATCTAAAGGTGGGCAGTGCCAGGAAATGTTTAGCGAATCTGATGGGGAGTCCTCAAGTCAGTCACCCCTCAGAGGAGTCCTATGCCTCCCAGGAATGAGCCTGTCTTAGTATCCTTGCCACCCTCAATCATTATGGGGTGGAAGCAGCCCACGGACCTCTCCCACAAACTAGAGCCGTAAGTCAAATAAGCTTGCTGCAGAAACAAGAGTGGCCTTTCACAGCTGCCTTGTCTACACTGATTCCCTAGTGTTTCCCTGATGACAAGCAAATGTATGAAAGAATTTTTTTTTTAATTTTTTTTCAACGTTTTTATTTATTTTTGGAACAGAGAGAGACAGAGCATGAACGGGGGAGGGGCAGAGAGAGAGGGAGACACAGAATCGGAAACAGGATCCAGGCTCCGAGCCATCAGCCCAGAGCCTGACGCGGGGCTCGAACTCACGGACCGTGAGATCGGGACCTGGCTGAAGTCGGACGCTCAACCGACTGCGCCACCCAGGCGCCCCAAATGTATGAATGAATTTTAATCTTTCTTCAGTAACTCTCATTTAAGAACCAGCAGCTACTCTGGATTTATACTGAATGGGTTAATGTTCAATAAAGCACTTAGATTGGTGTCTAGTACATGGTAAGTGGCCAAATTGTTATGAACACGCAAGGTCTTAGAGTTTAACTGAACTTCTGAAAGAATGAAGACCTATAGAACTTATGTTTGCTCTTAGGTTTTCTATTTCGGCTGTCCTTTAATGAGGCAATAGGGCTGGAATAAGGATGGAATCTTTCTTACAAGGATCTGCTACGTGCTAACCAAAACTTTTTCTGTTGGGTATGAAGAAAAACTAAGGCAAAGATGGCAAAAGAACAGAGGAGCCTCTTCAGAAACAGTGTCCCCCTAAAAGTTCTCATCACAGGGGGAAAAAATTTTGTAACTATATGAGGCGACAGATGTTAACTAAACCTATTGTGGTAGTATTTCACGATAGATACATATGTAGTCATTATGCTGTACACAGTGTTATATGTCAATTATATCTCAATAAAACAACGGGGTGGGGGCGGATAGAAACGTGGATTCACAAGCCTCTCGGGAACTCTCCTGGTATAATCTGAAACCAGCCTCTTGACACAGAGGACAGGGAGACACCAAAGAAAGAAGCAGACCGTGTTGGTAGGCGGCAATTTTAACAATAGCAAAGGAAACTTACATACAAGGCTTGTCAAGATGAATGGATCCCCACACCTGCCCACCAAATCTTAAAAGCTTATGAAGAGGCTTTACCTGGGCTCAAACACGCATGTCATGCAGGTGTTTTCAACGCCACATCACTATCTCAAGGCGATGTACCTGGAGCAGCCTCTGGGAGAAGGAAAGGCGAGGGGAACCCACGTTCCAAGGACAGGGGACGGAGAGAGAAGCCTCGAAGTGCCCAGGTCCTGCCTATGGGTCAATAGGTGGTCACATCTGTTTTGATCACGTTCCCCAGAAGCCGCCCATAAATTCTTATAATGCTTCGGACCTTATTGCTTTGCCCTCATGAGTTTCTGTCAGATGATTGTCATTATTTATGCGTGTGTCTTATCTCCTCAAGTAAGTTGTATTCATGTTCATTCACTCAACAAATACTTATTGAGCACCTCAATGTGCCAGGCGATGTGCTGGGTGCTGGGGATACATCATTGGACAAAAATATCTGCCCTTGTGGACCTTATACTCTAGAGGGGGAAAGAAACCATAAATGTGATAAATAAGTAAATTATCTAGCCTACTAGAGGGTGATAAGTGCATGCGGAGAAATAAACCAAGATAAGGAAATAGGGTTTGCAGTTTTAAAAAACACGGTGAACTTCATGAGATGACAATGGGACAGAGGTCTAGGGAGTGAGTGGTGGTGATGATTTTGAGGGCACTTACCACAGCTTAATCACTAAAAAATATAGCACGGTTCCTTGCACGTGATAAATATTTAATAAATGTTTACTAATTAAATAAAATTCAAAGACTTGGCTAAAACCACACACTAGATCAAAGATTAGTCAGGAATGATGTATCTTTAACACATCAAAACTACGATCCCTACTGATCCCTAGAGTATCCCAGCCCTATCCAAAAAAAGCAAAACAAAACAAAAAAAACAAAAAAAACACTGAATAATCAGTACGAACACAGTGGAAGTTATTAAAAATTACTGTTACCATTTAAAAAAAGAGACGCCTGCCTGGGTGGTTCAGTCGGTTAAGCGTCTGACTCTTGGTTTCCATTCAGGTCATGATCTCATGGTTCACGAGTTTGAGTCCTGCATCTGTGCTGACAATGCAGAGCCTGCTTGGGATTCTGTGTCTCCCTCTCACTCTGCCCCTCCCCCACTCGCTCACTCATGCGCACATGCTCTCGCTCTCTCTGTCAAAGTAAATAAACTTTAAAAAAAGAGAGAGAGAGAGAAAACAGAACAATGCCTCTTCAGGAAACTTTTACTAAGCAGCCTCCCATTATTTCAAATCCAAAGTCAGCATTTACTTTCCACAGAACCCTGGGATATGTATGTCAACTGGCCTTGGCTTTCTGTCATAAGAAGTTTATGTGCCACGATAAACACTGTCAAGAAGGACCTTGCCTTTTAATTTAATTCTAGGTTTAAATGACGAAGCTACTTCAAATATGTACAGGTATGAATTCAGTGATTAATGCATAATTATATCGTACTTACACACTGTCATCAGTAATAAGTTATATTTTAACTTACATACAACAAAGTTTCCACAATTTTTGTCAATAAATTATTTCACACAGGTATATGCTTATGAATCTATTTAATTATTCAAACTGTGCTAGAGAATACATATTTTGGAATACATATTTCATCAGAGTCAGTTACAACATACATGATTTCCAATGGAAATTTCCTACACTACCCTGATTATCAAACAAAAGTCTGTGTCATCTGCCAACGAATCTGTGCTATGTCAAAATATATTTTTCAAATACGCATTTAATGATGTCACATTCAGCTCATCAGTCTCATAAATGGAGATCCCATTTTAAATTATTTTTACAAATATTTTGGAAACACGTTTTCCAATTATTATTTTTCTAGTGAAGACATACAATTGACCTATGTTTACATATAAATTTTCTCTGCACAGTGACACTTTTTAAAAAGAGAACAGTATGTAAGGTGCAAAAGCTCTGGCTCTCCAAGGCAATGCCAAAAAAAAAAAAAAAAAGAAAAGAAAAGAAAGTTGAAATTTAATTGTCTTCTGATTTTTACTCTTTTGAATTTTATTTTCTCCCCTTGTTTCTTTTTAAATGCTAGGAATTATATTCTTAAGGGCATCTACCCCTTCAGGCAAGGATAATGAGAGACTTCACTACTTAGAGTTAAGAACATACAGTTGAAAAGTCATTTCAATAAAAATAATAATGTTACTATTTCAATTGGGGGGGTTAGTTTTACATGAAGAAAAAAAAATCATTGTTTCAATTCACTGGTGGTAAATATATTAACTTTCTGCATCGAAATGAAGAGCCTTTTAAGATAAGGAGCTATGCAGTCAGCAGTGACTTCAGTTAGTCAGGGTAGCAGGAATCCGGGGTCAAGGCTGTTTCCACCATCCTGGTCACACCACCATAGGTAAATGGGACCCGATTTGTGTAGCACTTGTTTCTGTCATAAGTGTAGCAGACCTCACTCTCTTCATCACAGATGTTGCTTTGGCTGGCCATAACTATTTGATTATCCAGCTCTACTTCCACAGGATCACATTTTTTACAGCTGAAAAATAAAAATACGTATTAGACAATATCCACCAGATGTTGTATCAGAACCTGAGTGACTATTCGTTTCTATCCACAATCAGCTGGCTCTTGCAGCTCTGACTTGACCACAAACAAAAGGTAGCTCCTTTCAGACCTCAGCTGCTCTACAATACAGAATAGTTAACAGGATTTTTCAGCCTTTAATATACAAAAATTCGTTGAAAGTAAACAATATAAATTAATGATATGACAATATCATGGTTTTGTCTATACTGTACCTCACCTTCTAGTCTGTTAGGTTTGTTCCTAACCGTAAAGGAGAATTAAACAGGTTATTTACAGTGACAAAGAAGAAAGAAATATTTTTTAAGTGTATTTATTTTGAGAGACAGAAAGCTTGTGCATGCACGTGGGGAAAGAACAGTGAGAGAGGGAAAGAGAATCCCAAGCAGACTCCAGGCTGTCAGCGTAGAGCCTGATGCAAGCCTCGATCTCATGAATTGCAAGACCATGGCCTGAGCCAAAAGGAAGATTCAGATGCTTAACCAACTGAGCCACCCAGATGCCCTGGGAAGGAAGAATTTTTTTTTTTAATTTTTTTTAACATTTATTTATTTTTGAGAGAGAGACAGAGTATGAGTGGGAGACGGGCAGAGAGAGAGGGGGAGATACACAGAATCAGAAGCAGGATCCAGGCTCTGAGCTGTCAGCACAGAGCCCGATGCGGGGCTCAAACCCATGAACGGTGAGATCATGACCTGAGCCGAAATCGGACGCTTATCCAACTGAGCCACCCAAGGCGCCCCAGGAAGAATATTTTTAAGGAAAAGAAATTGTCTGATGTTGGATTCCATAGTTTCCAAAGTAACACCTACATGTTAATATGTCTGAAATCCAATTATCTAGCTATTAAGACAAATTGGCCCTTCCTGTACTAATGGCAATAATTTCTTATTTAGAATAAATTTATAGCTGGGGCGCCTGGGTGGCTCGGTGGGTTAGTCTTCCGACGTCAGGTCGTGATCTCCCGGTTTGCAAGTTCAAACACCGCGTAGGGCTCTGTGCTGAGGGCTCAGAGCCTGGAGCCTGCTTCAGATTGTGTCTCCCCCTGTCTCTGCCACTCCCATGCTCATGCTCTGTCTCTCTCTGTCTCTCAATAATAAAACAAAACATTAAAAAATAAATAAATAAATAAGAATAAATGTATAGCTAACTTTTATCTGTGATAAAGTTTTATAAATGTATGATATCTCATAATGAACACAGGAATTAATGTATTCAAAGCTCAAATTATATTGGTAAATGTTTATTCCTCATATATTCAGAAACATTCTTACTAACAAGTTTAAATAAAAGTTATGAACTTCCATATCTATATTAGTATGAAGGAGAAAATCTCTTACACATCGGACAAATGGTACACAAAGTTGGTTCTCAGTGGTGAGGTGGGATCAGAGATATTCTCCCTGTTGCTCAGAGGAACACTAAAAAAAGAAACAAAAGAGATCAAAATAATGAAACTAGCAAATATTGCTATTTTTGGTAATAGGTATATTGCTGGCACAGTACTTACTGTCTCATCAGCAGTTTAGTACATTTGTACTCTATAACACTCTACAAGCACTCTACAGTAATACTATTGCTCAGATTTCACCGTAATTTGCATATTTTAAACATTTCCCATTCAAAATAAATCTCCCAGAAGCTCCTCTGTCGATGATCTTCACTTAGTTGGCAAATCCCTGCTTTTCCTCTAAAAATCAGCTCAAGTTTTACCCTCTTTACGATGATCATTCTCACCCCTGAACAAACTCCTTCCTCTGTTGTCTCACTGACATTCATGTATGAAGTTCATGTATCTTTATTATGGCAAAGGCCATTTCATAGTTGCTTGTCTACAGAGTGGTTGCTGTAGTAGATGATGTAAGTTCTTTGTGGCAAAAACATTTATGCTTTCTCAATGCCTTTCTAGATGTGTGGCATGTAGAATGTGCTCAATATTTGTGGAATAAATGGACAGATATTATTATCCATATTTTAGGACTGCAGAAAGTATCAACTGGAGAGCTCTATGATCTACCCAAGTTCACACAACTACTAAGTAGCAAAGCTGTAACTGGACTCAAGATCCCTAGATTTGGTGATGTTCCGTGAAAAATTAGGTAGCCCTTCTCAACTAGTTGAGGTGATTTCATTAATGCTTACAATTTTTTCATCTATGTCATCATTCCTCCTCATGTGCACCCCTCCCTACCAAAGGACACAAAGGAAAACGTGACGATGGATTTAGCAATGCCATCTACATATATGTCAAGCCAAAACCTTAGACACCGTCTCTAAGTCCTCCCTCTCTGTAATGACCCATATCTAATCCATCTACCAGTTCAACTGACTCTGATCCTTTGCAATCTGTGCACAGTTCAGGACACCGCCGTCTCTTTCCTAGATCGTAGCAATATATTAGCCACATTATCGCCAAAATGGCCTCTAAAACACTAGCCTAATCTTCTTCTCTGCCTAAAGCCTATAGTGTCTTCACACAAATAACAGAGTACCCTTATGATGGCACAGAAGGCACTTCATGATATGCTTCCCCCTCTCCAGCCCCATCTCTCACCATGCCACCCTCTTTACATGCCAACTGTAAGCAGCTGCTTGCAATTCCACATATTTACTAGGCTTTTCTCATCTCCAAGTCTTAACAATAACAAAAGCAGTTAACAGTTCTGACATTTACTAAGTATTTACAGTGCGCCTGGGATTATGGTAAGCATGTTACATGATGATCTCATACGATTCCTTACAGCAACCATTTCCTTTCCCTGGAATGATCTGCCTCACCTACCAACCCTGTCACTCCACACACACATTTACCCAATTAACTCTCACTCAGCTAACAGCCACTTCCACCTACTAACTCCAAACACCCGACTCCCACCACCATTTTCCCTTCACCCTCCAGGACTGGACTGGGTGCCCCTCCTTAGTGCTTCTGAAATATCTTATGCTTATTCCTGTCATAGCATTTACAATACTGTGATTGCCTTTTAAACTGCTTAAAGTTTCCTACCAGACTGTAGATTATTTGATGGCATGGGCTGTGTTTTATATAAACTGTTGTATCCCCAGCTCCAATCCTCACTGGCATTTAGTAGCAGTCAATAAATGTTTCCTGAATGAATGAATGAATGAATGAATGAATGAATGAATCTATTCCTTATTAGAGTATAAGGCTCTAGTAATATCAGGAAAGACTTTAACTAATGAGAAAGATAAGTAATAAACATGTATGAGGGTCTACTGTGGGTCAAACACTGTTCTAGGTGCTTTTGTCCATTAGCATTTTTAACTCTCACATAAAGTCTGCATGTCTATATATGTACATAGATAATTAACCTTTTTTTACAGTTTAGAAGTAAGTTCTTCTAAGTACTGCACATCAAAAAGGGGGTATAGACAGATATTACATTCAAACAGTGGTTAATATCTGAAAGTATCTCTGCTTACAACATGCAGAAATAAAAAATTTTTAAATGCCACGTACATAATTCTGATGTTTCTCTCCACAATGTCTTCATTAGGACCTTCAGCAGAAGGGATGATCCTGGAAGTAATCCGGACACACTTACATTTGTTGTCAACGAGAACAGTCCTTTCATCTTCATCTTGGGCTTGAAGATAAAACATTATTAAGAAGAAAGGGGGGGAAAGGTCTGTTTATGGACTTTTACTGAGGTAATTTATCTTTTTCCCTGTAGAAAAACTAAGTTTTGTGGTTGATCAGTTTCAGCTTTCTCCATTTGTTCTCTTTCCTAATCTAAAATGCTAAGTGGAATCTTACAGCATCAAGAAGGAAATCCAAATGCACTCCAAACAAATTTTTTTCTTTTTCTCTTGGACCAGTCTATGGGAACCTGGCTGAAGTATTTCTGATTTTTGTCTAATACTTTTAATAGAGGCACAGCTCTCTGAATAATGCAGCCTTGTAAAAATCGGTGCCAAATGACAAAATGATAGAGAAAACAAAAAATCTAGATGATATTTCTCTCAGACCAAAGTAATTATTCAGAAGTGAACAAAAAATAACTTCAGCCTTTATAGTTCCAGTTTGAAGTGTCACATCCTTCCTGAACGCCCATTTAAACTTTTTTTACTCCTTATATTGCATTAGAGTTAAAAACAGGCACGTTTTCTCCAAGATAACCTTACTTGGTGAGACTTTTAAATATTCTTTACTATAATTTCCCTATCTTCTTTTTCATAATAACAATCAGGTTATCATGGCATAATGATTCATTCAAATAAAATAATAAGTGCTATATATGTTAATATTTCTGATAGGAATTGTTTTAAAAGATATGGTATATATAGATGTAAAGTGCTATAAATTTGCAAAAACAGTTTAGAAAATATTAAAGATACAAGCTTTTGAATGGATGCATAGATGACCATTAAAGCCTTAACTCTGACAATCAACATTTATGGTCTAATCTGAATATTGGAAAAAGAGGTCTGGTAAGTGTTGTAAAGAATAAACAAACAAAATTTTTATAATCAGGACTTGTATCAGTTAGCAAGTATTTGAAGAATTATAACAACTTTATTTAATAGGCTAATTAAACAATAATAATGATATTTGATATATTTTTGTTTTGTTTTATTAATTTTTTTTTATTTTTAGATCATTGTAAATTCACAGGCAGTGATAATAAATACCAAAGAGAGAACCCATGTACATTTTACCTAGTTTCTCCCAGTGGTAACATCTTGCAAAACTATAGGATAATTTCCCAGCCAGAATACTGAATTTGATAGAATTCACAAATTTTAGCTTTTATTTACTCAATGTAGGGTGCTTTAGAAAAAAAAATCTTATAACCCACTATAATAAAATTGATCAGGATAGATATAATTTTAATTGGAAGTCTAATTATTTCAGAGGTATCCCAGAACAGAGAGGACCTAATTGCAGTATTTCAGTCTTAATGATTAACAGTCATTACAAAAACATTTTAAGACTATTGTTTTGTACTTCAAATTGTTGGAAGTACTTTACAATGCATTATTATGGCATTATTCATAACTTCTTAATATGTCTTCTGATAAAAGTCTGTACAGTATTAAATATCTTTTTTTTTAAATTTTTTAATTTATTTTTGAGACAGAGAGAGACAGAGCATGAACGGGGGAGGAGCAGAGAGAGAGAGGGAGACACAGAATCCGAAGCAGGCTCCAGGGTCTGAGCTGTCAGCACAGAGCCCAACGCGGGGCTCGAACTCACGGACCATGAGATCGTGACCTGAGCCGAAGTCGGATGCTTAACCGACTGAGCCACCTAGGCGCCCCAAAGTCTGTACAGTATTGCAGAAGAAACATTATGAATTCAATTCAACATAATAATAAAACTTTTCTTAACATTTTGAAAAGAATAAGATGACTTAAGTGGTGTCTTTTCCCTACTCCTATATTCAAGACTCTTAAATGTTTTTCTCAATAAAATACAAATGAGTATGTAACGCCTGACCAAAAATACCGATTGAGTCAAGTATGTGACTTGTCTATTAAGTCTTAAATAGAAAATGTCTTTATTTTATTTATAGCATATAATTTCTTTTCTTTTCAATTTTTTTTACTGTTTATTTACTTTTTGAAGGAGAGAAAGACAGAGCATGAGCAGGGTAAGAGCAGAGAGAGAGGGAGACATAAAATCCGAAGCAGGCTCCAGGCTCTAAGCTGTCATCACAGAGCCCGACGCCGGGCTCAAACTCCGGAACCACAAGATCATGACCCGAGTCAAAGTCAGACGCTCAACCGACTCAGCCACCCAGGTGCCCCATATAATTAATTTTCTTACCAGAAACCTAGGAAAAAACTATTCCTGTTTATTACTACTTACTGTTATCATACAAAAATATTAGGCAACCTAATACATCTTCCAGGGAATATACAAATACAGTCAATGCACCAAGGCTTAAAAGATCCTAATATTCTCACTGACAGACAGCATTTCTCCTAATAAACCTGTTAGTACTAGAATGTACCTTACTTTATTCCAAGAGCACCTGAGACATAGCAGGTTCTCAATAAATATTTGTTAAATTTAATTCAGTTCAAAAAATAAGAAAATATGCTTAACAACACATACTAGATATAAACATGAGTTTACTAAAAAGTGATTCTCCTATATAGGCAAAAGAGGATAGAAGTTAGGAGTGTGGTCTGTAGGGTTAGATGGCCGGGGTTCTACCCACCACATGCTTGCCATGTGATTGTAGCTGAGTTATTTCACCTTTCTAAATCTCAATGGACTCAACCATGTGTTAGAAATATTAATAGTACCTATCTCAAGTGATTACTGTGAGAATTAAATGGAATAGTATATGTAAAGCAGCTAACATAATGCCTGAAAAATAGTATGTACTTAAGAAATGACAGATCTTTTACAAATGTATCTATATGTATTTCATATATATGTTTATAGATATATAAACATGTTCATAAATGTTTATTTATATATTAGAGGTCCATATACTGCACATTTTTAATTCTACTATCTTTATGTTTAAATATTATTAGAAATTCATTATTTCTAATGCTAAATTAGCAAAAAATATATTTAAAACGACTTCTTAATTACAACATACCCTGTTCTGAAATGAGAGAAATAAGCTCAGTAAGTGTTAGAAACAGGCCAAATTATATCATTTCTAACTTTGCCCTTCTACATGAACATTATTACATCTATGGTCAGGGTGTATTCCATTTTCTACAGCAGTTTGAAAGGTTAATAAACAAAACAACCACAGTTATGCCATCAAGTTATAGGCAACCTGTATAATATTAAACATTGTTAAAGTGTCATAAGAAATCTGTAGGCTCAGATTCAGGAAAGTTGTTAGAAGCAATATCAATCTCCCTGGGTAAGTAAAATCCCAAGCATTCTATATTGTAATTATTATAATTACAGTAATGATTATATCATGTCTCCAGAATATTCTCTTAAGGTACTCAAGGAGAGGATTACTGATTTTCAAGATTCAATATGAAAATTTATATAAGTATAGCTGTCAGCACTTATCCAGATATATATATTTTCTTATTCTCTAAGTTATAGTAGGCAAACAAATAAGAGAAAAAAAAGAATAAAAAAAATTACAATGAGTCTCATCTGCAGAAAGATCACTGCCCATATGAAGGTTAAGGCATGTTAGAAAAAAGTAGCCAGACAGCTAGCTAACTGAAGCACAAACACAAATGTTTAAAACTGAAGAGCAGATCTGTCTTGTATTTTTCCTTTTATCTGGGCTAATTTTCAAAATACCACATACCTGTCACAAGAACAGCCTTAACAAAAATGGCTAGGACTCCCCAGAAAAGCAAATGGTTCTTCATCTTGGCTTCACTTCTTTAGAAAAACTGAAGCTAAAAAGTCAGGGTTAAGGTGTGTGAAGTATAAGGAGTGTGCAAATGATGGTGCTTCTGCTTTCTTAAAATAACACCCTAGGCAGCTAACAAACTAAAAACAATCACAACTGCGGTTGGAATCTGAAATTTAAATGCAGCACTAGACAGAAGTGTATGTCTCAGATTTCTGTATTTTCTTCCAAAGTAGCCCCTCCAAAGACCTACTCTGATGCAATTACTCTTTATTTCACATTTGTTCTATAAAGTTAAACCAGATGATTCATAATGATTTCAAGTCAAGAGTACATTAAGAATGTTTAAGTAGGGATTCCTAACTTTAGTCCCTACACAATATTGTTTTCAAATCAAATATGTGATATTTGTTATGCCTAGAACAGTAAATGAAGGGAAGAGAAGGAGAAGAAATTAAAGTCTTTCAAGGTCCCAATTATATCTTATGTCAACTTTTTCTCCTAGCCCTTAATTAACCAAGCTATCAGATTTAAATATACATATTATACATGACATATGTAATATATACATATTCTGATTGCTTTCAGTTATTTTATAAACTCAAACGTGAAATTGGAATTCAAAACAAATGGATACTACATGTATCAGTTGCCATTAATTTGACAGCGTAAGGCAGACCTTGTGTTTGATCATCTAGTAACAGCTTTCAGAATTATAAATCCATGAAATGATTTTCATTTGAGATGCCTCAACAGAAAACTCAATCAGTGCAGTATTTCTTGTAAGTTTTGGTCATTAATTAGTGTCAACAAACTAACTAACTAACAAATAAACAAACGCCTGAGCTTTTGGACAGGGCATCCCCCTACCCTCTGCCCCAACACGTTAGAATTTCCTGACTCTTAGGCAGGGTTGGTTCCACAAGCATGCTGGTTACATATATATTCAACATCAAGTCTAAGTTACTTTTGGTTCTCAGTTCTCTAATTTTTTAAGGATCTCTTAGAATTTTGAGAGGCACTAAAAAATGCTTCAGGATCATCAGCAGGCAAGCAGATTTCACAGCCAGCAGCAGAAGACAGCAGGATGAGAACTATTAATGGCTAGCACAGAATTGCACTCCTTCAGTCATGTACTGAGTCTAACAAGAACATGGTGCTGGGCCCTAGAACATACAATATTACTATACTGTCAACTTAACTCTCATTTTAATTTCTGCTATCATAGGACTTAGAAAGATATTTAGGGTTAAGAAAAACATATTGGAGTCACATGAACAATTGTATCTATTTGAAAAAAAATCTGAAAGCACATTATTTTAATGTATGATCAGGATGTCAAAACAAGCATCAACCACTTAAGACCTCCTCATCTTTAACTGTAGTTTCTAAATAACTGATTTATTCATTCATTCCCAAAGAGAGTAATTGGAAGTTAGCTGCATACTGTTTTCTTTAGTCATTATGTCCTTGAAAATAAACTCAAGGCTAGACTGCCTCCCCAAAGCAAGCTGGATAAGTCCCTGGGGACAAAATGTTTCCTCCAAAGCTTATTTTTTTATAAAAGCAAATATTATTTGATTCATAATCACTAAGCTAAAGAAAAGTTCTATATATGGTGTTTCTCTTCTTTCAATCTTACAATTTTGTATTTCTATTATGTAAACTATGCATCTAAAAGAAATTAATCCTGGCACAAAACAGACACTCAGATCAATGGAATGAACAGAATAGAGAACCCAGAAATGGACCCACAAACGTATGGCCAACTAATCTTTGACAAACCAGAAAGAATATCCAATGGAATAAAGACAGTCTCTTCAGCAAGTGGTGCTGGGAGAACTGGACAGTGACATGCAGAAGAATGAACTGGACCACTGTCTTACACCATACACAAAAATAAACTCAAAATGGATGAAAGACCTAAATGTAAGACAGGAAGCCATCAAAATCCTCGCAGAGAAAGCAGGCAAAAACCTCTTTGGCCTTGGCTGCAGCAACTTCTTACTCAACAAGTCTCTGGAGGCAAGGGAAATAAAAGCAAAAATGAACTATTGGGACCTCATCAAAATAAAAAGCTCTGTACAGTGAAGGAAACAATCAGCAAAACTAAAAGGCAACTGACAGAATGGGAGAAGATATTTGCAAATGGCATATCAGATAAAAGGTTAGTACCCGAAATCTATAAAGAACTTATCAAACTCAACACCCAAAAAACAAAGAATCCAGTGAAGAAATGGGCAAAAGACATGAATAGACACTTCTCCAAAGAAGACATCCAGATGGCCAACCAACACATGAAAAAAATGCTCAACATCATTCATCATCAGGGAAATACAAATCAAAACCACAATGAGATACCACCTCACACCTGTCAGAATGGCTAACATTAACAACTCAAGCAACAACAGATGTTGGCAAGAACAGATGGGAATGCAAACTGGTGCAGCCACTCTGGAAAACAGTATGGAGGTTCCTCAAAAAAATTAAAAATAGAACTACCCTACGACCCAGCAATTGCACTACTAGGTATTTATCCAAGGGATACAGGTATGCTGTGTTGAAGGGGCACATGCACCCCAAGGTTTATAGCAGCACTGTCAACAACAGCCAAAGTATGGAAAGAGCCCAAATGTCCATCGATGGATAAATGGATAAAGAAGAGGTGGTATATATATATACAATGGAGTATTACTCAGCAATCAAAAGAATGAAATCTAGCCATTTGCAACTACATGGATGGAACTAGAGGGTATTATGCTAAGCAAAATTAGTCAGTCAGAGAAAGACAAATATCATATGACTTCACTCATATGAGGTATTTAAGACACAGAACAGATGAACACAAGAGAAGGGAAGCAAAAATAACAAAAACAGGGAGAGGGACAAAACATAAGAGACTCTCAAATATGGAGAACAAACAGAGGGTTGCTGGAGGGGTTGTGGAGGGGGGATGGGCTAAATGGGTAAGGGGCATTAAGGAATCTACTCCCGAAATCATTGTTGCACTATATGCTAACTAACTTGGATGTAAATTAAAAAAAAAAATAATATTATTAAATAAATAAATAAACAAGTACATGACATAATATTTTTTAACTTGTTTTATTTTTTATTTTTTTAAATTTACATCCAAATTAGTTAGCATATAGGGCAACAATGATTTCAGGATTAGATTCCTTAGTGCCCCTTACCCATTTAGCCCATCCCCCTCCCACAACCCCTCCAGCAACCCTCAGTTTGTTCTCCATATTTATGAGTCTCTTCTGTTTTGTCCCCTCCCTGTTTTTATATTACTTTTGTTTCCCTTCCCTTATGTTCATCCGTGTTGTCTCTTAAAGTCCTCATATGAGTGAAGTCATTTGACTTTTGCAGGACATACTATTTTTAAAAAATAAAAATAAAAGAAATTACTTCAGTAAAAATAAGAGGTGGTGACCCAAGTGTCACTTTTGCCACCAGAAGACAGTTACCTATACCTGCAATATAGGATCAGGACCAGTGTTTTGCCAACTGTGGTCCAAGGATTATCTTCCCTAAAAACATCTGGAGTACTAGTTAAAATATGGATTTCCTGGCCACACCCAATTAGAATTACTGGAGACGTAACCTTGGAATACTTATTTTTAAAAAGGCTTCCAGTTAATTCTAATGTACAATAAAGTTTGAAAATTGGTAGACTAGAAGCACCAGCAGGGGGAGGGGGGAGGAAGGGTGATAACTAGAAGTATTATCTACTTATCTACTTATAGAAGAGCAAGAGGTTAATAGAGGTAATTTTTTTAAACACATAGGCTTACATTGAAAACAACTTAGCTGAAGCTTCTATTTATTTTTACAAGTGTGCGCTATAGGTGAATTGTTTCATAATCTTTTTAGCACTAACCAATTATAGGTAAATAACAGGTCTTGGTTTAATTTTCAAACCATTTCATCTCCAGTTTTAGTTATGTTCTTCCCAACAAAAAATATGTAAAATGTGAATAGTAGAACACTTTCCATGCAAGTGAGTTAAGCTACTGGGAGCTTAGCCATACATTGTAAATTCTTCACCACAAATAGTTTCTTTTTCTACATTCATATAAAAGATTTTTTATAGTAAGAGGTTCAGTGACAGACTCATCTGGATGAAAGACAGCTTAAGGTAATTTAGTCTCACCTTCTTTACTCCTACTCAAGGTTTGTTTCAATTTCCTATACAGCAGACAGTATGAGTTCAGCATTTGTTTAAAAACCATCTGAAATAGGTCGATGCTTCACTTCCTCTGAACACGGCTTATTATATTTGGGATATTCAAATCATGACGAAGACTTTATTCTCTTGGGACACAGAGAAGACGCTCTCCTTGTCATGTTACTATCTCATTGGTGATTCCTTCTCAGTCTCTGGCTCAATTTTCCTGTGAATAATGAGGTTTGATCCTCAGTCTTCTCTTTTCTGTCATCCTTGCCTTAATTAGTCTTACCTGATCCCATGGCTTTGACTACAGGACATGTTGTGACTTTCAAATGTACAATCCTAGACTTTAGCTTCCCTGTTGAGCTCCAAACTCCTACATCCAACTTTCTATTTGATATCTCCATTTGTCTGTCTAACAGGTATCCAAAATTTAACCAGGCAAAACAGTACTCTTGATAATCAAGCCTTCACACTTCCATTCCAATCTTTTTCTGTCTCTGGTCTTCCTTAGCTCAGTAAACCAACCTGGTTATTCAAGGCACAATTCTCTTCTTTGATTCCTTTCTTTTCATCTCCTCCACATTCAATTTATCACCATGTCCTGTTGGTTTTATTTCAAGAATATATCCCAAATTTATCTGATTCTCTCCATTTTCTCTACCACCCTGGTCCAAGTCTTTATCCTCTATCCTAGACTACTACAATAGCCTCAGCCATAAAGTTATTTTTCCTTTGCCCCAGCATTGGCTACTAGGACCCACACCTGACAAAAAAAGAATGGCTAAGTACCCTAAATTCTAAAGAGAATCAGACACTTCCTCCAAGGCTTACTAGGAGGCTACAGAACTCAACTTCGTGGCCATTAACCACAACCCCCACTGCTGGAGCTCCTCCCCTAGTCTTTAGAGGACTTTGGAGGGAAAGGGAAATGGCATCATAGGAGCTGTTGGCTTTGTGGAAACAGTAGTGTTTATGGTAAGAGACTTTCCCCCCTTACTCTTGGGAGAAGGAAAGACAGAATGCTTTTCTTTCCCCAAAGTCAAGTGAGGGAGAGATTTAAGAAAATAACTCAAAGAAATAAGGGACCCT
The DNA here is from genome assembly GCF_022079265.1 of Lynx rufus. NCBI lineage: Eukaryota > Metazoa > Chordata > Mammalia > Carnivora > Felidae > Lynx > Lynx rufus. The sequence goes on from NW_025814845.1 coordinate 54,071,600, forward strand.
GCAAAAGGGGAAAATTGAGAAGCAATAGAACATAACAGTTAAGAGAAAGGATTCTGATTGCTTGAGTGTATTTTCCAATTCATCACCTACTAGCTGTGAAATGGGCAAACCTTAAACACTCATTTAATCTCTGTCTTTAAAATGGGGATAATAACAATACATATTCCATAGGATTGTTGTGGGGCTTAACATGTATTATAACATATAAATGAGTTAGAAAAGATTTTGGCCCATAGTAAGCACTCCATAAGGAGTAGTGATTATTGTCATCAGAACCATTATAATTATCATCATTATGTTGGTCACTCCATGTTGAGTTTCAGAAAATGCAAACCTAACCTGGAGCTATCTGCTACAATGAAGTTTGAGGAAAGTGTTTCTGAGAGAATTGGACATTTCCCCTTGGGTTGTGGGCATGTAGGAACATAGAAACTGATATGTGCTCATGCTGTATGACCTTTATAAAGTATGAATGAAAATATCTAAAAAGAAGCTATAGTAACCAACAAGGTATGGTTCTGGCATAAAAACAGCTACATATACAAACAAACAAACAAACAAACAAACAAATAAAACAGACACACAGACCAATGGAACAGAATCTAGAGCCCAGAAATAAATTTATACACATAGGGTCAACTATTATTTGACAAGGGAGACAAGAATATTCAATGGTGAAAGAAGAGTCTCTTCTATAAATGGTTTTGGGAAAACTGGAAATTCACGTGTAAAAGAATGAAATTGGACCCCTATCTTCCACCATTCATAAAAATTAACTTAAAACAGATTAAGAACATAACCATAAGACCTGACTAACTCCTAGATGAAAGCATAGTGAAAAAGCTCCTTGACATTGGTCTCGACTATGATTTTTTGGATATGAGACCAAAAGCAAAAACAACAACTAAAACCACATCAAACTAAAATCTTCTGCACAGCAAAAGAAATAATCAACAAAATTAAAATGCAATTACAGAGTGGGAGAAGATATTTGCAAACCACATATCTGATAAGAAATTAACATATAGAATATATAAAGAACTCATACAACTACATAGCAAAGAAGCCAAACAATCTGATTTTAAAATGGGCAGAGGACTTGTACAGACATTTCTCCAAGGAAGGCATTTAAATGGTTAATACGCACATGAAAGGTGTTGAACATCACTAATGACCAAGGAAATGCAAATCAAAACCACAATAAGATATCACCTCATATCTGTTAAAATGGCTATTATAATAACACAAGAGATAACAAATGCTGGTGAGGATGTGGAGAAAAGAGAACCCTGGTGCACTGTTGCTTAGAATATAGGGGCGCCTGGATGGCGCAGTCGGTTAAGCGTCCGACTTCAGCCAGGTCACGATCTCGCGGTCCGTGAGTTCGAGCCCCGCGTCGGGCTCTGGGCTGATGGCTCGGAGCCTGGAGCCTGTTTCTGGTTCTGTGTCTCCCTCTCTCTCTGCCCCTCCCCCGTTCGTGCTCTGTCTCTCTCTGTCCCAAAAATGAATAAACGTTGAAAAAAAAATTAAAAAAAAAATTAGAATATAAATTGGTACAGCCACTGTGGAAGACAGTACGAATGTTGTTCAAAAAATTAAAAATAGAACTACCATATGATCCAGCAATCCCACTTCTGGGTAACATCCAAAAGAATATCCAAAGGAAATTAAACCACTATTTCAAAGAGATACTTGCACACCTGTGTTCACTGAAGCATTACTCACAATAGCCAAGACATGGAAATAACCTAAGTGTCCATAAACACATGAATGAATAAATAAAATGTGATATATATGATGGAATATTTTTCAGCCATAAAACGGAGGGAAATTCTGCTATTTGTGACAACATGGGTGGACCTTAAGGGCATTTTGCTAAATGAAATTAAGTCAGAGAGACAAAAACAAATACTTTATGATCTCACTCATGTAGAATTTAAAAACATTGAACTCACAGAAACAGAGAGCAGAATTAGTGGTTGCCAGGGGCTGAGGGATGGGAGAAATGGGAAGAGGTTGGTCAAAAGGTACAAATTTCCAGTTATAAGATGTATCAGCTCCGGGGATATAAGGTATAGCATGGTGACTATAGTTACTAACATTGTATTGTACACTTAAAAGTTGCTATAAGAGAACTTTAATGTTCTCACCGTAACAACAACAAAAAAATGGTAATTATATGAGGTGAAGGATATGTTAACTAACTTTCCTGTGGTAACCATTTCACAATATATATGTATCAAATCATCACATTGTACACCTTAAACAGTTATATGCCAGCTATTTCTCAATAAAGCTGGAAAAGAAAAAGAATACATCCAGAGTTTTTCTGACTTGAGGGAAGAAGACAACACTCAGAAGAAGTGGGGCACCTAGGTGGCTCAGTCAGTTGAGCGTCCGACTTTGGCTCAGGTCATGATCTCGCAGTCTGTGAGTTTGAGCCCCACATCAGGCTCTGTGCTGACAGCTCGGAGCCTGGAGCCTGCTTCGGATTCTGTGTCTCCCTCTCTCTCTGCCCCTCCCCTGCTCATGCTCTGTCTCTCTCTGTCTCAGAAATAAATTTAAAAACATTAAAAAAAAATTTTGAAATAGCCTGAAACTGGAAGCAACCTAAATATCCATAAACAAATTGGATGAACCAATTGTGGCATGTTATTCAGCAATAAAAGCGAATGAACTGTTAACACACACAACATGGATGAATCTCAAAATAATTATTCTGAGTTAAAGAAGCCAGACAAAATACTTTAAAAAGAGTACATACAGTATGATTCCATATATTATATGTATATATATATATATATATATATAATTGAAATACACATTACAAAAATATAAAGTCATGTATTTTAAATATTATTTTGAAATTATATTTTGATATATTTATATTAAATTGTGTACTGTATTAACTAATTATTACCTTATTCAATTTAAATAATTATATTAAAATTGTAATTTTATAAAAATGATTCTTTTAATATAAATAATTCTAGAAAATGAAAGCAAACCTACAGTGACAGAAACCAGATCAATGATTGCCTAGGAAGGTAGGGACAGGGAGAGAAGGGAGGAAGGGAAAGATTACAAGGGTGCCTGGGGAAACTTTTGGAGAGGATGGATATGTTCATTATCTTAATGTGGTTACAAATCCTGACTATACACACGTCAAAATTTATTATACAGTTTAAAGGTGTGCATTTCATTGTATATCTATTAAATATCAAAAAAGCTGTTAAAAAAATTCACATCTTTATCAACAATGGCCAAACCATGGAAAGAGCCCAAATGTCCATTGACTGATGAATGGATAAGGAAGATGTGGTATGTGTACATATATATATATATATATATATATACACACACACACACATATATATATATATATATATATATATATACACTGTATATATACATACATACAGTGGAATATTACTTGGCTATCAGAAAGAGTGAAATCTTGCCATTTGCAATGGCATAGATGGAGCTAGAAAGTATTATGCTGAGTGAGATAAGTAAATCAGAGAAAGACAAATACCATAGGATTTCATTCGTATGTGGAATTTAAAAAACAAAACAGATGAACATATGAGAAGTGGGGGAGAAAAGAAGAGAGGGGAACAAACTCCAAGAGACTCTTAATGATAGAGAACAAACTATGGGTTGACAGAGGGAAATGGGTAGGAGATGGGATATAGGGGTGATGGGTACTAAGGAGAGCACTTGTTGTGAGGAGCACTGGGTGTTTTATATTAGTGATGAATCACTGAATTCTACTCTCCTGACACCAATATTGCACTGTATGTTAACTAAAATTTAAATTAAAAAAAAAAAAGGTGGGGGGAGAGAAGGTAGAATAATAGGAATTGAAAATCAAAGAAAAAAATGAAAAAATAGAAGTGTTATATAGGTAGAGGTGCAGAGTGATATTTTATTATAATTCTACTCTGTCAACTAGTTGAGTACCTACTATGTGCCAGATACTGTTCTAGATACTTGGACAAAAGTACTGTCTTCATGTTGCTTACATAGCAATGTTGCTTTTGTGAAGGTATTTGAGTACTTCATGTGTGAGATACTGTGGCTGGTATAAGATTGGTAAAATTGGAGATGTTAGTGATGTTCAGATTAGGGATATGTTTCATATGAACCAAATGTTCTATAACTACTGAAGTTGACATTTGGGAAAAGACAAGACAGATTTGTAGAAAAAATATTCAGAATTCAGTTTTTAAGTATGATGTTAGGTTTTCCTTGAATGTTCTTTATCAAGTTGAGGAAGTTCCCTCCTGTTCGTAGTTTGCTGAGATTTTTTTTTCAGAAATGGAGATGGCATTTTTTCAAATGCCTTTTCTCTGATTATTGAGATGACCATATGATTTTCCTTTTTTTATGTTTGTTAATACAGTGAGTTATAATGATTTTAAATGTTAAACTAACCTTGCATTTCTGGGGAAAACCCAACTTACTCATGATGTAATATCCTTTTTATAAATGGATGGATTCGATTTACAAAAATTTTGCTTTGAATTTTTGTATTTATGTTCATAAAGGATATTGGTCTGAAATTATTATTTTCTTATGTCTTTGCCTGGTTTTGTTTTCAGGATCATCCTGAATAGGATAAATCTAGAAGTATCCTTTCCTCTCCAATTTGCTGGAGGTGTTAAGTGTAGAATTAGTATGATTTTTTTCTTTATATGTTTGGCATATTTTGTCAGTGAGGCCAGGGCCTGGAAACTCTCTTAAGCTGGGGAAATTGCAGAGGACTTCACATTTGTTTTCTGTCTCTCAGAGATCATTGCCCTTTGTTGCCTAATGTCCGATCTCTTAAAAATCGTTTCATAAGTTTGACAGGTTCTTTAGTTGTTTCAGGTGGGAGGGTAAATCTGGTCTCTGTTACTTCATCTTGTTTCAGATTGGATGTTGGAGAAAGTGAGGTTGGGATATAAGTTTTTACACTGAAATAGACTTTTTTTTATGTGTATTTATTTTTGAGAGTGAGAGAGAGACAGAGACAGAGTGCAAGTGAGGGGAGGGGCAGAGAGAGAGGAAGACACAGAATCCGAAGCAGGCTGCAGGCTCTGAGCTGTCAGCACAGAGCCCAACGTGGGGCTTGAATTCACAGACTGAGATCATGACCTGAGCCAAAGTCGTACGCTTAACTGACTGAGCCACACAGGTGCCCCGACTTTCTTTTTTTTAATAAGCTACTCTTTAGACCTGTTTTAGGTTCAGAAAATAAATTAAACATTTAATGATGGAAAATTTCCAAAATTACTGCATCTTCTTAAAATATTGTCAGGGGAAGGCAAAGAAAAAATTAATTATGGTGATTTGGAAGCAATAATTAGTAGGAAAAAAATGGTTTATGTTTATAACGCATTAAACTATTCACTGCTCCAAACTCTTCTCTACATCCAGTCTTACCCCCATGACTCATTGCCCACTCAGCAGACAGTGATCTTTCAAAAGATAAGTCAGATCATATCTGACTCAAAACCCGCTACTGGCTTCTCATTACATTTAGAATAAATGCAAACTCATTATTTTACCTGATTTCCCACAATTCTCCCTTTCCCTCATCACTCTCCAGCTACTTACACTCAGGGCCTTTGTTCTTTTAAATCCCTCTGTATGAAATGCTTTTCATATCTTTGCATGGCTGTCCCCTCATCATCATTCAAGTCTCAAGTCAAAGGTCAGTGCCCCGGAGAGAATTTCCCTCATTGCTAATCACCCGAACCCAGTCACTGTCATATTACCCTGTTTTATTTTCTTCATAGTATTTATCATAGTTTGGATTTCTTATTTAGTTTATGTAGTATCTGTCTCCTACTCATTAGAATAAAAGCTCCTTGAGAAGGGCATTGTCTTGTTGCTCATTTCTGTTTCCAAGATCAAAGCACAAGAATACCTAAGATATACTGATTGAATAAAGGATGAATGGAGAACATTTTCATAGGGAGTTGAAAACTCTAGTTAAGTCCTCTAGCAGTATTAGTCTCTTTTCTGAACAGGCTCCATAGTGTCAATATATGCAATAGTCCAATTGCCATCTGACCTAGTATAAAGTAGCAGGACTGCAATATTTTTCAATAAATGCCACTTAGGATAACAGTATCTCTCTTTTGGCAGCTATGTCACCCTATTGGCTTCAAACAATTCTACAGTCAACCAAACTCCCCTTTTAAAAAATAAATGCTTCTATAAGGTAATAACTTCCCCACATTTAATACTTAAACAGTTGGAATTTGCGTATGAGATTTAGCATTGGTCCCTAAGTTTTATCTTGCTAAACTCAGACTAACATTACCACCTATTAGATTCTTTTTAAGTCCAGATTTAGTTAATTCTCTCAGCTTCACAGCATCTACAAACTTGATACACATGCCATCAGAATCCTTACTTAAGTTGTTAAGAAAAATATTCAATGGGTTAGTGCTGAAGACAGACTTCTTTGGCATACATCTAAAGTCTCACCTGTAAGCTAACACCAGTCCATTAATAGGCACATTTTGGTTAGAGCACTTCAGTTCAAGTTAATTCATATAATAACATCCTATCACACACAATGTAATTCCCCATGTCATCCGTAAGGATAGTATGAATACTTATCTTAAGAAATCAATCTCTCTTCAGCCTCTATCTTTAATGTCATGTGATTTCTCCCCTTGAAAGTCTTTCATAATATAAAAAGATCCTTGATATCCTGGCATCTGGCCACTTAAACACTTAAAAGGGATGATGATATTTTTTAATAGCCTTCTTGGCTTTAAATCCAAGATGTAGCTGAACTCTGATTTTCCTTTTAATGGATTAAATTCTGCATGTAGTGTAACAATTTAGTGTTCCCATTTGTCCTTGAACTTTATATGAAAAATAAGATTTGGTAATTAATACGACTGTCCAAATCAGCTCCAAAAACACAACATCTAAAATATGTTACAGGGTCATCAGGAACATGGCCTTTATACCTTATCTATATGTACTATATCTTTACCTTCTGTATCTCTGAGACACTAAACAATACAAAAGTAACTTTTGAATCAACCCAGAAAACTAAACTGAGAGGAGATCTTACTAGCACCAGAGGAAAGATCTTCTGCTGAGACAAGCCAACAAAAATTATCTCCAAGAGAAGTGAAGCAAAATAAAGCATTCAAAAGTGGAAAATTCTTTATGTGTGTGTATATATACACAGTATAATGAATATATAATTGCAACCAGTTTAACTTTGAGTATCCTGAAAGTCCCAAAACACCCTACACTCACTCAGAGTTCCACAAATCTGTTGTACATAGTTATTCACAAAGATTAAAGAGGGAATTTTCTAAAGTGAGCTAAAACCTTTTATCTGACTGCAATCTATTCGTCCCCACAAGATGATCCTGGCTGGGTTGCTCTGGACTTCCCAAAACTCCTGTAGAGCACTCTCTTTCCAACTCTACAAGAGCAGATGCAACTTATCAAGGACGATTAGCAGCTCTTTTCCATAGTGTCGTGGAGGAAGTAAGCTGCTTTAGGATGAAGCCGAACAACTCTTTCCCAGCTACTGGCCGCCATAAATTCACTGAAGTGCAAACTTCATACCTTTTATGATAAGCTTATGGCCAGAGACGTTGCTGTTGATGCCCTGGGTGAAGAATGGAAAGGTTACATGGTCCAAATCAGTGGTGGCAATGACAAACAAGGCTTCCCCATGTTTTGACCCATGGCTGTGTCCAGCTGCTGCTGCTGAGTAAGGGGCATTCCTGCTACAGACCAAGGAGGACTAGAGAAAGAAAGGGCGTTATGGATGCCAATCTCCGTGTTCTCAATTTGGTCACTGTAAAAAAAGGGGAGAAGAATATTTCTGGATTCACTGATCCTACTGTGCCTCATCGCCTGGGGCCCAAAATTGCTAGTGGAATCTGCAACCATTTCAGTCTCTCTGAAGAAGATGATGTCCACCAGTATGTTGTGAGAAAGCCCCTAAGTAATGAAGGTAAGACATCTAGGACCAAAGCACGCAAGATTCAGGGTCTTGTTACTCCATGCGTCCTCCAACACAAACATCGGTATACTGCTCTGAAGAAACAACGTACCAAGAAAGATAAGGAAGAGGCTGCAGAATATGCTAAACTTTTGGCTGAGAGAAAGGAGGCCAAAGAACAGTGCCAGGAACAGATAGATTGCTAAGAGATGGAGGCTGTCCTCTCTGAGAGCCTCTACCTTTAAGTCTGATTCCAGTCAAAATAAGATTTTCTACAAGTAATGAATAAATAAGATCAGACATCCAAAAGAAAAAAAGAAAAAAGAAAAGAACTATTATCAGTAAAAGTTTAAAGATATGCTTAGTAATGTTAAGGAGTATATAAGCAATTACAAGTGTATTTGTAACGCTCTATTTCTTAAACCAAGTCATAGAATGCATATGTTTGTTATATTATCTTTCACAGTTTATATATTCATAATAAATTAAAGACAAGAGTCATTATTAAAAAATAAAGACCAATTATCACTGCAAACAATGCATGCTTATCCCTTCCCTTTCAGAATCTTAATCCTGAAACTATTTTGTAGATTAAGAATTAAATAATGGTCCTACATTTTGCATATTATTATAGGTCAAGCAAATGTTGAGTATTAAGTGTAGAATTAAGAATACTAAACTTTAGGGGCGCCTGGGTGGCTTCGTCGGTTGGGCGGCCGACTTCGGCTCAGGTCATGATCTTGCGGTCCGTGAGTTCGAGCCCCGCGTTGGGCTCTGGGCTGACAGCTCAGAGCCTGGAGCCTGTTTCGGATTCTGTGTCTCCCTCTCCCTCTGCCCCTCCCCTGTTCATGCTCTGTCTCTCTCTGTCTGAAAGATAAATAAACGTAAAAAAAAAAAACTAAACTTTATTTCCAAAATTAATTTCTAATCTTTAAAAGCATATATAAATGCATTTTATATGATCATACTTCTGCGCAAATTACTTTGTGTTCTTTTTTGTCACTGGCACATTTTAACACCAGTTTCCAAAAATTGATACAGAGCACATGTTAACCTCTGAAGTAGTTAGGTAATATTTTATCATATTGATATACCATGGCTTACCATAAAGTCTCTACATCTCATTTGGGGTTACCCCATCTACTATTATATCAAAAACTACTTTTCAACAAATGTATGTTGCAGATCTAATATGTGTCTTATACGTTGTACACTTGATGCAAAGATACAGATGACCATAAGCAGCCGGGCCCTGCCTTCCCAGAGATTAAATTCTAGTGAGGAACACAGATAAGAAAAATAAGATAAACAAAATAATAATAATAATAATAATAATAATAATATCACCGTTTGCGATACATACAATGAAGGAAATAAACAAAGTTGTGTGACCAAGAGCAGGTGGGGCAGGGTTGAGGTAGTCTACTTTAGAAGACATACTCGGGAAAGGCCTCTCTAAGGAAACATCTAGACTAAAACAGGGGCCTGTACTGGCTTTCCACACCACTGTAACAAGTTACCCCAAACTGAGTGGTTTACAACACAAGGGTATTATCTCACAGTTCCATAACTCAGAAGTCCGGTAGGCTCAGCTAATTCCTCTGCTCCAATTTCACAATGTGGAAACCAAAGGGTCAGCCAGCCTGGCTCTTATCTTGAGGTTCTGGCAGAGAATCTACTTCTAAACTCATTCAGATTTTTGGAAGAATTTGGTCCCTTAAGGTTTTAGGGGTGACATCCCTATCCCCTTGCCTGCTGGGTAACAATAGTGGGATAAGTCCTTCTCTGGCCTCTGCTTTTGCCTCATCTCTCTTTCTCCCAGCTAGGGAAAGTTTTCTGCTTTTAGGGCCTCCTGTGATTACATTGGGCCCATCCAGACAATTGAGGATAATCTCCCCATTTTAAAGCCCACACCCATAGTCACATCTGCAAAATCTCTTTTGCTATGTAACAGGTCATACATGCACAGGTTCTAGGGATTAGGGCATGCACTTGAAGGGGGGTGGGTGCGTGCAGGGATGTTATTCTGCCTACCACAGAATCAGCCAGACACTGTTCCAAAATAAAGGAAACAGCAAGTAAAAGGCCCAAGATGGGAAAGAGCTTGGACAAAACGAGTAGCACGGAGGAAGGCTCTGGAACTGTGGCAGAGTGAAGGGAGAACTGCAGTAAATAGTACCATGCACTTCTTTATAGGAGTAACATTTTTTTCCCATTTGAATTGTGTAAGTTTAGGATCTACTTTGAATTTCAGAATTGGGGGCGCCTGGGTGGCTCAGTTGGTTAACCGTCCGACTTCAGCTCAGGTTATGATCACACAGTTCGTGGGTTTGGGCTGTGCTGACAGCTCAGAGCCTGGAACCTGCTTCAGATTCTGTGTCTCCCTCTCTCTCTGCCCCTCCCCTGCTCATGCTCTCTCTCTCTCTCTCTCACACTCAAAAATAAATAAGCATTAAAAAAATTTGAATTTCAGAATTAATCTTCGTCATTCTAAAGTTAAAGGAGCATAAGCCTCCTAACTTCCAGTCCAATTCACCTCCCACAAGACTAAAAGTCATTAATATTCTTTATATACATGGAGAAAATCCTTCTAATTCACATTTTTTAACCCTAAACATTTTTGCGTATTGCATACAGAATTTCTCAATATTGATCTGTATCTAATCACAGTATATGTAAAATTTATATTTAAATATTAGGAGGCAAAAACTAAGTTTAAAAAGAACTTAAAATACGAGGAAGAAACTTCATCCCAAATTCTTTTTAAAAATTAAAAAATTAAGACAAACAAAAAACTGAATTCTCTTTTTTTCCAACGGCTTTCCACATACACTTTATGGTCGTCTCTTGTGGTTAAATGTTTATAAGGAGAATTGCACCTGTGTTGTGGTCTGTTTTTAAATAAACTTGCACCTGCAGTGGCTTTTCACAGAACTGCTATTTGGGATATTACATGTCAGTCGTTTGACTATCATGCAGAGCTCTTTCCTCTTACACGACTTTCTGGGAAGGTCTTAATTTACAAACAGCCTATTTCCAAAAATCCATTAAAAAAATACCAACAGTAATTTCTCTCTAATTTCTCTCGAGATACAATAATAAACAGGTTTTCCAGAAAACTCCTCAAACAACAGTATGTTCCTTTCAATTCATAAAGTCCAGTGGTCTGGTCCCTCACTGCTTTAAGGAAATTCTATTTTCAGGAGAGGCCTCTGCTATCTATTCAAATATGCCTGCTTTCCTTTTCCTATATAGGATTTGCTAATTCCTGTTTCAGAATCTTTTTTACTCTGTTATTTTCCTCACCATAAACTTCTTCCTTTCTGCCAGCTCTTGTTAAAACTCCTAAAATCTTTGAAACTAATTCTAGTGTCTCCCCTGCATAATGTCATTCCACTCTGTTCACTCCTTTACTCTCTGTTACTTCATTGCCCATCTCCTATCTCTTTATATCATTTTACATGAGTGAGCACACTACTTTACACTTTTACCCCTTCTCTTCTTATGTGTGTAATTTATCTAAGTTAATGCTTTCCAGATGCAGGGAGAGGATCTCTTTACAGAGCAATAGCAATTGGCACCCAAAAACAGGATATGAGGAAACATATATAAAGACCCATTCTAAAGAGTCTTTATATATAAATTATAAAGAATTATTAAGACTCAGAAAAATAGATGGGAAAATAAAATTTTTCTTGCTAACTCTTCTATTCATATTTAAGTGCCACACTAAGTCTGTTTCCTCTAATAATAAGAAGAAAGAATAAATCCATGGTGGAGAATATTCAGTCAATTATTTTTAAGATACTGGATGCATTCTTTGAAGTCAATCGTAGTAATTCTTTTGTATCTCTCTTGGAGTTTCAAATAAATTGCTTTGGCCTAAAAGGTATGCCATAATTGATTATTTCCCAACTAATTTTACATTATAGCTATAAATGTATCTTAATTCTAATAATTTACAATACCTAAAACAACATAACACACTGTAAAGATGTGTTTTAAGAGACACACTATCTACCATCTTCCCATTGAACAAAGCAAAGGCTCTGGAGTCAGATTACTTGGTTCCAAATGTGACTCTATTCTCCTCAATTTCATCTACAAAATGAGCGTAACTGTGGTATATACTTCAGGGGATTGATGAGAATTAACAGTTGTAAGCACCTAGAACGTGCCTGCAGCATGTAAACATTCAAATATTTTAGCAAATTATTATTATTATTCTTTTATGTTGAGAAAAGATAGCATCTTCTTTTAGATTTACATAAATAAGTGCTAAGGTATAATGGTAGGCAGAATAGTGGCCCATCTAAGATACCCATGTCCTAATTCTCAGAACCTGTGAGTATGTTACATTACATGGCAAGGAGGAATATAGGTAGCAGGTGGAATTTTGGTTGCTAATCGGGTAACCTTCATATGGGAAGATTATCCTAGATTATCCAGGTAGGTCCAACGTAATCACAAAGGTCCCTAGAACGGAAAGAGGGAGGCAGGACAGTCCGTGAAAGAGTGAAAGAATGAAAGGGAGGCTGAAGATCCTACACTGCTGGCTTTGAAGTTAAAGGAAAAAGCCATGAGCCAGAGAATGAAGGCAGCATCTAGAAGCTGGAAAAGGCAAGGAAACATATTTTCCCCTAGAGCCTCCAGAAAGAACAGAGCCATGCTGACAGTTTGATTTTAACCCAATGAGACCATGTCGGACTTCTAATCCACCGAACTGTAAGGATATAAATTTGTATTGCTATAAGCTACTAAATTTGTGGTAATTTATTTTAGCACCAATCAGAAATTAATATAGCTATCATTTTGGCTCAAAATTTCCTAGTATAATTGGGGCAACCATGTCTTTTTATTTAAAAAAATTTCTCTTTAGGAGGACCTGGCTGGCTTAGTTGGTGGAGCATGCAACTCTTGATCTCAGGGTTGTGACATTGACGATTTGGATGAGAGAAAACGTGACTATTCAAGGAAATGAATGTTCAATATGGCAACAGAAATCCAGAGACAATGTGTTTTATATGTTTCAATATACCTTCATTCAAGTACCTATTACAGTGTTGTGGGCTGTGCACAATTAAAACATTTACATGGATGTAAACTTGGCATTACTGTATGATATGGTTGTAGAGTAGTGATTTTGTATAGATAATTATACTTGATTATTAAATATCTTCATTTAGTTCAGTTCCTTAGCAACATGAAACAAGTTTTCAAGTAGAATATTATCAGTTATTTACATTTATATAAAAGGAAACACTTATGTGAACACTAATGTGTTCACTGCTATTTTAAATATTGTATAGTAGAACATTAATTGTAGTAGCTGGTAATTTACAGTGTGAAGTAATATTCTGATATGGCGATCAGTGTAGACAAAAAGAAATTGAAAGAAAATAATTTATAGCAAATAAACAATTTTACCAAAATCACAGAAGAAAAAAAATAAATTTTCCCAAAATTAATCAATGAGGAAACAACAGACCAATCTCTGAATGAGAGCCTCTAATTATGCCTTATGATTATTTGCTTATACTCTGAACACATCTACTACATGCATAGTTTCCCAGGCCCCAGAACAAAACTGGAGAGATGAAATATGGCTGATGCCTCCTAATTCTCTTATATTTCTCTTTCATTATATTGGTTGAATTTGATACCGTATCTCTGAACGGTCTTAGTCTGTACATGTGAGGGTCCAAGTTATTTCAACACACCCTGAAGCAGAAATGAATGTCTCTGGGCTCTACAAGTTTTTCATTAGTGATAAAATATGAACTAGGAAAAGGTTCAATAAAATGACAAAACCAACTTCAGTGTGAGATAGACTTGGGTTTAAGTACCAGTTATATAACCTTGGGTAAATTACTTCACATTTCTGAGCCTCATCTGTGAAAAGAGGATAATAATGGCACCCTTCTCACTGATATCTTATAGTAAGATAAGGTATTTTAAATACCTAACACAGTGCCTGATACATAATTAGCATCTCCCAAAATATTCAATGTTATTGACAATAGCTACTGGAGACAGCCCAGAGATGTATTCAAACTTTTGGACATGATAAAAATGTGAGTCAAGCACGAATGGAGCCTTTATTCAGGTGTATTTTGTTGTTGTCTTTGTTGATAATTTTTCATGGCTTAGTTTTACAGGGTACATTTAGAATTCTTAAACTTTAATAAGTTTAAATTACATATTTAACTGTATCTAGCTCATTTATTAATCTGAACCTTTTAAATTTGACACTTGATAGACAGATAGATAGATAGATCTATAACTGTAGTGGCAGGCAGGTAGTATACTCCTTCTGGTCTAGTTTATGTGTGCTAGCTACTTAAGTAAAAACAATCCAAACCTTATTTTGTCTGTTTTCAATTATATATCAAGTATAGTCTCATGTTCCAACTGAATGCTGAAGACCCCCAAATGCCTTTTCTAGCTTGGATATTTCTCCCAAGCTTCAGACTTATATATTCTGTCAAAAGGCACCTGAACTTCTTCACAGACACCTCAAATGCACTATGTCCAAAATTTATTTACCCTTGTTTCCTGCACCCTGATAACCTCTTTCTTCTTGAGTTTTCTGTCTTAGTTGGGGGGGGGGGTACTATCATCCACTCAGTTGTCCAGAAAACCTGGGAGTCACTGTAACTCCTTGACCTTCACACTGAAACAGACACTAAGTCCTATAATACCATCTCCCAAAGAGCTCTTAATCTGCCCACTGTTTATATCCTTATTCCCAAGGCCCTAGTTTAGACACTAAAATTCATCACCTAAATGACTGTAACAACCTCACACATAATTTTACCTCTTCCCATAAATTCTCTAATTTTGTCCTGTTTAAAACCCTCCAATGGTTCCCCTTTGCTCTTAGCAGAGTCCAAGTTATCACATAACATCAAAAATGGAGACAGATCAATGTCCCATTTGCAGATGCTTATTAAATTCTTAGATTGTTCTTAATAATTTCTAATATCTTACTGAAATTTAACAGAGCTCAATTTAACTCTCATTTGATTAGCTATTTATCAGTACTTACTATACACAGTATACAGTACTTACACAGTATACAACTGAGTAATTGTATTAGATATTATAAGGGTTAAAGACGAACAGTGATATATCTGGCAGAAAAGATGAATATTCTTAACACAATGGAGAAAATGTTTTAAAATCCCAACATAGGAAGAGTTAAAGGGATATTAGATGCTAATGGAAGAACTATGTCAGAGAATACAGCCTGGAAAAGATAAGCTCTTAGCTGGGCCTTGAAGGACATCTAAGGATTGAGATGTAGGGCAGCATAAGCAAAGACCAAGAGAAAGAAATCTCAAAAAGAGAAAAAAAACAATGAGTGCTTTAGTTTGGCTAGACTGTAGAATTCATTGAGGAAAATAGAAGGAAAGTAGCTGGAAAAATAAGTTGGAGCCAAGTAAAGATAGATCCTGAACATACATAAGGCTAAGAACTAAGGCCTTCATTCTATAGAGAATGAGGAATGGCTTAAAGAAAAATATTCTACCTGAACCATGTTTCAGAAGACCTTCACCATCAAAGCTATAATTATCATTGAATCAATAGTTAATACATAAATAATTGTATCGACAAGGTTCCTCATGATAAAAAAAATCAAAAAGGATTAAAATAATGTTTACAAAATAATTACATAGTATTTAGTTATATTAGAGTTTGGAAAGGGAAGTGGTGTCACAATCTCATTAAATTCTTCATTTGGTAATTAAGGCCAACAAACCAAGTCATCTTTAAAAGCTTCAAAGTGTTCATATATTTATCCCATATTTCAGTACAAGTTCTATATTTTGCTTCACTTTTAGGACTTTTGTGTCTTTAAATAGATATAGACTTTAGTTGCAAAAATAATATATAACCTACTGGTTTCAGAGTAAGTGGTTTCTGAGAGAAATGAAAGCAGATGGCCACTATACCTCCTGTCTTCCATTTTCTTTTTTACACTTAAAAATAATCCTTCTTTCTTTTCCGTACCCAAAAATAGTTCAAGGAGTTTCTGTGATTATATCGAACTATCTGAATGAACTATCAGTGATGCATTTTCCCATTATTGCTATCATATAAAATTATTTTTTACCATTACTACTTCTCTAAGCATTAAAAATTTAAAAAACACACTACTTGTTTTTACTTCAGTCAACGCAACCTAGTCTATGACACTGGCATTGCAAGTAAATGTGCATTTAACTATTAGCTTAAGTACACAAAGCCATACATTAAATATTACATGTTACTTTTACCTTTAAAAGGAGAATAGTGATGACTAGAGAAGCACAAAAGATACTGCAATTCATTGTTAAAGGCTGCCACTTTGATAGGCTGACAGTGAGTATAGCAACATATTTACTCAAGTTCTGACCTAGATTCTGAAGATTTAAAAAATGACTACATGGACCCAGACTTAATGGGGCTCATAGACTTAGCGGAGGAAGAGCAGTAAGTATAAAGAGAAAGATGTACGAAACATTATGGGAAGGCAAAAGAGGAAGCTCTTCACCCTGTCTGAGGAGACCAGAAAAGGCTTTTAAGGTGACATTTAAAATTAGTCTTAAAGGATAAATAAGAGTTCTCTAAAAAGTATAGAAGAAACAATATGTACAAAGGAAAAGAGGCAAGAAAGAGCACAGCCTGTGTGTGTGTGTGTGCATGTGTGTGTATACATACACACATATATAAACAAGGCTATATTATGTATGGTGGCACTGAGCATGGGGTATGATGTAAAGTTTAAGACTCTTGTGTACACAAGAGCCAAATCATAAGGAATATAAACTTGATCCCATAGATATTGGAGGCTTTTAAAGGACTCTCAGTTAGGGACCTATATGGTCATTTTCTGTCTGCTTATTTGTTTTTTAATTGAACCTTAGATGCAAATAATTGATTATTCTCCTCAGTTTCTGGCACATTATCATTTTTTGCCAGAGAAGGCTCCTCTCCCATTCTTTCTAATCTCCAAGCATCATCCCATTCTTTGCCCCTTCATAAGCAATTGTTCTTTTTACATTATTTTGTTTATATGTATTTACAAAACGTGTATTTTTTGTGCATACATTTCTATATGTGAACAATATAGTAGTATGTATCTCATTTTTTGCTTTTCTCCCCAAGCACAATGTTTTTAATATCAATTCATGTTGCTCTGTGGATATATAATCCACTGTTTCCAGTCACTGTTTCTAATTACTATGTAGTTAAGATGGCCAAATAATTTATAACCTCAATCATGAGAGTAAAAGAGTGCTATTAATAATTGTACCAGAATAACAGATTAAACAGGACTGTACCAGGTCCACCCAGATATATGGTCATCCCATGCTTCTAAATTCCACGATGTTCATCCATGACCTTTTATTGATCTGCTCTTCCAGGGACAGGCATCCAGGTTGTCTCTAACTCCCTGCTATCAATAATAGTTCTTCAAAGAGTCTCAAACAGTTTCCCTTATGGACTTATGTGAGATTTCTTTGTTAGCCAAAAAGATATCTGCAATGATTTGTAAATTTCTAACATAAGTAATTATGAAGATACTGAAATTGCAAAGCAATGTTTGGAGACTAGAGCAGTAGACCACATAAGTTAGAATGAAAGGTTTCAATAGGGGAATAATAAAACGTATGGCTGGAAGGGCTACTTTTTGGCAAACTGAGGGAAGGTCATGTATGGTATGAACTTTATCTTGATAGTAACTGAGAGTCATTGAAAAAGGTTTTAAACAAGGATGTGGGATGATGGAAATGATATTCTAGGAGGATATATCGTATGATACTGAATCAAATGTACAGCAGAGACTGGAAATGAGAAAATCTATTAAGAGAATATATGAAAGCCAGTACTAGCTAAGCAGTTAGCTATAGTACAGTGTGGGTTTTAAGCCAGATTGTCTGGGTTCAAATCGAGTTCTACCACTTACTAGCCTTATGACCTCATTTAAGCTCTGTGTGTCTAATTTCTTAAATTGGAGATATTGTAGTACCTTCCTCATAGAGCTGAATTTCGAGAGCTTATAACACTTCTTGGCCCATAATAACTGTTCTCAATGTTATTGTTGTTGCTATTATAATTGCTATTGCTGTATAGTCCATAACTGAGATCAATTTAAGCAAATCTGGTGATAGAACACCTTCAACACCCAGAACTCATGCCCTGAATAAAGTATCCTAATAAAACTTAGTGTGTCATTTACAAACCCCTACCTTCCACAGTAAGAAAATCCTTTAATATTTATTCCTTTTCTCTGGGGACTATGAGTTTTTCTCTTTAATTGGCACAGGCTTATAACAAAGCCGCTAAGCTGTCTTTTCAAAAATACAAGTTTTTTAACAAGAAAAATTTCCTCACCTAAATAGTAAATAATTCTAAGATTAAGCTATGGAAGATCAGGCTATAGGAGCTGCTGGAATTGAATAATTAGCTTCTGAATGGTTCCTTATCAAAAAGATCCGAGAATGTTGGACTATAGCATTCTCTCAATATGCACTGGATATTGCAACTCTATTCTGAATAGTTAGGAAATGCAATCATTAGTATAAACTAAATAATATTAGAGCAATGTGATCATTCCCATTAAAAGTAACAAAAATATTTTTCTAATTTCTCTATAAAAACGTATGCATTCTGGTCCTGAAATATGGCCATAAATTCTCAAATAATTTGCAACAAAATTAAGCAGAAAAACTTGGATTTATGGGCCTAAATAAAACTTAATTTTTAATACATTTAAAGCAAGGATATAATTACAGTCCCACTTAGATGCAACATTTTTTTAAGCAATGTTCCAGAATAACAATCCAGAGGCAATCTCTCACCCCTCTGATCTCTCACAGCACTGGGTTTACATCACACACTGCTCTGTAATTTAGTAATCTGTGTATGCTTGTCTTCTTTTGTATCCAATTATAAACTCTTTAATGGAAGAGACTATGGCTAATTTACCTTTGTATCTACTACACATGTAGTATTCTGCTACAGTTAGTAAGCAGTTAATATTTGCTTAATGATAAAACCTATTAAAAATCACATTCAGAGGTGAATTCTTGCTTACCATCAGAACATAGGACTTTTACCCATACCTTTTTAATTCATTAAATTGTATTTTCTAAAATGTTGTAAAGGTTTTAAAATGCTTAACATAACTTTTAACACTTTAAAAATATTGTTTAGTTCAAAATACCACTTTTCTAAAAATTTGTATTTTTCTTAAAGACACTATATGTTCTCCAAAGAAATTGTGTGTCACTCTTAATTTTAGCATCATATAGAAAGTTCAACTCAACTCCCTACATTTGAAGGTGTCATTAATACTAAAAATCTTAATCTATCATATGCAATGTATGAAAACTTAAACCTTAAATTAGTCTAAGATTATAGGACAGTCCTTTCATACTTCTAGCCCTAAAAACACTTCTAAAGTTTGATTAATTCTTCTCTTATTATCACCCTCCTCCTCAAATATTTTAACCTATGCTCTTGGTTTCTTTCATCCACCCAGCAAAACCTACCCTCAGGAAAAGGTCTGAAACTCATTCACACTGAAGACGCAAAGGACTGATAACAGCTCAGTGTGAAAGCCTGGTGTGGGAGCCCTACCCCTGGTTTCTGTGCCAGGTATGCTAATGTAACCTCCCTAAGTCTGTTTCCACATGTATAAAATTAAAGTAGTTGAATTAATGTTTCTTAAAATCCATTCCAGCCAGGTTATTGCCTTTAGGAACGTTTGCAGCTTTATGCATCATTCATTCACTGTTGTATGTAGCATCTGAGATAAGGAATACTGTAATTTCAATACTTATTCATTAAACTTACTCTGTGCCAGACACTGTATTGGGTCCTTTCAGTACAAGTGCTTGCAGAGATCTACTAGGTATAAAGAAGGGAGGAAAAGACAAGTAGGTAAGTAAAGAGACCACACAGGAAATGCTTAAGATCTCTTCAATACAGTAAAAATTTCCCAAATTTGGGTAGGAGGACTACACCCTTTTTTTTAAATAAGGGGAATGGCGTGTACAAAGGCAGCGATGTGAAAGGCGCGTCGAGTGTTTCCGGCAGCTGAACGCTGCGTAACACTGGACGAAAGTTCACAATCCCTATCCCATTTAGAATTGCCAAGAGTCGTCAGATTGATTAACGCGTGTCCCTCGCGAGGCCACAAATTGCTTAAATGCGGGAACAGCGTCTGCTTTTGCCCACCATTGTCTTCCCAGAGTCTCACCCACTGTCTCATGCTTAATAAATGTTGAAGAATTAAATAAAGGGTCCGCCCCTGAGAGTGACAGGTCCAAACATCTTGGGTGAACTTTGTCCACTAAAAAAAAGTCGTGCGGTGCCTTCTGCAGCCAACTTGAGTTCCTGGGAGAGTCAAATCCTAGAACAGGGCGCTCGGCACCGACACCCCTCGGGGACACCCTGAGAGACACAAATCACCGCCGAGTCACCGAGCCCTGATGGGGCAGAGAGCTGGAGATGGGCTAATCCGAGGCTCTGCCAGGATTCTCGAGGCCAGCGGCGCCGTCACGGCCTCAGGTTATGGTGCCCAGATATAGAGTATTTGGACTTTGTGGAGAGAAAACAACATGTTTAACTTCTAGGCTGATAGGCGGAGAAGGTAGATAACAATTCCAGAACCTAGAGAGCTACCATAGAGCTACGCTCCTCTCCAGGTCGGAAACGCCCGGTACATGCGCAGTACAACTAGCCCGGAGCCTCTCCTACGCGAAGAGATAGAGCCCCCTCTACCGGCCCCCACGACTTCGCCTCGCGGTCCCTCAAGATCCCGCGTCCCATCCACGCCTAGACTCGCGAGAGTAAGAAGTCTCAAAGGGCTCTACGGAACGGAACTTCCAGTATTTATTGTTCCTACACGGAAGGATTTTAATTCACCGGAATAGATTGGCATTAAAGTGCAAAAGCGAAAACGGAAGAGCTCCTAACGTGACAAAGCTTACGGGACTGAGCGGAAGTCTTAGTTCACTCGCCAAGCGGAGAGGATCCTGGGGCCCGGAAGGAGGTGGAATCTATAGCCGACCTGTTTGCCTGTACACTCGCCTGGGAGGAGAGCGCGTGGCTGTTCAAAGAGGCGTGTTACTGGAGCGCGTGGCTTGTGCGCTGAGGTCAGAGGTGGCCAAAAGCCCGACGTCGGTGTAGAACTTGAGACCGTGAGTTATGGTGGGGAGATCGCGGCGGCGCGGAGCGGCCAAGTGGGCAGCTATGCGAGCCAAGGCAGGTCCCGGCCCAGCGGACGAAAATGAAGACGATTTAGAATTGCCACCGTCGCCAGGGGACTCCAGCTACTATCAAGACAAGGTAGATGATTTCCATGAGGCCCGATCTCGGGCCGTCTTGTCTAAAGGCTGGAGCGAAATGGAGAGTGGGGACGAGGAGGAGGATGGCGATGAGGAGGAGGAGGTTCTAGCCCTAGATATTGCTGATGAGGACGATGAAGATGGAGAGAGTGCGGAGGAGGAGGAAGATGATGATGATGATGATGATGGTGGGAGCTCCGTGCAGAGTGAGGCCGAGGCATCTGTGGATCCCAGTTTGTCGTGGGGTCAGAGGAAAAAACTTTACTATGACACAGACTACGGTTCCAAGCCCCGAAACCGACAAAGTCAACAAGAAGTAGAGGAGGAGGAAAGAGAGGAGGAAGAAGAAGCACAGCTCATACAGCGGCGCCTTGCCCAAGGCCTGCAAGAGGATGATTTTGGGGTGACCTGGGTAGAGGCCTTTGCAAAACCTGTACGTCAAGTAGATGAGGCTGAGACCCGGGTCGTGAAGGATCTGGCGAAAGTTTCAGTGAAAGAGAAGCTGAAGATGCTGCGGAAAGAATCACCAGAGCTCTTGGAACTGATAGAAGACCTGAAAGTTAAGTTGACAGAGGTGAAGGATGAGCTGGAGCCATTGCTACAGTTGGTGGAGCAAGGGATCATTCCATCTGGAAAAGGAAGCCAATACCTGAGGACCAAGTACAATCTCTATTTGAACTACTGCTCCAACATCAGTTTTTATTTGATCCTGAAAGCCAGGAGAGTCCCTGCACATGGACATCCTGTCATAGAAAGGCTTGTTACCTACCGAAATTTGATCAACAAGTTGTCGGTTGTAGATCAGAAGCTGTCTTCTGAAATTCGTCATCTACTCACAGTTAAGGATGATGCTGGAAAGAAAGAACTGAGTTTAAAAGTAAAATCCACCAAGGCCAAGCCAAAATCTGTTTCAGAGACTGCTGCTGCTGCTGCCTCTGCTGTTACAGATATTTCTGATGATTCTGATTTTGATGAAGAAGCTGCACTGAAATACTATAGAGAAATAGAAGACAAGCAAAAGTTGAAGAGAAAGAAAGAAGAAAATAGCACTGAAGAACAGGCTCTTGAAGATCAAAATGCAAAGAGAGCCATTACTTATCAGATTGCTAAAAATAGGGGACTTACACCTAGGAGAAAGAAGATTGATCGGAATCCTAGAGTCAAACACCGGGAGAAGTTCAGAAGAGCCAAAATTCGCAGAAGAGGCCAAGTTCGTGAAGTTCGTAGAGAAGAGCAACGTTATAGTGGTGAACTCTCTGGCATTCGTGCAGGAGTTAAAAAGAGCATTAAGCTTAAATAAAGTTTTCACTTAGCTTAAGTTTTTTGGCAATAACTTTAGATCAATAAATTTTTATTTTTAACCGAAGTTATTGTATTGATATATAATACCTAACCCTAAATTTTAAAAATTCTTGTCGATGGGGATATTTGGGTTGTTGTTCAATTTTATTTTATTATTATGATTTTTTTTTTTTTTGGTCCTTTGAAGTCATACTAAAAAATAGTATGGAGGTAGTACTTTTATATTTGGAAGCAATATGAAAGTACTTGGGAAAAACGGAGGTGTTGAAAAAAGTAATCTGTCAAGTAGTAGTCTGAAAATTTCACAGATGGTTGTGAAGCAACAGTCAAACTTAGAACACTTTTAATATTTTTCTTGTAAAGTGAAAAGAATGTACCTTTGCAATCATCTTATTTGTAAGAGTCTGTAAAACAGTTCTGACACATATTTCACTTACCTAAGTGTAATTCATGAGCAGGATACTTGTTAATAGGTTTGTCAACTTAAAGATTGTGTACATTGTGTGTAGTAAAAGCTTAGGAATGTAGAGGAACTTCGGTTAAAAGTAGAAAGAGATATACTTTAATTACATTAATTGTGAATATTTCTATAGTCAATGTGGTAAATAAGGTAAAAATTCCATTTTCCATACTGTACTGGTGACTTGTAGCAGTTGCTGTTTGTATACTCCATTTGCTGAAAATTTGGTAGTTTTACTGCTAGGTAAGTGACAAATTTAAATAGTAAAAAAGTTACATTTTTCTTTAGTTACCCTGGTTTTTACAGTAGGAAAGAGATGCTGCGATGGTGAACTAATTTTTTTTAATATTTATTTTGGGGAGAGTGCAAGGGGGGAGGGGTGCAGAGAGGGGGACAGAGGACCCAAAGCGGCTCTGTGCTGACTGGCTGACAGCAGCAAGTCCGATGTGGGGTCAGACTCATGAACCACAAGATCATGACCTAAGGCGAAGTCAGATGCTCAACCAGCTGAGCCACCCAGGTGCCCGTGAGATGAAAATGAAAAATAGTTGGGATGATGCCAGGAAAGGAAATGACAGGACTAGAGAAGGAATGCACAAAAGATGTTCTAACTATGCCACTGTTCATTAAATAATATCTAGCTGCTAGAGATGCAGAGATGATCACTGGTTAATATTTATTAGACAATTGCCATGTACCAGTTGTGTGTCACCAAATTTAACCTTTACAATAACTTTCTGAGGCGTGGTACTGTTCTCCATGTATCGTTTATGAGGATGCTGAAATTCCAGGAGGTTAACTTTATAAAGGACACACACTTGGGATTTGGACCCAGACAGGCTTAATAGGAGCCTTCATTATCTTTATCTCTGGCTTACAGCTTTCTCAGTAGCACGTGTCAAGTAATTTTATCTTTTGTTTCCTCATAAAGAGGTTGGTTGGAAATAAAATGAAAACTTAGTAAGTGCTAAGGTACTTTTGTAAGCACTTTAGTGTACTTAGTTTCTTATTCCTCACAACTCTTGTACAGTAAATTCTATTAGCCATATTTTAAAGATGAGGAAATTGTGACCCAGAAAAACAACTTTCTGAAGGTCATATAGCTATTTAGTAGAGTCAGGATTTCAATGCAGCTTTTCTGGCTTCAAAGCCCCATCCTACACTTCCTTTTCTGATACAGTAGAAAAAGTAAAGGTTTTGCAGTTTGGGTGTTTTTGTGTTAATTACTTGATGTCAGACTCCTTCATCTGCATGGTACAATTATTATACCTACCTTGGAGAGGTGATATAACAATGGTTAAGAGCTGTGAGATAATAGAAAATAGATGTATTGGCTCTGTCCCGATTCTTGGAACAGTAAACCCTTGTTAATTCCCAAGTGATAAGAGCACTCGGAGCATCTTTTGTTCTTTATTTTTTTTTATGAGAGAGAGAGAGTGCACACACATGAGCAGGGGAGAGGCAGAGAGAGAGGGAAAGAATCTCAGGTGGGCTTTACACTTGCTGCAGAACCCAACCTGGGGCTCAATCCCACGACTGTGAATGATCTGAGCTGAAAGGTAACTGTGGGTGGGCTCCTGGCATGGCTTTTGGATGATGGTGATGGCTCACCAGAAAGACCAGGCCATAATTGGAAGCTTGGAATTTTCAGCCCCACTCCCCATTCTCTGGAGAGAGGAGAGAGGTTGGAAATGGAACTGATGATTGATTATGCTTATGTGAAAAAGCCTCTGTAAAATCCCAATAGTATGAAGTTCAAAGGAGCTTCCAGATGGGTGAATGCATCCACACCGGAGGGTGATGCTCTCCAACTTCATGGGGGCAGAAGCTTCTGTGCTTGGCACCCTCCCACACCTCACCCTATGCATCTTTTCATCTGACTATTCATCTGTATCCTTTATCCATATCATAAAGGTATCATTTATACCTTTAAACTGGTAATAAACATAAGTGTTTGCATGAGTTCTGTGAGACACTCTAGCAAATTAATTGGACCCAGGAAGGGGGTCATGGGAACCTCAGATTATAGCTGATCAGTCAGAACCACGGCAACAACTTGAATTATCTCCAGGTAGAGAGTGTCAGAATTGAGTTAAATTGTACAACACCCAACACAATTGCTTGGTGGGGGGGGGGGGTGGAATTCACATCTGGTGTCAGAAGTATTGTGAGTATAGCTGTAGTGTAAAGGAGAAACAGGTGTAAAACAGTTTTCCCAATTCGAGGGTAGACTAGACTATCCAAGTTCCTAACCCAGTTCCATCACTTAGTCTATGATTTGGGGTAAGTTGCTTCATCTCTCCATTCCTTAGTTTTTCATATAAACTGCAATTAGTAGTAGTAGTACCTACTTCATAGAGTTTTTATGAGGATTAATATAATTAAATTGTTAATTAATGTAAAGCACTTAGAACAATCCCTGTTATACAATAATCACCTAGTAAGTGTTGGCTCTTACTATAGTGTGAGAACACATCTCACACACAGGTGCTGAGTGAAATGTAGCTAATAGTATAGCGATTCCTATCATTGCACAAATATAGAGAATAAAGTGTAGATATATGTAAAAGTGATTCAGATATTTAATGTCCTAAGTTTAGAAGAAGAGGGGAGCTTTGGGTGACTTGAAATACAGAAAATCTGGCACAAGACAAAAAGCAAGGAAATGAAGTTAGACTTAAAAAGATTTTCTATGTCAAATCCCTGCCAGATGTACAATGTTGTGGTGAGGAAAAAATGTTTTAAAGGAAGAAAAGCCTTCCATTTAGGAAAGTGGAAAAAAGTTATGCCTGTTAAGTATTCCCCCAAATGTATCAAGTACTCCTTCAGAGACCTCACAATACATTATAAACGTTAATTCATTCTGGAAAAGCTAGGCCATAGATGGTGCTATCCTGATTCCGAACATAAAAAATGACCTTGCCTGATGTGAACTGATAGCTAATGAAGTAACAAAGACTGCTGTATATGATATTTATGTCACCCAAATTTTGTATTTACTCAGAACTGAGATGTGCTGGGAATCGTCATAACACGGGAATGATAAATTGCTAACTACTCAATGTGATCACTTACCATAGTGACTCCTTTGTGAACTTCAGGGAGTCTCATGGGTAACAGTTCCAATAAAATAGATTACTGGTTTCTGGCATCAGTCCAAGGCAACAACCTGTTTTACGTCAGCATGTTAAGCTATGGGTAACTATTGATAATAAAAATATTAAAAATTAAAGTGGAAGAAAATACCAAATTAGTGATCCAGTGACTTACTCTACCTGCTGACTAGCTTTGAGATAGTTTCTCTAAGCCACTGTTTCTTACCTATATTCTTATGAAGGTATTAATGTATCCTTTAATTTTTGTGTAGAAATAAATTTATTTGCTTATCAGACCTCAATGGTCAAAGCTTTTGGCAAACTGGGAAATTACTTTTTGTGATCCTAAACATAAAAAATAGCTTCGGTAACTTGAATAATTATACTCACATATCTGACACAAAAAAATAAATTCAATCTCTGAGGAGTAGCTGAGTTGCCTATTCCTTCCTTGTCTAAAGTAAAAGAATTTTAAGTTAATGTTACAGTAATATGTTAACATTACCAAAGTAATTCAAGAAAGGTGAAGGTCAGTATAATTTACATCTCAGAGATAACAATGAGGAACATGTACCACTGTCTGAATAATAAATGATTCCCCCAAAATCATGTAGGATTCAACTAAAGTTCCAAATCATTCAAGCTGAAAGTTGCTTCAGGTAATAAATCATACTTTAAAAAATTCTTTTAGGTAGTGATTCTTTTTAACACATTTGCATTTTGCCATTAAATGTGTAAACACAGAAACATAAAAAATTTAACACCACCCAAATCAACAAACATTAACATGTATGTTTTAAATTTTGCTTAAAGTTTGGGGTGCATGGGTGGCTCAGTCAGGTAAGCATCTGACTTCAGCTCAGGTCATGATCTTGCGGTCCATGAGGTCGAGCTCCGTGTCAGGCTCTGTGTTGACAGCTCAGAGCCTGAAACCTGCTTGGGATTCTGTGTCTCCCTCTCTCTGCCCCTGCCCCACTCACACTCTGTCTCTCAAAAATGAGTAAATGTTAAAAAAAAAAAAAAATTAATCAATTTTGCTTAAAGTATATTTTCTCAATATCAAAGTTTTTAATTTGATATAGTTACTTTAGCTATGCATTGCAGATATGTTTTCTGGATTCCTTTATTCGTTTTTGAAGAAGAAAATGACTTTTTTACATGGGTTTCTATTTAAAGCTTTAAGTGATAGTAAATACTAAGAATAAATATTTTCAAAACTACAAACAAAACAACAAAAAACTCTGGAGGAAACGAATAAAATGGTCTGCCTTAAATAATACAGGGTAGCAATTAGGAGTTTGACCTCTGGAGCCAGATTGTTTAAATCCCAGGGTCACCACTTACAGTGTGTCTTTGGCCTACTTAATCTCCATCCCAGTTTCCTCACATTGGATAATATATGATGTTATAGCCATTTAAGTAGTTAAACCATATAATGTACATTTAGAATAGCACTTGGCAGGTAGTTAAGTGCTTAGTGTTAGTTACTGTTAATCCATTTAAAAAAATTACTCCACTTGAGTTAATTTTCTCCTTGGATCTATCATATCACAGTGCTACAATCCAGAGTGCCTAATGTGGTAGGTTTAAAAAGCAGATTTCTGTGCCCTACTATCACAGATTCTGATTTAGCTGACTTGGTGTTGATTTAGGGACTTGTATTTTTAACAGGGACCTCAGATGATCCTGATCCAGATGGTCTACAGAATACACTTCGGGAAACACTGCCCTGGGCACACCAGTTTTAGGTTTCTCTTAGCTAATAACAGGGACATGACTGCAATTAATTACAAGAATGAAATATGGGGTGGTATTAACATGGGACTACAAAACCTCAAACTTAGTCCCGTGAGAATCTCTTGAAAGCAATGGACCTTCCCCGTCCCCCGCCCCTCAGTACAATAACGTAGGCTTAATCACATTTTACATACCACAAGTGGGTTCCTGGACTCTCTGAAGCTAGAAGTCCTTGGGCCTCAGGAAACTTTACACTAGGGGACTGTTCCTTTTATCCTTAAGCATTGCTTTAAATGGCCTATGTTAAATGGCCTATGTTAATATATTAGGAGATCACCTTACCATGGGTGGGACAGGAGTATATTCAAAATAAGTAGATGACTAAACAAAACTTTATTAACACCCATAATTTTTTATACTTATTAAATGAGCTCTTTTAGACACACAGTTGACACTTGAACAACAGGAGGATTAAGGATGCCAACACTCCCTGGCCCCCGCCCCACCTCCTGCCCTTACAGTTGAAAATCCATGTATCATTTTTGAATTCCCAAATACTTAACTACTAATAATAGCCTACTGTTGACCAGAAGCCTTACTGATAACGTAAACAGTCGGTTAACATCTATTTTTATGTTATATGTTATTACATACTATATTCTTACAATAAAGTAAGTAAGCTAAAGAAAAGGAAGAGAAAATACACTCACCAATCTGGACTCAATTTATTCAAAAAATCCTCAGATAAGAGTACCTGTGCAGTTCAAACCCATATTGTCAAGGGTCAACTGTACTTACATTTTTTTTTTAATGTTTTATTTATTTTTGAGAGACAGAGCATGAGTAGGGGAGGGGCAGAGAGCCAGGGAGACACAGAATCTGAAGCAGGTTCTAGGCTCTGAGCTGTCAGCATAGAGCCTGAAAACAGGGCTCCAATTCACCCTGAACCAAAGTCGGGTGTTTAACCAACTGAGCCACCCAGGCACCCCATTACATTTCTAATCACACCACATTCAAAGATACACATAAAGGGAAATTAAGGCTAAATAAATAAGTTTATTCCTTAGACTTCATTTTGAGTCCAACTTCTCTGAATCATTTTTTTTTATTCAGGGTCCTGATGGCACAGAATTTTGAGAAGATATAATTTTTTAAAATATTTATTTGTTTTGGGGAGCCTGGGTGGCTCAGTCGGTTAAGCATCCGACTTCGGCTCACGTCATGATCTCACAGTTTGTGGGTTTGAGTCTCGCGTTGGACTCTGTGCTGACAGCTCCGCTCAGAGCCTGTAACCTGCTTCCGATTCTGTGTCTCCTTCTCTCTCTGCCCCTCCCCCACTTGTGTTCTGTCTCTCTCTGTCTCTCAAAAATAAATAAATGTAAATTTAAAAACATTAAAAATAAATAAAAGTTTGTTTTTGAGAGAGTGCAAGCGGGGGAACAGAAGGAGGGGGACAGAAGATCCTAAGCAGGCTCTGCGCTGACAGGTTGACAGCAGCAAGCCCAATGTGGGGCTCAAACTCACTAACAGCGAGATCATGACCTGAGCTGAAGTCGGAAGCTCAACCAACCTTCTGAGCCACCCAGGTGCCCCTTGAGAAGATTTTAGAAAGAGGAAAGGGATTTTTATTGCTGGTGAGGGAGGTGGCCTGAGAACTACCAGAGGAGCAAACCTGTTGTGTTGTAAAAAGGAGAAACTCAAAGATGTCAACCTTGAGACTAGATACATTGGTGGAAGAGATGGACATGTTGCAGTTGGAGTGATTAACTGCTTAGTTAGTATGCTATGGAACCTCAAAAGAAGCATGTACCTCTTACATAAGGAAGGCAGAGAAGTTCCACTTGATAGAATCTTGGAGGAAGAGTGAGTGTAGCAATATGGGTAATGCCAAACATTTAAGTTAATCCAAAGCAACAAGGGCAAAGCAAGGTTGGGAGATAATATTGAAAAGATGAGGAGGGGTTAAATCATGAAAGACCTTAGATTGGATCCCAGATATGGAGAAGGCAAGCAAGGTTTTTAAGAATCTGTGTGACATAATTAGATCAACCTTCAGATAATTACTCATTCTAACTGCTATAGAGCAATGGGATGGGAATAGATTAAAAACAGAGACAGGAAAACCAGCTAGGTGTCCTTTGCAATAATAAAGGCAAGAAAAGAAGATTTCAGTTAAAGCAGAGAAAACTAAGGGACAGATTTCACAGAAATTTAAAAGAGAATTTAAAGAATGTATGAGAAGCAGAACAAATGGCGAATAAAGTCATAGGTCAGAAAAGCAAACAACCAGATAGTTTCAACAACACTATTGAGATATTAAAACCCCAAGCTGACACAAAATATATATGATAAGCTTCTCTACCGTAAGGCAGTTGAACTCTACTTCACAGCAAACACAAGGAACACCACTTTGCTCTTTGCTATTAGATATTCATAAAAAAAAAAAGTATAATTATCAAACTTAACCCAAATCATCCCTCAACATGTTTTATTTTCTATGATAAAGGTAATGCATTCATTATAGACTACTTGCAAATACAGGAAAGTAGAAAAATGGAAAAACACATCCATATTTCTCCCACCCAAATAAAACTGCCATTGTGTGACCTAGGTTAAATATATTGCTTAAGGGAAATAATTTCTTAAGAGTGCATTCTGGGACACCAAGGTGGCTCAGTCGGTTAAATGTCCAATTCTTGATTTCAGCTCAGGTCATGTTCCCAGGGTTGTTGGATGGAGCCCCAGACCAGTTCTGCGCTGATAGTGGCGCCTGCTTAAGATTCCCTCTTGCTTTGGGGCGCCTGGGTGGCGCAGTCGGTTAAGCGTCCGACTTCAGCCAGGTCACGATCTCACGGTCCGTGAGTTCGAGCCCCGCATCAGGCTCTGGGCTGATGGCTCAGAGCCTGGAGACTGTTTCCGATTCTGTGTCTCCCTCTCTCTCAGCCCCTCCCCCATTCATGCTCTGTCTCTCTCTGTCCCAAAAATAAATAAACGTTGAAAAAAAAAATTTAAAAAAAAAGATTCCTTCTTGCTTCCTCTGCCCCTCTCCCCGAAGTGCTCGAGTTCCCATTCTCTCTTTCAAAAAAAAAAAAAAAATTGCATTACAAGTAGTGCTTATATTTCTAAGACTATTAGAGATAAAATAAACATGGAGAGAACATATATATTTAAGTATTTTTGTAATTAATATTTTGCCAAAGTAAGTTAGTAACAGTGATCAAAATCTTGTGATTGAAAAGTAAAGCTAAGTAGACTCTACAGAGAGCTTTCACACTGAGGCTTTACATTAAATGGTATAAATAAATTTCTGCACTTATAAAATCAGAAGTTGGGGCGCCGGGGTGGCTCAGTCGGTTAAACATCTGACTTCGGCTCAGGTCATGATCTCACAGCTCATGAGTTTGAGCCCCATGTCGGGCTCCATGCTGACAGCTCAGAGCCTGGAGTCTGCTTCAAATTCTGTGCCTCCCTCTCTCTCTCTCTCTCTCTCTGCCCCTCCCCTGCTTGTGTTATGTCTCTCTCCCTCAAAAATAAACGTTAAAAAAAAGTTTAAAACAATAAAATCAGAAGTTAAACATGAAGTGTTAAATTGAGTGTATTATTTTCAAATAAGTCTTTTCCCAAGTACCACACAATGAAACATAAACAGCTCAAGGAAACCATTATTTTTAAATGATAACAAGCTTATATACTACACCGGGGGAAAAAAAAAAAAGACAAACAAAACCGTTTCAACTGTTTCCAAGAGGTATTTTTTCTCTTATCATAGCTCTAAAAAGCTTATGCTATCATCTTGCAGTCATGGGATCAAGACCCATGCCAGCTCCAAGGTAAGCATGGAGCCTGCTTGAGATTCTCTCTCTCTCTCTCTCTCTCTCTCTCTCTCTCTCTCTCTCTCTCTCCTTCTGCCCCTCCCCCACTCGCACACACTCTCACTTTCTAAAAATAAACAAATAAATAAACAGCTTATGCTAAAAGTACACCCATGACATTGATCTTTAAAATGTTTTGTCCTATCGTCTAAGTGTCCATCCTTAAGATCACCAAAGAGTTTCAAAAAAATCAAAGATGGAAAACTAAAAAGAAAATGTAGGCAAGTTGAAAAGAATGTCTTGCTTTATTTCAGAAGAAAATTAATAAGGCTTGATTTCACAGTGGCTTGGATTTTGTCACTTTAAAACAGTATAGTAAGATGTTCTGTGGATTTTCAAGAAGTAACATGTTTAGGCTTGTTTTTATAATCTTGGCTTTCCTAAATGTGTGTAGCAGCTGAATCGACTCTTATTGCACTAAAGTTTATGCAGAGCTGTGACTATATTATTGATCCAAAAGCTAAAAGCATAAGCAACTAGGAACTTGGAGTAGCATCTACCTTTAAAGAAAAGGCTCATAAACAGCCTTACCTATAAATTTTAAAGGACTCATACTTCAACTGGTTTTCTATATTCATTACACTGCCACTTAATTAATGACATAAAGCATAAATATAACTGCTTTTAAATGCAGAGAGGTACACACACACACACACACACCCAATACACTGCAAAATTCCACAGCATGTCAATATTTCTAATACCTCTAGGGACCTTGACAAACTAGAATGGAGAAAGCTGGCAATTTAGATAGTATTTCACACTTTAACTCGGTGTTAAATACTAGATAGTATTTCACACTTTAACTCCCTTGGCTGATTGTGATTTGTGAGGACTTTGCTCTTTTCTTCTACCTACAAAGGAGTAAGTGTATATTCTTGTCAAATTCTTTACTGAAACATTTCAAAACATCTCTGTGAAGGAACTAAAATACTTAAAATTTTCTGCACGCAAAGACAAGATAAAAGATCCAGTGAAGGATGGACATTAAAATCATGCAATACATCTGGAATCTTTGTTTTTCTCTTCAAGGTATTACAGTTTGTAATTCTTAAAAGGCAAGTGTGTTTTTATTAAGACTTGCACCTTCACCAAGACTTAAATGAAAAGGTCCAAACAACCTAAAGATACAATGAAAAGTTGTTTGTTTTTTTTTTTTACCCTCAGTTTTGTTTTACTACTGTAAATTATATGCTGTTTTGCCACGGTGATGAAATATAGCTTATAATAATTATTTTACCCTATGCCAAATCTTGTTTTAAAGGCTTTCCCTATATTTCTTATTTAATCCCCGCATCTCTATGAGTAAGTAATAGGATAATTTTTACAAAAGAGGAATCCTGGCTCAAAAGACAACTCAAGCAGGCAGTAGCGCTGGGATCCACAGGTCAGTGAAATGCCAGAAACTGAAAAGCTACTAAGAAATTGTCAGACTCCTTGAAATCAGCCTCTTGTAAACATCTGTTTAAATACTTTTTGCTTAAAAGTTTTGACGGAAAAGAGTATTAGAAGTTTCATGTTAATTTCTTGTACTTTCGAGAGTGGTTTTCAGAGAATATTAACAGTAAAAAGGTTTAGTTTCCTAGAGAAGTATAACTTTCTCTACAGAGGGAAAGACGGACCAGAGAAAGAGAAAAGCAAGTGGGCAAAATGTTACACAACAGTGATTTTTAATTAAAAGTCAACATGGATTCTATGCCAGCATTTTGCAACCTGAACACAAAGCTAATCTGCTAGGAAATGCAAGGATACATTCACAGAATCCAGCGTAAGAAATAACGATAATACTGCAAATTGTCTTTATTAGAGAAAGAAATGTTTACTTATGGGAATTACTGGATCAGTAATCACTGATTCAAACATTCATAATAAAGCAACAGCGGCCAATTACTAGCGAGACGGAAGCACTATGAAAGTGAAAACTGCCGACCTATAATAGGCGCTTGCCGTATAAATTCTGATCTGTTTGGCTTAAAATGCACTCATGCGCACCCAGAACACCGGAAAACCAGGGAGTTGAAGTCAAAGCAAATACAAGATTTCTACAGGGCGCACAAGAGAGGGAACAAAAGAGGTGGTAAAAGGAAGACACCCACCTCTAGTTTTTCACATAAAAAGCTCAGGAATCAAAACCGTGAATCAACGGTTAAAGTTCTAGTGTGTGAAAGGCAAATGGTACAGTTTAATACCCGGGGGGGAGGGAGGTTCCTTTTTAAAATTAGCTTTGTCCTCTTCTCCCACCCAGATCTTTGTGCCTCCGTGCTACGGCTGAAGTTAGGCTGCAACACAAAACGCCGCTAGCTATCTCGCCAGGTCTCCCACCTTTCAAGCACTGGGGAGGGCAAACACACCTGACAGTTTAAGAGGGCCGTGCCGGGGGCGGGTAAGGACGCGCACTGGGCGCCGTCACCTCCCCTAGGGTCGGGAGGGAGGTCAACGCCGGCGGAGGGAAGCGGAAGGTGGGAAGTGGGAAGAGGAGGACGCCGCCCCCTAGGGGAGCCGCGCCGCAGGCTGGGGGCCGGGGCGGGAGGGGCGGGACAGAGGAGGCGGCCGGTAGGGAGACCGCTCCGTCGGGCGGGGCCGTCGCACCAGCTGGCTCGGACCCCGGCGGGGCGGGCTGTAGACGGCGCGGCGGAGCCCAGACGCCGGCCCGCGGCCAAGGAGAAAGGTGGCGGCGGCGACGCGGACGGGACGAGGCGGCGGCTCGCCGCCGTGACCTTCTACTCCCGGGCCCAGGCCCGGGCGCGAGTACGAGGCGGCGGCGAAGGAAGGAGCGAGCATGGCTGAGACCGCGCCGCCGCCCAACGCCGGCGCGGAAAGTTGCAGCGAGGAACCGGCGAGGGGCGGGGAGCAGCTGCTGGAGGAGCCGAGCCGTGCTCCAGCCGGGGGCGCGGACCGAGAGAGCGAGGCGGGGCCGCCGCTGGCCTCTCCTGCCGAGCAGTCGGATTCCGGCTCACCAGTGGCCGCCCCCTTCTTCCTGCTCTACCCAGGAGATGGAGGCGCCGGCTTCGCAGCGCGCCCGCCGCCGCAGCAGCAACAGCGCTCCTGGAGGACCCCGCCGTCGCCGGGCTCCCCGCTGCCTTTCCTGCTACTGAGCTACCCGAGCGGCGGCGGCGGCAAGCACCGTGAGTGGCGGCGGGAAGGGGGGACTCGGCCGGGAAGGGTGCAGGGGGGCTGCCGCGTTCCGGGCGCCGGACTGTTTACCTCGGAGTCTCCCCAGGCCGCTGGCTCCCGCCCGGCTCGGCTTCCCCTCCCCTCCTGGGCCGGACGCTCGTCCTCGCCAGCCTCCCACGTGCTCGCCGGGTCCCAGCCCCCGGTCCCAGGCTGGGTGCCTTTCCCGGAGGAGCAGAGGAGGGGGCGGCGCCCAGAGACCCGGCAGCCCCGTTGGCCCGCCTTCTGTGAGCTCCAGGCGCTGGGGCCGCGGAGTAGGTGTGGCTGCTGCGCCGCCGCCGCCCGGGCGGCCTCGGTTGTACCACTAAAATTTTTACGAGCGTTCACGCCACACCCGTAAATATCACAGATGCGTCCAAGGGATTGAGAAGAGAAATCAGGAACAGTACGCGAGTTGACATGAATGGAATGTGTGGTTTTGGAGGGGCCCCTCCCGAGATCGTATCGTTTGGCAGGCAGAGGCCTCCACCTTTTAATACCACCGCCTCGGGAGCCCCCTGAATGCAGCGGACCTCACTTTGTGCTTTATCAGTCAACAGCTGTTCATTGCTACTTGCCAGGAGCGGGGTCCTAGAGTAGGCAGTGTGTGTAAAAAGACTTGGAGGAGTGTTAAATCTGGTTTAACATGACAGGGTCTTACAGTATGAAAATGTGGCTGAGGATACAAGGCATGCTGTAAATGCCAAGTACTTTGTTGTATGAGTTCTGAAAAGGGGGAGGAACTTGCCTAAGGTGATGAGGGAATCTCTTTCCCAGAAATAGAGCTAGAGACTTTTCTCACCAGAGCAAGCCTTTTAACTGCTCTACACAACCAAGAAATCCTGACTTTGTCTTTTCTACCCCTAATCCATCCCTTATGACATTAAGAGTCAAATGTTTTCTGTGTGCATATGCTGTGATTATCATAGTTAATCCTCACAGCTGTGAGACAAATAGGATGCCACGTTTTCAGATCAAGCTGAGGATCAGTATTATTGAATGATTTGACCCAAGTAACAGCTTTAGAGTAGGACTGAAGTTGACCCAGATTACTTGCCTACCAAGCCCGTGCTCCTTAAACAAACACCAAACCTCTGAAACTGGGGGCATGGTTCTCTTAGGTTCGGAGTCATTGGGTTCAGCTGGAGGTAATAGTCCAGTGTCACCGTTTCTGTTACTTACCTAGAAAGAGGGCCAACACTGACCACTGACAAAAAGTCTTAGTAAAACCATAGGTTGTGTGTTGGAGTAGTATGTGCTAATCTCAAGATGGGAGTGCCTAATCAAGGTAAAAATTAGTCCTTTAATCAGTAGGGGAAGTAAAGATAATATTCACAACATTACTTTCAATTTTCTAAGGAATCTGCTTTCTACTTTGTTCTTTAAGCATGACCTCTTTTTTCTCCTTAAAATTTTATTTCTGTGTAATCTGCTTATTAACCACATCACTATAGAATGAAGACACTTCTATCAATTCTTTATAATTCTGTAAAGGTTGTGGTACAACCATTAGTTATTTATTTATTTTAATGTTTATTTATTTTTGAGAGAGTGCGCAGGTGCGTCGTGGGAGGGGCAGAGAAGGAGAGGGAGACCCAGAATCCAAAGCAGGCTCCAGACTGTGAGCCGTCAGCACAGCGCCTAATGCGGGGCTTGAACTCACCAACTGCGAGATCATGACCTGAGCAGAAGTCGGAGTCTCAACCCACTGAGCCACCCAGGCACCCCACAAACTTTATGGACAGAGCAAATGCTCAACTGTGGAGGTGTCAGCTGTGGGGATTATCTGAATTTCAGTTAATTTACTTGATGCTTCCTCCTATTAAGGATTAGCTTTTTTTTTTTTTAAGTATTGTTAGAAAATTAGGGCCTAAGCATGATCAAGATCAGGAATGAAGACTTGAAGCTTCATAGGTGTGATCTCTTAGTCTCTACCTTACAATACAGATGTATTGAGCAGTTCTTGTCCTGAGTTTTTATTTTTACCTTATTTTTTGTTTTTTTCTTTTCTTTTTTTTTTTTTTTGAGAGAGAGAGAGGGAGAGAATCTTAAGTAGGCTCCATGTCCAGCATGCAGCTGAACATAGTCTTAATCCTGTGACCACAAGATCATGACCTGAGCCTAAATCACGTGTCGGAAGATTAACTGAGCCACCCAGGCACCCCACCTTGTTATTTTTATATGTACTTCAGAACACATGCATACTTGGAAAAAGGAATACTCAATAAATTAAAAGATTTTTTTGTGGCTGCCCTGCAGAGTCAATGCAGTATTACTTTCTATCATGTACAGTATGCAAGCCTTGGTTTGCAAGCCTAATTCGTTCCAGAAACATGCTTGTAATCCAAAGCACTGTGTATCAAAGCGGATTTCCCTATAAGAAATAATGGAAACTCAGATGATTCATTCCACAACCCAAAAACATTCATATGAAAATGAATAAAATACTGTAATATAATACAAAATAACAAAGAAAATATACAATATAAAGAAGCATAAATTAACCTCCACTTACCTTTGAAAACCTTCATGGCTTGTGTGAGGGAGACGAGAGAGGAGGGTCATTGTGTAGGATGACTTTCACTATCATTAACGGATGTTGAGTACAGTATAAATAAACTCTTGTCATATACAGTATTTAATGTGTCTGGCAAGAAGGCAGCAGAGGAAGGGGTCTCTGTCTGCATGCAGCCTGACTAGAATGAAGCAAAGCATTCCTAAGCTTACTCTTGTTTGGAAAAGCAAGGGACCATCCAGAGGTGCTTTGAAGTGGCAAAAAACACACTACCGCCAGTTGTGGGCACCTTCCAACATGCAAAAATTTCTGCCAAATACTGCGGCCTGAGACCGACATGGGACCATACCCCACAATCCTGTAGAGAGAGAGGGAGAGAGAGGGAGAGAGAGAGAACCATTGGCTCAGTTGTGATCATGTGACATTCAGCATCACGTACTACTTGTATTGCAAGACATCGCTTGTTAATCAAGTTAAAATTTATTAGAACGGTTTGCTCGTCTTGTGGAACACTCATAGAACAAGTTACAGTCACAAGGTTTTACTGTACTTGGATATCAGAACTCTGCATCTCCTGGCTGTTCACTTGAGCAACCTGAGGAAACAGTTGTTGGTGTTTTTTTTTTTAATTGTTTTTTTTATTTAACATTTATTTATTTTTGAGACAGAGCATGAACAGGGGAGGGTCAGAGAGAGGGAGACACAGAATCTGAAACAGTTTCCAGGCTCTGAGCTGTCAGCACAGAGCCTGACGTGGGGCTCGAACTCACGGACCGCGAGATCATGACCTGAGCCGAAGTTGGCCGCTTAACCGACCGAGCCACCCAGGCGCCCCGAGTTCAGCTTTGTTTAAATGACACTGATAAAGAATAGCAAAAATGTGTGAAGGGAAGGTAGCTTAAACTTTTCAGTGTTCATAATGTGTACTATGTCAGTGTAAAATCGTGCTAGATATAATATCCTTGATATATTCATCATGTTTAAATACAGCAGGAAGGAAGGCTTCTGATTTGCTGTGTTGGATTATGTTCCTTTCTGAGTCTTTGAGTCTGCTAATTAGCTAGTCTGCTAATTTTTTATGCTTCTAGCTTTTAAATGTCATAAAAATTCCTAACCATGCCTTTTAAAAAAAAAAATGTTTATTTTGAGAGAGGGAGAGTGAGCAGGGGAGGAGCAGAGAGGGAGAGAGGGAGAGAATCCGAAGCAGGCTCCACACTGTTAGCACAGAGCCCGATGTAGGGCTTGATCTCCTGAACCATGAGATCATGACCTGAGCTGGAATCAAGAGTCAGACACTTAACCAGCTGAGCCACCCGGGCGCCCCCCTACTATGCCTTTTAAAAAATATTTGATCTATAAAAACTACAAGTAACACATAACATAAATCTATTGTCATTGTTTAAATATTTACAGTACAAGAGTACATTGAATACAAAATGAACTTTCCTTTTGGGTAGGAGACCTACCACCTTTTCTGAGGATACCACTTTTGAGTTTGGTGAGTTTTCTTCCAGAACTTTAGCATGCATTCACAGACATGTATGGGTTCATATTTCATGAGGCTTTTTCCCCTTTGGTGTATGACCTTCCACACCAATTTCTCATAAATGATATAAGGAGCTACTTGCATGCTGTGGTACAATGCTTTTAATGCTTCCCTTTTCCATCCTAACTTTAAAAGTCTTCTCATGGATGAGTAACAGATGGCTTCTTGGTGTTGGAGTGAAGAGGCACTCCTGCTGTCTGCATAGTTATCAGCTTCTGACAGTGATTCGTTTCTTCTTCCAACTCCCAGAGCCACAGCTAACATTTATGTTTAGGGCAATGACATGCAAATAAACCCACATCTCTGACTTTGTCTTTTCCATTTCCAACAATGTACCAAAAAAAAAAAAAAAAGTTGTACTCAACAAAGAAGCAACTTTCTTTCTGTACTTGTATGTGCTGTTGTGAGATGGTAGAAGGGCTAGGAGGGGAATAGAAGGAAGAAAAAAAGTGGGAAGGAATGGTAGCATTGCTATGTCCACCCACTGTAAAGTTGAGTATAGCTAATAGTGAATGCCTTGTTGAGCCCTGGGAAGTGCAGAGAATGAGGGTTTCTGGAAACATTCACAGATGTGCTTTCTCACAGATGCACTTTAAGAACCCATGTTGGGGAAGGAACTGTCTCATTTATGTATAAATGCAGTAATGAGTAAGGGAAAAAATAGTTTTATGTTCGGTTTATACACATATATACAATATAAAGATGTGTATATTATATATGTATGTGTGCATGTATATATATTATTAATGTGTGTATATGTATATATTCTGATCTTAATTTATCTTCCATGGACATTTCTATTATTGTGTCTCTTTTCTTTTTTCATTGTTTAATAGCACTCCAGAAAACATTATACCTGGTTAGCAGTTGAATACACATTAATTAGTTGACCTGATGTATTGCTTTTTTTTAATTTTGAAAAGACAAAAATACTCCATTCTATTTTGTAAATATAGCGGCATCTGCTCAAAACTGATAGGTATTCGGGGAAGGATTGAACAATGAGAACCTAAAAGTATTTAAGGTTCATCTTTATACTAGTAGTTTTTAGAATAGCAGATGGAGTTGTGACTTTTTTAAAGACAGCTTTTTGGTATAATTGACGTAGAGTGGTTCCTCCATTTACAATGCTGTGATTCATAGGCTTTCAGCTCTTTTCCAACTGTGTTAAGCATACTTTACCTGTGTTAAGAATCACTTTCTGATCTATTAAATGTTATTTTGTCAAATGACAGATATAAACACCCATAGAAAAGGAAAAAAACCCTTCAGAAATGTAGCATCTTCAGACTTAAAAAAATTTTTTTTAACATTTATTTATGTTTGAGAGAGAGGGACAGAATGCAAGTGGGTTAGGGACAGAGAGGGAGGGAGACACAGAATCCGAAGCAGGCTCTAGGCTCAGAGCTGTCAGCATAGAGCCCAATGAGGGGCTCAAACTCATGAGCTGTGAGATCATGGCCTGAGCTAAAGTTGGACGCTCAAGCGACTGAGCCACCCAGGTGCCCCCATCTTCAGACAGTTTAATTGTAAGTTAGTGACTACCAGAGAACTAGAGTTTAGAACTAAAGAGTATCTAAATACAGGTGGGTCTTTTCCACCCACAGCTGCAGTGACCTGGTGAGGTATGGGGAGCTGGTTCATGCCCCCAATTCCCCCAATTCCTGCATCCTTTGGCTACAAGAGCCTGTCTGCTGCTTCCTTTCCTGATACAGCTCTTATTATCACTGCTGCCTAACTTATCACGGTTTGTCTTCCCAACCAATTTCTCCCCTTCTGCTTCCTTTCATTTGTTTTACTTACACTTCTGGCCCGGCATTATCAAAAAGCTCACACTCTGATTGACAAAACAACAATTTCAGAATATTAGATGTAATCTTTGAGACTTTGTTTTGACTGCCCCCCTCTTGATAATCGTAGGTTAATTCTTTATACACAAGAGTTTTCTTTTTTCTTATTTCTGGTCTTAGCTTCATTTTGGATACTAGAGGATCCTAAAAGGCTCTCCATTAGATGAAAGAAGCTTTCCTGTAGTTCTGTAATCCAAACAGCTACAAAGAAAGAATGTGAGTAGTAAGATAATAGTAGTAGTAGTTAGTGGCTACCATTTTATGGAATATTTTTATGTGCCCTGCAAAGAGCTAAAAAGTTCACATTTATCAGTACGTGCTGATTTTTATTAAAATTTGCAACAGATAGAAGAGCTGATACTTAAAAACTACTCTCTTAACAATGAAAACTGAATGGGGCGCCTGGGTAGCTCAGTTGGTTAAGTGTCTGACTTTGGCTCAGGTCATGATCTCGTGGTTTGTGGGTTAAAGCCCCACATTGGGCTTTGTGCTAACAGCTCAGAGCCCGGATCCTGTTTCAGGTTCTGTGTCTCCCTCTCTCTGCCCCTCCCCTGCTCGTGCTCTGTCTCTCCTTCTCTCTCAAAAATAAATAAACATAAAAAAAAAAATGAAAACTGAAAAAAAATGAGTCCATGTAGAGCTCATATAAGTAGATGTATACAACTTATGTTTTTTGTCAGAGTATTTGGTTCAGTATCTCTAAATGACTTATCTAAATTATTATAAAATACAAAAATTCTGATAGAGTAGCCTTAGATTTGCATTTGCAAATCTGGAGACACAGATTCTGTGGTTTTAGGATAGTTCTTAACTCAAATTTTGCACCTATCAATCACCTGGACATCTTGTTAGCACAGATTTCTGGCCCTATCCCCAGAGGTGTTTTGTTTGTTTATTTTTAGTGAGGCACAACTGACATATAACACTACATTAATTTCAGGTATACAACATAATGATTCAATATTTGTTTATATTGCAGTTTTTTAAGTGAAGGACAGAATGAATTCATATTCCTGCATAGTGTGGTGTCACAGCTCATGTTCTTAATCACTGTATGCTCCCTCACCAAAGCATTAAATCAGTTTAGGTAGAAAGCAGTAAGTTTGGTGAGAGAGAGAGCAGAGCAAAAGTGGCAAAGAAAGCAACTTTTGGAGCTAAAAGATTAGTATTGGCCTCAAAACATATTCACTTGACTTACTCTGTCTTGCATCTTTTTCCTTTTTGTTTAGCAGAAATCTGTGTTAAAGAGATGGAATCTGACAAAGAAGCTAAGAGAACATATTCTTCTAGTATAGGTTATAGGTAGTAAAAAATCTGGGAGAATAACATAGCAGAATTAACTGGATGAAATAATGATATTTTCTTGTTGTCTAACATACTTGAAAATTCCTTAAATAATTAAGTGTTGCCTAAAAGACACGCTGCCTCTTTACCATTGTACAAAAGGTAATGGGTCCCCATCATAAATTAAAGAGTCCCTATTTATGTATGTAAGTAAGTAAGTTCTACATCCAGTGTGGGGCTCAAACTCACAACCCCAAGATCAAGAATCACAGGCTCTACCGACTGAGCCAGCCAGGCGCCCTAAAGAACCCCATTTTAGGGGTGCCTGGGTGGCTCAGTCGATTGGGCATCTGACTTCAGCTCAGGTCCTGATCTCGTGGTTCAGGAGTTCCAGCCCTGAGTCAGGCTCTGTGCTGACAGGTCAGCACCTGGAGCCTGCTTTGGATTCTGTGTCTCCCTCTCTCTCTCTACCCCTCCCCTGCTCACACCCTGTCTCTCTCTCAAAAATAAACATTAAAACAAAAAAAATTTTTTAATGAGTTTTGCAGGATATCTGAACTGTTGTTTTTCCACCCAAACCTTATTAACATGGAAACTTCTTCCTCTAGGGTAAAGTGGCTCAAGTGTGAGCTGTAACATTTA
Source organism: Lynx rufus (assembly GCF_022079265.1). Lineage (NCBI taxonomy): Eukaryota > Metazoa > Chordata > Mammalia > Carnivora > Felidae > Lynx > Lynx rufus. The sequence goes on from NW_025814845.1 coordinate 54,114,365, forward strand.
TTTTGGGAAGTCAGTAGTGTAAGATAGCATGACTTAAAATTATGAGAAAGGAAATGTTTTTAGAGTTACAGAGCGGTGGTACTTGAGAGAGTATCAGTATGATCCCGCCCACCTACTGTAACTACTTCCGAATAATGGGAAGGTTCATGGTCTTCCTAAAGCCCACCAGGCAAGGGCTGCTGACCAAGGTGGGTATCCCTGATTGCAGGGACCCTGTTAGTGACTGACTGGTTCTATACTTGTTCCGTACCAAGTAGACATGACAGGCAGCATGTGTCAGAGGGAGTGGCATGGAAACTGAAAAGAAGTTTATAGGGGCAGAGGTGGGGAAATTTGAAACCTCATAAAACATAGGAAAAGAGCCTGTCAGACTGTGACAGCAAGAGGCATGTAGAAAGCAGAAATTGTTTGAGCATGTTGCCTTTTAGAATATGGTTCCTCTAATTTTAGAATCTGTTTAGGGACTCTACAGGCATAAATATCTGCTTCCTCTGCCTTTTTTATGAACTTAAGAAATCTGGTCACCTGATATGAATGCCTGGTAAAGTTCTGACCCATGTCTTCCTTCCTCAAGGCCTGAGAGATGCCCCAGCATCCCCTTTGCTCACATCTCCTTTTGACTTTCCTCTACCTCAGTCCTATGAGCTTTCATCCTTACTGACTTACGCTTCATGTGATGGTAGCATTTTTCCCCCCAGAATCCTCAAGCACCTATAATGATGATAATGGCTAGTATTTACTGACTGCTTACTTTGTACAAAGTGCCATGCTAAGCATTTTACTTAACATTACTTACGTGAAATCTGAAGTAGTTAATATTATTATCCCCATTCTGTCAGTGAAGAAACAGGCACAGAAACAAATACTATGCCAAAGTTATTCAGCTTCTAAAGGTGGATCTAGGATTCACTGTGGGCTTTCCGACTCTACATGCTCTCAGCCTCCTTTACTGCCTCTCATTACTGGAATCCCATCCTAAACTGAAGGCTCCTTTTCAGACAGCAGCAGTCCTTTAGTTCCTCATTCTGCTCAGTGAGGCCCTACTTCCTAAATGAATAAATAAATGTGAAATTCAATAGTTATGTATGTAAACAACACTGAATAGCCGTCTGTGCACCTGTAATTGCCTGTTTTTTGTCTACTACCTTGTTCTTATGTCCCTCGTGACTAACACATAGTAGGTGCCCATTGCATGTTAAATGAATGAATCTGTTAGGTACAAGTGACTAAAGCCTGCGTTAGAATGACTTATTTGTTGGGGCATGAATATAGCTTGGTTTTGAGGAACTTGGAAGTTTTCATGGTTAAGGTGAAACAGGAGGGTGAAAATATACCATTGCAAGAGTATAGAGTGCTTTGGAGTTACATATCTATACCAACAAGTATCTTTTGAGACTGATACTTGGTAGGTCCTGTTTTAAGCAGATGTATAATGGTGTGTAAAGCAGGCAAAGTTCTCATGGAGCCCATGAGCTTTGTGAAGCTAGCTTTTTAGTTTCATTTTATAGTTGAGTAAATCAGGACAGGAGCAGGATAAATTTCCAAAGAGATCTACTAAGTTGCTGGTAGCTTTACATCTGTAAATCATTACCTACTGCCACTTAGCCATGAAATCAGTTTTAGTTACTAAGATAGGAGTTAGCTCTAGCCTGATGCTGGTTAATTTTAATAAGTGAAAAGATTATGCATGGTAATACTCCTGGTGGTTTTTGTTCCTAACAAAATAATTAACTCAGGTATAATCATTTTTTAGTACTTATTATCATTCTTGGTTAATATCTACAAAGTAATACTGAGCCTTTCAAATGTATAAATCTACAATTGTAGAAATCTCAGCATCAGAGGTAAACATAATAGATTTTTGTCTGAGAGAGGGAAAGAAGTAAGAGGGACGGAAGTGGGTGGAAGACTGGAGCATGTGAAAAAATCATGATCATTCAACTGAATAATCTTATACTTTAGCAGAAACATCTAGACTTTCCACCAATGTCATCATGATGGCATTTCATCAAAGAAACCCTTTTGTGCTGACAGCACCTAGTAAAATGTGGGGGTGGGGGTGGGAGAATTATTTTCTTAAATTGTAAAACTGTGATCCCAGAGGCTTTGGGAAGTAGAACTTGTGAGGTTTACAAACTGATTTAGTTGCACAAGTCAATAAGTTTTAAAAAGCACCAGTGTGTGCCCAATAGGAACTAGGTAATAGGAGACAACTACCTATAAAAGAAATGTGAAATAGTTTCTTACCTTCAGACCTGTTGAGAATTGGTATACCTACAAGAAATCTATTTCTGGGGGCACTTTGGTGGATCATTCGGTTAAGTGTCTGACTCTTGATTTCGGCTCAGGTCATGATTTCACAGTGGTGACATCAAGCCCCAAGTGAGATTCCCTCTCTCCTTCTCCCTCTGCTGCTCCCCCACTTGCGCCTCTCTCTCTCTCTCTCTCTCTCTTTCTCTCTAAAAAAAAAAAAAAGAAATCTATTTCTGAAAAGTATTTAAATAATATTATTTAAAACAAAAAAAAAATTAAAATTAACCCATACATGCTCACCAGCATGAAAATGGATCAGAAAATTTTTTACACATACAATGGAATATTACCTCATAATACAGCAGCCAAAAAAGATAAATTATAGCACACTACAATGTGGATGAATCTTTAAAAATGCAATGTTGAGGGGCACCTGGGTGGCTTAGTAGGTTGAGTGTCCAACTTCGGCTCAGGTCATGATCTCACCTTTCATGAGTTCAAGCCCCATATCAGGCTTACTGCTGTCAGCGCGGAACCTGCTTCAGATCTTCTGTCTCCCTCTCTCTGCCCCTCCCCTGCTTGTGCTCTCTGAAAAAATAAATATTTAAAACATAAATAAAATGCAATGTTGAGCGAAAGGCTTTCATACAGCATGAAACGCTTTCTATAAAGTTAAGATGAAGCTAAATATATTGTTTAGGCATCCATATATTCATAATAATACTTTTAAAGTAAGGTAATGATATACACAAAATTCAGAAGTAATTGCCTCAAAAGGGGAGGCAGGAATTCAGAAGAGAGAAGGAACACATAAATTTGTTGGTTCATTTCATCAGTTAGGCAATGATTTCATGGATATTGGTTGTATTTTTAAAGTATTAAAACTATATTTTGAAGTTTGCTATTTGAAGAAGTTCTGGAATAAGTCATTTGAGAAAATAATTTCCCTTTCATTAATCTTTTCACACTACTGACTGTATTAAGCGTTCTTAAATTTTTTTTTTAATGTTTACTTATTTTTGAGAGAGAGAGAGAGAGAGAGAGAGAGAGGGAGGCACAGAATCCAAAGCAGGCTCCAGGCTCTGAGCTGTCAGCACAGAGCCCGATGCAGGGCTCAAAACCACAAACTGCGAGATCATGACCTGAGCCAAACTTGGACACTTAAAACCGACTGAGCCACCCAGGCGCCCCTCAAGTGTTCTTAATATGCCCAACTAAGTTAGTGGATGAGGCGGGAACTTGGTAAGATGCTTATTTCCTGCTCTTTCCTCAGAGTGGTAGTACAATAAGTAGTGTATCATCCTTTACTATGATCAGGAAGAATTTGGTTTACCCTTTGCCAGCACACAGCAGGAAAGATCTATGCTGGGATCCCAGTTTCTCAGAAAATGCCCACATATTAAAAACCTGAACTGAATGTATAAGAGAAAGTGGAATATGTGGTTTGTAAAGTGTGAAAGCTAATACAATTTTTTTCTTCCTCAAATCTTAAATTTGTTCAAATTCATATTTGGGAAATTTTGTGGGGACATTGCTTGTGTTATTTTGTTTGTGCTTTTTGTTTTTTGTTTTTCCTAAGTAAAATTTAATCCTTGGATTGGAGTGCTGACTTTTCAGGGCATGAAAGAAAGCATGGACTTTGGTTTGAGGGCATTAAGACAAACCTTGGAATCCCAGATCAGCCACTTGTTAATTGTGTGATCTTGGGCCAGTTACTTGGCTCAACTTTGGTTTCCTTGTATGTAAAGAGGACATACCATATCTCCTTGGCCAGATTCTTGTGAGGATTTGATACAGTATTTATAAAGCACCTAGGGGCACCTAGGTGGCTCAGTCGGTTAAGCCTCTGACTTCAGCTCAGGTCATGATCTCACAGTTCCTGAGTTTGAGCCCCATGTCAGGCTCTGTGCTGACAGCTCAGATTCTGTCTCCCTCTCTCTCTAACCCTCCCCTGCTCGTGCTCTCTCATTCTCTCTCTCTCAAAAATAAATAAACATTAAAAGAATTTTAAAGCACCTAACAGAAAATAGAGATTCAATAAATGATAGCTAGCTTAAGTAATTTTTCCCTATTGTATAACAGGGACATTGGGCATGACAAATAAAACTTTGTCTTATAACAGTAGCTGAGTATTCTTTAAAAGTGACTTCTGACTTTGACAGTGAATCTCATTTGCTTTGAATTAATTATAAGATGGAAAATTCAGGCTGTGTAAGCAACTAGAACATAGTATTATTCAGATCATCACCTTGGATTTGAATTTCACTTAGGCCTGTTAGTTCTACTTCTAGGGCCACACACTATACCTCAACCCTCCTCACAACCATCTTACAAAGATGTGCCTTTATTCACAGGTAGGATCAAATGAGAAAAAAGTTCAAGGTTTGTCTCACTGATGACTTCATGTTACCTAAGCTAATATGTTTACCTAGTAAAGACCCAAATGTAAAAACAGTACTAAACAACGTTTAGAATTATTTGTTAGTCTTCTACAAACAGTGCTTGTTCTCATAGGAAATTCCTTGCCTGTGAACAGTGAGTAAGTGTCCACACTGAAGACTCAAAGGTGTTTACCTGCAAGCAGGTATGACTGAGATAGTGGAAAGACAGGTTTTCCTGCTCACCCACAGTTCTTATTTCTGAAATGACTCCTAATGCCTCCTTAAACTGAGAGATAACCAGTGCAGGAAGGTTTTTCTCTCCTTGGCAGAAGTGTTAGTTGCTTTGGGCTTCCCTCCTGATATCTTCTACCTGGAGAGAAGGACCTTTGGAAGGAATGTTGACCAGGTCTTCTCTGTTTATTGACCTAGATTTTCTTGTATGCTAGTGTCTTGTAATCAATCCAAATCTGTTTAAGGTTATTAAATGCATATTGGTTGCTAAAAAGATTGTCATGGTTTGTGATAGGCTCAATTCAGATATTCATGGAACCAGGAAATCTCAAAGCATCCAGATTTTTCTTTGTTTTCACTATTCTATATTTCAAGAATGTGTCAATGACCTACAGTCTTGGTGTTGTACGTACAGAAGCCAGGGCTCTTTGGCATTGTGATTCCAGGAACTATTCAGTGTAAGTTTAAAGATTTTAATGACTGCTTACTAGGTTATAAAGTATTACATGGTGAAACTATAAACTGTCCCCTTTAAGCTTTAGTGTATAAGATGGAAGTATGTATGTCTAGAAAGGAATCGACCTATAATTAAATGTGAATGTGTTAAACGAAGACTTGTGTTCAGTATTTGGGTACATAAATTCTGCTTCTTTGAAAGGGTGATTTTGTCTTACTGCATGCCCAATGCCTGGATCGCTGCCTGACATGTGGAATACTCTGACTGAATATTTACTGAATGAGAAAATTAGTGAATGAATAGCTTTGGGTCCAGATGTAGGATAATGTTGAAAGATTTTAAATAGAAATGAATAAACCTGGGGTATTTTGTTTTCCTTAGTAATTTACTGATTTTCTTCCTAATTGTAAATAATCATATACGTATATGCATTTTTACGTTGTACCAGTTTGCTTTCCCTCTAACAGTATGAGAAATGCCTGTTTACCTACAGAACCTGATTCTTAGCATTTTTTCTTTGGGCTCAATCTCAAGTTAGGATGCAACATTTGTGAAATTTTAACATTATATTTGTATGTAATATACATATAAAATGTCATTATAATATTCAAGGAGAATTTTTTTCTTTTAGTTTTCAAAAATCAAGGTATCCTTCTGAATGAAATTCCTAAAATAGAATAAATCGTCTTGGCATATATTTCTTGAAGTTGTAGCTTCCACCTTAAAACCAGATCCTTAAATAGAAAAAATACTTGTTTTCAATTGTCCAAAACATTTTCAAAGAAAATTGTTATCATCCCTTATCTCATTATTTATTGCAGCTCAGAAAGGAAGCACCTAACTTTTTGCTATCAAGGTATAAATGCCTCATTGGATAATACAGACATGTATGTGGGTAGGTGAGTTGGTTGGTTGGTGAGTTGATAATATATGATAATATGCCCTTAGGATGTTCCAGGATGGGAGGCTTTTTAAAAATATAACATAGTTTTATCCTTTAATTAGAAACATAATACATATTTTATGCAGAAACTTGGTAGGGGCATCTGGGTGGCCCAGTTGGTTAAGCGTCCGACTTCGGCTCAGGTCATGATCTCAAGGTTCATGAGCCCCATGACAGGCTCCGTGCTGACAGCTCAGAGCCTGGAGCCTGCTTCAGATTCTGTGTCTCCTTCTCTCTGTCCTTCCCCCACTCACCCTCCGTCTCTATCAAAAATAAATATTAAAAACAATTAAAAAAGAAATTTGGTAAATACAACAATTTCAAAAGCGGGGGTGGGGCAGGGGATTGCCATTAATTGGAAGGGATTTTACTTTTTTAGCATCAAGGTTTTTTTCTTGCACTTCTATCCAGTCTAAAAAGTCAGGTTTTGTACCTTGGAAAAGGAGATTGTAAATGCCTGAGAGTATGATATTTAACTTGAAAATCTGCTTTGGCTTTTCTTAAAACACCACCTTTAGTAAAGAATTTTGATAGCTAGGTATATGAGGGTAAAAGATGGAAGTGAATTATGTGCTTACTAAATTAATCTAACTGCCTCTTTCATCATCTTTGCAATGAAGTACTACCCAGTGTTAATTGTCCTCCTGTTATCTAGCCCTTTTATCCCAAAGTGAGGGAATTGATGAGGATAGGTGCATTGTGTTATGTCTGATCACAGTTTGACTAGCATAGTCTGGAAGTGGGTTGTACAGGATGAGAGCAGCAGCTTAATTGCTCTCCCTGCATCAGCAGCATCTATAAAGCATCCTGGGAATTGCTCGCCCTACGTTCAGAGCAGCTGGTCACATGAGCCTGGATTTTCAGTTCAGTTCATTAGTCAGCCATTTTGGTCAACACCCTGCTTACTGCGCACAACCAATCCTATTAGAACTCAGCATCCCGGCTCATCTGAGCAGATCCTGGAAGTGATTTCTGCAGTTCAGGATATTTTTTAAGCTAAATTGAAAATATTGGTTTATTTTTTGGGATTTTTTGGGGGTATTTTTTTTCCTGCACAAAGGAGGATTTTTCACTTATTCATTCAGAGACCAGTTTTTTAAAGCCAGCTAAGGTGGCATCGGCTGTGCAACGTTTAAAGCCTATAGCCCAGCTGAAAAAGGAGGGGGCAGGGAAGAGAAGATAAAAGGACAGAAGCTAGAGAAAACAGGCATCATTTTATTTTGCTATGTGGTAGGAACTATCTATGAGAAAAGATAGTAGAGGATTGCTTGTCTTGAACAGTTGGTTCTTAAACCGTAAGGTATTTTTCCTTGTGTTTTGTTTTAATCTCCCCCACCCCTTTTCCTGAGAGCTTTGTTTCAGAGCTTTGGATTTGGGGTTTTGGGGTAAGGAGGTTTTATTTATTTTTGTTGGGGTGAGTGTGTGTGTGTTTGTGTGTGTGTGTTGTGGTCCCAGCTGAGTCATCATGTCTGCTCTGACGCCTCCAACTGATATGCCAACCCCCACCACTGACAAGATCACACAGGCTGCCATGGAGACCATCTACCTTTGCAAATTCCGAGTGTCTATGGATGGAGAATGGCTCTGCCTGCGAGAGCTGGATGACATCTCACTTACACCTGACCCAGAGCCTACCCATGAAGGTATGGTCAGAACCCGTCCACTAGTGTCTCACCAGCGTCCTCATTGTTACAGTAAGCTGGGAGGGTCAGGGAGAGGTAGGAAGAACCCGTACTCTGTACTCTAACCTGTTAACAACCATGACAACCTTTTTTCCTTACCTACCACCCAGTTTACCTTCTCTACTTTACTGGGAAAAAAATATTATTTCCCTGCCCCCTGAGGTATCCTTTCAAAAGATGCTGGTGCCTATTTAGAGCTCTTTGTCTTTAAGCCCCTAAAGAGAACATGTGAGGTCACTTATCACATTTGGCCCTAATTGATAATGAAAAAGCTATTAATATTGATTATATACTAAAATATTATAGAAATTACAATAATTCTTAATAGATTAAGTTAAGACAGCATGACTTCAGGATTGTACTTGACATAGTTGAAACACTTGAGGTGTTTTACCAAGGGATATCAGGGTATAACCTGTGAAATAGGCTATGATATCTAGAAAATAGTTGATCAAACATTATCTTTTTTTTAATAATATGGACCGTAGATAAGCAGTTTTCCATTCAGTGCTTATTTAATGAATATGGATGCTTTAAAAAGCATAATGCCTCAAAAAGGTTAAACATGATTAATAAGGTAATCTCTACCCATAGAATCTATTGGCCATTGCTTTTTATAAGTTATTTGTGGTAACTGTGATGACCCATTTGAAATTTCCACTGTCAGTACCTTTGAGACCTTTGAGGTTGCTTGACTTGTGACTTTCTCCCAGAACCTTTTCTAAATTACCACAGGTTTTTAGCTTGTACCTTTAATTCTCTTAAGTCAATGCCATAAGGAAGAGAGTTAATTTAAGTCATAGCTACAAATATTTTGTTTTTTATGTAATGACCTTTTAACTAGTGTTTATTCTCCAGCTTTGAAATAATGCAGAAATGCTCACAAATGAGAAATTCTTTATCAACATCTGCCTGGTATTTAGGCATATCTGCTGAATGGAGGGCATAAGGTGAATTGCACATAGCAGATTGGGTTAGGAAAAGTGATTCCTTGCCCTTGACCTTGTGTTGCAATCTTAGCGTGACTCAGATCTCACCCTTTATGTCTGAAAAGGATTTTATTTCCCCCGTTAGGCTTAGCCTTGAGAAAGTTTTAGAGAGAATGAATACCACAGAACACAAAGCAGTCATTTTGGGTGTGTCTTTAAGGGCAATATTTAAGTAGTTTTTAAGACCCGCTGCGTCTTTTAACAATTGGTTTGTCAGTTGGACAGCTTCCTTGGCTCTAAGTCTCAGAAATGTGCACAGGGGTTGGCAGACATCAGCTGGAAATCCATAGAATGCCAGTACTGTTTAAAACAACCCCCAAAGGTTTAGGAATCTTTAGGGAAGAAAAATACGTTTCTAGAAGGCTACCAAGAAATCTTTTAGTGAATGCCTCAATTTACATATTTTGTTTTTAAAAATACTCTCATCCATCTTGAAAGTAATATAATATGAAATATTCCTTTAATTATAAAATCCAGTATATTAGTGTTTCATAAATAATTTTTAACATTTTTAGTACTTTGAATTTATATTTGTTTTTTGAACAGGATTCCTATGAGTGGGCAAAAATGAGCTCATGGTTCATGTAAGCATTTATAGTGGTTCTGTATGAATCCTTCATGGAGAAATCTGTGATGGAAATCTGTATGAGGGCTGCAGCCTAAGCTCTAAGTGGCACATTCTTTGATTAAGGAAAAGAGACAAATAGGAGCTTCCCAATACCTTAAAATCAGCTATAGAGGATGTGAAGGAAAATACGGAAATACTGTCCTTGAATTTTGGAATTTTGCCTTAAAGTGGGCAAGAGAAACAATAATTTCAAGTGATTAGAAATGGATATAATAAAAGAAAGTCCAGACATCTGTGGGTTTGGGGACCTGGGAAACAAGGTGATGCTTTTCAGAGCTTTTATTTCCTTGCTCCACTGGCTAACTCAGGATGTCTGAACAGTCATTTGGACTCAAGAAGTGTCTGCTTTAATATTAATACCAGTGATAAGTATTAGGTATAATTTAGCTATCAGCATGTAAGCAGTTATCGCCAGGCCAGTGATACTGTGAATCTCTCACCTTGTTGACAAAATGGAGCACCTGGTACCTGGACACACAGGAGGATTCACATTATACTTCCCAGCTGATTCTTGGAGGGAAAGCCTTCCAACCACACAAATCCTGCAGTGAGGCACCCTGACTCCCACAAGAGAAAATGGACAAAAAGCATCATATACCCTCTTAAGACAAGAATAAAGATTGGGCATGGCCTCAGTTAGAAGATTTGTAGTTTCCAACTTTTGTTTTCTGAAAACAGCTCATGCCTCTCACTGTGCAGCCCACAGTGCAGGCCTGGACCTAGAGTTTCCGCCTGGCTTAGCCCTAAAATACATGGGAATAGAAACATTCACGTCATCATGTCAGTGCTTGTTGGTAGTCAAGGAAGTGATCTCTCTCTCAGTACCCTTTTTTTTAAAACCAGGAGGATATCTATAAATCTGTGTGAGTAGATTTCCCCTAAGACGAGAGCCCAAGACCGATTCCACAGAAGAGGAGAGGGTTCAGGAAAGGCTTCATTTAATGAGTGAGACTGGCCTGGACATTGTACATAGTTAGGTGATCATCAGGCAGATGCAGGGTGAAGCGGGGGGACATTTCCAGCAGTACAGGGTGAGCTGGTCGAGCTGGAGAATAGCAAGTAGTTATGGGTGGTAATTATCTGATTGTAGGTGAGAAAAATTGGGATAATTAATGTAAACCCTATAAATGTTACTAATGTGTGTAATAGTTATTCATGGAGCCTTAGGTTGAACTGCAGCATGTTTTTGAATACATTCCCATTTTAATGTATATTTTTGTTTTTATGTCTAATTTTTTGGATCACTCTGAACTAGTTGTTTACTAGACAGACTAAAGTAGACCATTAGTAGCTTAAATTCATGTTTTAGCATTATCCTTTCTTGGAGCTCTATAAAACAAAGTAATTGATTAAAAATACAACTTAGTTATCAAGCAATACTTGTTTTCCTATTAACCTTTTAAAGAATGGGAATCTGATGTTGAGAGATGATGTCCACAGATGATCAATTTAATACAGTAAAATGTACCATCTGGTTACAAAGACAGGTATAAGCTTTGAAATTACTTTTTTGACTTAGGAAACTTCCTTTTCAAATACAGATAATAAGAGACAGACTATGGAGGCAGTGACATATTGGACAGACACGATAGTTTTCAGGTATTGTAGAGAACTATATGTGATGGCAGACCTAATACATGCTATTATTGCATAACTCTGCAGTTGCCCTGGTGGTGTCATTTTGCTTCAGTGTTCATTAGAATAGCTGGCATTTTACTGTAATGTATAAAGAGGTAGTTTATATGAAACATCTGTCCTTGACATACAAGGACGTGTTCTGGTCTGCCTGTTGGTCAGAAATATTTATTAGGCATTCCTTGATGCAAAGTCCAGTTCTAGGGACTAAGAAATAAATAGACACCCCTTCACATTTCCCGAAGGACAGTCTGGGTGTAGATTATGGGTGCAGATTTGTGATCAGGTTTTTCCATTTGATAGGAACTACTCTACTGATCAGATACAATAGGGAATATTCTACTGATAAGATATAATAAGCAAGGAAAAATCCCCTAAAGATGTAATGGAAAAGTGTTTATTATTCAGTGACTGTGGGAAGTGTCTCATGCTGAGATCACTCCATTGACGTTTACTAATGTACTTTTACTCATCAATATCACTGCACCCTAGTATAACCCCATCCTGCTTGGGGTGAAATGTGTATGTTTTAATGAAAAAGGTGCCTGTCCCAATGGGCGTTTTGGCAGGGGAAGCCAAGGGGCTATTTACCAAGAAACTTCAGAGCATGAATTCACTATAATGCAGAGCTTCTAAACCTGGGACCCGTGATCCTAATTATCATTCAAAAAATTTTATATCTGTACATTTTTTTCCTGTAGAAAAATCCTTAGTGTCCATTAGAACCCTCAAAGGAAAAACGAATAATGCTTTAAAAACTCAGCTTTTATCATACAGACCTTGGCCCTTCATTCAACATGCATTTAAGTATCCTACTTATGATTTATGCCCCACACTTATAATTTATGTCCTAGTACAGTGAAGTGAACAAGTATGGTCCTTTGGATTTTCTGGGCTTATTTGATAGGTTGGGAGTGTAGGGTGGGGTACTTCAAGCAAGTAAAATGACAGTCATTGCAGTACAGTAGTACAGAGTGAAAAATCTTATTCCAGAGAAGATTTCCAATTGAAGTAATGTTTGAGCTAAGACCTAAAATATGTGCAGGAGTTATCTGGGCATACACTGGAGGCAAGGGAGTCTTAAGGGGTGGGGATGGGGAGGAAGAACTACACAGACTCAAATGCCAGAACTGAAAGGTGGTTAGTATTTATTTTCAGCCCCTTTCCAAATTTCCTCTCCAGTAAGTTTTCACGTGCTTTACTGGGAACAAAATGTTAGGAGTAGTGATGAAAGTAGTAGGTTTTTTTTTTCCCTTCTGGTTGTGCATAATGTTAATTTTTTAACATTAAAATCTTAAGTGTTTTAACAGTAAGTTCATTATGTATGTGCATTTACTCCTATACTTTAATAAAATAAGCATATATTATATGTGAATTTTAATAGCTCTCCTGAATAAGACTTAATAGTCATTTCTCCCAATTAATAGAAAAACAAAACTATTAATCTTAAAAAAAATTGTTAAGCTTTATTTATTTTTGAGAGAGAGAGAGAGAGAGAGAGAGACAGAACATGAGCAGGGGAGGAACAGAGAGGGAGGGAGACACAGAATCCAAAGCAGGCTCCAGGCTCTGAGCTATCAGCACAGAGCCCAATGTGGGGCTCGAACCCACGAACTGCAAGATCATGACCTGAGCCAAAGTCGGACACTGACTGAGCCACACAGGCATCCCAAAACTATTATTCTTAATGTCGAATCCCAGTAACCTGCAGATTTGTGATCAGAGTTCCTATTTTCACTTATTTATATGTGAACATTCATTTATCTTTTTTTTTTTAATTTTTTTTTCAACGTTTTATTTATTTTTGGGACAGAGAGAGACAGAGCATGAACGGGGGAGGGGCAGAGAGAGAGGGAGACACAGAATCGGAAACAGGCTCCAGGCTCTGAGCCATCAGCCCAGAGCCCGACGCGGGGCTCGAACTCACGGACCGTGAGATCGTGACCTGGCTGAAGTCGGACGCTTAACCGACTGCACCACCCAGGCGCCCCTTATTTATCTTTTTGATGATGAACATGTATTTACTAAGAAAATTATAAGCATGCAATACTCAAAGGTTCTTACGTGAAATGACTTTAACTGAAGTTGACGAAAAATCAGGGCTCCAATTTTCATAAGTGAATATATGTCATTTGTATCAAAAGTAGCACTTTACTAAACTATATATAAATGATCTTTCTGAATTTAACACAACACCTGTAGACACACAAGGCATCTGGCTATTATAGTTTTCTGCTATGATTAAACAAGCAAATAGTGCTACATGTGTTAGGGCGTAAAAGAAGGATATATGTGCTGTGTTCCACAACAAAGTCTTAATTTTGTCTTTTATTTTCATTTGTACAACTACCAGGAGCTAATTGTGTCACATCTAGATTCCTACACCTACTTTCAGCTTTTCTCCAAACCCATTTCTCTTCCTATACTGATTCATTGTTCATAAAATTGCCAAATGAGTCTTCATGAAAGCAAACTTTTCATTCTTGTACAAGAGCCCTGTTTCAGGCAGCCTTCTGTGTTACATGTAGAGTACTCCTGAAAAAGTGGTAATGGTGTTGGAACAGGAGGAGACGTCATCATTTATTGAACACTTATTTTGTGCCAAGAACTGTTCCAAGTAATATGTATATAGTATGTCATTTAATCATTGCAACAACCCTTTGAGCCTAGGTACGATTATTACGCCCATTTTACTAATTGACATTTGGGAATGTAGTAAGTGATAGAGCCAGGATTCAAACTCAGGCAGCCACAGTTCAGTCTGCTTGGGGCACTCCTATAGCAAAACTCAGTAAAATGTAAGTCTACCAATAGACCTGCATGTAACAAAGGGCGTCTACTCTGGTGACCTATTTCTAGCAGTTTTGTACACGGTTGATCACGGCAGTGGCCAGTGTAAGTCCAGTGAACATCAAAATGAGGCCAAAAGCATGCCAGTTGGGGCATGCTTGGTGATTGCCATTAATTGAAGTGGAGATCTTAGCTTTTATCCACTTTTTTTCATTTTCTTCTTTCCACTCGTTTTTATGAAGTGCGTGAAAATATTTACATAGTTGCAGAGATACTCCCAAACAGCGGCACACTGCTAAAACTGACCTGGCTGGCAGGTCAGCACCTTTATGTGCTAAATTTAAAATGTTTCTCAGGTAGACGTACAAAATGATGTGAAAAGCTGTTTGTGGTAAGAGAAATGTTCATGATTATGGATTGAAATAGTAACTACATTGAATCCTTAGTCTTTAGCCAAGTATTTCCATGCCCTTCTTTGGGTAATTTTACTTATCTAATGTTTTTTCATACTCCTGTTCCATACTTAACCTATTTCAGCCAGGTTGTAGATTCTCACTTCGCCAGGACCCTGATTATTCTTGCTGTTACACTATCCCCTCTTGAGATTCTCCATGCTGACATCATATCAAGAAATGGAAAGGCCCCTTGACTCCCTTCATCCAGAAGGCCTTCTCTAGCATGTCCGTTACTCTTCATCTCCTGAATCATATGCCTTGAATCATTGGGTAGTGTCTGTGCCACTTGATTGAATGCACTTGGAATCATTCTCCAGTGATTCATTTTAATCTATGTGATCCCTCATTTATGAAATTATATAGAAAGTTCTTTGGGCAAAACTTTGTTTTGCATCCTTCAGAAGGCCTCGTAGTACCAGGTACTGCTTACGGTAGCTATCCAACACACTTTGGGTGAATGCAGTAATGCCCCATAACTCCAGAAAATAATCCGTGGTGAAGGAAAAGATTATTGGAATACCTTCCCTCCATCACACACAATTTGTGCTTTTTTAGGTTTTTTAAATATTTTTTTTAAGTTTATTTGAGACTGAGCATGAGCGGGAGGAGGGCAGAAAAAGAGAGGGAAACAGACTAGGAAGCAGGCTCCAGGCTCTGAGCTGCCAGCACAGAGCCTGACGTGGGGCTTTGAACTCACGAGCTGTGAGATCATGACCTGAAACCAAGTCAGACACTCAACCAACTGAGCCACCCGGGTGCCCCTTGAGTTTTTTTAATTTAATTCTTTTAGTCATTTATCTCCTATTCCAGATTGACTGTATCCAGTTTTGTACAATGTAATAGTTTCTTATTGTTGTTTTCTACTAAATCCAAGCATACTATTCAGTGCTGATGAAAGCAGGGGAAGCGTTGGGCACAGGCTCTGCTGGTAGGCGTGCACATGGGTGCAGCTTTGTTGGGGTTTACTTAACCCTGTGAATCAAGAGCCTCGACAAGTTAAATCCCAGTGATTATACCAAACATCTGTCTTAAAGAAATAATCAGAAATAACAGGCAAATCCCGTTTTAATGATTTATAGTAGCAGGACCTTTAAAAGCAACCCGAGTCGCCCAATAGGAAAGTGGTTCAGTAAATTGCAGAACATCTATACAACAAGCCCTAAAAGATGATTGTGGAGGAATATTTAATGGCATAGGGAATTGTTTAGAATATAATTTTTAAAGTTTATTTTACTTATTTATTTTAAGAGAGAATGAGAGAGCGGGAGAGGAGCAGAGAGAGGGAGAGAATCCCAAGCAGGCTCCACGCTGTCAGCACAGAGCCCGATGTGGAGATCGAACTCACACTGGGAGACCAAAGCCTGAGCCGAAATCAAGAGTTGGACACTTAACCAACTGAGCCACCCAGGCGCCCCTAGAATATAATTTTTAAAAGCTGTTTCCCAAACTACATACACTATGGTCACAATTTGTGTTAAATGCAGGGGTACATATCCACCACAAGTAAAACAAAATGTACCAAATATGTAAAAAGTAATTACCTCTGGACAGTGGAACGACAGGTGACTTTTGTGACATTATTTAAACTTCATGTCTTCCAAATACTCTACAAGAGGGTATATTAGTATAATCAGGAAAAAAAAATGCTCTTTTTTAAAGCAAAAGGCTATATCAGTATAGGTGTGCGATCATCCGCCTGACTTGTATTTAATAAGTACTTTCCTTAACAGTTTCACATCCATTGTCAGAATAATTTTTTTTATATTTCTAGTAGATATTTTGAGTTTTTCTGAGTCCTAGGCCTGTATTTGTGTACTGGCATGCTTTGTTTTCAGAGCTGTCTAAAGGCTGCCTGCAGTACACCAGGTGACCCACAAGGTCTAGACTTAGATGCATTCAGTACAGCATTTGATTTATTCCTTTCAGAAGTGTTCAGAAAATAAAGCCTGAATTGTTAGGATTTAAACGGAATCCTGTTACTGTTCTTGGCTTTCAATATGGCACACTCCCTTTATAATCTGCCCTCGGTGAGATTATGGGAACATTTGTTGCCACCAGCCCTGATAGCCTCAGATTTATATTGTCAGGTTCTCCAAGTTGTGATTACGTGTGCAGAAGGCAGTCTTTGTGAACTTTTCGAAGTGTGGACGTGGTAGCTTGTAATACCATCTTGGAAGCCTATTGGGCAAAGTTCTTTGGACAAAGTTCATCCCTTTCTTGTTGCTCTGCTGTGGAAGAGCTTGGCTAGTCACCCTTTCAAGGTAAGTTTTACCCAAGTTTTGTAAAATCCTTCCTGGGAGAGAAATATCAGCAGAGCTTTGTGCTGCCTCTGAGCTGACTGTAATGTGCTCTCCCTGAAGTCAGCACTCTCCTTCCCATTCCAGTTCCTTCCCAACTCCTTCAAATGCCTGCACTGGTGTCCACGTTAGTGCACTGTCGTAATCACAGTGCCTTACTGTCTTTGCTCTATTGGTGAGCCTTTCTGGACCTTTCTGAGAACAGAGCTTTTTCTTTAATCTTTAATTTGTGCCTTTCTTAATGGAGTTTATAGTGACTCTTCCTTGGGTTATCAGCTTCCAGTGCAGAAGGTCATTCCTCCTAAACTTCTCTTTGACATATTTATCATTTTCCAGAGGTAAATGCTGTACCCGATTAGATAACTACTCAGTGATAGAGCTCAGATTGGAATTCAAGTCGTTGGATTCCCAGACCTGGGTACTTGTAAGACGTGGCTGGAAAGGGCAAGTGCTATCATCTGAGAGTACCCACAGTATTCTTTGCTTTTCAGCTGTGGTTCTGTATTTTGAGTTTTGTCAGTACCTCCTTTTTGTGGGGAAATAGAAAGCATAATGGGGCGCAGTTTTCCACTGTGGTTCCTCCAACCCCCACCAATTCACTCTGACTGCTGTGAAGTGCTTTTGAGTCCAGGGGAGTAAACACAAAAAACTGTTCCTTGCAATTTTTCATAGTTGAACTTTGCCAGAGAACAGATAGAAAGATTTGATGAGCTTAGAAGCACATGTATAGAGGAACAGGGAAATAGATTTGTTGACAAATGGCCCCTAAGGAATTATTTATTTTTCATTATAATTAAATATTCTCAAAATAAAATGTATATGTGTCAGTCTGCTGAAAATAATGTTTTTTTAGAAAATATTTATTATGTATATAAGTATTTTATGAAAGCAACTTTATTTTTCTAGTTATAGAAATGATATATTCATATTGTAAGAGTTACAGAATACAGAAGAGTGTAAAACACAAACTAGTAGAATTCACCTAAAGTTCTAGCACCTATTTTTTTAAAATTTTTTAATGTTTATTTATTTTTTGAGAGAGAGAGAGAGAGAGACAGAGCATGGGTGGGGGAGGGGCAGAGAAAGAGGGAGACACAGAATCTGAAGCAGACTCCAGGCTCTGAGCTGTCAGCACAGAGCCCAACACGGGGCTCGAACCCACAAACCACGAGATCATGACCTTAGCAGAAGTCAGATGTTTAACCGACTGAGCCACCCAGGTGCCCCAGTTCTAGCACCTATTGATAACCACTAATAAGATTTAGTAACCAGATTCTCTTTTTTATTAATATATACACACAGTTCACTTACAAGCTCACACACTTTTTATACATGCAAAATCGTACCATTCCTGTGTTGTGTGACCTGCCTTTTTTCCTCTGCGGTATCTTTCTACCACAGTAAATAGAAATCTGCATCACCTCACTTAATGT
This sequence comes from Lynx rufus, assembly GCF_022079265.1. Taxonomy (NCBI): domain Eukaryota; kingdom Metazoa; phylum Chordata; class Mammalia; order Carnivora; family Felidae; genus Lynx; species Lynx rufus. The sequence continues at coordinate 54,132,539 of NW_025814845.1, forward strand.
CTTCAGTTTTTTGGATATGCCATAATTTCTTTGACTTCCTTATTACAGATGTTTAGATTGTTTCTAAATTTGGCCACCACTTTCATTTGGGGTATTTTTACCCAAATTATGTTTACAATTTGAACAGTTTACCAATTTTCATCTTTAGAAGTGGAGTTTCTGGGTCAAATAGTAATATATTTTAATTTTTTATACACATTTCCAAGCTGCCATAAACATTTAAAAAAATTTTAATAGCATGGTATCGTGAACTTTCGTATTAGCTTTTTCTTTTTGTCTTTCACTACTGCAGTTGGTTGTGGTTTCTCACAGTACTAAAATCTGAACTTTCCAAATGAAACAGTTGTGGTTTTTAGAACAGTTGATTCAGCAGCTGTAAACTCCATGATTATGTTTTATCTGTTTTTTTTTTTTCTTTAAGCCAGTGACAATATCTTAGGTAGAAGACAATGAGTTTTACTGTTAAATGTACAATGAGAAATTATATGATTGCTGGAGTTTGTTTTCTGGGATGAAAAGGCTGCTGAGATTTCTCTTTCTCCTAGAGCTGTAAAATTCAGGGTGTACTACATTTCATCTGAGAATCCCACAATGTCTAGGCCTGTGGGCAGCAAGCTTCCCAGTTGAGGTATCAGACACCTCATGATTATTTCTTCCATTGCAGCCATTCAGGTAGGTGGCAAAGGCTCTACTAATTTGGGGAGGCCCCCTTTCCCTCATCCTCTCACTCTCCATCAGGCCGTGTCCTCCTTAGCCTTCCAGTATCATGTAGCTGCTCACCTGATTTAGGAATCCATTTTATCTTCTCTTATCTCTCTAATACCAATCTCTGTTTACCTCATGTCGCAGTTACTTAGTTCTGAAGGGAAGTGCCTGTGATATTTCATACTTGTGACTTCTGTACAAACTCACTGTACTATCTGCCTTAGTAAAAGCCTTTGTTCAACATAAAGCCTAAGTATTAAATGGCCCAAGTGTTGATAACTGTATTAGGAAAACCTATAGTTCTCTTGTGTCTTTCTCCTTTCACTCAGGACGCCTCACTTCTAACACTTCTGGTCACCAGATGTATGTGTGTGGGGCGGGTGGTCCAACACCAATCTGTGACACCGGCTGGGTGTACAGTTTAACTCAATTCTGACTTTGCCTACCTGGAGGTAATGTCAGATCCCACAGGTTAAGAGCTCAGCCCCACAGAACTGCCCCCCACTCTAGATACTAATCACAAGTAGTAGATCCCCAGGTTACCCACAACTTTTGTCCAACTTGGCTACAAATCAGACGTCCCCATGACCGCTTTCCCCTTAGATTCAGTGATTTGCTAGAACAGTTCACGGAACTCAGGGAAACACTTAAGTTTGCCAGTTTATTAAAGGTTATGAAAAAAGGATACAGATGAAGAGGAGATACATAGGGTGAGGTCTGGGAGGGTCCCAAATGCAGGAGCTTCTTCCTGGTGGATTTGGGGTGTGCACCCCCCTGGAAAGCTTTCAAACCCCATACTACTAGGATTTTGTGGAGGCTTCCTCCATTGGCATGATCAATAAACTCCATTTCCAGCCCCTTTCCCCTCTCTAAAGAAGTGAGTGGTGGGGCTGAAAATTCCAAACTTAAAAGCATGGCTTGGTCTTTTTGGGGACCAGCCCCCATCCAGGAGCCCACCTAGAATCACCTTATTAGAACAAAAGATGCTTGTAGGGCTCTTATCACTTAGGAATTTACAGGGGTTTCAGGAGCCCTGTGCCAGGGACTGGGGAAGAAGACCAAATAGATATTTATTATAAATCACAAGATCACAATCACTTACTATTACTTTTTTTCCAAGACCATTCGTGTTTCTTTGCTGATATTTTTGTTTTTAACTCTACTGTGGGGAAGAAATAGATCTTGGTCTAAACTACTGGTTTATTAGAACAGAACCTGTTTGTACTTTTTAAAAATTAGTTTGGCAGTTCCTTTACTAATTTTTATATTACTAAAGCTAATTATGTTACTAGTTAGTTTAAGAGTATCTCAGCTGTTAAACTTGTCATTTGGTCTGCTTGTGTTGGCTTATTTTTACCCTGTTTAATATTAGTTGTTTTTTTTTTTTTATTTAACCCCACTTCCCCCTATTTTTTTTTTTTTTTTTTTTTTTTTTTTGGGACAGAGAGAGACAGAGCATGAACGGGGGAGGGGCAGAGAGAGAGGGAGACACAGAATCGGAAACAGGCTCCAGGCTCTGAGCCATCAGCCCAGAGCCTGACGCGGGGCTCGAACTCACGGACCGCGAGATCGTGACCTGGCTGAAGTCGGACGCTTAACCGACTGCGCCACCCAGGCGCCCCCTATTTTCTTTTTTAATTGTGGCAAATATACTTAGTGGAATCCAGCTTGTTAGTTTCTTGTAAAGGTAAAGTTCACATTGAATCTAAGGTGTGCTAAGTACTTTAAATGAGTTAGCTTTCATTTTCATAACAGTCCATTGAAGAGTGCTTTATGATCAGTAGTTGGGGCTTCAAGAAGGCTTTCCCCCAAGAAACTAATAAGCTTTTTAAAAATAACACTCTAAATCAGAGTCACCTAGCATCAAGGAGACAATGTAACTTGGTTACATATTTCTCTAAACTTGGCTGTAACTTTGTTGTCCATAGTTATAAGACTCCTGGAAAAAGAATCTATCAAGAAGAGAGATCTCACAGCCCTGGTTACATAAACAATGGTGAGGCACTTTGAGCACATTCAAGCATTTCTCAGGAGAGAAGGAGCTTCAGCTACTTCCCTCATCAGAGAAAAAAGATGGAACTACACAGGGCCCGAGGCTTTGTGAGAGCAGTGGTCCTACCCCAAATATATATCAGTACCAAAGCCAAGGTCCCTCCTACCAGGCCACACAGCCATTGCCATTGAGTCACCATGTTCTGTAAGAGCAAATATTTTACGGTACTTGCTAATTAGTTATTTATAGTGCCATATATATTAGTTTGCTGACTTACTCATTCTTAGACTTGAAACAGAATGATAGCCAAGAAAATAGTTCATTAAACCTCAGATCAGCTATGCTTCCTTAATTCGGGGCCCTCGTACACTTCCAGCCTTGTCTCTTATTTCTTGACTTTAGAAAATGTCTTTGTTCACATTCTTCTCCTGAATCTGTTAGGTGCACCATTTTTAACCATGTAATCCAAGCATTTAGAGTGGTGTGGTGGTCCTGATGTTTCATTACCAGACTTGGGGCACCACACACAGTGACAGTCCACTTGGCATTTCTTTTTTTTTTTTTTTTTTTTTTCAACGTTTTATTTTTTGGGACAGAGAGAGACAGAGCATGAACGGGGGAGGGGCAGAGAGAGAGGGAGACACAGAATCGGAAACATGCTCCAGGCTCTGAGCCATCAGCCCAGAGCCCGACGCGGGGCTCGAACTCACGGACTGCGAGACCGTGACCTGGCTGAAGTCGGACGCTTAACCGACTGCGCCACTCAGGCGCCCCAACTTGGCATTTCTAAGCTATGCACTCATAAGGAATCAGTGTTCTGAGTGGGAATGAGGCTGTCTGTTTAGCCAGAGTAACCTTGGAAGCTCCCTTTACTATTTACTTTAACATTTACAGTGTACATTCGACATAGTTCTGACTGGTACAACTCTGAATTATTCATTATCTATAGCAAGATTTTAATTCAGGACTATCTTCTGTAGCAACTAGCAAACCTTTAGGTTACCGCTCTCTGAAACTTGTGAATATGTATTATTATGACACAAATTAAAGTTACCATAGATTTTTAGATCAGGCAAAAACATGCTGAGAGTAACAAAGTATAATCCCTAGAAAAATGAAACGTTCTGGCGAAAAGACCAGAGTTATCCATGCTAGTACTTTCTTTGATTCATGTATTAGACACTTTCATTGTTGTTTTGACAATTTGAACATATTCCAGATAGCATAATTTTTAAAATATTTTGTAAATCCTTCTTTGAGGAATGTAAAAGAACAGCACAGTATCCATTCTTTATTGCAATGAAATCCTGAGCGTGCCGAGGTAAGGGGAGAACAACTTTAGAAGGAGAAAACACGCCTCTTATCTTTCAGGGGAGGAGGGCTCTTTTAAATTGATTCCATCACCCTGATACTCAGAACCTTTTTGTTTTAAAAACAAAACAGAAGATATGTCTGGTCAGAGTAGACTGGGAAACTTGTAGATGGGACACGGAAGGGGAAAGTCAGAGAGGTCCCTTGTACTCACCAACCACTCCTACCTAGAAATTCACTTTCCAGAGCTCTTCTGTGCATGAATCTCAGAGGATCTTTATATTTCATTTCGATAATTAGGTACTTTTATTTTATTAGGTGACAAATATAGTTTCTAGGTGAAGAAAATGAAGGATAAATGGTAATATTCACCTTGCTGACTTCCACAAGGTGAGCATAGCAAGTCTGTAAACTATTGTGATGGTTAAGAGTATATTCTTATTGGGGCGCCTGGGTGGCTCGGTCGGTAGGCGTCCGACTCCAGCTCTGGTCATGATCTGGCAGTTCGTGAGTTTAAGCCCGGCATGGGGCTCTGTGCTGACAGCTCACAGCCTGGAGCCTGCTTCAGATTCTGTCTCTCCCTCGCTCTCTGCCCCAGCCCTGCTCACACTCTGTCTCTGTCTCTCAAAAATAAACAAACATTAAAAAAAATTTTTTTTAAAGTACATTCTTATAAACCTATAATCCTATGTAATATAAATCTGTAGCATATTGTCAGGATATTGAAAGTGATATATGGAAATATATCTGTATGTAATGTATTTTAGCACTAATTTACTATAAAATAATAGTAACTAGCACTTATATTATGCTTTTTCTATATGAAACACCAAGTGCTTTGCACATACATATACACAATTGCAGAATCCAAAAATGCTCTGAAAACCAAGAGCATTTTTCATAAATTCGCCTGAATTCATTTGGTGCTAAGACATGACCTGAATTTATTTGAGGTTATTTATAGTCTTTATTTATCCTATTTAATTTGAACATTCATTTATTTCCTGCAGAAATATTAATGTGCTTGATTGTGAAGTGCTGCCCCGGAGCCTGCTAGTTCTGCATGGTTTTGTGGGGGGTTTGGGCCTCAGTATTTACCATTTTGCCTTTCTAAAATTAAAAAAATAATCTGAATTTCAAAATATATTTGGCTGGAAAATATTAACATGAAGGACTTGGCGTGTGTTACTCTTTTGCTCCTCACAACAGTGTTGTCAGATAGGTACTGTTCTTTTCCCTGTTTTCCATAGTGAGGAAACTGAGGTAAGAGACATGAAGTACAGGGACAAGGTCATTGGGCGAGTAGGGGTGGAGCTGGGATGCCAGCCCCAGTGATCCTGAATCTGCTCTCAGAACTGTGCTCTCCTGCCTCCCTTTGTAAGGTGACTTCCTTGGGATGTTGATGCAAGTTAGGGATTTAATCCTATTTCCCTGTGCCCTACATCTGCGCTTGGTTTTCTAATTATTAATTTCTAGACTTTTTAATCGGGAGACAGTACAAGTGTAAAAGGTTATAGATACTTGCATTCTTCTTGCGTTGCCTGTCCCCATGTCTGGCCTAACCAACAATCTATATATAGTTTTCAAAAATTGCTACTTTAATCACATATCAACATATTATCATAATCACAACATCACAATACCAACATAATCACATATTACATCCTCATCTGCTTCCCTGTTTTCTGAATTTAAAGTGAAATGTTTTACATACTTGTATGTTTTTTGCACATCTTTGTAGGATAAGTGATCATATATTTATTTATTTAACTAGAATGTGCCCTTACAGCCCACTTGAATAACCACTATACCACAGCAGAGCTAGAAATTAACCAGTTGAATTGAAGAATTGCAGTGATGATATAATAAACTAGTGAAAAAGCAGGACAAATGATAAATTCCTTTCCTAGATGGTGATTTCCACTTGTTGCTTCAGATCCTGTGCTGGTTTCTGTGATACATTTTTCAAGACGGAAGGCTTATCGTGCCCATTTTCATTTTTGTTATGCTTCATCCTCTGAGAATGTCCCTTTATTTGCTGCATATTTACACACACAAAATTCACCTGATTTTGTGAGTTTGAATATGAATATTGCAGGTGTGTACAATATAATAGCTTCAGAATTACTGAACGATGAAGCTGGTGTACTTTTTGAAAAATTTCTATAGGTTCTCTTATTTCCAAAGTCATCTTACAGCTTTAAGACACAGAAGTACCTATTATATTTGTAATCTTCACATTCTTTCCTGTCCTTCTCCCTCACATGGAATATTCTGTGTACAGGAATATTGAATTTATAGAAAAAGGAGAGAGTACTATACTTTTAACTGAAGGCACATCTGTATTGAATTATAAATGATTTATTTTGTCTGTCTTCAAAGCAGCATCTTTTCCTTTATTTTTGGTTTGGGGAAGAACTGTATGGGTGGAGGGTTTTGAGAGAGGTATTTGGACTTTTCTGTAGTTATTTTAAGAAAAGTCACTAGTTTGTATCATATTTGGCCTGATTCTAAAAAGCATTCCACATATTTTCCAGCTCCACTGAAGTGGTCAAAACAAACGTTGAATGAGGCCAATGTTGTATGCACTTAAACTACAAAGAGCCTAATCTTGCTTTTCAGTGGAAAAAAATCTGTTATTTTTTATGGGATATGAATCCTTGTTTCCTTTTGTTAGAAACTTTGAAATGATTTTAGCTTTGAAACAAATTTAATAGTCGTAGTCGATGTCTCTGCTTAGAGTCCTGCCCCTTCTCGGGAGTATTTCCAGCCGTTTTCACTGTTAATCTCTGGTTAAGCTGAAAGAATTCTAGGAAATCTCCCTTTCAGTTATCCTTTTGAAACCTTGTTTTTAATAGCACTTTTCTTTCTTGGCTTGCATGACATTTTATCTTTCTTTTCCTTTCTTTTTGCCGTTTGCAAAGACTCTTGGGAGGATTTGACAGATTTGGTGGAGCAAATGCGCGATGATACAGAAGGTGCGTGCCACACCAACATCTTTCAGCTTTTTTTCCTTTCTTTTCTTTCTTTATTTCTTTTTTTATTTTTTTTTAATTTCTAACCACCTTTTGATTGTTTTCCATAAGCGAGACTGTCAGCTTTAGGTTTTATTTCCCATGGCAATAATTGGAGTAATAAAAATATTTGCTACATTTTCCATACAGGTACTTCATTTGTACAGGATTAGGGTTTTCAGAGTCTTGCACTTAAAATCTTTATCCTTGTGGTTCCAAGTAAAGCATATATGTTTATGCTGTTCCTTTAGGATATTTGTTAAATATCCTAATAATAAATGTTTTAAGGGGACTTTATTTCAAAATTATATCAAATTTTTCTAGGCTGTTTTTTCATTTGTTGGGAAGATGTAAACACATTTTTTTATCATTTGTGAAAAAATATATTTCTGTGAATTCCACAGTGGCCAAAAACAAACCAATCCCAGGAATCTGAAGTATCCAGTCTGGAATGTTGTTCTGATTTGTAGATTTCCATAACATGAAGCACTTTCATCTTGGTCCCGTATTAGCATTACTTTCCAGTGGAATTACTTTCAAAAGTAGCACATATGCTCCAATATATGAAGTTTCCCTAAACCAATCGTTTCTTCTGAAATCGGCACCAAACTTTAGGGAGCTCAAGGTAATTTATACATTTTATAATAAAAATAGAAAAATTGAAGTTTGGCTCCACTGCACTCTGTCATTTACATTCTCCCACTTTGCCTGGGCATAAACGTCCCCCAGCTTCAGCACACACTCTCCTAGCACACACAGGAGACTGGCCCTGCACGCAGACTGGCCTTTTCATTGCCTGTGCCTGAGTGCCTTGAGTGCCTTGAGTGCCTTGAGTGCCGTCAGCCTCCTCTCCTGCCTTGTACCTGCAGCATTCCACCCAGAGCACTTATTCCCCTTCTCCCTTACCTGCCCTGCGCCCCGCTGTGCTTGGGGCACCGCCCTCTAGCCCAGATGCGTGCTCCAGGAAGGAAGTGCTCCTTGACAGCTGTGGCCCACGTTCATTTCTCCATTCACTCAAGTTCTTCAGAACTTGGAGCTTAAGGCTTTTTACTTGTTGTCTCCTTTTTGTGTTTATCGTCCTAGTTCAAGTGTAATATCCTTGAACAGAGGTTGTCTTAAACTTCTTGGTGTCCATGTGAGATCTGGGGTGGTACTGTGCTCAGTCCATTTGGTCCCACCAGACAAGACTAAGGCATTCTGTCTCTACTGATGCCCAGTAGTTTCTTCTTCACTTTACTTTGAATGAGTAAATTATTATGAGTTTCACCTCATTTCCCACAGTCAAACTATGTCTTTATTCCATCTTTTAATGTAACCAGTTACATATAATTCGATGAAAAAGCAAATCAGTATTACCTAGTTGACTGACAGTTCATAGACAACGAAAAACAAAGAGGAGGGTGTTGATTCATTCAGTGAGTAGCGTTTACTATTATGTTAGTTGCTATTACTATTATTTACCAGGCACCACACAGGTATAAGGTTTCGATTCCTTTAATAGAGTAGGTACTAAAAAAAATGCTGCATAAAAGCCAAAAAATCTATGTCCTTCTTGAAGACTTCTTCCCTAGGACTCAACCTGACAAAATTCCATTTCTTTAATACAAAGTACTACTGAAAGAATCAAGCCTACTGTGAGAGTCAGCCTCCTCTTTTTCATCTTGTTTTTGTGGGAATTTTTGTGAATGATTGCCACAGGTGAAATCAGAAAGGGAAATGAGGTGAATTGTAAAAGTATAGCACATAAAAAGCCCAGAAGATGTGAACTGTCAATACTTTGATGATAGTAGTAAATTACCAGTCATGTAGTGTATGGTAATGTTGGTCAAGAACATATTTACAGAAAAGTCTTTCTGGAATGGAGTTTTTTAAAAGAAATGACAATCAGAATGGTGGAAGGGAAGGGGCTTTACTCATTAACTTTTTTGAGTCATTCATCCCTGTCTTTTTTATTATCATTTTCTACTTCTCTTGCCTCATTTCAGTTATGTAAAATGCTAGAGTTTTACTATGTTATTACATAACAAGAGTTTTTATAAAAGTGCTTGTTACAAGAATAAACATGAGTTAAAGAGTATTGCCCACATGTAACAGAGTTAGCAACTCAGAGCCTGGGGTGGGTTCTGGTTTCAGATCTGAGAAAGCTGAGATGTATGTAGACTCAGATCTTTTCAGGAGACCTTTACCGCTGAACTGTTTCAATTCTGTCTCTTATCTGTTATTATGGATGTGTCATAACAGTTGACTTTTTAATAGATGAAGTGTTAACACCGGCCTCCCGCCTCCTGAAAATTTGCTTTTTAACATAACAAACTCTAGGAGGTTGCAGATTAGAACTATTAGCTTTTGGGTTTTGTTTTGTTTTAAATTTTGTCAAGATTGAAGTTTCTTCTGGCAAACTGATTTCTTACAGTGATGGTTGTTGGTTTTACATTCAGTGTGTCTGTCACTCCTGTCTAACAGAATATGAAATGTCTTCTGAGGATGAAAATGTATCTTGCTTACAACACTGATCAATCATCTGGCATCCCATCTCATTATACACTATTAATTTGTGTCTAAAAGTTTGGAAACTCACGAGAAAATTATGAAGATTAAATGAAATAATAAAAGCGGATAATTTACTATCTTTAGTTTCTCAAATATTAAATTCCTTTCTGTACTCATTACCAGCCTCTTAAATGGACTCAGTGAATTTGCAGTTGTCCAGATTATTGCCCATCTTTCTGAGCATTGAAATAGTTGGGATGTTACTTGAATTAGGGAAATGATACACCTTTGTGACATACTATTTGATCAAGATTGCTTACTGGTTCCTTGACATTTTCTTTTGGGTTAAGACTTAATGTCCACCATCGTGAAAAATGGAAGGAACATATCTAACAGATATTCTTAGCATGTAACACTGTGTCACATAGTCATTGAGTAAAGGTTTATTTTAAATAAAATTGTTGCACTTATACTTATGGAAAACCATAATAATTTTAATCACTAACAATGTTTTATTCTTAGCATGTCCCAAGCATTTCTAAATATTTAACACATACTAATTTGTTTAGTCTTCAAAACCCTAGTATTGTTTTATAGATGAGGAAAGTGAGGCCTACCCCATGAAGAAAATTGCCAGGTGGAATACTGCTCGGCAATAAAAAGGAACAAGCTATTGATACACCCAACAACTTGGATGAATATAATGAATTATGCTGAGTGGGGAAAAAAATGCCAATTTAAAAGGTTACATACTGTGTGATTACATTTATATAATATTCTTGAAATGACAAAAGTATAGAAATGGAAAATAGTAGTTGCCAAGGGTTAGGAGAGGGTAGGGGGCTGGAGGAAAGTGAGTTTGGCTTTAAAAGGGCAAGATGAGGGATCCTTGTGTTGATGGCAACATTGTGTGTGTTAACTGTAATTCAATATGAGTATTCTGGTTATGATAATGTACTCTAGTTTTTGCAAAGTGTTACATTTGGGGGAACTAGGTTAAGGGTACACACAACCACCACAATTTTTAGAACTGCATGTGAATCAACAATTATCTCAAAAAAAAGTGCAGAGAAAAAAGAGATAAACTTTGCCAGAATCGCACAGGGTAGAATTCAAGTAGAGTTCAAACTCCCACAGGCTCACTCCAAAGCTTGTGCCCTTGACCACTACACCAGAGTTCAAACCTATTTGACCTAAGACCCACTGTAAAAACATGTTTTCATCAAAACTCAGTACATACATCATTTATTTGTATGTACCTAGAACATGACCTCTAGAACATGTATCAATACATGACCTTACTATGGTGAGACATAGTAAATCAATTTTATACTCCACTAAGGAGTGTGACCTTTAGTTTGAAAGCTGCTGTAGGTACTAAGCTCTAAGAAAGAGAGCTCTTCCTGAAATGGCTCTATTTTAGATTCTGTTTCCTGCATACAATTATTGTCATCCTCCAAAGGCTGGGCAACTAACCCTTCATCCTTCTGTTTCTGTATAAACCATCTCCTCTGGTGAAAGCATCTAATAATTGCCACTATTATCCCTATGCTAATGATTATCCAACCTCAAACTTTAATTTGTATTTACAGCTATGTGATGAAAAAATATGTTGAGAATACTTCCACATAAGTGTCCTTTACCATATCTGAAACCAACCTGATTTTACCCCTTACCCCCAAATAGTTACTCAGTTTTTTCATTTTCATTTCCAGTCTCACGGGGCAAAAACTTTGGCTGTTCGTGACTGTTCTGTTTCCTTAACTGGTACAGTCCTTCATGGCAGGCAGTTTTGGTCCTCTTCCCCCCCCCCCCCGCCCCCCGCCCAAATTCACTGTGCATAATCCTCTCAGACTCATCATCTTCAAAGTTTTGATTACACCACCTCTCTGCTCAAAACCTAGAGTGGTTCTCATTACCTGTTTCATTACCTGTCTGCTTTTAGAGACCTCTGTCACCTGACTGCCTTTCCCGTGCTTGCCAGCTCTCCCCATGCCATTCCGATTCTCTTTACCTCATTTCACACACCCATTCCCACCTTTTGGAATGCTCCTTCTTCTGTGTTTTCTGTGATTTCACCTTGAGGGTCTTCCTCAAATCCTACAGTATTTGGTGGTGTCTCATTTGGAACACAGGTGTACAGTATTCCCGGCATTAACCTAAAGATCGAGATTATTCCAGGTTTTTGGTCAGGTCTGGAGTTTACCCTGTTTACAAGCTGAACAATTAGCCTGATTCTGTTCTTAGATACTGGCAAAAGATACAAGACTCCTAGTGGGAGACAAAGGACTTTATTACTCATGACGCTGCAAACAGCCTGAACATCAGCATACTGGTGTCTTGCACAAGAGTCCCACCTAGTAGACACCATAAGGCTCAGCAAGATGCTCTGCATATGGTGGGTGGGTGTTGCAGCTGAGGAACACTGACTTTGGAGAACTCATTGCTTCTATAGGAAGCAGTAAGGAAGCCTCACCTCTCATGACTATCAGCTGCATAAACAGCCCTGACAGATGACCCAGATAAAAGAGTGGTCAAGGTCTTGTTGCAGTCTTGATACAACCCAGTAAAGATGTGTAATGGCACAAGAGGGCCAAGGAGGATTGTCTCTCCCAACATTTTACAGGTAAAATATAAAGAAATGAGAAATTTTCCCAGTATCAGGGAATGTGAGAAACAGAGATCTAACTCTTCTAGATCAGAGCTCTAGCTGTCCTAAGTCACAGTGGTGCCCTCAACATTTAAACTATCTCTGTGGAATAAGCTGAGCAAAGCAAGGAACTTTTGGGTTTGTACTTATCTCCTAAATTTCTTATGTTGCCTCAAAACAGAGACGACTGGCTGTTGTCCTAACTTATAAATGTTCCCAGAAATTTTCTAGGTATTCTTCTGTGATGTTGAGTTTGGGAAGCTCCCAAAACAAAAATTGATTATATTATGATATGGGAGCCTAATGAAGAAGAAACCAGTGCATTTTCATAGGAAACTCTTGGAAAAGAGTGTATGTAAATGGACATCTTTTAAACATTAAAGATAGTGGATGCCTAAAAGAAAAACACTTTTCCTTTACTGCTCACACTACTTCTGACACCAACTATGCAGGGGATTTTCCCACACCAACCAATTCGCTAGCATCAGTTCAATTCTGACACCATCTACCTGGAGTTAGTGCAGACTCCACGGGTTAGGAGGTTACTCCTACAAGGTGCCCCCTCATTTCAGATGCTAATTGCTAGGCCAGGTTGTCACCTCTGCTTCTGACCAACTAGGTCTAAATCAGAGGTTCTTGTGACCCCCTCATAAAGTTTGATAATTTGCCAGAATGGCTCAGGCCTCAGGAAGAGAGTTTACTTGCTAGATTATGGTGTATTACAAAAGAATACAACTCGGGAACAGCCAGGTGGAAGAGGTGCATAGGGCTAAGTGTGTGGGAAGGAGCGCAGAGGTTCCATACTCTCTCTGGGTGCTTCACCCTCCTGGCACCTCAGTGTGTCCACCAACCCAGTGGCTGTCTCATCCCTTTTGGTTAGGATTTTTATGCAAGTTTCATTATATAGGCCTGATTGATTAAATTATTGGTCATTGATGACTGAACTCAATCTTCAGCCCCTCTCTCCTCCCTGGAGTTGGGGGGTGGGGTACAGCTGAAACTTCCAACCCTTTAATCACATGGCTATTGCTCCTGGGTAACCAGCCCCCATCCTTAGGGACTTTTCAAAAATGCTTCTTTTACCCTTAACTCTGGAGCTATTTCAGGAGCCAGGGACAAAAACCATATATAACAAAAGATGTTTCTATGGCTCTTATCACTTAGGAAATTTTAAGGGTTTTAGGAGCTCTTTGTTCAGGATATACATATAAAGTTCACAATGCCTTATCAAGAATGAGTGATAGTATATAAAAGAATGGTTTGGAAACATTAAATCACCAAATAAGATCATTCAGTTCAGTATTAATGCCAATCAGAAGGGGTTTTTGGTTATTTTCAGAGATGGGAAAACAGTATAGAGGTAGTCTTCTCATTGGAGGTTGGCAGTTAAACCTTGACCTGAAGCAAAAGAAAACAGAACTCTTTTTTATTTTTAATTATGGAAGTTTTCAACTACATAGAGTAATGAAGCCTAAAGTTGCCATCACTCAGCTTTAACAATTGTCAATATTTGCTGATCTTATTTCATCAATTTCCATATTTTTGTTCCTGGAGTACTTACAACCCCCAACTTAGGACTTTTTTACTTTATGGTGGTGTGAAAGGGATATTCATTCAGTAGAAACCATACTTCACGTTGTGAATTTTCACCTTTTCCCAAGCTTTCCCATGATGGTGGGCAATAGCAGAGAAATGTGGCTCCCAGTCAAGCCACGCAGTCACAAGGGTAAACATCTGATACACTTAAAACCATCCTGTGCCATACAGCCATTCATTTTTCACTCTCAGTACAGTATTTAATAAATGACATGGGGTATTCAACACTTTGTGATAAAATAGGCTTTTGTTAGATGATTTTGCCCAACTCTAGGCTAATGTGACTGAGTATGTTTAAGATAGGCTAGGTCTGTTAAAGGTTAGGTGTTAATTTATGATATTTTCAATGGAAAATGCATTGGTTGGGATGTAACCCCATCGTATCTTGAAGAAGATCTGTATTTTTTTATTTTTATTTTTTAAATTTTTTTTAACATTTATTTATTTTTGAGGGACAGAGACAGAGCATGAGCGGGGGAGGGGCAGAGAGCAAGGGAGACAGAATCCAAAGCAGGCTTCAGGCTCTGAGCTGTCAGCACAGAGCCCAACGCGGGGCTCAAACCCGTTAACCATGAGATCATGACCCAAGCCAAAGTCAGATGCTCAACCGACTGAGCCACCCAGGTGTCCCAGAAGATCTGCATTTTAAAGAAAACTCCAAACAGTATTCCTTACCACTTGTAAGCACTTCGATATTAACAATAATTTCTTTTTTTTTAATTTTTTTTAACGTTTATTTATTTTTGAGACAGAGAGCGACAGAGTATGAACAGGGGAGGGGCAGAGAGAGAGGGAGACACAGAATCTGAAATGGGCTCCAGGCTCTGAGCTGTCAGCACAGAGCCCGACACGGAGCTCGAACTCATGGACTGTGAGATCATGACCTGAGCCGAAGTCGGACGCTTAACCGACTGAGCCACCCAGGTGCCCCAATAATTTCTTAATAGTACCTACTATTTATTCAGCTCATTTTCAAAGGTTGCTTGTCTTAAATATGTCTCTTTTTAATTGGTTTATTCAAATCAGGATCCATACATAATATACATTATTATATATCTTAAGTCTCTAGTTTTTTTATTTTTTAATTTTTTAATACTGCTATTATCTTCCTAATTTTATTTATTTGTTTTTTCTTTCCAAGTTGTTATCTAAATTTTTGTTTGTTAACATAGAGTGTAACAATAAGTTTCAGGTGAAGAATTTAGTGACTCATCACTTACATACAGCACCCTGTGCTCATCAAAACAAGTTCTCTCCTTAATACCCATTACCTATTTAACACATCCCCCTGCCCCCCTCCCCTCCAGCAAGTCTCTAGTTTTTTGAAAGAACTGCCTTATTGAGATATAATTCACCATACCATAAGAGTCATACCACAATACCATAAGAGTCACCACTCTCAGCTGTATCATTTAGTAGTTACTATATTTATAAAGTTGTACCTCCATCACGACTACCGGAATATTCTCATCACCCTATACAAGACCAGTGCTGAGCTACTGAGCCTTCTCCTTCTCATCACCCTACAAAAAAAACCCTATACATATCTATTACCATTGAGTTCCTATCCCTCTTTCCCCCAGGTCCTGGCAACTACTCACCCACTTTCTGTTTCTATAGATTTGCCTGTTCTGGACATTTCATGTAAACGATCATTAAACATGGGGCCTTTAGTGCCTGGCTTCTTACATTCAGCATGGTGTTTTCAAGGTTCATACATAACATGGCATGTATCAGTACCTCATTCCTTTTTATTGCTGTGAATGACATTTCATTGAACATACCACATTTTATTTGTCCATTCATCAATTGATGGACATTTGTACTATTTCCATGTTTAGACTATTATGAGTAAAGTTGCTATGAACATGCATGTATGAGTTTTAAATGGACATGTGTTTTCCCTTCTTTTGGTTATACACCTAAAAAGGAAATTGCTGGGTCATATTGGTGACTATGGTTTAACCTTTGGGGAACTGCCAGACTGTTTTCCAAAGCAGCTGTACCATTTTACATTCCTGCCAACAGTGAACTAGGGTTCCAATTTCTCCACGTTCTTGTCAACACTTGTTATTTTCCTTTAAAAAAAATTTTTTTAATTACATCCATCTTAGTGAATGTGAAGTGGTATCTCATTGTGTTTTTGATTTGCATTTTCCTAATGAGCATTATTTCATGTACTTGTTTGCCATTTATATGTATATCTTCTCTGAAAAAAATGTTCAAATCCTTTGCCCATTCTTTTTTACTGGGTTGTCTTTTGTTGAATTGTAAGGGTTCTTTGTATATCTAGATATTGGCTATAATGTGATTTTTTTCTCCCATTCTGTAGGATCTCTTTTCACTTTTTAATGATGTCCTTTGAAGCACAAATTTTTTTAATTTTTATAAAATCCGGTTGTTTGTTTTTTCTGTTGCTGTGCTTTTGGAGTCATTTATTATTTTTTTTTTAGTATTTATTTTTGAGAGAGAGAGAGCAAGAGCGAGCACAAGTGGGGAAGGGGCAGAGAGAGAGACACAGAATGTGAGGCAGGCTCCAGGCTCCGACCTATCAGCGCAGAGACCAATGTGGGACTCAAACCCTTGAACCATGAGACCATGACCTGAGCCAAAGTCAGACGCTTAACCGACTGAGCCACACAGGTGCCCCACTTTTGGTGTCATTTAAAAAACCATTTGGTCATGTTGTATAATCCTTTTTATATGTTGCTAGATTTGGTTTGTAAGTACTTTGTTGAGGGTTTTGCATCTATATTCATAAGAGGTATTTATTAATCTATAGTTTTTTTATATAGTTGCCTGATTTTTATCTAAGGTAATAATTGGTTTCATAGAATGAAATGGGAAATGTTCCATCTTCCAGTTTTTTAGAATTGTTTATGAAGGGTTATTTTCATTCTTTATTTTTTTGAATGTTTGATAGATTTCAATAATGAAGCCATCTGGTTCCAGCTTCTTCTCTGTGGGATGTTTTTTTTTTCTTTTCTTTTGTTTTGTTTTGTTTTGTTTTGTTTTTAAAGAGAGAGAGAGAGAGAGCGAGCAGGGGAGAAGGGCAAAGGAAGAGAGAGAGAGAGAGTGCCCATGTTGAGCCTGATGTGAGGCTTGATCCCACGACCCTGGGATCATGACCTGAGCCGAAATCAAGACTCAGATGCTCAACTGACTAAGCCACCAAGGCAACTCTATGGGATGTTTTTTTTACTGACAAATTCCGTATCTTTACCTGTTACGGATTTTCTGTTTCTTAAGTCAGTTTTGGTGATCTGTATCTTTGTTAGAAAATGTTCATTTTGTCTAGGTTGTCTAATATTTTGGCATACAGTTGTCAGTAGTATTCCCTTCCAATCCTTTTTGTTTCTGTAAGGTCAACAATAATGTCTCCTCTTCATTCCTCAGTTTAGCAATTTAAGTCTTCTCTCTTTTTCTATTGGTCAATCAAGCTAAATATTTGTCAGTTGTTGATCTTATCAAAGAACCAACTTCAGGTTGCATTGATTTTCTCAGTACTTTAATGTGCTGTTTATTTCTGTTCTAATCTTTTATTACCCCTTCTTCCTGGGGCTTTCCACTGGTATATGTGTTTATTGGTTGCCCTTGAGGAAGCTTCTGTGAAATCATGGAATTAAGTTATGCTAGAGCTGGAAGAGTCATGTAGGTCAGTGCCTTGACAAACTTTAATGCACATATAGATCACCTCGGGTCGAGTTAAAGTGCAGAACCTGATTCAGTAGTACCATTGGAGCCTAAGGCCTCCCATTTCCAAAAGCTTCCAGGTGATGCCAATTTTGATGCCAGGGCTACATGTGCAGTGGCAAGGATCTAGTTCTTTTGGTATCAGGGTCATTTGTGGGGTTTTCCAAAACCTGTTGTTTCTCTCCATTCCAGAGTTAATAATATACTCCCCCGACCCCTTGAGAATTGGTGCTGCAGGGAGTCATTAGGATCGATATGGGTGTGTGTTGTTTCCACCAGATAAAAGAATTACTGAACAAGCTTAACCCTCATTTCACAGATGAGGAAATTGAAGCCCCAAAGAAATGAGACTCCTTGCCTGGTGTCATAAGTTAATTGGTACAAAGAAGTGATTAATATCAAACAGATTAAGAGTAGTGGGTGGATACAGTGTTCCTGATAATAAGGATGGATTTTAGTGAAGCACATCTTTGATTACGCTATTACCAAGGAAAGGTAGCAATGAGGATAAACAAATTTGTTGTTAAATTTTCTTGACTAACGTCTTTAAGATTTCAACCAGACAAAATGTTACTTAAGTGTATTTCCTCTTTATTACTCGAGTAGAATTTTATATGGTATTTGGAATGGCATTAAGGAGAATAGATAGATATGGGTACATAGATAATCTAAGGGTCCTAAGACTCTTGATTATTTTTACATTTTTGAAAAGATTTTTTTAATGTTTTTATTTATTTTTGAGAGAGAGAGAAAGAGACAGAGCATGAGTGGGGGAGGGGCAGAGAGAGAGAAAGATAGAGATACAGAATGTGAAGCAGGCTCCAGGCTCTGAGCCCTCAGCCGAGAGCCCGACCTGGGGCTGGAACCTGAGATCATGACCTGAGCTGAAGTTGGACGTTTAACCGACTCAGCCACCCTAAAAAGATTTTATTTCTAAGTAATCTCTACACCCAGCATGGGGTTCAAACTTACAACCCGGAGATCAAGAGTTGTATGCTCTACCGACAGAGCCAACCAGACACCCCATCTATTGATTATTTTTTTAATACTATTTAGGTTTACTTATTTATTTGGAGAACTTATTTATTAAAGTGAGCGAGGGGAGGGACAGAGAGAGAGAATCCCAAACAGACCCCATGCTGTCAGCGCAGAGCCCAACATGGGGTTGGAACAAACCATGAGATCATGACCTGAACTGAAACCAAGAGTTGGACACTTAACTGACTGAGCCACCCAGGTACCCCATCTATTGATTATTCTTAAATGAGGATTGAGTCAAAGTTCATGATTCTCAAGTGTCATTAGAATAGTCAAATTGTGTTTTATTATAAGATCTTCTAGTGCTTTCAGTAATTTGTTCACTATCAAGGACTAGCAATTTTACGCCCAGTTTTTAAGAAATAGTACAGGGGTACCTGGGTGGCTCAGTTGGTTGAGTGTCTGTCTAGCTCAGGTCATGATTTCGTGGTTCGTGGGTTTAAGCCCTGCATTGGGCTTGCTGCTGTCAGTGGGAAGCCCGCTTTGGATCCTCTGTCCCCTTCTCTCTCTGCCCCTCCCCCACTTGCGTGCTCTCTGAAAAATAAATAAAACACTTAAAAAATCATAATAAATATGTTAAAAAAAGAAATATTACAGAAAAGGTTCAAAATAGATTTATTTAGGAATTATTGGCCTTCAAACATTCTGAACACAGTAAGCTTTCCTCTCTATATCTTTGTTATTTTGTCATTTTTAATCTCATGTTAATGTTCTTAGGTATCTTTTGAAAATCTCTGTATGGCAACTTTTGTTTCTCATATAGTATAAATTTTTGATCTATCAAATAACCAGGAAATTCTAAAGAGTAACTGCTTGTGTTACATACGAATTATTCCCAACTTACCCAGAATTGGGTACAATATAACATACTTAATATTAATATATGTTAAGTATAATTTAATTTTCTTCAATTATTCTTAAAATATTTCAAGATTTCTCTGTATGAACATTAGTCATTTCACTAAAGAGATGGAATGGGGTCTTGGTCAGATGATGGGTTTGCAGAACAGTGTGACTCAGTGTCACTCTTAGCTATGTGACTTTAGGTTCACTTTTGTCATCACTATTAACTAAATGAGCCTCATTACTCTGTAAAGTTCATTAATATTTCCTCATATAGAAATTAGCAGTCTTGAAGACCTATAGTAAACATACACATATGCTTGAAAGAACTTTGGTTTGAAAATCAATTAATATAGTTTATTATTGTAACTATAGTCATTTCTGTAGTTTCTTTAGTCCACTGCTCCTGGTGTGTTCCCCACCATGGTGCTTTGTACCCCTGCCCATCTATTCACCAAAACTAGAAAATTACTCTCCATTCTTCCTCCTCCTCCTCTCACATCTAAGTGGTCATCAAGTCCTGAAATCCTGACATCCTACCCCTAGAACAGCCCCCAAAGCTAATTAATTCCCTCTTCTCCCCACAGCTCCGACCGCTCTTCCCTTATTGTTTCTCTCCCCAACTATTGCAGGAGACCCTTCCTTGCTCCACAGCATTGAGTTCTAACACCCTTCCAGTTTGTCTTCCATGTGGCTGTGACAATGGCTTCTCTAAAATTCATATCTGTGGGGCGCCTGGCTGGTTCAGGCGGAAGAGCATGTGACTCTTGATCTTGGGGTCATGAGTTCAAGCTCCATGTTGGGTGTAGAGATTACTTAAATAAATAAAACTTTAAAAAATAAATAAGATTCAAATCTGTAACATCACACCTCTCATTAAACTCTTTACTGATAAAGTAAAATCCAAAAAAAAAAAAAAAAAAAAAGTAAAATCCATACTCCTTAACAAAGATCCTTAGCAGTCTCTCTTTTACCTATTTCCCTCATCTCATTTCACAGCATTTACTCATATGTACCATAAACTATGGCACTTTTTCCATTTTATTTTTCTTAGTGTGCCAAGTTCTTTTCATTCTTCAGTGCCTTTGCCCCAGCTGTTCCTTCCATTCTGCTCCCTTCCCAGCTCTTTGCCAAACCAATGTCTTTCTGTCCTTTAAGACTGAACTCAATTGGGGTGCCTGGGTGTCTCAGTCGGTTGAGCTTCCGACTTCAGCTCAGGTCATGATCTCACACTCTGTGAGTTCAAGCCCAGCGTTGGGTTCTGTGCTGACAGCTCAGAGCCTGGAGCCTGCTTCAGATTCTGTGTCTCCCTCTCTCTCTGACCCTCCCCCGTTCACTCTCTGTCTCTCTCTGTCTCTAAAATAAATAAATATTAAAAAAAAATAAATTAAATTAAAAAAAAAGACTGAACTCAAAAGTCTCACCCTCTGTTACCGATGTGTATGGCACCTAATAATGTCTTGTATATTAACTTTGTACGCTGTTACCTTAATGAATTATATTTTTTTGCATATTTTGTTTGTTTGATTTTCTGGGTGTAGAATCAGAACATGTGAGAGGAGTAATGTTTGACCCACTCTTTCACAGGTTATATGTCTCCAATTTCTTTATCTTCTTTAATTGCATTCTTCCACTTTCAGTACAGTTTTCAGAATTAGCCATGTTAATATGTATTTCTTAATTTTCTTAAAATGCTACAGAGTGACTAAAAACATTTTATTAGCTGGAGAGAAAAAAAACAGTCTCAAGGTGCCTGGGTGGCTTAGTCAGTTGAGCATCTGACTCTTGATTTCGGCTTAGGTCATGATCTCACAATTTGTGAGTTCAAGCCATGGTTTGTGAGTTTGAGCCCCGAATCAGGTTCTGCGCTAACAGCATGGAGCCTGCTTAGAATTCTCTCTCTCCCTCTTTTTCTGCCCCTCACCACTGTCTCTCACTTTCTCTCTTTCTCACACTCTCTCTCAAAATAAATAAATATTTTTTTTAAAACCAAATAGCCTCATCTCTGAGAACTTAATATATACATACCTGCCCTTTAAATTTGAAGGGAAGGGGCATCTGGGTGGCTCAGTCGGTTAAGCATCTGACTCGGTTTCAGCTCAGATCATGATCTCACAGTTTCGTGGGTTCAAGCCGTGCATCAGGCTCTGTGCTGGCAGCCCTCGCCCTACTCACATTGTCTCTGTCTCTCTCAAAATAAATCAATAAACTTAAAAAAAAGTTCTTTTGAAGGAAAAAGGGAGCCAGGTCAGGTAGCTTTCTTCTGTGCATATTCTCATAATATCCTGTGTATACTTTTGTTAGTGTTCTTATTACAGTACGTTTACACAGCCTCTCAAACTTTTCCACATCCAGTGGCAGAAGAAATTGTATTAGACTTGTATACAGTGTGTCTGAAATTTTACATTAATATTGCATCTAGTATCTTAGCCTTATAATTTATATAAAATTTACATTTGATTCCATAGAAAGAGGATACTTGACCTAATATAAAAACATTTTAATTTTATTTGTTCTGAAATAAAATTGATCTTTGTCAAAGATGGTAATGTTTATTGTGAAATTTCAAGTGTTCTGTGTAAGTTGCCCTGTTTTCGTTCTCCAGACATTTGTGTAAACCAAGTTTGATAAATAGTGAGCACTTTGATGTCAGGAACTAGGTCTTTTATCTCTGGAATCCCAGCATTAAATATCTAACACCAAGTAGATGGTCACTATTTATAGAAAAAAATGAATGAATGAACAGAAGTTCAGATTTTGAAATAATAGTGTTAAATGTTAGCATTGTTAAACGTTTTTAGTTATTTTTCTCCTGGAAAAAATACAACATAACATTGTGAAAGTCATGCATTTGTTTTCACTTTTTTTTTTTTTTTTTTTTTTTTTTTTTTTTTTTTTTTTAGCCCATGCACGAGCGGGGGAGAGGGGCAGAGGGAGAGAGAGAAAGAAATCTTAAGTAGGTTCCACGTTCAGTGCAGAGCCCGACACATGGCTGGATCCCACAACCCTGGGATCACGACCTGAGCTAAACTTGAGTCGGACGCTCAAGCAACTGAGCCACCCAGGCACCCCTGAAAGCCATGCACTTTTAAAAACTATTTTCTGGGGGGCACCTGGGTGGCTCAGTTGGTTGAGCGTTCAGCTGCAGCTCAGGTCATGATCTCACAGCTCGTGAGTTTGAGCCCCGCGTCAGGCTCTGTGCTGACAGCTCAGAGCCTGGATCCTGCTTCGGAGTCTGTGTCTCCCTCTCTCTCTGCCCCTAACCCATTCGCATTCTGTCTCTGTCTCTGTCAAAAATAAATAAACATTAAAAAAAAAAATTTCTGGGCTATACAATATAACAAAACTTTAAAATGAAAACTTTTATGGTTAAAAGTATAAAATATACAGGAAATATCACATTGTAAGTATTCAGTGTAATGAATTTTCACACACTCAACAATTGCACACCAAAATCCAGAACCCCAGAAGTCCTTCCATGCTCCCTTTGGGTTGCTGCAACCCTTTTTAACAGCATATATTCGTTCCACAAAATCATTTTACACTCGAATACGATTTAAGACAAGTAACAAACTGATTGAATAGATTATTTTTTATTTTGTGACAAATTAAGTTAGTGATTTGGTGATCTTTACTAGTACCCAACATTACAAAATGGAACAAAGAAATAATTAATTTTAAGTGCTAATTATTTTCAGTAGTTTGATTTCGTACTAACCAGGAAACGTAATTAAAATGATTTGTAATGCCCATACTCTTATATACTATTAACAAAAATGATAATAATAAGCATTAAATAATAAACATTTTACCTTCTGCATTAAATAATTAATAATGAGCAGTGAAGTCTTTTGAGCTTTTTATGCCTAATGTCAAATTACCCTGATTTTTGTTTGACCTTCTTTTATTTGTTTAGAGTAGTGGTTCTCAGTGGGGAAGCAACCTGATTTTGTCTTCCAGGGGACAGGCATTGGGCAGTATCTGGAGATATTTTTGGTTGTCATAACTGGAGGATGCTACTGACACCTAGTGGGTAAAGGCTTGGGTTGCTACCAAACTTAATTCACAGAACAACCCCACACCCCCCTCAAAAAAAAGAATTATCGGGGCGCCTGGGTGGCGCAGTCGGTTAAGCGTCCGACTTCAGCCAGGTCACGATCTCGCGGTCCGTGAGTTCGAGCCCCGCGTCGGGCTCTGGGCTGATGGCTCAGAGCCTGGAGCCTGTTTCCGATTCTGTGTCTCCCTCTCTCTCTGCCCCTCCCCCGTTCATGCTCTGTCTCTCTCTGTCCCAAAAATAAATAAACGTTGAAAAAAAAAAAAAATTTAAAAAAAAAGAATTATCTGGCCAAAACGTTAGTAGTGCAGAAGTTGAGAGCAGTATTTTCTAAAGAATGAATGGGTTGTTTGTGTTTGATGTAGATTAGTTCAATAGGGTATAGCACCATACTGAGTCATCCGAGGTATTAGGAATTTAATTTCCCTAGGCATTAGTTCATCTTTCTGCATGGTTTATGCACCCCAGGCCACAAACAGATGTCTTGAACATGTTGCTACTGATTGTAAGAAGAATGGCATGAGGCAATGTAGAAGTGTAAATCCATCACCATTCTGGCAAGAGTCTCCAATCCAGCTCTCCAATGACATTTTCTTGCCATCTATTGGGAGGTTAAACAGAATCTAGTTGCCGTCCACAAACATTTATGCACACCCACACACGTTTATCCCATTCATTTCTTCCAGTGATTATGGGAGGTTAGAAACACTGGAGTGCACATAAATGCCAGTAACAAAGTTGGGAATTAATGTCTGATAAAACTGGTTTTAGCGGCTGTGTTTTAGGGGTAGTTTTGTTGTGCATTTTACCTTGTGAGCTTATTCTGGTCTCAACACTTACCTGCCCTGAGGAAAGAGAGTCACATTTGAGGCCTGGTGTTAAAGGATCTGTTGTGCAAGGAAGAATTAATGGCAATATATATACCAATTCTGACTTTTTTTTCTTTAAAACTACTACCTCAGAGAACAGCACAACAAAGCCAGATTTATATAGTTGGAACTCTGGCTTTGTTGTCTCTTACTGGCTGGGCCCAGGGACTGGGTCTTTCACACGCTTAGCCTCATTTGTAAGTTGGTGCTACTGGTAACTGTATCACAGCCTGAGGTAAGGAGGGATTGAAATTGTAACTGTCAGAAGCAGCCCACAGTACCTGGCACAGCATAGGCCCCAGTAAGTGAAGGTAGCAGGTGCCTGGATTGTGCCGAGTTCTGTCGGATAAAATGTGGTACTTAGTCCCTTTCATCAAATAGTTTATCACACTGTATGCTAAGTCTTAAAATTTTGGGAGTTAATACGGTTAATTATTTTTAGTTTATGTAATGTTTAGTTTAAATAATAATAATGCTAATTAACATAAATAGTAATACTAATAATGTCAATCGTATACTTGGAACAAAGTTTAAGTACTTTTTTTTTTTCTACATTGCCTTTAATTTTTAGAGCACTTCACAAACTGTGTAGAGAATGAGGTGGGCAGGGCCAGGGTGGAATCATAGAGACCAGTGTGAAGGTTGTGCAATAGTGAGGGAGCTAGGATGGGCACCCAGGTTAGGTTAGGGCAGAGGTGGTGGTGAGATTATTAAGACTGTACTCAATGCTTGAAATTTGATAAAATAAGTAATTTTCACTGTTGCATCAAGGATATTCCTAAAGGAAACTGGCATCTTTCTTTTTTTTAACAGCAAGTACTTGGCAGAGAATACAAAACCACTGTCTCCATTCTTGCCAAGACACCCAACAGTCCTACCCACCATTGCTTTTGCACCTTCGATGCTAACATCAACACAGTGAAACATTGAATTTCTAAATGTGCTGTTTCCACTAACCAGGCTCCATCCTCTCCCTCTTTGGCCGTAGATCCTAATTATCTCATGGCTAACGAACGCATGAACCTGATGAACATGGCCAAGCTGAGTATCAAGGGCTTGATTGAATCAGCTTTGAACCTGGGAAGAACTCTGGACTCAGACTATGCACCCCTCCAGCAGTTCTTCGTGGTGATGGAACATTGCCTGAAACACGGCTTGAAGGGTAGGCCATGGCCCCAGAATGCAAATGTGCACGCAGCTATTTTCTAGCAATACGTGTTCAAGAAAAGTGTTCTTTCTGGAGCCAAAGAATAAGAGGCTTGAATTAATAATATTAATCTATTGGAACGCACCCTATATGAGCACAGACAGGGAGACAGGGATGTGGTTGAATTAAAAGACATGCAGGGCTTAAATCCTTAAATGCTAGAGCTGGAAAGGACATTACGAGTATCTAGTCCAATACGGCAGTTCTGTTGGACAGGTGGAAACAGGCCTAGAATGGGAGGTAATTTGCCCAAGGTCACACAGTGAGTGGGGGCAGAGCAAGTGCTAGAATTCATATCTCCTGAGTCTTGCTTCTGTGTTCTTCCACTTGACCATAAGCTTTTGAGGGCAGAACCTGGTCTAGTTCACTTTGCTTCCTTTCCTGCTCCCTCCCCAGTCGTTAATAGCCTG
Organism: Lynx rufus; assembly: GCF_022079265.1. Taxonomy (NCBI): domain Eukaryota; kingdom Metazoa; phylum Chordata; class Mammalia; order Carnivora; family Felidae; genus Lynx; species Lynx rufus. Next base: position 54,158,412 of record NW_025814845.1, read on the forward strand.
TTTCCAGGTTACATATTCTTTCCCATTGGACTCTTTTCTTCACTAATACCACACAGCTTTAAGTACTATATTGTTAAAGCCTTTTATTGTTATTATTATAGGCCTAGTTATAAATTCTTCCTGAAAGAGGAAGGACTGAGTCTTGGGGAGTGGGGGATTTTTGGTTTTTACAAAATGTTATCTGTTCTGAAAGCATGAATAATTTCAGAACTGTCTGATAATGCAGAATTAATTCTCTGATAAAAAAGGATTAAATAGATGAGAGAGAAGTGTGTATATGTGTTTGTGTGTGGAGGGCATGTTTATGTTGCAAGGGATATTAAAACATTGCTTTGTTTTTATCACCTTAGCTAAGAAAACTTTTCTTGGACAAAATAAATCCTTCTGGGGGCCTCTAGAACTGGTAGAAAAGCTTGTTCCAGAAGCTGCAGAGATAACAGCAAGTGTTAAAGATCTTCCAGGACTTAAGTAAGTTTAAGGTCCAGAATTCTGCTAGGAAAACATTAACCATTGCCTTCAAGTCTAAAGATAATGATGACCATAATCATTTATTTCATAACAGTCCAGAATGCATGCTGTTTTTGTGAATATGTACTACTACAAGAGACTTGCTAATATAGAATATTAAGAGAAGTGTGTCTGTGAGGGATAATTATCACTAATTTAAAAGAGGTTGTATTCATATTAAAATGCCAAAATTTGTCTTATTTTTTTAAAAGTACTTGTGGGAATCAGTTAGAGTCTCAAGAAATCAGATCTTAGGAGGGAAGTTGCTAGACCCAACTAAGAAAAAGAATGTGTTCAATGAAGTTTTAAGAGCCAAGATTAAAACCGTTGTCAAGTGGACCTCAGGAACTGACACTGGGAACCTGCCTCAGAACTCAAAAAGAGGACTGATCATTTTCCCAAATTAGACTGGTTTAACTTTAATCAGAGGCCTAAATGGACTGTGTCCACATTGCGAGTATTTGGACACTTACATGATCCACACTAAGTTTATGAGGATTTACCGACGCTAATGTGATAGAACATTTTCATTTTGGCCTCCCAGAGGTTTTTATCTTCAAATTGTAGTCTCAGTAATTCATTCTTCACGAGAGCAGTTGTCCCAAACACACCCCTAGTCCCACCAGCCCACACAGAACTCCTCACATAGGAATGTGGGAGAATAGGTTGTAAGGAGCACCTCGGTGTGCATGTTATTACTGGGGACTATTAACAAGAGTAAGTGAATCTGTCCCACTATGGCCTCTGTCTCTGCTACTTGTAGTTGTTGGATTCATGTGTTTCTGTAGGACACCAGTAGGCAGAGGAAGAGCCTGGCTTCGTTTGGCATTAATGCAAAAGAAACTCTCAGAATACATGAAAGCTTTGATCAATAAGAAGGAACTTCTCAGGTATGAACCTCTTATTGAACTTTGTTCTTTTCTTGCTATGTTCTATATTTTATATGAGGTCAAATCATATAAATTTGCTGTTTTTGCAGATCAAAAACAGTTGTTTCATGACAATTTCACATAGTTCAACTAATACTTCCTCCCATACCTCACACACACATACCCAAGAATAGATGTTTATTACATGTGTTCAGTCTGTCACTGTGGCATGTATATGGTCCTTTGCAGGGTAGGCTAAAACTTAATACCCCCAGAAAACAGGAAAGGCTTTTGACTCAACCTTAGCATTTACCCAGATGCAATAAGACAGGAAGTTGACATGTTACATTAAATTTAAAGACAGCACACAAAATTCTAGATGGATTATAGACACAAATGGCAAAGAGGAAACAGTAAAAATTTTAGAAGACAATATAAGGTAGACAAAAATTTCTTAAACAAGACATAAAAAATTCTCCCTGTTAAAGAAAAAATGGATACATTGGTCTACATTAAAATGAAGAACTTCATTCATCAAAAGACACAAGATTAAAAGGCAATCCATAATGGCCAACAGGCACATGAAAAGATGCTCAACGTCGCTCCTCATCAGGGAAATACAAATCAAAACCACACTCAGATATCACCTCACGCCAGTCAGAGTGGCCAAAATGAACAAATCAGGAGACTATAGATGCTGGAGAGGATGTAGAGAAACAGGAACCCTCTTGCACTGTTGGTGGGAATGCAAATTGGTGCAGCCACTCTGGAAAACAGTGTGGAGGTGCCTCAGAAAATTAAAAATAGACCTACCCTATGACCCAGCAATAGCACTGCTAGGAATTTACCCAAGGGATATAGGAGTACTGATGCATAGGGGCACTTGTACCCCAATGTTTATAGCAGCACTCTCAACAATAGCCAAATTATGGAAAGAGCCTAAATGTCCATCAACTGATGAATGGATAAAGAAATTGTGGTTTATATACACAATGGAGTACTACATGGCAATGAGAAAGAACGAAATATGGCCCTTTGTAGCAACGTGGATGGAACTGGAGAGTGTGATGCTAAGTGAAATAAGCCATACAGAGAAAGACAGATACCATATGGTTTCACTCTTATGTGGATCCTGAGAAACTTAACAGAAACCCATGGGGGAGGGGAAGGGAAAAAAAAAAAAAAAAAGAGGTTAGAGTGGGAGAGAACCAAAGCATAAGAGACTCTTAAAAACTGAGAACAAACTGAGGGTTGATGGGGGGTGGGAGGGATGGGAGGGTGGGTGATGGGTATTGAGGAGGGCACCTTTTGGGATGAGCACTGGGTGTTGTATAGAAACCAATTTGACAATAAATTTCATATATTGAAAAATAAATAAATAAAACAAACAAACAAAAAAGGCAATCCATAGAGTGTGAAAGGAGATATTTGTAACACATATATTGAATAAATGGTTTGAATCAGGGTATGTGAAGAGCTCCTTCAATCCAGTAAGAAAAAAGCAAGGGTGCCTGGGTGGCTCATTTGGTTAAGCCTCCAACTTCAGCTCAGGTCATGATCTCGCAGTTTGTGAGTGTGAGCCCTGCATCGGGCTCCGTGCTGACAGCTGAGAGCTTGGAGCCTGCTTCAGATTCTGTGTCTCCCTCTCTCTCTGCCCCTCCCCTATTCGTGCTCTGTCTCTCTCTCAAAAATAAACATTAAAAAACTTTTTTTTTCAAAAAAGGATAGATGAGCAAATGTAAAAATGGGTAAAGAATTTGAACAGGCATTTCACAAGAGAAAATCAAAATGGCTAGTAAACATTAAAAAGAGGGGTGCCTGGCTGGCTCAGTGGGTAGAGCATGTGACTCTTGACCTTAGGATCGTGAGTTCAGCCCCACATTGGACATAGAGATTACTTTAAAAAAATATAAATGTAAGGGCACCTGGGTGGCTCGGTGGGTTGAGCATCCAACTCTTGATTTCAGCTCATGTCACAGTCTCATGATTCATAGGATTGAGCCCCACATGCTTGCAGCACAGAGCCTGCTTGGGATTCTCTCTCTCTCTCTTAAAATAAACTTTAAAATATATATTTATATATATATGTGTGTGTGTGTGTGTGTGTGTGTGTGTATATATACACACACACACACACACACACATATATATATATATATACACACACATAAGTTCACTAGCCATCATGTAAATGCAAATTAGAACAACAATGTGATACACACCCACCTACAAATAAAGCAGATCTCCAAGGCAAATTTTTAAAAAACAATTTTTTAAAGATGCATTAAAGATTGAAAAATCATCCCTTGCATCTCAAATACAAATATGTGGGGAAAGTATAAATAATCACTTCAGTGAAACTACCATTCTGGTCACTTCTCTTTCAGCTAGACTGTCTATTATCTAGAGTCTATTCATGCACCTATTATCTAAAATAAAGTATTCAGACTATCCCCCCCCTTTTTTTTTAACCTTTTCTCTATTATCATAGTACCCATATTCAACTATGAGGCCAGCATTTTCTGCTTGTCTCATGATTACATCATTGGATTCTTGAGGTTTTGTTACAACATAGCATTCTGTGGATTTCTCTTACAGCGAATTCTATGAACCCAACGCCCTCATGATGGAAGAAGAAGGAGCCATAATTGCTGGTCTCTTGGTGGGTCTCAACGTCATTGATGCCAATTTCTGTATGAAAGGAGAAGACTTGGACTCTCAGGTATGCACAATGTGCTCAGTTATGAAGTGCGTCACTCTGAGTTTTGTTAGCTCAGAATTTGGGTTGATCAGATTACACCAACCAAATTAAGAGAAATTCTGTGAGTCATGAATAGTATTTGTAAAAATTTTGATGTGAATATAAGCAATTACTTTGTTTTTTCTTCTAATTTGACTCATTTATGTATTATGAGTGTTTTTTCAAATTTTCTCTTGACTGTGACCCCTGTTTAAAATAGTTTGTACAGACTGGCGCACCTGGGTGACTTAGTCAGTTGAGCGTCCAACTCTTGGTTTTGGCTCAGGTCACAATCTCATGGTTTGTGAGTGCAAGCCCCTCATGGGGCTCTGTGCTGACAGCTCAGAGCCTGGAGCCTGCTTCGGATTCTGTGTCTCCCTCTCATCTTGCTCCTCTCCTGCTCGCACTGTGTCTCTGTCTCTCTCAAAAATAAACATACGTTAAAAATTTTTTAAAATAAAAATAAAAAAAGAATACAGACTGAAGCCAAACTGTTTAGGTTCAGATTCTGCTTCTTTATTTTCTAGCTGAATAAATTTTGTAGTTTCTTGATGCTTCACATTTCTTAGCTGAAATACAGGGATTTAAAAAAGAGTATCTGTATCTATGTCTTATAGTTATTGTGTGGAATAAAAGAATTAGTAATGTAATTCACCTAGTACAGGGCCTGGCACATATTAATTGCTTACTAAATAAAGCTGTTGCTTTCATTCTGACTCGTTCTCACCCCTTCTCTATGAAATACTACAGCAAATTTCTGTTACATTTTACTCTAAGAAAATGGAAAAGGAAGTACGATATTTTGACCTGTATTAAAAAAATAAGTAAACTGAATCATGAAATAGCAGTCCTGAAAAATTTAGACATAATGCATCAATGAAAGTTTGGAAGAATAGATATCAAATTGTTACAGTGGTCCTATCGGGGTGGTTGGGACTATGGGTGTTTTGTATTACATCCTTTTATTTATCCGTGTTTTCCAAAACTTCTTTAAGGAACTGTGCATTCTCTTTGTAATTATCATTTTTAAACTATTATTCCTGTAAGTGAATAGGGATTCAGTAGCAAAATACTTGAAAGACACAAAAGAGAAAGAAACTTTAAACCTTAAATTTATATTAAGCATTCTCTTGACTTTCTTGTTAAAATCTTCTGTTGACTTGCATGATCTGGTCTTCTGGTCCTATAAAAGTAAAACATTACATTTTCATCAAAATTCCTAATAACTGTCATGACTTCATTGCTGTTCTGAGTGCCCAGAAAGAGATATTGTATTATGCCTCGGAAAAAGTATCTAATTTTATGTTAAATTCTGAAAATTCTCTTTGTAGGTTGGAGTTATAGATTTTTCAATGTATCTCAAGGATGGGAACAGCAGTAAAGGTAGTGAAGGGTATGTACAAAGAAAATTAAATTTCTTTTCTCTTTAATGTTCTTCAATAGCATTTAATGTTTACAACAGTAGTGCTTTAACACACTTGCTGGAAGAATTTCCGATGATATAGCTTTAATAGAATCTTGCCAAAAGTATCTGACTATTGTGCATGCTAAGCCCTAAAAGGGTTTTGGTTAAGTGGTTTTCTACTGTGTGGTTCAGGGGCTAACAAAATAAAATAAAAAGGTTTATAAAAGGAATCCCTTGCTCCTTCTCTTGAAGTAGTGTTTGAAAACGTGGCCTTCTTGATAAGAAAATTGCATTCTCCATTTCTTAAAATTTGAAATATTAAACATACGATATGGGGTTATGTACAATGTTAACATTCGGGGTAATGAGGTGAAGAATAAACGCAAACTCAGCACTGCTTTTACAGCTCTTGTAAATGTAAAATTACTTCAGAATATCCACATGGCCCTTAGAAATTAGACCTCAGAGGGGCGCCTGGGTGACTCAGGTGGTTAAGCACCTGACTCTTGATCCCCACTCAGGTCTTGATCTCACAGGAGAGTCGTTGTTATAAGTAATACCAGCAAAGCTAAAAAGGCTACCAGTTGTGAGATGAAAATTTTTATTTTTAAATGCCTCTGATAAATTATAGTGTTATACCTATAACCTGAGTTATTAAGGGACTTAAGCTATAGCAAAGGCTTTATTAATATGGAGAATTTTTTTGTTTCATTTTTAAATCTCTGAGTCTTTCTTGTTTGAGGGCATTATACATCAGGTCTGTCTTCTGGTTTCTGTGCTACAATTTTCTTTTCTCTGTTATATGAAAATATTAATGGAGGGAGGATCTTGGTGTTTCTAATGTTATTTATTTTATTTCTGTTTTTTCCTCCCATCCCAGAGATGGCCAAATTACTGCAATTCTGGATCAGAAGAACTATGTAGAGGAACTCAACAGACATCTAAAGTAAAGAATGAATCAATACTTTTACTTTACTGGGGATCTTGTTGCAAAGGAAGGAAAGAGTAAACTGATGAGCCATGAGATAAATTCAGGCAATACTCGATAAAAATAAATTGAATTCCTGCTTACCAGGCACTGAGCTAGGCACTAAATAAATGGCATTTAACTGTTTGGGTGACCTTTAGTGAAAGGCAATTTAAGATTAGTATGTAATTATAACTCTAGTGATTGACTATGTTCAGTTAAAAATTCTTAACCATGTGACATACCCAGCTGAAACTAGCAGCCTTCTTGGTTCAGTAGATCCAGCCACATATTTCAAGAGTGATCTTGGGTAATCCACTCATTGCCTTGGGACCTTTCGATTAATCTTGTTGGTCCCTTGGATTTGTCATTTATACATTGAATTGACAGTATTAGTTTACCCTCTCTTTGCCATCACTACCATTATTTTCCCAAATACTAAGTATTTTTCAGAACTTCCGGAACATGAAACCATCTCCTCTTTCATGAGGAGAGCGATCCAAATTCTGTTGGTGTTCTCAAGTACATTGATGTTCTTGTTATGCTAAAGACTGTTGAATAATTCAGAAAAATTGATCTCTCCATCTATTAACTATTATCTTGCTTACAATTCTTTTAAAAAGATAACAATTTTAATAAAGTAAGACCTATTATATGATTATACCAGTATCAGTATAAATTTTGAGTAGTCTTGGTTCCAGCTAGAAAATTCAAGAGCAGTTTAAGTATATTTTCTCTGGAGACCGAGAACTAATAATGACTACAGTGAATTAATGGAGATATTAGTCAAGCAGAAGTATGCTTACATTTGATAGTGAAATAGAAGCATGACAATTATTTACTCTTTCATGCGTCAGCTTTGTTATCTGTCTTTGGGGATACCTAATGCATAGGGTTGTTGAAAGGAGTAAATGAAATAATGCAAATAATATAATTTAGAAAAGTGCTCAGTGTATGGCAAGCACTTAATTCATGTAGTTTATTATTATATACTGTGCCGTGCATCAGCTCCTTAATTTCATCCAACAAGTACTTCTTAAGTACAAGCTTCAGTGGCCAGGATGTAACAGTTAAGACACACAGCCACTTGTAAACTGTCTTAGAACCTGCAATTCTATCACAAATTGTGGACTTTAGACAATGAATGATAAATGCGATGGGTGTTTAAATGGAAAGTACAAGATATTGTTCTGTTTTTCAAGAGAAACCATTATGGGCTTTTTTTTTTTCCTTTCTTGATAGTGCTACTGTAAACAACCTTCAGGCAAAAGTGGATGCATTAGAAAAATCCAACACTAAACTGACAGAGGAGGTAAGTGTTTTGGAAACACTTTGATTGACATAGAATTTAATAATGTGCATTAGTGGAACCAGTCATTTCTATGGAACTTTGAAAATAAAGGACTTGGCTTTTTCAGATAATGTCTGTAATAGGACATAATCCCTTGTTCTGACTGAGAATGGCCAGCTGGCTTATCTCAGGGGTGTCTGTTATCCAGTTGGACTATGAAGGCGTAGAACCTGGGCCCATCATATATCTTGCTTTCTTTTGCATGAATGTTTTGTCTGGGCTAGCCTAGAGTTAACCTTTAGCATATAGCTTGATGTTCGTTTGTTCACTCAACAAACATTTGGTACTGCTTACGTGCTAGAGCTAGAGAGAGATTTATGTGTGCATTGGTTGATGTGTGCCAGATTGGCAAGCTCCCACCCTCAAGGATCTCATTTTCTCCTTGGGGTGGTAGTGCAGATAATATAAAGAGCTCTGCTCAGAACACCAGAATTCCCCTCTTGTATGTCACGCTGCTTACAAGTCATGTGCTTCTGAGCAAGTAAGTCACTTGACCTCCAGGAGGCCCCATCCCTCACTGGCAGATGAGGGTATTTATACTTCCCCTTTCAGCCTCACTGTTGCTTTGAAGATCACAGGAGAATATATATGTGAAAATCCTTAGGAAAGTCCCCAAAATAAGAATAAATATTAACCTCATTTTCGCTTCTGATTAATAAAGACATTTTTTAACTTGCCAGCGGCTAAGCCACATATTTTTTTTTTCTTCAATAGCATTAGATGTTTCTATGAAAAATGTTACATAAAATTTTCTGGTGACAAAGACTTTCTCTTATGTATTTCTGATTGTAACTACCCTGTTATATACTGTGAGATAGATTTGGTCTAAATAAAACCCAAGTTCAAGCACTGGTTGGGAAGATGCTGTTTAAACATTTTCCTTCAGAACATTTTCATTGTTACAACTTTCAAACACCTTCCTTATTTCTCAGCCTTGTGGGCTTCACTTTTGGATATAGATTCTTAAATTAAAACTTAATGGAAACGGTCCTTAGAATTTTACTCTACAAAGGTTTTTTTTTTTTTAACGTTTATTTATTTTTGAGAGAGAATGCGCACACGCCAGCAGGAGAGGGGCAGAGAAAGAGGGGGACAGAGGATCCGAAGCGGGCTGTGTGTTAACAGCAGAGAGTAGAGAGTGTGATGTGGGGCTCCAACTCATGAACTGTGAGATCATGACCTGAGCCCAAGCTGGAGGCTTAACTGACTGAGCCACCCAGGTGCCCCTCTACAAAGTTTCTGAAATACTCTGCATAGAAATTTTCTGCTGTGTTTCTGCTGCTCCTCTGTTGAGGCAATAAGGCCCAACAGTGAAGCATGTTCTCTAGAGCTGGGCTACATGGATTCATGTCCCAACTCTGGCACTTGCTAACTTTCTAATCCTGGCCAATAACTTAAGCCTCTATTTCTTGATCTATTTCTCTGTAAAATGGGGATGATAAAATAATAGTAAGGTTTTTGTGTGAATTAAATGGTAATACATAAAGGCCTAGACCAGTGTCTGACACATCATAAGCACCCAGTAAATATAGTTATTAATTTTATTCCCTCAGTCACAAGACTTGTCCTTCTGACCTAGATTTATTTTATTAGCAATATTAATTTATTCATTCATGTACTTATTTTACCAGTAACATTTATTTTATTGAAACCTTGGATTTGTAGAGATAGGTAAGCACTGTGTATAGGCTTTATAAAGAACAGAAAAGGCAAGTCAGATCTGTTTCTTCCATATGTCTCATTTCTTTTCCATATATCTATATCTGGATGTCTTTTCCACCCAGATCTCTTTTCCATATATTTTGGATTTAAGAGGGCCAGTAAAAAAACAAAAACAAAAAAACAAAACAAAACAAAAAACCCTCTTTTCTTTTCCTGAATGAATCAGTGTGATAAAGTGAGAAGTTATAAACAGATGGTGATATAAAAATATCCACTTTATTATTGATAAAGCGGAATTAGAAGGCCCACTTGGAGATACAGACATAGTTTCCTAAAACTTTCTCTGATGTTAAAATCTTGGAAGAACCCATTTGAGGGTGTCTTTGGATCTAGAAAGCAGACCCACTTGTCCAGAGTTAACTTTTTTATGTACCGTGAGGCCCATGGAGGAGAGGGAAAAATGGGCTTCCAGACCCATCTCTAGAAAGCAGCCTGAGCCCAGGTTCCTCTGTACTTACGCACTAGATCCAGAACTAAGCAGAACCTATGCTCACTGCTCATGAGGAGATCCCCTCCTGTTGGAATAGGGATATAAATGTTTCCCCTTAGCAGTGTACTGCTAATAACATTACCTTACCTGTTTAGGTGCTGAAATAAAAAAGTCTCTTTGATACTTAATGGTATCTTTTAGAGCAAGGACTTAGTTCATTTCTTTACTCTTAAAAATCATCTATCAAAGTTCTTGTGTATCATTTATAAGATGAATCCCAAGGCATGAGGTGACTTCTTTTTTTATATAATGTTTATTTATTTATTTGAGAGAGAGAGTATGCATGCATACTTGCATGTGTGCGAGCAGGGGAGGGGCAGAGAGAGAGAATCCCAAGAATGCTCCACGGTGTCAGCACAGAGCCCGCGCAGGGCTCCATCTCACGAACCGTGAGATCGTGACCTGAGCCAAAATCAAGAGTCCAACAGTTAACCACCTGAGCCACCCAGGTGCCCCAAGGTGACCTCTTTATTAAACATTTTAGAAATAGGTATTATAACAAAATATAAGTTACCCATGAGAATACCCTTGAGGTAAACAATCTTAAGTTAACATTTTGGTCCTGAAAAAGAGTTTACACAAAAAGCAACAGTAGATATTTTGTATTTTTACCTAACCTAGTTTAAAAATACTTTTCCTAACTTCCCACACCATGAGAACATTTTTATGCAGTCATAGATAACTTTATTTCCTTCTAAGAATATCCAAGCCTGAAAATGATGTCCTAGCAGATCATGAATTATCTTATCCTCTGTTAAAAAAGAAAAATAAAAGATTATCTTTTAAATTTTTTCAACAGCTTGCAGTTGCAAACAACAGGATTATTACCTTGCAAGAAGAAATGGAACGAGTTAAAGAGGAAAGCTCCTACATATTGGAATCCAATCGGAAGGTTAACCTTACTGGATTTATAAAACATTCCTAGAGATGTGTTAATGTGTTAGCGGGGTGGTGGGGAAGGCCTCTACTCTAGAGGACTGTTTGGAAGTAGCAAACGTATAGCTACTTGACATATAGCATGCTGTTTTTACTAAGACTCCATGTAGAATCGAGTGAATAATGGAGGTTATGCCAGGGTGAGTCCCCTTCTCCTACAGATGCTCCTTGGCTTCTGTGCCACCTACATCTGTTTAAAGATTCCAAGAACAGGTCTCATTCAATTTCTTGTTGTTTTGTACTAATGATTTGCACTGTAGTTCAGGGTTATATTTATTCTATTAAATATATCATTGTTTTTAGTCCGTGGTACTATTTTGTAAGAAGTGTTTATCTGGTACCACTGGGAGTTACCATGTACATGAGTTTACCAGATAACTTAACCCCTTAAAGTATCAAACTTTTTATATATGTCTATACAGATTTTTTTGCAAACCTTTTATGTACTACACAATTCTAAGCAGTCTTAGATAGAGGACATAATTTAACACATTTAGCCCTTTATGATGACTGAAAATCATAATTACCAACAGTGGCAATTCTGTACTAAATTACAGTGATGCTACCGTAGGGGCTGTTGGAACTGATAGAGCTTCTAGCACCTATACTTAAATGTTTCCAGGTTGCTCTGGGTGCTTTTTCTCTGCTATTATGATGTCACTGACATCTGTTGCTTCTCCCTGAAAGTATTAGTGTCTCCACACTCCCTTTTATCTTCATATTTCTAACCTTCTGTGACCTAAGAATCCAAATATCCATAGTAATTAAAATTATTCTAAAAAGGAAGGAACTAGGCTCTGAGTGGGGATGAAGTCGTTTGCTGTGAGTAATGGGTTTGGCTTTAGTGTGTGGACTTTGTGAAAACAAATGTGATTTCTCAGAACAGAATTTTTTATTTACTAAGCTTCTTCAATCTCTTTGTTGTCTTCATTCATTGTTACACCCGTTTAACCACATATAATCATTTTTCCTTACTAAACAGCAGTACTAGTGTCAGCTAACGCTGTACAGGGTTTTGTTTTTTTTTTTAATCCTTAAATATATTTACTATTTCATGTATCTCTTCAAGGGTCCTAAGCAGGACAGAACTTCAGATGGGCAAGCACTGAGTGAAGCCAGAAAGCATTTAAAGGAGGAGACACAGTTGCGACTGGTAAACTTCACTTACGTTCTAGTAGTTCAGAAACCCGTTAAACATAAAGGCCCACTTAGAGAGGTTTGATCTTACAGACCAGGGTCAGGAACATTAATAGTGACCTAACAGATTTTTGTAGATCCTAAAAAACTGTTTCTCACTCTTCTTTTTTCTTTTTTTAATTTTGAGTATGTTTATTGTGAATATGGTTCTACATAAAGGCAAGTTTTCATATGGTTGATTTTTACCTTCACTGGGCATTAGTTGTATAAAACACTCTTAACCAAGGATATTACCTTCTTCCATAGGAAGGGCTAGCTGCTAATTGATTAGTACAGTGCATATTAGAAAACCATAGGAAATTTTGGGGGCGCCTGGGTGGCTCAGTCAGTTAAGCATCTAGCCCCGGCTCAGGTCATGATCTTGGGGTTTGTGGATTTGAGCCCTGCCTTGGGTTCTGTGCTGACAGCTCAGAGCCTGGAGCCTACTTCGGATTCTGTGTCTCCCTCTCTCTCTGCCCCTCCCCTACTCACGTCTCTCTCTTTCTCTCTCCCTCTCTCTCTCTCTCTCAAAAATAAATAAACATTTAAAAAATTAAATGAAAAAATAAGATATTTAAAAATGGTAGGAAGTTTTTAATTATCTGACTCAATTAAAATGACATCTAGAAAACCCTCTTAGCTAAGTCTTAGCGTGGATTTTTTCATATCATAATATTTGCTAATGAGAATATTGTGCATACAGAGCTCTTCTGTGACTCTTATAATGATACTTGAATTAGTTGTTTCTATGACTTCTTTTTTTTTAATTAATTTTCTTATTTGAGTGTAGGTCACACACAGTGTTACATTAGTTTCAGGTGTATGTTTCTCACTTTTTTTTTAATGTTTATTTTTGAGAGAGAGAGAGACAGACAGACACAGAGCATGGGTGGGGGAGGGGCAGAGAGAAAGAGGGAGACACAGAATCTGAAGCAGGCTCCAGGCTCTGAGCCATCAGCACAGAGTCCAACGCGGAGCTCGAACTCACAAACTGTGAGATCATGACCTGAGCTGAAGTCAGACACTTAACCAACTGAGCCACCCAGAACCCCGTTTCTCACTCTTTTTGAACCCATATTCCCTATAATGCTTTCTCAGTCCATTTTCTGAGACAGCTTTTGTAGTTTTATAGTTTCTGTTACAAGAACATAAGGTATATGGGACCTATTTTTTTAAACTTTATGATCCAAGCCCCTGTGAAGATTCTGATTTGTCTCCTTAGAGGGTGTGTGTGTGTGTGTGTGTGTGTGTGTGTGTGTGCATAAATGTATAATAATGAATAATACTCTTGTAATAGATTTTATATAAGTATTAGTATATTAAGACACCCCTTATTATACTAATAAGTATTAGTATATTAATAGTATATTAATATTAATATATCAATGGTATTGATATATTAACTGCTGCAATTTTGATAATATGACAGACAAAAGGATCTCTCCCCATCAATAGTGTTCCTGAAAATAGGGAAAAGCCTGCAAATAAAGGTGACCTGCTTTGTACTAAAAATTATCACCAACTAACAGTGTAAGAATAGAATTTCAGGAGTTCTGAGAAAACAGCAATATAATCTTAGTATCCTTGAAATGACTATCATTTTCCTTCTATGTGTTTATGGATTAGACCTCAAAACACTTTCTATGAGGAAGATTCTAGAAGTAATATATGTCAGCATTTTAAGAAGCAGTCTCATTTAATCATGCTACCCATGCACAGAGAAGTACCTCAGATGGCACATCAAAATCAAAGTCTTACACAAAATTTTCCATATTCCTTATGTCACAATAAGATACATGTTTGTTAAAAAAGAAAAGAAACCAAGCAAGTAGGTCCTAGATATGCCCCAGGCACAGCATGGATGCAGAAGAACCTCAGGTCTTTGTATCTTTGATCATCCAAATAATGTTGCACTAATAATGGTTGAAACAAAAATGGGTTTCATGTTAAGTGAATATAAAAATTCAGTTAGCCATATCAATCATTCCCCGTTATTGAGATGTTTATGCTGGGGACCTAAAGTATCTTTTGGGTTTCTTGAGCTCTTAAATATGTCAGTAACATCCACATTGAAGAGAACTGCATCTATTTCATTTTATGGTAGCTACTGTAGCACTCTATATACATTTCCATAATAGGACATGACATCCCTTCTCTTACTATCACGGAGTGTCTCAAGTATGTGCATATTTTACACAGATTAAATAGCAGTATCTTGACCTACCAAGTTTTTCAGATTTGTAAATTATTGAGTAAATATTTTTGTGATGATCCTAGTTATTGTTGTTAATGTCTCTGCATTGAATGATAACTTGTAGCTATTTTGCCAAAATATTCAGACCTGAGAGTTCACACCTTTTCCTTTGGAATTGCAGAGTTTGAACTTAGTTGATGAAAGAGAATAAGCAGTTTATTTACCTTTGGGGGCAGGATGTTGAAAAAGAACTGGAGATCCAGATCAGCATGCGACAGGAGATGGAATTGGCTATGAAGATGCTGGAGAAGGATGTCTGTGAGAAGCAGGACGCCCTGGTGTCTCTGCGACAGCAGCTGGATGATCTCAGGGCTCTCAAGCATGAACTTGCCTTTAAGCTGCAGGTAGGGGGAATAAGAGGAATAGGCTCATTGGCTCTCCAAGATCCCTGGGCTTCCCAGAGTCGCATCTCATTTTGAGGCTAGCTGCCAATAAACCACTTTAAGAATCAGACCATTGCAGGTTCCCGTGTTGCTGTTCTGGAAAGCCATGGTCACTTTTCAGATTGTAATGGGAAAGGGGGTCTGTTACATCCATAAGATAATTTCTACTCTCCAGCCTAACCTGCCAACTGAGTTCTGTCATCCATTAGCTTTTATACTGAAATGTGATAAATTGATGAACCTTCTGATGTTCATTTTTGTGGCAAAGATGCTTACAGCAATATTAATTTTAAACATTGCTTTTTGTTTCTTCCCCATCAGGAAATTAACTGGTATACAAATATATGAGCATTTCTATTTCTCTATTTCCCACTTACTCGTAAGGTTCAAGAGGCCTGTGTGATTTATTTCAGGACTTTATGTTATATGTACATCACTCATACTTCTTTTCCGTAACAGAGTTCAGACTTAGGAGTGAAACAGAAAAGCGAATTAAACAGTCGCTTGGAAGAGAAGACTAATCAGATGGCTGCTACCATCAAACAACTCGAACAAAGGTAAAAGTGCTGTTTCTTTAGTGAAACACTTGGGGCTTTTAGTGCTGGAAGTAAGAGAAGTGTGCTCTGCTTTTGGCAAACAAAGTGTATGAGATTCTCCCAACTTAACACCAGGCATGCTGGTAGAAAGCCAGTTAAATTTTGTGTTTCTCTAAGATGTCACTAAAAACATTTTTAAGAAACATATCAGCCTCTTGTGACTGTTTTGAACAGCAGAACAGTAACCCTCTTCCATCATCCCATTTCAGTGTCATGTTGGAGGAGGGATAACCTGTGAGGATGAAAGCACTTTTAAATATGTTTACAGTTGTTATTTTCTTCTTCATCATTGAAGTCTCGGAATGCGTTGGTGCTAGTGATGTCAGGGGTACTGAGGGCCCTTCTAATGCTTTAGCTCCTTTCTCTCCTCCCCACCATCTCCCTCTTGTCTCTCCTTTCTTCTGAGCGGTTCTGTGTGCCCACTGTCACCCCTGCCCACTATCTTAAATTTGTCTGTCTCCAGCTCTGTCCCCTCTGGAGACCAGTCTTGGGTTTTCGTCTTCTGACTGGCTGTTTCAACTGGTACCTACAATTCAGTCTGCCCGAAACACATCCTCTTGTGAAGGAGTTGTGGCACCCACTGTCATTCTGTGTTGCCAGCCCGTGATGCCACCTTTAACACCCACTGGTCACCCTTCTTTTACTTGAGCAAAACTACACAGTTGCTGGTCCCTGCACATGCTTCCACTTTCCCCATCCATTCCTTCCCTAGTGGACCCACCAACTAGAAATGCCCTTCCTCTTCCCACTCCCTTGTTCTTGACATACATTTTTTACATTCAGACTCAAATGCCACCTCTCCAAAGCTGCCTCTGATACTTCTCTGATAACAGTCATCTACCCATTTGCCCTTGTTGGAATTCCCAGAGCCTTATATCCATACCTGCCCATAATGCTTACTTCTCACTTTCTGCCTCACGTGACAGCCGTGTGTGTGTGTGTGTGTGTGTGTGTGTGTGTGTGTGTGTGTACCTTCTGATGAGAGTGTGAGTTCTCAGGGTTAGTTAATGAATTTTTTAAGTTCCCTCGTTGGATCTGCCTCAGTGCCATGAAACATGCGAGATGTTCACTTAGCTGGTGCGTGAATGAAAGGATGAATGGGTTACTTCTTTTATTCAGATGATGCTTGACCAGGGGGTGGTCCTAAATGGCACTGCATATTAATGGTAACTCACAAGTTAATTGCAAATGAGCAAATAAGTTTGAAACTTCTGGTTTGACTGGTTTTTAATAAAAGAGTATCAGGTCTAACTAGGACATTCTCTAAGTGCTTGCTCATGAGCACTTACATGTTTATGATTTAACAGATTAATTTTGGTGTTCATAAGTTGTATTTTTGAAATGTTGTGCAAATTATTTTTTGATAGTTTTTTGACGTGGCACTTAAAGTAGACAGAACTAAAACAATGACTTCCTTCTTCATATATTAAGCTGACTTTTTCTCTTGTTATTTTTGTCTTTCCCGTTTATTCATTTTCTCATTCCCCTTTCACTCCATTTTTATTTTTATCTTACTAATTTAGTGAAAAGGATTTGGTGAAACAGGCAAAGACCTTAAATAGTGCAGCGAATAAACTGATCCCCAAACATCATTAGGCACTTTGCAAGTGGTCACCTCGCAAGTCTGACGTACAACTTAATTGTAAAGAAAGAAATCTGGAAGTTACTACATTTAGGCTCTGATTCTACATAAAATGTCACCAAAAATTGACTTTGAATTTGTTGGGACTTTAAAAAAAAAGAAAGGAAAAAAAAACCAGTTTGATATATATAGGCTGTGGGTTTTTTTCTTTATTTTCTCCCCAGAGTTAGAAACCTTAGTATAAGTTCTCAATTAATTGCCAAATAAACTTTGAGAAATTACTTCTGAGTTGACCAATAAACACACCATTTAAAAAACACACACACAAGAAAAGCCTAGGGAATTAATTAAAACCCAGTG
Source organism: Lynx rufus (assembly GCF_022079265.1). NCBI lineage: Eukaryota > Metazoa > Chordata > Mammalia > Carnivora > Felidae > Lynx > Lynx rufus. Next base: position 54,175,750 of record NW_025814845.1, read on the forward strand.
TGCAGATTTTATTGATGCCTTTACAAGCAGTCCCTGACCATATCAGATTCTAGGTGCATTGTGTGTACCAGCAAGCCTGCTCGGCCACTGCGACGTAGTGAACAGGAGGTGACAGCGTATGGACTAGCACTCTCCTAAAATAGCTCTGTGTCTCCTAGGCCCTGGCCCCTTTCCACTTCTGTTGTGTAGGTTTACTCCCCAAGCCACGGATAAGTACTTAGCATCTCACTACAGTTCTATTCTCAGTAACCAAGATTGCTTGCAACTTTTTTGCCTTAGTGACTTTGGGGGGGGAGGGGGTGGGAAACCCGCATCATTACATTTCTTTAAAGTACATAGAGATAAAGGTAGTGATTAGGTAACTTATGATAACGTAATAATGTGGAAGCTTGGAAAACCCTCCTAATATTTGTCATCTTCTACCTCTGCCATTTTCCTGCAGTGCCACTTCCTATTTAGGTAGCTCAGAGAGAACAATTTTAATGAAAAACTCGTCTATTAAAAAAAAACAAAACAAAAAAAAACACACAAAAAAAAACACTACACAATTTTCAAATCTATCTTGCTTTTCCTTTTGAAGCAAAGACAACAAGGTATAGACATGAGTGATGGTTCCCCACCTGTCATTCCTTGCTGGAAACATTGACTTAAGAGCTTCTATTACTTTCTGTTCAGATGGGGATTTGCTAGTCTCTAGGAAACTAACTATCTAATTTTATTAGAAAACCATCTCAAGGTAGGAAATAGATACATAATAAACTCTTTATTATTATTTAGTCTAAAAACAAACATTCCCAGTAGATAACCACAAGAGTGATTAATTAGCAGGGCTTCTTTTTCTAAGTGACCCCAGATCTACCCCTTTCTAGGCTTTGCATTGTAAATAATCCTATAAATACTTGGATTTTTTTTTTTAATGACTTTTGATATGGGGGAACAGGCTGTACATAAGCCTTCATTCCTTCAAAAAGTCTTGACAAAAAAATGTTTTTTTCTCATTTTGGTATGATTTGCAGCATTTCAGCTGCTTAGGTGGGAACAAAGATAACCCCCCTTTGCTTCCAGCTTTTGAAACTCTTTACCTTCTTCTTGGAAAAACCAGAATTAAGAGAGTAAGATAGATTTCACTTGTGCTTCTATAGGTCCTTACAGACTTGAACCAAAGTCAAGTCAAAGAGCATATGACTAACCTCATGGAATATCCTGTGCTCTTGAACTTATTTTAGTTCTTATAATTTTGCACCTGTTCTTATCTTCATCAACCTTTTGTGGTGATGAATTGCCTTTTCTATGAGCATTTGGGAGGAGTGCTCAAACACTAAAATAAAACATTTTAAAGACTACAGATAGCATGCTTTCAAATTCTATTATATAGAGCCCCAGAGGTTTCACCTTTTAGAACATGCTTCTTTATAGGTGCAAAGTTATGGGATATATAGAAGAAAACATTCATTAGAATTCTCCAGAGAATACGATCAGGAATCTTACATAGGCCCGGTGCTGAGTTGTTTGTCCACTTAGTCACACACAACCTGGTGGGAATGGAAAAGGAAAGAGATGGCCAAACTCTGGCAAAGGCTTTTCCTTATAGAAACAGCCGAAAAGCCTTGGTAAGGGTTAATGTGTAATGTCCGTGATTTAATATAATTTGTGGTTTAGGGAAAGGACCAGGAACATGTTCTAATTCCACATATAATAAGGTAGTTGCCCATTTGCAAGTTCCAGTTATGTGTGTAAAGCAGAAATATGAAGTACCAAACCTATTAGGAAATAAACACAAACAAAAGGTGGATTTGACTTTAATTACTGTGTACTTGAGGTTGGCTTTGGATATGGATTTTCTAAAAAGTGATGTTTTATTGTTTATCATCTAATGGCTGTAAACTGTAGTACTAGAATAAAAAAAAATTGGAAAATCAACTTTTCCTCTGCCTGGTTCACCTTCATCTTACTTTTTGTTGGAATTTGTTTCTTCTCCATCTTTTTTCCTCCATATAATTTCTTCCCCTGTGTCCTGCAAAGCTTTTTGTCCCCCCCACCCCACCCCGCCACGTCTCTCCATGCCTTCTTCCTTGGGTTGCTTTATTTTGTGTTGTAAACTTGGTCTTCCTCCCCACCATGGCTTTTGTTTTTTATCACAAGTTCATGTGGCTCACATCCAGATTGCGCCAGGCTGAGCGAGACCGCCAGTCTGCTGAGTTGGACAACCGGCTGTTCAAGCAGGACTTCGGAGACAAGATAAACAGTCTGCAGCTGGAAGTGGAGGAGCTCACCAGGCAGCGGTGAAGAGAGGGCAGCAGGAGCTGACAGGGTGGTCATGGGTAATTCTAAGGCTAGCCGCAAGATTAGGAGGTCCCAGGATCCAGCCCCCTCTGTTCTGTCTTTGTAATGTCCTTTCTCTGGAATTAGACTCAGAAAGCTTCACCTGTATCAACATTTCCAAATCTTGTTAACATGCTTTGCAACCAAAGAATTAGGAAATTAGAATTCAAGGTCCCAAATAAATAGAAAGGAGTAAGAGAATTAATAGCCAACCTAACACTAATAATGGTATTTCCTAAATTTTTACTGTGTGCAGAAACTTCACAAAGTACTTCACAGGCTTTCTGTCCTAACATCTTCCCATCAACCCTATTAGTAGTTGACTATATTACCCCCCATTTTCAGATGAAATTAAAGCTTAGATGGGTTCAGTTTGTCCAGATTGACACAGTGCAGCTAGTCAGTGGCAGCATTCTCAAAGCCTGTCTCTCTCTTGACTCCCAAGTCCTTAACAACTCTTCCATATTATCTGTCAAATGAGACTCAATTCTCTGCAGAAGCCACTGACTTCAAACAAAGAGAACTTTGTTGTTAGATATAAAAGCACATGGCTACTAAGGACATTAGTGGCTGATGATGTAACTGGGCATTGAACACATAACTGTAAAGAGAGACCAGCTAATTAAAACGAAATGGGACTACAGTGTTAGTGCTTTCATATTGTTTCTTGTTGAAAATTGGTAAATACTGTCTTTCATTATAGCAAATCCTACTAATTGCCATTCAGTTGACCACAACTCTTTATTAACAGTTAATATTAGGAGTTCCTGGGTGGCTCAGTCGGTTAAGTGGCCGACTTCAGCTCAGGTCATGATCTCACGGTTCATGGGTTCGAGCCCCGCATTGGGCTCTGTGCTGACAGGTCAGAGCCTGGAGCCTGCTTCGGATTCTGTGTCTCCCTCTCTCTCTCTCTCTGCCCCTCTGCCACTGGTGCTCTGTTTCTCTCTGTCTCTCAAAAATAAATAAATGTTAAAGAAATATTGTAAGACTCTTAAAAAAAAAGAGTTAATATTAATACTGATATTCAGAGAGTGGTGACCCTTGGGTACTAGGAGATCTTAAAGTACATTCTTAGTTACCCAAGAAAGATTTAAAAAATGTCTGTATTTTAGTGTTACTGGTTTTACTGTATTATATTTTAACACCTTAAAACCTGATTGCCCATATATATCTGGTATCCTTTTATTAATCAAGTATTAAAATGTAATTGCTGAGCTTTAGGAAAAGGGTTGGGCGTTCTTTAGAAATTATGAGTGCAGAAACCCAAATTTTCATCCTTTTCCTCTCCCATCTGTCCCAGGCACCAGCTTGAGTTAGAGCTAAAACAGGAAAGAGAAAGAAGGTTACAAAACAACAGGAACATCCCAGGAAAGGGCTTTCAGAAGCCAGAACCCAAAACGGTAATATTTGTTATTCCCTTATTCATTTACTTAATTTTTAGAGGCTACTTCGATGGGCTGGACAGTTTTCTCTCCTGGAACATGAGCTTAATTGCTGTGGCCTTCAGTATGTAGATGGCAGACAAGACCTGGGGTAAACACAAGACTTGATTCTCAGTCTGTCTCTGGACACTCTCTCTGACTTGATTTCATTTGGAAAAGAAGATAAATAACCGTGATTTCCAGTGATCCTCTTAATCCCTTTCGCTTTAAGATTGTTTTGGTATCTTAACAAAAACTGGTGTTCCTTGGGATTCTACTGGCTAACATCTTCAATAATATGTTATAGTAATCTTTCCCCACCCTGATTTTCCATTTAACAGAATTGTCTTAAATACGGATTTGCTTCTGTATACCGTTTTCAGAATCATGAGGATTCCAGTTTTACTTTTCTTGGGAAATTAGAAGAGGGAACATAGAGTGATTAAAGAGCAAGAGTAGACATTTCTACAGGACAGTCTTAGGAGTGAGACTCCCAGCTCCTGTAGTGGTTAGGAAGCTAAAATGGAAAAGTCCATCTCTGGGATCCATGAAACGGGAGCCAATGTCGTTAAATAATAAAATCAGAAACGTATGAAATACATTTTCTGTCAAAGACAAACACAGGGAAAAAATTATCTTCTTTGTTTACATCATATATAACAAAGCAGGACAAATTTATAAGCTTCTTAATTTAAAATTGCTAGAGAAAGAGATGCTAATTTGCTGGAGAGCAGAAAATAATGGTAAATAGAAATTTATTATGTAGTAGTATTCACTGCAATTTAAAGTGTACAAAATATCACTCCTTTTGTAGCATGCCAACTTCATTATTTTAGTTTAGCAAACATAAAATCTACTTAGAAGGGCTTATAGAGATTTACTTAAATTCTTGGCCTTTTTTACCCTGCTTTTCCAGTGAGGCCTTAAGTTTCTCAATCTGGAATTGTCCTGCGGTAGGGGTTCCAGGAGTGTAAATGTTGCATTAACCTCCTTTCCTTGACACTTGAGTGGTCTAAGAATGTGCATTCTATTTTTGGAGGCTGATGGACAGCAGCTCAAGGCAGACAGCAGTGTCCACAGAAAGAATTTGTCACTGAAAACTGCCTAGGCAGGGCTTACACACTTTGGTAGAGTGGATGTTTGGAACTTTACATTGGTCCTTCAAAATACAAAACTCAAGTGTCTAGGCTATGCAAGTTGTTACGGTGTTGTGGCAGCTGCTTGACTGAGTGTCCACAGGGCTATAGTCTGCTATATATGGCCATGCTTGGTTTTACCAGTTATCCAGAGCTCAGTGGGGAGTGGGAGGTGAAGATATATAGAGATAGACAGAAGTAACTAAGATACCCTAAGCAGTAACTGATACCTTGAGCTCACTTTGCAAGTAAATAGGATATATTCCAAATTTTATTTGAATTGCAAGAGTTAAGGAGAATACCTACTCTGAAAATCATTTGTTGCAAACCCTATCAGAATAATTTGTTAAGAAAGTAATTAGAGTAAAGAATGAGGAAATATTCTGGAAGGTAAATTCCTTCCATATAATAATAAAGCTGCTTAGTGTTATGCCTAAGCTAAGTCAATACAGAAGAAAATGTCTGCAGCATCATCACTGCTTAGCATTCTGAATAATTAATATACTGGGCTGTTTTCTTTTGGCAGGATGGGAAGCACAAAATTCAAGAGGAAAATGCTAAACTTAAAAAGCCCCTGGACGAAAGCCACAGGTGTTTGTTAATAAAATACTAAGATATAAATGTATTTTGGGTGGAAAGAGGGACCTTTCAATACATATGGGCAATGGCACTGACCAGACACTGACTTGTAATAGTAATACTCCAGCAAGTTATTTCAAAGGGGGCATGAACAAGTCAAGCAGAGAGCACGTATTAAAACCAAACCCATTTAGTCCATTTTAGAAGAAAGCAGGGTAATAATCAAGCTGTCCTCCGACTCTTCCCCTGGTTAGTCCTCAAACTCACATGATCACTTCAAAGATTATGTTTCATCTTTACTGGATCGGCATCACAAAGGAACGAAGTACAAGTCATAGCATTTCTCAGGGTCTTTAGTGTACTTGAGTAGGACTTGTTTCCACTTGTGAGCTAGTGGAGGGCAACTATGTTTCACATAAATCCTCTCATTTCCCTCGTGTCCTTTCTCTTAAGGGTCTCAAACAGCCTAACTCTTTGTCTTTTTCTTAACTCTTCATCTGATTTGCTCACTATGAAAAGTATTAGGATAGTATCAAGGAAGTGAACTTTTAACAATTATTTTAGCAAGTAGAAATATAACAAAATATTACACAGTGCCACTGCATTAAAAAACAAAGGTGGTTCCATCCACAACGTGGATGGAACTGGAGAGTGTGATACTAAGTGAAATAAGCCATACAGAGAAAGACAGATACCATATGTTTTCACTCTTATGTGGATCCTGAGAAACTTAACAGAAACCCATGGGGGAGGGGAAGGAAAAAAAAAAGAGGTTAGAGTGGGAGAGAGCCAAAGCATAAGAAACTCTTAAAAACTGAGAACAAACTGAGGGTTGATGGGGGGTGGGAGGGAGGGGAGGGTGGGTGATGGGTATTGAGGAGGGCACCTGTTGGGATGAGCACTGGGTGTTGTATGGAAACCAATTTGACAGTAAATTTCATATATTGAAAAAATAAAATAAAATAAAATAAAATAAAATAAAATAAAATAAAATAAAAACAAAGGTGGTCCAACTGTATAACATTCTGGAAAAGCCAAAACCATGGAGACAGTGATTGCCAGGGGTTAGGGGATATGCATGGATAAGCACAGTAAAAATTTTTTAGGACAGTGAAAATACTCCTATGGTATTGTAATGCTAGATATATGTCTTACATTTGTCCAAACCCATAGAATGTACAACACCAAGAGTGAACCCTAATGTAAACTGCAGACTTTGAGAAGTTATGACGTGTTAGTGTAGGTTTGCTGACTGTAACATTGTCTACCCCTCCCCCCCTTCCCTGTTACAGAATGTAGATATTGGGGGAGCATGGGGGACCGGTAAAGTATATTGGAAATACTTTCTGGGAAATGTCAGTACTTTCTGCTCAGTTTTTCTGAACCTAAAACTGCTCCAAAATTCACTCTGTTACAACAACAACAACAGCAGCAAAGGTTAATAACAAGAAAGACACCACAGTGGGGGTTGGAGAGAACAATGCAGTGTACATTTTTGGCAGCTGTCCCTGTCTAGGCTTTGATGCCTCAAGAATAAGGCTGTGTGTCACCTGAGCAAAGTAGCTGCTGGAGAAGATAAATCAGAGTCCCAACAGTAGACTGATTATGCGGGCACTTGGCCTCCAAGGCCAGAATGATTCCAAAGCCTTTAAGTTTACTCCCAAAGAGAGCATGGTCTGATGTAGGACTAACCTTAAACTACCCCACAGATCAGCATGGGCCACAGAAAGGAACTAGAAAGGCTATAAAATTAACAAGGACTTAAAAGAGCCTTTCAGAATTGGCCCCATTCCAGCCTAAAACCAAGTACTTTACAATCAGGAGGACCTTACATGCCAGGTTTTGATTTAGGCCCTGGGAATATAAGACAAGACTACCTTATGTCTGTGTCACGTCACATTCATTATTTCCTTAACATTTTAATTCTTAGGAAAGTTTAATCATCTGTTCCTACTTTACAGATGCGAAAATTGAGGAGCAGAGAGGCAAGGTGGCACACCTAAGTTGCCTCTACTTACCATGTCTTCTGTGTATAAGTCCTTTGTCTAAAGCAGCTCCCAGATCCTGAACTACAGTCCTAAAACATACCCAGGTTTCTTGGGATTACGGTCCAAGGAACAGCTGAGAACCTGGTCACTCTGGTGGTCACCCTGCCACTCGATGGAAGAGAACTGGAGCCACTGTGGATGTGTGGTGCATTATCCCCAGAACTGTGACAAACTCATCCATTCTCTCCCTATTAATTTGCTAAAGTTCACATCTTAAGAATATTTGGAAGAGGGGATTAATACATGACATATAATAGGTTTCTATAATATCAGAAAAAAGAAACTTTTAAAATGTATAGCATTGGCCACTGGAGTTTTATAGGCTGGGATACAAGTGCTAACTATTTTCTTGGCAGTAAAAAGAAAACAACAAATGTAACTCCAAATCCATTTTTAAACAGGAACCATAATGTAGGTCAAGGATCAGATTCTAGTAATAGGTTTAACTACAAAAATTTCTTCTCCTTGGAGGTCAAGATTAATAATTATGTCAGTCCCAACAACATAAAAGAACCATGGTAATGCTTTTTCTTTGCTTTTGAAATGATTCACATGGAAATATAATAAGTTGCTGTTTGTTACTGTTTTTAATTTTCCATTGTAGGCTGCCGTCTCCCCCTGCGAATGAACAGGTAACCGAATCTCCTGTTCTCAAACATCTCGTGTAAATGATGTAGTTGGCTGTCCCATTCCTAGCTGAACACAGGCGGCACGGGAAGTAGATGAATGCACACAGGCCTCAGTGCCCCGTCCTTTTAACAGTATCCTCAACAAACACGCATTGGCCTGAAACTCTCACAGGAAGTAGTACAGCTCTGAGCAATTTACTAAGGAAATGGCACGTCTCACTTCTTAGAAATTCTCTTTGACCTAAGAGAGTGCCTCCTCTTCCCTTAGTTTTCTCTTCTATAAAACAGAAAAAATACTTCTTGCTCACTTGGAAATAAATATAAATGGTTGTAAGATACTTTGCATATATAATAGGATATGACAACCCATGAGAAAGAAGACACAGGCTGCTATGATTGAGTCACCCCTTTCATTTATCTGTTAGGAATTTAAAAAAAAGAAAAAAAAAGAAAAATAGAATATTGCTTTCTATTCCTGATGATATGATAGGAAAAGAGGGATGGGGCTTTTTAAAACTTCTTACTTCATACTTGTATACTTGAATTTTCTTTTTATAACTGAAATCACATGTTACTTTATTATAAAAGTGAAAAGAGCTCCAAGGATAGTGATAGGATTAGTAGAGTTGTATTAAGGCGCGAGGACCGTATACAATTTGTTTCTTTAGTTTCCAGATAGCCTGTAGCGTGGTTGTATTAATTTTGTAACTTAAAAAAAATGAATATTCTGAAAGTATTCATGTTTCTGAGACCAAGAGAAACTAACTGGCTCAATATGTGGTTTAGGACCAGCCGCTGCTCTCTGCAAAGCCACAGATGTGTCAGCTGTGCCAGCAAGACGGCCGCCTTGCAAAGGTAACGATGCTGAGAACCAAACAGGTTCTTCACCAGGATGTCCGTTACACCACTAGTCCCTTTCAGTAACAGGGACTTTGCTGTGTAGAGGGCAGAGTGGGGAGAAAAAGCAAAAGGAGCAAGCATTTATTGTGTACCCATTTTTTTCAGTCATAGTATGTCATGTCAGTAAATCCCCATGAACACAAATATAAAGAATTTAAAACAAATTTATAAATGTTTATTGAGTGCCTGCTGTGTAGAATGTGCTATCTCGTGTGCTGGAGAAAGAGTAATGAGCAAAGCATAGACCAAGTCCCTGTTGTAAAGCTTATCTCCTCTGTGACATCATTTTGTAGATGAACCTTGGCTCAGAGATGTGAAGCACATTTCTCAAAGTTACTCAAGTCATAAGTGGCAAGGCCCAGCTGCAGCCTGACTTTGGCCCCAAAGTCTGTACTCTTCCAGTACTCCATCCTGCTTAGAACAAATCAGACAGTTTTGGGGAAGGGAGATTCTTTGAATTATTTGGAGAATCAGCCTCTGAGAGGGAAATGAGCTCTCTCCACCAAAACCACTTGTTTTCCCCTCGGATCCTCAAGGGTCTCTGCTTGAGCGCTTCCCCAGTTTGCTAGAGTAGGCAGAGTGAAGGAAGTGTTCAGATACAACAAGTGTTCTGATAGCCAGGTCTTTGACCTGCTCATAGTAATATCCATCCCCCCACCCACATGTCATGTGGTCCCCAGTTCATAGATGTTCAAGAAATGGGCAAATGACTGTAAGAAACAAGTGCTTGGAAGAGATGAGGAAATGTGCCGAATTCTGCCTTTGCAGCCTCTATGCCACCCTTTGTGATCATGCTGAATTTTAACAAGCAAAACTATAATATGACCTAGTCTTAACGGAATCAGATAAAGATGAACTGCCTTTATAGAGTTGGAATTACAGAAATAATGTCTGTTTCTGGAAGAGAATCTAATTCTGGCTTTTCTAATTCTGCACAGTAACTACAATATGTCAGAGGAAAATTCCTCTCGGGCTTTCAAATAAAAGTGACCCCCCTACCTCTGCTGCATCCTCAGGAAGGTGAATTGTTTGGGAGAAAGCAGCATTATTAACCGGGGGAATTACTCTTCACAGCCTTTACTAGGGACCCTTGGAGCTATGTGTGTGCCACCCTATCACACAGCCTTACCAGTGACACTGCCATAATGACCCACGTGCTGTCCCATTGCATGACCACTAAATATTCAAAATGCTTAATAAAGAGACTGATTTCCCTATAAAGAGGATGCAGGGAAGCTGTCCTCCTGCTGCGCTGATATCCCAAAAGATATGTCTGTAGAGTATTACAGGGAAGCATTAAGCACATCAGTGTATTAAGAATTCTACTTTCACTTCATGCTCAGCAAGTTTTTTAATCCTAGGCTGGCTACCGCTACCCAGTCCATGGCTAGGTCACTCACTGCCTGCCCGCCTTATTTGGAGTATTCTTAAGTACTTGCAAACTAATTTTAGAATTAGCCCACATAAAAGTGAATATAATGGGTGGGAACATTCTAAAAGTAAGCAATTTGTGTATTATTTGTTCTTTTGAATTCTGTGGCACTGCTTCTCTTCATTTAGATCTAAGAACTAGACAGGCTTCCTTGTAGACAGAAACTGTGTTTGGTCAGATACTATCTGGCACATGGCAGACATTAGTCAATAATTAGGTATTGAGCACTTACCATATTTGGCCTTTTCTATTCCATGCATCTATATGCCCTGCTCCTCTATCCCCCACCTAACCTCCTCTTCTCCTTGTAGAATATGTGTAAGAACTGCAGAGGAACGTTCTGTGATGCCTGTTCAACAAACGAACTGCCTCTTCCCTCGAGTATCAAGCCTGAGCGAGTTTGCAATCCCTGCCATGAGCATCTGATGAAACAGTATTCCGCCAGCCCATCGTAAGACTGGAAGCCAAGGCCTGGACCAGTGTATGTACCTGTGTTAGATGTCAAGATTTCCTAGAACCCAGACCTTAGAATCAACTCCAGAATTGATAGCAATGATTTAAATAAACCAGGTCCAGGGAGAAAAGGCAGTGAGTAGTTGGGGGTCCTGGAAATTTTGCTCATTTTCCCTAATGACTGTATGAATAAAAGTTACTCAGTTGAGCCCCTCTCTTCTAAATCTAAACAATCCCACCTTGAAGGCTTAATTCTGTAGCTTGTCTTTGGAGGGGCTATTCATTTTTATGAATAGTGATAATAATACTGGGGTGAATATAATAGGAGAGAGAGTCCAACAGATAAGAAAAGGAAAATGATTATCTCCCTCTATTGTGCAGACTCAAGGGGGAAAGATAAATGTTACCTGAGATCAAAATAATAGATATTATATATTTTCCCTGGGTGCTGCTAGACATAAACATTGTTTCCTCTTCACCCCCACTAACTACCTCTTTCAAGTATCTCTACCAAACTGTGAACCCAAACTCAGGGAAAAGAAATTAAAGAGTAATATAAATTTTGAATGTACTTAAAACAATATTATAATTTATTATAGTTTCAGGACCAGAAAGGCCCTGGGCTATAAATGTTTTCAATATCAGAACAAGAGAAACACTTGACAGTTTATCCACTTAATGACTTCAAAAGTAAATATCTGCCCTTTTCAGAATGTCCTACTAAAAAATAAGCCAACTCCCTTCCTCATCCTTCCCTGCTCTCCCAAGTCCTAAGGAAAATTGTAAGATATTTTAAAGATAGGGTTTGACTTTTGCAAGTAGTTATTGAAAGCAAAGCTAAGTTGCGTGTAAAACAAATTTGTCCATGTCAGAGAACAATTAGATCAGAATATTTATTAAATTTTCTTGAATAAGCGATACCTTATTCTGAGCCAAGAATTTGAACTGGTAGACAGGTTTCTTGGAAAACGTGACACTCAAACATCTCTTCGTAACAAACCCTTTGGGGGAAAAGAGGAATGTGCTTTCCACAAGGGAAGGAAAGAAATGGTATATGCTATTTTGATTATGTTACATGTGCCTAGATTGTTTGATTCCAATTAAGACCTAAGAAGATACGATTCTGTAACTGGTTTAGAATTCTGGGGTGAAAACATCCTGGAACCATGATACTTGATAAATTCTGTCTCCTGAGAAGGGTGATAGCCTGGGAAAGAGTTGTTATTCAGGAAGTCTGGCTTGTTACATGGTGAAGTTGAGCTATAAGAGTACTAGGAAAGAATAAAATCTAATAGTCTTGCCTAGGTTGTTGACTGGTTTTTTTCCCTTTAAATATTTCTGTGTGTGTGTGTGTGTGTGTGGTTCTTCATTCGTCTTATTTTTGGCCACCTACATGTTTTCAGCACTGTTCTAAGTGCTACAGATAATATGGGGAATTATCCTAAACTAGCAAAAGTTATTTATAATTAGTTTTGAATTAAATTGAAAAGAGGCAGCTCTGTACATGGAATATGAGGAAGAATAATTAGCCACTGAGATTTTATTGAGACTTACACATAAGCTATTTAGCATTTTTTTCATGTTTTATTTTTTTAGAGAGAAAGCACTCAAGCAGGGGAGGGGCAGAGAGAGGCGGGGGGACAGAGGATCTGAAGCAGGCTCTGTGCTGACCACAGATGCAGGGCTCAAACTCATGATCCGTGAAATCACCACCTAAGCCAAAGTCTGACGCACAGCCAACTGAGCCACCCAGGCGCCCCAGCCCTTTCTCTTTTTGAAACAAAGCTCCAACGATCTGTTATTAGTGTAGCTGTCAACAAAAGCAAGGAAACGAAGTCATGAAAGGCTTGACTTCATAGGTCTGTCTTCCTTAAAAACTGTTCTTTCCACTATTCACAGTAGCAACAAGAATACCATTCTTAGGACTAAACAACCAGAGGCAGAAGACTTGTACATTGAAGACTATACAACACTGCCTAAAGAAATTAAAGATACCAACAAATAGAAGGACACTCCATGTTTATGAATTGGAAGACTTAATATTAAGATGTCAATACTACCCAAAACCATCTACAGATTCCAAGTATCCCTACCAAAAATACCCATATTTTTTGCAGAAATAGAAGCATTTGTCTTAAATTCATATGGAATCTCAGGGGACACCCAAATAGCCAAAACAATCTTGAAAAAGAACAAAGTTGGAGGTCTCACTTCTGAAGTCAAAACTCACTACAAAGCTACAGTGATCAAAACAACATGGTACTGCATAAAGACCTGGACCAATGAAGTGAAAGAACTTAGAAATAAACCTTCAGGGGCGCCTGGGTGGCGCAGTCGGTTAAGCGTCCGACTTCAGCCAGGTCACGATCTCGCGGTCCATGAGTTCGAGCCCCGCGTCGGGCTCTGGGCTGATGGCTCAGAGCCTGGAGCCTGTTTCCGATTCTGTGTCTCCCTCTCTCTCTGCCCCTCCCCCGTTCATGCTCTGTCTCTCTCTGTCCCAAAAATAAATGTTGAAAAAAAAATAAAAATTAAAAAATAAAAAATAAATAAAAAAATTAAAAAAAAAAAAAGAAATAAACCTTCACATATATGGACTAAAGATTTTTGAGATGGGTGCCAAGACCAAAAGGGGCTTAAAGGACAGTCTTCTCAACAAATTTGTTGACAAAAATTGGATGTCCACATGCCAAAAAAAAAAAAAAAAAAGTGGGGCCTCTACTACATAACATACACAAATTAACTCAAAATTGTTCAAAGATCTAAACAAATGAGCTAGAACTACAACTCATAGGAAAAAAAGAGGAAAAAATTCATCACAACTATTTGGCAAAAATTTAGGTAAGACCCCAAAAGCACAGTTAACAACAAAAAATAACAGAGGTTGGACTTCATCAAAATTAACTTGTGGAGAAATTAGAACCCCTTGTGCATTGTTGGTAGCAGTGCAGCCACTGTGGAACAGTGTGATGGTTCCTGAAAAAATTAAAATTAAGACGTAATAGAGCAATTCCCCTTCTGGATATACTGTAGTCAAAAGTGAAAGCAGGGACTCAAAACACATTTATACACCTATGTTCACAGTATTATTTACAATAGCCAAAATGTGAAAAGCAACCCAAGTGTCCACTGACCAATGAAAGAATAAAATGCAGTAGATACATACAATGGAATATTATTCAGCCTTAAAAAGGAAGGAACATGCATGAGCCTTGAGGACATTATAAGTGAAACAAGCCAGCCATAGAAGGACATATAACTCCACTTGCAAGACTCCTTAGAGCAGTCGAATTCATTTAATTTTTTTTTTTCAACGTTTTTTATTTATTTTTGGGACAGAGAGAAACAGAGCATGAACGGGTGAAGGGCAGAGAGAGAGGGAGACACAGAATCGGAAACAGGCTCCAGGCTCCGAGCCATCAGCCCAGAGCCTGACGCGGGGCTCGAACTCACAGACCGCAAGATCGTGACCTGGCTGAAGTCGGACGCTTAACCGACTGCGCCACCCAGGCGCCCCAGAGCAGTCGAATTCAGACACAGTAGAATTGTGGTTGCCAAAGGCTGAGGGAAGGGGAAAGTGGATACAGAATTTCGGTTGGGGAAGATGAATATGGGTTGGTACACAGCTCCCTCTGCTGAAAGGGCCTGGAAGCCAACACTTGGTAACAACGGGCACAACCCAGCATTCAATCTTTGTATGGAAACCAATTTGACAATAAATTTCATATTAAAAAAAAAAAAGTGGGGCGCCTGGGTGGCTCAGTCGGTTAAGCGTCCGACTTCAGCTCAAGTCGTGATCTCATGGGCTGTGAGTTCGAGTCCCGCGTCGGGCTCTGTGCTGACATCTCAGAGCCTGAAGCCTGCTTCAGATTCTGTGTCTCCCTCTCTTTCTGCCCCTCCCCCACTCATGCTCTGTCTCTCTCTGTCTCAGAAATAAACATTAAAATTTTTTTTTTAAATAAAATAAAATTAAAAAAAAAGACAAAAGCTTGGTTTCTGAGGGGACTGGTGGCTCAGTCAGTTAAGCACCTGCCTTTGGCTCAGATCATGATCTCACGGTTTGGGAGTTCAAGCCCCACACTGGGCTCTCTGCTGTCAGCGCAAAGCCCACTTCAGATCCTCCGTCCCCCTCTCTCTCTGCCCTTGTCCTGCTCATACTCTCTCAAAAATAAGAAATAAAAAGAAACTTAAGTTTGGTTTCTAATACCATTCTCCAATAAAAGGAACCAGGGCTCTTTGGAGAAATGGCTGATTCTAGGTCGGGGACATCTTGTAATACCAGAAAGTAAGGAAGTGGCATAAAAACCAAAAACAGTGGGAGCAACAAAATAACATAATAAAGGATTATAAGCCAAAAAATAAAACTTTAGGAGTCCATATTGATATAAAAGATTAAATAAGGGAGAAGTGGCACATCTACACAGAATTACAAATGATTTATGTAGCTACTATTCCTCAAGAAGATGGAACTTCCTGCTTCTTCAATGTGGGCCATGCTTAGTAACTTGCTTCAAAAAAGTATGATATAGAAAGAAATAAGAGGAAATTTATAGTCACTTAGCAAACTCTATGTTGGCAAGATCATGAAAACTGATGCCTGTGATAAGTCACGCTTAGAACGTGAATCTTTGACAAGGTGTAGTGAAATGGCACCTTTGTGTTCTTCCTCCCCAAATCCTATAACCCCAGTCTAACCAGGAGAAAAACCTCAGAAGACTCCAATTGAGGGACATTCTACAAAGTACCTGACCAGTGTACCTTAAAATTGTCAAGGTCATCCAAAATAAAAAAGTCTAAGATTAAAGAGCCACGATGACTAAATGTAATGTGCCCTGGGGACAAAAAGGATATGAAGAAAAAGCCAAAAAAATCTGAAGTGTGGAATGTAGTTAATGGCAAAGTACTAATGTTAGTTGTGACAAATCTGTAGCAATGTAAGAAGTCAACAGTAGCAAAACTAGGTGAGGTGCATATAGAAATTCTATTATTGCAATATTTTTGTATACCAAAAACTATCCTGAAATTAAAAGTTTAAAAAAGGGTGTTTTCATACTCCTAACTATAGGTCTAACCTTATAGAACTTAATTTAACTCCCTAGATGTTATTTCCAAATAGAGTAAGAATTTTCCTCAGAATGAGGATTTTAAGTCAGATTTATACCTCAGAGTAAGTCAATAAAAATGTATGATGAAACTCTTAAAGGGAACTTAACCATTCTGTGAAAGGACCCAATGACAGACTAGCGATTTTGAAGTAGTTCTCAGGACCACTGTCTATTACCTCATTTCAGCTTTGCTCAACAGAAAATGTAGGCCTTTTTTAAGGAATTGTATTTCAGAAGTGACCATGTTTTGATTATAAAACATCTTTCAAATAACTTAGCCTAATATATCCACTTAAAAGTCCCTCAGGTCAAATCTCAAGGATTCTTAGACGCTGGTGGGCTTGAAGATTTGTCAATTATTGAGATCTTTTATTGTCAACAATCCTGAGGAAAATTAATTTTGTTAACACAACTACTTTTGTATAAGAGAATCTTATAAGCATCTCAGTCTATCAAATCAGAAATCAAGTATCTGAGAAATACCATTTCTACACCTAGAATGAAAGGTAAACTTGGAGGCGCCTGGGTGACTCAGTTGGTTAAGAAACCAAATCTTGGTTTGGGCTCAGGTCCAGATCTCACAGCTCTCCACTGCTAGTGCAGAGCCTGCTTGGGGTTCTCTCTGCCTCTCTCTCCGCCCCTCCCCTGCTCATGCTGTCTCTTTCTCAAGATAAATTAAAAAATAAACTTTAGAATAAAAGGCAAACTTTATTCAGACAACGTATTATCTTGAAATGTAAAATTAGTTAAAAAATAGAGCCAGTGACCAGTTGTAAGCATTGCTGAGGATGTCAGATTCCTACAAGTTAATAATTGAGTTTGATAGAGACACAGCACTCGGGCCTCCAACAGACAGGTTCAGTAGAAAAGCTATACAAGTCCCCAGGTAGCAACAGTGCCTTACCATTTGGGGGGTGCTGCTTTCCGACACAATAGCATCCATTCATATTCAACTATAAGGTCTATCAAAAAACAATTTATTCTCAGAGCCCCTGGGTGGTCCAATCAGTTAAGCATCCCACTCTTTGATTTCAGCTCAGGTCATGATGTTACGGTCATGAAATCAAGTCCCCCCGCGGGCTCTGCACTAAGAGCACAGAGCCTGCTTAGGATTCTCCCTCTCTCTGCCCCTCCTCTGCTTGCACACTGACTCTCTCTCAAAATAAATAAACTTCAAAAAAAATTTATTCTTAGAAGTCAAAGGTTAAAAATTAGCCCAACTTGTATTGGGCTTGTATTCCCCCATTTGCTTTCTCAAGAGGACAAGAAATGGAATTACAGCCAGCCTACCAGAAATTGTGAATAACTCAGTTTCTCTTTAACTCTTGGTCTTTATTCCCTAATGTCACTGTCACGTGGCAGAAAGAAAGGTTGAGAGCCTCTTTAGTTCAGTTAGAACCAGTTATGTTTTGCAATCACGGTCTTTGAATATACTTGTGAAATTTCACCTGTGGACTTCAAACTCAGTCTGGATCATTTGGAAGGCGGCTTCTTAAATGTATCTTGGTGATCCTTGTGAGTTTCACTAGGTCCATCCATATTCCAATTCACCTTGGCTTCATGCCTTGTTACCAGGTACTTTCAAAATCATTTCACTAGGATGTCCTAATTGTGACACAAAACCTAGAAGCCATACAAGGGGAGATTTAAGAATTGCACCACATAATAATAATTTTTGTTTTTTTAAAAAAGTAAGCTTCAAGCCCAGCATGGAGCCCAATGAGGGGCTTGAACTCATGACCCTGAGATCAAGGCCTGAGCTGAGATCAAGAGTTGGATGCTTAACTGACTGAACCACCCAAGCGCCCCCATAAAAATAATTTCTACCATGATAAGCAACCAAAATGACAAAGTGCCAGAGGGAAAGGTATTCATAGAGTTAGCTCCTTGCAAGAATAAAGGGCTCCATGAGGCGCCTGGGTGGCTCAGTCGGTTAAGCATCTGACTTCAGCTCAGGTTACGATCTCACGCTCCATGAGTTTGAGCCCCGCATCGGGCTCTGTGCTGACAGCTCAGAGCCTGGAGGCTGCTTCAGATTCTGTGTCTCCCCCTCTCTCTGCCCCTCCCCTGCTCATGCTCTCTGTCTCAAAAATAAATAAAAACATTAAAAAAAAAAAAGAAGAAGAAGGGCTCCTATTAAGAAAAAACCCAAACACAATATAAAAACATCACAAAAAGGCAATCAGCAAAATTCAGTTTGTGGAAACCTCTATAAATAAATCTTATTTCTTCAAATAAGGGCAAAAGTAATGGACGGGGAAACATGGATTAAAAGAAATAGGCACTTCATCTTCATTAAAGAAGATATTTGTATGGCCAATAAACATGAAAAATGCTCAACATCGTCATGAACAGCAAGTTAAAACCACAACCAAGATACCACTACACACAGAATGGCTACAATTACAAGCTGGCACCAAACAATGAGGATGTGGGCCTACTGGAACTCTCATATTGTTGGTCCATATAAAATAGGATGACCACTTTGGAAAAAGGTATGTCAATTTCTAGTAAAATTAAAAAGATAATCAATCGTACAATTTAGGATATTCTACTACTGAAAAGACAGATTAAAACATAGATCCACAAAAAGGCTTGCACAAGAATGTTCAGAGCAACTTTATTCATAAGAGCCAAAAACTAGAAACAGCCCATTGTCCACCAGTTGTTCACCTAAGTGAAAGGTTAAATTGTGAAATGTTCATACAATGGAATACTACTCAGCAATGAAAAGGAACAAAGAGCTGAAACATATTAATGAAATCTCAAAACATGCTGAGTGAAAATTTACACAGGTATACATACTGTATGACCCCATTTATATGAAGTTCTAGAATTGGCCAAACTAATCTATGGTGAAAACAAAATTCTAACAGGGAGAAAGGATGGGAGTGGTGTAGGAATTGACTGGGAAAAGGAATTTTCTGATGTGATGGAAATGCTCCATAGCTTGCTAGGGGTTTGTGTTACACAATTGTACATTAACACTCATCAAGTGGAAGGTACACTTAACATTTGTTCACTTCACTGTAAATTTTACTTCAAGAAAAAACCCTAATTAACAATATGTATTCCAAAAAGCTTAAGATCAAGCTTAAGATCAATGCTTAAGATCAATCAAAGCTTAAGATCAATGTCTGCAACTTTGACATCTATAAAGAAAAAAGATAGCTTGATGAATATACAGATATAAAGTGAGGAAGAGAATAAGACAAAATACTATTAGGTGTAGGTATAGGTATATGTATAATTCAACTTTTCTGTATGCTTGAAATTTTTTATTAAAAAATATTACAGGCCGGGCGCCTGGGTGGCTCAGTCACTTAAGGTTCAACTTCAGCTCAGGTCACGATCTCACAGTTTGTGAGTTCGAGCCCCACGTCAGGCTCTGTGTTGACAGCTCGGAGCCTGGAGCCTGCTTCGGATTCTGTGTCTTCTCCTGTCTCTGCCCCCCACCCCATGCTCATGCTCTGTCTCTCTGTGTCTCTCAATAATAAATAAACATTAAAAAAAATTTTTTTAATAATAATAAAAAAATAAAAAATATTACAGGGGAAAGTCATAACCTACTGCAGAGTGTGGATTGTTGTTTAGGTCCTGATTCAAATCAACTTTTCAAAACATTATTTTTCAGATATTTGTGATAAGAAATTAGTATTTTTAGGAATGGTGGTATTATTTTAAAGTCCTTTTTAAAGACAATATATATACTGAAATATATTTAGATAAAATGATGCCATGTCTTGGATCTGCTTTAAGATTAATATGAAGAGAATAAGTAGATGGAGATTTTAAGAGAGAAAAAAAGACAATTCACAGAAAAGGAAATCCCACAAGTCTTAAACATGAAATGCCACCTCATAGAAGAATACCATTGTGTTTTGGGTTTTTTTTTTAACCTCTCAAGATTGGCCAAGAATCGACTGCTAATATGCTGTGTTAATGAGGCTATGGGAAAATGGGCACTTGCATTGCTGGTGCAAACTAAGAAAAAACAAATTATAGACATAAGTTTAATTGTAGATCTAAATTACAAGTGCACATACTCTGACCATTTATCCTAGAGAAATTTATGTATGTACAAAATGACATAAGTTTATTACAAGGTAATTCATTTCAGCATTACAGTAGCAAAAGATTGCAATTTTCCTGTTCACCAGTAAGGAACAGGTTAAATTATGTACATCCATACTGTACATTTTAAAAAATGAGAGGATTTTATATACGGATATAAAATGATCTTTAGGATGTATTAAATGGAAAAAAATGGCACAGAACAGCATGTATAGTATACTATAAATTTATATTTTTAAAATGAAAATATCTATTAATATTTGCTTATCTACACAGTAAATATCACTGGATGTTTACACTAGAAACTGATGGCAGGGTTGCCTGAGAAGGGGATCTATGTAGCTGAAGAACAGGATGGGAGGGAGACTTCACTGTTTACCCTTTCATATCTCTTGAATTTTATTTCATTCAAAAAATAAAATATAAACAATTTACAAATTACCCCACCATTTATTTTCATATCATACAGATTTAAGAACCAAACTAAACCTTCCTATATATATCCCTGTCCTAAAATCCAGTAAGAAAACCACCTAACTAAAATACTGGGCGGCAAACCAAACCAAAGGCATCTCACCAAAGGCAATATGAAGATGTAAATAAACACATAAAAAGATGCTGACCATCTTAGGTCATCAAGGAATTGTAAGCTAAAACAAGAGAACCAGCGCACATCTATTAAAATAGCTCAAATCCAAAGCAGTGACAACACCAAATGCTGATAAGAACAAATTGCTGCAGGAACTCACATTCATTGCTAGTGGAAATGCAAAATGGCACAGCCACCTAGGAAGAGTTTGGCAGTTTCTTACAAACCTAAACATAGTCCTACCATATGATCCAGCAATCATACTCCTGGGTATTTACCCAAATGAGCTGAAATCTTATGTACACACAAAAACCTACACATGAATGTTTATAGCAGCTTTATTCCCTTCCTACAAACTTCAGAGATTCTCTTCTAATCTGCTGAATTGAGGGAAAATGTATTCCTACTACATTACAGCAATTTTTTTCAAAGCCCCTGGAACTTAGGCCTGCCTCTACTTTACTGCCGATAAACCATTCTACTCCATAATAAGGTCCTGCCAATTGAATGTGAACCTTTTCACATAATTTAGGGGAAACTCTTAGAACAATGGAATGTTAGTGAATAGAATGTAACTCAAAAAAAAACCTCTCCAAGTGAGAATCTGCTAAGGGACTGTTTATGGCAGAGGATGCCAATAGGGCATGTTGATTAATAATGAGCAAGGCCATTGCCTCAAAAGGGCATGTGGCTGTAAGTGGCCTTCTCCTGCTTCCTCCTCCCTACGCCACAGAGACTTCCAGTCCACAGTGGACAGTCTCCTTTCCTACCTGGCAGAAGCCTTATTCGACCAGGCAGAAGGACAAACACTTTGGAACACTGCTTCATTCTCTCCTATCAGCGGGTGTATCAATCAGATCATGATCTTTAGCCATCTCCTCCTGGGTGTCTACACAGAGTTCCCTCCTGCAATTCTAGTAGCTATCTAAAGCAGGATGGGTAACCTGGCCATATCCAAACCTGCTATTTTTATAGCTTTACCACAAAAGAGATTATAAAGACACAAAAGGACCCAAGCAGAAGGGCGAAATTCACTGTCATTACTTCTTTCAATAGCTAATAATAATACACAATCCAGTCTTGTCAAAGTTCAGGAGAGAGAAATATGTCTTTTGATTGGATGGAATAAAAGATTACTCTTAATCTATTATGTGCTTTTCTTCCCCTTCCAGTAACTACATTTGCCGTCTCAGCAATCATTCGTTTACTAGCCTAAATTACAAGCTATCACCTATTCAAGGAAGGAGTATAGTGAAGTGTCTGAATTTATAAAATGACTTCCCAAGAACGGCCACCTTTTGTACGCAATACTCAGTCATTAGTGTGGTAAGATACACCCCTTCATGCTTACCCACCACATAAACTTTGCTCTCACTCTTTTCCTACAGATGTGCAAATGAACTCATTGGCTTTAAAATATTTGCAAATGAATTTCTCACCAACCCCAATCCCAACAGTTCCTACAGATTTTTTTCATGGCAAATTAGATACCTACTGCTAAACAGAGAGAAAAGATCATATTGTAATAGATCACTCCACTATAGACACCAGTTCTGATAGCTTGATACGCTCAACCATATATGAAAACAGATTTCTATTTAAGTAGTAATACTGAAGATGTTAAGATGGTTACTTCAAGCTCATATGATAAAAACACAAATGAAAATTAACAATGTCTTCTTACACTATACCAGGACTTGATGTAACAAAAATATATTTGGTTGATACACACACTCCAAAATAAATACTCTTAGGTAATCTGCAGCCTGAAACAAGCCTTCATTTATTGACTACTTACAGTACAGTGATTTCATATCTTAGCTGGTAATCAAATATGGTTATGTATTAGGTGAGAGAAGGCATCCTCTCTCTTCCAGATATCACCTCTCAGAAATCTGGGCTAATTCAATTTTAAGAACTAGAATTGTATCTCCTGGTAACTATGTGGCAGTCGTCACCCTGAGAACAGGAACAAGGCAAAGAAAGTATACAGGACTTTGATTCTCCTACACAGGTGCACAGAAAGTTAGTTTATTAACGACTACATTTTGAAGCCAGCCATTTTGATCCAATATTTAAATAACAAGCTGTTTAATATTAAGCAGAAGGTACTGTCACAATGTGACAGAAGTACAGCTTTATCCATAAACCCTTCACACAATTATACATTAAATGCTATTTTTATTTAAGCAAGGCACCCCTACTTGTTCTAAAATATGGGATATGCTATCCCACTGAAAAAGCAAATGAGGAGACACATTTTTTTCCTCTAGGGAGCTGGTTTAAATTCAAGTGAAGCCATTAATGTCCTTACCAGTCAGGACTGTTCTCTCACATGTCACTTCACAGTTTTGAGACTAACACACACCTTATGATTTACCCAAAATCAAAAAACGTTGGGGGTGGGTGTTCAGTGAACTTTTAAGTTGAGACTAGAATTCTCTCCTTTAGTATTACAGGCACCAATGTCAAATGCCTTTAGCACAAGGCGTAGAAAGGCAAAACATTTCTAAAGACCTAAAACTGCCAAATTGTTGTCATTTACACTCACTAACCTGTGGTACTTATTTTTTGTTTTGATTCTTTCTTTTAAATTTCTACCCCTACCTAAGTAATCTAATACACCTAAAATTATAACTACTCTGCCAAACCATAATGGTTTGAAGGTCTGAAACCTTTCCTTGCTTTGGTGAGTATTTGGTTAAAATAAATCAGCATTTCATTCCAGAGAAGTTTTACAATCAGAGCTCTTAATTCATAGGCAGAAAGACAAAACCTCAAACAGATCATCTGCAAAATGGGAGGAAGATTTTCAAGGACAGTGCTGAAAAAAAATATGTAGTCTTTACACTGGGTAACATAACTTCTATGAAAACAAAGTGTTTAATCGTATAAAATAAAAACCAGATTTTTAAATCAGATCCTGAAGATTAAACAAAAATTTAAATTTGTGGTTTATTTCATAATTCCAAACTGAAACTTTCCTTTTCCTTTCTAAATAGTCCACTATGTAATTTGTCTTATAAGCAATTAACCCAAAACCCCCAAATCCTTTCTCTAGCAGTTGCTGCTACAAAACTGGAACTTTATACTCCACGTCCAGGAAAGATGTGCAAATGAAATGCTTCCTGTTTCACCCTGAAAATAAAATGAAAAATGTTGGACATTTACTCACAATGAAAAAGTGTTGCCCAAACAAACAAACAAAAAGCGTTGCCATATCATACGCATTCCCAGACCATTTAAAATGATCAATTCTTTTCTTTCTGGTTTAGTGCAAGTCCATTTGGTGACAAATCCATTAAGTTAAGGACAATTATTAGGCATTAGTGTTTACAGCCTGGTATGAAGACAGTAGATCTTCACAATTAAGCACAAAATACATTTAACATGGATTTAACTAATATCTAACATCACAAGATTGTGGGACTTAATATTCAAAAGTAGCCTATGACAACTATAGTAAAGAAATGCTCCATGCATTTCCAAGAAATCATTCTAGTTAACAGTCTCAAATGTACCACTATATACAAAAAAATGATTATAATACATTAAAAGATTTTAGGGGGAAATAAAAGATACCACATAACATTTAGTCAAGGGAGGGGACATCAAAACATTTAGATTTGTCATAGCTTAACTATGAAATCATGTACTTCCTAGGACAACCATTTTCATAACACTTTTTTAGGAAAAGAGACAGTGTTACATTAAGTGAACATAACAATGTACACCCCGATTTCAGGAGAATCATTTTAAACATCTTAATATCTTAGAAACTGAGAAAATATGTTTAAATTTTATAGGAAGAAAAACTAACATAAGCACATTTTCAGTGTGATATAATTAATAGGTATTAAAGGTAAAAATTAATTTTAGGCACATAGATTCATGAATATTGCGAATGATGCCACAAGATTCTTTGTGACGCTCAATATCATGATTATTTTGATCTTCATAAAAAAAAAAATGGTTTCCACCATATTATAAATGAGTTAATGCCTAATTTATCAACTGAAAATAATTCCCACAATTGTACCTTTTAAATTTACCTTATTATCTGGAGTCCTTGGAAGTCTTATTTTCCCTTTGGACATGAATTCAGGAACAATTCAATATACCTATGGTCTGAGAATGACAAAAAAAGATTCATTTTAAGAAACTGAAGAGGAAGGGGTGCCTGGGTGGCTTAGTCAGTTAAGCGTCTGACTTTGGCTGAGGGGTCATGAACTCAGGGGTTCATGGGTTCCAGTCCCCTGTAAGGCTCCATGCTGACAGTATGGAGCCTGCTTGACTCACTCACTCTCTCTCTCTCTCTCTCTCTCTCTCTCTCTCTCTCTCTCTCTGCCCCTTCCCAACTCGTGCTTTCACTCTCAAAATAAACTTCAAAAAATAAAATCAAAATAAAAAAAAATAAAGCTTTTAAAAAGGAGAAACAATACTGCAGCCATTTTCTCATAGTTCAGACAGCAACTCAAACCCTTTGTCCATTACTTTTCCTAATTAAAAACAAAAACAAAATCTAAAAAACAAGCAAAAAAAACCCTACCTAACTCTGTATAGAAATATGCAGAATTAGCAAACAAATGCTTTTCATTACAATATAGTGTTTTGCCCTTTTTACATGTAATTTAGTAGTATTAACAGAGCAAGTTTACCCAAGTAAAAAGTCTAGGTAAACTCAAAATACAGAAAGGCATTTGTAAGCAAAGACAGACATCCAAAATGACAATGGAAACCATGAGCAGCACTTACGAACATGGGACCGATCCTTGAGCATAGCTGCAACAGCATCCTCATGGGTATCGAAGTGCACATCGGCTTCTCCAGTGGCCTTCCCATTGGAACTGTATTCCATGGTGATCCTAACAGGCTTCAGTGGAGCAAAAAACTAAACAACAAAAGAAGCCAAAAGGAACATAATGGTAGGAGGCCCAATTTCTAGAAGTCTTAAGGTTCTGCATTTTTTTCTTTCAGACTCTGATTCATACGCTCAATAAATTTGTTTTTAGGAAATCTCCTTAGGCAACAATGTAGTTACACATCTACCATCTCTTCTGGCTTTTCTGATCCTTTTGGAACTCAAGGTTACATTTCAAATATTTGTTCACTGGAAACGTAAACTATAAGTACACTACACAAAGAATACTCAAACTTTTTTATGCCAACAAGGACTATTTTTATTACTCCTCCCTAATTTATCCTTCCCTGTTTCTAAACAGCATCCATCAAATATACTTCATTTCTTAATAAGTCGTTTTTACCATATTTTCATCAGACATTACCTGTGAATCAGGTTTTTTACCACTACCACACTGAGTATGGTTATCATTTCAAACCAAAGCAACACGAATGTAATACTTTAATGAGATTGTGCAACTTCCGTCTGGTTAAAGATATGACTCCTATCGGGTTTTTTCAAAATAATGAAGACAATTTTGAGGCCCCACCACTAACTGAAGAGTCTAGGCTGGAATCTACCTTACATATATGTCCTCAAGTTCATGAAGTCAATATGGCTATTGCTTCCTTTTGTTTTCATATACTATCTATTATAAGAGTATTTTTAAAATTCCTTTTCTCCAAGAATTAGGGAATCCTGACGAAGAAGCCTACGTGGTTCTAAGCATAGGAACACTAGATTCTTGTTTAGTATATAACTGCCTTGTGACAAATTCCCTCTGAGTCTGTTTCCTAAACTCAAAAATGAATAAAATGAACCATTTTGGAGAAAACCCAAACTTTCCTATTTTGTTTTTTTGTCTGTGTTTATCTGTCTTTTGGTGTTTTGTTTTTTCAAACTTTCTTAATTAGAATACTAAACATATACCACATTATTTTGTATCTGTAAAATCCTCTTTATCATTATACATTTGACCTTAATAAAACCCACACTTCTCAGCCTCTACAACAATGGAGATGCCATCTTACTGTCCAAAGATAGTTCAGAAATATGGTATTTTCTTCTCTATCTTTCCCAAAGTAATATAAGTTCAATTTTAGAACTTTTGTTCAAACCTATTGAGATTGGGTATCTTACTGCCACACACGTTTATAATGTCTTGAGCATTAGCTTGGAAAGGCAATCCTCTCATGTGGACAAAATGTAGTGAAGATGGGGTTCCAAAATCAACAGCCTCTGGAAGCTTTTCAGACATCTCCTTAGGCAATTCTGGGAAGTGGAACAAAAAGCACTATCAGGAACATAAAGGCTTCAAGGGTTATTAACAGATTATAATTAGGCATAATCTTTATGTCCAGTTATTCAATTCTTCTTGAACCAGTAAAGAAGGGCTTTAATTTTATTAATTATTTTTTATTTTTTGAGAGAGAGAGAGACAGAGAGAGAGCACACACAAGCAGGGAGGGGCAGAGAGAGAGAGGGACAGAGGATCTGAAACAGGCTCTGTGCTGAGAGCAGAGAGGCTACAACTCTGGAACCACGAGATCATGACCTGAGCTGAAGTTGGACGCTTAACCGACTGAGTCACCCAGGAGCCCCAGGAAGGGCTTTAATTTTAAAAGCAAAAATAATCTGAAATGTGTGACACCTAACAAATATCACCTGAACCCCCATGAAGATTTAGTGCAAAGATTTAGTGCCTCAAACTAATACCAGATTACAAACTACAGATTTTTCTATAAGAACAAAGAGAAGAAAAATGATTATGAGTGAAGAAATAGAGGCAACAGAAATTTGGGGGGTTATAGCCACTTAAAAAAGAATAAATATGGTAATGGGATAATCCCATAGCACCAGTTTAAAAAGGATTTATCAAACTTCAGTGTTGCTTAGTGGTCAGGAATCAGAGGAATAATTAAATACAGAGGCAAACAAAACTCTTTAATTCAGTCAACATTTCTGCTCTCTACCCACATCTTTTCTCATCTTTATTTAAATTTATTTATTTTGAGAGAGCACAAGCAGGGGAGGGGCGGGGGGAGACTCTGTCTCAAGCTGGCTCCACGCTACCAGCGCAGAGCCCAACACAGGGCTCGAACTGACAAACCATGAGATCATGACCTGAACCAAAACCAAGAGTCAGACACTTAACTGACTGAGTCATCCAGGCACCCCTCACCTGTAAATGTTGACATTTTACTTCCTTTTATATTTGTGCCACCCAGCTTTTTATACAGAATCTACAAAAATGATTAAATAAAAAAACTTTATGAAATAATTAAGCCCTGTTGCACATATTCAAAGTACATACTACACTCAAAGACCGATAAATCTTCAACTCAATTCCTTGGTCCTATAATCTAATCATTTCATACAACATATTCATAAAAAATATTTTAGTATCACAAGACAGATTCATTAAGTCTCAACAGGATGCAGGTCCTTACCTATTTCCTTCTCACTTTCGAAAGCTGTCATGGGTCGAATATCCTCATTTACTTCATGTTCTTCAAAGACCATTTCTGGCTCAGTTATATACTTAGCAGTAGGAGATGTCATTTTCTTTCCCTTATGAGAACCAACATGTGTTCGGACTTCATTTCTTCTGCTTGGAAATATCTCTATATATCTATGTCAAAGCAAAAGTAAACAGGCACAAGCAATGCAAAGTAACTTTAGACTGAACTCGTTTAAAATAAAACATACATATATAATATTTCCAACACAAAGGTGTTATGAAACACAAGTGATGGAGGAAAAGTAAGATAAGATATAGATATTAGCCCATGAAAAGTACTCTCAACAGAACAGGTCACTGATTCAATCTTTCTCACATCCCTGCCCAAGATAACAGCTTTCTTCATATACATTTTAACAGTATTTTCTTTCTTTTTTAAAAAATTTTTTTAAGTTTATCTAGTTTTTATATTTTTAATGTTTATTTTTGAGAGAGACAGAGCATGAGTGGGGGAGGTATAGAGAGAGGAACACACAGCATCTGCAGTAGGCTCCAGGCTCTGAGGTGTCAGCACAGAGCCTGATGCAGGGCTTGAACTCACGAATCCTGAGATCATAACCTAAGCTGAAGTCAGACGCTTAACCAACTGGGCCACCCAGGCACCCTTTAACAGTATTTTCTATTCTGTCTTGCTTCATGAGGACAACTATGCAAAGACTAATTGTGTGTATGAAAATAATCTGGTAAAAAAGGTTTTGTTTTTTATAGTTGGTTATCAATCTCTTGAAGCCTCACAAGTCAATTCTGTGAAAATTAATGATATCTGTATAAGATATTAAAAATCAGGGGCGCCTGGGTAACTCAGCTGGTTAAGTGTCCAACTCTTGATTTTTGGCTCAGGTCATGATCTCATGGTCATGTGATCGAGCCCTGTGTTGGGCTCTGTGCTGACCATGGAGCCTGCCTAAGATTCACTCTCGGCCCTTCTTCCAATCGCACTCTCTCTCTCAAAATAAATATATTTTTTAAAAAATTCACAGTATATGAGGAGTTAACTTCCCCCATAACGACACCAAGATGTCAATGAGGATTCATGAACTAAATGTCAATTCTGACTTGCTATCTACTTGGCAGTGGGATTATCTATTAAATCCAAGCTTCTGGAACCAGCTTGTTTTTTTGTGTTTTTTTTTCCCTCAAGACTGCTTTTCCAAATTAAGTTATCAAGATTGAACTGCAAAAATCATTTGTATTTACAGATCCATAACTATTAGATAGGCACCACTTCTTAATTTATTGAAGAGATTTATACACTGCCATAACATTACCACATAAAAACATTGATGTATTTGTCCTAAGACATACAAGAAAACATGAAGACTACTGAAAGAAAATGGGGGGAGAGGGTATTTTTGCATACATATTTTTATCTAAAAATTTAATAAAGACCTCTGAATCAATTCTATACAAAGATCCTGAAATACACAACTTTAAAATGGCTTTTCTTTTTTTTTTTAAACTTCAAAGCAGCCAAATAAAACAGCCAGAAAGCAGTAAAACAATCTAAAATTTGACACTTTTGAGTACTCCTCCAAATTTGACACAAATGAACCCATCCATCATATGCATTCTAATGTGATGTAATATGCAGTATACAGAAACACCTATATTGTGTCCATATCAAAATGTTAACCTGAATCAAGAATCAAGACTTTAACTTCCAGTTTTCAGGAAATAAGAGAGGATACAAAGAAACTAGTGACACAATGAAGAAGCAATAAGATCAATATAAAACATGAGACACTGTACAGGACGACTGATTCAGTTTATTCAAGTTAGTTCAAGTTAGTTGCATTTAAAAGGGGGAAGAGAAAAAAAAAATAAATAAAGGAGAAGGGTACTCGCCCTAGTTTAAGAGAACTGGAGACATAACAATCAAAATGCACCTTGTGAACCATGTCTAGATTCCGGCACCAAAAAAAAAAAAAAACAAACACCAACTCAGACATTTTTGGTACAATTAGGAAAGTGATTATGGACTGGCATTAGATAATAAATTACTGCTAATTTTATTAGATGTGATAATACTTGGATCACATGAGGTAAGAAAATGCTTTTTAAAGATGCCTACTGAAAAAAACAGATATAAGAAATGTTAATAATTTGTTAATCCTAAGTGTCAGGCATTTGTATGTCATCATGCTATCCTCTCTGCTGTGTTTAGATAATTTTACAGTTCTATCACAGCGCATTCATAAAATGACCCAATGTATGATACTTCCACATTATTAGAATCTGCTTCACTTACCGGTTACCAATTTCTTCCCTGTGTTTCAAGAGGGCTTGGTTGGCCATTTCTGGTTCTTCAAACTGCACATAGGCTTCTCCTGTTTTTCTTCTCCCTCTGTAGTCCATGACAAAGGTGATGTCTACTATATTCAGTCCTAGGACACCAAAAAATTATTACAAATTAATGCTAACAGGAGTCTTTTCTATCCTTAGAATATAATACATTCATTCACATACTATTAATTTTTTTGAATTTTATTATTAAAATTTTAGGTATATTTTGCTAGTCTCTAAGCTGAATACATGAAAATTATTATCCAGCTACACCTACACATCTGTATTTCCAGAATGTTTAGAATCCATGCAGTCCATCTAAAACACACAATCTCTCCTCTCTTTTTTTGCCATTAATTGTGTTGTAGGAGAAATAAGAATTTAGACTAACATGACTAATATTGGTACATTTTTTAGAGCTAAAATTAGATGATAATGCTTTTAAACCATATAAATTGTTACTGTCTTAGACAAATACAGCCACTCTTGTGAGAGATTACCTTTCTCAATAGTAAAATAAACCTACATGAAATAATTTTGAAATGTGGCGTCCACCAAAGATCAGCATGATAGGTCAAAACATTTCTATAATCTATAAACATTGGTAATCTGAGTGAAGAGTTCTCCCCTAAAGAACCAAATATAACTGAATGCAGTTACCTAGGAGAAAAGGTTCATCTAAGATATAAAAGGAAACAACAGCAGGAAAAAACAAGGCATGAACATAATGTAACTGATATACTGATATAAACATGATATAATTCATAAACATGATATAACTGAAAAGCACCTGCAAAGAAGTCTACAATGTCTTTTTCATTGCAACTATAAGGAAGTCCTCTCAAACGAACCACACCATCATTTACCGCAGGTGAAGATTTGACCTGCAGGCTCTTCATTAAGGCGTCCACATCTTCATTGTTTATCTCATAAACTGCAATGTAAAAGCACAAAAAGTACGCAAATTTACATAACAGAAGAAGACATTAAAAAAAAAAAATCACACTTGTTGGGTTATCCAAGAATTTTAAAATAACAAATGATATTTATTGACTATTTACTGTGTGCCAGCTGTGACTTAAACATCCCATCTTGTGAGGTAAACTTGGTCAACATCCTCATTTTATAAGTAAGAAACTGAGATTATCTCTGTGCTTCATTTTCACAGCCTACAAAAGGGTATATTCCTAACATCTAACTACTTCATTATTGCTAAGGATCAAATGAACTGCCTTAGACAGTATAGGCTAACGTACTGATCGCAAAAAGCCAGAACGTGACCTCACGTACCTTCCACATACCGCTGTCCCATGTACATGCGATGCTTTTCTAAGGCTTTTTGCACATCCTGCTCTGACTCCATTTCAATTAAGGCATCACCCCTTCGTTTCCCATCTCTATTTAAGAGGAAGTGTATTCCATTCTCACCATTGCGAATTCTGCAGTCTGAAAGTATGTGAGTAAAATCAAAACCAGAAATCAAACTTTTACTTCAATTATAAAAGTCACTAGAATGCAATCTTCCAATTCCAACAACAAAACAAAGCATGAACCAAAATGCCTATCATATTCCTTACAGAAACCCCCATCACTGAAGGCGTCCGAATGCTAATAAGGTGGATGTCTGGAAGATGTTCCACTTGAAAAGGACAGCAAACCTTAACATATAAGCTTATAATCTCCTGATCATTACAACAGCAAACAAGCTCAACAAAGAACAAATTATGCCCTTCCCAATGCTTCTACAATCAGTTTCAAATCACTTAAAAAATTAAAATATGATTAGATTTATATAGAAGTGTTTTCTTTTATTACAATCGTAACTATAAGAACTCTAAAATGCTATAAGAATAATGTCGTTACCATAATTGATTGTGCCCCCTTTTCATTACCAAGGAAAAGATCCCCATACTGCATACTTATAATGGTAACTAGTTGAAGATGTAACTGGCTTCATAAAATACTTGACCCACTCAATGTTATGCACATGAAAGTACACAATATATTATTATATGATTTTATAACATTTAAGGTGGCATCTTCTAAAGGTCTTTTAAGAGGAATATTAAAAATCACAGTCAGATACAGAACTTAAAAACTAACTGTAGATACGTAAACATTCCAAAAATGTTATTAAGGAAATTATATCACTTGACACTAAGTGATCCTGTATTCTAAATGTATGTGTTACATATAAAGAGCTACCGTTAACAGGTTTTGCTTTTTGAACTTCAGAGAAAACTGGTTTCTACCATGTAGTTTGAACACCACATTTTTTAGTTGCATTTAAAGTCTTTAAACCTGGCATATGCCACAAATGGTACACATGGTGTTACTTGGTATGATATGAAACCAGTCAGAACTAGACAATTCCCAAATATCAAATAAGACGTCTATAGCATAGCTTAACTTGGGTTTTGTGAGACTACCTGTCTGAGTAAAAACTCAGACAAAATTACATATTTCAAACATACATAAAATATACCTGAGAAAAAGTTAACCACATCTTCTATAGTGCACGACCACGGCAATCCTTGAGCTCGAATGAGATAAACATCATCCACTTCTTCTCCTAACTTGGATGAAGCCAATTCATACTCAGGGAGAGGTGGAAGGTCTTCCAGGTAGGTTGTTTTGGACTCCTTCCAAGAAAAATGGAAAAATGTAAAAATACTTCTCTGACAACCTACTTAGAAATTGTTTATTCCTGCAAACTAACACTCCGAATGTTATTCTTAGGAGACAGTTACTATTTCAGAGGCAAGAAATAAACTTCCCCAATCTAACCCATCTCATTTTGGCTTAAATTGTATACTCTAAAGCAACATGCAGGTATATCCCAGTGATTTGGCAGGACATAAATTTTATTCTGGGCTTGTTTTTAAATTCATCAGCCCCAATAACAATAGTATTTTAGTTAAGGGAGGACAAGAAGAGTCCCTTCAATCTGACAAATACAAGTGCCTCCTATTCACCATGTGCCATGTTAGGCCCTCATCTCAAAAAGCTTACCATCTAAACTAAGACAAGCATTACAAGACAATATGCTTTAAGTGCTGTAATTAAGATATAAGATTATTAGAGGAATTCAAAACAGAGCATTAACAGAAGAATCAAGACATAATATACGATGGGCCTTGAAAGGACAGAATTTTGACAGCCATATATAAAAGATAGGGCATTCCAGTTTGAGAGGTGAGGGGAAGAAGCAGCATGAACAACAGTCCATTTGCAAACCTGCAATAATCCCATTTGGCTAAACTGCAAGGGACAATTAGGAGCCAAAGAAGATGAGCTGGCAAAAGGAACTTGGTACCATATAGCAGAGGCACCTGAGTGTCAAGCTCAATGTGTTCCCTTAACCTGGTAGGCAAAGGGGAGTTAATAAAAGATAGGACTGGGTAAAACAAGACAGCAGGAGGCGTGTAAAGATTAATCTGTCAAATGGCAAATCCGACCAACTGAATAAGGGAAAGATCATGAAAGGTGACAGTAGTAGTATAAGGTGACAGAAACCTGAGACATACCCAAAGAACTCTATTTTACAATACTAAGCAAACGCTGGAATTTAATAAGATTCCAATAAGCACTACAACCATAACCAGGAACGACAACTGAAATTTTAAGACTTGCACTCTACTGGCCTAAGGAAAGAGATTCCTTTGGACCATCCCACATTTACATTAAGGCTTACGTCTAACTGCAAGAAGTAATGATAAATGTAAACCTCTAGCAGAAGTCTCTTATATACTTAATAAAAACGCAACAAGCACAATTATCAATGTGGAAAGACAACTCAGGTTTTAAGACAAGTGACTTGCACTCTCTCGGGCTAAGGAGATACTTCACTCCTCTGTATGTTCTCCTCATTTTCATGAAGACTTACATAGAATTTTAAGAAGTCAATGATAAATGTAAGCACAGTGTGTAACAACACTAGTAAAGGCTCAACAGATACTATAGTCAATTTCACAGAAAAGTAATCAAGAGAGTAGCCAGCTGGCAAAGGCTTATTAGAGATAGTTTGTGTTTTTTAATAAAGGCAACATTCCCCATTTTCCCAGAATTCCACAAGCATCACAAGCTTTTACGAAAAGGGCAGCACAAAGTACTGGGCCAGGATTCAAATCCATTAGCTCAGCCACTGGCAGACAGAAGCCATGCTGATTAGCCTCCCAGTTTCCCTTAAGTTCAAGGAGAAGCACAAACTGAATTAGATAAATATGATCCAAGGTATCAGGAGTGGGTAGTCAAAACGTGTACTGATACTTCCCAGACGCCACGTTAGCAAGCAGAAAAGAAAGCTTCCTACAAGGCACAAAATATTTGCAATCCGAGTTCTTAAAGGACACACACTGACTTTAAAAAAGAAAACACTGTAGCCTCCCTCCTGGGTCCCCAAGTCGTGGCTTTACCCCTAAGCGTCCCCTCTTCCAGGTCCCCTCCCCCAATATTTCAGTCTCCACACCGTCCTCCCGTCGGCGGCGACCCATGGTCCCAAAGGACCTTCGGCTAGAGGAGGTGAAGTGCAGAGGTGACCTTCAGTAAACTGGGGCAGCCCGCCTTTCCCCAGGGACACGAGGGAGAGGGGAGCGCTGGCGACGAGGCTCCTTCCCCACGAACCCAGCCCACGTAACTCTGTGCGTGAACCTCCCCATCAGCAGGCTGCGAGGCGCACCAGGGCCGCCTAGGCCTAGTGCTCTGACTGCACGGAAACTCCCAACCCTCCGCGGGTCCAGCCTCCCAACTTCACCACCAGCGGGCGGAGAGCTACAGGGATGCGGGGTGGGGGCATCAACAGCCTCACAAAACCTACCATGGGCCGGCGGGAAACAAGGCCTCAACATTCACCCCTAGCCACACTTACACTGCCCAACCGACCAGAGACTCGAGAGAACAAAACAAGGAGAAAACCCGAGGCCTGGGAGAGCGTCCCTTGTTCTGGGGCCCAATAGGAGGACTGGGCGGGCGGGGGTAAGGGGGGGAGGGTGCGCGGCGCGTGCCGCGGATCCCCGGGCGTGCACGAGAGGCGCACGCGGAGGGGCGCGGGAGCGCGTGCGCGCGGCCGGGAAAGGGTACCGCGCGCGGCCCCTCGCTGCGCCCACCTACCTGGCTGTAGCTCCGCGCCGGGCCCGCGGCCGCCGCCAGCGACTGCGGCAGCAGAGGGGCACGCAAGGCCGGGTAAGAGGCCGCGGCCGCGGCGGCGGCGGAGGCGGCCGCGGGGGGTGGCCCCGCCAGCCTCCCGGCGGGCGCAGGCCCGGTCTGGAGGCCCCGCGTGTGAGAGGCGGCGGCCGCGGCCGCCCCGAGCAGCAGCAGCAGGCGGCGACGGCCCGATACGCCCGAGGGGAAGGAGCCGGCGGCCGAGTAGAAGGGCAGGCAGGCGGCGCCGGTGCGCCGACAGCTGCTGCAGTTGCAGCCGCAGCCCCGGAGCAGCGCCCCGAGCACCCAGCGCGTCCCGGCCATGGACTCCGGAGGCGGCGCGGGGCCTGGAGGCGGCTGCGGCTGCAGCGCGAGCGGAGGGGGAGTGGAATCCAGGGCCGGGGAGGGGGTGCCAGGCACATGCGCCGCCGGCACCCGGGGCAGCAACGAGTCGGGAGGAGGCGGAGGAGAGCGCGCTGCTCCGCCCGGTCTCCGCCCTCGGGGCGGGGCTGCCGGAGGGCCGGGAGGGGCCACGGGGCCTGGGTCCGACCGCCCGGTTGTTCTTTCCTTCGATGAAAACTGAGGCCCGAAGTGGACGAGGCGAAGGCCTTCTTGCTCTGGGGAGGGCCGAGTCGTGGAACGCCAGCTTGGCGACGCCCCCGCACCGTCCCCGAAACGCGTGACGTGAGGGGCAACAGGGCCGTTTCTGGGAGGAATTGTGCTACTCTGGTTATAAAGAGGTTGGTATAATATCGGAGGAGGTTTAGTACCCCCTAAATTTGAGATCTGTGCCAAAGGCCAACTTTATTTGTTTTTTTTTTAAGTTATTTATTTATTTAGTTTGAGAAAGAGAACAGGGGAGGAGCAGAGAGCAGGAAAGAGAAGCCCAAGCAGTCTCCGCACAGAGCAGAGCCCGATTTGGGCTCAAACCCACAAACCCTGAGATCTTGATCTGAGCAGAAGTCCACTCAGGTGCCCCCCACAACTTTCTTTTCAAAAGGAAATGTATAGATACTTATCTGCTGATAATGTATATAGCAAAAATAAAGCCTCCTGTAATAAGTTAGCGTGTTCACAGGTGGACAGGCAGAGGTTTGCAAAAGGACTGCTTGTGAAGTTTTCCTCCTCCAGGGTCCAGGATCCATCACAGATTATTAACCAAAAGGGAGTTCTGAGAGTTAAAAAAAAAAAAAAAATAGGAAAAGCTGAAAGATTTAAAACTTTATTCAAGAAAATCTCAAAGTATAATAAAATGACAGAATTTCAGAAATTATCAACACTTTTCAGTCTTGTTTTATCTATCACCACCACGCCCAATTTTTTTTCTTTGCTGGAATATTTTAAAGCAAACCCCAAGGATCATGTCAATCACCCTTTCAGTATTCATCTGAATTCACAGTCCGTGAACATGTTAGGGATTCTGCCCATATTTACTCTTGCCTTCATTTTGTTAATAGCTGAAGCCATCCTCCATAATACACAAATCTGAGTGGATTAGCAATCTCAATGCATAGAATGAAATTTTGCAGATTATAATCAGGAGTAACACCCAATATTTAACACTATTAAAATAGAACATAAGGGAGAATAGAAACTAATTTTTAACAATTATTCATTTATCTAATAATCATTAAGTGTTTTTTGTGTTCTGGGCATGATGCTATGCCCTATGCAGTCAGGGATATAATAATAGGCTTACAGACCAAATATCAAAGTGATGGTTAGATTTATATATGTCTAGATAATATAAAGAGAACAATAAGTTTTGTAAATGGACACTAATGACTTACGGAACACCAGGTTTTTATTTTTTTTTTAAGTTTGTTTATTTTGAGAGAGCACGGGCAAGGGGCACAGAGATAGGGGAAAGAGAATCCCAAGCCGGCTCCACACTGTCGACGCAGAGCCTAATCCAGGGTTCGACCTCACAAACCGTGAGATCATGACCTGAGCCAGAACCAAATGCTGGATGTTCAATCAACTGAGCTACTCTGGAACCCAGGACCCCTGGAACACCAGGGTTTAAAAGTTGTATTAAATATTATTTTAGGGGCACCTGGGGAGCTGACTGGGCATCTGACTCTTAATGTGGGCTCCATTCATGATCTCACACTTTGTGAGTTGGAGTGGCAAGTCTGTGCTGTCAGCACAGAGCCTGCTTGGGATTCTCTGTGTCCCTTTCTTTTAACGTTTTTTTTAATTTATTTTTGAGACAGAGAGAGACAGAGCATGACAGGGGAGGGTCAGCGAGAGGGAGACACAGAATCTGAAACAGGCTCCAGGCTCTGAGCTGTCAGCACAGAGCCCGACGCGGGGCTGGAACTCACGGACCGTGAGATCATGACCTGAGCCGAAGTCAGACGCTTAACCGACTGAGCCACCCAGGCGCCCCCGTCTGTGTCCCTTTTTTTCTGCCCCTCCCCTGCTTGTACGGCGCTTTCTCTCTCTCAAAAATAAATAAATAAACATTTAAATTAATTAATTAAATAAAATAAAGTAAAATAAAATTATAACCCAAATAAGTATAGCACTTTCTAGGACTAAACTTTTATCATGGAAATAAAAAGACTTTTGGACAAATAATTTACACCGAGGGACTTGACTAGGGTAGTGATGATGGAAGTGAAGAGGGAAGATTTGAGATTTTAGAAGGTAGGATCAACAGGATTTGAAGCTACATTAGAGAGGGGAATATTGTTTTCCGTAATTTTATTGTTATTTGGAGTTGGGAGAGATGGGTGGGGAAAGTTTAGAATTCAATGTAGAGATATCGGAAGCAAGTCAACCCCATTTTGTGTTAAGCCAGAGAAATCTGTCCTAAAAATATTCATTTGGGGGTTGTCAGTATAAATGAAACTGCTGATTTGGATGAGATTGTTAGGATCAAGGTTAGAGAGAGAAGGCCTAAAAAGAAGTGAGATACTACAATATTGAATGGCCTGTAGAGGAAAATGAAGTTGCAATAGAGAAGGATCAGTAAGAGAATTAAGAGCAAATTAAAGAAAGCCAACGGAGTATTTCTGGAAAGAAGTAGGGAGTATTCACCAGTGTCAAGTCCTTACTAAGATCGTTACTTACCTGTCAAATGAGATGAGAACAAGAAAAAAGTATCTTAGATTTAGTGCTTTGGGAAGCCTTCAGGAATCTTGTGTACAGTTGTTTGGAGGGGTGATAGCAGAGGCCAAAATAAAGCAGGGATGAGGAAATGGAGATAGAAGTCCAAAATAAGTTTGATTTTGTAGGTGAAAAAGGGGTAAGTCAGTAAAGGAAGTATAGGTCAAAAGTGCGTTTCATTTTACTTTGTTTGGATTAAATTGGGTTTGATTAGAACATGTTGAAATGATGTTGGGCAAGGATTCAGTCAATAAGGATTTAATTGAGTAACCAGGAGAAAATAGGCATAATTGATGAGAGGGTTCCTAGAAGGTGAAAGGGACTAGGCATCAAAGCTCTGGTGCAGAGATTAGCTTTATATAGAGGAGAGTTCCTCCATGGTTTCTATCATAAAGCATATTGTTCTTTGGGTATGGTCATTTGACACTTATTATAGTACTATATGCCGAGTAGCATTGACAGAGTGTCAACCTACTTCTTTGACAAGGATTTATGAGGTAGAGCTAGTCTAAATTGGTGGAAAGAAACACTAGATTTAGGAGAGAATAAGGAGGACAGAAAAACAGTCATCTCTCATTGCTAGGAAAGAATTTTCAAAAGAAGTCCTCTTAACTCTAAAGAGCACATTATTGTGAGCTGGGAGAGGAGCTGGAAGGGGATGATTGTTTGATTACTAATAAATAACTGAAGGAACACATTCTCTGTGCCCCTCAATTCTTGGAGGTGAACATACTTTTCTTCTGATATGCAATGAAGTGGAGTTAATCTTAAAGGTCCCACCCCACAGCCTTCTTTGCATTTGAAAGGAACAAAAAAATCATGAACCAAGGATGTCAATAAGCCTAGGGTGGCAAAAGGAAAAGGGATGGAAGTGAAGTACCATAAAGAAATGGTGCCCATTTGTGTAACCTGTGGTTAAGATGCTATTCATCATCCAAGATTAAAGGAAGAAGTTTATTACATTGACTAGATGCAAGAGAACTTCAGGAAAGTTACTTCCAAGGAAAGACAAAGAGGTGCATTTTATCACCACTATCATTGCTTCATTCTTTTATCTGACAAGGAAAATTGATCGACTGGAGCCACAAACTCAAAAATTTGTCTTTGCTGCAGCGATGTGTTTCTTGCGTCTGCTTTGTCAATTGACACTACTAACAAGTCCATGCTAAACAATGTTTAGGTCTCTCCCATAGATTGCATTTGGAAAACCATTCTGTCAAAAAATAAAATACACCCTTTATGCTCGGCACGTGACAGACCAATAAACTTCTAAATACTACAGTTTCTGCACTTGTTAAAGTTAGCTTGTTAAGATTTGTCTCTAGAAAAGAAATTTGTTGTTTAAATGAAATGTACTATCGAGAAATAGTAATATAAATAAAAATAAGAGTATGATTTATATTGATAATAGCCCATTTTTCCCATGTCAAATATGAACAAGACTGGAAATGTGACCTATATTCCTGAGGGAGCTCTCAGAACACATTGTCAACACAGTTGACAGGAACTGTTTATCCAAATAGATGAGGTGGTTACAAAACTGAATTCTATGGGAATGCCGAGATGATACTGCGTAAAGCTCATTGAGGATATTTAGACAGAGGAATGATGGAATAGAGCACCTCTGGCCATATATATATACACATATATGTATATATATACATATATGTCTCAAACTCACAGTGTGAGATCATGACCTGAGCCGAGATCAAGATGCTTCATTGAGCTACTCATGCACCCCGCCTCTGGCCATATTTACAAAGATAAGGTGGTAGTGGTTTTTACTAGTCAGCTAAGGAGAAGTAATCACATCAACTAGCTTTTCCTAGGAGGGCAAAAGCTAGGGTACAACCAGAGCCCAGTCTCTGAACATCAAATGACACACAAGATATTAAATAACCAGGAAGCCTTTGTTAATAGGCATCATTCTGAACAATCACCTCTTTCAAATAGGTAATACATGAACACAGTGTTTAAAAAAAGTCAAGCCATGCAAGATTATATATACACATATGCATATATGCACACACACAGAGTAAGGTAGCCTCTAGCCACTCATCTCTAGCCATCCGCTTCTCAAAGATATTGTTGTTGTATATCCTTTCAGAGATGGTTGGTGCAGTTTCCTCACTTCTAAATTTGGTAATTCCGCTGTATTTGGGATTTTGACAAGTTTTCCACCTGCTAAGAGAATATTCTGAAGCCAGTGTGTTCCTAAACTGAGAGCTAACGGAAAAGGAAATGCAAGAGACCAATGAGATCCTTGTCACAAGAAACAAAGGACACTGGGGAAAAAAAGGTATGAAAGGAAAAGGTAAATCAGCAATGATATTTGTAGAATAATGTTTCCCTCTTTAACAACATAGCTTAATTAGGAAAAACATAAGACTTCAGAGTCACATTCTGATAAAATTCTGGCTATGTCACTGTCAAGCTGTGTAACTGGTCATTACTCAATCTTTGAGCTTTGCTTTCCCAAATTGTAAAAATGAAGGTAACATTAACTACCACATAAAACTGTGAGGTATCTACTACTTAGGAAAAACCTAGTAAGTCGTGTGTTTTTATTTTCTTAGATACTGTTTAAAGGAAATGGTTATTGTTGTATTTTAATTGTTTCTTCCCTCTGATTTTACCTCAGGATTTATTTATGTTTTTAATCAAAATGTAATTGTCATATAACTACTTCAATATGTATTTGTCAATAATGTATCTAAGGATTTAAATTTATTTATTTGTTTATTTTTAATTCCAGTATAATTAAGATATAGTGTTGTATTAGTTTCAGGTGTACAATAGAGTGATTTGACAATTCTATACATGACTCAATGCTCATTATGATAAATGTACTCTTAATCTCCTTTACCTATTTCACCCATCCCCACCCACCTCCTTTTTGGTAACCATTACTTTGTTCTCTACAGTTAAGAGTTTGTTTTTGTTTGCCTCTTTTTAAATGTGTTTATTTGTTTTGTTTCTTAAATTCCACATATGAGTGAAACTATATAGTATTTGTCTTTCTCTGACTGACTTACTTCACTTAGCATTATACCCTCTAGATCCATCCATATTGTTGCAGATGGCAAGATTCTATTCTTTTTTATGGCTGAATAATATATCTATTCATCTATTGATGGACAATTGCATTGCTTCCATATCTTGACTATTGTATATAATACTGCAATAAACATGTATATACATGTTTCAAGACCTATCTGGACTAATGATGGAAATCCTATTTTCCTGAAAGTGCCCTCTATAAGCCTTATGGCAGTCCTGGACACAGGCTGCAAAGTAAAGGTCAAGCTAAAGGAGCTAACAGACATGTATCAGAAGTAAAGACTTTAATCCAACTTGTTACAAACTGGGGAAATACCAAACCAAAAAATAATTTTACTATATCAGAGACCATAAAGTCTTTGAGATAGAAAAAAGTTTTAAGGTTATTGAGAGATTCTGATCCAATATTTGAATCTTGTTTACAGCATCTCTGCCAAGTGGAGATACATCCCATGTTAAATAACTCTAGTGAGAATAGTCCACTATTTCCTTAGAAAGGTCACAGACATTTACTCTAATTTTAAAAAAGAAAAACAAAAAACAAAACCAGCAAGGTTTATAGGGACCTGCAAGTCTAGATTCCAGGTGCTATCCCCATTTTCCATTTTCACTGGACTTCATTTTCACTCTCTTCCTCAAATTCATCTCCATATAGTGATTTACATATAGGACTGAGTTTATGGGAAGGCTGCCTTTTTAAAAGTTTTTATTTATGGGAAGGCTGACCTTAAAGGAAGCTATTCTCTAAGAAAGTCATTTCGGGGGCCAGGAAGCAAAGTTTCCCCACCCTTAACCACCCCCACCCCAACCTATCATAGACTCTCACATCACACCATTAGCATTTCTGAAGAAATGACACATTAAACTAAGTCACACTAGGGTGTTAATGACATATCAGATAGATTTTATCCTGACGTTTGGGGACCCTGGAAAGTAAAGAACCACTAGCAAAGGAAAGAGCACTGAAGTGGAGAAGAGAAAAGCAACACTGAGGCAAGATGAGCCAGTTTCCCAATGGTCCATGGACAGAGATACTTAGTTGATTACATGTGAAGGACCTGGAATTTGTTCAAAATACTGTTTCTAGGATTCCTCCTTGTATTATTTTGTCTCAGTAGAACTGGGGTGAATTCTTGGGCAATTCTGATACTCAGCTAAATTTAGGAACTGCTAGCTATAAAGCCACATTAAAAAACACATACACACACAAAAACAGAAAATAACATGACCCCCACTTCGCATAAAAACACAAAGTCAATGTCCCTATTCTGCCTAGGGCCATCTTGGTTTGTTTATACAAAGCTCTTGTTCTAAAGTCTCTAAGGTAAAGGTTATGGGGAGAGTCAATAAAACATTAGGTAGCTGATGAAATGTGCTACTGACTTTTTTAAAGTTTCTAAGTTTACTTAAACAACAGTAGGTTTTCAACCAGCAGAATGCGCTGATGAATATAAAATACGTAACATTTTACCTTTAAAACTTCTTTTGGCAGTTGCAGTATATGTCTCTAAGGATGAGAGTTTTATGAATTTGTAGCAAACACTAGGTCATTGGGCCTCAAGATAGCTTTGTGAATCAAGTGGCAAGTTTCAGCTCTGATTTCTCTTTGGGAAATGGACAAGGAGATAAAAATGCATTGCTATAATAGTGCAATGACAAAAAAAAATGTTCTCACAATTATGGTTGAAGCATTTAGGTCAAAGATATAACAATAATTAGCATTTGTTTAGCATTTTATAGTTTATAAAACTCATTTGCATATTTGATTCTTCTAATAATTCTATAATATAGGTAGGATATGTGTTGAGATACCAATTTTATGGATGAAGATTTCTCAAAACCCAAAGTTTGAGGGAATTTCCCAAGGTTTATAAGAGTATTCTAAGTTTTTAAAACAATTCCAGGCATGAGCCAGAATGTCATAAACTGTTTTCTGTTTTC
The DNA here is from genome assembly GCF_022079265.1 of Lynx rufus. NCBI lineage: Eukaryota > Metazoa > Chordata > Mammalia > Carnivora > Felidae > Lynx > Lynx rufus. The sequence goes on from NW_025814845.1 coordinate 54,219,393, forward strand.
TGAATAATTTGAGTTTATTAATTCATACAAAGAGTTGTTTAGTTACTCCTGGACACGTGTAGTAAATAATAATAGAACTATCTTTAATGAAGTTGGAGCACATACTCTGAGCTAAGCCCTGTGTCAGGTGTACAAATTACCTCCAACCCTCATAACAATGCTGCAAAATGTTACCTTACTTTGCAAAAGAGGAAATTTAGACTTGGAGAGACTAAGTAAGGCGCCCAATGCTTAATAACTAACAAATTGCAAAGACAGCATTCAGACTCCCATCTTTTTGATACCAAAATTATTTCGTTATACCTTTCTTAAATGATTATAAGGACGTTTACTTACAATCATCAATTTTTGGTCACTTCAGAATTACTCAAATTACCTGTAACATTAGTTCATTCATTTATACAACCACACAGGCTGAAAACATCCCCCCCACCACACACACACACATGGCTTATTTCTAGGGTCTAGGCATTAGATGGGTGCTGCATATAAAACAGAGGAAAAATATCCCCGTATGGAATTTGTAGTCTTAGCCTGGGAAATGTATCAGTGAATAAACAACCAGAATATAAAGTGATGAATACTACTTAGGAATCTCTGCCTAAAGCAAATACCAGGAAGTCATCACTGCCTTAGCTGTGTACTAAGTTTGAGTATGTAAAATAGTAAATCACAACCCTTAGTGAACAGCATTTAATTGATTTAATATTATATAATATGCTTGTAGGTGATGATAAAAAGTAGACTTTTAAGAAATCCTTTTCCTTTTAGAAGTGCAAATTCCAGAATAAACTCAAATAGTTGGTAAATGCTGTAAAGCCTTCAGAAGTTTGTATAATCACTGATTTGGCTAGAGTAATTTTCTCAGTTTAATAATTATGACTATTACAGTCCTGAGTTTTACTCCCAGTCATGCAGTTGTAGCTGGTATTTATAACTACTATCAATTCCATAGTTCCTTTGCCCTCTGCAAGCTTCTTACCTGGTCATGGTTCCTTGCCTGGTAGGGTGACCCAAACCTTCATCTCTGAAGGGTGTGGATCATTAATCCTACTTGAACTCAGTTGTTGTAGTTCCTCCCTTGGCTTAAATCACCTGACGTGGGAAGAGTAAGAGCATGTAAAATGGAGACCTTCCACAATCCAAACGTACTCTTCCTTATCCCCAGTGTGCTGGAGTAACCCAATTTCCCCTTGGTAGTCAGGATCAAATCACCACACCATGAACAGTAAGTAACTACCTGCTTTGCCTGTTGATTGATTACCATGAGGAGCCCAAAGTAAACAGATAGCAGTCTCAACTTCCAGCTTAATGGAGCCATTCTTGTGTCCTCTGGTGAAAACATTCCTCCATTTGGAACTAAGACCTGTATACCAACAGAACCCAAAGTCACAAGAAGCAAAAAGTTTGCTAGTGGATCACTAGGGGTAAAAATGGGAATGACTCCTTTCATTATATATGAATAATATATACAATATATTATTAACATAATATTATATATGTAACATACATATATATTAATAAATATATATGTAATATAATATATATATAACATAATAATGAAAGGAGTCACTCCCATTTTTACCCCCTTTTATTCCCAGACCCATGAATTCTGTCTATAGGAGAAAGCACCACATACATTATCTGGTTTAGAACATATACTGCATCCTGGAGGATGTTGCCTCAGCTGCACAAAGTATGCCATATGTTACTTAGCTGGTACCATATTTGAGTCTTCAAAAAGCCAATCCACCATTCTTTCAAATCTGTGGCTTTAGGGTGATGGGGGATAGAGTAGGATTGGTGAATTCTATGAGGAAACTACCATTACCACACTTCATTTCTATACAAAGACTTCCTTCATCAAAAGTGATGCTGTGTGGGGGCGCCTGGGTGGCTCAGTCGGTTGAGCATCGGACTTCAGCTCAGGTCATGATCTCACACTCCATGAGTTTAAGCCCCGCGTCGGGCTCTGTGCTGACAGCTCAGAGCCTGGAGCCTGCTTCAGATTCTGCATCTCCCCCTCTTTCTGCCCCTCCCCTGCTCATGCTCTGTCTCTCTCTGTCTCAAAAATAAATAAAAACATAAAAAAAAATTTTTAAGTGATGCTGTGTAGAATACGATGACAGTGGATAAGCCACTCTATAAATCCATGGATGGTGGTTTTGGCATAAACTTTATGTACAGAGAAGGAAAATCTATATAGAGATTAAGTGTCTATTCCAGTGAGAACAAAGTGCTGGTCTTCCCATAGTGGAAGTAGTTCAACATTATGTTGATAATAATCTGTTCCAGCTAGGTGACAGATCCCCCTCAAGGAATGGTTCTGTATAAGGGCCTCAGTTTATATGTTCTCTAGTAACATAATCACATCTGGAATAGCAGCTACAACTGGAATCACTAACTGAGTTTACAATAATCCACTGTCATTCTGCAAGATCCATCTGTCTTCTACAGGCTCTCCCTAACACTTATTTTACTGGCCAATAAGTAATGCAGTACACATGAATTTTTTGCCTTCTTCCTAATGTTCATACAGGCATCTTTTTAGATGTGTACACCTTCAGAATTCTACCAAAACTAGAAGGAAAATTGGAGAGTATTTTTCTTTAAAGCACTACCTTGGGAATCTAAGCCATAAAGGAAAACATTAGCACTTCTATCTCTTTATTTATAATAATAGTTACATTTACTGTGAATTTATCCTCACAAAAACCTACAACTTAAATATTAATCCCATTTGTTAAATTGGAAAACTGAGATACAGCGGAATTAAATGACATGGCCCCAGTCCCATAGCTGGTAGAGTAGAGCAAGGTCTTAGCCAGATTCCTCACTCCAAAGCTCTTTCTCTTTATACTACACCACATTCTAACTCATGAGATTACGTTATTCTCTTCCTAGGACATGCTTTGGTATTGCATGATATAATTTTATTCTTTTTTTTTTTAATTTTTTTTTTCAACGTTTATTTATTTTTGGGACAGAGAGAGACAGAGCATGAACGGGGGAGGGGCAGAGAGAGAGGGAGACACAGAATCGGAAACAGGCTCCAGGCTCTGAGCCATCAGCCCAGAGCCCGACGCGGGGCTCGAACTCACGGACCGCGAGATCGTGACCTGGCTGAAGTCGGACGCTTAACCGACTGCGCCACCCAGGCGCCCCTATAATTTTATTCTTAAAAGAAATACAAGGAAGAAGGTAGTGAAAATAGTTAAAGTTACATGTTTTCAAGCACTTTTATTATTTTTTTTTTAGTTTATTTATTTATTTTGAACAAGAGAGAGTGTGAGCAGGGGAGGGGCAGAGGGAGAGGGAGAAAATCCCAAGCGGGCTCTGCTCTGTCAGCACAGAGCCCAGTGCAGGCTCTATCCCGCAAACCCCAAGATTATGACCTGAGCTGAAATCAAGAGTTGGATGCTTAACCAACTGAGCCACCCAGGCAACCCTCAAACACTTTTAAACTTTTTATTTTAACATGCATTTTGAATTTCATAAAGACTTTTGTAGCATTTACCTTTTCCATACTTTCTGTTCGTCAAGGTAAATTGAGGAGAATAATGATAAAAAATTGTGGAATTTTATCAAATCTCACAATGATAATGCCCATGAAACAGGTTTGAAAATCTGCAGTTCCCTATATGGATGTTAGCAATTATTATTCATTGACTCTTAAACCTTTGTAAAATAGAAAAGTTAAAACATATGCAAAAGGTTTAAAAATAACTCAGGATCAATCTTGCTTCATTTTTTACAGATGCTCACTTCTTTCCTCGCCCGCCCACTCCCAGATCATCTTAAAGCAAATTCCTAGATAATTTTATTAGTTGTAAGAGTGTATAGCTTCTCCAAATTAAAGAATTAGCATGCGTGTCCTGGTGCATATCGTTGATCATCAAACAACACATTGTTGAGGTGGGGTCACCATGGTTTCATCTTCAAGGTGTTTATGATCCTTTCCTGAAGTGTAGTCTTAGCTCCTGAGGAATGTCTTTCTTAGAGCTACTAAAACAAGATACTCTAATCAACTCTTATGATCATACTTACATGGAGCAGAGACTGATGATGGTACTTTAATAAAAACAACGAAGTTTTTACTAGGCCAACCAGCTAGAGTATTACCACTACCTGACCATTTTTTTCTAAATCTGACCAGTGCAATGTGAGAAGTGATTTCTGTCACTACCCACTCTTTTCCTCAAGGAAGTTTGCATGCTTTCATTCGGTTGAGCACCCGATTTTGGCTCAGGTCATGATCTCACAGTTTGTGGGTTCAAGCCCCATGTCAGGCTCTGTGCTGACAGCTCAGAGCCTGGAGCCTGCTTTGGATTCTGTGTCTCCATCTCTTTCTGCCCCTCCCTCACTCACGCTATGTCTCTCTCTGCCTCTTAAAAGTGAATAAATGTTAAAAAAAAGTTTAAAAAAAATTGGCATGCTTTCAACTTGTTCTTTTTTCTAACCTTCTGGTCCAGATACAAAAGTGGGGGGGGGGTGGACAAGAGCAGCCAGCTTGGACCCAGAGACAAAAGCCACATGTTGAGGATGGCAGGGCCTCTTTACTAGCCCAGAACGACTTATTTCTAGAATATTAGGTGAAGGAGATAAAAATGAGATTTTTATTTTTTTCTTTCTTTCTTTCTTTCTTTCTTTCTTTCTTTCTTTCTTTCTTTCTTTCTTTCTTTCTTTCTAAGAACCCCTTATTTCTTGGGGCACCTGGGTGGCTCAGTCGGTTGAGCATCCGACTTTAGCTCAGGTCATGATCTTGTGGTTCATGGGTTTGAGCCCCGCGTCGGACTCTGTGCTGATAGCTCAGAGCCTGGAACCTACTTTGGATTCTGTGTCTCTGGCTCTCCCTGCCCCTCCCCTGCTCAGAATCTGTCTATCTCTCTTTCAAAAATAAACATTAAAAAAAAATGGGGACAAAACATAAAAGACTCTTAAATGTGGAGAACAAACACAGGGTTACTGGAGGGGTTGTGGGAGAGGGGATGGGCTAACTGGGTAAGGGACATTAAGGAATCTACTCTTGAAATCATTGTTGCACTATATGCTAACTAACTGGGAGGTAAATTAAAAAAAAAAAAAAAAAAAAAAAAGAACCAGCACAAAGCCCAGCACAGTGCTTGAACTCAGGAGCCTGAGACCAAGACCTTAGCTGAAATCAAGAGTTGAATGCTTAACCAACTGAGCCACCCAGGCACCCCACCCCCACCACCAAAATGACATTCTTCTTAAGCCACTGTATTTCTATATCTCTTTGTTACAAAAAGCTTAGACTATACCATAATTAACTAATGTATCTATGAAATATTGAAACCAAAACCAAATGTTTAGATTTTTTGTTTGCTTATTTTACAAGCACTTTTTGTTTATATAAGAATCTCCAAGATCTTCAAGGACAGGGATTATGCCTTATTATTTTTCTATCTCTAGGACCCTATCATTTTTGTATCCCTAGAGATATATAGAAATGACTTAACAAATATATGCCAGGATATATTTATAGATATTTATAATTATATATTTATTGTATATTAAATAGTGTTATACATTATTTGTTACATATTTATTTATATCATATATAATAAATATATCCTTGGATATGTATATCCAAGGAGTTTGTGCCTTCCTCAAATTTCTCTATGAACATCTTGTTAAGTCTTATAACTTGGATTAATCCTATGCTTATATTATTTCTTTCAGAAGAGAAACTATAGAGGCCAGAGATGGCAGCATTGACTTCCCTAAAATCATGTGGCAAAGGAAAATCCTGTTCCAGCTCTTCTGTTATTCCTTTGCCACTGTTCTGTAAGGAAGTCTTTGGAAATAAAAACAAAAATCACTATCATCTGACACAGAAATAGAAAAGATGCATGCCTCCTCAATTCCAATGCCTGACCTTGTTGCCTGGTCCTTTTTTTGTCATCTGACTGCTATGAATTGGTGCTTTTAGAAATGTGAAATTTCCTATTTGAAATTTGGTTCTGTTTGCCTAGATGTGAATAAAAGGTAGAGTTTGAGTTATTGTAGTAATGTTGATGTAACCCATCGATACAATATGTTATTTTGTGAAAGCAGTCTTGATATTAACTAATAATAATGCCATTTAGTTTTTAAAAAGTAAAGTGGGTGGCTCAGTCTGTTAAGTGTCTGACTCTTGGTTTCGGCTCAGGTCATGATCTCACCCTTCCTGAGTTTGAGCCCTGCATCAGGCTCTGCGCTGACAGTGCAGAGCCTGTGTGGGATTCTCTCTCTCCCCTCTCTTTCTGCCCCTACCCTACTCATGCTCTCTCTCTCAAAAAAAAAAAAAAAAAAAAAAAAAAACTAAAAAACAAAACAAAACAAAAACCCAAAGTGGTGTTTCTTTTATGCAGCTAAACAGGAACTTAAAGATCGTTTCGTGTTTAACACTAGCTGTGGTTCTGATTTTTTCATTGACTGACTAGGCTATTTTAGGAAAGTAAAATTGAGATCAATATTTTGGAGGGTTAATCCTAAGTAGAACTCAGTTAATTATTACTAGACAGTCACTGGTCAAATTTTTAAAAAGTAAAACATACTGAGTAGGTTTTATCACAAAATATACTCTTGAGCAAGATAACAGAATACATTGAAAAGTAATTAAGGTGCTTTTCTCTTTTCAGTGTACCATTTGATAAGAAGATAACTACTTTTGTCAGAAAAAGAAATAAGTCCAGTTTTTATTTTGCATGTACTTTATTACTGACATTCAAGAAAGCATATTGGGTAATTTTAAAGCTAGCAATTATAAACTATATAGTTTGTTCAAAGCAACTGTAATAATTCATGTTTGCTGGGCTAGACCATGAGAGTAAACTGCTTTCAGTAGAATCAGCACTACTGTTTTCCCTCTGGTCAAGGGTCAAGAAGATACTGTATCATATGACAGAGTATTGGGCCAATGAATAATACAAGTTTGCTGATTGAAAAAGTTTCTCTATTGCGAACATTTGGTTCACTTGAAATAGTAGTATTTGAATACCAACCAGATACCTTTTGTTATCTGTGCTTATGTCTTGGGGGGAAAAAAAGAGCAATTCAGCAAGACTTATTTTTCCATAAGTGTACAAAGTAAATGCTACATCTTCACGGCATAGAAAAGTGAATTAAAAATTGAATTATCAGCTACAAAACAGTATGGTACTGGCACAAAAATAGACCCATAGATTAATGGAACAGAATAGAGACCCTGAAATAAACCCATACTGATACGGTCAATTAATCTATGACAAAGGAGGCAAGAATATACAATGGGAAAAGGACAGCCTCTTCAATAAATAGTGTTGGGAAAACTGGACAGTTACATGCAAAAGAATGAAGCTGGACCATTTTCTTACACCATACACAAAAACTCAAAATGGATTAAAGACTTAAATATGAGACTTGAAACCATAAAACTCCTAGAAAAAAACATAGCCAGTAATTTCTTTGACGTCAGTCATTGAAACATTATTTTAGATATATCTCCTAAAGCAAGAGGAACAAGGAATGCCTGGGTGGCTCAGTTGGTTAGGCATTCGACTTGGGCTCATGTCATGATCTCACAGTTTATGAGTTTGAGCCCCACATCAGGCTCTCTTCTGTTGGCCTAGAGCCTACTTCAGATCCTATGTCCTTGTCTCTCTGCCCTTCCCCTGCTCATGTTCTCTCTCAAAAATAAAATTAAAATTTTTGTAAAAGAAAACAAGAGAAACAAAAACAAAAATAAACTGTTGAGATTACATCAAAATAAAAGGCTTTTGCACAGTGAAGGAAACCATCAACAAAACTCAAAGGCAACGTACTGAATGGGAGAAGATATTTACAAATGACATATCCAATAAAGCATTAGTATCCAAAATATATAAAGAGCTTATACAGCTCTGGGGCACCTGGGTTAAGCATCTGGCTCTTGATTTCGGCTCATGTCATGCATGATCTTGCAGTTCGTGAGATCGAGCCCTGAGTCAGGCTCTGTGCTGACAATGCAGAGCCTGCTTGGGGTTCTTTCCCTCCCTCTCTCTCTTACCCTTCCCTGATCATGCACTCTCTCAAAATAAATAAATACATTTTAAAAGAAAGAACTTATACAGCCCAACACCAAAAATAATCTGATTAAAAATGGGGAGAGGACCCAAATAGATATTTTTCCTAAAAAGACATACAAATGGCAAACATACCTATGAAAAGATGCTCAACATCATTCATCATTAGGGAAATGCAAATTAAAACCACAATGAAAAATTATTTTACACATGTCAGACTAGAATAAAAAAGACAAGAAATAACAACTGTTGGTGAGGTTGTGGAGAAAAAGAAACACTTATGCCCTGTTGGTGGGAATGTAAATTGCTGCAACCACTATGGAAAACAGTAGGAAGATTCCTCAAAAAATTAAAACTAGGAATACCATAGGATCTAGTAATTCCACTAATGGGTATTTATCCGAAGAAGACAAACACTAATTTGAAAAGATATATACACCCCTATGTGTATTGCAGCATTATACCAAAGCTAAGATATGAAAGCAACCCAAGTGTCCATCAATAAATGAATAGATAAGGAAAATGTGGTGTATATATACAATGGAATATTAGTCATAAAAAAATAATGAGAATTTGCCGTTTGTGGGTGGACCTGGAGGGTATTATGCTGAGTGAAATAAGTCAGACAGAGATAGGCAAATGCTACATGATTTCCTTATATGTGGAATCTAAAAAACAAAACAAACAAACAAACACATGCAGAGAAAAAACTGATGGTTGCCAAAGGGGACAGGAGTGGGAAGATGGGCAGAATGGGTGGAGAGGAGTGGGAGATACAGGCTTCCACTTATGGAATGAATAAGTCATGGAAATAGAAAGTACACCATAGGGAATATAGTCAATGGTATTGTTAAAGTGTTGTAGGATGACAGATGGTAGGTAGTTACCCTTGTGGTGAGCATAGCATAACGAACTAACTTGTCAAATCACTGTGTTGTACACCCGAAACCAACGTAACATTGTGTGTCAACTATACTTCAGTTTACAGTTTTTTTAAATTATCAGCCCCGATTGTATGAAGAAATGGGCTAAATCAACAATGGAGACAACTAAATTATACATTGTGAATTTAAATGAAGGAATTAAACATAGTAGTAAAGTTTATCTTATTTTAATAGAATCTATCATTACGGTTTCTTTTTAAATTACAATTCTGATTGGAAATTTTCTACTTAAAAATCCCCCATGATTCCCTACTGTTCATGAGATCAAGCTCAAATCATTACCCAGCCAACAAAATTGGACTTGGTCTGGTTCCAACCCAATTAGAATAGCCTCAATTTCTACTGATCTGTTCCATACACTTGCACTCCAGCTACATAGAACTTTAAACTGTTTTCCGAACAGACTGTGTTATGAATTTTCTTTTTTTCACATTATGAAAAGACAACATGACCACATCAGAAAATGCTGAAAAGAAAAAAACTGAAGCCGTTTCCATAATCTCGGCACAGTTTACAAAGTAGTGTTTTACTTTGAAAACAAAGAAATGGAGCCACAAGCCAAGGGATGTAGGCAGCTTCTAGATTCTCCCCCAGGGCTCCAGATGGAACACAGCCCTGATGATACCTCGGTTATAGCCCAGTGAAACTCATTCTGACCTCTACACTGTAATATAATAGATTTGTGTTTTTTTAAGCCATGAAGTTTGTTACAGTAGCAATAGTAAAATAATATAATACCTTACAAAATTAAAGACACAGCAGAAGAGCATAATATATGCCTATTTTAAAATTTATTTTAGCACTAAAATCCAATGACTATATTTGGCTCAATATTTTTTGAGAAAGTATATTTGGGAAGTTTCACATTGCTATTGAAATTTTACAGGTAGGATTTTATGATAACCTTGGACTACAAGTTAAAATAAGGATTGGGACGCCTGGGTGGCTCAGTGGGTTGAGCATCTGACTTCAGCTCAGGTCATGATCTCATGGTTTGTGGGTTTGAGCCCCACATCAGGCTCTGTGCTGACAGCTCAGAACCTGGAGCCTATTTCAAATTCTGTGTCTCCATCTCTCTCTCTTTATCCTTCCCCCACTTGCTCTCTGTGTGTCTCTCTCTCAAAAATAAATAAACATTAAAAAAAATAAGGATTGATTGTATAATGAAGCTGCACAATAAGAGATGTGATATCGATGAGGGTAGGAACCACATTGATTTTGTTCACTACTGATATTTATTATTTATAGTGTTGGGCATATGACAAGTACTCAGTAAATTTTCATGGAATGAACTGAATGAGTGAAATCAGATTCTTAAACATTCTTCTGAGAGAAACTACATGAATACTCATGCACAGTTAATTACTGTGCTGTTTTGATTAGTACACATACTAAAAGTGGGCTTTTTTCTACTGCCAATGATGTAGGCAAATTCAAAATCTCTGGTCTTTTTTTTCAATGTTTACTTATTTTTAAGAGAGAGAAAGAGAGAGAAAGCATGATCAGGGGAGAGGCAGAGAGAGGGGGGATAGAGGATCTGAAGCAGGCTCTGCACGGATAGCAGTGAGCCCAATGCGGGGCTTGAACTCATGAACTGTGAGATCATGTCCTGAGCTGAAGTCGGAAGCTCAACCGACTGAGCCTCCCAGGCACCTGGGGTGTGTGCGTGTGTGTGTGTGTGTGTGTGTGTGTGCGCGCGTGCACGTGTGTGATACATACATATATATAAGAATACATGATAAAAAGAAAAGTTGTAGTAAAGAAATATTCATTGATAAAAGAATCAACCCTTCAAAGGGCATTTACTAACAAATGTTTTAGAGCTCAGCAGTTTTTCTGAAGCTGTGAGCTCTGCTTCTTTGGCCAGGTATATCCACTTATCATTTCAGCTACTTAACAATGCTGAAACAGTTTACAGCAGAGACATTCGGTGGTAGGTTCACTGAGTGGGCCAGTGTCTCTTTCCTTCAAGTGGATGAGCTCAAGTGATTAAAAAAAAAGATTATGTGTTCCAGATTATTGCCACTCCAATTCCCCATTGACTATTTGGAGAACCTTGTTTTCAGGTCAATTGCATGAGTTAACTCAAATAAGGCTATTTGACAAGGGGCACTTTTCTGGGACTTTTATTAAATAGAATATGATGGCGAATCAATAAGTAAACAAACAAAAAAAGGCCTTCCAATAAAAGATGTTACAGAATCAACAGATGGTCATCTATTTCCTCCTAATTTTAGACCCAACACCCACTTTACTTACCTGGTTTCTAGCATAGATAAGAAATATTGAATTAGCAGCAGCAAAATGGTACTACATGCTAACAAGAAAATAGCATGAAAAAAGCTGTAAGAAGCCAGCCTCTAGGAGCCAGTGGTAATAGTAAAATTACCACTGTAGCATAATGATTTGGGAAACTGATTCCATTTCAGTACATCTGGTTCAAATATCAGCTTTACTATTTACTAACTGGTAATCTCAGTTTCCCCATCCACACAAGGAAGATAATAACATGGTTACCACATAGTGAAAAGGATCAAATTACATACAGCAAGTAAAAAAAGTGTTTGGATATAGTAAGTGCTAAATAAATTTCATATGTTTTTCTTTTATTGACTTTATCATTATTGCCACTTGTAAATCACATGTAATCTTAGGAAAGTTACTCACTCTCTCTGGAACTCACCCTGGCTTACCACACATGGTTGTAACAAAAATCAACCAAGAAAATATATGTGTAGGGGCACCTGGCTGGCTCAGTCAGCAAAGCATTCAACTTTTTTCTCTTTCTTTCTTTCTTTCTTTCTTTCTTTCTTTCTTTCTTTCTTTCTTTCTTTTTTTAGAGAAAGAGAGAGAGCACATGAGCAGGGAAGGGGCAGACAGAGAATCTTGTGAGGTTTTTTTTTTAATTTTTCTTAAGTTTATTTATTAAGTTTATTTTGAGAGAGAGCGTGCAAGCAGGGTAAAGGCAGAGAGAGGAGAAAGAAGATCCCAAGCAGGCTCCATGCTGTCAGCACAGAGCCCAACCCACGGTTTGAATTCATGAACCATGAGATCATGACCTGAGCTGAAGGCAGACACTTAACGGACTGACCCACCCAGGTGCCCCTGAGGTAGAGAGAATCTTAGGCTCCATGCACAGTGTGGAGCCTGACTTGGGGATTCCATCTCAAGACCTTGAGATCATAACCTGAGCCTAAATCAAGAGTCAGAGGCTTAACCTGCTGAGCCATACAGGCACCCTTCTTCTTTTTTTGTTTTTTTTTCAGCATGCAACTCTTGATCTTGGGGTTGTGAGTTTGAGCCCCTTGTTGGGGGCATAGAGATTACTTAAAAAGATAAAAATTAAAAATTAAAAAAGATAACATGTGGAAGCTATTTTTAAGCTATCAAATATTAAATGTATTTTTAAAGGAACAAATCATCCTATAACCTTTTGTAACACCAAAGAGCTATAGTCAAATAGACCACAAAATTGTGGTCATAATGATCTTGAATCATCAAAAATGCATTCAATTTCATTCATTTAGCCAACTAATATTTATTAAGGAACCTCAAAATGCTGTATGCTGGATCAGGCTTCATTGGGCAGGTCCTCTCTAGGACTTCTTCGTCTGATACAAAATAGTTCAAACACTTCAAATGTAATATGATAAATATTGTAATAGATCACAGAAGTAGGCTAAAAAGTACTATGAAGGGATAATTCAGAGAAATTATAGTTGAATTAAGTGGGAGTTAAAAGCTCAGGAAGCACTTACCTCTCTGGGGAAGAAAGCATTCTCAGTGGTTATGGAGGGGTGAAAAGGCATGGCATGTTTAGGAAATTATGGAAAATCCAGGTGTGTCCTGGGGATAAGGTGGATGAGAGAGAAGCCTACAAAAAAAAGTGAGGCCTTGTATGACTTGCTAAGAGGTTTAACTAATATCTGGAGTCAGAGTTTTTGTTACAAGAAACAGGAGAAAAAGAACATCGTGATGCACATTGTGGGACTCACAAAGTCAGCAGGAGGCTGAAGATAAGATTTGGAAAACAGAAGAAAGCCAGGGAGCTCCCACTGTGGTCAAGAACACACATTACACTAGCTGTTTCTTAGAATAGACTGGCAGGAGTCCCCTTCACCAGTGCAGCGTGCTCCTGCAGGTTCCCTGACACCCAAGGTGTCCCTTGGCTTCACCTCCAGAGTCAATGCCCTGGTTAGAAGGATGCAAATTCTTCCCCTTTCAGTTTCCATAGTAAAAGATGGGGCATGGAGTCCTATCAAAACCATACACAATAGCAGATTCTCCCAAAATAGGAAAAGGGACCTGAATAATTGACAAGAACAAAAAGCAACCCACAAAAACAATTTCGATAGGGGGCAACACCACCAATAACCAAAAAACCATACAAGATCTTAAATAGTGACAAGATCAGATTCATTTGTTCAATAGAAGATGGCTATAAAATGACTTAAATGATGCATAAGTGGACACATTGAAAAATAATTTCTCTTCTTCTGATCCCCAGGTTGATGTTTGCTCTCCCCAGTGACATTTTCCATTTTCTTGCATAATCATACATATGTGGATAGGATATTGCCTTTTATATGTTAATTTTAACTAATGAATTTTTTTATAGTTTATAATAGTTTTTTAGTTGATTCTCTTTGGCTGATCAATTTTCCTGGTGTGGTAGCAGAATAATGACCCCCTCCCCCCACAACAGGTGCCCAAATCCTAATCCCTGGAATTTACAACTCTTGATAAAGATTCTCTCCTTGATCAAATTTTAATCAGGCTCCCTAGAGCCGTCTTTTGAACTAGGTCTTGACCTTTGGGCTTCCATGTTTGTCTTTGCATTGCCCAGTTTTAGCAAGAATCCTGCTAAGTCAACTTAGCTAGGAACCCCACCCTTGATATCCAATCACTCCAGGTACCTGATCAAATTCCTCATCCTCCACCAACTGATAGCTGATCACCCTGGCCTGCCTTTAGTAACTAACAATCCTGTCAAGTTGGTTTAGCCAGAAATCCCGTTTACCCTTGATGTTTCCCCTTAGTAATTTTCCATCCACTGACCCTCGTCCTGTTCTTTGGTTGTAAATCCCCACTTGTCCATGTATTCAGAGTTAAGCCCAGTTCTATACCATATTATTTTCCTCTATTGCAATAGTCTTGAATAAAATCTGATTTTATCACTTTAACACAGCTATGGTGCTTTTTTTTTAAATTTTTTAATGTTTATTCATTTTTGAGATGAGAGAGAGAGAGAGACAGACAGACAGACAGACAAGAGCACAAGTGGGGTTGGGGCAGAGGGAGAGAGGGAGACACAGAATCCGAAGCAAACTCCAGGCCCTGAGCTATCATCACAGAGCCCAACAGAGGGCTCAAACCCATGAACCACGAGATCATGACCTGATCCGAAGTCAGAGGCTTAACTGACTGAGCCACCCTGGCACCCCAGCTCCAATGTTTCTTTGACACTATGTTGTTACCCTGTATGGCAAAAAGGATTTCCAGATTATACTACATTAAGGATCCTGAGATGGGGAGATTATCCTGGGTTATCTGGGTAGTTCAATATAATCATAAAGACCCTTAAAAGATGGGAGAAAGAGGCAGAAAAGTTAGACAATGAGATGTAATGATAAAAGCAACTGTTGGATTGGTAACAGGCCACAAACCAAGGATTCTGTGCAAACTCTGGAAGCTGGACAAAGCCAATAATTGGACTCTTCCCTAGATTCTCCAAAAGGAATATCCCTGATGCTACCTTGATTTCAGCCCAGTGAAACCCCTTTTGGACTTCTGATCTCCAGAAATGTAAGATCATAAATTTGTGGTAATTTGTTTTATAAATTGTTTTAATTTCTTTATAAAACAATAAAGAAATTAATAACATGGTCTTTTAAATAACTCCCCCTTTTTTTAAAGAAATGATAGACTACTACATTATTTTTCTGTACCTTTGCTTTTTTCTCTCTTACTAATATATCTGAAAGACCATTTCTTTTTCTTTTTTTTTTCTTTTTTACTTTTTTTCTTTTAGGTAATCTCTGTGCCCAACGTGGGGCGTCAATTCACGACTCTGAGATCAAGGGTACCATGCTTTACTAAGTCAAGGAGATGCCCTGAAAGATCATTTAAAATCAGTTAAGATAGATCTGCCACTTGTATCTAACAGCTGCAGAATATTCTCTTTACGTTTATTTCTCTGATTTTTAAAAGTTGTGTTGTGATCTTTTTCTTATTGAATTACAAGAACTGTTTATAAAGCAAAGAAATAAGCCCTATACCTGAAATATGTTGTAAATACTCCAATTTGTCAATCTAAAATTTTTGTTATTAATATATTTCATTATTGGCAATTTCTTTCACATATCAAATTTACCAATATGTGCTGTATCTGTGTGGATTTGGATTCTGGAGTTGTGTCAAGCTTGGAAAGGTTTTCTTCCTGATGAGATTATAAAAAATTCTTTAGTGTTTTTTCTAGCATTTTTATGGATTCAATTTTACTTTTAATCTTTGTTTTGTTTTTTTTTTAAATTTTTTTTCAACGTTTATTTATTTTTTGGGGGGACAGAGAGAGACAGAGCATGAACGGGGGAGGGGCAGAGAGAGAGGGAGACACAGAATCAGAAACAGGCTCCAGGCTCTGAGCCATCAGCCCAGAGCCTGACGCAGGGCTCGAACTCACGGACAGCGAGATCGTGACCTGAGCTGAAGTCGGCCGCTTAACCGACTGCGCCACCCAGGCGCCCCTAATCTTTGATCCACTTGAAATTCATTTATTTTTTTAAGTTTATTTTGTTTTGTTTTGTTTTTTTGAGAGAGTGAGAGAAAGTGCAAGCCGAGGAGGGGTAGAGACAGAGTGAGAGACAGAATCTCCTCACTGTGAGCACGGAGCATGGAGCCCGAATTAGGGCTCCACACGAACTATGAGATCAGGACCTGTGCCCAAATCCAGAATTGGAAGCTTAACCAACTGAGCCACCCAGGTGCCCTGATCCACTTGAAATTTAATTTGGTATAAAAAATTAAGGTAGAGATCCAAGATTCTTCTGATGGCTATCCAGTTGTCCCTCACCATTTACTGAATAATCTACTTTTCTTGAAGTAATTTTATGTATTTTTTTATCTATATCTTTTCTTTCTATTCTTTTCCATTGATCTAGCTTACTTTTCAAGATTTTAAACTTTGTATCTTTATAATGTTTTAATATCTGATAAACTGCCCCTGCCCCCACTATCTTTGTTTTTTAGAATTCCCCTGGCTAAACTTGTACACTTCAGTTTTTCTGGAAAATCCTATTTTTTTTTTTAAATTTCCATCTTATTGGTATATTTGTTGGGTGGAGAATTGCATTAAGTTTATAGTTTAATTAGAGCATTGATGTCTTCATATGACAGTGCCATCTTTTCATTTATTTAAATCTATTTTTAAATTTATTTAAATTGATTTGAGCAAGAACACATTGTGTAGTATGAAATGACATTCATTTAGGCTTTGAAAGACATTATTAACCATGGAAACTAAGAGCATTCTCCCCATAAGGTAGCTAGTGGCCTTTGATGTGGCCAGGGGTAAAGGGTATAGTCTAAACATTGATGAATTACTCAGTCATCACCCCCATCCTGGCAATTTGAATTACAAATGCAGAAATAATTTTCCAGTTGGGGGCAGGACAGAAGAAAGTAGAAACATTCATTATAACCACTCCATATCAAATAAGGCCCATGAATTCTGCTGCTGAGTACTCCAGAGCTGTCTTGAGTCTAGAATCACTCACCAGTCTCCTTGAGACCTATGTGGCCCTATTAAGGCACCAGTTTTGAGGTTTCTTTGACATTCATCCTCCATTGTTCTTCTATGAGATTGTACAATAAACTCTACTATAAATGATCTAGTTGAGTAGATTTATAGTCTTAAAAAAAAAAAAAAAAGACCTAAGAGCGGATACCTTACAATTACATGTCAGTTTACAAAGTGCTTTCACTTACATTATCTCATTTACTCTATCAACATCTCAGTAAACTAATGAACTTCAGAGATAGAGAAATTTTCAGGCATCGTATCATTAGAAGCAATTAACTTCCAAGGCAGAAAAATCCTACACTGACACTTTCAATAATCTGAGGCTGTCTCTGGATAACTTCTATAGACAATTTTTTTTCAATGTCCTCTAAACATGGTTGGGTATGAATATGAGGTCCCCAAATGCATAGCCAATTTACCACCAAGTTGAGGATGAAGTTGGCACACAGAGAAAGCCTGACTCAAGGGAACTGTAGAAAATTAGAGATGGATCCACTGAATAAATGCCACCCTGAAAACTTCCAATCTTGAAACTTCATTTCTGTGAACCAACAAATATCCTTATTGTTTCAACCAAAGATAGTTTAGTTTTCTGCTGTGTGTAACTGAAAGCATACTATCTGATTTGGCATCAATTACATTATTACATGCATTCAAAAAGCGGGAATAGGGCCTTGGGAGGAAGATAAGAGCACCCATGACTGGGGAGGGAGGGGTGTAAGAAGTCTGGACAAAGGATGTTGCCTCGTCAGTTCACAGGTGTGTTTAGAAGAGGGTCTATGGCAGCAGACGGATTGGAAGAGAAGAGAAGAAAAAAGAAGTAAAAGGAAAAAAAGGTAAAGATAACTTTCATGTACTTAGTAGCCCAGTTCCTTCTAAGTTGCTTGATACTTTCAGTTTTAAAAGGAAGCTTAGAGTATAGTTATAAATCTGCAAGTAAAAATAGTAATTTCTGCAAATTAAATTTTGAATAGCACTATAGTAGTGCAATGTTTCCCAAACTTCAGGTTTTCTCACAGCACATTTATTTTTTTTTAAACAATTTTTTTTAACGTTTATTTATTTTTGAGACAGAGAGAGACAGAGCATGAACGGGGGAGGGGCAGAGAGAGAGGGAGACACAGAATCGGAAGCAGGCTCCAGGCTCTGAGCCATCAGCCCAGAGCCTGACGCGGGGCTCGAACTCATGGACCGCGAGATCGTGACCTGAGCTGAAGTCGGACACTTAACCGACTGAGCCACCCAGGCGCCCCACACAGCACATTTAGATATTTGTTATGTCTAAGTCATGTCATGTCTGAGTCATACTTTTACCTAATCCTTTCTTTTAAAACAGTAATGACCAAGGGTTATTTTGCCCCTGGGAGGACACTTGGCAATGTCTGGAGACATTTTTGTTTGTCATAAATGGGTGCTACTGGCATCTAGGACATAGAGGGCAGGGATACTATTAAAAATCCTATAATACACAACATAGCCTCCCACAACAAAGAACTGTCTGGTCAGCAGTGCCAAAGATGAGAAACCCTGATTTAAATTAGCTTGTTTTTCTCCTAAACTTCATAATAACTACCATTTATTGAGCAACAGTATTTTAAAAATATTGTTCTACAAACTGAGAGTTGATGGGGGGTGGGGGGGGAGGGTGGATGATGGGTATTGAGGAGGGCACCTTTTGGGATGAGCACTGGGTGTTGTATGGGAGCCAATTTGACAATAAATTTCATATTTAAAATAAATAAAAATAATAAAAATAAAAATATTGTTCTAAGTGCTTCATGTGCAGTATCTCATTGAATCCACACATTCATCTTATATATTAGTATTACCATTGAACTTATTTTACAAGTGAGGAAACTGAGGGCTACTTAATTTGTCCAAGGTCTAACAGCTAGCAAGTAGATGAACCTGAGTACTGTGATGCTAGAGATTCTGAACTTGACCAATAAGATCTACTTTACATCGCTACTGTAAATGAAAACCATTATCACATGCCTTATGTAATAGAAGATATAAATAAATTCAATAAGAGCACTATTTTATTAAGCTCTAGCTAAATATTGTTGCCTACTAAAGTCTCTGGGTCTAAAGCCTGTGGCTCTCTCTCTTAAAACTGGAGACTATATGTTAAAGAGATGTTAAAGACATAGGCATCAAACCAAGACTTTCTCCTTCATAATCAGAAGAAATGAAAATTAATTTAAAGGGGAATAACTTTCTTAATATGTGACTCAATATTATATAAAGCTGTGTTTGTGTACTACTTATATTCCCAACCCTACAATAATACAAAGCCCTGGACATTTGATTCCCCATGAATTAGATAGTACCTGGGTTCAAATTCAGGGTCTCCTACTTACTCCTGGTGTTACATTAGATGTGATTTAATATCCTCACCCATAGAACTGGGACAGGGACATCTGCCTCACTGGGTTGTGGTAAGAATTAAATGAGGATAGAACCTTGCAAGATTCCGGCAGAAAATTACGCAGCCATAAAATAAATATTAGTTCCCCTCATTTCCTGAAAATTCTGTGGTCTCTTTCCAGTACTGGCTTAGATTCTCATATGCTTCCATGATTATACAAGCTAAGAGCCATGGCAGGACGGGCAGCCACAGTTGGCTCCAGAGTATTACCAGAAACAAAGAGCTGCTTTCAGTCCTATCCCAAGTAGCTACTAAGGCCTCTTGGGAGGCACGGCCTTTTGAGCCATGCTGCGTAGCCACCAACCACCCTTTCCCAACCCCCTGCCTCCTGTGATGGTTGTTGATGATCTGGGGAAGATTTATGGAAATTGTAAGCATGAAGGCCCTGTGACAGTGATTCTAATAGATGACACAGGTCCCTGGAGGTTGCCGGAGGCAGGAAAGAGTCAGGGGAGAAGGAGGAGGCTTTGTTCCTAGGAACAGAGTTGTGGTTCCATCTTAATGTCTTTGCACACACACACCTGCTCCAATTTTTGACCTGCCATTTGACCATGCAGTCACTGAGTTATGGCTAAAAGCTATACTTTAAATATTCACAGCACTTCCTATAGAACTAAATTTACAGTTCTGTGATATCAAGTAAAGCAGAGTTCAACTGAGCATTGGAACTATTGTCTGCTTGGTGGTCAGAACACCTTGTATCTTTATGCTGTAACTCTTGAATTTCTTCCCTACTTGATTCCTGATACCTTTACTCCTCTAAAATATTGCTTTAATAAGTTGAGATTTCATGCCATAATTAGGGATAATGAATGAAAATGCAAATACAGCTAGAGTTAATGCATTGACAAATCCGAACTATCTCCCCCCCCCACTAGAATATACACTTCTTGGGGTCAGGGACTTTGTTTTATACCCTACTATATCCCCAAGTGCTAACATAAGTAACTAGTATATGGTTAGTACTAATAAATATTGTTGAATGAATGAGAGTTTGTACTAAGGTAATTAGTTGTAGCAGTCAACATGTCCTTTGTCTATGTATGTATTTTTTTTTTTTCATGCTTCAGAGCTTTACACATGTGGCATCATCTTTCTGTAATGCCATGTCTCTGCCTCTTACTCCTCTCTCACCCCTTCCTGATCTGGAGAAAGTCTATTAACCTTTTAAGACTTGCTTCTTGAGACACCTGGGTGGCTCAGTCAGTTAAGCCTCTGGCTTCGGCTCAGGTCACAATCTCACAGGTTTGTGAGTTTGAGCCCCATGTCAGGCTCTGTGCTGACAGCACGGGGCCTGGAGCCTGCTTCAGATTCTGTGTCTCCCTCTCTCTCTGCCCCTTCCCTGTTCTCTCTCTCTCTCTCTCTCTCTCTCTCTCTCTCAAAAGTAAGTAAACATAAAAAAGCAGACAAACAAAAAAAGACTTGCTTCTTTTGGGGCATGTGGGTGGCTCAGTCGGTCAAGTATCTTGCCTATTGATTTCAGCTCAGGTCATTATTTCACAGTTCATGAGACAGAGTCCCAAATCAGGATCTGCCCTCACAGGGTGGAGCCTGCTTGGGATTCTCTCTCTCCTTGTTTCTCTGCCCCTCCCCTGCTCACACACACTCCGTCTCTCTCAAAAGTAAGTAAATAAGCAAGTAAGTAACTAAATAAATAAATAAATACATAAATAAATAAAAATAAAACAAAAAAATGCTTTATTTTGCACATGAAATCTTCCCGCCATTTTCATTCTAAAACTCTTGCCCTGTACTCAAATGGAATGATTGGTGTGGAAACACAGAGTAGAGACTATAAATAAGGGATTTAGAAATAGTTGGTCAAATTTCAAGGTGGGACGGATTATCCTGGGCTTCTTCTCTGCAGATTCTTCCTGGGGGTTCCTGGGTGGCTCAGTCGGTTTAGCGTCCGACTTCGGCTAAGATCATGATCTTGCGGTTCATGAATTTGAGCCCAGCATCAGGCTCTGTGCTGATAGCTCAGAGCCTGGAGCCTGCCTTGAATTCTGTATCTCCCTCTCTCTCTGCCCCTCCTCTGTTCACATTCTATCTCTCTCTGTCTCAAAAATAGGGAACAGTTTAAAAAAAAAAAACTGGTCAAATCTGTAGATTCTTCCTGGTTACCCTGATGCTATACAAACCTTAAAAATAGTGCTATTTGGGGAGGGTTGCAATATTTCTCCCAAGGAAAAACTTGATTTGACTATCTGGGACCAGATTTCTATTGGTGAAGTACAGGGGAATTGTATTGTGTAAAGCAGTATCTCACATCTCCAGCTATAAGAGGATTGTGGCCTGCTCAGGTTGCTATGGTTGTGACCATGACAACTATGAAAAACATGAGAGGGATGCCAAGAAGAGGGAGTGGTAGTGGCCATAAGTGAGAGAGAACAAATGGCCAGGAGTAGGGACAGCCTAGGTTTCCTGGGGTCCAGTGGTTGTAAAGGCAGGGATTTAAGACCATATTGCAAGATCTGACTTCCACATCTCATTATTTACATTGGTGCAAACCCTGAACCGCTCATAACTAATCTGTTTTATTCATCCATTCTGCTTTAAGTTACTCTGAGTAGGGGACTGGAGATGGGGGAGGCAACCTAAGAACAGAGGGCATAACCCAGAGGGCTGCAGCTCTTGAGAACAGGCACTATCTTATTAAGCCAACTGTGAATTTGTGTGGGTGAAAGTAACAGCTGCTGATTCTTAGGATATTTTTAAGTTGCAGCCAGTTGGGATACTTTCTATGCCTATATATGGTCCTTCATGCTAAAGGACCTCATGGAGATGGGTGGGCTAAAAACATAGACTCCTTGCAACTACAGCATCATCTCTTGGTCTTTGGCACCACATAACCAGCTTGCTCTCTGGGAAACTTTAGCAAGGTTAAAAGTTAAGCAGCTCATCTGACATACACAGTAGTGACTTCTCCATCCCCTCCCCCCCTCCATTGTTGCTAGGTTTCTTTGAGATTAAAAGAGAGACTTATTTGTTTAGTCCCCATACACTTTCAAGCTGCTTAGCTACCACATCCTGTGCACAACATGTACTCCAGGCAAACAAACTTCTAAGGGTACCGCAGATTGAAGCAGTAAACTAGCCTATCCAGAATGAGCCCCCCGGAGTCCATGTGCTATATGAAGCAATCCAAAACACAGCTGGTAGAGTTAATTTTAGGCTTTCTGACCTTGGCAATGTCCTATCAATTTGGGAAAGGCAGCTTTGAATAGGTTCAAAAAGGACCCTTTCTCCTCCTCCCCCCAATGCAGCTGCCTGGAAAAGTGGCTACAAGGTCTAAGTTTAGTGGGAAAAAACAATCAATTGTGGACAATAATAAACTTGACAGATAAAGACAGTCAACATTTACTGGGCAAGTGCATATAGTCCATCTTTTATGATTTTTGTCCTATGAACTAAGATTCTAAAAATTGTATACCAAAAGTAGCAGCTTCTAAAAAGTTCTAAGACTGGCTTCTTGAAAACAAAAATCAATTTCTATGTCATGGTGCTTCAAAACACCAAAACAGAGAAACTTAACAGAAGACCATGGGCGAATGGAAGGGGGAAAAATAGTTACAGAGAGGGAGGGAGGCAAACCATAAGAGACTCTTAAATACAGCGAACAAACTGAGGGTTGGTGGGGGAGTGGTGGAGGAGAGGGAAAAATGGGTGATGGATATTGAGGAGGGCACTTGTTGGGATGAGCACTGGGGGTTGTATGTAAGTGATGAATCACGGGGATCTACCCCTAAACCAAGAGCACACTGTACACACTGTATGTTAGCCAACTTGACAATCAATTATATTAAAAAATAAATAAAATGTACATTGTAAAAATAATTAAAATTAAAATTAAAAAACCCACCAAAAGTGGGTTGGCAATGATGAGAGGGGAATAGAAGTTTTATTAATTTGTGCTGTTTATAAATATAACAGGAATTTATATGCAAGGAGTAAATACACACCAGCCATTTCTCAATGCACAGGATCTAATTCTCTGACCAAAATAAGTGAGGTCCTGGGGCACCTGGGTGGCTTAGTCGGTTGGGCGTCTGACTTCAGCTCAGGTCATGATCTCACAGTTCATGAGTTCGAGCCCCGCATCAGGCTCTGTGCTGACAGCTCAGTGCCTGGAGCCTGCTTCAGATTATCTGTCTCCCTCTCTCTCTGTCCTTCCCTGACTTCTCTGTCCTTCCCTTGCTTGTGCTCTATCTCTCAAAATAATAAAAAAAAGTAGGTGAGTTCTCTTTCATATATGCTCACATATAACATAGGCTTTTCCTTACTGAAACTTACATGCTTTTTAATTTTGCCTTTGTCTGATTACCTGTATTTCCCAATGACCTATAGGACTCATGATGTTTTTTGCTTCCAGAGGCCCATAATAGACAGTAAATGCTTGTTGAGTGGACAAATCGTATGTATGTCATCATTCTCTTAAATCTAGCATTTTATTGCACAAACCTCACCTTTAAAAGAATGAACAGCTTGAATTGGAGGGGATTGGGTTAGGGTTGGGATCAATAGAAGATTTCTTCTTCCCTTGTAACACATTAAATAAGCTTTGTGTTAAAAAACTGAGAACAAACAGGGTTGATGGGGGGTGGGAGGGAGGGGAGGGTGGGTGATGGGTATTGAGGAGGGCACCTTTTGGGATGAGCACTGGGTGTTGTATGGAAACCAATTTGTCAATAAATTTCATATAAAAAAAAAGGTGAAAAGCAAAAATAAATAAATAAATAAATAAATAAATAAATAAATAAATAAGCTTTGTGTTTCGATACTTTATGGCTTTTAGTGATAAATGATTGTACCCAGAGACACCAAATTTCATGAACCAATCTTTTACACTTCTTTTTAAATTTTTTCAAAAGTTTGTTAATTTTGAGAGAGACAGAGAGAGCAAGTAGGGGAGGGGGAGAGAGAGAATCCGAGGAAGAGAGAGAATCCCAAGCAGGCTCTGCACTATTAGCATGGAGCCCAACATGGGGCTTTAACCCATGAACTGTGAGATCATGACCTGAGCAGAAGTTGGATGCTTAATGGACTGAGCCACCCAGGTGCCCCACTTTCATTCTTTTCTATTATAGCAGAATAATATGCCCTTGAGAAGCATTTATAACCATACACTGGTTTGTGTATAACTATACATGTTTGTCTTTAATGAAGCAAGGTATGGAATTAAGATCTAAAGGGCATTAATGAGGGTTAGGTTGAACTGCTAGCTATGTTAAGTGGGATTGTGTAGCATGCCAAAATTCATTTAGGATATATTCATTCTAATTTAGGTCATTATGGAAATGGGCAGAAGGAAATGGGATCTACTGAATTCAGCTTGTATGTACAGCTATGTGATTTTGAGCAAGTTACATACATAACCTCTCAGCATTAGTTTCCTAATCTATACATGGGGGGAATAACACCTAATACCAACCTTATGGGGTAGTGTAAGGAATAAATGACATGAGGATAAAATATATGAAAAGCTTAGCAGAGTGACTAGACCATGAGAAATATTCAATATGAGGTAGCTATAAAAACAATCTTATGCAATAAACTAATTAGATGGAATAATTACCACATCAATCTAGATGTTATGTAACCAAAACACTCTTGCACAACAGAATGCACTTGATCAGGTTACTAAAGATTTGTTGCCTAGGTGTACTTTTTCTATTGCTGTGCAGGTATCTATTCTTTCCCAGTCAGATCACATTTTAGAATCAGAAGGAATCAGCTACTTAAGAAATACTGAGGCCCAGATTTAGCCACAGGGTTTGAATTTGGCATTTCTTCTCCCTGGTATTAACTGCATTTCCTTTTAGTTTTATATATAAAAGAATATCTTTATATAGGCAGAAAAGGCTGGGTGATATGAGGGCAAGGAAAGAATGCTCTGGTCCAAAAAAAATCATTATTCTTTTTTTTTTAAGTTTTTTTTTAATGTTCATTTATTTTTGAGAGAGAGAGAGAGAGAGAGAGAGAGAGAGAGAGAATGGATAGGAGAGGGGCAGAGAGAGAGGGAGAGAGAATCTCAAGCAGGCTCCGTGCTATCAGTGCAGAGCCCCATGTGGGGCTCAAACTCACAAACTGTGAGATCATGACCTGAGCCAAAATCAAGATCTGACGCTTAACTAACTGAACCATCTAGGCACCCCCAAAAATCATTGTTCTGTATCAGCAAATTTTAAATTCCCATCACTAATTAATACTTCTAGGCCTTTGCAAAAGGAGACCTGCTATTTATTTGTTTTTCTTTATATTATGGAAAATTTCAAAACTAAATTTTCAAAAGTAAATAGCACAGTTTAATGATTCTCATATTCTTATCACCTGGCTTTGACAATTATCAACTCACAGCCAATCTCATTTCATTTATACTCCTACTTCCCTCTCCCACATTATTCTGAAGCAAATTCCAGGCATATTGTTTCATCTGTAAGTATTTGGTACATATTTATATAACATAAGGGCTCTTTAAAAAAACATAACTACAACATCATCACCACAATAATTAGTCCTTAATCATCAATTGCCCAGTGTTCAAAACTTTCGGATGTCCATAAATGACATAAATATTTGTTATTGTTCTTTTTCACATTGCTTGTTTGAATTAGGATGTAAGTGAAAGCACACCTGACAACTGGTGGGTATCTCTCTTATGTTTCTTTCAACCTCTAGGTTTCTCTTTCAGCTCTATTTTCCCTTTGTAATTCATTTGTTGAAGACATTGGGTCCTGTATCATTTCTCCACAGTTTGGATTTTGTTGATGAATCCATGTGGTGTCATTTAACGTGTTCTTTACCATATTCTCCTGTTCTCTCTATTCCCTATAATTTAATATAGTTGATCTAGAGGCTTAACCAGATTCAAGTTCTCTTTCGTTGGCAAGACTTTTTCACAGGTGATGATACATTCTTCCATGAGGATGCATACAAAGTATGGTTTTCTCCCTGTGATACCAGCAGCCATGATTAATGCCTAGATCCAGTAATTTATTAGGGGTTGCAAAAATGGTGATATTCTAATAATAATTAAATCATTCCTACTGTTTTTTTAATTTTCTTTTTTTAACATTTATTCATTTTTGAGAGATAGAGACAGAGCGCGAGCTGGGGAGGGGCAGAGAGAGGGAGACACAGAACCTGAAGCAGGCTCCAGGCTCTGAGCTGTCAGCAGAAAGCCCGACATGGGACCTGAACTCACGAACCATGAGATCATGACCTGAGCCGAAGTCGGATGCTTAACCAACTGAGCCACCCAGGTGCCCCTGTTTTTGTTTTTTTGTTTTTTTAACTGAAATGTTTCTATAAGGAGAAATTTCCTCTTACCCACTATTTGGAAACTTGGCTTTAATTAGTGTTATCTTACCTGGGAAGGGTAACATGTTAGTGAACACATTGGAAATGATTAATCTGATAAAAAGTATGATGAATCATCTCTAAGGTTGTAGAAACCATTACCTTGAGGGAAAAGGAGATTATAAATACAACTGAAGTAGGTAAGTGGTGATCAGAAACCAGAGATATCTGGGAAGAGAAGTAAAGAATAAACAGATGCTTACAGGTAATGCTCTGCTATGTCTATCCTTATCGGGAATATAAATTCCTATTTGCAAGCCCATCTTATGGTTTCAAATACTATTTACTTACTGAGGTCTGCATTCATGCCTGCAGTTTGGATCTCTCCCTCTGCTTTGTGCAGTAGTCAAAACTCTTCAGACATCACTACTTTGATGTCTAATAGACATCTCAAAGCTAACTAATCTAAAATAGAACTTTGGTTTTACTACCAAATTATCACTCAGACCTTCCCTATTTCAATAAATGGCTATTTCCATCAGTTGCTAAAGCCAAAATAATAGGAGTAATCTTTGACTCCTTTCTTTCCCCAACCTGCACAATCACCAAGTGCTGTTGGTTTTACCTTGAGATTATTAATTTCTCCTATTATTAATGACACTACCCTAAACCAAATCACAACTGAGAAACAAATGGACTATTACAATAGTCTTCTGGTTTCCCTTCTGACATGTTGGCCTCCTCTGGTCCATTCTCCACAACAAGGGAGAATGATCTTTCCAAAATGCTAATCACGGATCATGAGCTGATAATTGTTGAAGCTGTGTGATGGATTCATCATATTTCTTCCCCTCTATATATGTTTGAAATTTTCCAAATTAAAAAAAAATGAAATGTTATTCAGATTATTTTGTTTTACTTCTTTTGTTTAATGTTCTCAGAATAAAATCCAAATGCCTTGCCTAAGCTTGTCAAACCCAGCCTGCCCTGTCTACATGTCCAGGCTTCTCTTATGCCATTCTTCTTGCTCACTCTGCCCAGGCCATAACCTTTCAACTCTAAGAACTCTTTAAGCTCTTTCTTATTTTAGAGCATTTTCACTTGTTATTCCCTCTACCAGAAAATGCTCATTCCCTAGTTCTTTGCAAGGCTGGCTCCTTCTCTTGTCTCAGGTCTTAGCAAAAATGTCACCTCCTTGAGAGGACTTTATGAACCATTCAATCTAAATTAAATCCTCTTCGGGGCACCTGGGTGGCTCAGTTGGTTGAGCTTCCGACTTCGGCCCTGGTCATGATCTTAGGGTTTGTGGGTTTGAGCCCCGCATTGGGCTCTGTGCTGACAGCTGGAGCCTGCTTCGGATTCTGTGTCTCCCTCTCTTCTGCCCACACTCTGTCTCTCTTTCTCGCTCAAAAACAAATAAACGTTTAGAAAAATTAAAAAATAAATAAATGAATTAGATCCTCTTCCTTCACCATTATTCTCTATGACATTATTCTGTTTATTTCCTATCTTACCAGAATGTATAACTATCTTGTTTGTTTATATTTATATATGTAAATATACTTATAAATTTGAATAGATCTGTAAAGATATTTGAAAGCATATACCCACACATGTTCTGTTGTATTCTATTCTATTCATGCTATAGTCTCAATTCTTTGAAAAACTGGTAAATACAAACTTTAATAATCTTTCATAAACAAAGATTTATAAACAAAATAAGTTTTTGACCAGGAGAGGAACTTCTTGAAATTTTAAGAGAAGAGTGATATGAAATATGGATTGGTGAAAGTGCAATTGCAATTAGAAATGTCCATTTGAATAAATCTCTATTTGGTTCTAAATTTCCCAGTGCTTTCGAAGCCGAATAATTTTAAGTGACAGCCATGGTTTGATTTAAATGTCTAACCTCTGGAATTATATTCCATATTATTAACATGACTATCATTTTTAAGACCAATATATTTAAGTTTTATCAGCTGTTAATTTCAGGCAACTCTCCTTGTGGTATGAAAAGAAGAACTCAGCAGGTACTTTAGCAGATTCTCTCCTCTGCCAATTGTTATCCTGATTCAGTGTCATAGGATTCATCTAAATTGTGTTTGAACAAAAGCAAAACTATGTAAGACAGCCTGCCAAATCAGGGAGCAGATGGGAACTGTCTGCCAGTCATTTGATGGATGTCCCTGACATGACAGACTTTTAGAACTGAAATATCTTAGAGATCATGAAATAATCCAAGACCCTCATTTTAAAAGGTGTGAACTGTTGTTCTAATAGGTTAACTGATTTACTCTTCCCAAACATAATTTCCTAATCTGGTAATTCAAGTCTTACTTTCAGAAGACCCTTATGGAATTACATAATAAATTAGTACCAAATCAAGATCTGGGCTTTTGTTATAAATCCATTATTTTCACTATATTGAGATAAATCCTTTCCCCCCTTCTTTCCTGCATCTTTTGAGTATTTAAGTCTTCCCAAATTATTCCAGTGACCTCTGCTGTTCCCAAGATAATGTCAAGATTCCAATATTTTCTTCTGTATTTTTTTTAAATGGTTTGATTTACCAACATGCCAAACTAATAATGCACCAACTCAAAAGCATATAGTTCATATTGGTACTTCCTTCATGTCAGTTAGCCCAAAGTGGGTTAATAGCTGCACATTATTTAAGTTATGTTCAGGTTCTTTGAAAACTTACTTGTGGACTTGATGCATGTTTTAAGTAAAGAAGATGGACATCTCTTGTGTAAAATAAATGGGTACTTAAATTGATAATGTTGTGGTAGGTTGGTTATCAGTGGCAATGCTGATTAAGCATTTATGGGGCCTAAGCCAATTATAACCATTCGGCACTCTGTTGCACAAAACATTCTAGAGGCTAGAATTGATTCAGTCCCCCTTATAGAGAGCCTTGCATTTCACAGTTAAGGGGTTCAGAGCCAGGCTTTATAATCCATTTAAGAATGCTCCACATTGAATATGTCACCACAGCAGTTTTCCCAGCTGCTGATGACACCATAGCTTGCCTGTTGAGACAATAATGGATCCTGACCTCTCCTAGTTCAGGGTTTTAAAATACAACCATAAAACGACAGGGTCCTTGAAAACCCATTTAGACCCTTTTCTCTCCTCTGGGGGAACCACACCCAAGCCATTCCAAACACGTTAAACTTCCTCCTGTTTTTATATACTAGCAAAGAGACTCCATAACCTTTTACCATCCTGTGCCGAACACTTACAGAGGGCATAATTCTGGTGGCAATTCCATCCCTCACTGCAGAACCCTGACATCCCGCCGCTGAAGCCCACTTCCTTCCTGACTGCTGAAACCCAGCTAAGCAGTTCGGAGCGCTTTGCCACGACCCGCAACTAGGTGGACAGTCCTTGACCAATCTGGTGGCCCCAGTGCACTCGCTGGGCGTGGTCCGGGGCTGCAAAGATGTCTAGAACTTGAGGGACCCGGGGCCACAGCGGGAGAGGGAGGGTCGGCGCCCGCCACTCTCGCGAGAGTTCGCGGGGTGAGGGCGGTGGGACTGGAGACGAGGAGTAGGGGGAGGAGGAAGGAGAGGAATCGGAGGAGGGGGAGGCGCGACAAGCAGCTCAGCAGTCACGGCGGCTGTTCTTTGGAGAGCAGGCGTGTGGCCCTTTCCCCGCCTTCTTTCCCTTCCCCTCCCAGTGAGTGATTCAAGCCGTGCGCTTCCCACTTCCGCCCCCTCCGCCTGCCATTGGAACTAGCAAAGCCGAACAAGTTGGGGCCGTCGAACAGCTGGCGCTTCCCTTCCTCCTCCTCTCCTCTTCTTCTCTCCTTCCCTCTTCATCCCTGGCCGCCGCCGCCGCCGCCGCCGCCGCCCGGAGGCCTAGAAACCACAAAGCCCCCAGCCTACGCCGCGGCAGACATGAGCTTCTTGTTGTGAGTAGCCAGGCCCCGCTTGCGCCGGCTTTGTTCGGGCGACCAGGGCCGCGGGCCCCAGCTCGCCTTGCCCGGAGCTGCCCGGGCCGGGCGTTCCCACTGAGCAGGTCTCCGGTAGCCCTTCTGGTGCGCTGGCGCTGCCTGACGGCCGTCGCCTCCCCAACCCGCTTCAAGCTCGCTTGGAGTCCTCCAGCCCCCACAGAGGCTCTTTCTCCCCGGACCCCGAGTCCCGACACACCCCGGTACCTGGGTCTGCATTCTCCATCTCCCCATCTTTCCCTTCGTTCCACTCTTGGGTTTGTTGGTTTGCACGCTCTGCATAGATATAGATACCTCCCACTCCTCCGCATGACCTTTATGCGTCGCGTGCCAGGTGGTCTTTCTCCGTTTCGCTTGCCCATTGCTTTTTTCTGGATTCCAAGCACACAAGGTCGGGCGTTGTACTTTTCCCTGTCACCCCAGCACCCTTTTAACTTCCCTCTTAGGTTTTAGGAGTGGAAAGTTGGAGTAACAAGTCCTGTGGATGTAACACATCCTTAATGAGGCGGCTTTAGGGTCAGGATCCCCAGGTGACAGCCCAGGGTCTTGGAGTGTGGAGCAGCTACTTGGTTCACCGAGGTGCCCTTCCTCCCAGTATGCTCCCCAGAAAAGTACGGGCTTTATCTTTTTAGACAGCCACCAAGCAGTCCGGTAGTGTGCTCTGGGTTGATTAGGTCCGCTGGGGAGTTATTTTGCAGATCATTTGTAAATGCCAACTTAACGTCACATTTAGTGCTGGTCCCTATTTCATTTACCTTTATTGCAGACGAGTTTGGGGGGATGGACAGAAAGATGGGATGGCCAGATGGGGGTATGGAGGCAGCAGACAGCCCCAGGTCGTCTGAACACCCTTGGAATTCCGCGTTTGAAGGCTTCGTTGTGATTCACTTTTGTTTGATCTGTGGTTAGAAAGCTAATAAAAACTTGGAGGTTGAAACTAACATCATATACTCCTTTACTGTTGTGTACAGAATAGTATTTTTCTTCACAACAGTAGCAATAGCAGTTCTGTTCCCATTCTCTTCTTTCCCCACCTGTAATTTTTAGTCATCACATTGGCACCTGGATCCTGAGAATTTAATTAACCCTTATTTTCACAGGCCCCTATGTAGAATATTAATTCTTTTTCGAGTGTTCAGGCAAAACTGAGTGACCACAGAAGGCTAACTGGCAGGCCAGCTTGCTAACATTTCTCATGTGCACAGGAGGCCTGGTTTGTGTCATCCTGCCTAACACATGTGAGTTTGTGAAATCTCTTCCTTAGGCTCATACTGGAAGTTGATTTTGAGTTTGTCATGTAGGTAGTGACAGGAGGATTGGGGGACTTCATGAAAGTCCTTGTTTCCCATGTTAGCTTGAAACGAGATTTCCAGGTATCTCAGCTTGAAGCTTCTCATCTTGAGTGTATTTTTACACTGCTGATGTTTGATTTCTTCAAGAATTAAAAGCTGTCTTCAAAATAGCAATGTAGATGATGTCTGTAACTGCTGCTAATGGACTTGTGTCTCTTGGAACTCCGAGCTAAATTGGTTGAGGCAGGGAAAAACCATATTTGGCTGAAACTAGGGATGGAGAAAGTTTTGGTGGTATTTTCTGAATACACATAGAATAGTACCCTATTTATACATGGCTCAGTATGTAATAGTTACAGAAATGAAGTGGATAAGTTTATTTCTTCTGAAGCATATTAGTTACATAAGAAAAATCTTGCCATAACTGATGTATGTAAATATATGGCACATTAGAGGGTTTGTACTATTTGGGGTACAATTTTTCAGTCAGGTCTCATGTAGCAGTTAATATATTCCCACCATTGGATTGTGTTTGACAATCCAAAAAAGTTAATCCAACATTTTTGGTTTTGGTTTTTGTCCACTAGTAATTCCAACGCTAAATTGAAGATCTCATAGATATAAATAATTATTCTCAGAAATGAAAGAACAAAGTTTTGGTTATTTCATCTATATGTTATTTGGTATAGCTTCCTGAATATTATTTCTCTACCAGGAGTTGATCAGAGAAATTAAGAGTTGCTGTTTAGGAGTTAAATGTAAGTATTTTCTGGGCATCTGGGTGGCTTAGTTGGCTAAGCCTCTGACTCTTGATCTCAACTAAGGTCTTGATCTCAGGATTGAGAGTTCAACCCCCACGTTGGGCTCCATGCTGGGCATGGAGCCTACTTAAAAAAATTGTGTGTGTTTGTGTGTATACACACATTTTTCTCTAGTTCTTAGAAGCTTACTTGGAAGGCTACTGTAAATGGTTGTAGCTGAGGAAGTAAGGGCAATGTGAGATACGTTAGTTAATGAGTGTGCTGACTCATAATTCCCGAGGGCTTTAAGACAGAAGGAAAGAATTATTGTTTAAAAAAATAATTTATTGTGCCAGGCACTGATGTAGGCACTGGGTATCATTTATGAACAAAACAGTAAGAGATTCCTGTATTAGTTCAGTTTATGTTTTGGTAAGTGACCATAAACACTGAATATCAGTAAATTATACCACATGGTAGGAGGACGTAAGTGCCAGGAAACAAAGTAAAGCAGGGTAAAGAGGTTTTGGGATGGGGAGATGAGGTAGATTAGGTAATACCCAAGGGTGTCCAGATAATCAGCAGCAGTGATACCTTTTGTAGCTTTTGTGCAGATGCACAGAATAAATTTGTACAGCATGTGTAGATAAGATTGGGACAAAGCTTTGGGTGTGCTGCAGACTGGCCTTTGGGTATCTTTAATAAGCTAAATTCCCAACTGATACATAGAGAAACTTCACAGGAACCTAATTTAACTTAATAGACTCAAATCTTTAAACATTGTCAGCACCTGCTGTGTGCTAAGCATTGTGGACAATGTGGGACTCCAGAGTGATCGATCATTTATAAATCGTCATCTGTAATAGAGGCAGTACATGGGGGTCTAAAGAATATGGAGCAATTTGTCCGATTTGGGCTGGAAGAAAGCTTCGTGAAAGAAGTGATGGAATATATAACAAGGGTTTTCTGAAAGGGGAAGGGGAAGTAGAAGATTTCAGTCAGAGGAAACGTCATAGAGACATGAATTTGCTTGTGAATTGTCCATTTTCAGGTTTGTCTGAAAAGCTGTAGAATCTTGGAGCTAGATGAGATCTATAAGTAACATAGCTTACTCAACTTTTTTTTTGGTAAAGTGGCAAAATCACCAACTTTAGGTTATTGGCCTGATTATTGGCATGGGTTAAATCAAAATACAGCCCTCTTAGGGTTTTTCCTCTCTTGGCATTTTATGCATATAAAATTCAGGGAAATTTAGGATCAGAGCTCTTAACGTTCACTCAAAGTGTGTTCACTGAAAATACTGAGTATTCTTTATATTTCTTGCATTTTGGAATTGCTAGTCTCTTCTGACC
Organism: Lynx rufus; assembly: GCF_022079265.1. NCBI lineage: Eukaryota > Metazoa > Chordata > Mammalia > Carnivora > Felidae > Lynx > Lynx rufus. Next base: position 54,253,249 of record NW_025814845.1, read on the forward strand.
AGTGAAATTTTACAGAAATACTTAACTTGAAAAAGACTAAGGCCTTATTTCCTAATGTAGGGCTACTTGGTTGAAACAGAGTTGAAACAAACACTTGTAGTTAACTTTAAAATGGAGGTCTGTAGGAAAGGTGGTTTAGGGATGTGAATGAGTATAAACCAGATCTGTTTCTGTATAGGCAGAAACAGAGATAGATAGAGACAGGAAGGAAATTTTTATTAAGCATTATGTGAAGTAACTTCAATGTAAAGAATAGAAATTTAGGAAAGGAGACCTAGGGTTATAGCTGTGTTTATGTGTCCATCTCTGTCTTCCTCTCCTACTTCTCTTTTTTCTCCCTGTCCCCTTCCCCAGATCCATCTTTGTTTTTTTGTTTTAAATTTTAAGCTTATGTGGGGCGCCTGGGTGGCTCAGTCAGTTGAGCGTCCGACTTCAGCTCAGGTCATGATCTCGCAGTTTGTGAGTTCAAGCCCGACATCGGGCTTTGTGCTGTCAGCTCAGAGCCTGGAACCTTCTTCGGATTCTGTGTCACCCTCTCTTTCTACCCCTCCCCTGCTCATGCTCTGTGTCTCTCTGCCTCAAAAATAAATAAAAACATTAAAAAAAAAATTTTAAGCTTATGTATTTATTTTTGAGTCAGAGAGTGGGGGTCGGGGGAAAGAGAATCCCAAGCAGGCTCCGCACTGGTAGTGCAGAGCCTGACATGGGGCTCGATCTCATGAACCATGAGATCATGACCTGAGCCTAAATCAAGAATCATATTGTCTCAGTTTTGGCTAGTGGGAGTCCTATTCAGGCTGGCTTTTGTGTCCCTTTGACTTGTCTCTGTCTTTTTGTGAGCACTGCCTAACTTTCTGGCACAACCAAATGTTCCAGGTTTATCCTACACTTTCTCTGCCCTGGCCCTGGAAATGGTTATTTCTCTAAAGGTGTAGGTTCTATTCATTGAAAAATAGTATTTAGAAAACAGAATGTAGGTGATAGGTATGCTTGTTGGTACAGATGCATTGCTGCTCCCAGACCTTCTCATTGGACTGTGCTAGAAAATAACATAACCACACACATTTACATGTGCATGTATTTTTTTCTATCTGTGTATATTGAGTACATTAACTCTAATACCTGCAATGCTGAGCCAAGTAGCACAGGGTTCCTTCTAGCCTTCTCCCTTTACATATTTTTCACTTCCTTCTTTGTTAGTGAGAAACTAGGCTCCCATAATCCTCAACATACGTATTTGCTCAAACTGCTGTGTATAGCCATTCTCCTAACCCAACCCTTCCTGGCCACCCTTCTTGTGGCTTGGGCCTCCACATGTCATCTGAGCATGTGTGGGCCCCTGCTTCCACCATATCATGGTTGAAGGCAGTCTCAGACTCCACTGGGTATGGTGTGAGTGTGACAGTAATCTAATTTTTTCCCTATGAATCCTGTGTTTAGGATCAATACCTCAGACATGTTGGGAGGATTAGAGATACCGAATGGAAAAAGCCTAGCTTGATAAATTGTAGTTAAGTGCAGCAGTTCATTATCAATAACTCAGCAGTGTTATGACTGCTGGTAGCTGTTATTATTTTTTGTAAGCATCTTCATCATTTCTGATTACTTAAATCCTAGCCAATTTCTGTAGGTTTCTAATCACATGTATCAGTACTACGATTTTCTGCAGTTAGAGCTTAAAAGCAGGGGTTTGATTGAAGGTAAGCAAATATTTGGGTAATAGTTTACCTTATAGCCAAGTAGCCTTATAATTACTATTTATAAAGGAAAGGTTGGATTTTCTTTTATTGCTACTATTTTATCTTTCAGCCTAAATCCTTTTGTTCTCAAATTGAAATTTGATGGGAATAGTTCAATAGTTGTAGTATTGGCTATTAGAGGAATATTTTTTGTGTATGTTTCTTTGTAGAAATAGGTGATGGTATAACTTAAATACTTTCTTAATATTCACTGTAAATAGGGAATAGTTAAGTGGAAGCAATAGAAGTATTTTCCAGTATCTTGGTGCCTAGATCATGTTTCAGGCAGATGAGCAGCAGCATGGCCTTTCTGCTCTGTAGAGAGTCTGTTTATTAATTAGTGCCCTGTAGCATTAGATTTAACTACTGAAATAGCTTTTTGTTTAAAAACTCCCTGTGGTTATAGTTTTTATTCACATATGCCTTGTTCCATTCTTCCTAACTCTTCCCCACATCCTGCCAAATATTTAGCTGGCCCTCTTGTTTTCAACTCTTAGAAATTTCACTTTTGAATCCGTGAACAACAAACTGATTTGTCAAAACTGAGTTCTCTCAACTGGAACATAGCATTGTTTTGAGGACTGATGCTTATGTCTCTAGCCTATGGTTAACTCCCAAAGGGGTCTTAATCAGTCAGCCTATTTAACTCTTTAATCGATCCTTCACCGACTTTGTCAGGTTTTTTTTTTCTTTTTTCTTTTTTTTTTTTTTTTTAAGTAAACTCTACCCTCAACATGGGGCTGCAACTCCCAACCCTGAAATCAGGAGTTGCTTGCTGTACTGACTGAGCCAGCCAAGCACCCCAACCTTCTCAGTTATTTTTTTTAAATTTTTTAAAACTTACATTCAAGTTAGTTACCATATAGTGTGATGATGATTTCAGAAGTAGAATCCAGTGATTCATCCCCTACATATAACACCCAGTGCTCATCTGAACAAATGTCCTCCTTGATGCCTCTTGCCCATTTAGCCCATCTCCTCACCCCAAACCCTTCCAGCAACCCTCAGTTTGTTCTCTGTATTTAAGTCTCTTATATTTTGTCCCCTCCCTGTTTTTATATTATTTTTGCTTCCCTTCCCTTATGTTTGTCTGTTTTGTATCTTAAATTCCACATATGAGTAAAGTCATATATTTGTTTTTTTCTGACTTATTTCGCTTAGCGTAATACACTCCAGTTCCATCCATATTGTTGCCAATGGCAAGTTTCATTCTTTTTGATTGCCGAGTAATATTCCATTGCATATGTATATATACCATATCTTCTTTATCGATTCATCAGTTGATGGACATTTGGGCTCTTTCCATACTTTGGGTATTGTCAGTAGTGCTGCTATAAACATTGGGGTGCATATGCCCCTTTGAAACAGCATATCTGCATCCTCTGGATAAATACCTAGTAGTGCAATTGCTGGAGGGTTTTTTTTTTTATTTGTTTTTTAAGTTTATTTATTTATTTTGAGAGAGAAAGAGACAGCATGAGCAGGAGAGGGGCAGAGAGAGAGGGAGAGGGAGAGAATCCTTAGCAGGCTCCATGCTGCCAGTGCAGAGCCAGATGTGGGGCTCGAACTCATGAAACTGTGAGATCATGACCTGAGCTGAAACCAAGAGTCAGACATTTAACTGACTGAGCCACCCAGGTGCTCCCCAACCTTGTCAGTTTGTAATTTGGGAAATGACAAACATCAAGAACCAACATGAAAGTTTTGTTTGTTTGTTTGTTTCTTTTTTTTTTTTTTCAAACTACAGTTACAGCCAACTATCCAAAAAGTACAGTTACAACTTGCTAAACATTTGGGAACCAAAATGTACCTCAATTGAGAGGTATCGATTTTAGCTTTTGCTTAAGTGGGAACATAGTTTGGGTGTTAGGACTACATTGTTTAGTGATAACTGTAGGTTCTAGAGATACCTTTACCTTTTTAAAAAAATTTTTTTTTTAAATCTTTTATTTTATTTTTGAGAGAGAGACAGAGTGTGAGCAGGGGAGGAGCAGAGAGAGAGAGAGAGACACAGAATCCAAAGCAGGCTCTAGGCCCTGAGCTGTCAGCACAGAGCCTGACGTGGGGCTCGAACCCACAAGCTGTGAGATCATGACCTGAGCCGAAGTCAGATGCTCAACTGACTGAGCCACCCAGGTGCCCATACCTTTTTTTTTTTTAATGCCATTCAATATTTAGAAAAAAAAGTACCACTATCATTTTGTATTACCATTGGGAAGAAAGGCTGCTGTTGGCTCTTTGGTGACAGAAGACCCCCCCCCCCCCCCGCCACCCAGGACTGAGGAGATCCAAATCTCTATATAATTATAATTCTTGATAAGTCTGCTTTGTACCCTTAAAGTGTGGAGCTTTGGCATCACCTAGGAGCATGTTAGAAATGCAAGATTTCAGGCCCGAAGCCTTGAATTAGAATGCATTTTAAGATTCCCTAGGTGAAAAGCACATTCAAGTTTGAGAAGCTTTGGATTATAATAGTAAGTGGATAATGCCTGTATATGGAGTTAAATGATTCAAAATAAGGTAAAGAAGAAAAATCCTTCGGATTCACTATAATACTACCTCTGTTCTTGAGAGAATCTGTGAGGCCCTGACAGTTTCTATTCTTGACCAAACTTAGGCTCTTGAACCTTCTCCTAGGCTCATCTGTGCACTTCCTTAAAGTCTAGTTTTAGCAAGAACCTTGCTTGGTCAGTTTAACCAGACCCCCCCTTCCTGCAGCCTCAATATCTGATTTAGCTTCCTTATCCTCCACTGTCCCTCAGGTGATGTTTGATCATCCTGGCCTGTCTTCAGCAAGAATCCCCTTAGGTCGGTTTAGCCAGAACCCTCCTAACCCTGATATTTCCTCCTAGTAATTTTCTGTCCATTCATCCCCATACCCTGCTTCTTGGCTATAATTCCTACTTGCACATTAGACACCCCCCTCCCCCCAGTAAAATCCCATCCCATTGCAGTGGTTCCTATATTTATCTCATTGTACTCTCAAGGAGGTTAGGTCCCTTGGTTGTCTTTGCATACTTGTGATTATTTAAATTATTAGTTAAGGTCCCCTTCCCCCCTTCTGGACTGTAAGTTTCATAGTGTTTGTTCACTGTTTTATTTCTCAGAATGTTAATATATTGCTTGGCAAGTATGTCGTGTGTGTGTGTGTGTGTGTGTGTGGGTGTGTGTGTGTGTGTACAATTTTTTTTATTGACTAAAGGTTGTCATGGAAACAGTAGTAGTTAATGAGTGAGGAGACCTGAGTTTCAGAGTCTTTGTTCTGTCACCAGCCATGTGACCTTGGGCACATCACTTAATTTCGTAGCTTCTGTTTCCTCTGTCTACTGGGTGGAAAGGAATGCCTAGTCTATTGGGTAAATTTGAGAATTGAAAGAATGTATATGTAAGTTTTCATAAACCAGAGAGTCCTGTACAAACACTGTTATTATCCTTGCTTATGAAGTTCCCAAACCCAGTATATAAACGCTTTCTGCATTCCAAATTTTATTTAGCTATGTTACAAATGAATGGTATTATTGAATAATACAATAAATATTTACTGGACGCCTTCTGTGTCTAAAGCAAAGTGTTTGCTGGTGGTGGAAGGAGAAAGGTAGGGGGTCAGAAATAAATAAGATGTGGTCTCTGGCCTCAAGTATCTTTGAAGACCAGTATGTCATGTGGATATACTCCTCAAGAGTTGTTTTTAACTCATTTTAAGTCCACTGGCTAACGAAGGTTAAAGATTATTGATGTTGCATTGACTATACAACTCTTTTGGATATAGGAATGAAATAGTTGCATTCCATGTTTATAAAAGTCACAGGATGTATCCATTGTGTTCATACATACGGAACAGCAGGAATTGTGTAGATGTGTGCTTCTGTATTTTTAGGTAGAAGCTGTTTCTAGTGGATGGATGTGGGTTCCTTCCCTACTAGATTTTGCCACTGCTGCCGTAATTACTCTGCTGTAGCACTGCATTTTTTAATAGGGAAAGGGAGTGGCTGGAATTCTTTGGACCACTTTTTTCTTGCAGTTCACTTGGACTTTTCAGGTAGAGATTGGAGTGTGCTGGCAGTGGTTGGCAAAATCCCAAGGCATAGAGAGCCTCTGTGATGTGGTGTTTGCTTACCACTCCAGCCTCGTTTGTGCCTTCCTGCCATGCTCTCCCCCATGGAGCCCAGCCATTTTATTTGCATTTCTTTCAACATACATTCCTCCCTTGTCTGCCTGCCTTTGTAAGTGCTATTCCTGTTCTTCTGGCTGGACTGCCCTTCTTCCCACCCTTATTTCTTCAGTTCAAGAGCCAGCTCTTTTCCCCTGACTTGTGACCCCTTTACAATTTATTGGATAACATTTCAGATTCCTTATTATAGCCCTTATCAAAAACAACTGTACTTATCAGTTTTCTGGCCTTTCTTCTTCATCAGAATGCGTGACCTCCTTAAAGGTAACAGTGATTTCAAAAGCTGTACTTAAATCTCTACCACCTAGTATAGTGCCTCGTGTATATTACACACTCGGTAACAAAAATTTTTTAAAAAATCAAAGACATTTTCAAGTATTTTCATGGTGGTAGGTGGAGGTCTTAGTGATTCCTTTTACTCTGCTCTAATTTTGACCTTTAAGAGACTTCTTGGGAAATATAAATAGGTGCACAGAAAGGTTTGGAACACTTATTTGTTGGATGTTTATCTCACAATTTTGTAGAGACCTTGTTGTCTTACCCCTTTTTCAGGATTGGTATATGCCAGGCACATGTTTCATACCTGCCACTGTGAATTGTGTTCCAGTAGCAGTGAGTGAGAGTGCCCCTTTCCCTGTATCCCACCACCATTGCACCACTGAGAGTAATGTCAAGAAAACTTCTTGGCTTCTTGGGCTTTTCATATTAATACCAAGTAAACAAGTTAATGGTAAAGATTCTGCCAAAGAATCTGTCTCCTTTATTTCTAATGATATAGTTAGGGTGCTTGCTTCCATTGCCATCAATCTTTCTCCTCTTTAATTTTAAAAGGGAAAAGTAATATGTTAAATGCATTGATCAACAAAGTCACAAAATTAAGTTTTAAAATGTTAATGACTTCTTAGGAAGATACTAATTTTCTCCAAGTTCTGTATGGATTATAGTCCCTAAAGGGAGATTTTACAAAATGAAATATTTAATTGGATTTCTTATTTCTTAGGTATCTTTCTGATATTTTAATGTAGATAGCAAATAATGAACATGTTTGGGAGGCAGATGGCATACTTGGAGCTGTAAAAATGACGTACAGATTCTGGAGATGGATTTAAAGCTGCTTTTCACCTATTCCTTTTAACGTATTTGTTGCTTTTCTTATGGAGTCTGATAGAGATCTCTGCCAGGGTTTTCCTCTCTGGATTATTTCAAGGTAGAGAGTTTTTTCTCCAAAATATAAGTAAATAGTAGCATCCAATTGCTGTTGAATCTGATGAAATGTTTATAGTTTTGAGCATTTACAGGTCAACTGTTACAAGCATGAGTAAGTTATATGATATGACAACTCAGAACACTTTATCATTTTATCAGTAAATACTTTGCATATTTGTATATATGAGAAACACTTCTAACCTTAATGAATTTGTTCCTTTTTCCTTATGGTAGTTCTGATACTTACATTTCACTTAGTTCAAAAAGAAACGGGACAAGGGAGGATTTTTGCAATTTTATACATTTTTTTCTTTTCCTCCTCTTTGATGGTTTTCACTTGTTTGTGTTATCCTTTCTTAGTTTTCAGTGGCTATGGCTATAGTTAAAGCCTGCTGCAGGTACTGGGGAGCATTGCTGAATTCCAGATAGTGTAAAATGTCATTTTTGCAGTATTAGGATTAAAGGGACTTTTTTTTTTTTTTTTTTATTGTACCATTCCTGGAGTTTTATATAGCGCTTTCTCTGCCTTGTGTTCCCAGGTTTGACTGCATCTGTATTATTTTCATAGGGGCTTTCCTGACATACCCTGGTAATGATAGCTGTTCTTGTTAGCTTTCATTTAGAGGATTGATTATCCTGTGCTTGGGTGCCATAAGCTCATGGTTAAACCATTGGTGATCTGAAAAATGGAAACCCTTGCTTCTCAACAGAAAGGGAGAATGAAACAATCTTGAAGAAAAGAAATATTTTATCTGCATTCGTCTGTAGAAGAATTCAGTTATTCTTGGGACACCTGGATGGCTCATTATTAAGTTTCCAATTTTGGCTCAGGTCATGATCTCGTGGTTTGTGAGTTTGAGCCCTGCATCGGGCTCTCTGCTGTCAGTGTGGAGCCCGCTTGGGATCATCTGTTCCCTTTTCTCTCTGTCCCTCTCCTGTTTGTGCTCTCTCTCTCAAAAATAAATGTTTTAAAAAATATTAAAAAAAAAGAAGAAGAATTCAGTTGTTCTTGTGATCTGCAGATGTACTCTAAAACAATATGTCTAGAGCCTGTATAGGCCCCTGTATGTCAGACTCTGAGAGGCAGGACTTAGAAATTAGGTGGTGGCAGTACAGAATTTAAGTTGGGCAAAGTCATTGTACTTTTGTGCCTTTTTTTCTTATTTATAAAAAGAACAGTTTTATGTTTAACAATATGCAGTCTTCATGGTGTCTGAGATTTCTGGTGAGTTGTGGAATTGATGAGAATGAGATCAAATCTCTGGGTAAATAATTTACAGTTTTAGGGTTGGAAAAGATTCCAGTTCACCCTCTTATTTTTAGACAAACCAGTTGAGACTCTGGGATCTTGTGATTTTCTAAGGCCACTCTTTGTTATTTGTGTAAACAAATCCTGATGAGATTTGATTACACCAAGAATTCCAAGTCTCTTGTTATTTTAGTTGTATTTTTTGACATTACATGATTATTTACTCTTTTTACAATTGCTTATTTAAAATGTGCAATATGTAGATGTAACTTAAGCTTATGTCTGTGGAAGGGCCTTTGCTATAAGGGGTAAAGAGATAGTATGGCTATATTTAACTGGTGTTAGTTATGGAGAGCTGACTATGCATCAGTGGTTCTTTACATTTCTATACATATCATTTAGTTTTCAGAACCATCTTACATGGTAGGTGATACAATTTCTCTCTCTTTTTAAAATTTTTTTAATGTTCATTTATTTTTGAGAGAGAGAGGAGAAGACACAGAATCTGAAGCAGGCTCCAGGCTACAAGCTATCAGCACAGAGCCCGACGTGGGGCTCAACTTGCGGCTCGAACTTAAGAACCAACCACAAGATCATGACCTGAGCCGAAGTCGATTCTTTACCGACTAAGCCACCCAGGCGCCCCGTGATTTCTCTTTTTTGTAATCATAATGATTAAGTAGCTTACCTAAAGTCACATAACTAGTACAAGCCAAATACAGGATTCCAGGATACCCAACTGCAAAAATCAAGGTTTCCACTATTCCATGTGAAATAGATAATGCCCCGAGTTAAACAGTAATGGTAGATGGCTTTTGTCGATCTTTGTGTCCAGTATTGCATTAGTATTTTTTATTCTCTGGTTTCTAATTCTTGAAACGACTGCAGCATAATGCTGTCTCCGTTGTCTCCATGACGCAAATAAAGCTCTAGAGAGGTTAAGTGACTAAGTCTACGTGTCTCACTAAGTAGTGGAGGCACAGTGTTACTCCAGGGCTGTAGGACTGTAGTTGGCAGCCAGCGTCCTCCCACTACTCTGTGCTGCATGCTGCTTTAACAGATCTCAACTCTGTATGTATTTCATTCATGGCTTTTGGCTTTCTCAGCGACCATTGGTATATCAAATTGATTGAATCTGGCAGTTTCTAAGGTGAATGAATGTTTTTGAAACAATTTTATAATAGCTACGCAGCCACCAGCTAATGAACCATTAGGATGAGAAGTCTCCACATATATAGGTGATTTTGGCTTACTGATTTGTGGTGTACTGGAAATATTATGAGTCATAGATATATTGCACAGTATGCTTTTATTTTATTTTATTTTTTAAAGTTTATTTTTGACAGAGAGAGTGAGCGTGAGCTAGGGAGGGGCAGAGAGAGAGGGAGACACAGAATCTGAAGCAGGCTCCAGGCTCCGAGCTGGCAGCACAGAGCCTGATGTAGGGCTTGAACTCACAAACTGTGAGCTTATGACCTGGGCTGAAGTCGGACGCTTAACCGACTGAGCCACCCGGGCGCCCCTGCTTTGATTTTAAAGATAGAACAGTTTATTGACATTTCTGTAAATAGTCTATTTTATTGCCAAATTTTAATAAACATTCACACTGTTTTTTATTTTTATTTTTATTTTTCAACGTTTTTTATTTATTTTTGGGACAGAGAGAGACAGAGCATGAACGGGGGAGGGGCAGAGAGAGAAGGAGACACAGAATCGGAAACAGGCTCCAGGCTCCCAGCCATCAGCCCAGAGCCTGACGTGGGGCTCGAACTCACGGACCGCAAGATCATGACCTGGCTGAAGTTGGACGCTTAACCGACTGCGCCACCCAGGCGCCCCTCACACTGTTTTTTAATTAAGCTTTTATACTTTTAAAAATTTATTTTTGTTGGTATTCTACATGTACATGATTTAGAGTTAAATAGTTCTGTAAGGCTTGTTATAAAAACAACCTCTTTTTTCCTGCTTCAGGATACAGCCATTTGAACTCTTTTACCTGATTGTTTTAATTTTTATCTCTAATTTATAGTGTTACTTAATTTTTTCATTTCTAGGCATTAATTATTGAATTATTTTTCTTTTTTTATTGAGGTGTAATTGACATATAGTATTAACATAAGTTTCATGTGTGTAGCAGAATGATTCAACATTTGTGTACATTGCAAAATGATCACCACTGTGAGTCTAGTGTCATCAAAGTATGATACAGTATTATTGACTCTATTTCTTATGCTGTATATTATGTCCCTGTGACTTACTTATTTTATAAGTGGAATGAACTTTGAATTTTTTGATCCCCTTCACCCATTTTGCACTTCCCCCAAGCTCCCTCCCCTTGGCAACCACCAATCTGTTCTCTGTATCTATGTGTTTGGATTTTGTTGTGTTTTGGTTTTTAGATTCCACAGGTAAATGAAATTATGCAGTATTTGCCTTTCTCTGACTTATTTCACTTAGCGTAATACCCTATAGGTCCATCCATGTTGTGGCAAATGGTAAGATTTTATTCTTTTTTTATGGCTGAGTAGTATTCGTGTGAGTTTGTATTACATATTAAAAAATTTTTATTTTTATTTTAAAGAGAGAGTGCATAAGCAGGGGAGAGGGGCAGAGGAAAAGAGAGAATCTTAAGCAGGCTCTGTGCTCAGTGCAAAGCAGGATGCAGAATTTGATCCCACGACCCTGGAATCCTGACCTGAACCTAAATCAAGAGTCGGATGCTCAACCAACTGAGCCACCCAGGTGCCCCTGCCAATGTTCTTTATCCATTTTCCCTTTGAACAACACTTAGGTTGTTTCCATATCTTGGATATGCTAAATAATGCTTTAGGAAACATAAGGGTGCATATATCTTGTTGGTTTCATGCGTTCCCCCTTGGGTGAATAATTAGTAAGTAGTGGAATTGCTGGCTCATATGGTAGTTCTATTTTTTTTTTTTTAAGTTTATTTATTTATTTTGAGAAAGAGGGAGAGCACAGGCAGGGAAGTGGCAGAGAGAAAGGGAGAGAGAGAGAATCCCAGGCAGGTTCCGCACTGTGAGTATGGAGCCTGATGCGAGACTTGAACTCACAAACCGTGAGATCATGACCTGAGCAGACACCAAGAGTCAGACGCTTAACTGGCTGAGCCATGCAGGCGCCCCTATTGTTAATTTTTTGAGGAACTTTCATACTGTTTTCCATAGTGGCTGTAGCAGTTTACATTCTACCAACAGTGAGCACGCGTTCTCTTTTCTCCACATCCTCACCAATACTTGTTATTTCTTGTCTTTTTGATAATAGCCATTCAGACAGATATCAGATGATACCTCACTATGGTTTTGATTTGAATTTCCCTGATGATTAGTGACCTTGAGCACCTTTTCATGTGCTTGTTGGCCATCTGTCTTTTGTGAGCCACCCAGGGACCCTAGTTTCTCTTTTTTATATAGTATCCTGTTCTTATTTCATGAAGCAATATTTTTTTCCTATCAGTATTATATAGTTCTTTTTGGAATGGGGTCATTTTTATTCTTCTGCATCTTTTATTCTCCAGGTTGCTTTTTTCTATTTTAGTGTCTTCTTTCATGTTAGAGGCTCCCTGCAAATGCCTGGTAACTCCTTTGCTTTCTGCTTTTATTTACATGTAGGACAATTGAAAATCTAATTGGAATCTGTGTGCTTGTGTGTGAAGGGCATGTTAACTGTGGTCTTTGCTGAAAGGTGATATGGCTAGGCTGTTTCTTTGAAGAACTCCTGGTATGAATCTTTTTAGGCCTTTTTACATGGTGTGGTCAGATTTGCCAGCAAGAGCTCTTCTGGTGTTTGCTTTTTTTTTTTTTTTCAAATTTTTATTTAAATTCTAGTTAGCATATATGGTAAACGGTTTCAGGTGTAGAATTTAGTGATCCATCACTTACATTGCTTGGAGATTATTATCCTGGCTGCAAGGTTTTTGGTATCCTGAAGGAGCTGGAGGTTGGGGGCTATAGAGGTCTCGATGTTGATTTTTCACACTCATCTAATCTCTCAATGTTAGCTATGGTACATTTGCCTCCAAGTGTGCCTTATCTCCCAAGCTAGACACCGTCTCTGTTTTGCCCTTTTGTAGGTAACCCTAATCTTTTCTTAGGAGGGGGGTAGTACAGATGCCCACTGTGTAGATTGCAGAGGGAAGCTGGGTGTGTAATTTCTTAGACTGTGAAAGTCTTGCTCTATCTTCACTCCCACTTCCAGAGTATCCTACTTATTTCATTCCTGAACCTTTTGTGGGATCTATGGTATAAATTGGGTAGCTTCTAAGTTTAGGGTTAGGTTTCCTTAGGTATGTCAATTCAGTTATTTCTTCATCTACTTTATAATCTTAAAATTTTTATTGTTGTCTTCTCTTTCATTCTGTTTGTCCTTACAGGATTATAATTATAATTTTTTTTTAAATTCACTTTATTATCATTTTGAGTAGGGAGTGGAAGCTAATGTGTATTTGTAGCCTACCATCTTCAACAATTCACTCTTCAAAATAGTCTTCTTATAAGTTCTAATTCATTTTATTGCCACATTCTGTTAAGTGTTGACAGTTGTGTGGTGTCTGTAAGTGAAAGGAAATTATGTCACTGTGTTAAACTACTTTGTGCTTTTTGAGTTGCTTTTGTTTCAGTGATGTCTTAGTGGGTAAGGAGTCTAAAAGTCCTTTTCCAACTAACAGTTCAATAACTCATTTTTACAAGAAAACAGATTAATACAAATTTGAGCTGTATGTAAGGAACTGTCTTTTATGTATTATCTATTATCAGTCTTCACTAATAATCCATATTATTCAGGTTATGCTTCTGAAGTTATGCTTTAGCAAATCTCGTTTAAATCTTTAATGTCTTTGACTTCAATTACTCATTGGTTAAAATTTATCTCCAAATCAGGAATGATCTCTGTTTATGTAAAAACAAACAAAAACCAGTCAATTGCATTTGAAATTATAGGAGGAAACGATTTATAAGTTTTGTATTTATGTTCCTGATATCTTTCTCCAGCTCCAAGAAATAAAAGAAATAAAATTTTCCCATTTTCCTGGACCCTATCTGTATTTATAGGCATCGCCATGAACTTCCTTATTTTCTTAAGACTATTAATTTAATACACTGAATTTCTTATAAGTGCTGTCATTTTGAACTTTAAAGTATGATACAAATATGATCAAAGCTTTCTTTAGAGTCACTGTTTAATAAAGAATAAACCATAGGATATAAACTATAAATTATTTTTCATTGAGTAAAAAGGGTCTGTACTTATTCATCCTGAATGTCTGTGTTTTATCCAAAAGAATACTTCTCTAGGATTAAAAAATAAATGTGGAGCTCATGGAAAATTTCACAAGAACATGAATGTTCTTGTGATAGCCTGAGAAAAAGGAGACAGATTAGGACAGGAGTTCTTTATCTGGGTTTTTGGACATGTTTTAGCACCTCCCTGAATTCCTATGTGCAAAATATTTTGTCTCTTATGTCTCTAGGGAGAAAGTTCTTAAATGTCTTTCAGATTACCAGAGGCTCAAAACACTTGAACTAGAGGCAAAAAAGTCAGTAAAGAAAAAAAATAATTGTTTATATGTTTAAGAACATCATGGGAGGTATATTTCCATATTATGTAGCTCAGAGATATGTCTTAGGCTCACGTTCACCACTTTAGGTTTATCTTTATTTTTGTTTTATTGAAGTATGATTTACAAACAGTGAAATGCTCAGATCTGAGGTATATAGTTTGATAGGTTTAGACAAGTGTGTATAAACTCTGTGTAACCCATACCCTTTTCTTCTTTTTCTTTTTTTTTTAACCCATGCCGTTTTCAAGACCCAGAACATTTTCATCACCCCAGAAGTTACCTTAACTTTTTAAAGTAAAAGCAAAGGCCATTCTTTGTAGCTCTTTGATTTAAGGACAGACTTCTTCTTTACATAGTCCTGGAGAATCTATTAGCTAAATTAGTTGCTCAGGTTTTTTTTTGTTTGTTTTTTGTTTTTTAAGGTAAGTTCAGTGCCCAATGTGGGGCTTCTACTCACAACCCTAAGTTGTGACTGACTGAGCCAGCCAGGCCTCCCATAAATTTTAGTTTATTTATTTTGTTATTATTTTTTTAAGTAGGCTCTATGCTCAGTGTGAGGCTCAAACTCAGGACCCTGAGATCAAGAATCACATGCTCTACCAGCTGAGCCAGTTGGATATCCTGTGAGTTGCTCAGCTTTTATGGGGGATCTACTGTTTATACTTGCTCCTCCTTTCTCTCCACTGGACAACGTAGCTTTTTAAACTATGATGATCTTTTAGGTGAGCAAAGCACTGAGATGATAATTAACTACTTCACCTCCTAGGATCCTAAAGAAATTAGCTCATGTGAATTCTTATAGTTAATCCTGTTCCTCACTTCCACAATGGTTAATCAGTCAACATCTGATACAACTAACATAGTGACTGAAAGAGCTTTAATAAACTTTCCTAAAGATAGTAGTAGTTCAAGGGGTAGCAACTCTTAGAAAGATTAACAATTATCGATCATTTATTGCATTAAAAGTAGCTTCTGAAAAAATACCCACATGAATAAGAAGTGTAGGACCTGCTCTTAAGTACATGGCAAAAAGGAAGACAGACTAGTTAACATAATTTTCAGTTGGGTAAATACAGTAACAGAATACTGTACAGAGTACAGTCGTGTTTGAAAGAAGACATGCTAATTCTTTAGGGGATGGCCAAGGGCAGTTTCTTTGAGAAGGTACCTAAGTAGGTTTATGTGTGGATAATTGAGAGAATTGGTTATATCAGCCAACTTCTAATTTTCCATCTGTCAGTACCTTTAGTGAGCCTTAAAATGGGTAGAGACTAGAGATTTTGTAGAGATTTGGGAGCCCTTCTGGAGAAAATGAATAAAAAATTAATGAATACAAAATTAGGTAGCAAAGTAAATATTTAGAGTAAGAAAAAAATCATAATAAATTACATGTTTAATAAAGCCAAGTCAATGAATATCACAAAATATAGAAAAATAACATTTTTATTAATTAACTGCCCAATTTACCTTAATATATTTTTGTATACATTTTTGACTGCATACTTTTTGACTTCTTATGTCAAAAATTTGTAAAATAGGATTACTGTTTTCTGTAGAGAGAGTAGATTATTCTATAGAGAGAATAGGTTATCTCCTTCTAGCATTACTGATCAAAATGTGTTTATTATTATTGATAACTTTCAAGAGTTTCAGATCTATAACTCATTGGTAATGTCATGTACTATTTTAAGATTGTTGTCAAATTTCAGTATATCTCGACTAAGTTTTTTCCTTAGCTGATGTGTAGTACAGTGTTCTTATGTCTCTGCCAATACCCAATGGAGCTCATGTCTGGATGACTGTGGTCCTGCACATTAATGTGTAAATGACACCAAATGAGGCAGTGCTTGGGTATAAGAATATTCTTGGAAGTCGTTCCTGTACCTAGACTAGCAGTAATTTAGTTATGCATGGAAATGATTGAGAACTAGACATATCCTGTGAAACCTGCATACTTCTCCACCTCAACCTCCCTTTAGCAAAATGCCCAGAATACTGCATTAGCCAAGGCGGAAGTGCGATGGAGCAGGAGTTAGAGAAAGCAGTCTTAACCAGTTGCAATTAGCATTCCTTTGCAAGTTTTGTGAAAACATACGACCATGGGAACATATTGTTAGGACTGCTTCCAGTACCTTGGAAGGGACCATCCCACTGAGGATCCCTGAAATTTAAACTGACAGTGTCAGAGTAAATTCAGTCCTACAGTCTTAAGCTGTAATTTTGTGCTTGCGTTTGTTAACTGACTACCAGAAAGATGTTTTACCACTATACATATGTAGTAATGTAGTATGTACTATGCTGCTTATGTCCGTTATGATTGAACCTATTTTTGTAAGCCCAGGATATGAGTTCAGCAGATTATGCCAAAATACTTGCTTTACTTTACCATTTTTGATCTGGAATCTTTTATCAGTTTAGCTCAACAAAACGTTTATTAAACATCTGTTACAACCTATGCCTTCTGCTAGATTCTGGAGATGTAGTGCTGACTTAGAAATAGTTCATACCTTTGAGAAACTCATGGTACATTGTAAAATAGAGACACTTGATAGTGTCCTATGTGAACACAGAGAAGGCTTCCTTAACACAGTCTAGGTTATCAGAGAAACCTCCTGAGGAAGAGGATACCTGGATTAATTCTTTAAGGATGACTAGACATCGGTGAAAAAAGAAAGTTCAGTTAAAAGTATATGAGATAAGGAGGAGTAGGCTGTATCTGATTTAATTTCATATTTTTTTTCCTAGTCAAGTTGGCTTTGTCATAAGAATTTAATTTCCCAGCATTTAGACCACAAAACGATGTCATTGATTGCATTGTATACCTCTTGCTTTACTGCTCTGTATTTGTAGGCGAATGATAGACTATAGGAATAGTAGGTGAATCTTTGCCCTATTGTTACCTTGAGATCTGTATCTGATATAAAGATTGTTCCAAGGGGCACCTGGGTGACTCAGTCTGTAGAGCAGGTGACTCTTGACCTCAGGGTTGTGTGTTTGAGCCCAATGTTGGGCGTGGAGCCTACTTAAAAAAAAAAAAAAAAAATTGTTCCATTGGTGCCAAGCCTGCAGACTTTATTCTTTATTGAATCCTTTATAGTGGGTTGCTATTTTGGATTAAATCCCAGAGTAATTCTGCTGCTTTGCTTTGGAAAAAAAAAAAAGTAATCCTATTACCACAAGTAAATGCATATGAGCTTTTATTTATTTATTATTTATTTATTTATTTTGCATTTTAGCTTTTAAAGTATGATTAAATTAGTTTAAGCAATGGGAGGATATGGAAACTTTCTTAGTTATTAAATATATATAAAATAAGTTCCAGAGATGAAAAGTACACCATAGAAAATTATAGTCAATAATTTTGTAATGTATGGTGACAGATGGTGACTACCCCTTTTGTGGTGAACATTGAGTAACATATAGAATTGTTGAATCAATATGTTCTACACCTGAACCTAACATAACATTGTATGTCAATTATATTTCAGTAATAAAAAAAGTATAAAAACAACCTCTTGCCTCCTCTCCCCCCACTGGGAGGAGTAAGCTTGCTTAGAATTGCTGAGATGTCTTGACAGTTTATTTTTTATTACTTTTTTTTTAATGTTTATTTATTTATGTTGAGAGAGAGCATGAGTTGGAGGGGTTGAGAGAGAATCCCAAGCAGGCTCTGTGCTGTCAGTGCAGAGCCCGAGCCCAGTGCAGGGCTAGATCCCACAACCATGATCATGACCTGAGCTGAAATCAAGAGTTGAATGCTCAACTGACTGGGCCACCCAGGTGCCCCAGATTGACCAGTTTCTTTTTTTTTTTTTTTTTTAACGTTTATTTATTTTTGAGAGAGAGCGAGTGAACTCACAAAGAGGGGAAGGGGCAGAGAGAGAGAGGGAAGCACAGAATCCAAAGGAGGCCCCAGGCTCTTAGCTGTCAGCGCAGAGCCCAACACAGGGCTTGAACTAACAAAACTCGAAATCGTTACCTGAGCTGAAGTCAGATGCTTAACCAACTGAGCCATCCAGATGCCCCTGACTGACCAGTTTTTAAACCAAGGTTTAAGTAGGGTAGAACTGCAAAGGGCCCAAGATTGAAAATGAAATTTTGGTTATCAGGATTAGGAACTATCCCCAATCCATCTGCTGCTTCTCTTGCTGCAGTTAAAATCTTTCAGATTTGGTGTGCCAAATAAAAATGATGGATCCTTTTTTTTTTCTTTAATATTGGTAACAACTGCTCTTTGCAATAAGAACAAGCTTTTCTCCCCCTTCAACATTATTATTTAATGTTAAGTAAACATTTGTTAGGAATCTGTTGTATCCCAGGTTCTGTGTTAGGTACTTGGGATTCAAGGGTGACTAAAACATGATTCGTAACTCCCATTTATGTAATCAAGTGTGAGAAAGAAAAACGTAAACAAATAAGCATGAGAGGTAGTGTTTTAAGCTGACTCTTTGTGGATTAGTATACATGTGGTGGTAGAATTGCTATGGCCTGAATGTGTTCCCCCAAATTTATGTGTTGAACTCCTAATGCCCAATACGATGGTGTTAGGAGGTGAGGCCTTTTGGAGGTGATTAGAAGGTGATTGGGGTTAGTGCCCTTATAAAAAAAGACCCCACAGAGCTCCGTAGCCCCTTCCACCATAAGAAGATGCAGTGAGAAGTGGGAGGCACCAGCTTAGAAGAGGGCCTTCACCAGTACCTGACAATGCTGTCACTCTGTTGTTGAACTTTCAGCCTCCGAACCTGAGAACTAAACTTTTATTGATTATAAGCCACTCAGTCTTTTGTTATAGCAGCCTGAATGGACTAAGGGATAAAGTAAGGATTGGTGTTTTACTTACACATATACCTGCATGTAAATATGCATTTACATGTAGTCATTCATTCACTGGACATTTTATTATTTTATTATTTTTTATTTTTTTGAGAGGAGAGAGAGAGTGTGTGCATATGCCTGAGCTGGGGAGAGGGGCAGAGGAAGAGAGAGAGAGAGAGACTCTTTTTTTTTTTTTTTTTATGAAATTTATTGACAAATTGGTTTCCATACAACACCCAGTGCTCATCCCAAAAGGTGCCCTCCTCAATACCCATCACCCACCCGCCCCTCTCTCCCACCCCCCATCAACCCTCAGTTTGTTCTCAGTTTTTAACAGTCTCTTATGCTTTGGCTCGAGAGAGAGAGACTCTTAAGCAGGATCACACTCAGCACGATCATGACCTGAGCTGAAATCAAGAGTCTTCTGCTCCATCAACTGAGCTACCCAGGCGCCCCTCATTGAACATTTTAAAGCTGTTAGTTCCTGTGTTGTGCATTTGCTGTGTAAAGCTACCTTAAAACTAAGGTGCTTTAAATGTATTCACTCATTTAATTGTCATAATGGTTCTACATAACTGATGATATCATCTCCAGTATACTTTCTAAAAGAGAATAAACACAAAAATACACACATAAGGTGTTGCAGGAGCATTAAGCTACAGTGAGACACAAGAGAGAATGGACAGTTTTTCCTGAGAGTTTAGGAAAAATTTTCTAAAAGAAATGATGTTTAAGCTCCCTAGATACCTTTGGTTGAAATACCGGTGTTATTTGGAATTACTGCCAACTCATTTGCTAGATCGATGTTCATTCTGAGTTCTACACATGCAAGTTTTGGAGTCTTCTTTTTAACACTGCAGCACATTGTATAGGGTTCTGAAAATGGAGTCACTGCTATTGCATAGAAATCACCCAGACATTTGACTCTGGGCACTTCCTAAAGTCTCTTGTGGTTTCACTACCCATTTACTGACTGGGGTAATGAATTTAGTGCTGGGGAAAGGAAACTGCAGCCTATATACGACTCAAAAGCTCAGAGGGTGATCGGAGATGAGCTATTAAACTTTAGTGTCTTTGCCTGTAGCTGAGATAATGCCTCAGATCACTTCACAGATGTAGAAACTAATTGGCCTTTGTGTGTGAAGTGCTTTATTATTTTCCAAGGATTAGATTATAAAATTTTATAGGGTATTAAATAGTGAATTGCCCAACCCTCTACTTGTTCTTATATGAAGTCACTAAGTTATACTTTATAAAGTTGAAGAGTTGTGAACCTGCTTCACATTGAGAGGCAACCCAGTTAGCAGTTTAATATGCGAGTACAATATTCCCTAATAATGTGTTAAAGAGCAAGATGTTAAAATTTGGAAGAAAAGTTTCCATGACTACAGATGTCTGGGAAGCCCTAGGCTAAATCTTGAACAATTTTCTTTACTACTATAGGACTTTTCTTAACTTATAAAATATGCATTTAATTATACACTAGTGCCTCTTTTGGCCCTGTGCTAACCAGTGAAGATACTGAAATTATTAGTTACCTTCAGTCTGATCTTTCCTCTGAGCCTAAGTCTTGTAAATACAACTGCCTACCTAACATATCCATTTGGATGTCTGATAGATATCTCAAGTTAGTATGTCCTAAACCCATCTTCCAAAGCCTATCTCCATAAGTGGCCCATCTTCTATCTACTTGAGACTAAAAATCTAGGAATCCTCCTTGATTCTTCACCACTGTCCACAAATCATGAAATCCAGTAGTGAGTCTGTTGGTTCTTCCTATAAATATTGGAATCTTCTTCCTCCCATCCCCACCAGGAGAGTAGGGATTCTTGCTCAGTGTTGTGTCTCAGCTTAGAACAGTGCTTCTTAGAACATAAGTGGTGGTCAGAGTATGTTACTTGGAATGCAGAATGCAAGACTGGATAAATGGATGAAAGAAACTGATTTATTGAGGTGGTGAGGAGAATTATTTTTTAATAGTAAAGATTTTTCTTTAAAAAATGTAAAACACGGAACTATAATTTACACACCATAAAACTCATCTTTAAGTGTACAGTTTAGTAGATTTTAGTATATTAAAAAGTTACACAATCATCAGGACTATCTAATTCCAGAACATTTTCATTAACCCCCCAGAAGAAATCTTGTGTCATTAGTAGACACTCTTCCATTTCTCCCTTTACAGCCCCTATTTTCTGTCTCTATGGACTTGCCTGTTCTAACGTTTTGTGTAAATGGGATTATACAATATGTGATACAACATATTTTGTGTCTGGGTTCTTTTCACTTAGCATAGTATTATCAAGATTCACTCATTTATCAGTGCACATGTTCTAAACTAGGTTTTTTTAGACTTTGTCCCTGTATCTCATCAACTTTTTTTAAAATCTATTTTTTTATTGAAGTATCCTTCTAGTTTTAGGTGTATTCTCATCAACTTTTTAATCTTCCCAGAATTCCTCAATTTCTGGCCTGCTGATAGCCTTTTTTCTTGCTTTCCAGCGGTGTTAAGGAACTTGTTACTCTGTCATTGATGATAGTAGCAGTAGCACCACCCATAATAGTGGCTTAAAAGGAATGTTAGGCAGAAATGTAAGTAGGTATGTCTGTTCAGATTGCTAACTTCCTTGAATTGAAGGTAGTCTTTTTGATACTCAATGTTTTTAGCTTAGAGTCTTTAGCTTTATTGTTTTTAGAACATCTTGTACTTGATTTTGGCAATTTCTAACATTTTTTTGCTGGTGCATATCTGCCTTTCTGAAAGCATTAGTATGTTTGGCACCCTTTTGGAGGAAATTGTTCTCTGGCGGGATTTTGTTTTTCCTTAATGGCAGTGCTAAGTATTCATATAAATTAGTAGAGGTATGAGGAGAGGAGATAGAATTAGGTAGTTTGAAGATTGTTTTAAAAATGTACCTAACTGGGGCGCCTGGGTGGCTCAGTCGGTTAAGCGTCCGAGTTCAGCTCAGGTCATGATCTCGCGGTCCGTGAGTTCGAGCCCCGCGTCGGGCTCTGTGCTGACAGCTCGGAGCCTGGAGCCTGTTTCAGATTCTGTGTCTCCCTCTCTCTCTGCCCCTCCCCCGTTCATGCTCTGTCTCTCTCTGTCTCAAAAATAAATAAACGTTAAAAAAAAAATGTGCCTAACTGATAACTCTCTCACTATGAATTAGTCTTGTGTTTTTTCATAAGTGACTTGATTAAACTGTGGTGATATAGGAAGAAAATTATTAGAAATAATTGGATGGAAGGTAAAGGTAAGTAAGCATCATGCAGTCTTCAGTAGTGGGTAAAAGAATGAGCTTTCAAGATTTCAATCCTAGATTTAAATTCTGGCTCCTTTATTTACCACTCTTATAATCTTAAGCAAATACTTAAGTTCTTTAAACCTCAGTTTTGTTACCCATAAAATAAAGAAAATAATAGCATATACATCATAGTTAAGAGGATTAAATGAGATATTGCATGTAAAATCCTTCTCAGCACAAAGCCTGCAGTAAATGTTAGTTAATATTAATCATCATTACTATCCTGATGTAGGAGTTCTCAGCCTGAAGTTCACTGGAACTGTCAATTAAGAAATATTTATCAAGTACATGATCTTTAGTATTGGACTTAGACCTATGGAAGGAGCTACTGATGTGAATGACAGGTTGGTACCTAGAGGTGAAGCAAAGAGAACTAATATTAGTGGAGGTCTTACCACAGGGTTCAGTAGTAAGGTGGATATTATTTTTCCCATTTTATAGATGAGGAAGCTGAAGCTTGGTAATGTCAAATAACTTGTTCAAGATAATTGGCATGTTCTTGGGTATCAAAATATACGGACATCTATTCTTCTAACTCTTACTGGTTCCCCTGTTTTGAGTTTTCTATATATCTCTCCCTTCCCCAATTCCTATAGCCTTAAGAGTCTCCTGTTCAACTTGGGAAGTATCAACTTCATTGATAGTTGGATTGGACAATAAAGGGTTAAAATAAGGGCAATGAGGGGCGCCTGGGTGGCGCAGTCGGTTAAGCGTCCGACTTCAGCCAGGTCACGATCTCGCGGTCCGTGAGTTCGAGCCCCGCGTCAGGCTCTGGGCTGATGGCTCAGAGCCTGGAGCCTGTTTCTGATTCTGTGTCTCCCTCTCTCTCTGCCCCTCCCCCGTTCATGCTCTGTCTCTCTCTGTCCCAAAAATAAATAAACATTGAAAAAAAAAAAAAATAAGGGCAATGATAAATGTGAGTGTTGAGATGGTGAGAAATGGCTTATGGAAGTTAACCTAGTGTCACTATGGGGGCTAATCTATTCTTCAGGTTCTCAAAGAGCAAATAAATAATGCTGTTGAAATTTACAAATGGTAGATCAAATTGGATTACCAATTGTAAGAGATGTGGGTTCAGGGTTTTCCTTTAGGACTCCGTTATTTGTCAAACCATCCTGTCTTGCTGTAGAAACTGATCAGCCTTCAGATGTGAATAAGAGGACTGACTAGGAGAAACAATCCTGAATCTTGGTTGTTTATTTGGAAAGAAAAGACCCCTGGGTAATGCCATGATTTATCAATGTAACATCCTTATATATAATGTGTCATTCACTGTCTAATCAGAAAGCTCCAAATTCTCTTAAAGTTATGATAATGTGTTAGCTATTTTCATACATTGTTAATGAGATTGTAAAAGGGTACGACTTATTTGGGGAGAAAAATAGGCTTATGTAAAATTAAAAAATGTGTGTGTCCTTTACAGCAGTTTTACTTTAGCAATTTATTTTTCATATATACATGTGCACAAGGTTACTTACTGTAGCGTTGTTTATAGTAACAAGTGACTGGAAACAACCTAAATGTTTATCATGAAGTGACTGATTAAAATATGTTAGACATTGGGGCGCCTGGGTGGCTCAGTCTGTTGAGCATCCAACTCTTGATTTCAGCTCAGGTGGTGATCTTGCAGTTCATGGGTTTGAGCCCCATGTTGGGTTCTGCACTGATAATGCAGAGCCTGCTTGGGACTCCCTCTCTCCCTCTCTCTCTCTGCCCCTCTCCTGCTCTCTCTCTCTCACTCTCACAAAATAAATAAATAAACTTATATATATATATATATGTGTGTGTGTGTGTGTGTGTGTATTATACATTTGTATAAGGAAGTACTATTCAGTCTTAAAAAGAATAAATTAGATCTGCTTCTGCCTTAATATACAATCATCTCCTGGATATTAAGTGAAAAACATTATTTAGTATACTATAGCATGCAACAATTGTGTAAAAACAAAACAAAACAAAACAAAACAAAAAAAACAGGTCCAAGCATTTTTATGCTTGTATAGGCATAGACTATTTGGAAGGATATATATGATCTTAGTTCTGAGATTCTTCAGATAAGCAGATTTCTTCTGAGGAGGGTGGGTTGGGAGGGCAACATACTTTCTGTTATTGAAAATGTCTTTGAATATTTTCACCAAATATCTTAAAATGCCATGTGACATATATGCATTTGGGCATACATTGTTATTATAAGAGCTTTGTAGTCACTGATGAGGACTTTTGCATATATGCTTTCCTCTTTGTGCTTTTGAACTTGAGGACTCTGTCAGTTGATCTTTTGACCTAGGAATGAGGACTAGTACTGACCCCCCCTTCCAGGGTATGGTGGATACTAGAAGAAGTTTCAGGTAGCTGTTGAAAAAGCTGAATATGCTTTTTTTTTAAATTTATTTTTTAATAATTTTTTTTTTGGAGAGAGAGAGCACCTGAGTGAGGGAGGGGGGCGGATAGACAGAGAATCTTAAGCAGGCTCCATGCTCAGCACAGAGCCTGACACAGGGCTCAATAACACGACCCTGGGATCATGACCTGTGCCGAAGTCAAGAGTCAGATGCTTCACTGACAGAGCCACCCAGGCATACCAAAGCTGAATATGTTTTTTTTTTATTTTTTAAAGGACAAAGTTAAGGGGGTTGCCTGGGTGGCTTAGTCGGTGAAGCGTCCGACTGTTGGTTTCAGCTCAGGTCAAGATCTCTCGGTTCACAAGGTCGAGCCCCACATTGGGCTCTGTGCCTACAGTGCGGAGCCTGCTTGGGATTCTCTCTCCTCTCTCTCTGCCCCTACCCCACTTCCATGCTCTGTCTCTCAAAATAAATAAACTTAAAACAAATTTAAAAAAAATAAAGGACAAAGCTGAGTTCTTCTTCTTTTTTTTTTTTAATGTTTATTTATTTTAGAGAGAAAGAGCACAAGCAGGGGAGAGGCAGTGAGACAGAGGGAGGCAGAGTCCGAAGCAGGCTCCAAGGCTCTGAGCTGTCAGCACAGAGCCCGACACAGGGCTCAAACCCACAAATTGTGAGATCATGACCTGAGCCAAAGTAGTATGCTTAACCGACTGAGCCACCCAGGCACCCCCTGAATATGGTTTTTAAAAAGAATATATAAAAAATATAGAGTATTGAAATGGTTAGGTTATACTGCCTGAATAAAGCAGAAGGGTCAGAGAGAAAGAAAACTAGAGAACTTGAAAACATTTTTGAAGTTTAAGTGTACATGGAAATGAGGAACAGAGAAGGAAGTCAGTAGTCTACAGGGAACTAAGATCACTTTATAAACATTATCTCATCTCTTAAATTATACCTTTTTGTAAAAAGTTATTTTCCAGACTTTCAAAAAACCAAATAAATTGAAGCCCAGATGATAATTTGTGGTTTCCTAAGTAACATAAAAAGAAAGTGGCAAAATGAGGAATAGAACCTTGTTTTCTTGATTTCCATGATTAGCATTAGATCACCCGAACCTTCATATGGGACTAGCACCAAAAAATAAAACAGGATTAAAAAAAAAAATTCTTTCAGGGGCGCCTGGGTGGCGCAGTCGGTTGGGCGTCCGACTTCAGCCAGGTCACGATCTCGCGGTCCATGAGTTCGAGCCCCGCGTCGGGCTCTGGGCTGATGGCTCAGAGCCTGGAGCCTGTTTCCGATTCTGTGTCTCCCTCTCTCTCTGCCCCTCGCCCGTTCATGCTCTGTCTCTCTCTGTCCCAAAAATAAATAAACGTTGAAAAAAAAAAATTCTTTCATAAACTTGATGTGTAAAAGCATTTGTTTCTGAAGTAGGGTTATATTCCCCGCCGCCCCCCCCCCCCCCCATCCAGTCTTAGAGGAAGAGGGTGGGAGTGGTGCTTGAATACTGCTTTGGATATTGTGCTACCCTTTGCTTTGTGACTCTCTTATTCTGGTTTGGGAACAGGAAGGACAATGAAAAAACTAACATTTGCATAGCACTTTACAGTTTTAACCAAACTTTATTTCACATATATTACTTTTCTCATTTTGCAGCAGATCTAAGATCTAGACAGTGGTGATGTTTTGTTATTTTAATTAGGCTTTCACTGCTTAAGAAAGAATAGGCTCAAGAAAGTTGGGGTATTTGCCTAAGATAACATAGCTGGCCTTCACAAAATCGAGCTCAGATTTTTTTTTTCTTTCTACTCAAGACTAAAGTCTTATGAGGTAGATTTACTTAGTTTTGTGGAAGACCAATTCTGGGTGGAGTATCAATCAAGAAAACATTTGGAAGCCTAAGACTTCATGGCAGAGTGGGTCAACAAGTAGATGGTTTTGGGGGGCAGGTGAGGCTCTGACCCTCCTCTGAGTGCAGGCACAACTGATGTCCTTAATAATCCTCATGTGTTCCGCCAGCGCTTTTCAGAACAGCTTGTCACGTCCTCAGTTGCTGCATTAACTGGAACAGTGGCTAATTAAAGAGAGTGTATTTAACTTTAACACCCTGCCTGAAGACATGCACCAGATTAGTCATAGGAGAGCTATTTTTGTCATTAATCACACATAAATCAGTAAAATGTCTTTGTAGAAAATGTTGGTGAGGTTTGTTTCTCACACTAAATTTTGATAGAGGGTGAGAAGAGCAGGAAAATAAAGTAAGTCTCAAGTTTGGTGTAGGCATAATGATCTTTATGTTTTTATATTTTAGAGATGCTGGGAGAGGATTTGGTGTTTAATGCATTCTGTGATTAAACTGAAGAAGGGTTTCGGTCCAGGGCCTCTTGTCTTTTTTTTTTTTTTTTTAACTTTTTAAAAAATGTTTATTTATTTTTGACAGAGAGAAAGAGACAGAGCATGAGCGGGGAAGGGGCAGAGAGAGAGAGGGAGACAGAATCTGAAGCAGACTCCAGGCCGTCAGCACAGTGCCCGATGCGGGGCTCAAACTCATGGACAGCGAGATCATGACCTGAGCTGAAGTCGGACACTCAACTGACTAAGCCACCCGGGCACCCCCAGGGCCTCTGTCTTAATATTTGATATTTGGATTTACTTTGGGGCACTGGAAACCCACTGGGTGGTTTTAAGCAGAGGAGTAATGTCTGATCAGTGCTTTTAGAGTTACCTTGGCTGTTGAGTAGAGATACCTGGCAGAGGGAGGGGGCAATAATATGAAGAACATCAGTGTACTCTAATTAAACATCTGAACAGAGACTTTGGTTTAAACAACAATTCCATTGCCTTAGAATGAAAAATACCTGTCATTTGAATTCCATATTTGGGTTGAATTTGATACTGGGTTCTTAGTTTATCTCAGGATCCTCAGTACCTTTTGAAAGCTCCAGAGGTAATTATAATATGTGACCAGCACTGAGAACTACCCTTTATCTTGGCGAAAACAGGAGAGATCATGGGGCTAAGCATGGGAGAAGGAGGTAATGAGTGAAAAGCTATGGAGAGCTTGCAAAGTGTAACTGTCTGTTCTTGGAATTCCCTTTCCATATTCATATGTTCACTGAATGTTTTTGGTGGTATGAATTTAGTAACATGAAACTTTAGAGTTCGCACATACCCAGCCTCTCCTTGTTCTAATTCCTTCTTAACTGTTCCTTTCTATATGAAGAGAAGGGAAGTATTGAGAAGGAATTACCAGGATATAATACAGTTTGATAAAAATTTGATAGTGTTAACAGAAGAATCCATCTCTTAAAAACTCTTAAAAACATTTCTAATACTAGTTTCATTTGATCCGTTTAAAAAATGTGTGTGTGCATGTATCCACACGAACTGAGAAATTTGAGAAGCCAACCATATTAATGTCTAGCTACTTATCTGCATATGTGGAATTCTGGGTTAAGATTGCTGATGTTTCCTATAACTGGGCAGAACATGTATCTTCTCATTCTCACTCTGGGATTTTTGTGTTTTATTGACATAAAACTATCTTTAATGAAGGAAATAAATTACTTGTAGTAAAATGAGGGACTTAGAATAGGGGTGAAAAGGAATAAAATGACCAAAAATGATTATAGAAGTACTATTTTGTTTTTATAGATTACAACCTATAATCCTGAATCTAATTTATTGTGAAACACTGGATTAGTTATAGCTAAAAATTATCTTTCTCCTTGGGAGTTGCAGTAGGAATGTAGAGAAGATTTGTAGGAGTTTGGGGTATCAAACATAGTAGTCACCACCATTATTGCACTGGGATTTAACGTTGCCAGTACAATTTAGGGCTGTTTATTTGTAGACATTAGGATCACCTCAATGTTATTTTATTCAGTAATACAGTATAGGCAACTCTGTTGAAAGTTGTGCCTTAAATATTGAGGTTCTTCTTTTCTTTTCTATTCACAGTGGTAGCCGCTCCTCTAAAACATTTAAACCAAAGAAGAACATTCCAGAGGGTTCTCACCAGTATGAGCTCTTAAAGCATGCAGAAGCCACACTTGGTAGTGGTAATCTCCGGATGGCGGTCATGCTTCCTGAGGGGGAGGATCTAAATGAATGGGTTGCAGTGAACAGTAAGTAGCCTGTTTCTCAGTAAGCTCTAAATTAGGTTAGTAGCCTCATTATAGGTTAGTGTTGGAATGCTGTCTGTTCTAGGTTCTAGTTAGCAACTTAATGTCACAGGATAGTGATACCTCAATCCACTTTAGCCTTTGTGTTATTTTATTTGTGAATATGGAGTTCTATGAAATTTTTGTCTCCTGTTATAATGTAATACAAAGCACAGATTTACCATCTTCAGTGGAAAAAAATAATAATAACAGCAATTAATGTTTATGGAACACTAATTCTATGTCTTACCCTCTGTTATCCTTTCTACATGGATTATTTTTATTTCATCTTTATAGCATCATGATGTAGGTACTATTATTTCAGTTTAATATAGATAAGGAAGGTAAGACAGAAAGATTAGTAATTTGCCTAAGTCGTATAGTTATCAAATGATAGAACCTAGGCTCAAATATAGAGCTTTAGAGTTTTAGAGACTACATTTTTTTTTTTAAGTTTTTCTTTTAATTCTAGTTAACATATAGTGTTACATTAGTTTCAGGTATACCATATGGTAATGCAACACTTCCATCCATCACCCGGTGCTCATCACAAGTAGAGACTACACTTTAATCACTATGCTAAATTGCCTCTCTCAGTAGTACACTCAGTTACTTATCTATGCCTTTTTTTTTAAAGGAAATTCAATAATGATCTTATGAAATTAGTAAAATATGTTTATCAGATACTCTTTTTTTGGAGTAGACCTTTTAAAAAATTTTAAAACCAGTGTAGTTAACCTACAGTGTTATATTAGTTTCAGGTGTAAACAATAGCGTGTTTTCACCAATTCTGTACATTACTCAATGTTCATCAGTATAAGTGTACTACTCTTTAACCCCCTTCACCTCTTTCACCATCTGCTCCCTGCCCCACCTCCCCTCTGGCAACCGCTAGTTTGTTCTCTACAGTTAAGAGTCTGTTTTTGGTTCGTCTCTTTTCTTTTTTCTTTCCCTTTCCCTTGCCTTTTCCCTTTGTCTTCCCTTTTTTGTTTAGTTTCTTAAATTCCACATAGGAGGGCACCAGGCTGGCTCAGTCAGTGGAGTGTGTGACTCTTTTTTTCGGGGTTGTGAGTTCAAGCCCCATGTTGCATATAGAGATTACTAAAAGAAAAAATAAATTAAAAATTCTACATATGAATGAAACCATGTGGTATTTGTCTTTCTTTGGCTTATTTAGCTTAGCATTATATTCTCTGCATCCATTCATGTTGTTGCAGATGGCAAGATTTCATTCTTCTTTATGGCCGAGTAATATTCCATTCTCCCTCTCCCTCTCTCTCTCCCTCTCTCTCTCCCTCTCTCTCTCCCTCTCTCTCTCTCTCTCCATATATATGTGTGTGTGTGTGTGTGTGTGTGTGTGTGTCTATACACACACACACACACACACAAACACCATATCTTCTTTATCCACTCATCTATGGACGGACACTTGGGTTGCCTCCATATTTTGGCTATTGTAAATAATGTTGCAATAAACATAGAGGTGCATATATCTTTTTGAATTAGTGTTTCTGTATTCTTTGTGTAAATACCTAGTAGTGGAATTACTGCATCGTGTGGTAATTTTGTTTTGAATTTTTTGAGGAATCTCCGTACTATCTTCCACAGTGGCTAAACCAGTTTGCATTCCCACTAATAGTGTATGAGGGTTCCTTTTTCTCCATGTCCTCACCAACCTGTTGTTTCTTGTGTTGTTGATTTTAGCCATTCTGGCAGATGTGAGATGATATCTCATTGTAGTTTTCATTTGCATTTCCCTGATGGTAAGTGATGATGAACATTGTTTCATGTGTCTGTTGGCCATCTGTATGTCTTCTTTGGAGAAATGTCTGTTCACGTCTTCTGCCCATTTTTTAATTTGATTATTTGTTTTTTGTGTGTTGAGTTTGTAGTTCTTTATGTATTTTGGATACTAACCCCATATTGGATATGTAATTTGCAAATATTTCCCCCATTCCATAGGTTGCCTTTTAGTTTTGTTGGCTGTTTCCTTTCCCGTGTAGAAGCTGTTTTTTTTAATGTAGTCTCTGCAGTTTATTTTTGCTTTTATCTCCCTTGCCCCAGGAGACATATTTAGAAAAATGTTGCTATGGCCAGTGACATTACTGCTTGTGCTCTCTTCTAGGATTTTTATGGTTTCAGGTCTCACATTTAGGTCTTTAATCCATTTTGAGTTTCTTTTGTGTATGATGAAAGAAGGTGGTCCAGTTCTATTTTCCCAGCACCATTTGTTGAAGAGGTTGTCCTTTCCCCATTGTATATTCTTGCCTCCTTTGTCATAGATTAATTGACCATATAAGTGTGGGTTTATTTCTGGGCTCTCTGTTCTGTTGATCACATTGATGTATGTGACTCTCTTGTGCCAGTACCATACTGTTTTGATCACTACAGCTTTGCAATATAATTTGAAGTTGGGAATTGTGATGCCTCCATCTTTGCTTTTCTTTTTCAAGGTTGCTTTAGCTATCTGGGGTCTTTTGTAGTTCCATACAAATTTTAGGATTATTTGTTCTAGTTTTGTGAAAAGTACTAAATAGAGATGGCATTAAATCTGTAGTTTGCTTTAGGTAGTATAGACATTTTAACAGTATTTGTTCTTCTAATACATGAGCGTGAAATGTCTTTCTGTTTCTTTGTGTCATCTTCAATTTCTTTCATAAATGTTTTATAGTTTTCAGAGTACACATCTTTCACTTCTTTGGTTAGCTTTATTCCTCAATGTCTTATTATTTTTGGTGCAATTATAAATGGGATTTTAAAAGTATTTTATTAATTTTTATTTTTAATTTATTTTACTTTATTATTAATTTTATTATTATTTTTTTTTTTTTTTTGAGAGAGAGAGAGAGAGAGAGACTGCAAGTGAGGGAGAGGCAGAGGGTGAGGGAGGGACAGAATGCCAAGCAGTCTCCATGCTTAGCAGTGGGGGGAGGGGGTGGGGAGCGCCCACCATGGGGCTTGATCTACATCATGACTTGAGCTAAAATCAAGAGTGAGATGCTTAGCTGACTAAGCCACCCAGGTGCTCCTACATGGGATTGCTTTCTTAACATCACTTGAAGGAAAACATATTCATTCATAGTCAATATGAATGAATGTTGAAAAATCGAAATATTAGGATTATTACTGCACCAATATTATTATTACCAATAGGTAAACTTAATAAGATTGTTACTAGAGTCAATATAAAAATTATAAATAGCATCAAAAATATTGCAAACCCAGGAATAAGTCCCAATGAAACATAGAAAACTGTTCCTTTATGGTAAGTGCTTTTTGTGCTCTTCTTAAGAAATATCTTTGTGAGGGCACCTGGGTGGCTCAGTTGGTTAAGCGTCCGACTTTGGCTCAGGTCATGATCTCCAGGTTCGTGAGTTCAAGCTCTGTGTGGGGCTCTCTGCTGACAGCTCAGAAGACAGCCTGTTGGGGATTCTGTTCTCCCTCTCTCCCTGCCCCTCCCCTCCAAAAATAAATAAACATTAAAAAAAAGAAGAAATATTTGTGTAAGTGAATGGGGGGGAATGGGTGAAATAGGTGAAGCAGATTAAGAGTACACTTATTGTGATTAGCACTGACTAATGTGTAGAATTGTTGAATCATTATATTGTACACCTAAAAGTAACATGCTTCTGTGCTTGCTGTTTCTTGTCTGTTTCTGGTCTCCATTCTGGTCTCCATTCTGTTTCCCATTCTGTTCCATTGGTCTACTAAGACCGCACTATTTTATCCATTGTGCTTTACAAATTTTGATGTTCATCTTGTTCTTCCTTAAGAATGTGTTGGATATTCATAGCTCTTTGCATTTTCAAATACATTTTAACTTTTTTGATGGCTATGGACCGGATTTTAACTTTTTTGATGGCTATGGACCGGCATCCCACTATCATTTAAATTTGCAATTCCATGATCGCCACTCTCTTTTCATGTGCTTTTTGACCATCTGGAAGCTTCTTTTGTTAACGGTTGGGGTTCAAAATTGTCTCACATTTTTCTACTGGGTTGTTGTTTTCTTTTTGATTCATAGGAGTTCTTTATATATTCTGAATACAAGATTTTTGTTGGTTATATGTGTTGCAAAGAATTTCTCCCACTCTCTGCTTTGCTATTTTATCTGCTTAAAGGAGCCACTTAACAAACAGAAACCCCTAATTTCAGTGTAACCAAGTATTGTGATTTCTTTGTATGCTTTTCACCTGTTCTTTGTGGAGAAAAGGACACTGATAAATCTAGGATTCTGCTTGAGTAAAATTAAAATTTAATTTTTTACTTATAACTGGTATTTGCTTTGCAGCTGTGGATTTCTTCAATCAGATTAATATGCTTTATGGAACAATCACAGATTTCTGTACAGAGGAAAGTTGTCCGGTGATGTCAGCTGGCCCAAAGTAAGACATGGTTCATAATCACTTCTCATTTTTACTTAAAAGTTCTTAGATAGAAAGAAAGCTTCTGAACATATAATTTCTTTGTGTAGCATCTCCTTCACCAATGTAGCACGATTCGCCAATGACTGATACATTTAGTCCAGATTTCTTAGCCTGAGTTTTCTGGCTCTCCCTGTATAATCCTCCTTCCAACCTTTTCTCTGTTTGCTTATGAATCTTCTCTGGTCTATCCAAACTAGATTACTGGCAATGCCTTGCTGTTCCTTCCATTGCATACACTCTGAAAACTTGCTTACTCCATTATTCTCTTGGATATTTTTCTTCTCTTCCCATCTCCCTCTAATCATCTGGCAATATTTTTAAAAAATCCTACCCATCTGCAAGGCTCACATCAATTGCTTCTAAACCTTTTGATTTTTTCAGACTAGATCTGATCTATTTAACCTTTTTGTCTTTGTGGTTATATTTCTTTCTTGCACTGTTTATACATGTCTTATTTAACCTATTAGATTCCTTCTTTGTTTAAATCCTTTTTGGTGCAAGAACAGTGCTTGCCACCTGGTTTAGCACTTGATAAATGTTTGCTTGGATCGATAGATTCTTGAAACTGGCCTTTATTACTACTATGGCTGATGATAACAATGGCTGCTACCATTTATTTAGTGCTACCTAAAATCTCAAGCCTTTCATGCATTTTATCTTTTACTTCATACAACCCTATGAGATAAGAAAAGAAATGGAGTCTGAGAAAGGTTAAGTAAGATGTTCAAGGTCCTATTATCTAGAAGCAGGCAGAACCAGATTTAAAATACAGGTCTCTTTGAGTCTAGTGCCTGTACTCTTTTTTTTTTTTTTTTTAATTTTTTTTTTTTTAACATTTTATTTATTTTTGGGAGATAGAGAGAGGGACAGAGCATGAGCAGGGGAGGTGCAGAATCCGAAGCAGGATCCAGGCTGTCAGCACAGAACCTGACGTGGGGCTTGAACTCATGAACTGTGAGATCATGACCGAAGCCAAAGTCAGACGCTTAATGGGCTGAGCCACCCAGCCACCCCTAGTGCCTGTACTCTCAATTGCTACATTGTGTCATTTTATAACTTTAAGAAAGATTAATTGGTACTTATGAGACATAAAGAGAGAAGTTTTATTTTTAATGCTGACTTTTTGTGAAGTATATGCTTCACACCAAAAACAAAACGACATTGCCCAAACTTACTAGTGCTTAGGGGTATTATCATTTTAAGTAGCGACCTTAGATTGCTCATCACTTATTTTAGAATATTTTTGGTAACTTTTATTTTATGTATTTATTTTTATAAATTTTTCTCATGTTTGTTTATTTTTGAGAGGGAGAGAGAGAGAGACTGAGACAGAGCACAAGCAGGGGAGGAGCAGACAGAGAGGGAGAGCATCTGAAGCAGATTTTGTGCTAACAGCGCTGAGCCTTATGCAGGGCTCAATCCCACCAACCCTGAGATCATGACCTGAGCCCAAATCAAGAGTCTGACACTTAACTGACTGAGCCACCCAGGCACCCCTAATTTTGGTAACTTTTAAACTACAGTGTCAGTCAGATTACTTACTACCCAAGAGATTCAGTTTTAGTACTTCATAGTCATACTTTTATTTTTTGACCAAATTCACATACTGAGCAGAGTATTACTTGGAGTTGTCTACCCTTATTCCTCAAATTAATTTCAAATGAGCTTAGCTATTTCCTGGAATCTTTTAAAGAAAAACTGACAGTTTGCCGTCATCAAAGATGTTCAAAAGAATATGATTTAAATATCTCTTAAGGTAATTTTTTTTGAAAAGAACTTATTTTCAGACTATTTCAAACCTTGAAACTTCAATAATTTTAAGTGTACAGAAAAGGTGCCAGAACACAAGGAACTCCCATATCTTTTTTTTTTTTTAATTATTAATGTTTATTTTTGAGAGAGAGAGAGACAGTGCGCAAGTGGGGGAGGGTCAGAGAGACACAGAGACAGAATCTGAAGCAGGCTCCAGGCTCTGAGCTGTCAGCAGAGCCCGACGTGGGGATTGAACTCATGAACCGTGAGATCATGACCTGAGCCAAAGTTGGATGCTTAACCGACTGAGCCACCCAGAGGCCCCTCCGTATCTTTTTCACACAGATTCCCTAATTATTAACATTTTACTGCATTTGTTTCATCACCTACTCTGTATATGTACTCATTAACAATTTTTTCTGAACCTTTTGAGCAAGTTATAGACATTAATGCATCTTTACCCCTTCATATTCAACTGTGTATTTGCCAAAAACAAAGTTAGTCTTCTGTATAACCAGCATACAAACCCTCCACATCACTTCCTCCAGTCCATAGACACTGTTCACATTTCATTACTGCTCAGTTTTCCCTTTCTGGTCCAAGATTCTACCTAGGAATATGTATGGCATTTATTTGACTTATCTTTTCAGGTACCTTCAATTTGGAACAGTTCCTCAGTCTTTTCCAGTATTTATTTTCTTTATACAGAAAAGACTTAACATAGCAGGCCTGACTGTTACCCCTCGAAAGGCCTGTTTACACAATTGATCCTTGGATAGCATCTGAGAACCTGGGATTTTGAAAGGGTTCCCACCTCCCTATTTGTTAAAACAGGCTGACTGTGCCTAAACTGTTTGTACAAACAGTATGGCTTATGCTTTCCTTCTGGGAGTTT
Source organism: Lynx rufus (assembly GCF_022079265.1). Classification (NCBI taxonomy): domain Eukaryota; kingdom Metazoa; phylum Chordata; class Mammalia; order Carnivora; family Felidae; genus Lynx; species Lynx rufus. The sequence continues at coordinate 54,288,888 of NW_025814845.1, forward strand.
AGAATTTTAATATGTGCCATGCAGAGGGTGCATCTTGACCATTTCTCAATAAAAAATCTGGACAGTGAGTCACTAATGAGCTTACCTGGTAGATCGTATTTAACATGTGTTATCATAGCTCAGTCTTGGGGGAATTGAGTGTGGCCCTTGTGAGTCCACTGGGAAAAGACTCTTGGAAACTTGTGCCTGGTTTCTTCTGGACTTTGCCCTGTTTGCTTTTTCTTTTTGTTGATTTTGGTTTGTGTTCTTTCACTGTAATAGATCATAGCTGTGAGTACAACTGTGTGCTGAGTTCTGTAAGTCCTCTTAGCAAATCGTCAAACATGGGGGTGGTCTTAGGGACCCCTGATACAGTCTGTCTGATGTTTCCTTGTGACCACATTTAGGCTTTGCTATCTTGGCAGGACATCATAGAAATGATAAATTTCTTCTCAGTGGATCATATCAGAAGGCACACACGATATCAACTGTCCCATCACTGGTGATATTAACCCTGATTACTTTATCATCTGAATGTTTGCAAGGTTTCTTTACCTCAAATTTGTCATTTCCCCCTCTGAAATTGATCAGTATTTTATTGTGAGGTTTTCTGGTATTATACCAATATCCTTGTTCCTGTGAACTAGGGAGAATTACTACCACTTAGAATACTGGTCTGATCACTTTTCCTGCAGAAACCTTATCTAAGTAAGCTGGTTAGGAGGAATGTATCTAATTTTTCTAAAGTAACAGGCACAGGATCTCTGTAAAGATACTGGAAAAACAAAAAATGATCTTCCTTGTCTCCTTTCCATTCATCCATCCTTCTTCCCTTCCCTCCTTCTACCTTTCTTTCCACCTGCCATCCCTCCCTCCCTTCCCCCCCCCTTTTTTTTTTTTTGAGAGTCTTATGCCCATTTTTAGTGCTGAGAAGATGCATTTGTCGTCATGCTTTGCCATCTTTACTAGAAGATGTTTGGGATTGTACCAAGGAGAGGCATTTGTTAGTAGCTTAGTACTGGCCCCTTGTAAAGTGGTATTGAGTGATGGCTCAGAGAATTTTGTCAGTTATTATTATTAACCAAGAAACGATGAGTATTTTGTAGTTTGCAGTTGATAAGTTTATACCATGATGATGGAAATAAATTTCAAAGAGAATGGTCTGTCAGAGGTGGAATAAAAAAATCAATGTGGGCAAAATAGAATTACAGGATGAAGTCATTCTTAAGTATAGACATGACAAAAGAATAAGAATGGATCGAGGAATCATAGTTATAAACTGTAGAAGTGTAAGCAATATATAGTTTTATTTTTCAAAAAGCTTTAGGATATTGAAAATAAGTGTTTTTAAAAACTTCAGAATGTTGAAAATGATTTTTAGGTTAACTGTGTCCATTTTTTATTTTTGCATTTAAAAATGAATATGGAACACCTGATCACTAATAAAATGAAAAATATGATTGCAAGGAAAGGCAAAAATGTTAAGGTTTCTTAACATGTGGGAGAAAACATGGATGAGTCCTGTCTTTAAGTGAAGAGTAATGATGCTAAAAGTTATGTGGTTCATGATCTATGTCTCCTAAGAGGATCAAACAAGAATAGGCTTAAGTGTCCCTCGGGACTTTAGTTTCATATTAGGAAGAATCTCTGGACTATGAAAGTGATTAAGCAGTGGAACAGGATGCCAAAAGTTGGAGAATCTCCTCTTGAAGACCTTCAAAGTAGACTTGATAATCTACCCTGTTGCCCAGGGTTGGCAGTAAGGTATGCTGTTAGAATGTTTATTCAGGTGTATTGTGTTTAAGTTTATTGTTCAGGTGTAAGTAGCTATAATTAAATAGATTCCTTATTTATCCTATCTCAAGATAATTTTTATTATTTAAAATATTCTGTAGTATTTCCCATTATATTTTATTTCACCTCCTTCGTTAGACTCACTGACCTGTCATTTTGTTAGTCTAAATTGGAACAGGGTTAGAAAAACAAAACTGATTCAAAGAGAGAAGCTAAATGGTAGCCAAGTAATCTTTTGGAAACTAAAAAAAACGAAATGATAGTTCAGTTTGGAGATTTTTATGCTTTGGAGTTGCAGCTGTGTGTTTATTCCTTATCTTAAAAATCAGGTTGTGGTTGCATGTGGGTATGGGTTTGTGTATAACTCCATTACCAGTCTTGCCATACTGTCTTTACTTACTCATTTATGAGCCTATCTCCTCTACTAGTCTATTTTCCATAACGGTATGGAAAGTGTCTTTCATTTTAGTGTCCCTTGGTCAAGAACAGTATTCCTTGATACAGTATTTCTCACATGGTCGGTGTACATTAAATGTTGATTATACCAAACGATAGTGTTCTGTTAATACCCAAATCCTATAGGCATCTTTATTTGAGTTGCCATTTTTCTTTAAAGGCAAATTTGGCTTTTCAGCCAAAGGTACTCAAATACTGAATCATTCTCTTCTTCATGCATCTTCCATGCCGTTCTCTATCCTTAACCCTAAATTTAAAACTACAAGTAAAAATAATTGTACTGCATAAGAAATGTTTTTCAAAGAAAAAAAAAACCATAAAGATTAAAGATGGTTATCACAGAAGTGGAGACGTGGAAAGTTAGCTAGGTTTTCTACCATGGCAATGTATGATTCTAAAATACAAATGCTGTATATAAAGAAAAACTTAGAAAAGTTGAGATTGATGGATCAGCTTAGTTTGGATCATGCTAAATCCAAAATAGTCCAGTCAGTAGCAGTTTAAAAACTCTAAATTTAAATGCCAAATGCAAAAAAAGATCTTTATTTGGAGGAGCAGATTGTTTAAAACATGTCCTGTATACATTCATGATATACATACATTTAACAATATAAAAATATATGCTTTTTGTATAGGTATACTCTTCTATTCTGTGTGCCTGTTATCTTTCCAATACAGATATGAGTATCACTGGGCAGATGGAACAAACATAAAGAAGCCTATTAAGTGCTCTGCGCCAAAGTATATTGATTACCTGATGACTTGGGTTCAGGACCAGTTGGATGATGAGACATTATTCCCATCAAAAATTGGTATGATTGTTTTGTATAATTGAGATCCATTATGCTTTATATAATTTTATATGTTTTTAGAACTTTCTGGCCCTCTTCCAGGAACCATACTAGCCTATCATATCTATCACAGTATTTCTAATCTTACACATTTAAGTGCCTTATCTTTTCCATACCAAGTTTATCATGAACATTAAGTTAAACCTCCCTGTAATTTTAAACAGTGAGAATATCCGTATATCTTGGATAGTAACAAAATTTGGCCTGTGTTATAGAAAAAAGAGACTGGATACTGAGTAGGCAGCCAATATCATCTGCCATAGTCATATCCATTTCTTGTTTAGGGAAGAAGTTTATGTAACTTATATTCAGTTTTACAGTGTATTTTCAGCAAAGAGGGAGTTTGAATTTATGACCACAGTGTGAATCTTACAGACTATGAAATCAAGCTAGGTGAGAAGAAAACCAGAAGATTTTGAGGGGTTGGCCTGTTAGCAACTTGAATGACATTTGCTTTTTTTTTTATTTGTTTTTCAGGGCTGACCTTTCAAGTGGAAATTGTTCATAGCCAGCTAGTTCATATGATTTTACCCTCTCAAACTTCTTACAACTTGTGTTTTCTGAAAAAATTAAGGATTTGTTCTATCAACGGACAGCTTTTTGTCTACATTTTATATTTTTATTTATTTCTTAAAGTTCATTCATTTATTATTTCTGAGAGAGAGGGAGTGAGGGAGAGAGGAGGCACACAAGTAGGGGAGGGTAAAGAGAGAGGAAGACACAAAATCCAAAGTAGGCTCCAGGCTGTGAGCTGTCAGCACACAGCGGGACACAAACCCCAGAACTGCGAGATTGTGACCTGAGTGGAAGCTGGATGCTCAACCGACTAAGCCACCCATGAGCCCCTATATTTTATACTTTCAGAGTTTGTGGTGGAGGAGACCACAATGTAAATAGTTGCTGTTATTATGGATTGTTTTAAACACATTTATTGAATGTTTAAACTACCGGGGCGCCTGGGTGGCGCAGTCGGTTAAGCGTCCGACTTCAGCCAGGTCACGATCTCGCGGTCCGTGAGTTCGAGCCCCGCGTCGGGCTCTGGGCTGATGGCTCAGAGCCTGGAGCCTGTTTCCGATTCTGTGTCTCCCTCTCTCTCTGCCCCTCCCCCGTTCATGCTCTGTCTCTCTCTGTCCCAAAAATAAATAAACGTTGAAAAAAAAAATTTTTAAACTACCTTGGAGCCTTTGTAATAAAAGGTCTATTTTTCAGGACTCCCTTACATACATCATAATCATTTTTGTTAAGTGCCTTCACCTTATCTTTTATCTCCCATAATATATTTTGTAACTTTTTATTTTGACTCAATTTCAGACTTTTAGAAAATTTGCAGTTGTGCAAAGAACAGGATCCTGTATATCCTTCTTCAGATTTTTTTTTCTTCTTCTAGATTTTTTAGTTGTCAACTTCTTACCATATTTGTGTGTGCACTTTCTCTCTCCCTCCCTCCCACCCTCCCTCTCCTCCCCTCTTTTCCCTGTCTCTTCCCCCTAACTACATATTTTGTTTTTCCTGAACTGTTTGAGAGTAAGTTATGTGATAATGCCTCTTTATCCAAATGTACTTCAGTGTGCATTTCCTTAGAAAATCACAGTATAACTATCAAAGTCAGGAATTTAACAATGATACAATACTGTTGTTTAACTTACAGGTCTTTTTCAGATTTTTCACATTTCCCCAATAATATCCTTTATAGCAAAAGAAAATCTTTGACGTTTGCTTTCATTCACTTGTCATGTTTCTGTAGCTTTCTTTAATATGGACTATGTGTACTTCAGTCTTTTTGGTCCTTCATGACATTGATGTTTTCGAAGAGGATAAGCATACTATTTTATAGTGTCCCTTCATTTTGGTTTGTCTTATGTTTCCTTGTGACCTATAATATTTTTAAGTGAGTGTCATGTGATGACACTGAATCCAGGAGTTTTAATATTTGCCTTATGTTTTGCCAAACTGGATCATTTTGCCAGTGTAACAAAGGACATGAAATTTTGTATTTTCCTAGTTTTGTATTTGTTTAGTGCTGTAAAAGTGCTCTAATTCATAAAACAATAAGCCTCATTGAGAGGGACTGTAGCTAATTTCAGAATAAATGCACGTGGGTGGCTCAGTTGTTTAAGCATCCAACTTTGGCTCAGGTCATGATCTCGTAGTTTGTGTTCGAGCCCCATGTCAGGCTCTGTGCTGACAGCTCAGAGCCTGAAACCTGCTTTGGATTCTGTGTCTCCCTCTCTCTCTGTCCCTACCCGACTTGTGCTCTCTCTCTGTCTCTGTCTGTCTCAAAAATAAATAAACATTAAAAATAAATAAATAAATGTAGACCTGGAGTAGTAATGAAATAATTTCCGTAGAAAAAATATAAAAAAGTGTTGCAAGCATTTTATTTTTTTTTAAATTTTTTTTTAAGTTTATTTATTATTCTTGAGAGATAGAGACAGAGCACGATCAGGGGAGGGGCAGAGAGAGGAGGAGACACAGAATCTGAAGCAGGCTCTAGGCTCTGAGCTGTCAGCACAGAGCCGGACGTGGGGCTTGAGCTCACGAACCGTGAGATCATGACCTGAGCTGAAGCCAGACACTTAACTGACTGAGCCACCCAGGCGCCCCAACAAGCATTTTAAGTAAAACTGAACATGGTTAATACATTGTATTCAGCACATATTTGTATTGAGACTTGATGTTAAGAAATCTAAGGATATAAGTGTGAGTTTTAGCTTCATTACCATCTTAGGCATAAATTTATTTCATTTTAGTAAAGTGGTAAGCACACAAGAAGCATTAAGGGGTGATGCTGAAGTCTAGTTCTTATTCCATGGAAATTTTAAAGTTTAATTTCATTCATGATATGTTGAGAACTTCTGAAAAGTACAGTGGGTATTATTAAGTAAAATAATTCACAAATATTTCTTTAAAGGGTTGTCTTGTTAATTTATGTTGCCATTTGTTGACAAACTCATATTGCTTTGTTCTTGTCTCTTGTTAATAAGGGGGTTGTTTATCTATTTATTAGGTGTCCCATTCCCGAAGAATTTCATGTCTGTGGCAAAAACTATACTCAAACGCCTCTTTAGGGTTTATGCTCACATTTATCATCAGCATTTCGATCCTGTAATCCAACTTCAGGAGGAAGCACATCTCAATACTTCTTTCAAGCACTTTATTTTTTTTGTCCAGGTAAGTTGGATTCGGAGACCTTTAGAGTTCTGATTTTCTTTTCTTTCTTCCTTTTTTTTAAATGTTTATTTATTTTAGAGTGAGAGAGAGTGAGAGAGTGTGAGTGGGGGAGGGGCAGAGAGAGAGGGAGACACAGAATCCAAAGCAGGCTCCAGGCTCTGAGCTGTCAGCACAGAGCATGACTTGGGGCTTGAACTCACAAACTGTCAGATCATGACCTGAGCTGAAGTTGGGCAGATAACCAACTGAGCCACCCAGGCACCCCAGGAAGCTTTTTTTGCTCAGTAAAACGCATTATGCGTAGAATTCAAAGGTGAATACTGCATCCATACTAAAGGTATCCTTTAGGATAAAATTTGCCATATCTCTCTAGTCTTTATGCTCTTCTCTACTTGCCATGATGATAAGGCCTTTTGTTTCTAAATTCCACTCATCTCCAGGTTGGTGGCATGCAAGTCTAAAATGGATCTCAGAGGTCTTGCCTTGACATTGCTTCAGTTAACAGGCCATAATGGAGCGGCTGAATTAGGAACCTGGCTAATTGGCAGGCCTCCAGATGAACTTGGCTCCTTTACCATTTTAGCATTCCTCCTAATCCTCTTAACCCTCAATTCTCAATTCCTGTCTACCTTGGATCTTTTTCTTTTTCTTTTTTTCTCCTTCCTTCCTTCCTTCCTTCCTTCCTTCCTTCCTTCTGCATATTCTGGCCTGGAAATGGGCTTTGTATATAACATCTTTTTTCTCCTCCTTTTTAAAACCACATGCTGAATAATTTTTAAGTTAGGTACTATTCATTATGTCCAAAAGAGGAAAAAATTGCCCCAAAGAGTATTGCTATTCCAGAGGTCCATTGGTCTTTTCTCTGACTCTGGTTGACCTCCTCCTTCTCACTTTAGTTCTCAGAGGTGTAGACTAAGAGGAGTCCGATATTCTCATCCTGCTATAATAACTAGACAGCAAATAGGCAGGACTGAAAAAGAGGTGGAAATGGTTAAGCTGATGAGCTTCTTTTTGGTTGAGGTTGAGAGGGTAGATGGTAGGCAGAAGTCCAAGTCTTAAATCTGTGTTAGTTTTGTTTATCTGTGGGCATATACTCACAAATGCCCTCCCCTCATCCCATCTCTACTAAAGAAAAATGTGTCTATTTTCCCTCTCTACATACCCCTCACACTAAAAGCACACATTTCATGTCTCAATTTCACCTATATAAACCCATTTTAGATTATAACTTGCCAAAACTGTTGCTCAGAGGAATTACTTTACCATGGTATCCTATCTACAGACACCTATAGAAAAAAAGAAAATCTTATCCCAAAGTTTGCTTCTGTGCTTTGGTTTAGACAGAAGAGGATTGCTAATGTTCAGGTTTTAGTGATTTAGGAGAGGATATTCTCCCTCCAGAAGGGTTACTTTTATCCTGTATGATCTTATCTGAAAATGCAATGTTATCTCTCAGCTCCTAGCAAATATTGATACCTAGCATTAAGCACATCTGAGCCTATTGAAATGTATTTCAAGACACTGTGACCTTCTTAAAGGTAGTTCCATTAGTATACAGTCACCCCTTGTTGGTGTAAGAGGGACCTCTGCCCTAGACCTCACTGTTTAGAGAATCCTGTTCTGGTCATTCTCCAGCTGTACTCTCACAGAGTAAGGGACCCACAGGGCAAAGAACATACCTCCCAGATCCCTCTGGTTTGTGCTCTGGTACCTGATCTCAATTTTCTTTCCACATGGTCCCAGTTATATTTCCAAGTTCTGCATGGATCTTTTCCTTGGGTCCATTCTTTAAAGGGATGATCATATCTCTGATACGTGTACCTCTAGATCTTAGGGGTAGCGAGATGGCAGCAGTTTGTGAAGGTGTGTAACCATGGCCTACATAAACCAGCCAGGGTGTCCACACTCCTGCAAGTGAGGCTCCTTAAAGTTCTGGGTAGAGCTGGGGGTTGGAAGATCAGGGAGGTTTGCTGAGGGTCAGGGATAGGCTCTCTTCATGTTACTCCTTTCCAGTGCAGAATCCTGAGCAATCTTGAGAATTCTAAATTCGAATCTGCTTTCCTGGTCACTTTGAAGGTATATTTGTTAAGGTAGGAGGATAGAACATGTTTTATTTAACAATGTTTTAGCTTAATGTAAAATTTAATAGTCATATGCTATATATCCATTTGTGTTCTTAGTCCAGATCCCACAAATCTTAGGGGTAGGCTTGCTCTTAAATGCTTCTAATTCTTTCCCCCAGTACTTACTATAATGGTTGACATGATCATCTCAATAAGTGAATGAAATTGGGAGCTCAGAATGCCCCACCATGGCAGAATATGAGATCAGAAGTATAGACAGCCTATATTTATTTAGCCTTACGGTGTTATAGTTGTGGGGAAATCTGTTCAACATTGAAGCTCACAACGACAGGAGTGGAATTCATAAAGAAGCAAAAATTAAATCCAGGCTTTCTAATTTGTTTGTTACAGGATTTTGTTTATCATTTGTGGACTCCGTGTTTCTTATGTTACTTTCATGCTACATCTCATGATAGCTTGCTGATGTTTAACTCTTCTACTCTTCATGTTCATATAATGTTGAAATTTGCCTGAGATGCTAGAGTTTTTGGTCCCCACTTGTTTGACGATATCTAAATGGTTATTCCCTTTTAACAGGAAGCAGCACTCTCATTTATTGAGTATTCACTTTATGCCAGGAATTACATGAAGTGGTTAGCACACAGTATCACATTTAGTCCCTACAGTAATTTTACAAGGTAGGGGGATTTACCCTAGTATTACTACAGATGTGTACAATATCAGAAGTGCATAAGTGATTTGCCTAAGTCAAGACACAGAGTGGGGGAATAGGAATACATTTTTTTGAAAAAATGATAAGACCCTTATTTACTTTGAAAGCTAATGTCCAACAAATGTTAATGGAAATCTGCTTTGGGATGAGATATAAATAATACATTTTTACTATTTTTTCCTGCCTTTATTGTGTGTAGGAATTCAACCTTATTGATAGAAGAGAACTTGCACCACTCCAAGAACTGATTGAAAAACTCACCTCAAAGGACAGATAAAAGGACGCAGAGCTGTGCAAATTGTTCCTCAAATGAAGTGTGTGGAGTTTATTTGGATTTGGTTGTGTTTTATTTTTATCTCGGTCATTTTTGTCATAGGTTTAGGGGGCTTGTTTGGGTTTCTTTTTCTTTATTCTGAGTAAGTGAAACCATATTCAATTGCTAGAGGAAGCCAAGAACCATTCTCTGTAAATTTGATAGGGGTAAGTTTTGTCTTAGTGGCATATGGTGTTTTTTTTTGTTTGTTTGTTTGTTTTACTTGGTTTGCTTACTTGCAGAATTTTTGATAATACTGTATGCTGAAAGAAAACGCTTGCTGATTGGACTGATGACAGTTGGGGGTTCTGTGTTGTGTAAATTGTGGCCAATTTCTGAAGTCCCCAAAAGACTTATGTTTTTAAGTGCCTTGGTAGGCTCACTTCTGAGGTGCAAAGCACAGACATAGAACTGAACAGGGCTTGAACAATATTAGGATTACTACCCAGGGCACTTACTGATGCATGTTTTAAAATGTCTATGATAAAAGCCATAGTTTACCAAAATTGGTGATCTCCAGCTTTTACTACATTAAAGAAACACAATTTGTAAAGGTGTGCATGTAGAACGTACAAAATCAGTATTTATTAATTATTTTTGATATTGATGGTAATTCTGTTCAACAAATGTTTAAAGTTCTACAAGCAGGTCTTTCTTCCATCTCTTGATATCTGTGATATTGAAACTAAAGGATGTTGAAGTGTAATACCTATTGCATTTTAGCTTCTTTCTACATGTTAACTGCACTCTAGGTGTAAAAAATTCAGGTTTTATATAGGTTTGCCATCTTCAGAGGTGATGCTGAACTGTGAGGTTTCTTAGCAATTGCCAAATGAGCCATAAGTCTAGAGAATTCCCTTCTACTTTGAAGAGGATGGGATGGATAAGAGTGTGTGTTTGGTTGGGAGGGTTTGTTTGTATGGGGAGCTATAGATGGAATTGTATGATGAGTCAAGTTCAGAAAGTCTTGTCTTAAAATCCTTGAGTAGAGTGGCATGAAGTTTTTAACCAATTTCTTGTAAACAAAGTCTTAGAGACTTCCTTTTAGGAATCAACTTCCATGAGAAGTTAAACATAAATTATTAATTTTAGGTGTAGACATTAAACATGGAATTTAAGGACTGTTTGGGGGAAATTGATCACTCTCCAGCATTTCCATTCAGTGAATGGAGCTGGTGTTTGCCTGTCATTTTAAAATGATACAGTACCCTTCTCTGCTTATGATAGGCCCAATTTGAAGCATTCTGACTTCTGATTTTTCTACTGTGAAAGGAAATCTTTTTCTTTGCAGTGATATCAAACAATGTAAGTGCTAATTTAGTAGTTATCAACTTTTACATTTTATTTGTCATGGCTTTCTAGTGAATTATTCCCATAAGTAAAAAGTTCAGAAAGTTAATTTTTAAAATAATTTTAACATTTTTCACTTCAATTTTAGTCTTGAGAAGTATCTTTTTCAGACTTCCTTTTGATTTTGTCATTTCTGGTAAGATCTGTTTCCTTCAGTTACAAATATATATTCTTCCTTTAGTGTGAAATATATACCTTTTTCCTTGTGGAATAGAAATCTTGCTTTGAAATTATATAGACTAAAAATGGTCAGTAGGCGAGAATCTAAAATTAAATAAATCAGTCTGTCTTTGCCATTAACAGGGAGAGCAGTGATATAATGTAATGCCATTACAGTTATGATGACTAGGAACTGCCTTTTTCTCCATTTCATTTCCAACAATCATTCTCCAAGTACCAACAGTAGAAGTAATGGGAGAGCCTGGCAAGTATGTTGGACATTCATTGGTAATGGTTATTGATAAACTGCAGTGAGAAGTAACTGATGTCCTTAAAACAAATATTTTATTACCTAGGTAGGTAATATCAATCCCTGTAGGTTGATTCAGAAATAAAATTTGGCATCAAGTGACATGGGGTCCTATTTATTGATGAAAATGAAGCATGATTATTCCAGTAGTCTTCCATACTGCGTTGGACTTTGTATCATCCTAGTAACAAAGGGGTTGCAAATAGCCAAGTGTAGAAAATACTGAAAAATTGTTCTTGCTCTTTTAAGCCTTACACAGTAGTACACTGTAAAAATGGAAGGATGTTTCTATAAAATAATGTTTAGTACTAGGCCCTACTTTCCTACTGTGTGTAGATAGGAGTTTGTTGTCACTGTGTCAGAATCTCAGGTGCCTGCTTCTGAGTATTCCTTTAAACAGAGGTATTATTAGGAAGTAGGGAGATAATGTACGCATGGATATGGTAACAAAGTAGAGAAGTTCTCCCAGGGAGAGGCCTGGCATTGTACATGGGGTTACATGGCTACAGGTAAGGAAACACCCACCAGAGCATGTGAGAAATAACCAGTTTAACAAAACTTGCTTTGATTTGATTCATTTCCATGAGCGTTCATAAGATGCCCTTTATAAAATAAGGATCAAATCCTGGTTTTGTAGCACTTTGCTTACGAATATGTATTGGATTCTTACCAGATCTCTTAATTTAGTTTATAAATAACCAAGATAATGATTTCCCCCCTGCTCTTTATGCAGAGATTTAAAGCAGAAGTTGGTTTTCTCATCCACTAATTAAAGCATAAAATATCAAGTAATAAGTTAACATAGTATTATTATCACAATGCTTTGGTTAAGTGTTGAAATGAAGCAAGTTTTAGGAGTTATTTTAAATGATGGAAAATTAATAATCCAAGAGTGAAAATCTTTCGGTAAGCAGTAGATGGTGCTACTGGCTCTCATTTGCTGACTTGATTGTTCTGTTTCCCATAAAAACCATGCCATTAGACTTCATTAAAAGAGTAAGCATGTGTTAGTTGGCTGGTAGAGGCTTTGGAGGTCAGTTTACATCGAAAGATTTTACATTGCTCTTTCTACTTGTGTTATTTGTAAATGGTAAAGGGTGAGCATAAAATGTATTGGCTGGGAGAAGACAGGTTTAGTGTATAATATATCTCAGATTAAGTTACTGCCTGGCTTATCAGGAAAGATAAAACACTACAATCTCTTATCTTCAGGAAATACAGATGATGTGGATATTTATATTTTACATGTAATCACCAGACTCCATTTTATGTGTTAGCATTTTCCTTGCTTATGGGAAAATAGCAAAATGACATTTCTTTTATACCTTTGTGTACACCCTCTCTGAGAGAGGTTTTGATAACCACTGAAATGGTGAAATGTGAGATACAATTATTAAGTTAGTTGTAGGACTTTCTTTTAAACATCCAAATGAGAGTTGATCTTCAGAGTGGTTCCTGTGGGAGCATTATTCTTTCTAGCTATGCTTTGAGGGTGTAATGTTTTTGGAGCATTTTCAGAGATGCCTTGAGAATTGGTTTATGACTATGCAAGAAAATCTATTTCATCATTTTAGTTGCACCGAAGACTTTTTTGGCAGCTTAGTAAGACCTAGCTCATTCACCAAACTTAACTCTACTTTGCTGTTTTCTTAAAACTAAACCATTAGGGAAGTTCAAAAGACTGCCATAGGCTCTGAATTTGCAGAAGAGAATGTTTTGAGCATTGGTAGCACCATTTAATAAAGGAATAGTTTCCTGATGTCTCTACTTTGAAGTATACAGTGTCATTTGGATGTATAGGTTTTATTTAATTTTTACAAATTTAGTTTAATTACCTTATTGTTAAATATAATAATTAAAAAATCAAGGTCTGTCTCTTGTTTTCTACTTTTGTTCCTTTCCCTGATAGCTTCTGAGTTTTATCTCAACTACTATAAGATAATTTTGATTGAAGGGACAGTATGAAAAAATGGATCCAATATTTAATATAGAAGTAGCTTAAGATAACAATAGCCTTTACCTTTGTCCTTTTTTTTTTAAACATTATTTTCACTCAAATGAAAAGACTGCAGATCATTGTACAAAGAAATTGGAATAAATTTTATATAATAATTATGCTGAATGTTAAACCTGTGTATCACAGATAAAATATTTAAAATTGTATAATCATTTCATATATCATTTATAACTTTAAAATTTTTGAATGTCTTTTTAAAAGATATGGGACCATAAGTATATTTGTAACTTGAAAATGTGACTGCATACCAAGGGGAAAAGTTATTTTGAAACTTTTCTGAAATATTAAAGAATATACCAATTTTTAGACATGCTATTCTAGATCCACTCCTAAAATAATTTAAATAGTAGAGTTTTGTCATAATGTTAAGATTCACCCACAGCAATTACTGTTTTTCAGTTTAATGGTGTATATTACTAGAGGTAAAGATATCTTAAGATTTATTGGAAAATTTTAATTTTAAGGTATAGTAACAGTTCTGACTACAAACAATTTAAACTTTTAAGATGTTCCTAACAAGTTAATCATAGAGAATAATTTATTGTAAAGGTATAATACTATGTTCCATGTCTGCCACTTATAGCTGAACAAAACCTAAATTTTGACAAAAGACAGGAAATGCATATTAAAATATTGAATAATCTCAGTTTTGCAAGTATGATGCCAGTTCCTTTTCTGTGTGTAATGCTATACAATAGAGCATTTTGGGTTACAGTTCTCAAAGATAGATAATGAAAGCACTGGCCTGTTTTTAGCTCTGTTGGCTTGTCATCTCCTTCTCCTTAAATTACTTCCTTACGCTGTTGACTTCCCACCTCTCAGCCTCCATTGCACTAGGAGAACAAAACAGATGGGTTGATTGTGCAGGTCCTTGTTGTTAGTGGTTCTGAAGCACTTTCTGTAATCCACTGACAGAAGTGTTGGCAGGTGCAACTTACATAAGCATTTTTGGTTTGTTCTGGTTGACAGCTTTCTTGAAGTTATGTCACTGAAGCTGAGATTATTAGTAATTTAAAATTTTTGTTAATATTTAATTTTTCTTCTGTGTATTAAATTTTTATGTGTTGGTGTTTCTTACAGGTTTGTACATATTTTCATTTTCATTTTCTGAGATAATAGATTAGTGCATTTCCATATTAAGAACACATTTCTCCTTAAATTGTTCTGCAGAAATAACTATTTTTAGGGGAAATAGTTTTTTACAGTCACTAAATTGTATGTGTTATTTTTGTACATGCATAACTAAGGTGGTAAGGGCCATAATCCTGTAGAGAATGCTTAACTTTTGTTCTATTTGAATTTTTCCATACGTTATTACTTAAAATTATCAAGGAACAGTGTCATGAAATCTAGGTTGAGAGAGAGTACAATAAACATGACAACTCTTAAAGTTTGAGTAGAGATAATTTCTGATGACAAAAGCATAATCCTGCCAGTGCCATATAATGGAAGCCTATTCACATTGTGTAATCACAGAGAATGTGCAAGACAACAGATCCTGCTCTCATGGAAACACACAATTCTCTTTATTTTTAAGTAGTTGGATGGGGAAAAATGGTCTAAAATATGAAAGGAAACATGAATGCTATATTGAAAAGTGTGCCAAGATTACTCAAATTCTAGTTATTACAGATCAAAGTTTAACTGCTTCGTCATTTTACTTTAAAAGGGATACTGGGGGCGCCTGGGTGGCTCGGTCGGTTGAGCATCCGACTTCGGCTCAGGTCGTGATCTCACAGTCTGTGAGTTCGAGCCCCGCATCGGGCTCTGTGCTGATGGCTCAGAGCCTGGAGTCTGCTTCCGATTCTGTGTCTCCCTCTCTCTCTGCCCCTTCCCTGCTCATGCTCTGTCTCTCTCTGTCTCAAAAATAAATAAAAACATTAAGAAAAAAAATTTTTAAAGGGATACTGAATGTCAGAAAATCTGTAATATGTTTAATTGAAAGATGTAAATAATGTATACAGACTTGTATGTGATGGGATGGAAAATATTTAAATTCTAGGTTTTTTCTAAAGGAAGAAACTGAATGTTTATTTAAAAAATTAATAAATAGTTATGTTTGGCCATGAATCCTGCATTATTGATTATTTTTGCTGTAGATGCTCCCACATTGAACACATTCCTAGAAAAATATTTTAAGTTTGGAATATGTTGAACATTAAATTTTTTCTAATGTTTACAACAACCTCAGAGGCTGGTATCTCAGTGTCTTGCATGCTAGAAAACTGAAGCTCAGGAATTGTACAAATCACTGATTAGGACCAGGATTAGAATCCAAATAGTCTTGACCCTGAAGCTAATGTTTTTGTTTGTTTTCTTTAAATATTCTACTACTATGAGAACAGTTAGCAAAATAATTATTTGTTGACCTTTCTGTCAAGCTTTTATCAAGTATTTTATCTTCATTATAGACCATTAAAGAATATTAATAAATAGGAGCATCTGGGTAGCTCAGTCAGTTGAGCATCCGACTTTAGCTCAGGTCATGATCTCCCAGTTTGTGAGTTCAAGTCCCACATCTGGCTCACTGCTGTCAGCCTGTCAGCACAGAGCCCACTTCAGATCTTCTGTTCCCCTCCCTCTACCCCTCCCCTGCTTGTGCTATCTCAAAAGTAAATAAATATTTTTTAAAAATATATTAATAAACAATATTGGAGCATTTTCATTTTACCCTGATACCTAAGTTCTAAAAGAAAGTATGTATTTTAGAGTATTCTCAGAGTATCCTATTCTAGAGAGATTTATTAGAAGCTTTTGTGTTTGGAACATCAGGTCACCAAAGTATCCCAGTGTCACTAATTGGTATTTGTAGAAAAAGCTAGGAGTACACTTCTCTAAAGAAGACATCCAGATGGCCAACAGGCACATGAAAAGATGCTCAACGTCGCTCCTCATCAGGGAAATACAAATCAAAACCACACTGAGATATCATCTCACGCCAGAGTGGCTAAAATGAACAAATCAGGAGACTATAGATGTTGGAGAGGATGTGGAGAAACGGGAACCCTCTTGCACTGTTGGTGGGAATGCAAACTGGTGCAGCCACTCTAGAAAAGTGTGGAGGTTCCTCAAAAAATTAAAAACAGATCTACCCTATCACCCAGAAATAGCACTGCTAGGAATTTACCCAAGGCATACAGGAGTGCTGATGCATAGGGGCACTTGTACCCCAATATAGCAGCACTTTCAACAATAGCCAAATTATGGAAAGAGCCTAAATGTCTATCAACTGATGAATGGATAAAGAAATTGTGGTCTATATACACA
Source organism: Lynx rufus (assembly GCF_022079265.1). Classification (NCBI taxonomy): domain Eukaryota; kingdom Metazoa; phylum Chordata; class Mammalia; order Carnivora; family Felidae; genus Lynx; species Lynx rufus. Next base: position 54,305,351 of record NW_025814845.1, read on the forward strand.
ATGGAATACTACTTGGCAATGAGAAAGAATGAAATATGGCCTTTTGTAGCAATGTGGATAGAAATGGAGAGTGTTATGCTAAGAGAAACAAGTCATACAGAGAAAGACACCATATGTTTTCACTCTTATGTGGATCTTGAGAAACTTAACAGAAGACCATAGGGGAGGGGAAGGGAAAAGAAAAAAAAGTTAGGGAGGGAGGCAAACCATAAGAGACTCTTAAAAACTGAGAATAAACTGAGGGTTGATGGGGGGGGTGGGAGGGAGGGGAAAGTGGGTGATGGGCATTGAGGAGGGCACCTGTTGGGATGAGCACTGGTTGTTGTATGGAAACCAACTTGACAATAAATTTAATATTAAAAAAAAAAGAAAAAACCAGGAGTATAAATACCAGTCCATGCTGATGTGGATTGTCAACCTGCATACTTAAATAAAAGCACCTTGTTCTTTTTTTTTTTTTTTAATTTTTTTTTTAACGTTTATTTATTTTTGAGACAGAGACAGAGCATGAACAGGGGAGGGGCGGAGAGAGAGGGAGACACAGAATCCAAAACAGGCTCCAGACTCTGAGCTGTCAGCACAGAGCCCGACGCGGGGCTCGAACTCACAGACCGTGAGATCATGACCTGAGCCGAAGTCGGATGCTTAACCGACCGAGCCACCCAGGCGCCCCAAAAGCACCTTGTTCTTCACATACCATAGCTATAAAGCATCTACTGTCTATAAAGAAATAAACACACAAGTACCCATACAAAAATTAGCTATATTTTGAGAAGTATGTTCATTTGCTTCTATTGTACTACATTTAAATAGTTAATTCTTCATTATATAATATTATTTGGAATGATGCATTTTGGTATCAAGTTCTAAATACTTCTTTAAGCAACAATGTGTAATAAATGTTTTATATTCCTGGGGTGCCTAGCTGGCTCAGTTGGAAGAGCATGTGACTCTTAATTTCAGGGTTGTGAGTTCAAGCCCTTTGCTGGGGGTATAGATTACTTAAATAAAAACAAACAAATGTCTTATACTCCTATTTTATTTTTGTTATTAAATTTTTTTTAATGTTTACTTATTCTCAAGAGAGAGATAGAGACAGTGTGAGTGGGGGAGGGTCAGAGAGAGAGGGAGACACAGAATCTGAAGCAGACTCCAGGCTCTGAGCTGTCAGCACAGAGCCTGATGCAGGGCTCGAACTCACACACTGTGAGGTCCTGACCTGAGCCGAAGTCAGACGCTTAACTGACTGAGCCACCCAGGTGCCCCTTATACTCCTATTTTAAACAGACTAATGAGTACAGTGTCACATTTTTTCTAAAGTTTATTTATTTTGAGAGAGGGAGAGAATCCCAAGCAGGCTCTGCACTGTCAGTGCAGAGCCCAACGTTGGGCCTGAGCCCACGAACTGGGAGATCATGACCTGAGCTGAAACCAAGAGTCAGAGGCTTAACTGACTGAGACACCCAGGCACCCCACAGTGTCCTATTTTCTTGATGACCTTGATTTACTTTGCAAGCATGCAGCATAATATAGCTTCCTTTGATAAGGCCTTATGTAGGGCTGACGGTTTCCTGCTATGCCCTTCTAGCATGTTATTTTGCTGTTGCACTTCAGATTTGTTGAAAGCACCCTGACCTCCCACTCTTGCTTTTATAATGGCTTCTGCATTCATGTATTTCTGGGCAATAAAGAAGACTGTAAGGAGAAATTCATAACCAAGCTTATTATAAAGTCAATAAATAACCATTTTACAGAAGTTGTTGGGTTCATGTATACAATATATGGGCCATAACCACTACATATCAACATTCAAAGCCTTTTATTTTTTCTTTGTTCTCATCTTCTGAGTTCTCATTTCTCACTTTAGAGCTTTCATAATAAACCTACGTGTTATCAGTCAAGGTCCTGTCTCTTTCTTTAGTAATACCAGCATTCCCAGAGAAGAAAAAGAATTCTCAATTTGAAGGGGTAGCAAAATTTTGGGTGAGGAAGGATGAAGATGGTAGCATGCTCATGACTGGCTGGGTTCTCCAATACCCTTTTTTTTTCAACGTTTTTATTTATTTTTTTTGGGACAGAGAGAGACAGAGCATGAATGGGGGAGGGGCAGAGAGAGAGGGAGACACAGAATCGGAAACAGGCTCCAGGCTCTGAGCCATCAGCCCAGAGCCTGACGCGGGGCTCGAACTCACGGACCGCGAGATAGTGACCTGGCTGAAGTCGGACGCCTAACCGACTGCGCCACCCAGGAGCCCCTGCAATACCCTTTTTTTAAAAATATATATATTTATTTATTTTGGGGAGAGCGAGAGAATGGGTGCTCATGAGTGGGGAAGGGGCAGAGAGAGAGGGAGAGAGAATCCAAGTAGCCTCTGCTCTGTCAAGCACAGATCCTGACTCAGGGCTCATTCCCATGAACTGTGAGATCATGGCCTCAGTAGAGATCAAGGGTTGGTCGCTCAACCTACTGAGCCACCCAGGTGCCACCAATACCCTGTCTTATCTGCAATTCCAAAATTCATAAAATCTGAAATGCTTGGAAAACAAAGTATTTTTTTGAATTTAGTGTAAACTTAACCTGATCTAAAGTTAACAGTCTTTATCCCATTTAATGTGAAATCTGTTTCAGTGCAAAATAGCTGTGTGTTGGATTTAACACCTCTGCAGGAGGGAGGGATGGTTACATAACATATGTACCACACTACTGGTTTTTTCCAATATATATACACATATTTATTTTTTATTTTATATACATCCAAGTTAGTTAGCATATAGTGCAACAATGATATGCGGAGTAGACTCCAGTGATTCATCCCCTGCATATAACATCCAGTGCTCAGCCCAACAAGTGTCCTCCTTGATGGCCCTTGCCCATTTAGCCCATCCTCCCACCCAGAACCCCTCCAGTACCCTATCTGTTCTCAGTATTTAAGAGTCCCTTATGTTTTGCCCCCCTCCCTTTTTTATTTTTTGTTTATTTTTGGGAGACAGAGAGAGAGACAGAGTGCAAGCAGGGAAGGGGCAGAGGGAGAGGGAGACACAGAATCCCAAGCAGGCTCCAGGCTCTGAGCTCAGAGCCCTACGTGAGGCTCAAACCCATGAGCTATGAGATCGTGACCTGAGCCAAAGTCAGGGTAGGGGGAGCCTTACTCCCCTTAACCGACTGAGCTACCCAGGCTCCCCTGTTTTTATACTACTTTTGCTTCCCTTCCCTTATGTTACTCTTTTTTGTATCTTAAATTCCACATATGAGTGAAGTCATACGATATTTGTCTTTCTCTAATTTTGCTTAGCATAACACACTCTGGTTCCATCCATGTTGTTGTAAATGGCAAGATTTCATTCTTTTTGATTGCTGAGTAATACTCCATTCACACTACTGTTCTTCTGAAATCCAAAAATGTTTGCATTCTCAAACATCTGGTTACAAGGGTTGCAGGTAAAGGATTGTGGACAAAAATCAAGAAGGTGATTTTAAAAGTGCTTTTGTCTCTTACTTGCATTATACACAGGTTTATGTAGGAAAATGGGAAATTATGCTGAACGTGATGCCAAGAAAGGTAGGTTTCCCTGTTTCTCCCATCTACTTTGTCTTTTTAAGGAACACTTTTTTTTTTGGGGGGGGGGACAGAGACAGACAGAGCATGAACGGGGGAGGGGCAGAGAGAGAGGGAGACACAGAATCAGAAACAGGCTCCAGGCTCTGAGCCATCAGCCCAGAGCCTGACGCGGGGCTCGAACTCACGGACCGCGAGATCGTGACCTGGCTGAAGTCGGACGCTTAACCGACTGCGCCACCCAGGTGCCCCAAGGAACACTTTTAAGCTTTGAGGGACTCAAGTTCTCACAGCCAGAAACTGGCAGAGCTGAAATTTGAAACTAGTCTTTATAGTTTTCCACTGCTTAAACCTCTCAATCACGGCACTGTATTACTTTTCTTGTGTGCCTTTTGTGGAAACCACCCTTGGCTATTTCTGCTCCTCAACTTTAAACATCTTTATCAGATCCATCTGGGATTTCTTCCTCTTCTTCGTCTACTTACCTCCTATTTGAAGGTCTCAGAGACTAACCCTGCCTTACTCCTCTCAGTATCGCCCAATACCTTTACCATTTCATGGGTTTCCCCCCATGCTTGGATGTGGAATATAATACCTAGTGGCTTCCCCAGATTCCTTGCCATCCCTGATAACAAGCATTCAGGCTTTTTTCATTTCAAGGATCCTGCTGGTAATTACTATGCGGATAAACAAAAGTAATAAACATAAAATAATAACAAAATAATTATAAGGAAGTTAATGATTTTTACTGTTTTTATCCTAGAGTTCCCCATGGATTCACATTTTGATTTCTGCCTTTTCTTAGAATGGATTCACCATTACACCACTTCTGACTCTACCATTAGATGCATTTCAGGTCTGATGGTAATTTCAAGGTAACAAAGAGTAATAGGGCGTTTGGTTTCCGTAGACCATTTGAGCCCAGGAACTTCTAGATGGCATAGTGCCAGCTTACCAGATCTTTACCAAGATTAAAAACAAATTGTAAAGAGTATTTCTACACTGCAACTGTTGCCAGCTAGATAAGTCTTCTAGCAGAGTTCATGGCACATAGGTAGGCATTCAAAAATTCAACATTTACTAACTATGTGTCAGGTATAGGGAATGCAAAATTAAACTATCTATCGTATTGCCACGCTGAACAGAAACCTACGTGGTGTGGTAACGTCTGCATAGCATTGTAGGGGTGGGAAAATTTTCCCTTCTTACGTTTTCCATTCTTTTCCTGGTCTAGTAATTAAACTGACACAGGATAAACAGGAGGAAACCAGATTTAATTACGGCACATACAGGACCTCCATAAAAATAAATTCAAAGGAATAACCAAAGTAGGTCATTGCATCTTTTAGACAAAGAAACAATAAATTAGTGAAGAACTGACAAGACAAAGGGGTTTGGGCTTGGGGTAGTAAATTGGTAAGTAGCAAGGTCTGTTCATAGGCCTTCTCAGCCCTCAATTCCCTATTTGGCGATAAGGAGGTCTGCCCTCCTGATACAGGGAGGGCACCTTTTACATAGATTCATCTGCTTTCAGGGGGGACAAGGGAGGGGCAGAGTATCCTTGCACTATTTCTAAAATTCCTTTATTTCGAAATAATCTGTATGCCATAGTGGCACATTTTGGTGTGACGTATTCTCTATGAGCATAAAAGAGACTCAAATCAAACGGGACAGGGGTTTGAGACATCAGGAAAAGCTTGCTGTGTAGTGGCGTCTGACTACGTAAATTCCCATGCCAGATCCACTTACGGACTTTGAGACTTTGCACAAGTAGGCTTCTCAGTGCCTGTTTCCTCACTGATAAATCGGGCTAATGGTGGGATTTCCTGCACTGGGCTGCGAGTTAATTCAAGAACAGCGCTCGAAACAGTGTCTGGCACGCAGTAAGAGTGCAATACACTTCCTGAGGGTTGGGTTGCCCGCCAGCACTTAGCCTGACGTAGCCTGACCGTTGTCCTCGGACTGGACTACACGGGTAATCCGTTTGTTTTTTCTACCATACACTGCGTCACAGCCAGTTCTGTTCCAGATGCTCTGTTTATTTCCACACGACCCGCTGGAGAGGCGAACTCTCCGGAGTCGGGGCCGGCCATCCTGGTGACGAGAGCGGGTGGCAACCCCTGCCCTCGCTCACCCTCCAGCTTCGGCGCTAGTCCTCCGGAACCGCCACCCCCAGGTCCTGGGAAGAGGCGCGTCGTCGCGCGCGCCGTCCCGCCCTGTGCTCCTGCGTGACCCGACGTGCTGGGCGCGCACGCAGGAGCCCCGCCCGCGGTGGCCAAGGCCAAGGAGCCGCTAGAGACTTTGCCAGCTGGGGAGACGGAGGGGGCGTGGCTTCCCCGCTGGCGGGCGGTCGCGGCGCAGTCCCGCCCCCGTCGGCAGCCTCCGCGCGCCAAAATCAAACCCCAAGACCCGCGGTCCCGGGTACTTGCTGCCGGCGGGAGCTCAGCCTGCGCGTCTAGTCACGTTCGGCAGTGGCGCGAGCCCCAGCGCGCGCACCTGTGGCCGCCTCCTAGCCTTCCCTGTTGGATGCACTCGGGCCACCACCAGACTAGAATGGCCACCCCACCCAAGAGGAGCTGCCCGTCTCCCGCGACCGGCTTTGAGGGGGTCCGCATCAAGAAGATTGCCATCGAAGGGAACATTGGTAAGGAGCCTCGGGAAATGTTGGCCCCCAAGCAGGGGGGCTTCCCCTTAGTGAGGGCTTCCTTCAGGCCTGTGTGGATGCGGACAGGGCCTCTACTTCCCTTCCTACCGAACGCGTTTTGCCCTGTCCTGCCCGGTTTCCCTCCCGTGCTCCGAGGATCGTCGCAGCCCCCGGGCGTCAGGCGGTGGTGCATGCCCGGGCATGGGGGCCTCGAAAGGTGCACTTTGGGCCCGTTTCCTCCTTTTGTTGGGATCGCGCAAGGGGAGGGCTTTTTGCTTTTTGTTTTTATCTTGAGGCTGTGTTAGTTCTAGAGGTGTAATTTACATACATTAAATTATCCTTTTAGGTGTACTTTTCTATGAGGTATGACAAACATATAATGCTGTTTTACTACCGCCATGGTCAAGGTTCAGTACATTTTTATCACCTCAAAAAGTTCCCTGGTGCTCCTTTGTCGTCGGTTCCCTCTGTATTCCTGTGTCTTGGCAACCACTGATCTGGTTTCTAAATTTTGCCTTTTTCCAGAATGTCATATAAATGGAGTCAGAGTATGTAGCCTTTTGTGTCTCCCTTCTTGTATTTAGCATAATGCTTTTAGATTTTTTCATGTTGCTCAGTACCCGGGATTCGTTGTCTCCCCACTTGGGAGAATGAAGAGGTGGACACAGAATAAAATGAGCAGCAGGCAAAAGTTTATTAGAATCTAAGATTGGAAAGATATGAATTGCAGAAAAGCTCTCTTTACAGAGAGGGGGCATTTGCAAGTGAATGCCCAGTCAACTGTAGGCAAGGGTCCTTGTTTTATAAGTTCTGGTTGCACCCTCCCCCCCCAACCTTCCCCCTTGTTCCTTCTCAGGTTCTACCCTTATTGGCTAGGTAACTAAATGCCTAGTCATTACTTTTTGAGTGGCTTGTTTCCATTGTGTGGGAGGTGATCTATGTATGGCCACACTGTTCCTTGTGGGTCATATGTTCTAAGGTCTACCACTTACTTTTAGTCACATCTTTTGTCAAATGCCTGAGGGGAGTAGGTGATGTCTGTTACATTTCTTAAGAGGAACTCTACACCTCTGCCAGTCTGCTGTGGTCAGACACTCCCAGCATTGTTTTAAAATATGTTTTTCCCCACCCAGTGACCTTCAAGTCTTACTTAGCCTCTCCCTTTCTGCCTACTGAATCCCATCTTCTATTATACTTGTGTCTGTAGTTCTCTTTTATTGCTGAGTAGTATTCCATTGCATGGATATACCACAGTTTATCTCTTCCCCAGGTGTGAACATTTGGATGGTTTCCAGTTTTTTTTTTTTTTTTTTAATTTTTTTTTTAACATTTATTTATTTTTGAGACAGAGAGAGACAGAGCATGAACGGGGGAGGGGCAGGGAGAGAGGGAGACACAGAATCGGAAGCAGGGTCCAGGCTCCCAGCCATCAGCCCAGAGCCCGACGCGGGGCTCGAACTCACGGACCGTGAGATCGTGACCTGAGCCGAAGTCGGACGCTTAACCGACTGAGCCACCCAGGCGCCCCTGGATGGTTTCCAGTTTTAACGCTTAGGGATAAAATAGGTATAAACATTCCAGTACAAGGAAAGAGTTTTTTTTTGTTGTTTTTTTTTTTTTTTTTAATTTTTTTTTTCAACGTTTATTTATTTTTGGGACAGAGAGAGACAGAGCATGAACGGGGGAGGGGCAGAGAGAGAGGGAGACACAGAATCGGAAACAGGCTCCAGGCTCTGAGCCATCAGCCCAGAGCCCGACGCGGGGCTCGAACTCACGGACCGCGAGATGGTGACCTGGCTGAAGTCGGACGCTTAACCGACTGCGCCACCCAGGCGCCCCAAGGAAAGAGTTTTTAATGATCTTAATATCATGGAGCTCCTCACCCCTTCCCCCACTTCCAAGTAAACATTGGCTTATGATTCAAAGACCAGTGCCCTTTCTGTTCCTAACCCGGATGAGGGCAGACTATACCATGCATATCATTTTACAAGGTACATCTGAACTTACATTATTCTGTATTTCCTACCACAGGAAACCTATGCCTGATACTTCCTGTTCTGATAGAATTTTTTTGGCTCCAAGTTGGGTACTGGCCATTCATGCATACAGCAAATGTTTTTGAATTCTTACCACATTCAAAGCCCTTGTACTTCTTTAAAAAGACCAGGCAAAGTAGACGCTTTAACAGTATTCCTAGTAGAAAATATCTGAACACACCCTCAAAGACGACATCTTGTTGCATTGCTCCAGTATTAAGGCACCAGTGGAAAAGATCCATATAATAGATTCTCATTTCCTCCTAGGATAAATTCTTTGAAGGTGAACGTTTACTAGTGTGAGTCCTTATAGCCACTTATTGGATAAAGAAGAACATATATAAAGGAGGAAGTAGTTGAACAAAGCCATTTCAAGAGTAACTTTGAATGAACAACAACATCTCCTAGATACCACACTGAATTAATCCTCTTCCCTTCCTTAAATCCAGTTAAGCAACATATATCTAGATCTCCCTAAGCATCTTTAATCTTCCCAGCACCTGAATCATTTCCTAATGTGTCACCCCATCTCCATCTTCTCTTACCTAGCTCCAGAGCAGACTTTCTGTATATAAATGGAATTGTGTTACTCCCCTGCTTAAAATTCTTCTCTGACTTCTCCATTACCTACACTGGAAAGAGTTGCAAACTGATGCCTTGCATTTGCACAATAGTGGCTGGCATAGACTTGAAAAATAAATTTATTTAAGAACATTTTTTTTAGAATGTTGGAAATATTTTATTTTTTAAAGTTTATTTGTTTATTTTGAGAGAGAGAAAGGGCATGCACTGAAGGGGCCGAGAGAGACGGACAGAGAGAATCCCAAGCAGGCTCCACACCACCAGCATGGAACTGATGTGGACTGAGCCCATGAACCGTGAGATCATGACTTGAGCTGAAATCAAGAATCGGACGCTTAACCACTGAGCCACCCAGGCGCCCCTGAAAAACAAATTTAATGAATTGCTAGCATTTAACATTTTTGAGATTTGTTTTTGAACATCTAGATTCTTGGTGTCTTGTACGGTATCTAAAGATCTGGTAACACTGGGCTTCTGTTTCTGTAAGATAACAGTTTGCTATTTGGATGTTGGATGAGTTGTGTTCCAACTTGTCTTCCTGACACTGAGGTTTGTTAGTTGTTGTTAATGTGCTTGCACTGCTGTTCCTGTCCCTTCCACCTTATTTGCCAGTCCCAAATAAGTAGAAATGTACAAATTGCTAATATGTGTGTAGAAGAATATTTTGTGATTCCTAGAATTTGAACTTTAACTGGTCATTTTAGTTTATACTCACATAACTCATCTTCTCATGTTTTCTGTTACTATAATGCTCCCTTCTGTTAGATTTATGGAGGCCTTACCTGCTTCTTTTCATATTAATAGTTTGTACAGATGATTTTTGGATCGTAATGCTTGTTTGCCATTAGTAATTCTGTTAGGTTCCACATGACTTTTTAAAGTTATTAACGTCAGTGTCTTTGGTTCTTGCTCTCCTTTGCTTTCATAGAATATTAATTTATTAATTAGCTTATTTTTCAGCTCCCTACTTTTCCCTTAAAAGTTAAGGAACTAGAGGGGCGCCTGGGTGGCTCAGTCGGTTGAGCGTCCAACTTTGGCTCAAGTCGTGATCTCGTGGCCCGTGAGTTCAAACCCCGCATTGGGCTCTGTGCTGACAGCTCAGAGCCTGGAGCCTGTTTCAGATTCTGTGTCTCCCTCTCTCTCTGACCCTCCCCCATTCATGCTCTGTCTCTCTCTGTCTCAAAAATAAATAAACGTTAAAAAGTCAAGGAACTAGATTAATTTGGGAACTACAGGTAACTGTTGTTACTCTGCTTGAACTAAAGAGTAATTTTAAAGAGTAACTGTTTTTGCTCTTAAAATTTTAGAGTATGACCACATGAAATTTTTCTATTTATAGGTGTGTCAGAAGAAAGCTGAATGCTCTAGCTTTAAGTGCTTTCAGATTCTGGGCCCCTGGGTGGCTCAGTCGGTTAAGTGTCCGACTCTCTGTTTTTAGTTCAGGTCATGATCCCAGGTTTCCTGAGTTCGAGCCCCACATCTGACAGCACAGAGTCTGCTTGGGTTTCTCTCTCTCTCTCCCTCTCTATGCCCCTCCCCCACTTGTGCTGTCTCTGTCTCTCTCCAAATAGGTAAATAAACTTAAACAAATTAAAAAAAAAAGTGCTTTTAGACTCTGGGTGATGCCTGATTTTTTAGTACATTCCTTGGATCCTCTTTTCGAACATCATATTTTCCTTTCCTTCCTCCATCTAGCTCAGTGAATGTCCAGTGATCATTATATATGCTTCTGTTTACCATTCTAAATGCTTTACAGTCCCTGTAATTACTCTCCCCATACAAAATCTGTGGTCACCAGTGTTTTTCCTGTGATTAAATCTAGTGATCATCTAGTTTACCTTTAAAAGTTTTTCTTCTGTCCTGTGGTGATAATATGACTTTGTGTTTTGCTTCTCAGCAGTTCTTTGTTCTGTATTACCTTCTTATTGGCCCTGACCCCTGTCCCCACTCCCTGTTTTAGCCCTATGTGTGATCCTTTAAAGTTCTTCTGGTTTTTCTTCTTTTCTATTGCCTAGATAATGTCCTAGGTTTGAATATGGTTTTTCACATCAAAGGTAAGTTCTTTTTGCCCTCTTTGAATCCAGCTTATAAAGATGAGGAAGTTTTCCTTGTAAACTTGCAGAAGCTGCAGCGCCTGGGTAACTCAGTCACTTAAGCATCCGACTTCGGCTCAGGTCATGATCTCATGGTTCATGAGTTCAAGCCCTGGGTCAGGCTTCATGCTGACCGCTCAGAGTATGGAGCCTGCTTTGGATTCTGTGTCTCCCTCTCTCTCTGCCCCTCCCCTTCACACATGCACTCTTTCAAAAAAAAAACATTAAAAATTTTTTTTTTTTAATTTTTTTTTTTTTTCAAAGTTTATTTATTTTTGGGACAGAGAGAGACAGAGCATGAACGGGGGAGGGGCAGAGAGAGAGGGAGACACAGAATCGGAAACAGGCTCCAGGCTCTGAGCCATCAGCCCAGAGCCCGACGCGGGGCTCGAACTCACGGACCGCGAGATCGTGACCTGGCTGAAGTCGGACGCTTAACCGACTGCGCCACCCAGGCGCCCCTAAAAAATTTTTTAAAAAAGCTTTCAGAAGCTGTTTTTTTTATATTTTTTGATCTATGTGTGTGTGTGTATGTGTAATTCTATATACATATGGACAGAGAGAGGAGAGAGACACACACATTATGTTGACCAGAGATGCCTAATATAAACCACATTTGGTGACTTAAGATAGAAAGGGTGTGGTGGTCATTAGGAGTATTGGTACACCCTGTTAAATTCTAGATCAAGACTTTCCCTACTATTTAATGGAATGTATTCCCAGGTAATGTTAAAGTAGTGAATATAATATGCCCTGATTATACCTGAACTATTTCCTTTATTTTCCCTCCTAGGTGTCTCAGAAACTAGTGAATGATCAGGGAGAAGCAAAGTACAACATGTTTTTTTTAAGGATTGGATAAAGTGCACAGAACCTTTAAAGTGAAGCAGAAAAAAACATGGCTATTGCTTGCTTATAGGGGTGCTGTGCAAAAACGTTTTTATAATTTCTGTTAGACACTATGGCTTAATGTCATATAGTGTCATATGATTAGTGTCATATAATCATGTTATTTCTCATTCTAAAGCTCTAGGTTTTGAATGCATCTTTATATTGATTTTATAGTTCATTTGGCCATTTTTAAGTTGGTTTTAGATATGAAGGACGTAAGCCTGTTTGTAAACTGAGAAAATAGAGCAAGTAGAGAGGAAAATTTTGAAAATGCAAGAGCCTGTTATTGTCACTGTACTCATAGCTTGTTTATCACAGTGGTTTCCATAAAGAGGGTATTATTATTTCCATTGTGTTATGAAGAAACAGGCTCACAGAGATTCAGTAACTTGCCCAAAATCACATATCTAACTAAGTGGAAGAATAGTTTTAAATATTTTCCGCAAAGTTGTCTCTAATTACTTGGTTAATGAAAGTGAGGCTAGGACTAGGATTTTTTTTTCTGCTGTAACACCTTGCCTACAATGTCACCAGGTTTAAAATTCTTCTGTTCCATGGCTTTGATAAACTAAAAACAATAACAAACAAGTGTCCATAATACAAGTGGGTAGGGACCCTTTCAGAAAGCAAATCTAAGAGAACATTTAGGAAATTGAATATTTTTGTTTTTTTTATATTGTTTGCTAGTATAAATTTTGTAAAAGCTGATGACTGTTTTGGCTTTTTTTTTTTTTTTTTTCTAAGTCTCCTTCAATTTTCCTTTTCCTGTCACAACAGCTTCAGGGAAGACAACATTTGTGAATATCCTTAAACAGGTCTGTGAGGATTGGGAAGTGGTTCCTGAACCTGTTGCCAGATGGTGCAATGTTCAAAGTGCACAAGATGACTGTGAGGTACGAAAATAAAATTAACTAAGGAAAGTAAAATTCTTTTGCTTTAGAGGGCCAGTAGTATTTAACCCTTGGGTTTTTGTTTGTTTTCCCTTTTCCAATAAAATTTTCAAATCTAGCTTTAAGTCTGTCTCTTCACCTTCATATATGGATGAATGTGTGTATGTGTGGGGGGAGGTACATGTGTGTGTGTGTAAACATTCATTGAGCGATGCAGTTAAGATATGTACTTCATTGCATCCAAGTAGAATTGTAAGTTTTTAAAAATTAATTAAAAAGTTAAAAAATCTAATTGCAAATTAAATTCCTTGAGTAGATTTTTACATTTTGTTTAAAAACCTGCAAACACAGAAAACAAAGACAAAAAAAACTACCCAATAACTTTTTTATTAGTTTACCTTTTGAGTCTTTTATATGTATCTGATTGCTAGGACTTTTGTTTCTGGAGAAATGAGAATTGAACTTGAAAGTAGCATAGTAGAAATCATCAGAATGGAAATGTGTGGCAGAAACTTACTTTGTTAGAATTGAGGATACAGGATTGAACAAAAATGTCTATTGTTTAAAGTTTAGCTGTTGGTATGAGGAGTCTGGGAATAATAATTGAGTATTTAAAATGTAAATCATTAGCAGGATGCTCTGTAGAATTTGAGGATATATGGTTGTGAATAACCAAAAATATTTTCTCACATACCTATTTGCCAAGCATAGTTAACTTTAACGAAAGGGTGTGCTTAGAACATTCTGATCCTTAGAATAATCCAGGACTGAATCTTGAAGAGACTTCCTTTCCATGGGACTCCATTTTTTTTTTTTTAATTTATTTTTTTTAACGTTTATTTATTTTTGAGACAGGGAGACACAGAGCATGAACAGGGGAGGGTCAGAGAGAGGGAGACACAGAATATGAAGCAGGCTCCAGGCTCTGAGCTGTCAGCACAGAGCCCGATGCGGGGCTAGAACTCACGGACTGCAAGATCATGACCTGAGCCAAAGTCGGCCGCCCAACCAACTGAGCCACCCAGGTGCCCCAGGACTCCATTTTTTAAAAAATGTTTATTTATTTTGAGAGAGAGAGAGCGCGTGAGCAAGCATGAGCAGAGGAGTGGCAGAGAAAGGGAGACAGAGGATCTGAAGTGGGCTCTGTGCTGATAGCAGAGAGCCCATTGTGGGGCTCTAACTCACGAACTGTGAGATCATGACCTGAGCCAAAGTCAGATGCTCAACCGACTGAGCCACCTAGGTGCCCCATGGACTCCATTTTTTGTTTTAAGAAATTGATATTTCAATTTGGTCTTTGGGGGGAAGGTAAGATTATCCTTAAGTAGAATTTTAAAGTGGGTAAATTTGTTTTTTTCTTTCAACATTTTTTTTATTAACATATGATATAACTATAGAAAAGTATAGGAAACTTATGTATAGTTTGAAGAACAATTTGAAAGCTAACCATCAACCAGGTCAAGAAATAGAATATTACTCTTATTCTCCCTGTTTGTCCTCCGGTCACAGTATCTCCTTTCCTTGGGTAACAACGCCACTAGGGGTAACCACTCACATAAAATACCTCTTGCAATAATAATTCTTCTGCTTTCTAAAAGTAATTTAATTATCCACAAACATATGACTAAGAAATAAAATTTAGTTTTCTGTTTTTGAATGTTACATAAATAAAATCAATTGGTTGTAGTTTTTTTCCCTCTTGCTTTCTTTGCTTAGTAAGTTTATGAAATTTGTTCATTTGTTGCATACAGCTGTAGTTTGTAAGTTTTCATTGCCATATAATATTCAATTATATTCAGACATCACTGGTTTTCCATTCTATACCTTTGATTAATTTTTTAGTGATTTCTAGTTTAGTTGTTGTAAAAACAGCCCTGTTATGAACATGAAACCTGGTGCACACATGCAAGACTTTCTCTAGAAAGAAGAAATAAAATCATTGGTTGGTGGGTTTTTGTGTGATGCCTATTTTCCAAAGTGGTATTATCCAGCTTCCTAATTTTTGTCATTCTGTTGGGTATTTAATGTCTTTTATAAGTTTTTAATTTTGTATTTCTTTGGTTGCTAATGAGATTGTGCTCCTTTATTTAATTAATGTATTTGCTGTTTGGATTTATTTTGTTAAGTCCCTGTTCAGGTCCTTTTGTCATTTTCCTTTAGTTTTCTGTCTTTGCTCCACTCTGCATTTTTATCTCCCAAAGTATGTCTTGTGCCTCTTTTTTCACTGAAGTGCCTGGCTTAGGTTTACTTACCTTTAGAAATGAAAGACCTGTGTTCTACCAACCCCTCTTTTCCCCTCATTTCTGGGGTCAGCTATCAGTGCAGTTATTCTCAGGTGTTAGTAGAAAGTAGACAAATTAAACCAATGTCAGAAATACAGAAGGGATTCTTTCATTGGAGTAATGTCAGGCTAGATTGGGTTAGTTGACCTCCATTAAAGGCCCATTCTAGTTTTAGTATCATAAGCTGCCAACTCCTTTTAAATATGTGTAACTGGTTCTTTAGCACTTTAACTATCTCTCCCTTGTAGTATGCATATAATTAACCTGGGGTGCAGAAACTGATACATAAAAACCAAAATGCCAAAAGTTTATTAACATTTTTTTTTTTTTTAATTTTAGAGAGAGAGAGGGTACATGCAAGCAGGGGAGAGGGGCAGAGGGAGAGAGAGATCCCATTATCCTGGGATCATGACCTAATCCAAATTGAAGAGTTGGACATTCAACCGACTGAACTACCTAGGCAGCCACCCCTGCCATACCCAGAATTTTAATCTGTAGGGAGAAGTGTAATTATCAGATTCACTGAATTAGGTCATTCTGTTCTCTATGCAGGCCCATAATTCTCAACCAGTGGAAGGAACCCGTAAGAATCTCGAAGTTTTGGGATGCTTTATAAAATGACAAACAGTGCCTTGGGAATTTTAATATGTGGGATGCCTCCTACTTAAAAATGACTGCCCTAGCAAATCACTGTTAGTGTTGGGATTTTATTGACCCTTTTAGTTATGTTGGAGAGGAGAGGTTGAAAACATTGCAGTAATATATATAGGAAGGCAGATTTATAGTAAGCAGGTTGTCTATTAAGCTTAGAATCAGGGGCACCTGAGTGGCTCAGTCGGTTGAGCTCCTGACTTCGGCTCAGGTCATGATCTCTCAGTCTGTGAGTTCAAGCCTTCCGTTGGGCTCTGTGCTGACAGCTCAGAGCCTGCAGCCTCCTTCTCTCTCTGCCCCCACCCCTCCACTCTCTGTCTTTCTCTCTCCTCTCTCTCCCTCTCTCTCTCTCTCTCTCTCTCAAAAATAAAAAAACATTAAAAAATTAAAAAAAAAAAAGCTTAGAATCAGAGCCCAGGGTAATTAGTTATATGATCCTAATTGATGTCATCAGACTGACACATTGATGCATCTGTCTCTATTTTAAGACTTGGTTTCATGGATCTGATTGATACTCATGTTTATGGGCAGGGGCACTTTCTTCCCATGTACTAAAGTCAAAATTCCAAATTGACCTTTATAACTACTATGTCAGTAATCCTAATATTATTAACAAATAGTTTCGTCATACAGTTTACTATAATCTAGTCATGTCTCCATGATGTTACAATATGATTACCTTAACTGAGTTTTGGTGCACATTCTTGGAGGATAGCTTTATATTTGTACGTGTATTGGGGTCTATTTATGTTCTTAGTGCTTGGTACTTCTAGGTGGCATTTCAGACAGGGTGGGGATAGTATTTTGGGGTTAAGGTTGTGGAATGTGAGGATAGTGGTGTATGTATCTTTGGATATTTTCTTCTTTTATCCTGGACCTCTACTAAACTCAAGAAATGGGATTTTCTTCCATCATCTTGGAGCCTTTCTTCTCCAGACCCATTTCTGATCTATTTCTTGGTATTAAAGTGTGGATCACCGACTGTCCAAATCTGTTTTCTTAGAAGGCTGTCAATATTGAGAAGTAGACTGTCTTTAGAAACCATCCGGACAGGGCCAGTCCTACTTTGGATGTTCTCCATTTAATCACACTTCTTGGCAGTTGCTGTAGAGTTGGAAGAGTTGGGTTATTGGTACCTTTGATCTCTTCCCCTAGTTAGTAACTTAATTTGCACCTGCATGCTGTGCATGCTTTTTTTTAGCTGTTTTATTTTTTTACCTGCCATCTAGTGGCTGAAATGTTGCTATACTGTTGATAAGCTGAACCAATTTTACCAAAATAATGAGGCAAAATACCTAAAGAGATTATGTTGTCTCCCCTCTTCCTCCCTCCCCTTGATAAGATTATTTTTAAAGGTACCACTCAGATGATTTTCAATCTTTGAATTGAAGGTTTATTTCAAATAATCACTTGTTTGGTGGTTTATATTATTTCAGCCCAAAGCTTTGATTTACTTTCTTTTAACTTATTTTTGAGTTGGACAAACTGTTAGGGACATATCTCTGCTCTGTCATGTTTTTCTTATCGAGATGAAGTCTTAGGGGATACCTGTGTTTCAAATAACAGCATTTTTTGATAAGTCATTCTTGAAAATTAATTAGGTATGCTTGGTAAAGTACTTCTACTCATAGCTTCTGAGATCACTTGATAACTTTTGTTGGCTGTGTTACGATTATCTTATTTGGTCGATTCTGATCTTTTTTGGTTGAACTTAATTCACCTCTTTTGCAATGTTTACAAAGTTCAGTTAGAGTTAAAAGATTAATGATTTTGTATCTTTACTTGATATTTCTGGTTTTCACTTATCTTGACAATAAGTTGTGCTTTCTGCAAAATAATAAAGTGTTCTATCATGAAGTGAGTTACAGAATTAAAGATATGAGTAAAAGTGATCCATAATCCCACTACCCTGTATGTATCTTATATACAGTTGAGATAATAATTTACTATATCCAATTTTGGCACTTGGGGAGCTACATAATTAAAAAAAAATGTTATACAGTAATACATGTTCATTGTTTGAACTTGAAATATCATAGATTACCAAAGAAAGAAAATAAAGCTTACCTGTAACCTTATTACCCGGAGAAAACTAGAGATCTTACTTGGCACAGCAGTATATAATTTTGTACTTTTCTTTTTTCCTCCCATAATGTTTATATCAAAGGCAATTAAAAATGTCATTAAAAGTTTACTGTAAACAATTCTAAGGGCAGCCTAATTTATTGTGTGCATGTACTAGTATTTACATAATATAAATGCCTAATAATAGTGAAATGATAGCCTATTTGCTTAGTAATGTGATAAACATCTTTGTGGTTAAATCTGTATTCTAGATTACTTCTTTAAGACAAATTTCCAAAAGTGAAATTAAGTAGGCCCAAGGATTTAGACTTTTAAAAATAAATATAGCTAAGCTGCTTTCTAGAGACGTTCTGTCAACTTTTACATAATATAATTTGACCTTAACCTATTCACATTTTTTATCTGAGTCCTTTTTCAGAGGGAGAAAAACAGATAAAATTACACTCAATATGGTAAAGATGATACACAGTGTTTTTTTAGATAAATTTTTAATATGTATTTTATGCTTGACTCCATAGTTGCATGCAAGATTTTATTTTTAAGTTGTCTCTACACCTAACATGGGGCTCGAACCCACAATCCTAAGATCAAGAGTCACAGGGTCCACTGACTGAGCCAGCTAGGTGCCCCCAAATTTGACTACGTTAGATACCCTGTATAATTGAAATCATACAGTATTTGTCCTTTTGTGATTGGCTTATGTCACATAGCATATTGTCCTCCAAGTTCTCCAGGAAAAGTTTCAAACTTTTCAGTATGTAATAAGCCCATTTAATTTTACATACGTAACCTATTTTTGTTATTTCTGTGCATAGCAAATTTATCCTAAGTGTTTTTCAAATGAACCAAGTTCACTTCTAATAAATGAAGTGTATCAGGTAGACTTAAGGTAATACTTGGTGCTATGATAAGCTCTTAAAACCCTGTAGTTCAAAATAATAAAATTTTATTTCTCAGAGAATAGTGCAAATGCCATTTGGTGGATGCCATGCCATGCTGTGACTCAGGGACCCAGGCCCTTTCTAAATTGTGACTCATCCAACCTCTAGAACCATGCTTCAAATTTTAGTGTTTATTAGAATGACCTGGAAGACTTAAAACACACATTTGGGCCCTACCCCCAGTTTTTGATTTATTAGGTCTGCTGTGGGGTTGGTGCTGAAAATTTGCATGTCTCACAAGTTCTCAAGTGATGGTGCTGTTGCTGTTATGGGGACCATACTTTGTTACCCCTGGAGCTGAATTTGAGAGCCTCTGCTCTAGGCTCTTGGTTTTCTTTGCTTCTTCTAGCTGCTGGAGAGAAAAGCATCACATTCCAGAGGTTTTTAGAGTGAAGCCTGGAAATGGTATACATTGTTTCTGCCCTACTTCCATTGACTGGAACGGAGTTACATAGCCACACTCAATTACAAGGGAGGCTGGTCAATAAAGCCTAGTTTGTGTCCAAGAAGAAAAACAACCTGGATTTAGGGAACACATAGCAGTGTCTGCCACACACACATTTCAAGATAGGAGCAACTTAAGTTTATTTTTTAATGTAACTGAAACCCCACGGTGCCAAGTTTAATTCATTTATGTGGAAGAGGTCTTCAACAGACGTTCTCTATTCTCTACTTCTCAGTTCTAAAAACTAAACTCTTAGAAAACTTAAACATGCCCTTTGGCTCACATTCCTAAGCACATTCGTTTTCTAAAAACATGCCAGGGACAATGTAACCAGGAATAGAGCATACTAATCCAAGAATTAAATTTTGTGTTTTGAATTACTATTTATACTGCAGAGAATTCCATATATATACATGGATACCACTCCCACCCTGCTCCTCTTCATTAGCACCAAATATATGTAATTCCTTTAGCAAAGTGAAGACACTTCTTTAAATGATATGTTAGGGGACGCCTGGGTGGCTTAGATGGTTAAGCGCCCGACTCTTGACTTTGCCTCAGGTCATGATCTCAGGGTTTGTGAGTTTGAGCCCCCCAGGCTCTGCCCTGACAGTGCGGAGCCTGCTTGGGATTCTTTCTCCTTCTCTCTCTGCCCCTCCCCTGCTCTGGCCAGTACAAGCACACACTCTCTCTCAAAATAAATATATGTTAAAAAAAAAAATAGGGGCGCCTGGGTGGCGCAGTCGGTTAAGCGTCCGACTTCAGCCAGGTCACGATCTCGTGGTCCGTGAGTTCGAGCCCCGCGTCGGGCTCTGGGCTGATGGCTCAGAGCCTGGAGCCTGTTTCCAATTCTGTGTCTCCCTCTCTCTCTGCCCCTCCCCCGTTCATGCTCTGTCTCTCTCTGTCCCAAAAATAAATAAACGTTGAAAAAAAAAAAAATTAAAAAAAAAAAAATAATATGTTAGGATTAAGCAGGGAGTCTACTTTGCTTCTAAATAAATACCAGCACCAATCATGTAATCAACTGTAACTCATGAAAAGTTGATACTAAATTATTTTTCTGGTTAATTTAATGTACAAAGGGAGAAAACCTAGAGACTGTGTTTCCCTTTATTATTTTTTTATTTCTTCATTACTCTATGTCACTTTTTCCCCCCGAAACTATTTTTGAAGTTCAATTGCTTTAAAATAAACAACTACAATCATCTGCCACCTTTCTGAAGAACTGGGGAAGTGTGCCTAAAAGCTGGTGTCAGTACTCAAAGAAATGTAATGTGACCTGATATTTCTGTTTTGTTGGAGAGGTTTGTTTTTTGTTTTTTTTTCCTCATTGTAGGTATATGCTTATTTTTTTTGGTCCACTCATAGACCCTCTCTGAAGGAGTAGCTGACATACAAGAAAGGTAGAGAAAGTTTGGTTAAGAGAAAATGCTTGTTGATTGGTCAAAAGTTTACCAAATTATTTTATGTCTGCCAAACCTGAATGACAATACATGACGAAAGTGTGCTTTAAAAACACAAATTTAACTACCTTTTCTTTTAAGAGGAATTTTTTTTTTTTTTAGGTTTATTTATTTTGAGGGGGTGTGGTTAGGGACAGAGAGGGAGAGAGAATCCCAAGCAGGCTCTGTGCTGTCAGCACAGAGTCCAACGAGGGCCTCTATCACGAATTGTGAGATCATGACCTAAGCTGAAATCAAGAGGTGGACACTCAACCAACTGAGCCACACAGGCGCCCTAAGAGGGAATGTTTGTAATAGTTGATAAGGCACACACAAATAAGCTGAGAATAAGGAAGGAAACCAATCATCTGAGTGGACCAAATGGAGGTCACAAAATTATGCATTAAAATTAATGTGGCTTATTCAAAGAGTATTTACTTAATACTTTTGACACAATCTGATAAACTTATTTTCTGATTAGAAGGATTGTCAAGGGAGGGACTGTTAAAAGATGGTCATGTCACTGACCTGACATCAAAGGAGGAAATAAACTGAAAACTAGATAAGAACTAAAAAGTAATACCAATTTGGTCTCGTTTAGTGTAAGATTGAATAGCAGTTTCTACAGTTTGTGCCTAGTGTTTTATGTGTTCAATGGAAACTTGTGCTTTATTGCTAACTTCTTTTATAAATCCAGCAGTTGGTATTTATAAAGTTGTTTAAGAGTAATGTCTATTACTGAGTAGTTTTTGAAATGCTATCCTTTTGAGGGTACAAAAATAAAATATATACTACTGTCTTCTCCCTATAAAAATAATACATAAAAAAACGTGGTTAAATTGATAAATTTCATTTAGCTGAAAAGATTCATTTGTATGAAACATTTTTTTTCCCCTGGGGGATGCTGAATAAGTGGAAAGTCAGTTTATAATTAAGTTAACAAAGCCTTTTTAATGAAATTTAATAAAAATAAATTTATTCTTTAAGCAGTTTGGGAAGGCAGCTAACTACACCCTTATTTCAGTTGATGATGTGCTAAGAGTATTTTCTAAACAGACTTATTGTTGACAGTTAACTTCTTGCTATTTTATGCTTTTTTTTTTCAATTTTGGGAAGAAGATTCAGTTAATTATGTGGTTTGCGGTATGTAATTTAAATTCTGCCTCAAAGTGCCATGTGTTTGTGTGGTTTTTAGTTCTTAACTGAAACTTTGAGGTCAATATTTACACTTGGTGGATTTTTTCCCCCCAGAGAAAAACCACCTACTTTGAGCATGAACTTCTAGGAAGTGTTCAGGGGTGTTTATTTGGACTAGAATTGAGAATAGGAATTATATTTTATTTCTTAAAAGTTAGTATATAAGATTAAAGACTTTATACAACTTTTTGAAGAACCTTCATATAGCTTGATATTACAGAAAAGACTGAGGAAGCATCCTTTGCCCTTAACCATAAGGACCTATGAAAGCAGCTCCTTATTTATTCCTTTGGTCTGGGACTATAAATATTTGATCCTACAGTGCACGTGGTGGATTAAAGTATCTTTCTTCTGAAAACAATAGTATTCAAGATAGTCAACTGTTAGGGCAGAGCTCAGTCTTTTTTTTTTCTGACAGGGAAATGATCACTCCTAGTCCACAAAGGGAGGACTTGTCTCCTAGGATGTTTTGGCTTCTGCTTGTCTGGGCTATGAATAAAAGCTCTTCTTTGCTAAAGCAGTTGCAGTTGAACTAATAATAGTGGGATATGGTTCCTGTAAATGGAAGCCATTAGGTTTATAAGTTTGATTTGGCATGTGTAGATCCTTTTAAGGATTACTGTTGAGTCACTGGAATTTAGAGAGAGGGAAGTGAGAGTGACTGACCTACCCCAAGGTATGTGGGATTGCCCTTTTCCTTATAGATAAAATTGGAATTGGTTTTATTTTCCTTCCTAAAATGGGATGGGGCTTAACTGTTTAAAAAGGGAAGGATATGCTTAGTAATAAGATTGTAGGTGAAATTCAGTTACATTAAATGCTATTGCAGTAAAATTTTACATATAATCTGAATGTAAGCCCTAATTCTGCTACTAGTTAGCTGTGTAATCTTAGCACTTTAGTTGTTCTAAACTTTTCTTTATCAGTAAAATGGGAATGATAATAGGAAAAATCAAGCTTGTGTAAGAATTAAATAAAAAACAAAAATGAAAGTCCATTGTGTTGGAAAGACTATATAGTAAGGTAAGGTATTGTATTAAAATACGTGCAATATTTGGGAGATTCTTGTACTAAAATATTATTTGTTGTTTATCTGAAGTTCAAATTGAACTGGAGGTCCTGGGTTTTCTTTTCTCTTTAAAAAATTTTTTTTAATGTTTATTTAGTTTTGAGAGAGAGACAGCAGGAGAGGGCAGAGAGAGAGGGAGACACAGAACATGAAGAAGGGTCCATCCAGGCTCTGAGCTGTCAGCACAGAGCCCCACTGGGGCTCAAACTCACAAACTGAGATCATGACCTCAACCAAAATCAGATTCTTAACTGACTGAGTCACCCAGGTGCCCCTATTTTTTCTTTCTTAACCTGACAATTCTAGTATTATAGTATTCTAATGTATTCTATGACTGTGAAACAAAGAATATTGTCACTAAAAGGAAGAAATTTCAGTTGCTTCTTTCTCTTCATTCTCTTATTTTGATATGGAAAGCAAGGAAAGGTAGGGTTTACTGACTTTGACTATAGTAGTGGTCCTCGGAAGCTCAAAACTATTTCCTATGTATTTTACAAATTAGAGATTCATTTAGAATACCAAGTCTCTTTTAAAAATGCACATATTGAATTAGATATCCCTTCATGTAAACTACCTTAATCCGACTATATAAAACTCTAATTACAATGTGATTATATAGAATATTTTTTTTTAAGTTTATTTATTTGTTTTGAGAGAGCGAGAGCGTGAGCAGGGGAAGGGTAGAGAGAGGGAGAGAAGGGGAATCTGTCAGCGCAGAGCCTGATGCAGGGCTCGATGCTCTGAACCGTGAGATCATGACCTGAACTGAAATCAAGAGTCGGACGCTTAACCAACTGAGCTGCCCAGGTGCCCCTATATAGAGTATTTTAGTGGAGACTGTGGTTGGAGAGAGATTAGCAAATAGATACTACCTAGGTATTGGGAGTTTTTAAGTGTGAGAGGAATACCAGAAGGGACCTAAGATGACCTTGCCTATTTAATTATTTAAACACATAGCACTTTGTGCAGAGTAGGTGCTAGGCCAGAGATCTGAGCAAAGCATTGAAACGTTTTAGTAGTAAACTTTTGTGATATTTTGTAAGAGCAGTAAATAATTTTACTGCTTCCAGAGATCAAATAGTTGAGAAGAATTTTAAAATTTATAGTTACAGAATGTCATATTCATACATGTTTTTGTCAAAAGCTTGAGTAGGAGTGAAGTAATCCCATTTAGAAATTGAGTTAACAATTTGCAAAAACAAGAATTTTATCTGTTGGGTCAAGTCATGACTAAATCTATCCAGCATTTGATTTGTAATTATGATCACAGAGTATTATGTGGAAATGTGTGATTGCCTTCACTCCAAAGTTTAGGGTTATGTCAAGAGTACATTTACCTTTATCAGTGTGAATTTATTTAACATTTTTGAAAACTTATTTAAGTAAGCTGTGAATGTCCATTGATTATGAAACAAAATCACACTTTAAAATTTGGATCTAAATGCTCCTTTTTCTAATTTTAGTTGATTCTCATGGAATTGGTGTTAACAAGTCTATATATACGTATTCTTCAGGATCTTGTTCCATCTCTTTTCTGATCATATCTAGTTCTGTCAGTCTCTTGTTCATTTTAGTTAACTATAGCTAGATTAGCTACACAGTAATTTCAAGGCTTTATTTGCCTTTTTCCTCAGGCACAAGGAAAGTGGCCTACACAAATTCACCATTTAAATCACTTGTCAAGTAGTTGGCTCAATTTTATTTTCTCCAGAGAGCACTAGACTTTGAAATAACCCTGATAGGTATTTTTCAAATTCACTGATTATATTAATGAGGTTAAATTTTTATGATAATTTAAAATTAGGAATTTAATTGGACATTTTTCTATATTATTTGTGTTTATTACACAGAATATGTGACTATATTGTCACATTATTTAATAGAGACATTTGAAGTAGATACTATATATGGGAAGTTTTTAGGCAGTAAATTGCTTATTGAACAGATTAATCCTGTGAATTCTTAATTATTTTAAGATATAAAACAATATCATTTATTCATTAAAAATTTTTTTTCTTGACGTTTATTTATTTTTGAGAAAGAGAGAGAGAGAGAGAGAGAGGCAGAATGTGAGCTGAGAAGGATCAGAGAGAGAGAGGGAGACAAAGAATCTGAAGCAGGCTCCAGTCTCTGAGCTGTTAGCCCAGAGCCTGATGTGGGGCCCAAACCCATGAACTGTGAGGTCATGACCTGAGCCGAAGTCCAATGCTTAACCGACTGAGCTACCCAGGTGCCCCCATCGTTTATTTTATTTTATTAAAATTTTTTTTTAACATTTATTTATTTTTGAGAGACAGCACAAGCGAGGGAAGGGTGGAGAGAGGGAGACACAGAATTGGAAGCAGGCTCCAGGCTCTGAGCTGTCAGCACAGAGCCCAACGTGGGGCCCAAACCCACCAACCATGAGATCGTGACCTGAGCTAAAGTTGGACACTTAACCAACTGAGCCACTCAGGTGCTCCAAGACAACTTCATTTAAAAGCTAATGTTACTTTATTTAACTAAACAAATATATATATATATGTAATGATTATTGAGGAACCAGACTTTTAAGTAGGTCTATCAATATTTACCATATTAAAACTATAACTTGAAACACTTAAAAAATTATCAGTTAATTCATTTAAAAACCATAGTACTGAAAAAAAAATAAAAAATAAAAACCATAGTACTGAACCCATTACATGTTAACATATATGCCATAACTATTTTCCAAAAAAAAATTTAGTGAGAAAAGTGGCATTGTTTTACATTTTGTACATGTCTTTAATGCCCGACTTAATAGCAAACCAGAATTCTTATATCTGCTTTTACATTTAGACTATTGCAATTTTATCACATGTTATATAGTTACTGGAAAATTATACATTCATGAGAGAATGAGAATGGAATAAGGTATATTTGTTATTAAAATCATTTTTTTTTCCAGGGCGCTTGGGTGGCTCAGTCGGTTAAGTATCCAACTTCAGCTCAGGTCATGATCTCACAGTTTGTGAGTTCGAGCCCTGCGTGGGACTCTGTGCTGACAGCTCAGAGCCTGGAGCCTGCTTCCGATTCTGTGTCTCCCACCCTCCCCCCCACCCATAAATGAATAAACATTAAACAAATTTTTTTAAATAAACAAATAAAATAAAATTGTTTTTTGTTTTCTTGTAGACCCCTGCAAGGATCTCAGGGACTTCTTAGGCATTCCCCTACCACACCTTCAGAACCTCTGTTCTAGATAATATATACATCTGTAGAAATGAAAGACTCAGAAGAAACTCTAGATAAAAAGATTTCTTGAAAAAAACTGCATCTAAAAGATTAGTAATTTCACTGTGTCATTACATCCAGTTTGTGTTCATAGTTCTCTATTGTCTCATAGTTTTCTTATAGTTTATTAATATCAAGAGTCAAGGTTACACTTGTTACATGTTACATTTGGTTGATATGCCTTTTAAATTGTAATCTGTTGGTTCCTCTTCCTCTTTTTTCTTTGTAGTTTATCAGTTGAAGAAATTGGGTCATTTGTCCTTGTACAGTTTCCCTTTTTCTGGTCTTGGCTGAGTGCATCTCTGTGGCATAGTTTAACATGTTTCTCAATCTCTGTATTTCCTGTGAATTTGTAGTTAGATCTGTAGAGCCTTGATTAGATTTGGTTTTAGTTCTTTTTTGGCTAAATTTCTTAGGTGACTATGTGTATTTTCTTTCACATTCCACCAGGAGGATGTCTTTTGTGATGGTAAAATCAATCTGTCTTTTCAGGTTTTGTTAGCCTAATTCATACACCATAAAATTCCATATTAGCTTTTCTCTAATGATTTTAGGATCTGTTGCTAATTGTTGCCCTAATCCAGTATATCATTTGGAGTTGCAAAAGATGATATTCTAATAATCAAGCCTGTTAGTTGGGATTCTTCAGTAAAGAAGACCTGTTCCTTCATCTACTCTTTCATTAACCTTAAATAACATTTGTATAGAAAGGGCCAGAATAAAATTTTTGATATTTTTTCCTCTTTATATGCAAATTTCCAGAATAATTAATTGGTACCCTAGCAACTTCCAAAGATGATTAGAGAGTTTGGGTTTTTGTTTTCTGGTTTTCTTTAGATTTGAATTTACAGTTTTTGTCTTCCCTTCCTTCATCATTCCTTTTGGACATTCATAGTTGTCCTATCTTTTGACAAATTGAAGCCCTTTGACGTTGGCTCTCTTGCCTTTGGCACAGCCTCAGGAGATTTTGATCGTTTACTTATTTCCTGAAACAAGATGTGTTAAGCTCATCTTATACATTTATTTCTCCAGACATGAATAAGGAATGTGACCCTAGTTCCTTTCAGTGGGAAATGGTATTTAGGGATCATAATCTGGGTGACATTTATATTCATTCCTACAAGGTTGTCATTATTGATAGGCCTTTTGGTGGACAGAGCTAGGGAAATTATATTTTATAGGAAGGAAAATAATTCATGAGTTCTGGATGCTATTTCAAATTCAAATGTAAGATTACAGAGATTTTACTTTATTTTTTATTATACATTTTTTTCTTAACACTGAAAATACTGGTTCTAACAATGTGGTTATTAAATCACAAAATTTTAGGGAGGACCTGTTCTGTTTTATTAGAAGATTGGGGCCTAAAATACCTAAAGGGACCAGGTAACTAAACAAATAAATCAGGCCTGCTGTGAGATTGGCAGGGGCTGATAAACAGAGAATGGCAGGGGCTGATAAACTGGAGAGCATATGTCCCGCTTAATGGAAGCATGTGTGATTGGCCCTAGGTGATTTTTAGTGAGATAAAATACAGGCACAGTATTGCTTGGTTTCCACATTAAAAATTTAATGTTACGTTAGTTTCAGTTGTATGGATAGTGATTCAACAAATCTATATCTTATACCACACTCACCACAAGTGTACTACTGTCTGTCACCATACAATACTATTACAGTATCATTGACTATATTCCCTCTGCTGTGCCTTTTATTCCCATGACTTACTCATTCCATAACTGGAAACCTGTACTTCCCACTCCCCTTCACCTATTTTGCCCGTCCCTGGTCCTCCTTCCCTCTGGCAACCATCATTTTATTCTCTGCATTTATAGGTCTGATTCTGCTTTTTGGTTTTTTTTTAAAATTTTTTTTTCCTGATTCCACATATGAGTGAAATCATATAAATATAAATCATCTTTCTCTGATTTATTTCATTTAACATAATACCATCTAGGTCCATGTATGTTGTCACAAATGGCAGTCTCATCCTTTTTTATAGCTGTGTAATATTCCATTGTACATATACATTTGTGTGTGTATGTGTGTGTATATATATACATTTTTTTATATGTGTGTACACACACATGTATATATACACACATCACATTTTCCTTATCCATTCATCTGTCCATGGACACTTAGGTTGTTTTCATACCTTGGCTATTGTAAATAATGCTGCAGTAAACAGAAGGATGCATGTATCATTTTGAATCAGTATTTTTGTTTTCTTTTAGTAAATGCCAAGTAGTAGAATTACTGGGTCATATGGTAATTCTATTTTTAAGTTTTTGAAGAACCCCCTACTGTTTTCCACAGTGGTGATACCAATTTACGTTCCCATCTATAGTATACAAGGATTCCTTTTTCTCCACATCCTCATCCACTTGTTATTGTCTTTTTTTTCCTTTTTTTTTTTTTTTTTCTCCAGAGAGAGAGAATCTTAAGCAGGCTTCATGGTCAGTGTGGAGCCCGACAGAGGGCTCAATCCCATGACCCTGGGATCATGACCTCAGCCAAAATCCTGAGCTGAAATCAAGAGTCAGATGCTCAACCAACTGAGCCACCCAGGCGTCCTTGTAATTGTTTCTTTATTTTAGCCATTCCAATAGGTGTAAGGTGATATCTGCTTGTGGTTTTGATTTATATTTCCCTGATGATTAGTGATGTTGAGCATCTTCTCATGTGTCTTTTGGCCATCTGTATGTCTTCTTTGGAAAAATGTCTATTTAGGTCCTTTGTCTATTTTTTGATCAGATTCTTTTTTGTTGTTGAGTTGTATGAGTTCTTTATATATTTTGGGTACTAACCCCTTATCAGATGGATGTATCATTTGCAAATATCTTCAAATATCATTACAAATATCTTTCAATAGGTTGTCTTTTTGTTTCATTGATGGTTTCCTTTGCTTTCTTTTTATTTTGGTGTAGTCCCAATAGTTTATTTTTGCTTTTGTTTCCCTTGCCTTTGGAAATGTATCTCAGAAAATGTTGCTGTGGCTGATGTCAGAGAAATTACTGCCTGTGTTCTCTTTTAGGTAGTTTTATGGTTTCTGATCTCACATTTAGGGCTTTAATCCATTTTGAGTTTATTTTTGTGTATGGTGTTAGAAAGTGGTCCAGTTTCATTCATTTACATGTAGCTGTCCAGTTTTCCCAACATGATTTATTGAAGAGATGGCCTTTTCTCCATTGTATATTCTTGCCTCCTTTGTCATAGATTAATTGACCATATAAACATGGGGTCATTTCTGGGCTCTCTGTTCTGTTCCATTGATGTGTATATCTGTTTTTGTGCCACTACCATACTGTTTTGATTACTACACCTTTGTAGTATACCTTGAAGTGTGAGATTGTGATACTGTTACTGAAAAACCCAAGTTCAGATACTTGTTGCACAAAAAGCCAATGCTCAAGAGACGAGTTTTGGTTGGAAAGGAATATGAGCTTTATTCAGGCGGCCCACCACCTGGGGAGACCGTGGACCCTTGTCCAAAAACCAATTCTGAGGTTTCTACCTGGCCCAAAGATTTTTAAAGGAACTTTAGGGCAGTTAATCAGTAAAAGGGGAGCACAATGATCTGTAATACTTCTTGATTGCATGCATGCAGATTCAGTGGTGCCAGCTACAGATGTTATCACAATGCCTGGGGCAGTGGGGAGAGAGGTTGTACAAGAGAGTTTCCTTCAGGGTTTTTCTAGGAAACAATACACGATCTATAGATATACCAAGAAAGTTTTAGTTAATTGATCACTCAGCTAAAGGTGCTTGCTAACATTTACAGACTACTAAATTGGCCAGAGGGCTAAGGCAACACAGGCAAATACTTACAGCTTTGTTTTTCTATCTCATGATTGCTTTGGCTATTCAGGGTCTTTTGTGGTTCCATTTAAATTTTAGGATTGTTTGTTCTAGTTCTGTAAAAAAATGCTGTTGGTGGTTTTCACATTTTTAAAAAGAAGTCACAAATCCAGATATATTATGTGAACTTATATTTAGCTTTTAAATATTGACAACTAATTCAAATTTTTTAAAAGTCCCATTTGGACCAAACAAATATTTTCTTCCATAGGCCATTAGTTTGTGACTTCTTGTGGAAGAGCTCTAAGGAACTGATTGTTAAGCTAGCCTTCTAGACTTCAGGCAAACTGAAAAATAAAATGGGAAAGAGTAGGAGGAAGAGGACTTAATCATCTTGGTTTTGCTAATCATGATGCATTTATTTATCTAACTTCTCTTTTTGAGCTTTTTAAAAAATTTAAATAGCTCTATTGATCATTAATTTTGTTTTTTGTTTCTTTTTTCACATTCAAAATAGGAACTGACACCGTCTCAGAAAAGTGGTGGGAATGTTCTTCAAATGATGTATGAGAAACCTGAACGATGGTCTTTTACCTTCCAGTCATATGCCTGCCTCAGTCGAATACGAGCCCAGCTTGCCTGTCTCAATGGCAAGCTCAAAGATGCAGAGAAACCTGTATTATTTTTTGAACGATCTATATATAGTGACAGGTATATATAAATAACTTGCACTTATCATTTTGGAATCGTGGCTTGGAATTGACTTTTTTTTTTTCTGTTTCCTGGTAATCAAAGTAATAAGAGAGGCTGTGTTGAGGAGAAAAATTACCTTCAGCAATTTGGTAATCATGACATTAGGGAAGTACTAGTATTAATAATTGCTAGCTTCCATGGAAGCTTTAGGGAATATGATAGCCATTTCATTCAAATTTGCAGAGAAGGTTTTTTTCCTCTAATGCTCTTAAAATTCTCATCTACTCTGATTAAATCTGGATCTATATTCTAGACTGCATCTTGAGCCAGATCAAAAATCTCTAAGGGAGCCTTAGAGTTACCTTGTTTATGCAAAGATTCTTTTAAGCTAGAGTGTTGGCTAAGAACAACGGTTCTCAAACTTTTGGTCTCTGGACCCCTTTCCATTCTCTTTCTTTCTTTCTTTCTTTCTTTCTTTCTTTCTTCCTTCCTTCCTTCCTTCCTTCCTTCCTTCCTTCCTCCCTCCCTCCCTCCCTCCCTCCCTCCTTCTCTTTCTTTCTTCCTTCCTCCCTCCCTCCCTCCTTCTCTTTCTTTTTTTCTCTTTCTTTCTTTCTTTTTTCTTTCTTTCTTTCTTTCTTTCTTTCTTTCTTTCTTTCTTTCTTTCTTTTTTAAGTTTATTTATTTATTTTTGAGAGAGGGAGAGTGCGCCCACACGTGAGCACACAGGAGGGGAGGAGTGGGGGAGGGACAGAGAGAGAGGGAGAGAGGGAATCTCAAGCAGGCTACATTGGGCTCACATTCACTAACCATGAGGTCACAACCTGAGCCAAAATGAAGAGTTGGACACTTAACCAACTGAACCACCCAGGCACCCCAGGATCCCTTTCTATTCTTGATAATTATTAAAGAGCCCAAAGAGCTTTGTGTCTTATTGATATTTATGTTATTAGAAATTAATGTTGATAGCATTGTGATTTCTCTTGAGATCTGATGACACTTAATATATAAGGTTGGAAGGGTAGCGCAAAATATTTCAGAAATCAAGAGTTCAGTATATATTTGTTTTATACTGTTTGATAAGATATGTAGATCCAGGTTTAATCAGCTGGTAGCAGTGTATATTGTTATTTGGTGGATGAGGAGTTTAGAACATTTCATGTGTCTTTCAGCTCTAGGGCTAGTAGGGGAACAGCAAGGGAGTACCCTCCCGCACCCCCCGCCCCGGGTGTTCTGTGCTGAATGTAGAGGTGACCTCACTGGTAAACTCTCTCTAACCAGTGCTGCTTGCTGGTAACCCCTCATTGAAGCAGACACCATGTAATTATTTTTTTTGTAGTTGTAAATCATAACCACTTTACAACTACAAATCTATTTCCAAAGAAATAGGACCGTGTTTATTTGTATGTGCTATGGATGGGGAAAAAATGCCCTCAGCTATAATGTGTAGATTTTTTCTAAGCTAAAGGCTGATGTTCAGTGAGACCTTTTATCACATCCCTTTGTATAAATTTAAGAAACAGGGATGGAGAATCTTCATTTCTCTGAGATCAGTATTTGTAATTTAAACATATAAATAGATGATTAAAAACCCTAAATAAGAGTCCAGACCTCCCACATCCCCCACAGTACATGTAGATGTGTTACATGACTTCTTTCTTTCGTGGACTACATACTTTTTTTTTTTTTTCCTTTTTAGCCTATCTCATTCTAAGCATGCCTTTTTTTTTTTTTTCTTGAAAGCTAGGTTGATGCAGATGTTATTAAAAGAAAAAAATCGGAGTCTCAACAGTAAAAAAAAAAAAAAAAAAAAAGAAAAAGAAATTAATGTTGAGAAATATAAAGGACACTTATTTATTTAAAATTAGTAATACTAAGCCCGTTACGTATTAGTGTAAATAACATACTTGTAAAATTATATTTTTCAAAACAAAAACATTAGATAGAAGAGGATTGTTTTACATTTTTACAAATCTCTTTAATATCTAACTTAATAAAAGACAGCTAGATTCTCATTAAAGCCTTCTCTATCTGTATACTATGTTCTTTTGGTTGAAATCTAGTGTATAAAGTAATCTGGCCTCTCACAGAACTTCTGGAAAGGTCTTGAGGACTACCAGGCATTCTTACACTATATTTTTGAGAACTGCTGTCCAAGAACATATTTCTTATAGTTGGAGATATTCTATTTTTTTTTCCTGCTAAGTTATTATTTGCCATGGATTTTGGGAGAATGTTCCATGTCCAGTTAGTAGATCTCCTTTCTATTTCTTTGTGTTTTTTGGAAAGGAATTATGTGTTGATGTAGACTCTCTTTCAGGTATGTTTTTGCATCTAATTTGTATGAATCTGACTGCATGAATGAAACAGAGTGGACAATTTATCAAGACTGGCATGACTGGATGAATCACCAGTTTGGTCAAAGCCTTGAACTGGATGGAATCATTTATCTTCGAGCCACACCAGAGGTGAGACTTAAAATTTGTTTACTCCATTGACAATTTAAAGTAATATTTAGAAGTCCTTTTAGTGGTATGCAGTGAAGGCAATTTAGTTTAGCTCCACTCCCTGCTCTACTCCCCACATGCAAATTAGAAATTCATAACTGTAGAGAGAGGCATTCTCTTTTCCTCAGCAAAGTAGAAGCCCACATTGGCAAGTTGCTCTTTTAGGCCCTTTTCTCTGTGCTTTCTCCATTTTCTTCTTTATTCCTTCCTGACTTTTGGAAGGTCTCTTATCTATCACAGCTAGATTAAAAATTTTGCTCAAGTAACTGCTAGAGTTTAGGCTTCTTGGTGTGAAACTTTGAGTGTTTAATTACTACTGAATTTCCAATGTCTAGAATAGGGCCTGGGTACGTAGTGGGAGCTCAGTAAATATTTGTGAATGAATTAACAAAGTCGGTGGAGGTCCATTTTAAGAAATCCTTTATAGTTCATGGCTTGGAATGGGTAGGTAGTAGCAGCTTCAAGTGAGAAGAGACTTAGAGGACCATTGCCATTTTCACTTAAGGGAGCTTACTTGAAAATGTGCCTTTCATGATAGTTTGTAATATAGCTATTCTTGTTTTTATATGAAATTATGTCATGAGTCCAGGAAGACTAAGTGGATGCCCTTCATAAAGCTAACCTAAATAAGAGCTTACGTTTATTAACACATTTCTGGTTTTGGTGCTTGCATTTCAGTTTTGCTGTTTTTTATTCCTGTGTCTTCCCTAAGCCACAAAGTAGGCTCTGATGAATATAAATTTCATGACTTCTAGTCTGAAAGGATACTGTGTGGCTATTGAATCGGAATTTTCAAAGAGACTAGGTTTCTGATTCCAAGTGATGATTTTGTTCTTTTTAAATTCAAGAAAGCCAGAATTTAGCAGTAATTTTGAAATTCACTTTTATTTTTGAAAAGAATTTTTTTTGTTTTTAGTTACGAATATAGCAAGCGCAAATGTTGAAGAACATAAAGAATACTATAAGATGTAGTCAATGTCTTAAAGTCTAACACAAAGCTGTTTTCATCAGTGTTATTTATACTGTCTTTTGATTGGAAGATCATCTAAGTACTTGAAAAGACGATTTATAATAGATTTTGAACACATTTTATATATTGAACTTTTTACCAAACTTATTTTATACAGTATTTTTCAAGTATGGATCCCATAAGTTTATAGACTTGTTCTAATCGTACTACTTGGTTTATAGCCACCAAATGATTGAAAAGCACAAGGAGGGGAAAAATGAAGTATTTCAACTTTCTAGAAGGAATAAATGGAGATGCTGGCTAGCATAACTAAAGAGACACTAGAGAAGAAAACTTTAATGACAGCAGACAAGAATAATTGTTCTTATTCCCCCACCCCTTTCTTATTGCTTGCTTTTAGAAATGCTTGAATAGAATGTATTTACGGGGAAGAAATGAAGAACAAGGCATTCCTCTTGAGTATTTAGAGAAGCTTCACGATAAGCATGAGAGCTGGCTCCTGCATAGAACCCTGAAGTAAGACCTCCTTATTCTCACTTACTATCCATTTCAAAGATCTTTAACAAGTCTTAATCTAAAACATGTACAAGTTTTCATTTTTAGCCCTTTTTCTTTTAAGTTAGTATTTTAGGATCTCCCAGAATTAGGTGTGAATTTTGATTCTTTTTATTGTAATGAGATCCTGTTTCCTTAAAGTTTTTGTAGTTAATCTCCCCCAGGGTTATTGACAGCATAATATATGGAATTGAAGTGGTAAAGTAGGAATATATCTGTGTGTATTATTTAGGTACTGTCTTTCAGAGAGAATTTAAGATAAGATACTTTAAATTTATTTTTTAGATCAAGGCTTAGGTAGTAGTATAGCACAGTTGTTAAGAGCATGGACTTCATTGTCCTTAGTCAGATCTTGGTTCAAATCCAGACTTACTAGTGTGCAACCTTAGGCAGTCTCTGAGCCCCAGACTGACCTCCCTGGGCTTTAGTTTTCTCATCTTTAAAATACAAACATTCCTACGTTATGGTATGATTTTAGTTTTTGAGAAGAATTACATGTCACAAGCCCTAGCTTTATATATTTTATACCTGAGATTTTTAGATATTATTAATATTATTATTTAGTAGTAAATCAAGGTGAAAAAGAAGGGGCTACCAGATAAATTACTGACAGGATGATTTTAATATAAAATGACTGACAACATTTTGATTTTCCAGAGATGGTATAAGAGTTTTTAGTGTTTCTCTTTTATTTATTGTTTTTTTCTAATTATTTTGTTCATCTCTCTTTTTTTAAAAAACAGAACCGACTTTGATTTTCTACAAGAAATCCCCATCTTAACACTGGATATTAATGAAGACTTTAAAGACAAACACGACAGTCTAGTTGAAAAGGTAGATTTGTACAAAGACTCTACACTAACATTTGTTTTGTCTTGTCTAGAAAAGTGTTGTAACTTGTGAGAAAACAACTTTCTAACAGAAAAGAATATGTAACGTTACAGTAAGAGACAGTTAAGAGCTTCAGATGGATTTAGACTTTAGACTCTAATCCTAACGTCAAATTCTAGCTTTGTGACCTTGGCTAAAATAAGGAGATTCTTTTATCCTTTGGTCCCTTTATCTCTAAGACAGGGATGATCACATTAACAAAAGCTCTTGCTCATCCGCTTCTCTGCTTTGTTTCCTTTTCTTCTCCTCTTCTCTGTATCACCAGTCTTTAGGTACTTTCATAACAAACTACTTGTGAAATAAAATTTATCTTTTTCAACAAAATTCAGTATGGAAGATACTTGAAGTTGTAGGATATGGATTTTGTCCATTTTTATATTAGCTCAAGTCTTGAGATTAAAGAATTTTTAGTTTTGACTTTTATGTGGGACCTTGTCAGTGATAAATTGGCATGCCTGATCATTGAATCATTGTCGTATTCATAGTTAATCTATCCTCCACATATTTGGGAGTTGACTATATTCTATTAATGAGTGTTGCTTGTAATGATAAAGGGAGTGGGAGAAAACCTATTGATGTACACTTGAGAGAGAATAATAATGGGAATCATATAATAAAGATCCCATTATCCATGTTAATTAACTTGGTGGTGATCCAAGGTCTAAAGAAGCCAGTTTTTTGCTTTGTTTATTTATTTATTTATTTATTT
Organism: Lynx rufus; assembly: GCF_022079265.1. Lineage (NCBI taxonomy): Eukaryota > Metazoa > Chordata > Mammalia > Carnivora > Felidae > Lynx > Lynx rufus. The sequence goes on from NW_025814845.1 coordinate 54,341,534, forward strand.
TTTAATGTTTATTTATTTTTGAGACAGAGAGAGACAGAGCATGAATGGGGAAGGGTCAGAGAGAGGGAGACATAGAATCTGAAGCAGGCTTCAGGCTCCGAGCTGTCAGCATAGAGCCCAATGCAGGGCTTGAACTCACGGACTGTGAGATCATGACCTGAGCCGAAGTTGAGTGCTTAACCGACTGAGCCACCCAGGCGCCTCTACTTTGTTTAGTTTTGAGAGAAATTTGATTTTTTTTCTCCTTCACAAAATATATATTTACTTTAACAGGAACCTGACATTCATGAAGGCTATATCTCAAGAATTTTGAAAATGTCAACATTTATTATTTAACTACTCTGTAGCATATAGTTGCTTTTCCCATGATATAAAGTAAAGCGTTTTTGGAAAATTCAAATGACCTCTTTATACCATTAATGATGTTAAAAATATAGGATACAATTCATTTATGATACTATTAAAATAAATGAAAATTAAATCGGCCATTGCCTTCAGAGTGGATCTATAGGACAGCTTCTTTATCTAACACTTTTGTGTTTTGACTAAGAATCACCTTTAAATGTTACTGTTTACTTTTACTTTCATTAGTAATGCTAGTAGTTGCCTTTCTCTTTTTCCTTATTGAAATACATAACTGACATAGTATGTTATATATAGTTTCAGGTTTACAACATATTGATTCGACAGTTCTATATTTTCCACAGTGTTTAAGGCAGAATCTTTGTTTCTTCAGAAGAATTACTGTGTCATCTAGAATTTGTAGAGAACAGAATCTTGTTGCATTGTGATGTTGGGCAGTTGGTTACATTCACAATGTACATGACCCTTCCGTACATGTTAACATTACAGATTGTAAATATGATTCAAATTTGTGCTGCAGAAAAATTACAAATTTTGCATGTCTGGACCTTTCAGAGTTGTTTAAACCATCACGATTACTAATATTTTTTGGTGCTAAAGCTGCATGTCATTGGTCTATGTTATTATAAGGAGATTATGAAATTTGTGTTATGGCTGTTAAAGAATTATATTAATCTTAGATATAAATAACTCCTGTAATGACATTTTAAGTCATTTATCTTTTACTACTGAAGTATTTAGTAATATTTCTTTGAAAATAAATGCTGTATCTTTGTGATAGAGTTACTTATACAGTTGGGGTCTTCAACTGTTATGTACTATAAAATAGGGATGAGGGGCGCCTGGGTGGCGCAGTCGGTTAGGCGTCCGACTTCAGCCAGGTCACGATCTCGAGGTCCGTGAGTTCGAGCCCCGCGTCAGGCTCTGGGCTGATGGCTCAGAGCCTGGAGCCTGTTTCCGATTCTGTGTCTCCCTCTCTCCCTGCTCCTCCCCCGTTCATGCTCTGTCTCTCTCTGTCCCAAAAATAAATAAACGTTGAAAAAAAAATTAAAAAAAAAAATAGGGATGAATGTTAGATATTTCAAATTTGTCAAGGAATTATACTAATATTTATTTCCTCCCTTCAGGTCAAAGAATTTTTGAGCACTTTGTGATTTTGCTGAAGACTACAGGCAGCCAAATGATTCCAGATACTTCAGCTTTGTGTATCTTCGTCGTTCCATATTCATACAAGTCTCTAGAAAACCCAGGTTTTTTACCATTTTTGTTTCAAGAAAAAAATAATTGTTTTGATGAATTCTATATAAAAGCTTACGAGCAGTTTCTTTTCTTTTTTGCTTTACAAAAATAAAGACATTTAATTATCTCTCACAACAGGAAGTCTGAAGGTAGATGTTTCCAGAGTAAGTGCTGGCTAAATTACATCATAAAGGATCCAGCCTCCTTCTACCTTTCCTTCAGCAGGTTGGCTTTTTTTTTTTTTTTTTTTTCTTTTCCTGGTGCTTCTTATTTCACTGGTGACCAGTTTCTTAACTGGGAACTTTAATGTTACATAGTAAATGGTAAGGTATCCTGTGTAAATCAGTGTACCTTTAAAGGTGAAAAGTGGAATTTAAAGAATCCCTAAAAAAGGATTATGAAGTTTTAAATACTTTTGATCACATGTGTTCCCTTCCTTTTAATTTATGTGGAAGATAACACCACCTTAGTATTTAATCACGTCATTGATATTTATTAATGGGCCTCTAACACATTAACAAAGGAGCAGGTCAGACTTTGTTCCCATTTTGTAAAGGCAAAGCCTAGCTTATAAGTCATTTAATCTTTTTTCTGCTTTTATTTCTAAATCTGTGGTATGGGTGAGGCTTCATTCATCTTTTTGCATGGGATTTTAGAGGATTAAAGAGGAAATGATAACTTAAAATGTTTCTGTAATTAAAAGATAAATGAGTATAAAGGTTCAATTTATATGGAGCTTAGTAGCTACCTACTTTCTGTCTTCTCAGACCATTCTTTTTAGAATGGGATATTAGTCTTATAGTTAAAATATTGGTTTAAAATATAACTGTCTTTAACTTATTTGAGGTGAAAGTATAGTTTTCCCTAAATTTCTTCCCATTTTCATAGGTAAAACGTTAGTGGAACATAGCAAGGGATGTTTTTCCATTTTATTTTTTATTGACCCTGTACTGGGAATGAGTAGTTTTTCTTTACCTTTACATGTGGTAAGAAGTCAAAAGAGACACAAGGTAGATTATCTTCTTAGCGGTGTAGTCTCTTTTGTCCAGCTCTTTTTTTTTTTTTTTTTTTTTTTTTAGAAAATAGCTTGTCACATGGTAGGGGTTTTTTCCCCCCCCCCAGTGTTTATTTTGAGAGAGAGAAAGCTAGTATAAGTATGAGCAGTGAAGGGGCAGAGACAGAGGGAGAGAAAGAGAATCCCAAGCAGACTCCATACTGTCAGCCCAGAGTCCCATGTGGATCTCGATCTCATGAACCCTGAAATCATAATGTTAACCTAAATCAAGAATAGGATGCTCAACCAGCAGCCACCCAGGTGCCCCTCTTTTGTCCAGCTCTTACTTCTTGCCCTATCCTGCTTTCTTTACTGTCTGGATTAATTAGGTAGCCTACTGTTTTATTTTATTTATTTTTTTTAAGTTTTTATTTATTTTTTTCTAGTAATCTCTATACCCAACATTCATCTCAAACTCACAACCCCAAGATCGAGACTTGCATGCTCTTCCAAATGATCCAGCCAGGTACCCCAGCAGCCTGCTCTTTTAAAGTTTAAATGAAAGTCACAACATTTCTGCTTTGAGAACATCATGATCATTCTTTACTTCAGTTTGCTGTGCTTCTCTGTAGGGTTATAACTTAGATTTTTTTTCTCTTCCTTTAAATTACTGATAATAATGGTCTTGCTTTATATGTTCTATATTTTGGAAGCAGGATCATTTTTGTTAAATATATATTAGGAAAGACATTAGGAAGACAAGGAGGTAGAATAGTTGTAATTTTTAAAAATCTGCATGGTTTCACTTTAGGTCTAGAGATAAAATGTTTTTTCAAGTTTGTTCAGTTAAGGTGCAGTGTTTTTTCTATGTTTTTAACCTTTCTACTTAGATTTTAGAAAAGTTCTGTTTTTGAAATGAGTGGAAGAGACACTTTGCCTTTGAAACTATCATTTTCCTTTTTAAAATGTCATTTTTGTTTTGTTTTGTTTTTTTTGATAGTCTAAGATGATGATTTTGTAGGTTAAACAGTCTAGATGCACTGATCTTTGTAAGGGAGACTTTATTTCAAATCCTATATTCTTCATGAATATTGAAACTGTCTCATGATATTGTATGGGTATTTTTTGTTTGTGTTTGATACAAATGAATTTGTTTAAATATTAGCATAATAAATAAATATAGTCTCATGAACTGTGATGGAGCTATACTCATTGAAATGATTACATCTTTTAAAAATTCTACTTTTGAAGAAAATATTATGAATATAAAAAGGTAACAAAGGTTTATATATATTACATTGTTCTGCTTTAGACATAATTTAGAGATTTTTAGTAACCTCTAGAAATGTTTAACTTAATGACTTTATATCTGTAGAATTGAAAAAAAAAAGCTTAAAAAATTTATTTGTTATGATTCAAAATAAAAGCTGTGCCATTGAGTGGGTACAAGAGTGTTGAGCCTAGTGGTCTGTATTATCTCTTGGATCCTATTTCCCGTTTCATTTCATGTTTCATCAGAGTGCATGTACTACTTTTTATACTTTACTCTTCTAAGAAGGTAATTTTAATGGTACAAGACATTCCCTCATTCAGGATATTCTCATCTGTGTCTGAAACTTTAAGCACTGTATACTGAGCCCCCTAGAAAATAGGTCTGTCATATTTTAAGGGACAAATCATCCCAAAGCATTTTTTTATATAGAGATACAAATTTTATTACCTCCAGAAAATGATAAATTAGACTACAGGCTTTGGATTTTACCAGTCTTATCCTTTTTTTTTTTTTTTTAACTTTTTAATAGACTTTATTTGTTAGAGCAGTTTTAGGTTCACAAGAAAATTAAGTATAAAGTAGAGTTCCCATATACTCATTGCTCCCATATTTGTACAGCCTTTTCCACTATCAACATCCCCCACCAGAGTGATACATTTGTTTTAATCAATGAACTTACATCGACACATTATCACTCAAAGTCCATTGTTTACATTCAGGTTTACTCAGTGTTGTACATTTGTATGTTTTGACAAATGAATAATGACATATATTCACCACTGTAGTATCATACAAAAATAGTTTTACTGCCCCCAAAAATCTGTGCTCTGTTCATCACCCCCATCCAACCTCTGGCTACCACTAATCTTTTTGTCTCCATTGTTTTGCCTTTTTGAGAAGGTCATACGATTGGAAGTATTCAGTATGTAGCCTTTTCAGATTGGCTTCTTTCACTTAGCAATTTGCCTTTAGTTTCCTCCATGGCTTCTTTCCATGCCTTCATATAGCTTGTTTTGGGGGGTTTTTTTTGGAGGTGGGTGCACTGAATAATCCATTGTCTCAATGTACCATAGTTTATCCACTGTCCTGCTGACAGACATTTTGGTTGCTTCCAAGTTTTGGCAGTTATGAATAAAGCTGCTACAGACATCTGTGTGTACATTTTTTAAAATGTGTATTTATTTTTGAGAGACGGAGTGCAAGCAGGGAAGGGTCAGAGAGAGGAGATACAGAATCTGAAGCAGGCTCCAGGCTCCAGCTGTTAGCTCAGAGCCCAACGCGGGGCTCAAACCCACAAACCGCGAGATCATGACCTGAGCCGGAGTCAGAGGCTTAACCGACTAAGCCACCTAGGTGCCCCTGTGTGTAGATTTTTGTATGGACATAGGTTTTCAGTTCACTTGGGTAAATACCAACCAGTGCAGTTGCTGGATTGTATGGTAAGAGTATGTTTAGGTTTTTAAGAAACTTGGTAACTGTCCACCAAAATAGTTGTATCATTTTGCTGTCCTACCAGTAATGAATGTGATCTCCTATTGTCTCACAACCCTGTCAGTACTTGGTGTTGTCAGTGGTTTGGATTTTTGCCATTCTAATAGGTATATGGTTATATCTTGTTTTAATTTGCAATGTCATTATGACATGATGTTAACCATCTTTTCATATGTTTATTTGCCATCTGTATATCTTTGGTGAGATGTCTGTTAAGGTCTTTCGCCCATTTTTTTTTTTTCAATGTTTTTTATTTATTTTTGGGAGAGAGAGCATGAACGGGGGAGGGGCAGAGAGAGAGGGAGACACAGAATCGGAATCAGGCTCCAGGCTCTGAGCCATCAGCCCAGAGCCCGACGCGGGGCTCGAACCCATGGACCGTGAGATCGTGACCTGGCTGAAGTCAGACGCTTAACCGACTGCGCCACCCAGGCGCCCCTCGCCCATTTTTAATTGGGTTCATTTTCTTATTGAGTTTTAAGAGTTCTTTGTATACTATTGATAACACTTCTTTATCAAATGTGCCTTTTGCAAATATTTTCTCCCAGTCTGTGATTTAGCTTACTCTCTTGACATTATTTTTCACAGAGCAGAAATTTTTAATTTTAATAAAGTCCAGCTTATTATTTCTCCTAAAGATTATTATTTTTCTTTTCTTTTTTAAGTTTTTTAAAAAAATTTATCTTTTTTATTTTGAGAGAGACGGTGACAGTGTGAGCAGAGGAAGGGCAGAGAGAGGGAGAGAGAGAGAATCCCAAGCAGGCTCCACACTGTCAGCGCAGAGCCTGATGGGGGGCTTGAACTCAAGAACCGTGAGATCATGACCTGAGCCAAAACTAAGAGTCAGATGCTTAACCCACTGAGCCACGAGTCACCCCTTTAATGGATTATATCTTGTATTGCTTCTAAATAGTCATTGCCATGCCCAAGGTCATTTAGGGTTTCTCTTGTGTTATCTTCTATGAGTTTTAGAACTATGCATTTTACATTTCGGTCTATGATCCATTTTGAGTTAATTTTAGTGAAGGGTGTACGGTCAGAGTCTAGATTCCTTTTTTCTTTTTTTTTTGTATGTGGATGTCCAGTTGTTCCAACATCATTTGTTGAAAAGATAATCTTTGCTTCATCATATTGCCTTTGCTCCTTTGTTGAAGATCACTTGACTGTGTATACATTGATCTGTTTGTTCTTTTGCCAATACCATACTGTTTCGATTAGCTTTATAGTAAGTCTTGAAGTTGTATAATTTTGTGTTTCCTAGAGGCCTGAGCTACTTAGGTTTAATAATACTTTGGAGGCTTTTTAAGGCTAACCCTAATAAGGTTTTTTTTCTTTCAAGTATTTATTTCTACAATGAAATTTTTTCTCATCTTCAGTTAGATAGTTTAATATTGAGAAATGAAGGCAAGGTTGATATAGTTAAGTTCTTCCTTATTCTGTGTAGTTCCTTGGAATATTGTCATTAATTATAAAAAGTACTGAGATCAGTAATGCCAAATACAGTCTCCACTCCCCCCCCCCACCCCGCCACATAAGAACTGTTCAGTTAATAACTTTTTGCCATAATATCTCTTGGAAAGTTATGTCATGTTATAGAGAATCACTCTTTTTTCTCTTTGGGTGCGAAGACTTGCCCTACTCAAACTCATACTCCAAAACACACTAAACAAGTATGCGATAAAAATCAATATTTAAACATTCCTGTCTCAGACAAAAACATACTAATTTACTTAACACTTTCTATACAGAGATTATCACTTTGAATACATGTGAATTATGTGTCAGGTTATTTTGCTCTGCATAAGCATGTCAAAGGAGAAGAATGAAGAGGTTGCATCTTGTAAGACTCTGTTATGTTCAGATGGTATTTCCATGTGTTTTGAAGTTCCCTGAAGGGTGTTTTTGTTGTTGTTGTTGTTGTTGTTATAACTTAATTTTAAGTGCAGTTTGAATGCAAGATAACCATTAAATTAGTCCCCAAAAGTGTGGAAAATTGGTGGAGGGAAATGGTACAGAAAGTATAATTTATATTCCAAAGAATGATTCCTTTATTCTTCTCTACTAACCACCCCCCACTATCAAATTTTCCACCTGGCATGTATAATAAACCATTTTTACAATATATTTTATGTACAGTCCATTTACTTATTGCTTATAAACTTGTTATTTTTCATCGATGCTTTTTTGGTATCTTGGTATATAATATAATGGGTCCTATTAAAATTAATGGGAAAAGTTTTCATTTAAAGCTTTTTACTTAGTGAGGTGCTTTCAGGAATAAAGACATAAGTGAAGAATAGGTATGTAATTTGAATTTGAATAAGTTTTACCTACTCCCTTTCTCCCACCATTTTTTAGATTATTGTGACTGCAGCTCTATAATTGTATGTTTTTTTTTGTTTTTGTTTTTTTTTTCAACGTTTATTTATTTTTGGGACAGAGAGAGAGACAGAGCATGAACGGGGGAGGGCCAGAGAGAGAGGGAGACACAGAATGGGAAACAGGCTCCAGGCTCTGAGCCATCAGCCCAGAGCCCGACGCGGGGCTCGAACTCACGGACCGCGAGATCGTGACCTGGCTGAAGTCGGACGCTTAACCGACTGCGCCACCCAGGCGCCCCTATAATTGTATGTTTATTGAGTTATAAATTCTTAATGTGATATTGATGTTCTCAGAACATATTCCATCAAAGAGGATGTGGATTTGGTTCAGATTTCACAAAATAACACCAAATTCTGCTTTGGCAAATTTTAAATTGATAAATATTGAAGCATTTTTTATTTTTAAGAATTAAGACCATTCTCAAGGAAGTTATTAGCAATATGGCTATTCCTTGAATTTATTTAATATTAGTTCTGTGCATAGAATATGATAAGTACTACACCAATCAATGTCCACTGCACTAGAATAAGAGGTGACAATTAGAAGTAAAACTAGGTAACAGTACTTTCGTTTTTGGTTTAGTTTTCAGATGAGCTTAAAAATGTTTTATATGTAGAATAGTAAGTACCATGAGTAAGATAAAAGCACCATATGAATACAAGATATTATCAAATCCTTTCATATAACCATCTTTTAGCCTTACAAGTTTGTAGTAGAATTTACCACTATTTCACAGGTGTGAAAGGCTAAGGGATTTCTCAAGATCCCACAAAAATTAAAGCTGAAACAAAGACCCAAATATTTTGACTCTACCATGTAGGTTAATTTTATTTTAGTCAATAGTGACTCTATTTTTACCTCTCCTTTTTTTTTTTTTTTTAAACTTCTGCTCTTTGTATGTAAGGTCATTTTTCTTTTCTTCCTTAATTCTAGGCAGTATTTAATGCCCATTTCAAATAACAATTTGAAAACTGAAAATTCTATAGCAAAAGTAGTTTAAGCCCATAATTATTTCATAGTTAAATCAGTAGTTATCGTCATTTGCCACATGAGGTCATTATATACTTGATTATTACCTCTGCTCTGGCTGTAATCCAAGCAAAATTATTTTTATGGTGAGTGGTTGGAATAAGATAGGAGCTCATGAGAGGTCTTTTCTATTGCCAGAGAAAAGCATTAATTGATTAATAAATACTTCATTGAGTGAGATTTTACATGTTCAAATACAGGGGGGTCGGGGAAAGAAAATGAGCTGCTAGATTAAATATAGGCAATCAAAAGGCAATGCTTTTAGAAATATTTTACTCTAAGAAAGTCCGCTATGCAGCTTCCAGCTGCTTCTCCAAGTATTCGATTGAGGAATACCAATTGTTTTTTATGGTTAGATAATTATGCTTAACAGGTTGACAGGGAATTTAATATTCTAATATTTACTAATTAGACATCATATTAAGGGCTGTCCTGCAAAATTGTTTACCATTTATTTAGCAATTGTGTATACAAAGAAGCTTACATTTATTTTTACTATTCTGTGGAACTACACGAAGCTTAGATAAGATGATTATTTTTTCAAGAAAAAAGATTTTCTTAACAAAACTACTGTCAAGAAAGTGATTGGGTAACAGAAGTAGTCGAAACCTGATCTTTGACCCATCTTCTGAGACATAACACCTTTAAATGTTAATTGGCATCACTTCAAAATGTTGGTAGTGAGGGTGCTTTGGCGGTGTTGAATATATATACGTATGTATGCACTGTTCTTACTGTCATCCCTTGTTCAAAACTAATAAGTTTCATTCAAAGGTAAAGCATCCCCTAAAACTGCCATTTTGTCCTTGCTGTTACGGTCAGCTAGAATGGGATCACTTTATGTTAAAAGAGTAAATTAGGAAATTGGCTAATGTTATAAAACAATTAATGCTCCACTTGGTACAGCAATGCTATCTTGTTATGTTATACAGTGCTTAGAATACTAGTTAGCAAATCTGGCTCAGGAACAGAATAGCCAGTATGGGCATAAGTTATTATTTTGCTAATGGCTGACATGAACTGGTTGCTGAATTAGTGAATGAAATAAATCTGTTGAGTATGGTAACCAGCTTCTAACAGATTTGACCTTAAACAGGCAACAGAGTATTGTCCTCTTCAGAATAGTTACCTTGAGAGACTATTTATTTCAAAGATTCTACCATTATTCAAAACACTCTTGGATCTGAGTTTAGAGTCTGAGTCATAGATTTCAAAAATGTGATTCAGGATCTTTTCTGTGACTATATAGTTTTTTTTTTTCATGACCATAAATCATTTAGTGACAGTTTAGTGAATTAAAAGGCTGGTAAAACTGGGAAAAAGCCTCTTTGAGCCATAAAAGAAGGTAATAGTAAGACACTTAGATCTCTTTCCTTTTTCAGTCTATGAAATATATGTAAAGCAAATTTGTATGTTTTTAACTAATTCAAATGTTTTGACTAATGGCAGATTCTAAACTGAATATATAACCTCTTGGTATGATTCCTTTGAAGGCACTACTAAGTATAGAAGGTTTTGGTATAGTTTTTAAAACACCAAAACACTGTGTTCTATTATCTTTACATCTGATACATACCAACAGTCAGTCATTGTTAAGAATTTATTTTTAATATTTTTAACATCACAGAGTCAGTATTGGTGAAGAACACAGGCTCCTAAGACAAATTGCTGCTTCAATTCCTGGCCCTTAAACTTACTAATTTTGGGAAAGTCATTATAACCTTGGACAGTTAATATATTTTAATTTCCTATAAGAAGGACATAAGTAATAGTATGTATCTGTAAAGTTGTGCAATTTTAATGTGTAGTATATGTGAAGCATTTAGAACAATTCTCAATAAATGTTAGCTATTACTATTAGTACTATTATTTCTTTTCATTCAGTGTCTTGGTGGCTGAAAGCATCTGGAAAATTGGTAAGTTTGTGGAGTTACTACAGAAGAATGAATAAGGTGGAACTCTGGTAGGATATCCATTGTATATAAAATTGTATATGTATGTATATACATATGGATATATATGTTTGTGTGTGTATATATATATGTTTATTTTGAGAGAGAACACGCAAACAGGGGAGAGGCAAAGAGAGAGAATCCCAAGCAGGCTCCATGCTGTCAGTGTAGAGCCTGACACAAGGCTCAAACTCATGAATTGTGAGATCATGACCTCAGGCAAAATCAAGAGTTCCACGCTCAACCAACTGAACCACCCAGGCTCCCTTATCCACTATATATTTTTAAGTGGAATAGTTACAGTGTGATCCCCTTTCTCTCTCCATAGATGGATAGACAGATAGATATAGAGATAGATCCATATCCATCAATTACTATAGATAGTATGTATCTCTATATGCCTCTATACATACATATACATATATACAGTAAAACTTTGGTTTGTGAGCCTGATTAGTTGTGGAAACATGCTTGTAATCCAAAGCACTCGTATATCAAAGCGAATTTCAAGAACCATTGGCTCGGTTGTGATCTTGTGACATTTGGCATCACGTACTACTTGTATTGCAAGATGTTGCTTGTTTATCAAGTTAAAATTTATTAGAAATGTTTGTTTGTCTTGCGGGACACTCTCAGAACAAGTTATTCACAATCCAAGGTTTTACAGTGTATGGTACGTATGTATGGCATATGTTTGTGTAGAGAGAGATTCACCAAACCATTCGTTGTGGTTACCTCTGGTGAGTGGGATTGGAGTGGTGGTTGAGACTCTCTGGAGAATGTCTTTGGTATAAAAATTAAAAATTAGGCACTTCATTTAATACTAAATTCATCATTCTGAAAATATTTTATTAATCTCCTACATTCTTAAGTTGTTAGGAATTGGTTTTACTAAAAATAAAAAATAAAAAAAATACTAATAACAAAAGAGGATATATATTTTGGGGGCACTTGGGTGTCTCAGTCTGTTAAGTGTATGAGTTTTGATTTGGGCTCATTTCATTATCTCATGATTGGTGGGATTGGGCCCCGTGTCAGGCTCTGTGCTGACAAGTGGGATTCTCTCCCCCTCACTCTGGCCCTCCCCTGCTCTCTTACGTGCTCTCTCTCAAAATAAATAAATAAACATTAAAAAAAATTTTTTTTGAAAAGGAATTACTTTCCCTCTTGAGGAAGTTGGAAGGTACATAAAGGAGATAGATTGCTACCTACATTCTTGATATTTTTCTTTTACTTTTAAAAGTATATTTTAAAATCTAAAAGTATATTTTAAAATATAAAAGTAGCTTTATTGTATTCAGGTTATAAAAACCATAAATGTTTGTTATGGAAAACTCTCAGGGGAAATGATACTTGATACTCCTCTAACACCAAGAGACCTTCCTTCTCTTGGGAAGTAGATGAGATTAATAGGCTATGCTTTTATGCATTGTTTTTAAACAAAGTACATACAGATCTTTGTACTCCTTACTAGAACATGGGTTTCAAAAAAGAACTCTCAGTATGTATAAATTATCTTTAAAGTCTGTTTGAAATTGCCCCTGTTCTTTTATTTTTGTAGAAGTGAGAAGCCTATTACTCTTCTCTTATTTGAATAAAAGAATATTATGGTTAGTGTTATGAGTCTAATATTTCTTCCCTGGGTTAGTGATAAAAACTATTCCCCATCCCACCCAAACTGTCACCCAGTTGTTCCTACAAGGGCATGGTTGTAGGCTGCAGGCAAAAATCCTGCATTGGTTTCTTACCTGGTCAGGACCTCAGTACTATTCAGACAGTTTATGAATGCCATCTTTGGTGGAACAGTGCAGATAATACCAAGGTAATAATTGATATTATTAAATAGGGACTGAAAAGAAAGTGAATTAAACCTTTCATCTCTATTGGTCTTCTGCAGTTGCTATTTTATTGCAAACAAAGTAATCAAGGAAAAGGAGAGAAAGGAGCATTCCTAACTTCATGGGTCCTAGAGCAGTGTTTAGTATGGAAAATTAAACAATCTAGAAAATTATAAAGAAAAAAGTACAGTCTACTAGAAATTCCACTTCCTTACACCCATCCACTGTGTATACATTCTCATGTGTGTGCACATATGTATATACATAGGCCTAATTTCTATATTTGTATATATTTGTGATCTTTAGAGGGCTTTTGTTTACATTCAGACTCTAAATCCTGAATTCCATATTGAAAATGTAACCAGGTTTGTTTCTTTTTTTATGTTAATTTTTTTTGAGAGAGAGCGTGCATGAACAGGGAAGGTGCAGAGAGAGAGGGGACAGATGATCCAAAGCAGGCTCTGGTGACAACAGAGCACGCAATGAGCAATTTGAACTTGAGCGGTGAGATCGCCACCTGAGCTGAAGTTGGATGCTCAACCCACCCAGGTGCCCCTCATTCAGAGTTTTTTAAAGATTTGGTTGTTGACAAAATATATTGACCCTCATCTTTTATGTTTAGTGACAGATACCTGTACCTAACTTAATGGACATAAAGCTGAAAGTTTTATAAATTACAATTTGGGTATACTAATATTTTTCTGCTGATTTATAATTTGGGATTTTTTTTTTTTACTTCCACTTAATTTCCAAACATTTTCCTATTCTTTATAAAAGTACAATATGCTTGTTAGAATACTTTGCAAATTGCACAGATGTTCAAATAAGAAGATAATTCTTAGGGGCATGGGTGGCTCAGTTGGTTGAGTATCTGACTTTGGCTCAGGTCATGATCTCGAGTTTGTAGGTTCAAGCCCTACATCAGGCTCTGTGCTGACAGCTCAGAGCCCGGAGCCTGCTTAGGATTCTGTGTGTGTGTCTCTCTCTGCCTCTCCCTTGTTCACAATCTCTCTCTCTCTCTCTTTCAAAAATAAATAAAATGTTTAAAAATTTTTTTTTAAAAAACAAGATAATTCTTGGATCCTATCAGAGGTAACACTATCCTAGCAAACTGTTACCTTCCAGCTTTAGCTACTTGAATCTACAAAAAAATATATATATATATTTTTTAAAAACCAAATTGAGATCATATTGTAGATTCAATCTTGTGTCCTGCTTTTTTCCCTTATATTGTAGAAAATTTTTTATGTCTAAATTATTTTTGAAAATACGATTAATGGGGAGCCTCAGTGGCTCAATCAGTTAAGCAGCCAGCTCTTTGGTTTCGGCTCGGGTCACGATCTCGTGGTTGGTGGGATGGAACCCCCACATCAGGCTTACACTGACAGAGTGGAGCCCACTTGGGATTCTCTCTGTCTTCCCCTCCCCTGCACATACTCTTCTCTCAAATAAACTTAAAAGAAAAGAGGAAAATGCATTACGACCATAATTTCTTGCTTATATGAAATTTGAAATGTGCAGAAAATAGGAGAAGAAAAAAGTCTTTGTAATCTTACCACTGAGAGATAACCAACTCGCACATTAGTATTTCCTTCTAGGCTCTTTGCTCCCATCTTCAACAAACAAAACTTAAATGCCCATAACTCCTTATTTAATTTCTTTTGTTAAATGATAATAATTTTGTATATGTGCTGAAGCAAGCACAAGTGATAATAAGTTGAAAAATGAATTTCTTTAAAGAAATCATTTTATGCTTAATATCATTAGTAAATTCATATTTTCATGTTTTTTTAAACTTTTGAATTGTAAAGGACCGCTAATCCAAGGAAAACTTTTTCCCCATAATTGATATACATATCAATTTTATAATATATATATGTACATATGTGTGAAACTTTACAAGTTAAAACCTTAAATTTCATTATGTTGGAATCTTTAGGGAGGTGTGTTTATGTGTGTGTGTGTGTGTGTGTGTGTGTGTGTGTGTGTCACAAAAGTAGAATCGAAAAACAGAAGATCTACCTTTTTTTTTTTTTAATCTGGATAGTTTTGGGCAAGCTACAACTTCTGTGAGCCTCAGTTGTCTCATTTTTCAAATTATAATGCTAGAACCTTTCCAAAGCATAAGCTTGTTGTAAGGAGCCAATAACATAAAATCAGTGACAAGACTTTTTAAACTATAAAACGTACACATGTTAATAGTTACTATTCAAAGTGCTCCAACAGGCAAAGGCAATTCTTGATTCCAGAAGTTATGGTCTGATTTACTTTCAGAACAAATGGAAATTGGGTATGGAAGGAAACCTTCCTGTAAGAAATACAGAATACAGCTTTGCCCTGACTTTCTCATCTTCCTTAGCAAAATGTGCAAATTTTCCTAACTGACCACATGTTTAGAGATTAGGACAAGAGAGAATATAGTTCTTTTTGTACTGTTTTAATATTGAATAAGCCATATTTATGGTACCTAGCTTTAGGGAAAAGAAGAAAAAGAGCAAGAGAGAAATGGTATATCTGCCCACCACCACCTGCTATTTTTAGTTGGCTAGGAAGCCCTGTTTGGCTGCCTTTGCCCATCTCATTTGGCAACTCTTGAGCCTGCATCATTCAGAGAGATATAAGAAGCTTAAAAGGTAGAAAACTGAATTTCTTTGATTTTCCAGACGTCATTGCTGAAAAAACATTATCACCACAAAGCACTTTGAAGGACATTAGCTGTAAGTAAAACACTAAGAGTTTTCATTTAATGAGATGGGCTTATGCAGTACAAAAGACATTTATTTCCACCTTTTTGCCTTAATGGGGGGTGAGGAAGGGATGAACCTTCTGTCCTGATTTGATTTGTATTGTCAAGAGAAATATTAATTTAGAAAAAGATGCAAATACTGTGCATGTACACACACACATATGTATTTGCTCACACATTTTTATGTGCTTTTTAGAATAAAATTCTTGGAAAAGAAAGGGAAACAATATGAATGCCAAGGAAAGAAGCACAAAAACAATCCTGGAAATGACAGACTTTAAGATTAACATACTAAAATGAATTTGAAAGCTAACTAAATGGAAGGTAAATAGAGAGATCTAATTTTCCATTTACATGAATAAAGGGACATAATATAATACCCATGGATCAGTTTTAAATGAGCATACGTGTCGGCATTTTATAGGTAATAAAATTTAATCTATTTTATCTATACTTTCTATAGTTTTTCTCTGGACTATATTGTTTTATAGTTACTACACTAATTTTCCTTTAACTGTTAAACTTTTCTTTGATTGTTAAATTATCCTTTTCCTATAACTGAAGAATTTTATTAAATGGATTAAGAAATGTTAAGTGCTTAATGAATGTTTTCTATTATATTGGCATTTTAAATATATGTGTAACTTTTAATAAAACAATAAGAAAATTGATTGAAAACTAGGCCTATTGCAGGCCATTTTAATTTATATAACTGCACATTTAAGATGAAATTCATTTTCTTATAGCTGTTCCAAAGTTGACTATTTTCCTCCATTTCTAAAAGAATTTGAGGAAAACTTATATTGCAAGGTTAGTCTTAGTGGTAATGTAAAACAAGTTTGCCTAGTAGGAAAAGCTGTGGATATATTGCTCTATTTAAATTTGAAATTATTATTTTTTAAAGTTTATTTATTTTGAGAGACAGTATGCACGCACACAGGGGAGGGGCAGAGGGAGAGAGAGAATCCCAAGCAGGCTCTGCACTGCCAGCACACGGCCGGTCGCAGGGCTCAAACTCAAGAACCAGAGATCATGACCTGAGCTGAAATCATGAGTTCAACGCTTAATCAACTGAACCACCACCAGGCACCCCCTAAATCTGAAATTATAAATCAGTGATATATATACATATATATATGTATCACTGATTTGTATATGTATATATGTATATATATCACTGATTTATAATTTATAATTTATATTTATTATATATATACATGTATGTATGTGCACATACGTATATGTGTATATATGTATGTATATACATGTGTATATATATATATATATATATGTATATGTATATGTATATAAAGGGGAATCAATTTACAATGGCAAATTCAAAGACGAGATTTTTTACAGGCTTAACTTGTAAAAGAAGTTCAAGGAACATTTTATTTGTAAGTTGCTTTATTGTTTGCAAAGGACTTTTACATACTTTGTCATTAAATCATCACAATAACTCTGTGAGGTAAATAGTAGCATTCCCTTTTATAGATGAGAAAACTGAGGCTCACCGTGGTCCCAATTTGCATGTGACAAAGCCAGGAATTGAAGAGACTGGATCACTGGAAAGTGCTCTGTAGAAAGGATGCCTACATGATGTCTGCACTGGAAAGGATCTTATAAAAGATCTTTTTTTTTTTTTTTTTAAGTTTTTCATGTTTATTTACTTTTGAGAGAAAGAGAGAGACACAGAGGTATGAGCAGGGGAGGGGCAGAGAGAGGGAGACGCCAAATCTGAAGCAGGCTCCAGGCTCTGAGCTGTCAGCACAGAACCCAATGCGGGGCTTGAACTCGCAGACTGTGAGATCATGATCTGAGCTGAAGTTGGATGCTTAACCAACTGAGCCACCCAGGTGCCCCTAAAAGATCTTTCAAATGCACATTTCTTTGACTTCTGTAGTTTTAGGTGGGAGGCAGCATGGTATAGTAAGAAGCACATGGGAAGATGTGTATTTACTATACCTTGGCCTTCAACAAGATATCAGCCTCTCTGAACCTTCATTCCTCATCTGTAAAACATGAACAGTTTTTAATAATTTACAGTGTTATTGAAAAGATGAAATGAGATAGTGTAGGAGAGGACCAGGCACTTAACTGCTTCATGGTAGAGCTATTGTTAATAGGTATAAGTCCAAAGACAATAGTCCTTCCAACATAGCACAGTTGCTACATTGCCCATTAGTGCCATAACTTTGAAGGGGAGTACAGTGCTATAATCTAGTATTTTGGGTGAATGAGGAATTTGGGTGAATGAGGAATACCAGGAATCTGGTATTTTGGGTGAATGAGGAAAATGAATGGAGAGTTTGTTGAAGATGTTAAAAGCAGAGAAGGGAATTGCATAGAATGGAGCCCACGGATATATACATTGATGTGGAAACCAAAATCACAATAGAAAGCAATGCAGATGGGAGAAAGAACACTGCAGGAGTAAGAAATAGCTCACAACCTAGTTCAGTGGGAGGGAGAGTATGAGAATCACTTGGCTATATCCTGGACACACCATTTCAGGACCAACCATGTACCACAGAAGCCTCCAGCAATCTCTGTGGTTCAGGGAAATGGAAGTCTCAGCAGTGGAGTGGAATGGCTCACATTGGGCGTGGGTTTGACAGTCTGATAGATACAGGTTAAAATTTTGGCTACACGACTTTCTGATCTTGGACAAATTATTTGACATCCCATGTCTCTTTTGTGAAAGGAGGATGATAAGTCCTATTTGGTGAAGTTGTTTCAAAGATAGAATAAGATATACATGTAAAGTTTTTATTTTTCTGTTTATTGCCTCCTCTGCCAACAAAAATACCAGATCTGTACAGTAGGACCTTTGTTTTGCCTTTGTACCTGTTGTATGCATATAACAGGAGACCCTCAAATATTTGTTGAAAGACTAAACAAATGAACTTACCAGTGTCTGTATATAAAAGTCCACAGGCCTCACTGAATGATGTGAAAAAATACTCCCGAGCTGCACTGACATTTGTAAGATTTTTATCATGATATATCCTTGTCTAAATTTCTATCACATTTATTGTCCAACCAAAGGCTATTACATTTATGGTTCAGTTGTGATTGATATTTAATCACATATTGTTTTATGGCATAATCTATTTTATATTTTATTTTTCTAATTGGACTGTTAAACTCATTGAGAGTGGAGAGTGGTATTTATTCATCATCATCTAGTCTGAGGCTATGCTTATAGTAACAGTACATTGGAATAAGGATAGATGTTGTGAATTATTGGACCACATAACCAGGAATTTATACTTGATAATGGTGATCGGTTGTGATAGGATTTTGGTTGATGAAAATAAGTTTTCTTCAGTGGTCTACAATGGAGAAATGGTTGTTTATCAGATGAAAGGCTGAAAGACATGTCAGTGGACAAGGAAAGGTCGGAAAGACTTATATGATAGTATTTGTATTCTAATCCCAGAACAGAGGGTATGTGTTGGTAGGCATTTTGAGGTATTTTTTGACAAACGTGATCTCTCTTGCTTCTGGGTCTTTGTACATGTCTTTGCCTAGAAAATTTCCCTTATCACCTC
Source organism: Lynx rufus (assembly GCF_022079265.1). Taxonomy (NCBI): domain Eukaryota; kingdom Metazoa; phylum Chordata; class Mammalia; order Carnivora; family Felidae; genus Lynx; species Lynx rufus. The sequence goes on from NW_025814845.1 coordinate 54,360,395, forward strand.
TCCTCCATTTGTTAATTCCTATTCATCTTTCAGTTTTTGGTGCAGTGTCACTTTCTCCGAGAAAAGCCTCTGCAGTACTAACCTAAGACTAGATTAAATGTCTCTTTTCCCTTAGGACCCTATACTTTCCCCATAAAATTATATTTTAATTTTCTGTTTGTGCCCACTGTCAGAGGACAACTCCATGAAAATAGGAGTTGTATATGTCTTACTTAACACTGTACCCTAGCACAGTGCCTTTTACTCAGTAACTGTTGAATAAATGAATGAAAAATGACTAAAGGAAAGGGAAAAAAGCTTAAAAATAATAGCTGTCATTTATTGGATGTCTGTTAAGTGACTGGGGCTTTCTATAAGTTAATATTTAATCCTTGTAACAATCCAGACGGGGCAATTGAGTTCAGAGAACTTACGTGGTCAAAGTGATACTACTGAAATTTGAACCAGGATCTCTCTCTCTCTCTCTCTTTTAATGTTTATTTATTTTTGAGACAGAGAGAGACAGAGTGTGAACGGGGGAGGGTCAGAGAGAGAGGGAGACACAGAATCCAAAGCAGGCTCCAGGCTCTGAGCTGTCAGCACAGAGCCCAATGCAGGGCTCAAACTCACAGACCGTGAGATCATGACCTGAGCCGAAGTCCGACGCTCAACTGACTGAGCCACCCAGGGGCCCCGAACCAGGATCTCTTTGGATCTAAGCCTCTCTACTTTCCTCTTAATGCTGCCTGTCTCATACTTTACATTTGTATAGGTTGTTACAGGCTACAAAACTTTTTTCTCCTTATGACAGCGTTGTGAAATCAGGTATTCTCTCCTATTTCATATTTCCTAAGTGGCAAAGCCATGGTTTTCAAATGAGATATTCTGGATCTAGGTTTAATTCCCTTTCCACAATAACACAGCTGTCTTTTTCTGGAGGATTCAAAGGTGTAAAGTCTTTACAAAAATGGTTAGATGATGAAAATATAAAAACTGATAAGGAGTTTTTGATTCATAAATAATAGAAACAATTTCAGGTAGATGTATTTTAGCAGGGCTGGAATAAATTTTGTATTTTCCTTGTCATTTTTTTTTTCAAAAAGAAAAATAAGTAAAGTTGGGAGTAATTGCTATTAATATTATCAAGTTCTTCTCTTTGATGTCTGATTATTTCTTGGCCTCCTATTGCTATGAGCTCAGAATTCATAGGATCCTTACAGAAGGTACTACTGCTGATGGGACAAAATGGTGCTGTTGGGTGAATTTGATGAGCACCTTCTTCCTACAGCAGCCTCCTTCTTTGTAGCAGTTTGTTTTGCAGTTACTTTGCTTATCCCACACCCCTCAAATTGTGGCTTCTGGTAGGAGGGAGCTTAGTGGGTTTGCCCTGGAGGTCATTGACTTTGGTCACCCTTGGCCTATGACTTACTTTTGCTCTTTACTCTTCTGCCAAAATTTACTTCTTTTGAGAAGGGGAATGAGAATAGGGTAGTGGGGAGTGTTTTGGTTTTGACTGAAACAAACAGAGACCCAGTATTAAAGGAAGCAAATCACAACACCTTCCGAGAGTGGAGAAGTATTCCATTCATGCAGAGAAAAGAAAACTTAGTGTGAAAAGGAATTAAACTTTATTTTCTTAGTCCCACTAGAGTGTTTGGCAGTTGTTCCTGGACTGTAGGGCAATGCAAATGCAAAAATCTCAGAACTGAGAAAGTGTTTTTCAAAAATTTTAAACAGTACTTTTTAAAGCATTAAAAGATTATAGTTTTCTAAACCCACAGTTTACCAAAATTTTATCGTAATCTCTTAACAAAATGTTAAGATTTAAATGAAGACTTTAAAACCAATTGCACATTTGAAAATAAATTGCCCTAAAGCAAATATAATCTTAACATATATCTTGATTATCAGCTACTTTGTTGTGGCCCGTACTCTTCTGTAAATGTTTGATGAAGCCACAGTCACTATTTACTTTTTTTTGATCTCTCTGTCAGATAAATATATTTGTGTTTCTGTTTTCCTTGTGACTTTGCATTTGTACTGTCTGGCATTGAAATTTTGCTGAATAGATTAGTTTTATTCTTTATGGGAGAGAAAGAGGAATGTGGATAACCCAGGCCCACGTAGGTTGTGGTCGAATAGAAGGATATCCCTAAAAATTGGGGTACAGTTTATATATAGTAAGCTTGCAAGTTTTAAGCAAACATTTTAAAGTATGTATATATTCATCTAACCACCATTCATCAAAATAGAGAACATTTCAGTACTATGAAAGGCTCTCGGATATGCCCTCCCTTATGTTACCTATTCCTAAGGATAACCACTATCCTGATTCCCACCACTATAAATGAGTTTCATCAGGACAGCTGTTTTTAACAGTGCTTTTCCCAGAAGACATCATGAGAATTGGGAGTATGTTCAGATTCCTTGGGATGACATATCTAACAGTTGTGGGGTATCCATTGCTTCTTAAAAACAAATTCCCAAATTGTTCCACTCAATTCCACATTGGTCAGGGGACAGAATTTTCCTTTAGCTATCTATCTCTACATAGGATGTCCAAAGTCACCACATTAAGTCCCACTTTCTCTTCAAGGGATGTTTTAAGAGTATCCAGGTTGGTAAAATAGTTAATGTCCACAGGCAAAGGATCAGTGTGAGGTCCACACTAAGAATAACTCATCACTGAGTCCTTTTCTTTGTTCCTGGAACTAAAAAGTTCCCACCCCCACTTTGAAAGGACCTCCAGTCCTGGACTCCATCCAAGTCTGTTCTCCATCTCCACTTGCCCTGATCTCAGCTTCAGGCATGTTTATTCTTCAGAAACAAACAAACAAACAAACAAACAAACAAAAAAACAACTGGAAGCATACATCCATACTTTTTCTGTCTCACACTTAATCCATTGGGTTTTGGGGTCTCTGCTTCTGCTCCTGGGCTAAGGGAAGATAATTGTGATCTTGCAGATCATTCTTCAAAGGTTCTTCAAATCATCCTCAATGATTCTTCAAATCATTCTTCTTGGAGCTCACTCTTCAAAGGTTGCATATAATTCCATTATATAGATATATCCCAATTGTTCCAATATTTTGATATTTTAAATACTACCTCATAAATATCTTTGGACATATTTTCTCACATGCATCAAATGAGATACAATCCTAGAAGGAATTTCTGAGTCGAAGATACATACACTTAAAAATTTAAGACTACCGGATTGCTCTCAATAGAGTTGGTACCAGTTTATACTTCCATCAGCAATGTATGGATATTTCTTTCTATACTTGTTGAAAATCTGTTGTGTGTGTGTGCTTTTTAATTTTGCGAAAGTTTTTGCCATGCAGAAATTTTAAATTTTTATGTATCTGAATTTATCAGTTTTTAATGATTTCCAGGTTTTGTGTTATACTTAGTAAGACCCTACCTACTTTTGCAAAATTCTTTCTTGTTTCTAGTGCTTTTTTTTAAGTTTAAAACTTTTACGTACCAAAAGTTTATTTTAGTATAAAGGGTATGACATACATTTTTTTATAGATGACTAACCTAGTGGTTCTAAAATCATTTACTTAATAATCCATTTTTTTTCTCCCAGTGATGTGCAATGCCACCTTTTTACTCAATTCCCTAATATATTTATGTCTAATTCTAGACCTCCCATTATGTTTTATTCACCTGTCACTCATTCAGTGGCACCACACTATTTTATTTAAGTTTCAAAAGAAAAATAGACTTGTTCCCCTTTTATTATTAATTTTATATTTTCAGATATAAAAATATTTCTAAAGTCTTTTGGCTTTCTTTCTTTTTGCATATGCACTTTAAATGTGCTTACCTATTTTTCCAACAAAAATTCTGATGGTATTTTCATTGGGATTGTATTAAATCTATATAAGTTAAGGAGAATTGCTATCTTCATGATGTTGAATCTTCCTAATCATGAGTTTGATACTAATTTTCATGTGTTCATGGTTGTTTGTACTTTTTAGTGGTGTTTTTCAAAATTTCCTTCATAGTTCTTGCACATTTTTTGGTCAAATTTATTCCTAAGTATTTGCCATCTTTTGTTTCTTATTGTAAATGGGGTTTATCTTCCTTTGTATTTTTAGACTGGTTGTTGTTTGTATTAATACATGTGAAGGCAACTAAAGTCTGTATATTAATTTTGTAACTGTTCACACTGCTGAGTTCTCTTTTGGTTGTAATTGGTTCCCTACTGCCCTTCCTTTAAGTGAAGCAATTGATAGATAATCTACAAATTGTGATATTTACCTCCTCATTTGCTATGTTTATACCTAATTTCTAATGACCAGTTTCATTGGCTATTATCTCCTCTGGAACAATGTTAGATAATAATGGTGAGAGTGGTCATCTTTGAGCTAGCATATTTGAATTTATGTAAAGTGATCCACAGGCTGTAAAATATGTTTCCTTTTTTTTTTTAATATATGAAATTTATTGTCAAATTGGTTTCCATACAACACCCAGTGCTTATCCCAAAAGGTGCCCTCCTCAATACCCATCACCCACCCTCCCCTCCCTCCCACCCCCATCAACCCTCAGTTTGTTCTCAGTTTTTAAGAATCTCTTATGCTTTGGCTCTCTCCCATTCTAACCTCTTTTTTTTTTCCCCTTCCCCTCCCCCATGGGTTTCTGTTAAGTTTCTCAGGATCCACATAAGAGTGAAAACATATGGTATCTGTCTTTCTCTGTATGGCTTATTTCACTTAGCATAACACTCTCCAGTTCCATCCATGTTGCTACAAAGGGCCATATTTCATTCTTTCTCATTGCCACGTAGTACTCCATTGTGTATATAAACCACAATTTCTTTATCCATTCATCAGTTGATGGACATTTAGGCTCTTTCCATAATTTGGCTATTGTTGAAAGTGCTGCTATAAACATTGGGATACAAGTGCCCCTATGCATCAGTACTCCTCTATCCCTTGGGTAAATTCCTAGCAGTGCTATTGCTGGGTCATAGGGTAGGTCTATTTTTAATTTTTCAAGCAACCTCCACACTGTTTTCCAGAGTGGCTGCACCAGTTTGCATTCCCACCAACAGTGCAAGAGGGTTCCTGTTTCTCCACATCCTCTCCAGCATCTCTAGTCTCCTGATTTGTTCATTTTGGCCACTCTGACTGGCGTGAGGTGATACCTGAGTGTGGTTTTGATTTGTATTTCCCTGATGAGGAGCGACGTTGAGCATCTTCTCATGTGCCTGTTGGCTATCCGGATGTCTTCTTTAGAGAAGTGTCTATTCATGTTTTCTGCCCATTTCTTCACTGGGTTATCTGTTTTTCGGGTGTGGAGTTTGGTGAGCTCTTTATAGATTTTGGATACTAGCCCTTTGTCCGATATGTCATTTGCAAATATCTTTTCCCATTCCATTGGTTGCCTTTTAGTTTTGTTGGTTGTTTCCTTTGCTGTGCAGAAGCTTTTTATCTTCATAAGGTCCCAGTAGTTCATTTTTGCTTTTAATTCCCTTGCCTTTGGGGATGTGTCAAGTAAGAAATTGCTATGGCTGAGGTCAGAGGTCTTTTCCTGCTTTCTCCTCTAGGGTTTTGATGGTTTCCTGTCTCACATTCAAGTCCTTTATCCATTTTGAGTTTATTTTTGTGAATGGTGTGAGAAAGTGGTCTAGTTTCAATCTTCTGCATGTTGCTGTCCAGTTCTCCCAGCACCATTTGTTAAAGAGACTGTCTTTTTTCCATTGGATGTTCTTTCCTGCTTTGTCAAAGATTAGTTGGCCATACATTTGTGGGTCTAGTTCTGGGGTTTCTATTCTATTCCATTGGTCTATGTGTCTGTTTTTGTGCCAAAAATATGTTTCCTTAAAACCACCACAGAGAATATGTCTTTAGAGAAGAAATGACATGAAAGTCAAAATGCTTCTGAAAGGGCATCTTGTATGTATCTTCCAGTTTGTTCAAATGAATCTTTTCAGTGATGCCTTCCCTGACCACCTATTTAAAATTGCATCTACTTTTCCCCAAGTCCTTCTTATTTTCTTTTTCTGGCTTATTTTTCTCCAACAACACAATTTCCTGAGCTATGTATTTCACTTATTTAATTTTATAATGTATGTTTCCCTTCACTGGAAACAATAGCAGGGATTTTTACCTTTTTTTTTGTTTGTTTGTTTACTGCTGTATCTTCAGCACCTAGAATAATACCTGGAACATAATAATGCTCAACAAATACTTGATAGAAAATACAGGAAAGGTACTATTAGACAGATTTGCTTGCCTCCAAGTAGATGACAGTATAGGACAAGAATTTATTACCTGAAGAAGTAGGTGGATTTTTGTTTTAACAATTTATTGTCATTAGCTAACATACAGTGTAGCCTTGGCTTCAGGAGTAGATTCCTGTGATTCACTTACATACAACACCCAGTGCTGATCCCAACAAGGGCCCTCCGCAATGCCCATCACCCATTTTCCCTACCCCCCAATGGGTGTGTGTGTGTGTGTATGTATGTCTGTATACACAGCAGTTGATGGGCATTTAGGCTCTTTTCATACTTTGGCTGTTGTTGATAGCGCTGCTATAAACACTGAGGTTCGTGTGCCCCTATGAATCAGCACCCCTATATCCTTTGGATAAATTCCTAGTAGTGCTATTGCTGGGTCATAGGGTAATTCTATTTTTAATTTTTTGAGGAATTTTCACACTGTTTTCCAGAGTGGCTGCATCAGTTTGCATTCCCACCAAGAGTGCATGAGTATTCCCCTTTCTCCACATCCTCGCCAACATCTATTGTTTCTTGAGTTGTTCATTTTAGCCACTCTGACCAGTGTGAGGTGGTATCTCAGTGTGGTTTTGATTTGTATTTCCCTGATGATGAGTGGTGTTGAGCATCTTTTCATGTGTCTGTTGGCCATCTGGATGTCTTCTTTGGAAATGTGTCTATTCATGTCTTCTGCCCATTTCTTCACTGGATTATTTGTTTTTCGTGTGTGGAGTTTGGTAAGTTCTTTATAGATTTTGGATACTAACCCTTTATCTGATATGTCACTTGCAAATGTCTTCTCCCATTCCATCAGTTGCATTTTAGTTTTATTGATTGTTTCCTTTACTGTGCAGAAGCTTTTTATCTTGACATGGTCCCAATAGTTCATTTTTGCTTGTTTCCCTTGCCTTTGGAGAACATGTTAAGTAAGAAGTTGCTGCAACTGAGGTCAAAGACATTGCTGCCTGTTTTCTCCTGTAGGATTTTGATGGTTTCCTGTCTCACATTTAGGTCTTTCATCCATTTTGAATTTATTTTTGTGTATGGTGTAAGAAAGTGGTCTAGTTTCATTCTTCTGCATGTTGCTGTCCAGTTTTCCCAGCACCATTTGCTGAAGAGACTGTCTTTATTCCATTGAATATTCTTTCCTGTTTTGTTGAAGATTAGTTAGCCATACATTTGTAGGTCCATTTCTGGGTTCTTTATTCTGTTCCATAGATCTCTGTGTCTGTCTTTGTGCCATTACCATACTGTCTTGATGATTACAGCTTTCTAATAAAGCTTGAAGTCTGGAATTGCGATATCTCCAGCTTTGGTTTTCTTTTTTAACATTACTTTGGCTATTTGGGATCTTTTGTGGTTGCATACAAATTTTAGGATTGTTTGTTCTAGCTCTGTGAAGAATGCTTGTGCTATTTTGATTAGGATTGCATTGAATGTATAGATTGCTTTGGATAGTATCGACATTACAATATTTGTTCTTCCAATCCATGAGCATGGAATATTTTCCCATTTCTGTGTGTTTTCTTCAATTTTTTTCAGAAGTTTACTATAATTTTCAGTGTACAGATCTTTTACCTCTGTGGTTAGGTTTATTCCTAGGTATTTTGTGGTTCTTGGTACGATTGTAAATGGGATTAATTCCTTGATATTTCTTTTTGTTGCTTCATTATTGGTGTATAGAAATGCAACCGATTATTGTGCATTGATTTTCTATCCTGTGACTTTGCTAAATTCATGTATCAGTTCTAGCAGTTATTGGTGGAGTCTTTTGGGTTTTCCATGTAGAGTATCATGACATCTGCAAAATGAAAGTTTGACTTCTTTGCCAATTTGGATACCTTTTATTTCATTTTGTTGTCTGATTGCTGAGGCTAAGAGAACTAGATGGAATTTAAAAATGTTTTGTGACATCACATTTTAAATTTCTGTTACATTGTTTTTCCTCAATAATTGTGAACAGTAAATGAGAGTCTTCATATCCCAATGAGTCTGGGAAGATAAGGACCTGGTGGTAGTAGCTCTAAAGAGGATAGGCTGAGACTCGAGGCAGCAGGAACTCCCATTTAGCTCCTTGACTGGCATCCATTTTGAAGGACAAAATACTCTTCATCTGTTTTGTGGCAATGACCACAAAAGTATTTCACTAGAAAGAGAATTCACCAAGAAGACTTGAGCTGTACAGTGCAATCTTAATATTGCTCAAAACAGATGTTCTTTTGTGCCTAATTTGCCATTAAAATTAAGCATGGTAAAAGGTCTTTGTCTTTATTTCACTAAAGCAGTGAAAGACTTCATCTCTAAAGGAGACCATTTAGGGCCAGGATGCTATGATTATTACGAGGAAGGGAGGGAGAGAGGAAGAAAGGAAGGAAGGAAAGAAGGAAGGGAGAGAGGGAGGGAAGGAAGGAGGGGAGGGAGGAGGAAAGGAAGGAAGAAAAAAAGGAAAGAAGGAAGAAAGGAAGGGAGGGAGGGAGAGAGGGAGGAAGGGAGGAAAAGTAAAAGGTTATGAGATTTAAAAAAATTAGCTGGACTTGTTGGGATGAGCACTGGGTGTTGTATGTAAACCAATTTGACAATAAATTATATTAAAAAATAAATTAAAAATAAATTAAAAAAATAAACTAGCTGGTAAAATTTTGTGCAAGTTCTGTGGGAAAATTGTTCTAGTAGCCTCAATATGGGAAAATGAGTTTCTCAGAAGTGATTGCTAAAAATACAGCAAATTTTTCTAGTGAATGATGAGATTACTACATACTGGCACATTTGCCTGGCTCGTGCTTGGTAGTTGTTCTGAGTTCCAGATCTCAGATAGTGTCAGTGCCTTTCCTTAAAATTTGCTCACAGTGGGATGGGGATTAACCTGAACCTGGAGGACATGTAACAAGGCTCAATTCAGAAGCAAAAATTGGGCATCTGTAGCTCAGAGATGCTTTTCACGTGTGTGCTATTATTAGCACCATGATTAGGCTGAATTTAGACTAGTGTTTCTATTTCACCTGATGGGAAAATAGAAGGTTACTGAATTTAGACTGAAGGAAATCATGAATGTCACCCTGCTATTAACAATGTTTTCAGATAAAAAATTGCAGGAGCCACATGTTATGATCTTGAAGTAGGTTTCAAAGCAGTCTGTTGTTCATCAGGACTAGTCTGTTCCTTCCTTGGCATTGTGGTTCCTGTAATGTATTCCTTTCCTTCCTTCCACTTGATCCCAGATAGAAATAAAGGACTGACTTTTTCAGTGGGGTAGAGGAAGGGAAATCTCATCTTCTGTCTCTCATTTCAATCAGAGACAGGAAAAAAGGCTACTGTGCTCCATAAGGTACTTCGTGATCTCCAACTTCACTTCTTACTACCTTCCTCCTTGCTCACTTTGCAGCTGACTGGCCTCAGCTGTTCCTTGAATCGGTCAAGTACACTCTTATCCCAGAGACCTTGCCCTTGCTGATCGCCTTTGCTTAGGGTACTTGTCCCCCGGATCTATTCATATAGGCTGTCTCCAGCAGTTCTTCAGGTCTGTGCTCAAATATCATCATATTAGAGGTGCCTGGGTGGCTCAGTCAGTTGAGCAGAGGGCTCTTGGTTTTGGCTCAGGTCATGATCCTGTGGTTTGTGAGTGTGAGCTCTGTGACGGGCTCCCCACTGACACCGCAGAGCCTCCTTCTGATTCTTTCTCCCTATCTCTGCCCCTCCCCTGTGCACTCCCTCTCTGAAGTAAATAAACTAAAAAACAAAAATCATCATATTAAGCAGACATCATCTGACTAACGTATCTACTAGCATCCCCTTCCTGTTTCCCACTATTCCCTTTTACCGGCTTCATGTTTGCTAATTGTTTCTATCCCACCTGTCAAATTATATATTTGTTTATAGTCTATCTTCTTTCACTAGAATGTAAACTCCAGGAGGGCAGGGGCTTGTTGTGTTTGCCGCAGTGTTCTCAGTGCTTAGAATAGCATCTAGAAAATGGAGCAGATGCCTGATAAATATTGTTTGAATGGATAAAAGAATCTGCTTTTCTCCTTGGCACTTCAACATATAGGTTTTTTTTCCCCCCTGTAATATACTTAACTCTTCTGTGGCACATAAGAATGCGTTTGTCATTTAGCATTAGTAGTTATTTATATTTATATTTATTGATTTTAAAGATTTTATTTTTAAGTAATCTCTACACCCAGTGTGGGGCTCAAACTCACAACCCTGAGATCAAGAGTTGCATGCTCCACCAACTGAGCCAGCCAGGTGTCCCAGTAGTTATTTATTTTTATAAAATGTTTTATAAGAGTGAACTTAAAAATATTAAATATAACAGCGTGTGGTGAAAGTTCTGTATGAAGTTGGTTAATGAAAATTGGTCCTGGACTTTTCAGGGTATATACTTTTAATTTTGGTTTCTATCTTTTTCTACTCCTCATACTCTGTTAGCTAGACAAAGATAAGGATCAAAATAAGATACATACTTGGGGCGCCTGGGTGGCTCACTTGGTTAAGTGCTGACTTCAGCTCAGGTCACGATCTTGCAGATTGTGAGTTCAAGTCCTGTGCCGGGCTCTCTGCTGACAGCTCAGAGCCTGGAGCCTGCTTCGGATTCTGTGCACCTCCCCTGCTGGTGCTCTGTCTCTCTCTGTCTCCAAAAAATGAATAAACGTTAAAAAAAAATAAGATATATACTCAACTTTTCATTATCCACCCTAATGAGCAAGCTACTTGCTGCAACTGTTTTGCTTGTGTTTGTTTTTATACTTTCCTTGAGTTAAAGAGGATCAATGTTTTGGTTGGGAAAGTTTGGTTATAGGGGGGGAAAAGTAAATAAGAAAAAAAATGGGCTTTGTAGCAGATGGTTTTGTTATTTTCTGTTTGGCTTAATGATGCCTAAGAATTTGAAAGCAAGATTTGCTAAGGATCATCCTTCTCTTATTTTTTTCTCATACTGCATTCCCTTGGTGTCTTCCAAAAAAAAAAATAGATAATTAAGAGTTTTCTATACAATAACAGACAAAAGAATTACTATCCTGCAAATATGCTTAATGACTATACATTATTTAGAAAAATCGGTACAAGCATATTTATGTTAACCAAGTATAAGTCTCAGGAAAATGCATGTTCAGATAGACTAGGACTTCTTTTCATCCCATTATTTGGAAAATCTTGGTAAGAAAAGATAAGATTCTATAAGAAACTAGAGAAACTAGGGGCGCCTGGGTGGCTCAGTCAGTTAAGTGTCCAACTTCTGCTCAGGGCATGGTCTTACGGTTCGTGGGTTCAAGCCCCGCATTGGGCTCTGTGCTATCTATATATCTATATCTATATCTATATATCTATATCATCTATATCTGTATCTATATACAGAGAGAGAGAGAGAGAGAGACAGCACGAGTCGGGGAGGGGCAGAAAGAGAGGGAGACGTGGAATCCCAGGCAGGCTTCAGGCTCTGAGCTGTTAGCACAGAGCCTAACGTGGGGCTTGAACTCACAAGCCGTAAGATCATGACCTGATCCAAAGTCAGACGCTTAACCAACTGAGCCACCCAAGCATCCCTGTCCACTCATATTTAGAAGAGAGTTATAGATAAGATGATGAGAAGCTCGCAGGCTTGTATTCTGGTTGGTTTTAGCATACAATAATTGGACAGTGACCCAGCTTTTCTTTCAGGGAGCTCAGGAATGCCACCTGCTGTAGTTTTTTCAGAGAGTTCTCCAACCTCTCGCAGAGACAACTAACTGTCAGCATCTGGAAGCTGAATGGAGGGAGGGGTCCTGGGTTCCACAATTCAGCATGTAGATTTTCATTTAATTCTCTCTATTTCAAACTGACCCTCATCCCTGACCATAGCTGAGACACACTCTTTCAATATCTCAAGTTAGTAAATCTGTCTTCAGTCAAGGAGTTCCCTGATTATATGGGTTGGGGAAGGGCATTGGGCTCTAACTTTCTAATAAAGACTCAGTTAATCTTTCTGTTTCAGCCACACTGAGGGACAAATACAAGATCAGTGGGGCATAAACTTGTAAAATTTAGGGACTCTCCTTTAAAAAAAAAAAGAATGCAAAATTCGTTACTGGGCTTTGGTAGAGCCTGCGTAAAAGAGTAAAACTTGATTGACTTCACTGCTCACGTTTGCTTTCACAGGTGCCAGAGCCTTCAATTTTGCAGTGTTCTGGGTGGGGAGCTGAATGAATTCTGGGCGCTACTTAAATCTCTGCTCAGCCAAATCAGTTTCGCTTGTCTGGGTGCTTTCTACCGCCAGTTATTCTGTTACCATCTCTTCATTTCCTATTATTTTTCTGTTGTCTTTTGTATGTGTGAGTTTTTAGGAGGCAGTAAAGAAAAACGAGAGTGTTAAATTTGTCAAGTCTAACCAGGGCTTCTGTAAACTCATGGTAGAGTTGGAAGAAATCTCAGAAACCATCTAGTTCAGGGGCGCTTAATCTGGATTTTAAGGTTTGTGAATTTCTCCTTTCCAAATTACATGCAAAATTGTATTTGGATGCATTTGTGTTTATTTTTTTGGTGGGGGAGTGGAGATCTATAGCTTTTATCAGATTCTCAAAAAGTTTGTATCCCTTTGATATTCACAGTTGGGGAAACTGTGGTTAAAAGAGATGAATGAAGGTCATACATCTCATTGATGCTGTGTATCTGACTATAGAAAAGCCTTGATTCTTAGTAGAGAGGTCACCTAAGGGAAGAGTTTTTCAAACTATGAACTCTCTGACTCTGGTTTTCCTCAATACACTCTAGTCCTCTCTCAGGTGTATAAATACGGACATGTGCAAGATCTTTGCTCTTGCCTAATTAAATGCCTTCTCCCTTGTTTAATGATAGTTTTGTCTTCCCTTGTGAGGAAGTGTCATTTTTCTTGAAGGAACGATGTCCATGTTTGGAAATAAAGTAGGGGGATCTCAACTTGCACCCTAACTGTGTTTGTTCCAGGTTTGGCCATTCTGGGAGGTCTTTGTCTCAGGATCTCCTGAATTCACAGGGCCTCTACGAGCCCACCTACATGGCAACCTGAGCAGCCTGCTCAGCAGTGACTCATCCTAAAGGGATAAGAGCTACAGGCAGCCTTGTGTTGGGAGGGGTAATTTGGGGGCATATCAAGGCATTCTTCATTCAGCTCATGCTCTGTCCAGTTCCCACGGATCCTTGTCTGAATGCTAGGGAGAACCTGCAAGTAAAATCTCAAAGGGATATTTTCGTGAAAACCTCGGGAACAATGGAAGAAGAAAGCATTGCTGCTTTAGGATTGTATTACACTTTTTAAAATTATTTTTTATTTTTTTAATGCTTATTTATTCTTTTTTTTTATTTTTTTTAACGTTTATTTATTTTTGAGACAGAGAGAGAGCATGAACAGGGGAGGGTCAGAGAGAGGGAGACACAGTATCGGAAACAGGCTCCAGGCTCTGAGCTGTCAGCACAGAGCCCGACATGGGGCTCGAACTCACAGACCGTGAGATCATGACCTGAGCCGAAGTCGGCCGCCCAACCGACTGAGCCACCCAGGCGCCCCAATGCTTGTTTATTCTTGAGAGAGAGGGGGACAGAGCAGGGGAGGGGCAGAGAGAGAGGGAGACACAGAATCCGAAACAGGGTCCAGGCTCTGAACTGTCAGCACAGAGCCCGACGTGGGGCTCAAACTCACGAACAGTGGGATCATGACCTGAGCCAAAGTCGGACGCTTAACCAGCCAACTGAGCCACCCACGTGCCCCGATTATATTACACTTTAAAACTGAAATCATGAAAAGTTATTCCCTGCTTTGGTGGAATTGTGACATAATGTTTATTTTTCAACAACTTCAGGGTATCCCTATGGCAAGGGTGAGAGTCTCAGAGGGCTTGGCAGTCATCTTAGGGAACCAGGAAAGCAGGAAAACAGTGTTTGTTGTTTGGTAGCTGAGAGAATTGTGATCATTGTTGCTTACAAGATCCTCCTGGGGAAGAGAGGGGGCATTTGGGGTGTTAAAAGTTTAGGCATTTCCACTGCAAGCCTCTTATTTGGTTGAGACAGGGGAAACATGAGACACAAGCAATGTGGTAGGATACCTATAATAAAGGAAAGGGATATGTCTCTTTGTGCTTTGAATTTCAGGTATGCTATTTCTTTGAAAAATCCCTAGTCAGAATGATCTCCAATTATCACTGAACCGTCAAGTCCTAAGATGATAGGATTCAAATTTCACCAAAAAGGGAGTTCTTCAATTTGCATATGGATCGTATTCCACAGAGGGAAGGCTGACAAGACATCATGTGGCGCTTTCTGGAGGCAGACTCCTCTGTGGGCCCTCTAAGTCTGCAGTGGAGTCAGTGAGAAGGTGTAAGGTGTGAGAACTGTGGGGCTGTGTCCTTCACAACATATAAATGCTGACCGTCGGCTCTCCTGCCTCTACGATGCCAACATCGACCCTCTCTGGGAGGATTAATGTATTGATCGGCCCTCGGGATGGCGGTGACCTCCCCAGTGGGAGAAGTCTGGCTAATCCCTTAGTTTCTCTGACAGCAGGTCCGGAAGGATCCTGTTGCCAGGAATCGAAGGTAGTTGTTACCTTGACAGCAGGACGCAGCATGCTTGCGTCTCTCCTGGCCCCCATGTGATCCTTCTCTGTGACGCCTGTGTGTTTATACCTGTGCAAGACTCAGGAAGGTAGACAGCCCACGTGTGTCCCATATGCCCTTTTGGGGAGGCTGGGCCCACTGGGGTCAGCTTGCACTCTCCCTTTGCTGCTCTCTCAGTCATCAACAGATGGGACCAGTTAGCCAGAGGGGGATCTCTCAGGGAAGACAGCATGATTCCTGATATGGGCAAAGTGCTGGGTGAGTAAGTGTACCTACACTTTCAATAAACCAACTGGCTAAAATGCATCTCAGCATAGAGCACACGTAGGAGGATGACCATCTTCCCTTTCTGAGTGGCCATACGGTTGCTGGACAGTTCTCAGCATCGCATCAGAACGGTCTCAGGTGTCTCCCCCACCCCTGTCTTTCTCACTTTGCTTATTGTTTCTTCCTCATGTATCCGAATGCTTTATACATTGCAGACATCTTGTGCTGTGGGCTTATGAGTGTTTGGGGGGTGACTTACGGAGCATTTTTAGATTTACGTTTGTCTGTGTGGTCACGATTATTGCTCTTTTCACCTGGATTTAATACACTTAGTTGCTCCTGCTGCAGGGATGCTGTCCTCTCTCATCTCATACCTCAGGTTTCAGACTAAATTCCAGCCTTTACAAAACGTTCCATTTCAAACAGGCTCCAGTATTACCTGTTTCTCACTGTGTGTAATTGAAGAGATTGTCACCAGGACATATTCATAAGTGGATACATTTGATCACTTGCAGTTTTTTTCTCCCTCTCCTCCCCCTTCCCGTTCCTTCTTTTTTTTTTAACCAAAATCGTCTTAGAAGATTCCATGCCTTAGAGGGATGCAAAAACATTAGGCCAAATCATCTAATTCAGACTTGGGTTTTATTTTATTGTGGGCTTTTGGTCTGAAGCACAGCGTTTCATCAACATGCCGTCCTTTGCAGCAGCCAGTTCCGGTGCCTTGGACATCTCAGCATTTCCCACCCTGGGAGCACAAAAGCATTCACATCTCGATCGTCCTGCACCCCTCCGCCCCACCTACTCATTAGGGTTCCTGTGGAATTCTCCTCCTCCAGGGACTTGTGGAAATTCGCCCACAAGATGCTTTTCACTTGTCCACACAGAGTCCGGGCTAGCCTAGGGCTTCCCAAGCTGGGCCGCCACAGCTGCAAAAGTGGCACTGTGCTGTTGCCACTGCAGTCCGGCTGCAGAGCCCAGTGAAAGGCTGGGTGCTGCGGCCTCATTGCTGCCAGCATGCCACCACACTGCCGTCGCTGCCTTGGTGCGGCTCTGGTCTCCGGCACCTCAGCCAATGGTGCTTCTGCGAAGTGAGGAAAAGAATACTTCCTCGCTGCTCATTACAGTGAGGACGAAGCGTTCTAGAACGGGCTTGGTTAAGCACAGTGAGTTAGATACACAGTGTTTTCTTCTGAGTTGAACTGAACTGCTTCTGCTACAGCCAGAACTTCCACCTGGAACTAATCTAGTTCCAACTAGCTGATGTTGCCGCTGCCTTTGAGCCTGGTAAGCGGGGACTTTGCTACCACCAACACCTTCTCATTTGGGATCCCTGCTAATATCTTGGCCAATTTTGTTCTCAAGAATGAAAAATAAAGTGTTTCTTTCATCAGGTGTGGGAGCGGTGGGAAGTCTTGTGCCGCAAAGTTTCTAAGTTGTGAGCTGTTAATAATTCATGATGTGCGGGGCGCGAACATGGTGCAGGAATGTCTGAATCCCCCAGGGTTCTGCCAGCAGCTGTTGAATTCACTACCCTCCAACCCTTAGGTCCGTTTGCTGAATTTACTGCAGCAGACACCTAGTGCTCCCTTTGGTAAATTTTCTGTTGTGTCTCATTCTATCTTACTTTATTTGAGGTTCCCCCGTGAATCAGACATAGTTGTATACTTGTTAAACCTAATTGTGGTCATGATTTAATTATTTTCCCAAGAGGATCCCAAGTCTGGTAATCCAGTTTATGCCAATAGTTTGTGTCTGTAAAAAGGATGAAGGGTGGTGGGATCCTCTTATTCTCCCTAACTTGGATGTTATCTAAGTCTCCTCTCCAGCCCAGCAAAGGCCCTACATCTGCAACCAGCTATAATTCAAGTTTCAAACATTCTATTTACATAAAGCTCCCCCACTAAGACACTATATTCTCTCATCTTCCCTTTTTTTTTTTTAAATGATAAACTATTTCAAACATTCAGAAAACTATGCTGAAAGAACAAACTATTTCAAACATTCAGGAATCTATAGAAACGAACACAACAAATACCATGTAGCCACCTCCTACATTTAATGAATGTGAACATTTTGCCATCTTTACTTCAGATATTTTTAAATAAATACAACATTACAGAAATAGTCAAGGTCCTCTACTCATTTCTTCCTAGCCCATAATTCTCTAATTCTCCCAGAAGTTAGCATTCCTAGATATTTTTTTCCCCATCAATGTTTTATGCATTTTGTTTATGTGTGTGTATCCATATCAATACATAATATTACTTCATGGGTTTAAAAATTAAGATTTTGATATTATTCAGTAAATAACAATATCCAACTTGATATCTTCAAACTAGATTTTTCAGATTTTTTTCCATGTTGATACATTAGACATAATTCATTTGTTTTAACTATTATAGAGATTATCTTTGAGAATATACGCAACTGGATATATACATCTCTCAATGGGTAGGCCATATGGCTACTTTGAAGAAGTCCCCTTTTTTTCCCATTCTTCCAACTTGTGCCTTATTATCTCTAAAATTTCCTTATTACTTCTGATTTTGATTATCGGTTTAGTTCTAGATGCCTTCTTACCATATTTGGTAAGTGTTGGAGGAAGTAAATTGATACCTGAATTAGAGATGTGGCTCTGAAATGATTTAAAGATGCTCCAAGGGGAGCAACTGGCTGACTCAGCCGGTAGAGCATGTGACTCTTGATCTTGGGGTCATGAGATTGAGCCCCACATTGGGTATAGAAATTACATAAAAACAAAAAAAAGTAAGGATGCTCTAAGGGTTTATATGAGATTGATCCAGATGCTGTAAGTGGGATAACGGGAGCATTGGGCTCAGGGTAAAACAGTATGAGCTTGAATTGTAGCCCACTCTTTTCTGGTTGTGTGATTTTGGCAGTTCTCTCTAAGCCTCTAAAAACTCTCTAAACCTCAAATCGTAGGTAGCTTATCAAATTGTTTTGGGTATTAAATAAAATAATTCACATAAGGCTTGTGGTGTAGTGCTTGGCACAGAGTAAGTCTTCAGTTCATCTTCATTATGAGTAATGGTTATTAGATTACTTGAATGCAAATACCTCCATTTTGATAGTGGGGTCTACAGATAATTACTCTGCCTCTTGGCTAGAGCTGTCTGCTTATGTGTGTTTTCAGAGAGGGATGTGGAGGGAGTAATTGAACAGCTCTTATAACCTTAAGCTTATACATGGAAGATCCCCCAACTCATGCTTCAAAGGCAAGATAGACTTTTGGATGTGTTGAGAATTCTGTATTAACTCAAGGGAATTGTTCAATATCCTAACATCTAAGAGCATTATCAATGAGATAGAAATACCGTGTTGAAATATATTCTACAAAGTAGCTTCAATAATTCTGCTACATTAAATACAATTTAAAATAATCTTTTCATATGTATACTTTAACTTATTGGAGACCTCCATGCACCTATTCAACTTTCCATTTAAGCCCACCTCTAAATGAAAATGTTTATTAGAAAATAAACATACATATATGCAAATAAAAGTAGTGACAAGCCATCAGATCGAGGGGGAAACTTTGTACCTTGAGGGATTTCTGTGACTCTGTCTTCAGTCTCAGACAGCCTATGTTGTGTAACTGTTCCTTGAAGGCATTATTCATCTAAATGTACACAAATTCTATTAAAGAGATAAGGTTTGTTCTTTGCTGGGAAAAATGCTAAGGCTAAAGGTAGAATGAGGACCTCTTCAGAGTGGTTGTATCTTCCAAAGTCACAAATAATTAGTAGGGGTTACTCAGAGTTTGGTTATTTCAAATGGCTCTAATAAGACAAAACAGTGACTGTGATGAATGTAGCCAGAGACACAGATAGAAGTGGTCAAATAGGGGTGTTGAACACAAGGAAGATTCACACAGAAGGCTCTTCATTAACGCCCTAATCCTGGTGATAAACTGAGGGAGCTATTGGTTTTCCAAGCAGCCAGCGATGCGTAATGGCCCTCTCTCAGTCTGACTTCTTCTCTTTATTCTGTGGGCATTCTGAAAATGTCAGTTCTTTAAAAGGGCCAGAAAATACAGAGATATGGGTGTTGGAAATATTGCATGTCTCTGTTGAGACCTGGCTCCTAATACTAGTTTTGTACCCATTTTCGAAAACTGCATGCATAATGCAAAGACTTTTCTCTCCCAAATATAATAATGTCTGTACTAATAGCAGAGATAGCATGAAAAAAAAATTTAAGTTTATTTATTTATTTTTGAGAGAGAGAGAGAAGGAATCCCAAGCAGGCTCAATGCCATTAGTGCAGAGCCCAATGCGGGGCTCCAGCTCACCAACTGTGAGATCATGACCTGAGCCAAAATCAAGCTTAACCGACTGATCCACCCAGGCACCCCCAACATGATTTTTTTTTACTGCATTTGTACAGTAACTATTAAATCTATGTATAGGCTATATGTAAACTACTTAGTAAGGCAATATAGAGATGATTTTCATTAAAGGATACAAGATATTTTCATCATATAAACAGGAATGGGATGTCTCTTAAGGATTACCTGGACACAATTTCTATACTTTGACTCACTGTAAATATGAATTTTTCATAGAGAATTCAAGTTCTTATGATTGATGAAATTCAATAGATTTTATTTTTATGTATTTCAATAGCATTTCATTTTTCCTAAATTTCTTTCTTTCTTTTTTTTTTTTTGAGAGAGAGAGGGTGCAAGTGACTGAGGGGCAGAGAGAAAGAGAGAGAGGGAGAGAGAGAGAAGTGGGGCTCACCTAAAGTGGGGTTCCAGCTGACCTGATGTAGGACTCAAACTCACAAACAGTGAGATCATGACCAGAGCCAAAGTCAGATGCTTAACTGACTGAGCCACCCAGGCGCCACACCCCCTACATTTCTTATAGGGACTTTTTCATTTTGATTAACATCTTAACATGAATATTTGTATTTATATACTTCAAATCTCAGTACGAGATTAGGAGCAGATAGCCTTATAGAAGTTCCTGCAGTTTTGCTTAGACAAATTTCCTTTATTTTCAAGGAAGAAATAATTGATTTTCAGTATTCTGCCAATTAATGGAGATTTGCACATCATATTACTTCAGCAATACCTCTCTGCATATTACCTGCAGAAATCTAAAAATAGAATGCCAAAAATAGAACCTGAAAGAGGGTCAAGAAGAGAAGAAATGAAGAGATTCTTATATTGATTTAGGTATCATGAGTTCTTATACTGTCAATGAAAAATTTTGTATTATTTGAGATTCATCAAATAACTTATTTTTTTTTCTTACAGACACCCATACCTGCTTCATAACTGCATCTGGCTGTAAACCTGAACACTGATGCTTGACCTATTGTAAGTCAGAAAGTTATATGTGGATAAAAGCAGCTTTGCATTTTAACCTCTTTCCTATCTTTACTTAAAAAAAAAAAAAGAAATTTAACTCATAAATGGGTAGAGGCAGAAAAGCCTTTTTGTGTCTGTAAGCAAATGTCTGACCTTGTTCTGAATTGATAAACTACATAGGCCTAGCTTTACTACTTCAAACTCCCAGAATTCCTGTAGTGGTGCTGGTGGATAGTCAATAAATCATTGCTATTGTTGTTGATGATGAATATAGGTAATAAAAGAGTGTAGAGATGCATTTTTTCCTGTTGTGGCTTGATATAAAAAAATTTCCTTTTCAAACCATTGTAAGGAGATATCTGTTATTTGTAAGTCTAACCACAGTGGGTCATTTATGCATCCTCTTATAATTTAATCTGGATACAATAGTTTTATGTTCGCGTGGAAACAAATCAGAGAGAAGTGATAAGACTGCATTTGGAATTATTGGCAACTTTAAATGTTAAAAAAAATGTAGTCACAAAGGCAAGAGAACAAAAGGCCTCCTCCTGGCTGATTAGATGATTTAACCAGCAGTTGGTGCTGGCACCAAAACGCCAGCCAGACTGTTTGGGCGGCAGAGTCTCAAGTCTTGTATTATCAGGGTGTCTCCTCCTGTCTTCATCTAAGCATCCATGGCTCACAGGTTGATGCTCGCAGGGAAAGACCCAGGAAACATGGGTTGGAAAAGTAGTCACATTTATTGTAAGGAGACTTTGCAGTGTCAAGCAGCACGTGCAACATCTTTCTCTGAATCTTTAGCAGCACAAGTCTGTTTTTGGCATTACACATGCTACATGGGGTTTGTGCTTATTGCGATACAGGAAAACAAACACTTTCAAGAGGATTTACAGTCAGCTCTACCATTTCATAATATTTAAGGCTGCAGTATTTTCATAGATGATGCAAATCTGTTTGTGTGTTTTATGAGCTATGTAAGTCTCAGCCTCTAGTACCTGGAAGGATATGCGGTCAGAGGAAGCTCTAAGAGTGTTTTCTAACAAATTCCCCATATGCTAATAGGGAGTGTTAACCACACACAGTGAGGTTAATGGAGTTCTCTATTTTCTGCTTCTAATTTTTTTTTGCACTTTTTTTTTTTTTTTGATTACAAGAAACTGGATGTTTGTGCACACGTTCAGCTCATGTGCTGGTCTTCATTCTTTCAGGGTAAGAAAGGTCTCTTTTTTCTCCTGCGGTCTTCAATGAAGTCCCCAGAGTCAAGTCGTACATTTTCTAGCCTAAAATTGTTTACTTTTATTTTATATATACACCATCAGTTTTCAACAGATGAGCTAAAAGTTAAGCAATTGAGGGTTTGGGTTTTTTTTTGTTTTTTTTTTTTGTAACCTATGGAATTGGACATATTTCAAGTTGTTGACCAGTAATACCATATGTGTTAGTTTCACACACTGTATAATATGGCTTTCTTTCAGATCAGCATAATATTTTCAGAATAGCCTTCTGAGCCTAACTATGTTAAGAAAGGTTTCCAAACTTCACAGTGAGCTTTTGGGGTCTGGAAAACTTGAATCTCTTTCCTACTGCTGTGTGAAGCCATTCTGTGCTACTCTTGGTGAGATGCAGTAGCCAGCAAACAGCAAATAAAACCCTACATCCTGGGAAAGATCAATGGGCAGAGCATTTGATCACAGAAGAGCAGAAAGAGTTTCAGAAAGGATGCTAATGGCCAGATGGCCCTGCAGAGGTCTGCCAAGATTTCAGTGGCCACAGGACAATCAAGCCAATGGATGGACTGTGCTCTGCCTGTTATACAGACAGCATTTGAGCAAGGAGTCCTGGGTTTTTAACAAATATATGTGTCCAAGATTAGAAAAAAGTAGGACTTTCTATTTAGCTGCTTCCTAATAGTGGCTGGACTTTGTGATCTATGCATCTACTGCCTCATTGGCTCACTGACTGCATAGCTTCTATTTGGATGGTGTTTGATTCTCACTGATTGCCCTCCTTCCCTTATATAATTACTTATTGAGTGACTGATAAATCCTGGACCCTGTGTTAGAGATGGATATATATAATGAAAAAGATGGACATGGTCTCTGCCCTCATGAACCTTGTGGTCTGGTGGAAAATACAGAAAATGGAACAAGTAGTTACAATGATGCATAATGAGAGATATGGAAGAGAAGGAACAGTGCCCTATAGGTACACGTCACAGGAGAGCCCAATATAATCTAGAGATCAGAGAAGTTCTCCCTAGAAGGGATATATAGGCTGAAACCTGAAGGGTAAGTAGGAGTTTGCCAGGAAAGAAATATGCCAGATGGAGAGGACAGTGTGTATGAAGTTGTGAACAGAAACATTTGGGCATAGCTGAGCAACTGGAGGGTACAATGGAGGGAAAGATAAAATGCAGGACCTGGAGGGTGTCTGTTTCTCTCTCCCCTCCTGTACCCTAGGTATGAGGCAAACATGATGGACATGGGGAGAGGTTTCTGGTGGGTACAGAGCTTTAAATTTTGGCAGGAGGAAGTATTTCATTGGAAGTGGGAAGTATGTCTCCAGAAATGCATCATGAGAACAGGAATTGACCACAAAGGCAGAGGATTGGGGGTTAGATTAAGGTTAAATTATCCATATAGTGTAACTGGAAACAGTTTGAAAATCAGTAGAATATGGAAGTAACTGAGATAACCCAGATGGCATGTGTAGAGAAAAGAGAGGACTTAAAAAGAACCCTAAAGAACGTTGACATTTAGTTGACAGAGGAAGAGCTGCAAGGAAGATTGAGGAGAGGCCAAAAAGAGAGGAGAAAAACTAGCAAACTGGGATGTCACAGAGGTAACAGAGAGTCCTTTCAGGGCTGGGATTTTCTTCAGGTGACAAAATTTAACGGAGCGCCAAAAAAACAAACAAACAAACAAAAAAAACCCAACCCTAATTAAGATAAATAATATTTTAACAGTATTAAAAAAAAAAAAGTTAAAGCAAAAATCCATGATGAGCAAAACGTCAAATTTTTAAATAAAGACAACATCAGGATTGCTGAATTTCCATTTGCTTCAGGATCCAGTAAACCTCTTCAGGACACTATTACAGGATTAGATTTAGAAGTCTTTTAGATTTAGAAGTTTGATGTTTTGTTCATATAAAAAGAGGGAGTGATAAATTGTCTTAAATGTGGCTGAGAAGTCAGTCAAGAAGTGGGTTGAAATGAATCCATTTGGATTTAAGAATGAACTTCTGTTATTGGCTCTTTTCTCTACCTTGTTTTAATAAATCGTAATAGAGGTTATTGTATTGTCTTTGCAAGCATAGGCACCACTTCCTAAAAAGCTAAGTCTTTTTCTGAATCAGGAGATTGTATAAACATAAACACATGGGTTTTTTTCTTTAAAAATGTTTTTTATTGTGGTAAAACACATGTACCATAAAATTTGCCATTTTAACTATTTTAAGTGTGTTGTTAGTTCAGTAATAGTAAGTACCTTCATACTATTTAAAAAATTGTTTTAATGTTTATTTTTGAGAGAGGGAGAGAGAGAGGATGGGGTGGGGCAGAGAGTGGGGGGACAGAGGATCTGAAGCAGGCTCTGCGCTGACAGCAGACCGCCTGATGCAGTGCTTGAACCCACCAACCATGAGATCATGACCTGAGCCAAACTCAGACACTTAACCGACTGAGCCACCCCGACACCCCAGTACCTTCATACTCTTGTGTAAACATTGCCACCATCCATCTGCAGAATTCTTTTCATGTTGCAAAACTGAAACTATACACCCATTACAACCTTTTTTGAGTTAAAGGCTATTTTGTCTGATTTAGTATAGCCACTCCCACTCTCTTGGTTACTATCTGCATGGAATGTCCTTTTCCAGCCTTTCACTTTCAACCTATTGGTGTCTTTGGATCTAAAGTGAGTTTCTTATAGGGGCTCCTGGGTGGTTCAGTTGGTTAAGCATCTGACTCTTGATTTCAGCTTGGGTCATGATCTCAAGGTTTGTGAGTTCGAGCCCCTCATTGGGCTCTACACTGAGGTCATGGAGGCTGATTGGCATTCTCTCCCTCTCTCCCCCCACCCCTTGCACACTCATTATCTCACATAAACTTAAAAAAAAGGTGAATTTCTTGTAGACAACACATAGTTGAATTATGTGTTGTTGTTTCTTTCCATTGTGCCAATGTCTATCCTTTGATTGGAGAGTTTAGTCTATTTATGTTTAAAGTAATTATTGATAAGGAAGACTTCTGTCATTTTGCTATTTATTTTCTATATGCCCTATGGCTTTTTTGTCTCTCATTTCTTGTGCTAAGAGATGAAATCGACTGATATTAAGCACAACTTTACAGCCAAGCCTTCCCCTGAAAGTTGCAAGCCTTTAATAGTATCCAGAGTTCCAAAATAGTTACATCAGACAGATCCTGCCAGTGTAATTGTTGTCTGGGTGGGGAGACAGATTCCTGGGACTTTCTGCTACATCATCTTCCTAGGATCCTCATTCCTCAAACATACATTTTTAATCTCAAGGTATCTTTCATGTTAACTTTAAGCTGGAGTGAAATAATTCCTTACTTTAATGAATTCATCTTTATAAGTTCTTTGGATGGATCTTTGTTCTTGCCTAAATCCATGGAACAGGAATATCTGAGGTTCAGAAATGCAGGCTGGGAAGCCAGGTAACTAGATACAATTGCTAAAAATGTCCATGTTTACCCCTGAGAGAAGTCAATTGCTGTCTTGTTGGTAGCTTTAAAAAAAATACTGTTTGGGAGGCACTAGACTCTTTTTATTTTTATTTTTATGTATTTATTTTTTGACACGAGACCCTTTAAAAATAATGTATTTCTTGACAAGTTCTTTAGTTTGAAGTACTACGTATAAATCAGTGCCACATACACTACAACCCCCAGATCCCTCTCTAATAAAGATGTTTATCTGCATTCCTTCTCAAGTGCTCTGTTGCTTGTTATTTAGATCATACCTTTTGCCTTAGGCTCCAATAAGGCTTAAGATTTTTCCTTTTTTTCTTTTTCTTTCTTTCTTTTTTTTTTCTCAGATGCTACTTTTTATTCTAATCGTGGCTGGGATACCTCAGATTAGAAGTAACTTGTCATATCTCAGCCATCTGCCCCAAATCTGGGGAGCTCCAGCTTCACGTCTCAGTGTGTCAAAAGCTTAATTACATTTATAAGGTAAAACATTTTTATTTATAGAACTCAGCCTTAGGATGACCAACCACTGTGGTCTGGCTGCAACTGTCCACGTGGTAACACTGAAGTCTTGTGTCCTGGTAAACCCCTTTGGTACTCAGCACACCTGGACAATTAGTTCCTGGATTCCTTTATCGAAGTCATCTAACACTTCTAGGTCTAAGAGTAACAGATGACTTTGCTAATTTTACATATTCATGTTCTTGCTGAATTTCTGAGGACTCTGTTCAAGGATTATGCACAGTCATGGGCTGCTGGTGGTTTGGAGTGAGAGGGAA
Organism: Lynx rufus; assembly: GCF_022079265.1. NCBI lineage: Eukaryota > Metazoa > Chordata > Mammalia > Carnivora > Felidae > Lynx > Lynx rufus. The sequence goes on from NW_025814845.1 coordinate 54,386,265, forward strand.
GTTAAGAGATCCTATCCTGCAACCATCTCATTTTACAGATGAATAAAATCCCGATTGCACTGGAAAGTTTTGGCCATCTTCGTTTCACTCTGGCTTCTATGGCACCAGATTTCTGCAATGTCTTCAAACATCTCCTTTCCCACTAATTAAAAACAAATGATTATGTTGGAACATCAGCTACAGTAACAGGAAAAAGTAGCATTCAGCTAGTTTTAAATTGTCCAATAATCTTTTTCTAATGCCTCTATTTGCGTCACAGGCATTTTAACTTCCCTTGTGTCTAAAGTTCAATGTCTCTCATGGATTACTCATATTATCTGAGTGTGAAAATAAATATGGTCAGGTTAATTAGCATCAATTTTAATAAGATCCCAAAGTAATTTTACACAATGCTTCCTGGAAAGAAAGAAATTAAGCTTGAGAACTGAGATGATGGGATTTAAAATAGAAGCAATGCAAGGGGCACCAAAGAAAATAAGCACAGAAAAAGCAGAGAGATGTTGTGTGTACTGTGTGTGATCTATGGACAGGTTTTCTTTTCAGAATCACACAAAGGACCTTTATTGTTTTGCCTCCAACGGAAGTCAGAGTCCAGTGGTTTTCAAACAGTCTGATCTTGCGGGCTTGTTGAAAAATCAAATACCTGGCTCCCATCCTTCATCATTCTGATTCAGTAGTTCTGGAGTGGGACCTGGGAATTTCTATTTTTAATAAACTTCAAAAGTGGTTCAAACGTAACTGGTCTGGGAACCACTGAGCTAGGCTATTTGAAGAGGCTTTCCTATTTTTCACTGTGGGGAATATATTTAATGGTCATTCCTCAGACTTTACTTTTTGAGATGGCAGGTATCATTTTGCTTCTTGGAAAAGAGGGAAATTGAGGAAGTTAGAGTCACATTTTAATGTAAAAATTTGAGAAAGTGAGAATCTTTATACCCGAGTTTCATCCTGAAGTGTACGTTAAGGTCCTGATATAGGTAGGACCTGCTATAAACAGCAAGGGTGAATTCCTCCAGAGGGTAGGTGGTAGGTGGGGCTGTGCAAGGCAATTTGTGTATTCTTCATTTGCCCATAATGAAGAGACAGGATAGGGGTGGCCCCTGGAAACTGCCCAAGAGTCCAGCATTTTTCAGCCCTAGTCTGACTTGTGCCATAGAGATCGTCCAACTGTAATTGAGTGGAGAAGAAATGGTCTCTCTTGTTCTCTGTCTCTCTTGTTCACTATCCATGATAGAAGCATCTCCTATTAAGTGCATGTTTACGAGGCCATGTACACATAACCCACATACCCTGAAAAGTCCTCTGGGAAACTAACACGAAGCCCCAAGTTCTTAATTAGCAGAATAGATTCCCCAGCCCTGTCACTTAATGGTCTAGCAGAAGATGTGCTGGGCGATTAATTGGATGAGCTGTAAAACTGGAATCCTGACCACTTGTGGTCATTAAAGGTCCCAGGGCACTTTCCTTATGGCAGGTGGAGTCTTGGAATAATTCCAACCCTGGTAATTAAATTAGATTCTGCCCAGCTTCCATTTATACTTTCAGTTGGACTCTGTTCCCTTTATATCTCTAATTACAATGAATTTGCACATATATAGAGAACCACTGGATTCTACATATGACTACAAATGGTAACAATGTCTCCTAATTTATGGAGTAAGATTTACTGGTTAGTGGTCAACAGGTACACTTTGTACAAAAGTAAATTGTTGGATTGGCGTCTAAAGAGACCTGGTATCACTCCTGAAAAAATAAGGCTGTTAAACATGTCGGTATATAGTTAAAAGTACATGTCCTAATAACTCTTATATATCATTTTTTGCCCTTTTCCTTTATGGATGATATCTATAAACAAAGTAATTTGTAGGCATATTTATTAGCAGACTCAATCCATGTGTTAACTTAAAAAAATCAAAATATAAAAAGGCTGATCTTAGTTACTAGAATAGAGGTAGGGGGTAAGAATAGTGAGACACACTGGGAACCAATTTGATGGGTTGATATTTGTTGAAGCAGAATTCTACCTCATGTTCTTCATTAAAAACAATTATCCTGCTCCTAATCTTCTACTACATTTTTCTAAGATGAGGAGGTTTGGAGGGCAGTGGCTTTAGATACAGTTATATTTTTTACTACATATATATAAAACTTTATATATATACTTTTACTATGTATACTATATATAGTATATATGTATTTTTTTATTTCAAATAGAAAGTAACACAAATATTTAATATTTAATTTTATACATTATTATTTAGTAGGTTGTTTCTGGGAATTAAAATTCTCTCAGAAATATTTTTAAAGATATGAATGAAATATTATTTTCTTATTGTGGATAATAACTTTCCATTTGAAAAGTATTTAACCCACACTTTGCTAATAGACCAAAAAAGCCCTTTATTTGGTATGCAGATTAACTCATATACATTCAGGAAAGTAAAATATACTCCTCAGCTTTGTCAACATGTTTGAGAATAAATTTAGTGAGAGATTGTTTTTGTCTGCTTTTGTTATTATTAAACTCATTTTCTGTTTCAAATACTATACCTGTCTTAAAATTTCCCACCATTTAACACAAAATAGACCAATACACACATCCACCCCCCCCCACACACACACGATGTGTAAAACTTGAGAATTTTATAACCATTTTCTGTGCATCTCTTCTCTAACCCACAATCAATATTGCTTCACGTCAATTGGGTGAAAGAGGAAAAAAGATAGAAATCAGAAGGTAAATACCACCTGGTTTTCATTGTAAGAAAGCTGGTTTTATTACCTGAGTTAGTGTGAGGAAGAATTTTTTTGAACGTGCATTTAAGGGTGTTTGTACAAATGTTTTAAGTATAAATATATGCCTGTAATGAAAAGAAGTGGTATTTTATCCTTAGAAGATCTTTCAAAACAGCAAAAATTCTCGGAAATCTAGATGGCTTGTAAATGAAGCTGTCTTATGCTTGAAAGAAACTCTGTAGGTAGGGATTGTTTGGTTGTTTATTTAAATGGTAAACAAATTTGGGGCGCCTGGGTGGCTCAGTTGGTTGAGCGTCCGACTTTGGCTCAGGTCATGATCTCACAGCTCATGAGTTTGAGCCCCGCGTCAGGCTCTGTGCTGACAGCTTAGAGCCTGGAGCCTGCTTCTGCTTCTGTGTCTCCCTCTCTCTCTGCCCCTAACCCACTCACATTCTGTCTCTGTCTCTCTTGAAAATAAATAAACATTAAAAAAAAAATTTTTTTTAATAAAATAAATGGTAAAAAAATTAAAAGCCTAAAGAAAGGAAAAACAGGAGAAATAGTGCATCAGAATCTGTTATTACTTATAGCTGTTTAAATGACTTAATGGGAATTTTGCTACAAATGGCTGATTGAAACATATGTTCATCTCGTTTTCCTGTAAGGACTTCTCTAAACTGAAAGTGAACAATGAAAACTCTTCACACCCTGCAGTGTCAAAGAAAATGGGACAGCGGCCATTCTCTCATGGGAGAATCCCCACATTGTTAATGTGGCACAGGGATCCATCCCTCTAAGGATGAACCACTAGCCATTCTGAGATGGAAGGGGTTTGGTGTAGTAATCTATTGTAGTTCAAAATAATTTCTCATTTCCATTATGATGTCTTCTTGGATAATGCAAAATTCAGAAGTTCATTTCTTAATGTCTAAAACATATTTTCTAGTTGTCTTTTTTGTTATTGATTTCTACCTTGTTTTTGGAAATCAGATGCTCTATTTCTATTCCTTTGGTGGTTTCCCTAGAAATTACAACATGAATATTTAATTAATCAAAGTCTAAAATTAATCAATACCTTTATTCTTTTCTTAGACAATACTAGGTCTTTAGGACCTTAACTTCGCATACATCATCCCTGTCTTACATGGTATGGTCCTGAATTAACTAACCCAAAGGATATCACTATTGTTATTTTATGTAGATGTTTTTTAGATTTATCTACATACTTACCACTTCATTTTGCTCTTTTTTCTATTGCCTTCTTTAGCATTTTATCTTTCCTTGTGCCCGAAGTACACTCTTCAGCATTTCCTTTACTGAAGATTTGTAGTGAAGTGTCTCTGTTTTTGCTTTTCTTAAAATATCTTTCTTATGCCTTTATTCCTGAACAATTACTAGTTGTAGAATTCCAGTTGGCAAATATTCTGTTTTCGCACATTGAAGGTCTTATTCCACTATCTTTTGGCTTCCAATGTTGCTGTTGAGAAGTTAACAGCCTATTACTCATTTTTAGTTAATCTCCTTCTTATCTGTGGAGGCTTTTATGATTTTTAAAATTTATTGTTGTCTTTGAGGTGCTGCTCTTCAACATGATATATATCAGTTTGAATTTCTTTTTATTTATCCTGTTTCCCATCTCTAGAGAAGTTTTGCATTGCTTCTGTCAGGCAACAGTAAATACTAGCCTGGGATTGCCTTAACTATGTTCATGGCTTCAGATTCCTTGATCCCCCCAGGTGATAATGTTTCCCTATTTTATGAAGGTGTAGTCCTTTGGAACCCTAACTTATTGAAGACAACTTCTGTTGGAATCTCCACAGTGCATGTGCCCGGGCCTTTATTTTATTCCCGTGGGTTGTCAAATGCCATCAGGGCAAATGCTGCTTCTGTGCTGGCTTATCTCTCTAGTCTCTGCTTTCCTTTCAATGTTGGCCTGGTAATTGCTTAATATCTTGTGATCTCTTTGATGCTTTAAAGAAGACTGAGCAAGTATTAGGTCTGGCAATTTGAGTCATTTACAGTGGGAGGGTGATCTAAATAATCTTTTCTGCCATTGTTGGAAACCAGAAAGATTTCAGCATAATTCTGGAATCAGTTAGTAGATGGAATAGAGATAATTGTTATAGCTAGATGACATAATGATAAATTTACCATTGAGTGTTTCCAGAAGAGGACATAGAATTACAGAAATTTGATTTGCACCCACAGAACTTCTAAAGTCTTCAGATCCAGAGATGCTAGATAAAGAGGAGAGTGGAAGTAAGTAAAAAAGACTGATAGCATAACACTAGCAGCAAATGACTCCTGCCTCACAACTCCCCATTGGAAGTTTCTTCCCTGAAGAAATTGAACTTTTCTAGAACTCTACAGGCTGGCCTTAGAGTTTCCCCCAGATGTTTCCCCTGGACATTTCTTTGCCTACCCACCACAAAGAGAAAACCATTGGTTAAAACACTGTTACTGTATACAGAACTTCCAACCATTTTTTTCATGTATATATACCTCATGTCAATATGAACAGCAACTGGGATCCCGGGTGGCTCAGTCAGTTAAGTGTCCAACTTCATCTCAGGTCATGATCTCACGGCTCAGGAGTTCGAGCCCCGAGTCAGGCTCTATGCTGACATCTCAGAGCCTGGAGCCTGCTTCCAATTCTGTGTCTCCCCCTCTCTCTGCCCTTCTCCCACTTGTGCTCTGTCTCTCTCTCTAACATAAATAAACATTGAAAAATAAAAAAAAATAGGAACAGCAACCAAGGACCAGCAAAAAAATGTAGAAAGTTTGCTCTGTTAAAGAGGAGACAGAAATAAACAAATAGACAACATAAGTATGAAAGAAACAGCATCAGGGCAAAGAACTTCAAAAGACAAAACAAAACTAATGTTCTTATAGAGATAAGAAAGATATTACTTTCATGAAACAAGAGCAGGATAAAATGAAAAGATAAAAGGGAACAAGAAGGATGTGAAAAGTAAAATGTAATGGCTGAAAAAAATCAACGGAAGAAAATTTCTGAGATTGTATAACAAAAAGTAAAAGATATGGAAAATAGGGGAGAAGAGGTTTAAAGGAGCAGTCAAAGAATAGGCCTTCTAGGAAGAAATAATAAACAGAAAGGAGGAATATACCAAATATGTAATATAAGAGCTAAAGTATAGCAGGTTTCTAGATCAAAAGGGTGCTTTGAATACTTTTCAAGGCACATATGTATTACATTGCAATATGCTAGGGAAAGAGAAAATTTTTAAAATTTCAAAGAGAGGGGTACCTGGGTGGCTCAGTCAGTTAAGTGTTTGACTGGGTCAGGTCATGATCTGAACTGTTCATGGGTTCATGGGTTGGAGCCCTGCACTGGGCTCTGTGCTGACAGCTTAGAGACTGGAGCCTGCTTCAGATTCTGTGTCTCCCTCTCTCTTTGCCCCTCCCCTGCTCACGCTCTGAGTCTCTCTATCTCTCAAAAATAAATAAAAATGCTTAAAAAAATTTTTTTTAATTAAAAAATAATAAATTCCAAAGAGAAAATTTGGGTTACTTTCAAAGAAATTCAAATACTCAGAATGTCATTGAATTTCTCAAAGCAACCTGTTTGCTTGAAGACAATAAAGGAATAATCTAAAATTTGAGAGAAAATTATTTCAAACCTAGAATTCTATATCTAATCAAACTATCAATAGAACTGTCACAGAATAAGGACTTTTTATTTTTTTATTTTATTTTTTTTTTCAACGTTTATTTATTTTTGGGACAGAGAGAGACAGAGCATGAACGGGGGAGGGGCAGAGAGAGAGGGAGACACAGAATCGGAAACAGGCTCCAGGCTCTGAGCCATCAGCCCAGAGCCCGACGCGGGGCTCGAACTCACGGACCGCGAGATCGTGACCTGGCTGAAGTCGGACGCTTAACCGACTGCGCCACCCAGGCGCCCCAGAATAAGGACTTTTTAAGATGTCTGATGGCTTGGGGCGCCTGGGTGGCGCAGCCGGTTAAGCGTCTGACTTTGGCTCAGGTCATTATCTCGTGATTTGGGAGTTTGAGCCCCATGTCGGGCTCTGTGCTGGCAGCTTGGAACCTGGAGCCTGCTTCAGATTCTGTGTCTCCCTCTCTCTGTCCCTCCCTTGCTCATGTTCTTTCTCTCACTCTCTCAAGAATAAATAAACATTAAAAAAATTTTATATAAAAAAAGATATCTTATTGCTCAATAAATTTATCTCCCTCATACTCTTTCTTAAGAAATTTATTGAGGAAAACATGCACTACTGGGACTTTCATCAGTATAAAAAGCTTCTGCACAGCAAAGGAAACAATCAGCAAAACTAAAAAGGAGACTATGGAATGGAAGAAGATATTTGCAAATGACATATCTGATAAAGGGTTAGTATCCAAAATCTATAAAGAACTTATGAAACTCAACACCCAAAAAACAACCCAGTTAAGAAATGGGCAGAAGTCATGAATAGACACTTTTTCCAAGAAAACATCCAGATGACTAACAGACACATGAAAAGATGCTCAACATGAGTCCTCATCAGGGAAATACAAATCAAAACCACACTGAGATACCACCTCACACCGGTCAGAATGGCTAAAACGAACAACTCAGGAAACAATAGATGTTGGTGAGGATGTGGAGAAATGAGAACCCTCTTGCACTGTTGGTGGGAATGCAAGGTATTTACCCAAAGGATACAAAAATACAGATTTTAAGGGGTACATGCACCCCAATGTTTATAGCAGCATTATCAACAATAGCCAAACTATGGAGAGAGTCTAAGTGTCCATCAACTGATGAATGAATAAAGAAGAGTGGCGTGTGTGTGTGTGTGTGTGTACGTGTGTGCACGTGTGTGTGTATATATATATGTGTGTGTGTGTGTGTGTGTGTGTGTGTGTATATATATATAATGGAATATTACTCAGCCATCACAAAGAATGAAATCTTGCCATTTGCAATGACATGGATGGAGCTAGTGAAATAAGCTAATCAGAGAAAAACAAATACCACATGATTTCACTCATATTTGGAATTTAAGAAACAAAATAGATGAACATATGGGAAGGGGGTAAAAAGGAGAGAGGAAAACAAACCACAAGAAACTCTTTTTTTTTTTAATTTTTTTTTAAATTTTTTTTTTCAACGTTTATTTATTTTTGGGACAGAGAGAGACAGAGCATGAACGGGGGAGGGGCAGAGAGAGAGGCAGACACAATCGGAAACAGGCTCCAGGCTCCGAGCCATCAGCCCAGAGCCTGACGCGGGGCTCGAACTCACGGACCGCGAGATCGTGACCTGGCTGAAGTCGGACGCTTAACTGACTGCGCCACCCAGGCGCCCCAAGAAACTCTTAATGATAGAATAAACTGAGGGTTGATGGAGGGAGGAGGGTGGAGGATGGGCTCGACTGGAGATGGGCATTAAGGAGGGCACTTGTGATGAGCACTGGGTGTTGTATGTAAGTGATGAATCACTGAATTCTGCTCCTGAAACCAATTTTGTACCATATGTTACTAACTAAAATTAAAAAAAAAGTCCTAGAAGTGGAAGTTATAGGATTCAAAGGATTGTGAACATTAAAGAAAAAAGAAATGTATTGAGGAAATTTTCTAGTAAAACAAGAGAAGAAACTTGAGAAAGAAGATTTAACATGTTAAAACCTAAAGAAGAGTCATTGGCGTCTCAGGGTAACTGTTGTGCCAGAGGCCTAGAATGTATTCAAATTGCAGTAAAGTTCCAGAGCGCTCAGAAGGTTTTTCTCCACATACCTGTAAAAGACTGCATAGTATTACTGATATGATGGAGTTTTTAGAAATAAAAATGGAGAATTATTATAATAAAGATCTTACAAGAAGAAAAAAAGGCAATTAGAAACTTCAGGAAAACCATCCAAGAAAAAAACCCACCTGCATCTTCAGAGAACGAGTTTTATATGATCATATATGCAAATATTGTTTATGAACTTATTAAAAATAATTATGTAAGTAACGTGCTGGTAAACATTTTAACAAATTGCTCTCAAAAATGCATACATACATACATTTGTGATAAATTTTATTTGTATAAAGGATATATAACCCACAATTTACAAATAATAATGAAATATACAAAACTGTTGTAAATTCTATAAAGTCAATGATCCTCCCATTATGCTTTTGTTGAATTTTACTGAATTCTTGGAACCTGAGCTAAACTACGGTTGTGAGTGACAAATGAACATACTTCTGATATGAACGTTAGTTGAATTTCAAATAAGAAAAAAGTCAAACAATGAAGACATCGTCAGAACTGCACTCATTTGCCAATGACACGAACAACTTCTTTGCTAAAATGAATAACAGAGCAAGCAGTATTTCTTCATTTTTTTGTTCTGTTCACAATGTAATGGGTACAGACATAATATACTTTTAAGTTATATTTAAATTAGTAAGATTTTCTTACTTTTCTTACATTATTTTCCTGAGTCTAAAGTCTAGACAACTAACCAACCAATAAATGAGCCCAGATTTGTGACATCCGCTGATTTTGGTGGTGGAATGCTCCCACCATTGTCAGTATCAAGCTATCAATGTGACCTCAGTGAACACAGAGCTGGGAAGATATGTGTAGCTAGCATAGTACTGTATAGTATTTCTAGAATACAAATACAATAAAGAAGTAACTTCAACAGATAATAATAAAATATAGTAACATAATTGAGAAATGTAAATTTTGAGTGTTAATTACCTTTGATTTTTTTTTTTTAATGTTTTATTTTAGTTCTGAGAGAGAGAGAGAGAGGGAGACACAGAATCTGAGCAGGCTCCAGGCTCCAAACTCTGAGCTCCTAGCTTGCTCAGAACTGTCAGTACAGAACCTGACTTGGGGCCCAAACTCAACGAACCACAAGATCATGACCTGATCTGAAGTCGGATGCTTAACTGACTGAGCCCCCCAGACGCCCCACCTTTGCTTTTAATATAACTTATTTAATTATAAGTGTGTGTAATTTAATTTTAATAATGGCCATGTTGGACAATTAATTGGCTTGCAAAATTCCTAAAATAATTAACTCTTACAATGCCACAAGTGGGCTTCAACCTACCACTGGAATATGCTGCTGAAATGTGGACTGAGGGAAACTAGGTTGAAAGTGGTATAAAGTAGATAAATCTTCATTTCTCATAGCATAAAGCAAAAACATAATGATTAAAGATGTTAAAGGAAAAAATGAAGTTTTCCAAAGATTTTTGTGTCATCTTTAAGGTATTTAAATACGATGAGAGGGAGAAAGATTGGGAGGCTGAGTGGTTGTGGGGCAAGACAAAACTTTTATTAAGAGGCCTTTCATTTAATATTTAACCTTGGGTATATACGAAATCAAATTTATTAAATTAAAACCTGGGTATATGCTTAAAAATGTTAACAAGAGTAAAGTAAATGTAAAAAATGTGTTTTAATAACAGATATTTTCGAATAGTGTGAGATGGTATTCTTCCTTATTTTGTCCTATCTTATTCACTGCTCTCCTCTATCAACAAGGTAAATGGTTTCACTTACTGTTCCAGATGTTTTGTGTCAAATCATTTTGACACTAAGATTTGATATAACTTTTGGCTATTTCTGACGAAACTAGTTTTAGCTGGTGTTTAAAATTTTGCCAATTTTTGAGGCGTCTAGGTGGCTCAGTTGATTAAACGGCCAACTTTGGCTCAGGTCATGATCTCACGGTTTGAGTTTGGGCCCCGCGTCAGGCTCTGTGCTGGCAGCTTCCTTTGGATTCTGTGTCTCCCTCTCTCTGCCCCTCCCCTACTCACGCTCTATTTCTCTCTCTCTGTCTCTCTCTCTCTCAACTAAATAAACATTAAAAAAATTTTTTTTTTAATTTTGCCAATTTTTGGTTGGAAGTGTCAATTGGGACAAAATTTGAGGTGTTTCCACTCTGAGTGCCTAATTTGCTGCTTTCTTCTGTCAATGAACTCTTAGGGTTTTAGGCCATTGTTGGCTCACTAGGATTTTAATTAAGCAGCTATGTTGGTGTGCACTTCTTTAATTTCACTAGCCCGTTCATATGTGTGGTTGTGGCATTTTAACACCCTGTGTTCCCAGAGAATACACAGGGAGTCTGGTAATTTGACACATGATATAATCATAGGACACACACCAATTCATCAAATGCCTTAAACCCACCCATACCTTCAAAACCTGTCTGGAAAGTGAGTACATTGTAAATTCTGTTCATTCTTTTTTTTTATTTTTTTAATTTTCTTTTTACATTTATTTATTTTTGAGAAACAGTGAGACAAAGCATGAATGGGGGAGGGACAGAGAGAAAAGGAGACACAGAATCTGAAGCAGGCTCCAGGCTCTGAGAAAGAGGTCAGCACAGAGCCTGATGAGGGGCTCGAACCCACAAACTGTGAGATCATGACCTGAGCTGAAGTTGGACACTCAGCCCACTGAGCCACCCAGGCAGACGCCCCTGTTCATTCTTTTTTAAAATCAGGTCAATTGCTTTTGTTTCTTCTTTCTCATTCTTGTTTCCACACTACTAATTTTTTTTTTAATGTCTATTTTTTTGAGAGAGAAAGAGACAGCAAGCAGGGGAGGGGCAGAGAGAGAAGGAGACACAGAATTGAAGCAGGCTCCAGGTTCTGAGCTGTCAGCTGAGAGTCTTTTGGGCTTGAACCCACAAACCACGAGATCATGACACAAGCCGAAGTCAGACACTTAACCGACTGAGCCACCCAGGTGCCCCTTCACACTACTAATTTTCATTCATATCCCTTCAGTTTTGGATTATTGCACTGGCCTCCCAACTCATCTTTCTACCTTCAAGCTCCGCTGTTCAATCCATCTTGAATAGCATGACTAATTTTCCAAAAGTACTGCTTTAATGTCTCTCCCGTGCTCAAATATCTTCAATGTTTTTGTTTTTGTTTTTTTCTAAGATAAATTCATACCAACTAATTAGGCCAGTAATCTCCAAAGTGAGGCGGGCATGGCCAAGGGATGTGAAAGATAATTGGAAGAATGTAGCAGAGCTTTTCATTTCTGTCCCTATACTATAAAAACAATTATACGTATTTTTAGGTAAAAAAGAAATTAAACTTTGCTAATGTCTCATATACAGATGGATACAGGAAATTTCCTTTCAGACTGTGTGTTAGATGATCATACCACTCGTGAAACCTGAGATAGCTTGAAGTAATAAAGTTTCAAAGTAATTAGAGTATAGTAGTTGTTCTCTCATTTTTTGGGTTAGCTTCCAGCATATTGTGATGCTTTTCTATTTAGATGCATCTAGTTATGATTTATTGATTACATGGTTTCATGAATGGGCAAGCGGCTTCAAAAGATCTCAGGAAAGAAATCAGGTTGAAGAGAATAGTTACTGCACATATACAAGAACAACAAAAAAGGTCAAGTTGTTACTTCTATTAGAGTAAATGCTTTGTAAGCTGCATTATGTAGTAAAAACAATGCAGCTAATCAGGTCTGACAAGAATTTGGTCAAAAAGATTCAAAATTACTGAAATGCAATTGAAATAAGAATTCATGTCCTTATATTTAATAATACATCTCACTTTTTGGGCACTCAGGTGGCTCAGTCGGTTAAATGTCCAACTCCTGATTTCCACTTGGGTCATGACCTCACGGTTGAGTGATTGAGCTCCGAGTTGGGCTTTATGCTGTGCGTGGAGCCTGCCTGGGATTCTCTCTCTCTCCCTCTCTCTCTGCCCCTCCCCTGCTTGCTTGCTTATGCAGGCATGTGCACGCTCTGTCTCTCTCTCAACATAAATAAACATTAAAAGAATACATCTCACTTTAAGTGTTTATTGTATTTTAGTTTATTGTATTTAGATTTTAGTGATAGTAGGAAGGCTTTAAATTAGCAAGATTATTTGTAAACTGAGCACCTAAAAAGGACATAATCTGATTTTGTGGACCTCAGTTGGTTTTGGTGGATTCTTTAAGGGGGAAAAAAAAAACCATACAAAATTGCAAATGCAAAGTCAAGTGTGAAAGTGAGCATTTATTTAGAATGAGAAGAAATCACAACAAATTACTCATCTTTTTTCTTTTAAATTTATTTATTTATTTTGTGGTGGGGGGGCATGCAGAGAGAAAATCCCAAGCAAGCTCCACACTGTCAGCACAGAGCCCGATGTGGGGCTCAAACTCACAACCCATGAGATCATGACCTGAGCCGAAATCAAGAGTCAGTCACTTAACCGACTGAGCCACATAGGTGCCCCAACAAATTACTTATCTTAAAAGCAGGAAATACCACAAACAACACAGATCCAGAAAAATAACATAGTGTTTTTATAAATGAACTGCTGACATGCCTCTATATATAATACCTTCCTGTTTTTTTTAGCTACATCTGCTTGAACACACTTTCATATGGCAATTACTTTGTAATGTTTCCTGAAGACGAAATAGAAAGATACTCATACTTTACTTTAGCATAACTGATCAAAATTTGTTTTTATTATTAAGAATTTGCTACTAATAGTGTTACACAGAATTTTAGGATTGGAGTCAAATTTAGGGAAACTTTTATCATGTTAGTATTTGAGCCGTAAGATTTTGGGGGAGGGGTTTCATATTTTATCATGCACAACTAACTTTACATGCCCTTTGAACTAACAATACCAATTGACCAGAGCCAATTCAAATGCATTTTAAAAATGCCCTCATGTTGCAGTGAGCTATGTAACTGTATAACCAAATTATTATTATGCTATATATTTTGGCTCATTGATAAACATGTGTAGGAGTTTTGTTATAGGAACACCCGTTCTTGATTTGTTTTGCTATATTGGTGGCAATTTTGCATGCCACTTTGGTACTGCCAGATTTCATCAGGACAGGATACATGACACAGACTAAGATGTGTTCTGATAGGTGGCATTCATAAAATATGTGACTTCATGCACAGACATACTCACTGATTATGAGATTGCTATAGGTTTGTGCCTTACGGATTCAAGAATTATGATAAATTCTGTTTCATGTGACTACAATAAAAATAAAACTAAAACCTAAAAACAACCTATGATTTATTTAAAACTTAATGTGGTGACAAGAGAATTTCCAGGGAAAACCAAATACTTTGTTTACAATACTACATATCTGATGACTACACGAATTTTCCACAGATTAGGTTCTGGTGCCATAATTTCACATGTTGTTTCTTTCCACTTCCACATATTTTTGACTCTGCATGCCATAGAACACATTCATATTGTGCTATGACCTCTGATGTGCACCTTCACGTCACAACCACACATGAGTCAGTATAATGGGCAGGCACTTTCCTGGAAGGCATCTTGTACTGGGATGACTAGTGATAACCTAACTACACATGGAAGAGCTTAGGAACCACCTAAGGATATCCCACCAAACCCAAGCTGAGTGTACTCCCAACTCTATTTTCCCTTATTCAGACCCCAAAAATGGTTGCATCCACTTATGCTCCCTCTAACATGAAGGAGGTGTAACAGAAAAGTCAGAGTGGAAAGGAATGCTGGTGTAATTATGGTCAGCCTTTACAGAAATATACCTTGCAGGGGAGATGCTTGTGCAGATGAACAGTCCTGCACTAAAGCTGCATTAGTGTCATGGTCTCTATCTTCAAAAAATGAAGTCGAATAGCTACGAATATTTCAATGGTGTTTAAAAGCATTTGACACTTAATAAAATATAGAATGTTGCTGAACTTAGGTTCCTTTCTTATTTAAAAGTGAAGAAAAAACCCACTTGCATATCTTTTGCCACCTATGTTAGCCTCTAAAGTCAATTATCAAAATAAAATGTGTGTAGAGCCAAAAAAAAAAAAAAAAAGTGTAGAGCCAGAGTTTGAATTTGAATTGATTTTGAATTGAAGTGTTATTCAAAGATTAACAAAAAGGGTATTAAAGCATATTGCTCTCATTAAACATATTGATGTATTGATTTTTTTCTCAGATGACAGACGTAAAGGATTTTTATACCATAAAAAACAAAAAAATAAAATATTTAAAATATTTCATTCTTTAAAATATGTTATATAAAGTATAAAATATATATTTTATACATATATTCTGTGTATATATATATATATATATGCATGTACATACACACAAACATACGTATATACACACATACATATTGGGGAATGTGCTCAAAAATCTTTACCGATAAAATATATAATCCCAAATTTCTGGGTATCATTGAATTAGGCATTAACAACCCTCAAAATTTGGCCCCAAAGAAGCCCATCTCTTTAGCTAGTCTGGATTATTCCTAGAAACCCTAAAACAAGTCTTTTTTTCATAGCCTAAAGCCATTATCCAAGTCAGTCCTACCCCAGCTTCCAACTTGGAATATCCCCTTTTCTCCTGGCTAACTCAAATCTTATTCGTCTTCAAGGATCTGTTCTTTAAAGCTTCCCTTCACTTTTTCAGTTTTTAGAGTTCTCTAATTTTGTTAAATGAATAGTATCTATGATTTTTAATATGATGTTAGCACTAAGTGATAGCACACTGGAAGGCTTCTCTTCTATTGTATCATTTGTTTTAATGCAGTGTAAATCATACTTTGCAGCTTCTCAAAGGCAAAACCTCTCTCTTATACTTGTGTATCCCCACAGCACCTAACATAGGTCTATGCAAATAATAATTCCTCTATGAAGATTTGTGGAATTAGTACCTTTTTTGGAAAGAAAAAAAAGAAAGAAAGAAAAAAAAGAAAAAAAAACAGGTTAAGGGGAGATATCTTTGGAGTTCACAAAACCCTCTGTGGGGAGAGGGTATGTGTGAAGACACTCATAATGACAGCCTTTTTCTTCCCTGTGACACACTGGGAGAAAGAAAGTTCTTCCCATTATACATCTATCCTGTGCTGAGAATGTCGTCCTCATGATGAATATCAAGTAAGGGGTGTACACGAGAATCTCAAAGTATGACACTAAAGGGAAAGAATGGCTTCATTTAGAGTCCCAATGCGATTAGCATATTCTCTTTCCAAATGAGGTAATTTTATCTTCTCAACAGCTTACTTTTCTGCCTTATTCATCATACGATCATATTCACTAACAATGGCAGATGGGAGGGTGGGGGTGTGTCTGTCCATTTCATCCTAGTTTGGCATCTCTGTGGAAGGAAAACAAATTGATAAAAGAAAATTCCTGTTTTCTTTTTGAACGTCCTGGTGGAAGCTCCTCTCTGTTTTCCTTTTCAGAAGTGCACTTTCACTGTCCGTTTATAGACGTGGGTTCTTTTTTAACAGCAGAGGTCCTCCTTGCTCAGCAGTCCTCCAGGATCAAGCAACTACTCATCATAAAAGCATGAGATAGTTGGGAACTGCATGACTTAGACAGATTATTAAAAAGCCATTGTCTGTGCTGTAACTGGGTTTATGATGTCTTTTCATCTCGACACCTGCCGACATCTCAAGGCTCTAATTAGCTGTCAATCAGGGCAGAAAGCTCAGAATAAGCAGCATTGTGCTTGGAATTACTATGTGGAAGTATATGCAAATTACTTAGGTTACAGATAAGAAAGCATCTGTACTTTAGAGAATGAAAAGCTATATTAATCCAGGATTATCAAACACTGGTAAATGTATTATTGACCTTGTCATGGTGCCAGACAGAATAATGCTGTGATCTAGAGCCCAGATTCCCTGGACACTGGTAAAACATGCTGGCTGTGGCCTGGCTAGTTCCATTTGAACACAAGGAGTGGAAAGAACCAAGCCTTCCACTAATCTGAGTATGTCTGGGGTCCCATGCCCATGAGATTGGGACAAGCTCTACCCTGTGCCACCCACCTTTTCCCATCTGTATCCATATCCTACTATGTTATCAGACGCTCCAGATGGAGCTTCCCATGTCATTGTTAATTATTATTATTATTTTTACCTCTTCACCCATAATGTCTCTAAATCTCTTGGCACTGCAACTGTTGTCTTTGTTGGAAAGAGATGATAGCCTTCTGAGATGGTGATGGCGGCATTTCTTTGTGAGCTCTCAGAAGCAATGTGGATACTATTCAAGCCTTAAAAAATAATAATTATGTCCTGACACTTAAAAAAAGTGAATTTCTTTGTAATTAGTTCTAGTATTTAGGATTGCTTTGAAATTCACTAGGGTATTCCTTTAAACAAGAAGAAAAGATTCAGCTTGTTTCTCTTGTTTGGGATCCTTTGGGATGAAAAGCCCTAAAGAAATGTAAGCTATTATTAATCCGCCCCTTCTGTAGACACATGTCAAGGGGGACTCTAAAATGTATATCAGTTGACAATATATCTTGGTTTAGAGGAAACTGCAGACTTATTTTTAAGCATGTACTTTGCATTTGCCCAGAGCCTGTCTATTTCCATGGAAATGGCATGGAAGTGGCATCCTGTGGCTGAGGCTTCTGTTGGTTTTAGCAGTTACAACCGGTCCAGCTAGATGGATGCTACCTCCTGGATAATGCCTAATGCTTTTCTCTAAGTGGTTTGTATAGCAAAAGTGGGGAGTGGGATTGGTTCTGCCTGGATGCAAGGGGATGATCAGATCTTGCATATTTCCTCCAAAACTTTACATTCTATAATGTGGATGGTTGATGCCTGTTACCTCTTTTGCAGGTGTTCACAGGTATTGGATAGAGAGAAGAGAAAGTCATCATGTCTTGTCCCACATAGCTTTACCAGTTGTATGCCTCATTGGAATTTTTCAGTAGTACTTCCTTTACCATTGTTGCTTTGCAGCTGGTGTTGACTGACTCCAAACAATCCAGAAATCATGGTCTCTGCTACCATTGTCCTCCATGTTATATTAAGTACCTACATGTGTATATTTCTATGTTGGGCACTGCATAGGCAAGACAGAGACAGCTCAAGATCACTCCAATGCAGTGGACATGTGGAGACTGTTGTAGGAATTAGCAAGCTCTGAACACCATAGCAATAGACAAGGCTAGAATTTGCATTGTGTATCAGTTAAAGGAAGTGTGTGTGTTGAATTGCCATATTTACCAGAATGATATTTGTGGCAATTTGGGATATTTTTATTATAATTGGGAAATGAGTGAAAGCACTAGAACCTTTGTTAGTTCCCTGTCCCTGAACTCCTTAGGGAGAATTTTTGGAGTCTTAGGTTGGTACGTGGGAAGCATCAAGACATGTTTTCAAGGTCGCGCTTGAACGCTATTTTCCAGCTAGCTCTGTGAAGCTAAATCTGCATAGTGTGCTTCAGTTATCTCTTCGCCCTGAAACTCAGTGGTTTAAACAATGATTGTTTATTTGCTTATGATTCTTGTCTTTGTTCTCTTTGCTTTTTGGTTTTTGAGGATTCTATTAATGTATCTTCAGCTCTGAGATTCTTTCCTCAGTTGTGTCTAGTCTACTAATGAGTCCATCAAAGTTATTCTTTATTTCTGTTATAGTGTTGTCGTTTTTAAATGTCAGTGTTTCTTTTGGTTCTTTCTTAGAGTTTCCATCTCTCTGCTCACATTGCCCATTTGGTTTTGCATACTGTCTACTTTATCCATTAGAGCCCATAACATCTTACTCATAGTTGTTTTCCATGTCTAATAATTCCAACATCCCTGCCATGTTTGTTTGTGATGATTACTCTGTCTCTTCAGAATATGTTTTTTGCCTTTTGGTGTACTTTGTAATTTTTTCTTGATAGCTGGGCATGATATACTGGGAAAGGAACTGCTGAAAATAGACCTTTAGTAATATGGTGGTGAGGTATAAGGCAGGGAGGAAGAGCATTCTTATGGTCCTATGATGCTATGATTAGGTCCAGTCTTTTAGGGATCTCATGACTCTGGAATGTGAACTTCAAAAGTGCTTCTCAGGTTTTTGTTTTGTTTTGTTTTTTCATCCTCTTTTAGGTAGGACAAGAATGCCAGAGTGCGCTGGTTTGGGTATTTCCCTTCTCCCATGTGGAAGGCTAGAACAGATGGATTTGGGTATTTCCCTTCCCTCAAGTCAGTTAGGCTCTAACAATACTTTAGCAGGTTAGGCTCTGGTTAACTAGTTCTCCTGAGGGCAGATCTTGGTAAGAAGAACAGAGTGGTCTGGCTATTTAAAAGTGGTTCCTTTACCTCTCCTCCTGCTGGAAACATGAGATTTTTCTCCTATATTTACTGTGGGAATCTGGTTGAATGCTTAGAGGTAAATTACACAATATTGTGGGGGAGGGGTGCAATGACTGGATCCCCCTGAAGTCTTTAACTCTCAGACTTGTCTGCACTTGGTCTCCAGCAATTCCTCACCTACAGTTCAGGGTTTCCTATCCAGATGCTGGTTCCCATGGTGGTATCTGCTTAGGAGTCTCTGTTCCAATAAATTTTATTCTCTGTATTCTCTATTGATCTCTTCAATCTTGGGGGCAGCAGTTTGTCTTGTGTCCTCCCCTCTCCTATGGATCCAAGAAAAGTTGTTGATTTTTCAGTTTGTTCAGCTTTTTACTTGTTAAGACAGAGTGACAACTTCCGAGATGCCTATGTGCAGAACTGGAGAACCTGCTTATGATTCTCCAATTTGTCTATGACTTGGCAAGGATGGTGTGATTCTGCTCCATGTGGTGTTGTCTTCCAAGATGGCTCACTCACATGGCTGGCAAACTAGTTCTCAGCTGGGGCATCCAGCCAAGGGTACCTCTGTTGGAGGGATTCCTGGGTATGTCTCTATGTAGCCAGTTTGGGCTTCCTCACAGCAAGGTGATCCACGGTGGGCAGGTTTCTTACATTTTGACTAGCTTTCCCCAGAGAGTAACAGCAGAAGTTGTGGACCTTTTGAAGGCTTAGTCCTAGACCTAGCATGGCATTGCTTCTGCCAGGCCTCAGGGCAGCTCAGATTCAAAGAAAGGTATGACACAGGATGTAAATACCAGGCAGTGTGATTCATTGGAAGATATCAATGTAATAGCCTTCCAGTTTGGTTCCTTGATTCTAGTGGTTGTCCCCGACTTGATACTCCCATTCTTTTTTTTTTTTTTTTAATGTTTATTTATTCTTGAGGATACTCCCATTCTTAACTGGGCACCTTCATTCTGCAAAATTTTAGGGTCCTGACTTCCTCTTGTCCTCTGTAAGGACTGAAGTCCTCTCCAAACTTTGTCTTCAGGCAACTACCAAATGCCTTTCTCTGCCTTGTTCTGCACAACCATTGATATCCCCCATGAAGTTTTCTGGAGTTTCAAGCCTACTAGCTTGCCTGGGCCTGACTGTCAAACAGAGACCTGAATACACCTAGGTCTATGGAATAATGTACCAGGGAGTGGGGGGAATTGCAAGAGAAAAAGGTGAATCATCATTCCTGAAAGTTGGTTTTACTCCAAAACATAGATTAAAAAAAAAATTCTCGGGGCACCTGGGTGGCTCAGTCGGTTGGGCATCCGACTTTGGCTCAGGTCATGATCTCACAGTCTGTGGGTTTGAGCCCCACGTCAGGCTCTGCACTGACAGCTAGGAGCCTGGAGCCTGCTTCAGATTCGGTCTCTTCCCTCCCCCGCTCTCACTGTGTCTCTCTCTCTCTCAAAAATAAAATAAAAACATAACAAAAATTTTTAAAAAATTCTCATTTCAATAATTATTTTTAATACAAAAGATATTCTATAAAAGCACATGTATAGAAGCATATTCTATTGAAAATTTAAGAAAGCTTAAATTTAAAAATTTAAGAAAGCTTAAGCTTTAAGGACATACAAAGCTTAGTGTGGCTGCTGTGACCTATACCCCCAGACTCCTAGGGACATGGGGGTATTCTCCCACGCCACTGCAGGTCTGTTCAGTTTTTGCTACTAGCGACTCTCCTTCTTGTCTTGCTTATCCTGCCATCCATTCATGTCCAGAATAAACTACATTATGGCCTGGGTCCTGACTATGGTACTTATGATGCTTGTCTCTAGTAGCTTCCGTGTAAACGGAGCAAGCTGTTCCGTGAAAAGTGCAGTTTCTGTGTCCTCCTTCTGGAGCCCAAATCCATTACGTTACAACTAGACCCTGCTATCTGCTCTGTGTACCTCCCCTGCCACTTGCTTTCTCAGACTTTCAATACCACTGATTGAGAATACTCAATCAATACAATACTGGATTGTATTACTTTGAATGGAAGCCCCAGAGATTTTCTCGCCTGTTACTATCCTTAGCATGGCTGAGAGGCTTCAGTAGTGCTGTTGGGAATGTCAGCGATTCCTCATTTCTGGTTCCTCTGGTGTTCTGCAAAAACTCTGAAGGCTGCACGGCCCTGTAGTCGGAGGCAGTTTGTGGAGCACTGTCCTAGTTCGCCAATGGGGAAAGATAGTGCTTAGGAACTTAGTGGTGAATTTTAGATAGGCCCCAGAAATGCCAGCGAGCATTGTCTCCTCTGTGTATGGCAGAGACTGGGGCTTCCGGCTTTAAAATAGCCAAGGTGGTGGGGCCTCTAGGGAAGGGGATGACATGAGGTGGTGGGCCATGGCCAGTGCTTGCTGGGGATTACAGTTGTTGGAACTCCCATGCTGAGCTCCAAAAAACCTTTAAGAAACTGCAGAGGACTAACGTTGCTCTTTAACATGGCTCAGACTCCTCCACTAGGTCCTACAGATGAATACGTGTCTTCTTTGAGTTGTGGGGTTGTTGAAGCCCAGCCTAGCCAGTCTCCTGAAAGAGCTTAGTATTTTGGGTTTAACTGAGACCCTCAGCAGTTCTAATGTCGTTCTGATTAAGTTTCCAAACCCTCAGAACCCTAGACGTTCATAGTGCTGCAGAGACAGGCATTTGGGGGAATCACGAGATCTTGAACCTCCTTTTTTTTTTTTTTTTAAATCTACAGTCCTGTCCCTTTGGATGGGATGGATAGCTTTAGAGCTTAGTGCAACCAAGCTGTCTGTGAGCATAGTCCCAGGCATTCCTATCAAACCCTGTTTTAATGCTCCTGAATCCAGTGTTAGTCTCATCCTGGGGTCTTTAGCTAGGTGTTCCAGGGTCTTTAGCTGAGCACTCTGGGACTAGGGAACACAGTATTATGCATGTCTTTGATAACCCAAAGACCAGCAGAACTGGATTCGAGCCCAGTGTAGTTAGAGAAGAATCCTCATGCATAGCTGAGTGTTTTTCTCACTAATCTTACGTGGGTATATATGGTTTGAGTTCTCTTGAGAGATAGCCAGATGTTCACCTGCCACATGGAACAGATTAGAGCAGAATTGGTTTAGAGAGACCTTTAGTAACTGCAGAAGAGTCAGTGTTAGGGTGGTGTTATCTGTAAACCACATATGTGATGTATACCATCCTCTGAGGAGTCATCTGGGAGCACCATCTGAGATTCCAAAGTAGACTCAAGACTCAATTATGGTTTCATACTTTCAAGGATCAGTATATTGTAAGAGCAAAGGTTCTAGTGTCAGACAAACTGGTTTGAAATACCAGTTCCTCCTGTACTAATTGTGTAACCTTGGACAAGTTACATAATCCCTTGGGGTCTCACTTTTCTCATGTATAAGTGTGTGGCAACAACAGTACCTACCTCAAGAGATGTTGGGTGGGCCAAGTGAGATGATGTGTCTGGCATGTGGTAAGCCTTCTAGAATTCTTGAAACAACAACAAGAACAGCAACAACAACTACTACTACCATTTTTGTGTGTGTGCAACTTAGAGTAAGTCTGGCACAGTATTAAGCACATTACATGTTTTACACACAAAGAGGCTATGTTACTATCACTAGGCTATTGTTAGCTAACAGATGGGGAAGCTGAAACCCTTTCCTGAATCCAAAGTCTATACTCTTATTCTTGGTCAAAGAAGAGATATCTTTATGTCCTGGTAGCTCCTTCCCATAAAACTGGCTATAGGAATCTTTGAGAGGAAGACGGTATAATGACTTGTCTGGCTCCCTTACCAATTCATCCACCAATTCCCTAAGTTGCAGTAAATTTCCAATTTTAGCTTAGATCTGGTTCAGAGTTTGACCCAGACTCCATTCTAATCAAGGAGAATACAAGCTCTAGGCCAAGAGGCATCTTACTGCTGACTCTGCTCTGACTCTGTAGTGTAGTTGTGAAGAAGCCTCCATCTTGGACCCAAGTTCCGTTAACAGGATCCCTGTCATATTTTCTGCTGTCCCCACCTTATAATCCACCCTGGATTTAGTTCCTCAGGAGTCATCCTCTATTGATTGCCAATCCATGAAACTTCTTGATCCTGATCCCTCATCTATCTAGTCAGATAGATTCCTTATCTATCTGTTCTCTGGTCAGGATATCTGAACCATCTGCCCAGCATCCCTCCTATGGTATAAAAAGTGATGCCTCCAGGGGCACCTGGGTGGCTCAGTCAGTTAAACATCTGACTTTGGGTCAGGTCATGATCTTGTGACTTCGAGTCCCGCATCGGGCTGTCTGCTGTCAGCATAGAGCCTGCTTCGGATGCTCTGTCTCCCGGTCTCTCTGCCCCTCCTCCATTTGCCTCTCTTTCTTTCTCTCTCTCTCTCTGTCTCAGTATAAATGAACATTTAAAAAAAAAGTGATGCCTCCTGAAGTAGCTTCTTAACCTGATTGGATACTTTCATTCATTCCTTCGTTCATTCATCCATTCAATAATATTTAGTGAACATAACTATAAGCCTCCTTATTTCAAGATCCTTTAACCACCCTCTCTTTGAACAAACCCCTATTTACCCTGAGAAATAGCTCCTGGTTCTGCCACAACTTCATTCTTATCTGCTTTCTGCATTTTTCCTGGACATTCAACACTCTTAGGATTGAAAATTTTCGAGTAGTTGCTACCTGCCCCCCCTTGTACACTTGAGCTCTGAGGGCAACTCTAACCCTGGTTCCATCTGAAAAAAGAAGTGGAGATGAGTAAAGGCACTGAGACATGTTGTATTAACACAGGGAAAGGCTCTCCCGTGTTTGGTTCGTTCTACTCACAAGCTGAAAGGCAAAGGAGCACTTCAATAGGAAGTGTCATCTACAAAGCACCTTCATGAAATAGGCCCCAATACTTTGGTTGGCAGGGGTGGCTCCTAGCACATAGAGAAAATGCTCTGGGGATTTGCTCTTTGCTGATATTAGGCTCTAATAAAGTGATCTTGTTAGTTTTTTAATATGAGAATGCTCCGTGGATATATTTGCCAAATTCCTTTCTATATTTAACAACGTCAAAGCAGGGCTCCAAAAGACAGACTTCATTCATTATGTCAGTGTGGCCTTGGAATGACAAACCAAGTAGTTAAGTTGATTAATGAAGGGTATGTTTTGTCACGACTTCAAATAAAAAGAAGCCAGAGGGGTCAATAAGTGAACTCTTTCTGGAGGCCAGTGTTATCACCCCTATTAAAACATTAACAGTATCCATTTCCTGGCTGCCTCACTAATCAATTTGTTTTTTTTATATTAATTTAGTTTTTAGGCCAGCTTCTTTCCCAAAGCTTGCACAGGCAAACAAGATAAATCACAGGTGGCAATCACTTTAAATGGTGCTCATGGTTAGTGCCAATGCTCTTGCAAAACTCTAAGTAGGGTCTATGGGAAAGAAAGAACTGTCCTTAGTAGAAAAAGAAAGGTGCAACCAAGAGCACACCAAGACCTTCTATCTTTCCAGTTTGAGAATCAGTGTGTTATTAAATCTCACTTAGTTTATATTATCTCCAAGGATCTATACAGTCAGTGAGCAAAGTTCTCTTGAACAAGCATTATCTTAAGGTTCACAGATTATCCAAACACTATTTCTTCTCCCATTGATTGTATCTGCCACCTTTGTCACAGTGATTTGCACTTCCTTGCCAGTGAAACTGTTTTGTTCTTTTGCAGGGAGGGAAGGAGGCTTATGGGTTACATTGGGAGCCAGAGGAAAGGGTATGGGTTAAAAAAAAAAAAATCAATGATTCAATGGTTGAACCATCTTTCTCTATTTGAACAGAAGAGATAATCTAGTTGGAAGGGAAATGGTGATTAATCTAATTCATCATGCTAAACTGCTTCTTTTGAGATAGTTGTGATGCTTGATTTTTTTATTTCCCTTCTCTTGGATTTTCCACTAAAACTATTTTAAAATGGGTTGTTTTTTGAACACATAACATCTAACGGTAATAAATAAAATCTGTTAACAACTTCCAAATTTGTATCTCCAAGTTTGACTTTTCTTTGATCTTCAGGTGCCTGTATTTAATTGCTTTGGATTTTCATTTGCATTTGTAACGGACATCACAAACACATTGTTTTGATTTTTCCTCTGAAGCTGCTTCTCCTTGGCCCGAACTGCCTCATCTCATTAAATGACATCATTTACATTTCACTATTGCTCAGGTCCCAAACCTAGGACTCATTCTTGATTTCTTTCTTCCTCACTTCCCCACAACAGAACAATCCACTGGTGGTTTACCTTCAAAACACGAATCGGATGTGACCACTTCTCATCATCTCCGGTACAGGAACAGTAGTGCCAGACATATCAATCATCTCTCACCTGGACTATTGCGAACTCTTAAGCTTCCACTCCCGCCCACCTTCACTATAGTCCTATAACCAAAGTGATCATGCAACTTCGTTGCTCGAAACTCTTGAATGACTTCCTGTTATATTTAAAATAAAATCGAAATCTCTTACCATGTCTGCGAGGTCCTTATGATCTTTTAATGCTCATTTTATGCTGTTCTTTCCCTCCTTCATGCACTCCAGCCACATGGCCTCAAACATTTCAAAATTTTCCCCTCTCAGAGCTTGTGTTCTTGCTCTTTTCTTCTCTTGGACTGTTTTCCCTTGTACCTCCGTGTACCTTTGCTTTCTCATTTCACTTGGGCCTCAGTGAAATACCTTCAGAAATACCTTTGTGGTCACCTTGCCGTAAATAAAATTTAAAACTTTGTTTATATTTTGGTTTTCCCACTGGAAGTTAATTCCAAGTTGTTAGGGACCCTGTCTGCCTTCCTCATTAGTATCCCCAGTACCTAGAACAGTGCCTGGAACATATTAGTGCTTAAAAAATACTGAATGAATGGATAAATCCATTTGTATATATACTGTACTGGGAATTTACCTGGAAAGAATTCAATGTATTAAAGATCAGCAAAGCTCTCAGGTCAGGTTCAATGTTGGGGAAATAGTAGGAGAGTGAATAAGGAAGAAAACAATACTGATTACTCAAATAGGTACTATGTAACCTTTCCCATCTTTTCATCAAAAGGCTTAAACTAAAATAAAGTAACATATGGGGCGCCTGGGTGGCGCAGTCGGTTAAGCGTCCGACTTCAGCCAGGTCACGATCTCGCGGTCCGTGAGTTCGAGCCCCGCATCGGGCTCTGGGCTGATGGCTCAGAGCCTGGAGCCTGATTCCGATTCTGTGTCTCCCTCTCTCTCTGCCCCTCCCCCGTTCACGCTCTGTCTCTCTCTGTCCCAAAAATAAATAAACGTAGAAAAAAAAAATTAAAAAAAAATAAATAAAATAAAATAAAGTAACATTTATTGATAATTTACTATGTCCAAAGCTTGTGAGCAAAGAGTGCAAAGTTGCATAACACATAGCTCCAAATATTTATATGGGGTGTGTGTGTGTGTGTGTGTGTGAGAGAGAGAGAGAGAGAGAGAGAGAAAGAGAGAGAGACAGAGAGAGAGAGAAACAGGTCTTATTCAGAAAAGGAATTAGAAAACTTCTTCCACAAACTGCAGGTAGTAATTATTTGTAATCAGACCTAATGCATAGAAATGTTGTAAGATACTATGCAGTTAGAGTATAGCTCTAGGACAGAGCTTCCCAGTGAATTTGCCAGTTACAAGTGTGCTTCATGAGCAGCCTCCTCCTTTTTATAAAACCAAAATAAACATATTAAGTGTAAAACTAAGCACTATACATAAAAAAGAGTGGGAAGCATTTAAGCATTAAACAGAAGGAGGTGCTTTAGAATCCGCTGAAGTAACCTCTCTGGAATCTCATGGGGCCATTTCAGGGTATCTCTG
This sequence comes from Lynx rufus, assembly GCF_022079265.1. Classification (NCBI taxonomy): domain Eukaryota; kingdom Metazoa; phylum Chordata; class Mammalia; order Carnivora; family Felidae; genus Lynx; species Lynx rufus. Next base: position 54,412,896 of record NW_025814845.1, read on the forward strand.
GCATTCAAACTCAACCATGGTTCTTGCCGTCCCTCTGTTTTAGGAGAAAAGAGTGCCTCAGTGATCATCCACCCGTGACATTGATAGCAGAGGCTGCATCCGATTACAGGGTATTTACCAGGATGAAACTGGGTCTTTTTACAGCACCTTCCCGTGCTCTCCTTGGAGATGATACCCAGCAGTTGGAAACACAGTGGAGTGAATTCAACTCACTTTAGTCATGTCAAAGGAGTAATCTTTTATTTTTTTTCTTTTGAGAGAATTACATAGAGTTATAGGGAAATGTGTGGGTTTTATTATTTGCTCTTTGTCTCTTCCCTCTGCTCTTCTGGTTCTCCTTTCATCCTCACCTCTGTTTGCTGTCTCCCCAGCGCTCCCTGGAGTTGGCGGTTGATGACAATCAGTGAGTAATAAGCAGTCAGAGAGATGAATTCCAAAGTCAACTGTGGGAAACTAAACCACACACCACAGTGATGCTTTTCCTTCCTTTCTCCTTGCACTTCTCCCCTGCATGAACCAAGGACTTGAGTTTTTCTGCCAGTGCCCAATTATGGAGTGGAGCAGGAGAAAGGGGAAATAGGAAATGAATGGGCTTCACTTAAGCACACCAGTTCATTTGTCAGAATACCAAGTTAATTTATAGCATCATGACACAGAACATCATATTTAAGGACATGGAGTTAAATCAAGTAGGATCTGATGGTTTTTAAGATAGGGTCTTTCTGAGGTAGGGGCCTGAGGAGTCATTGATGGCTACCAAGCCATCTGCTTTGTAGCCAGAAAAATAGCCGTTTTCCACATTTCTACGGCAGGGTTTGTTTTGGCTGGATTCTGTGTGCCTGGTAAAGTACTGGTCTGGTCTGGTTGTCCTGAGAGAAGATAGAGCACTTCCAATAAGCAGTGACTCTGGAGGGAACTAGGCTGGTCTCAAGAAAACAATGGGCCCGACCAATTAGAGATTCAGTTTTTTTCCATGTTCCTTCTTGCCTTTGTTAGTTCAGGTAAGCAACTAGATTCAGAAGCTATTGCAGAATGCCAGGAGGAGACTCACGGACCCTCAGAAATTGGAAAGTAGTTTAAAGGTCATGGACCTCACCACTGACTGATTCTCCTTCCTGCCTCTCTACTTCTGTCCTGTATATGAACAGTGATGAGGAATTTCCCAGGTCCTGTGATAACACATTCAATATTTCTAATTTCACATACAGCTCTGATGATTGAAAAACTCTTCTTCCCATTGAGGCAACATCTCTTTTCTGCCGGAAGTTTTCCCACTGGCCCTTCTCAGGGCCCTTCTGGGACACTGTGAAACGAATCTTGGATCAGTCTAAAAGGAGAATGGGTTTTCAGACCCTCTAAAGGAATGAATCATTCAGGTTCACAGAAACAGCTTGAACACTTGAAGCTGGGATTAAAGAAAGTTGTTGAAGCAAGATGTACCATGAACTCAGCTTAATCAGAATGGCATAATTCTCTTTCTTGAATTTCCTCACTATTAATTCTTTAGAAGTTGTCATGGAAGCACTCTTTACTATTATTATTAGTTTAAAAATAAAGGCCTAAAAATAGATTCAACACTAAGAAAAAAAGTCACAGGCAAATTTTCTCCCCCAAATGATAAAGTCTTTTTCTGGGATCTCTTCAGACATGATTCAAGGGCCATTGGTTCAAAAAGGACATAGAAATAACACATAGCTTTTCATTAGCAGGGAACAGGAAACCCTAAATTTTGTGTGCTAAAAGCCTGGAGTGTGACAGCATTTAAGTCCTTTAGTTGGATCAAACTAGACAGGAGACCTCTAAACTTTCAGGTGTGAGTCTGAAACTCTGTTGTAACTATCCAAAGATAGAGAGGTATTTTTTAAATTTTTTTTTTTTTTCAACATTTATTTATTTTTGGGACAGAGAGAGACAGAGCATGAACGGGGGAGGGGCAGAGAGAGAGGGAGACACAGAATCGGAAACAGGGTCCAGGCTCTGAGCCATCAGCCCAGAGCCCGACGCGGGGCTCGAACTCACGGACCGCGAGATCGTGACCTGGCTGAAGTCGGACGCTTAACCGACTGCGCCACCCAGGCGCCCCGAGAGGTATTTTTTAAAACTCTGTTTCTCATTATTTATTTGTTCGACAAATATTCATTAAGTACGTTAATATTTATTAGGTACAATCACATATCAGGCCCTGTACTCCAAGTGGATAAGAGAGGGACGATGTTCTCATTTTATCTTCCAAGGCTTGGAACTAGTTTTGTCAATTCTGCTGATAGGTTTGGATGAGATTTGCTGTTTGCTAATGGGGTTTTCTCTTCCTATCACTCTGAAAATGCAGTGGGGCCAGAGTTTTACTGGCCTATTTTCAAAGATGGCATTATTTTTTTATTCATCAAATGGAGTCCCTAAATCCAATTAGCCATCTGGCTTAACTTAACCATTTATAAATTTAAGTGTCAATTCTATTATATATTAATATTGCCTGCTTATAAATACTTATCTATGGCATATATGTTCATAAACCATTTTTATGCTTGAATTTCCCTTACATTTTGTGTCCCCAATAGAAAATACATTATTAATCTTGAGTATTGTTGCAAAAATAAATGTTGAGCCCTGACAATCCTTGGAGTGTCCAAGCAGTGAGTTTCTGTACACAGTGATGTTGCCTAGGGAAACAGAGAGTATCTGGGAACAGAAAAACCAAACTCGGGTTTGGCTGAGGATAGAGCGGGGAGGTGGCCAGTAGGTTCTGGGGAGAACCAAGAGCCATATGGTAAGATGTGGCTGGGAAAACAGATGCCCTTCTCATAAATGGAGATGGTCTGCAAGTTGCCTTCCTCTGGGAACCAAGGTTTAGGTTCAGCCAGAAATAGTGGTATGTAAACACCCTGATTCCCTCATGTGCAAGCAGAGAACTGAGCCAGTAAATACACAGAACCTTTTTTTAGTCCACAGAAGGCGAATGAAAGCTCAGTTAAGTGTGTTGCCCAAATGGAAAGGTAAATTCAATTTGAAAAATGCTATAAAGGCCCTGCCATTTAGCAAGGATAGCAGAAAAGATGATTTAAAAAATGAAATCCTTTGCCTATCCCATCAAATGCTTCCAACTAGCCACCCTTCAACTAAGCACACAGAGACGGAAAGAGAAGCAAAGGTGGGGATATGATGGGGCGGGCAGCCTGAGTTCATTTCCCTTTAGGCCGCTTGCTTTGCCTTTTTTGTTGCTAAGTGCTTTGGGACCACCTTCCCTCTGGCTTCAGGTGACCATGCCTTTTCCATCAGCTGTCCTCATTTTTCTGGTGTGTTTTTTGTATCTTCTCATAAGTCTAAAGGAATGCGGGGATCATGGTAGAATAAAGTTATGGTGTGATCAGGTGTGTTGGGGGAGAATATTTTACTGCTTGAAAGTCCATGTCTCAAATTGTCTCCATATGATTTCTTTTTCATTCCTAATGGTGGGGAGGTGAGGATATCATGCACTATCCAAGACAGTAGCCACTTGAGCCATGTGGCACTCAAGCACTTGAAATACATTTGGTGTGATTAAAAAACTGAAATCTTCATTTAATGATACATTTAAGAGGAATGAGGAGAGAAGATATTTGTGCAAGAGAAGGCACAGTAAAGAATTGTCACAGGAGCACCTGGACCTTCAGTTATTATCAACAAAGAATCTGAATAAGTTAGTTAATAATTAGTGTTAATAGAATTAGAAAATCATTATTAAAATGTATATTGCACTTGACTAATGGGAAAATAGAAAGAGGATAATAAATATCATAAGCACTAAAACCCTGAGGCAAAGTACAAATGCTAAAATACATTAGTAGACAAAGTCAGGAGGACAAAGGTCATAACAGTACAAACTATACATTAAGAAGAAAGTGGAAAAAAAGCAGATCTATGTCAGTTAATGGAAAGGTAGTTAAAATAATTGATCATTTATTATTTTTTATATTTGTGAAGGAAAATTTGATGACCCATGCTGTGGAAAAGATTAATATAGAAATCTGCTTTTGTATAATTTTTAAAATGCAAAAATTAGATTTCATCCATAATTCATTTCATTCTTATAAATTTCCAAGGATTGGGGTATTGCCTAAATTTTTGAACTGTGAATTGCAACCCACTGGTGGGTCGCAAAATCAGTTTAGTGGGTCACAATGAGCATTTGAAAATATAATAGATATCACACCTGTCAGAATGGCTAACATTAACAACTCAGGCAACAACAGATGTTGGCGAAGATGTGGAGGAAGAGGAACACTTCTACACTGCTGGTGGGAATGCAAACTGGTGCAGTCACTCTGGAAAACTGTATGGAGGTTCCTAAAAAAATTAAAAATAGAACTACCTTACGACCTGGCGATTGCACTACTAGGTATTTATCCAAGGGATACAGGTGTGCTGTTTCTAAGGGACACATGCACCCCAATGTTTATAGCAGCACTATTGACAAATAGCCAAAGTATGGAAAGACCCCAAATGTCCATCGATGGATGAATGGATAAAGAAGATGTGGTATATGTATATACATATAATGGAGTAGTGCTCGGCAATCAAAAAGAATGAAATCTTGCCATTTACAACTACGTGGATGAAACTAGAGGGTATTAGGCTATGCGAAATTAGTCAGAGAAAGACAAATGTCATATGACTTCACTCATTTGAGGAATTTAAGATACAAAACAGATTAACCTAAGGGAAGGGAAACAAAAATAATATAAAAACAGGGAGGGGGACAAAACATAAAAGGCTCTTAACTGTAGAGAACAAACAGAGGGTTACTAGAGGGGATGTGGGAGGGGGGATGGTCTAAATGGGTAAGGGGCATTAAGGAATCTACTCCTGAAATCATTGTTGCACTATATGCTAACTAACTTGGATATAAATTAAACAATAAATAAACTAAAAAAAAAGAGGTTAGATACTATAAGAGTAATGCATTTGATAAAGTAATGAAATTAGTGTTTTGTGCCATTTGCTTTTATTAGTGTGTGTGTATGTATGTGTGTGCGTGTGTGTGTGTGTGTGTGTGTGTGTGTGTGGTTGAAAAAGTTTGAAAGCCACCAACCTAGATAATTTCCCATGAACCCTTCCAATTCTGGTGCATAATGATTCTGTATGTTAAACAAGTTGAGTTTCAAGGTGAAAATTGTTTTGTAGATTTCAGGTAGTTTTTCCATCTGGGAATAGCACTAGGTTCTGTTAAATGGAATTTTACTTAAGGCATATCCACATTAGACTGCAAAAAAAGAGCATTTAATTATTAAAAAACAAAGTAAAGAATAAACACCATTGGTCTCATCTCTAAAGCGGTCCACATACAGAGAGCTGAGAGCCATAATGAAGGAGAAACTCCATTATAAGAAAATATTTCTTCTGTATTTCTGCTGTATTTCTCTGTATGAGTTTATTAGAATTATCCAATTGGGGGCATTCTAAGTGCATGAGTTGGCATAAATGTTTGATTTTTAAAAACTCTGGTATTACAGGTATTGGAAACATTTCTTTGCATTTCTTGATAATTATACGTATGCATAAACTTTGCACATCATGATTCTTTAAAGAGCAAGCCATCAGTGTAGAATTTATAAGAATACACATATTCTTCACTGGTTTTTCACATACTAATTTAATAAAAAAGGAGCTTAGTCCATCTTTCTTTATTATCTTTCTTTGCCATTGTTCACGTAAGCCCAGTTTTGGACTTGTGGGAATAATGATGCACTGTCTAAACAGGCAATTCTGTGGCATATAATGCCACAGAGTGTTGCCAAAGAAGCTGTGGGGGAGAGGGGTTGGGTTTCCTTATTGCCTGTACTACTACTCATGCATTGGTTGGAGATTTTGGTGAACCTGATGAAGGATTCTTGACACTTTACCAGTTAGGTGAGGTGAATATTTTTGATCTGTAGCCATACAGTTTCATTACTATGATGTATTTTCACTCTGTGCACAGCTCTGTACACACCTTGTGCACACATGGCATGTGTTGCGTATATCCTCATGGTCTTTGATGACACCATGCTCAGGAGGGCTTGCTTCGGCAGCACATAGTATATTTTGCTCACGAATTTTCTAAGTAAAAATTATAGGGCTTTCATCACGACTGAATCTGATAGGATTAAACATATTGATATAAAGACAGTTAAATTATACCTTGAGAGAAGTTGGCTTATGTCCAAAGAAGCACACACTTCGTGAGTCTGTAGGCAGCTGATATAAAAATACCATACCAAAAGGGAAATAACAGCCCTTGAAACACTATGAAGCTTACTGTATAGTGAGGCCACCTTGGCTGCCACTGGTACTCTCCTATGGATTTCTTCACTGGTACTCTCCTATGGATTTCTTGCATTTCCTCAGCAGTAGTTTTTGGCTTCGTTTCAGCAATGCTGAAGCGACGTTTCCTTTTTATTCTAAACGCTTAACAGCTTTAATTAATAGTACTTATTCAGCTCATGCCTAGCAGTTTTATTTTTGCAAAGTGATTTATAATCATTTTTATTAGTTATTCTAAATTGAGATTTGGAATGGCATGTCATAAAGAAAATGCTTTACGTTTGAGAAAGGAGAGTATGCCTACCCAGCATTTGTCCAAATAGCGTAATTATGGCTACATGGATTGTTAAGTATTTATTCCTTAATCTGTGGATGTAAATACACCGCTCCAACCTGCAGTTAGGGAGGGTCTGTAAACCTGGAATGTAAATTGTAGCTGATACCTGTAAGAATACTTGAAGCAAAGTTGAGTATGTGTCTATAGCTAAAACACTATTAAAGGAAAAGGAAGTTGGAGTAATGATATAAATTATTAGACACTAATGACAATCCAAATTTAGTAGTGTGTATAATAATGTCATGCCATTAGAGATCAGGAGTATCAGAAAAATATTGCTTTTATTTATTTAAAAGTGACACATGTTAATATAAGTCATTTTAATAGGTATGTATGAATGTGATTATAATGAGCAAAACTGGTAACTGGAAAATACCTTTTCACATGATATGAATCAAGATTGTCATTAGAATGCTTATTTTCGAGTTAGGTTTTTTTGATTTTCCTATACCAAAAGGACAAAAAATTAGCATAAGCAATATTTTAATGACTTTGCATTTATGACTTTAGCATGCATTACAGGATGTAATGCACAAATTCAAAGCTCTGAAGTTAGGAAATTTGAAATGAAATGCCATGTTCTAATTCCATTAACTCGGTGTACAACTTCCAACTGATATTTTGATTATTCAAATACCTTCTAATCTTCGGATTAGATGTTCTTCAGTTTGCCTTTTGTGCCTACCTTGTGGCTTGACACCACACAAGTAAGAGTCTTGAGAAGTGGAGGCCTCCAGAAGGGAGGGTCGTGAAACAGCGGCCACCTTCCTTGCTTACTGGTATCCCTGACAAGGAAGGGCAATGGTAGGAAGGGGCAAATAATACGCTAAGGAACTCATACACCAGGGAAATGCACCAACTTGATTTAAAGCCCTATTTTCCGAATTTAAATCCAATTTTCACACCATCAAATGATGAGAAATGGATTTCATGAAAAGTTGTCTCTTCCCTGGTTACCATGGTGTTTATAAGAGAAAGAAACTGTTAGCAACAACCTAGGCTTGTGGGGAAAAAACCCAATTAAGAAATCAGAATGCCAGGCAAACACATCCTTGACTCAGTGTGCCTCTTTTTTAGGAACGGGTAATATAAACATGTAGCCACACAGCATCTGCATAGATATTAAATATGATAAAAAGATTTACGAATGTACAACTGTGACCTGAATGAAAGGGCATGTCTAAACACAATGAATCCAATTTTCTGCTTACACTGGCAAAGAAGCCAACCACTGTGCCTAAAAAAACAGTTTAGTTTTATTAGCTAAATAAACAGACTAATCAACACCACTAGTTCCCTGCTCCCACTTACCCGAAGCTTTTTTAAAGGCTAAGATGTTTCTCAAAGGCAAGCTACAGATTTTAAGTGCTGAATTGAGGTTTTAAATACGCCAAAATTCAAGTGATGGTTTCCATGGTGACCTTCCGCAGCCACTTACTCGGAATGGCAAAGTAACTCCCCTTCAAACATCTAATTCCTAAGTCCCTTTAGCTTTGTAGCAATGTGCTGAAAAAGAAATGGCTGGCTTTGAAAAGGGTATTTGAGATCGGCAGTCAATTCTTACGTCAATATAGATTCTGATTCCTCATCAGACCTGATTCTGGGCATTCTGCTGAAACTCCATCCTTTTTTTTTTTTTTTTTTTTTTTTTTTTTGCCACCCATGGTGTTCTGGGTCAGGGCAGAGGAAGAGTATGGGTAAAGTGTGGGTGGGCCAGTAAGAGATGAGTTAGCTTGTGTGAGCTTTTCAGATTGCAAGTACCCAAAGAGGAATCTGATGTGAACTGGAGAATAGAGTCCTGAAGTAACATGCTCCATTATTTTGACTTGGGAGATCTTAAAAGTCCAGTCTTTTTACCCAGAAAACACCTGGGTAGATTTCATAGTACCTCATATGTAGTTTATTTAAACAATATATATCTAATGCAATAACAAATAAAAATCAAGAGATATAACTTTAATTATACAAGAAAAATATGGATAAAAAATCTGTATGTGTATATTTGTGTGTGTGTGTGTGTGTGTGTGTATAGCTATACATCTATGTCTATAGAATGAGAATATATACAGAACTCTCCTGTATTGCCAAATGATGATCAACAAGCCTATGTGAAAAATCTGGGTAGTTTTCCAATGAATTTGGTTTCAATTTTCTATAGTATTAGGATTCAAAACAGAAAGACATAGATGTTTGCAATTTGGAATCTATCTTAATAGTGGCTAACATTTATTAAATGCTTCCTGTGTACCAGACCTTCTAAGCACTTGACATCTATTTAATTCATGTACTTTCACATCAGCTTGATGAAGTGGATACTTTTTACTAGTGTGAAAACTGAGCCTCAGCTAAGTTAGGTAACATTGACCATGGTAGTGCACATGGTAAATGAATGTGCCAGGATTTAAACTCTTTTAGTTTGATTTGAGAGGAGACAGTATTAATCATGACCTAGGAGTACTCCCTCTTCCCTGATGATCTCTATTTGGAAGGAAATAAAAACCTCCCGCGTTGTTTTATTTTACAACTCATGTCCAGGTAAGTGTTAACTCTGGGCCTTTTCCTACCTCCTCCCCACTCTGCCAAACACAGGCATAGCTGTTTTAAATGTCGAATTTTGCATGATGCCATTTTTTTGATGCTTAATAAAATTGTCATTCTTCTACTGTATATTGAACTTTCCTTATGTGGAGTTCCCTTTTATTTCTATAGCAATGAAATAGAACAAAGGAACATTCACCTTATAGATTCAGAAATCAGCCTAAACAACAAGGAGAAGAAACCAGACATGAGGAGAGCCATGTAAGCAGAGGGGAGGGGAATGTAATATCCTGGGGTTGAGGATGGTATCATGACAGTATAGATGAAGGATAAGGAAAAAATGAGGAACTTAGAGAAAAGGACAGGCCTATGATAAAAAACAACAACAACAAACTTGGTCTAAAGAAAGTAACTAAATGAAGATAATTTGACAAAAATATCCACAGACTAGCAATGTAGAATTTTTTGGCTAAGAATATATCTTTTCACCACATTTGAAGAGTAAAACAGAACAAAACAAAACAAAACAAAAAAACCCCAAACAACAACAACAATAACAACAAAAACAACCCTGATAATGAAAAAAAAAAAAAAACAAAAAACAAACACAACAATAACAGATCCTAGCACTAATTTCTCTTTACTGGCAACACTCCTTTCATATACTGGCTAGATGTTAAAAAGTGCAAAGGAGGATCTATATTTTGGAGAAGTAGGGTAACTTCAATGATAAATATTTGCCCTCTGGATAAATATAAAGATCCTAAGAATGCATCAAACTGCAAAGAAACTGTGTTTCCACAGTTTCCATTGGGGTTCTATGTGTGAGTGGGGATGTGTCTATCAAGGGGCAGAAAAAGGAGAGAATCCAGTGTTTCCAACTTGACTTTCTCTCCCTTACAAAGATGAGAACATGAGTGAGCTGTAGGGTTCTGATAGAGACATCGCCCTGAGCTCTTCTCCACAAAGCAAAGAAGCCTCTCAGTGTGCTTTAAGTAAACAATTTGTGTGATTTCCCTAAAGGCAAGTACAGTGTTATAGAGTGAGAAAAGGTATCATGTGGCAATATGATTATTCATTAACTTACTCTACAAGAACATTTATTGCCCCACCCAAGCATCATCATCCATATCCCATTGTTTGATTTTACTGAGGGAATGATGTCAGTGGCAGGGAATGTGAAGATAGTAAAGTCATCTCCCGTTGGCATCCCATTAGGTGTAGAGGTGATAGCTCACCAGACTTTGGTAGGGCAGATCTTCATCTATTCTCTTTCAATGATGACTATTGTCTAACCCTATTTGTAATTAATAGTCTACTTGTATATTTATTTAATGTTTACCTTTCATAGGAACTCTACAGTAAGCTCCATGAGGACAAGACAGTATTATGTCTTGTTAACTGTTGCCTATCCTCATTAGGGGGCATAGTGTTTGACACATAAATGCTATAAATTGTTGAATGAACAAAAACCAAAGTTCAAGGGCACCTGGGTGGCTCAGTTGGTTGAGCTGACTCTTGGTTTTGGCTCAGGTCACAATCTCAGGGGTTGTGGGTTTGAGCCCTGAGTTGGGCACTGTGCTGACAGTGCAGAGGCTGCTTGGGCTTCTCTCTATCCTTCTCTCTCTGCCCCTCTCCCCTCCCAAAATAAACAAATAAAATTAAAAATATTAAAACAAATACAAAACCAAGTTCAGACTAAAAAGCAAAATAGAATAGGAGAATGGTGGGTGATAAAAGACAGTTGTAGACTCCAGGTCCAACACTGTGTGTTAGGATAACTTTATTAAGACTAAAAAAGTTTTTTTTTAATGTTTATTTATTTACTTTTGAGGGGGGGGGAGAAAGAGAGAGAGAGGGAGACATAGAATCTGAAGCAGGCTCCAGGTTCTGAGCTGTCAGCACAGAGCCTGTCATGGGGCTTGAACTCACAAACTGCAAGATCAAGACACCCAGAAGCCCCAAGACTTTCTAAGAGTTGAAGGAAAAATGATGTGATATGATGGGAGAGAATAAATCCTACCCTGAAGGATTATTCAGTTCTGCTCTTAGAGTTTAAGAAAGGAATGAAAAGACATAGAAATGGATATTTCTATGATATGTTCGGGTCGCCCGGGGGTCTCAGTCGGTTAAGACTCCAAATTAGGCTCAGGTCAAGACATGCGGGTTTGTGAGTTTGAGTCTCGCATCGGGCTCTGTCTTCGGGCTCTATGCTGACAGCTCAGAGCCTGGAGCCTGCTTCCTGCCCCTTCCCCACTCGCACTCTGTCTCTCTCTCTCAAAAATAAATAAACATTAAAAAAAAAAAAGAAATGGACATGTTCCTCTCTTCTCTAAATCTGACCATACTTCCACCCCAATCTGTTAACTGGGTGTAGTATTACAGTGAGGTTTGCAATTCCATAGGACATAGGGGATGGAGTAAATGATGAAGGCGATTCCAGTGCTTATTTGCACGCCACGCAGTGGTCTTAATTCAATCAGCATCACTCTGAAGAGATAAATTCTTGCTCACCCAACTGAAGATAGAATACAGATTGAGGCATTCAGTACGTGTGAGGGACTGAGAAGGTTATTTGAAATTACTTCGGCAATACACTCGTGTCTTTTCCTCTCATGGTTACTGAATTATTTGTGATATTCACACCTCTACCACCAGCACTGATAGCCCACCACCATCATAATAATAGAGATCACTCAGAGAATAAATAGTAGAAATCAGTTTCAAACCCAGAGTGGGCTGACTCCAAAACTCATGCTCTTCTCTCTGTCACTCTTGTTACAAAGTACAATCTTCTTCCTATAAGGAATGGGATAGTTACATTCCATCTGAGATCACTACTCTTGGGTAACTGCAGGATCTGTAGTTAATCAGATTAATTCCAAGGTTTTAGTGGTTTTCGTTGCAGGCCAAGCGGTAGAACACCTGAGTTCAGTCCCTGCTGACCTCGCCTGATCCCTTGTTCGTGTCTTTTAAATGGAATTGTAGTTCATGAGAGTGAGTATGAATCACTGATGAACATGGAGCATAAGGGAAAGTGGATTAGTGGATTAGATCAGGAAAGAACTAAAGATTATTACTATGAGAGAACATTTTACCATTCTGCTTGATTTTTGATCAAGGTGTCTTAAAACTTGAAAAGACGGTGGAGAACAAAAAGAATTCTTCAAGGCTACCATCTGGTAGCAAAATAAAGAAGACAATACACTCAAGGACTGATCGTATTTATTTGATCTTTCAATGCCATGTATGGTTTCACCTACTCTATTGCTCCCGATTTTGTTGTATACTGCCTTTGGTAATGTTCTTTTTCACTAAAACGATGTTCCTAAAATTGTTCTGTAGTTCTTTATCAGTAATGATTCAATCTTTGGCAGAGTATGGGGTCAGGGAACTAGAAATCCAAATCTCACAGGCAGAAGGGAGATGATTTTTTAGCAGGTGATTGAACGCAAATGGGGGAAGAAAATAAAAACTTCCAGCCAAGTTGACTACATCAGACGTATTATTTGGCCACAGAAGTAGGCAGGTCATTAAAAACTTCATAAAGTTAATCTTTTAATCTACTGCTTTCCTCCACTTTTTTACTTAATAATGAGAATGGGTCGTGTGTGGGCTTTATTTTGTCATTCAAATTTTATTAGGTTGTTTAAGTGCAATGGGAGCGTCCACTTCACTGTGTATGATATCAGTGCTTCTGAGGTGTGTACCCCATATCAGCTACATCAGCTGTCAGTTTTAATTTAGATGGAGCTACTCAAGGTAATAGGATGCTTTGCTAAATATTCTGCACTAGTATTTTCACACCTCCCTCCAACTCTAAAATACCAGACATAGGCTTTTGGTCTGTTATTTTCTGCAGTGGTGTCCCGGAGTAGTTTTGTAGCATTCCAATCACTGATGTAATATGATAATTGACTTATCTCAGTCTGCTGTAACACAGGAGGTGGGTTGAGCGAGGGAGCATTATAGTCTGCAGTAAAACAAAACAGGAGGTATAAGACATATTAAGAAGATTTGAAAGTTAGATCTTTTCATAAATAAACCTGATTGTACTCCAACATATTTTATTTTATTTTTTTAAAAAAATTTTAATGTTTATTTATTTTTGAGAGAGAGAGACAGAGAGAGACAGAGCAGAAGCAGGGAAGGGGCAGAGAGAGAAGGAGGCAAAGAATCCGAAGCGGGCTCCAGGCTCTGAGCTGTCAGCACAGAACCTGATGTGGGGCTCCAATCCATGAACTGTGAGATTTAATATTTTCTTTAAAAAAAATTTTTTTTTAATGTTTATTTTTGAGAGAGAGAGACAGAGTGCAAGCAGGCACAGGGAGAGAGAGAGAGACACACACAGAATCTGAAGGAGGCTCCAGGCTCCGAGCTGTCAGCACAGAGCCCAATGCAGGGCTTGAACTCATGGACCATGAGATCATGACCTGAACCAAAGTCGGATGCTTAACTGACTCAGCCACCCAGGTGCCCCTCCAACATATTTTATTAATGTAGTCTGCCTTCAGTTCCAACCAGGGGTTGGCAAAGTGTGGCCCTCTGTGGCCAAATCTGGCCACACCCATCATTTGCATATTGCCCACAGCTGCTTTCTCACAACAATGGCAGAGTTGAGAGTGACTGAGATGGAATATATAGCTGGCAAAGCCAAAAGCATTTGTATCTGACTCTACAGAAAAAGTTTGGTGAGCCCAGGTTTGAGCCAATTTCTTATTGGGTATACGTTTATGAAATATAACAAGACCCTAAACTCAAACTCTTTAGAAAACAAAACAAAACAAAAAATATTTGTTTTGAAGTTGTTATAGTACATCATTTAAAAATTGACACGACCCTTTAAGTCCTCAAATAAAAATTTCCATATGGCAGCCAAAACATTCTAAGTCTCTAAATACTGATTGTGTTGGTTTATTTCTTTGGAAAGAAATGGGGAAAAAAATGTAAGCACATGTAATTACCATTTTTTTTAGGGGCTTCCTGAATCTAAAGCACTTCCAGAATCTAAAGCACCAATATTGGTATTACCCATATGGCATAATAGTGAAGGCAGAAGTTGAGTCAAAGGTCTTGAGTTCAGTTTATTTTGCCCATATCGAGCTAAAAGTTTCATATTGATTTTGGATCTACCAGGGTAATCGAAACTTACTAGATCACTGAGGAGTAAAATATGATCAAAGACCAGCACTGTCAGAGCCAGGAGGCAGTGACCAAAATAACTGCTACCCCAGGGGATGTAATTATTGCTAGTGCTTGCTAAAGTCACTCAGATGATTTTACTAAATATTCCTAATTGTTGTAGAGGAAAAACAAATCGACTTTATTCACTTATAGGAATACAGATACTAATTCCGGGGAAAATAATTTCCTTTTAAAATTTAGTATGCTATGTTAAAATAGTTTCCAAATAAAAATATTATTACTATTACTATTATTTAAAAATTTTTAAATGTTTATTCATTTTTGAGAGACAGAGCATGAGTTGGGGAGGGGCAGAGAGACACAGAATCTGAAGCAGGCTCCAGGCTCTGAGCTGTCAGCACAGATCTGGATATGGGGCTCAAACTCACGAGCAGTGAGATCATGAGCCGAGCTGAAGTTGGATGCTTAACCAACTGAGCCACCCAGGTGCCCCCAAAATATTATTTTGAAAGAAATATCTTACTATCCAAGGCCAAATTCTCCTATTTCATACTTTTTGAAAGAAAGGTAAAGAGAAAATATTCACTGTTAAGAAAAGAAAAAAAAATGGAGATTGTTTCTGAAAACAAAACAACTTTGTGTTCAAATTCCCTAACTGTTACACCTAGGAATTTTATTCATAAACAGTCTATTCCCTCTGTAGTTCCATTCATGTTACTTAGAGATATCTACAGGAGAACTTCTTATGGAATGTAAAGGAATCATAAGATTTGAAATGTGCATATGTACATCAGGGCTTTAAAATGTGGCTTCATTTGACTCTAGCTTTTGTCAAACTTGAATACGTGCTTTACTATCAAACTTAATTCTACCAAGAAGAATTAGATGGCAAATTTATGTCTGAACTTCAGATTCTTTCTCTATCCCATAGTCACCACTAATATGGTTACTCAACCTTGATTTGAGTAAGTAAAATGACATTTAGATTAAAAATCTTGTTTCAGGGGGCACCTGGGTGGCTCAGTTGGTTAAGCATCTGACTCTTGATTTCCGCTCAGGTCATGATCTCATGGTTCATGGGATCGATTGAGCTCTGAACTGTCAGTGCAGAGTCTGCTTGGAATTCTCTCTCTGTCCCTCTCTCTCTACCCCTCCCTTGCTCACGTGCATGTGCACTCTCTCTCTCTCAAAAATAAATAAACCGTAAAAGAAAAAAAAAAAAGAATTGGGGAGCCTGGGTGGCTCAGTTGGTTAAGTGTCTGCCTTCAGCTCAGGTCATGATCTTACAGTTAGTGAGTTTGAGTCCCACACTGGGCTCTGTGTTGTCAGCACAGAGCCTGTTTCAGATTCTGTGTCTCCCTCTCTCTCTGCCCCTGTCCCACTCACACACACACACACACACACACACACACACTCTCTCTCTCTTAAAAATAAATAAGTAACTTTAAAAAAAATAAAAAAAAAAGAATCTTGTTTGGGGATTGCATACCTCTCTTCAAATGTAGTGTTGAACTGTATAAATGGCGTATTAGTAGGACGATAGCTTAAATGTATTTATTCCTCACACGTTGTTTTAACTGGCTAATCTGGTAACTTGTTGCTTAACAAACTACCCCAACATGTCATAACTTATGATAATCATTTCACTACCTTCATAGATTCTGTGGGTCAGGACAAGGCACAGTAGGATGGCTTGTCTTTGCTCCTCAGAGTCTAGCATCTCAGCTGGAAAGATATGAGGGTTGAGGTGATTTGATGGCTGGGGGCTGGAATCATCTGGAGGCCCCTATACTCCCATGCCTGGTGCCTGTGTTAGGAAGACCAGGAGACTAGAACTGGCAAATGGACTCTCTAGAGGTGGCTTCTCCATGTGACTGCTCCAAGTGGCTTGGCTTAGAGCCAAGCAGGGCAGCTTTAGGACAATTGGATTTCTTACATAGCAGCTCAAGGCTCTAAGCATGACTTCTCCAGCAAACCAAGTGATAGCTACATCATCTTTTATGACCCAGCCTTGGAAGCTATACAGCCTCACCTCCACTATGTTCCATTGGTCAAGTAGTCCCAAACCCATCCAGGTTCAAGGAGCGGAGAATTAGATTCTACTTCTGTATAAGGGGAGTGGTAAGGTCACTTTGGAGGAGAGGATATGGGAATGGGAGATGTTGGTCTCAGAAATATCTTTGGTAAATATAATCTGCTATGTGGCCAAAGAAAAAATAAGTACACAATTAGAAAATGTAAGTGTTCTGTGACATGCTAACATTTTTGTGATGTTGGCTGTTTATTAAAATCAGAGGTCTACAAGTCCTCTCAAACCTACTATTTCAAAACCGTGTTCTGTCTTCCTTTCAAACTGAAACAGTGATTTCCATCTTCTCCAAACTTGGTCCTCATCAAATATCTCCCTCATAGAAAATGGCACCATTTCCTAGCCAAAACTTGAGAGTCATCCTTGATTTTTCTGGTTCTTTCAACTCTTACATCTAATTGTCAACTCTGCTTAGTTCTCCCTTCAAAATGCCTCTCAAATTCATCCACTTCCCTCAGTGCTCTTCTCCTAATACAAGCCATTAGCTGCTCTCAAATTCATTCTCCATTTAGCAGTAAGAGCGAACTTCCCAAGTCCTAAATTTGGTTATGTGATACCTTTGTTTAGAACTCTTCAGTAGCTTCTGATTGCTCTTATAATACACTGTTAATTTGTTCCTGGGAACTACAAAACCCTGCAAGACCTGTCTCCTGCGTTTTTCTCTAAACCTTCTCTCCTACCACTCTCTCCTTTTCTCATTGTGCTCTACTCTGATGGGTCATTTGTTCTTCAACCTCCAAGAGTCTTTGAACCTGCTGTTTCCTCTACCTGGAGTGCTTTCCCCACAGCTTTCTGCAGGACTGGCTCATTTAAAGTCACCTTCTACCTATCCAGTCTAAAGTATTCTATCTTATTACTCTCTCCTTTTCATGTCACTTTCTAGAATAGAATGTGTTGTTCTGTATATTTGTTTCCTTGTTTATTGCCTCTCTTTGTAACTAGAATTTAAGCTCCCTATACTTACCTGGCAGGGGAGATACCATGATCACGAAGGTGATTTTCCCAGGGCGAGGCTTATCCATTGCACTCCGGATGTGCTGACCCCTGCGATTTCCCCAAATGTGGGAAACTCGACTGCATAATTTGTGGTAGTGGGGGACTGTGTTCGCGCTTTCCCCTGGCAAAAAAAAAAAAAAAAAAAAAAAAAAAAGAATTTAAGCTCCCTAAAGGCCTTATCTGTTTTTCTCACCCCGGTTTCTTCGGGACTTAGTTGGATCTTGTGTATAACAGGAATTTCATTTTTTTGAATGAATACATGAAAGGCTGTTTAAAACAAAGAGAAACTGTAGATTTAAGTCTAATTTCTCATGAAGATGTACCCATAGCTAAAGCCCATGATAGAACACAAAAGATGATTTTTACATTAATAACCACAGAAAAGTAAAAACTTACAAGTGTTTTTTGCTTCAATCTGACTTTCAAGTTAGATATTTCTGTATTTGAGGTTGTAATTGTCATTAACTAAACCTAAGCTTCATTTATTCATTCAGGTTTTAGTGAGAGTCTCCTACATGTATGGGACCACATTAGAGGAGGTGAAAAATATGAAGATGCATGATATAGTTCCTACTTTCACAGAGCCTACAATTTTGTGGGGGAATTGAGGAAAATACAGCAAAAGGCTCATTACACTGAGATGGTTTAAGTGACATGTCAGTGGTACAATCTAAGTGCTATCAGTGTGGAGGAGAAAGAGGTCTTCTGTGCTAAATGAATCAGAGAAGATAATATTGATTAGGTAGCATTTTAATTGGCCACTTAAAACTAAATAGGCTTTCCATAGATGGAGAAGGAAGTGGAAGAAAGAAAGGCAATCTTGGTAAAATAAATTGACATGAGCAAGTAACCAGGACCAAGAAAACCAAATGCATGTTTAGGAAATGGTGAGAGTCTGGGGTGTGTGAAGCATCAAGCTGTGTATGGGATCAGTAGCAAATACAGCTGATGGAAACCAGGTCACGAAAGGCCACTAACTCTAAGCTAAATAACTTGGACTTCATTCAATAGCTGATGAAGAACATTGAAAGTATTTTTTTCTTTTTTCTTTTGTTAAAGGAAGGCAGCAACATAATCAAAATAGTCTTCTTGCTTTGTGTGCAGTTTAATTTTTTTTTTAATGTTTATTTTGAGAGCGAGAGGGAGTGCGAGCAGCGTGCGCACAAGCAGGGGAGGGGCAGAGAAGGAAGGAGACAGAAGCAGAAGTAGGCTCCAAGCTGTCACTGCAAAGCTCGCCCGATGTGGGGCTTGAACCCATGAACTGTGAGATCATGACCTGAGCAGAAATCAAGAGTCAGACGCTCAAATGCCTGAGCCACTTAGGCACCCGCTTTGTGGGCAGTTTAGACTGAACATAGTGAGTGTGGGGTGGAAAGAGTGTGGAGGTAAGGACCCAAAACTTTTTCCTTAAGGACCAAGGACCATGTAGTTTCAACTTTTCCATGTATCTCCTAGGGGTAGATTGAGGAAGCATGGTATAGTGGAAAGAGCAGGGCCTGAACCCTAGTTTCAGGCTCCATAACTTTGGTACTTGTATGATCTGAGGTCAATCACTTGACATTTCTGAGCCTCTGTTTCCTTCGTTGTCAAATAAGAATAATTTTTATCCTTCATGAGGATCAGGAAGTTCTTGATGAACGGTAGCTATCACTAATTATTGAATGCAGCATGGAATTTATTTGCTTACCATCTTTTAGAACTACACTGGACCACTTCCGTTTTCCTTGATGGGTGGTCTATGCTAAAGCAAGATTATGCAAGCAGTTTGTTAGGACAGCACCACTGTACCTAGTATGCAATACTTTCTTCAGTATTCTCTGAAAAATCACCTCCATCTACTTGATTACTCTGCTCTTGGTTCCAAATAGTAACTGCAGCATCAGCAGAAACCTTTGAATAGTCGTTTCTCTAAATGGAATGTCTTTTACTCTTGCCAGGATAGACAAAGTGTTAAATAAGTGCTCAATACTTATTGTATTTTAATTTAATCAAAGAAGCAGTAATAGCATTTGAGGGCCTCTGGCTGGAGCAGAGAGAGCTCTCTAGCACTCTTCCTTCTGCTTTGTTCCATTTGCCTCTTGTTCTTTCTTCCTTTTCAGGGTTTATTTATAATAGCCTGGATTAGGATGCCAGGCTATTGGTTCCAAGACATTACCAAACCTATGAAGAAAGGTGAGTACCAAGAAGTGATTGGGAGTTCGTTTCCCTGGATCAAATTTGCCAAAGTGGCAAATTGAGAGGAAAAGACTGTAGCTTTCAGTAATATGAAAATCACCTCCTTTTTCCGGCTTCTGATTTACCATTACACATGCTAACACGTGTTTTCTTTTTCTTTTTTAAATTTTTTTAATGTTTATTTATTTTTGAGAGAGAGCGAGCGAGCGAGAGACAAAGTGCAAGTGGGGAAGGGACAGAGAGTGAGAGGGAGACACAGAATCTGAAGCAGGCTCCAGGCTCTGAGCTGTCAGCACAGAGCTCATCGCGGGTCTCGAACCCACAAGACATGAGATCATGACCTGAGCCGAAGTCAAACGCTAAACTGACTGAGCCACCCAGGTGCCTCTGCTAACATGTATTTTCTGACAAATTTTTGCTACATACCATTTTTCGAGTTTAAGCAAGCGAAATTGCTGAGGGAAACTTGTTACCAGTTTCTGTGTAATTCTGGATGAAATGCTAGTTTTTGGTAAAGAGAGATAAAACTCTTAAAATTTTGCTCAGGCATGAAAACTGCTAGCAACAGACCCAGGCCCTAAATACCAAAACAAACAAACAAACAAACAAAACAAAACAAAAAACCAATAACAATACCAGACCATCAAGACAAAGATTTCCTTCCCCCACATATTTTAATATGAAAAATAAAAAGGTCAGAGAGGAAAAGTACAAGCAAATACCATGGTTTGTGGTTCATTGGAAGTTATTAATGGCCTTCAAACATATATGTTGCCTGTCTATTATGTGCCCTTTGGGGATGATTGGAGACAGACATCATATATATGTAATTAAAGTTGAAAGAGAACACCGCTGACAATTTCATTCTCAATAGCTGTGATGAAAAAGTAGCCGTGTTAAAAAAGACAATAATACCACAGTGTAGTGTCTTCAGCTTCCGAGAATTCTGGTTTTGGAATAGCTGAGTTCTCAGAAATATATACAGGTGTTGATATTAGTGTATATGTGCTCTGTCAGGTTTGGTTGAAATTGGAGCAGTAAATGTAATTCAGGTGTCACTTTGTGTGGATTTGCCCAGCAATTAGGTAACTCTTTCAGATCAGATGTTTAAGTTCACAGAGAAAGACAAGCCGTCAACTCCAGACTTCTTCAAATTTTGAAGAAATGCGAAACAGTTGACATGTATGAAAAGGTAAGAGTTTTGGTATTCATATTGCCTTTTTTTGTTTTTTGATGTTGGCACTGATGCCACCAATAGGGTTATTATAAAGATTGAATGAATTCATTTATGTTAAGTAATTAGAATAGTCCCTGGAACATGGTAATGACTATATTGGCATTGGCTATTCTTTATTATTTTTTTAAGACTTTATTTATTTACTTATAAAATGTTTATTTATTTATTTTGTGTGTGTGTGTGTGAGAGAGAGAGAGAGAGAGAGAGAACAGGGGAGGGTCAGAGAAAGGGAAACAGAGAATCCCAAGCAGGCTCCATGCTGTCAGCACAGAGCCCAGCACAGGGCTCGATCCCACAAACTGTGAGATCATGACCTGAGCTGAAATCAGGAGTCAGTCACTTAACTGACTGAGCCACTCAGGTGTCCCTTAAAGACTTTATTTTTAAGTAATCTCTACACCCACTGTGGGGCTAGAACTTACAACCCTGAGATCAAGAGTTGCATGCTCTACCAATTTACAGCCCTGAGATCAAGGGTTGCATGCTCTACCAACTGAGCCAACCAGGTGCCCCGGCATTGGCTATTCCCTTCCTCCTCCACTACCTTCTCCTCCTCCTCCTCAATGTTTATTTATTTTTGAGAGAGACAGAATACAAGTGGGGGAGGGGCAGAGAAAGAGGGAGACATAAAACCTGAAGCAGGCTCCAGACTCTGAGCTGTCAGCACAGAGCCCTACACGGGGCTCAAACTCATGAACTGTGACTTCACGATCTGAGCCAAAGTTGGACGCTTAATCGACTGAGCCACCCAGGCACCCTAGCTATTCTTATTGTAAGTATTAATATTGTTAGTGGGCAGTCAATATTTTCATTGCCAGATAGCAGAAACTATCAATAGAGATGCTATTCCATATGAATTTTCATAAACAGAAGGGCAGTTCTGGAATTGTGTTGAAATAAGAGCACAGCAGTTACCAACTGGGTTTAGAAAGATGGCACCAAATCCAGATCCTACCACGCCCTTTTTTGTTCTGGCTAGAAACTTGTGTTCTATGCTGAGATTGTCCTCACTCAAAAGTAGCCTCTGTGACTACCTCATTTTTAAAAAATACAATATGATTAATCAACTGTAAACCACAAATTTAAATTATGCAAAGAAGAAAACATGCCAGGATATTAGCAGTCTTCTCTGAAAAAGGGTATTTCTCACTGCTGTTCCATCTGTATTTCTCTACAAGTTTTTAATAATGAAACTGTATTACTTTTATAATGGAAAAAAGCAACAGATTTTCTTTTTTTTATTATTTATTTTTTGAGAGACAGAGAGAGACAGAGCGGAAGCAGGGGAGAGGCAGAGAGAGAGGGAGGCACAGAATCTGAGGCAGGCTCCAGGCCCTGAGCTGTCAGCACAGAGCCTGACGCAGGGCTCAAACTCATAACTGTGAGATCATGATCTGAACTGAAGTCAGATGCTTAACTGACTGAGACACCCAGAGGCCCAAACAGATTTTCATTTTTGAAAACTGTACAGCTATAATGAAAGGCACAGCAAGATGCCCAATAAAATGTTATTTTAGGATTTTTATACTGATTTTATTTGCCCAGGTGCAAGAAAAGCAGCAATATCCGTCTGAAGACCTTTTTGTCCCATGACACTGATTTGAAGAGACCAGGTGGGCCGGGAGCAAAGGCTATTCGCCTTGAACATCATCCAATAGCTATGAAGGGGCTCAGGCATCCCAGCCCTGCTATTGGTGTTGCTATAGCCACTGTCTCATAGTTTGTAAGAATATTAATCTCATTGTTTATAAGAAAGGTTTCTGTTTAATTACATACTTCTTTGTATGGAGAACTAGCTCTAAGATGTAAATGTCCTTATCTATGTATTTTACATTTAAATTTAAGTGAAAAAAGAAACAATCTCTCCACATGGCTCAAAATTCCAAAAAGAACAAAGGATACAGTGAAAAGTCATCATCCCTATGCCTACCCCACGATCACCTAATTTCCCTTCCCGGAGGCAAATAGTGTTGTTAGTCGCTTATGTATCCTTCTGAGACATTTTATTGACATGCAGATAAATACATAGATGAGTCTAAAAGTTATTGTTTAAGGAGAATGATGTCTTAAGGAATTTGTGGAATCTGGATTTACCTTAATAGAAGTGTTCTAGTTGACTAAGTCTCTCTAGTGTTAATGTTTCAAGAAGGGTTGATGCAACCAATCATTCTATAAGTAATTACGGAGTTCCTACTATGTGTAAGGCGTCTTGCCAGGTGTTTGTTGTATCAACTTGCCTTTAAAAACTTTCATATATAGGTATCTTGTCATTCAGATCTGTGTAGCTCTCCTTTGCCCTCTCATTGTGTTTTATTTTCCTGGAACTAGGGTGATTCTAAAGGTCTCACCAATTTCTCTGTGAACTGGGATGGTTGGTCTCCTTATTCAGAGCATTTGCTACTTCATAGCATTCTGCATTCCAAGGAAATTGAAATTATCTTGTTATTTCTTTATTTTTAAGCTCCATGAAGCGGGAATTTTGTCTGCTTATTCTAGGAATCCATTACCTAGAAGAGTCCTTGACACATAGTAGATTCTTACTATTTGTGGACTGAATGGATGATCCAGTTATGCTCCATGTTCTGTGTAGAACTGAGCATCCTTTGGTCAGCAGTGAGAATGGAAAAGGATAAAGGGCAAAGTGGCTCAGAATATTCCCCCCGTTAAGATGAGCGAAAAAGGAGCCAGATTTTAATATTCAGATTTTAATCTTGCAGCATTTTCTGTAAAGAAATCAGTCTGGCAAATGTGCACTTGAAGCATCAGCTGTTTGGTTACCTGCAAGGAGACTGAGGTGCCGTGGTCTCCAGGATAGGTCTGGCCTGGGGAACAGACCAGTGGGACGAGAATGGTCATGGTCCAGTTTGATCCAATGGTGGGTTAATCTGTGGAAAACCTGTCCCCACATAATGTAACAGCTGTGTCCACGTGACTCAGTAAGAACAACTTTAAAGCAGCCTGCCATCTGGGCTTATTCATCCCCTAAGGAGGCGGGGAGGCCAGAGGGATACAAAGAAACAAGCACCTTTCTATGTCTGGGAGATGGCTGATGTGGACACACACACATGCAGGTGTATATACACACACGCACACGCACACACATACAGATTAGCAGAGTCCACGGGCCCCAGGAGTCAGTTCTGGCAGAGAACTTTGATGTAATTCTTTAGCTTACCTAAAACCAGACCAATCTTTTAAATCAGGGGGCATGGCTTTAGTAGCTTGATTTAAGTTTTCCTTTCCAAATAGAGATGCCTGTGTCCTATGTTATGCTGCTCATGGGAGAATTTCTGTAGGAGGAAAAGGCTGAAACTCTGGCCTAGGGTTATTAAGCAGAGCTTTCATAACAAACGTGTCAATGCCATTCCTGAAAGATTTGCATGTTTCTCTGTCACAAACATATTCTTCAAAATTTATTAAGAGAAAAATATTTTGGTATCCTATTATTATTATTATTATTATTATTATTATCTCAAGCCCCTTGACTTTACTGCTGAGGGAACTGAGGCCCAGAAAAGTTGAACAACTTGGCTTACTTGACATTAACAGAGATAGACTCCTGTTTTCACAGATTAGAACCTCTTCTAATATTTACTTTAAGTATGTGTTTTAAAAATGACAATTGGGGGTGCCTGCGTGGCTCAATCAGTTAAGCGTTTGACTTCGGCTCAGGTCATGATCTCATGGTCTGTGGGTTCAAGTCCCATGACGAGCTCTGTGCTGACAGCTCAGAGCCTGGAGCCTGCTTCGAATTCTGTGTCTCCTTATCTCTCTGCCCCTCCCCCACTTTCTCTCTCTCTGTCTCTCTCAGAAATAAACATTAAAAGAATTTAAAAATGATGGTAGGATAAGTTGAGAGCTTAGTAGTTTAAGCTATGAAGCAACTTATGACACATGTTTAACCAAAATATAATAAAATTATTTTCCCAAGCTCATGCCATGCAGACAGCTTGCAAAAACTGTGTTCACTTTTCTTTTCAAAACAAATCTAGGTTGGCTGAATTTATTCAGGAATTTGTCAGACTGAATACGAACTGTCTGGAGTGTAAATGAAACAAAAATGAGGGCTTTAAGTGATCTTTCTCTCTTTCTTTATGTCTATCTCCAGTTTCATCCCAGACTAGTTCTAGGATGAGAAGGAAAAGTGATTTTCTCTTTCTTTACTCTTACATCATGAAGTGGTTGGCTAAACTGATTAGAGTGGCAACTTTGGTGATCATTCTATCGCAATATTGTTTAATAACAAAACAACTGCAACTCAAACAAACATTATCACAAAGAAAACTCCACTGTGCATAGCAAAATGTTTGTCCAACTGCTACCAGTGAGCCCCATATTTAAAAAGAACCTGATATTGAGAAGTATTTCTGATTATTCTTTGAAGTTTGTGGTAAGAGGATATAACATATACACCACCACCTTTTTGTTTAGGTCCTCAAATGAAATGTGCATGGTTGTTATAATTTTGAATAACCACAGGATAAACATTCAATGATATCTTTCACCTTCTTTTCCTTTTCTAATAAAACAGAATAATGAAAAGACTCCCAAATATAAGAGTTACATTTATGGGTTCTGCTGTTTTTGAACAAAGTGGCTTATAGACAAAATTTGGTGATCTCCTTATTTTATGTAATGAGGAAACTTAAATAAAGAGCTCTTTAAGTACAAAAATACAGAGGTCTTTATTCAGAAGTGTGACTTTTCGAAGTCACACAAAGATTGAGAAAATGCTTTATGGCAATAATCCTGTCTGCACGTCAGATATACACCCTACTTATTTTGAATAATTAACAAAGGGCCTATGGGTTGTATTATTTCACTACACACAACTTTCTTGTTTTAGAATCAGAGAGTGCCATGCTTTATACACCGCCAGGAATGGCAGGACTGCCTATTCAAAACCTTCATCTTCATTCGTGTTGGACCTTATGTGGTCAGGAGGTTTCATCACCAGCTGCCACTAGAGGGTGCTTGTCATTGAAACAAAGGTTCCTCCTCCCATCTTTCTGTTTCCTTTAGGTGCCTATTAGGACCTTGGCTGACTTGAAAGAAACTTGAATTGATAAGCTACGTAGGTGGGTATTCTAGAAGGTCATTTAGTACAAAGAGTTATTGATTAAAAAAAATAAATCATTATCAGTAAAGATTACTTATACTGTTTTCCTAACTCCATTAATTTTTCTGTTCAGTCTTTGTCATCAAGCTGTGTGAACCCCAAGACAAAGAGAACAATACATCTTTCTTTGGGCTGATGGGAATCAAGGGATATAACTCAAATTTTAGGATAGGTGAAAAAAAGATCTCAGGATTCATTGTCCTCACCCAGAATTGCAGTAGCAAAGGTGACCACATGCAGAGTTAACAAGAGAAGTTAATCAATGACCTTTCAAAGGAAAAACACATATATCTCAATTACTGGAAAATGATCAATAGGAAAGGAAATGGAACATGCTCTTTTAATTGTGGGATAGCAAACATCAAGTAATGAGAATGATAACAGAGGTTGTTGGCTCTTTGCTAAAGACAACTCTTTTTCTCATTAATTTAAGGCACACACAAAACCTCACCTCACAGTGCTCTGATTCCCTCCCTGCCTCCCACCCCACGCAGCAATTTTATACTCCTTTCAGGGTAAAATTGTGTGAATCTCAATGGTGAAATGCTTCCAGGGTTTATCTATTTGGTTTGTGTGAAGGACAGTTTGATACATTTCACAGCAGAAGATTGGAGAACGTAAGTTTCTTGCACTTTTCCTTTCCCAAACATTCACCAACGCTGACCATTCATGGCCGGTTCACGATTATAATGAGAAATTGCCAGCTATGTTGAAATACATAATCCACAGTGTGAAAAACTGCTGAACAGCAGTGTCAAATTCTTAATACAAAAGTGGCTTCCCTTTTGCCTGTGAGCTTACTTTGGGGTTGCTGATTCTTGCTAACTGTGTGCTCAGGGACTGAAAGTTAATTTTAACGTTAGTCTAAAAACAAAATATAAGTACGTAGGCAAAGGTTTTACAGCTAATTTTTGTTGTTGTTGTTGTTGTTGTCAATCTCCTGTTGCGAATTTCCCATGTCACTGAGGCGGGTTATGTAGAATGTGTGCACATATATGTGAGCCAGATGTAATAACAGCTGGACCCATGACATTAGTACATTTTAATTTCGGTCAGTAGGCAGCTTTGGGTGCCTTCTGAGCATTGATTAAGGATTTTAAATATATCTGCTTTTTCTTTTCTTTTTAAAAAAAATAACCTGCTTCCAGAATTTTTTTTCTGGAGGTCTTATTAGTTACGCTTAGTATTGAAGAAAGATTTGGAACCAGGAGCGGGCAGTCTGTATGTGAAATTACTTTTCTTGGGTTTTATGTATTTTGGCTGTTACTGTCAAAAACCGCAGTTTGGTCAGTGACTTCCACACATATATTATATATTGATATGTATTAATAGGAAATGTATATACACTTGCATCATTTACCATGTGGCTCAAATCCATTTAGTGGCTGTTCTCTAGCAGTACCCACAACATTAGATGGTGTCTGTGTGACGGTCTGTTATATCTTAATGGTTTACTTAACTGATCACAATGGGACTGGGTCATTGATACATTACTAGTATTATTTGCTTGGCAAAGCGTATTTAAACGTCATTAATTAGCCTTAGGAACAGAGTGAATACAAATAATAACTTTGTACGCGCAAGAAAACTCCCTCGGATGGCTAAAGATGTTCCTCAAAGTGCCCGAGGAAGGCAGGTTATTGCCTTCAGGACAAGGTCGAGAACCGTGCTTCCCCGGACATCCTTTACTGAAGGTGAACGATGACTGTGTTCTGGTAGCACTCTCTTCGACCTACACGCCTCAAGTTTTATAAAGTAGCCTCGAGAGTGATCTGGAAACGCGAGCGCCTTCAGTTCTGCCTGAGAGAACAGGCTCTCCCCAGCAGGGAACGGTGGTGAATAGGACAAAAAGCTGGACCGAGCAGCTAGCTCAGGGCGTGAGAGACAAGGAACCAGGGAGTGCGAAGGCAGCCGGCCGGGAGCCGGGTCGTCGGCCAGTTCCAGGCGGGCGCGGCGCGCAGAGCCGGAGCCCCCGGCGGAGGCGGTGCGGCCCCAGGCCCCTCCCCGCCGCCGCGGATGCCCGGGCGGCTGACGCCGAGCGGCGGCCCCGGCGGTGGGGGCCGGGCGGCGCGAGCGAGGGCAGGGCAGGGGGCCGGCCGAGGCCACTCGCGGCTTTAAATATGGATCGCGGGCTCACGCTCGTGGCACAGCCTCCGCCGCGGCCGCCTTTCCCGGTTCCCCGTCCCCCAGCTCGCTCCCGGGGGTGCCCGGGCCGGTCACCGCTGCTGCAGTGTTAGTTACTGGCAAAAACATCGGAGATCCCCATAAATATGCAGAAGCTGCAGAAGGCAAAGTAGAGTAGACGCCCGCGCTCACACACACTCGCTCGCCCCGCACCACGCGGGCCGTGTAGACATCCCCCCCCACCCCCCACCCGCCCGCGCCACCTTCTCCCCCTTCCTCGTGGGCCGTTCGGGTTCCAGTTCTGCCTGCTCCGAGGACCCTCCCGCCCCAGCGCCCTCGCCCCGTCCTCGCCTCCCTCCGCCCCGGAGCGCGCACCCACCCAGGCGGCAAAGTTGTGACTACTTGGGCGCGGGTGGCTCGCGCCCCGCTCGATCCGCGCCGCGAGCCGACAACTTCCCGCGGCTCGGCCCCGCCGCGCCCCGGGCCCGCGCCTGCGGGGATCCCGCGGGGCCCCCAGCCTCCGGTCCCGGCGGCGCGCCGGGCAGCGCTTCGGTGGCGGCGGCGGCTGTGGTGGCAGCGAAGGCGGCGGCGGCGGCGGCGGCCGCTGCAGCCCCACACTCCGCCGCCAACCTGGAGGAGCGACGGAAGGCGGACCCCAGGAGGTGAGCGCCCGGCCGGGGCAGCGGCGGGGAGGGTCGGCCGATCCCCCGCCTCGCGGCGCAGGCGGCGGCGGCGGCGGCGGCAGCGGGCGCAGGGGCGGCGGGCCCAGGGGCCGGTCCCGGAGGGCGCGCGGGCGGCCTCGGCGCACTCGGGGGGAGGGAGAAAGAGGTCAGTTGCGGGCCGGGCATCCCCTGGGCTGGGCGCCCGCGGAGTATGGAGGCTGCTTCCGCGGCAAAGTACTTTTTTTGTGTGTTTGTTGTTTCCTTCTTAGCGTTTAGAGGAGCACTTTGAGAAGTCCTGTATCTCCCCCAGTGTAGAGCCCCCTGCGCGTAGCCAGGCGTTGTTGCCCGGACTGTGGGGCCAGCGTACGCGGCGGGCTGGGCTCCGGCTCAGTGACACGTGTGTTCCTGTGAGCTTGGGTGGTCCCAGTGTGGCCGGGCACCTGCTGGAGGGGGAAACGTCCCCAAACCCACCAATGGGGGAGTCTTGGGGGGGACTCTTGGTACCCCACTTGACTGCCCGCTCCGGGACGGAGCGTGCACATCTCTCCCTGGCACGCCGAAAGCGGGGGGTGAGTCAGGCAGATTCTCTGCAAGTGGCACACACACAATTATTTGCAATGGATTTGGAAAGGGGAGGCCGAGGTTAAACTGGGATTTCTCTTGGCCGGCGACAGTGGAGCTCTTCCTCAGGTACTGGGCAGCATGTGCGTCTTGGCAAGGAGGGGTGATTTCTTTTTTCTTAAGTGCATTTTACCCAGCCTTTGCCAGTCCGTTAATAACAGTCACCAGAGAAAGGCAGGAGTTGGGAACTACATTCAGCAAACTGCAGCAAGCACCACAAGTTCTTAAAGGAAACAAAAGAACAACAACAACAACAACAACAACAACAACAGCAAGAAAACCAAACAAAAACCACAACAAGCCCTGACCTTGACTTAAAAGATGGAGAAGGAAGCCATTCTGCCTCTGTTCTACCATCGTAAAGCATTCCCCCCCCCCCCCCAGTTCCTTGTAAAACTTCTGGTTTTTCCATCCTTCATTCCTTCTCAAGGCCTTATCTTCTCAGCATGATTACCCGCAGCAAGCTCTCTTCAGTCTTGGCAATGAAGAACAGTTAACCGCTTTGGTCTACCCTCATCACTGCCTTTCCCATTTCACTTCAGTGTTGGGGAAAGTTGCTCCTAATGGGAAATCATGAACACTGGGCTGTACTAAACACACATTGTCTTAAATCCTGGAACAGTTCCTTTCCTGAGAGACACTGCATTGTGCAGTATTTCTCTTTTATTCTTGTATCTGGGACTTGGACTTAGAATACTACCTGAACTAAAGTGAACATTGCCCACTAGGGTTTTTTTTTTTTTTTTCCCATTTTGATTTGAACGGTTTCTTCCGAGCATTTAAACCAGTATGCAGTAGTGCCTTATAACTAATGTAATGTCTTTTGAAAAGGTTTCTAAGAAGTCTCCTTGTATCTATCACATTAGCATTTAAATAATTTTCAATATCATTATGGAACTTAGATTGAGGTTATTAGCATAACTTCATTCAGAGGAAGCAGTTCTGCTTATTTGTCTATAGTTTTAATAACTGAGAAAAAACTTTTACTTTCATTTTAAAGTTAAATACAGTGATAGGATTCTGTTCTCTTTATATGAAATCTGGAAATTGAATTGTTTTAACTTTATCTCAGAATATCTAAGATAACACAAAAACTCCCACATAAATGGATAGAAAGAGGAAGGTAGTATTCTTACAAACAGTTGAGATACAGGACATTTGTAAGAATGGGGGTGGGAGGGATAAGATTGGATGTTTGGATAGTTCCAGGCATATCTACCTTTAAGAAAAAAGAAAACTAAAAAACCCCCTCCCCCAGCATTTTCTGTGAGTGTTTTCTTTCTATATCATTTAATGTTTTGAGGTCATTCTGGAGACTTACTAACATATATAAGGCACCTTAGCCAATGAGATTGACAGAATATACTAAGTTTATAATGATGTATCTCTTTTAGTTCATTTTCTCAACAGAAAATAACTTTAAATGTTTGTTAGTGTTACTATTCTAGTTTTTTAAATGATTAGAATAAATTTGGAGTTTACAGTAATGTGTAAAAAGAATACAGGGAATCATTTAGAGAAAAAAATATGATAGAAATCGGGTAAACTTTGGGACAACTGCCAGGATGGTCTGGTGGTAATTTCATTTTTCACTGAGCTCTGGCAAGTGCAATTTTGAGGTTCTGATCCTTTGTTCTGATAATAAGAAAGATAGTCTGGCCGTAGCTTGCATAGTAAAGAAAAACACAACACTTAAGGAAAGGAAATACACATTAGCTGGTGAATCATGTAGATAATCATGTTTCTTTGCTTGCCTCTGAGGGCGCTGCAGTCCATAAGGACTCCTATTGTTAGGGGAGAGCGTCCTGAGAGAATTCACTGCTCCTTAAGTGAGTGTGGCAATAGACAACATCCGCTTGTTTCTTGGAGTTTCATTGTGTTCACTTTTAATAATATGCATAAAATCTGTGACGGGGTTGATAACAAGACTGGGAATGGAAAGAACCAACTGAGAAGAGAAGGATATAATGATGTGAAAGTTTCTAAGTACTTTTCCCTTGATTGCTAAGTGGAAAGAATCAGGGTACCTGATTTGACGGGACAAAGGAAGCTCTGAGGAGAACACATATCTCAGTTCTCACTGTTGATGCGATTTCTGAGGCCAACGTATGATTTAGGAAATTTATCTGTTTTGGGGAAGTTATTTAGCACAATGGATAGTATAGTGTAGGAACATCCAGGAAGTTAGTAAATCTTTACAAAACTAGGTCTTGCTACTTTCAGGATTTTTTTTTTCATTATGCAGGAATTATAAGGGAAGGGAAAAATAATGTTTCTTTCATATAAGGTCAGGGGTTGTATTCCAAATGTATTTTGCTTCTCCTGGTATCTCCATATTTAATATGTTTGTGTCACAGAATAGAAAATATGCTACTGTCCTTCTAACATAACAAGGATATTTTATATCCCTGTGGTGCCTGCCTTAGTTATTTTTCCAGTAGTGGAGGTGGGTTTTCCTAACCTCCCCTTTTCCTCATTTATTTTGTCTTATGTACATTTACACACACACACACACACACACACACACACACAGACACACACACACAAATACTACTCATTTGTAGAGGTGGATGATTTTAGTTTACCTAAACCCATATTTATGACTGTCATAATGACTTTGTGGCAATGACTTTGTACATGGCTCTAGTCTCAGCAGTACAATGGCATTTTAAACAAGGCATCAAAAGGTCAGGCGACCAGGAATGGAGATGGATTCATTTACCTGCTGTGGTAAAGGAGAAATAAAACTTTTTTCCTGGTCTTTTCATGATGTTCACAATTTTATTCCTTAATGGTAAAGTCTTACTTGCCTTTGAATCAAGCCATATATGTATATATATATGTGTATATTCAATATATACCTATATATATATTCAATATATATATCCAATATATATCTGTATATATGTATATGTTCCATCTATGTCTATATATCTATATATTCAAAAAAAGATAGAGGTAGAAATAGTCATGGTGAAACCATGTATATCTGCAGTTGTTTTCATGAGCCAAAACATCATCTTATTATTCTTCCCTGCAAATTAAATAGATGAAAGGAATTATTATGCTCATTGAAAAAACAAGGAAATTACACTCTGTATGCTTTTCATTCATTCTTTCTTTTTTTTTTTGTATGCTCTTCTTAACCTAAGTGGAAAATTGTTGGTGGAGTGGGGATGAACCTTTTCTCTTTGAACTAGCGATACCTATGTATTGAATGACTGTCATCAAATGAATGAATGTTGTTTTAGTCACAGCTGAAGATACTAAAGCAGAGAAATATTTATCCTGGTTTGAAGGGATGGTTCCAGTCCCTGTTAGTGATTCCGCTCCTCAGCAGTGCCCATTTGCCTCAACTTCATCTCCTCTCCATTGGTTCCAGGGGGCATTTCACTGGTGAAGACGGTTCAGTTTGCGTGTAGCAATTTGAGCTCCGGTTTTTAAGAGCTAACTTCTGTTTTTCGTGGAGAGTGCATAAAGAAAGAAGTTACATGAAATTAAGATGCTAAAGGAAATAAATAACCACAAACAGATATTTTTTTTAATCTTGTGGATTATTGTGTAGAAAAAGGCTATCCTTGAATTTTTGTATTGGAAAAAATATGTAAATAAAACTTGTAGTAGTATATTTTGGGGGATTTAAAAAATCAAGATTAATAAAAATACAAAATGAGAAAGGAAAATATTTTCTTTTTAAAAAAATTGTTTTTAATGTTTAAGAGAGAGAGAGAGAGAGAGAGCAGGGGAGGGGCAGAGAGAGAGGGAGAGACACAGAACTCGAAGTGGGCTTCAGGCTCTGTGTTGTCAGCACAGAGCCCGACGTGGGGCTTAACTCACGAACTGTGAGATCATGACCTGAGCTGAAGTTGGACACTTAACCGACTGAGCCACCCAGGTGCCCCAGAATATATTGTCTTTAAAACTGATATTATGTTCTATGAGTGAGACAACCAAAAAAGTTCTTCATAGTATCTTGTATAAGAAGTCATTGGTTTCTTTTCTTTTACTGGAAGTATATTTATTGATTGATAATGTCCATTATAATATTTGCAAATAAGTAAGCTTGTGGGATCTGGACTTCTGTGTTAGTTAATTCTAGCTTTGGCCTGGAGACTAGTGTTCACTGATGGGGTCCAGTACTAGCTCATCTATTTGGAACTCCTATAGTTGGCATATTCTTCAGCAAAAAAGCTCCAAGCAAGCAAAATAAAGGGTTAAAAAAAAAAAGACATATATTGAAGAAGATTCACTTTACTCATAGGAGATCTCTCAGAATCTGTTTACTTTGAATTCATGTACAGTTCTAACATGACTGATTATAGCATTTCTAAGCCCATAGCAAACACTGAATTACAAATTAGAAGATAGGAATGGTCTGATATCGGCAGCTACATGGATAACATTGAAAAGTGCCAGGGGACAGCTTGGGAGTAAAGGAAGAGACAGACCAAATACTAAAAGCAGATGTAAGAATTACAGCAAACACAGTGGTTAAGGGCTAGTTAGGTGTACGATCCCCATCTGTCTATCTGTCTATCTATCTGAAGATTTTATGGAAATATAAAATGTATAAAGTATGCATGTCATTGAGATATAAGTAAACAGCTTGGTCATTTACCTAAGTGAACACACCAAGACCAAGATATGGAACACTGTTAGCAGCCAGGAGCCCCCTTTTCCTCCCCCAAGCCATTATTTCCCCACAAAGATAACTTCTCTCCTGACTTCTGAGATTATACGCTATTTTTATCTATTATTGAACTTTCTACCAGAATGTATGTTGTGTAACTTTGTGTCTGACTTCTTTTGCTCAGCATTATGGTTGTGAGATTCATTCATGTTTTGTGTGTAGCTGCAGTTCATTTAGTCTCATTGTTCTGCAGTATTCTGCATTATGAGAACGCCACAATTTAGTTATCATTTTGCCCTTGATGGATATTTGGATTGTTTCTTGTTTTTGGCTATAACACATACTGCTGCTATGAACATTCTCACATATGTCTTTTGGTAAACATGTGGGAATAAGAGATTGTGCCTTCCTTCAAAAGTGGCACCAGTTTACACTCCTACTGGCATCTTGTAAGTGTTTCGGCATCCTTACAAACCGCTGGTATTATCTCTTTTATTTTAATCATTTAGGTGGATGTAAAGTTGTATCACATTGTGGTTTTAATTTGCATTTCCCAAGGATCTTTTGTTCCTTGTTCCTTTTCGTATGTTTATTGGCTATAGTCTTTTATGTAAAACTTGTTCAGGTTTATTGCTCATGGAGTTTTTGTCCAGTATGTTATCCTAAGTAAGAGAGATTTTAATACCTGGGAAGTAAACTTTTATTTGGTTTAGAAAACTCAGATAACCATGCACACACTTATTCACCAGTGTTTCCATAAAATAAAATAAATGCATGAAGATATTAACAACACTTTGAACTTGTAAACGTCATAGTCTGGATCTGTGAAACCCTGTCCTTAAAAAAAACAACAACCGAAAAACACAACTTTAACACAGTGCTCATGAACATGCAGAACTTGTCTTCAATGCTTAACATAAGTATTTCCCAGTGACCAATAGAGATATGCACTTGGAAGATACGGGCTAGAGACCCAGCTCTCTTACTTGCTAGTTATTTGATTTCGGAAATTGAAAAAATTATCTTTCTTTTTTCATTATTGAAATGATTGTAAAACCTAGCTCACAGAGGTGTTATGAGGGACAAATGAAGTGACCATTATGAAACCTTGCTCAGAACTGTAAAGGACTATACATATGTTAGTTATTATTGTTGTTGTTCTGTTCTACAACATTCCTTATTCTTGAGTTGAATTGTGCCAGCGCTGAGAACAGTTCCTGACATATTAATAAATATTTGTTGGCTGAGTGAATGAACAACACTTTTAAGTATCTTTCTTGAGCCGTTCTTCTGAGTGATCCAAACTCAAGAAACATTTTTTCTCTAGGACTTTTATTTTTTATTGCTAAAGCTGAATTGGGAAAAGGGTTTATTAAATATCAACTTGAAAAATTGAGTCTAATAGCTAGCAGTTTGAGATCACCCGTTTCACTGCATCACTCATATCAACTTTATGTCCCCAAGTAACACACACAGCACCTGGAGAACCCTTGAAAATGATTATGGTGCTCTTCACCCCATGGGTGATCCCCAAAAGCTTACACACAGAATATTTTTAGCTTCTGTAATTAGAATCCTAGCCAACAAATTTCCAGATTTAAAATATTGTCATGGCGTCTCCAGTGCTGATACCTTGGAAACCATATTTCATGAAAAACTGAATGTTTAAAGATGAATAATAGCTAAAAACTGGAGCTTGTGGAGAGCCTTTCCAGCTTAATATGGACAAGGCATTTCTCACATATGTCGATTATAATATCAAAAGCAAACTTGCATCCTATACCTGGTAAACATTTGTGGTAAAGCAACAATTCTTAATTCTTTGAAAGGTCTGATTCTCAAGTACTGTTTGACTGTAACTTCTGTTTTCTTCATCTGAAAAGAGGGTTAGGCCAAATATTTATTTCTAAATTACATAGAATTAAACTTTGTATGACTTATGTTTTCAAGAATTATAAGGTAAGTAATAGTATGTATCCCCTTGCAAAATCAGGCTTGCAGCAGAAGGAATTTGGATGTTGATGTGGAAATTTAATTAGATTTTCTAACCCAAAGACTGATTTTCTTTTCTTTTTTATTGTAGTTGAGTTTTTGTTGTTTTTCTTTTGAGAGCTGGTGGTGGTCTTGATTGGTTGGCTCTTATCACTGAAGTGTATCTGTTTTGTGGCACTCAGAGTACTGAGTACGTAACATACTCCTTCAGAATAACGTAAGTCGGTCTGCATTTTTGAGGACGTTTACATTTCAGGCAGCATCCCTCATATGTGCTTGACCCGAATGTGGTTGCTTTCGGGTGATTTAGTGGAAAATGGAATCATCTGGTGTAGTAGACACCTTTTGTTTTCTGTTACAGACATAATGCTATGGAAATTGAAATAAATACTAAGGGTAATTATGGTGAGCCTTGTGAAACTACTGTTTTAAAAATAGTGGATTTCAGAAAACATCTTCTGTTTTGGGTGATTTCACTCCTGTGAGAAGTTAAACTGGGTCGTTATAAAACAAAAGCATCCAGGCATGTCTGTGTTAAATGCTGGAAGCAAGGCTCCTCCCTTTGGTGTCTCCTCGGCACATGAGACTTTTAAAAAGCCTTGGTGCTAGGCCTGGACTTAGGGAAGAACAACTATTTAAGGAATAGGATCATGACAATAATATCTAAACTTCTATCCCATGGGCATGGGGTTAGCTCTTCCATTTCTCATGCTCTTCAGCTTGGAAATCTGTTATCTTTATGGCCCGTTGGGAATATTTATAATGTCTTTAATACAAACCAGGTTTTTGTACCTTCTACCCTTGAACGATCATGAATGAAGTTCTGGAAGCCTTATTTGGTGAAACATGTTTGTTTGGAGGGAGGACTCAGTGAGATCATCGGTGAGACTGGAGGTTGAGTGGACCTTGAGTGTTGATGGCTGCACTCCTGAGACCCTCTCCGTGTGTGCTGCATGTTGACTGCAGCTGCGGCAAGACCTCACAGTAGAGCTGCTTCAGAAATTCCTTCATTCCTTTGACCTCGAGAGACTAGGTCTTTCGGAATGCGTGATGAGCACTCATGATGTTAGCAGAGTAGGGCCTCATGGTAGGAGATTGCTGAAGTACTGATTACAATCGCCTTCAGAAAATTGCTGAGCGTTAACACATTAAGCAGAAGCACACAGCTCACACGTTTGCACTTTTTACAAGTTGGGCTCCTTTGCCAGGGAAAAGAAGGAAGGCAGATAGGAAATGTCTTAAAAGATTTAGATAAATGGGATCAGATAATTTCCCTTGAAAAATACGTTAAGAAATGAAACAAAACACTCATCCAAAAACATCAGAAGAAAATACGGTTCAGGCACTCACACGTTTTTACTGCCAAAACTCTAGGCAGTGAAGTCTACATTTTAACCAATCACTTTATTGCTTATTGTTCTGCACTGCCCTTTGTTTCACTGGTGTGCATGTGGTCCTACACTGTATGCTTCTTCACTCTGCAAACTGGGTCAGAATATCTTTTGTGGTCCTCACAGGGGCTAGCATATTTATTATTATTATTATTATTTGTTTTGAGAGAGAGAAAGAGAGAGAGAGAGAGAGAGAGAGAGGATGAGTGGGGGAGGGGTAGAAAGTGAGGAAGAGAGAATCCCAAGCAGGCTCCGTGCTGTCGGTGCAGAGCCCAATGCGGGGCTCCAGCTCAGCAACCGTGAGATCATGACCTGAGCTGAAACCCGGAGTTTGGCGCCTAATCGACTGAGTCACCCAGATGCCCTGGCAAGCATATTTTATAGTGAAAATGCTTATTTTTATGGAATGATAGTCACTTAAAAAATCTGGACAAACCAATAAGAGACACCCAGTCATCATACCCAGCTTTATCTAAACTCTATTTCTTCTAGAGATATTCCTACAGTAAGTAGCTGTGATCACTACTGTCATGTCTTTCAACTATTTCTTGTGAAATTTGTTGTCATGAAGTTTGGAATCCAATATTCTGGGGACAAAACTTTATTGTTAGGGTTTGTGATGTGTTATATAATTCCTTGGAAAAATTACTTATTCTATTTAAATATGACTATATTTCATCTGTTCTCTGAATTGGACACAGTTTTATTTAATATTTGCTTGAGATTAAAAGTGAGTTGTTATTGATGAGAATGTGGAGAAAGGGAAACCCTCTTGCAATGTTGGTGGGAATGCAAACTGGTGCAGCCACTCTGGAAAACAGTGTGGAGGTTCCTTAAAAAGTTAAAAATAGAACTATCCTATCATCCAGCAATTGCACCACTACGTATTTACCCAAAGAATACAAAAATACTAATTCAAAGGAATACATGCACCCCAATGTTTATAGCAGCGTTATC
This sequence comes from Lynx rufus, assembly GCF_022079265.1. Lineage (NCBI taxonomy): Eukaryota > Metazoa > Chordata > Mammalia > Carnivora > Felidae > Lynx > Lynx rufus. The sequence continues at coordinate 54,451,188 of NW_025814845.1, forward strand.
TACAATAGCCCAGTTATGGAAATAGCCCAAATATCCATCAACTGATGAATGGATGAAGAAGATATGATGGAATATTACTCAGCAGTAAAAAAGAGTGAAATCTAGCCATTTGCAATGACATAGATGGAGCCAGAGAGTATTATGCTAAGTGAAATAAGTCAGAGAAAGAAAACTACCACATGATATTACTCATATGTGAAATTTAGGGAACTAAAAAAATGGTCACAGGGGAAAAAAAGAGAGGCAAATGAAGAAACAGCCTCATAACCATGGAGAACAAACTGATGGTTACCAGAGGAGAGAAGCATGGGAGGATGGGTTAAACAGGTGGTGGGGATTAAGGAGTGCACTTGGGACGAGCACCAGGTGTCCTATGGAAGTGGCAAATCACTATATTGTACACCTGAAACTAATATTACACTGTATGTTAACTAACTGGAATTTAAAAACTTAAGAAAAAATCAAAGTGAGTTGTTGGTCCTTAATTTTTTTTTTAATTTTTAATTTTTATAATTGTAGGCTCACACGAAGCTGCAAAAATACAGTACAGTTTTTACGTAGCCTTCCTCCAGTTTCCCCCAAAGAATACTGCTCTTAAGGTTTTTAAAAAGGCATTTACTTAAAAAGATTTATAATGAATTGCAATTTTTATGCCTTCTCTGAAGAATAGATACTAGGTATTGTAAAAAATGCAGAATTAGACACATCTAGTGTTCTCTGGGTTTCAGTTGCAAAGGTGTTCCCGTGGTTGGCAAGGGTGAAGAGTCCTTCGTTTATTCACTTCTGTGAATTTGGTGGTTGCCTCATCCAAATAATTTTTTAATATTGATCGTGTTTAACTGCAACTTTTTTTTTTTAATTTTTTTTTTAACATTTATTTATTTTTGAGACAGAGAGAGACACAGCATGAATGGGGGAGGGCAGAGAGAGAGAGGGAGACACGGAATCGGAAGCAGGCTCCAGGCTCTGAGCCATCAGCCCAGAGCCCGACGCGGGGCTCGAACTCGCGGACCGCGAGATCGTGACCTGGCTGAAGTCGGACGCTTAACCGACTGAGCCACCCAGGCGCCCCTTAACTGCAACTTTTAAATCCAGGTGTTCTCACAAAATCTCTGGAAGATATAACATAAATATAAATGAGGGAAAATAGAAATCTTTTATGGTACCAGTATCAGGGCTCCACGATAATATTGGAATTATGGAAAGGTGAGAGAATATCATTGTACTGTCTATATAGCTATATGTTAGGTGTATATTTGCCTTGTAATATATGTGCCTTACAATATATGCAAATGTACAATATATTGCAACATCTTAGGATGGATGTTTTATTTATTATATATATTATTTCCAGTGAATATTCTCAGTATGTTTCACTGTTCATTATATTCACAAATATTACATCTGAATGCATATTTGAGTTCAGTTATAACCTTTTAATAGGGATCTTCTAACCTAGAATGTTAGGGTTTGCAGAGACAGACATAACTGGGGAAGGTGTAGAGAAATGCACTACATATCATAAGAATAGAGGAGTGTCTTTCAGAGAACAGATAGAAATCTGTTTGAATGCTTATGATCTTGAGAGTGAAGTCTGAAAGGAGACCTCACCTACGCCTAATGTCATGAACACTTTACCCCACATCCAAGAACACCAGAACTAGGAGGGCCATTTACAACTTCAAGAAATAAGTTTAGCATAAATTAGTTTAAATTTATGTAGCGGGTATTTAACGTGAGTGCTTTTTCACTCCAAGAGGAGAAAAAGGCTTTTTTAAGAGGATACGTTCCAGGACAAATCTTTGGGTAGATTAAGTATTCCTACAATTTAAAAGAGCATGAATGTTTTTGGTAAACAGACCCTTTTGGATGGTATTCTCTACTCTCTCATAGCATTTTGCTCATGTCACTTACCATTTTGTAGAATAATTTCTTGTTCTTTGATGTCACTGAATATTGGTTGGGAGGATTGTGGGTTTGACCTCATGAGGTGTTTCCTGTAAAGTTGACCTGCCTTGGCATGTCTTATCTCAGCTCTGGACCTTGACGCGAAGGCACTAGTATAAGTGCATTGTTACAATGAGGTTATTAAAACATGATCAGATCATTGAGACCTTATAAAATTTCCCTGAATCAAGACCACACCTTGCTGGTGATAAAATGAAATTGGATGTTATTTTTGAATTGAAACCAGCGCCTTTTGTTTTGGACTCATTTGGGATAATTCCACTAATCTGAAATAGTTTACTTTCCCAATTAAATGAGGTTTTTAATTTTATTAAAATTATTTTGTGCAGGTTTAAAAATCATTGTGTTAGAGAACTTTCTTAGCTGTAATACTATACTTACAAATTAAATACAGTTTGGAAAGTTCAATGCCACAACCTTTGGCTTCTGTTATGGAAGGACTCTAGTATATGGGCTTGAATAATAGTGTATTTATAGAAAAACCAGAAAAAAAAAACCCCAACAACAGAATACAACAGGCTAGAGCATGTGGCCCAGGCTTCAAGCAATTTGCTGCTTGAGCTGGGAACTGGTGGAAGAACATCCAGTTCTGTAGAGACAGTGAGGGATTCATTTCTAAGGTAGGTGTCCAGCCATGGGATCTACAGAAGTCTGATGACTTGGGAGCTACGGGTGGGGGGGGCGGGGGAGTGTTAATGCCTGAAGCATGGGCAGTAGGTACCATGAGTTGTAGAGTCTGTGGAATCAAAGAAGAGGAAATAATATTTTAAGGAGACTGTTCCTGGGAAATTGTGAATCTGTCTGCTTAAATTGCAGGACTGGTCTATTTATCTACTGTCATTGGAGTATATTCACTTTAACTGAATTTTCTGATAACTGAAGCTTACCTATTTAAGTATCGAAACTAAAATTGTCTTAAAATATGTTTCTGATGTACATCATTCCAAAATAAATTGCACTTGTCACCTTTCTTAACAACACGTTGAATAGAATTTCCCCTTTTGCTCCTTTCTCCTGGTTGTCATTATGCAACTTAGCAATGCTCTTAGGGCTGGAGATGTGTGAAGCTGTTGCTCCTACATCAGGCATTCCCCTACTGTTGTGCTTTCTACACTGTTTTTGCGTATCTTTATGTTGTAAAGAGGGTGTCTCAGCTGTGCCTGCACAGGCCTTAAAGGTCTGGCTGTTTTCTTACATGGTGGGCAGTGATCCCCAAGGGATCTATTTTCATAAGGAAATGCAGAGGCTTGGCCCAGAAGTGGGGGAGAGGGAGAGTATTAGGCTGTCTGCTCCCTTGCCATGCCCCAGGGAGGAGACCTTAGCCATAATGGGAGGCAGGCTGTGAGACAAAGCTGAGGTAGTGCCAGAGGTGAGCTATGAGAGAGGGCTGCTTCCGGGTGCAGGGGGTGGGGGGCGAGTGTGGCTCTGGGGTGATGGAGCCTGAGGTGGTGGTCGTGTGCATCAGTGACGTGAACGTTTAGAGCATGTGGAGACCAGGAGAGAACGTCCTGGGTGGGAAAATGGGATTCTGAAGTCGTCTTTGGCCATCAGTGAAAAGCCGGAGTCCATGGGCATGAAGGACAGGTGATGGGCATGGCTGACAAGACCCCACTCCTTGGGGGGGGGGGGGTTGCGGTTTGAGAAGACGTTGAGAGGTGGCAGTCAGCCATGGCTCCTGAGGCCTGTTCACCGAGTGGAAACTCCCATTGAAGTTGATTTTGAGCCCGCACTGACTGTCAGGGTTTCGCCGAGCTGGTTGTGAGCATGGACTCTGGAGCCACAATGCCTGGGCTGGAGCCCCGTGTGCACTGCGTCTCAGCTTAGGTTCTCCTGGGAGCACTTTCTGATGGCTCAGCAAGTTTCCTGGGGCTTGTGTGGAGGGGTGGTCCCCGCCAGGGCGCGAAGGAAGCCGGACTGGGCAGAGGGGCGTGTGCAGGTGCCATTCCGTAGCAGGTGCCATTACCCAGGCGTCCGTCGGCGGCTCCCAGCAGGCTCTGGAGCCTGGAAGGTCCTTCAGAGCTCGTCCACCCTGAGCCCAGGGAGCCCACGCCGCCCAGGCAGGAGACGTGGGCCGTCCTGCGGCAGGGGCGTGACCATGGGTCAGGTGGCTCTCTGCTTCTAAGACCATTTCCGAGCAAGACCGAGCCGAGCATGGCGAGTACTGATCCGGCCGGGCCCAGGCAGAACCCCAGTCCTGAAGGGGAGATGTGGGCCGTGTGCCCAACACTCACAGACGCCGTGCCTCATGCCTCCGGCCACCCCGGGCTTCCAGTTCTTCAGCAGACCCTACCTCATTTTCTTCCTGGGGTTTAAGTAAGTTAACATAAGTGAAATACTCAGAAGCGTCTGCAGCACGTAGTAAGTATGATTCAGCTGTTAGTTATTATGTTCACACCTAACTTCATCAGCTCTACCCTTCCCTTATAATACGCTTCTTTTAATTCACTACGAGTTTGCGGGCAGGCTGACGCTCTCATTATTAATTTGTATCTGATTTTCTTTGCAAGAGAAAACATGTGACAGTGTCTTAGTACGAAATCATTCAAGGTACTATATGTCTTAGTAGCATTTGCACTTTTAGTTTTTTACCAGAAGATGCAAAAGGAATAATCAATGCTGTTGGAATTTGAAGGATTTGGCCGTATAGTGAGTGAAATTTTGGGGCAGGTATGTGTGGTGTTCTTAGCCTCCCTCAAAGTAACTTCTGTAAGGATCCTCTGAGTTTACAGGGAGTGAACCCTTTGCTGAGCTGACCTGGGGAATGGTTCACGAAAAGCATTTCATGACCAAGTGATAGCGTCCACCTGAGAAGGTCCCGGGAGTCTAGGTATTTGTCTTTCCTGTCACTCTGGTACTAGAGTTAAACATTGCAACATACAATCAATAAATACAACATTGCCACTTAATTAAATTGCTTCATTTCTTAAACACTTCAGAATCATTCTTTTTACTATTTCAGCATTTAAATTCTATAAATATAGCGCAGATCACCTGGAGTGTTTTAGAAATTTGGTTTAGATTCAAAGTAATGTTCTCATGGAGGCTCAGTCTCTGCCAATTCATTTCTTACTCACTTGGGGACATGTCTAATTCCTTTGGAGACTTTTTTTTATCTCCTTCATATTCATGTGGATGGGAAACATTTAATTTGAAATGACTCCCCCCCCCATGTGGCAATTGTATCATATTGTTTATTTTTAAGGAACTATCTGATGGATAAGATGTATGCCCAAAAATACTTCTTTAAGCGTATGATGTGTCTGTTTCTTCTGTTTGTACCAGTAGCCCATTATTGGCACCCCCTAATAAAGCCCGTAGAGCAGAGGAAGAAAGGCTATGACTCCTCCTTTGAAATAATTTTTTTAAGGAAGGCCTTCTTTGGATCCATTTTCCTCTTCAGTTTTAAGTTGCTTGTGGATATTCTTTTCGTCTAAACGACGAAAACAATTTGTCTTCTTTTAAAGGATGAGAAACAATTTTTCTACATATGTATTATATAATCTGTGGAAGATGAAGATTATATCACATGTTTGGTAAATATCAACCTGAGTCAATGAGAAATTTTCTTAGCTGTTTTGGCATTAATCTGTTTGGAGTTGAGCAGTCTATTGTGGGTTCCTTGCAGAATTCCATAGTTACTTTTGTTTATGTGAGGCAGGAGACCGATGGGGATCATCTCGCTAAAGCAACCAGTGTTTTGTTTCCTCGCTATTGAGATTAGGAATGTAGAGCACATTTAAGATTTCACTTCCACATTGGGGGGTGGGGTGTTTGGAAGGCGAATATGGATAAAAGATTGAAGGTTAACTAATAGATGTGTAAAAGGTATTAATGTTTAAAGTGGTAAAAACTCATCTTGTAAACAAACCCTTTCTAAAAGCAATGATGACTTTTAAAATTGTGCATTTTGAGATTAAAATACATAACCCTCTTTTTAGAGAAATGTTGATGAGCTCGATCTAATGGGAAACAAGTCCCATATCCAAGAAGATTATGTCAGCACAGCTTTTAATTCTCAAAAACATGAAATTATGATTTTGTATATATGATCTTTCACTGTGTCAGAGATATGAAGTAAAAAAATAATATTTGGGACAAAATTATTTATTGTCTCCAAAATGGACGTAGGTGTGGATGAGTTCTACTCTTGTAGGTTTAATTCCAAACTGACTACAGTTACTGTGTGGTCACTTTGCAGAGCATGGCCTGCTCATGACTGTTTAAAAACCACTTACTGCCTCCCTCTTTTTTTTTTTTTTTTTTTTTTTTTAATGGATGCAGGTGGGTTTTTATGTGGGTTTTAGTTATACTCTGGTGAAGAAAAAATCTCAATCTTGGGTCACTGTTGTGAATTTTAAAGTGAAAAACTACAAACCAGAACATATTCTAGATAAGGAGGAAAATGGTCTAACCAAAATCATTTTTTTAAATAATTTTCTTAATGTTTGTTTATTGATTTTTGAGAGACTGGTAGAAGGTGAACAGGGGAGGGGGAGGGGGTGGGGAGAGAATCCCAAGCAGGCTCCATGCTGTCAGTGCAGAGCCCCATGCTCTGAGATCATGACCTGAGCCGAAATCAAGAGTCAGATGCTTAACAGACTGAGCCATTCAGTTGCCCCCAAATCATTTTATGTTTAAATAGAATAGCTTATTAATTTCATTTAGAGCATTCAACAAGGTTAATCAATTCTTAGATTGTTTATCTAAATTTATATACGTAGTGTAATGCAGCCATGGATACCTAAACAAATATGCATCCTTAAACGATAACTAACACAGTGGAAGTACATTGCACTAGATTTTAATTGCTCTCATAATTTTATAGATGAAATTGTTAGTAAATTCACTGTTTATTATATTACTTAAATCAAAGTCAGAAGAGGAAGGATACCTAATAAGCACGTCACTGTAAATTTTGCGAAACCACATTATTAGAATTTACATTTCTCTGAAAATTAAGGACTAGTTTTTTACTTAGAGGACACTCAAAGGTTGATCGAAAGGAAAGGAACGTTCCATATGGGTGTTGGTTGTTTGGTCTAATGGTCTAAATGAAATGGAAAAAGAAGCATCGTCTTGTACTCAATTTCCAACAGTAAGCCTGGTGAGTTCGCTTTAAGTGCGGTTTGCTGAAAATTGATGATGATTTTTAGCACTTAGCTTATCTCCAAAGCACTTTCCAAATGTTGAATAATTAATTGTCACAACCCCCGTGTGGGGGTAGAATAGCAAGCATGTCTTTCTGTTTACCAGGAAACCATTATGGCAGAGTCTGGAAATGTTGGTTTTTATTTTTAGAGGTTTCTGCGCTTTCCAAGGTGACCAGCTTTTTAAATGCTGTCCTGGTTTCCAGTCACAGGGTCATGGGAGAAGTTACCAAGGATGCTGAATACTTGAAAACTTTCTCTTCTAATTATTTCCCTATAGATTTCACTTTTCATCTTCTGCCTGCTCATCATTTGCAATACATTTTTTAAAAAAATGGAATGTTAAGTATTAGTAAGTTTCCTCTCTGAAATTAGTATGATCTTTTCTTACCTGGTAAATTGAGAATTTTTAACCTGGTAAAGTATGGGAGCAAATCAAAGTGGCAGAATAATTGCATCCTGAAAATGGTTTTAATAAATTAAAGGAATGACTCAAACAATAGTTTTTGTGACTTCAACTTAATCTTAGGTCTGAGGAATAATCAATGTAGACAATATATATGCTTAATAGTATATTATAAACAGTTGAGCTATGTGACATTTATAGAGGCCAAATTTGTATTAAAAAATTTGAGGGACGCTGGGTGGGTCAGTAGGTTAAGCATCCAACTTTGGCTCAGGTAATGATCTTTTGGTTCGTGGATTCGAGTCCCATGTTGGGCTCTGTGCTGACAGCTGTCAGTTCTGTGCTGACAGCTCAGAGCCTAGAGCCTGCTTTGGATTCTGTGTCTCTGTCTCTCTCTCTCTGCCCCTCCCCCACTCATGCCCTGTCTCTCTCTTTCTCTCTCGAAGATAAACATTAAAAAAAATTGTTATCAAGAAAGAATATGAGAGAGGCTTATTTAGACAAAATAAGTATAAAGTGGATAATTGAACACTGGAGTTAATAAATCCAAAAGGAGTTTGAGAAGAGAGGGGTCACAAGGGAAGGTGTGACAGAGTATTGGGAAGGTAGGTGGGTAGAATTTATGGGATGGGTTCCGGTGGTGACTGCAGCCTACCAGATACCTACATCGGCCAGACCAATTCCTGGCTTGTTTCTGTTGCCAGTGTCAGGGTGTCTACTGATTAGCTCTCTGGAGAGATGCAGGATGAAGTCACCATGGCAGATACAGAAGGCTGTCCATCCCTCAGGTTCTCAGCCTTTGAAATAGAAAAGAGCCAGGACCTTCCTTTGAGAGCAGTTAATCCCTTTATGCCCTGAGAAACACCAGATAACAAAGAGAATGCTGTGGTGACTATTTTTCATGAATACTGAGTTTCTTTGTGTATGACAAACACCTTTGAAGGCAGAGCAGTTAGATTTTTCGTGTTGTTTCAAGGAGATGAAGTCCTAGAAATCAGAAGTGTCAGGTTCATACTTGTGCACTGAATGCAGGGATAGGTTCTTAATCTTGAGATCTGGAGTCTATGGCTGGGCTTTAGGGGGCCCATGAGCTCCCAGATATTGTTTACACAATTTGTGTATATATATATGTGTTTGGAGGAGTGCATCCAAAGTATTCATGATGTTGCCAAAGCTGTGACATATGCAAGACGTTTAGTATCTAATATGGACTAGTGTCCTTTAAGAATGTTTATTTAGTCCCCTCCAAATAACAAAATATAATTTCCAGTTATCTAGTTCCCCAAAATCTGGATGGAAAGGAAATGAGAGCCTATCAGCTCCAGGATATCACCTCTAAAAATCTAATGTTTTTATGTTATCAGAAACATCAGAAAGTGCAATGATGCAGTCACAGCCAGTGAACGTGGTTATTTAACTACAGTACATTAAATTTAGAAGGGCAAAGATCAAGTCCATCTTATCTGGAATCAGTCATGGGGCTTTCTTACTATCAGATCTGAAGAAGGTGTGCCCATAAGGAAAAGGCATTTATAATTTAGCTTACTTTCAGATATAAGGTGCTTTAGTAGCATTTCTGTGGGAAACTGCTTGTTGAATATGGGATAGAACTCATATGGGAAGTAGAGAAATTCTTTGCCTCTATGTGTTTCTGTGTATAAGCAATGTAGCTGTTTTCCTGAATATTTGTAGATTAATTTTTATAAATAATATAACATTTATGTGAAAATTTTCAAATAAGACCTTGATTACAACTCATAAGGGGAAACTTGATATTTAAAGGAATACTACATTGTAACAGCATTGATAAACACTAGTACAAAATAAGACCAAAAAACTAGTTTTTTATGTGAGTTTGTGCTTGGTTTTGGGGGAACAGGGATTCAGTAACCTCATGAAATTATAGCAACATTTTAATTATATAATCATGTACCCATTTTTACTCTGAGGTTAGAATCCACAACTTTCATCAGATTCTCAAAAGACTCATGGCCCTCTAAAAAGTTAAGAATCACTAGCTTATAATGCCAGCATCTTATAGATGCTTATCTAAAAAGAAGTATTCTACAATTTTCAAGACTTTGCTCATTTTTAGAAATCAAAAGAAATTTAAAGACAGGTCATTGATAAGGAATAAAATGGTACAACAAAGTGGAGTTCAGAAGTACTAAAGGCGGCTATGGTCTGAATGTTTGTGTGCCCCCAGAATTCATATGTTGAAATCTTAACCCTCAAAGGTGATGATATTAGTAGATAACGGCCTTTGGGAAGTGATTTAGGTGAATGGGATTTGTGCCTTATAAGAGATCCCACAGAGCTCCCTCACCCTTCTGCCATGTGAATATACAGTGAGAAGTCTGTGACCTGGAAGAGGGCCCTCACCAGGCCTGGCACCCTGACCTCAGATTTCCACCCTTCAGACCCTCATTTCTGTTGTCTATAAACTCCTCACCTGTGGTATTCTATTACAGCAGCCTGAAGAGACTAAGGCAAACGGCTACAAGTTTTAGAGGTCTGTTGCACAACAATGTGAATATATTTTACACTACCAAACAGTACAGTTAAAAATGGTTAAGGTGGTGGGGCACGGGGATGGCTCAGTTGTTTGGGTATCTAACTTTGGCTCAGGTCATGATCTCCCAGTTCATGAGTTTGAGCCTCATGTCAGGCTCTGTGCTGACAGCCTAGCCTGGAGCCTGCTTTGGATTCTGTGTCTCCATCTCTCTCTGCCTCTCTGCCACTCGGGCTCTGTCTCTCTCTCTTTCAGAAACAAACATTTAAAACATTTTAAAAATGGCTAAGGTGGTAAATTTTATGTTATGTGTTTTCTATCGCAATAAAGTGTTTAGGGCTGAGTACAGTGCTTGATAAATATGGATTAGATTTGACTGTGTAACTGTATGAGATGATAAGCAAGAACGAACAAACCAGTAACTCAATTATCCGAGGACCTGAGATTGAATATATGGGTTGAGATATATGGGTAATCCATAAATCTCATTATGACCAGTTGTTGGAACCATTTTTCGCATGAAATGCACATTCATTTTGATTACTTAAAAAAAAAAAGCAGGGGGAGAGGAAGGTTTCTTACCCTAGTGATGGGTTTGGGTTTCATTTCCTCTTACTGTGGTTGTCTACTGGAGGCAAGTCATGCAGTGGTTAAGTATTCAGACTCTGGCATCAGACTGGATGGTCATATTGCTTTGCCATTTGTGACTGTGGTCTTGGGAAAGTCACTTGACATCCCTGTGTTCCTCATCTGTAAAGTAAACATGACAAATGAGGTGCCTGGGTGGCTCAGTCGGTTGAGCATCTGACTCTTGATTTCAGCTCAGGTTGTGGTCCAAGGGTTGTATTCCCAGGGTCAGGGGATCGAGCCCCATGTTGGGCTCTGTGCTGAGCATGGAGCCTGCTTAAGATTCTCTCACTTTCTGTCTCCCTCTGTCTCATTCAAAAAAAAAAAAAAAGCATAATGAAATTACTGATGTCATAGGGTAGTTGTGGAGAATCAAATGCTCTGTGTATATTGACAGCAGTGTCTTTCCCACTGTAAGGACTTAATAATTGTTAGTTTATTACTACTTTTGAAGTGATGCCTGCCAATAAGTTAGATAAGATAATGCAGGCTGAAAGGACAGAAAAGAAACAAGGTGTTGGCTGTATTCCAAATGCCATAATAATTTCTTGAATAAATAGGAATTGACAGTTTATGTTACCAACACTAATCTGAAGCCTCATGGAGATTTTTCATTTAATGTGAATAGACACATGGGTATTCCAAGTAGAATATTTCTAAGCTTATTAATTCAGAAATACAAAACTTAAAAAATCTATAACCATGTTTGAAGATAAATGTATAGGATGTGCTTCCAATATCCTTAAAGGAAAATATGCCTGGGGCTCCTGGGTGGCTCCGTTGGTTAAGCATTTGACTTTGCTCAGGTCATGATCTCACGTTTCATGAGTTTAAGCCCCACATCAGGCTCTATGCTGACGGCTCAGAGTCTGGAGCCTGCTTCGGATCCTTTGTCCCCCTATCTCTCTGCCCCTCCCCTGCTCGTGTTCTCTCTCTCTCTCTCTCTCTCCCTCTCTCCCTCTCTCCCTCTCTCAAAATAAATAAAAATTAAAAAAAGTGTTCCTATAAGTACAAATCACAATTGATTTTAAAACTATATACGATTCCCATCATTTGGTGGATATTTAGCTTTCTTCTTTTGTGTACACATAGACACACACACAGAGACATACACACAGACTATAAAATGCACTTTAAAACATTGGAATCAGATCATTTGATGAATAAACTTAATTTTCATTTGGGAAAAATGTGGAAAAGTGTTGGAATCAGATCATTTAATGAATAAACTTAATTTTTATTTGGGAAATATTCATGTGGAAAAGTATTAGAATCAGATCATTTGATGAATAAACTTAAATTTTCATTTGGGAAAAATTCATGTGGAAAAGTCATGCAAAATTTGCCACTTCACCATCTCCTCCATGATTTACTTCATGGTCTTCCAAACAACTTTGTATTTCGAAGAACTGCATGGAAGCTTTTTTTTTTTTTTTTTTTTTTTTTTTTAATTTTTTTTTTTTTTCAACGTTTATTTATTTTTGGGACAGAGAGAGACAGAGCATGAACGGGGAAGGGGCAGAGAGAGAGAGGGAGACACAGAATTGGAAACAGGCTCCAGGCTCTGAGCCATCAGCCCAGAGCCTGACGCGGGGCTCGAACTCACGGACCGCAAGATCGTGACCTGGCTGAAGTCGGACGTTTAACCGACTGCGCCACCCAGGCGCCCCAAGCTTTTTTTTTTTTAACGTAGAAAAAATTAATGCTTGAGTTCTATTTGGTCTCTTCATTTATATTTGAGTTTAAGAAATTTGGGGGAGGCTTTCTTCCTTTGAGAAATTAAAAATAATATGATACAACAAGGTAATTGCTATGGACCTCTAGATATGTTATTGGCTAATCATATCTCCAGATTAAGAATTATTGGAAATAAAATCTAATATTACACAGTTTATCATATTATATTAAAAGGGCTATATTGTATGTGGAAGCAAACTTGGTTCATTCTTTTTTTTTTTTTGAGTACTAAAATTTCATGATCTTATGTAATGATTTATCAGTTATGGTTTTCTTTCCTCTTATGGCCTTTGCTTTCATTATCATCACCTGTAGTCTTCTGTTTTAAATCACTTCCCTGTTCATGGTTATGTGAAAAGCAAGGTAACCTAATTGAGTTGGGTTCTAGGGTGTCTGGATCTGTTTCCCAGGTTGCTTGTACCATCATTTGAGGATCCTGGATGAAACTCACATTACCCTCACTTGGGTCTAGGGTAATTGTTGTTATGGGGTCAAAAAGAAATTTGATATAAGATGAATATTTCTCAGCTTTTTTTCTGGAGTATTCAGACTTGAAATTGACTTGTGATCAGTTGGAATATTTTTATGACAAGTGACTTTAGTAACACCAGTAACCTTCTGATCTTTAGAATGGTTCTGTGCTCTTTAGGCAATGGTAAAACTCTTCAGAAAGTCTGTGTTGGATGAATATTTCCTGCCCTTGAGGTTTATTCTGCATGATCAAAATAAGTATGACTTAAGTCACTCTACATGACATGGGCACGTATTTAGTTTTTAATGCTCAATATAATACGCAAATCAAAAGGCCTTTCTAGATTATTTGTGCTATTGGCCACTATATACTACATTTTTTACTTTTGAAATTAACAGTGACATTTTGTTGAACAGACACTGATTGTTTCGAGCATTGTATTCGGATCTTGGTAGAAAGAAGTATGGCCCATGTCTCCTGCAATGTCTAACAGCCCACTGGGGGAGATAATTCAGACACATTTAGAAAGGAGAATGCTACAAGGGTGCTGTAAGAAAGGAGCACGTAGTGTAGGTAAATGGGGTTCACAAGTGCAGGGGCAAATTTTTCTTTTTTTCCTTTTCTTTCTTCTTTTGAATACAATACTTAGATCACATAGTTTCAGATAATAAAGATGTATCATAAAATATGGGTACTAGTAAACTCTTATGTAATGCATTTTGGACATTCAAATTTTATTCTTGGGTCTTTCTTCAGAATATTGCAAGTGTTGCAGACTGTTAGAAAGTATTTCTCTGCAGTTATGTATGATACAGAACTCAACTTGCTCAGTTTCTGGTTTTCAGATGTACTTTTTTCCCCCCCAAGGTGTTGTGGGACACCTAGGTTTTAAAGGTAGCTGACTTTTGGGGTACCTGTGTGGCTCAGTGGGTTAAGTGTCCAGCTCTTGACTTCAGCTCAGGCCATGATCTCATGGTTCATGGGTTTGAGCCCCACATTGGGCTCTGTGCTGGCAGTGCAGAGCCTGCTTGGGATTCTCTCTCTCTCCCTCTCTCTGCCCGTCCCCCACTCATGTGCTCTGTCTCTCTGTCTCTCTCTCTCTCTCTCTCAAAATAAATAAATAAACTTAAAAAAATAAAGATAAATTTAAAAATAAATTATATTAAAAAAATTCAGAACAAAAAAAATGAAGGTAATTGACTTTGTATTATGGTTAATTATGCCAAATGGAATTTGTTAATAGTGTCAAAAAATTATGGCTGTCAGAAAATGGGAAAATAAATTATGATTTACTCTTGGATTAACTCTTTATAACTTTCAGGAGATGCCAGTGTTTCATTTCCTTATTATTATTGTTGTTTTTATTTTATCGTTGTATGTTTTTTGAAAGGGCTGTTTCAGTGCTTTCTGTGATCTAATATACAGTTTTGTAAGGTGTTTGGCTATGAAAACCTATGAAAATTGAACATTTATACATTTTTTTGGGGGGAGCCATGTGACCATAATGATCTCTTTATTTCCTTTTGTTTCTTATCTTTGCTTCCTCTGGGCAAACAGATGCTGCAAACACCCATAATTTTCTAGATAGTAAACAAGGGTATGGTTAGTATTCCATTTCTTTTTGGTTGTTCAATAGCCATTATCTGATTTAAGGAGAGAGATCGTGGCATTTAGGTAGTCACCATGAAAAGAGGTAATGATTTAAGTGTACTCAGAATGACAGGTGTCAGCAATGTTGAAGAAGTTAAGTGTTGTCTTTGAGCGGATTGAGTTTGTGGTCAATAGATTGTGTATATTAAAACAACAAACCATTGTCTTATTGGTTGTTTCCCACAAAAAGAACATGTTATATGTGATCTTTCTCTCTGCGTCCCTCCTTCCACTCCCTGCCCACACCCCAAAGTAGAAACCTAGGGAAGTTAACCCAACCGAAGAGGACGCTTTCTTCTTGCTACTGGGAATGCTGTGTTTGTAGACAACTAGGACAGAAGACCTATCTCTGTTATCTTGAACAAGTATATTTCTTGGAGTTTGAAACTATGCAGGATTATCTGTTAATGTGTCTTTCTACCTCAGTAGCCTGTAATCTCTTCAGTGACGTGGCTGTATCTTAGTTTTTATGTCCCCAATCTCTGGACTGCCACAGGGTAAGGTCCACAGTAAAAAGTTGCTCTAGTGGACTGACCTGGAGATGAACAACTTCAGTAATAAGGATGAAAAGTGTTAAGGAAACAGTATTAGATAATGAAGTTCCAGAGAATTGTCTGCAAAATCCGAACAGACTTTAAACCACATGCATGACAAAGATAACTCACATTCAGAATGTTTTTCTTTGTAATTTATCTTGGGAACATTTATTCATTTGCAGATCCGTGAGCTTTTTAGATTGCTTTCAAGTAATATCTTTGTATGTAAAGGTGACTGCATCATGTACTTTTCCCCACAAAAAACTACAAAACAGGTTTTCATAATTACCTACCCTCTTTTTCTTACTCCTACAGATTTTGGGCTTTGGCTCGTGATTTAAAAAGGATTTATAGTTTATCTCTTTTAACAATAAAAAGACAGTGATTCTCCTGTGATTCTATACCATGGTAAATTTAGATCTGTCATTACCATGCTTTATTTAAAATACAGTACAGAAGTTTTTATATGCCACCTCTGAAACTCCAGACAGTTGGCAAAATGGTAACAGCAAAATGGTACATGAAAGCTTCTATCATTTCTGAGGTTTTTTTTTTTTTTTTTAAATCAGGGAGATAGACATTTTAGGCCTCTAACACAAAATACTAACATTAAGTTTTGCCATATTATTGAGAATATACAGGAAAAACTAGCAGTGACCTTAATGTTGCTGCATTCTGAAGTTTAAAAAGCATGTGGGTATTTTTAGCAGAGCTTCCTGGTAAATGTGAGCTTGAACCTGAAAAGATGACCCTGCCTTAGTCAGGTAGACAGACTTTTATAAATCTGTTGCTCAGAAAGTGGTGATTTAAAGCCATGTCCCCCATAATTTGAGAGTAAGCACACATTTAGTAACAGTATCTTTTTAATTTATCTGATTGTGTGTGTGTGTGTGCGTGTGTGTGTGTGTGTGTGTGTGTGTGTGTAAGGAGCATATAATGCTTCGTGGATCTTACCAGAACCCCATAGTGTTCTCGGGTCTGAGGTTGTGCAAGAGTGAGCTTTGTCTCTTGTAATTGAGGGAACAGACACAAGAAATCAGAGTTGTGTTCAGAGTCACCTAAGGCAGAGGCTGTAGGATTGACAGCCAGCTTCATGGATGTGATGACTGCAGTGCCACACCATGAAGGAAGTCAGCCAACTGTCAGGGCATTGCATTGGCAAATGTAGATGTAGATGCCCAGTCTACATCTCCTGTAGATGTAGGAGGCCCAGTCCTCTGGGGCTGAGCAGAAGGTGGGGTTTGTCCTTGCCTAGAGCAGAAATTGGACACCAGTGCTGACGTGCACTGGTCAGAGGGGCTCACCAAAAGTGAGAGAACAGCCAGGAGGTCCCTGAGACCAGAATTGGGTTCCACAGGGTAGAGCTATATTGGAGTTGGAGAACTATGGGCTGGGAAAGTGTGAGGCAGAGGTTGGGACTAGGTGAATGAGGAGGTGGTGGCCTGTACTTTAAAATGGTAATGATACCATGTGTGTGCATGTACGATTAGGGTTCTAGGTGCGGTTTGGGGCAGGCTAGGTCACATGAAAGAGACTGGGATGGAATAGATACTGGGGAGCTGAGCAGAGTGATAGCCAAGAAGCCAGAGCTCCTCCGGTGTTGGGGAAAGGTGTCCAAAAATGAGAACTAAGTGTAAGTAAGGCCTGATGATATCTTAGAACTCTCTATCATCACTTTGTTGTTGGCTTGCCTGTAGTTTGAAGTTACTTTTATTCTCAGTAGTGGAGTTGACCTCTTGATAGAAGTCAAGAGCAGAGGTGAAGCAGAAGCAGGGGCGTCTCTTGTGTTTGGGATTGCAGACATCACAGAGCTCTACTGAGGCTGGTGGATTTCAAGGCAGGAGCTTCTGTAGCTGCCACACAAGCCCATCTTCCTGTGGATTACCGGGTTTTCAATGCACACCAGTTGCTTTTTATAAACAGCCATTTCTGTGTCCGTCCTTGTGACTGTGCACCTGTGTATCCATAGATATGGTGGAAGATGTAGAGGTAAGAGGGGACCTTCCTTTTCTCTGTTCTCTGCTCAGGCTGCTCCCTTGTAGCATCTTTGTGACTGTTCAGTTAGTACTGATACCTCAGTCCTTTTTTTTTTTTCCTGTGTCTCCCTGGCATCTAGAGGTACCCAGTACACTTTGTGAGTGGCCTGTGTGGAGAACAGAATTGTCCTGAGCGCCTCCTTTGGCATGGACTGATTCTGTAGTGAGGGTGTAGAGGTGCCTTTAGCTGTGGCCTCCTAACTCGGTTTATACAGCTTTGTATACAGTGCTTCAGAAAGTGTGTCATCCTCAGCCTAGGATGACGCTGACCAACAGCTGTTAGAAAAATAATGGCTGCATGGGGACGGAAGAGGATTGGGAGGGAATGGTTGGTTATTCATGCTACTCCAGGTATGTTGTGGATTTTCTAAGCTGTTAGCATTTCTTGGTCAAGAAGTTGGTGAAATGATGGATTCATTTACTAATGCTTCTGAATCTTTTTCACGTCATAGAATGCTTAGTAAGTAATAATATTTGTGCGGCACTCTGGGTAAACAATCCAGACATCTTGCGGCTGGAAGTAAATGGCCCAGGGCTCTGGCTGTGCCTGGCCCTGCCTGGTGGCCCCTAGGCGTGGGGGATGGACATCTCGGCCCACCTCTAACTTATTCCCCGCACACTAGTTGGAACTATCACGATGCACAGTTGACACAGCTAGCAGCTTTATCCAGTGAAATCACTTCCATTCTAGGAGCTTGGTTTATGATCTTGCTTCTACTGTGATTTCTCTATGTGCTCAGAACCTCCTTTGGTCTGAATTGTCTTATTTCTGCCTGCATTCTTATTAGCTATTAAGCATGTTAAAAAAGAATTTGTGTGAACTCTTTAAGTACCTTGAAAGTAGTACCCTGTATGATATGGTGGTATGATGAAAATTTGGAAGTGTTTTGCCTGTCCTTCTCTCCTCTACTCAATCTTGTTGATTGTGCAGAGTAGATGAAAACACCACAGATGGGCTTGGGGTTTTTTTTTGAATTCATTAATTTGCTTTTGACTGCTTTTTTGGTTTATTAAGAACTTTGTATTCTGGTCCCGTCCAAGGTGCAGATGGTCATGCTTTCAGAGCACCGTATTGTCATAATAGCACCCATTTAAAATATTTTCAGCACCATTGATTTGGTCCTTGAGGAGAGGGTGATGCTCTTCCACTGATGCTCCGGGTCTGCTTCTCCAGGAGCCTCCATCCACCTTGTACCTTTCCTAGGTTACTAAGGACGGGGGACACGTCCAATGGACCCTGTGCTGGGCACATTCTCGGCCAACAAGGGATAGCAGGGGTTTTCATGTCAGACAGATCTGAGCGTGAATTTCCATTCTTCCCTCTGTAGACTCTGCACCCGTGGGCATTCTCTTTATGGCTCTCAGACTGGCTTTCTTCCTGTGTGGAATGTGGCTAGTACTAACTGTAGGGCTTGTGCGTTGTGAAGATCACAAGTGAACCATCTGTAGGGACTGGCAAATGTAGGTACACAACAAAGTGTGTCTGTAATTATCATTATAGATAATTTTTTAGTGTCCTACAGAGCCGGTAGTTTCACTGTAAACTACCAGGTTTGTTAATGCTATTTTAGGAAATCACTAATTTCAGAAAATTTGTTTTTATCAAAGATATGTTAGTAAAGACTGTGGGATACATTTTTTTTCTTTCTTTTTGTGCTTCACTCCTCATGGCTTCTATTTTTTTAATGTTTATTTCTATTTTTGACAGAGAGAGAGAGAGAGAGCACAAACAGGGGAGGGGCAGAGAGAGAGGGGGACAGAGAATCCAAAGCAGTCTGTGCACCGACAGCAGCGAGACTGATGTGCGGCTTGAACTCGCAAACTGCGAGATCATGACTTGAGCTGAATGAAGTTGGACACTCAACTGACTGATCCACCCAGGTGCCCCCAGTCCCTATTTTTAAATTTTCTTTTCTTTTGACTTAAAAAATTAGCATTTGGGGTCATTTTTAAGCTTTTTCTTGGTCCACGAGCAGGTCTGTGTTTCCCAGAGTAACCACCTTTCAGAAATACTGTGCTGGCTGGTTTCCAGGCCTCGGCCACTTTCCCTTCTGAGTATTATCAACAAGTCGAGAAATTTGACCTGTGGTATATCAAGAGGTACGAGCCTGATGATTTCTTTCCTTGATGCCCCTGTACTTTCCGTAAAGTTTAGGAGGGGGAACCTTCTCTCATCCTTTGTTCTTGGCTCCTACTCTCTGGGACTCCTAAACTTAGAAAAGACTTTAGCAGAACTACCTGGTTGTCTCTTCTATTTGATGCAGAGAAGGAGCATGGTGTGAGAGTGCTGGCCTTGGCGGAGCTGGGTTTGAATTCCATCTCTGCCACTTGCTAGCAATGTCACCTTCACAGACTTGTGCCTGTCTGGGAAAAGGTAAGGACCCTGATGTGTAATAATACCAGCTGCGTGTGTTGCCTGCAGCTCTATGCCAAGCACCAAGCACACAGGATACTTCTGTTTATATTACCTCATAGCTTCCCCACAGTTAAACAATGTGGGGATTACTAAATCCATTTATCAGATGAGGAAGTTGAGACTTGGAGAGTTAATAGCCTGAATTACATTCATTTTGTAAGTATTCTTTACTAATTTTTTTTGAGAGAAGTTTTGTGAGTGGGATAATGTCGGGAGAATCAGAATTAGGCAAGAAATATCAGTTTGGATTTGCCCAGACACCAAAATTTAGAGTGTAGTAGACTAATCCTTACTGAGACTGAATAGTATATTTCTACTAATGAATGGATGGTCAGTGCTAATGACAAAGCAGTCCCAATCAATAGTGTAATGAAGCAATAAATGATTTGGCTACTAACAAAATGGCATTTCTATAGCTTAGTGAGTAGTTTTTCTCTGTAGATGCTTATTGTATGCTTGCCTTTCAAAGCCCTTCATAAACAAAAAGGAATCTGCGAACATAACAGAAACGGGCATCCCTAAGCTGATCGTCGCTTCCATTTGGTAGAAGAGTGCCATCATTTGTTCTCAGCTGGTCTTTCCTGGTGTGGACTATTGGTTTTACCGAACTGTGAGCAGAAGCAGGAAGACTAACAAAACAGACCTGGAGGTCTCTCCATCAAGGCTGGAATGTGGTGGTGACAGTCTTACTTGGACTGTTTTTGGCTCTTCCTTTTCACTGTGGCTGCACCTAGTAAGCTGCGAGAACTATGAAAGTGAAAACACATGGAGATTTGGAGAGAAAGTAATTGTAAACTTCTTCTAGGACTCTTCTTGGCAAAGGGAATTTTTTTTTTCTGATAGTCAAATGAAGAAATAATTCTTCTTTTTTAATCAGTGGCTTGAGAAATTGATTCAAGTTGGTAATAGCTCACAAGCAAGTCCCAAATGTTCAGAGAGGGAGTGTTACAATGCTGAGCAGATCTTCAAGAATGAATTGATGTTTTACTGTAGTCTTTAGCTGTCCTGTGTTTATCCAGATGATAGATTTTTGTAATAGGGAGAGAAACAAATGTAAAAAGTTGCCTTAGAATATATGTGTATGTAATTTCTTCTTGGAGTAGGTTCATTTCAACTGCCTGTGGTTAATTTTATTTGTGATTATCTATTAGAGATAACACTGGCATTTATTCTCTAATTTCAGCTATTCGTTTGATGATCTTTCTAACCAAATGCATTCTGCTTCCAAATTATTGTTGGAGTGCCATAATTATATATGGTTGTTTGAACCCAAACTATATTTCTCCATTGAAAATGATATTAGAGTGATGTGTAGGGTTTCATCTGAGCCCATGCAAGTCTGTTTCACCTATCGTGTACCTAAAGCGATCCTTATAGCACTATACTGTTATTAGTCATTTTAATGCTGTTAGTTGATAACCTATATGGTTCTATCACGTAGAGGCTTTATAACCTTGTCAACTCGCTTATATCTTTAAATCTTAATTTCATCAACTGTGCAATGGGGATATTAATAGCATTTATTTTATGGGTTGATAGTAAGGTTTAAATAACTCAAAAAAAGCACTTATTACATTAGCTTATATTATTATTACTATAATTTGGCTACATTTGCAGTAAGTTGATTTTTGTGAGTTGGCTTTGTAACGTAACCAACAAATGTAATAATTCTTTGGCAAAAATAGGTGTCTGTGTTTGGCAAGAAGAGAATAATATGGTGTCACCAAGAATATCCTTCTCGTGCTTTTCCCTTTTACCCCACCAATGTCCAGCAGCAGGAGGATTATGATGGTTTTTAGATACTTTTTGTTCTTCCAAGGTCGTGCACAGATAGATATTTGTACGTACAGGCTGTCCTGACTTTCATGGGTTCAGCTTTCATACAGACCATGCTTGGACGTATACGAACCCCCATAATTCACCTTTCACATTCTGCTTGTGCTTTTCTGTGTGTTCACTGAGGGGTGGAGGGAGATTAGCAGTGAATTCTGGGTGGCACTGCACACAGCTTGTGGTCCAGTTTTGTCAGCATCACCAGGTTTATGTGCGTCTCAGTGTTTTCTGCTGCACGTATTTGAGTGCTCTGTTGCAGTTGCTGTGCCATTTTACACAAATGCGGAGAAAAACTGAAAATGCTGATGCTAGTGCTCAGACACATAGGTCTCATAAACTTTGTTTTGTTTTGACTAAGGTGGACAGGATTAGCCATGCCAGTCAATCAAGTGCTCGTTGCATTAGAGCCTGTATATTAAGGTGTGAAGGAAAAGAAAAAACATGTTGAAATGCCAAACACACATTTTTGTTTATTATGTCTAAAATGAAGGATATTGGGGCGCCTGGGTGGCGCAGTCGGTTAAGCGTCCGACTTCAGCCAGGTCACGATCTCGCGGTCCGTGAGTTCGAGCCCCGCGTCGGGCTCTGGGCTGATGGCTCAGAGCCTGGAGCCTGTTTCCGATTCTGTGTCTCCCTCTCTCTCTGCCCCTCCCCCGTTCATGCTCTGTCTCTCTCTGTCCCAAAAATAAATAAACGTTGAAAAAAAAAATTAAAAAAAAAAACAAAAAAATAAAATGAAGGATATTAATATGGGTTTTAGAGTTTTTTTTATTCTTTAGATACAGAACTATCTTTATAACATGTAAATCTACTTGCTATGACTTTTGTGTTCATACGTGTTTTCTGGAATGCATTGGGAATAGAAGAAGGGAGGCTTATATAGGAGAGTTGTAAAGTTTTTTCTTTTTTTTAATTTTTATTATTTATTTATTTTGAGAGAGCATTGGGCATAGAAGAAGGGAGGCTTATATAGGGGAGTTTTAAAGTTTTTTCTTTTTTTCTTTTTTTTAATTTTTATTATTTATTTATTTTGAGAGAGAGACAGGGAGAGAAAGAATCCCAAACAGTCTCCACCAGTGCAGAGCCTGACACGGGGCTCGGGGCTTGATGCAGGGCTCAATCTCATGACTGCAAGATCACAACCTGAGCCAATATCAGGAGTCAGATGCTTAACTGACAAAGCCACTCAGGTGCCCCTAGTTTTAAAGTTTTTTAAGAAGCATTTTATTTTGGCAGATTTCAAACATGAACAAAAAAAGAGAAGAAAATAGTACAGTGAACCCCTATGTACCCATTACCTAGCTTCAACAATCACCAACACATTGGCAGTCTTGTTTCACATTCCTCCCCATCCCCTTGTTTTTTTGCTGGAGTATTTTAAAACAAATCCCAGATCGTATCATTTCACCAATTAATACTTCAGTGTTTATTTCTAAGAAATAAAGACATTAAAAAAATAACCTCAGTGTCATTATCATACCTGATAAAATTAACAGTAATTCCTTGGTGTCATCTAATGCTCAATGTTCAAGTTTGCTTGATTGTCTCCAAAAAGTTTTTAAAACAGTTGATTTGTTTGAAGACACATACTGCATTTGATAGTTATGCCTGTTGGTCTCTTTATACCTACCAGGTCAAAGAGGGTGTTTTCAGGTTGAAGAGTCCCATACTTCTGCGGGGTGGGCTGGCTCCTTGACAACAAAGGAAGCCACTAGGGTCAAATAAGCATTTATTCTGTCCTTAGGCCAGAGATGGCAAGTCGAGGGCATTTCCCCCCAAAGTGGAGTAGGTCTGAGTATGGAATTGGCAGTCTTCCTGTGTCCTTCCCATTCTTATAAAATTAACTTAGAAAAGTTATTGTTAGAAACAGGTTTAGATGTATTCCTTTATTATTTAAAGCATAGATTTGAATCATAGCTGTTAAAAAGCCATCAATAAGTCCATTCCATGCTACCTGATACCTACGTATCAATCATCTGCTTTGGCATCTTCTAACACCAGTGTTGCCATCCCCAGGATAAATTTATGTAGGCAAGGATTCAGGTGGCAACTACTTGAGTCATGAACTTCAAGGCTAGTTGGCAGAAGTTAACAAAGATTATATGGATATGGAATGCAGAGTGGCTTTACTTCTGAGCACTGACACGTTGCTCAGCACCTTTGTAAGGCTCAAGTCACACTAGACACTGGGCTTATGGTGTGTTGGTCCACTCTTTGATCTACAGACACAGGACTGAATCAGGTTCTGGCCTGGCTGTTGTGGGACACTGAGCCAGTAGACCGCCTGTAACTTCTGTGCTACACTAGCTATGGCCCCTGGAAGACCTTCTGAGTAGGACTAGGTTCCAGGAAAGACCTTACTGGAAATGTTTACATAATGACAAAGATTTAAAAAGTAAAGAAGACTGTAAGCTTGAGGAAATAATCACTTCTGCTCAGAACTGTTCAGTGGTTTCTAGTTGCTCAGAGTAAATGTCAAGGCTTTAGAACAGCCTCCCAGGCCACGCAGCGTGCCCTTTCATTACCTGTACATCTCTGACCTTATGTCCTATTCTCCACGTTCACTCTCCTTTAGTCACTTGTCTCCTTGACGTTCCAAGAATCTGCCAGCTCCTTCCTGCCTCAAGGCCTTTTCATTTGCCGTTCCCTCATGTACTCACTTCCTCACCTCCATCAGATCTTTGCTCAACCATCACTCAGTGAGATATTTCTAACTACCTATTAAAAACTGCCCCCTCCACATCCCACCCTCACCCCGTCCTTGTCCCACCAGTATGCCCTAACTCTCTTTCTGACTTACATTTTCTCATAGGAGACTCACCTTCTATTTTATACAGTTTACTTTTAAATTTTGTTAACTGTCCATTTCCCACCATGGGTTCATCCTTAGTGCCTAGGATAATGCATTGTTATAGATGCTCAAGAGACTGTTGAAATGAATGAATAAACGAGTTAAACTCTGGAAAATTTGATGACATTCACACAATGAGGGATTCCTTGCAGAAAATGAAGGCCACACTTTGAACAGCCTTAAGGAAAGAGATGTTTTAGTAAGGGAACAAAGAGTAGAGAAGTGTCTTTGTTGTTCATGCAATAGTGAACACTGCTCATAAATTTTATGAGATAAAAGTTGTTTTCTGCTTAGTAGCATCACTCATATGGTGAGTGATGTACTCTTGCTTTTGATATGGTAGATCCTTGGCGTGTGTGAACCTAACAGTTGTGACTTCAGCTATTTGCTGGTAGCCCTGAATGGTTACACTGTGTAGTCATTCATAATTTGTAGCGATGCATGTGGTGAACTTCTGTGCCTGTGGTGAGCCCAGGCTGAGCCTAGTGGATGGCTTACCTCCTTGCGCCTCAGGTCACCCTGGTTGCTTTCTGTCCCTTGAGAATTCTGAAACTCATAGAGTTATACTTGACCACAAGATATATCAGAAATTGTGCATTGGGATATTTGTGAATTTGGACACTTGCAAAATAAGGTTAGGGGAGGCAATGTCTCATGAATGTCAAGGGTCTGTGTACTCTGTAGGTATTTGATGAGTCTGCTCTTTCACCAAAAGTCTGTTTAATATTTGTGATCCCAAGTTCCTAAAGAGTTTGGAACAGATTAATCAAAACAGCCAAAGAGAGGCAGCATGATATGCAGTGGCTAAGAACACAGACTTGTGGAGCTAGACTGCTTTGGGTTCAAATTCTGACTTCAACAGTTATTAGCTGTGTGACTTTGGGCAAGTTACTTAGTGTCTCTGTGCTTCAGAGATAATGAGGATAAAAATGGTACCTATGTCATTGGATTGTACCAATTGTGAGAATTGATTGAACTAATAGCATTTGTCAAGCAGTTATAGCAGTGGCTGGCACACAGTAAGCTCAAACTAAGTGTTTGCTAAATAAGAATAAAGATATTTATTAGAGAGGCCTGTTAGGAGATGCTTCAACCTTTGACCAGTAGGCAAAGCAAGAGAAAGAAAGAGGTGAGTTGTAAGTGATGTCGTCTGTAAGCATATTTCAGTTAAGTGATATGAAAAAATTCTTGAAGGTAGTGTCTAATAGACATGGATTATTTAGTTATGCAGGAATATAGTGGAGTGCTTAAAATTGTGGACTGCTTTAGATGGCCTGCTGGTCTTCTCACATCACATTGTACTGTGTGATTTGCAGTAAGTTACTTAACGTCAAAGTACATTAAGTCTAAAATGGGTATGTGAAAAGTACTTACCTCATGGAATTGTCATAAGGATTGAATAAAAAAAAACAACATTGTACAGTGCTTAGTACAATGCCTGGCATGTGGTAAGTGTTTAAAAGTGGGAATTTTTTTTCCCCTCCAAATTAATGGATGATGAGAGCCCCCTAATCTCAGTTCCTACATTGTTCTAGGTGTTGAAATCCTTTGGCCGGAATCCTCAGTCCTGTTACTGAATCAGTCCGACAAAATTTGACAGCATTGAGAAAGAGAAAATGCACACATGATGTTTAGCACAGTGCCTGGCAGCTAGTGAGAACTCAGTCAAATGCTAGGAACCTCATCCCTGCCAGCAGCTGTGGTGGTTCAGGATGGGAGATGTGAGCAGTATGGCCACCGCATGGGGTAGAGGACGGAAAGGAAGGCACCTTTCTCCAGAGTCCGCTCTGGGTTTCAGACGTGGGTAGGTCAGGAGCTGTACCTGACCAGCACCATCCAGCTGCCTCCCAGCACTGTGTCGTGGAGCAAACTCCTTCTCCTGATTCCCTGTCCACCTGCCAACCTGCATCTGACTTGAAGCCATGGTAAAGTCCACAATAAATGTCTGCAGAATCATAGACTGAAATGAAATGTATGAATTAACTGTGGGTATTAGTTATCGGTGCTATTCTTGTACTAATTGCTATAAATAATTATGTATAACATGTGAAGTTTGGCTAAAATTTCCGGAGCTCAAGGTTTGTATTGACATTCCAGATCCCAATTTCCTCTACAAGTAGCTACTATGAGTTTCTTTATTGGTTTACCTAAACCAATAGGTTTACCGCTGCCTTCTCTTTTTCTGCTGCTGATTGGGCTCTTGCTTTTGGCTGAAGACTTGGCAGTGGAGAGGAGGAAGGGGGAGAGGATAGACCTGCCCACTGCTGTCCTTCTGGTTTCTCACATGGAGCCTCCCCAGCCTTTTCATCTTGCCTGAACCCTCTCTTAGGGCCTTTCTGATTTTCACAGCAGCACACATGAAGAAGGGCAGTTGAAAGTTAAAAGAAGTGAGAAGCGAGCCTACTTTTCCTGCCCCCAACAGTAAAAACTCCGAGAGAACTTTCAAAGGGCAAGGTGCTGAATATCTGCACCGAGAGGAATCAGACCTCTCTGTTCTTCAAGTGGAATTCTGCTCAGAGGCAGCGTGCAGTGGTTGTGGAAGCGCCTGGAAAGGCTCGCTAAAACAATTAAAGAGGGTATGGCCGCGGGTGTGGGCTAAATCAGGGGAGGCATCTGAGGGGGTCATGCAAGTCGTTCCCTGTTTAGCATTCAATGCCCTATCCAGTTATCTCTCCCTTCGTCTGTCAACACGCCCCCCGCCCCACTGCCCCTCAACTTCCACACCTTTCGTCACCCCATAGTTCCTATGTCTACTTTGCTACCAGTTCTTTTTATGTTGCTGAGTCTGTTGCAGCCTTTCAAAAGAGCCCAGTCATCAGTCTGAGGACCGAGTAGAGGAGACCTTGTCCCAGCAGGGAGAAGATGGGAGAGAGGAGTTTGAGCCTTTTGGTGATGGGTGACAGGTTAGCGCCGGTCTCCCTGCTTGGCGTTCCCATGTGTTTGCTCCTGGAGACAGAATTAAGGCCTTCGGGTCCATGTAGGACTGTTAATTCTCTGACATTCTCTGGGCCCCGGGGACCTTCGATTCAGATTCAGCTAAAATTAATTGAGTTTATTTACTCCAGGAACTTATTAATCCCTTGTATGTCTTAGGAAGTGTTTTTAAGCTCATTTAAAATGACACTGAAGTGACAGGTTAGCTGACTTTGCCAAGGTTACACGGTTACCACAGAGTGCATCTGGGATCTGTGCTGTTTTGCCTGACTCCGCGTACATGTAGATGGGCCACCTTCAGTATCGTGACCCTCATGTAAAATAATGTTCCTGAGGAAAATGTTTTTAAAAAAGCAGAACTTTTTGAAATTTTTATTGAGCGATTTATAGATGCACGTGCATGTTTGAGAAATAATGCAGAGATTGTTTGTACACTTTGCCACTTTCCCCGATGTTAACATTTTATAAAACTTCAGTACAATGTCACCAACTAAGATATTGGCCCTGATATGATCCACTGAACTTCTTCAGATTTCCTCAGTTTTACTTGCCCGCATTTTTCTGTGCGTTTGTATGTGTATATTAAGTTGTGTATAATTTGATCACCGTGTAGGTAGCTACCTACCACCACCACAGGTAAGACTAACTAGAGTCAATTCCACAGGATCCTTCATGTTGCCCTTTTATAACCACAAACACCCCCCACCGCATCCCCCCAATATCTATCCGCTGGCTACCCCAATCTGTCCTTCCTTCATATCTAGAATTTTGTCATCTCAAAAAATGTTATGCAAGTGGAATCACACGATATGTAACCATTTTGGGATTCGCTTTTTTCACTCAGCATAATCTCTTGGAGATTCATTCAAATTGTTTTGTGTATGAATAGTTTGTTCCTTTTACTGCTAAGCATTATTCCATGGTATGGATGTACCATACTTTGTTCAAACATTCACCTGTTGAAAGACATCTGGGCTAATTCTAGCTTTTGGCTATTACAGACAAAGCTGCTGTGAACAATAGTGTACAGGTTTTTGTGTGAACACAAGTTTTCATTTCTCTGGGATAAGTGCCCAAGAGTACAAATGAACTTTTAATGCAGTTCATAAATCCAGAATTGTGTTTGCATGATCCTGCTCCGGATTACACTTTCACCTTTTATCCAGTCTGCAGTCTGATTTCGTATGGGGCCGTCACCCATTTCTCCCTGGCCCTGGGCCTGTGTAAATTTCCAGACTGATTAGGGCACTCCTGAACTCCACGGACGGGATTTGCTTTGCTTTGCTGCCAGCTGGTCTTGGGGATTCTTCTCTTGC
The DNA here is from genome assembly GCF_022079265.1 of Lynx rufus. Lineage (NCBI taxonomy): Eukaryota > Metazoa > Chordata > Mammalia > Carnivora > Felidae > Lynx > Lynx rufus. The sequence continues at coordinate 54,479,629 of NW_025814845.1, forward strand.
CATTAGTCATGCCTGTCAGGTATGCCACGCTGATGTCTCTTTCCCCCAACATGCGTGTCCAGAGCTCTAGCAGTTTCTACAGTTAAGTCAACAGCTGTGTTCTTGTCTCTTCCTCCCTGGGGAGTGAAAGGCCCTTGTGAGACCTGCTGAAGTTTCGAAGGGAACACTTGGAGCATTTCCTCTGCCCTTGCCCTCCGCTTCCCTGTAGTGAACACGTGTCGCCAAAAGATGGCAGTGTTCTTTGCAGCCACAGAGCTCGATCACCCCTGTCTGTCGCCTAAGGTTTGGAGACTTGATATTGTTCTCTAATTGTATGTTGAAAGTGTGGAAAGCAGATTTTCCAAAACAACAAAGGCACCAATAAAACGCTGCGCAGTTTAAAAAATTTGAAAGAAAACATCATGTTTGTAAATGATTTGTAATGAAAATCGTTCCCCAGTTCTTAGAGACGACTTGAATAGGGAATAGAATTCAGAGATATGTGTGTGAGTGTATAATTTTAGATGTCAGTACTGATTGTAGCTTTCTGTGTGGCTCCTGAAAAAGACCTGTGAAAATGCTGATTTTTGCCTCCCCTCTGTTTTAAGATCACAACTGGCAAAGTTGCAGGGACAACCTGCTTTTGAGTTCTGAGATTTGAGACTGACACCTCTTAGTCCCTAAGTAAAGGCCCTCATGCATGCCGAAGATATAATTTTCATGGCAGCCATGGCCAATGATAATAAAACTCCTTACATTCTAGTATTTGTCTGCCCCTCTGCATGCATCACTTTGGTGTGTGTGAGGGCACGTGGGTAAAGAACTGTTTAAACATTTGCTATGTGCAGGAAGGCTGCAGTAAAGTGAGAGATTATGGGGTTCATTGCATGTTGTAAACAGATCAAGCTAGTGAGGATAAAGTGGGGTGGGTTAAAATACGAGGTTAACTAATGCACTTTGAGCTGTATGAACAGAAAGAATCAGCACTGTCAGACTCAGGTATGGACATGTAAAACCTGGAGCTATTCTCTTCCATAGGACACCATCCCCTGGTGTCTTTTTGGGAGTTGTCAGAAAGGCCCAGTGTGGAGGGCGTTGAGAAGAGAGGGCCAGGGGCTTTGGATCTGGGGCTGCAAGCCCCAGAGTGGATCCTTCATGCACGGGCCAGCGTGCCAGGGTTGGAGGATCTGTTTTCCTCTCGTCCGGCTCTGAGCGCTGCTGCTGCTGCTGCTGCTGCTGCTGCTGCTGCTGCTGCTGGGACCCTGCAGCTCACCACATGACCAGGGGACAGGTAGCCCCGCCTCAAGCAGTGGCCTTTTGGCTAGTGCATCCCTCGGCAAAAGCCGGAGGTTAAGAGGAGAATCGCTCCGTGTGAAGTTCTAACCCCGAAACCAGATGCTGTTACTATAGAGACAGTGAAATGCTGCCGTGGGAGGCATAGCGGGAGGGGTGGGAGCAGGGCGGTGGGAGGGCAAATGAGGCGAATCTAGAGGCCAGCGCGCCCGAAGACCTTCAACCTTTAGCAGCACTGTGACGGGCAGGCTTGCGTCCTGAAGCCTGAGTGCTGGCAGCCCGCCACTTGCTGACTGGCTGAGTGGCAGCTGCTCGCGCTGTGTGGACTAGCTGGTGAGCACGTTGGCAGTTGGCGAGGGCTCCGGGGGTGGGAACTCGGAGGGGTGGAATGTAGATGGGTGCCCGAGGCCCAATGGTTGACAGTTTTGCACAAATGTTTCTCGTGCCGGGCTTAAGTCACCCTTACAAGCCTGCTCAGTGATGAGGACCGGCTGGTGAAAGCCGGTCCATTTGGCAGCAGATTTGACATGTGTTACAGTTAAATCATGTTAGTGTCCCAGAATAACAGAGAATAAGAGAAACCCCACGTTGGGTGTGGACTTTGGAGGAAGGGGCCTGACTTCTTCTGTCAGAGGCCCTGTGGAAGGAAGGCAGCACGGGCCCCATGTGGATTTTATACTGACTGGTATGACCCTTATCCCCGTGATGCTGGTGAGAAGCTTCCAAATCTATTCTGAACTTTGCCTCATGCTGGCGATGTGAGCAGCTCGGGGAGCTGTTTTAGAAGCATGCTCCTTCCCTTCTTTCTTTGTTTGCAGCAGAGGCAGCTCGTGTGAAAGGAACACTTTACAAATGGATTTGGGGGCCTGCTTAGGGATTGGATGAGTTAATTTCTTCCTCCTGATAGAAGGGAAAACTGGTTGGGTCAGATGGTCATGTTAAAAGATATCTCTGTCTTACTAATAATAGCAAGCAACTGTGGAGAGGCTTTTAGGAGGGGAACACAAACCCAAATAATTGACGTTTGTCAGTGTGAAGATGGAAGAAAGTTGTTAAGTCCCCTGTAACTTGGTGCGGAGGCACTTGCTTGTGAAGAGGAGAGGGCTGCTTTGGAGAAAGGCCACTGTGACACGCAGGTTTTATGTTTTCAGTCTGTGGCGCTCTTTTTTTTTCCCGCTTCCTACAGGGAAGAGGCTGCTTCCAGACGCTCCTCATTGTCCCTCGGAAGGAACTAGGTTTCTGATTACTTGCTATGTATAGTCTTGGAGGGAATGTGAAATATGTATCAAAGAGCCAAGGAATGCACCCATCATTATTTTCGCTAACTCAGATGGTGCACGGGACAGTGCTTCAGTTAGGCTCGATGGTTCCTCCTCCACCTAGGAAGAGGGCTCTGGGCATTAAACTTTCCTTGGTCTCCTTCAGTAGCTACTGATTTTCTTCCTTTACTTCTGCCTCAGTTGCTTGTTGCATGCCATTTTAGGAAGGGCTTAGGTACAGAGGCCAAACATTTTATTTAGGAAATGCATAAAATGTCACTAAAGGACTTTAGGATCAGCTTGATTGTGGTGGGGTGCAGAAGCGATGTTCTACAGGAAATTGTTGGATCCTGTAGACAGACCGCTAAGACAGGAAAGGGTTAGTGCTGAGAAGAAATGTGGGCTAAACTGCTTTTTGTTTTCCAAAGGGGAGACAGGACTATTCACATGTCTGCAGTAGTATAGCCCTCCAGGATTTTGCTGTGCTTCTGAGGTCTTCAAAAAAAGTTTCCCCATTAAGCTGCTATCCTTCTCTATGTCTACAAGTGTGTTGCTAATGACCTCTTGCCCTTTGGACTGACTGTCCCAGATTGCTAGGGGAAATCCTCGAGAAGGCAGATGGGATTGTAGCGGAGCCCTATCTGTCTTGCTCATCACTGTGTCTCCAGTGTCTAGCAGTATGCCTGGCACCTAGTAGGTACTCAGTAAATATTTGCCAAATGACTGAGGGGATAAGGGAGGAAAGAGAAAAGGATTTGATTGAATGCCCTCTGTGTGTCTAGCACTGTGGTATGTTTCAGGTGCTGTGGTCATTGTCAGCAATGACCTCCATGTTGCCAAGTCAAGTTTTTACTTCTCTGTCTGCATCTTTCTCAGCCTCTTAGTAGCAGTACCTCCTTGACATCAATCTTTTCTGGTTTTTCTTTTACCTCTGACTGTTCCTCTGCTCGGCTTATAAATGTTGACATGGTCCAGCACTTGGTCTTCAGTCTGTACCTCGATTTCTATATTTTCTTCCTGCATGAGCTCATCCAGTAATAGGTGCAGGTTACCAGCTTTGTTCATTGATCCTCCAGCCCTAGGCTCGTGAGCTCCAGACTTGGACATTTAGCTGTGTCCCTGACGGCTCCTTTTTTCATATGAAATAAGCATCCCCACCGTAAAGTGGCCAGGAAAAACTGTTGATTCCTTCCCCACAACCTGTTTCTCCCACAGCCTTCCCTGGGTTCCTAAGATAGTTTCCTGGATTCTTTGGTCTCCTGATTATCCACTTTTCACATAGCAGCCAGAGTGATTCTTGAAAAAGGTAAAATGGCTCGGGTCATTTTCTGTCTTAAAACTCTTAACTATAGTCAGTAATACTGTACTGCATATTTGAAAGTTGCTAAGAGTGTAGATCTCAAAAGTTCTCCATACAAGAAAAAAATCTTGTATGGTGGTGTGGTGACAGATGTTAACTAAACTTACTGTGGTGATCATTTCACAATATGCACAAAAATTGAATCATGTTGTACATGTGAAACTAATGTTATATGTTAGCTTTACCTCATAAGACAAAACAAAACAAAATTCTTCAGTGGCTTCCACAACACCTAAAATTTCGACTACTTCCCATGGCCTGCATGGGCCTGTTTCCTCCGGTATTGTCAACTACTGTTGACCTTCTCTCTGTCCAACCTCACTGACCTCATTTCTCATCCTGGAACTTGCTATACTTGTTCCTACCTTAGGGCCTTTGCGTTTGCTGTTCCCTTTGCTTGGAACACTCTGCCCTCACATCTTTAAATACCTGGTTCCTCCCTATCATTTTTGTCTCTCCTCAAATGTCACCTCCTTGGAAGCGTCTTCTGAACCACCTTATGCCAAGTAACCCCCTGCCTCATTATATTTTGTGCAAAGCACTTAATGCTATCTAAGATTACCTTGTTCATCTCTTTATTATTATTTTATTAGGAATTTTATCTGTCATATTAATGAATACATTCCCCCTCCCTCTGAGGAGTGCCTGGATGAATTGGTAAATATGTTGTATCATTTAATCTTCATGGAAATCTGAAGCTCAGGGAGGCTGGTAAATGATTTGACTTCTCAAGTCTTCAGGGCATTTTCTTTTCTACTATAATCCTGATGGCTGATCTATGTCCTATTTGCAATTAGTTTCATATTTTTAGTTTGAGTATAGAGAAGGAAAAAGACATATATCAGGATAAACTATTGCATACAAAACCCATATCCCTGGAAGAAGATATTCTGCAGATGTCCAAAGGCAATGAGTTTCTTTAAAAAAAATTTTTTTTAATGTTTATTTTTGAGGGAGAGAGAAAGAGACAGAGTGCAAGCAGGGGAGGGGCAGAAAGAGAGAGGGAGACACAGAATCCGAAGCAGGCTCCAGGCTCCGAGCTGTCAGCAGAGCCCAAGGTGGGGCTCGAACTGAGGAACTGCGAGAGCATGACCTGAGCGGAAGTCAGATGCTTAACCGACTGAGCCACCCAGGTGCCCCAAAGGTAATAAGTTTCTTAATGGCACTGTTCACCAGTAAAGGTCAGGGTAAAAAGAAAGAAGGAAAGAAGAAAGGAAGGAAACTTACCTTCATTAAACATGTAGTAGGCACAAGGCACAAAACTGAGTGTTTTCACGTATGTTACCTAATTTGAATCTCAAAGCAATTCTACGAGGTTGATATTGTTACCCCAGTTTCATAAGTGGAAAAACTGAGGCTCAAAGAGTTAAATACTTTGCTCCAGGTGATACATATATTAAGTGGAAGTGCCAGATTTTTTAAATCCGAGTCTACCTGACACCAAATTTCTGACTTTTTATGCTCAGATGGTTGCTTTGCAAGATGGATATGCTCCTAAAATAGAAAAGAGGAAAATGTGAATTCAGTGCATATCCACATAGATTATAACAAATATCTGAAGCACAAGAATAAGTTATACGGACAATATGGAAAACAGACTTACAATATTCAGTGCCTGAGCATATAATTGGATGAATAGAATACAGAGTGAACATTTGGTTCTCTGGCAGAGCTTATGTACGGTATGACATAGAGCAGCTGTCTCCAGAGAAAGTTCTTTGTTTCTAGACCGGTGCGACACAAGCAGCATTTGAGCAATTCGGGATTTTTTTCTGCTTTGTCTATAAATAGAGTTCATGGAATTCTGCATGTCAAAGTTAATGCAATGAAAAGAAGTCACAGAGTATGGAAATAAACCTTAACTCATTCTATAAACTAAGAAACATGTTTGGCATCAGGAGGCCGTATAAACGCTGTCATTACTTGGATGGATTCTGAGGTCTTATTTAGCATATGAAATTGCAGAGCAGATCCTATTATGTAAGGAGATAGGAGGACAGCATAATGTGGCTATAAACCGAAGAACTTTGTGCCCTTCAGGGAAGAGTTAACAGGATAGATATACGTAGAGATGTGTGATAAGAATGTGGAAAATGAATGAATGGGTGGCATATATATGTGACTGTTGCTGAAGCCGGGTTGCTGGATAATCCTCAGATGTCAGATTTCCGTAAGGCCAACATGTGACTCAAAGCTTGCCACTCAACAGAGAATACTGGGCTGTGCTGGTATTAAGAGGCTGGCTGGAAGCTAGGCTCCCACTGTGCACTAGCCTAACTCCCTGTCGTTTTCTGTGTGTGGGTGGGTGTGCATGTGTGTGTGTGTGTGAGGGTATACATTTTTATGCAGTGGGTGTTTAAAGAGCTAAGCACTGAAGCTGGATTTCCACAAACGATCATCACGAGCACTCCAGACAAACCAAACTTCCTCTCTTGGTATTTTTTTTTTTTTTTTTGCTTTCATCTTTTTTTTTTTTTTTCCTTTTTGCAAATCCCAAAGGGAGAACCCCTAACATCCAGCCTATGGGATTGAGATGATTTTCTCTCACCTGTCCATGTGGGTGCCCTCTCAAGGTTAGAACTGAAGCTATGTGGGACCGGCATATTCTCAAGCACCAGCTAAGAGGAGCTGCGTGAAGGAGTAGCAGACACCAAAGGAAGAGTGACTCTGCCCTGTTAACATGAACAGCAGCTTGCAGGTTAACCTGCCCAGAAGCTGGGCTACTTCAAGTGGCTCACTCCAGGAGAAGTCTGAGCATTCTTTTTTTCTTTTTTATTACTATAGGATGGAGGATGAAGCTGTCCTGGACAGAGGAGCCTCCTTCCTTAAACATGTGTGTGATGAAGAAGAAGTAGAAGGTGAGCTTCATGGGGCTGGGGAGGTATATGTTCATACACTCGTGTCTTTGTAGATAATAGCATCCATACATTTCATAGATCTTATATTCTTGAAGTTAAAAATGAAAGCTTTTCTATGGAGTTTTATTAGTCTGCACATTTTGCCTCAACACAGAAAGTAATTTTAAGAACTTCATTGGACCATTAGAATCTGAATCAGTGTGTTCCTGCATGGTTAAAAAAAGGGGGGTGTCTTACTTTTGAAGCAGGTGCCTATGGTAGCTGTGCCTTTCTGTCTAAAATATATGTTTCGCCAGATAGTTACCACCTTGCAATGACTAATTCAAAGAAGCTGCTAGATTTATCTAAATGTATTTGGCAGCATCTTCTAATATTCTTTCCTAAAGCTTGCAGGGTAGAGAAACAGATGTTATAGAAGGAGAATGATATCATTGTTGCAGCAAAAATGGGTGTAAACTGAGGATAGACAGAGGGGTAATCATGGATGAGTTTCAGTTAGGAAATGATGGACAAACAGTTTTTTACTTAAAAAACCTCCAGGACCTCTTTTGTTAATGTTTCCCAGTGTCTGTTAAAAAAAAAATAAGAGTTAAATTTTAGTTAGTGCTATTATGCTTTTAGTGTGCCTCTCTTTTCTTGTCTTTTGACTTATCAATAATGTGGGAATAATACTGTTTATTTGATAGTGAAAAGATAGGGCTTAATTAATATTTTTTCAAGTAATAATGTGAGGGCATCACAGATATACAAGGTACTATAAATATTTACAAAGAGATTTAAAAAAAATAATCAGAGTTGTAGACAGTATTCCTAAAGTTAAATGAAACTTGCAAGTGAACTATGTCATAAATTCTGCCCTTTAGAATCACCTGAGAGACAATTCATATGTGTTTTGGAAACTGTAGTCTGATTGGTACCATTTGGTAAACATTTAATGCCTACCCAAAACTTGGACCAGTGGGGTGGGGGTGGGGGGGTTGGAAAAAAGAATACTGTGTGTTCTGGAGTGATTCTTCAACCAGACTGAAGACCAGGTCCTGGGCACGCGATGCTCTCGTGCCTCCTGGAATAGTTGGAATAGTGTGGTCTTTACGATGTTTCTCACGTTTGCTTACTAAGTTTCTTCTGACTGTGTAGTCTCCTCACCCCCCATTTCCCTCCTTTCCTCATTTATGTTCCTGACTCTGACTAATAAGAATTTGATGCCCAAGTTACTTAGGAAAAAGGAAACTACAGTATTTTCTTTCATATTGTTTTATGGGTTCCTTGCACTTTTACAACATGACTGTGGGAAAATGTCAAGTTAGTGAGAGCAAAATAGTAAAACTTTTGTCTTAAGATTCTTGTGCCCCTGTGTTAAGTCTCCGTTGTGGTGACTCTGTCACTGTCCCAGTATTAATGAGGAGATAAGAATCTTAAAGTTACAGCATATGAATGTAAGAAATATGGTAGGATTGAATGAATGTATACTTTCGGGACAATTAAAGTTGAAAAATCAGCGAGAAGGCTTGGGAATGAGATGTACTGCGTGTGTGTGTGTTTTCCTTGAGAATAATGTTCTCGCTAAGTTCACAGGAGATGTAAATCACTTCTTGGGTTTATAAGGTCTGTAGGATTGACAGCACTCTACTGCAATAGGATATTGTACATGGGTTTCTTAAGGTGTTCACTAAGAAGTTTATTTCCCAAGGTATTATGCTCGATTTTCAAGCACAAACGTCATGAACAGATCTGTAGGCAAGTTTCTCTGAGAAGAAGCAGAAAGACAACAAAGCATGGTAGACACATCTGTAAAATGGTTTGGCCTTGTGATGATTGAACTTGCCTCATGGCTATTGTGTATTTTTGTATTCTGATACGACTTGTGTTTTAATGATTATCTTTCATGTTGATTGGAGCCTGAGCTGATTACGCTTCTTTTGAGGCATGTTTCACGAGATGCCTGTTCCTGAATTTTGAGACTCTCTAAGGATGGTTGCTTATGGTGTCGTTATCTGGTGGAGAATATCCACCAGGGCAGGCTCTTCTACAGTACAATCTTGAAACTGCATTTAAGGACTATTTATTTCTAATTCAGTGCCTTCTTAGCTGACCCTCTCATTTTCCTCACCTGGCTTCATCTTGTGGGAGTGGAATCACTTAGATTTTATAGTCACTCCAGGTGAAGTATAAAGATGTTGAAATGGATGGGTTTTATGGCTTATTCATGGTCTCAGTGGTTGGGAATGAAAACTGTCAAGACCTCTAATGAGGATTCATAGTTTGAAAGGGACTGTTTTCCTCAAGGACACGAGTCCATCTCATAGCTTTAACTGCAAAGAGAAGGGTGTATTTGAAGGAAAGCAGACTTTTCTCTTTGTTCTGAAGTGGTTGAGTTTCTGGTGCAATTACGGAAGGAGTAAGGGCTCCAGTTTTAAGCATCAGAAAGCGCAAGTGCAAGGAGCGGGCCTACCTTTCATTTATATTATTAAGTGTTTCCTTTTATCCACATAGGTATTTCTCTTCTAGGGTAAACATGGTTGAAGTATAATGCAGCACACTTAGCAAAAGGAAACTTAAAATAAAATTTTGTTGTTTGAAGTAATTTGCACCAATCAGATATGCTCCCAATAAGCGATTATGAGGGTGACTGAGGTCCAGTAGCTCTCGTTACTTTGAGGTGTTCGTGCTTTTAAAAGTCTTCTTAGGGTCTCTTAATTTGTGATCATTGGATTCAGCTCAGCAGTTCTTTTACCGCTGTCGTTCTGCGAAGGGGCGACAGACTGAGCCTTCCAACCACACCCTCAGTTCACCTGGTTCAACTTTACTCTCTGGGGGTGGCATAATGCTTCATCCACGGTCTAAAAACTCAGTAGAAAACCATCAACTGCAAAGCTCACTGAGAATAGAGTGAGTCAGAAAAGGAGTCATCCTCTGTTTAAATAATGAATTTATGTGGGATATATTTAAAGACCTAAACCGCATTTTCACATAATTTCCTTCGTGTGCATTTGTGTTAATGATTTAAAGAGATACTCTTTAAAAAGGCAACCAAGTACCACTTTAATCTTTAAAATAAAGAGAAGCTTTTATATCTGTTCTTTCATTGGTTACCTCGTATCAGTGTATATGTATGCATGTATAGTTTTGTAAAGTTAACATTTTTTGGCACAGAAGGGTTACTGTGGATATACTCATTTAAAAATGTCATAGTATCAGATACTCATACTTGTTTCTGTACCAAAAGACTCCAGCTCCAGCCTCGGCACTTCCACAGAATTGGTCTGTAGATGACAAATTGGTAATCGACATCACCAGAATGATCCAGAAACGCTGGCCATGAGGGACAAACACGCTAAGTTTTCATTTCGAACACACATAGGGGAAATTGCCGGATTTTATTCTGTGAACCAGGGTTGAGATCTGAAGAGTCCCAGGTAGCTTTTTCCAAACAGAAGGAAATCCTATGGATGTTTTATCCTTAAAAAAGGCAGCCAAGATTTTGGATCTGTATGATATAAACAGATTACTTAATATTCTCATATTTTGCAATAGGGGAAAAGAGCAAACTCCACCTTATCCTTTGAGATAAGGCCTTGGCTCTGCAGGGCTAGGTAACTTCCCAGCAGGCGTTGGCAACTCTGACTTTATGAGGAGGGGCCTTTTCTTAACATGGTCTAACCAGCAACTCAGGAAGCATAAAATACAGCAAGACAATATTGGCTGAAATGTGTCTCCATTTCTGAAGTTGTGATCAGTGCTCTCAAAGCTGTTATGATATATTGTGGTGGTTTTCCTCTTCTGTTCAAAACCAAGTCCAGAAGGAAGTGTGCTCCCATCTGTCCAAATGGAAGAAGAATTTTATAAATTCCCATGTCTACTGATGGACATTAAAGGAGAGAATTGTTAAAGATTCGTGGAATTTAAGGGAGGATTATTTTTAGGGAAATAAAAGCAAAAAAGCAGAGCAGGGTCTGGGACAGAGTAGATGTTTCCTAAATATTTGTTACAAGAAGGAATTGAATAAGTGAATATATAATACAAACTACGTAAAGCGTAGGTAGAATTACTTTATATACTCCTGTAACGTCTTTGTTTAAATTTGTAGTCAGAAATTTGGTTCCCTTAGTACTCTTAATCAAATGAGACAATACAGCCTCTAAAGATCCCGTCCTTGCTGTTACTGCTATTTGATTTTGCAGAGATCACTGACATATTTATATTGTTTATATGTCCACACTCATAAGTAAAAGAGGACCCTGAAACATGTCCGCATTACTCTCTTTCCTTCCACTCTGGTTTTCGAAGAGCGAGGCTACACTGATGAAATGGTGACGATTGTCTTTTTGGAGGTCAGGATCTCAACATTTTACTGACATGAAATCATAATGACTTAACCCTATTTTCCCTAGAGGATATCATGATGACGTATTTATGTGTATTGGAGGAGGTAGTATCCTAAGGAAAAAGTGGGGCTGGGTGGACATTCGTTAATAATTACAATGGTTGAAAACGTAATTGCCAAGAAGGAGTGAATGAAAACCTATCGGATGGGAAGGGAGGGGCCAGGTTGGAGCTAGGGCTATTCTGAGCACTGGGTGTAAGTGTCCGGTTGCATTTTGCTGACCTCTTCTCCGCTGTTCGCTCTTATTGCTCAGAAACTGTGTGTACAGAGGAAACACTTGGGCGACTATTGCTGAAGGAAAAGCCTTCTTAAAAGAAACCTGTATCCACCCACCAGAGAGCTTTAAAGAAATGTGGTGAGGTGTGTAAGGGTTGATCCTTGAATAACAGCGTGGGTTTCCCAGAGCAGGTTGTGCTCACACAGACCTTTCTCAGTGCCCTGCTTCTTTCCCATCATGGCCTCAGCTGAAAGCCCGCCAGGGTCCCTAAAGCAGGCAACACTTAGCTCAGGAGCTATTTGACACCTCCTGCCACATCAGTGAAGTTAAATATTTGCATATAGAGTTCTTTAGCTTCAAGGGAATCCGATGGTAGTTCTATGGGTTTTGAAACTGGAATGAGACATTCCTTCCCAGAACTTTCCAATTATAGAGAATTTCCCGGTTAGTACAGTTTGGGCTAAAGGCCTCGTGAGGACACTTTCTGTCCTAGGTGTCTACATTCTTTTTTCACAGTAAACCATAAAAAATTGAAGTTGGTGCTTGGGTTGTGTTCTGCAAGGATCCAGAAATTCCGAAATAATGTTCTTGCAGCAATTTTGTCTATAGATTTTTGTTTTAGAAGCTTTTTATCTGGTCATATTTATGAGACATATTGTTTGATATTTGGCGACATGTTTGACGTATTTTTTTGTTATCTCATTTTTAAAAATTAAAATACTTGCTAAAGTTGTTGAAACGTGGTGGCTCAGCATCAGTTTGGGAATAAAAGTTTTAAAACTTTTGCCTGATCTATTGCTGAATCATTGCATAAGTGAAGGAAGCAAATTGCAGTTTGGATTTTGGGTTTCTTGCTCTGTAAAATGAGAATAATAGAACATGCCATTTACCAAAGAAGCGTTGCAATAATTGTCAGAAATTACGTTGCTGCTGTACCTGGCATTGGGGTGCTTTATACGGAATCACTTTCTGTATGTACTTTGTCTTTCTGATTGATACAATTTCACCAATAATTTTCCGTGATTATTATCATTCCAAAAAATTCTAACTGGCTTAAATGTTTTTTATTTGCTTAATTCATTTTTACCAACAGCTATCCTTTGCCTTCCTAATCACACTTGCATCTTGTGTTGGAAAAGGCAAGCTAGAATGGTCAAGTGAAGTTTCCCAAGGCCTGCTGTCTATTTCTCTTTGGACTCATTCTTGTTGCCTTTAAGCTCTGGGCACGAGATCTAATTTTCGTAATCACACTGCTCTAATTCATATTGCCCCCAACTTGTTAAATTGTCTTCCATGATTGTATACAGAGTAAAATACAAGTGTGTGGCTGTTGTCTAATAAAGCCTGTAAAAGTGCTTCTTTTGGAAAAGATGTAAGTGTATGGCACTTTCCCACCAATGAAGAGGATTCAGGGGTCAGTTGTATATATATGTAAATATATATGTACATAAATAAACACATCTTATATGAGATGTGTATATTCCTCCTCCCACCCAGCATAGACTAGAATAATCATGTTCTTTGTTGGTTATTATATAATTTAGGTGCCAATTAAATGAGATTATGCAATAGTATAGAAATAAACCTGAGCTAAGTATCTCCCCATTTTTGTCATCACAAAATGCAGAATCACTGGGGGAATTGAGAATTGGGTCTGATGAGAGAGAATAGAGGAAGATTAGAATAAAGCTGAGTAAGGCTCAGTTGAGGCTTTCTTGTTGCTGTGGTGAGCTTGCTGGTGGGGTTTTGTTTTATTTTTTAAAATTTTATTTTGCTTTTTTGGCTGCTAGCATTTAGGGGACTGAGGTGAGAACCTGCCATGACAGGAGCTCACAGGAGGTTCCAAACACTGTGCCCCTGAGGCTGCTGATTGCCTGGTGGGATGAAGGCGAAGGTAGGGAGTGTGGTGAGTGATATCCATTGAATCAGCAGTATAGGTGACTTAAATAACTCCCTTCTCTGAAGAGCTGCAAAAGCTTTTAAATCTGGTTAATTGTTTTTACCTTTCCATGGAGTTAGAATTAGAAGGCAGTGCTGTATCCAATGTGTTCACCTTTCTTTATAGTCTGCTGACTTTGAAAGGAGAATAGACTCTACTTCAGCCTCTTGAGACATTGTTTTACTGACTCTTTTCATGGTGGAATGCTCAATAACTTTTAGCAGGCCAAAACTTCTGAAAAAAATAGGTTTTGAATTTTAGTGATATTGGCCAACATATCAGCTTTAGAGGGCCAGAACTGCACATTGTAGTTTTGTTAAATCGCCACCCCACCTCTAGCTGATTATTAAATTTTCAACAGGTAATTCTGTCCCTATTGAAAAATAGAGACAATGTCTGGGATGTGGAATGAAAGCTTATAATTGAATCCAATGGATACATGTATTTGGCAAATTAGATCAGTATCTGATTGTTCAGGTACTTTTATCCAGTCTATGCCGTGGGTTAGAGAACATAGTTGAGAACCAGGAGTCTCAGAACCTATTTCTATTTCCAGCTCTGCCCTGCCTTTGTGGGTGACATGAGGCCAATCATGCTTATGTGGTTACATTTCCTTTATGCAAAGTGCAGTTAATGACCTATCTTCTCATCTCCCTACCAGAGATGCTCTGAGGTTTCTTGGGTAATACCTGAAAAATACTATGGTATTGGCAGTAAGCCATCGACAAATTACTTAATTTCTGAACCTCAGTTTTCTTCCACAGAGAAATAGCATTTGTGCCTCCCTGTCTCCTAGTTTTGCTAGGAGTACTAGTAAACTAATTTGAAGTCCCCAGGATGAACCCAGTAAATTTAAGATACTGCCTCCCTTGGATATACTCCTTGCCTGTAATTTATTGCCAGCGATTGCTGTGACTGCAGAATGCTTTCAGACTGGAGCTAATACTGATATCCAGTAATCAACAAATTAGTTGATTAGTATCTGTGTTAACTCTTCTTATTAGCTTTAACTGATGCACAGCGCTTTGTTTTTCTTTAAGCTTGTCAAAATGCTAAGAACAGTTGCGGATATAAATTCTGATATGTTGCTTTTCTGGGCTCACATGTATCATTGAATGCCATAACATATTCCAGTGCAGGCCACAATGAATGTATGATCAAATAAACCAGTCATTATTTAAGGACAAGGTTGTTGGTGTGATAATGTAGAGAGCGGATCATGTATGTGGGTGAGTTTGGGTGGGAAACGGGTATGTATTTCCCATAGAGTGACATGAAGTTGAACTCTAAAGCATGCACAGGAACCATCTAGGGCAAGAATGATGGAAACATCACAGGCAGGCATGTGTGAAGGCCCAAAGGCGAGAAAGAGATAGGCCTATTTGAGAAGTGGAAATGAGAACATTGAGGCTGGACCATGTGAACAGAGCGAACGTGGCCTGAGGTAGATAAGATCCTGATGATTCACGGCCTTTTATGCTATGCTAAAGATTTAGGATTTTATTGAGTATGCACTGGGGAGCCATTGCAGAAGAGTTTTAAGCAGGAAAGTAACCAGACAAAACTTACATTGAGTTTTTTTTTAATGTTTATTTATTTTTGAGAGAGAGAGAGAGAGAGAGAGAGACAGAGACAGAGTGCGAGCAGGGGACAGGCAGAGAGAGAGGAAGACACAGATTTTGAAGCAGGCTGCAGGCTCTCAGCCATCAGCACAGAGCCTGACGCAGGGCTCGAACTCACAAACCTCGAGATCATGGCCTGAGCCGAAATCTGATGCTTAACCGACTGAGCCACCCAGGCGCCCCCCCAAATTTGCATTTTTTAGAAAAGATCCCTTTTGCTGATAGATGGAGAGAACATCCCAGGAGGACAAAGATGAATATGGGAGACTGTTGCTGAGATTCAACTGAGAGGTGATTTTTCAGTTATACTAGAGTGGAGACAAAAGAGACACCTGGGTTGGACTGGCAGGACCTGTGGAGAGACATAAGGGTACATGGGAGCGATTGCTTCTGGATTTCTGCTGTGAGCAATTTGGGAAATTCATGTGCCATTCTGTGGAGGCATGAGGTCTGTTCCCTCTGCAGCCAGAAAGGAGTTTGGAAAGGGAGATGGGTGAGAACGAGAAGAAGCACCTGGGAGAATAGGAGGTGGAAAGAACAGAGGAGAAGAATGGAAGGTGTTGGAAGAGCTTCACACTTGACCTTAGCCAAAAGGCCAAGAAGCGATGGGAGGAGCTTATGAAAAGGCGAGAGAGAAAGAAGACACAGCCTGGCTGGCCTCTGCTTTTCATAAGCTCTTCGTCCTTGGGATGAGCACTGCCCTGAGAAAGTCTAGGTCCTTGTCCCTGTTAATACAGTTACTGTCAGTGTTGCCACAAGCAAATCACTTTAACCTCTCCAGGCTCGTGTATCCATCTGTAAGGTGAGAATGTCGAGCTGTATTTTCTTTAAGATGCTTTTTTTTTTTAGCTCTAAAAATTCTGTAACCGTTCTAAATATTTTAACTGGTTAAGTGTAATGGAGGACATAGAGGGAAAGACTAAAAGTTTTCTGCCGTTTCTCAAAGTGACCATTGGTGATCAGTGGAGGACAGAGGTCATAGGCAGAACATTTTCATATTTGGGGCAGTTTATGGAGCTAAGGGTTGTGGATTTAAACTGGTCATTCTATAAGACAGAAACATTTTCAGAGAATTCCTAAGCCCCTTTTTCCTTCTAGGTAATTACGAACTTGAAAGGACGCATTTTTTTTTTCTTCTTCTGTGTTTTGAAGACAGTGGAAGACGGGAGGGATGGCAGTGGTGGGCTGGTACCATGGCAGTACTAGTGGGAAAGTGGGCAAGGAAACCTTCTATGTCTGGGAGCACCAAGAGTCCCAGTCTCTATGTTATTCACTGGCTTTTGGCTTCAGTTGGCTCACTGGTAAATGAAAAGGTTGAATCATGTAATGTTTTAAGGTTATTTCAACTCTAAAAGTATGATTACATGGTGCTATGTCTGAATGTTGTCCTTCTCTTTTCTGGGAGGGTGAGGAGAACCATAGCCAGGAAGATTCTGCAGTTGGCCTTATTCAGGCTATTTAAGTCTCTCGGGGCACTTTTCCTACTTCTTGGTTATTGTTTTAGTCCTATGGCATTGTCCCTATCTCATTTACCTATGTGAGAGGTATGTGAGAGGAGGGAATTATGTGAACTAATATTAAATATTTAATACCTGATTAGCCATGAGTGCATTAACTATATGGTGGATTATCTGTCTATAGCAACTAAAGACTATTCTTCCTATTACCCAGCCGGGGCTTAGGCCAGTGCTAAAAGGGAACCCATAATAGATTTGGAGATGGACAATGTGGGTAGGATGAGAGTGTGAATGTGTGCATTTATGTGTCTCTCTAAGCTGCCTCTCTGGCTGCAATTGCAAATCCAGTTATCAGTGACCATTGGATTAGCCATTGTTTTCTCTCTCCCAACCCTGCTTCCCATTCAGTTGTGCAAATGGTGACCATAAGAGAAATAATGGAAACTGTCAGTTCTCAGTGTTTGGATCACAGGTGGATCTTATCTGACAGCATGTGTAGTGCACATTAAAATTCACCAGCCTCTTTTGGGGGTTCTGGGGTGTCAGGATGAGTGGAGGGTTCATCTTTCCTGTTGGGTGATTCTTCTTCACTCTTAGCACTGCCCCGCCTGGCACGGGCCTTCCCAGGCCTTTTGGTTCCAATCTATTCTGCTCAGTCAAGTAAAAGGATAACAGCTCCTGGGGGTTGGCACTCACTGTGTGAAAGCTCTGGATGAAACTCTACCCAGAGCAGGGTGGAGATTGCCAGGCACGTGTTTCTGGGCAGCGTGAGGGAAGATTGAGGTTGTGGAAGGTGTTCCCTCTGTCAAACATTTAAACCCTGTATAATGAGTAAAGCAGCCCACTGGAGGGCAAGATAGACGGTCTAAAGCTGGCTCTTCTGCCCTGCTCAGGGGTGCCTTTGCTAGAGAGCAGAGGGAGTTCACAAGTTGTTATCAGGGCTCAAGGGAGGGTGAGGAAATCATGCTCTGAATTTTCCCTCACAGAAAGGGAAGGGAGAAGGAGATCAACACTTGTATGGCACCTTTGTGTACTTGGGTACCATCTGCAGTGAGAGACAATTTATTGACATCATTTGATTTGGATTGTCCATGAAGATGATCTCTCTCTCTCTCTCTCTCTCTGCATCTCCTATATATGGAGTCTATACAGATACCTCTGCATATCTATATGCACCTGTATCTATATAGATATATAGAGATACAGATATACAGACATAGATATAAATATAGATTATATTTGGTGTGTACAGATGAGTAAAGGAGAGATTTTGCTAGAGCAAAGTTAAAATTACTTTGGAGAGTCAACTCTTTAGAGATTGTGAAGCACTTTAAGTCTTGTTTATTTATTAAGATAGGTTCCTGTACTACCTTTAAGTGGTTGTTCTAGCCTAGCTATTTTCAAATAATTGACGACCACTGAACATATTAAGTCACATGTCTTTAAAAATATTCACTACTTGTAACTTTTTATAATGCTCGTCAGTTTTTGCCTCTTATCAGCTATTAGTGATGGTAACTGTAAGAGAAACTTAACCTCAGTGTGTGCTCTTAGAATTCTCCTCTTTACCTAAAGGCTATAAGTAGAACTTCACCAGAAATGGACACTTAAAAGACAGGTGTAGACGTTTACTCAGCTAAAGGACAGGAGGTTAGCTGAGTAACCCTAAGCTTGACTCCCCTTCACGACTTTTTCCTGTACCTGTTTGTTCCTGCCTAGAGATTGTTAGCATAATCATCATCATCATGAAATATTAAATATTAAAAGCACTGTGCTTAGTAAACACCAGATAACAAGCTGAGATTTCTTATCAGTCTTGCTTGGGGAACCTCAGGTTGCCCTAAGGATTTCTGGGAGGCTTTCAGTGGATGAAATTCCCATGCAGTTCAGTGGGAAGAAAAGTATTTCCCTGTTTTTCATCACTTGTACTATTTGCCTGCATGCCTAATCTTAAATATGATTGGTAGCATTAATATTAAAAGAGATTACTTATCAACATTCAAAATGATTTATAAATACGTAAGTAATATATAACTTTCTATTAATAAACGTAGGCATTATTTTTTTTTCTATGTGAAAAGTGACCCCTATCCAAAATACAAAAAGGAAAATCAGCTCGTGTCCTGTGTAGTGGTATATGTTTGAAATGCAGACCCTCTTGCAAACACGTTTCATCACAGGCTGACTTTCCCCCTGTTAACTGCAAAATTATGCCATGCCATTTGAAGCAGGTTTTCTTTTCATGAGTTGGTATTTATGCCTGAGTAGCAATGTTATTTGGGTTATATCTTATTAGAGCTGCTTATGGACAGTCTTCTGTGTTTGTTAGTAAGAAGCTAACAAATTATTTGCATTTCATTTATTAAAGTGTTTAGGTTTATAGGCACTGATATATTTCTTATTATATGAAGTGTCAACACACAGCCTCTGTGGCATCTCAACTTGATACTATGATTTTGTTTAAGGTTCTTATTCCTCTACTTCTAAAAAATCTTTGACATTTGTTTTGGTTTAAGAAGTAAAGTCCACAGCATCTTTTTATAATCTGTCACTCATCTAGAGGCTCTGCCTCCTCTTCTACATTTTTCTTTCCATAATTAAAATAGAGATAATAAATATCTCTTAATTTTGTTTCCCTCTGTTACATCCCTCTTGGCAATAGATACAACATGTCTTAGGCATCTTGGCTTAAGGCCAGCTTATTTTAGATAAACTAGGGAAGGCAATATTTGACTTATATTTTGGGAATATTGCTGATTAGTTCTAGAAGAATGATACAAAGTGCCAGACGTTGTAGAATCTTTGAACTAGAGAAAACAGAAATTTGGTTGACTATAGAAAGAGCAACAATGGAAACATCCCTCAGTGTTTCCTTAGATATGTATGTAGGTGGATGGGGATGGCAAAGATTTTACCTGTCCTCTGGGGATCCTTTTTAGCTAGATCTAAATCTATAGGTCTAAATCTTTGCCTAGAAATCTATGCTTCCCCACAACCACCCCAGCCATTGCCATCCTCTTCCCCGACCACTGACATCTCAGATTAAAAAAAAAAAATTCATATAATTCCTTATTCCCCAAATAGTTTAGTGTGAAGGGAAAATAATGCGTGAAAACCTGGAAGAATGAGGTTAGTGTATAAAATGCACGTCTCAAAACTCTGCCCACCACTGGTTGGCCTGAGACTTTTCTCTTGTATTTCTAGCAGCCAACACGAGGAAGAAAGTGTAATCAGTTATAAGACTGATGGTATAAATGCTGTATACTATATAGCACAAGCGTCCCCCTGCCCCCCGCCAAGAAAAAAACAAACCAACAAATCACCACCAAAGTAGTGATGAAGCACTCGCTATCTTTGTTACTGCCACTTGAAAGCTGTTTCTCCTGTGTGCTTTTATGAGTTTGTTGGTGACAGTATCCTTGACTTCCCTGCACCTTGGTTTCTTTGCTTGTATAATTACGATAATAGTAGTCCTTAATTTGTGCAGTTGTGAGGATTGCATGAGGTAATAGATATCAGAGACCTAGCCAGAACCTGGCACGTTTGTAAGTACTCAATAAATAGTTGCTATCATCTGTATGTACAGTAAGAACAGTAATATGTTTCCTACAGGAGCTAATAGGTCTATCTTGCATATAGAGGCATATGTGGTTTCACTGTCCAGCGTTTTTGTAGAATTTTGAGTTTGGCTGGTGTAAAACCTTCTTCTGGTTTGTCTTCTGGTTTGATGGGTTTAATTCTACAAAATCCTAATCATCCTTGGTAGCACACTGAGTATCTGTGACAGCCTCTTAACTTGAATGACTACAGAATTTCCAGGTGTGAAAGTTTTCTGTTGGTCTGAAAACAGGATAGCAACTATCAATGACATTAGTTTAGAAATATCTTAGGAATTGGAAGAATTGGACACGATAGAATCACAGTACTGCTTTCAGCCGAGGTGGAGCAGGTGAGGATGGGAAGAGGCCAGCCTCACCTGGTGATAATTTCTGACCTTCGGAGATAACCAGGAAAGCCATGCTTTCTTCCCAGTAGTACTGGCTGTGGCATGGATTGTGAGATATTCTCAAGACATTTGGAGTTTGTTGGGAACTTACACCATCTGTCAGAGAAAGGCATGCAGGGTATTTATTTTAACACATGATACTGAGGCCACTGCCAAATCAAGGACTCAGTGCCCTTTGACTCACACCTAAATGAACACTGTCAAATGTGGATTCCAGTAGTTTTGCTTGATACAATTTTAGTAGCAAAAATGCAAACTTTATTTTAATAATATTTAAAACAGTCACCGTAAATTTTTTTTTTTTTCTATTTGAGTGTAGTCGAGACAGTCACCTTTTCTTGTGAGTTCTAGCTATTTTAGAAAAAATGTTGCTTCTCCTTTGGAAAGAAGTTTTTGGTGAAACTTTGGAAGCAGTTTTTGGTGAAATTTCTAGCTGAGAGGTCTTTATCTCATCTTACCTTATCTTTTATCTTATTTTTGAGTCTAAAATTCTCTTACAAGTTAAGCTGGTAACTCTCCCTGATTCTTTCAGCATCTACAGTTTTGTAGACCCTTGCTGGATTGGAGAGCTTGTCTGTCACGTTTCTCATTTTTTATTTTACGTGTAAAATAATACTACACCCTCAACCTTTGTATATTTCCAAAGTGCTTGCTGTCATTTTATGAGTTCTAGTGTTAAAAATAGCCATCAATCTTCATGACACATCTCTGAGGCAGGTAAAGATATTTTATTGAAAATAAATATCAAAATCCACCCATGAGATTCTTATCAACAGTAGTATATTTTCATTAATTCTGCGTCTGTTGATCCTGAAGACAGGTGTTCTGTGGGAGCAGCAAGAATGCTTCCATTTGAGCTCATTTTACTTTCGGTATTTTTGTAACTTGGCGTGTACAACTTATGAAATATTTGGTTATCACCTTGAGAAAGCATGCCTTACGCTCACTTTCCAAGGTGAAGTTGTCTTGCTCTCTTCCTCTGGGCAAAGAAGTTGAAGTGTAGAGCAACTGAGAAGTAATGGGTGAAACACAAGCACTGTCCCCAGGTTCCTAAAGGTTTATTGAACCTTAGGACCGTGTTCCTTCTCTTCTATCTGAACGCAAGACAGAAAAGGAAAATTTAGTTACCGGTAATGTGTGAGAAGAAAAAGGAGCATGCTTTGAATTTTTGCTCAGTGTCATGATTTCCTCATGACTCTCGGGAGGTAGTATCTTCTTTCCTTAGGGAATATTTCATTCTACTGTAGCGTAAGGATGCCCACAAAAAGTTCATGGCTGTGTGGGTACCAGCGAATTGTAGCTTCCCAGAGGCCATCACTGAAAGTATTAAAAATGCTTAAGAGTGGTTGCTTGAGATGGACGTAGGTACAGAGTGCAGTACTACACATGTGCACAAGGGATCTTTTTGAGTTGGTGGCAATGTTCTAAAGTTGATTAAGGTGATGGTTGCAGAACTCTGTGAATATACTGAAAATCTTTGGGTTATACCCTTAAAATGAGTGAATTGCACCTCAGTAGTGTAAATTAAATTATACCTCAATAAAGCTGATAAAAATGTCTGAAATTTGGAGTGTTTTGCAAGGAACCATATTTCTGCTTGATATCTGGGCTGCAGAAAGCGGTATCATATCTGCAAGCTTCCCCACCTGTGTGAAAGTGTGTGCTGAAGTGTGGGGTGTGTGTGGATGGGAAACATCTGAGGCGGGAGCTGGAGGAGACAGGGAGAAGCCGAATCTTCTTCCTAAGGCAGGGGGAGGCATGTGATCACGATGTGAATAAAATGGCACTGTTTTTGTGGGGCTGCAACTTCAGTTAGGTCCCAGAAGGTAAGGTATGTTCCTGTCTGTGGGCTTTGCGAGCTCACTCTCTGAATCACCCTCTTTGCTTAGGTTGACAATGACAAGAGTTTCTAGAAATCTTACCTTAAAATCTTGTCAGCCCATATAAGCTGTCTTTTATTATTTTTTTATTATTTTTTAAAAAATTATTTATTTAAGTTGAAGTTATTTAACATACTGTGGAGTATTGGTTTCCGGAATAGAATTTAGTGATTCATCACTTACGTATAACACCCAGTGCTCATCCTAACAAGCGTCCTCCTTAATGCCTATTACCTGTTTAGCCCATCCCCCCCCCCCCCCCCCCCCGCCCCAAACACACTTTAAACTGTCTTTTTAATGACTTATCAAAGGTACTGTGTAGATTTGGGTAAATATAGTAAAAAATCTTCCTGTGTAACATCTATATGACTGATGTAACTAACCTGTCACTTTTTTTTTTTGCTTGGTTGCCATTATTTAATAAGATGTAGAAAATATTTAATGTGACAGGTTTAAAAATTTTCCAGCTTCTTAATTTTTTTTCATGATGTTTTCCTAATTCCTGAATGAAAGTGACCAACCTTTCAGTGTTTGATTCACTAAAGAATTTGGTTGGCTTTGCTTACATATATTGTGTGCCTTGAGATAAAGCTGCAGGACTCCCTTAGTGACTGGAGCACAGGAAACAATTGACACTGTTTCTTAATTCACATTGTTTCTGAGACATTTCCTACTTCCTAGTATAATATAGCTTTCCCATGAGAACAATTTGCTTGCAAATGGTTAGACACGATAAATTTCTCATTGGCACTCAGTCTGTGAGGAGCATTTCACTGTGCTTTGTAATAGTTGAGTTGGTGTGTGTGTGTGTGTGTCTACGTGTGTCGGGAGGGGGGAGTTTCACACTTTATATAGATGCCTCCAACCTCATTCCAAATACCAGTTTTTTTTTGGAATCCTAACCCATTCAGTTAGGGATCTGCATTCCTTAGTTGGAGGCTCCTTCCTAAAGGAGCATACAATTGTTTTAATCCTTCCAATTTAAGGGAACACCCCTGTGAATTATAGTGTTTTTAGATATGCCTGGTGAGTGACTGTGGAAAGTGACTCACAGCCATTTACGTGAGACATCGTGCGCGTACACGTGTTGCATGTTAGGTTGTGATATCATCTGGGGCACTGTAAAGTGGTCATCCAGGAATAATTCCAGAATGGGAAAGGAGATGGGGAAGATGATATAATCTCATCTAATTTGCAGTTCAAAAAGAAAAAAAGTTTTCACATTACTTCTGAGATAGTGGTTCCCACATTCAGAAGTTGTGCTGTAATAAAGTGAAAGTAAGTTTCCCAATTAAAAAAAAAAAAAGATGTGGAGCTTTGAGTTCCTTTTTTCTTCCTGTCTTATCAGATTTTGTAAGAATAATACCACTTGTCAGTTTTGCAGCTTCTTCCATCCAGAGAACTAAAAGCATTTCACAATCTTTTTTCCTCATGCCCTTCTCTTCAAGGCAGTTTTTGCTGGGCTGGGTTTATTTTTATCATTGCAACAACCAGTTTTTAGAAACTTTGGGAAACGAAAAAAGAAAAACGAGAATGGCACTGTAACGGACATTCATTTTAGCTGTTTCCTAGTGTGAACATTTGAGTATTTCTGAAATCTTCTCTCCAAGTAGGTCTTATTTTTTCTCAATTTGTCCCAGTTCTAAGTCTCTATTCTGCTGATTTCGTAAAAAAAAAAAAAAAAAAAGTTTTAATGCAAAAGCTTATCTCCAGTAGAATGACTTCTTGAACTTTGAGTTAGATCTTTATTTATTTATTTTTTTTTGCTGCTCTAAGACCTCCTTTTTAAGCACTCTGTTTAGTATAATCACAGACTCGTGGAAGGTTAGAACTGGGAAGGCCTCCAGGGATCACCCAATGTAGTAAGCCTCTTGTTATATGAATGATGAGATTGAGGCCCAGAATGGTTAAGGGATGTGCTCAAGGTCAAATAGCTAATTGAAGATGGAGGTTTGACCAGAATCAAGGGTTCTTGATTTCTGGCTTGGCATTTTTTGGTTTCCCTAGAGAAAAGTTCTCTATCCGGATATAACTGGAGCATACCCTCCCAGAATCCTAATGCCAGCCAACAGGTTGAATTACACTCTCGGTCACGGAAAATTGGGAAGACATTTTATCTTTCCAGTTTGTCAAATGTAAAATGGTAATGAATTCGTAGACATTTTCTTCTGACCTGAGGAGCTTGTGAAATTTATATGCAGCAGAGAATGTGATTTGAAATTACTAATGATCTGTGTACCTTTCTTAGGCCACCACACCATCTACATTGGGGTCCATGTGCCGAAGAGCTACAGGAGAAGGAGACGCCACAAGAGAAAGACAGGGCACAAAGAAAAGAAGGAAAAAGAAAGAATCTCTGAGAACTACTCTGATAAGTCAGATGTGGAAAATGCAGATGAAACCAGCAGCAGCATCCTCAAACCTCTCAGTGAGTACTCCCTGGGTATTGGTTCTTTTCTCTGCCTCCATCCCACGTCCTCAGAAAAGACACTTTGTAGGATCTTGTGGCTAATGGGGAGGGACACAATCCTACTGGGATGGTCTCTAAAGGATAATGTCTATGGAGAGTCTTTTCTTGTCCTAGCAGGTTGTTCTAGGAGGAGGTCTGGTAAGATTCTTGAAAAGATCTGACAAAGTTTAGGCACGCTTGGATAGTCTAGATTTTGACTAGTGAAAGAGGGCAGAGTGTTATACATGGTATTTAACTACAGTGATCAGTAGTCACTGGAAGACTCAAAGGCATTTTTAGATGGCTTTTGCTTAGAAATAGGTTCTATTGAGACAGTAGGTCAAGAAGAAAAAAAATACATCTTACGTATATATATATAAAAAAACATAAACTATCATATTTATCATATATCATATATCATATATCATATATATATATATATGTATACGACATTGATGGCGTTATAGATGACATTTAACCAGGCTGTGGGCCAGGTTGATGATTTAGAAAGGAAAAGTAGAAAAATATCCCATAAGGGAGAGAAGAGTGTAGAGTAATATGGTTCTGAAAGCATCGAACATATTAAATATCATACATTGGATGGAAGTGTTATTAAGAACAGGGTAGTAGGAGGTCAGAGAACACCCATAGATTCAACTGATACGGTAGACAGTGTGTTTAGGTATATGCTTTTGCTTCTTCTGATGTGGAGGATATTTGGCTATCTGGGGAACTTTGTGGCTGAAGCGAGAACGAATATGTGCAGTAGAAGGGAGAAGCGATAGAAACACATTCCAATTTTGGCAGATCCTCCAACAGGAGCTACATAGTGACAGCTTTGTATGTTGGCAGAGCTCTGTACACTCTTCATCTTTTTGCTACAGTTGCAGAAATATGGGACCTGTAATAAAATGCATTATGGGTGGCACAGATAAAGCTCCAGTTCAGTCATTGCAGGTGATGAGAGGCCAAATTAGAATTAACAGCTCGGGAGTGTTGAAAAGTGAATTTACAGAGTTAAATTAAAGAGGGTGTGAAGTGTAGTGATGGGAATCTGTGAATCTCTTACAGTCTCACCACTGAAACTGAGCAGGTGGCTTAGAAGCTAGTGAGGTACTATCCTAAAAGAGGCAGTACAGATGGACCACCAAACTAGAGAGCAAAGGTTGCAGGAAAGCTTGGAGATAGACCATAAAATTGAAACTTAAAGGTATTAGAATAAATGTAAGACAGAAAGGACCAAAGGGCAGGAGATAAGAATTCTGTGCTTTTCATTAGAATGTTGGGGGGAAAGCCTTTCTGAAAGGAGTCCTTACTATTCGGACTAAAATAATGGGGTCTGTTTCAAGCAATGTCCTTGAAATGCAGATAAAAAAGGTCACAGTGAATAGTCTGCAGGAACAAAATTCAACACCCTTCTCCAAATAAATTACTACTCTGTATCTGTGTTTGCTATCTGTTTTGATGAAGCCTGTGCCAGAACCCGAGGTTCTCTCCCCCGTGCATGTGTGTGTGCGTGAGAGAGAAAGAGAGAGACAGAGAGAGAGACACAGAGAGAGACACAGAGAGAGAGAGAGAGAGAGAGAAAGGGAGAGAGATCGATATCTCCTTCTTCCCTGTCTCTAAGTCATCTCCCATTTTGCAATTTATGAAAAGGAGCGCATCATCACTATAAATACTAAAAAGGGAAAAATGCCCACCTAGACAAATGCGCTGAGGGATTTTGAGATAATTATGTACCAGCTATTTAGGAAGGGCAACAGAAACAATGCCAGTAACCTTCAAGTGGTAACAGGGAACGAACAAATCAGAAAGGTAGTGAGACTGAATGTGCATCGACCACAGTGGGGGTGGGGTGGGGTGGGGGGAAGGGGGCAGTTGCTTTCTGTGGCATTTGGGAACCAGTTTGAGCACAGTATGTAAAATAAACAAGGCAGTCCATTCTCTTTACCCTCAGAGGTCTCCTCCTTGTGGGGTACTGCATTGTTTTGTATACCCAGTTTCTGAAGGGATCATATGGAGAGACTATTTTTAAGGACCCACTTGTTCAGTGATCATAAGAAAATTATTTGTAAATGTGTCTTTTATAGTTATTTTCTTGTTAGCCAATAAATTATGCTGTAATATCCCTTGATGTATTTGATATGAGTCATCCAATTTGACATGAAGGTCCTCTTAGAAATTTGTACTTTCTCTGCTGCTTGTCATGGGGACTAGATGAATTGGTTTTCTCTGGAGCACTTGTATGTAAGTCAGAACTGGTGCACCCACGTATAGAAAGGCATTTAACCCTAAGTTTTTGGGGGAAGCTATGGGGCTCTGGCACCAGCATAACAACAAAATTCTCATGGGAAAATTCACTGAAATATCTGCCTAGTATACCGTTATTGTGTCTCAAGAACAACCACACACGGTTTCTGTTATTCTTGGGTCAGGGTGTTTGAGTTACTTACGCATATGGACATACCATGTCCCGTAGATCAGATTCCTGCATGAGCCTGACTTTCTGTCAGGTGATGCCTGTAACTTCTGGGAAAGTTATAAATGGAGTAACTCAATGAGAATCCTCTCTGATTCTTTCCTTGCTGACACCCTTATATACAATCCATCAGTGACTTTTATTGGTTCTACGTCTAAAATAGATCTGAATCTGTCTACTCCTTTTCGGTTTAACTGCTGCATTCTGGTGGAGAGAATCATCCTCTCTTGCTTAGACCATTGCGACAAGCTCGTTTTCAAGTCTTTTTCCTCACAGAGGCGACAATGATCGTCATAAAGCGTGAACTGCGTTATGCTGCTCCTCTCCTCCACTGAAAATTTCCTGTTGTCCTTAGAATAAAATCTTGACTGGGCATCATGGCCCCCAGCATCTCACCAGCCCTGTTATGGGTCATTCTCATCTTGCTCACTTTACTTCAGCCACACTGATTTTTCAGTTCCCTGGTGCCCAAACCTTTTCTGCCTCGGGGGGCCTTTGCACAATATAGTCCTGTCTTCCTGGAATGGTCACCCTGTTCTTGTCCTTGTTAGCTTTTCTCTCTCTTTATGTTCTAGCTGTTAAAAAAATGTTTGTTTATTTATTTTGAGAGAGAGAGAGAGAGAGAGCACGAGCTGGGGAGGGGCAGAGAGAGAGAGAGAGAGAGGGAGGGAATCCCAAGCAGGCTCCACACCATCAGCACAGAGCCTAATGTGGAGTTTGATCTCATGAACTGTGAGCCAAAATCAAGAGCTGGATGCTTAACTGACTGAGCCACCCAGGCACCCTAATGGTCTAGCATTTATTTATTTATTTATTCATTCATTCATTCATTCATTCAGTCTTTAAAAAATTTTTTTTTCTTAATATAATTTATCATCAAGTTAGCTAACTTACAGTGTATACAGTGTGCTCTTGGCTTCAGGAGTAGATTCCCATGATTCATCACTTACATACAACACCCAGGGCTCATCCGAACAAGTGCCTTTTTCCATGCCCATCACCCATTTTCTCCCCTCCCCTCCCCCCACATCAAACCTCAGTTAATTCTCTGTATTTAAGAGTCTCTTATGGTTTGCCTCCCTGTCTGTTTGAAACTGTTTTTTTCCCCTCCCTTCCTCCATGGTCTTCTGTTAAGTTTCTCAAATCCCACTTATGAGTGAAATCGTATGATATCTGTTTTTTCTGACTGACTTATTTCACTTAGCATAATACCCTCCAGTTTTATCGATGTCGTTGCAAATGACAGGATTTCATTCTTTCTCATTGCCAAGTAGTATTCCATTGCATATTTATTTTGAGACAGACACAGATAGCACGAGTAGGAGAGGGATAGAGAGAGAGGGAGACAGAGAATCCCAAGCAGGTTCCATGCTGCCAGCTCAGAGCCTAATGTGGGACTTGAACCCATGAAACTGAGATCATGATCTGAGCTGAAACCAAGAGCCAGATGCTTAACCAAATGAGCCACTGAGGCACCCTTATTGTCTATCTTTTAAATGTTGTGGAGATAGGCCTTTTCCTATTACTCTATCTAACGTAGGTTCCCCAGGGTCATTCTTTCTAAGCCCTTTCTTCCCTTCATACTACATGCTTAACTGATGATTTTATGAGCTTGCAGCTTTGTCTTGTGCTAGTGCTAGATTGTTAGCTCCATGAGTGGTAGGATCAAATTTGTCTTGCTCAGTATGTTATTTCTGGCATCTAGCACAGTGCCTGGCACATAGTATGTGCCTAATAAATGCTCATTGAAGAGTTACTGAGTGAGTGGATTACTACAGAGGAAGACATAAACGTTGCTTTTATTGGTCTGAATATTTCCCATCAATAGATAAATATCTAGTTGACTTTCTTGTTTTTAATCCTTGCACATCATCTTTATATTTCCCTGCTCTGCCTTCTTCCCTCGCCACATAAAATCTGGTCCTAACTTTTAATTATTCCACTTTGGAAAGTGCCTCATTATTTTAACTATTGCTAACGTGGTATTTTGGTCTGGGTAGATGACTCCCGAGTGTGTTGAATTGCTTGTCGCCCACAACTGATGGAGGAAATTCATCCACAGGGCACGTGGATTTATCATGTACACTTAAAAATGTTCAATATATTCCACACAGAATTTGGGCAGCTCAGCTTCAGAAGCCATATTAAAGAGGCATGGAACTGAATCGTTAAGGGCATTTAGAAGAAGAAATAAGCCAATTATCTTCCAGTATTTAGGCACATCAGGAAGATGACATAATTAATAGGTTCATTTAGCTCATAACAGAGATGCTTTTTCTTTTCTCCACGGCTCTCATGTCAAGGCAGGGCTTCTCAAAAGTGAATGCGTGTTTTGATTCCCACACATCTGGAGCTCGGAGGAGGAACTGGGTTTGTTTGCCTGAGCTTGGCAGCAGCCCCGAGCCCTTACAACTGTTCTTCCCAGTGTGGTGTCCGAGCTGCCGCCCAGTTTGGGACACAGAGAAGGAAATGCGTGTGAGAAGGTGTGGCTCACTGAGCACCCGGGAGAGAGACTGGGGAAGAAGAGTGAAATGGAAGAGCAAGCAGGAGGAGAGACAAGGGAATGAGGAGGTGGTGTGGAGTGGGTGGTGGAGAGAAAAGTTAGATTGTGCTCTTTCTTAAAAATAATCCTTTTTGCCTCCTCCACCATGCACTTTTTTTTTTTTTTAAAGTTAGCAGCTGCCATCTCTGAGGGTTGCCCAGAAAGTGGGTGGGAAGGTGGTCCTTGATGAGACAGGCCCTAGAAACACAACACGACTTCCCACCGTGGATGGTTTTGACCTCTGAACGTCTCATTTTGTTAGTGTCCTGGGATATTTGGGGGGCGGGAAATCATAGGCCACTTTGTGAGTGCAGAGACTCTGAAGATGTGTAAAATGTTAGGAAACAGAGCTACAAACAGAATGTGCTGTTCAGCATATTGGTCCGATGTGTAATGTATTTCTTGACAAGCTTCAACATGCATCAGTGCTTGGGGTGCTAACTGCTTCTCACACGTATGACTCGCCTGCTGTGGAATCGTATTGCTAGGTATGTGCATATAGACACTCATTCAGTCTTGCGGTATTCTTTTTTTAGCTCTTTGGATATGTACCAGAACTGATGGGTTTATGCTAGTGAACATTGTTCTGTGAGCTGGGAACAATGGATGCCAGTTGGTGATCCAGTTATATTCAGGAAACTGCAACAGAGAAATGGGCAGCTGCTTTTGTTTGGTGCTTCCGGGTAAACGAACAGAGTACCTTTTCATAAGAGCCAAGATTATTTGGAGTTTTGTCATTTGACTTCCCCTTTTCCCAGTGCACACCCCTGTGCCCTCCCCCTACCTGACCTCATTCTTCATAGCGCATTCCTGTTTTTTGTTGACCTTTAAATGTTTTCAGACAAGACCCTTAGGTCTGATGTCATAAAGTGAGATTTCTTTATTTTCTGCATGCCATTTGCATATCCCCAAAATGAATGGGCATGGTAGGAGAGAAGAGAATCTTTGGAATGTGTGTGAAATGAGGTAGCTTCTCATTTCACTGTGAAGAAACAAAACGCAATACAAAATAACTATACGGTCTCTTTCACCCTCTTTTTTATCTTATATAAGTAGGAGGAAATACTTCTTCTTTAGGTCTGAAACAAAGGTTCTTTGTATTAAAAAAAATAATCGAAAACTTGAAAAGTTTGCCTTTTCAGAAGGGCCCTTGGGATGTGATTCTACTGGGAAGGCAGTGGTTAGGAGTACATATTTGAGCCAGACTGAGTTTGAATCCCAGCTCATATCAGCAGTGCAGCCTTGGCAAGATACTTAACCTCTCTGTGTTCTAGTGTCCTCGTGTATGAGAAGGAGATAATCCAAGAACTTAATCCACAGTGTTCTGAGTAGTAAATGAGCAGTGCCTCTGGTTAGCAATGATGGTTAACAGTCATTATTTTGAGTTACTTTGAACAAGCTCATTTCTCCCCCACCCATTGTACACAGGTCATGCCACAAGCTACATACTAAAACTTTGTAGAGATTAATATCCTGTGAACACGAATCATTCTTCTTTAGGGTCTTCTGGACCTTTCTAGTACAGGTTCCCACTGTCTGTCCCTTTGCTTTAGCTATCAGCGTGGCTCTCAATGGCATCTTTGAGGGAACTAGCCTAAATTCAGTCTCTTAACTTGCTCATGAGTGTCACCTGGATGCTGGCTGGAAGGTGAGAGGACCCACAAAACAGGACTTTCAAGGGGCAGAAATGGTCCCTATTGTGCTGCTCGTTTAGGTGGAATACTGCCACTTGCAAGTGACTCTGCTAACTGGCTGTGTTCTTGATTTTGGCCGGCAGTTGGAATCCCCAGTTCTGGGCCCCTGCAAAGCAAATGGGCTGTTTGCTCTTTCATGAGAAGGATCTTCGTGTTTCTCAGTGAAATTAATCTGGTGAAGAAAGGCTGTTGGGTGGGACAAGTGGGCAACTCAGAGGCAGTGCTGTACAGAAAGGAAATACGTTGGCACGCTTGCATTTTTGGTGGCACTGGCTTGGGTCACCAGTGTTGTGTTTTGTGTGGTACGAATAATTGCTATGTATTCCTCTGTGATGCTGGTGAATACAGGAGGAATGTGTCATGGTGCCTCTGTCTTCCTTAGCCAGGTAACCATATACATCTCTCAGGGTGCTTTGCATTTCTGAAATTCAGATCGCTTGAAGTCACCTTCAAGTCACTTGAAGTGCCCTCCAGGTGGCAGTTCTTACACTATGGAAGGGTGTCGTTTCTTGTCGCCTCTGACTCTATTACAATAGTTATTCCATTTTATCATGCCATGAGATGTTATGAATAGATGTTACTTGTGTCATGGGAGAGTTGATGTTGCTGCTATTTATAGTGACTCATGAGTTCAGGAGGCCTCAGAGGGTTCTACTGTGCTCCAGATGCTGGGGCACTCAGGGTTAAAAGGAGGTTATGACTTGGGGTGGAAAGCGGGGGGAGGGGGGGAACCCCAGCAGTGTGTGGAATTTAAGATGTGAAATACATTTTAATGAAGTGAATGGGGCACAAATGACTGTTTGCCATAGGCATTACCACCTAAGCAGAAGGCAGGACACATCCTGTGGTTTCGGTTCAAGCTTATAAGACAGGAAGCTTGAGGGTGTGAGCCTATTTGTGAGAGTGTGTGTGTGTGTGTGTGTGTGTGTGTGTGTGTGTGTGTGTCTGATTATTGGAATTGTGTGGAATATTGAATATTGGTAGGGATCTTTTTTTTCAATTTGAGTAGAGTTGACGCATCATGTTGTATTAGCTTCAGGTGTACAACATAGTGATTCGACACCTCTATGTGTTAATACTGTGGTCACGACAAGTGTAACTACCATCTGTCACCATGCAACACTGTTACAGTATCATTGAGTATTTTCCCTGGTAGGGATCTTGTTGAAGTGGTATTCTTTTAATAACTTTCCCATGGAAGGGGAGTGTTACTTGATTTTTTTTTTTATCACATTGTTATAAAGGTATTGTGAGCATGAAGTCCCCATCATCCTACTTTACCTTTATAATCAAAATCTCAATTATCCTTGATTATTTCTGGCTCTTTTTCATCCATAGCTAGCCGCTCACTGAGTCCTATTGGTTTTTCCTTCACAGCCTCTCATGTCCTTTCCTTTGAATTTCTAAGGCAATATGTTCTTATTTGGGTTTTCAGCCTTTAGAATTCTTCTTTGAAATAGAAGGGACTTTTTCAGACAAGGCTGCCGGATACCTTAAATTCACTTCCATCTAGTCTCTCTTTAATTAAACAAACAAATAGCAAAACTCTCCTAATGCTCCTTACTACTTAAAGCAGGTTCCTGACTTGGGTTCTTACACGTTAAGAGTAAATTGACAATGCAATGGGGTTTCCTCTATTATTTTTAGTATTTTAAGTTGTTTAATGAAAATGATAGGTTTACTCTGTTTCTGCAAGGGCTTGAAGAACACATTTATGCTCATAGCAACTTTCCCAGTTTCTGTGCTCCTGTGGCAAGTACTACCAACGATACAAATTCTGGCACTTAGACTGGTAATGCTTCAAGTATTGACTTACCTGTTCCACTCAGGTATGTGCCAGCTCTCCAACAGTATCGTTAGAGCCCCAAGGGCAGTAGTAATATCTCATACTTATTTTGAGTCATGTTCTGAAATAGCGTATTCTTTGCTTGGATGCATAAATAAAATGCCCAGAAATTACCAATTAGCTTAAAATATTCTGGCCTGTCTGAGAAAATAAAAACTCAAGAGGAAAGGTTATGAGATTATTCAGTATTAACAACTACCTTAGTTAAAAAAAAATGCTACCTCTTCAACCTAAATCTCACTGAAGTGTGATTAAAATAGAAATCACCAGTGTTGTGCAAGAGAGTGAGTTGAATTAATGGTGAAATGACAAGAGAGAAGGCCAGGAAAAGTGATCTTTCTCATGTTATATAGTTCTACAGCCTTATTTTACAATGACTAATTAGCACATAAATAAAATAGAAATCGTCTATGTTTTCAAAACAGAGATAAAAGCGCTACCCTGCGTGTACTTTTTTCTCATGGGAAAATATTAAAATGTGTGAAAATATGCAGGTTAATGTAAGAATGCAAAATATAATTTAAGATGGCATTTCTCTAAAGAACCATATAGCATGTTGAGTTGGAACAAGCCTGCCTCTGCTTGAGACTGTTTATTTAGGGTTTGTATTCCACTGTGTTGGGTGAGGATAGTGTGTAAAAGAGGCTACTTAGGATACTGAGATTTGTTAATTACTGAGTGTGTCATGAAGGCTGTTTGTGGAGTGTCTCACATGGAGAATCTTAAGAGTTGTTCATTTGTGTGTATTATGGGTAAACAGATTAGTCCGTGTTGCTGCCAGAGGTGAACTTAGATGACCTTTGTACATCCTTCTCAGAATTGCGATTCCGTGATTTTGAAATAAGAACATCCCTGATTTTTTTTTACTCTTTTGCTGCTTGCCAGGTAAGCAGAATTCCATTTTTATGAAAAAAAGGATGCACCTGTTACCCTTACTTAGGAGCCACTACTGGTAGAGATGCCATTGTGATACAGCACTCTGTATTAAAATAGTTTTTTTGTCAGTTACCAAAATTTTGCTACAGAGGCCACAAAGAAAGCAATAATATTTAATTACTTCTGCTTCATTTATGTGGCTTTGGGAAGGGACAATTTAGGTGTAATGGGAAATGTGACTTCTGAAGTCAAATTTACAATGAACATGTGGACCATATAGCTGGCTATGTTTGTTTAAAACCGAAGTTGTTTTCAGTAGAAAATAGAGTGATTTCTGTTGCCAAGGCTTGGGAATAGCAATTCCTATAACTAGAAATTCACTGCAGATTGACCCAATACCCAGAACACATGCACGAGCAGCTATAAAATCTTTAATCAAATTTTTGTTTAACTCTTAACTTTGTTACTTCTTGTGAAACTACTGAGAACCCCAGACAAAAACCAAGGAAACAAGCAAAAACTTTCAAACAAGCTTTTGGATTATTATGTATTGATGTCCACACCCAATAGCAGTGAATACTATCCCTTGTTCTTCCAATTCTTAAATACAGATTTTGAGCAAAAAGTACTCTAGTGAAGAAGAATTAAAGGTAGATAACTAACATTCCACTGGTCACTTCATTTAGATCAAGTGCTCATCAAAAATTTTGAAAGTATGTGGGAAAGGTGTGGCTCGAGGAAACTTCAGTTTGCATGCTCGCACCTGACTTGGAGGTTTATAGATTTTATTCCCCCATGAAACTGGCTGGAAATCTGTCTATGCTACATTCTCTTTAGGCCCCTTTTATTCTATTCTTTTATGATTCTTTCTGATATTTATAGAAACATTTAAGTGGTGAATATACTGGGATAAATTCGAGGAGCTTCTTTGCATGTTTTTGTGTACAGGCACACATGGCAGAGATGCTTTTCTTGTTTGGTGGGTGGGGAGAATGTACCGTCTTCAAGAGTAGGAATGGGAACATTTATTTTAATAGAAAGCTCATACTAGTTTAGATGGAAAAGAAATCAATCAAGAGCAATGTATAAGAGAAACCAACCTGGATAATATATTTCTTTTTAAATAACAATTGAGTTTTAAAAATGTCATTGAGGGGCACCTGGGTGGCTCAGTGGGTTGAGTGTTTGTTGGTGAGATCAAGCCCTGTGCCAGGCTCTGTGCTGACAGTGTGGAGCCTGCTTGGGATTCTCCCTTTCCCTCCCTCCTCTCTCTCTCTCTCTCTCTCTCTCTCTCTCTCTCTCTCTCTCCCCCTCTCTCCCTCTCCCTCTCTCTCTGTCTCTCACCTCCTCCCTGCTTTCTCTCTCTCTCTCTCTCTCTCTCTCTCACATACTCTCTCTCTGTCTCACATACACACAATAAAAAAATACACTTAAAAAAATGGCACCGAGTTCTATATTTTGGTCAGTTGTGGGGATCGGGGGAGAATGCACGTGAATGACACAGAACATAAGAAGAGACAGAGGAGATGACAAATTATGAGAAAGAGGAAGTGGAGGAACCCTGACTATCAAGAAAGGCAGTGAGATCAAAGAAGAACAGAAAAATCCCCTGGGCTAGTGCCAAAGGGTAACATGTCACCACCCCTCAAAGTAGAGCCCCGTTACTTAGCAGGACCAGGTCTCCACATATTCCCCTGAAGCCAGTTTTGAGTAGCCTCTACCTGTCTTGTCGTTAGTTCCCTAGGGTTAGTTTTTTCACCATGATTATGTAATGATTACAGTGATTGTCTAACTAGCTTCCTTTCATTTTTATATTTACATTACTGTTTTTTTGTATTGCTTTTAGAGTCCTCTTTACAAGATGATCCTCCTATAGGGAGCTTGGGCTTTGCCTTAGTAGTCTTTTTTTCCATATTGTTTTTGTTTTGTTGTATGTGTGTATTTTTATATCAGAACCCCAAAGTGTAAATAACCTTAGCATTCTAAAAAATTGTTTGCAATATTCTCTATTCTTCTAGCAGGTCATTTAATATAACTCTGCCATTCAATTTATACTCCTTATAAGAGATTACCCCAGGCTTTGTTCAGCCACGAGACAAAGCTGGAGGAAGGTACTTACTTTGTACAGAGGCCACCCTGAGTGTCCACACCAAATCCAAGACTGGCCTCTTACTAATCTGCCTGATGACAGTGGAAATTCAGAGTGAGGCAATGGGACTTTTTTGGAAGACAGCTGGGTCTAGGGGAATTTTTGTAAGCAATGAACCATTCTTTAATTGAAACCACTGGATGTGGTTAGTAGTTTATTTTAAAAACACCATATGTTAGTCCATTCCTATATACTGTGACAATCATAGTTAATCAAAAGCTGCTTGTGACATTTCTGTTGAGTGTTCATAAAAGAGTGGCTTGCTTCCTTGAAATCCCGAACTCTATGCCAAATGCCAACACATTCACAATTATAGTTTGGCTTTTAGGCACTTGTGCAACTCTTTGAGTATGTGGTAGGTTTTTATTTATTTTTGTCACTTTCACTAATTTGTCATATTCTTAAATGGAAAAATGTTTTCTCAGCCTTTTGTTTGGTAAACAGTGACTTCTATTCCTTTCTCCATGGTTCCCAGGAGAGGAAATAAGCGAATGTAACTGCTTTTTGACCCTCCTTTTTGGCCAGAAAGCCAAGCTAATGCATGATCTCATTGAGACATGATCTATTCATGTGAACCATAAGCTTGTAAGCTTGTCATCATCCTTCATGGCACTTGGGCAGGCACCCTGTTAGCCACCACAATAGGGTGTGAAAAGAGATGCAGTCACATCCCTGAGCCTTCAACCAGCACAATGTAAGTCAATTCAGTTCATTGCGGTTTAATTCGTTTTGATCCAAATACAAGCAGTCTCTATGGAGTACTTCTTTTCAGTCATGGTCCTGGACAGTGGGGCTGCAGAGATGAAAATTTCTTGAAAAAACTGACAGGTTAGTGGAGAAAGTGACATAAATCGGACAAATCTAAGAGAATGTTGGTTATTGCTCTTGTGGAATTACACACAGGGTGGTATGGGAGCATAAAGGAAGTGCCTAAGGTAGGGGGAGCAGGAGAAGGTCTCACAGAGGAAGAAGCTCTGTGTTGAGCCTCAGTGCAGCAGGAGTGTGCCAGGAAGTAAGGGAGGGGAAGGTGAGGAGCTGGTTAGGTTTTACTGCTTCTTCATCCAGTTATAGACCAACACAGATGGTGAACAAGCAAAGGTGCCTCTACCAAAACATCCCTTCTCCCTTTACAAGGAAAGAATATGGTTGTTTTCTCTCTGTACTTAAATAACCATGAAAGTCCATTTTGGGAGACTCAGCTTAGTAGGCTGCCTGATAGCCATTTTCCTTTCCTCCCTATCCCCAGAATCCCAGTTTTGTTCATGACAGCATTGGGGCAGCTAAAAACTTTTGATTTCCTTGTGGCTAGAGGTGGCCATGTGACCGGTCTTGACCAGTGAGATATAAGCTTAGGTGTACTTGGTGGTGTTTGGCTGAAATGTATTGTTTTCTGATGGAAAGGGATAGGCAACTGACACATATTTTAATGGGTATTGATGAATTAATATTTTAGTTCTGTTGTTTACTTTGTAAATAGTAAAAACATTGTCATGTGAGTTTTGCTACTAGAAAGTAAGACCTGACATCTCTTAATTTCATCATTCATTATCACTGTGAGCCTGAGTAACTCCCCACTTTTTCTACATTGGTCTATATATATTTACTTATCCTTTCTCTCTCTTTTCTTATGAAGGAGGAGTACAAGAAGTAATAAGAATGAATCTGTGTATAGTGGCTTGAATTTCATTGATAAAATGTTATAATAATAATAATTAATAATAATAAGTATTTATTGAACATTAGTTGTGGTCTGGGTACTCTGCAGGTACCTAAAAAATATAACCTTAGTTTTCCTCATCAAAGTCCTCTGAGGTTAATGACCTCCTTTGGGGGGTTGAGCACACTGAAACTCACAAAGGTGAGTTCCTCACCTGGCATTACATCCTTGGAAAGTGGCATTTCTGGGACACTGGGGTCTCTTTGACTTAAAGCAGAGGCTCTTAACCATGGCTTTTTCACAGCTTCACATTAAAGTGAGTGAGGGGCGCCTGGGTGGCTCAGTCGGTTAAGCGTCAGACTTCAGCTCAGGTCATGATCTCGCGGTTTGTGAGTTCGAGCCCCGTGTCGGGCTCTGTGCTGATCGGGCTCTGTGCTGACAGCAGCTCAGAGCTTGGAGCCTGCTTCAGATTCTGTGTCTCCTCCTCTCTCTGCCTCTCCCATGCTCATGCTCTGTCTCTCTCTGTCTCTCAATAATAAAAAATGTTAAAAAAAATAAAGTGAATGAAAATTTTTTAAGTTTTTTTTTTTTTTTTTATTTTAGAGAGAGTGACAGGGCACAAATGGGGGAAGGGCAGAGAGAGAGAGGGAGAGAGAGAATCTCAAGCAGGTTCTGTGCTGTCAGCACAGGAAGCTCAGTCTCACAAACCATGAGATTATGACCCGAGCCAAAATCAGGAGTCGGATGCTTAACCGACTTAGCCACCCGGGCGCCCCTAGAGTGAATGAAATTTGAAAGACATTGTACACATCTCATCCACATTCAATTTGTATTGTCATTATTGAGTCTTTATTTACACTGCCTTGAAGAGTAACAATGTAAGCAAAATAAAAGAAGCCTTTCCTTTAGAATTAAATTAAAAGTCATATTGTACATCTTTTTATTGCTGATTTTATAAGTAAATATATATATTATTTGAGAAAATACACACACAAAAAACTGAAGTATCTAAAATCACCTAGGTGAAATGGCTAGAATTTGCTATGGATGGTTTTCCTTTCTGGGTGAAATGGAAACTTGTTTATCTTTTTTTCAATTGAAGTATAATTAACATACAGTGTTATATTACTTTCAGGTGTACAATATAGTGATTCAGCAATTCTGTACATTACTCA
This sequence comes from Lynx rufus, assembly GCF_022079265.1. Taxonomy (NCBI): domain Eukaryota; kingdom Metazoa; phylum Chordata; class Mammalia; order Carnivora; family Felidae; genus Lynx; species Lynx rufus. The sequence goes on from NW_025814845.1 coordinate 54,518,750, forward strand.
GTGCTCATCTAGATAAGTGTACCCATAATCCCCTTCACCTATTTCACCCATACCCCCACCCACTTCCCTTCTGGCAAACACCATTTTGTTCTCTGTATTTAAGAGTCTGTATTTTTGCTTGTCTCTTTTTTCCCTTGTTTTTTTCATTGTTTTGTTTCTTAAATTCCATGTGTAAGTGAAATCATATGGTATTTGTCTTTCCTGTTTATCTTACGTTAAAACCTGTTATCTGTTGATTATCTTATTGATCAATCATTCATTGATTTGTTTGCTCTTTCATTTTTTTTTTTTTTTTTGTAATTTAAAAATTTTAAGATTTGGTCAGTTATCCTGGTTACATGTTTTGAAAATATTTTGGTTTCATGTGACTTTACTATAAAATGTTACTCAGCTTTCCAGTCTGTTCTTCTGAACAAATGAAGTCATGGAAAAGTTATTCAGTACTGAAAACTCCAGAGAGAATCTCTCAATAAACCCCATGATCTCATCAGTATGAAGAAGCATGAGATACTTATTCAGCCATCCATCTCTTCATCCAGAATATTTATTGAAGGTCTTCTGTGTACCAAGTGTGGTGCTAGATGCTGGGGACATGAGAGCAAAATTAAAGACACTTCCTGCCATTAGGGAGCTTATAGTCTATTATACTTACTAATCATTTACCCACACAAATAAATGTTAACTTGCACCTACGGTAAGTGCCCATGGTACTATAAAATCTAATAGTGGGATTTAACCAGATTAGGGAGACCAGGAAATGACTGGTGTCTCTGAGAAAGTCATACTTGAGTTGAGATCTGAAGGATGAGGAAGAAAAAAATGTGGTGAAGGTCGAAGAGAAGAACACTGCAGCAGGTAAAAAGAAGAGTGTGAAATAGGGCTTTGGGTCCAGAGGAGGCATGGTGAGCATAAGCACTCTTATTTAAGACACACCATTAACATTGCCTGAATATGGGGACGCCTCACTGAGGAAAATTCCCTCTAAATAAGAATTATGTTTTTTGCACTAGTATTTGATAAAGTGAAAGATACCAATTTCAGGTTAATAATTAGGCATACAGAATGCCAAATGCACATAGTTAAGGTAAAGCATCAATTTTTTTTAAGTTTTATTCATTTTTAGTTTACATCCAAGTTAGTTAGCATTTAGTGCAATAATGATTTCAGGAATAGATTCCAGTGATCCGTCCCCTATGTAAAACACCCAGTGCTCATCCCAACAAGTGTCTTCCTTAATGCTCTTTACCCATTTAGCCCATCCCCCCATCCACAGGCCCTTGAGCAACCCTGAATTTGTTCTCTGTATTTAGGAGCCTCTTACGTTTTTTCCCCCTCCCTGTTTTTAGTATTTATTTTTTCTTCCCTTCCCTTATGTTCATCTGTTTTGTTTCTTAAATTCCACATATGAGTGAAGTCATATGATATTTGTCTTTCTCTGACTGACTTTGTTTAGCTTAATACCCTCTACTTCCATCCACATTGTTGCAAATGGCAAGATTTCATTCTCTTTGATTGCCAAGTAATACTCCATTGTGTGTGTGTGTGTGTGTGTATACACACGTCACATCTTCTTTATTATTCATCTGTGAAACATCAATTTTTAAAATTTATTTTTTATTTTTATTTTAGAAAGAGAGTGTGTGTGGGGGGGAGGGAGGGAGGGAGAGAGAGAGAGAGAAAGAGAGAATCTTAAGCAGGCTCCATGCTCAGTGCAGATCCCGACATGGGGCGTGATCCCACAATCCTGGGATCACGACCAGAGCTGAAATCAAAGAGTCGGATGCTCAACCAACTGAGCTATCCAGGAGCCCCTGATACATCAATTTTTAATCTGAGTTTAAAAGTAGAACTTTTTGCTTTCCAACTTCACATTTTTTCCCCAATGCTGTTTTATCTACTGAATCACCTTTAACTTCTGCTTATGTGTCATTACCTTCTTTTCTTCAAATATTGCTTCCTACTGTATCAGTATGTCAAATAAAGCATTTGTTTTTGAGCCATGAGTGAGTCGCAGCAAAAGCTTTTGGCTTTGGCAGGGGTGGTGCATTCCTACCTTCTCCAGTGGCCACAGGACTGTGTGTTTTGACGTAGTACTCTACTGGCAGTCAAGATCATCCCCCCTGGGGGATACCACTTCTACAGTTTAGAGTACAGAAGGGGGGAGGGGCAAACCATTCTGCGTAAATGTTTCAGGAGCATTGACTTTAAATCATACACATGCCTTTTCTATCTGTGACTCACATGATGTAAGGAAGAGAAGGAGGATTGAGTGACAGGGTCAAGAGGGTAGAAAACCTCAGCCTGGCTTCTGCTTACTCAGTGATTCCCCTCCAGAGTGACTTTCCATATATCACCAGAGCGTGGAATGGTATCTTACCCTGACAATTTACGCCATGGTTTTGATTTGTTAGCTTGTTCTGTTGGAGCCAGGGCAAGCAGAGAAATGTCTGACACAAAAGGAGATTTTATTTGGCCAAAGGAATTTTGAAACCTTTATGTACTGTGGACATGAGTGTATTTTTGTTCACTGTACTTTTGAAGTCTATGATCAGGAAATGTGTATTTTCCCTGAAAAGAAATCAGAAAAGGTCCCAGGAAGGCCTTATGACTGTAGCAAAATATATATTTTTATAGCACTTTTCATGTTCTCACACTTTGCCTTTTCTTTCTTTGCTTCAGGTTGCATTTTTTTCATCAAAGTTATTTTGGATGGCATTGAAAGTTTTCCCTGGGCTCTCTGTACACAGTTCAAAGGGCATTCAGAGAGTTGACTAAGCTGAGTTGACTATACATTGCAAAATATTTTATTTTTGTGTGGTGCTATATAACTTATAGAGGTTTTTATGCACAGTATCCAATTGTGCCATAACCCTTGATGCAATTAGAGTAACAAGCATTATTCCTGTTTTAGAAATACAATTCAGAGGCTTCCACAGCCTAACGACCTGCCTGAGGTCACACATCCCCGGCTGGATGAGTCAGGCTTGGCCCAGGGTCTTTGGACTCCTGCTCTGGCTCTCTTTATACTGTATCATGAAGCTGTGATACTCGAGTAGTTGGGCTGAAAATGAGCATTTGATCGGGTGCAATCAAGTCCTGGAGGATTCCATTATTCATTTCTCCAAAGCTTGATGTATTCAAAATTAGAAAATTATAGCTATGAATAGTTGTTTTCCACTTGATTGGTCTAAAGTCAACTGAATCCTAGAGAAAAATCCTTTGCAAGTGGGTTGCCTTGGAAATGGATGAGCCTAGCAGTAGAATAGCTTTTACTGTATTTGAAATTCCAGCAGTTTAGGTGACAGTTGTGTCTTTCTGAAGGGCGTGGGCGGACTCCGAACGGGCTTTTCCCATTGCTCATCAGCCTGGCCCTCGTTGTTCTTGTTACAGCAGTCACTCATTTTCACAGATGTCTCTTAAAAATCTTTTTTTGTTGTTGTTTCCTTTTTGAGTTCAGAATATGTAGAAGTAACTTCTTTTTGGCATCTTGTACCACTTGTCCCTGTTTAGCAAGTAGCTAGTGTTAGGAGGTGCTTGCTGACTTGAGGAGGAATGTGTCACGTTTGTAGAGTCCTTCAGACTTCATGCAGGGCTGTCTCCTCCATGGTCGTGTTTGGTCCCCATAACAACCTTGTGAGAAATTTCATGTCCATTTTATTAGTCCCTTCTTTGACAGACAAAGGGAAGAAAGATTTGCAAAAGCAATATTACACTGTGGTTTTGACCATGGGCTTGGAATCCTTATTTGGGTTCAGATCCTAGGATGCCTTGCTCACCAGCTTTTTGATGGTAGGCAAGTCACTTGGCCCTTCTAGATCTCAGTTCTTACAATCTCTAGAGTAAGGTGAGAAAGGTACCTGTGCTCACTGGATGGTGAGGGTTAAATGAGTTATGAGACCTTCAAAGGGCACTGGCAAAGAACAAGGGTCAGTGTATATTAGTTATTATCATTAAGTGACTTGATTGCAATCCCGCATTATCAAGGAGCAGGGTTGAGACTTGGACTTGTGACTTTTAGCACTACCTCCTGCCTCGTCATCTACCCAGCAGGCCATTCTGCAGCAGCTTCCTTCTTCTCTCCTTTATGGGCAGGCAGCTGCTTCCCTAAGTTATCAGTGAGGGTGATGGGTTTTTGGAATAAGACTGAGAGATGCTGAGAGAACATTTGAACTCCTGGAATAAGTTAGCAGATTATTCTAAAAACGGAGTAACACCTACCCTCACTGTTATTAAGAGCTGCTTGGTTCTAGCCCAAATTTAGCTCTTTAAAAAATCCCCCTCTCTGAATTACATTAATAGTATATGAGTCCTTCTGGATGCACCAGTTGATGTGATGTATCAGCTGTCATTGGTAGGGGATTCAGGAGAGAAGTTGAATGCCCACATTATAAGCCCCCCTTATGACCCATGGCCTGTTCTTGTGATGAGCCTGGTGAGAATGAGAGTGCAGCTCCCAGGCTTGTGGGGAACAAATAGTTGTGTCATTTGCACTGTTTTCTAAGCACATCAGTTTAGGTTAGCGGCCAGACAGCAAATTGGCTTGAGATGGTTACTGAATTGGGATCATTCCTTGAAGTGCTTACCTTCATTTCCGGCATGCCTCTTCTCTGTCCAGTGAGTCCTGTAGGAGCTTTCTAGTGAGTCTAGCTAGCATGGTGGCTGCTTCTGCCCCCATCACTACCCGTCTTCCGCGCTTGCCTGCAGGGGTCCTCAGTGCTGCACCATGGTCTGCGTGCATGTGCACACCTGCACTCTGGTGAACGTTCACCTCTCCTCCAGTTATGAAAATAATAATAACACCTGACCTTACATAGCACTTGACGGGTTACAAAACACATTTGTATACATGCATGATTCTGAGAGGACTTCAGAGATTATTATTCCTACTTGGCATGCAAAAATATAGATCTGAAAGGTTAAATGAATTGCCCAAGGAGAGGGGATAAATGTAAGAAGTACTTAGGACTTGAAGGCCCCAAGTCTCATATTCTTTTCATGGTACTTAAATCAGTATTTTCTCCTTGACTGAATTAATTAGTTGGTTAGTTAATAGCTTCTCACACTCTACAAAAAATTTAGGTGTCTTGTAATAATTACATATGGGTGAAAACAGATGTCAAAACCAGGAAAAATGTACCGTATGCAGAACTGCTAGCACCAGTATTGTTCCTAGAGTTGAATTTAATTGGCCTCTGAGCTTCCTGGCAGCCAAGATAAAAAGAGAGACATAATCGGTCACATACTTACCAGAAAAAGAAAAGCATGCTTAAGGGGAAGTAAAGGTGTTATTAGGATTGTATTCTAAAAAGAATGTCTTACTTCAGATTTTAGATAGGGGCAATAAGAATAATTGAAGATCATGCTCTCAACCAAATTGTATAGCTATATAATAGCATGAAAATGCATTACAAGGGGTCTGACATCTGCTGGGTTCTTGTTATGTGTCAGGCACCATCCTAGGAACTTTGTATTGTATGCATTATTTTATTTAACTCTCATAAACATTTCATTATGACAACTACAGTTTAAAAGCATCATTGTACTCATTTAATGATAAGGAAACTCAGCCTCAAAGAATTCTTATAACTTCCTCAAGGTCACACAGCTAGTAAGAAATACACCTGTATTGAGACACAGACCTTTTCTGACATTGGAGCCCATGCTCTTCCCACTGTATCATGCTGTTACAGTGCTTTAAGGAGATAAATTAACTAAAATTGAGTTTACCATCTTCTAGCTGTTCTGCGTTATCCAAGGATGTGTTTTTAGGGGACCCAGATTAGAGGATCATCTTCTGAAAGTGTTGCTTCTCTTATCCAGGCTTTGGCAGGAGGTGGGTAGTAGAAAAGCTCCTGTTCTGTTGTGGCTTGAGCGTGTTTGACCAAACTAGGGACAATGGTTATTTGTCGTTATTGTTGAATCCTATATACTTTCTGTAAGTTACCTTCTTTAGTCTTCCCAGCAGTCCAGTGAGGAAGGTGCTGTTATTATTCCCATTTTGCAGTTGGAGAAAGCAAGGCTTGCTGGGGTTAAATGACTCACAATGGTGACAGCTGCTCAGTGGTCACATTCAAATACAGATCTCTCTGGCTCTAGTGGGTATGTGCTTTACCATTATGCTGGTGGGTCTCTTGTTAAATAAATAACAAAGTCATTAATCTCCTGAGGAAACTGAGATCCTAATCTAAACTCTTGTCTGGAAGGAAGATCGTCTCCCTTCAGCTCTGAAATAGACTGCAGGGATACCTCCATCAAGTCCAAATATTACTTCAAAGGCAGTTGGTCACCTTCAGCATATGTTCAAGCTTTAGTGTGCAGAATTTCATGCCGTAGATCATGAATGATAGGACTCTGACATGCAGAGCTTTCAAAGATGTTCCTGATGGTTTTTACAACTACAGGAAAACCTTAAAAATGTTTCAGTAGATTTTTTTTGGGCACCTGGGTGGCTCAGTTAAGCATCTGACTTGCTCAGGTCGTGATCTTGCAGTTTGTGAGTTCAGGCCCTGTGTTGGGCTCTGTGATGACAGCTCAGAGTCTGGAGCCTACTTTGGGATTCTGTGTCCCCTCTTCCTCTGCCCCTGCCCCCTGCCTCAAAAATAAATAAACATTAAAAAAAATTAAAAAAAAAGTTTTAGTGGATTTTATTTTATGGGGTCTCTGAGGAATTCTCCAGGGGGAATTAACTACTAGATACACGGCTGTCAAGAATTGGTATGGATAAGTATAATTTTGGAGAATGCGGCCAAATGTAATGATTTTAGTTTAGAACAGTGAATACAGAATTGTTCTTTCTGACAGTTCTTCAGTACCATGGTCAATTGTGGAGGTAAAGTCACTTTCATTTTGTGATTATTCTAATAGTGATAATGACCACTTCTACCATCACAATAGTAAGAATAGTTAACATTCAGGGTGCCTGGATGGCTCCATCAGGCGCCTGACTCTTGATTTCGGCTCAGGTCATGATCCCAGAGTTGTGGGATTGAGCCCCCAGTTGGGCTCCATGCTCAGCACAGAGCAGCTTAAGATTCTCTCTCTCTGCCAGGGTGCCTGGGTCACTCAGTCAGTTAAGTGTCCTACTTGGACTCAGATCATGATCTCATGGTTCGTGAGTTTGAGCCCCACGTCGGGCTTTGTGTTGACAGCTCAGAGCCTGGAGCTGCTAAGGATTCTGTGTCTTTCTCTGCCCCTCCCCTGCTCACTCGCTCGCTCTCTCTCTCTCTCTCAAAAATAAATAGACACTAAAAAAATAAAAAAAAGATTCTCTTTCTTCCTCTGCCCCTCTCCCACTTGTGCGCGCGCACTCTCTCTCTCTCTCTCTCTCTCTCTCTCTCTCAAAAAAAGAATAGTTAACATTCACTGAGTATTTTTCTGAGTGCTTGTTAAGTAGTAACTTACTTAATCCTCATAACAAGCCTATGAGGACAGTATAAGTACTAACTCCATTTAATAGATGAAGAAATGTAGACAGTTGAGTAGGTCCCTCCAAGGCAGACAGCTGTTAAGTGGTTTTCTCATTGCACTAGTCTGCTCTCTGTATGGTGGGTCAGATAAAGAAACTTATACCCCTCTTCTCTGTTGCAGGTTACAGTGCAACTAACTCATCTACAAGTCATTTAAAATCCTTAAAAATAGAAATTAAAAATCATGGGGCAGAGATGCAAAAAGAGTGTTAAGATTGCTGACTTACTTAGGAAGAGACTACTTCTATCCAGCCTCATTCTTGCAGTGGGGAAAGAACCAAATGACTGGGAGTCTCTGTTGAGCTCATGTAGTTTGGTTGATAGTTGGGTTTCAGTCCACAGAGTTAAAAACTGGTTAAAAGTCTAGAAAAATTCAGTCTTATGACATTGTTCTTGACAGGTTTCCTCACAAGGTAATATGCATCATTTCAAGTACTGATAGTAGCATACTTTGGCCTAGAGTTCACCTACTCCTTAAGTTGAGTATTGGATTGAGAATTCTCAATGTGTATACTAATAAAGAAAACATTGGCATAGCATTTTGAAGGAATAGCTAAGTGATTAAGATTAGGAAGTCTTCAGGTCTGAGAAGCATGCTGGTTAAGCCTTGGATGCTGAAATCAGATTGACTTGGAGCGTACATGTAGCCTTGAATCAGTTTACTAGCTTTTCAAAGTGTCTGTTTTCTCATGTGAAAAATGGGGATAATGCTACCTCACTCACAGTTGTTGTGCTGATTAAATGAGGTAAGCACTTTGCCTAAGACTGGCACATTATAAACTTTCAGGGGCTCCTCGGTGGCTCAGTTGGTTAAGTCTCTGACTTTGGCTCAGGTCGTGATCTCCTGGTTAATGAGTTTGAGACCCTTATCCGCTGTGTGCTGATAGCTCAGAGCCTGGAGCCTGCTTCAGATTCTGTCTCCCTCTCTCTCTGCCCCTCCCCAACTCATGCTCTGTCTCTGTCTATCTCTTTCTCAAAAGTAGACAACATTAAAAAAATAAATAAACTTCTGGTAAATATGTACCATATAAGATTCCCCATTTAAAATGGGGTAATTGGATATAAGGGTGATCTGGCTGTGACATCTGTCATCCCATTGATCGCCAGGATTGATTTGGCTGAGCTGCCTGGCTAGGCGGGTATCCCCTTCCTCCATCACCGCTCCATGTGTGCCCCTCATGAAGCTGTGTGCTTGGTCAAAGAGGATGACCTTCCCCAATAGAGGAGGACCGTTCTTCAGTCAAGGGTATATGAGTAGCTGCGCTCCCCCACTAGAACCTCCAAACAAGCTCTCAAGGTCCATTTGTAGGAGAACATAGGGTAGTCAAGCTTCCAAGACTCCAGACACATCCAAATGAGGCACTGCATGTGACAGTCTGCCTTTCTATAACAGCAACAACAAAAAAGAATTTTAAAAAAAGGGATAATCAATGTTCATAGCAGCACTCTCAACAATAGCCAAATTATGGAAAGAGCCTAAATGTCCATCAACTGATGAATGGATAAAGAAATTGTGGTTTATATACACAATGGAATACTACGTGGCAATGAGAAAAAATGAAATATGGCCTTTTGTAGCAACGTGGATGGAACTGGAGAGTGTGATGCTAAGTGAAATAAGCCATACAGAGAAAGACAGATACCATATGGTTTCACTCTTATGTGGATCCTGAGAAACTTAACAGGAACCCATGGGGGAGGGGAAGGAAAAAAAAAAAAAAAAAAAAAGGACGTTAGAGTGGGAGAGAGCCAAAGCATAAGAGACTGTTAAAAACTGAGAACAAACTGAGGGTTGATGGGGGGTGGGAGGGAGGTGAGGGTGGGTGATGGGTATTGAGGAGGGCACCTTTTGGGATGAGCACTGGGTGTTGTATGGAAACCAAGTTGTCAATAAACTTCATATAAAAAAAAAAATTTAACCAAAAAAAATCCATTTGAAAAAAAAAAAAAGGGATAATCTATGGTCTGAGTCCACACAGATGGAATTATACATGTAGAACTAGAGCAGTTTGGGAAGGAATGGGGGTCACCACATAGAATATTCCTGAGTAATTTAGGTGACAGAACTTAAGTTCCTACGTGCAGTTAGTATCTTTGGAGGAGTTTGAGGCTCTAATGAGCAAACTCTGGAATTTTTTTATAGCGTGAAAAAGATGAGGGTGGTCTGTGGTAGGGCAGAGAGCACGGAGGTGGTACAGGAGAGTTGTGGCCCAGCTGTGCCACTTACCAGCTCTTTGACATTGGGCATATCACTGGTGTTTTGGGGCTTCAGTTTATGGAGCCCTGGAATGAGGGCTTGGTATAGGTAATCTCTAAATTTTCTTCAGATCTCTTATTCTACTGTAGATTAGGTTATATGAAAACTAGATGAACGAATCAGTTAAAAAAAAAAAAAAGAAAATAAAAAGTTGCCAGAAAAGAGCTTTTTTTTTTCACCCCAGATAGTCACAAATAAAACAGAGAGGAAAGAAATGAAACAAAATAGAACAAAAAGTCCAAAGTAGGTTGCTAGAGATTCTGTTTTTTATTCCAGGGTGGCCCTTAGGGCCAAATGACCCTTTATTGTCTTTCATTGATTCCTTTGGAGAAATGTCCTCAGCTCATTCACAGGCCTGGGATCTTTTGCTTCCTTCCTTGATTGAAAAAATTCTTTTAAATTCTTTCACAGTAACAGCAGGAGTGGCCCCGAAGGATGCAGGCACAGGAAACGCCTTGACTTTAATGGTTGCCAGTGGCTGTACAGCCTTTTCTGAGTGGCCCTGAGCTGTCACCAGAGTGAATATATGAATGAATCAAATGAATAGGGAAGATAAGTCCAAATAACAGAAGACAGTTTTTTTTTTTCTCCCAAAGAACAATTCTGTCTTGAGCAAAGGGTCATTTAAACTGGAGATATAGTTGGCACAGTGCCTTGAATAGTCTTGTCACTTTCTTTCTACAATACTTCCTGAAACGTTTTCCTTTCATTTGGGACTTATTCAAACTGGCTGTCAGAATTTTCCCTAAAATAATGCTGACAGGGAGTGATGATTAAGTGAAGGGTACATTTTAGAACTGATTTTCTGCCTTGCAAAGTTTCAAGATAGTGAAGTTTTTTTTCAGAAATGTATCTCTTCTTTCTCTCATGGTGCTTCGAGAGCATTCGTAATGTACAGCAAGCGCTGACATCATCAACTCCATAGTTAAACCTGCACATGTAATGTAGCAGATGACTAAGGAAAAGTGATTTGGCCGAGGTGACCTGAAGCGTTAACCTAGGCCTCTAGCATTCAGACGAGTGTTTTCTCTACCACACCACATTTCCTTCCTGTATCGGGCAGCAGCTTCGTACCTAATGCCTTGAATTTACCACAGCAGGGGCCATCTTCTGCCAACATTAGAACTTTAGAAGAGTGGAAAGATTTTTCCTCTTTCTGAAGCCATGCCTCTAATGGAGATCGAGGGTCAAATCCATGAGGATGTGGCTGCCAAACTCTTCTGAAGCTAAGAGACACTGGAAGAGCAAAATGAAAGCATATGTGGTGGAACTAGAGCGCCTTCCAAGGCAATTAGTGATGGGGTGACCTCTAAGTTCAGGTAGGAGAGACCTTTCCAAGGGGAAGGAATGTGGCAGTCAGTCTGAAATAATCCTGTGGCAGGGCAGTCTGGAATAGTATAGTTTTTTTTAAAAAGTTTTATTTTGAAAAAAATTACAAATACACAGGAAGTTGCAAGCGATAGTACAGAGAGGTCCTGTGTACCCTTCACCCCATTTTCCACCATGGCTACATCTTACATAATTAGAGTGTAATATCAAGACCAGGAAATTGACATTGTTACGGTACAATATGTGTGTACAGCTCCATGTCATTTTATCACCCCTGTCTAAATTGGGGTAATCACTACCACAGGCAAGATACAGAATAGCTCCATTACAGCAAATACCTTCCTATGGCTTCTTCTTCATAGTTACACCCTCTCCTTTCACATCCTCCTTAACCCTTGGTACCTACTAATCTGTTTTCCATTTCTATAATTCTGTCATTTCATGAATGTTATATAAATGAATCATACAGTATACAATGTGAGCTTTTGAGATTGGCTTCTTTTCAATCAGTGTAATGCTCCTGAGATCCAGCCAAGTTGTTGCAAATAGTTTGTTTTTTATTGTAGAGTAGAAAACTATGGCATGTGTACCACAGTTCAACTATTTACCTATGAAGAGACATTTTGGCTGTTTCCATTTTCAGATTATTTACAAATAAAGCTGCCGTGAACAATTGTGTACAGGCTCTTTTGAATGGCCATCATTTCATTTCTCTGACCATGTCCATGAGTGGAATTGTTCAGCTGTATAGTAAATGTATGTTTAGTTTTTATCGTTGTTGTTTTTAAGTAGGCTTTGTGCCCAGCGTGGAGCCCAATGTGGGGCTTGAACTCAAGACCCTGAGATCAAGACCTTAGCTGAGACTAAAAGTCAGTCGCTTAACTGACTGAACCACCCAGGGGCCCTGTTTAGTTTTTTTAAGAAACTTCTGAACTGTTTTTCAGAGTAGTCATACCTATAGCAACATATGAAGCCATCCTGTTTCTTTGCATCCTCACCAGCATCTTGATGGGGTCACTACTTTCTATCTTTGCTGTGCTAATACCTGGATAGAGATAATCTTGACTGACATGTTCCTGATGGCTGGTTGTGTAGAATATCTTTTCATGTTCTTGTTTGTTCTTTGTATACCCTCTTTGGTGAAATATCTCTTTGTATATTTTGCCCATTTTTTATTGGGTTGTTTATTTTATTTTTTTACTGTCAAGTTTTTGAAAGTTCTGTATATATTCTAGTTATGAGTTCTTTGTCAGATATGTGATTGGAAAATATTTTCTCCCAGCATATAGTTTGTCTTTTCATTGTCTTAACAGGGTCTTTCACAAAGCAAAAGTTTTAATTTTTGATGAAGACCAATTTGTCAATTATTTTCTTCTTTCATGGATTGTAGTTTTTAAGTCATGTCTGAAAGCTCTTTGCTAAGCCCTAGTCCAGATTTTTCCCTTCATTGTTATCTAAAGTTAAAAAAAAATTACCTTTAAGTATATAATGTATTTTGAGTCACATTTTATATAAGGTGTGAGATTTAGGTCAGAGTTGTTTTTAAAATTAATTTTTTCCTCTAAATAACAGAGACTATCTTGTTGTTGTGTTGTGCACTTTTTAATATTAGACAATGTCTCCTGTAGAGAAGTGGTCACTGCAAAGAAATAAAAAGGAAAATGTTAACACAAATTTGATGCTTTTTTGGGGGGGAGCTGCTGAATATTTAAATAAGTAAGAGTTAGCAGGTATCAATTAGATCAGGAATCTAAAGGACTCTTACATCTCCCACCCTAAATTTCATTTCCTGATTGCTACTTGAACGCATTGTACTTGGTAGAGAGTTGGATAGTAGATGTCAGTGACAAAGCAGACACTACAGCTTGTGTGGAGCACTGAAGATCCTGCGAGTGGACCTGGGGTCACAGTTCAAGGCTCTATTCAAGGTCTGCAAAGTGGTGTTGGAGTCCAACTTCATACTTAATACAAGTGCTGAAGAATGATTAGGTAAGATGAGTGCACTAGAATTTTGTTTTGAGGGGAACATAATGTAAAAGAAGGAGCACTAGGTGGGTATCAGGAGGCCTGGATTAAATGCCAGACCTGTAGTAAGTGGTTTTATGGCTTTCTGAAATTTGAATCATCAATATGAGCCTCAATTTTCTTCTTTTTGAAACAGGGGCCTCGTTCCTACCTGATCTCTTCCAGATTCATATTTCATAGTTCTGTGAAATTTCTTTATAAAATGGACTGTGTAATTAACGTCATTTTCTCTTGTTGATTACAGTGTAAAACCTTGGTATGAGAACTGATAATTGGTGCTCAGTAGAGCATTTTTTAACTGTAATGTGTTTTGGGAATGTCCCCCTTTGATATATAAAATGTGTTTTTATTAAGTGTTTACATGTATCTAATGCCACAGTGGATTAATTGACCGACTCTTTTTTAAAATATTTGCCACATTAAGTATTGTATGTCCTCTTGGAATTGACAATCAATTACAAATATCTTAGTATAGGGGCCCCTGGGTGGCTCATTTGGTTAGCGGCTGACTTCGGCTCAGGTCATGATCTCACGGTTTGCGAGTTCGAGCCCCGTGTCGGGCTCTGCGCTGACAGCTGAGAGCCTGGAGTCTGCTTTGGATTCTGTGTTTCCTCTCTCTCTCTCTGCCCCCTCCCCTGCTCATGCTCTCTGTCTTTCAAAACTGGATAAATGTTAAAGAAATTAAAAAAAAAATAAATATCTTAGTATTGACAATGAAATGGAATCTGTTGGTTTGTCTTGAACATTACACAACATCAGAGATTAATAGTAAGGGACATTTGACTTATTTTCTCTTTTTTTTTGTTTCCCTTTAATTTCCTGAATGAGATTACTGCGTGATGCACCTTATTTCCTTCTTAGAATTCTTATATTGCGGCATCATTTCTTGCTCAGTTGTACAAATTCTGAAAAATAGTGGCTTTTTAATAAACTCTGTTACAAAACCATGAAAAATTTAGTTTGGGGATATAACAGAAAAGTAATGGAAAAATGATCTGAGTTCTTAGGAAAGAAAAAGCTGTGGCCTGGTAGGGTTACAAGTGGGTTCTGCGGAAAACCAGAAAATAAGCCATTTGGCCAGTGTATTGTAGTAGATGGCAAACAGACAGGTAGCTGCATTAGGGAAAAAGGCAGCCCTAAAGCTGATTTTAACTGGACCAGAACCATGCCAATTGGTATTAAGGAATGAAACATCCATGAACGGTGACTGGATTTTTCAAATAGGCAAAGAAAATGACACTGTTACATTTAAGGTGAGATCTAATAGACTTGGTTTATAAATCTGATGAGCAAAATTTTGTCATGAAAATACCTACCAAATGTCCTGTCACACATTTCCAAAAAAGTATGCCACTCTGTCTTTTATGACGACTTAAAACTGTTTAGCGGCCTCATTGCAGCACAAACAATGACCATGGCTCTGTTGATGTGTTTTCTATTTCTTTAATATCTTTAGAACGTTCATCCTCTCTATTCCTCCTCCCCTGGTCCTTGTTTCTCTTTCATTTTCTTGGGAAGACTTTTAATGAAAACCCCATTTCCATCTCTGATCTTTGGGTGCCCTTTTATGGTGATGTCTCCTGGAACAAGAGGACGATCTAGGTACAGAGTGTCTTCAGTAGCTGAAATGTGTGCAGTCTTGACATTTGGCTCACAGAAGGAGCTGCCCTTTCTTGTCATCAGTCACACTGGACCTAACTAGGTCTGCCTCAATTGCTTTGAATGTCTTGGCCTTTGCGTGTGGGAAGGCAGCAGAATCTTGGCAGGATCTGGTGTGAAGGCCACTCTCGTCTCATACGTGCACGTCCATAGCTTCATTATCCTAATTTCCAGGGAAGGATTTGTTAGGCCGTTGGGGGGAGTGGCTTTTGAGTCAACATTATTGCTGTATGATCCCCACTTTCTTAAGATTCGTGGCTGTAGGCCAGCAGGTTACACCCATTAAGAATTTATTGCTGTTCACAGAAATCAGATTGGGCACAAACCTTTGATTACTTTTCTTCTCCAAAATTTCCACTGGTTTTGTATGCGTTCCAGGTCCTAGGGAACTTCCGTGCAGAGTTCAGTGTAAGCTGATCCCAAGCTGGTCCACGGTGTCATCCTTTCAGACCCAAGTGAGCTTTTTATAGTCCCGTTGCTGCAGGTCCCTCCTTCCTTTACTTATTTATGCTAAAGAAGGAGAGTGAACAGTCATCTCAGAATTTTCTCAGTAGTGAGCTTTCAGGAATAGAGTCATTTTTTTTCCTTTGTCTTGACTTATAAAATCTATAAACTTCTGTTGGAAACTTGACCCACGGTGATAAGGGTAATAGGAGTAATGCTAGTACTAGTATGATGTCATAGGTAAAAATAAGCCTCTATCAGTTATATTTCCCAGAATGGAAATAAAGGGCTTCTACTTGTAATTTAGACTGGGATCATTTTAGATGTTATACTCCATGCCAGATTCATTACTACTCCTTTAATGGTAGAAAAACTTGGTTTCTACCGAAATATTTTTCAAAGAATTTGAGCACAAAGAATTTAAAGGCCAGCTCTTCTCTCTCTCATCAAAGCAGAAATCCTTGCTATGATTTTTCCAACTGACCATAATTCACACTCTGAGGGCCAGAGAGCTCGTTGCTTGCCCTGTGGTCCATTCCATTTGTGGACAGTTTTAATTGTTAAAATGCCTTTCATTACATTGGATCAAAGTCAGCCTTCCTGTGATTTTGACCCTTTGGTCTTAATTGTGCCCATGATAATACCATTAATCCTTTTTCCTTTTACCATATGATAGCCCTTGAAAATAAGAAGGAATTGTAAAATCTCTTAGCTTTGTGTGATTTGATGTTTTCATAAGCTTATTCTATTTATCTGTCTTCTTCCAAGTCTTTGCTAACAATGTCAAATAGAATAGTGCATTACTTCTCCAAGCTGGTCATGGTTCATCAGTCAGCTCTTTTTGATTACATCTTTCTAATCCTTTGCCTTTAAACTAAGGTGATGACCCACTTGTATGTCCTGGCCTTGGAATCCCTTTGCTCCTATCAGTGGTTTTGATCCCCATTCTTTTCTTGTGTATTTCTGTATTCTTGTATTTTGGGTTTTCTTCTTATTTCCAGTTTCTCATTGTCTCCTGGTCCCCTCTGGTTTTCTAGCATTTCCTGCTTTTGGGTACCAATCTACTTCTCTACACTCATGGCTGTACAGACTGGTAGCCTCAGTGGGGAATCTGATTAGGCTACTGTTTAGTTATGGAGTGACATTCCTTGGACTGTGTTTCGCAACTGGTGTCCTACAGCAATAAATTACAGATGTGCTTAGAAATTGATCTCTGCAGTTCTTAGGTAGCCAGACAGGGCCTCAGTGGACCCAGATGTCAAGTAGCTTCATCTCTATCCTTCAGTGTGACATCCAAATGTCATTCTGTATGTGCTCCATGACGGGCCACAGTGTGAAGCACTGCTTCAGAGAATGGCCATAGAGAACCCCTATGTTAGTTATGAGACAGGGTTAGATATTTGCTTAACTCAAGTTAAATGATGCAGTCATTTACAGCTCGGAGCTTGGAGCCTGCTTCAGATTCTATGTCTCCCTCTCTCTCTCTCTTGCCCCTCTCCTACCCTGCTCACATTCTGTGTGTGTGTCTCTCTCTCTCGCAAACATAAACAAACATTAAAATTAAAAAAAAAAATGACGCAGTCATTTAATCAGAAGACGAAATGAGCCTATTTTGGCACCATGGCACATTCTCTGGGAACCCATGCTGGCTCCTGGTAACGTTTCGGGCTGAAAGAACTGGTGTGAGTGTGGCCGAGCACTGTCAGCAATGTTCTGGGTGGAGACACTCCCCACAGGCTCACCTGGAGAGTGTGAAGGCAGATTGCCAGGTGTTGATTATAATCCTCTCATTAGATGTCTCTCGCCTCAAAAGATGGGTGGTTGTATTTCAGGCAAGTTCAGTGAAGGCTGGGGCTTGATGGAGCATTGGAACTTGAAGTATGCTGATTTTCAACTCTTGCTTAAATGGTCGGCAGGAACAAGTGCACAAGTGTTAAGGGAAACAAAGTCAGTATCTGGAGCGCTAGAGAAGCCTGCCTGTTTATTGGTGACCAGATGTAAAACAATTCTTATATTACATTATGAGATGTCATTGAAAAGACGTATGTAAAAGAAAAGTTAAACCTTTATTTTTTTTAAGTTTATTTATTTGTTTAGAGAGGGACAGTGCAAGCAGGGGAGGGGCAGAGAGAGAGGGAGACAGAATCCCAAGCAGGCTCCACACTCTCAGTGCAGAGCCCGATACGGGGCTCAGTCTCACAAATCGTGAGATCATGATCTGACCTGAAGCCAAGAATCTGATTCTTTACCGACTAAGCCACACAGGCACCCCAAATCTTGACTTTTTTGAACTTTGTCTACTCTGTCCATTTCAGAATTTGTACTTAGATTGAAATTTTATGGTGAGATCTATTCCTCCTCTGTTTTTTGATAAACAGTTTTCCATAATGACAAGTGCTAGCTGTGTTTATTATGATTTTTCATAACAGAACTTTGAAGCAGAAGTTCTCAAACTTGATTGGACATCAAGCCACTTGGATGTCTTGTTAAAAATTCAGATTTTTGTCCTCAGTCCCAGAGATTTTGACTAAGTTGGGATGTTGCTCAGAAGTGTCTTATAAAAGCACTCTGTGCACATTCTCTTGCAAGTGGTCAGAAGACCAGACATTGAAAAGCATTGGATGTGTAAGGTGACACTTTCCTGCCTGCCATCCAGTGGATTTTTTGTATTGTACCGTCAAAGGATTGTTTGCTTTGGAGACTTGTATTTTTCCTCTAGCGTATGTCTCTACTTGTGCTGTATTGAGATACAGAAATACTAACCAAACTGGTATCATCACCAGCAGTTTCTATAACCTTGTGTAAAGTAAGGTCAAACGTTGCATGTTGTCTTTGGTTATAACATTTGGAAAACACTCAGTTTATTAAGTTGAATAGAACACTTTACCTTACATTTGTGTATAGCTATACCAAAGCGGTAATTTCACTGACACTGTCTCAATGCTCTTTATAACACTCTTGTGCTATTAGCATTGTTGTTTACATTTTATGGAGTAGAAAGTTTAAGGTTGTGAATAAATGGTAGAAGTGATACTCTAACTTATATTATTTATACTTTAAAATCAGGCAGGGTTTATTATGTGCCAGGGACCATGATGTACATTCTGTTTATTTTTCTCTTCAATTTTTAGTAAGAACACTGTGAAATAAATATTATTATTTGTATTATCATGACCTTTTTTTTTTTTTTAAATAAGTTGGCTCTTGAGGTTAAGCAACAGTAACTTCTTGAGGTCATGCCCTTAGTAAATAGCAGAGCCAAGATTTGAGCTAGGTTTTTCTGACACCAAAGTTCATGCTCTTACCCTGGGTAGTGTGAAGGCAGATTGCCTGCGTTGATTACAGTCTTCTAATTAGATGTCTCTGTTCTCAGAAGGATGAGTGGTAGTATTTCCAGGCAAGTTACCAGCGGACATTACAATAAATTGCTAGTATATATTATACAAAACCATGCTACAACTCACTCTAGAAAGAACAGAAAGTAACAGAAAAGGAGACCTAGTTAGAAGGAAAGGAGATATTCAGAGTTTAAAAATTAAAACCAAGTAAAAGGAAATTATACATTTTTAGAAAGTTTGATAAAAATATTATTTTATAGTCTTCTATCACTGAAAGTACAAACAAAAGATGACAGAGGCATAAGTCGTGGTCTGCACACGTTCTGATAATGTTAGCCATTCTTCTTGAAGAAGCAATGGAGTTGTCCTGTGTTTTATAGGCTTTTGAGTGTCAGTCAGTCTTTCATTTATGGGATCATATTTCCATTACTAATACCAACTGGCATTTGACCCTTCATGCTTATGCCTTCGGCATTGATTGTCTCTATATCTTCAACATACAGGATGGCCTTTGTGTTTTAAATCAGAAGTTTGTTTTCATCAGATACGTCTTGTGTTGTGCTAGTGCTTTCCTCCCATTGATAGAAAAGTTTCACTGATGTATTTATCCTGTTTTTTCTTAAACCTTCTAATTTATTTTAGAGAGAGAGAGTGAGCGAGTGGGAAAGGAGTAGAGAGAGAGAGGGAGAGAGAGAGAATCCCAAGGAGGGTCCGCACTGACAGCGTAGAGCCTGATGTGGGGTTCGAACTCATGAACTGTGAGATTGTGACCTGAGCCAAAATCAAGAGTCGGATCTTTAACCAACTGAGCCACCTAGGTGCTCCTATCCTGGGTTTCTTTTCTTTTCTTTTCTTTTCTTTTCTTTTCTTTTCTTTTCTTTTCTTTCTTTCTTTCTTTCTTTCTTTCTATGTTTGTTTAGTTTTGGGAGAGAGAGCATGAGCAGGGGAGGGGCAGAGAAAGAGGAGGACAAAGAATCCAAAGCGGGCTCTGTGTAGACATCAATGATCCCAGTTCAGAGCTCAAACTCATGAACCATGAGATTATGATCTGAGCTAAAGTCAGACGCTCAACCAACTGAGCCACCCAGGTGCCCCTATCCTGAGTTTCTTTATGAAAGTTTGAAATTAAAAATTCGGCTTTGGTAGTTTTGGTGGTAATCCAACAATAATTTTTAACACAGAAGAAATAAACAAAATGCTTATTTTTTTTTTTTTTTGTCCTGAATCCTACTCTAAACTATGGGCCAGAACAAAGTATTTTCTATTTATTGAATTTTACCAAGATTCAGTGTGAACAAATGAATTGAAGCATCTTTTTTCTAAATCTCAAGTCAAGCATTTATCATGTATAACTTGTATTATCTGTTACTGATGGTGATGAAAATTCCCAGGATCTGATATGTTGTCCTGATATCTTTTAATTTTCTACCAAAGTGCATTTAGCAACTGCCCATATACATCTGACTTTTAATACTTAACAATGGCATATTAATACCTTTTGGTTTTGACAGTCTAGGGGACTGTGCCATAAAGAAGCAGCATTCAGAAAGAATCCTATTTGAATTCATTGCATCTTGCATGATGCCCTCATTGAAAGACATGAATGGACGATCTGGGATACATCAGTTCAGGCCCGTGTTTTCTAAATGTTTTTCTTTCAGGGAGAGTCATTGAAAATGTCAGGGGCCTTGCTTTCCGATGGAGATGGTCCACGCAGCTCTTGATGGTTTGACTTAAAAACAAGGAGTCAGGAGAGCAGATGCAGGGTAGGGCCTCTATAGGAGCTTTTAAGGGCATCTTGAGCCATCAGGCCAGTATCCTCATTTGAGACATCTTATGGAGGTCAGTTATTTATCCATTAAAAAAATCTCCATGGAAATGGTATGCAGAGTATACCGCTTTTTCCTCAGTCCATCCTATGAGTAAGAGAAAGTCAATTCTAATTCTTTCTTTTTCTCCTTTGTATGACTGACATCAAAATAGGTATGGCCTTTTGTATCTTTCATTCAAATGCAGGCTGCTTCTTGACTTCTGGGTGGCTGGTGGAATTATATGCTAGGTTCTCAAACTCCAGGGACCTCAGCAGAGGCCTAGGCTGACCTTGGGAATGTGCTTGCTTATGCCTTTGAGGGGAGCACTGAGCAAAGCAGATAGGGGAGCCAGGATTCCAATACAGGCAGGAGTGAGTAATTAGGTTAGGTATGAAATTAGTCCTTTTCTTTCCTGCACGTGGACAAGCTAACATGGAAAACACGAGAAAAGAAATACAGTTCATTTGAAGAGAGAAAAGGTCTATAATGGAATATTTTAAAACTTTTTATCGAAGGAAATTGTATCTCTTTAGACTACTGGTTGATATGTGCATTGGATGCATAGTGTCTCTTGTAGTTATAGGACTTGCATAGAGGATTATGACATTGACCAACCATGACACTATATATTAATTAATAACTAGTTAGTGGGCACCCACTGGTACTGTACAGTGGAGAGTACCAAACTGTTCTAAATATTTTTATATAAGCACCAAAATGTTATTATAAATAAGAGATTCTCTGTTTCCAAAGGGTTTTATAATCTAGCAGGGATAAAGGTAACGTGTACATATGTCACAAGTTGAGACCACTTGGCAAGTAGCATATCAATAAGTGGAAAGAACATAGTGTGAATTGAATATCAAAGTATCAAATGATTAGGGGAGAGGTGGTAAAAGATACGGGGCTAACTGAAGAAGGAGCTGAACTTTGAACTGGATGATATAGGAAGAGACATACATTGGCAAACAGAGGTGAGGGTGGCACTTCGAGTACGAAGACAGGTTATGTGCAAGGACACAGATCTGGAAATGACAATAAGCAAGTCATGAGTGGTGGTTCTTAAAGACACTGGCTTGGTCAAGAGGAAAACTTCCATGGCTATCGATAATTTGTGATGAATTTTATTACTGACTTAATGCAATGGACAGTGGGAATGTGTCAGAGGTTCTGAATGCATGTATTGTGATGAAAATGATAGATAATGATAGGTCCTCAGGCAGCAGTGTACTTGATGGGTTGGAGTGGTAGAGGTGGGAAGAGCCCTAGAGTTTTGTAACCCAGGCATAAGGTCGTGAGGGTTTAGTGTGGGATGTTGGGAAAGTCTGTTGTAGGCTAGGGAAAAAATGAGCTCTATTTCTGAGATGTTACGTTTCAGGTGTCAGGGGTCATAGCCTGAGATGACCAGTCAGTAACTGGAGATGGAATCATGATTTGAGAGGGTAAGCCCTCATCGGTGATTTCTGAGGCAGCTGTGCAAGGTGATAGTCCAGTAAATGCTGCTGGTATATGGTTCATAGTGGTGAATACTGAGGGAAAATGCAGAAAGCCAAGTTCTGAACCTTAGAACGGTTGCCAGCCCAGGCAGTGGAGGCAGACAAAAAGAACAGTCAGCAAATTAGACAAAGAGGTAGTAGAGGAACACAGAGAACATCCAGGGAAACCATGCGAGGAGAGAATTTCAACACTGCTAAATGAAGCATAGAGGTCAAGGGGATTGAAAACTTGAGAAAGGCCTATCAGATTTGTTAAGGGAAAGATCTTTGGAGACTTAGAAAAATGTGTTTCCAGTGAGGTTTCAGTGCAAAAGTGCATCAGGGATTTTCTGGGTACTCTGCATGACAAGGAGATTAATGTTTAATAAATAAATCCCTTCTGTAATTGCTTAGCACATATGACTGGGTTTCTGGGTCTCCAGTATTTCAAGAGAAATTATGAGGTCACCTGAGGAAGGAATTGAGGTTAGATTTCTCATATTCTGCAAACTGATCAGGTGATTTGATGTGTTGTTATGTGAGGGTGAAACTCTCAAAGCTGAACTGTTGGAACTACTTGGATTCCCAAGATCATATTGGCTCTGGGGGCAATCTTGGGGAAAATGTAAACCCCAAGCAGTGTTTGAAAGCCTCTTCATGAGGACTATTATTTGGTTTATACTAATGCTTGATCTTGAAGTGTTTGTCACAAATGTTGTATTGTGGAAAATAATACAAATCAGATTGAAGTTTATAAAAATAATTCACATTAATTTTGCATGGAAGTGGAGGCACCAAAGAAATTTTGGTTTGACTGAAACAAAACTCTAAATTTAATGGCATGGTATTGATGTTATGCCAAAAGCACAGAACCATTTTATAAGAAACATCAGTCTAGTTGAATAAATGGAGGTCATAATCAGGTTAGATATGGTGAAGAACTCAACTTCTAAAAGGCAGTGGAAACTTTTTCATGACTCAAAGGGAGAGACTGGTAGACAGAAAACAAACTTTTCAATTTATCTCCTTTTCAACTCATTAGTGGTAGTCTCCTTTATAATTATAAAACCTGAAATTATAGGTATAACATGATCTAATTTAGATGTAATTAGATGGAAATGCAGTGCTTTTCTGGTGAATTAAATATGTGGTATGTGATTTTGAATTTATAATCACATAACAAAAACTAGTTGAGAAAGGATAAAGATAAAGATGGAGTAAAATTTTCTTTTTATTTTCTGTTAGCTCATTTTTTGTTGTGTTCAGGTGGTAGTTGCCCAGAACTAACTAGGGGCTAAATATAGCTTTTCTATAATTGAGGATTTAATGTTTCTGCAGATTTTCATGTCTCTTATAGTAAAACACAAATTGCTTGTGCTGTTTCTCTCATATAAAATATAGTGTTTTCTAGTGCTCTATGAAATGTAATTTAGGTGAAGTGGGAACTACACTTTAAATGTAGATTGCATGGGAATAATGCAAATTTTCTGGTTATCTATTCAAGTTGATACATGACTGTAATGTTCATGATGGGGTATTTCTTCTTGATTTGCCAAAAGCTGCAGTACAGTATAGGATGTGTATTGAATTGAACAGTAACTTTCACACAGTCTCATAACTTCCTGAATTGACTTATTTGAACTATACCTTGTTACCAAAAAGAACCAAGGTGATGTATAGTTATTACAGAAACTAAAAGAATACAAAATAAATAATAAACAAATGGGAAATGAAAGGGAAAAAAAATGACAGAGACTTAAATGGTATATGTGGGCCTCACTTTTGTTTTTAAGTTTTCTTTTCTTTTTTTTTTAAACGTTTATTTATTTTGAGAGAGAAAGCATGCTCATGTGTGTATGTGAGCAGGGGAGGGGCAAAGAGAGAGGGAGAGAGAGAATCCCAAGCAGGCTCTGGGCTGTCAGCAATGAGCCCAATGTGGGGCTCGATCCTGCGAACTGTGAGATCATGACCTGAGCAGAAATCAAGAGTCAGATGCTCAACCTACTGAGCTGCCCAAATGCCCTTTGTTTTTAAGTTTTTTGCAGCCTGGGAAAAATATAAAACTTGATTACTTACTCTATTTATAGAGATGATGAATTAAAAACAAATCGCTTGTTTAGGAGAAGCAAAAGTATCACCAACACAGAATCCAGAAGGAATCAAAGAGGACTTTATATAATACAATGAAAGACACCCTTAACAACATCTGGATTAGAGACCAGTCAGGTTCCCCAAGCTCCACTGAGCTGGCTCCATGAGTCCACAGACAGCTGGTGTCATGTGAAAACCTCCTTCTGCGAAGTCCATTGAATGGCGGATCTTCAGCGTCGTAGATAATTCTCTTAGTTCTTCCATTGAGAGTTCACTAATTATTCTTTCCACCTCATGTGTTTTGAACTTTCAGACATCCATTATAACCCAGACATACCCCTGTCACTCTTAAGGTCTGAGTCCTTGTACTGAAAGCATTCTCTGTATGAGCTTTCTTTTTACTGTGAGCCAGCCGGAAGGGTGAGCTTCCATGAATCAGTGAAGGGTGAGGTAATTATTACACAATTGGTTTTGGAGCACATGATAAAAAAATTCCAAGGAAAAAGTCCTCAGTTGCACAGTGGATATAAAGGAGAACTTAACCTGACAGAAATTTCTGGAAATAGTTTTCATGTTCCCTCCAAAACCAGAAGTGTATTAGTAACTACCGTTAAGTCTTTCTGGAATGAGGTGGATCGTTTGGAAAAATTAAGTTAAATAGCACTAAGATTTCTATGGGATTAAGGGAGAAGCAAATTCTCCACTTAGGAAAGGTTTCCTCTGTAAAGCTGTTTAGTGGTGTAGTGGAACAGATTCCTCTGACTGGTACGAAACGCATCTTTACTCTAGAGTGGCCTGTTCATTGTATTTCCCTTGGCATGTGTCTCAGGTGGTTGGCGACTTTGGTAAACTCATCACATTAGATCATGGGTTGATGTAAGTTCATGTTTGGATGCTTTTACATTGGTTGGGACCTGACTGCAGGAGGAATGTGTATGTCTAGAATTGACCTTGAAAGAGATGAAACGTGTTTGATTTTTTTTTTTTTTTATGTCAGTGGAGTGGGTAGTAATATTTCTTTTGCAGTGAGATAGCAAGTGTGTCTATTAGGAGAGCATTCCTGAACACAGGATGAATCAGAGACTGATTAGCTGTAGTTTAAGTAAGGCATCTGGAAACTGCTCATGAAGGAGATTTTGCCATTAATTATAGAAGATACACATGCCACCTATTTAAGGACTAAAGACAGAGATTACTCCTTACCAAACTGATTTCTGTCTCATTGTATGTGCTGTCTTAATTTAAACTTTAGGACTTGCTGTCATAAAAGTAGTTGGCTTTCTTCAGCCAATGATACATAAAGAACGATTGGAACCCATAGTTGTTACAAATATCATATTTAAACAGCATATTTAATTTAAGACATGAAAGCACTAGTCGAAAAGATGGTTGTTTTCTTTTTCCTCCAAAAAATTCAATCTTGTTCTAGAAAATATTCTTTACAGCTCATTGCTTTTTGGGGACTATTTATTCACCTTTCTACAATGTTGAGCATATAGGCATTGTGCTAAAGTTATAAAGTATGCTTGTTCAGACCTTAAGTTTTAAGATATGGATGTTTGGGGGAAATAAGTTTAACGATAGAAGTGGGGAACAGAGCTCACTTCTGTAGGGAGTGATAATGAGAGGCAAAGGACTAAAGTTCAGGAGCATCATGGTTGTATATGTAGATTTATGAGTTATCTGTTTACTTCAAAAATATTTTTCTTATTATAAAAGTAGTATATATATGCATTCAACAAATATATAATTAGTATTGATAAGCAAAAAGAAAAATATAACAATTACCTATGATTTATAGATAGCTATTAATGTTTTAGGTACAGTCTCCACATTTGCAAATTAAAACACATATTTTTGATAAAAATGGTATTGTATTACATATATGAAGATAGCTTCATAATCTGCTTTTTTCTCCTAACAGTGTCTCATGAACATCTTTCTTGTTATATAGTTTTATAACAAACCCAGTATTATTTTTTTTAATTAAAAAAAATCTTATTTATTTTTGAGAGAGAGACAGAGACAGAGTGCGAGTGGGGGAGGGGCAGCGAGAGAGGGAGACACAGAATCTGAAGCAGGCTCCAGGCTCTGAGCTGTCAGCACAGAACCCGACGCGGGGCTCGAACCCACGAACTGTGAGATCATGACCTGAGCCAAAGTCAGAGGCTCTCCAAACCCAGTATTATTATTATTATTATTATTTTTTTAAATATATGAAATTTATTGTCAAATTGGTTTCCATACAACACCCAGTGCTCACCCCAAAAGGTGCCCTCCTCAATACCCATCACCCACCCTCCCCTCCCTCCCACCCCCCATCAACCCTCAGTTTGTTCTCAGTTTTTAACAGTCTCTTATGCTTTGGCTCTCTCCCACTTTAACCTCGTTTTTTTTTTTTCCTTCCCCTCCCCCATGGGTTTCTGTTAAGTTTCTCAGGATCCACATAAGAGTGAAAACATATGGTATCCGTCCTTCTCTGTATGGCTTATTTCACTTAGCATCACACTTTCCAGTTCCATCCACGTTGCTACAAAGGGCCATATTTCGTTCTTTCTCATTGCCATGTAGTACTCCATTGTGTATATAAACCACAATTTCTTTATCCATTCATCGGTTGATGGACATTTAGGCTCTTTCCATAATTTGGCTATTGTTGAGAGTGCTGCCATAAACATTGGGGTACAAGTGCCCCTATGCATCAGCACTCCTGTATCCCTTGGGTAAATTCCTAGCAGTGCTAACCCAGTATTATTTTTAATGGCTATTATACAGATGTACCATAATTTACTTAACCATTCTCCAGTTTTGGGGTTTGGGTTCTTCCTTATTTCAGTTACTAAAATAGCGCTTTACCAAACATTCCTGCTGTTAAACTGTGAACACATCCATGGTTATTTCCTCAGAATAAATTCTAAAAAGTGAAACTACTGGGTCAAAGCATAAGCAGGACTGCAAGCTTTTGCCACACAACATCATGGTTATCCTTCACAAAATCAATATTAATTACCATATGGTTGGTGGTGTACAAGAGGGTGTATCAAGGTGGCATCCTCTTTAGAGGTAATAGCTGAAGCTTTGCCATCGTGATGTAATTTGGAATGATTGGCAGTTTGGCTGAGCAGTTGGGACTTCCTTTTTGGGGGGTTGGAGCGTTCTTCAGATCCTATTCTATTATATCTGGTAATATTTTAGGCTGACTCCTTTCTGAGGCAGCCTCCTTCTTTCAATTTAAAACCAAATCTCTGGGCCAGTCATGGACTGTGGCAAGGGGAAAGGCTTCTCTTTTCCTCCCCACACCTGCCATTCTTTGAGATTCTCCCTCAGAGCTATCCACCAATACTCTTACCCTGCTTAGAGTGTGATTCATTTTCCATGAGACTCCAGCACCCAGAAACCATTGCTCTATGTCTGTACTTAGAGATGGAGAGTGATTGTCTCTTGATTCTATGGGGGCAGGTTAGACCCTGGACCTTCGAACCCTGGGTATTTATGTGGTAACTCTGGGCTGTTTTACCTTTGGGTTGAAGTGCTCAGATCTTTTGTAATACCAATGTAAGACATTTTCAGGGACTTGACCTTGATTTTCTCAAGAAAGAAGGCAATCGTGTAACTGAATCCCTTTTCATAGTTCTTCAACATTGATTGGTGAGGAAATGTGTGTAGTCCCTTTCACCTTTTCACTTTGAGAAATCCCTAATGATGTCACTTAAGACAAAGTAGGCTTATCTGTGACAACACCAGCCCACTCTTCCATTTCTAAAGTGTTGTATCACTCAGTGTTACTTTCCAGGTCTTTAGTGGTCTTGCTTGAACCAAAAATTTTAAATTTGTTTCATTTTCATTTTCTTTCTTTCTTTATCTCATACAAATAAAATTTGAATGTGTTTTTATTTCTGTAGTTCAAATAATATGGAGTAAGGAACAATATAATACACAATAAATAATGGAACAGAAAATCAAAGCCTCTCTTCATTCTTTTGCTGTTGAGTCCTCACTAGGGTTTTCTTTCTCGTCCATTCTCTCTGGATTTACATGCATTTCAATGTACATGTGAAAAGATATTAACTTGTGTTTTGCAATAGATACAATTAGCAGTTGACCTACGTCATGTGTAATGATTAATGAACTGTGAGCCTATAATTCCAACTTGTACCTTTTGGTAACATGCAGCATTTCTATGTTATGAAAAGTATCTGGATAAATGGCAAAGTTCTAGGCTTCTTGAGTTTATTTTTTATTCACAGTTGGACATATTTTTGTTTGGGGTCCATTAGTTACTTTTAGATATAGCAGACTAAATCATACTGTTTTAAACATCAGAAAAGAAGGTTGGAGAGACTAAAATATGATTCGATGTTTTTTACTGATTGTGCTGTTTCCTTAATATTTTCCTAATTTTATTATTTATTCATTTTATTTAATGTTTATTTGAGAGAGTGAGACAGAGTGAGCAGGGGAGGGGCAGAGAGAGGGGAAGAGAGAGAATCCCAAGCAGGCTCCACACTCAGTGCAGAGGCCTACACGGAGCTTCATCTCATGACTATGACGTCATGACCTGAGCTGAAATTAAGAGTCGGATGCTTAACTGACTGAGCCACCCAGGCGTCCCAATAGTTTCCTAATTTTAAAAGTGGCTTACTTATGTATGTTTAGCATATTGTGGAGCTGATAATCTTAAATGATTCTCTACTTACTACACATACTTGAAAATCTTCTCTCTTAGGTTAAAAGGGAGAAATATTCTGTCCTCATAGATATGTCATTTCACAGACTGTATCGGTTTGCCTTACTGGCTGGGTGATAGGAAATAAAGGGCAGAAAATAAGAAATTATCCTCTACTGGATATTACTTTGTTTTCTCATATTATCTGGATTTTAAAGCATTATTGGGAAAAAAATATCCCCTAACCTTTTATTAAAGATAAAAGACAAGCTTGTACAAAGTATAGGTTGTTTGCAGGACTGAGAAATACTGGAACTATGTCTTGGCTCAACTGGCTGGCCACCCTTGAGAGCCATTGTAATACCCAGTGGCTCAGCTTAGTTGCACTCAGTGGCAAGAGACATTCTGAGGTTTCCCATGTGTTGGGAGGGGGCCCAAGACAAAGAGGTCCTTGTAAAACTCAGTTAGAGATTTGGCCGTGGGATAGAGTCCTTGAAGAATCTGCATTAACTGTACCTTGCCCAGCAGCATGCTGCTGCAGACCCTGTGCTGTAAACCATCAAGATCATGGAATGACTTTGTGTCTCCAGGGGGATATGTTGAACCTTTTTAGTGTACTGACCCCATTATTATCCCTTAACACTGGAGCTACCCTTGTAGCATCATATGCCTTTTTCTTTTCTTTTTTTTTTTTTTCAGAATCATATCACACATACATTGTTAAAAGCTGCTTATTCTTTGTTTTCTCATGTGTGGTTGTTTCTGTATCCTTATCCTTACCTCTACTTGTCTGGTTTGTCCTATGCATGTATGCATATATATGTCATATACATATATACATATTCATACACATATATATCACATATGCATATATATGCATATACATACATGTATACTTATATATTTTTATATACTTATATTATATATAAATAAAGTTTTAAAATTTACCAATATGTTAGTTTCTTATGCCACTGTAAAAAGAGCATAGTATTTGAAAACAGAAGACCTGGGTTTGAGTTCTGCTTCTGCCACTTAATAGCAGTATGAGCCTCTGAGGCTCTGTTTCCATTTCCCTTTCCCAGCTTAGTTGGGACTTGTGAGCCTCAAATGACAAAGTGTACTTAAAAGCACTTTATGAATGAAACTGGACCACTTTCTTACACGATACACAAAAATAAATTAAAAATGGATGAAATACCTAAATGTGAGACAGGAAACCATCAAAATCCTAGAGGCGAAGACAGGCAGTAACCTCTTTGACGTTGGCTGTAGCAACTTCTTAGTAGATATGTCTGCTGAGGTGAGAGACAAAAGTGAAAATAATCTGTTGGGACTTCATTAAGATAAAAACGGTGCAACGAAGGAAACAGTCAACAAAACTAAAAGGCAGCCTTGGGAATGGGAGACGATATTTGCAAGTGACGTATCTGATAAAGGGTTACTATCCAAAATCTATAAGGAACTTATGAAACTCAACACGCAAAAAACAAATAACCCAGTTAAGAAATGGGCAGAAATAATGAATAGACACTTTTCCAAGAAAATATCCAGATGGCTAACAGACACATGAAAAG
Organism: Lynx rufus; assembly: GCF_022079265.1. Classification (NCBI taxonomy): domain Eukaryota; kingdom Metazoa; phylum Chordata; class Mammalia; order Carnivora; family Felidae; genus Lynx; species Lynx rufus. The sequence continues at coordinate 54,548,885 of NW_025814845.1, forward strand.
ATGCTCAACATCACTCATCATCAGGGAAATACAAATCAATACCACATTGAGATACCACCGCACACTGGCCAGGATGGCTAAAACTAACAACACAGGAAACAACAGGTATTGGTGAGAATGTGGAGAAAGGGAAACCTTCTTGCACTGTTGGTGGGAATGCAAATTGGGGCAACCACTCTGGAAAACAGCATGGAAGTTCCTCAGAAAGTTAAAATTAGAACTGCATCCAGTCCAGCAACTGCACTATGAGATATTTACCCAAAGGATACAAAAATACAGATTCGAAGGGGTACATGCAACCCAATTTTATAGCGGCATTATCAACAACAGCCAAACTATGGAGAGCCCAAATATGGTGGTGTATATATATAGATGTGTGTGTGTCTCTCTCTATACACACACACGTGTATACACACAATGAAATATTACTTAGCTATAAAAAAGAATGAAATCTTGCTGTTTGCAATGATGTGGTTGGAGTTAGTATTATGCTAGAAATAAGTCAGAGAAAGACAAATACCATATGATTTCACTCATATGTGGAATATAAGAAACAAAACAGATGAACATAGGTGGGGAAAAGAGAGGCAAACCAGGAAATAGACTCTTAACTATAGAAAACAAACTGAGGGTTACTGGAGGGGAGGTGGATGGTGGGGAGGTGCTGTTAAATGGATGATGGGTATTAAGGAGGGTACTTGTGATGTGCACTGGATGTTGTATGTATGTGATGAATTGCTAAATTCTATACCTGAAACTAATATTACACTGTATGTTAGCAAACTGGAATTTAAAAAACACTTGAAAGAAAGAGTTTTACATTTTATATTTAAGACCATGATCCATTTTCAGTTAATTTTTGTATAAGATGTGAGGTTTTGATAAAGGTTGATTTTTTGCCTGTGGATTTCCAATATATGACATATTTAAATTAAGCTGTATACTTTCTTTAAAAAGTACTTTGTGAACTGTAAACTGTCACACGGATGTTAATTATTGTTATTATTCTAAATTTACTCTGTTCAGTATAATTGAACATTAGTAATGAAGATCTCATGAGGTGTCTTAAGCTCAGGGAAGATATATAAACTTGATATACCCTTCTTTGGTGGTCAAAAGGCATATTCATTTAAGGAGTAAGGAGTGAAAAATCACAGGAGTGCTAATTTCATACTGGGGTTCTGCAAACAGCCTTGGATTGAGAGCAGCGGAGACAGAGAGCAGAGATCAATAAAGGCTAAGTTTCTACATAGCCTGGTGAAAAGCTGCATTTTGAAGGTAATTATTAAGGTTGATAGTGTTTTACCTTTACATTGATGCTTAAAGAGTAGCATTTGTCAACTTTTAAAACAGCATTTTTTATGAGTCACCGAATGCACAAATATGGTCAAATGTATAGTACACTTATCAGAGATTATCTAGCTCTTTGGTTTTTTTGTTTTGTTTTGTTTTTGTTTTTGTTTTTACACAGCAAACAGTATAGGAGAGAAAATTCAGTATTCAGTATTTCCTAAGATGAGTTTCACATCCTGGAAAATGTGTTTCCTCAGTTGGACACTGGGGCCATCTTCAGGTTAGAACATGTCAACAGGAAATAGTTCAGGTTTAGGTATGGGTAGGTTCTGTGTTTCCCAGTTTATGGAAGGGCTTCTGATTTTCATTTGAGACTTGGTTTTCATCTATCCAGCCTTGGAGGTGAGGGGCCTGTTTCATTTCATTCTTTGGCTTCATCTTCTATTTATTTGTTGGTTTCGTTAGAAACTCAACTTTTCTGATGAAAATGTGTTCTGGGGTTTAACCTCAGTGAAATCCTAATTTTCTTTCTTAGTTTAGCTATTATGTTTATTCTTATAACATCTTTTTGAAGCAAAACATGTCACACAACTAAATGTTCATAATGGGGCTATCATTTATATTTCCCAAGAAAAGTTTTATTCTGGGTTTGAATGAATTATTGAATTAGCCAAGTTAAGAGATTCATTTTTGCTCTCTGTGAGGCAGAAAAGTGGGAAGGATATGTGATCAGCCAACTGGCACTGACAAGCTTGGCTGTTGTCTAGGTCATAGGAAATTAGGCATTTGGACACAGGTGCTGAGGAAATGAATAACACTTACTATGAAGTCTGACACATTCCCAGTTTTATTTTCTGTATTTGGTGTTTGGTGCTTTGTTGTTTTGCAAAAGATGGTAGAGCTTAGAATGATGCTATTTATTTCTGCTTTGAGATAGGAATGATATTGATTATCGTGGACATGGGGAAGAGGCACATATTTGAATTTGAAGCTGTGTATTTAGTGTTGTGAGCCTGGAAATAGTGTAGTGGTGATTTTTTCCCCCCAGCCAGGCTTAGCAAAGGAAATATCTTAAAACTTCCAGAACAACCAGGTTATTGATAAAGCGTGTTGTAGTGGTAAAAAGAACAGTGTGCTGATAAAAATGAATTAAAAAAAATTCTTGGCTCTGCTAATGGCTTGCTGAACATGGACATTTCCTTTAATGTCTTTGAACCTCTGGTTTCTTGTTTGTAAAAAAGCTATTTCTGTATATTTTCTAAGGTCCCTTCCTGATCTAAAATTCTGTGACTCCGTGACTTTTCTCTGTGACCGCAATTATTGTTTGATTCATTCCTTCCACAGAGTATGAAGGTAACAGATATTCCTTATCAATATGGCCAGAAAACAGCTACCTTTGTGGCAAAAGGAATGTGTGGAAATGGGCCTGTGGGTCTTAATCTAACTGAATTGCCTTAGCTCATTCTCTTTTAAGTGTACTACATGCATTGTTGGCTCTTGGTTGGTTGTTTTTCCACATCCAGGTATGCTGAAGTTCTGGAAGGCAGGCAGTCTGTCTCGAATGCATAGTTTTCAGCAGCCTGTTTTTAGGCTGGACACATGTATTTCAATGGTGACCTTTCGTGGTGATGGTGCCCAGTCCTTCACTGTAAGACCCATAGGTAACACTAAGATTGGGAGTTTGCAGCCTTATGGGAAAGAAAGATGGTGCTGTGTTAGGCCTAAAGAGGGCATTTTGGTTGTGCAAAACATCATATACTCTACCCAAACATAGATTTTGGTAAATGAATTTTAGATTGTTTTTCTACTTCTATCATGTTCCCTTAAACTTTTCACTTTTTGTAGTAATCATTTTTCTGGTGTTCACAATACATTCTTATTATAAATGAGATTTATCATCTGCCAAAAAGAAAAGTATAACAATCAAGCTGTGCCCATCTTTTTCCCTCTTGAAAATAATTTCCATCAGATCTCATTTTCCTCTGCTTTGATTTTGGTCTCTTCTATGAACGTGGTAGTGATCTTGAGTCATGCATCTCGGGAACTTGAGGCACCTTACGGGTGTAAATCTGAGGAATGAGCAGAAGGGAAGAGAGAGAAATGCTAAGATGAGGTAGGAGGACAGTAGATTGGTTATTCATAAAATGCTTCTTTGGGAGTAGAGGAATGCAGATTTGTTGTTTATGGTAAAATTTAGCTCAAATGGCATCTGCACGATTGTGAGGTCTGGTTCACAGCAGACAAGTCTCTGTTGCTCTGTCAGAATGTTTGCAGGTGACTTTGTTGCTCATACCTCAACATGCTTTTTGTCTCCTGGTGTCTTCCCCATGGACCATTGCTTGAAAAATGACTCTTCTAGTACATATGGATGAAAAGTATCTATTTATGTCCCATCCCATTTCACTTTTTGATTTTTTGATTAGGAATCACAATTTCTGTTACTATTAGCAGAAAGAATAAAACAGGAGGCCATTGTTTACCCTTGTAATCCAGGATCAAAATCGTAAGACTGTGTGTGACTTTGAAGCTTCCTCGCTCTTTACATAACATAATTGTGATAACATCCAAGATGGATGTTTTAATTTCCTTTTCTTATTTTCCCTCCCCCTTCTTTTTCTACATTCCTTTCCTATCCATCCCCTCTCTTTCTCCCTCCTTCCCTCCTTATATCACATCCTTCCTTCCTTCCTTCCTCACTGTATTTGAATGCTTGCAAGAAAACGGGCAACAACACTTTGCTTTGCTGCATCTTATGATCTCCAGATTCATCAACATCTATTGAGTACCTGTTATATTCTTGGCTCTATGCTAGGCTCATTCCTATGCATTGTCTCATTGGATCCTTAGCAGTCCTGTGAGAAAGCAGTTTCATCCCTATTCCATCGATGAGGAAACTTTGGCCTGATTCATAGAGCTGGTATGTGGCAGAGCCTGAATCTGAAATTAGGTCTTCTGGATCCTTCCTCTGCTGGGTAGGAACTCTGTTTCAGTTTGGAACTGCTTTTAGAAAAAGAGCCACACCTTAATATGGAAGCAAGGCAGCTGTGAATAAATGAGTACAACATGAAACTAGATTCTGGTTCCAGATTCCCCAGTTACTGAGTTGAATTTGGGCATGTTTTTTAAGCTTGTAGTTTATTTGTTTGTTTGCTTATTTATGTTTATTTTTTTGAAAGCAAGAGAGAGAAGGAGTGGGGGAGGGGCAGAGAGAGAGGGAGACACAGAATCTGAAGCAGGTTCCTGCCTCTGAGTTGTCAGCACAGAGCCTGATGTCGGGCTCGAGCCCACAAACCTTGAGATCATGACCTGAGCTGAAGTCGGACACCTAACTGACTGAGCCACCCAGGTGCCCCTAAGTTTGTACTTTAGAATCCCTACTCTTTAGGGGCACCTGGGTGGCTCAGTCGGTTAAGCCCCTGACTTCGGCTCAGGTCATGATCTCGCGGTCCGTGAGTTCAAGCCCCGCGTCGGGCTCTGTGCTGACAGCTCAGAGCCTGGAGCCTGTTTCAGATTCTGTGTCTCCCTCTCTCTGACTCTCCCCTGTTCATGCTCTGTCTCTCTCTGTCTCAAAAATAAATAAACGTTAAAAAAAAAATTTTAGAATCCCTACTCTTTAAATAGGGATAGCAAAAAGGGTTCCTAGAAGAATGTTAATCTATAGGTGTCTCTGTTCACTGTGGAATCTTACTTTTGTTTATCCTTTTAATTTTGTGGAACACTTGGAACTCCTTAGTTGGAGAGAGATTCCAACAGAGTTGCTTTATAACACAGCATTTCAGAGGAGTTTTATTATCTACATGGATTGTTAACAAATGTGCTGAATTGCTGAACAAAATTTGATTATTAGTCAATGGGCCAATCAATACATATTGATTGAATACCTGCTATGTGACTGACAGATTATATTTATTATCTCATTTAATCCTTATATCATTCCTGTAAGTTCTGTATCAACCTCGCAGATGATAAAAATGAGGCTTATCAAGTTATGGAGAGTAGAATGGTGGTTATTAGGGACTGGGAGGTGGGGGACATGAGGAGGTGTTGGTCAAAGGGTACAAACTTCCAGTTATAAGAGGATGAATAACTGTACATCTGGGGATCTGATGTACAGCAGGGTGACTATAGTTAATAATACTGTATTATATACTTGAAAGTTTCTAAAAGAATAAATCTTAAATGTTCTCACCACACACACAAACACGTGTACACACACACACACACACACACACACACACACACGGTAATTATGTGAGGTGATAGAGATGTTAACTAACCTAATTGTGATAATTATTTCACAGTGTATACTGGTATTAAATGATCATATTTTACACTTTGAACTTAACACAATCTTATATGTTAATTCTATCTAATAAAGCCAGAAAAAAAATGAGTCTCGGAAATGTTAAATACTTTCCTCAAGGTCACATTCTAGTTAAAGGTGGAGCTGATATTTGGATCTTTGAGAGCACAAAAATAGTACAGTGGTTACTAATATGGGATTTAGAGTTAGAGTTAAGTCTCAGTGTGTCTCTTACTACCTGTGTAACCTTGGCCAAGTGACTTGACCTCTCTGAAACTTCAGTTTTAGAATGGGCTTCTTCAGCGGACTCTTCTGAAAATGAAATTGCAGGTATGCATGCCTTGGGCATGGTCTGGCAACAGAAGTTGAGGTATGCAGTGGCCCCTGCTTATAATGATTTACTATGTTAAATGAGAGATGAAGCATAAAGATGAAATGTGAACAAAATTTTATGTTTCATAATATATGATAAAATGTTAAGTCATGGAGTTTTAGCAAAAGAGGAGACTAGTGTCTTGCACATAGTATATTCAAACTTTTGACTAGGTAAGGCTGGGATATACAGACTGTTTTCTCATCTTTGCCACAAGTGTACTGTGAGTTGTAGAGCAAGTTATTTCACTTCTGTGTTCCTCCCTCTGTATTTCAATTGTTCATTTATCAAACATCTGTTGAGAGATAGCAGTGTGCCAAGGCATACTGCACTAGAATCTAGGGATGGGACAAGGAACTGAGGATTGCTCCCTGTTCACAGAAAGTTCCATGGAACTTACAACCTACTGGAAGAAGAGGCAGACATATCAAGACTTCATTATCCTGCAGTGTGAAAAGCGATGTAATAGTGCTTGAGAGACATACACAAAGTCCTATGGGTACTTACAGAAGATGCTGATTAAATCTCTCTGGAGTCAGGGAGAGGTTTATGAAAGAGATGGTAATGGAAAAGCAGTAAAGATTAGAAGGGACCATGTGTTATTCATCTTTGTATTAGTATTTCCCAAAGCATGGAGTGTGGCACGTACCATGTGGTGGGCCCTCAGTAGTGAATTGGATGCTCAGTTGCAAGCCTGGCTTGTTCTGAAGATCCATTCCTTCCAGTGTTTTTGTCATAGTTCCTCTACCTCTGTCAAACACAGTTCAGGCCTGTAATTTCCTTAGCGTCGGTGCACCAGGGTGGTTAAAAGCAGATGCCCTGAAGTCAGACTTCCCGGTTTCAGTTCCTATCTCTGCCACCTATTGACTGTTTGACCTTGGATGGGTTACTTCTCATTGCCTCAATTTCCTCATCTATAAAATCTAGATGATTATGGTACCTAGAATTATTACATGGAAAAAAATTAAATGCAAAGAACTTAGAATACTACATTTAAGGAAGAGTAATCACTTATTAGATATTAGCAATTTTTATTTTTCATTTACATATATGTTTGTCCTGAGTTTATTTATCAATAATGCTGCCTCACAGATACTTCTGTTAAATGCAAAAATAGTATTTTCCTGTATATTTTCTGACTGACAGAGGACAAAAAGAGAAGGTGACTTATTTTAAGAAACAGGTTGCGTATTCATGGCCTGTTCTTGCTTTAAAGCACTGATCATAAGTTTCTGGTTAATGCCACAAGGAACTCACATGTATTTTGCTAATCACAAATCATGCTTCTTGGCGGCCCCTTTTACTGTTAAAATGACCTCCAGGTTCGGATTTTTCTTCGCTCTTTATTAATGATTAACAAACTGCTTAATGCACAACAGGAAAGCCAAGTAAGCCTGAAGCGTTTAGAAAATGGCATGTGAATTAGTTGTAAACTGTTTCAGTAAACATTAAATGGGTGGCAATTACTTAAAGTGATTGCCTAAGTTTCATTAAAGTATTTAAGAGAAAAATATGTGCTTAATGCTGCTTTAATGATAAGGAAATCATTAGGGTAGCTTCCATCTAGGGTTTTACCAAACCAGCTTAATTCTTAACCTCATTGAGGACTTCTCCTAAAAAGAGATTCCTGAGTCACCCCTCTTACCTCAGATCTACTCGGGAACCTGGTAATCTGTATTTTTAATTACCTCAGATGAATCTGATGATCAAGACTGGAGAGCACAACTCAGATGTTGTCTAGCTAAAAGCCTGCTTTAAATATCGCCTTCGAGAATCTGAAAAATCACTTAAAGATACTTCACTGTAACTGACTATCAAGGGTTAACGGTGGTGAATGTAGATTGAAAGTAGCTAAGAAAATGGAAGTCTGAGTTTTGGATTGCCTTCCTAAACCATCACCATCAGAAGTAATACCGTTGTATACTAGGCTGTAGCAGGAAATGCTATATACCTAGATTTGCCACAATTTTTTAGGAAAGCAGAGTATAGATGAAAATAAGGTAATCTGATCAGATGTTGTCTAATAAGTGAAAGCAGTGCATTTGTGAACAGAGTTGCAAAAGAAATGCTGAGTACGCTTTTGAGGGAAGGTAGCCTTACCACAGATGGTAGGAGATGAACGGCAGGAAGCTACATTCTCAAGGTGTGTGTGGCCAAGAAAACAAAGATACTGAGCTGCCAAGAGCAGTCAACTTGAGTAGGTTTTATGACTACTAATCACAACTTTAAAAGTGTCTTCATTGTGGTAAGAACTGCTGAATACCCTCCCTCCTTCACTCCATCGACTATGACATTGCTCTAAACAGCTTTCTATAATACACATCTGGTCTTGCCACTTCCTGCTTGAGGCTTTCAACACTTCCCTATTGGTACTATAGGATAAAGTCTAAACGCCTTATCAAAGCATATAGGGCCATTCACAATTTATCTCATACCTATTTTTATAGTCTCCTCTCTCTTCTCATGCTTTGTGTTCCAGCCACATTGAACTGTAGACTCTCAGAGTGCTTTAAGGAAGAAAACAACATTATAGCCCCTATAACATCTGTTATAGCCCCTAGCATAGTGCCTAGTAGGGGCTCAGTACACAGTAGGTGCTTAGTAAGTGTTTTTGAGATGAATGAATAAATCAAAAGCACTTAACACA